>NC_142397.1:8063433-10815933 GCF_059441095.1 Idiotropiscis lumnitzeri | reverse complement strand
GTCACTAAAAGTTGCTGACATAAATAGATAAAGATTTGTCACGATTAATATCGCCTCTGATGAGCTCACCATGTCGTCGCATATGCTAGGCTAACTTGCTTATAATGGGTGTTCACGACATATTCTTTTTGTTTCTTCTTCATCTAAGCCTGGTCTGTCTAAAACACAATACATAACATTTGTCTATACGGTTCAAGTTTTTTTACTTTGCTTTTACAATGCAGTAAGTTACCGATTTTGTGTTGATTGTGTAGTCCCCCAAAGCAGTTTGAGGGGATTCGGAGTGACTTAACAGCAATCAAGAATCAGATGATGTACTGTATATTGACATCATTCAATTTCTTATATCGTTTGACGGCCAGTCCTTAGGAATTAGCAAGCTACACAAAACAAACTGCATTCAATGAAAAAATGAGTTTGCAAACCGTTGAGTGAAAAAGTGTATGCCCATCTTCAGGGACTAGCCTAACACTTGTTTTCAACGCGACATAAGAGAAAACACCCCAACTACATAACAGGCTTATATGATGTATGTCTTCCATGAGTATGTAGGAAAGGAACTCATGTTCAGTGTGCTGCGTTATGTAAATGACTCCTTGTGGGCTGCTGCATGTCACATCTAATATTGAAAGAGTGAGAAATAGAATGACAATATTATCATGCAGCAGAAGACAAATGAAAAAGATGTCCGGCACATTCAGTATTTTACATGCAGTTGAATGCAGGCAGAGTGGCAGTTCTTACAATTAGACATCCAAAAATGAGAAGGAAAAAAAAAAGCGTCAATAAAGCCACAAAACCCCTCCAGACACAATATGTGCAGCCTGTCATGAGATGAGCACCGAATGCACTGCTTTCAGATACCTGAACGAATTGCTGAGAAGCAGCTCGCTGGCGTTTGAGCCGTATCTTCACTTTGCAGTATCCCCGACTACACGCCGAGCCAACTTAGAAATTTCAGTAAGCGGGTCACTTGCTAATGAGAGCCGCCGGCACCGGACACTTATATAAACGCCAGTGGTGTATTGGAGATCAAAAAGGGAAACAAAAGAGAGGGGTTTGACACACTGAGGAAAAAAAAAAAAAATATTCCGAGCCATTTTATTCGGTACCCCTGCACGTTCCATTATGTTCTCTTCTTAAGCGCGCTCTCTCTCTCTCTCTCTTTCTCTCTCTCTCTCTCTGTCTGTCTGTCTGTCTGTCTCTCTCTCTCTCTCTTTCTCTCTCTCTCTCTCTCTCTCTCTATGGTAATTCTTTTTTAAATAAAACTGAGTTAACAGGGTTAACTGTTTTCAAATTAATCTTGAGTTAATGCTATAATATATAATATATATATATATATATATATATATATATAAATGTATACATACATACATGTAGACACACAGACACACACACACTTTTAACAAAGATCTTCCACACCACAATAAATCACTTATTGTTGAGTTAATACATTGTCATCTCAATTGTTAATGAGCGGTATGTATTTTACAACAATATTCATGTATCGCCACTGCTGGTTTCGATGTAACATTGGTACTTGGTTTGACGACATGCTGTACATGAGTCAAATGTGGGTGAAATCTGCTCATACCCGATGTAGTCCCCATACACTCACCACCAGCTTTGAACAGGCTGCTTATTGTATATTAATGTTCTATGATATGCAAGTATTTCACACAACACTGCATGCTTGCCAGTGCCAAGTCAGAAGAAGGTCACATTCTTTTTATACATTCAAATGTGACGCCAAAACATGATGCATTCATGACCACTGAATAAAAATTTAATTAATTGAGACAAATTCTTTTATTTCCCCACCATTACATTTAACAAAACTAAATGGACATAAACCTTTCATCCATTTTTATTTTTGTGGTCTACCACTATGTTAACTCAACAGCTTTGGAGGGCCAAGTGATTAACATTAACAAGCAACGGACCATCTACCACCAACATTCCCCGGGCCCATGGCTGTGGTGTCCTTGAGCAAGACACCGATTCCCCAAATTGCTCCTTGGGCGCTTAAGTAGCCGCGTGCAACAGTGTGTTTGCCACAAATAGTGTGTGTGCTGTGTTGACATTCGCAATTTTGAGTGGAATTCAGGGGAAACATTTTGTATGCGTGTGTACACAAGACGTTTTAGGCAAGCTGTCTTTTGTCTTGAATTTATTGATGAATGATGAAGGCATAGTGTGAAGGTGAGTCGAGTTTCTCGTTTTAATCATTATTAAATATGACGGGCGTTTTAAAGAAGCTAACCACTGGTAAACCATAAAACAGTAAAAAGCTGAGAATTACTTGTTGCAGAAATGTATATTTATGTTTTGCATTAACTCCTGGCTCATACCTCCGACGGCCAGCTCATCAACGTCCTGCTTTGTACATTTTCAGTGTTTCCCTATCCCCCCTACTTCACCGCTTTACATTGTTCATTTTTTACCTGCCTTTCCCTTGATGGTGTCAACCCATAACAACTCCTTTCTGCGCTCGGTTTGCACTCCACTGAGCCGATGTCATCACTCTTGCATATCTTGCCAGGTAGAATTGGCCTCTTTTTCTCCTTCCTGTTGTTCAACCGCTAAAAATAAAGCTCCCTTTTGTGGAACTGCCACAAGGCTCCAGTCTGGTCCTCCACAGGGCTTAGAACCTCACTTCCTGACAAACACAATCCACTTGCAGGAGTTGGTTATGTGTAGATGTACAAACATGTCAGACACACCGCTGTTTTTGAGAGTGGATGAGTAAGGAAACACACAAGCTTGCGTGACAAAAAAATGTGTTCTTTTTTTTTTTTTTTTTTTTTTTGGGACATGCTGGGTCCAAACCACATCTATAACTCAACAGCGACTATTTGAATTTCCTTAAGGCCAGGGCTAACCAGCGGTACGTTGGACTTCAACAACAGGTATAATATAGTCTCATACTCTACATCGATCCACTACCCACAGTTATACGGC
The DNA here is from genome assembly GCF_059441095.1 of Idiotropiscis lumnitzeri. Classification (NCBI taxonomy): domain Eukaryota; kingdom Metazoa; phylum Chordata; class Actinopteri; order Syngnathiformes; family Syngnathidae; genus Idiotropiscis; species Idiotropiscis lumnitzeri. Next base: position 10,812,972 of record NC_142397.1, on the reverse strand, counting down.
AAAGAAGATTGACATGTTATCGACTGAGATAGTACTGTGTAATAACTAATAGATTCCTATGGCCTCCCGCCGCAACTATCGTGACTCAAAATACAACATACAATGGGTATGTGCCAGACAACACAATTATCTTAATTTTATGACCAGGATTCCCGTGCGGGCAAATATCAGCCCGCAAAATTGGTTTCATGAATATTAGATAACTCCCTTCAAAAGGATTGTTAACGACTTTATCAGAGAGCATAATCTTATTACGATTGGTCAATGTGACACTTGGTTAAAACCAAATGAGTTTTTACCACTTAAACTTAGCCCTCACTCTAACAACTGCTTCAAAACATTCAAGGATCTCTTTATACTATCCACAGTGCCGCTTCTGCTTTATCTTGCAGTTATCTGCCGTTCCCTTGGTCCTTACTCGGGCTTTTTAGATGAATCACCTGAATTTGTGGCTGACTTGGTGACTCACGCAGATAGGATATTAATCATGGGTGTCTTCAATATTCAGATGAATTTTTCGCCAGAACCTCGCAGTGTGCTCTTTCAGAAAATAATAGATACTTCCTGTTTCACTGAGCTAATAGATGAAGCGACCCATAATAATGGTAGTACTTCAGAATCGGTACTAACCCGTGGTACCACAACCTCAAATGTAATCGTGCTACGGTAAGCCATTACTCTGTCTGAAGTCTTGGAGGGTCCATTGTGATAGCATTGGCAAAGAGAGTGAATCAGGAGAAGAATTGTAAAACAGTACACATAAACCACTATAGCAGGCGTGGGGAAACTGCGGCCCGGGGGCCACATGCGGCCCGTTAAACGTTTTAATCCAGCCCGCCAAACTTGAAGCAAATTAAATGAATAAACCTTGTTAATGTTTTATTTTCTAAATACTGTGGTGTGACAAAGACATATACTGTAGTAATGCTTTTCTTCACTTTCATTTAAAATTAATTAGGGACGTTCCTGCACTTGTGCGTATTAGAGAAGTGCTTCTCTGCTTCTGTCTCCCAGTGGTCTCCCACGAAGATAGGTGATGATTTCTGTTTTACAAACTCAGAGATCTACCTGTCTTGTATCAGTTTTTGTTTGGTCTATATCATTCATGTTAGTGTCAGTTATAGCTATTGCTCATCATGGCATGCATACGCAATATCCATGCACGCACCAGTGAGTTGTCATTGGATGTCAAGAAAAGGTGTGTGTTTGCAAGGTTGACACTGGAGGACACACCGTGAAATATATAGAAATGTGACCTCTGAGTATTGTAATGTCACTTGCGGCATCACGCAGGAATCAGAACTTGGTCCTGAATTGTTCAGTATTCACAGTCTTCGGCTTGGCGATGTCATTTGCACTTGTTTAAGGACACCACTCTGAGGTATCCCAAGTGACTCAGCAAAAAATGTCAGAGTTATTTGACTCAACTCACTCCTTTCAAATGCACATCAAGAATACCAAAAATACGTTTTTATCTATTTGTATCAGCAGTATCGGTAGGATACATCCTATTCGCTCCGATATTGAATCCAATTGTTGTATTTGTTGCATCTAGCCTGGATTATTGTACCGTGCTGCTATCTGGTCTTCTCATGTCTAGTATTAAAAGCTTGCAGTCAGTACAAAATGCCACAGCAAGATCACATTCAATGGCGGTGTTTCGGGGTGGCATGGGCTGGCAGCTGTCACCCCCACCCAAGGTATTACTACCACACCTGCCCGCCCCAATGAATCTATAAATACAAATTTAAATAAAAAAATTTTAATAACTAGTTTAGAAATTTGATCTGCATCCAACTGTGGGCGGCGCACCAATGAACAAAATCCCCATTGTCATTTCACTCATCTAATGCTAATCTTATGGTACACCTAAAGGTTTTGACAGTGACAGACTAAAAACTGACGGCAAATAAAATTGATGCATTATTATTTTTATTATTATTATTACTATGAAGTCTTTGAGTAAATTTTGAGTTTCTAATCATTACGGCTTCCCATGGTGTAAAAAAAAATATATACATTTTACTCTCCTTTCTTTGCATGCTCGATGCACAGTCTAAATGAAAATATCATCACTTTTAAACTTTGGAGAAAAAAAGAAACCAATTTTTGCATTGCTTTTCAAGCCCGAGGCCTATTTCTGGACTCTCCACAGCTCAAGTTTCTGGTCAAGACTCTCTGAGACAACGACAAGAACGCACAGAAAGATCGCAGGAAATTCAAATTCAAATTCTAGTCTGAAATTTTCCAGAGGCTTGCAAAAAAAAAAAAAAAAAAAAAAAAAAACGCGAAATGCTGAAGTGCCGTTCTGCTATTTCTAACCTGTATGAGTCATAAATGATCAAATGAAAAGGCTATCGTATCGTACTATTTCGGGGGAAAATGCTGCGGCATGCACCCTTAAGAAAGTTTTTGAGTTTCCCAGGAGTCTCTTGGTGCTCCCTTCATTTCGATTGTTTAGTGTAAGGTGAAAATCTCTGATGTTATATATCAATCTTTTTTCTAGTCTTGGCCTTATAACGGATGCAATTTTAAGTCAGTCTTTGTGCTGATGTGACACAAGCAACAACCATGAGATGAAATCCATAAATAGGAAACTTTGTGATGAGAGCGGAAATACCGGCAAAATCGCGACTGCCCAGCGAAAATGGGAGCGTCCACTCTGAGAAGCGGATGGAAGAGCTGCAGTCACAACTGCCCGGCCTCTCTAGACGAGTCAAGACAGTGGAAATTCACCACTTTAAATGACAAGATATGAGTGAATGTAACAGCGAGCTGTGAGTGTTGGCGAGGCAGGCGGCCTGGACTCTTATCTCAGTGGTTAGCACTTTTTTGCTCCCAAGCCAGTAATGGATGTTCAAATGGGTTTAGATCCCTGAGTGGGATGAACGCCACCGGTGACATAAGTCATAAAGAGAATGATGATGGACTGATGGATATTATTGTATAATATAATTATCAAATCAATTATGAATAAAGCTGCAGTCAAAAAAACCTCTGCTTCACTATTTTGTAGGATTCAACTAAAATGATGGGGAAAATTAGCACTGTGGGGAAGAAAATGCCTCAAGAATCTAGTTGTAGTCTAGAGACGCTGTAAAATTCGGAGTTTGAAAAATTTCACTCTGAGAATTGGCTTAGGCTAAAAACTCTGTGAGTCCTGGTAACCAAAATAATTATACATTACATAGTATGATGCAGTGCAATTTTATGCGACAACCTCCAAAAACGATAATAAAGGAAAATTAACTAACAATTTATATGTTTGATGCTGTTAGATTGTGCAGGTGTACCTCATTAAATGCTCATTAAATTTATCGTATTGCATAATGTAGCCAAAATAGTTTTATCTGACTTAATTGGCCTGCGTCGCGCTTCTCATCTGATCGTCATTGATTATGAATGAAAGAGCAGACTGAACAAGACAAATTTGAACATCTTTGCCTGCTTGGTTTAAATGGGACCTACAGCGAAAACTTAAGAGTAGAAAACAATGCTGTGTTTGGGACTTTTTCAATAATGGATTGCCAGGCAGCTTCTTCCCGAGGAGCAGAGTTGTCATATAGAAGTAAAGCTCACTCAAAGTGCTGAATGATGCAGTAGCGTGGCTGGATTAGTCATTTAAATTTAAGAAAAGGTCATAATGCTTAGTCAGTGGAACTATGACTTTTGGGAAGAAAATTTGATTAAGCGTGCCCTCTCCATGTTGGCACGCAGCTGAGTTTCAAAGAATGCCCTTAAACATTTTGTCCTATCAGCATGTTCGCAATGCAGAATGATAAGAATACCCGTAAACACACTCTGATTAAAAATGGGACAGCAATACAGTTTTATCAGAAAAAGATAAGCATCTCTCAAGTGTATCAGAAAAAGCAATTTTAATCTACATCATGATAACTATTTTTGAACAATATATAAAAATATTAGGCGACATTGACAAAGAAGTGAGTTCACAATAGCAGCCATTTTGCTCTTAAATTGTTTAAAAAAAAAAAAAGCACTTTAATTCGGGTGAGTGATTTCCCTCATTTTCCTGTCAGAATAAACTTCAATGCAGCTGGTCACATACCTTAATTAGTGGTCAAGGAAACAAAGCAAATGATTGTTTCTTCACAGATGGCACCCCACACACAGATGGATACTTCAAACCGGCTCCTGATGTCCTTGGGCACTAGAAAGCGTTTTAAGCATACAAAGTGGGTAAAACACGCATCAGGTTCATTACACTTGTACACAAAGAGCAACTCAAAGCAATAACTTAACTTAAACATGCATCCAAATCTTTTTAAGCAGTTATTGTAATCGGGTTGCAGCAATCAAATCAAATTGTCATGATTTGTCTTTGTTGTTTTTGGTCTGGTGTTTAGTTTCATATTTTTTCCTTGTGTTTGGTGTGTCTCGTCATGTTCATTGTGTCCACCTGTGTTCGTCTACCCAAGCCCCAGTGTTCACCAATCAGGTCCTTCCAACCCTTTGTGTCTTGTCCAGGTGCTCCTCGTTGTCTCGCTAATTTGTTTGTATTTAGTTGCCTGTTTACGTTCAGCTCTTGTCGGTGTATTATGCGTGTCAGATGTCCATGTACGTTGTCTTCCTGCCTTTCTCGCCCGGACAAGTCATTGTGTTTTGTTGGTCCCTGTTGTTTTGCACTTTTTTGATATTTTTTCCAAGTTCCTTGTTTGCCTTTTGTTTCTTCAATTAAAAACTCCTCCAAGTTACTCCTGCCTCACTTCCCTACATTTTTGGGTCCTCCTCGACGCCAACCTGACACAAATTTGTTACGATTGCAGGTAACTGTGACGAAATCACATCCTACAAGCCAATGGCAACAACACAAACAAGCCAGCATACCGTCATTTAGTGTAAGACATCACCTTATTCAACTCTCCAAATTCATTGTGAAATCCAGAGAACTTTAAGACGATGGCATTTACCACGAATGCATTACTTCCTGTTTTGCCGTGATTCAAAATGGTAAACGGTATTCAGTTACTTCCATTTGTTTTAGTTTATGTACTGTCCTACTGGAGAAAACATCAGTTTAAACGATGACATGTCACACAGCTGAGCGAGCTGATACAGTTTGTGTCCAGCCCCTATGTAGTGATTAGCGAGGTGGGAACGGGTGAATATTTCTAAACACACGCAGTGACATCACTGACCGACCAATGATGCTGCTAATTATGTAATCCAGCCAGTTATCGTGAGGGAGCTGCTGACCAATTACATTGGCAAGTCTCTACGATCAAAGAAGAAACAGACATATTGGAGGCCTTTTATATCCATAAAGAGACCATTTGAAGGACAAAGAGGGAGGGCATCTGGTCACACAAATGTATCACTCTAAACAAGCCCCGCAGCATAGGCGAGTATATTACGGGGTTAGTTGCTCTTGGCTGGTGCTGGCATGCTTACGCAAGTCAATAAACACCACGCAGGATGGCCTATTTGCATTGTTCCTCTGCAGTCTCATGGCTCTTGGTTCGAAATAAAATGCCAGTCAAAATGACATTGCCCTTCACCGTATCAGAGTACAATTGATTGGACGACAGCATCAGTATTGACTTTGGCTACTTGATCTTAAAGGGTCGCGCTTTCGAGTTGGCTAAACCACAATGGCACATATACGCCCTGTGTTGTTTACTTTCTCTATCACTCTGCACCAATTACTTACTCTTCTGGCCCCGTAAATATAAGAGGGCTCCGAATGACTGTGCAACGGCCAAATCTAATCCTGTCAGCGTTACAAGAGCAGTAAATTGTAGAATGACTGGGAAAAAGTCTTCACTGTAGTGCTTTCCTTGAGCAGACAAAACAACATCATGGTATGAATATACAATGACGTAATTATATGAAATTTATAGTTTTAGGGAAATTGAATAATTGTTTTTTTGTCTATTGTTGTTATGAATTGTATTTTTCAAAATTACTTTTATGATGCATTTATTTTCTTTTTTTTTTAATTTATGAATGCCCATGCTAGCTCTCTGTGTACAGTGGATATACAAAGTAGACACTCTTTTTCATTCTAAGCTTCTGTGATATGTCGAAAATGAGACAATTTCAATTGTTCCTCCATTATTAGTGGGACCTACGACCTGTACAGCACAACTTTATTGGAGAAAAAATATTTTCAAGAGGAGAAATGAAACAAACAACTAAAATAATGTGATGACAAGTGTGTACACTCGCTTATAACTGAGATGTGTTCAGAATTAATCAATTACTTCGTCACCTGTTACCATTAAAGCAGTTCTTATAGACTGTTCCTGACTTGTATTTTAACTGGGCCTAAGACAAGGTAGTAGGTATTCTGAACAGTTCAGAATAGGGGTCAGTGTTGGCCCAATTATTTTCAGGGTACTGCTAGAAAGTGGGTGTGTACTGATTCCCATTTTACTAGAGTTTAAATGTGATTAATGAATTCTTAAAACAGCTTGAAAATAAGACGGTGTGCACATCTTTTGAAACGACCAATAAAATCAGTTGTACAGGTTATATGTGACATTACTATCGGAAATAAATTAATTAATAAATAAATTGATTTATTTTGGACAGTATTTTCATCTCACAAAAACACACCGAAAATGGTATTTGTACGCAGACCTTTTATCTCCACTGGACTTTCTCGTTAAAATCTTAAAATAAAGACTGTCATATTTTCCGGACTGTAGCTGCTACTTTTTAATACAAGGGTGCAGCTTTTCAGGTTTTTTTTTCTTTCACCGGTAGGGGCGGTCTATAGTTCAGAAAATATGCTGAGCAAATTTCAACTTTTTTTTTTTTCTCGTGGGTCGGTTCTGTTTTAATTAGCAAAGTTGTTGTCGTGTAAAAAGGCTGTTTTAAGAATATGTTTATGTACCTTTATGTGCATTCACAGTCCAAAATCATTCTTAGTAAATAATAAATTTTTTTCAACATAGAAAACTGCGGCTAATAGTCTGGTGCAGCTTATATATCTTGTATTTATTGTAAATAGTCTTCTCAAAGCAACTGCAGGAAGGCGGCTGATGGTCTTGCTGTCAGTTTGCAGGAGAGAACAGCTGGCGTTTAAGGGTCAAGAAAAGGAATGGTCTTCAAGAAAGAAAAATCCCCCCATTGACAGCATTTCAAGGACAAATACCACGATAATATTGAACCAGGGCGTCATGGCTCATTGAATACATTCTCATCCCTCTGTCAGGACTGTCCTACTGGTACTTGATCGATGAATCTCTTTGGTTGTGACTGCCTTGTAGGAGTTGTGTACAAGGAGAGTATTTAACCTTGTGACCATTGCGGTTCAACAAGAGGGTCTCATTTGGCTGCTTATCAGAATGGATGTGATTTGTCCTATACAAGTCCCAATAGATGGGTGCTTTAATTACAAATAAGGAAAGTAAATGATGCTTTTAGAGTCCTATCTCCCACACCACATTAACAACAGCACAATGGGTCTTGAACTCATGCAGCTTGAGATATCCTCAGAAGTTGATGAGCTTTCATCGCTGTTCGGCCTCTCGGGCCATCTACTTGATGCATTGTTTAACGTAAATTTGGATTGTATTTTTGATGACACGGTTCCCCCTATTAGAGGACATTTGTTGGGGGAAAAAAAAGCATAAACAGCATTAACAACAATGCTCCTCACAGCAAGGATCCTGGATTTGAACCTCTAACCCTAAAACTGTGAAGCAGATGTGCCAACCACTTGAATGTCCTTTTGGATCAGGCCCAAAGTTTTTGACCATCCCTAATTCTCATAGATTCCCTTTTTCCACTCATTCACTCAGTACAGCTCCACCAATATAGACAACCTCAGCCCAATCGAGAATAAATCTCTGGCTTTGACCTCATGGAATCATTTGCAAATGGAATTGAGTGAAACAAAAGGTTAATAGGTGTTCGTGAAGCAGGCAACATTGATAGTTTGCAAAAGAGCCAGGCGGAAATGGATTCTCTTGTGAGAGAAGGTTAACTACATTTTCTCTCGCCATCTAATGTATGTCTCTGATTTCTCCAGAGCCAATCTGTATCAATACATCAGGTAACCAGACGGCACAGTCACGGTGGGAATACAATAAACTGGCAAGTAAGAGCTTCTGCGCCAGATGGAGAAAAAAGTGACAGCGGAGTACTGTATAATATAGTGAAGAGGAAAAATCCCACCTAATGAAATTCGATTATAAATAATTAAAACAAACAAGCAACACAGAAAAAAAAAATGCACAACTGCAATTGGACCGCCAAACCATGGCTGAATTATAAGTTAAATCAGAGAGTGTGTACACCATCATCAAAACACACAAACCGTGATTTACAACCTAACTACTAGCATTTGATCCTGTTACGTTTTTTGGTCTATTGTCTTAATTTTGTTGCTTTTGGCTGCGCTGCCTCCAGTCTTTGACATGATTGGTGAGGAATTGATTCCTTTGGAGTTGGTCAGTTGCTACAATACATGTGAATGCAAGAGCTCGGGGACTCCTGGTTCAAGATGGGGGCTAGGTCTGTATGTCCCCTGCACAATCTGAGGTGTGCATGTGTTGCAAGTTGGCCATTTTTGATTGCTAACTACGAAATTAACACACGGTCTTCATTGACAGCAGGTAAAATATTCGGATATTATGTAGAATATATAAGGACCATCACACAATGGCTCGGTCGTTCTCAAGCATTGATGGGGCAAAATTGACCACTTTGTAAACAATTTCATGCGCAAATTGTCCTATAATTTCAGAACAATTATCTCAACATGTAATTGAAGATTATTCAGCATTCATCTACGTTGAATAATATCATCAAAAGATTCAGAGAGCATAAACATGTCTTTCTAGTTTTTTTTCAATTGAATATACCTTGGAAAGGATCTGGAAATCATTTTATATATATATATATATATATATATATATATATATATATATTTTACACCGTGGCCCAATTTCATTGCAATTGAGGTTTGTTGATAACGATTGATTCTAAAATGCCTCGATTGATGTACGTGACATAGCTGTGCTGTTGTATTATTTTTGGAGTCCATACAATGGAATTTCGCCACTCAGCTCCAGGTCATCCAAGATCTATTTATATGAAATTATAGAAATCGTTGGGGAAAAAAAAAATTATGTCAAAGAAGCCCTGCAATTGGCTGGCAACCAGTTCAGGGTGTCCCCCACCTACTGCCCAAAGATAGCTGGGATAGGCTCCAGCACCTCCCGCGACCCTAGTGAGGAGAAGCGGTACAAAAAATGGATGGAAGAACCAAGAATAACATTGACAAGAACAGTTTGTGATCAACCACCGGTTGTGTGATTAGTAACTTGTTTCTTACCGTCTTATTACATTCCCATTCAATGAAAACACATCTACTTGAAGGAAGAAGATCAATTTGTGCCACACAGTAGCAGGCAGGCCAGGAGGGAGGGACGAGGAGTCACCTGCTGTCAGAACCCAGGGCCGCCTAAGTGTTGATGCACGTTCTGTGCGGCCTGCTCATTCAGCTGTTCATTCCACGATTGTCTAAAAATACCTGACGTTTTCCGGCGAGTAAAGCAAACTCAAAAACAAAAACACAGACGGGGTAATCCCTGGACATCTGTCCATGAGGCATCCTCAGAGATACGCCTGTGGAGAACAAAGTCTGGTCATTTATTTTGGTCACTGACATGCTGACAACAACAATTACTTCAGGACAGCTACAGCAGATTGGCGGCATTTTAAAGATAACTAAAACTGCGTGATTAAAGACAACCGGGATGTACATTGATGTGCAAGGATGTGCATTATTTATAATTATTTTGAGATTAAATTATATATTGTGTTAAAATTAAGATCAAACAATTACAACTTAAATTGTCTTCTCCTGCCCCTAGCAAAAACACCTCCCTACCCGCAAACACATATACACATGCCCTGAAACATTCTATAAATACTCAATCCTAAAGCTCTGTTTTGTCTCATATTTCAACATGCTTCTTCCTCCACATGACAAGTGATAGGTTTGATGGAAACCAAATTTTCAGGTCCAGACCACAGACTATTTACGTTGTCCAGGCTGCAGGAACTCTCCTTTTTTTCGTGATTCCGTACTGTTCTGCTTAATGTTCAAATGAGTCTAAACTCTGAATACACCTGATAAATGTCAATGCCCGACAAGGAAGTTTGTCTTTGGCTTCAAGCCACTGTATCCGCCAGTGTCAGAGGTGTACATTTACACTCTCACTACAACAGCAGGCACACCTACACAATGTGAATTTCATGGAATACAAAACAGAAACTGTACGCAAATCTTAATCTTAAATTTGATGTGAAACAAATCTAATAAAACTCAGAGAGAGGCATTATGTAAAAACAACACGATGACATGACAAAAATAATACATGATTCTCAGAACTGAAAAAACATTCAAATACTGTATGTACATTAATTATCTAATACGACACGAATAAAAGACATATTTCTGCTTATTCGCTGAGGTTGCGTTGGGGCGGCATGGAAGCCCCGACTTTTCTCCCCCCAGTCACTTCATCCAACTCTGCCGTGGTATCCCGTGACGTTCCCATGGAAATTGAAAGATACCCCCCCTAACGTGTCCTGTGCAATCCCCATACCGGCTACACGAGAGGAAAGCTAACCAGATGCCCGAACTACCTCTGGCTCCTCTCGACGTGGAGGAGCACTGGTTGTACATAGTCAGAACTCCTTCCGAATGACCGAGCTTCTCATCCTTGCACTGAGAGAGCCCAGACACTGCTTTTAGATGCTTGAATGCGGGATCTTGATTTTTCGGTCATGACACAAGTTATTAAAACGTGTCATTTGTATTTTGAAACTGTTTCACAATGCTAATGGATTTCTTTGATTATGCTATTATGAGTAACAAATGGGTTAACACCGGGCATTCTGCCAATTGGACCTTTCCATGGATTGACGTTAGTAATTAATCGTTTCATCAAATAACCAGTAATGTGTACTGTATCAACTCACGTTTGTGTAATATAATAATCATTGCAACCTTTGGATTAACCCCATTGACGGTCTCAAAGATTATCAAGATTTATTTGAATTTTCTTTCTGACTTTAACTTATCTTGTTCTTTATGGAAAGCTTCCCAGATAACTGCCACATTTACAATGGCGTCAGACCAATATTTTGTTTGCCTGAATGCACTCAAGTGAAATATGTTGTTTTCTTCTATCAATATCAAAATGCCCGATAATATTCTCATATCGAAGTGAGGTGAGACTTTGGCAGTTAACGTGTGTTGCAAATTTCACAGGAAAAGCACTCTGACAAATGCTCCTTGATTCATTTGCGCATTAACTAATTATTCTTATACACGGCCAAATATTGATTAGGTCTAAGAAGCTCCGGTGTTTGAGGAGCTTCAAAATTAATTTCAGTGCAGACGTGTGTGTTCTGCAGGTGTGAGCCAATATGCTGCATTTGAATAGAAATATATGAAGGTGAATTAATTGAGACAACAAAACAAAAAAGGTAAATATATGACTGCCATGAGGGTTGTGGGCAGACAGCATCGACGTACAAAAAAAAACTTCTGTAGCCATACCCCAAAATGTACAGGAAGTGAGCCATGGGAATTTTAGCCCACTTTTCACATATACTGGGATCCTACCTTTGTGTCCTTGTGCCCCAGATTTCATATGATTCTCTTCAAACTTGACTTCAAACTAAACACCTCGGAAAACAACAGAGGAAAATAAATCTTGAATATTCAACACCTCAAAATTGAAAATTAAAACTCCCAACAATGTCTGCTCTTACATTGCTTCACATTTTACCCCTCTTGTGGGAACCAAACTTCATTTTCTCATACTCAAGCCAATCTGCTAACTGATACTGATAGTGTGATCGTTTTGTTTTTTCCCCCTCCAACCCCCGCACAAATTTGCCTTATCATTGAAATTCAATGATGGTCATCATTTGCTCTTACATTCCCTCACATTTTGACCTCTGTCTTGCGGGGACCAAACATTATTTTCTCATAGGGTGCTCATTCGGGTCGTAACACCATATGGTTCTTAAAAATTCTAGTAGGTTCAACTGTTAGGTCATTGCGGCCCATGTCAATGTAGCCAGTGGATGTTTCAATTGAATCCGTTTCATCATGCCATCAAAAAAGTTGAAACATCCAGCAACCCAACACATTCCAGATAGGCAAGTAGAGTTGACGCCATAATTAGAGTAGACACTCATGTTGGGCTGGTAGGCACACACATCACACACTGTTACGCTTCATGCCTCTCTTTGGTAGGAATTCTGCCCCTTTACATTTAACAGGATAAGTGGAAGATCAGTGGTTTCCCTAAGAGAGACTCTCCATTTTTCATTTAGCCACAAGGCAGTTACAGACCACAGTGCAACCATTGCACTATCCATTTGCACCACGTCCTCAGGGGAGAAGGTGACTCTTCCTGTTTAGCTTACGCACAAGTGTGAAAAGGACAGTGTTCCTCACAGGATAAATGTACTTGTGAATGGCCACCATTACAAATCCCTTTTTGGGAATCGTGCATATAGACACTGAAAGCATCTGTCATTCACTTGAATGTTCTTTGTGTTCCCTAGAAAAATGCCAACAAGTGAATTTTATTGAAATTCACCATTCAATGAATGAAGCATTTGTGGAGATGTCAATCAATATGTTTCAACCTCAAGATCATCTGACATAAACCCTGAACGAAGATCGGAGTGCTTTTGATTTTTATCATTTCCAACCGATTACGTTCTGAAGTGCTGTAATGTACCCTTTTATTCACTCTCTCCTCAATGTCAAAGTTTGCAGACACGCTGCAATATTCCCTGTCTCCATCTTGCATCCATCAGACACAGTGATGGCTTAAGACACATTGAAGATGAGATGTCTTGTGGACAGAGAAGTGCCAGCCATCGTCTTATAGCACAGAATAAAATATGATGAGAAGAATATTGGGATGTTCTCCCCAAATGGCTGGGTGCTATTTAGGAGAGGGTGGTTATTTTTCGCCATTGGCCTTCCCTGGAGAGATGATGGATCTAATATTTATCTTCAAGAACAAGCAGTGTCAGGACAATGGTTTCCATCCATGGAGCTGTAGATACCCCCTTTCTTGCAGCACTGCCTCCTGTTTCTTCACACATGCGGAGGAAAAAAAAATCTGGTGACTGACAACCGGTCTTCTTCTGATTATCAGAATATGAATTATTCATGGGCACACTAGTTCCCTGCAGCCTTGGCACAAGCATATTCAGCTATTTTAAAACCTCACATCGTCAAGTGGCGGTGGTGACGAAAAACTAAGCTTGTACGTGTAAGATTCTCAGCTTTGGATTAGATTCACTTGGACGTTACACTACTCGGTCTGATTATGTGTCTGGCCCATCCAAGGAACACATACAGAAGTAGCCTACCATTAATACTATGGATCAACACTGTCTCTTTCTTTTTCCACAGCTGATTTAATGAAACTGACCATCACATAGTTATCAATCATTACAACAAAGCCCATCTACTAGATCACGTGTCAAACTCAAGGCCCGGGGGCCAGATCTGGCCCGCAACCTCATTTTATGTGGCCCGCAAATGGCAAATCATCTGCATCAACTTCCTGTTTCTAGCATATTTTCTTCACAACAACACTGAGATATGAGATATTGCCAATTTATTGTTTCCAATCCTCCCCTTTTAAAATAAATTGAAAAATTGTTGAACAATTACTTACTAGCTTCTGATTTCAAAACTGGCTTTCCAATCAATTTATATGGGTTCACAGTCATACCGGCCCTCTGAGGGAAACCACAACTACAATGTGGCCCGTCCACAAAAATGAGTTTGACACCCCTGTACTAGATCATGTCACGCTGGCTGTTGTTTCTCTTCGTTTTTATGCACTGGCGAATAAAAGGTACAATGTTCCTATTGCTAACTTACAAGTAGATGTGAGCAAATCTATGTGGCCATTTGCGGAATGTAGCTCTGAGAACAAACCTGGATCTGCTTCACCAAGCTTAGAAATTACAACAATGATTGTTGTTGACAGAAAAGCTACCGTCAAACATTTACATGATTTAATAAGGAGTGATATTGAAATGACTCTTACATTAAAATCTCATGGAAAAGATGCCAATGGAAAGAACAGCGCAACCGAGTCATCAGTCATGGTCATCATGTCACCTTGCCCCCAGGAGCATGCTTTGAGTGATGATCATATAAAATAATGCTCTAATTCAGCATTCAGGCTTAATTTAAAGGGCAAATGTCCTATTATGCAAGTAAATAACGTAGAAGAACGGGCTATGAATTAATGATTTTCTCGATGGTTGCTGAGGGATGATTTTAGGCCAGATATTTTTCTCAGTGCTCGTGGATCCCATTGGTTCGATAGACAGTCTTGGAGAATTTTTCCTCATGTGCTCCTGAAATTCAATTCAAGATCATTAACGTCAAATGGAATTTAATTCATATAGCAATTTTCATACATCAGATATGCAACACAAAGTGCTTTTTGGAGATAAAACAGGCAATAAAAATGGCAATAATAGCTATCAAGATGAAGATTAGGACAAACTACCTGTGGGAGCCGTGCACATCCTGAAACCACAGAATATCTTGCAACATATGTAAACAACTGTATGATTTATATATTGTAAGCATCATATCTTCCTTACATAAATTATCCACACATCTAATCTAAATTGTTTGATATATGATGCAAATAATTTCTCAATAAAATCTAAATAGAAATTTTATAAGAACACATTAAAGTTTATAAAATTCATCCATCCACTCATTAGTTGAGGGTTGTGGGCATGCAGGAGGCCATCCCAGTTGACTTCAGGAAGTAGGCGAGGTATACCCTGAACTGGTTACAAGCCAATCGTGGGATTGATTCCGGCTCCGGCCTTCCAGTGTAGAGTTTGAATGTTGTTCAGCATGGGTTTTCTCCAGGTACTCCGGCATAAATGATTTTAGAAATACATCCATTTCATGCATTTTGTCTATGGATGTTTTGCCACATATATTGTAAAATCAACATATACTGTAATTCAGTTATAACAGACACATCCCACATGTAAATGAAATACAACTTTAAAAAAAAAAAAAAATTAATATGGGACCACGGCGCCCCCCCCACCCCTTATCCATGCAATCCTCACAACGTCATCCCAGCAGGTGGAACAAACATACCTCCCAGCGTGCAGGCTCCCATGAGGAGCTGACTGGCAGAGAGATTGTTCTAACAGAAGCAGCACAAAGCGCGTCTCTCATTTTTTCATCAAGTGAAGAGTGCAAAGTTAAGATTACTGGGTTCTGCTGAGGAGGACTTACCCTTGAAAGACAGAAAGTCCCAATCACATCCAAGTCAAGTTCTGAAGGTCTACTCTTCAAAGCAGGTGGAAGTATAGTATCTTTTACCTGGCACCTGTTGACTCATCTGTACTCACTTTTTCAAATACACCAACATAGTGCCCCTCCCGAAAAAAAAACTTCTGTCTTATTGACTACCAACCCCATAGCACTCACCTCAATAGTGATAAAGTACTTTGAAAAAGTAGCCCAGGAAGACATAGTTGGAACCCGGACATCAGGCACAAGGACGGGCTTCACTGGTACACCCCAAAGCTCTGTACTCAGCCCACTCGTTTACATCAGGTTTTCATTGGCCTGTGTACCGGTGGAAAGGAGACTACAGGAATTCCTTGGCTCAGCTAATGTCCTGATGCTTTGGAAATAACATCTGAATGCTGCTAAGATTATAGAGATAATTATCGAGCCAAGGCAGAGGAAAGAGCATCTTGCACTGTTTGCTTTCAATGAGACTCAGGTGGAGCGGGTGAAAATCTTCGTTTCTCACATCAGCGATGATCTGACATCTTCCCACAACACAGGGTACATCATCAGGTGGGCTCCGACAGAGACTGTACTTTTGAGGAAGCTATTTAGATGAGGAATTCCATTCCAAAACGCTCAGCATCTTCTCAAGAGCATCTGGAGAGCATCCTGATTAAGTCCTTTCGCAGTCTGGTATGTCAACTGTACAATTACCAGGCTCTCCATCTCATCATTAAAACTGCACAACACATCTGTGGAGTAGCCGTCACACGACGACGCTCCATATTTGACAGCTGTACCACATAGAGGGCACAGAACATTATCACAGACAGCAAACATCCACAACACGCACTTTTTAAGAACGTCTCCCATCGGGCACATGCAACAGAATCATCACAGCCAGAACACAACTAAAAAAAGAAATACCTTCTACCCATGCCAGATTCCTGAACAAATCACATTATTCTCTGCCAACCACACTGTGCAATATATGTCTGTTGTAATCCTGCTGATTTGAACGTTGTGCAATAATTGAATAATTTTTTTTTTTGCATCTTTGCACAGTAGTGTGTATACACCACTACTTTATTATCACTACTGCCGACTTGAAATATACTTTTTTTTTTTATTTTAAATTGCTAATGGCTTTACATTGTACTTATAGACATTAGCAAGCCCCAATTCATTCAGTATTTAGCTTTTGTTATTTAAAATAACTTTTTTTTTTAATCTTTCATACTATTTTCATAAGTGGAGGGACAATGTCAAAATAAAAATATTATTGCTCAATTCTGGGACAAGCAATGTACAACAGAGGCATTCTGAATTATGCCTCAAATCGACAGAAATATAAATTTGCCTTAAAAATTAAATTGATGAGCCCTTGATGGGTAAAACAAAAGTTTGCACTATACTCTACCCCTGACCAAAAAATATATCCTATCCTCGTTTCGGATAATTTCATGTAGAAGTACGCCTATTATGCTACTTTACTGTAACTCTGAGTCTTTCACGCAACGATCAAAGTGGTCAATATGCAAATGGATACTTTATCAGAGGAGCTGCACTGTCGGCAACATTCACATTTCCCCCCACTGGCATCAATCATGCTTATGTCCCATAATGCAATCAAACGCTTAATGGCAAACACAGCCCGCCGGCACAATGCTGATGCGGAGCATTTTTCTTCCTGACATAAGTGGACACGCAAATCAGAGAGTTAGGATAACCAAGGAATTAAAGATAGCGTGACTCCGTCGCCAGCCCACTATCGATCACTTTCACAGTTGGAATGCCATGATGGGAAACCTGCCTGCTAGTTTGACAAGTGTCCTTGTCGGCCCCATTCCACCCCTGCAATGCTTTGTTTATCTTCTCCTCGCTGGGGCGGAGAACCTTAGAGGGCTGCTCAAGTGACAGGCATCCCAGTGGACACAAAAAGCACAGACAAAGACGAAAATGGAAAAATGCCGGAATCTGCATCTTTACCGAAGATTCGTGACCAGCATTGTTTACAATTGCATTTGGTTTGCCATGCTATGGATTGGAAAACTGAAATCTGATGCGACTTGTCTTGCATGAAATTGTAGGCTGTGTAGGTGGGATGTTGATTGGCTCAGTTACATGTACAGAATGGCGTGACATCCTGCATTACAGTGTAACCCACCGAATAATTCAACAAAGAGGGTGACACAGATTACTGCTTTTTGACGTTTATGGTAAACAATTTAATCAGCTGTCGTAATGCACTGTGCAGACGATCCAATAAAGTTGGACACCTATCATCATACAACTTGTTCGTCAACCGACATTTTTATGAGAAATATGCCTCTAAAGTTATACAAAACCAAATAGTCTACAGACAAAGTCAACAGATTGCATGAGATGGACCAACCTTAACAAGGAATCATTGGAAGTTTTATCTAAGTAGACTTGCACTGAAATCAGAAAAACACTAGTGGTTTCCCCAATGGCAACATCCCATCTAATGAACAGAAGCTTTCTCTTCGATGAAAAATCAATTTTCCGGGTGGAAGCAAGCAAGACACAGCCAGCTGCAAAACGGCTCCAAAACAGTGTATACAGTACACACATTTTATTTTACAACAACACTACACCATATTTATAATTTCATGTGTACTTAAGGTAAATCTGTATTTTAGAACCACTGTGGAATGGGTCCAATTGCACAACCTCAAAAAATAGTCATGAAAAATCAACCACACAGGGCTGAACCAGGATTGTGGGGGTTTAACGGAAAAGGGATGGTCCATTTTTCAAAAACAACTCAAACTCAATTTACGTATTATTAATCTGGATTTCTCCTATCTTGCATTTTCAATTTTACCAATTTGTGTCATAATCGGTTTTGTTGATTTAGGTTTTTGACTTGAGTTTCCATTTTTTGCCTTTGTGTCTTCTGTCTCATCATGCTTATTGTGTCCACCTGCGTTCATTTACCCAAGCCCTCATGTTAACCAATCAGCTCCCTCTAACCCTTTGTGTCTTGTCCAGGTGTTCCTTGTTGTCTCATCAATTTGTTTGTATTTAGTGCCTTTTGTTTCCTTTCAGCAGAATTTTGTTCCCATTTTACCATCTAAACAAATAAACGAACAAGAAAAAATAGTTATCTCGGAACTAAATTTATTTAAATTATCATTGAAAGTAGCAAGATGAGCCGCTGTGCCGCACATCATACAAGGAGCAATAACCGTTCAAAAGCGCAAAATATGTTGAATACACCACAATAATGCAAGGCAGTCTTGCATGAAATTGCAGAACTTATATATTGCAATTTTTCTGTCCTTTTTTTTCAGCTTGGCTAAGTTCAATAACAAATTGAGTGAACAAGAGATGCTGTGCTAACTTCGCCAATCATGCTCAACTTTGCTTATCACAGCAGAGCCGATGCAATGAGCATTACAAAAATCTTACATGACACTCAAACATGTGCAGGACTGCATTTGCTCGGGTAAATCTGTGTGATTGAAGGGTAGAAGCCATCTCTTGACATGGTACAAAAATACGCCCAGGCCAATCTGTGAGGAAAGGGTTTTTGGAAAGGGCTGTCAGCAAATATTTATTTCAGCAAAAGAGGCCAAAATATGTGCTTAACGCTTCAGTGGTTGACTATGTCTGGGCAGTTCTTCACAATGCTTGGAATTATATGGGCAGCCATGACCCCACTGCAACCTTAGTCTAAATCCAACCATATTTAGATTATGGCGCTGCTTTGAGATAATTCTATTTCCTTGTTGTAAAATATTTTCTACAATGTGATAAATAATTTTACAAAAAAAAAAAAAAAAGTCAGTACATGCCGTCTGTTTGGTGTAGCGAACAATGTTGGGGCATTAGCGCCATTGTTGGGGCATATGTGGCATCTTCGTCTGATTCAACATGTAAAATCATGTCGGCCTGTCAGGACAAATGATCACTGTGATTGTCAACTAGCGAATCAGAGCACTGGACTAGAACCGGAAGTGGAAATGGTGAAAATTGAAGCTAGGCCGACGCGACAGTTGGCCACGACGGCTGATTGGTGTGTAGAAGCTTTTAGGCTAAGATAGACTGACATTTACCATTTGAGGAGCGGGAATGGCGCCATTGTGACAACTCATCTATTTTTCTAACTAAAGTGAACAAAACACGTTTCTATTCTTAGATACTCAAAGAGCAGCCATGGGCAAACTACGGCCCGGGGGCCTCATGCGCCCCGTTATACGTGTTAATCCGGCCCGCCAAACTTGAATAAAATTACATGAAAAACCCTGTTAATGTTGTAATTTTCTAAATACTCGGGTGTGTCAAAGACAGATATGTTGTTGTAATGCTTTTGTTCATTTTCATTTCAAATTAAATGTATTTGTTTTCTCCGATGAGGTGAGGTTACCAAAACACTCCATCCATCTGCACTTGGTCCGGCCCCTCTGTCAAATTTTACAACCCATTGTGGCCCGCCAATCAAAAAGTTTGCCCACCCCTGTTATAGAGTGTGCAGGTGTACAGTACCAAATAAAGTGTGACTGAACTTTTGCCAAAGTTTATTTTGCCGTGAGAGGAGGCCTTCCATGCATGCACTCAAAAAAGTAGATATGGCAGAGGTGCACACTGAGGTGTTATTGATTTGACAGACTCCTGCCCACAGCTTGCGTTTGAAGTCTCTCCATCCTTCTGTCATAAAGTGTTGTCTCTCGGCTTCTGCAATGGGCCTTTAACTGCCAAAAGTCATTCTTCACTTGACGTAAACAACAACACACCTGTTTCACACCTAAAGTTTCAGATGGCAGAATGAAGAATGGCACGAGAGCACTTTTTGAAGTTTCTCCTTTCGATAATTTCTCTCTTCATTTTATCTATTGTTATTCCCCCCCCCCCCCCAACGTTCTCTATCCGTCATCTTCCACTTAGCCTTATCCCACCAGGCCTCTTGTCCCTGCTCTGCACTCTCACAATGCATTTGGCCAGCTCTTATGAAACTCTCTTTTTCCCCAAGCTAGGCTCATTCTTCTGTATCCTGCCCTAAATTTTACCTTCCATTAAAAACAGTGATCCCCAAGGTTTATGATTAAATGTTTCAGAGCTTCTCTTGCTTTATGTGGTTTGTCAAGAAAATTGGATATGAATATATTTATGAAGTACTAGTAAAAATATGGGATTTCACATTGAAGATGAGGTAGACGGGTATAAATTACACTGTCAAATGATATATGACGGATACTTGTAATTCGCTTAGCAGGCTGATAATCTCAGTGTATAATATTGAGATTTAAGGCCTTTGTGATTCTAGTTAAAGATGGAAACTGCCAGTGGTTTATGGTAGAATATGTAACGAGCAGGTCGCATGTGTGCGCAATGGGCGGTGGACATTGTGTCTATGATGTAGGAAAAAAAGACCCAACACTCACTGACTGTCTGCATGTGCAAGATACGATGTGACAGTTGAGCAGAGCTGTGAGGGCTGAGATGATTTCACAAATGGTAGCCCAAGGGACCATCGGTTTTCAAGAGGGGGGAGGAAGAGGTGGGGTGAGCGATGTGGAGCAAACGAGAGGAATGGATTTGAGAGGGTCGAGAGGCTAAACAATCTGCAATGTGACGGGGATTTTCCCTACGTCCTTTCTGCTCTTTTTTGTTTTTTTAGCTTTAAATCACAGTTACAGTTATGGTAATTTTACAATTTTGGGGCTTTGTTCCTAAGATGGGACTCAGCAGTGAAAATCGCTTTATATTAGAAATGTTTTTCCTGAGATATTGTTGCAGACGGCAATATCCAATGTTTATTGTAAGGTCACTTCTGCTGGTTCCATCAAACTTTTTCCAAATCAAAGCTTTTGACATTCAGTTGACACTTTTTTATATTATTTATATTATTATCATTATTTATATTATTATGTGAATATTTTATCCATGCCCAGAGGGAAATTAAATTAAATTATGGCCACACAAATAGACTGACGGACTAAGCACCGATGGAAGTGGGTTTTCATCCGTCACCGGAATCATCACTAACCGGGTCAGTACCTTCTCTGTCCGTCACTGACGGAGTCCCGTTTCACTGAAGTCTGACGGGGAAACTCTTGGCATATCTCGTGTATGTTAGTTCACGGGGTGAATACTCCGGGGTTGCATCGAGCGGAGTGGAGGAGGCGCTCCTCAACCTCAGACAGAAAAAAATTTGAACATGGGGCTTTCACTAATCACCACGATATCGTGTTGATTTTTTTTTCTTTCAATTTTTTGCCATGACAACATAAATCTGTGTAATATTTGATGTATGTCTATTTATTTGCATATAAACCTTTAAGGATATGGTTATGGTTTAAATATTAACATAAATATATAATTACTTCCAATTTGGGTGGAGAGAGACGATAGCTTAATATCGTGTGATGGACTTGCTCGACACTGTATGTTATATTTTCTTTATATCACGAATGTTTGCGTCAAATAGATGTAAATAATGATTGTAAATACTGTTATATAATTGTTTTAGTCAATTTTAGTAACACCTCTTGCATTGGATCTCACAGATGTACCTATTGTTGTGGCTAGTGTTTTGGCAAGAGTTTTAAAAAAATTGGGCACATACCAGATTGCAGATGACATTAAGCATTAGTCTATCATTGTAGTTCTGTCACGTCTCGGTCATGCACACATACTACATTCACACTTGAGTCACTGCTTTCAGCAGAGGCGAAATTAATCACAGATGTCATATAGCGTGAGGATGACAGCATGCACACACATACACTGAGTGTGTGTGTCAGCAGTGCTGCGAGTGTGCGAAGCAAGAGGGGAGAGAACCAGAAAGAACATTTAACATTTTAAATACCCACACCGATCTCTCACTCAAGCAAGCCCCATTAATTAAAAGGACATGCCCCGGTGAAGCTCAAATGAAATCCCCCTCTCATTCATTGTAGGATACGTCTTTTAGAATGAGTTTTACCCGGGCTGTGCAAAAAAAAAAGAGCTTATAATCTGGCTGCAGACTTTATCATAATTGGATAAAGGTGATTTATGGCAGGTACAGAGGAATGATGAGGCAAAGCCATTCCCTCTTCGCACTTTCTCTCTTTCACCCTCGAAGCCTATCCACAGAAGGAGTTTTTAATGAGTCAGATTGACGTTCTCCACTCATTGGGAGATTTGTTTTGAAGCACGACGGCTGGGTTAATTTGTACTTAATTTGGAAAGATGAGGCTGAATAGAGAGGTTGTTTTTTTTTTTTTTTAATGTCATGACTGCACAGGCAGAGACAAGCATCATCTTCCTGACCACGCAGTTTGTCCGGTTTTTATCAACCTGTTGTCTCTTGTTAAATATAAATCCAAGAAAGCAATGCAGTTTTAACTATATTTTACGATCAGGTAACACAACAATTTCACGGCTACCCCGGATTTGTCACACATTCCCACAAAAAAAAAACTCTTAATTTACCAACGGTGTGAATGTCAATTTATTTTTTTGTAGGTTGAATGTAGGGGGCTGTTGCCATCCGAGACCAGTCTAGTTGTACCCGACCCAGCTTCAGTCAACTTTTTCACTCCCCGGTTCCCAAGCCCGCTCCTCGGCCCCGGCCAGTAAATTAATCTGGCTGTGTTGTACACCTCACAGTCCCACAGACTGCAATGATATTGCCCGACATTGTTTTTAATCTGCTTTTGCTGTGCGCCCGAGAGAGGTTCCAAATTTTTGGCACGTTGCGTCCGCTGAAGAAGCAAAAGTAGCTCTCAAAATAGTGGTAGCAAACTTCAATAATTTTTCAAATAAATAAAAAAAAAACTGTAAATTAGCAAAAGTTAGTTAGTTAAAGTAAGAATCGGAGATGGACACTTTACCCTATCTTCCGAGACTGGTCACCCGTCAAGGCTCAGTCAACACTGGACTTTTATTATGGGCTATACAAATACAGTGCAGCAGTATACTGTAAATACATTGACCAATATATTGGTAAAAGTTTATTTATAACCACTGTCATTGTTGGCATTTTACCACTCCTTTTCATCTAGCTTCGACTTGTTTTGCCTTTACCTGCAACGCCCACTCGCCTCCCTCCTTACTTGCTCCCGACTTGTGGCATCTTTTGGATGACATGTCAACTCACTCTCTCACTCGAAGTGCCGGCCAGCGCCTCCCTCTCATTTGTCAGCAATTGCAAGTGCTGTCATTGCAGTAATCGTTGCATCGCTCCTTCCTCGACCGAATTTGGTGTGCTCCACGCCGCACCCCGTGAGCCACACACCGCATATGCGCATCCACCTGCACAAATACGTCCCCGTGCGCACGTTTTTGCCAGGAGGAGGAGGCCTTTACTCCACCCCTCATCCAAAAGCAGTTTGGCTAGGCTCCAGCTCACCCTAAACCAGGCGTGGGCAAACTACGGCCCGGGGCCACATGGGGCCTGTTAAACCTTTTAATCCGGCCGCTGAATTTGAAAAAAAATTAAATGAATAAATCTTGTTCATGTTTTATTTTCTAAATACTTTTTTCAAAGACATATATATTGTTGTAATACTTTTGTTCATTTTCATTTCAAATCAGTTTCTCCGATAAGGTGAGGTGACCAAAACACTACATCCATCTGCTCCTGGTCCGGCCCCTCTGACAAATTTTAGAACCCATTTTGGTCCGCCAATCAAAACGTTTGCCCACCCCTGCCCTAAGCAGTAAGGCTCCGTCAAGTGTTGCTCTTACTAATAGCCATGACAAAAATGATTTCATTAGGACTAACACCATTGTTATGCACAGGGCCGTTTTTCTTTATCCCAAAGTGGTGGAGAAAAAATATAGCAAAGTTATTACTCTATTTCATTACCCAGCATGACCCCACTACTCCTTTGTGCTTATGAATCATAGTTAAAGTTTTCATTTTTGCAAAACATTCCTATTCTGTGCCCTTGAACCT
This sequence comes from Idiotropiscis lumnitzeri, assembly GCF_059441095.1. Lineage (NCBI taxonomy): Eukaryota > Metazoa > Chordata > Actinopteri > Syngnathiformes > Syngnathidae > Idiotropiscis > Idiotropiscis lumnitzeri. The sequence continues at coordinate 10,788,754 of NC_142397.1, read as the reverse complement.
TTTCTTGTGTGTGTGCGGCCACGCATGGGTAAGCATGTGCATATGCATGTTCCAATGCATTTCCATTTCTCTTTTTATTCATGTGTCATTGATTTCCGGTGCTGTTGGATGTTTGCTTGGGGGCGTGCGACCATTTCAGGTAAAATGACAGTCCTTTCCCTTCGCCTTCCTCCCTGGAGGGAAATCCTTGGGGAGGTCTTGTTGTTGGAGCAAAACTTTCCTGCGTGCCTTCAGAGCGGAAAGTAAAGGAGGTTGCTTGCCACTCTGCTGTGGAACATGCATTGGGGAGTTGAAGCTGGAGATAGACAGAGCAGAGCAAGACAGAACAGCGGCGGCTTTAAAAATACCTCTGCTTTGGAGCTTTTAACTTGTTCGTTGCTGTCGTCACAGCACATCTTGGGGGTAAAGTGAACATCATTAATTCATACAAACCAATGGAATAAATTGCAACGCTTGTGCAGCCGATATATTACATTCATCGCCGTGTGGCATAGAAACGATTCAAAGTGCATTAAACTTGGAGAATATTTGTGAAGTGTGCTGCATTCGGGCCCTTTCAATGCAGCTGTACAATCAATGAAAATAAGTGGTGAGATGATGATAACGATGCTCTCACATTGTGAGAGGATGTCAAGCTAATGACATGAACAACTCAGGACATGTTGCTGATAAAATGACAATTAACAACTGCTGCCACCAAGTCGCTCATTAAGATTTGGGCAATGCTTGGAGCAAGACTCTTTTCACATCTCCTTGTCAGTGCTGCCACACTATTTCTAATAGTTGTGCCCCACAGCAAAGCAGTCAATGGCTCACCTTCTTTAATATTATATGAATGTGGTTGACATCTGTGTCCCTATTTTTAGCCGTGATTTGAATTGAAACACAATAGGCTCTATTTTCATGCCCAGAGCAAATCGGGCCTGAATTGCGGTCTGCATCTGCGCAGCTGTCGGCTGGACTAGGTTTTGGTATGTTCACAGACACGTGCAAGCAGGCGCTCCAAAAAAGTCTTTTTGCGCCGATGTGGGTGTGAACACAGCCAACTTTATTCATGGCCTGTAACAGTTTAAATTGCAAAGTATGTTTACAAGGAACTGCAAGAATACCTCTACAGGTTAATCATATAAGGTGTAGATAAAGTAGATCGCCTTCTGTGTGTGTGTGTTGCATACAAAAATAAAATTGAACAACAACGTACGTAAATAATAATATCAATAAGGGAAATGTTCTCACAACCCTTTTTGGTTGTTTGGAGTGTTTGGTTTTACAAAAAAAAAAAAAAAAAAAGATGAAAATACAAATGATTTATGTAGATGTGCTCAGTAGAGAAGGAAGAAAATGACGGCATAATGGTAAACACAAATATTGTGTTAATTTTCATTGAGCCTTTAGTTGTGTCATGTTCTTCCAATATCATATTAGAGCATTACTGTCGGCATGTATCTTTATTTTGAACGTGTATTACCTAACACATTGCTACCATTACAGTTTGTCAATAATCACAGTGTGAACATTATATTATATGGGGTTAATAATTTGTAGACTGCTATAAAATTCCTGGTCAGAACCTGTCATTATTTTCCATTATATTCTTATGGGCACAATTAGCATAATATTGTAAGACTGCAAGGTTAAAGGTGACACACCTTAAAGGATTATAAATGCAATGAATTGATTATGCAAAAATCGTGTGGTGGAAAAAATGGCACATACCGTTGACTTGTAGAAATGGTATTGCCAATGGGATGCAAATGATTATGTTTGGATTAAAAATAAACAATGAAATAAACTCTGTGGTGGTCAACAAACTACTCTGCAAAATCTCACTGAAGTCACTCTCACAGGAGTCATTTAAAAAAAAGACAAATTTGAAAAAAATGAAAACAATAAAATAAATCCTGTCAGTGAGATATCAGATGGTACCAAATTAGACTTAAAAACCTATTTAATATTTCACCAAGTGATTAACTATACTATCCGAACAAGTATGCCTTTGGGCATGCTGAAAAAAATGGCTCTCATTATAAAACTGGAATGAATAATAAAATAATATGAGTCTCTAAAGCATGCAAGGCTGCCCTGGGTGCAAAAGTCAAAGACTATTACAAGAAGAAAATGAAGATAATATCATGCAAGAGCCTGCTTCCATTAATTTTCATCCATCCATTTTCTGTACCACTCATCCTGTTCAGTTTTACGGGAGTTTGCGCCTATCGCAGCTGAGTTCAGGCGGAAGTGTTCTCAAGTGATTATTTTTTTTTTTTAATTAATTAATCACATCTGTCAACTAATATTTTTTGGAACGATTGTCATGGATATTTACTTCAATAATATCTTGGAATTAATTTAAAATCACCAAATATGAAGTATATTAGCTCCTCAACATACATATTTTAGATATTCCAAAACCTCCAAACACGTTGTTTGATTATACAATAGTTCTTGCGGTCATTTAAAAGAATTTAAAAAGTAATGATTACTAAATGCTGATTGGCTAATCTTGTTGATTGTTGGTTCAGTCACAGAGCTGCTGTGTGGGAAATGGCCATATTGATTTCCTTGTTGGTGGTCTTTTGGCCCTTCCAAAGAGGGTGCTTATCTTTCTGCAGCATCATAATGGAATTAAAACAGTGGAGGGGAAAAAAGACAAAACAGAAAAGCAATATTGAAAGAGAGAGAGAGAGAGAGTGAGAGAGAGAGAGAGAGAGAGAGAGAGCGAGAGAGAGAGAGAGAGAGATCTGGAATACTCATGCTGTAGTTTATGACCCGGTGACCTCTCAAGAAAATCAATGAATCACCTATTTACATATACTTCAACAATATGATCTGCTCTCAATACCCTCGTTGTGAGAACAGAATGCAGTGCCATAAAGTGTAGGCATGTGTTGTTGTTACAGCCACACGTTTTGCAAACTGATGTGATTTATGGAATGCCGCCATCGCTTGTCCAATTCCTATGTATATCTGCCCGCATAATTACAAGCAACAGCGTTTTCCCGTGTACCGCGGCACGCCACGCGGGCGCATGTACATAATTTATTTACTTTCCGATGCATTTTAAATAGAAAGCATCAAACCACAAAGTAACCTTGGTGAATCATCCAAGTGCAGTTACAGTGCTGTCACTTTGTGGGAAGACTCGGTGGGAATTTGCAAATTTATCACCTTTTCTCTCCCACCTCGGCATGAGTCGCTGTTAGACCGCAATGTTTTTATGACCAAAATCAATATGAAATATGGTAAGCAGCAAAATGTAATGGCTGGTTATTAAGTTCCTTTCTATATATACAAATGGTTTTCCTCAATAATGAATACAGCATGATTCTATTTGATAACCCAGTCGCCAGCGTTTCAATGTGACTTTCTCGTCATTTGTCCTCACTGCATCACGTCAATGCTATCAATATCCCCTCTGCTCAGTATTCCAGCAACAGTATCTGCTGGATAATGTATGACCCTCAACATTTTGTAGCCAGCGAGACAGGACCCTGCCTCTCACTTCTACATGACCAGACAGAGAATATAAAATGAATATTTCATTGGGCTCCAACGTCTGTCAGTCAAATTTATGTCGACATTCTGCCAATAAATAGTTGAAAGACTGATGGAATACGCTGTGCACGGGTGCAGCGTGATGCAGCTGGTATAAGGCATGTTGATACAAGCTCTCTTTTTGATCGAATCACACCTTTAATCTAGTGGGGGCAACCAACTGTAGCGTAGTACGTGAGACGAAAATGAAAAGTCATGTTAAATAACAGTTTGATGATCTCTCAATAAAATATCTTGGTGAGACTTAGGTCAAGCATCCGTCGACTGACTGCAAATTTCAGTCGTTTAAGTCTTACGGCAACCAATGACGCTAGAGTTTCTACATTCGGAGACCTTGTCAGAAGGTGGGACCAGAAGAGAAATCTATTATGCAACAGAAAGTTAGACTGGACAATTCTGATTATAAATTAAAGACAGGTGTTTTGTTTAAACGCTAAACCAGTGGTGTCAAACATACGGCCTGCGGGCCGTACTAGGCCCGCAAACGGGTTTGGTAAAGTATAAAAACAAATATGGCCCAACTGAATAAAAAGCCGCTCCGCTGTTAGTTGCACACAAGTAAGATACATTTGTAAACTTAATTCAACAGACTTTTACCACAAAATCAGCTCCTTTATATGTATAGTAAAATTCAATGTAGCAGGCCATCCATTTTCCATTGAAAGGGGTTAGATTGTAATCCTGAACGGCAGATGCACGTTAGTAGAGAGGTTTCTAATAAAGAGACTTTGCATGTGAATCGAATATTTGCATCTGGAGGAATTGGCACAACACCCTGTGATCAGCTGATTACCATAGTGATGAAAAGCTTCAAAGGCAAGCGTGTTCTTCTTCTGGGGTTGAGCTCTGAGTTATAGGTTATGAGCGGCAGTCTTAGCTGTCTCTGCGGGCCTGTTCTGCTCAGCAGCAGGAATATGGGACACTCCACTGTTGATTATAACAAAGTGAGGAGGGGGGTAACAAAGCTTGCTTCTTTCTGGCTGGAAAAAAAGGCAAGGTTTTGACAGAGCTCATTATCTTCTCTGGAGGTGTTTGGGCTGTTTGAAAAAAAACAGCCACGAGAAAGAGGGCAGTCAATAAAGAAAAGAACTGCAGAAGGGGCATTCAATAAGAGATTGTCGATTTGTGATGAGATGAGCATTATACTGTTTCGAATTCTCTTAATTAGTTCTCAGGAAGTCTCATTTCCCTTCCAGAGCCACAAAACAACTTCCATATTCGATTCGTTACTAGGTATGAATCAGGATGAGCATTGTCGTCTGAAATTTGCTAACACTCCACTTCTTGAAGCACTTGAAGGGGGTCAAGGTAATACGCCAAGTGGTGTGGAGACACTTTTATTGCAAGGCTCACTTCCCTTAAGTTAATAGTTGTCACCATGCAAGCGGGGCGGTGAATGTGGAGGGTGTATTTAGTTAACTCATAAGCAAAGCTAGGTTTGGATGCTGACACAGTCCATTTTTTCCATTGTGTGGGAAACGATGCCAAGCACGCCTCCCTGTCTCTCTTTTGGACACTGCTGCTCAGCATTGCAGAATTGTAGCAACAGGGCAGATTTCTCCCTTTAATGTGTGTAGAAGGAAAGAGGATACAAGACAGGAGAGCGGCGCTGGAAATGAATGCAAAGTCACGATCTGTCAAAGTAGCAGCAACACGCTGCCCTGATATCGAGATAACAAGCACACGAGTGGACGATACAGCCTCATGGAGAATCCCCGCAAATGTATTGCAAACATTATTTTGGCACAGTGGTGAATTTAGGTGGCGTGCTGCCAGTGATCAACTCTTGCCTATGTGTGTGCATGTGTGCGAGAGAGAGGGGGGGGGGGGGGGGGGGAGAGAGAAAGAGAGAGAGAGAGATAGAGAGAGATCCTTCATCACATATCTAAAATGAAGGAGGACAGACCACACTTTCCCATGCTGTCCTAATCTTCAATGTGGAGAAACAAATATAAAGAACTTTGTATTTTCTATGTGGCGATCACAAGAGAGCTTGAAAACGGTCTGAAAATAAAATAAGATCAATAAATAATTAGTAATGAACTCCATAGCTAACATCCCATCACTTGACCATGAATCTCTTGACATTGTACGCTGAGACAAACATTTATATTGAAATATTGTCAAATAAATAGGTACAAAATGTTGTATTTGTTGTAGATTTATAAAAGACACAGGAGGCTTCGATGTGACACTCAGTAGTTCGATTTTTACTGCGGCACTCTTTACAACACCTTCTTCTCCTCTCCAGTACACCATTCATCCCTAGTCTCCTACACTGCTGCCCCATAGTGGGCACTTATGGCATTACACTGAGCATTAGTACACAGGAAAGCAGAGATTTGTAATGATGGCTACGGCATCCCCTCAGTCTTTAGCTGACATTGCTCGCCAGACCAGGCTCAAGAATGTTCACCCTTGTTAACTCCATCTTGATAAATTCAGCATACCTGTAAGTGTGAATCCATTGAGCCCTTTGTGGAGACTTACAGCATAAAGTTCGCAACCTTTGGTAACTGTGATGACCATCAAGAAAAAAATATTTTCAAATTTGTTGAATTCTTTAGAGTATCGGGAGCATGGGACAGACTAAACAAAACTTAAAGAAGCACAGTCCAAAATAGTTTTATATCTTTATACGACCAGAACATGCATAAGTACTTATCATTTGAGGAAAAGAGTACTGATCGGAAACGGTACACGCCTCATAAAATAGCTATTACCTGGACTAAGATATGTTTTATGGACATAATTCAAATGGATCTGTTGATGATCTGGGTTTTTAGAGGCCAGAACACTCAAGGACATGGGCTCCAATTTCATAGATAGCGCAGATGCACTATGATGACATGATGGCTGATACTGATTTTGGGATCAGCACAAGGCTCACAGTATTTGCCAATTTGGCAAGGTGGTCTCCGCCAAACTGGCTAGCTTCTTGGAGTGGCACCGGGGGGAGTGACAATATTGTGACAGAAAGTAGCTTGAAACCTTGAAACGCCTCCCCAGAGCATGTCTAAGTGGCGTTGCAGGAACTGATTGAATGTGACGTGTTGTATTCATAAATATGTGAACAGCGTGCATCAAACTCTCTGAATGATTGTATTGTATTTTTTTTAATAAGCCGACTGGGCGATCGGGTTATGGGCGAGGATCACAAATGATCGAGGATGGGGGTTGAGGCAATACGTGATAGAGTGGTCTCGAAATGTCCACTTTATCATGCAGCTGTGTTGTGACAAAGAAAAAATTGAACAACTAAAAACTATCTGCGAACATCTTTGCAACCTTTGGCAACCTCTTATTAACCCTGACAAAAACACAAAGTCATTCTAACAAATATTCACAAGATCTAATGCAGGGGTGGGAAACTTATGTTTTGTTTTGATGTTTCCCTCCAGAAACACAGCTGATTCAAATGGTCAGATTAATGGCAAACTCTGCACGAACCCGATAACAATCCTGATCATTTGGATCAGGTATGGAAGAGAGCGAGGCAAACATCTAAAACATGCAAGCTAGTGGCCCTCAAGGACTTGAGTTGCCCAACCCTGATTTAATGGTTCCAAATCACCGACTCATGTCACATAAATTAACGGACAGAAAGGAAGAACGGCGATGTCAGGGTTGCTGTAGATGGGAGCCACCAGCAAGGGTGGGTGTCGGTCAAGGAGAAGGAAGTGTCTGGCCACCAGTTATGGCAAGCCGTTTGAGCATTTATTCCATATCCTTGATATCACACATTTGTGTGTTTCACTAGTACGGTCTTTTCCAGCACTAGTTATACATTCAGCTACACTAGTGATGCCCTCTGTCGTACTAGTTGCACAGAAACTCTGACAAGTGACTCATTTTCAGCAACATGTAACTAGTAAAACGTGGATTATTCCAACATGTTAACTAGTGACATATGATTTCCTACACTAGTTCACTAGTGAGAGCGAAAATACACACTAGTTAACTAGTAACGGCAAAAATACTTACTAGTTCACTTGTGAAAGCCCTTTAAGCCTTGATATTTAACTAGTAACTTTCAAAAATGTTACTTGTCAACTAGTGATACTCCAAATTTCCACTAGTTGCACTAGTGAGAAATTTTGACTGAACTAGTTCAACTAGTGAGGTCCAAAATGTTTACTAGTTGAACGAGTGGATGCCAAACTGCTCACTAGTCAACTAGTTACACAAAAAACTAATGAGAAGGTGGGGCAGATGTGTGCATCCAAGATTCCTATTGGCTCTACAGTTAAATGCACTAATCAGAATTCAGCTTTTGTCATTGTCCCACCCACTTTATTAGTGCATGTTTTACACTAGTTGACAAGTGGTCCTGGGGAACTGAAGCTAGTGTACTAGCAGCTGCCTCTTATGGGGTACATGTTGACTAGTGAATGCATAAAGCCAAACTAGTGAAATACTTGCAATCTATTTTGGCCTTACAAGTTAACTAGAGAGGCTCAAAATATTAACTAGTGAACAAGTACATGCTGAGATATCCACTAGTTACACTAGTTGTGCTCATTTTGACCTCTCTTGTTAACTAGTAAACCACATGTATTCTAACTAGTAAAGTATTTGGGTTCAAAGTGAGTCACTAGCAAACTAGTGACAATTATTTTCACATCACTAGTTCACAAGTGGATGACATTTTGTCTCACTTGTCAGGCTCAATTCTGAACTTGTACAGACTTTGACTGAGCATGTTTGACAAAATTGCGCACCAGGTGACATGTGCGCACAACAAGTAAACTAGTGAAATCATCAAATTTGAGTAGTTGATTTGTTTCCCAATTACAACACTATACAAGTTCACAAGTTGTGCCCACATATCAACTAGTAAGCAATTTTGGTTAACTAGTATGATATAAATGCCTGCTAGTATGCAAAAAACATTAGCTAGTACTCCAAAAATCCCCACATGTTAGATATTTGTTGTGCGAGTTGTGCACAGTGCCTCACTCATGATGCATAACATTTAACAAGTAAAAATAAAAGGCCAACATGTAGGAGAAAATTCAAACATGTTCAGTCAAATCTTGCACAAGTTCTTTTCTGTGTCTGACAAGTGAGACAAAATTCCTTCTACTTGTTATCTAGTCAAATAAACATCAGTGTCACTCGTTAACTAGTGACTCATTGTGGACTCAACTAGTTCACTAGAATGAAAACATGTGTTTCACAAGTTAACAAGTGGGGTAAAAATTAGACCAACTAGTGTAACTAGTGGCTATCTTTGTATTTACTTGTAAACTAGTTCACATTTTGAACCTCACTAGTCAGCTAGTAAGGTTGGCAAGATCTCAACCAGTGTGACTAGTGGACATTTTATGCCTTACTAGTGAACTATTGAGCAATTTGAGAATCTGACAAGTCAGCGAGTAAGGCCAGGAAAAAGCTTAACTAGTGTCACTAGTGGACATTTGGACCTTACTAGATGACATGTAAAATGAAATATGTGACCATTGTTGTCTCTAAAGTCACTCATACACCAACATGTTCACTAGTGAACTGCATTCAAATGAAGCAGGCGGGACAAGTACTTTGATTGGTCAATATCTTGATGAGATCTCTTGACGCTTTAACCCTTAAGAGCCCAGCCCGTAATGCCAGTTATGAAAAGAATGATTGTATAAAAACATTTCATACTTATGATTAATCTTACTCTCTCTCCCTCTCCATATACAGGCTGGTGTAAAAATAGGTATGTAATTATATAAAAGAGAAAACATGTACAATACTTTCTGTGTAGTAAATATTAAGTTATTTAATATTACATCACATCAAATCCATTCACCATATACTATATCCTAATATTTCAGCGATGTGATACTAGATAGATAGATAGATGAATGGAATAGAATAGAATAGAATAGAATAGACCAGTACGTGTGTGTGCGTGAGTCGACATCGCGTAGGCAGCATTGAGTCGACATCTCTATTATTTGGCGGGGCATCTGCGAACATGAGCATGACTTCTACGGAAACTAACACAGAAAGTGGTTTCAACGATGTTATTAATCGCGTCTGGAACGCCCTTGATGTAGCAAGAAGGGAACTGGCAGTGCAGATGGACGACAACTTATTGCGAGCGACAAGGAATAATTTTCGGAGAAGACGAGCTCGCACGACGACAGGTAAGCTAACTTTTAGACATAGCTAATTGGCTATAGTAATTAGTTATTGTAAACCTTTCAATCCGCGTTATTATGATTAAAATATGAAATGCGAGTTTTTATGATCGGCCTATGAATTAGCACGGTGTGCGTATGAGTGAGAAAGAAAAAGGGAAAGTTGTTTGTCTGCCCAACTGTCCGAAGCATTAGCTTTAGAATACACAATTTGCTGAAGGGACTACTGATAGTTGTATGTCAATAAAATATTCTGTTTATGCAGAAACACAAGCACGTGCCACTGGGACAAATGGAGTCTGGAGAGTAAGGCTCTTTCTGTTGCCAAATCCTGACCTACTTGCCCTTCCACCTCATTCAGAATGCTGTAAATTGACCAGAATTGGTTTAGGTAATGTCCACACTACATATTTTCAAAGATTTATTCATATTGTAATGTTTTTGTTGTTGGCTTTGTTTTAATTTACATGGAAAATCAATGTGTTATTGTTATTGATTCGGGGTCGCTGATGGTGTAGTGGTCCCGTAATCACATATATATATATATATATATATTATATATATTTAATATATATATATTATATATATATATTATATATATACATTATATATATATATATTATATATATATATATATTATATATATATATATTATATATACATATTATATATATATATTATATAAATATATATATATATATATATATATATTTTATTTTTTTTATATAACCAGGACTGATGTAAAATTGTTTCATTTTATTGTTATTATTTTCCAGGGATTCCAAGTCATGATCTGCAAAGGGCAGACTCCCCGAAATGTTATGCTGTAATTTCATGGACTCTCCCAGAATTTAATAACTTCATCTGCCAAAGCTACCCATCAGTTAGCCTAAATGTTATTGGTTTTCATCTGGCAAGAGCTGATAAGTCAAGGCTTCTGACTAAAATTCAGGCAAATACCTTAAAGGACCTCAAGAAAGCAGTTGGCAGAAGCAGATTATATATTCTTCCCCAGACTCACATTACACTGCCATTAGAGGTTTGTCTTTGTCTTTGTATTGATCAATTGATTCTTTTGGGATATTACCATCGCGACAGACTAATAAGACCCGTTGTCTTGTCAATTTAGATCACTGAATCTGAAAGTACTCCTGCTGGATCAGAGACATCCCAGCCAACTGAACATAACAGCATTTCACAGTCTTTTCCTTCTTCATCATCCACAACACTGATGGCTTCTCCCTCTGCAACACCGACAGCCACCGGACCTGAGGTCTCACCCAATACTCCATCTCAATTCCCTGCATCATCAGATATCATATCTCTGGCATCACCTGCAGTCCCTCAGGTTATGCTCACTGCTCCTGCAGTAGCAGCGCACTTGTCATTTGTCACATCTGACAGCAATTCTGATGCAAGTTCTCAGTCTTTGCCCCTCAATGCCATGGCTTTGTCTTCATAGATGGAAATTGATGGAAGCTCACCAAGGACCGGCTTGAACGCTTTACCTGTAAGTAATTGTAAACTATAATGTATTTCATATGTAATTGATAATTCAGACTGAAGACAATTGTGATAAGAAATGTTAATAATTGGAGTTTAGAAGTTGCCCTTTCAGTGCACCCTCAATAAAAGACAGCTGGATATAAGAAGGTCTAAACTCTTGCAAACAGGAGTCAAGTTTAGAGTCAAGTTTGGATTCTGCACAGTGGGTGAATGCCGGGACCCCAGAGGTAAATCTCTACATGATCATGATAAATAATCCGTAATTTTGCCATTATAGTTTGAACACATTATCATGCATTATTTGTACTTTTCAAGGTCTTTTACAGAGGAACATGTTTGGAACCAATGAACAGGTATTTTGTAGGACTGCAAACATGAATCATGTGTGACACTGAATTCTATTCAATGACTATTTTGTCCTCAACACTTGTGCTGTGCCGTGTATATTGACAGATAGCTTAATGTCACTCTCTTATGAAAAATACAGAAAACAAATGACTGGTCAATATTACTATATACACATGCTAATTTGAATAAACAAGAAATTAAGAAGCTACACATGCATGAATTAAATCACAATACAGCTGTAGATAAATCAAAATGCATAACCTGTATTATGCAAATGGTTTTGGATTCCAGGATTCCTGTGCGTAATTATGACCTGCGTAATCTGATTCTTAGGACTCCTGTTAATGACTTTTTCATTAATGATTCTGGGGAAGATGGGGAAGATGAGGGCCTCATTGCAGTTCCTTTTGAAAATGACAATCCTCCATCAGTAAGTTATAACTTTTTTTAAACAGAACTATGGTAAAAAAAAATTTTCATGGGTTGTTTCTGACTGTGCATTGTTAAATACTCCTAAGTGGAAGGAATGATTTTGCAACTTTCTCCCATTAATTTCTAATGTATTGTTCTTATAATATATATTAGGAAGAAGTGGATCTTGCCACTATTTTGAAGACTTTTCACGAGGATCACATTTCAGGCAATCTGGTATCCACCATTTGTATCAGAAGGCGTAAGCTTCTGGAGAGTGCCATTAAAGCATTCTCCAGAGTGACTTTCTGTTGGACCCATTCACCACACATTGAGTTTGTAGGAGAAGATGCAGATGATATGGGGGGACCACAGCGGGAGTTTTTCAGGTATGAATGCCACTCGTCATTATACATGTATTCTGGTGAACTGCTCAGTATTATATATTGTCGGATATCTTGCCTCATCGTTCTGAGATGTAGGGTAAAATTCTGGTTCTGGCCTTCCTTGTTTGCATGTTCTCTCCATGTCTGCATGGGTTTTCACCTGGTATTCTACCACATTACAAATACATGCAGGGTAGGTCAACTGACCGAAATTGTCTGTCGGTCCGATGGCGAGTGTGAATGGTTGTTCCTCTCTGTGTGCCCTACGATTGGCTGGCGACTGGTTCAAGGTGTATCCCATCTACCACGATTCTGAAGATGAATGAATTTTTTAAACTCTTTCTTTTTTATTTTTGTCATAGACTGCTGATGTTAGAGGTTCAGACCTCTCTTGGAATTTTCGAGGGAAAGGCTGGTCAGGTCTTTCTAACTTATGACCAAACTGCTCTAGACCAGCAAAAATATTTCAGAGGTGGCAACCTAATTGCTTGGTCAGTTGCTCATGGTGGTCCATGCATCAGGGCCCTGGATCCTTGCCTCTTCCAGTTGATGTGCGGGCAAGACCCACCACTGGACCAGTTCAACTGGCATTTGCTGCCGGACCCAGAAGTGCAAAGCAAAGTCAAGAGGGTACTTAAATATTATCATATGAACATGTACACTACCCCCCCACCATTTCACGCATCAATTATTGCAGCTTAAGTTTTTTGTGGATTTTTTTCAAAATATTCATTTAAAAAAGAACAGAAAAATTACAGCCATATAAGCTGCCATAATGCAGAAAGACAATTTTTTCAAAGAGATGAGTTGAATGGGAGGGTTCGGACATACCCACAGGCAATCACATAAAGGCGTGTGATTGGTTCCCGGTGCGAGAACGACTAACGAAATCATGATAGGATTTATCCCGTGAACTTACTGGCTCCGATGACTCAGTATCTTCTCTTGTTGTATCCTGCCAGTCTTGTCCACCCGACAAGCACGGCTCCCTCAGGACGGCAAGTGTGACAAAACATCGGCAAATAAAGCTTTAAAGAGTTTGGTAAAGTACATTTCAAAACAGCTTACCTTAACTAGAATCCTGAGTTGCATTTTATTCAAAGGTCCTTGTTGATGTTATTGTGAGAAGCAAAAAATGAGCCATGATTTCCAACGACAGTGCACTTCGTCGCCAAAAGTATTCATGGCTTAACTTTTGTTTACTACAGTAACATCAACAAGGGCCTTACAACGTGGGATACTAGTTAAGTAAGGTAAGCCAAATTTAGGATAAAAATTAAAACTTTAACATAGTTATAACCGAATGTTCTGTTGTAATTGTCCGGCAGCACAACGTTGACTTGTAGATCACCTGTTTCATCCTGCAGGTTTGGTATTTCCATTTTTCATTTTTAAAGTTACATTTGTTGTCAAACAAGTATTTAGAAAGTTGGGAACCATATTGAGGCGGTCGCCACGCATACTAGAGTTATAAAACTCCCCAAAATTAAAAATAATTATAAAAGAAAGGTAACCTATACCTAGTCGTTTCTCACTTATTGCGGTGGTTCTGGTCAAGATTGATGGCAAAAAAAAAAAAAAACAAGGGATTACTGCACAGGAATTGGTAAAGAATCAAACTGGTACCAGATGATATGTTCATTTCTATGAAATATTACTTTTTTGTAAAGGTCAATCTGAGACCAAGCTGCATTGTTCCCACTCATGTTTCTCTCTAAGATTCAAGAGTGTCAGACCACTGAGGACCTGACAACACTCCAACATGAGATGGGGGACTGGATTGCTGAGTGCGGCATCCCAGGAATATTTAGTGCCAAAGTAGAAGATGTAACAAAAATCTATGCATATGTGGTAAAGCATTACATCTTTCTCAGGTAAAATAAGAATTTTACTTCTAACTGCTACGAAACAGTGTCACTATCAAACGGGAATTTACAAAGTGTTGTAACTATGGAGTAGATATCAATCTAACCCAGCCCTTTGTAACTTGTATTTTGACATGTTAAAAAAATTTAACTATACAAAATGTAAACATGTTTCATGGTTGACAATATATACTCATTTATACTGCATGTTTTCTTTCTGTTGCATTATAGAACAGCCAAGATGATACACCAGTTCACAGAGGGAATGAACGCATTCGGAAAGTTGTGGGACCTTGTCAAGCAAAACTGGATTGCCTTCTTGCCCTTGTTCACAAACATGCACGAACCTATGTCAAAGGCAGCCTTCAAAGACATCCTCACCTATAATTATAGCAGCAGAGGAACCAACCATCGGCAGGCGGAGGAGGACACCATCTACAGCTGGGAAATGGTTCTGAATATGATCGAAGGTATTTTAATTAAGCATTTCTAGCACAATTTATGAAATTGAACTCCATACACAAACAAAGTGGCACACTAAAATGTACACTACTTTGATTGACCGGAAAGTGTTATTGTTGTATGTTTTACATTTGAGAACAATGTAAATACCAGAACAAGGGGCAGTTAGAAATTGTAATGGTATTGTTATTTTTGTGTTTTTGTGTATTTATGTTCACGTACCCTAAATTTGCTACACAAGGCCAAGCTGAAATACAGTATATAAAGTCCAGAATTGATGTTTCACTTTAAAAACAATTGCAGATTTTACTTTCAATTTCCTTCTTTTTTTCACGGCAGACAAAATGACAGAAATGTCCTTTGAAGACCTTCTCATCTTCATAACTGGAGCTGATGAGGTTCCTGTCCTGGGCTTTCGCGACAAACTGGCCATTGATTTTTATGAACAGGCTGAGGGCATACGTCGTCTTCCTTACGCATCAACATGCATGATGTGCCTGTACCTCCCAAGAGGTATTACTGAGGAGAACGACCTACATGACATGCTCTGCCAGTCAATAGGAGACTCATTGGGGTTTGGGAAGGTGTAGCCATTGTGGATTAATTTGTTGAGCGTTGAATGTTTTCAATCGCTCTAGCACACACCAGATATTTCTCCTTTAAGTCTGTTGTTCCATGTATTAAGTTTTGAACCTCTTGATGTTGCTCAGGGCTCAGGTTGTTAACTGGTTGTGACACAGTCACTCTTCGTTCAAGGTCTTCACTGTTGGCTTGCAACTGGTTGAGATGTATGCCATGTCTTGCCAAGCCAGTTTCCAAATTTTCTTGATTATAAGGGTCTTCTCCAAATACATTGTTGAGAGCTGTTGATTGCTGATGGATGTTTGAAAGCATGCCTTCCATCCAAATTTGTGTTGGCGTCCGATTGTTTGCAGTTCTCAACCTGTGGTTGTTCCAGCCATGTCTGAATATATCCAGTCTTTTCTGAATTTCTGGCTTGTACACAATTTGTAGTGCCATTTTGTGAACGTTGTCATCCGGGTTCAATATTTGTTCATCTTCAAAAGAATAGAAAAGCATGTAAAAGTAGTGCACAACCTGATGGAAAACGTCTCTCCAAAGTCGTTCGATACGTTGGTTGTGCACAGATTGGCCTGTTATGTGACTTGCATGTTCTTGTCCTTGGAGAAGATTCATTAGAAGAGCAACCAGAGTGTTTTCCCCACCGTGGTCTGATCTTACTCTGGAGGGTAACCCATATAGACAAGTAGCGTGGACAAAATATTTCAGCACTGTCAAAGCTGTGTTGTCTGTGCTGCAGTTTATGTATGTTACTAGCCTGGAATTTCCATCAATACCAGCATGTGTCACAAACCCCCACCTGTAAAACAAAAATAAAAACAATAGTGGTTACCTTACAAGAAAATCAGTATAGCATTATATTTGCATTAAAGTTTTATCACATTTATTTGTATGAAATTATTCCCTAGAAAAACACTCCACCAGACCTCCACCAAGGCTATCTCCCAATGATGAATGAACAGAACAGGTTCAAGAACATGCAAGTCACATAACAGGCCAATCTGTGCACAACCAACGTATCGAACGACTTTGGAGAGACGTTTTCCATCAGGTTGTGCACTACTTTTACATGCTTTTCTATTCGTTTGAAGATGAACAAATATTGAACCCGGATGACAACGTTCACAAAATGGCACTACAAATTGTGCACAAGCCAGAAATTCAGAAAAGACTGGATATATTCAGACATGGCTGGAACAACCACAGGTTGAGAACTGCAAACAATCGGACGCCAACACAAATTTGGATGGAAGGCATGCTTTCAAACATTCATCAGCAATCAACAGCTCTCAACAATGTATTTGGAGAAGACCCTTATAATCAATAAAATTTGGAAACTGGCTTGGCAAGATATGGCATACATCTCAACCAGTTGCAAGCCAACAGTGAAGACCTTGAACGAAGAGTGACTGTGTCACAACCAGTCAACAACCTGAGCAATAGTAAGATGTTGAAAACTCAATAAATGTAACTACAGACTTAAGGAAAAAATATCTATTGTGTGCTAGAGAGGGAGGAGTTGTTTTGGCTGATGTTAGGGCCTACTGGCTGAGATTATATTGCTGCGCATTTAAGTGCGCAAGTCGGGAGTTTGTGAAATGTACCTATACAAAGAGAAATTACGAAATAAAATTTAATCTGCACCGTCCGGACAATACTATCTGCTTTCTTATGCTCCAACAAATACAAACAAATACAAGAGATTATCCTTCATTACCGAATGAGATGCATGTGACCATCTATGTGCCATAAACTATTAGGAAATGGCACATAATATGTTCTTCTAGCCACAGTCTGGCTCCATCTCTGGGCTGCAGCAGCTGGGTCAACATGGTTGAGGATTTCTCGAACTCTTTTTCTTTGTACTACAATGCCAGCAGCACGAAGGTATGCCCTCATCATCTGAAAGAGGTACATATTTCAACACAATTAAAAAAGTGAAATTTCACACTGGATATAAAGATATCATATACATAAAGCGACTATGTTGCAGAATGCTTACTTCCGAGCCTGATCTTGGAAATTGGTTGTGCAATATTCTGACATGCTCCTCGAGGTCAAGATCATGAATGGGAGTAAATCTATTTCTGGCTGAAATCTGAAAAGGCTTCATTTTTTTATGGAGATATGAAGAGGAACAGCCCAACATCCCTGCTATGGCTCTCACTGTAAAGCCTTGAGTGAGGAGTAGTTCAATTTGATCCCTTGTAATATCAAGGGCTGGTCTCCCGCATCTACCTAAAATATGGAATTAAAAGGATTAAGAAATCTAAGCAAATTAATGAGTGTGATCTTTTATATGCTTATACACATATATATATATATTTGCAGCAGTTTTATATATCTGACCAACAATTATCTTGCAAACCACAAGAAGCTACTTTCTCTAACCATTTTTATGACATAGGTATGAGTTGTTAACAAGAGTTTTAATACATATATATTTCAAAGTGGATAGCCATTGTGTTACTGAACAGTCTAAATCTATAGAGCTCATATAAAGACAGGAAAACTGTATATTAACCACTTAAGGAACAACAGGGCGTCTGTGAAACCCATGGGTAGTTAGAAGAAACAGACACAAAAAAATACAATAAGAACTATAGCCACTTTACCTGGATGCAAATGAGTTGCCGCAGAGAAACAAACATGTGCTTCAATAGGAGCGGGTCCCGTAGCGATGACAGATCTGAGATCTGACAGAGCTTGAATCAAATTTTGAGTTGCCTCGGTGCTAATGTGCTGACGAACTCTTCTTAAATTAGCAATGGAAATGTTTATCGCGCGTATTTCACTTCCACCGGCAGATCCTTGACGATAAACTCTCTCTATTGCCCTGCACCTTCGCCTGATACGTCTCAGTACGCTATCGGCCATGTTTATGTTGAAAAATTAGTTCGGCAGAGAAATTCCAAAATCATGAGCCGTGACTGGTGGATTATATTATTTTCAAATGGGCAGCCAATAGGAAACCATTGTATTCTTTCCGACTGATCCCCATGAGCTAAAAAATGCCCACTAGTTCACTAGTAAGCTCATTTTTGTGTCTTACTAGTGAACATGTAAGATAAAAATGCCCACTAGTTCACTAGTAAGCTCATTTTTGTGTCTTACTAGTGAACATGTAAGATAAAAATGCCCACTAGTTCACTAGTAAGCTCATTTTTGTGTCTTACTAGTGAACATGTAAGATAAAAATGCCCACTAGTTCACTAGTAAGCTCATTTTTGTGTCTTACTAGTTAACATGTAAGATAAAAATGCCCACTAGTTCACTAGTAAGCTCATTTTTGTGTCTTACTAGTGAACATGTAAGATAAAAATGCCCACTAGTTCACTAGTAAGCTCATTTTTGTGTCTTACTAGTGAACATGTAAGATAAAAATGCCCACTAGTTCACTAGTAAGCTAATTTTTGTATCTTACTAGTGAACATGTAAGATAAAAATGCCCACTAGTTCACTAGTAAGCTCATTTTTGTATCTTACTAGTGAACATGTAAGATAAAAATGCCCACTAGTTCACTAGTAAGCTCATTTTTGTGTCTTACTAGTGAACATGTAAGATAAAAATGCCCACTAGTTCACTAGTAAGCTAATTTTTGTATCTTACTAGTGAACATGTAAGATAAAAATGCCCACTAGTTCACTAGTAAGCTCATTTTTGTATCTTACTAGTGAACATGTAAGCCCATAAATGCTGTGGGGCACTAGTGTGAAATGCATGCTCAAGGCCATAGAATAAATACTCAAATGGCGTGCCTCGGCAAGCCTTTTCAATATTTATTCAACGGACGCCTTGTCACGATCCTACATTACCCAGGATTCATCCGACATGACGTTTGTTTTTCGGACAGCCAATCACGATACATGATGTGCCAACCAGCGACTTAAGCCGAAGAGAAAACCTTCAGAGGTATTGCAATGTTTTTTGTAAATATTACTCTTAATGTGATACCAAATTTGATTTTACGATTATTTTAGGCGACAAAGTAGTGGTGTAAACGTCAAATGTGTGGTCAATTTATCAAGATAAGCCCTGCTTAAAAACTTGCTTCAACGATTTCGGAGATGTCTGTGTCCGGTTTTGATGGCGGATGGCGGCAGTTCAACGCTCACAGTTGCCGCCGAGAGCAGCTTCATGCCGGCAGGACTTTCTGAAATCTGCCGCTGCTAGTTTTATAGCGATTGAACCGCAAAAGATGAAGTTTTCCGCGCATTTGACGCTCACATTTTGGCTTCACGGTGTAGTTTGTTCATTGCTCACAAGCTAATAGAGTAGGAAGAAGAGTTCAATTAACGTTGGAACATAATCGTTCATTATCGTTTGCTAGCTGCGTTTGTATATTTGAATTATTTCCTTGCCTTCATTACACGCAGTATTTGTATTCCTTTGTAACTGTGTATTATAAATAAGGTTGCGCTATATGTTACTGGACAAACTATAGGTCCTGACTGCTTGGAGACCCCACGGCAGATGAGCAGCTCCATTCGGACCCTTCTGACGGCGCATCTTCTGCAGCACGATGCTGTTCATAGAAGCTAAAGGGTGATCAGCTTCCCTAAATAACACCAGGAGGAGGAGAGACACAACTTCTTCCCGAAATCTTGATAAAAACATCCCGTTTATTCATTGTTAAATTAATTATATATTTCATGTAACTTATTATGTTCACAATAAAATGTTTTTCAACTGTATTCTGGATATGCATTGTCTGAAATTAAGTGGTGAAACCACAACTAATATTTCCTCCAACATCGAACCTGCTCGGTCACATCTCCTGTCTTAAAAAACAAAACACAATCAGTGGCTTCAATAAAGATTGTAGAAACCTCAAAATGCACACACATTCATTTATTTGATATTACACGGTAAGAAGATTGTGTTTTTGTATTTTATTTACTTCAGTTGTTTTTCCACAACAAACAATCATTAGAGACGAGCAGGGGGTGATGTCATCAAGTATTGTAATATTATTTTATTGTGCTGTTCTCCCAAATCCGCATTTACAATACAGATTACAGCATCTTCAACAAATACGCATCATCTTTGAACAGATTCAACAACTGAAAAATCACAGCCTCGTGAAGGCAGAATTAATTGCAGGACTTCTGCATTATACTGCATTCCTTTTATTTTGTATACTAAAAGTGGATAGGAGTGAATTTTTAGCAGTACTATTACCCCTTATGTCCATGTAAATAATAAATATACATCCCCCAGAGAGCCATTCCCTGAGAAAAAATGTTTTATTCTGCATATATACCAAGCAACAGGCAGTAAAAGAAACTGTGGACACTCGGGATCAGGCTTTACAGGGTTAATTTTTTGCTGGGTGGAGCTCCTATCAGAGAACCAATAGGAGGCATACACTCATGGTACTTTCCCGCCTCCTCATTAGCATTTAGCGTAACTAGTGCAACTAGTGAGCAATTTGTGTTTCACTAGTTCTACGAGTGAAAATTTGGACATCAGTAGTTTACTAGTTAATCCAAAAAGACAATTTCACCAGTTAACTAGTGAGCAGGTTGGCATCCACTAGTGCTACTAGTGAACATTTTGGAACTCACTAGTGGAACTAGTTCAGTCAAAATCTTTCACTAGTGTAACTAGTGGATATTTGAGGCATCACTAGTTTACAAGTAATTTTTTTTAGACTCACTAGTTAAATATCAAGACTTCAAGGGACTTTCACTAGTGAACTAGTTGATGTTTATCTTTCACTAGTTAACCAGTGGGTATTTAATTTCCAACTAGTTGTCTAGTGCATGCGATCATAAGTCACTAGTTAACATGTTAGAATAATCCATGTTTAACTAGTTAACATGTTGACGCTTTTGTGACTTACCTGTTAGCTTGTAATACTTTGAACATTACTAGTTTGGTCCAGTGGGCCACTAGAGCATAAAAAAGATGACTAGCTGGGAATTTGACACTACTAGTGCGCATCTAGGTGTCACAAGTTAGACTTCTACCAGCACTAGTTGAACAAAAGACTCACTAGTTGCTAAAAATGAGTCACTTGTTAGAGTTTCTGTGCAACATGTACGACAAAGGCATCACTAGTGTGGCTGAATGTATTACTAGTGCTGGAAAAGAACGCACTAGTGAAATACACAAATGTGTGATATCAAGGATATGGAATAAATGCTCAAACGGCTTGCCATAACCAGTCAATCATTTCACAGGCTCACTAAGCGCTTCGGCCAGAGGTCAGAAGTGGAATTGCTCACTGTGTATGCGTGTGCGTGCGTGTGCATGCGCGTGTGTGTGCTTTTACATTTACATTAGCTGTAATGTTAAATCAAGGGATTACACACAGATCTGACATAGGCCTATTTCTAGGCTTTCCTCCTTTGATGTCAACTGAAAGACCACTGCCTCGCCCTTGAGCAATGACCCCATTTTCTTTTAAATCATGTTTCTCTTTTGCTATTAATTAAAAAAAACGAGGCCACATTCAAATCAAAGGCATACATAAATTAAGTCATAAAAACAGAAATAAATGTCCTTGTTTTAATGATTGTTCTAAATTTAGCTCCGCTGTGTTTCTATGAATGCAGTCAATTAGTACAATGTTGTTCTGCTTGACCACTGCTTGTTTCCAGTGACTAACTAAATCATATCAATAATCATAAGTCATATTTATAATTTGACTATTGAGCAAACTGTATTGATACTGTGTCTGTATTGTGTCACTCTGTTGCTCCATAGGACACCTGCTGCATCTTACATCATCGCATTACAGGCAACCTATACAATATTGTTTAGTTGTCTGTTTGTCTTGTATGTTATTTTGAATTATTTCTATTTAATTTTAGTAAAAGAATCTCAGTGAGAGTGTCATGATTGTGAACAGATGTTGTTTATGTATTTATCGTGGGGGAAATTTATCTGTGCATATTTTTAGGGTGGCACAGTGAATGACTGGTTAGCACGATGGCCTCACAGTGTAAGTCATGGGATTGATTCCGCCTCACAATTTTTTTGTTGAGGGTTTGTCTCCCTTATGTAGTGTTTAGATATTCTCCCTGTGCTTGCGTGTGTGTCCTCTGGGTACCCCTCCACTTGGTTGCGCAATTCAAAAACATGTTAGGTAGTTCTTAATCGTCCGGACTGTAAGTGTGAATGTGAGTGTGATTGGTTTGTCAAAACTGTATGTGCCATAACATTGACTGGAAACCAGTCCATGGATGAAAATTATTATTATTATTATTATTATTATTATAATTATTATTAGCATCAGTCGTATGTGATTTATTATTTTATCATTAAAAAAATCCTCACCCCTCTGTTTGTCACCTGAAGCCCCCACATGCTGTCAACAACATTGGATCAATGCTGCCATCTACTGTTCAACTACGCTCATGCTTATGCTTTGGTTTGGCTGACAAACGGTGCATTTACCCCGAAGCACTGTAAAGTGCATATCAGAAATGAAAGTCACATTGAAATATAACACGATTGTGGTGTTAATGCATCGGAGAGATGTACTGGCTTATGGTAATGTGCATAACGAACAGATCCACAACATATTGCAGTAGTTTTCTTGGGTGTGTTGTGCTTTTTTATGCCTATTTGCCATCTTATTCAGCACCGTCGCAGCAATTTGAAGATTTTATGAGACACAATTAACATATCAAACGTGTGTATTGTGTTTGTGTGTTTCTGCTATTTTCTGTAAAGCATGCTGTTGGATTGTTAATTTTTTTATTTTTAATATTTTTCATGCAATTGTCTCTTATGACAGCTCTTTGCCATGTCATCATCATTCATCAGCACCGTTGATGAGAACTGGTCTTCAATTGCCCTAACCGATTAAATAAAGAATATATAAAAATTTAAAATAATCATCAGCAAGTTTCTCGATAACTTGTACTTAATTGCAATTTAATTACAACCAGATGGATAGCGAAAACATAATAGAGCAAGCCAATTTGTCGCAGAGGCTTCAAGTATATTAAATCAATAAGGCAACAGCTTGCAGCCAATGTGGGTGATTCATCAATTACGCTGAAATTGTTAAAAATTGAGTCAATATACAACCACTATCTCTCTTGCTTGAGCTTCATCATGCCAAAATCAGTGCCGTCCCTGAGGCGTGAAGAAGAAAATCAATAACTTTGAAAGGATTAAAAGAATATGTCGAGAGTGACGACACCAAAACCCATCTAATTATGGTGGAAGAAGCTAAGCCTCTCATGCCATTTGGTTGACCTCCAATATAAGTGAGGCCAGCAGCACTTGGTTCCAGGCACTTGAGCCTGACAAAATCAGCCACCCTGGTTAAAAGGCTCAGGGGAGGAAGACTTATCAGCCAAGCCGTCAAAATAATTGGAAATGAAAATTAGAAGAGTACCAGGAATAGATGGCATGCGAAATGTGACGTTTTCTTTGTTAATGAAATTAAAACACACAACTATGGGAGGTTAAAATCTTGTTAACATCTTGAGTATATATGGTCCAACAGTAGGTAACTAAATACTAGAACGATGCTATTGTATTGTATATATATATATATATATATATATATATATATATTATTTTTTTTATTTTTTTATTTATATGATTTATTTATTTTTGGACGTGGTATTTGGCATGTGTTCATAATGTCCGAAATCACTTTCATTTGTCGTAGATAACCTACTTATTTCCTGGCAATCAAAAACAATTGGCAATACATTTTCATGCTGCATTTGCGTCAAAGATACCATTTGTCATCCTGCACCACAGATGGCAGTAGTGAACACATATGCAAAAATGGATGCTTCAATCTACAAGTGAGGAAGATCGTGATCGCGCGCGTCATTAAACATGACGTCACAGACCTAGCTTCTTTTTTTTATCAAAGCTTTTGATAAGCTAGCGTTTGTTAGCATCTCCCGTAGACGAGCCAGACTTGACACATTATAATGGGGATCGAAGAAGAGGCTGACCGGACGCTATTTCTAAGGAATTTGGATATACGAGTGACAGAGGAACTCTTATTCGAGCTGTTCTTACAGGTGATGTTTTCTTGCAAGACAGCGTTTCCTTGTCTGTTGTGTGTGCTAGCTGGTTGCACCACCCCGTCGATCGAAAGATATCCTCGAATGACACGAACGCTAAATGTCCTCGCAGTAAAGTTAGTTCGCTTTCGATGTTAAAATGAAAGTCTGCAAAATGGGCAATCAGAAAAAATGCATAATCTAAACTGTGTTAGCAAAACATGCTAGCATTAGCTATTTAGCCACAACCTTAACAAAACTTTCTCAGCAGGCAGGACCTCTCATCAAAACCAAAATTCCAAAAGACGTCTTTGGCAGACAAAAAACATTTGGTTTTGCCGTGTACAAACACGAGGAGGCAGTGCCGTATGCCATGCAGCTCCTAAACGGGACGTCGCTGTTTGGTAGAACGATCCATGTACAATTCCAATCAGGTATGTTACGTGTGCGCAAATGCCATTTGTTTTTCCACCCATATTTTAAGGTATAGCCGTTTTTCTCCCGTCTGTGAACAACAAATTTCAATATGCATTGGATGAAATAACTACCATAGTCACCAAGCCAATATGCAGGTGAACCCTATGTGCTAATTGAAGGTCACATTTTATTCATAGTATCACTAACTCATTTTAAAGAAAGGCTTCGTGTATTGTGTGACTTAGTTTAAAAGAAACGTCTAAATCGAGAGAGAACTTAAGCTTGTCACGGTCCAACCCACCATTTAAGGTTTGTGAGTGACCCTGACAATGTATCATATATATAGCTTGATCCAAGTAAATTAATCAACCTCTTATCAGATACCATTACGGACATTTTTAATCTGAGAGAACTCTTCACTTGGCTGAGTATTCAGGGGTCAACAACTCCGGTTGTCGGCGGTGCCTATCCTGCAAGGTGTGTTGCCGCAAGGCTGGATAAACATGCAGGATAGGTGGCCTCGAAGGCTGGAGTTGGTGACCCCTGATCTATCGTGTTGCATGCATTAGCTGACATAGTGACACCTTCTTACATGTTCCAAAAACTTGCATGTTTGGTGAATTGTCCATTGGTGTGGAAAAAATATTATTCAATTTATTTCATCCTTATTGTTCATAAGTGCACAGTTAAGAAAATGAGATTCTCCCAGTAATATTGTTTAACTCATTCACTGCCAACCCAGGTAAAATGCATGTCTATATGCGTCAATGGCAGTCAATGAGTTTAAATACAAATGACCTGATGAATTATTGAACTACTGACAATGTTTTAGGAATGATGGTGTTGAATAGCATGACTTAAAAATAGAGCTGCACGATATTGGAAAAAAAAAACTTGCAATATGGTTGTTGAAGCTTATTGAGGTATTTAACAGGTATCGGAATTAATGACATTTTATGTTCTTAGAGAAATAGAATTGTTTTCATGTGGTAAAATAAACCACCTCATAAGTTTGAGTAATTCCCTATTCTGGTCACCAATTGGCTGGTGATGCACATTCAATTTTGCGTGTGATTGGTCAGTCAGACAAAATGACATGGAACTCATTGCACCATTTTGCAATACATTTCAATGCAAAATAAAATGTTCCACTATTAATCGATGGGATAATCTCTGAAATAAAATATATTTGATAGTGACACTCCTACCTGTAAACCAGAGTACCACTCTACCTTGAATGGCTGATTTGGAAAAAAAAAGTCTGTATATAATAACTATTGGTTAGGGTTATAACTGTTACTTTTGTAATTTTGTTTCTACCCAATTTTAGGCAGCACCCACAGCAACAGTCCCGGGAGCTCCAGTCCTACCAGCACTCCGAATCCCCATGGATTGAGGTGAGGCCATACTTGCAGTGGTTTGGATGAAGCCACCGCCACAAGTTCATTTTACTTGAGTGTGCTTGATGAGTGAATAAATATTTCATCATGTTGCTTTTCCAGGGTGCCGCCACAGTTCACATCTCCTCCATACACTCCGCGAGCTCTCATGCAAAGGCCTTGGTGGAGACGCTACTGATGTCAAGGAAAGAGACTCATTTCTGATGATGTGGATGATAAATTTCAAGTGTATGCTCAGGTTGATTTGTACATGAACCGAAAAGATTTAGTATCTTAATCCTGTTTGTTTTGTTTACTTTTATAATGTTTTTAAATTTGTACTTAATATGACCCATCTCACAGATCACAGTCAGCCAGTGACAGAAATGTAACTGGTTTAAGTTGACAAAAAAAGGACATGGCTTGGTTTTTGTATTGTTTAACAAAAAAAAATAATAAGAATGGTGCTCAGAGTAGTTGAACAATCTTCAGGTAATTTACAAAAAATATATTCCACCAGCACCACTTGTGAATCGTCAATCACACTAACAATGTTGCATTTTATTTTTTTTTTTAAATCTTGAATTTGTAAGACAAACTGGTGATGTTTTAAAGCGTTCATGAATATAAAACATTGTTAGACTGAACATTTGTGTCCTCTTTTCATCACTGCGCAAACTATTGTATGCTTTGTGGAGCGCGTGGCCTTATGTGCACCTATAAATGGCCCACTGTGTAACCAATATGCTTGTGCTGCGGGTTAGGAAGTAATCTACAGGTGGCGCCACGCATATCCTTTCAATGAAGCCAATTACCACAGTAAACGTATCCTAGCCACATGATCAGCTCCTACATGTGACCTTTCTATTTAGGATGTTTTCAAGGCTTGGCGTGGATTTGTCACCCACTCTGTTCACTCCGACATGTGCAATTACGGGGAGGTGTTTCTTGTTACCCCAACGAGGACGCAGACCAGCTATTCTGGGACAATCCTCCTGGAATAGGAACCGCTTTGATCCACACCGCATCTCATGTTGCTCGCGTTCTCTTCGCATCCCTGCCCAGGTGTCCCGGCAACCAAGTGATGATCACATCCCTTAACAACCAACACTGAGGTCATAATCTAGCCTTCCGAAAGTGCTTAAAGCCGTCGGGTTGCATGGAGGAACAATTCAAGCGCCAAGCCTCATGTGGCACTAAAAGTGTATTTACACCCTTCTGTGTACTATAATCAATTCTATCCTCTGCGGGGTGTCAGGCGGAAGGCCTTTATTATTATTATTGTGACACATGTGGTGGAATTACTGCTTTAATTGCTTGATCTGGCTGGCGTCTCTTGCTCTGAAGCAGGCAGATTAGGCAGCCTGCTAGCTACTGGATCTGCTTAAACTCCGCCACCCAACCCTCAACAGTCCGCATCCATTAATAAAGTATGCTTGAATGTTCAGATGGTCGTACTTCCTTATAGTTGATAGTCAAATTACTATTTACAAGTCATCAAATCAGGTACGCCTATGTAAAGTGGTGCAATTAAATTAAATTATCAAGCATAAAGCTTTTATCTTTTAATCTTTTACATGGTTTTCTGCGTTATTACATATTGCAGGTTTACCTAAATAAACTGGGTTGTTGCATTTGAATTGTTACTCACTTGCTGGCCATATCATTAAGTACACCAGTACACTGGTCCAATGAGGTCCAATATATAATTATTTAACTAGAAACGCTTAACAAAATGTTTATTTAATGTGCCATGGTGTAATTTTTTTTGTGTATCCTTACATTTTTAGGTGGCCCTAATGGAGTGACCACCGAGTCAATATTATGACTGCTATGTGCACAGCTGCAGTGCTTTTCTTTTCATGGGGTAACTCGAATTTATATTGCCTTTCACGTTACTTACTGGCATGTAGAACATAAAGTTAACATGCATGCATTTGACTTTTTGCTCTTAAAATGAGAAACCCTGCCATGTCACACATTGTACTCGTTGCATTATCATTGTTATTATTAACAGAAAAACATGGAAACGTCAAACACCTTTGGTTGAAGAAAAGTCAATGAAAATTATCAGGAGCTGCTTTTGCATAATCTGATCCTTAAACCTGGCGCAACCACATTCCATTCGAACAGCCCGTTTCCTCTGTTTATTTTATATTTGCGTTGTATGAATCGGTAAAAGACAATCAGCATAATTATGAATGTAATTTCAATTAAAATTATTTATGGAATAAAGCTATCGTGACAATGTTGAATAATGACATATATTAATAAGACTATAGTATTATGCTGAGAGCTTTGATACACTGATTAGAACGGCCCGACTAATATATTAAAACACCCATCCTTTTACAACCGCAATTGTAAACTTTTTGTCTCTTTTATTCTTTGGGCAGAATTGTTATTTTTTTAATTAGCTTCATTACATTACAGATAGTCGGCACCCAATTCTTGTATTGTATGAGTTGTATAACGTAATTAAACCAAATTATAATTTTCATTTAACCGGTTAGGATGAGTTCGGATGTGTTCATTTGAATTCCACAAAATAAAAACGTTAAAAAAAAGCAGGGGGGGAGGGGGGGGACTATGAATGGAGCGATCATCCGCTATTGCCTTCATTCGCGACAGTCCATCAGCGAAGGGCGGGAACAGATGGAGGAAGCGTGAGAGAGAGACCTAGCGAAAGAGAGAGAGAGCTGCGTCGGTTTATATAGAAGTGGATGTGAGTAAGTCCTGGTCTTAGTTTGCACATCTCCAACGAATCTTCTTCACACAAAATGCGAGTTGCAGTAGTGGTGGTGTAGCGAAGTGCTCTGATTTCTTGCCTAAAGGTCTTCTTGCACTTGTTTCGAGCCTTCACACTCAGGGAGCCAGAATGCACTGTCAAGCCGAGGTGAGGCTCTCCTCCCCCGGCCAGCTGAAGGCTGCCAGGCGACGCTACAAGACCTTCATGATCGACGAGATCCTCTCCAAGGAGGCTTGTGATTATTTTGAGAAGTTTTCCCTCTACTCGGTGTGCCCGTCGCTCATCGTCCGACCGAAACCTCTTCATTCCTGTACCGGTAAGAGAAACGTGGATTTAATTCACCTGATTCATTCATAAAACACTACAGAGAGTTGGCCGAATTGCGCGTTCAACGCGTGGCCACTTAAACGCATTTTTTTTTTACGCACGAGAAGCAACTTCAATATTTAGTGTATTTTAATGTTATCTGGATAAAAGCTGATTAATGCAAGAGTTAGCGTGTGTCATACAAAATCTGAAAAATAAAAGAGTTGCAATTAAGCACGTTTAATCACTGCGCCTGCTAATAATAAAGTTATATTTCGTCAATTATACCTGCGTATTTTATTCTATATAATTCCTGTTCTCCAATGAGTTTACAGATTTGTCATAAAGACTCACTTGTGGTGGTTAAAAATCACGCCATGCGGTTAAGTGTTAGTTATGAAAATCCCTTGACCTTATGGGGGCATCTGATAATTTGCTAGTTGTGATTTAAAATGTGTTATTTAAAGACTTATTTAAATATATCATTAGGAATGATGGCTAAGAACATCGAACTAAGCTAAATGACATTTTACGTTTTAATTACGCCTCTTACAAGTCAGATAGGATACTATCCTTTAATGAAAACTGCTGTGTACCTTATAATTGTTTCTAAAAAAACGAAGTTGGTGCGCTAAACTCTCCAAAATAGTTACAATAAGGCTATATAAACTCAAGTGATCATAGCGATAGATAGATAGATAGATAGATAGATAGATAGATAGATAGATAGATAGATAGATAGATAGATAGATTGATGGATTAATGGATGGATGGATCAAGACCAGCTCATCAACAAGGGAATTCCAAATAGCTTCCATGCAGTCAAAGGCTACTGCCTGCTCCACTAACCATTAAAGATAATTGCTCCAAAGTCTGCAATAATAACCAGTGCAACTTGATGATGCCAGTGCTGGTGATGATGGGTGGTGGGGAGGCGATACAAAAATAGGAAGAGTGATCCCCTCATCCCTGATATGGTGTATGCGGGAGGGCATTATGACTGGCACCACACCGCTCCGATGGATAGAGTAACCTGCTTCGGGGCACTGGAACACGGTGCCCACGTATTTGGAGCTGCAGGGGTGTGAGACACACTATATTCTCCAACATCTATTGCCTTTAGTGCTTGATATAGAAGCTGCCGGGCTGAGGTGGCCCTCAGCAGTGAGAGTTTGCACTGTACTTGAGGACTTGATTTGTGTCGTTACCGCCGACTGCCAGCAGATGCCGCTAAAGGACACACGTGTCAATAGATCACGACAGTAGGCGCTGATAACCAACTGTTGCTTTTGGGTTGCTTGTCAGTTCCTTTGCCAGTTCCTCAATCCACATTATTCTTTTAACATAAATGACATGTGGATTAGGCAATGTATTCTAAAAAGCAATATTTTATATGGGAGACTTGTGCTTTTAGCTGAACATCCACTATGGCCTAATCTCACTTGTCAGCATGGTGAAAAATCCCATCAAAACAAGAAAAGTGTGTTTGTGCATGCGTTCATGTGTGTGCGCTGGTTTTTGTACAGGCTCAAAGTGAAATCCAAGCCAACAAAAGAGTTTTCATCCCATCTTAAACCCTAAATCTGTGTCAGACAATAAAGCTTCCCATTAAGCATAATGCTGCCTTGTTAGGCTTGATTACACCCATGTCAACACACACAGACAAGTATGCACACACACGCACACATGCACACACACTTACGAACACGCAGTTTTCAGTTAAGATTAACTTTGATGACCAAACCATTTCCACACAACCAACTACAGGAAATAACTGAAGAGCTATTCATTCATCGGAGACACAACGCCTTGTGTTTCAAAGTTACTTAACGATTGCTTTTATCCTCAGGTAGATTTCGACTTTTCAAATAAAATATGATTTAGATAAGTTGTTTTTTTCTTAAACTGAATGAAATCATTCTTTAATATATTAGAGAACCATACTTTTAGTAAAGTGTTAATCACCATGGCATATCATCAAATTCACTTTTGAATGCCATCATTTCATGCATTTTATATGCATAACTTTGAGCGTCCTTTAGAATAGCTTCCACAGAGTATTTCTGAAAATATTTTTAATTAATGCAGAAAATTGCATGTAAAAGAAATAAATAAATAAAATAATACCATAAATATTGATGGTATATGTACAGATAAAATGAAAAAATATTACATGCAAGTCTGATCTCAAAAGAAAAGGTCTTGTATAAACGGGAACAATTTCAAGAAACATGCTTTTGGAAAATGTATTACGAGTTTTGATTTTATATGCCTCCCTACCAAAAATATTTACAAAAAAACGTCTATTTTAATTGCTTTCTGGATTAAAATAAGATAAAATAAATTAAAAAGCAACTAAAGATGACATACTGGATTATTTATTTAATCCCTGTCAAAGTATTTAAACAATAAATTTAACTGCTGTTTCTTTGCACCTGGTTTGATAATATAGAATCCCCCCCTCAAAAAAAAAATATATATTTTTTTCCCTCCCTACCCTCACCCCATTTGAATTTTTTTTTTCTTGACAAAACTATAAACTCACAACATTTTGTAAATGGATGCTTTTCTTTGGACGGCAGTATTCTGTGTGGTTGTTTGAATGATTCAGAAACATCTAAATGCATAGGCTACATGACGCAACCTCACGAGCCGAAATGCTTTTATGGAACGGTCTAACATGCGAGCACTTGCAGTTCAAGTGTACTGCTGGAAAATAGTCAAGTTCAAATGTAACAGAGTGCTTTTTGTGTGCTTTCCCTTCTAAATTCTTGTAAGAACAGTCAGTTAACAAGTATGTACGTGTCCAACGGAGGAAATGTTGTTGATAGTATCTGTAATAAAAAGGAAATTGAACGTCTTGATCTATTCTTAGCCGTAATGGTTACTGTAAGCATTTCTAACATAGCGACCTTGATTATCAAGCGTATCTGTTGCACTAGTGCTCTTTGCAGTTCCTTAAACAGTTTATTTGTAGCCTATTGACAGGACGTGGCGCTTGTCAACAGCGTGTCAAATGCGAGCTCATGCTGTCAGTGGAAAGTCACCAGTGACGCTAACATTCTCCTCTTTTGCTCCTTCTTTGTGTGCCTCCCACTCAAACGTCAAGCTCCTTGCTGACAAGATATCTTCTCTTTGTCCGCCCCCCGCACCCACCCCGAATCAAATGGCCCCCCCTTGTGCCAGCCTAGGCAGCGATACAACTCATATGGTTTTTACGCAATATCACAATTGTCAGCGGTGATGATTGATAGTGAGGAAGACATTGTGATTAAATGTAAATAGTAGCAAATACAAAAAAAAAAAAAAAGAATCTTGTCTAGACCTGTTATAACGGCAGAAATTTCATGTTGGAGGATTAGTATGACCTGAGCACCTTAACATGATGTCATTGTCAGCTGCAGGTACATTCTCTGTCTCGTTGTAATTATGTGTGCATCTGTGTGTGTGTGAATGTTTGTATGTGTAGAGAGCAAGCAGGTGTGCCCATACATTAATGTGCTTCTATGGAGAATGCATGGTCTCCATGACAGCTTCCACTATCATGTTTTCGATCCGTTTCTCGTGATGTAATGTATATCTGTGCAGGTTAGACAGTATGCACGCATCTTTTCAGGCCGTACTACATGGCAAGACAAGGCATGTGCATTCTTCCTCTAAGTGCCCCCATTTGTCATCTGATTCTTCCTTTACAAGCGGAACAATAATACATAAAATGTCAGATTCTATATCACGTTGCCGGTGCATTGGTGGATAAGTGGGGGATTTACATTCATCTGCCGCTACATTGCATGCAATTGTGTGTAGATGTGTGAATATAATCCATCCATTTATTCATATTCTGCCGGATTTGTCATCACCATTGGGTCACGGGTCAGCTGGAGCCGATACCAGCTGACTTTGGGCAAGGGGCGGGCTACACCCTCTCGACACTATGGCACTGTGTTTGTGTACGTATATATATATATATATATATATATATATATATATGTTTGTATGTGTGTGTGTGTCAGCAATACTCCGATTCAGAAACGCTCCCCTGAGCCACAAGTACTGCCGCCAACAGTCACAAAGTCTCATTTTGCTTCCAGGATTACTGTTATTGTGTTGCTCGGGACGCCATAAAGATGTTTCTGGCAGATACTGTGTGACATTGACTTTCATTGACCCACCACATCCATTCAGCTAAACCTCTCGCTCGCCCTCTTACCTTCCCTCCCACTGGCTCCAGACAAGTGTTACTTTTTATTGATTCTGGCGTCTTGCTGCTTTGTGTGCGCAGATAGAGGGCAAATTTGACTATGTGTGCATATGCCTGACTGCAAAACAAGAGTGAGAGATCACAGGAGAGAGAGAGGTAAAAATGAGTTAATTGCACCGGACCAGTGTTTGACATGTTTTTGAGGTTTTTGCTACAACTGATGCAGTGTGTGCGAGTACATCACCCCACATGTCATCTGATCGTATTTAACATCCCCTGCAAAATAATCATTCATGTGAAGGGTCGAGGGGAGTGGTGTAAAAACACAAGACTGCGTCATCGGGGTCAGTGAACTTTACAAGAGCCAGGTCAAGAGTAAAACACTTCACAGAAAATGCTGGGCAATTAATAATTGAGCAATTACACTCGGTCGATAACAGGATAAGAGCTTCCTTAAAACTTACCGTGACCCTGCTCTCGAGTGTTTATTACATTGTTATATGTGACTTACATATTGTGCGTGCATGTATGTGTGTGTGTGTGTTTGTGATGCCTTAGGCTCCTCTTCGCTACGTGCCTACCCACTCCTCTCAGTCATCACACGGCAGCCTCCAAACCACCCAGGTCACCTCCCGCACACACCGCCATCCCCGGGTGGAGTGCCAGCCCACCTCGCCCTGCTGTCGCCGCAGCACGGCCGAAACTCCGAGCCATCGCCCAGCCAAACGCCCCTCAGCATTAGCAGCGACTCAGAGACAGAGCGCGGCACCCCCCGCCTGAAGAAGCCCCGTCGCAGCCGAACCATCTTCACAGAGCTGCAACTGATGGGTCTTGAGAAGAAGTTTCAGAAGCAGAAGTACTTGTCCACACCTGACAGGTCAGTGAAATTAATAATAATAAGAGCCAGTTCACACGCTCTCACTTGTACAGCTCTCCAAACAAAAGCTAAAGCGTTGCTTGCTTCAAGCTGTTATTGTGCTGCTCCTAAATGAAGTTTACTTTAAAACTGACACATAAAACAAATGCAAATTAAACATTATATGTTTAAACTCCAAAATAATCAACCAAACCACGTTATTTAATCTAAAACAAGTCTGTAATTTTACCATGATACCACGCAATGAGAAAACACCTATGGACTAATGGAAATTAACATGGTTATGGTATTCTGAAAACAAAAAAACAAAAAAAACAAAAACACAAGTCAATCAACTTTACCAACCAAAATCTGGGGTGGAATATTACCGTAAGAAATCTGGTCAAATGTTGTCTTTACAGAATACCTTACTCTATATTTTAGTCTAAAATTTGTAATTATTACCAACAATAATAATGTTAGCTAGTAAATTAAACATCCGTTTTCTGCTGAATTAAAAATTATGGAAGATGAATTAAGCAGCAAAATCGACCTCTTTTCATCCATTTTGCTACTTGCTGTCAACTGAAAATGACATCACGCCTAAGCCTGAGGGCTCTGGTGACGACCATTCACGTTTCACCTGTTTTTTGGGTTTGGTCATGTAACATTAGCTAAGTTGAGTTCTTAGCCGCTGTGATGTCATTTTCAGTTGACAGCAATTGGCAAAATGGCAACCCCCCGGATTTTGTTGCTTAATTCATATTCCACAAACACAATATTAATCAGGATAGCGTGTTCAGACTAGTGAGGCCACACAGAAAATGTTATTGGAAATAAAATTTTTGACTTGACTTCCTCTTTAATTAATAACATTTGTGATTTGTGATGGGAGACAAAAGAATTTAGCTAGTGGTGTGCCGGGCTAGCCAGCTAACTAGCTTGTAGCTAGCTCCTTTGCGTCAGTCTGGACGTATTGAAGACAAACACAGCAAATTCCTCCTCAATACGATTCGAACAGTTACCGCTTACTTATAAGACTCAATGTTAACAAGTAGCCTCTTACCGCCTTTAAATTGTTATTCTGCCCATGAATCCCAATTTTTACTAAACGTATAGATACTTTTAATCTGTTGATTTTTTTTTTTTTTGGTGTAACTTCAGCACAAAAGAGTTATTTACCTTTTTTTGTATCCTAATTACATAACACTACACATGTATTCTGTTACTCCCCAAGCCCGATTGTTGGCGTGGGGACAAGTCTCAAGACATTTTTCAATTAGGGTGCGCCTACCACACGATTGCTGCTCACTTCCTGCGCACAAGCGTCATATCCATATTGGTTGTGTTGGCTGACTCGCTGACTGAGTCATTTTCAAAAATGAGCAACGTGAAGCGTGGCTAGAGGCCATAGTCCCCGACAAACTGGACACCAAAAAAAAAAAAAAAAAAAAAAAACAGTACTCAAAGTGTTGAGGTTTTGCTTTATTCTGCGCATTTTATCCTATATTTTAATATTTGGGTTACTCTATTCATCCATTTTTTTTTACAGCACTTGTAATCATTAAGGTCACAGGTGAGCTGTACTCTACCCCAGTTAACTCTGGGCAAGAGTTGTACTCATTGTGATGCAAGAGCATTTCCACTGGCAAACAGTGGAAGCAACACTCAAGTGTGGCATTTTGATAAGCTGAATAGGTGCCATCGAGCACATTTCCAAAGTACAACACGTACACAAACACACTTCACAAAGCCACAAACGCAATTATCAAGCTAACGTCGTAATTTTTCATTTGTCCCGTGGGGAACGTGAATTTTGGCCATGCCAGAGTATTACCTCAGCATTCTAGTTCAGACAAGAGTAATGTTTTCACCCCGGAGCTCTTTTAGAAGAAGAAGAAGTGAAAAAAAAAAAAAAAGAAACACAGCCGCATTCATGAAAAAGGGGGATGGTGGCCAACACAAGCAAATGTATTAAAGTGAATTACGACAAATCTTTCAAACACGTGCAGACACCTAGCTTCATACAATAAAATTACATAAACTATGCCACTTTTTTTTTTTTTTTTTAAATCTGTAGCGCCATGCTGTTTATAAGGCAGCGTTTGGGCCTTGATGACAGTTGGGCAATATTTTAACAGTAGATTTTTTTGTACCAAAAAACAGCTTTGCATTCCTGCGTACATGCATGCTTGAACACTGATTTTGGCTAATGTGTAAATCTATTAAGGTGTATCTAATCCAATTTGGGGGAAAATCCCATAATGTAATATTAAATATCTCAATTTAACTTGGCCAGAGGTGCTGGAAGAGTCACGCTGTCTCTTCTTAAATCACATCGCCAACGGCAAAACATATCAATGAGCAAACGCCCTTTTGTTTACGCATGGCTGGACCGCAATTTTGTCTCGACAATAATGTTACATTCCAGCGCTAATATGAAGATTGAATAAGATCATCTTAAGAAACTCACGAGAGGTGTAAAGCTTCAATACAATGTATCGAAACATCACAACAATAAATTGTCTTCTTTATTGTGACTGCATACATTCTGATAGCCATATTTGTATTGAACAGCCAGGACAAAGATGCACGGACTTCTGTCGAACGTTGTTGTACATTTTAGTGCCATCTAAATGGTCATCGTCCAAAAACCAAGAATAAATAAATAAAATAAAGCATAACCCGCTTGCATGTTAAGTTGATTCTGTTAGATGTTCAAGATTTGCATGAGGAGGAACTCCACATGGTCTGAGCTATGGTCATAAAAGGTGACAATTTAAAACGAGAAGATTTTTCTGTATCAATATTGGAGACACTGTTTTACCCCAAAAAAGAGTAAGAAATATTGTCAATTGTGTTTTATCATCCACATTGTGGGGCCTATTTTCATGCCGAGCAACGTACAGTCGAACTGTACACATGGGTGGAGTTTTCTTACGTTTGGTATTTTCTGAGATTTTGCACCATTACGGGATGGAAATATCTTCCCTCATTCCCGTAAAAATCAGGTTGGTGGGAGCGTACATCGCGGAAGCAGAAATTGCAAAGTGGATTCTGTTTACACATGCAAACTGCAAGATCAACCCTTGCGGATCATGTAGTCGGCCTAGCATGTGACGTGGGCAATTGGAGAACAACTTGCATCTCCATCATACTTTTGTCTTTGTGTACAACCTGGGTTGGGACGATTACAGGGACGGTGTGTGCGTCTGTCCGTGGCCGTTCCCATCTGCGGTTTTACGTAGTCTAAAATGATGATGTCTACTTTTCCCGACCAAATTGGCTGGTGCGCCAGTTGAGTGTAATCGAAAATGCCCTCGGTCTGCCAGAACCTAATAACCCACAGCTACTAAATTCACATACACGGTGAACAAGACTTGCCTGGGCACGAAAATTAAGATGCGCCCATTTTGCGCTGAGCGTAGTCTACCTCTTGTGGCCAAATCGATTGGTGCAGTGCAGCTCGCGGCACCGGATCATGGTTCCAAACACGCTAAACTCGACTAAAAAAATTCAATAAATAAATAAATAAGATAAAGTTTTTTTTTCCGCGAGCGCATGGGCACCAGTCGACACAAATTGAGCCATTTCTCTTAAAACAGACATTGTTTTGTGTCTGAACAATAATGATTTTATGCAATCACTCTGTTGTCATCATCATTAGCTTCATGGCAACAGCAATAATTATGTTTGGTTACACCCAAGACTAAATGGTTAGTCACAGCCGCAAAGGAAGTACTTAGTAAATAAATACACTGAATTGTCTCTGCAAAACAAAGAGCCTTTAGTAAATGAGGTGTTCCGTCTTACAGTTGCTGCTTTTCTTTTTTTTTTTTTCTCTCTCTCGACATCGGACACAGTAAGTACCGCGCACACTTGTTCGGATTCCCTGCTTCCAAAAGAATTTGAGAAGAGTAGAACAAGAGGAAATCTCCTTTTCAAATTGGCATTTCTCCCCTTCTAAATGAAAGGCTATCCAATTACATGCCAGACAGTAGCCTCGTTAGTCATGGACCAAGCACATGTGGTGGATGCATTCACTATTTCTCGAAGCAGACACTGATTACATGACTGTTCTTGGTGCAGATGTTTAAAACGCTGCAACTGCAATACAAACCTGAAAGAATGACTCTTGTTAAATGAAACGGCGACTGATGTGTCATTCAAAACAGAGCATGACAGTGTTGTTGTTTTTTTAAGATCGTTTGATTTTCTTTCAGGTTAGACTTGGCACAGTCTCTCGGTCTCACACAGCTTCAGGTGAAGACATGGTACCAAAACCGGCGCATGAAGTGGAAGAAGATGGTAAGTGATAAAATATTATATATGCTTTTATTGTACGCTGGTCGAAGTAAACTTTCAATCCAGATTTCACACTGTGACCATTGGAAAACATTTTTTAATGGTGCATGCTTTTTAAAGCAACATTTTAAGAGTCATAAATGTCACGCAAGTGTAAAAAAAAAATAAGTTAACCAAGTGAGTAATAAAACAAATTGCGTGCATGAAACAACCGACCGTCCGAGTCGAGTTAAATTTACAATTCAATGGTCATATTTTTCCACATGCGGCATACAAAAAGAAAAATTTACTTGAGCTTTATTAAAATTACTAGAATTATTATACAATCATTACTAAATAGATAAATAATATTCTAAATTTCCTTCCCCCTCTTTATTAATTTAGAAGTTCCATTATAGTTGACATCTTTTTCACATGTTCGACAGACAGCTTGAAGTGATTAAGATGCACCCGTGGGGGCGGGGTCGAACGAGCGAGAAGATGTGTGAGTGATGGTAACGACAAACGTGAGCAAACTTATCGTCAAAGAGGGTCAGGTCAACAAATGATATTGTGGACTCTGAAGATAAATGGGTGCAAAAGGGGGCTATCCAGCAGTCATGTCTTCTCTTAATGACTATATAGCATTCACTGCCTTTGGCGACTGAGACCATTTATTACGAGAACAATCCACAGATTATGTGTGTATTTGTAGGTGCTCAAAGGAGGTCAGGAGGCACCAACCAAGCCTAAGGGCAGACCCAAGAAGAACTCAATTCCTACGACTGAGGAAATCGAAGCTGAGGAGCGGCGCCTAAAGCAGGAGGAAGATGAGCAGCTGAGAAAGAAAGAGGGATACGCCACGCCGCCTCGCGGAGAAGAAACAGCACCTCAGCCGGATCCTGAAGTTCTAAGCTCTGTGCCGACCGCCGCTCCACAATGTCAGAAGGCAGCGAAGGCGACGGAGGCAGCCGATCGGGCGATGCCTCTCTTAATACCTTCAGAGACTCATTCAGAGAGCTAAGCAACGAGAACACAACCAAAGACTGATCCCAGCCCCGAAGCCTGCAAACAAATAGTGCCTCAGGATCACTGTAGACGTAGAGGTGTTGTGCTATCAGAAATTTCCAAGGCTGAAAACGCACTCAATAAATACAAACATTTGTTTTCACTCCCATCTCAAGAGAGATGCCAAATTCTCTTTTTGACAACAAATGAGACATTTTTATTCCTTTGTATTAGACCTAATTCTGTTTCCTCTCTTTGCACTTGGTCCCTCTGTGGTGGTATCTCAGAAAAAAAACAAAGAGACGGCAAATCCAAGACCCTAGGAAGTGCAATGAGTTGATTTCTCAGAAGAAAAAAAAAACTTCATTTAAATTTTGGGAGATTAATGAAAAATTCACCTTCAATTTATAGAATGTGGGAGTAAAAAATAAGTGTAGGCCTGAATAGTGTATTATCGCTGAGTGTAAATACCTATTTGCAGTTTTTTGAGGAAAAATGCTGTGGAGGTTTGGAATAGCTTCTGCTCAGTCCAAATTGACCTTTTGAGCTCTGCACGGGTGAAGATGATGTAAAAGTACATGTGTTTTTTCGCAAGTAACAGTTTAAATTCTCGATAAGCGCATCAATGCAATGGTACTTGGGCTACGAATGCAGAGCGGTCCTATCTCAACGAAGCCTTAACTAGTCACAAGACAGTGATATTGATTACAGAATGAAATGATTTATGTCACCAATATCGATCTGCCACGCTGCCTCACATTACACGTGCCAAAATGTTCGAATTTGCCTTACTGTGCTGTAACTACAGTGTTATTACACTGTCAGGAAAAAAAAATCGCAAATACTCCAGTGCCTTGTTTCAGAGGGACACAAATATATTTTAAAGTTAATTTCAAACTTGTCATTTGAGTTCTTCTTGGAAGCCTTACAGTGCATATTTGTTAAACACTATACCTGAAAATACTGTAGAAATGTGTAAATTATAAGATGTATGGTCATTTTGATATCTCTCTATATATACAGTATATATATGCAACAGTATTTTTAACTGCTGTTTGAAATTTGGATTTTTAAAATAGTTTGTATGTCTAGTGTTACAGCCGTCCAGGATCTTTTACTTCTCTTGTGTGGTGTCAGGACGGCTCCTCTTTCTGCCTCAAAAAGCCATTAGGAACTTTTAAGCTGTCAGCGATTCTCCAAAGAAATAAATCACAGCCTCTTTGCCAAAGATTCACAGCAACATTTAAAGTGTCAAACATTTTCAGCCTGCAGGCTTTTGCTGTCTTTAACTGCCTGTGACTGACCTTGTTTCCAGAGCGTTTTTGGGCCTTGCAAGTATTTTTGCAGCCTGAACACAAATCCAACACATGTATTTGCAATTGTTTCATATGAAAAATGCAGTATTTTTCTCATGTAAATAATGCTTGTTTGCTGAGCTCATTTTCCTTTCTTTAAAGTCAGTGTGTTTATGTATTTAAATGCACGTAATGGATACCAATTCAGATTTGTATGGTATTATTGTGGCTGCTTTGAGTTTTCATCGATTGAATTCTGTTTTTACATTCAAACCTACTCATGAAATCCTATTAAAGCAACACAAAGGATACATTGTTTGTCGTTATTCTTTTTTTTTTGCCAAATTCTTTTTTTTTTTCTTATCCCAACATTGTACGGATCACAGTTGAGCTGGAGCGTCTACTAGCTCACATTTGGTAGACATGGGCTGAACCCGGGAACGGTTGTCAGACAATCGCTACCCTCTACAGTAAAGTATAAATTAAAATAAAGCCAAAAATAAAAAAAATGACATAAATATTAGAAAAACATTTGTTGCCAACTGGTCAAAGATAGTACAACCTTTAAATTATTTTAATGTGTTAATAAAATAAGATAAAATAAATCCATTATTACATTCAAGATGAACAGAAAATAAAGAAGGCAAAACACAAGACATTGAAAAAATTCTTTATGGACCTTATGTATTTGTATTTGAGTACTCCTGTTCAAAAGTAAACTTACTTTTACTTGAGTGTATTTTCTTGGCTGCTTTAACCAACTTTGATAATTACGCACACCACACTTGATCTCTCACTTCACACTCATGTGCCCTGACACAATGTTTGGAATTGTCAATTACAGCTCGATACAGTACAGTAGGCAGAGTGAACATCAGAGCACATAATTCCATACCACGCCAAGCTTTGGAAGACGCATTGTCCTTGGCATAAATTTAAGTGAACAAAAGCATTTAAGCGCTCTGTGTTTTGACAGGTATCATCTTTATCCCGAACAACCGACAGAACGGCCTGTGATGCGCCTAAGGGCTCCACTTTGACCTCATGCAAAGCAAAGAATGCTCTAAAGTGTATTTTTAGTGTGAAACACCGGACATGGATGATTTC
Organism: Idiotropiscis lumnitzeri; assembly: GCF_059441095.1. NCBI lineage: Eukaryota > Metazoa > Chordata > Actinopteri > Syngnathiformes > Syngnathidae > Idiotropiscis > Idiotropiscis lumnitzeri. Next base: position 10,746,924 of record NC_142397.1, on the reverse strand, counting down.
TAAGGCAAACAATGAGGGTTAGCACTGAGTGATGTGTGCTGCGCTTTAACGCCTTTTGTAAACACTCTTGGTGTGCGTCCTATACCTTTGCATTTCAACAATGGAGGCACTTATACAAATCGGAAGTATCATTGAACATTCCGCCGTGCATCCGTTGAGCACTTATTGAAATCGCACATTTGTATATTTTGCTTGCTAAAAAAGTCAGATAGAGCAACATGTACTTTCTGTACTTTTTATCCATGCTGCAGATTCTTACTTGTTTGTTTGATGAGGTTTCACACTTGTCACATGTTGTATGCAGATCATTGGTCAAACTTTTATTTGGATCACATCAAAATTGTGTCTTTTTTCCCCCCAATGCTGGGAATTTTTAATGTTGCTCTTGGATGTCATCAGATGTGCCACTGGTCATAATGTCTTTATATTTTGCCATTATCTGTTCCGCTTCTCCTCACGAAGGTCGTGCACGTGCTGGAGCCAATCCCAGCCGTCTACGGGCAGAAGGCGGGGCACACCCTGAACTGGTTGCCAGCCAATCGCAAAGCACAAAAAGACAAACAGCCACTCACGCTCACAATCACACCTGGGGACAATTTAGAGGATCCAATCAACCTGCCATACATGTTTTTGGAATGTGGGAGGAAACTGGAGTACCCCGAGAAAACCCACACTGGCATGGGGAGAACATCAAACTCCACACAGAAAGGTTGAAGCCCGAGATCGAACCCTGCACCTCTGGACTGTGAGTCGTACGTGCTAACCAGTCATTCACTGTGCTGTTGTTTTTTTCTTTATTTATTTATTAGTTAATTTATTTAATTTATTTCTCTACACAACACTGTGTCACATTTTTAACATATAAAAAGTGCTATAGAATTAAAACTGGATTCAATAATGTGCTGCTTAAGAGAGCTGTAACTTTTCTGCGATTACTCTACGATTGAACTGCACTTTGTATGAAAACAACACAAAAGTGTGTTGGCCAAAGTGAAATTTAAAGAGTAGTCATGTCCTGGGGGAACATCAATTATGGAGACATTTTTAACATTTTTCACTGTCATAAAAGGGTAGAATGTGAAAACATTTCCATTGAAGCAGGCGTCTTTTTGCTTTGAATTTGGCTAGTTTGAGTTATTTCACAGAGAAAAAGCAAAAGTAAAATGAATCGTTTCCTAGGTTTCCTGATGCTAGGCAAGGCCCCTTGATAAGATTCTGACAGTCTGTCAACCGTGAGCAAAAATATCGGCGAATCACAATATTGCAACAAAAGATCTGAAATGTATTACTTTGTAATGTTTCAGTAAAAATTGTTTCGTAAATGTAAAAAACTCAACTCTATCGCAAACAGCCCAACAGTCGCGACATTGTTCTCTCAACAAATGCGAGGCTGTTGCAAAAATGCAAAACAACACTTCTTCCTGTGATCATTGCTGTCAAGCGCCGGTATTCTCCTCCAGAAAAACGGTGCTGAAGTGAACATGCTGCCATGAAGAACTCATAAGATCCCAAGATAGCAAGCCAAGTACCATAAAAAATGGGAGGGGGGCAGGGTCTTGTCACTTTGCCTGCACTGAAAGAAATAACGCTCATAATGCCGATGGAAAGTGTAAGCAGTTTTGAAACCATGACATTTTAAACCCAAAGTGTACCTTGAAAGTACACGGCTCATGCGTGATGTCCTGTGTGATATCTATCATGCAATTGGACAGAGGTTTCGAGATTTGCAATGAAAATTTGTGTCTAATTCGGAATTGTACAACTTCAAGCGGTGCTACAGCAAAAAAAAAATATATATATAACTGTAATAATAATATCTGTGACAACTGCAGGCGACATCTGCAAACATTTCTGTCTCGAGTTTCCTGTAGTCAAAGGTCTTGCCTGGGAAGGTTTCAAGGTTGTGCACTTTGCAAGTCTCTGCAGGAGGCCCTCTAGGCTAATTGTTGTACAACGAGGTAAGAATGACTTCCTGAAAGAGCCCTGCAGTGTCACACAGGCGGCCTAATTGGAGAACCTGTTATTTCGCTCCAAGTTCACCTGCAGGTCACCGGAGTGGAGTGGTGTCAAGCCTGAGCCTCGACCCTCCCCAAAATCCACCCACCCACTAAGACATCCATCGCGCACCTTCACCTGTCAGCTTAGTGCAGGCAATTAGTCCCGATTTGACACTCTAAGTGGGCGTAGCTTGCTGCTTCTTGACAGAGGAAGTTGTTTCTTAATGTTGACACTGGAAGCAAGGAACAGGGCTTAACTAAGTAAATACAGGTGGATAGTTTCGATGGTGTGCACAAACTGGCTCATTGTCTTTATTTTTAACAGTGTAGCAGTCATCTGGCATCAGGAATTACCTCGTCTGACGGAATGCATGTACAGGACATGTGAGCTGGGATGGCTGTTACATGTTGCGCAAGATGCGGGACTCTGTTGTCGCCAATTTGGCTTTGGTAGCTAATAAAAATATCATGCGTGGTTATGACAAATTCAAGCAACATTTAATGTTGTTTAAATATTGTTATTACTCAAATTATACTGCATTTAGGGCAGCGGTGGGCAAACTTTTTGATCGGCGGGCAACAATGGGTTGTAAAATTTGACAGAGAGGCCGGACCAGGAGCAGATGGATGGAGTGTTTTGGTCACCTCATCTCATCAAAGAAAAAAAATACATTTAATTTTAAATGAAAGTGAACAACAGCAATACAACAATATATATGTCTTTGAAAAAACACAGTATTTAGACAATAAAACTTTAACATGGTTTATTCATTTAATTTTTTTCAAATTGGGCGGGCCGGATTAAAACGTTTAATGGGCCGCATATGGCCCCCGGGCCGTTGTTTGCCCACGCCTGATTTAGGGTATACACAGACAAGACAAGCCTTTGGGTGGAAATAGAGATGACTTTGCAGTACAAAAATGATCACAGTTTTTTTTTTTTTTTTTAATTACACTCTCCACTTTGGACATTCCAGTCGTCAATAGCTGAAGGAAAGAAATTTGACCCCAAAATTAATCTCGTATCACAAATAGACTGGACAGGGAAAATCATGAACAGTAACTTAAAACTATTCGAGACAATATTACGCTGATTTCTGCTATTTACGTGCTGTCCCAAAACGGAGGTCAACTGTAAATTTCTTGAAATATTTGAAGGAAATATGTACATTTTTTTTTACACAAAAACATATTTTATATCGGACACAATAACTAAAAATGAAACCCAAATCCAGTGGCAGGGAAAAGTCCCAATCAAAATATGTGGTTGTACAACTCCTTTACAAGGAATACAATGAATTGCAAAGAATGAATTTGAATACAGCAGGGCTTCGAGTAACATTTCAGAATCCGAACCATTTCAACAAAGTGGCGACACAAGTTTGTCATCTTATCCTTTCGTAAACATTTAATTCACCTGTGGCGACAACACTGCAAAGGTTGCAAACAAGCAAGCAATTACTTTGCTCGACTATGACTAACGATGGTTCTTAACTCACTCACTGCCATTGACGGATAAATACGTCAAAGATCAATTTTTTTCACTCAGCTGATAGTGAATGAGTTAAATATTGCTCTTCCTTCCAAATACTGTCAAGCGTTTGCGACTTCTTATGAGGCAGCGACCGTCATTGTCAGTGCGTCTCATCGGGGAGCCTTGCGCTAATTGCAAACCAGCAGTTAACCCTGCCTCACGCAGACACAAGAGCGTTCCTTGTAAGTACATCACTATTGAACGCCGAGGGCCATGACGTGAACTATTGCTTTCTGACAAGCTGACACGAGAACAGACTCTGCATTTATGAATCGAGCATACAAATAAAGAAGCGGGAGCATAACGATCCGGGCCCCTTGAGGGAACTGACACGGTCATCAATGTAGCATTATCACACACAACAAAAACCTTTGATGAAATCTTGATGGAAGAACTCTTTAAGACTACGGAGTTGCAATGAGGTGGCAATATGAACACAGTGGCCACATCTTTAGGTCAATCGCAAACTAGAATTAGATTACGGGAGCTGTGTGCTCCTTCTCTGCCACTCAGCCATGCCGCCCCCTCTCGTGTTGCAGGTGTGTCGTGCCGATAGATCTTGTGGGTCACTGCCTCACTTTGCCATAATTCGATTTTTTTTTTCACATTTCGCAGTGGCAAGCAGCAGCAATCTAGATCTGTACAGAAATCTTTTGCTGTCATCCAGCCGCTCCACCTTACCACCGTCTGTGATTACTTTTTGGCGTATGATGGCCTTGAATGAAAATACTTGAAATTTCAATCCTTGTGCGTTGTACAGAACTAAGAAAAAAAGCATGACTTCAACCTTCAACTCGTGCTAATTAATTATTTAATACAAATGAAAAACGTTATTACAAAGGTTTTGAAGAATTAAGCAAAACTTATTTGCTTTAGCAGCTTTCTTATTTGTATCCAAAAATAGCCAATAGTTACAAAAAATGTGCTTAAACCATCAGAAAAAAAGAGTAATGGTCAATAATTTCAATATATTCCATGGACGTTGATGAGAAAAATCGCATGGTTCTAACCCCGTAAGCCTGTAATGACTCAATCAACAAAAAACACCCCCCACAGATGACTTTATAAACAAATTCCTTTTATGACTTAAGTTAGAGTATCAGTAAGTCCCGCTGATGTACTGCGGGGCCCGTTCCATCGAATGCATTTCGAAGCTCATCACAGAACTCCCCGCCTCCCTGCCTGATCAAGATGACTCTGCTCCAACCTTCAGGCCCTCTTGCTTGTAAATCATCCAGCAGGTGTTTCTGTTTTTACCGTGTATATGAATGAATTTGTCTGCATGGTTGTTTTTGCGGCAGGGTTTGCGAGGGAAGTCAATGATGGCTGTGGATGTGCTATATGGCATCTACCTTCTGAGGAGATGGTGGTAATAAACCTGTCACTTTTAGCTAGTTCTTACTGACTCACGGGGAGAGCGGAGCTGCTAGCATAAGACATACAAGAAGAGAAAACAGAAGAGAATGAGTTTCCGCAGTTCTGAAAACTCACAGGATTATTATTTTTTTTTATTTAAGGGCTTGACAGTATTTCCTGTAAATATCAAAATAAATACAAAACATTGTTTTTTTCATTTCAAAACACACACACCAACAAACAAACAGTAATTTCTCGGCGAGAGAGAGAAAAAGGAAAAAAAATCAGTCCACATTGCGTATGCCTCTTGGTCACTCCGTGGTTCATTACATGGTCCAATAATGCAGCTCTTATGTCATCAGTGGTCTTATTTCTCACCCGTCTTCCTCCTTCAGCTCCTCCCACTCTTATTCTTCACGTCCACGTCTTCTTTTTCTTACACTCCCCGCTCACTCCATTGTACTCCAGAATTATCGCAACAAATCAAAACAAAAGTTTCATTTTTTTCCAAGGGATATTTTTTCAGTTATTTTGTCATACTTCAACTCAAGAAAGTGACGTTAATTACTTTTGATTCGATTGGGCCCTGATGTATGAGACGTGCAAAAGACACGTGAAGCCGTCAAAGTGGATTCCGTGGTACGGTAGCTGTAAGTCGCCACACGAAAATGCAGTAAAGCGGGCCAGCTGTTTGTCTTTTCCTGCTGCGTCTGACATTTTCACGTGGGACCTCATTCATCACATTAAATGTAAAACTTTATGGTCAGTGCTTAAATCTGTTGAAAGCTCTTTGCTGACAACACCTTGTACAAGATTATTTCTGACCTCTCTCTGACTCTCAGAGGCTTGAAAATTCACACAATGTTCACACTAAATGGACCATTTTAGGATTAGTTCGAATGGACGTGGGGTCTCCATTTAACACTGCCGTACACAATTTGGCCTTTTTATTTGTTATTTCAATTATTTAAAGGGCTTGACTGTCTAATGTACACCAGGAATGGGATTTTTCAAAGCAAAGCTGTAGACATGTCAATGTGACTAGTGGGCTAGGGTGGGGGCGCATACTGCCAGCTGTGTAACTTGGGATCAAGCAAGTGGCCGAATGACTGAGCAATTGCGTATTTGTTGAAAGCTAGTTTCATAGGTCGTGCCCAAATGAACTAAATCAAGTGAACCGAGGAAACATTTGTGATTTGTGTGTGTTTCTTTTGTGGACTCTTGACATTGTTGGATGTAAAATCATATGAAAGTGCCGCTTTTGACACATTCTGCATTAAGATGATTTCCTGTGCTGACAGAAAGGACTTCCCGTCTTGCCGTGGGTTAACACTCGCATCTTTCTTATGTCTGTACGTGCGGGGGTGTGCGTGTGTGTGTGTGTAAAGGCTTAACGTCACTTAAAGTGTGATGGCTTGAGCCAGCAGGTAGGTAATGATCTCAGTCGGGCCATTTTTTTTTTTCCGACTTCAAATATTTCCACGATGGAAGAAAAAATAAGAGTCTTATTTGGTGATTGGCACACGGTGAGGCGCTTTTATTTTCTCAACATGTTTAGTTAGTTCTCCTGTGTCAACTGTACTGACAGCAGAACATGTCAAGGATGCTGTGAAGGGGCTGCATTTTTATTTTTTTTTTATTATGGTATTTTTTTGTGTTTGCCCCATGTCAGGGTGCAACCAGTGGTCAATTAACTGTGCCTGCTTTGCAAGCGATATTTTTATGAATGAAAAGAAGGAAAAACAAACATTATATTCTACTTCAACGCGATAATAATAACCATTTAGTCTTTTCCGAGATCTACTAAAACTTTTGTTCATGGCCGTACAGTTCAAGGGAGAATGACTCATTTGTGAGTTATTCAGAGGAAGAGTTACCACTTGTTACATTCATAAGTGTAAAATAAACAAATCATCACATCTGACGTTATGTTTTGCACAATTTGATTTCCCACGTTTATGGTTTTCTAATAAGACAATTAAAAATAATCATGCTGAATGTTGACTATGCATGTTGAGAGTCAGTAGGAGGAAACTGCACAACTAATGATGACAATCATATCTTGGTGATAATACTATTATTATTATTAATACTACTACTACTACTACTTCTAATAATAATAATAATAATAATAATAACAATAATAATAATAAAATGGATTTACAATGTCCACTTTGAAACAATATTAAAATAATTGAGTCTGAGAAAGGTTCCGCTACGATACGTTACTGTAGACGTGTTCGTCGTTTTTAGCAGGGTAAAAAGCGTCTCCTGGTGTTTATAAAATATGTAATAACGTAGAGATAATAACCTCGCTATTCGTCCTAAATGGCTAATGTATGCATAAATCTGTTCTTAAGGGAAATTTTAGCTTTGGTGTCTTTGTGTTATGTCGTTTGAAAATTACGGAAAGAGAATGTGAATTGGAAATTAGCCAGCTAATGCGATTTAAGTAATCTTTATGTATGAATTATGAAACCTCTGCCGTTAGCTTCTCTAGCATGACGTCAACATGCATGGACGGAAGCGCTTTACGATACGCTTTCTAAATAATTTATAATATTATATATTATATATAATAATTATTTTTAGGAATAAGGAGTTTGCCCAAGTTGCTGATGGAGGACGGACCAGCAAAATTGGGTAAGTTAACCATCTACGTATACTAAACATATACTTTATAACATAGTATTTACACATTATTCAGGTATCCTTTTTTTTTTATATTTTCTCTATACACATTAAAACGTTTCTCGTACCCTTTCATTCATGTTTTTCTCCTTCTCCTGCAAACAAAAATGTCTTTATGCAGTATTTAAAGACACGCTTGAGCGAGTCAGTTACTCTTAACTGGCTGTCATGGGACATCAAAATTCTCGGTTCCATGCACAAATGTGACCTGCAAGGCCTGCCAAAGGTTCATCCCCCTTCTCCACCTGTTGTGACGCTGGTTGCTATAAACATTTGAGCAATTTGAAATGAGAATGCAATACTGTAATGTTTCTTTCAAGATGTTATCTGCACTCAGCTGGCTCCGTGCCATGCACTCGAGGCTGTGTGCACAGGTTGGAACTCATACATGAAGTCACTCAAAAACTCACATTCATGGGCGCTTAGTGTGCACGCGTCAATATGCCTGCATGTGAGTGTGTTTAGAGGTGAATGAGGAGGGGATGTAACAAGGATGAGAAGGTGGGATGGTTGTCCTCGGCCCTGACATGACGAGCTCCATTTGCCCCGAGCGCTACGCGCACAAACAACATAGCAAGCTGGTGAAGCAAAAGGAAAAGACCCTGAGCCATGGGTAGAATATAAATCATTTTATAAGCACTTAAAGCTGATGAAACACAAGGCAAGGCAGATGGACGGGACATATAATGGCACATTTACGCCTTAGAATGTGTGTATGCGTCCGAGCGTATGTGTGAACTGACAGAACGACACTGTCACAGTGTCAACAGCTGGCAAATGGAAGGGGCGAGTGAAAGACATCCACTCTTTGACATCACGCTGCGAAACAAACCTGCTATTCTGGCGGTTCAATATCCTGACTGAAAGTCTCTGCATTAAACTGCTTTACACTTTGACAAAGATAGTAGCGAAACAATGACATTATTGATTTTTCATTTTGCATTAAGCATGTTTTATCTGCCTACAGTCATGTTGAGCACAATTGTTAAAATATTTTCCCCACAGGAAATAATGGTAGTAATCAGCCACGGGGTCAAACTGTTAGCATTATAAACGCTTTTTTAATTGCGCAGGATTTATTTATTTTTTTTATCCAGTTTTATCGGCTATGCATGTGATGTGGGAAATTCATGCATATGAGTGTGACGGATCAAACGACCGAAATCACGTCGCACCGCCTGCGCAACGAGGTAGACCTGCTTTTCGTGAGTCTAAAATATAGTCTACTTTTTGGAACCGGATTTGTGCAGAAGGAGACGTACAACCAAATTCATAAACATGCTGAACTAGACTTATTCTTATTTTGAGAAAAAAAAAAAAAACAATCCTTGCCAAACAGACGACTTTGTTTTGTTTTACTGCAGACATTTGTACACAAAAAAATGCAGTCAAATTATGAAATGGGTCATCTTTTTTTAAAAATCTTTTTTCTCCTGTAATAAAAAAATAAATGCGATGCAACTTGAAATGTTATTATTTCCGCACTGCGTTCCCCCATATTTGAAGTTCACATGCGTTCATTTGGGTAACATGACTTTTTAATTCATTTGTGATGATTCAAAGATAACTCACTCAGTTGTAAAAACAAAAGTAAATGCTTTTTCTTCTGGCACGACAACATAATCATGCCATTCATAAAGTGTGTGGAACTGCTGTTCTCAGGCCAACTATTTACTGGGATTGCAATCATGTGGTACTAATTCCATGATATCAATATACTGTGATGTTTTTTTATTACATGGGCTTTTTAATTCTGGTGACAGTACTGTTTGTTAGCATTCTTAAATCTCTCATGGGTAAAATACAAAAAAATTTATCATTTATGCGTATTAAAGTCCTTTCGAACAATTTAGGCTAATCCACAGTGAGAATACTGCGCTTCAGACTGAATGCTAGAGACTGCGAGTCACTGTTTATCCACACCTCATTCCAGTCAAATAATCCATCAATGATTCAAACACGTCTCAGAACAGTACAGGCACCCTCTGGATGTAACCACCTGTTTACAGATTTATTGCTTTAAATCTGTCTCCTGTGGGTTTCTTTTGCACATTCAGTGCGAGGGTTCTCACGGACACGAATCAGCAAGGTGGAACGCGGTCTGCAAGAGGCCAATTCAAAGACCTGTTATCTCCCTGCCCAGCTCAATGTCATCCACTTGTGGATGTCTGCTTACATTTCCTGATAAACAGACTTTACACGCCTTGACCAGACACAGGACTCAAGCAAATTTTGATGAAATAAGTCGGCGTCCGCGCCCACATCGGTGCAGACCACCTTTTTTCAATTTCTTTAATGAATTTTTTTAATCTGCTTGCACGGATCTGCGAAAATACTAAAACGTTGTCAAGCCTGCCCCTGCATTGATTTACACAGTGCCTCATTCTGGGCTTACTCTGGGAGCAAAAATAGGGCGCTAAATGTTTTCAGTATAAAGATTTATTTTTGGGTGAAACCGCCTTAACTTTGTGATGAATATATAATAATATTCATCAAATAATCACAAATACAATGTACATTATCGGCTAAAGCCATCATTCGGTATTTCATTTGAAGATGTATTAATTAAATTGCTTCAAAGTATTGATTTGCATTTCAAATTGAGGTGACATAATGTCTTATGAATAAAAAACCATCGATACTCAATTTCTGTCTTAAGCCTACGTATGTCACCAGTGGAGGGAGCAATCAACTTGATGCCACATTGGGCGTGACCCAAATGATGACAACCTTTAGAAAATGTATATATGGATAGTTATCGTAATACTCATTAAATGATAATAATTAATGCTAATTTATACATATAATGTATAGTTAAAAAATTTAGGATTTTATCTTCAGTTCTAAAGTCATTTCTGTCACCTTATTAAAGATAATAGTGAATAGCGGCGCGTAGCTTGAACTTCAAGAATATGTTTTTGTTTCATTAAACGATGTGTTCGAGTCATTGGAAAACACTCACAAAACTATTTTGGTTCACAGGAAGCAGAGTAATTAGCAGACACACATCAATTAAAGAAAGACATGTTTTAGCATTTCCTGCAGGACCAGTTTATTAACGCTGCTCAACATGAACATGCCCAGAGGTAAAACCGAAGTCATTTAAGAAGATCAAAGTAGAAACACCATTGAGCTAACTGTAAATGCATTGACAAAATGCATTAAAGCCCTGATGATGTTTTTCTTTCCTGCAGAGTGGGTGGGAGTGATCCAATTTTCTTGATTAACGGGGTCTAGGTGCTTCCTGATTGGTGATTAAACTGGAGGGGAAAGGGATTCATTAAAACAAACAAAAAAATGCAATGGTGCCAGGGCCTCAGGAGGGATTTCTTCTTTTTTTATTTTTTGCAGTCAAGGGGCTTATTTGAATCGGATCTGCTGCTGATTGAAATGAATCAGCCAATATCACAACGACTTATAACTCGATCCTGGGGACAGATGGAGCAGTCATCTGAGAGGACACGTTACTTTAATCCTGACTTCACTCGTGTGCTCTGCCATTCTGGGATGTCAGAGAGAGGGGAGGGGGTGTGGGGGAAGAGTTGGCTGATGACACTTGAAGCTTTGAGGCACATATGGAAATGCACACTCAAACAAACGTACGGATTTTTTTGAATACACACAATAGTCCCGGAGGAATCTGTCAGTTGCCGTGCGAGGGCAAACTAATTTCATGGTGGACAGAAAAGAGAGCTCCCAAAATAACAGAAAGGTGTAAAGGAGAGTGTTTTCTTAGTTTTCCATCTCAAGCAGCATGCGAAGAGGTTTGTTGTTGGTGTCAAAGGTCATCTTGTCAGACGTTGTCTTCTAAGTCTGGCATTGACTCTTTGTCACCTTTTTAATGAGGTCATGTTTCACAGGAAACCACAAGTAAATACTTTTTTTAAACTTTTGGAGACTGCAGTCATTTTTACATTTTTTTTTCGAATTTGGTCAGTTTAATATTTTTTCCACAACTCAATACCATTTCCCATTCTCCACGTGGGTCTGTAATTTATTTATTTATTTATCTTATTTATTTACAGACAAATTATTGACCAATTTATAGAATTGAAAATGACTTCTTTGACAATGCAATGATCATGGTTCAAAAAACATGTCGACTTGTTGCTTTTTGGACGTTTGCAATGTGAAGTATGCTCTTTACATTGGGTTAAATGTCAAGCATTATTCATGATTATGGACAAGAACATATTTTAGGCTATTCTACGAAGTTGCTCTTTAATTCAATGTATATTTGAGATTTTTTTTAATTTCTTTATATTTGCCATTTTACATGCAATTGCTGTGTTGTTGTTCCATTTGCGGATCTACCATGACAAGAATAAACACACATGCTAAAGTTTGTTTACTCTGCTGCCATGGCGTAATTATGGAACCTGGAGAATATTACTCCAAAATCTCCACTTCACTGAAGTGGTCTTTTTTTTTGCTGACTGGTCTTAAGTAAACCTGGTTTTGACTATTACTTGGACATGGACGATTAATCCATGAAAATCTCCAGACATCTCAGTATTTTGTGACTGATTAAAGGTATTTTTTTCATTCTTTCTGCTTCCGTACGAAAGAGAATAATATAATAATTTCATTTTCTGCTTTTCAAAATTTATTTTAATTAAGATTAATTATAATTAAGTCGAAACCTGTATCCTGTTGAACATTGTCATTTAGTGAAGAAGTGTGTGAGGAAGTTTCACTTTTTGCTTACCTTATATGACTCATGAGGTATATATATATATATATATAATAGCATTGTATGGTTAAGGTCACTGTATGCATTCAGACAATTTCCGCATGAAGCACGTTGTCAGTGTTAATACATGATGGATGGCCAGATTGAGCTGCTTACCGTGGAGGCTCAATGTCACCATTGAAAGTCAGCCTTGGATACAAACAGTTATGAACAAATCTAGTAAAAAAGCCTTTGTGCTTGAGTGACAATACACAAAGAATGTCAGTGTTGTGTGTTGACTGACAAAATCTGAAGGACATAAATGATTTACTTAGCCTCTAATACCAGGGCAGGGCAAGCAGAACGGTGGACATTCCAGTAAGAAAATATACATTTACTGTTTGCACACCATGATACATGCACATTCAAGCATACTGTAGATGTGCACTTGTGCATGTTTTTCCCACACAGGATTTTAAGGCTGCGTGTGTATTTATCATGGTTGGTTGTCACTGTCATGTGCAGGGTTACCTCACCGGATCAGAATTTTGTGTACTACATTAACGAAGTCATTCTTACAGTCAACATTTCTTTACAATGAAAACAAACAAAAAATGATTTTGTGAAATCTCCACCTTGTTTAATTAGCATTCCTATTTTTTAAAATTTTTCAAATTCATTTAATTATGACGCGATTGCAAAAAAAAAAATAATGATAAATTGTTAGGTTCCATAAGTGTTTTCTCTCAAGCTCCAGTTCAAACAACTTGCGTTATCCACTTATAGAAATAGCATTAAGCGTGAATTACTGAGAACAAAGGTCTCACAGGATCTTCCAGACCAGTGCACCCGCCAATGATCATTTTCATAATTGGATAAAACCTCAAAGTGAGGTTTGAGACCTCCCACATTCAAGTTAGTGGAGAAAAAAAAAAAGAACCCTGTAGATTTCCATCTCGTACGATCTTGGGTTTCTTCCTGCCTGTTAAACAAGGATGCCCGTAAGAAATTCTTTATTTTATAGAGACGGTAAATCTATCTTCTCCAAAATACCAGAATGAGTACTCTTTCCTGCATGCAAAAAAAAAAAAAAAAAAAAAAGTTTCATACAAATAAACATTTGCTATCTTCTCCTTAATCTCCTCCCCTTTCCCCTTTGTCCTCAGGTGAAAGGAAATTGTTGGCTCTTGTTCACATGCTGATTGCTCAGCCACTCACGACGGACCAACCCATGTGACAGTAATCCTGGCTCGTGTATATGTGTTTGTGTGTGCACGTAGGTGTATGCTTGCATCCCTGCGGGTTAGTTGTGTAATTCTTCATATGGCGCCTGATGTGTGTCGACAGCAACTTGCTTGGTGAGCTGAAAGGACTCAAACTGATGACACGTGTCAACAGAAAGCATCCTGCTCCATCAGCAGTCAGTTGTTACTGTTAACATTCACCACCGTCACAAGGTCCGGCTCTCGAGTCAGCTATTTGTTCATTTCTCAGATAATTTTTGCGATCCATGATTGGATTTGACATCTGATAAGAATTAGAACAGCATCCTTTCCAGTGTGCTGATAGATGAAACGATTGTTCCCCTTTTGAATAAATGTTTTGATAATCTGTTCCTTGGTGAAACTGAAGCCCAAAAAAACAACAATTAAAAAAAAAAAAAAAACATTAGCAACAATTAACAGTTACAGGCATTTAAAAAATATTTATTTCTGAAGTTTGATGTTCCGTAAGGTCAAACTATCCCCATAATTTTACCTTTTCTGTATGTAAAGCCACTATTTAAACTGTTTGCAAAAACAAGTTAGCCATTGTTCATGATGATGCTGAGGAGGAGCATGATAAGGTATGAACAAAAAATCCCCGAAATGATGATGCTGACAATGAGGTATGACCAATAAAACACTCACTTTAACAATTAATGACAAACCTTTGATACTAAGGTGTCATAAATGTAGATCGCACGCTCGCCAGGAAGTTAACGACTGTCGACTGGAAAATAAAAATAAACCAAAACACTCTTCTCTTTATTTGTCAACAAGTGATCATGTGCATGTTCACGGAGGATGCATGACAGCATTTCGAAGTCGAAAGTAGACCGCGTGACTTTGCAAGCATACGTTTTCCATAAATGTTGGTAAGACTTCAGAGGCAATTCTGAGGTTCCACTGGAGTCCAATTGCACACGAAGATGAAGAGTTTGACACTGTGACTCGAAAGTTTGAAATCTTTCCAGTGGTCTTTTTCTGTAATGCATTGCAGTGTACTGTTGCTTTAAAGTCACTCAAGGGAGCAATGAGCCATTGTCGAGCATTTATGTTCTGACCAAAGAGCAAAAGCAGCAGGAACATTGCAGGTCTTACTTTTGGACAAGTGCGCAATGGGGTTGACTTTTGTGATGTCATCAGAAGTGGGCCAAACTCTTGAGCCAATTGAGAAACCTGTTCTCAATTACGTAGTTCTGAATTTGCTACAAAATGGAATTTGCTGCATTTTTGTGAAGACAACTGACATATTTAGACAGTCAAACTGTCATCGCCGTAAAATCTCTTTCTGCACTTGCAATGTCTGAAATAACATTTGAATATTCTTAACATATATATGCACAAGCTGTTTATCGACAAACAAATATATTCCAAAGCATCAATATTCACCGTCGTATCTTTTTGAATCAAACATTCAGTAAAAAAAAAAAAAAAAAAAAAAAAATTTTTAACCAAGTAGTGCAAAGTAGATAAATCAAAGATATAAAAGTTGATCAAATGACATCTCTCTCTGACCGAAAATGGAAGTACTGTAATTGATTACAAAATCTTTTCTGAATAAATTGTTTCACCAAGATTTAACCGAAAGCCATAATCATGAATGTTTATTTTTAAAGTACTCTATCATATATATATATATATATATATATATATATATATATATATATATTATTTTGTATATAATCTACAGCATATTCTATAATTAATTTCCAGTTCAAATAAAACTTTACACGTCAGCAATAAATGTTTCGTTTCAGACAATGGCTTGATATGTCACAGTAAGTATGTGTCTTTTCGGCATAACTGCACAACGGGAGGTACGGTGGATTTCAAATTTATACAACACTTGCAGCATATTCATGCTCATTAAGATTGAAGAACTTTCTGTGGGGAAATAAAAGGCATACTTAGTGCGCCCACTATGACAGCATTTGTCTTCACAACGGAAGCATGCAATATAAATTTTGGATGGATCTTACAAAGACAAACCGGTGCCAGTGGTTTTCATCTCATGACATTTTCAATGAGCTCATCTTTCATACACTTGCAAAGGTTTCCACTTGTTCATCTGAAGAACCCAATCCTCTCTGAATTAGACAGAGATTACAGCTGGATTACGCTTCCTCTGAGAATCCCCGCCAGAGAGCAGCTATTTTATCCATCAGGGGAGACGATGGGCAGCACCTGTTACTTCTCAGCTGCTCCTCCTCATTTATTTCATTGCAAGAAAGTCTGCAATATTAAAAGAGAAAGAGAAAAAATATCTAATGTTTATTTTAACCTTTACACATTTCTCCTCCAATGGCGCAATTGCACTTTAAAGCACTGTCGGAGGAATGTGTTTTGGATTTTATAACATTACTTCATACCCTGGCAAAAGATGGCTCTGAGAGCGCATGAATGTGGCCCAAGAGGCTTCAGCCTAGCTGTGTGTGTGTGCGTGGGGGGTGTGTGTGTGTGCCTGCAAGCACTTTACAACCTGCTGCATGAGTCGTGATTCACTCAAATGCAATTATCTTAAAAAAAAAGTGCACGTAAAGAAAGGTAATTGGAAGAAAATTGTGTCAAGAAGAGTTCATAAAAACTGGGAGTAATTTACATGTCCATGCGAAAGAGACTTAATGTTGTCGAGGTTTGGTAATGGAATAGTGGAGGGGACTGGACGTTGGCAATTAACAACCCCTCTTAAAAGCGCTGCAGAATTGCAGGTGCAACACATCTTACGGCAATAAAATATGAGAAGTCGCTTGTCCTTAAATTACTGGACGTTATAACCTGTTATGACACATTTGCAGTGCTTTTATGTGTTTCAGGTTGTAAAATGAGATAGATCTTAAGAGAACCTGTTGGGGAATAAAACACTCTTATGACAATTCCTGAAAAAAATGAATTAAAGCTTTCTTAAGAGATTTTAGGGACGATCACACCCGGCGGCCCGGCTTGGTCCGCATTGTGGATTGGATTATTAGCTCGAACTCTTTCAAGATGTGCGGTTTGTACATGGAAAATGACAGGTCATGCAAGCATGTAATGGTTTTTTTATCATCACTCGAGCCGCAGTCAGTCAGTCGGAGTGCACTTTTTACTGTGTTTTGATAGCCGTAGATAAAAGAATAATGAGCGGAATCGAAGCCCCAAACGAAAAGGCTCGGGATACAAATTCATCATGTGTGCAGTGTGTCGTCGGTAAGCGAGGCTTTGACTCAAGCCTGTTCTTTATCAGGTCACTCGATCTCCTAAATACACCATCTCTCGTTGGCAGCGAATACGATGAGACAATTGACGAGCGAGAGACAAACAGGACAGGTAGCAGTACATTAGAGACACAACCTGCTGTTGCTAGGGAACGTCCAAACAAACAAAGTGAGGAAGAAGTATTTGGGTGTAAATCTGCCTGAAGGGACGGGCGACCAGTCAGTCACCGAAGCAGAGCGAGCCAGTTTCACAAGAGAGGCTGGCCAAGTATCATCCAGTGTGAAATACCAACGACTAATCGTTTCGCTCCTTCCCTTCCTTCCATTTGACCTCCTCTCGGTCTGGCACTTGTTGGGGATCCATCGCCGCCGACGTATCACATTGTGATCTGGTTGTAAAATAGAACTTTTGCTGTGAAAATGCGAAAACATGCTTGCATTTTTGGTACATCGCTTCCTCTGTCACAATTCAATACTTGCGCTATTCTTTATCAGGTAAAATGCATGCTTTATAGGGTTTTAGTCTGGGAAATCTTCCAGTTTGTTACCACAATTAAGTTTCTTTTGTTTTTGCAGTGAGTTTGGCATCTTTATCTTTGCTGCATGACGAATGATATCACCATCAGTTTGGTTGCATATTTAAATTAGCAAAAACAACGTTTGTGTATTTTGCCGCTATCAACATGTTTAGCGGTGAAGATTAATGAGCCAACTCCAGAAGAGGCCATGCAAGCCCACGCAATGACATTACCTCCACTTTCACAGATGAATTTCCATGTTTGGGTTCATGAGCAAAATCTTGTGCTCTCAAAGATTTACTGACTTTTTCATTGATAAACGTTCATCTTTGTCTTGTCAGTCCATAAATTCTTCCCCCTGGCCGTACTTTTGTTCTTGATAATGTTTGGTTTGCATGTTCTTCTGTAACCTCTGCACTTCCTTTCAATAAGTCTTCTACGAACAGACCATTCCGAGGCCCTTCACAGCTGCCCTCTGGCGGCTGTTGCTAATTTCACTAACAGTTGCTTATACATCCTCTTTGCAGCTTCCACAGCGTTTCTGTTATCAACTGCCGGTGTTTTTCTTGATTTACCCGTTGGACGTCTGTCGCTAGTGGTTCCTTTCTTCTTTCGAACATTCTCAATGGTTGTATCAGCAATGGGTAATGTTTTTACAATGGCTGCGATTGATTTTCCAATGACTGTCAGCTTCATAATTGCTTGATTGCCACACATCTACTTTGGTGTAAATTTAGACTTCACCGACAAAAGCCAAATCTGAAACTGGCCATAGACAGTCAGAGCTCTTTATTCTTCAAATAATTAATAGACTAGGACACAACCAAGCAACAAAACACTCTTGTTTACGTGGCAAGATTTCCTTCACTTTATAACGTTTTATATAAAACTTTGTGAATGTCACTCCGTCACAACCCATAAAATACAAATTACTACTTTCCTATAAGCCAATTTGTTCAGTTTTTGAGTCAGTTATAAAAAAAATAAATAAATAAATACATGCATTGTAAACGACTCTTTGGTGATCGAGGGTGTCCGTGTGTGACCGCCCCAGCCGACCCCCAAGCACACACACACACACCTCCACACACACTCCATAATAGCTCTGCCACGACCAGTGAAATGATTTTAAAAATGTATGATAAAGATGGAAATTAAAATGCATTCAATGAATTGATCCCTGCAATGGTTTTGGTATGCATAGTTGTAAGATTTATGAATGAAATATGATCTATCACACATGCCCACCAACCTCAGAATCTGTCTGCATTCCACTTGTTAGTTAGAAATGATTCCATTGAGTGCAAAGTTTAGTCTACTTTCAGGCACCACATTGTCAGGTGTTCTATCTTAGATATGATATTTTTTAAGTAAGTGCTCTCGTATAAAGACTTGAATGACCCGTCAGTATTTGAAACAAAGTCTCTGCTTCCCGTGAAAACCAATCCTATATATATTCCAGCATGCACAAGGTCAATGGTCTAATTTGCCCTCTTGAACCTGATCAACTCAAGAAGAGCCATGCGAGCCGAGCATGCGAGAGAACGTTCAGCTTGCAGCATGTAATTTTCTTTCCGCTCAAGTTGCTGCGGCAGATGACAGACGAGGTAAAAGGCTTCAGCCAAGTGAATGTGAGCCGTGCGCACACTAACTGTGGCCTGTCAGTATCGCTGCTCAGCTGAGGTGATACTCTCTCAGTTTCGATGCAGTTCCGCTCCACCGAGTAGTCTGGGGACATTCCTTGAATGAACAGGGCACTCTTAAACACACTTGCACACGCCCCTGTCACATGCTTAATTCAGCCTTGCAGGGACTTCAGCATCTCATAATGTGTTTCTCTTCATGACATGTTAATCTGCGGAATGTGCGTGAAAAGATGGCGAAGGCTTCTGTGAGGCTTAGTGGCCTGCTTTTCAGCACCTCTGGATCATTGCGACGTGACAGGCATGAATTAATGACCGTACACACACATTTATACAGACACACACACACAGACACACGCACACACACATTTGGTTGTTCCAAAACGGTATCAGTGTAAAGATAATTTTGGTCACTCTCAGTTTTACAAAGAATGTAAATGTGCAACTCCCCGCTGACCTGAGATCTGTTATATGTGTATACATCACATGTTCACAAGTAGAAGAGCCAAGGAAGTTCTCCAATTTCAAAGGGACGCATGATTCCAGTCACGTATTAATATCCTCACAAATCACGTACTATTCTTAAGCAGGATGAGAAACAGATTACGATCAAGGCTGACGTGAAGCCTAAATATTATCCCGGTGAGGTTCTATTAATGATTTATTCCGCACATTTAGGTGTTAGACTAGATAGCGCGATTACATCTCCTCATTTGCTGCATGCAGGCTGACTTGTATCAGCCCAGCTGCTGCCAAGATCACTCCACACTAGTGGCTTGGTGCCGTGCCGTGAATCAGGCTAATGGGCCCGGCGTTACTTCATCACACTTCTAAGTGTTGCTTCATTAAAGAGTGGCAGTATTGACTGCAGAGGCACTAATAAAGCCATTCAGACGAGCGCGACTCCCTTGAGTTTTCAAGACTCGACTTGAGAGCCGTTGAAAAGATTGTCCAAAAGACGCAGGTGTTTCATTCCGCGACAACGCTGACTCTTGCATTGCAAATTTAAGGGTGTAGACATGTGTCTCCCTGTCCTCATCTGATCGCAATATTTTCGATGAGCGAAAGTCACATCATTGGGTGACAATGGCTCATTCTGTAAAAACTTCAAATTCCAGTGCTGATAAAACAATTAAATGATTGGCTCAGAAATGCAGCTGTTGGAGAAATGTACAATACAATACAATACAATTTTTATAGTGCATTTCACATCAGATGAAGCTGTAACAAATCCATTTCCATAAAGTGTAATATAAATTAATATAATATAATATAATATAATATAATATAATATAAAATAATATAATATAATATAATATAATATAATATAATATAATATAAAATAATATAATATAATATAATATAATATAATATAATATAATATAAACCAGAGGGAAAATTGCGCACATTCCTCCCATCCCTCATCAGTATATTTTAGTAAAAATTGGCAAACTGGGTATTGTGCTAGAAGGAAAAAAAAAACACCACCACCTTTATCTTGGCAAATGTGCATGTGATATAAGCCCGCTTCTCCTTGGCCACAAACCAAGTTTGAGAAAAATGTGTTTTTATCCATCAAAACTATTGTGATTTGAATCCATTTTTAGCTCCTACAGTGAGGGAGGAGAAACAAGAAAAGCATTTAAATGACGGTTTACGTACGTTGTACAATATTCAATTGGTAATACTGAAAGCAACTTTGTGCACTACACGCAGTGATCAATGATTGGTGTGAGCTTTCGTTTGAGTGGTGGCTCTCACCGTCCAATGCATAATTACTTTCGCACACTTAATGGTGAAACACACGTCTACAAAGCAGATTAATTGCTCTGTCGTAGTATTGTCAGTGTAACCTGTCCCTTAGAAAAAACTTTAAGCCTGCTCGTACAACAAAGCCGTTGCCTCTGACTTACTCTGAGCCAATAAATTAAATAGCAATTACACAACTGCTTTTCAAAGCCCAGAGTTTTCGCATGTGTGTGAAGAGTGACATGTTGGCATGTCTGTCCACACATCGCCATGATCATGCTGGGTGTGAACTTTGATATAAATCATCTATGCAGGCCGGGTTGCTGTTATGACGATGACACGCTTTGCAACATAAAAAATTATTCGCTGAGCAGTTTAAATTTAACACGGCTATCAATCCATCACAACAATTAAAGTGTTGCAAAGGAATTATGATGTCTTGGGTTTTTTGGATGTTGGATGAGGCACTTAAAGAGAGTCGTATCTTTCCACTTTGCTCATTTCCTTGTTCAAACAGATGACAGAATTCTCAGGATTGGACATGCATAACTTCTCTTCTGCCAGGTGAATTACAGTTGTTTTTCCACCGTGTTTTTTTCCCCCCTCCATCACTTGTGATCCCAGTGAGTCCACAGGATCACTGCATGTCCCATCAATACATGTCATTTTAGTTTATATATCCAGTTACAAATAGGGGAACACACGGTAGTCGCTTAGGAACATTGCAGAAAGTCAAATCACAACAAATACCAGTCTCTTATCATCAATTTTCATCAGGAGGCAGAATGTGAACATGAACATGAACATCGCCGTTAATAAAGTCCACACCACCACAACACAGCACAACACTCGACAAAACTAATCGATTCCGCAGTATACCATTAACTGAAAGGATTCCCAAACAACAATAATTATGTCTTTTATTTGCAAGTGTGCTGCAACGTGCAGTCTAACTGGACGCAATGGTGGAATCTTTCTTTCTTTTGATATTTTCCTCGACGTTGTACAGGTAGAATTGTCCGTAACGGTACGTTGTGGGCTGTTGTGGGATGGAACGTAGCTGACTTCCGGCCAACTGTAGCGGCTCACCTCATTCCTATTAAAATGAGGAATGGGCAAAGCACTCACTGAAGCAGAAATAGACTCACTCCGTGCG
Source organism: Idiotropiscis lumnitzeri (assembly GCF_059441095.1). Taxonomy (NCBI): domain Eukaryota; kingdom Metazoa; phylum Chordata; class Actinopteri; order Syngnathiformes; family Syngnathidae; genus Idiotropiscis; species Idiotropiscis lumnitzeri. Next base: position 10,725,149 of record NC_142397.1, on the reverse strand, counting down.
TGACATTGGCGCCCGCATAATGCGTATATTCAGGGGAATTGCAAGAGCTTACTTTGCGGACGATGCAGCCGACTGTGCATGTGACATGGATTATTAATCGTGCGTCCATGTGTAGACATCGACAGCATTTCCAAATAAAGAAAAACTGTCATTATAACTTTGATGTTTGCAATTTTTTGTCATGGAGGGATAAGAAACAGCTGGCAACGAGCCTTTGAGATAAGATAAATAAACACAGATTGATCAGTGCGATTAAAAGTGAGTGAGTAGCAAGCAGCCAATAAAGTAAGTTGTCATTGCTTTTGCAAGACTGTCCGATTTCTGGACGAATCATTGAACAAAATGTCAGAAGCATTGAGAACAATTGCATGTCTCAGTCATCATACCTCCTTTACTACTTTCGAACCTGCTCGTCACCGAGTTTTTATTAGGTTCAAGTAAAGACATCCATAGGATCTGCCCAGGGGGGCTAAAGGTTGGTGGAAAAGGAAGCAAGCAAAGCACCTATTCATAACTGTTAAAAACTTAAGCCTTCCTCTAGGTCTTAGCTGCTGATAGAATAACGTCCATTGACTGATAAGGAGGAGGGGGTCGTCTTTCAGCATGCAATCTCCTGCGGGGCTTGCTAGGAAGGACGCACAATTCTCCATTGAGCAAAGATGAGCAGTGGCACTGACGAAGAAAAAAAAATGTGCAAAGGGCATGGAAATCTGTCAGCGAGTGAGGGGCAATTTGTCAGAGTTAGAAATCCAGAAAGAGGCCTAAGAAATATTTGCGTCTGAGCATGGTCTTGGAGATGAATGACAGAAAGGCAGACAGAAATGTGGAAGGACAGAAAATATGTTGGCAGCCGCTTAGAGGCTGTCAGGTACACATCCAGGTCCTATGATGTAATCGTGGGTTAGCCAGTTCAACAAGCGGCAGAGCTCTGAGTGGAGCTTTGGCCCAGCAGGTGAAATGCAACAATAGCCCGATTCATTTCCCGCGTAGGCCTCCAAAGTGGCGACAGAGCCCCAACACTTGGAGAAGGAGGTCGAGGGCCATTAGAAAGCTCTTTATATCCTCTACATCTGTCCCCTGCCCTCCTTTTTGTGTGTGTGTGTGTGTGTGTGTGGCTCAGTAATTCAAACCTAGTCTGATCCCGCTGTTGGATTCTTGCTGGGGCTTCAAATTCTTGAAAATACATTATTTGGTTTAAGTTTTTCAAAAGCCCTTAAATTAAATTATTAAACCCTTTCACCCACCACCCCAAAAAAGTTACTTGTTTTCTCGAAGATAAAATGAAGTAACATTTTGAATCGTTGCTATTAATTACTGTTTAATTTCGAAGGCATCCTTAATGATGCCAACATTTTTCACCCAAGTAGGCGAACTACTTTTCCTCACAAACATATTCAATAAAATATTGTAGCCAGAGAATTTAGAAAAAAATAAAACAGGGGGAGCGCGGCAACATTTCTGTGATCACTTTTTTTGTCATCTTTTTGTAATTATTATTCTAATCACTATAATTGTTTCTGTCATGCCATTGCACTTTTTCTCAGTACTTGCCTTCCGTGTGCGTAAGCTATTTTTGGGGGGGTGTCGAATATTCTGATTTAGTTATATATATATATATATATATATATATATATATATATATATATATATATAAATATATATATCATTGAATTTACGCAATGAAAGTTTTCAGAGTCTTGACCTTGTAAAGTGTTTATGAACGCTGTCATGCTCGAGTTAAAATATATATATATCTTTCAGTCAATCTCGTGTTATTGTTAGAGCCTTGTGGACGCATGGTTTTGTTGTTGTACCGTTCATCGCCACAGAGAGGCATTGTACTGTGCACATTCATTCAACACTTGCAGGTAAAACAAAACAAAAACATTTAAAAACGGATTGACTCAGGTGCTCTTATTTTCTTTAATCAAGTCCTGTTGGCAGGTAAAATCGATAATTTGTGTGTACAAGGCACCACTCGTATTTTATATGACGTTGAAATGGCAGATAGTTTTGCAGGTGCACAGGTAAGTTGTTTTGTCAAAATGATAAGGTGGCCGTTTACGATGACAGATTTAAAACAAGTATTACAGAAGAAAAAAACGCCACTCGCCATCTATCTCCTTGTTATTTCGCATTTGAGTTACGATGCTTAGATAATGCATCCGTCTTTCTTTTCACGAAAGATGGTCCGAGTCAGTCGCGCAGGCTATACTTACACCCCTTGCTAAATTATACCGTGCGCATTAAATGAGTCACCGTGTTGAAATGGAATTTGTTTATACAGCATGAGCTGAACGTTGCCTGATTGTAGGGTGTGATTACCCCAGGAAGCACACAGCAAACACACTTTTTTTGTCTCCCGGTATGCCAAGTGCTGTTTTTATTTATTTTTTTTTTTTTACAATAGTCTCAACAGTGGACATAAAAAGTGTACACACTGTTCAAATACCAGCTGTTTGTTTTCCTGATTTGAAGTGCCTTTGCCAGCTTAGAAGCCTGAAGGTTTTATGCTGAGACTGGCTGGTATTCGGAACTTTTAATAACTCCCTTCACCTGCAATTGGTGACAGGTGTGTGCGGACTCCCACTTAACATGATTTCGAATGTGACTAGTTCATTTTTATCACTTCCACATCCCCAGTTAAAAGAGGATGTGCACAATTGTGAAACTACTTCATCTTAGTTGTTGTTTTTCGATTTCTCCTCTCAAAAAGATCGTCTCGCTTTTTTCAATTGATTTGGACAGATTAATGCTGGAAAATGATTTGCCTTGGTTTAATTTTTTATATGACAGAAATGCCTGCAGTAAAAAAGGCTGTTAGATGTGATAGTCATGACATGCCAGACAGTCAAAATTAATAAAATAATGAGCTTATGCGGTGTTGTTGACAGTTCCCACGTGGAAAAAAAGAGCTTTGAAGTGCGCTCGGCATGCAGTTGTTTACGTACTGCCGATTGCTTTCGTCTTCTCCTAAGTGAACTGCAGTAAAGTCATTTGCGACATGAATCTTGTCTCTTTCTGCACCAAACTAATATATTTTGTCACATCTGACCCGCACGCAGTGCCAGAACTCCACGGGACGATGGGCGCTCCACCAAACATTTGTCATTTATTTATATGACATTGTTTCTATTAAAAGATACTCACAACATATTTTAATAAACCATATGCCCAATATAAAAGTGAGTCGTAATTATTTTCGGCAATGAGTCAGAGCACAAACTATCAAAATGACGCCTCTGGTAGGTCTAATAGTTTCAAAATCCTGTTCGTCCGAGTGTTAAGAAAAAGGAAGTCAAATGCAGAGCGGAGAGAGTGCCATCAAGTGAAGTTAAACACAAAAAAAAAAAAAAAAACTGGTTCATGAAGCAAATTTGAAGCCGCATTTTCCAATTACTGAATTATTCGACAGTATTCCTAAAATGGATTTTCATCAAAAAAAGGGAATTTCTTCCATCTACACGTGAGAATGTTACACTTGGTACATTTTGTAAATACAAAGACATTTTGATGTGCGTGTGATATATGACGTTGTTGTTGGAAGAAACATTGAACTACAGAGGGTGTTACATTTAATGGAAAATTTCCTGTTAAAATGGCTGAAGAGTTAATTTATTTATTGATTATTTGTTCAACAACAGGGCAGCACAGTAGAAGACTGGTTAGCACTATGGCCTCTCAGGGGTTGTGGGATCGATTCCGGCTCCGCCCATCCTGTGTGGATTTTTTATGTTCACCCTGTGCCTGCGTGGATTTTTTCCGGGTACTCGGGTTTCCTCCAACATTCCAAAAACACGCATTGTAGGTTGATTAAACGCTCTAAATTGCCCCTTGTTATGAGTGTGAGAGCTGGATGGTTGTATGTTTTTGTGTGCCCTGCAATTGACTTTTTTTTTTTTTTTCAAAAGCTTGAATAAACTTCATGCAGTCATTGACTGCCGATGATGATCAAGACAATAGTTACAATTAAAATTATGTCCGTTTTTGAAAAGTACTCAATGGCTCTTGAAATAATATATTTTTTATCCATATCCACTCATGTTAAGAGGGAAAATCTTTAAAGGTTTCATTAACCAAATGGCCATGACACACATTCCAGTCAATTCTCATATATTCCTGTTAGTTTGCATCAAACATTGCCAACTTTAAAATATTCCGATTCACCCCACCGCATTGAAAATGTCTGTGTTGTCAGCAAATAGTCCTTGTTACCAGAGAAACGGCTAAAGTGACGCCTTGCGGAGCTGAATGCGAAATAAGGTTGAATGTCAATCTGCACGAGTGCCAGGTAGCTCAATACTCGCTGAGGAATATGTAATGCATTTGAAGTTAATGGTGGCAGAGGGAAACATTACCCTGTGGTCATGTGCTCGAATAGAGCACAGACACCCGATGGCTGCCAAATACCCATGCACAGTTCCTAATCTTATTTCCAAGTCGCATTATGGCACACTCATCAGGCCAGGTGCTGTTATTGGTCACGGGAGGAGACATACACATATTTTTTGGAGAATGGTTTCATTTATGAAGTGAGTCATAAAACAAAATCAGAGCCTTGGAGTGGTTTCTCCTTCAAAATATCTGAACAGGGTGACCTGTTATGTTAAGGTAATAAACTGCAGACGTTTGCGCCTTAATCTAACTAGAACATTATCAGGACAAGGATGATGTAGAGTTGAAGAAGGACACCATGGCTGAGAAGTTACGTACTTGTGAACTTTGACTATTTGCCTGGTAACAAGATGTAAAGTCTGAATGTGTGTAGTTTTATGAGGGCCTGACTTGAGAAATTCCCTCATATGGACCCAAGTGGTCACTTTAACATGCAGATTTCGGCCCTCTCCAATACCAACACATCCACTATTAATATCCTTTTTTTGCGGTTCCATTTCAGTTGGACCGTGTATTTATGGCCTCGAAATCCAAACCATAGCATGAGCCTGAAATTGGCAGACGGTCAAACTGATTTTCTTTTTTCTCAGCCTTTACTAAGCTTTGGGTTTGGACCAAAATAGGTCATTGGTATGTCTTTATTTGATGGATGTGGACAAGGATGTGTCAGAGTAAATAACTGTCATCTATTACGCGTTTTCGTGGCAATGGTCAATTTGATTTGTGTTTGTTGTGATGATCTTGTGTCTGTAATGGTCTGGGGACAGTGTAAATGGCCCCTTCCAGGAGGTTGATGGACAGTTTGTTCAGTTTGTTTGGAATTGGAATTAACATAATGTGTAAAGTAAATCCGTGATGCTGGCCAACCTCTCTCCTGAGTCGTATTTTGAAAATAAATGTTTGCCACCAAAATTAGAAGAGTGTCACCATGGTAGCCAATAACTCTATTAATTTTACTGGTTGTTTATCAAAAACCCGCTCAACATTGTTATTGGCAGAGGTGGGCATTCGGCAGTGCTTTAGTCTGTCTGTGAGTTCTCGTAAGTATTTCACGTCCACCCAATTGGTACCAAGTCCCAAGCAGGTGCTGCACACCTGACACTTAGCCAAACAGGCTGGGCCCACGTGTGTCAGCTTGGAATACTGTTGGGAACTTAGTGATGGACTGACGATGCCCACCTCTTGTTAATGGTATAGGTAGAGATCTGTATTAAATGCAATTCATCCTTTTGCGTAAATTAAACGCAACTTAAGATGTTTATTTTGGCTCTCAATTGCTTCTTCACACAGATGCACGTATCACTTCCTTGATTTTGCCCACTTGCTCTCTCTGTCTCTATCTCGCTCGCTCTCTCTCTCTCTCTCACTCTCTCACTCTCTCATCTAAAATCTCAGCTAAAGGGCCAGTGACAGCATTACAAGATTGCAATAGAAATGTTGCAAATTAAATTCTTCAACACTTTTAAATCCTCTCAGCTGCCTGTGGCCCTTCATTCTCTGAAAGGCAGCTCACATGGTCACCTTTGTTTCATCTCAGATTGTTTCCAACTTTTGTTACAAACTGAATATGGTTAATTCATTAGAGTTTCAGCAAAGCTCCTCAAGCATAAAGTAACAGGTAAAAGATTAACATGGTTGTTTTGTTGATTAGCTGTTTTACACAGTGGTTTCTTAAAATCCAAAATAGATATATAAATGTTTTTTTCTGCAAGATTATTTTCATTTACTACCGTCAGGTCTTACTGTGAGTTTTTTTTTTATTTTTTATGGCAAAAAGTAACATTTTGGAAACACCCACTTTAACAACTTTATCATCTCCCATCACAACACAAAGCATATTCATGGACAAAAGTGCATCTCCACTTGAGAGTTGAAATCTTACACTTTATTTTGAAATCGTAAATGATCCTGCTGGAAGTCATTCTCTCGGTCAAGAATAGAAGGGATTTACTGTGTGTTGTCAACTTGCTTCACTGTCATTTATCTGTGTTTGCTGAGGGGAAATGGAACGGAAATCCCCATCCAGGAGATGAAAGCATAGAGCTGAAAGTGGACTTGTGTTAATCACGGTGGTCTTGTCCTCCCCTCCATCCTTGCCATCCTACTATATGCTTATTTTGAGTCCGAAGTAGAGACCCGCCACAAGCTCGTTCAGCCACCTTTTGAGCAGGCAACAGTGGACCAGTGATGTAACGGCAATAAAATGCCAAATAAAACTTATGGGCAGCCATTGGCAGAGTGCAGTGGCCCATACAACACAATGGATCATTGTTATGGAATGGATGATGTCATAAGTCGGGTGCTCCTCTTCATTGACACTCGTTTGTTTAAGGCGGAAGCTCACGCGGTATAGCTGCACATTTCTGATGTCATGTCTCCTTCTTTGCAGCTTTGCACAAATCTGCTGCCTTCATGTATGTATATATATATATATATATATATTTATATATATATATATATATATATATATATATATACACTAAAAAATATTTTTTAATAATTATTACAAACTTCCACATTCATTTTCAGTCAGGGTGCAGTACATGTTTGTTTGAAAATAACTAGGTTACTATATAAACTATCTATAAGGCTAAAAGTTTGATTTACAGTAGATGACAAACATTTCATTTATTCCTCCCCAGTAGTGTTCAAACCGCAAACTGTTTGTCATTCAACGCTTATTTTGCAAGCTAAGTGAACATTTGGATTGCTGCCACAAAAAAACTATGTGTATATAATAATTCACCAGCAAGATGGCTCGGCAGGTAGTAATTAAGCAGATCAGCTATAAAACCTTCCAGTGAATGTCGAAATGCAAAAGAGGGCAAAGGGTGTATGTTCCTTTTCTGTTCCAGTTTTCAATAGTCTCTTTATGCAAGCTAATAATTTGTGAATTCGTCTCATGAAGTTTCATTTCAGGTTTATTGAAGCTGAATTCCTGTCTAATGTGCTTTTGTTCATTTAATTTAACTGTTTTCCGAAGGGGTAGACAGCCAAAACTGGAAAACGTCGGTGTACAATACATAAGATAAATGAATGCATCACAACAGATTTATTGGAAGACATTAGAAGACACAAAAACAAACAGGAACGAGGAAGCAGAAAAGAAGTAACCCAAGGAAGAGACTGAGAATGTATTTACTTATCAGCTAATGGTCTAATTATATTTGAGTGGTGTCTGAGTGAATAAAAATGCTCGTGCAAAGTAGAAACTGGAGTACTTCAGTGCAGCGTGCAAAGCTCAAGCAAACCAGCAGGATACACATTTAGTAAGGCTGAATGATTTTGGAAAAAAATATAATTGCGATGTTTTACTTTGTTGTGATTCAACATCTAATTGCATTTGCTCCTGTATTTTTGAATAAACTAGCAATTAGTCTTGAAATTAAATTAGCAACATCTATTATACATCAATCAGCAATGTTAGATAGTCCCCAAAATGTCTCATGAGATGGAAAACTCTGAAAATATAGCAAGAGGCTTTAATTACTAACTCTGCATCCCTCCTACACTCCCAATTTTTATTTATTTATTTATTATTTATTATTATATATTTTGTTTTTTTTATTAGCCCTGAAATCGAGCCATTTCCTGTCTTTGTTTAAATTCACTGGCAATGATAAATCAGGGAGACCAATAAGTGATGGCCGCATGGTCTCTATCCAATCGGTTAAAATCTGAAAGATCAGAAAATGGAAAAAAGTATCCTGCTTTGCCAATGGAACAGTGTGGATAAAAAATGTTTTGTTTTTTTAAACACTGAATTGAGTGATGGTAAGATAAGTAGGTACCACAAAGTGGAAATCACTCCAAAAATCATTATTCAGATATATTATATTTACTGTATATACAAAAATTCCACAACAGAATCCATGGTCTCTATCATAAAAATAAATACAAAGCTAACAACTTCTGGCAGAGTACATTTTTGTGTTTGTGTGTTTTTTTTTAACTTGATGGAACCTCATCCTGAAAGTGTGTGAAACCAAAGAACACCGGCTTTGTCCAAAGCCCCGTTCTGTCTCCCTCTGCCATCCCCAGTGGTCGCCAATGTTCGGCTCACCAGCCCACAAGCAGGTCCAGCCGAGCCTTCCACGCTTCAGCCATCCAGCGCTCCGTCACCCTGGCGTCGCATGACATTCTTTCCCACAGGCACTCACATAGTTCCAGCGTCTCCTCATGCGAGGGGCCTGGGACTCTGCAACAGGCGGGGGGCACTTCAAAGGCCGGCCGGCCCACAGCTGCAGCCTGTCGCTCCAGCAGCCAGCTCCAGTTTGTAATCATTATTAAAGGCTTGACCTCAGAGGCATCTGTGCCGCTGTTCACACCCCCTTTCCAGTCGTGATAACGCTGCATGAGGCTCCTCTCAAGGCGACTCCTGTTACCCATCATCAGCGCAGTTGAACCATTGTTCTGTGCGGGAAATGATGAAATGATCCATTTTATTGGATTTTGGTTCAAACACTGCTGCAGATAAAAATCTGAAATAGCACCTAGTCTTTGGAAATTTTACTTCACCGCGTGTTTCTCACGCATTGCAGAATTAACATTAAAAGCTACCAAAATCATGGAGGGATGCTAGTCTGCTTCCTGATGACTGTTGAGGTGGCCGTGAGCAAGACTCGGACCCCACCCCACCCAGCTCAAGATTCACTCTTGACATCTCTCTTTGCATACCAGCATGTGTGCGATCTTGTTCTCTGTCTGGCGTGCAACACAAATAAACAGCAGTTGAAATTTCTATTGAAGGATTAAAATGAGGAAAATCTATTAAATGAGACTTGACCGTGAACGTGCCTACACGGTGTCATAAAGATAAAGATAAAGATGTCCTTTATTAGTCCCACAATGGGGAAATTTGAGTTTTTTTTTTTTTTTTTTTTTTAAAGATAAAGAAGATGAGATGCATATGCATAAGATGCTTTTGGCTCTGCTGGCTTTTAAAATAATCCCAACATGAACAATTTGTGCAAGTTTATTGAGCGCTGATGATGATTATTTTTTTTAATTATACTAGAATATAATATTTAAAAAAAACATGACGTCATACAAATGTGAGAAAATCAAATTGTGACAAGTCTTCATTGTTGTAGAAAAAAAAGTTTAATTAACGTGAAACAATAAATAATAATAAAATAAAAATAATAATAAAATGATTTTACTCATGACCTAAGAACTGAGTCAAATGCAGTCAGTCAGTCGCAACACACATACAGGCTACCATCATTTCTCGAGAATAGCACCCAATTTTATTTATTTAAAAAAACTCATTTGTAATATGATTGTAATGTAGATAGAGGGTTGTCCAGATGGAGGAAGTATTTTCCATATCAAGACTTTTTGGCTACAGCACAATTTCACAATACACCATACTCAGGAAGAAAAGATCGTCTATTTTTATTCTTTTGTTTTTATGATGTCACGCAGGAGGGCTTGGTCTCAAATAAGGAAGTGGCGACAGCTTTGAAGATGCCGTCGGCGAGCAAGCAAGGTGTGGCGTTGCAAAGACATGTGGAGGCGACTCCACACTACATGCATACCCGACTCGCTCAGAGCAAGGCTCGAGTGTTGACAGCCAAAACTGTTCGCAATGTAATCTTTACGCACACAGACACACACACCCAAACACACACACATGTGAAACCAGAGTCGTTCAAATTCATAATTTTTGCAATTTTTGAACATGGGTACAGGCACAATGGCAGCACAGGGATGAGCTTTAATAGATCAGTGGAGTGGCCCCAGTTTTATGTTTACGCTTGTTTCTTTAGCAGAATCAGATTTTGTAGAAATTTGTTTGTTTAGTTCAGTGTTGTGATTCTTCCTTTTTTGCTTTTATGTTTGTGAAAATAAATATTTTTTGTAAATATACAAAGCACATAAATATGCACTGAATCAACAAAAAAAAATGCAACAAGATAATTGAAGACTCTTAATTACTCATAGTTTTGACTGCGAGTGTAACTGGTTGATGTTTGCTACCACTTCAAGGTGCTCTCTGCCTCTTGCCCAAAGTCAGTTTTGAGTGGCTGCAGCGGACCGTGAGTTGAGACCCTGGTGAGGATAATGGATGCAAAAAAAAAAACCCAAAACAAAACAAAAAAAAACAATAGTTTTGATTGTGTCATGATCTCCTTTGTTGATTTTGGTTTTTGACCTTAGTTTCATGTTTTGCCTTGCGTTCCTTTGTGTCTTTTATCTTATCATGCTTATTGTGTCCACCTGCGTTCGATTACCGTACCCCTTGTGTTGATCAATCAGCTACCTCCATCCATTTGTGTCTTGTCCAGGTGTTCCTCGTTATCTCGTCAATTTGTTTGTATTTAGTTCCCTGTTTGCGCTCACTTCTTGACAGTTCGTTGTCCATGTCAGGTGTTGTTGTCAATGTCTCCTGTCAAGTGTCTGTCGTCCGGTCCTCAGCCTGTTTCCGTTTTCATTGTCGTGGTTATTTTTGCTCGTGTTGGTTTTGTACTTTGATATTTTATGTATTTTAGTTTTCCCCTGTGCCATGTTTTCCTTTTTTGTTTTCTTTACATTAAATACTGCTTTAAGTTACTCTTGCCTCACTTTTTTGCATTTGGGTCCTCCTCCACATTAATTTCTTTGCAAACAAAATGTGACAGAGAGGTATAAATTTATATAAATGTTTTCTTTTTTTTATGGCTGTACTGGATCGTGATGAGGGCTATGTCTACAATGTTTGACTTTATAATGTAACAAATTCAGCCAAAAATAAAATTATTGCAAAGTTTAACAATGGCTACAGTTGTTAATTTACATGTTCATTTGTGATGAAGGAAGTCTTTACCGGTAGACTATAGACTAAAACATGTTTCAGAGTGCCGATGACCAAAAGAGGATATGTGTGTATATATATATATATATATATATATATATATATATATATATATATATAGGAGAAGCGGTACAGATGATGGATGGATATATATATATATATATATATTTATTTTTTATTTATTTATTTTTTTTCATGACTGAAGAAGTCATAGATACCACAGTAGAAAGCAATAATTTTCAGACATGTGTTGAAACATCTGTATCTATAGTGCATAGGCTGTAAATCGCAATAAAAAAAACTGCTCATCCTCTATTACCAGTCATGTTCGGTGACAACAATCATCAGAAGCACAATAGCCTCACACCTGAGTTATTCAAAAAATTTAGCAACGGATGTTGATGTGCCAACAGCCAGAATAACATTGGTTTTATTTCCCCCGACCCCTCCCGCCATCAATGTCCAATGCTCAACAAAGATACAATGTTATTGAGTCATTCCAAAACAAGAGCCGCAGGTGTTCAATAATAGCAGGCCGGTCGATTGAGTGGGAGGGTGTCTATACCAGGTGTGCCTACCAAATACGGAGCTTGATGAGCCTTTATTAAAGATTCCTCTCATTGTATGACAGCCATCTATGGCGTGCGTTTGTCCTGGAACGACATGCACTCAATAATCAATCCGCACATTAAGTCATTGGGCTTTTATTAGGGTTGTATATTGCATTTGCACACGTACAGCTGTTTTGAACGCTGAGATTCGACTTAACAATGTTTGGCTTGGTTCTGAGGACAATAAATCCAGGCTGCACCTTTGCTTCCAATTGTCAGGTTGTCAGTGTTAATTGCATAGTTTTGCAATGAGGATAGTTATGATGAGCCCTTTATGAAAAAAAAAGTTTACAATCGTCCCCATTTTGGCTGCCAACGAATGGCAAGCATGCATTGGCCCATGTAAAGTTGTGAAAGCAAATTTTGATGGAATATTAAATGGTGAGTCATTCGTTATTAGGAGATTAGCACTGGGATCATCAGAGATGTAAAGCCTGGCAACCTTTGACTTTCCAGTGTAGTTTACAATTTACAATTCCATTTCTTACAAGTGAAAGATGCAGGATGAAGGATTTCTGTATTGCATCCATTTTATGCTGTCACACACAATAATAAGTCTTGGTTTGCACGGCCGTGATCAGATGGAAATGTTTCTAACATGAATCGCACAATGGCAGTGACTCAAAATACACTGATAATGTACTACAGTGGCATCTTTGAACTTGAATGTTCCGAAAGTATACAACTTGAAAATAGACCGACATATAAAAGTTTAACACTGTGTCTTGTAGTGTTTCCCAACCAGGGATAGGCGAGCACATTGCAGGGAAAACGTGGAAACATGAAATATTTTAGTTCCAAGGTGATGAATAAATATCCAAATTCATGTCATCAATCTTTTATAATATGGGGAGATAATAACCCGTGACATAGCCCCGGCAAAATCACATCAGCCTCTTGTCAGCTAAAGTGTCTCATTAAAGCTCAGATTACTAGTGAAAAGAAAGTAAAACTACCCTAAAGCAATATTATTTTTGTTAAGTGTTTTGTTTCTGGGATTAAACGCTTAAATGCATGTTCCATGGGGGCTTATTGAAAGAAGCTCCAGGTTTTTATAGTCAAAATAGTTATCATAACAAAGTCAGGTTTATTGTTTTAAAGGGACACTTGATCTGACTGAACATTGGCACGTTTTAAAAGGTATACATGTAAAAATTACATCAGTTCTCCAATCCTCCCCCTCACCCCCAAGAAACTCCTGTAGTGATTGAAGGACTTTTTGGGGATGAAATTTATGGCAAATTGGCACAGGCACTTTTGGAGCTCGGCTTGTTATTTTTTTCAGTCTCGGCTGTCTTCGTCACAGCAGGGAGGCAAGCGAGGTATAATTAGCCACCAAAATTCAAATGCTCATTATTACTCTTGTCCACTTCAATCTGCGAAAGAAAGACAGCAGACAAGAGCATGAAAGCGCACAGAGACCCTGGTGGCAATTGGTTGTAATTTTCCGACATTTAGCTACGCTAAAGTTTTGTGAAGTCTTCGGAGGCAGCTGGTGGCCGACAGCTGCCGCCAGGCGGGCACGGATCTTTCCCACGGCTAACAGTAGCCGTGTAACAAGTAAGTTAACAGTACTGTTCAAGGCAGCAATTAGCTTTCAAACGCTAAAAAGACGTGGTTAGCAGAAAGGCTTCGTCCCGTTTTGACATGCGTCTCTGTGCCAAAGAATACGTCCGCGTCCGCCATCGTCAGAAGCCGTCAGCATTGCGATGCGATTTGAACTGACAATGTACCTCATTGACTAGCCATGGAGGTTTTTTTTTTTTGTTTGTTTTTTTCATATATATATATATATTATATGTCAATGTGTGATGCTGCTTTTCAGGGATGCCGATCACCCCAATGACCATTGCGCTTTTTTTTCTTTTTTTTAAATTTTAAACAAAACTTTGTTTTTGACATCTGACACTTCTGAATATGAACGCTGACTCCTGTCTAATTTCAGAAGTCTTTTATTTTTTTTTTTTTAATATTGTTGCCTTTGAAATTAATATTTCCAATCAATGATTGCTAATTGTTTAAAGTGTAATGTAATTTAGAAATTTAATAATCGCTTTAATTGCATTACTTGCAACTGGCCAATTGACAAACAAACTAATACTGTGGAACTTCCGATATGTGATCATACGCTACTACTAGCTCATGCTGTAACCTGTTGATATTATTTTTTTTGCTATTGTATTTTTGAATATATATATATATATATATATATATATGTATTTTTTTTTAATCGATTCAGTTGCCATATTTTTCCAATATTCATGTGTCTGTATGAGACTGATGACTTACAATGCACTACGCCTGCACAAACAAGTCTGACAATTGTGCTGTCATAACAGAAATCACTCATTGGAAGCTCACCAGATGAACATCCTCTGAAAACATTATGCCGCAGTTCCCTGTCATGTTACATGTCTGACATTTTCTGATTGTTTTCAGTACACATTCTGGTATTCGAGGCATTGTGCACCCTATGCCAATTAGATGGAAAAGGATATGATCTAATGCACCCTTGGCTATCTCAGCAATTCTGTAGCATCATGGTAAAGACACAACAGGCTCTCGTGGAGTTTCGTGGACAGGGTGCTGACAGATCCAAACAGATGCAGAACCCTGTCGCTCTCCCTGCCGTCGCCTCTTTTTTGTCTCCCGTTCTCCTTTTGTTTTGTTGATTTGTTTATTTTTAGTTTCTATTCAGTCAAGAGCCTATTGAGCGCCGAGCATAAGGAGTTCTAGACATAATATGGTGGTGGCAATGGACGAGAGAGGTACCATGGGACAAGAGACCCCCCGGGCGTGCTGTTGGAGCAGGATGCCAGGAATGGCGCTGGGGTCCCAGCGGCACGAGCCTCCGACACTTAACAAGCGCCTTGCAGTTGTCCTCTGCCTTGACCTCGTCTCGTCTTGAGGCGTGCATAGTCTCAGGGATGTGATCAGTCTTACTTACTGACATATTAGAAGAACATCAATGTATCGCTTTGGTAAAGTGGTCTGGTTACCGTCATTTTGCAACATTCCTGTGATAGATTTTTGCTTTTTTTGCTCACATTTCCTATGAGAAATTTCAGGTTTTCGAATGAGGCAGTTCAAGGCTTCTTGTTACAATGCTTTAACGGAGTTGGTGTGCTGAGTAACAAGGACGCATTCCCTGGCTCCCTCCATGGCCTTTGGGAGGCTATGGATCGTGTATGGGACTTGTATGATACAGAGAGAAAGCCAAGAGCAAAAAAAAAAATTCTCCTTCTTTCGTAAAAAAAAAAAAAAAAAAGAAAAACTATATAGTCTACGTTCCTGCTTTGAAATTCCAGATGATATTTAAACTGGGGCCTGGCATGCCTACAAACAAGCAAGTGTTTCAATTAAAGACAGTGGAACCTCTAAAGTTATTTAATTCAATTCTAACTTTATGAAATATAGTCCTAACGTTATGCAAAACAGAGAAAAGTGACCCATTGTCATGCATGACATCGTAAGACCTCAGTTTTGCGAGCAATGAAGGAATGGATCAATATGTCCAAATAAGACCACAAAGAACAACAAATGATATAATGACTTACTAAAATCATGTTAATACCGCATGGTATGCTTAACATGACGATCTAAGAAAATAAAAATAAATGCCAACATGACACCAGAGGGTGGAAATGAACAGCTGACTCTTCAGGATCAGTTGAGATCAAGGATTCGCAAATCCACAAGAAAAGAAGTCTCTGTTGTTGACACCAGCGTCTTCGTATCAAAATGCCCCCCCCCCCTACGCCGATGCTGCTCCAAGCTGCACCATTAACAATAAATGCTTGACATGCCGGGCAGTTAATGTCATGGATTTTTGCCAAGCATGGACTGCATTCAAACTGAGACGGTCTGTTCACTGGTGCCTTTGGGGAAACGCAAAATGCCTGCTGTGTGTTGTTGGACACAAGACTGTGCTTTGGAAAATGTAACTTTTAATGTTTTCTTAATTGAGGCACATTAATCAATTGCGCTCCATCAGCAGAGGCTAAGATGGCCCGTAAGCATCTGCCCACCAACCAGCTCTCTGACCCGAGACCAGCTGGCCCTCGACCCACGCTCTGCCGCAAGAAATCACTTTTGACTCCATCAATCAAAGCTACATTAATATTCCATCTTAAGCTGCCCACTGCTCGGACTGCACTCATGGGCTTAATTACACTTCGGCCTTGCCAGTGGAAGGTGACCGCAGAGAGTGAGGCAACTGTCAGTTACCATACACTTATACCCCATCTGGGACTAAAGGGACTCTTTCGGGATTGCCTGTCCGCTTTGGCCCGTACATACTGTGTACAAAGAACTCGAGGCGAAAGGGGGTTAGGTATCACAAATCGGGGACAATGGCAACAACTGCACATCTAATTTAGTTCCTTGTTTATCACAAGTTGGTAATCAGATCCACCACACAATGGCACTGAGTACAATGGAATGGTGATCAGGGAGCTATTGTTTTTCAAGCTAATTAGCCTCTGAATCCCAATCCCGGAGATAAATGTGGCTAAAAGTGGCGTATGTCCCCTTGTACTATTAAAAAGAGCCTTACAAGTACATGTTATTTGGGGATGTGTTACATGATGGCCTAGTTATCTGCTCAGCGTGTTCCACTGCTTTGTAGAACGCTGGCCGAGTACTATGTGAGCCCAGTGACCTCCCAACTGTTTTTATTCCTCTAATATGGTCCCTGTTATATTGCCAGTTCATTGTGTAACCTGTGATTGTCACACACAGGATCATTATGCACTGTGAATTGTAGTTTTTGTAAAAAAATAAATAAAAAATCATAACGATAAATGCATTGCTTAATTGGTTGTTTTTTTATTTTTCAATTTCTGAATACGTTAAAATGTTACTTTTTTCTTGTCCTTGTTTGAATGGGGACATTTTCATTTTCATGCCAAGTTTAGTGTGTTTGTGAATTTGGTAGTGCATGCTACCCTTCCCCAGCGCATGCGGTATAATGGGCGCAGACATATTTGGCGCTACTAACACATGTGTTGTGGATGTCATCATTATTGAATTCATACATACGACAACAGCGTGTGACAATTACCCGTATTGTAGAGATCTAATCTATGAATGAATTATAATCATAATCATTTTAAAATGAGTTTAATAGCGTCCCGTGACTAGGCACTACTGACGTCATTGGTGCAAGTTGGTCTCCAATTGCCGACGTGACATGGGTGGCCGACTACATCATCTGTAAAGGAAGATCCTCACAGTTTATATGAAACATAATTTGCACAAGCCAATGTTATGCACGAACCCCAGTTAAGCTATTTCTGCTTATGAAATATCAAGCACTGCGTGTGCTTCAACCGCCCTGGACATGAGGAGAGACGCTTCTTGGCTGGGAGTTGGCCACATTCCAGCCCACAACGGCGCAAACGCCCCCGTACCTAATTCAACCTGCGCAAAGTCTGGGAAATTACCAAAAAATATGAAAATAGGGCCCATGTGCTTATGTGTAATTTTGCATGAATTCAAAATGTAATTAAAATGTTAGCCCGAAGGATATTGATTCTTCCATACTCAACTAGCCAAAACATTTCCTAAGAAGTCATTCCTGGTATCGTTCGTCAGGTTCAAAGGATCCAACAAAAATGCTAAAAGGTATTTATGCAGATTGTCGAATTTCCTTGTAAAATAATTTTGAGATTCATCAATTAATGACAAAGAAAAATTTCTATGTTTTGTGGCTATTTCATCGACGGACCCTCACTGTTAATTCAAACATTCAACGTGCCATGTGGAAACTGAAAGCAAGAGTTCCCAACGACCCTTGTGGAAATAACCTTTGACCTTAAAGCATTAACCTCTGACCGGCAACAGGTGAAGACGGTGTCTTTCCAGCCACTCGCACCAAGTGTCAGGGGCCTTCTAGCATCTCTTCTCAGCTCTTTAAGCAAATATTATCATTTTGCTGCGGAGCGCTCCAGACATACTCGTTGTCGTCTGCATGTGAGGTCTAAAGGCACATGTTGTTGTGGGTGTTAATGCTGTGTCTGTGACAAGAAGGGTCTTAGCTTGGTGACCAAATGTAGAAATACAGGTCAAACACCTGTTTGTAGTACATACTGGACACAATATTGGGAAGCAACTAAAAATCGAGGTGGAGGAATAACTGGAGAAGTGGTCTGTGCCTAGTTTGTCATCTAAAGCCCATAAATGAAGTAATGAGTCAAAAGGAAACTGTGTGGGCAAGGTGATTCAGTTCTAATATTGTTTGCATGGCAATCGTTAATTGTAATTTGAACTCGTTTACTGCCTCGGAAGGTACACTCGGAACGTTGTTTATCTGCGGAGACAGCGACGGGCCGTGAAGTAAAACCCAAATTCTGGACGCACTTTAACAATGATTTATTCCAGAATCTTTCTGGCTTGCCATCTATCAGATTGTTCTCTCTCTCAAGCTTATGCTGATTAGTAATGGGGCAAAAGGCGCAGAGTGGTCTGTTGGCCGCCGACCAAACATACAAACTTTGATCTGCAACTGTTTCGTTCCCGGGACCCGGCGGATTCACTTGCCAGTTGGGGAGAGGAGGGGGCTGAGAGTGTCGGCGATAAAAAAAAAAAAAAAAATCCCAATAGGTGTCAGCAATCACCCTCTGTTCTGTCCTCATCACAGGGGGGAATGCATGCAAGTGGTCCCTGGGGACTCTCTGTGACGTGGCTTTCAATGGCAAACGAGTTTTAATGGAGAGGTCAGCGAGAGTTCCTGACTGCCGAGGCCAAGGGCCAGGTGGCACATCATAGCGTCCTTATGTGCAGCTATCCCCAGAATGCGACACAGTGGCGTCGGCAAGTTTGCCTCTGATCAGCGAGGGGAGTGCCAGGCCTTATTGCTCTGCCAAAGGCTCAGCGACCACTGCCAACTTTCGCCTATAGGCCCACGCTTGCTCGAGCAGTTTATTTACAAACGGCACTCTTTCACAATGGATGTATTAATGTGTCGCTCGTCTATCATTTATATCGTTAAGCACATTTTAATCGTTAAATTTGTGATAAATGTCCTATCAATAGTGTGCAAATGCACAACAGCGCATGAAGAGGGCAAAAAAAGAACTGCTGATAAATATGTTGCTCTACTGCAGTACAACCTTAAAAGTGTAATGGGCGAGCTTTGGAAAGATTTTAATTATATTGCTGTTCTTTTTTTTTAATGTTATGATGAACATGCACTGCTATTGCCCTACATTTTTATAAACATACAATCATAAAAAATACACAAGAACCGTGAAGGAAAATGATAAGTCAGTAAATATTGACACTACATTTTTGTCACATTTGTGCGTCAGAATCACCAAAGTGAACTATTATCCAATGAAATACACAGAATTATCAAAATAAATACAGAAGATAAAAAAAGATCAATTAGCACAACTGCAAAATACTAAGTACGTGCCAATCAAAGTAAAAATGGAATGTAGCTCTAATTAACGTCAATGGTAACTGTCTCTGTCTTAATGATAGCTGTGAAAACGCTCATTAAAATAACCAAGCTAATAATGCTCTATGAATGCTGCATTGTACTGTAATTGCAAGAACATCCTCAAACAGTTTTCAACTGTGCGATTTGCATACCAGTTAAAAAATTCTTTTCACAGACTGCTGAACAATTGTGTGAAATATTTTCTCCCTACAGATATTTTTTCTCAATAAATGATTTAAACAATTCATTTGCCTTTTGTTATTATTATTTGTAGTCGTAATAGTGCAGCCCTTGGCCACGTCATTAGGTACACCTACACACTCCAATACCATTCAATACAAACCTGTCTGTATACATATTTCAAGCTGTTTCAAATATATTTTGCATTAAATATTGATCCAAATAAGGCCCCACGGCCGCATTTCCATCTTCCTGGCATTCATTAAATCGTTAACTCAGAATATGAAGTCTTCTGGTAGTTACTGTTTGTACAATATAGTGAGCATAGAAAAAATAAAATAAAAGGACCATGCAAAGGGTTCCCACATATTTTTTCAAGCCAATGTTTAAAATAGCTCAGAGTGTGCTTTAACGCAGTTGTACAAAACAACACAAATAGATGCATCCATTATCTGATCCGTTTACCTCTGGAGCATTATTGAATTAATACCTCTTTGACAATGACAAAACTGAGCATTATTTTATTTGAAGAATTTTACTCGGCTCTAGTGCTGGATCATATTCTATTAAGCAGCATTATCTATTAAAATGTCCCTTGAGTATGTCGGTCGTATCTGTGGTACCCTTTCAAAATACTTGTTTGGATATTTTGGAATGCATTTTCCTCATACTAATTCTCCTGATTGCAAAAAAAAAAAGACGTGTGTTAAATCCAGTAAAATGTGCCACAGAACTGAATTGCAATTGTCCTGCAAAACAAAGTTTAATACCTTAAAAAAAATGAGTGAACTAAAAGTTAAACACAAATCATACAATATAATTGATTCATGCAAATTATATTTCAAATATGTAATTTATGATTTTTTAATTCATTATTAAAAACAGCAACTAGAATACAAATAATACACAAGTAAAATGCATGTATTATTTTAATGTTAATTATCAATCTTAAAATACTTCTAAAATAATAATACTAATAAGAGTAATATTACTACTACTACTTCTTCTACTACTACTACTACTACTAATAATAATAATAATAATAATAAAATAATAATAATAAAATAATAATAATAAAAATGTTTTTTTTTACAGTATGTACTTTTCATTTGATTACATCCATTCGAGTTTTGGCATGAAAAAAAAAAAAGAAAGCGGGAAGCTCATGCCGCGCAAGTCTGCAGTTGTTGAGTGATTCGAGGCTGCCATCTACTGGCTGTATACGTCATCACATCCCCCTTAGAAAACCAGCTAACAAAAACCACACACATGTCCCCTAATTTACCAGCCTCCATAAAAGGAATGATTACATTAGTGGGACATCTTATCCCTCCTGTTGGTCATTCATCTTGACTTTAATGGAGCTCAATCCCTTCAGGAGATGGGCACAAGGACTAATTAGGCTGCATATTGCCCGCAAAGTGACTCTGTCATCTGGAGGCCATTGAAAAGAACAAACACACCCTTGCTATCCTCAGCTGTTCAAAGATATTAAGGGGAAAACATTTTGAAACAACCAGCTGTTTTATGGGGTATTAAGCACATAGTCCTAAATCCACAAACCTTCCAGTGTATAGCATAGCAAGTCCACTTGGTGCCAAGTGATGAAGTCATCAGAGTCTGTTGCTGGATTGTCCACTAAAATGATTTAAGTAGGACACAGTGTGGTTTTTAAATGCAATTAAATTGGCTGTTAATGAGTTGTTAGTAAAAAAAAAAAAATAAATAAATGAAAATAACGATCCCTTTTAATTCCAACAAAGGTTTATTTTACCTACTGAAGCACCACAATCCCCTGAAAAATTAACACTGGTCTTCTGCTATTATAAAGGCATGGTAACAAATATTGGTCAATTAACCGTTAATGTGAATTTTTCCATAAATATTTTGACTGCTGCACTTCCCATACAGTTAATATGTTGGCAAAGTGGTTCTGATGAAATGAAATGAGAGCGATGGATGGATTTTATCCGACACAATATACGTACATCAATGCATTGTTCCTCGGCTCAAATACTTTCGGCGGAGCTAGAAGAGGGGCCACAGGGGTACGAAAAAGGGGTCGACTTTTCCGCACTTCATTTAAGCAAAACTGGTTTTGGGTGCTCATTGTCTTTTTTTGCTTGCTATTTTGTATGGTGTTGTTTATATTAGTGTGATTGTTTTTTTCCACCCCTTCATGTTCAAATAAACTATTCATTTGTATTCAGCCTCACACAAGTACTTTTCTTTTCTTCTTATAGTCCCTAGTTGGTCAGGCAAATAACCTTTTGAACGTGATCTGCATATGCCAATTTTCCTTTTGGCCTGTGGGTCAATTATCATTAAGCCCTCTGAACTCTACAAAACATTAAGACTTTTAACGTGACTTGCCTCAATCTAATACGGCATGTGGGCAGAAATCATGTAAGAATAACAAGGATTGTATCATAAACGGCATCAATAAAATAAACCTGAATATAAATTCATACCGTTGCACATATGTCAGGCATAGGCAGGAAATATCAATACACATCTCTAAACAATAGAGAAATAATGGCTAGACATGTATATATGCCAACAGTACAAACTTTCCTATCCTCTCCAGGAGATGGCAATAGCACTACAGCATGGACGAGCAAGCTATTTTATCTGAAGTCAGTCAGCCAGCTTCTTCTCAGGGGTCAACATGAACCAAGAAGCACCTCTCTTGCCAGTCAATGCACAACATTAGTTCAAGAAACATGCTGTTATTGCCAAATTGCATATAGGTTGAACACAGTCAGCAAGAAAAAAAAATTCTCAGATTTTGCTAAACAATTATTAGAGAAACCTGTTTGTCTTACCGTTGTGAAAATTGTCAGTGCCTTATTTTGAGCAAATGATTGACATCCGCCGCATAAAAGCGCTTTTTTTTAATAGATTTTTTTCCCCCTTCTTTTTTAAGCACTCTCAACAAGGTGCCAAAACAGTATGCTAATCCTACAAAGACTAGCTACGGTGCTTCTTCATGCATTAGCGCAGTTATCTGATGCAAAACGCCACGTGCTTTGTGTCGCAATTGACAGATTTCCAACACAGTGAGAGGACAAAGCCTTCAGAAGGCGATTTGTTTTATTGTTATTTTATCATTTCCCCTCACTTTTCAATTACCTCTAGCTTGATGCAGAAGCCTATCTCCAATAAACAGCGTGCCAAGAGTAAAAAAAAAAAAAAAAAGTGGCAGTGGAAACTGAGGGAAGAGGTACGAGAAAGAAATGGCTTCCGCTGACACAAAAAAAAATGATACAAAAGACCTTCTAGCTCACAACAGTCCTATGAATCAAAGTAAATACCAAAAGCTTAAAATGCGATCACTGTTTACAATGCTCAAGGATGACAATATAGTCTGTTTATTAAGACTTGGAGTTCCACTTGCACTACATGCGGTAAAATGTCTCGGCCTTCTAAGACCATGCAATTAAAAGGTAAAATGTATGGTGAAAAAAAACGAAAATAATAAAAGAATTACATTAGTAGAAAATTAAGATTGTGTTCAGACTTTTGCTCTTGTGCCGGGTTTATTATGCCATGGTGATGGTGTGTTGAACATTTGCATCACCGGCGACTTGTCGTCCTGAAAATACGGTAGATTGCAGCTACAGATGTTTGCCGATGATGTTCATAGTACTGATGGGGAAATGAAGCTTCAAATTGGCTTCATGAACCATTTGTTGCATTTCGGAGTCTTGTAGATGACACTGTTGGTTTAAATAAAGGGTTTACAAAATGGCAAGTCAGTGTGCTTTCAGCCCAATGTTGAACAGAGAATACGACAACTGTTTCATAAAGCAGGTTTGAAGTTTCTTTTACCCATCACTAGTTCATAGAGTGTTGTTGCTGCGTTTTTAAACTGTTTTGGACCCTCTGGTTTTCCCTACAGGGCTTGGGCGGCTCCGACTTTCCCTTCCTGGTCACGCCCCTGCAGCTTCAGTCTCTTGCTCCTGCGCACCTGTCGCTCGTCAGGATCGTCAACAACCAGATAAAAGCTCAGTGCGGCGAGGAGTCAGGCGCCAGATTATTTCCACTTATGTTGTGGTCCTACGGCCCAGATATGTACTCTTAGAAGTTGCCCTACCTTGTATTTATCCTGGTTTGTGCGAACCTGTCTCTTCTCGCGTCTGACCGAAGCTTCCAGTCCACCCGCTGCCTGCATTTTCGCGATTTTGGATTGCCCTCTCAGACACAACCCTCCATTCCAAGAGACTCTGGACACATTGCCTCACCTGCATTCACTCCACCATAAATCCTTTTTTTATTACCTTCTCTGACTCCGGTTGGTCTTGGTCCTCTTTTCACCTCCTTGGTTAAAACTAACCTCAACACATCGCTGTGTTTTTTTTCTTATTCTTCCCATCCTAGATCCTGTCGTCTGTCGTCTGCCACCTCAATCAATGAAAGAATTAACATATTCCCAACTAGCTGGGAGCGCCGTTGATGAAATTTAACACCAATCTTCAACTATAGTCGTTTACCCTGTGGAATGACGACTGCTCCCAAGGTCACCAGAAGATTCCAATTATAATCTGCCCAAAGGCTTCCGTGGAGAAGGAGACGTTTGCCTATCAATGAATATTTAAAGAGAGAGAAAAGATGCTCCTGTCGTGCCCGTCAGAGGAAACTGGTCTCCCCCATATTTGACTGTCTTAATGTCACACCGGAACCTTATGCCTTAATTTAGTTTGCGTCTCCTGAGATGAGCTCTTGTGAGTACACGCACGTTTTCAGTGCTGCATGAAAAAAATGTTTTGTTGGAGATTGAAGTTAAGGTCGTCAGCGAGCAATCAAACTGTATGAATGTTTTATTTGGCTGGAATTACTTAAACGACATCTTCTGTCAGACAGAATTGTTATTTCTCTTTATAAACAAATTGACATCTTGTCTTTCCTCCCACGTTCTTGCTCGCTATACATCTGTCATTATTTTCAAACCTTCCACAGAGTTTTTATCTCTAAGTTCTTTCATGATTTGCTCAGGGTTATAAGTGAGTGTGATCGGTAGCTAACTCAGACAGGGGTGACCAATAACTCGCTCTCATGGCGAGCAGTCCCATTTTGAAAAAAAACTGATTGAGATTGTATTCAGTATCCCTCACCTTCAGCTCCATATACTAATACAATTTTTAGTTGTCAAGGAAACAAGGGTATACGAGTAGAAGGCGAAGAAGTGTCTTAGTAGTGTAAGATGATTTATTTTTACATCGTTGTCTAAATTTGTGAGGACCTGTTATGTGTTATTTGGGACTCTGGTAATGGAATTGCATTGGTGACGGGATATAGGTTGTCACGATGTGGTCACTTGTGAGCACGTTCACTGAATTAAGTCTATATGGAGCCATTTTCACTCCATTCTTTCATTCTTTTCATTCTTTTCTCCACGAAAGTTGAGTGTTACACTTGTAAAAAAAAAAAAAAATTCGCCATTACTAGTGCGCAAGTCGTTCCCAGAGTACTATTTTAGTGCTCAAAGTTCATTCGTTTAGTTCATTTGTGGCATGTGAGACAAATTTCTGAATATTACATTGACCAGCCCCTTTTTTCTCAAATGTTTCTCATTTGTTTCCCTTAAAATGCATCGATCCATTATCTTAGCCGCTTCTCCCTCACGAGGGTCGTGGGAGTGCTGGAGCGTATCCCAGCTGTCTTTGAGCTGTAGACGGGGGCACCCTGAACTGATTCACACCTCGGGGCAATTTGTAGTGTCCAACCTGCCATGGATGTTTTTGGAATGTGGAAGGAAACTGGAGTACCCAGAGAAAACCCACATAGGCACCGGGAGAACACGCAAACTCCACACAGGAAGGCCGCAGCCGTAATTGAACCCACGACCTCTGAACTGTGAGGCCATCATGCTGCCTCTGCCCGTAAAATATTGGAGAAATAATTGAGAAATAATCATTACAGAGGGAAACCCAAAAGAGATACTTTAGAGATTTCACTTTAAGGAGATAATGTGGATTTAGGTTGAAATAAGTGAGACATCGTAATGATATCTGCAGTCAAACTTAAGACATAGTGATGATACATACCTCGGAGATCTCATTTCAAGGAGAAAATGAGCAATGCTTGAGATTTGCTATGAAATTGAAATTAGTGTAACTTATGTCAGCCCACAATTTAACACTGTTCTCTTGTCCTCTGCACATAAAGTGATAAGCCCACACAGCCACAAATGTCGTATTCGTGATGTAATGCCGCCGGCTAAATTGGCACGCCATTTGCTAGTGGTTAGCATGATAAGCTAGGGTAGCAGCGTACATCTTCACTCCCTCAGGGCGACTCATCAAACAGCACAAATAGACGGACAAATCAAAGCCTTTCGTTGACAAGAAGTTGGTAAGAATGGCTCTGCCAGAGATTTATCAAGATGAAAGGAATGGGGAGGATAAGGAAATAAAATCCTACCAAAATAAAATGTTTGCTTAATCCCCGTTTTGGTTGAACTCCAAATTGTAGTTATTCAAACTTCAAGGTATCTTTACACCTGTAAAACCATCAATACTACATATTATACGTATGCAAACCAGTTCTGATCATGACAGATGCTTCCTGTGAGCATGTATGCAAATGAGACCAAGCAAAAAAAAAAAATCAAGATTATCGTCTGGGCTTCTTCTAATTTGCTGCAATGTTTCTCCATGGAAACACAAAAGAGCTGCAAGAGGGTCATAACAGCATTTGTTCGAGGGTTAAAGAGATTTTTGTCAGGTACAATATAATATATTGTAACGTCTGTAATAGTAGAATGGACAAAGATTCCCACAGATGCAGTAGAAAGTTGGAGAACATCTGCATGATTCTCCATATTTTCAGTAGGTGTTACGGCCAACAGTCCAAACGCTTTAACGACCATTGAATTTGGAGGAGTTGGAATGCGTAATTAAGTGCTGGGATGACTTTTAACAAGCAGAAAAAGGACTACATTACTCCATTAACATTCAAGGGTGCCTCGTCATCAGTGCTATTTATTTGACATTTTGTTGTTGTGGATTTTGACAATTCAAAATATCTGCAGTAAAAAGGTCAAAGACGGGAGCTGTGTTCTAACTTGACATTTTCCCAATTGCGAGAAGCACAAACAATTACAACCTTGTAAATCTTAAAATACGCTGGTTCTTATTCACAGCATCACTGGGGGGGAAACAAATTGATCCACGTGATTGCTTCCTATGATCTCAAAATTCTATACTTATATTAAACATAACAATTAGAAAATATAGAAGTTTATATAACCACTGTGTGACATATCATTATTGTAAAGATGCGAATGTAGCAGAAAAGTCTTGATCATAATGAATATTTGTATAATGTGTGCCTTCTTGTGCCACGTGACAAGTGTTAGTTCAATGTGCATTGTTAGTAACCTCAGAATGTGGTAATTGCAGTAAATATTACTATTAAACACACACAACATACATCAATCAAATGAAAAACAGTAAGAATTGTGGAAAGACGTGTAGATAGAGCGCCCTTCAATATGTTAAAACTAACCGCGTGTTAATACCCTTCGACCTAAAGAGGCTGAAGTTGAATATTGTGCCAATCTGTCCCAATCTTCATATATAATCATGCCATGTTAACAGGGGGGGGGTGGTACACAAATCAATGCTACACCCCCCACCGCCTTCAGCCTTCTTTGGTCCACACGAGGATCAATAGAGGTGGTCTGGTCACTATCATTAGCTCGACCAATATGGCTGCTTTATGAGCGTTGTCCAAGCCGGGGGGTGATAATTTGCCATTCGTTTATGACACCGTATAAGTTTAATGCTGTGCCTTGGCAGTAAATAGCCATAGCATTTAAAGCAAGCTATAGTTTAATGGCTGCCACAGGTCGCCAATGGCATGCTTTTAGCCAAGCCAATGTCAGGCAAGGAGTGTAATGGACTTAGGTGGCTTCTTGAGCAAAGTATGAGGACGGAGGACTTGGACTAGGCCCTGCTTGATTGACCATGACCCCAGGAGTAACACCGTGTCAAGGAGAGGACGATGTCTTCCTCATGACTCATTTGAAAAGAAGAGCTCATATATATATATAAATATATATATATATTTATTGTAAATGGGATTAATTCATGTCAACTACTGATGTTTTTTTATTGTGACATATTATAGAGTTTTAGCTTCATAGGATGCCGGTCTTATTGCTGTTTACATTCAGTTCTGCCTTTATAATATTTGCAAATAATGTGCAGTCGCCACCTACACTTCTGCTCATTCTCATTGCATGAAGGAAATAAGTGCACAGAAAATTCAGCTGTTTTATTTTTTTTTTTAGATTATTATTTTTGTGTGCTGTTGTTGTTCATTTGGCTTATTAAGGCATATTATATTATTTTGGTTTGACCTCAACCAGTGTGCGTGTGTAAGCATAGAAAATATATGGTTATCTTATTCCTCTGTGGTATGTTTAGCAAGTCTGCTTCACAGTCAAGAGGTGAGGGGTTTAAATTTTGGCTCAGGCTCTCTTGTGCATATTTTATATAGGTGTGAAGGTGACTGCGAATGCTTGCTTCTCTATGAGTGCTCCATATTAGATTGTCAACCAGTCCAGGGGGGGTAACCCACCTCACGTCCGAAGTCATCTATTCTTCAGCTCACCCGCAACCCTAATCAGGAGTAAGTCAGAAATATCTTGCTGCTCATGCCCATAGTCACGACACCAACACTTACTAACGCCATACAAGTGTGAAGCTTAATGAGGCATGCAAAGTAATTAGTGCGTACAAAAGCCTCCATCAACTCGCACTGCCTTCATCTTCTTTCTGCACATATTGTTTCTCATCTCTTTCCCTCCGCTCTCATCTTTTCATATCCTTTCATGCCGTTCCTCTTATCAAGCGTGCTAGCCTTGGTGCCAGAAGGATAAAGCTTATTTAAAGTTAAGAAGACAGATTTTTCACGAGGAGCAAACAAAAAAAGACAGGGCGGCTAAGGAGAAAGACGGACAGACAATCTCACAAGTGACAGACAGCTTCTGAGTTAACAAGCGCAGATTAACTCGAGTAGAAAAAGAAGTCAGACTCACTAAAGGTGAAAACTGAGATCTGATGAAACTTAAAGCAATTTCCCTCGCTAGCAGGACAGCCGGCTTCTGTGTGATTGATGCTAAGGTGTGTTTTTGTCTTTTGGCCCAAAACAAGCTTGTTGTTGATCAGCGGCAAGCAGCACAGGCGAGACAAATAGATTATGGAGGACAGACTTATACAAAGAACGTTGTCGAGGTTTTACATTAACTTCTAACCTTGATGCAGGGATCTTGTTAGCGCTGTTGCGTTCTCCTTTGTGTCTTTGCAAGAGTGGAATTTGTGCAAAACAAACTGTCGCCAGATGCTGAACTGGATGAATCAATAAAGTCACACTGTTGGTAATTTTCTGGAAAAATCCGTTTTCTATAACACTCATGATGTTCATGGTCAAAACAGGATGCGAGAGACCATACTAGTAGTGATGGGTAAATGAAGCTTCAAATCTGCTTTATGAAACAGTTGTAGTATTTTTGGACTCCAGCAGGTGGCACTCTCTGTTCAACATTGGGCTGAAAGCACACTGACTTGCCATTTTTTAAACCAGCAGTGCCATCTACAGGACTCCAAAATGCGACAAATGGTTCGTGAAGCGAATTTGAAGCTTCATTTTCCTATCATTACATAGTAGCTGACCAAGAGAAAAGACACGCATCAAAGGATTGACTATGTATGTTTGTTTGTTTTTTTTCGAAGGATTTATTTCTTTATTTATTTATTTTTTGCGAGTGACACAACATTAAGAATATGATAAGAATGAGCAAATATCAGAAGTCATCTCATTCAAAATAGTAAGACAACATTATCTGAACATGCTTTGTTATCAAAGCGGTTTTGTTTTTCACAGTGGTTATCTTTTCTTTTTTCTTTTTTTTACACATTTTCAACAATTAAGAATGTTAAAAAAAGTATATTTTGTGATTTTACTCCTTCCTTTACAGTTTGACACGTCAACATTATTTTCATTGAAATATTTTCTATTTGAAAAAGTGTGTTCAAAATCCAAACATATCAGGCGTTTCATTCAACATGTTCAGCATAAGAGGTTCATTTAAAAAAATTAAAAAAAAAACATTAAAAAGTTTCATCATTTCTTATCGACCCTTTCAAATCTGCATCTTCTTTCAAAAAAACTTACAAGCAAGGCCGTTGGAGTGAACGCAGCCTTTCACCAAAAATTGCATTTGTTATTTTCTTGTTGACAGCTACAATTTATTTTGTCCTGCACCGTTCACCACCCCCCTCCTTTTTTAGTTTTTATTTTGGGGGCGTTGGGCGCCCATATTAAAGTCATCTCAAGGTTTGAAAACGGTTGAAATAAAAAAAAAAAAAAAATTGTTGACACTTCTCTTGTGTGCTCAGATGCTGGAACAAGATGATGAGTTTACAGTGCTGGTTAGTCATGCGCACGGGAGGGCACGAGCATGAACAAGGTGGAATGAAGGTGGTGAAAGGTGCTCAGAGTCCAAACTCTTTTAACGCTGTGATCCACATTAAGCTGATGGACTGACCCCATCCAAGACACATTCCTTCTTCCATCTAACAACCGAGGCTATCGATCCGATACCTCCGAATTAATTCTTTTTGGAGCAAGTGGAGGATTTTTATTTTTTATTTTATTTTATCTAGTCATGCTCCATTTGCTGTCTTGTCTGAATGAAAGACTCCATGCTGTTTCCTCCGACAATTTCTTTATAATAGTCTGCGTAAAATATCCATCAATTCTATACAATATAATAATTAAAAGTAGCAGTAATGAACTGTTTTTATTTTGCTCTTAGGCTTGCCCTTTAAGATGCAAAATGTAATTAATTTGAAGCCACTCATATGAATAACAATTAAAATAAAGAGACAACCATTTTTTAACAAACAAATACATTGCCATAAGCATTTGGAAGGATGGAAATTATTTATTTTTCAAAACATCGTTTGCTACAATAGGACAATCCGCTCCACTTTTTCACACTTTTTATGCATTTAGTGCAATTTGTTCTTTAGTCAAACTACATCTGCCTCATCTTTGTCACCCGTAGTCCAACGAACACTGAAGGGCATGGGTGGGCAAACTTTTGGATTGGCGGGCCACAATTGGTTGTAAAATTTGACAGAGGGGCCGGCCGAGGAGCAGATGGAAGGAGTATTTTGGTAATCTCACCTCATCGGAGAAAAAAAATACATTTAATTTGAAATTAAATTGAACAAAACCATTACAACAATATGTATGTCTTTGAAAAACCACAGTATTTAGAAAATAAAACGTCAACAAGATTTATTCATTTAATTTTTTTCAAGTTCGGCGGGCCGGATTAAAACGTTTAACGGGCCGCCTGTGGCCCCCGGGCCGCAGTCCGCCCTCGCCTGCTGTAGGGGTTAGAGCCATTCTCTTGGCATCTATGCTTTTGTAGGATACAATTTAAGGTAGGCTATTGTTAACATTTTAATTTGTTGGACCAAACACTGTGTGGCTTAGCCGACTAATTGACCACCAACTTTACCACAATAACGGATATGGCATGCGGTCGATTAGTGCGAGGCAATCTCTTACTAAAAATGAGACCTCTAGGTTTTGCAAAACATGACGGCCTACCCTCAAATATAACAAAAGCACAAGTGCTACGCTCGCCGTTTTGAAAAGGCATCGAACACTAACTGACGAGCAGCCTTTAATCGTCACGTCAGCCATCAGCAAATTCACCGAACACCTTCTGTAGCAGTGAAAAGACAGTGTTAAATTAGCAACCTCATTATTCGTATTATTATATTATTGCGCCACTGATCACGGCAGGCAGAGCGAGCGAGCATTTGTTTGGAGGGTCACACAGCGAGGTGATGACTAAAAAAAAAAATCTTTCAATGACCGACTAGATTACGTAGTCAAATTCCACTCGACTATCTTTACCCTAGCCTTGACTCAATGAACAGAAGCGCGGAAACTGCTTCATTTTCTACCATTTCACTTCCTATAGATATACCATATTTCTTATTAGTGTTAATGACAAATTCTGGAAAAAAAGGCCATATCAAGTCAAAGGTCACATCACCATATACTCGACCAGCTTTTTGTTCTTCAGCCTTGTTTTGACAAAACACAGATCATCTGTCCCAGCGTCCTTTTTTTTCCTTTTCCTTTTTTTTATCGAGCTCTTGGTTCTTTAATAACCCTAAGTGCTATTTCGGTGCAGATGTGGCTGCTTCTGACTCACCGCATCAAGCGACATCACCTGACATCTTGTGTGTGTCTGGGTTGTGTTAGCACAGTACGGGACACGAGTCAGTGAACAAGGTCTGACCACTGAACCATATAGTCAGAGAGGACTCCCGCAGGGGGGGTCAGCGGGGGGGGGGGGGGGGTAGGAGCTTGAGGAGCAGGAGCGTGGGAAGCCATCAACTGGTTCAATATACACGAGCTGATATTTGGACATATTAGGTTTAGCGGATGTGCAGATTGGAGAGATGAGATGAATGGCCGTGATTGACATTGCACTCCAGTATAATTCTATGAAGCATTGCATATTGCAAGCAGGGTATCACCAGGCATCATTTTGGGCGCTGCCGTATCAATTCTGGGGATTAAAAATACTATTTTCGGTTGAGGCCAAAAAAGGATAGCACTTCAAATTCACTTTTTTTGGCAGAGTTAAGTGACAAAAACAGGGAAGCCATTCCAAACATGTAAGCAGACCAAAATTACCCAAATAAAAATAAAATGATTTTTAATGGTATTTATGAAGGAAAATATCATTAACAGCTTACTGGTCTCGTGTGGAAATGTACTTACCTCCCTTGTTAATCGCACTTAAAATCTGCTTTTTTTGGCAGAGTTAAGTGACAAAAACACACCTTTTTTTTTTGCAAGCTGCAAGCAAGGTTGATGCCTCCAACCGACATCATCTGGTATAGTGCTTTTTTATTGAAGGCCGCTAGATGACGTCTCACAACTCCAAGACTGTTCGGCCTTCCTTCATCCGTCCGGCCTATGGCGATTCTGTACTACCGAAACGACATTCACACTCGGCCCCAAAGGTTTATTAAATTAAGACAAAAAAAAGGAGTATTTTGCTCCAAATATAGCTAGTTTTGTAAAAATATTTATTCAGTTAGTTTTGCTTTTATTTTATTTTGTTAACAAAAATGTTTTTTCATTTGTTTCTCCTTAACTAACCTTCTTCCGAGTTCAAATCATGGCTTTTCTGATTTCTATTTCTGTTTCACAGTTGAAAAACCTCCAGTAAACAACTTCATGCTCATGTTTATATGTGAGAGAGAGATGAAAACACTGAGCTCTTGGCAAGGCGAAAACAATTTAGTCCTTTTTGACATAAAGTCGTTTCCTCTGGAGGAGGTTATCTTTGGGATCTGTGAACCGGACCCAGACAGCAGTGCGTGGATGTTTTCCTCGCCTGCTGCTGATTGAGCAAAGTGAAGACAACAAGCTGAACGGTGCTGTCAGCATACACCCACCAGAGGCTTGGTTTGCTGCTAATGATGAATGTGTGACTGCTGCATTGGAACAAACATGTCTGTGCTTTGTGTGAGAAACTTTCAGTGGAACTAACAGTCGAAATCCCCACAAATTGTTCCGAAGCTAAAAGTTGTTCTAATGCAAATGTGAAAACATTGTGTCTGAGTACATCACAACGTATTTCACGCGCATAAAATTAGAAAAGGCGGCAACACGACAGTAGTTGTCATGCACCATTCATTTTACTTTTACTTGAGTATTACTCTGTTACATTGGGTTACATTCCACATGCTGCTTTAATGTGCATCTACAGCAGGGGTGGGCCAAAATGGGTTCTAAAATTTGACAGAGGGGCCGGACCAGGAGCAGATGGATGGAGAGTTTTGGTAACCTCACCTCATCGGAGAAAAAAAATACATTTATTTTTAAATGAAAGTGAACAAAAGCATTACAACAATATATGTCTTTGAAAAACCAAAATAAAACATGAACAAGATTTATTAATGAAATTTATTTTTTCAAGTTTGGCGGGCCGGATTAAAACGTTTAACGGGCCGCATGTGGCCCGCGGGCCATTGTTTACCTACACCTGATCTAATGGTATTTTTTTTTTATTGCCTGTATGATTTTGGTTCATAAGAGCGACTTGTTTCACATGACCGTTTCACCAATCCAACACACATGACGTTTGACTCCATTTGACCAATCAAACGAGTCAGTCAGTCACATGACTGTACACAGCGTCTGGGAGGCCACACAGAAGCAAATTCTTCCAAGTGACGTATTTATGCAAAACGTGGCGGAAATCTATATTTACCTGACTAGATATGCTCCCGCTAAGCAACGACTTGAGTGTTATAAAAAAAAAAATGGATGGACAGCGAAAAAGAACAGCTACTATATATTACACACCTTCCTGCGTCTGCCTGAAAGAATTCTGCTTACAACTTCTTAGAACTCGATAAAAAGTTGTCTCAGTCTGACTTTGAAATATATAAACTCTCTTACAGTAAATCAAAACCAATAGTTCAACCACAGCATGTGAAGGCAGATTGCATTTCATCTGACCTACTCAGACCTGTTTGATCTCTGTGTCTCGCTGCAGAAAGAGCGGTGCGCATTCAAAAGGACCAAGGAGCAAAGTAATCTTCAATGTATGCACAACACTGAAGCAAATTCTCTTTTCAAAATAACAACATTGGAAAGTATGGCTCCGTTAAAAAGTACATTTTCTTTAGACTTCCCGTGCATCCTCTTTAAATGAGCCATGTACATAATCAACTGCTCGAAAACAGACACACAGATAAATGTGAAGTATTGCCGATGTTGTGCACATATTCTCCTATATGCGGGGCGTTCAGAGGAAAGTAGAACAGATCACTTGTCTCAGTTTTTTTTATTTTGTTTTTTTTTTGCCTCGGTCTTCCCCGTGCTTTGGACAGTTCACTGTCAAGAGTGTTGATAAAACAAGCTGTTTCCGACAAATAAGCGTTGAAAGTGACACAGAGACAATGGAGCAGTTAATGATGAGCCGCAAAGGTGGATTCCTTCTTATTAACCGTAGGCCTGTCCAAGGAGCAAGCCCCCCACTTTTTTTGGTATTATTATTATTTATTATTTCTAAGCCCCAAAGTCTTTAATGGAAGGCAACGGGTGTTCATTTTCACTTGATTATGATGTATATCCTCAAGGCAACAATATTGTTTGGCTCATTAATCAAAGTCAATACATCCTTGAAAGTAAACATGATGTCGGAGTAAAGGAGCAAGGGAAGATAAATTAGGCTTGAAATGTGTAATGAGAAACAAACACCAGGAACATTTTATGAAATATTTTGTGGAAGTGGTTAAAGGTTATAGAGTTCCAAAAACTTTTCTCTCCACAGGCCTAGTCTTTTTCTGTGTTGGATATAATATTTATATTCTTCCTGGAGAATCTTGAAATGATTCACAAGTTTAATTGGATGATTTCATGATTCAAAACATTCTTTATTTCAACTGCATACCCAATTATGCCAGTGTTTTTTAAATGACTACCAAAAGGGAACATTCTATTATGATTGTTATTATTATTATTATTATTATTATTATTATTACAAATATTATTCCACCAAATGGAAATAAATAGTTTTTTTTTTGCATATTAATTCCTTCTAGGCTTATTGACGCAATTTCACATTTGCCAGGAAAACACTAATAATTTTGTTGACTTTGTTGACTTGATGTCAGCTGAATAAAAATTGCAAAATTATTCAAGTTATGACCAGACCCGAGGCAATATTTTTCTCGATTTTATTTATTTATTTTTTTTGTGGATTACTCACAAGAAAGACAATTAAATATGTTGTGACATGAGGCATGCCAAAGATTATTGAGTGGTGAGCTAAAATCTGGAAAAGAGAAAAAAAGAAATCACACACAGGGAGACCAAGAGAAAATATGCGGTGCACAAGCTTTTCCTTTTATAGGCCAGTTTCAGATCAACAGAGACCATGGAAATTAAAGAAACAAATCACGTCTCCACAGCTGCTGTTAAACTGCTACTCATGAATCAGTAAGAGACACCACAGCTCTGCGAAACAATGATGTAAAAACGGCTACATCAAGGCCCCACAATGCTCATACCAAGTTGCACATGCACACATTATTTGACATTGTTATAAATTAATTTCCATTTTAAATATCGGCTTCAGAAAACCATTACCTATGAAAATATAGCAAGATAACTGGTAACTACTTCTTGGCCATGGACGCCGACAGGTTCGGTGCTGTTGAATTAAATTGTCCATAGTCTTAATGTGAGTCATGCGATTGGCTGGAAACCAGTTCTGAGTGTACCCCGCCTACTGCCCATTGACGGATGGGACAGGCTCCAGCACGCCCGTGTCCCTCGTGAGGATAAAGCGGTTCGGATAATGGATGGATGGAACTACGTATCTCAAAAGTGTACAAACTATTTTTACACCTTGAATAGTAAAATGAAAATAAAACTACTCAAGATGCCAGAGGGATACTTAGTAGAGAGGGAAGTGGGATTATCTGAATGTACTGGATCTTTTAATATTGATAACCGTTTTGTCCAATTAAAATAAGTACATCAAGAACTGATGAAGTTGGTGCAGTCATCCACTGTGCCATCTGGAAGTGGTTTTATTTTTAAAATCATGCACCCACCTCTGCTACTGTATGCATGTCAAACCAATCGTTTCTGTCACGTGATACGAAATGTAAGCCCACAAACTGGAAAAAGGGATTATAAAATAAATATCTTTTGGGAGGCTCTTTGGAAATGGAAAAAGGCCAAATGATGAGACCGAAGAGCCTACACTTTCCCAAAAAAAAAAAAAAAAAAGAAAGAAAGCTGCGTGTAGGAGACAATCAGGAATCCTAAAAGTGATTCTCACACACCAAGCCCACTGTGTAATACGCAGCGACAGACTCGCAAATCAGGATATGAAGCCTTCAAAATTGCCAAAAGGGACTGAATACTTTGCTTCTATTTCCAACAGCCTATCTTCGTAAAGCGGTATTTTCTTTAATGATCGCGACCAAAACAAAATTATGCTGTAGTCCGGGTTTAAGAAATGCAACTTTGGACGACATTGTTTCCAATCAACCCACGATCGGAATGGCTAATTGAAAAAACAAACAAACAAAAACAAAAAACAGAACAAAGCACAAAATATCCCACTAATTACAAAAATATTGAATAGTTTGTTGTATTTTAATAATCTGTTTTCATGGCAGTGTGTCAAAATATGGGGAAAAAATTCCAAGGCACACTCCTCACCTTTAAACCGCTGTGTGCACATCAACAGCTGTGGGCAGCCAATATTGAACCACAAAATGTGTGTCATGGGGTGGAACTGCATTAATCTAAAATGTATTAAATAAATAAATGTGGGAATAATTGAACATATTTTAATTTGAATTCAAACCGCAGGGATTTTTTTTGGGCTAGAGTCAGCTTTTTGACCCTGAGGAAACCACAAGAGAGAGCGAGAGGGAGAGAGAGAGAGAGAGAGAGAGAGATGGACAAAACCATGTAAGCGATACATGCGGCTCTGTGAAGAAGCAATTGAGAGCCAAAATAAGCACCTTAATTTGCATTTAATTTGAGCAAAGGGATGAAGTGCAATTAACACAGACAAGTGTGACCACAGTCCGTGCTCATCTGTGAATTTGTCTCATGTGTCAACACGCGTCTGAGAAAGTTTCCAGTACGTTGAGTATAGCAATATATGAATAGCAATAGCGCTATCAAAAATGGCCAACAAGGTTAAAGTACCCTCTCTAGTTAAAACATCGCAATATATAATGGCCCATGCATTTGATTTTTACAATATTTACGATAATCATTTTTAACATAAACCCCCCCCCCCCAAAATTGCTGCAAGCTTTCACAGGCCAAATTAAATTACGTGCAGGGCCAGAGAGGGCCCCCGGGCCTTGGGTGTAACATCTGTGGCCTGGAGATTCCATTGTATCATCTTGTCAGAAATAGAAACTAGTGTTCATTAAATGAATAAAATCTGCAGGGAGTGTGTTGCTCTGCTGAGCGACCATGACCCCCCTAGTGCGGTGGCATATGTTAATAAATTGCACCGCACAACCCGCCCTGCATCCTAATTTGCCTTTGTGTCAAAATTAATTTTGTGTGTTCCTGGAAATTCCACAAGCCTGCGCTGCAGCATCTACTTGACGTGTGTGCGTGTGTGTGTGCGTGTGTGTGTGTTAAGGTTTGTGTATAGGCATGAATATTGCTCAGCCCTGCTTAGGCATGGACATTGTGTGCATGAATATAACTGACAGGCCCATATACTAATCTCCATATGCATTGTTTTCATTTAAATATCCAGCTTATTGGGTGATGGTGGTGATTATTACCTGTTGTGCAGCGAGAAGGGCATGTGCTCCCACTGGGCCGTTTTTTTTTTTGTTTGTTTGTTTGTTGGAGAAACCTGACTATTACTAACTGGGGATTGGTGAGACATGACAGCAGCATGGCAGCTCCTCTCCACAGCAGCAGAGGATATTCGCTCTCAAGCCATCGAGGGCCATCATGCAGAGAATGCAACAGCTGGGATCTTTTCTGAAGCAATTTATGCAAATTGGAGAATATCATCTGGAAAGTTCTGAAAAGTTTGAAAGGCTGGTATCAGAGATCAACAGATGCAGTTGCAGGATGACTGTGTTTTTTTTTCAAACTTCCCTGTGGAAAGAAACTCATTTACGGTTGACAAGACACACTAAGTGTTGGATATCTTCAGAGCTATTCTAGCATGAGAGTTAATTAGACACTGAACCCCTGAATATCAAAGTGTGTTATTTGCCAATTGGCCCCCTTTTTCCGATTTTTTTGACAGTTCTTTATTGCACCTTGTGTGAATGTGCTTTGTTTGTTTTTGATAATTAAACTACTGATGATACTTTTATGTAACATGGAGTCAAGATTGTGTGCATGCTAGATTCATGAGCTTTGCTGATTATTCTTCATCATTTTTTTTTTTTAATTTTCTTTTCGAACCACATTCAGTAGCTCTTTGCTCCCTACCTTTGCTGCACCTCTCTTCATGCTCTCCAGGTTGCAGCGACAAATGGGAGCGATCAATTGTCAATTTAATTATGAGTTTTGCTGGCGGACACACGCAATGCTGTCGGCTTGGAGACAGAGGCTTTTTTTTTTATTTATTTTTTTTTATTAACCTTGTATTCTCGGTTGTTGCCAAGCAGAGCTGGTACGAGCGGAAGAGTAGGTGCCTGGCGTTTCATCAGGCAAGTATGTTCACTTCCTGTTTGCACGCATGTTCTCGTTTCCTGTCTGTCTGCGTGTGATAATATCAAGTTCAAATCTTTCAATCGACTTGAATTCCATCGCGTCCAACTGCAAAGAGATTGTTGCCGTGGCAATTTCACGTGAAATGGGGGCCGTCCATCTTCAGAAAGTGTTTCTTTAAGCTGAGCTGGGATGCTGGAATGAGGCAGGAGCATATTTTTCTAAGTCAGTCTGTCAACTTGTGATGCTTGTGAGGGGGCCAGAAGTATTTCCTTTACTCCAAAGTCCGAGATTCCCGACGGATATAGTATGAGCAGAGCACAAACTGATAACTGTTCACACAGGGCTCTTATTCACATTTTTAAAAACCAAAATGTGAGCATATTTGGGTTTTTGCCCGCATTTGCTTGGCCTTTCAAAACCCCCCAAATATTCGGGCTTTGAAAGGGTTATTGACTGCGGGATGAGAGGCACAGTTTGAATTGAATTTGGAATTTGGAATATAATTAGAATATATATATATATATATTCATAAAACATTACTGATACAGCAACAGTGGAAAAAAATTAGCCTTCTTTTGTTGTCAGGGAAACATTATAGATACTGATGATGTCTGACTGCTAAGGTAGTCTTAAGCTGAAAAATGTTCACCCTTGGGAACAACAGCAATGTTGCTAAGAGGTCATGTGTGGGTGGACGATGCTGGCAACACCATAAACCTTGTTCTTCATCTGAGACCAACACAAACGATTTTTGTATTTCCTATTGCGTACGACATGTGGACCTTTCGGGCAGATAGCGTCAGCTTCCATTTCCACCATACTCTTTGTTTTTTTTTTTCTTAAATGGATTGTGGACACATCTAGCAGTACGAGGCCTTGGGATGGCCAGCAGTCATTTGCTTTGCTTTGCAAGCTTCTCCTCTCTGGTTGGAATTTGCTGATGCAATGTGTTTTGGATAACATCCTCACTTACAGTGTTGCTTTCGGAATTTGAAATATAAACGTGATTTGCCCTCCGGCTCAGCATGTGTGCTCACTTCGTGATTGTAATGAAACACTAGTCTTGATATCGCTCTGCTCGCATGTCGGTGTGCAAATAAAGGCCGGTATAGAAATCCAATCAATAATACTGCAAGTGATCTCAATCCAATTTGCCTTCTGCCCATACAGCAAATATGACAGCTTCTGGCTTTACTGGATTTTGCCTTTTGTTGCTTTTGCACGTCTCGTGTGTGCGTGTGAGAAAAACACCACCACCCGTTTTTCTCTCTCTTGCTCTCTCTCCCTCTCTTAACTGTTTCTCTCTCTCTCTCATCTTCTGTCATGCTCATAAAAGCTGCTTTTCAATGAGGCTACAAAAAAAATGCTTTCTGAAAGGTCAGAGTGGCAAGATATGTTCAGAAACATGACCAGACACAACCGCTACGGTCCATCAATGCTACTTTTCCATTCTGTGGCAGACATGTGCACACTTTGTCTTCCTCACCTCCATGACCTGAATGAGCAAAAACAAACATCTGGCATCTTGTATTGTGCTGCTTTTTAATGGTTGTTTACATGCTGCAACATTAGAAATATTGTGGAAGCATATTTGAACCTGTTGTGCTCCCACACAGGGTTGTGCAGCTGTCACCCGTGGGTCCCTCACCCAATCCACACACCGCAATTATTTCTTCAATTCTGGTTCTGGTGCTTATTGAGGTACAAATATTTTTCACATTGATACATAATGCTCTGCTGGGTGTGAGCGGTTCACCCATGAACATATTTTAATACCACTAGCTAAAACATAATAATAAAATAAAATAAAAATGTGTTTTAGCATCACACTCCCAGTGTGCATTTGGCATTCCAAACAAGTCAAAAATGTGAATGTTTTTATTATTATTTTCAACCTCTGCCACAAAAAAAAGGATTTTATAAAAATTACACACTGCAGCATAATGATAGATGTCATAACATTTTGAGCTGTAGTAACTAGTGACCTGTCATTGCCGACAACAATCAGAATGAGAAAGTGTTTTAATAGTTTTTTGTTGAATATTTTTTTGAAATTATAAATATTATTATTATTATTTTTTTTTATTTTTTATTTTCACTCTTTAGCAAGCAAATGATTTTGCTGAGAAGTCATTGTTTATCATACCATCCACAGCCATGGTGTCATGAATTAAATGCACACATACGAGCAGGAAAAAAATCCTACCGGTAAGTAAAAAACAGTATTTTGAAATTGATCGCAGAATGTGAAATGTCATTGGCCGTTGGTGATAAGGGGTCACTGTTATTGGCTGTTAGCTAGCGAATCATTGCACGCGACAGAAGTGGAATATGACATGTCCACAAAAGCAAATAAATGAAGCATTATCTAGGAAATGGTAAAGGCGCTTTCACCTTCAGGAAAATGTTTTCTTCTTCGACTTGTTTCTGGTTGATTATGCGTGTGATGGTCATCGTTGAAGATATGTGTAAATTGATGAAGAATGACCCCCGCCCCCCACCCCACTGAAAAATAAATCTGATTTACTGAAGTAATTCAGAAACTATAAAAAGAATTAAAAAAAATTTTTTTTACATGTTAGTTTTATATCAGCCAAGTACGAACGTAAGATTTTCTTAGTTTATCAGAGATTTGCTTTTGGAACCATCAAAGCCATTTGTACTCAATGTTTTTGGTTGAATGTGAACACTCTTACTGTCAAAGGCATAATTGGCCACAGTTATTATGATTATCACGTCCTCCTCTTGTTGGGATTAACGCGCTAATAAAAGACTAAAATGTAACACCACAGCATCAATAGTTGAAAGATTTGTGCGAAAAATGGCACGATTATAGTCTTGATGAACAAACTCGGTTAACTAACTTCACTTTATCTTCCACAGTACAAATAGTGTCACAGTTAGGGGTATCCAATTACCTCTTTCTACACTCTGATTACACCTTTTTTTTCACCTCTCAATATAAGAGGAACAAATTTATTATGCAAATATGAGTCAAATCCCCCACTTCTTATGACAATGAAGATAACAGCCCACGCACGAGTAGTATGTGCTCTCCTGATGAAATATAATACAAAGTAAAAAAAAAAAAAAAACTGTGTTAAGATGTTATAGCTTGAGCACAGGGGGGCAGTATGGAATCACATAGCCAGAATTAACTTCATCCAAAAAAGTACCGTTAAGGCTTTCAAGGCAAACCAATGTGCATCCATTATGCTTGATATCTGATATTTATTGCAGTAATTTCCAGCCTGCCGTTTCCACTTGATATCTGATATTACTTGAAGCTTTTTGACGCTCTTTTACCATCCGCCATTTCGTATTATTAACCCTCAAAGGACTGGCATTCAAAAAAAAAAAAAAAAAGGCACTTGCGTCCATAAGATGCTTTACATGCTGTCAGTGAGCGTGTTTGGTTCACGTGACCGATTTAGAGCTTTTTAGAGGGAATGTCGGGCTCATTGGAGTCGTGACTCATTGTTTTCTGTCCTTTCAACACTCCTGGGTTGCGCATTATTTTGGTCAAAACCCCAGGGCTTATTACCCCCCATCTTCCATGCTTGTGTGAATAATTTGTGAATAATTAACTAGAAACCCCGCACACACCCCCACGCAACAATTAAGGCATTATTACACCCTCTGTTGGACTTCATGCTCCGGGCTGGAGATGTATCAGTGGTAGGGGGGGTTGCAATGCATGATTCTCTTCTTCATCCTCTGCGAAGCATTGGCCAGTTTGACCCATTTTACACTGTGGCCCACTTCTGCATAAACGGCACATTCACACGCGTGCACACACACACACACACACACGCTTGTTGTCCTAGGCATCCAGCAGGCAGAAACATGGCACCCTGAGTCACGTGGGTGCCAGCAGCTGTGCAATGTGGGACACTCATGCAGCCGAGTGGCGGGTGTGCAGGATGAGCATTATTGTCTGAACTGGGGTGGTGTGTCGTCAACTCTTTGACGTCGCCTTTTCAACCTTACAGTAAAAATGTTCCTCACAATCTATCTGCCTATTAACTGTCATCAGCCGGCTGTGAGTAGTCTCACTGCACTTTTATCGTTTCTGTCACCTACCCACCTCTTTATCTGTGAAAGAACTGCTGACCATCACCTCTTCTTTCTGCGCTGCCCTCCAAAGGTATTGGAACAGGGAGACAAGAGCTCAACAATCCCACTTGTTGTTTTAAGCATCTGCACTAGGATCCGATAGACCAAAGTTTCCCAACCTGTTTTGAGTCATGGCACACGTCTCACATGAGAAAAAAAAAATCCCACGGAACACCACTTAGCAAAACAATGCAGAAAAAGTGGATATCCAGGTTAATTATATACCTTTCTGTCATCTAGTGGAAGTGCTATGATTGGTTTGCCTGTTATTATTCATGGTTGGCATAATTAAAGATAAAAAAAAATGTTGTTTTTTTTTTCAGAAAATAATTAGTTTTTTTTGGTCAAATTAATTGACGTTGAAAAAATTCCCATGGCACACCTGATGAGCTCTCACAGCACACTAATGTCATAGCCAATTTAGAAGTTAGCACCATTTGTTTGTCAAATATCAAATAGTGTTGGCTGTCTATGCTGAGATTAATAT
Source organism: Idiotropiscis lumnitzeri (assembly GCF_059441095.1). Classification (NCBI taxonomy): domain Eukaryota; kingdom Metazoa; phylum Chordata; class Actinopteri; order Syngnathiformes; family Syngnathidae; genus Idiotropiscis; species Idiotropiscis lumnitzeri. Next base: position 10,681,836 of record NC_142397.1, on the reverse strand, counting down.
TAGTTTTTTTAAAATATAAATTGGAGGTGAAACTAACATTCAAAGGAAAGAGCTGTCTACAGTTTAAAAACAACCAAAATCAGTCAACACATACATTGGCCAATGCAACTATTTGGGATGGTCCACAGAAGAGAAAATAGCCGTGTACGAAGTAACAGTTTGTCAGGGGAAATTTATGGATTTTTTTTTTCGACTGCTCAAATTAATCTACAGACTTAAACTCCACAGAGCAGAGAGTAAAGAGATTCGTCATCAAACAAAGTTTGCAGTAAAAGCCCAGAAAACCGTCACTAAATAATGCAAACCTTTAGTGATGTGATGTCAGAGAGTTACAGTCAGGATGCAACTAAATAGTAACCCTAAATTAATAAACCATTGTCTAATAAGTTGGTTATTAGATGCAGATAGAAAAAAAAATAAAAACGGAATGCTATTTATCCTTTGATGCCACTGCCTTAATGTTTTCAGTCGACAGCACTTAATGTAAGAACTGACCTCGTTTTTCAAATAGTTTTCGATAACAGATTCAGAAAATGTTTTTTTTTTTTTAAATCCCCCAGTGGCAATTAAGAAAGAGGGGCGGCAATAGCACGCAAAATAATTCATTGAGGAAAGTTAATCTATCCACAACTATCTTTAAAAGCAAATAGTTACAAATTTGATGAAAGTGCATTTTCATGTGGCGAATAGGTATATTTTTTTGCCAGAAGATTTGTGGCAAATGCTTGGAGTGTTTGCGTTCGGAGATATGAGCCAAATTAGTGGTGCGAGGCCTGAAAATCACACTTAAATACTGTTGAAAGCTTACAAAGCAATACACAGTCAAACATTGAAACGCTTATAGGTCTTAATTAAATGTTCCAAAGCTAACATTATCAGACATATTGAAATAAATTTTTTTGAACGGTGATGTTCAAAAGGGAACACGCAACAAAAAGAAGGCACCATGTCCATTTGCGTGTATACTAAAATTATCAGTGGAATGTTTTCTTGAAGCTTCATTTATTTTCAATTAAGCTTCATTGATTTAGTCTTTTTATGCTGTAACTAGTTAAAAAACATATTATTATTACTGTTAATAATAATAATAATTATTTATTGTTATTAATGATTTATCAGTAATACTATGCATATGTAACATGAATAATATAACCTATTGTTATTATTAATATTGATGTTATTATTAATATCTTAGAGATAAATATCACCAATTGGCTTATCTTGGGGCGGCACGATGGACGACTCGTTAGCACGATGGCCTCACAGTGCAGTGGCCGTGTGTTCGATTCCGGCTTCGGCCTTCCTGTGTGGGGTTTGCATGTTCTCCCCGTGCCTGCGTGGGTTTCCGCCGGGTACTCCAGTTTCCTCCCTCATTCCAAAAAACATGCATGGCAGGTTGATTGGACACTGAATTTCCCCTAGGTATGAAATTAATATCTGTAATCAGCTGTTGCCTTTATGTCGTGACATCAGGGAATGAATAAATGACATAATTTTTTGCCAAAGTCAGATTTTTGTAGGAAATCACCCTCCATAGTCCACACATGCCTACCTCAAAGACAAAAGACGACTACGGAAGTCATTTTATTAGTGCGGCAATATCCATTCGTCCATCCATTCGTTATCAAAGCCGCTTATACTCACGAGGTTCGCGGGCGTGCTGGAGCCTATCCCAGCTGTCTTCAATATGTTGTTGTTTATTAAAAGCATTTTTTCTGAAACATGCACTATTTGCCTTCCATAATAATTTTAATCAAGATTTAAAGACATAAAACTGGATAGAGTCGAGAACATACTGTTTGTTTGTGCTGCCAAAGTCATATATGGAATATTTGTTCAATTTGTGTGATATGTGAAGACAATTGAGAGGCTCCTCGCATTAAAAAGAGCCGGCGGAAAACTAACTTCAATGAGGAGAAATGATTGTTCTCGGCACTCTCAGTGGCCTCGCCTGTTTTCTTGTGCCACCCTTGGACAATTTATATACTTCAAGCTATCTGCATTTGCAAAATGTCAGCATGCCAACAATTAAATTACAACACGGCCCTGCGAAGAAGATGGCATCCATCACATCATTACTGGAATAAGATTAAGTGGTTGACATTTCTCCTCACTAAATTGGAACAAACGGATTCAGTACGGGCGATTGTCAACAAGTCACATCATCAAACCTCAAGCACATGATGGAAATACATGTGTGGTAGCGCGCATATTATTATTATTTATCTACTTTTTGTTGGGTCAAAATAATAAGATTCAAAGACAAAACACTCACACATATACTTTAGAGGGCCTGCAAAATATAACCAAACTATTTCTAGTCATAAGGGCATCTCTTGAGTGACGATGTCGACATTAAACATTATATGGTAACCTTCCGTCCTGTATTCTTTTCAAAACACTGCTTTTCAGTTTCTGAAGACAAATTGGAAGGCAGCAAAACCTTGAAAGTATTTGATGAATGGCTAGCAAAACATATCCAGAGAAATGCAGTATTTGGTGGCATAATATGTTATCGACTCCATTTTACACCCAAAAAATCCCAATTGTTTGATTTTTTTTTTTTTTTTTTTTTTTTTTTTTTTAAACCGCACTACTTTTTCCAAGTTCAGATATGGAGTTCCGACCATCTAGTCCTGCCTTCTCAACTTTGGATGTTTTTACTACCAACCAGATGCTGCTTTCATGTACTTCATAAACAAGTGACCATGAAGGATGGGTTTCAAAGGCAATTGCATCAAGCAAGCGACAGTGGAGTTTTTGTCTCACCATGTCACTCAACATCTCTTTAAACCATATGTCTCTGTTGTGAGGAGCCTCTGTGCAAGTTCGACTGACAATCAATCTGTCAAACTGCTTTTAAAGTACCAAGGGAATTGAGTTCCAAGGACACCAACGCTGTATTGGAGATGTTACTTTGGGGAAAGTGTGTGTCATTCTTTTTTTAATCAGCAGTTTATCAGAATAATGCAACTGAAAAAAAAAGATATAAAGTGAGGTGAGTGCGTCAGTAAATTTTGATGGTTAATATTTCGGTAAGTCGCCAGCTGGCCGGGCCACAAATGCATCAACGTCACTCCGAAATTATTTCAAGCCGAACTAAAACTGTAATCGTCACTCCGTCATCGTTATTTTAACCGCGGTTCTGTCATTGCTAAATTATTCTTTTGAAGACAATTTTTTTTAGGCTTCAAATAATAAATGGGTGCATGGATTTATTTTTTATTAGTTGGTTTTTATTAGTTTTTTAAACAGATGGGTGATTGAAGGAGTGTCAGGCTAATGATTACTGTTGCATTCAGAGCGAAAAAAATATAAACTGATATGATGAATGATTTTCTAAATTGCCAACCCTTGTCCATGCAGTCTTTGGCCAGTTTCCAAATCACCGATTACAACAGAGATGGCAAATCCAGGTACGGAAAATAAAACCCCTGCTACAGTTTGATCAAGCTCACTGTCCAAAAGAAAAACTTAATCTGTTGAAAGAAAAACAATTGAAATTGCTTACAGTAGATTTATGCAGAATTTAATCACAGAAAATTGCCAAACATGGTCTTCCAAAACCTTAATGCCTCACACAATATTATGCTTTTGGGTGTTTTTGTTGGACACACAGTGTTACCATTCACGGTGCTATGTGGGAAATATATGTGAACTAAAATAATGACTTCTCCAAGAGCGACCCAGAGTGAGGAGTGAGTCAACCTGGAGTCCAATTAATGTGACAAGATTCAAGATTTTGGTTAAAGCTGTCCTGACCTGTAAAAACACGCACGTAATTTATGAAGCATTGCATGACATGACCCGTGCTTTGCAAAGGTTACAAAAGTCACCTTAAAGTCGTGATGTTCATCAGTCGAAGATGAACCTGTCTATGAATGGTAAAAGTTCACCACTCACCAAGGCGCAACCTGAAGAGGATCACTTCCCCAGAGCCGCTTGATATTATCATGAATAGTAATATATATGAAAACAACTTTACGTCTGCCAAAAGTGCGCTTGCCATTCTGAATTTCATGTTGAAATCATAACGCTTTGTCAGATTATGTCATTATATAGTACATATGTTATTGTTTTCGATTTTGGAAATTGGAATTTGGAAATCAGTCTCTCTTTCTGTCATTTTTTTAAGCCATATGCCAGAGATATGACATTTAATGTTCCTGGTCAGAGCCATCAGCATTCAAGAAAATGCCAGACAATACAGAACATGTTAACAAAACATTAAGTCACTCATTCATCACCTGCCAGGAATAAAACTGTGTACAACTGCAACAGCATAGTCGCCAGGCCTGTTTTGTTTGAGCTTGTTCCTTCCTTTTAGAGCTGAACTTCTTGTTTGCTTTTCTATTTGTTCTGGGCTCAGTCACTGGCTCATTCAGATGTCAGGGTGACTCTGCTGAATGCAAATTAGTTCTGCGCTGCCATCTGCTGGAGGAAAGTGGTAGCCTCACCTTTGAAAAATCGTGAAACTCGATTCTGAACTTTGACATCGATTTTTTTTGCCAATACTTGAGTGAATGTTGTTCTTTTGGTGTGTCTTTCGTTGAAGCTTATTCTGTCTGCCTTGCTTGTCGTCCACTAACGAGAGTTGACCAATCAGCTCCCTATCACCGTTTGCGTCTTGTCCATGTTTCCCGTCAAGTGTCTGTCCATCGTTCCTGAGTGTTTCAGTTCTCATTGTCATAGTCGTAGTTAGTTTGCTACTCTCTTGTTGTTTTGCACTTTGATCTTTTTATTTCGTTCTTTTGGTAATTAACCATTTTTGTTTAGACTATTCTTTGCTTCGCTTCCCTGGATTTGGATCATCCATCTCAATCAAAAACCTGCCACCTAAATTGATTTAGAAAAATTAAACCACATAAAATAATCTACTGTATTGTAATATGAGAAAAATGGCTGTGCAGATCTCAAAAAATTAAATTAAATCAGGACCGTATTGTGAAAACAAACAATTTTACTGGTATTCAAAATGTTCAATGTATTATATCAGTTAAAATAAAATAAAAGTATTGCTTTTCAAAGTTTATTAATTAGGCGCAAAATGCACATTTTGCATCACAGTTTTACTTATTTGGAGCTTTGTGTTTCTAAAGTATGGCAAAAACAAAAATACACACAGAATTTGCAGATAGGTGTTTGATTCCACATGAGGATGCAAGTTCTGTATATAAGATATGTTACTTGTTTTAGCTTGTTGATGCAAATTTTGTATTTGCAAGAATTTTTACAATGTTCACTGCCGGGAGTATTACAGTTAGCCTATAATGAAGCAAATAAATTAGAGTGTCAGGGGGGAAAACCAATCCAAATTGTGCACAGAATAAATACATATCTAAATACCGCTTCTAAAACATTTCTATGGAGATGGTCTAATTTTCACTGAGAAAAATTCCACAAAAACAAATGCAAACATTGTCTTTATTCTCCAAATATACAGAGCAAAAGCATCATAGATTCACAGACCAGTACAGTTAAAATACAACCGTTTTTTTTCCCCGCGTTTATTCCACACATACAGGTAGGCTCACTGACGAAAAACAGCCCCAATGAATTTACATGTTGACTTTTCATCCCAATCATCCCCTTAGTTCACTATACCAAACCAAGCTCACGTAGTGTTTGCAAATGAAGATGCTTTCAGTACAAGAAATGTTCTCATTTGAATTACAAATATGTTGCAGTTGTTCTGTGACCTCGTGTATATCGTATGCTGCATACTGAACCATGGCCATCCCTGCTGGGCCCGTCGAAAACCTTCAAACGGTGTGGGCTCCTCTCATTTTCTTCCTTGGACACACAACATTCTGAGCTTATTGTATTATTATTTTTATTTTTTTTTTCCCGTAAGAACATTGAACTGAGAGCGAAACAACAATTCTTATGATGAGCTCTACATTTCACATGGCGCTTTTCCTTCATGTCTTCCATCATGGATAGCATTGCATATAATGAGGCGGGCTTATGGGCTGATGCTCCTTTATCCATTTTCCTCAATACCTAGAACACATTTGAGGCAGCAAACAAGCGGTCTTGTCTCTCTCTAGAAGGGTCGCCATCCAGGATCAAGCTCAACTTGGATATGTCTGAAAAATAAATCACCTTGCTATTGTCTCTCCTATCAGTGCAGGGCAGCAGCCCCTTGTAAGTGCTCAGGGTCTTTGTGTTTATTCATCTGTGATGCCCTCACATCTGCGTGCTGCTTGATGTCAGACAAACACCAAGCAGCAGCCGGCGAGGCGTCTACAGGTGAACAGGACGCATGGGCTTTGACTCTTTTAGTGGTACATTCAAGGCCACTGTGTCTGTGGCCATGGGACGATGGAATCGGGACAGACGGCTGGCCTATCAAATATTTATCACTTTGCTGTGCACTCAGCCTGTTCTCTCAACCAGGAAAATGCTTTGTTTTTGTTTTTTTGGGGGTCGTTGCAGAAGCGCCGTTGACAAAAAAAAAAAAAATGGACCTTTTGGACTATATGCATGTGTTTTTGCATTCATGGCTATATGCTGACATGATACCTGCCATTTTATTCAGAAGATGAAGGCGTACTGCAACTATGTAGCGTTAAAATGGCCACGACGTGGCACTGCATCTTCATTCACACTGAGCAATGCAATGCAAGGCCCTCAGGGGAAAGAATGCCAGAAGGACACCCAGGCAATTTTAAATAAATGGAACCTAGTTAGGTGGAACAATTTTACACCCAAAAAAAAAAAAAAAAATTAAAAAAAAAAAAAAAAATATATATATATATATATATATATATATATATAATTTTGTGCACAGCACAGGTGCTAGTTTTGTGTTTTAATTACTTTTTACCATTTGTGTTTAAGAAGTAATAATGAAACAAAATATATGCAATTGTAAAAAAAAAAAATGAAATAAGTTGAAATGTTACGAAAGTGAGGTTTTATTGATACAAGTTACTTGACTTTTTTAATGCAGAATCATCCAAATAAAGACATTTTTTGAGAAAAGTGAATGTTCGTCTCCGTATATCAGATATTAGAATTAAATGCGTTAAATACACAGTTCTATTTATCCCACTACAAATTCTCAGAACTTGTCATGTTGTTAATTTGTTTAACCTTTGAGGAATATATTAGCAGCAACATGTTGGTCGAACGCCAACTTATAAGACTTTAGGGACTTTTGAATTAAGCTCTTCAACAGTCGATTTTCTGTCTTGTAACATTACAACTTAATTCATCAAATTCTATAACAATTCTGTTTATCACATTGTCTTTTTCTTTCTGTGTGACACCAATACGAAAGCTTGTAGCTCTTGAACCTGTACTGATGAAAAAAAAATAATAATTGTGCACCCAGCTTCAAACAGAGTTCACTGTAAAGTAACCATTCAGAACCATGGAGAACAATAGACTTATTGATTTTCTTTTGTAATTTATGCTTTTCTATGCGGCAAAATATGTTGATTGACTGAGGTATAGATTCTATAATTTCAGAAAAGAAACTTGATCATCCTATAAACAAAGAAACCAGCAGCAGGCATCCCTCTCTGAGGAACTCAAATTATAATAACCTTGTACTGTATTTCACTTCAAAGCACTCTCAGCTAAGCTCTGTTTCGCATTTCTATCGCCAGCCTCCTGTGTGATTTGCTGCTGAAGTCATCCTTGTATAGATGGCGAAGGAGGAAGAGGAAGAGCTCACTAAAAGCCATCTTTCATGTAAATTTGTCTGAGAAAAAAGGACTGAAGGAATTCATGTAAGTGAAATGATTGTCTGTACAGTTTGTATGGTGGTATCATGGATTTCATGAGCTTTAATAGAATTCAGTTCAACAATGGTTAAAGAAAGAAAAACAAGAGGGGGTCCTATGTACAGAAAGACAGCATTTCAGAAATGTATATACACTGCAAGTGCCAAACGGGATATCAGTGTTGAAAGCGATCTTTCTGGCTCACACTGTACAATGGAGACTAATCCATTTTTATCGATTTATAGTCCACGCGACAATGACTGTCTAAGGACCATTTACATACCATTTTAAAGTGCTGTCCAGCTAGGTCAGTGCGTCATTGGGATACCAGGAGGAAACCTTTATCAAGATCATCCGTCTATTGTCATCGTTGTTCGCAAAAGTGATGAAGCAGCTCACAGATCTGTCATTTCATTTAATACATGTTTTAAAAAGCCTAGTCAGAGATGTGACATTTTGATTAAATCACATTTGTTGCTTTTTCAAACTCACAATATCATGTCCAATGACTGACGATTATCATTATTCACATCACTTGTTTTTATGTGTGGGTTTTGTTCTGCAGAACCCCAAACCTCCCACTCCAGTAGAATACAACACAAAGCGTGACAACAACACTTGACAGGTTCACTTGGAAACCTTGGTTTATGATTGCTTTTGGAGATGCAATTTATATTTATTCTCTGTCTCTACTCTCCACTAAATTAATTCAAATTTAGCATACAAGTGGAGAAAAAAAAAGCGCTCAAGCTTAAGATGGACCCTCTGCCAATGCTTAAATATTTGTCATCTATAATACCAATGGCTTAACTGAAACAACTGCGGTATGGAAATGTTGCACCGATGAATCCCCCAAAAAAGTTAGAACTAATAAATATTTTCTTATTTAGACCAAATGGGAATCTCTCAAACACCACCAGATACTGTGATTTACTGTACGTACAAGATATGCTATAGCAAACACAATTTAGCACTTTTTCAAATTGAATGGTAAATCCTTGTCGCAATTCTCAATATATATTTTTTTGTGTGATAATAAAATGAAATATAATAAAAATGAAATCTAAGTTAAAATTGTTGCCAGTTAGTTGAAAAAAAAAAAATATATATATATAAAAAAATCACTGAATGCAAACTCGAATCAGAGGAATTTTGACTCCCATGATAGGCAATACCGTTTTAGCAGCCACTTCCTGTCCCATCAGTAACACTCACTTTTTGCACAGCAATAAAACCACAAAAATAAGAATCATTATGACAATATGTTTACATTTCATTCAACGTGTATGGCTGATGACTTCTTGCGCAGCACAAGTTAGCTTCCAGGCTGCTTTTGGTTCCACCACAGAGGATGCCACTCCACTTCTACAGAGAAGCTGACATAGAATAAGCCTATCTTGCTTCGTCGACACTTTAATTGACAACAGTTCAAACAGGCCTCAAGGCAAAGTAGATATACGCTTTTAGGACAATGTGAAGCACTGTTGTTTCTTCAAAATTCAGAAAATAATTTACAGTCATATACAATATGTACACTGATATTCTTTAATCAGAGTGTCAATGTAAAACTCAAGACTTGGGATTGATTGAAAATGTGGTCTCAGCCCTTCTTTATCTTCTGCTGCCTCTGTGGCCCAAATACAGCTCTTCCTCTGAACATGTCTGTGGGCATGTGGAGAAAGGCAAATTTTTCCTCCACCCTTTGCTGGAGAGAAGTTGCAACAAGCTGAGTTTCGAGCCGAAGGAGGTAGGGGGAGGTGATGGGTGTATTGCAACACCTAAAAAACTCGTGCACATTCAGTCATTGTGCTTGGAACTGCAGTTCGTGAACGAGCAGTGGTCAAGTAGCTCACATGTCGAAAGCTTTCTTTCCAACGCTGATAAGACTAGCTTTTTTTTTGTTTTGTTTTTTTTAGAATGACAATCTTTAAAACAAGTATTTTCAAAGGGAGCAGATTATCAAACGAAGCCTTGAAGTATCGCTTTCCGCTAATCTTCGGTATATCAGTTCAAACTCCATGTTTGGGCTGTCTCTGTGTTGGCAAACATAGCTGCTGTGGCACTATTTGAGATCATGAGTTGAAAAAGACAAGGATGTGTGATTAAGCAACAGGGCAGTATAAGGCTTCTTGACCCACACTTGAAGACAAACGCCTGAAAAGAAGTCATAATGTGAACTTCTGCACCTCCAGAAGAACACAAAGTTTCACACCAAAGGCTGCTTCACACCCTGTTTAAAAACCATCCCACACATCCTGGCTGTCAGACATGGGTCTGCATGCGCTTCTGGAGGGGCCGGGTTAGGTCTGAGTTCTGCGATGAGGACTGGGAGTAGTGGGATGACGAGGAAGCCGACGCCTTGCTGTCTTTGTCAAACTGCACGTAGCCGTCCGGCTTACTGTAGCTGCTGACGCTGCTGTCGCACTGCGTGTCGATAAACGAACTGGAATCGCTTAATGAGCCGCGTTGGAACTCCCGCTCGCATAGCTCAATGGAGCTGCTTCCCATGCCCAACACAAAGCGTTGGCTGTAGTCATACAGACGATTGGGGCCTGCTCCCAGAGTGGAGTAGATGTTGGTGAAGGACATGCCTGTTGGTACCCGCTGTTTGCCCAAGGTGCTCGTGTTTGTTGGATTCCTGCCATCGGTGGACTGGTTCCCCGCCATGGTTGGTGTCGGGTGCTCTTTGAAGGTGTTGACGCTGTAGTAGCCATTTGTGGGGTCCTGTTTGGGAAGAGAATCGGAATGTAAATGTTTTTTCTCATGGGTCAAAGCAAATTCAAAGACTGTGGCATTGATGACGTAGGATCGGTGGGCCCTCTTGTGGTCAAACACAATTTGAACTGATCATTGAATGTGATTGGCTCAGCCGCTTAGACAGCAACGTTATTGTTCTGGATTCCAAAAAAGCGAGGTCATTATAGAGAACATTGCTAAGATGCTCAGAAGACAGAAACCGCCAGAAAAGGAGACGTGCGGGCAAAAAAATTGTTAATTGAGGATGCGGCCAAACGCACAAAAAGGACAGATCTCTTCTATTGTGGTGGGAGCAGCCAGGCCAGGGATGACGCGGGACCGAGCAGCAGCACGGCCACAGCAGGTAAACATAAAATCCAAACCAGAAACGTTAAGAGTTTTCTTTCACCAACTTTTAATCAGAAGGCTTCACTCTTTCTGGTGTGCTTGTTTGAAGCCGATATGACAAACATCCTTAGAAGAGATCATGTTTGAAAACTGTTGACTTTTTTGAACCAACTTTGGCTTTGAAGCGGGAATTGCAAACTTCCTGTTGAATTTAGCTGGGAATCGTCAATGTGTGAAACGTTGGTCTTACCTAGACCTACATATAGTTGTTGTTTTCACGTATCTATGACATTCCCAGCGGCAGTTATATAGGCAGTTGTCTTTCTTTCGGGGGCACGTGAGCACAATTTTGTAATATTATTCATTTAAATTTTTTAATGATGTCGCAATTTCACCCATCCCTGATGTACGTGCAAAATTTGGTGAGATTTTTTAAGCATATTAAGGGGGTCAAATTAGAGCTCAAAGAGGCGTTGGTATAGTAATGACTACATGACTTCCTGTTTACGTGGAGGCATATTTAGCACGTTACATCATGTTTTTAAGTTAAGTGCAGCCTAGCCTAAAAACAAGTTTGATGTGACAGTTGTTATAATTATTTTTGTTGTTATTATTAGGCCTATTATTATTGTTTAATAAAGTAGCCCCAGGTATGTCGTGTTGATATGGCCGTCATTAGCGTGTAAAGGGACCTTAAGTTATTTTATTCTGTGTATTTATTTGGATCAGGATTGTGTTGGGAAAATGTTACTTATGTGTACGTAATTTATTTAATTAATTTCCCTGTACTGTATGTATGGGGTCTGGTGAAAGGGTGCTAATAGAAGCTATTGCAGTTAGAATGATTGCCACGGTCTATTCCGGCTAACTTATTCCTTACTTTTTTGGCATTTTTTTCTGTCCTCTATTCGTACGTGCAATGTCATGCCCTTTGACCTCAAAGCCATGTGAAATATAACCCAGCTATGTCACTGTTCACCAGGGTACTTAAAGTAAAAGTACATATTTTTTTATAGCGCGTGTGCTTAATTGTTGTCTCCTCAAATCTCAACACATGAACCATGGTCAAGCGCTTTGTAATTACCATTCATGAGGTCAAAAAAATTAGGACACGCTGCAATATGAATCACGGCAAACTATGACAAATTGTGTTAGGATTTTGTCAGCCCCATTCTAACCTTAAAATCATGCTTCTCGCTAATTAAGCAAGCCTTGATGATTCAGAGTTTGGTATCCAATGTGTCACTGCAAAGTTCAATCACGCACCAGCTTTAATTGGAGCCCAACACATTGCGGTATCCATACAATCATGCCGGTTCAGCACCAAAATGGCTTTTGTGCCGACAGCCGCGCCATCGTTTGTGCGCTTGGCTGCAGGCACCGAGGGTCAAGTTAGGTCACGGGCGTGCATGTGTGTGTTATCCTCATGGGAGTGGATGTGAATGTCAAGAATAGTGAGAGGCAAATCCCAAAAGAAGAGCCCTCATAATGGGGGGAAATGAGAGCAAGCCAACATGAGAGCATACTTGTTATACTTGTCACTATCAAACGACGGACGGGGAGATTGTTTGCAACTGGCCTTTATCTCTCATTCAGCACCTCCTTGGCCTTCATGCCTGTTGCCATTAACTCATTCGCTACCATTGACGGATATAGACGTACTTTCATTTTACCTGGGCTGGCAGTGAATGAGTTAAGCAGTGTAGGGGGGGTTGCATCTAGCCCCAGAGAAAAGCAGGTAAATATGGCAACAAAAAAAAAACACCAGGGAGTCTCTGCCAAAGCTCGTGTGACCAGAACACATGGGAGTCTGCAAATTCTGCAACGGCTACACAGCTAACTTCACTTGGTGCTGGAATGGCAACCGCTGGGATGCTGCAGTGACTAAACTGACATTCCCTATGGGATGTAGCCTTTAGGAGACAATTAAATGTTGTACTTGTGTGACACTTGCTCGCAGCAACAGACTGGTCACATCATGTTTGGGAATTGTGACGAGGGAATTTGTCTTCAAGAAAAAACGCCTACTGAATGAATCTGCCCAACTTGATTTACGGATGAATTTAGATGAGAAGCACTAAAAGGGGTGGGGGGGGGTGCAAACGTTGAACCATTTTCTGCACTGCATATCCTGTTCACGATCAGAGAGAAGCTGGAACAGATCCCAGCTGACTGAAAGCAACAGGGGAGGGGTGGACTGATTACCTGTCAATCACAGGGCTGAAAACCATTCACATTCCCACCTACAGGCAATTACTTTAGAGTATTCTATGTGGGAGGAAGCTAGAATAGCCACAGAGAACCCACACAATTAGAACACATTAAATCCAACCAGAAAAGGCACATTCCAGGAATTAAACATTTTTCTACGTACGTACATGTGATTAGTCAGAAAGACACATGGGCTTTTAAAGCACCACACACACACCATTCTGTATATCATGTATATGATCCCTCAACATAACAATTGAAAATGACATTATGTGTGATTAGAGTGGTACAGTGGAAGACTGTTTAGCACATCCGCCTCATAGGACAGAGATACAGTGTTCGATTCCGGGTCCGGCCTTCCTGTGTGGAGTTTGCATGTTCTCCTCGTTCCTACGTGTGTTCTTCAATCCAAAAACATGCATGGTTGGTTAATGGGGCACTCTAAATTGGCCCTAGGTGTGATTCTGAGTGCGAGTCCAGGGTGTACCCGCCTACTGGCCGAAGACGGCTGGGATAGGCTCCAGCACGCCCACGACCCTCTTGAGGAGAAGCGGTACAGATAATGGATGGAAGGAAATGCGTCATTGACAGTGAATAAAAAAGTGAAAAAGAGTGATTTTGCTCCATTGGTAAAAAAAAAAAAAGTTCTTTTGACAGATAAGTGCTGACTGGAATGGCAACCATGACATAACCACAAATTTGACTGGGAACTTTTAACAAAGTATAAAGCTGTAAAATGCGCCATGAAGCACCATAACTGACTGAGGAAGCAGTAAAAAGATAAGCCACAAAGGGGGGGGGGGGCACACAAGAACTTGCACAGTCTGCCAAATCCCTTGTAGATCACTTATGCAGGAATCGTGCAGTAAAGGAGAACTGAATGCTAGGTGCCTCCTTTAGTACGCACTCATTCATTCAAGTCTGCTCATCGTAATGTAAATTGGATGAATGGCTAGAAAACAGCAACAGACATTTATTGAAATACATTGAGTGAAGAGAGCTTTGGTTGGATCTGACCGCACTTTTGTCTCCTCCATATGTGCAGGAGCATCGCGCCATCAAAGGATGTGCTCACACAGTGGCACGACTGCCACTGATCAAACCAGAGAACTTGGAGTTACACTCAGCTATCTCGTTTCAAGATTTAGCATTCTTGTCTGTTGTTACCTGCCAACAATCGGCTCAAGCTGTGTGGCTGGGACTCGGGCTTTGTTTGTACACTGGCACAAAATCACGGTCACATTTTTTTCACGTTTCATTTGGGTGTAAAGAATGCTGAATATTGTATGGATCATGAAAACACTGCGGCAATGTTTATTTGCTCTTGTATGTTTTTGCAGAAATTGTAGGGATGGTTGCAAAGGGCTGGAAAATTTCAGTTTAATGGGAATATTCCAGGACTAACATGTGCCGCGTGTAATATCTTTATAGTAGAATAGTGACTGCTTTAGATCAATCCCATAATACATCAATTAGAATGTCCCTCAAGCATTTTTTTAATATAATGATGAAATAGTTTAATCTGATATTGAGTGGGATATGAAATGTAATTTTAAAGTGGAAGAATGTTACTTAAAGAGTAACATCGGGTTAATTAATACCCACGACCCCTCTCAGTCCACCACGCTTTGGGAAGTAGTCCAACCACATCGATACGATATATCTTAAAAGTTAATCCTCTTTCTCATATTAAGGAACAGTCCAGAGCTAATATATTGAACAGCCATCTGATTATTAAAACGAGACCCGAGGGACAGGTTCTGGCTCAGGACCATTCACTGAAAGAAAAAAAAAAAATCTAATATAAAGCAGGTGAGACATTAAAGCGTTTCTTCTTTTAGTAGCGCACGATTTTGCGGCTCAAAGGCATTGCTCTCCACTCTCCCAATTTTGCCGCCTTCATGCTGTCATTGATCAAGAGTTGTACCTTAATGTGCTGATACTCTTTCTCTTCCTCTTGCAGAACCTCCAGCTGCTTCAGAGCAGACTCCTGCTGGAACTCCCCACGTTCCACCTGCATGAAAATCAAGCAGTCTGAGTGCCTGTGAAAACTCTAGTTTCAAACGACAAGCGAACGTTACCGATGGAAGAATCAAACTTTTAGCACTTGTTCTTTTTTAGTATTAGTCCAACGCCTTCACTTGGTGCTGGCAGGGAACATTAATAATGTATACTTGGAAAAGTCTTCGCTCGACAAAGTGCGATTTTGTAAGTTGGCTTAGCTCATTTTTGCGCAGAGGAAGGCGGGAAGCCCAAAACCTTTTTCTTACAAATACCCGTTCCCTGGAGCAACATGCACAAAAAACCTTAATCCTGGTATGGCTCCAAAAGGGTCTTTCTGTATCTTGGAGGCATGCTGCTATACAAGTACACCCACTATAGGATTAGCCAGTCAGAATAAACACTGGAAACAGTATTGCCTGTAACATCCTATCGATAAATTTAGCCTGGACCACATGTCTTTTTGTTATGTCCTTCCTCATAAAATAACAAATTCCACAGCTTTGCCTGCAATAGTGCATTCATTATGCTAATGTCAGCTTGGAAAGAACACACCTAACTATAACATCAAATTTTGTCCGGATTCTATTTGTGACAAAGAAGTCAAGAAACGAGAGGAAAGTAGTACGTTGTGACACTCACACTCACCATCAGTTGTTTCATGGAGGCGTGCTCTTCGTTTTCCCTGGCGGCGTTATGGTCTTTGTGCACGATTTCCACCCGGATGTCGTTTTTTGCCGACACAACTCCTTTCAGATCTGTCAGAAGCAGATGGCACATTTATCTCAGTAAGCTTGCATAAATACCATTTTGTATTTGTTGACGTTCTAATTTCCCCTCTCGTGCGGTTTGCAGTATGACAGATTTTAGCGACATCCCTGGGTTGGTGACAGACCCCCCCACCACCACCACCCCTTCCCCCAAAGAAGAAAAATGCACAACAATTAATAATCACTTGTTTCCTGCCAACACAAGATTATCTCGTCCTTCATACATATGCAATCTCACACAACCTTCCGCGGTGGCTCATTGTGTTTGGGACAATGCTGATGATACTGTCAGATAAATTCTTACTTTCTGTTTTAATTTTGCTTGCAAGTTCTCTCTGGTGAGCACAGATGGAGACGGGCAGTGAGGGCATAACCAGGTGCGCTTCCTCTGTAGTATACAGACAATAGACATGCTGAAGGGACCAATAGCACAGTTTGTTCGCTTCTTGGAAAGAGACAGTTGCTGACTGTCTCAAACCTGAGTCACTTGGTACATGGGTGGGTGGTAGTGAACATAGCGCATGATGCAAATAGCCTCGAATGTGATGCAGCCAAACTGAGTTTGCGTGAAATGAGTCCTAAACGCAATCTGGCTCATAATCTTTGCAGCACAAAAAAAGATGTCCATCTCAAGAAGGGATCTCATCTTCTCTGGGGTGTGACGGTTTTTATCTTTATTTCAATAGCGGCTTTTGTTTGATTCAATGAAAAATAAGATCTGTTGCAATAGATGGACATTTTAAGTGTGATGGCGGTTTTAATGATATTTTGGCATGCATGTTTCCGTGGTTGGAATGATGACGAGCAGACTTACTTCGCTGTGAGCGGGTACAACAGAATGCTCCGATGGTGCCCATGAGGACGATGAGGGCCACAAAAGCTCCCACGGCAATGCCGATGATCACCGCCACGGGAAGAGTTTCTATAAAGAACAACAAGACGATGACAATGTATCAACAGAAAGAGACCCTAAACATTTCATGAAATTTGAATTCAACAAAATATTAAGTGATAAACTGAACAGGTAGCGGGTAGTTATTCATTCAAATACAGAAAGCTAGTCACATAATATCAAGCGACTTTAAATATACCACATTTTTCGGATTATTAGGAACATTCTCAATGAACAAGTCTCTTTTTAAAAATGTCCATATATATACGACGCACTGGGTTATAAGGCGCATTACTGCACATTAAGTCAAACTTCATTCCACTTGCATTCTGCATCCAGACATAAGCACCCAAATATAAGGCTCATTGTTATTTTTTTAGAAAATTCAAGGATTTTAAGTATACCTTATAGTCTAAAAAATACGGCAAGTCTTTGTTTAACAACAAGCGGGTAAAATATGCAGAGCTCTTGCGTCATGATGGTTGATTTAAATTGGCTTCCAAATTTTTTTCGACCTGGGACGCCAAAGTTGCTGTTTTTATTTCTTTTTTTTCTTCTATTAACACCATTATGTGACCCACGTATGCACTCGGCTTCCAGCATCCCGCCTTAATTCCCATCCTTTGAACGCGTCATCACACTCAGCTGGAAATGTCCCATCCTCATAATTATTCCGAATGTTTCTGGATTGTCTTTAGGATTGTTGCGAGTACTGCTTATTGAATAATTTCCCAGAAGGCTCTTGTGTGCCAGTGTGTATTGGTTTAAGCACAGCGGTCCTTATGTGCATCTGCGCAGCACACTGGAGGACGAGCAAGATTTCAAACCTACGGGCAAACATCGCCAGCATTAAAGGTCCTCATCAAACACTTTAATGAGGGACCGGAGTTTCCCACATTTATGACCTCCCTGCAATTTTAAACTGAAGCCAAACAACCAAGTGCTCTTCCTACACCATTAAAGGCTGCTTAATGTCTCCATTGGTCAATGTCACTTGCACATAAGCAGCATATAATTTATCATCTGCGATAAGTGGAAAGACTAAACAACCTTCCCAGTGGTAGGGAGGGAAAGGTCAACAGATAGAGGTATTCGTTTTTTAAAAGGGTCTCATAACAAAGAAAGAAAGAATTTAACGAATCTATTTGGGATCTTATATTGGACTATATTAATACAAACACACCCATGACCACTGGAACATCTGTTGAAGAGTAGTTAAAAATGTGGCCCGTGACCATAAGACGTTCTCATCTGGTTCCCTTGACGAGCATAAACTCAAAGAGGACAGGTGCCCTTGAGCAAAACACCTAAGTCCCTTAATTGCACATTGCTCCAGTGGTTTTTTCTATGCTGACTACCGTACTTAGTTTTATTGCAGTTAATATGAGGCCTGCTGCAAATCAGCTGTGATGTCATGAAAGGCTTCTAAAATGAATGAATTAATTAGCATTCTAAAATCACAAGAAGTGTGCACCGCGATTCGGACGAGACCGTTCACACTTGGGAGTAGCTGTGCGACATTTCGTTTGAACAGGACCAGTCAAGCTTTAGCATTGCTAAATTATGCACCAATTTGGTCTTGGGTTACTAAGCTTGCACAACTGCATATTTCATACAGGACCAAATGTTGCCCAGTAAAAGTCGGACAGATACTGTTGCAATGCTCAGTACGGACACGCTCATTGTGTTTTTTATTATAATTTGTGGTATTCAGTGAGACTAAAATGTATTTTAAATTGAACTAATCCGAATGTCAGTATCAAAGCAATTGGAGAGCCAGATTTGTTTTCCACCAAACCAAACAAGTCAACTGAGTAAACAACACCCTTAATAGTCATCGTGCCTTGACGTCATGTACCACGGTAATTCACTGGTCCAGACAACTACACACACAAGACACCACACAAATTCAGTCTCTACTATTAGACACCACATCCACATGAATTGGAGAAGAGGAAGATGGAACCTGTCGGACCTTGGCTCCCACCTTGTTCCTTAAGGCGTATGATCTCGGTGTCCGAGCCAAAGCTATTCCACGCAGTGCAGTTGTAAATGGTCTGGAAGTCAGCCGGCACAATATTACTCATGGTCAGTGTGGAGATGACTCCTTCCTCTGTGGTGACCGTCTCGACGGTGTAGCGACCGGACGTCCCAGACTCCAACACCGTCTCTTTCCACGACCATGCCTGTGAATGAATAATGTGTGAGATAAAGTGGACATCTGTATTGTTCAAACCCTTGTGTTGTAAGGACATATGGAAGAGTAATGACTGAACATAATAATATGTGAAAGGCATTGAAGCAACAGAAAAAGGGCTGTATGCCAACTCAGCTTTCAGTCTATTTAATAAAATGCGTTTCAGTAGTAAGAGTGTGCCTCTGTGGAAATAAATGTCACTCGGTACAGTAGGACCATCACTCTGGCCGAGAATACAAAGTCTACAGTTTGATAAATTGTGAGGCTATTTGCTTTGCCAAACATATTTGTTCATCAGACATTCCGGTCGTCTCATCCCGGTGATGGCTGTGGCGCCTGAGAACCACTAGGAGGTGCCGTGTCGTGACCTGCGGTATGTTTCTACATTTGATTAGGTGATTGGGGGACACCCGCGGTGAACGGGAGTACCTGGGTCATTTAATGAATGGCTAAAACATTCATCTTCTCTTCTCTCCTGTCCTTGCTCTCTGCAACAAGATAGTGTAAGTCCATGCGGCACTCTGCACCGTACGTACATCCTTTACTCAGCCACTGAATACGCCACTGAATCTACTGATCATTGCTGTGGACATGGACGGTACATTATCATCATCATTTGGTCCAGTTAAGTTCAATAGTTAATCTTTTCAGTCACATTGATATCTCTTTTTTCAGGGACTGCCTCGGACTTATTTAATGCCTTGCGTGCTGTTTACAATTTTTGGCTGGCTTAGCTTTGACAAAATACAGACAGTATTTCCTTAGTCTCTGTTTGAACAGACTGCCAACACAGAGAACAGGCGAGGATTGTCAATATTACCAAATTATTTGTGAGATGGGAATCTGTTGGAAATCATACTACTACAACCGCACTACAATTGTGGATGGACTATCTAATTTTCAACAACTGCAGGTGGTCATATTGCTAGACAGTAGTGCAGTTGTTTTTTTTTTTCTACTAGTCGCCTAAATCTTATCTACCTTAAACCTGAGGCACAAGCTAAACATATTTCTTTCTTTCCAAGCTGCCCCCGGCTAGCCGAATTTATTTTGCCTCAAATACGCATACACATACACACACCCGCACAAAGGTATGCCTGACACATTAATAATTAGAGCTTTGAGAGCAGCCTTTTTATATTAGACCCATAAATCTTGACAAAAACCTCCCTAACAAAGCATGCATGTAAATCAAATGAGACACAGCAGTCCCAACCCTGTCCTAAGGTGAAAAATGGTGATCATAACACCATCTAATGTTATTTAAAATTTACCTTCACTTGTTGTGATGGAGATGTAACAAACGGGTATGCTAGAGCGCTGGACAAGACATAAGGTGTGCTTTCAAAAGAAATGTACTTACAATGCGGTCTGGAGGTGGAGTACTTCGGATAAAACATTTGATTTGTCCTTTCTCTCCATGCAAGGCTTGCTGGGTCTGAGTGCTGGAAATGGTGGGTGGCCCTGTGTATATTCAAAAAAAAAAAAAAGAAAAACAATAAGCAGGAGACAGAATGTGGGCTCTCATGAAAAGGTTTGCTTTTATTAAATGTAATAACGTTCAAACACGTTTTGCAGTGTCTTCCCAGTGTCACCCAGTTTGAATGTTGCCTAACTTTTCGTACATTTTTCCACCGAGTTCTCATGAGACTGTGATTGATGAAGTGTTTCGTAATTCAGGATTTCATGAAAAAGATGTATTGCAGTCTTTTGTCCCATTGTATTGCCTACCCAAGGACATGCAAGGACTGAATGAAGGGCATGCGATTTCATTCTGGATCAATTTTCTTTTTTTTTTTTTGATTTATGGCTTGTTTGATTTCTTCCACTGAGACAAAACATACTGGGCAGCAATGGGTCTGTACTTCACGGTGTAATCGGGACAATGCAGACACAAGGTGAAATATTGCATATAGTGGGGAGAGGAGAAACAAACTGCTGTGTTTGACCTATTAACTGAAATGTCAGGAAAAAAAAAAAATATAATCAAACTCCTGTCACGCATACTACAGAGTCTACTTAAAATTAAATCAGGGCCTGTAAGAAATTTTGGTTTAGTTTAAAGTATAAACATATGACATCATCTTCTGTCAACATATCTGCTCACATCAAATCAGGCAATTTATTGTACAATATTTTAAAACATGTCAATGATTCAACTTTGACATAGGTGTGTAACTTTGTTTTTGCGTCATTCGAATCAGATTCCGATGAAATTCATCAGACCTCACTGTCATCGGCAAGTAGCTTTTTGTCTACGATTAGTTTTTTCATTTGACGTTTTTCGCGAATAATTGTTCCCGCTCTCTAAACATCCAACTAATGGTACAAGCTCGTTGTCTTGCATCATCCTCCCCGAATTTGTCTCCTAATTATGGAATGACAAACAACCACAAATTTACCAACTTGAGTGAATGTGCTCGCCTCCACTCACGTCCTCTCAAAACCGTCAATCATGCCCCCCGGCATGGATTCACCACCTATCTACACAAACTGCATTGACTTTCTATGTAATTGCGTCGTTAGAATTGTTCAATTTGCATTTGGTCAGACTGCAGCATAATTCAGTCCCTGCGAGGATGGAGGGATGACTCAACAACTATTTTGGTAGATCACCCTTAAGTGACACCTTCATCTCCCTCCCCCATGGTGAAAAAAAAAAACACGAGATTATTCCAATAGAAAACAAGGCAAGGACATCATCAAACATTTATTGAGTCCCTTGTGATGTTTCAGGTTAAAGACGTGTGTTTTGAGGGGGTGGTGCATGAGGCATCTTGTTGATTAGTGACAACAACCCGCTTCATTTGCCAACTTCCTCCAAACTCTCCGCCAGCTCTATGCCAATACATAATTGTGTCTTCTATTAAAATGAATTAACATTTTAATGAGACTTTGCCAGATGGAGCTTTGGTATGTTACCGGAAGACTGCAGAATGAATGATGCCACCGACTTGAGTCAAATGTATGGAAAGCTTGTTTTGCTTTTTCACTTATTTGTCTCTCATGACAGAATTACTGTCACATATGTGTTATCGTTTGTCGGTACATGAAACATGCATGTTATTTCTCAGACTGCAGCATGTAAACATAGAGCAAGATCAATAGCTTGCAGGCTGCAAAGGGCTTGGGGTCGTAGCAAAATAAAGGATCTATTCTATGGATCCGTCTTGCAAATGAGGAGCGTAATTCGCTTTATCTCCCTGACTCAGGTTAAAAGTGAGTCATGATGTTGAACAAAAAAAACAAACAAACACTTTGTGATCATGGCTGTGGGCGGCACTACACCACATTAACGTTCGCAGCAGGGGAGGTCATCAAAGTGTTGGGTGCAATTTGTCATTCATTGGAGGAGGCACCGACACTGGAGTGGACATTGCAATCTGATTACACAAGCGCTGCGTGGGTATCAAACGGCCACTGCTTACATTTCTCTATCAACCAAAGCTCAACATTTATCTTAGAAGTTGAAAAAAAAAACCCAACTGTTTTCGCTTTCTTTTGTTCTCGTGAAATAAGAGGGAACAAAGCAGGTACAGAAGCAGACAATTGTCTGATACATGCTCACTGGTGGCCAGGTTCTTTATAGAGGAGGAACGGGAGACTCCTTTGTAAGAGGATGTTGTCAGCTCGATGCTGACAACATCACTTTTAGACTAAAATAGCGGCGGTGATGTTTAATAAATGATAAGATAAGTGACAACCGTCATTTAGTTCAATTCTTACAATCCAATTATTGTTTAGTATTCTCCTTCTTTTGTGGGATCCATTTTTACATTGCAACATAGGGGGTGTTTTTCCATATTTTTAAACAAAATCATACACTAATGCAGGGGTGGGCAATTTTTTTGATCGCCGGGCCACAATGGGTTCTAAAATTTGACAGAGGGGCCGGACCAGGTGGAGATGGATGGAGTGTTTTGGTAAGCTCACCTCATCGGAGAAAAAAAATACATTTAATTTTAAATGAAAGTGAACAACAGCATTACAACAATATATATGACTTTGAAAAACCACAGTATTTAGAAAATAAAACATTAACAAGGTTTATTCAATTATATTTTTTTTCAAGTTTGGCGGGCCCAATTAATACGTTAAACGGGCCGCATGTGGCCCCCGGGCCATAGTTTGCCCACACCTGCACTAATGCTTAAATGTCCTTCACTGGCAATGCTTTTTCATTGTTTCATAATTCTTGTAATTTCCATGAATAAATTCCTACATACTCCTGTAATACTCCAACTGTCGGCATCCTTAACATCAAGGCAAGTTACTGTACATGCAGTGTATCGCTCATATTCAACTGGTCAGAAAAACCGACCCAAAATGCACTTTTCACCCTCATTAACTTGCTATTTTCTTCCATGTGCAGCTTTAAAGAAGTTTAAAGAAGGCTGAAAATCTCATTAACTGGGCGCATAAAGTCTGTCGAGCAAGAAAAATGGCAGGGGGAAAAAAAATCTATATCGGCCTGATGCTCTGTGGGGTCTGAAGCCCTCCTGTTTCCTTGCTGTGATTACAGCCTTTCTAATCTTAGGCTGTTATTTGAGTCATTATGCCTTTTTATTTATCCAAACACACTTGGAATTGTGAGAAGAAAGAAATAATCCCATAAAAATGTATTGATATAATAGGAATGAATACCCCGGCGTCTATGTAAAGGAAAGCTTTTCAATCTTATGTAAAGTAGCTGGAAATGATCTTAAAATTATGCATATAGTAGTTTAGTAAACATTTGCATTTCTGATATTCAGGGTTTTTTTTAATTTAATTTTTACAGTTTATTGAGATAACTGACAAACATCTCAAATGTGAAGATAACATTTTTTTCTGGCTGAGCTTGATTTAGGAAAGCTTGCCTAAGAAGTTCCACATTATTAAGTTTAGAGCACTAATGCCGGGTGATTTTCATCCACATAATTCTGGTCATGTGATTTTTATTGTGTTGCTACTATCTGAGTTGCATGGGTCTTTGGATAGCTTCAAGATGCTCACTGATGTCATTAATGGTATTTTTGTTTCCCTCCTCCCATCTGTAATTTTTTTCAAGAGGCATGCGTTTGGGTGATTTTCACCCGACGATAATGTTGCAGAGTAACGTGTTTTACGGGTGGAATTCACCTGATGTTAGTGTTGTTGTGTTTAAATCAGGCACTCTTTGCACTTTTCAATGAAATCAACATTCAGGCCGGCCGCTTTCTCTGCCCCATTTCATCCACAGCTGTCATCCCATCACTGGTTTGGCTATTCTGGCATGATAACAAGTGTGTAACATTTGGCGAATGTTAATTTATATCTGAAATTGTTAGCTACGCAGATTTATTTTTTTCAACTAGATTTTTGTTGGCTTGCTACGATGTTGTACGTAAAAACAGGGTAAAAGTGTCGGGAAAATCTGTAAAATACCCAACTGAGAAGGAAAACTGTGATGAATATGGTGATCATGTGGAAACAAAAGTGATGGATGGCAGTGATAAAGTGTGGTTGCCGCCCCCACCAGAAAAATGGTCACCCAAGGACCTGTTGCTTCTACATTTAATGCCCGTGCCTATAAGTTAAGTTCAAGATGTTTCAGAATGTGCATGTAATCACGAAATGCTAATTAAATTCATATAGTCAAGTGAATTTGGTCATTTTTCCCTCCTCTTAATGGGAAATTAATAAACCAATGTCGTCATAAGATATCCAGGCATACTCTTGCCATGGGCATAGAATTTCACTGGATGACAGAGTTTGAAAGTTTTGTCAAAAACGGCCTTGTAATTTGGTCAACAAATACGTTTTTGCGTTGATGTCGTATTTAAGTCTAGAATTCTTAAGGACATCTTTATGCAATGACGGATATAATATGATTTATTTTCACAGTTCTTGAAAGCCGTCTTTGAAACTGCTGTGCATAATCATTTGGAACAATGTCGTTTGAGTTCTTTTCCAAACAAATCAACATTATACAAGCTATGTTATATCATATATTTAATGATGATCGTAAACTTGAATTGACTATTTAAAGATGAACAAAAACAACACAGTACGCAGTGTATTGTATACTACAGTCTATACCGTGTTGGATGTAAATAATCACATACATGGATGTGTTCAGCCTTCCACCACGCAACCTCATTTGAGGTGCTGAGGAGCAAATTCATTGTGAGTGTATGAGAAGAGTAAGCAATATGTATCCATTAGTGACTTAAACGCAAACTGCCTCCCCTGCTAGCTGTTTGATTATAATTAAATTACAGTCTTCCCCAGGGAAAAGCAGCAATCCTTGTGTCTATGCGCTTTGCCACTGTGGGAGTCGGCAACAGGGAGCGTCACGGCGGAGCGAGACAGACGGAATGACACATGCAATTTAAATGAAGTCGTTAAAGGGCTTGGAGGATCACTGCAGGGAAAACAAACAATAAAGAAATTTCAATGTGCAGCAGAGACTTGAACGCTACAACCACTGACTGTGGCGGTATCATGGCTGCGTTATGGGCGTGGAACTTTGTGGCTAGGTGGCCCATGTGCATGGCACACGATAGATAGTTGCAAATCAAAATTACAAGGTACATAGAGATTAATTGCTTCTCTCTCCTGTTTGTGCCGCTAATTGGAGATGGCTTTTTTTGTGTTCACTTATCAAATAACTCGTCTTGAGAATTGATACATAGTGGAATATTATCATTTTGTCTGATGACTACAATTTTGCTTTTATATGTGTATCAATGGGAATTTTTTTTTTTTTTTTGGGTGGATAATCTTTAATGCCTTTCTAACGTACAATTATTGAAGGAAATTCTATTAAGTAGGTTTACAGTATAGCCTATTTAGATGATCTTGCCCTTATCCACCATGGCAACACTGTCACAGTGCAATCGTTTGTGCGTACGCAAGCACCGTGTGTACTCTCTAACATGTTGGACAATCAGATTCACCTCCAGCGCTAACTAAAAAATGACTTGAAATGCCTCGCGTGGTTTGGGAAATAAATGTCAATTATTCAGCAGGGCAAAAAAAAATAAAATAACGTGGGAGGCTTTTGAATGTCAAATACCAATTCTAGCAAGGCGGAGGTAAACACAGCAGAGCTTAGGAAAAAAAAAAATAAGAAAAGGCATTCGGATCTCGCTCGAGCGCACTTTGCAAAGACAACATAAAAATAATCTGCAGCTTGTTGTGTTGTTCCCGAGGACACTTGGAGTTGTGCTTCATTGTAATCCTAATTAAAACAATCCATCTGCTTTCTCCTTCTTCTCATCATGTATTCTGTTTACTTATTGAGGCTTTACAAAGGAAGGCCGCGAGTAGATTTCAATAAAGTGAAAACAATGGAATTAGTCATGACTTTGCCTGACGCCTCTTCTTGCCTTCAGTTCCAACCACATTCATGGCGGTTCATCGACAGTCCCGGTTTTGATCCGATGCTACGGGGGGAATTCTGTTAGCCCATTCCTTCTGATATGCAAAGCAAACGCCTTGGTTTTGAAAGGGAAAACCCTCACACGCCCCATTCTCTTCTTGATGTATTTTCATCCACAAATCAGCACACAGTTGCTTACAGGCAAACTCTTTTGTTAGCTTTCAATATGTTTAATCGTACATTGTCAACGTTAAGTACACATCACGTTGCAAGACTCGAAAAAAAATAACCTTGTTCTTTCAGCGGCATCATTTCCCACCAGTTTTATTATTAACCCAGATTGTTTTTGCACGGACCACCTGAGAAATAACCGACATCTAAGAGTCAGTGCCACAGTGCAGTGTTCCCGGAATATCAAGCAGCACTAATGAAGTTGTTTGTTTGAGGGTTGCCGGGTCTCCCACCAAGGCTAATAATCATTAGTCAGTCAGTGCCTCGGAAAAAGCCGCGTTCATGTGACTCTTGGATTCTCTTGTAATTGTCTCTAGACATACATTGACCATTTATCACCTGGCAACAGTGAAACCAAACGCATTTTTTTTTTTTAAAGATTGTGACTCTCTATTGAAAAAATGGTGTGAGGCAAATTTATGATTAATTAAATCGCTTGCTTCGTCTTTTCATCGGATGGGGCCGAAGCCAACGTTGGAGTCAAATGACTTCTTGGCAGATGACCAATAGCAAAATGAAACTAAAGTGATCATCAAATTGAGTAAACAACTTTGCATTGGACTTTGACTTGCAAATGACACGTCTGAATCCATCTTACCATTTACAGTGAGAGCAACTTCCTTCTCGCCTGCACCAACTCTTGGCACAACAGCACGACAAACATACTTCCCAGCGTCCTCCTGCCGAACCGATTTCAGGGTTAGAAGGTTCTCATTGCTAAGTACCTGCAAGAAATATGAGACAAAAATATATAAATAAAAAGCTACGTCAATACACAATGCGCGTCCAAATATGAAATAGTAATAAAGGAAAATTACAGAGGGGAAAAAAAGCATTGCAGCGTGTGGACTATTGGATACTATAAAGGGTACCTCTTCTCAATTATTAAAATCCAATTTAGGCTCTATGCTCAGTGGAATAAAGGGGTTCATGCTGCCCTTCCAGGATGAGAAAGAGAGGTGGAATGAGTTGGAATGTGGGGATCAAACTTATAAATGGCATGTTAGTGAAGGTCACTAAAGAGTTTAGATTAATGACCTGTACAAAACAATGTCGATGTCATGGGGAACTATACAGAACACACAAGTCCTAGTTATATTTCTTACACAGGGGGACCGCTAACTCTGCTGATTGTGTCATTTGATTTTGATTCAATTACTCTGCATACATTGTGTTTTTTCTCTACCGTTTTTGCGAAACTTGTTCAAAAAGTGTGAAAGATCTAAAACGGGCATATTATGGAACATTGAATCTTGAATAGTTTGTACCCAAAAGTGCGTATTTTGTTATGTGGTGAGCGAGCATTTATTTATTTTTTTTAATTTAATTTAATTTTTTTTTTTTAATTTACCTAATAATCGACATTACTCTGCCATTTGACACAATCTGAAAAATAATGTTGAAGCCAAAAGGTAAGCTTCATTCAGTTTTGTTGAATGAACAGGATCGTTTTTTATTAACATACATGGACTGAAGGCTTTGAAAGACTGATGGAATAAATGCAGACGGAAGCGATTTTCGGCATTCCCCCGGATCGCCACGAACACGAAAGTCAAAGACCAGTGGCACTAATGTATCCGCTGCATGCGGCTCATAACGGATCTGACCACTAATTGGCATGAGTGAAAATCCTCGTCGAGTGGACCCTCACAATTCGTGGGGCATAGAGACCAGAACTATAATTGCCTCTCATTTAAATGCATTTGGGGGGAAAAAAAATAAATCAAAATATTCGCCCCAAAACACAGATGAAGATTGATGTGTTTTCTACAAAAAAAAGGTCCATTTTATTGCATTACAAGAGCAAGTGCTTTTTTTCCCAACACAATCTGGTTTCAAATAGAAGAATGTTTTACGATGGTACTCATTTGAGTGACTATTTCTCTTTCTTTGTGGAAATAAATGCTGTCCTCAAATGGAATTGAAAAGTGTCCGAGCATCCTGGAATGGATTGTGCTTGACTTGCAAAAAGCAACACTAACCACTCCAGAACCTCTCTTCATCCACACTATCGTAAGAGAGGGATTTCCTGTCCAGGCACAGTTGAATACTGCATCAGATCCAAGGTCCACCTGCAAGGACTGAGGCTCTGCTGCCATGCGAGGCCCAACTGTTGAGAAAAACATCCTGATCAGGCATAGTGAGAAACGGAAAGTGCATTAATACAAAGACGCTTCGTCAAGGTTCCACTCACAGTAGACGTCGACATTTCGGCTAATGTTGGTGCTGCCGAGTTGGTTTGTTACCGCACAGGAAACCGGCTCTGTGAAGAAGGAGTGGTCTACAATCACCTCATATGTGTCGCCGGAGACCTCCTTTATTATACTTCCTCCTTTGGCCCACCTAGTAAGGGGATTTGAAAGAATAGTGAGGAATGGAGCAAAGAAAAGTGGGAAAGACATTAAAACAAATTTTTCGCACCACTTTTCAAGTGAATAGTTTGCTTTCTTCACGTGAATAGGCGAATGTTACAGAAAGATCCAAGGCAGTTAGGAGCCAATGAAGCGCAAGGCAGAAAGTGCTTAAGAAAAATAAAAGCACAAAACTTTCACAGCTTTCACCTTTGACTATTGTCATTGTGTGCAAGTGACAGCTGACATTAGTAGTTTGACGGTTGACCATGAAAGAAAACAAAGATGGCCCTCAAAATTGTAGTTACACTTGAAATCTACAGTAAATTACTGCAATTTAGGCTAAGTTCATACTGCAGGTTAGTTTAGATAATTTCGCCCAATGTGCCATGTATTGATTTTTTTTCATGTCAATATGAATAGTAGTATTCAGATTTTTCTTCAAATCCAACCTAGAACTCATTCACGTATGGATATAATCGGATAGGTATCTGATCCGACTGTTGTGGGACACTCAGGTCGCACACACCTGTGACCTATATGTCATCAAACAGCAAAAAATAAATTAAAAAAATCATAAACACATGGCAATCTCAATGTCCACACCACAATCCAATGTCAATTAGATAACAGTTGCCAGATGCAGGAGCTTCAGAGCAGAGGAAACTCTTTTGTTCTCCATGGCTAAAGTGGGGCCATGCTTGATTGAAATGTTATCATGAGGAAAAAAAAAGCTTGCCTCATTCAATCACCAACTAAAGTGGAGCTGGATATTAATTGGAACTTCACCGGATTTTCCTTTGAGGGGCGTATGTAATCAGTAATGTCTCGGTTAAAAAAAATAAAATAAATTCCACGAACATCTAATCTCTAATAAAGAAGCATCTGCTACAGTAATGCTTTATTTAATGGATGAGAAAGTACATACATAAATAATGACATGCTTTGAAAGTATAAATACAAGTCTAATAAAGAGAAGTGATTTTGCAAAGAAATGCATCAATGGGAGACGCGGCACAATTAAAAAGAAAATAATCAGTGATAATCACTAGAAATGATTTACTTTGCATTCCTGAATGAGTATCGTCTTGAGTCCTTTTTCTGACAATGATGATAAAGATGATGGCAATGATATAATTACGTGCGAGACAATAATGACAGTGATAAGGATGATCATGGCGATGATGGTGTAATTGGGGATGACAGCAGTGTTATCCATCTCGGTGCAAATTACTCTGAGTAGGAAGTTTGGGAATTATTGTGGAAACAGTAATTGAGTGAGATCGGTTTGGTATTTGCAGTTAGAGCTTTCAGGAAAATTTGGAGGTCTTCACCCCTACGAAAGTGTCTGCTTTAGACAAGTGCTTGAGTGACTATTGTATGGAGTAGCCAAATCAGTGTATATTAATTGCATGCACATATTTTTGCCCATAAACACCGGACTCGGCACTGTGTCGTTTTAATTTAAATATGTGTTATTTTGAGTGAGAAAAAAAATACAGCAGTCAACCACACATACGGGGACAGATGATTGGATAATTTCCAAAGATGTACTATGCGGAAAATGTTTATGTACACATTCAAATCAGGTGTTACTATTAACAAATGACAGTCCACTAAAATATTGTAAAATATATCAATGGCAGACAATAGCAACCATCTTTTTTTTTTTTGCAAGCAGTGAAGGTCTAATACCAATGGGGTCAATCAAAATCATTTTATTAGAACAACAGGATCTGAACCATGTAAATAATCCAAAGAGGGGCATGCAAATAAGGAGCTTTGTTGGTGCTTTGGTGCGCAGTTCTATGGAGCAGACATGGGACCTCATTTTCTTTGTTTGCCACTCTATGCAATCTCTAGTGGCTTCTTGTTTATTTCTGAAAAAAAAAAAAAAATCTGGTTTCTTCATCAAAGGTTTGAAACTGGATTGCATCCCAGCTGGCTGTACTACCTATATGATTACAATGAACACATTCCCAGCAAGCCATTCTCCAATATAAATCTATTTTATAATTTTCTGATCTCGTTGCATCGTTACAGGTTTGATTACCACGATGAAGCCACATTTAACGATTAATTTGGAACAGTCAAGCTCACTAATGAAGCCGGTAACAAAAGCTCTCCATGTTGTATTTTTTTGTAGCCTCAGCAAATACAGATGACACATTTTGTGCATATAGCAAGCTCAGTCCATGAGTTGTTTCTTAAATGTTAATGCCTTAAAGTTAGATTTATGGGCCACTCCAAGTAGTGTTAGTCATCAGAAACCACAACGACTTTTGCCTACTGTCGGCAGTATCTCGGACTCTTGTTTCAAGTGTCTAGTAAATGGAGGGTTGCAAAGTGGTGCAGTGGACACTGGGAATGGATGGCTCTCCCAGGGTTGGCAAAGAGGCCGTTCATCTAAGAGCTAGCCTGTCCTTGTGCTTTATCTGATCTGGGGTAGACAGAGTGTATTAGCACTGAATAATAGCCTCACACTGCATGATCAGCTTCCTGCCCTCCTCGAGTGATATTGCTCTCCACAGGGTGAATTTGTGGGGGGTTCTCACAAGTCAAAAGGCTTTCAGGCGTGCATTATGGGTCCCCAAAATCCCCACTCTACCATCCACCTCCAAATGGCAATAGCGCATAGAATGGTGAAGTGCTTATATAAGATAAATCTAAGTAGGAGACTTTGAAAGAGGAGTTTTAACAGTGAGGGAGAACGTGGCTCTAACCTTGAAATATCAAAAGTCATTACTCTGTCTGGATATTATTGAATGCTTGCGTCAGTCACAAAAAGCCAGACACCACAGTGACATCGAAGGATAGTGAGGTCGCTTAAACGAAAAGCAACCACACAGTGCTGAGGTTGTTAATGACTAAAACAATGAACACAGTGGGGTCAAAGAAGTATAACAAGATTAATTTACAAAAAGTCGACAGGTACAAAACCGAAGCTGAACTTTGATTGCGGTAGATGGTTGTATGGCAATTTAATATTTCTTTGCAGAAATGACGTGACTTGGAGTTTGACTTGATGGTGGCTATATAGGAGGAAGCTACATATGACCACCAGAACCAATAAGACTCATCCCCCTGTAAATATCTCCTAATTTTAGAGTTTGGTGTAATGGTATTGCTATGTCACTAATAAGTAACATGATAAAAGTGGTTAATTATGTATTCAAACAAAACAAAACAATGTGCCTGACACAGAATAACTGGATCATTCCTAATAGAATATTACTGTAGT
This sequence comes from Idiotropiscis lumnitzeri, assembly GCF_059441095.1. Taxonomy (NCBI): domain Eukaryota; kingdom Metazoa; phylum Chordata; class Actinopteri; order Syngnathiformes; family Syngnathidae; genus Idiotropiscis; species Idiotropiscis lumnitzeri. The sequence continues at coordinate 10,649,780 of NC_142397.1, read as the reverse complement.
TTCCTGAAAATAAGGCGCAATTTAAAGTCAGAATTTTTTTTCAAAGTGGACCGTAAGCCTAATTATGCAGTGTGCCGTGTGTCTATCGAATTTAAAAAATCTGTAAATGCTGTTGTGATTTTCTTGACCGCTGTCTGGTAGCATTGCCGACACACTGCTTATGTAGAGGAAAGGCGGACGTGAAAGGGGAAGCGAAAGGCACACCACTAATAGGTCTTGCAGCACAAAAAATGAACTCGGAGCTTGCCATCATTCCGGGAAGCTTGACGAAGGAACTCCAACCATTTGACTTCGGTGTAAACAGGTCGTTGAAAGCGAGGTTGCGAGCGGCATGCGAGTGCTAGATGGCACATGGCAAACGCAGCTTTACAGCAACAATGTGAATAATTGTGGATGCTAGGGCTAACCATTAGCAACGTTAGCCGCTAATGTGTCTGCTTGCACTGTTCAAGCTTTCGCAAAAGCCGGCATTATTTCTGAGGAGCCGCACGCCAAATAGAATGACGACAGGGAACCCGTCGTGTTAAATGTTTCAAAAAAATTACAACAAAACTCGGTTTTGCGCCTGTTGCTTTTTTAAAAACATAAGCTAGCATGCATGCTTACGTATTAGCGTGCATGCATGTTATCGCATGTTTTAAGTTGGCATATGTTTTACCATGCGCACAATAATAGGGTAAGCCTTATGTATATGTCAAATGCAGAAACAGCTCCTCGTAACTTGAAAAAATAGAATCACACCAGCCATTGCATCTTAGCTCTTAATATCCGTAGCAGAATTGTGCTTCAAGCATTGATCCAGTCACCTAACAATAGAGGTGAAATCTCTTTGCAGGTGCAAAGACATCCTGTCTCTGCTGTGCATGCAATCAAATACAAACCTTGTTTTCAACAATATCATTGAAACCACCCCAACCCTAACCCTCTCTCCACCACGACCACACTTTTTTTTTTTTTTTCAAAAGGCCAGAATCCATCAAAAAGGGTAACATCTCCGTTTTTGTTGTACATCCATTTCATTTCCCAGTGTCATTACACAATTCTTGGCCAGCCAAATCCTTTTTCTATTGATTTCATTCCATTTATTTTTCACCATGTTTTTAAACAAAACTCCCACACAGTAAGAAAAAAGATGTATCTATTGACAAATCAATTCAGCATCACTCCTTTGCAGTACCGCACAAGAATATATGAGCGCAATTAATATCCATTTTGTTGTATAACGGCGGATATGCATATCCAGAAGTTTGGAAATAGATTGATGGACAACATTTCAAACTGTTAGACGCTGAAATAATCCACAGAGTGCTAGAGTACAAAAAATGTAATCATATAGATGAACAGTAACTCCATGTGTGCACAAAATCCATGTGCATCCATCTCCGGCACGGCAATGTACACAACGCAAGCACATCCCCAAGGGGGGAACCTGTCATCATACAGTACACTTGAACACAAAGCAATCTTTCCAAAACAACAAAAAAAAGCTGTAATCTTGAAATCTTGACCACAAAGCAAAAAGCTCCACAACAAATCACAGGATTGTTTGACTGCAACCTCGTCAGACATGACAAGACTTCCTTTCATGGGTTTGTGACCTCTATGCTTTTGTTTTTAGAATTCAGCGGCTACCACACGCGCTCCTTTACAAGAGTTGCCTGGACAAAGATAATAACGCTTGCTTTTCACTGACGCGGTCAGAAAGGCATTCATTAAATTCACAGTAGCTAATTGACCTAACTAAAAGATTTACACTTCTCAGTATGATAGACAAACAATACAAATTTACACTTCTCTGAGAGCATCAGTGATTAATGGGCATTGCCAAGTTAGTAAAGGCAGATATTGAAATAGAACTCGTGTGTTTAACCTCATCATCTGGACTCATTAACTGTCTGCTTGGTGTAAAATACATATTAGAATGTAGATAAAGTTAGCACTGAGGGAATTTTGCTGGAAACTTCCTTGCAAAAACTTCAGCTTCAGCAACTAAAGCACAAATGTGATAATGACCTCACCTGAAAAGTGTGACAGGAGGGTTGGCCTTTGCGGAGCAGTGAAATCTCACAAGGTTTCCCTCAAGAACTGGCTGGGGCTCCACAGAGAGATTGACAAGAGGAAGATCTAAAAGAGAGCACAGACACAAACAAGATATATACAGTGAGTGTCAGTGGTATGTTGAACACGCACGTAGCGAACTGAAAGAGATGATACATTGTCTGTTCTCGTTGGCTGCTTGCTTGCGGAAATAAAGTCAGAAAATATGACATTTTTATAAACACAGCATCAGGGCTACACCAGGAAAGGAGAGCTAAAACGAATCTATAAAATAAGGAAAAAAAAAAATCATATGATTACGAGAAACGCCCAGAATTTCTACAAGGGTGTGTTTCGAAACATATTTGAATTTAGTAATTATATTATGACACAGTTGTGATATTAAAAGAAACACAAGTAAAACAGAACATTCTAGGAATAAAGTCACCGTCATAATATTGACACCCCTCCTCTAAACTAAAATTGCATTTTTTAAAATGTTTCATGTGGACTAATCTAAATATTTTTGATGTATATAAATATAATTTGAGGCCACGTTTTATTCTTCCTTCCATCCAGGTTATCTAGTGAAAACAGAATGAAATCATGCATTAAGGAGGAACCGCTACCTGTTATGCTCTATCATTATTACAATGTTCTGAGAATGAAATCAAAGGAAAACTTGACTTTGTAATGAGTTTCAGTAAATGGCAATTTGCAAAAAAAAACAAAAAAAAAAAAACATTGAGGAGTCCTCAGTGCGATCCACTACAAATATAACAATGAGCAACATCAGAGAAACATAACAAGCATTCAGATTATGTAAATGTAATAAACAACTTAATTTATCCTAATTGAGAAAGGTGGGTTTCTTTTGAAGGTACATGCTCATTTCCATTTCAATGCTGTCTCCTGTGGAGAAAAAAAAAAGGAACATTGCTATTTACTCAGTAGGCCCGCATGCACGGGGCCGTTTTGCAGATTTCGCAACCAGAAGCTGGCTGTTATTTTTCATATTTTTATTTTTTTTTCCTGTAGGTGTTGTGTTTTATATTTGGTCTTGCTGTTGACAAAGACTGCCGTTTGGGAACAGTTTTTTTTTTTCTTCCTGATCATGCCAAATGCAAAGCATTAAAGCAGCACATTTTCGCTATAGCATTTTAGTCCGGTGCTGTATCATCTTCGAAGGTCGAATTCAAAGATCATTTTGATAACCTTCAATGCGATTCCAATGCTGCTGCCAAACTCAAGAAATTAAAAAAAATCTACACAGAGCCTTTTACTGTATTTACTCTACTCAGTTCTACAACCTAATCATTACCTTTTGCCATCTGTAGTTGTGGTGGTGTTTTGTTACAGCATCAAGGACAGTAGATTAGTCATTTGGGTAAGGGATGGTTTTCGGTGTTGATGCTTGTGCTGCCATCTGTTTCAAAATGTGCACTGTGTCTTTGCTCTCTATGTTCAACACTTCTAATGTAATAACAAGGGACTGTACTTGGACGGGGATGAAGAGCAGTCCAACAACAGACAAACATTGCTGTTATGAAGCCAAACAGTAAAGTGTGTATTGCTGCAAATGGGGGTGGTTTTAATGTGGAGGGAAACGGATTTTTGCCCTGCGGCAGTGCAGATGTTTGCCTCTTGCTCAGCTGTCGTGAAGCCCACGAGGAGGAAGTGGTCCAGCTCAATGAATTTTGTAGGAAATAATCCGAAAAAAATAAGCATTATGTTACATTGAAACTGAGATATATTCTAGCATCACTGACTGTTGGTGTATGCGTGCCTTCTGCCATAGTGAGGCACAAAAGAATGTGCTGCCTCAAATAGTAATTTCCCCCAAAATGTGCTTCCCCAAAATGCAATTGATTTCAATGATTTTAACACTGTATTCCAAAATGGGTCTTTTCAAGCAGTTAACAATTAAAACCATTTAAGAATTTAATCAATACAAAGAGATATTATTACATTATTATATATTAATAATATAATAATAATAGTAATAATATATCCATATTATTACATTATTAAAAAAAGAAAATGGTGCCGGCCAATAGATTCAGTAGGTGGGCAGTTGAAAAAATAGTTGAATACAGTTAAAAAAAAAAAAAAAAGTCACTTAATTTAAACACAAAATGAAAGCCTTTTGAAATTCTTATGAAGTCATGTAACTATCTCTCAGCATTTAATACACCTTGACTGTGCCAGGCTGGAAAGGAGTGACCTGTAAACCACAACAAACATATATTCCTCTTTTGGTAATACTAAGTTAACGGCATTGGTGAGTTTTCTCTGTGTAGTCTTTTGCGATGAGTATGTGTGCCTGTTACAGGGCATGTGGGTGTGTGTCAAACCAATCTACACTTGGAGCTGCAATGTTAGTCAGCCCGTTGGGTGTTTTTAGCCATGCAAGTGGTTAATTGCGTGGACAAAAATGTGGGCAGAGGGAACCTCAAAGGCGAAAATGACAGATGCGGCGCTGGAGAGGCCTGTAATAAAAATCCAGCCAGAAGCTGAAGAGCAGCAAAGCAGACATTAAAGAGTTGGGGGAGAGATGTGGAAGAGAGGAGGGGGTGTGGTGTTTTTGCTAATAGACACACTAATGTCAAAGCCAATTCATAACACATTCTACAAAGCATTCAACACTGCTCTTTTTCATCTATGCCAATCGCAATTTTTTTAACTCTTCTGGCCCAGCTGCCAAGAGACTTTTGACAACACAAACGCACATTACGAGCAATCCATCCAATGACTGAAGCTGACCCGTAAAAAGACAGATCATGAAGAGATGCAAAATTTTATCCAAATTAATGTTTTTTTTTAACATCTAACCTTTCAGCCTCGCTGTGCATTGACTCAACAGAAAAATCCGATTGCTATTTTAATATAAAAATGCTTGACTTGCAGAGAGGGTGGTATACTGAAAAGGTGATTGCACATTTATAATTTAGAATGCTGATTACTTAGATTAATCAAACAAAGAGGCGCAAGGGTATGGTTGACAGAGGTAAGTATAGGAAAAAAACAGAATGAAACATTGATTGTTTTTTTTCTATCTTTCTTAAAATTCCCAGTTTCTGCAGGTCACTGCAGACAGCTGTTCGCAAGTAGGACCAGCCTCAGACATGAGGGTGGTTGAGCTGTTTTCAGACCATCTGGCTTGCTGCGTCTAGCCTCAACAATATGATCCCACTGTCATATGGATGGCTGGGCTTGCTATTTCAGTAAACAACTATGCGGTCATACATACTGAGGCATTCCAGCATAGACCAATTTATCAATTTGATTTTATTCAGAAGGCTAAATAAAGACCTGTTCATTTTTGGGACATGAGAAAAAAAAAATCCTGACTTGTAACCGACTCAATTTTGAGCAGATTAGTGTACTTTTGCCCAAATTGGGGTAATTAATTTGACACAGCAAATGAATATATATTTTTTCATGAATTTTAACCTCAGCTAATTTGACTCATTAATTAATTTCTTGGTAGTTTCAAGCCATCATCAGTATGGGAAGTTGTAACCACTTGTTGAATCAAAGTGCCCTCAGTGGCGGCTCCAGGAAGCTTTACGTGGGGTAGCAGGCGGTTGCTTATTACTTATGTCACTAGTGGCATTCATCCCTCATCATCATTAAATTAATATTTATATTTTATAAAAAATTATAATAATGCACCACCAATCAAGGGTTTAATCCAAATACACTACTATGTTTGAACTGCTAGAATATTTTTTTTCCGAGTCTAATACTATACTGCACATACCCTTGCACTCTGTCCATCTCACTTTCAATTCCCTTACAGGCATATTTGCAATTATTTGCTTGATTAAGCAAGGAGAGCGTGCAGTGTTGCCGAGTCTGCTACCAAAACCTCCCCAATTTCACATCTGCATGTCCTTTATTAATTAGTCTCAACAAATGGCATTTTACACGCCGGTCGGCTTGTTTGCAATGCAAACACACTGCAAAGCCTGGCAGCACCTTCATCTGCAAGCATATTCCGATGTGGGTCACTGCTCTTTGAATGCAGATGGACTAGAAAATGTTGGTGGAATATTTATGACGTTTGTGTGATTAGTGGGCAAGGCCATAGTTGGCATAGTGATAAGGCAAAGTTGTTCCTGAATGTCCTTACTGTGGTTAGATATTTACAAGATAGAAATTTAGATTACACCTACACAACTTCATTATTATGATATTCACAGAGGCAGAATTTTTTTTAAACAGCTCTTGCACCTAATGAAGTGTCCAGTGACTTTAAGAGGAAGCACAGTGGGGTGTTTTCCACTGATTACTGAAGTCTAAAGGGAATAAGTGAAGTCATGCATTAGAGCGAGTCGCTCATCCGTTCTCAATAATCATTGTCCCCCTAATTGACTGCAATGGACAAATCTGAAGTCAGCAGTCTGTCCGGACTTTGCAATTACACCTCATCACCTTAAATCCCAATTATTTTCGCACAGAGTGTATTTAGATGGGATTTTGTTTAACCCCAAGACAACCCGATGTTAACTTTTTTTAGTGAGGTGAATGCAAATTATGATCGTTGGTAAGAAGCTACTGCAGTTAAAATACACTAAATATACAGTTGTTTTGTTTCAGGTGATGCTGACAGAATAAAGCAGCTGTAGCAGCATACCCATCACCAGGGGTGGGCCATAGGGGGCCGTGCCCCCGCACCTCCAATTCGAGGCATAGATTTCTAAAAATCTTGGTATTATTATTATTAAGAATAATAATATTATTACTAATATTATTTCATGGTAGCTATTTGTGTGTTGTGAAATGTTGATTTACTTATCACTAAGAAATTTAAAATCTAAAGAAACAGGGATGTGCTTTTTGTCTGGACAGTCTTATCTGCAACAGCCAATCACAGACTTACTGAAAATAATATTGAGTACACAGGCGGATACATGACGAATACTCCCGAATTTAGTGACAAAAGCTTTGTATTCTACATTGTTTTCTGCCATCAATATTGCGTTTTCTGAATTTATTTTTTTTTTTTAGAAAAAAAGTACAGTTTATCTATTTGAGCTGTCATAAATGCAACAAATATTGGCATCAAATTTGAAGATTTACATGAAATACATTTTGGCACGAAATCCGCAATTTCTCTTTTTTTTCCAGAAACTAGATTTTCTGTTAAATTAGTTCTACAGTAGATCACTAAAGAAGAACAGATGGTAAATATACAGTGTTTTTGATGAAAAGAATGGAGTCTGGCTGTGCTACAAACGGCGGCCATTTAATGAGTTAACCATCTTTGGAACAGTTAATATATTTTCACCCCCAGATCCTTAGGGAAGACATCAACCTTGATGATACATGCCTTAAGAAGCACATAATGACAGAACAGTCTCTGTGCGTGAAATGCAAGAAGATAATGTTTGCACATGGATTACTGGACAAAGAATAATTTCATTTGGAGAAAATAAACGGCAGCATTTTTAGTTTTCTAGTGGGTTTTAAGAGCTGCGGATGCGGATTTGTTATCGTGTGCACACTATTCCACAGGTGGCTATATTGCATGAAGAAATACAGTAATGGGGCTACAAACGCGGGAAAACCCGGCGGCTTGTAAATGTAGATGTTAATAATGCCGACTTTAAGTATGGGAAAGCAAATGCAGTTTTAATTGGGCAACCTTTTCTTTTATAAAAACAAATAAACAATAGTTGTCGGGCGACCTGTCCAGGGAGTCAGCGGCCTCCTGCTCACCCACAACCCAAATGAGGACAAGCGCAATAGAAAATGGAGGTAATGTAATGGATTTTTTTTTTTTAATTCCTCCACTGCAATGATTACTTTTGGTAGAAGGTCATCGACTATCTCAATGCCAGGTATTTGCAGTATTTGCTAATTTGAGCCAACAAGCAAGTTAGCAAACAATTGCACTTGCTTTGCCTGATATAGATACCTACTATAGGAAAATATATTTAGTTACGTTTCATTGGTTTGTCACGCCACTGAGGTTTGGCCTTTTTCAGTTATAGAGTACATACGAGTTATTCGTTGCATATCTCATTTCTACAACTCCCCAGAGTAAAATGTCCTACGTCAAGTGCTTGCACGGGTTTTCTTGCACTGTGTACTCCAGTGTGAAGGGTTCCTAGTCCGTATGTGACTAGCGATTTACCGGCAACGGCTACAGCCCTGGACTGTGCCAGCCAAAGTGTGTGCATTCCCTGCTCATCCATTCATGACACGAAGCAGTGTGGACCTGCAAGAACTCATGTGAAATGCATTACACATTAGCCATCGACTCTACATATGTACGTCATGGTAATATGCTTTAAATGTGCGGTGATATTCTCATTCAAGCATCTGGGTTATTGTCCCTGGTTGGCTGTAAGAGAATTGGTGGTCAAACATATCGCGACTATTTTTGTGAGTTTTCAACCTATTGGGGCAATTTCACCCATGATTGTTCTTATTATTATTGTTTTAATATCTGGATCAAATTTTACAGGTGTAATGTTAGCTGTTCAAGCAACAACTTGACAGTAACCGTATAATTACAAACTAAGCCCTCCCCAGGAGTAATATTATATTTGTAAGGTACATCAACATTAATATGACTGTAGATGAGGCTCATTACACATTTCAGTCTTAAATACTACCACACTTTGCCCATATTTGTCTTTGTATGAGGAGAATGTGAAAATGCAAAGTGCAGCAAGACATCAAAAGCCTCAGTGCATCATAGGACAAATCAGTGAGATTGTGAGGGAAAAGCAACTGTTGCAGAGTGAAATTTACCTTCAGCAACATGCTGCAATCGGCCGCTCACCTGGGACCTACTTAGACTAATAAGAACCATTTACAGCGCATGCCATTAATCCCTCCTATATTTCTACTCCACTGAGACACCACTTATTGAAACACATGAGAGCATGGATGTTGGAAAGATGATGAAGTCGAATATATTTACTTTGAACATGGCTTAACGAGGAGACCCTTTAAGGAAAAAAAAAAAAAAAACGGGATGCAAATTGCTTGCATTTTAACAGAAAGACATAAACAGGTATACGTATAATGGACAATTATGAACACATCTTGGTGTATTTATGATGTAAGCATATGTTACTCTGATTGCCTCTTTGGTACTGTGTTATGAGAAGGAGCTGAGTGTGTGCGCAGCAATCCACACTGGCTGCTCATTCACTACTTCTCTCTCGATCCCTCCGAGCTGGCTCTGGCCCAATTCACACTGTGCGCCCTCTGCAAACTCTGCATAAGCACAATATTTCAAAACAGGCAAGCTATGTATTTTCCATCTGTCCCCAAGCCACTCTCAGCTGCATCAAGAAGACAACAAACAAGGGACTCCCAGAAGAAATAAGTGTGTTGGTTGTTAAAATCTAACACATGCACTAAGGCAGGTTATAACCGCAAACAATTTGGATTTGAAATTATTGTTTCACATTAAATAAAAAATAACAAAATTTGTTTGTCCATTTTTGGTTCAAAAAAGGGTTAAAAAAAAAACGATACCGCACTTGTGATTTTGAACAGCAGCTGGTGTAACTAAATATGATTGTCCAATAATGTTTACCAAGAATATACACATCAAATTTAAACAAAGGATTCAAAACAGATTCAAAAAACTTAAAGTATATATATCTACAGCATGTGAAGGGGAATGTGTGTGCAATTGAGATCCATTATACTAAGATTTAATAATTCATTGAGTAAAGCCTTGCCGAATATTCTTTCCGAATGGCCTTCTTTTTCTCAAATTCTTTGTGGCCCAGAATTGAATAGAAGAAGGTCGAGTCATAATTGGAATTTGAGCCTCTCGTAAGGACAAAATAATCATTAAACTGCTTCAAAACAACAACAGAGAAAACCAGAGAGAAAAAAAAACAAGCTGTTCTTCAAATTCTGCTGCTGAGCCAAGAACCTTGTAATTGAATAAGGCAGCATGGAAATTAAGCAAATTGATACCCAACACGCGTGAATCAAAGTTCAATTACAGCATGTTTCATTTTTGCGGCTTAATTTGAAAGTGTATGTTAGCGGAAAATAAAGCAGCTCTGCTGAGCTGTGCTGAACACCTTACCTGTCGAGTCAAGGCAGGGGGGGTAGGAGAGAGAGAGAAGGGGGAGGAGTGGGTTAAAGAGGGATAGTGTAGAGGCTAAACCTTGTGGGAAACAATCTGAGTCACGACAATTAGTCTCTGCTGTCGCTCACTTTGTTCTCACGCTCTGGGAATTTTCTTTTATTTTTCCAGGACCTTTAACTGTGCACATTTTAGAATGCTAATTTTAGTTCTCCCGTGCTTTCAGTGTTTCAGGGTTGAATTGTAATTGGAGTAGCGAGGCGACAACCACGATATGAGATCAATAGTTTTAGTGAAATATCTACATCTAAATGAGTGGGGAGACTTTCCAAAATAAAACAAGGGATACAAACACAACAGAAGAAATGTTATACGTGTTTGCCTAAACTGGCCAGATCATGTGGTGCCAACTCTGACCATGTTTGTCTCTTGTGATGCACTTACTGAAAAGAACAAAGCTGTCTGTCATAATGGCTCTCTGAATAATATTTTCTGCTTTATTAGTCATACTTAATGGTGTTGACGGGGCTGTGAGTGATGTAAAATCCCTTTTTGTACAAAGTCCCCCTCCCCCTCTCACTAGGAGCAGTTCTCAATCGAAAAATTTTTTTTAAGAAGATTCCCCGATAAGAGGCCCGAACTACTTTCACATAGGGCATGCTTTGCCTGTTTTAAAAGAAGATTGCGCATGTTCTCATCAAGTGATGATGGATGGCGGAAGAAAGGCAACCGAAGTAGAGACAATCCAGCTCATGATAGATGGATAGCTCTGTTCATATTTTTCATAAAAGAAAAAAATTCACTGCTACTTCATTCATCCTCCCACAGTAAGACACGGCGATTCTGATACTAATTGGAGTGGAACATTGAACGTCGACACTTGTTGACCTTTATCAACGCTACATTCTAGAGATTAGTATATTAACTCATTCAATCCATAAAACATACATATATGTTTTCAAAAATGTAGTCCCTGCCTCCCAAAGACGTATTTAAACGTCTTAGCCTTTTTTTTTTTTTTTTTTTGCGTCATAACTCCGTGTTTTTATAGCATTAGAACACAGTATTCTGTTGGCCTCGCAAAATCAGTCAAAATCCAGAAAAATGCGGGAATTGAGGCGTTTCCTCTCGTGAAAAATTCTGGCATTAAATGAGTTAAGGGATGGATTTGTCTAGAAGAATTATGTCCAGTTATTTGGAATTGATTGTTGAGTAATCGTGTCTTGAAACATTTGAAGCTTAATCGATCACACTGCTTGGCTGTGACCAAGATGCTGTTGGGTCACTCACAACTTTTTGCTTTCTATAGAAGAATGGCATGAAATCAGTAGTGGGAAGTTGTGTTTCATGCAGCCATCATAATTGTGGCCTGAAATACAGTGTTTTTGTTTTCTGACTCTGAAAACATTAGAGAGAGAGAGTCTAAAAGATCCATGAGTTTTAACGGAAGAAATTCTAAAGTAAATGAACCCCATAAAATAAGTTGAAGAGATGTGCTTACGTTGGATGTCAATCGTGACACTGGTCTCCTTGCCGTTGGGGACTGCCTTGTTTGAGGCCTTACAAATGATCTGTTGGCCGGTCTCGATGTTGGAGGGCGACAGATAGAGCGTGCTCACGGTGGTTTCTCTCCTCCCATCGCGGAGCAATGTCTGCAGACAGAGAAGGAAGGAAGAAAGACAGGTCAAGTTTATGTCTAGATCACATTTGCTAGCGTGGTCAAGCACGTTGTCATGCTATTGTCATGGACTTAGTCCTTTCCAATGGTCCAATCATCCATCCATTCGTTGGCTATGCTTATAATATTCAGTATAGTCAGGGGAACTTGGATCCATTACTGGATGGCAATGGCTTATTGTTTGTATTTCTTATTATTATTGTTGACAAAATCATTTCATCAATGCACTCAACAATTTAATGGTGGATCGCCGAATTACGATTATTAAGATTAAGATCAACAAAGGTTTGTTTTGTTCCATGTCAAAGTACCAGCCCTGTATGTTGTTCATTAATTCTGAGGTTTCCGATCGTCTGGAGGACCATGAACATAACACGAGGATATACACTGGAGGGCAGGGAGACTACAGTAGCGGAGGAAAAACAAATGGTAAGTTATCGCCCCGGTTAATTTGTTCAAAGTTTAATCAAAGTTGTTTAAGCGTGATTACAGCCAACAGTTCTAATTTTGCTCTCAGTTTGTGGGTCGCTCGCGACGTCACCTGATTCATTCTGCAAAACTAAATTATGTTTTGAAGCCCTGTTTACTATCATATTTAAGATATATATCAAACAAAGCCATCATTCCCAAAACAGGGCACATTTGTCAAATTCAGTTGGTGAATGAATCCTTCGTAAAATATGACTTGCGCAGTATGAGGGGTCTCAAGACAGAAATGACTTGAGGATTATATCCTTCCGTGCATTTGCATATCACATAATCATGTTCAATGCTTTATAATACATCACAGTTTATGATCATAATCCCGAGAGCCATGCAAATACAGTATGCCACCCACAGGCTACATAGCACGGAGATGACAATAGAGCAATCTGAGTCCTGATCCTGATTGGAATTCCTGATCACACAGCAATCTTGAAAAGTCTATAGCAGTGGTTGATTTGGAAACAAGTAAAGGCTTCTCAAGCCTCCTCTTTTGGGTGAATTTTAAAAGCCACGCTGCACCGCATGGCTTGTCATACTCTGTAAAAAAACATAAATCTTCTTTGCAACTGCTATCCTCTGAATCCGTCATTGCCAAAGCCATCTGCAATCAGTTGGTACAGCATTCCGTAGCGCTTTTCTTTTTGTTGTGTTGAGTTCAGGTCAACAATGCAAGCAAAGAACCAAATCACTGACAAGGACACATTGTATGTTCAAGCACATAGTTGATTCTTTCGTAATATAGCATGAATGCTTTTCAGATTTTTTTTCAGTGGGCAGAGTGAACACAACCTTAGCCTCACATGAGCTTTAAATTCACCAGACCTTGTTGGCAATTTCCACACCACACATTGCAGTTCCTGCGCCTAGTTTGCTGAAGGATACCTTCAACTAGTTGATTCCCTCTGGACATCTGGGACCATTTGCAACAAAAAAAGGATATTCTTTGCCATATCAGAGCAGAACCTTGATTATGAAATTGTAAAATTAGTGCGTAATATGCTTTTTATTGCTGCGATGCAGCAAAAATGAACATTTTCCTAATGCTATTTGCTATTATTTTCACAAAAGGGATACTACTTCGTCTAGGTCCTCAATCAGTATTGCAGCAAAGAATAGTCAATAGCAATAGTCAACCTGCGTGACAAAGAGAAACTGTGACTTCTTTGCCACGATCTTTACAAGAAGGTGACCTGTCAGTAGCTAATCAGTCGCCGTTTTATCCAATCCAATCCAATCAACTGGGATTATCTGATAATTAAAAAAACAGGTGATCTGAATGGATTACCCACTCAATAAAACTTGATGTGGTGCCAGACAAGCTAATTTGTTGCTGTAGCCCCTAACCAACAGTGTGTTTACACTGTGGTGCAACCTCTGTTCCACTGGCCAACTAAAAAAAATTTGAAAATGTAAAAAAATGTGGGTTAATTAGGGTGAGGGAATTGTTTTAGAACATTAATTAAACGATACACATACTTTTATTAATAAAAGCATTAATAAATGATGAAAATTAGAGCTTGCTTAATACAACTGACACTTGTATAGAAATGTAAAATACATTAATGAAATCATAATAGGGCCAGTGTCAACAACAATTCATATTCTATATGATCCATCAGTGTCATGTAAAAATGATAAATGACATTGCAGAATGAAATTAATCCGTCTTCAAGATTTTTTATTTTTTTTTGTCTGAGACCTGCAGATGGTTAATGTTGCCTTGTTGTAAAAGACGGCCACAATGCGATGTTTTGTCCATCATCCATCAACCCTCTTTCCTCCATCAATATCATCTGATCTGGTTTTGTGCTTGCTTCAGAAGACATCTCATAATGGCCATAATGGGATAAGAACATCTTCCAGAGTATTTGGAGGAATATCTGCTTTCTAACAAATGTGTCTAAAACAGTCAAACTACAGGCCAGTGTACTAAAAGATGATGCTTTCATGCGTGATGTATATGTATGTGTATGTTCAAGTTTGGGTGTGTGTGTTCGCTAAATGTATTTGTTAATCATGGCTTCATTGCAGAAGTATTGTATTGTAATCTAGTTCCTGCTGAGTAATTGAACTCGTCTCACCCTATGTGGCATTAGGGCTGATGTCGGCACGACACGCTGTAAAAAAATGACAAAAATTAACCGCTACGATAATGACGCTGATCGTTATGTAATTTCTGCGCGTCCGTAAGATGTAATACCCCTCCATACCATCGGCGGCGTTAGTCATTATTCCTCATGGTTACAAAATGCCAAATGGAAATATATTGCCACCAATGGTATGGAGGGGTATTACATCCCACTCATCTCATCTCGCAGAAGGTACTTAATGGTCGGCATCACTTTCTGTCGCCAGAGGGGAAGGCGGCCAACGTTGGATTGGTCTCACAGATAAATCAGTGTTGGTGTTTTTTTTTTTTTTTTTTGTTTGTTTTTTGTGGTCACAGCAGCAGAAAGCCATCTCAAACATGGAGTCATTAATCAAATAAACGGCTTCTATGGAGAGAAGAATGGCACCCTGATTTTGTATACAGTAAAATGCAGTTTCCAGCATGGGCAGCCCATAAAACTGTCACCATTGCGTTCTGTCATTCTAACCCCAATACAACCATTTCTCGCTCACTGCTTAGTGTATAAAATATACACAAATGACATTATGGAAAAGATTTTAAAGTAAGGGGAAACAGTGATATTATTCTCAACAATTTTTTTTGTTAATGCACATCTGGAAACAGCAGTTCAAGCTTCCAGTATAGTACAATTTTCATCGCGTTTCCTTGACTTGAATCGTCCGTTTTTTTTTTTAATCTTGTTTCATGTTAAACAATTGTGTGTTAACATCCACTTAACCGCCTTTTAGCAATTAAGAATCTTGATCCCGGTTGTACACTCATTGATTTTGCATGTGACAAATGCTTGAGCCTTTGGTGGAGGAAGTGACCCAATAACTCTTTAACGATAAGCAAAGCAGCATGGATCACATCAATTAAGGTATTGTATACATGTTGCTTTTATTTTAGCCCGAAAACATTGCAAAGGCAAAAACTAAAAAAATATCCTGTGCGGGAAATAATTTGTGCTCGCAATTAGTAATTATTTTGCAGAATACAAACGATCAGATGGGGTTTTTTTTTGTTTGTTTTTTATTTCAAGGATGGGCCATAAAAAATAAAGTGTTGTTTTTTTTCTTTGTAATGTAGATTTTAGCTCGGGCATGGTATATATTAAAGTCTTCAGCGAGCATTCTTGAGATCTGTTCAGACTGCATTATCTCAGTGCACAATGTTTCATCTTATATCTGCTGTCTCTTTAAGAACAAGTGAAGACAGGAAACACATTCTTCCCTTATGCCATTAACAAGAAGCCCTTTTAGCAATCATTTTATTCAAATAAGCCTGGTACCATACCCCAATCCAATCAATTGCATTTATCAGCTCTTTGAAAAAAGCCGATAATGGGATGAGGCAGCCAGGACAGGGTGAGGAAGAGCGTGGAGGGGAGAAGAGGGGAGTTGTTAGTGCTTGAAAGTACTTTGTCTCTTTATGCCATTTGTGCAAAAGGAAATAGAACATGGCAGTGTTGATTTCTTTATTAGTCTTGAGGGTAAACGTCAGTCAAGAGTCTGAGGGGCTCAGGTGACCTTGACACGGTGCAGGCTAGTGCAAACTGTTGGCGACTGTTAAAATGAAGGGAAACATTTTGTCAATCAGTTACAAAGATGACAGTCTGCTGAACAGATTTTGGAAACAGGTTGGTAAAATGAAGACAAGTGCAACTGAAGAAGAACATCATAACAGAAGGGAAGCGTCACTGATAGTTCCATGATCTTGCCATCTGCTTGTCTCGGTTGATTTGTATGACAGACCCCCCCAAAAAAAGTGTTTTTGTCATCAAAACACCAACCTGGATTTTCAAGGGAATTGCTTTCAAAGAGCCATCTGGATTGTGAGGCGAAGGGCCACCAACAGCGCTGCATGTGTGACACTTCGCAGTAATTATTTAAAGGAAATGCAAAGATGGTAATCAACAGTTGTTTTTGCTTTGGGTTCTAGAAATTAAATCGGTGCTTGCAAGGTTGTGTCTCACAGATATTATGTAAGAAAATATACTGAAGATAAGCAATATGGTAAAACAGCACTTTCTGTGTGCTTCTGCAAACACCTGTCATCACAAACTCCAAGAAAATGGAACGTCCTGTCACAACATCTTTGACAAACAGAAAACTAGAGATTGCATCATCATCCTGCCCTACAGTGAACTCAGTTCAAGCAACCCCAAACATGCTAAAATGTAAAGCAACGTGTGGTTTGAAAGTCGACCAAGAATTGAGAACCAAAATGTCAAATGAGACGAGGTACGTGTCCTGCTCTGTCTCCACAATTTGAATTTTGTTTTTGTAGCCTGATGTTGAAGTAACTACGACTTTGCATTGCTTTGTTTCATTGTGCTTGTTTTTTATTAATCTATTGTTTTAACTTTTGTTGTTTTTTACTTTATGTTCAGGTCTTTGTATGCTGCATTGGTTGTTTTAGAATACATTTGAGTTGAGCTAAGTTGAAATCATGACAAAATTATTCTGAAAAAAGGCTTCTCCATGCAAGCCATATTTTCTCTCCCGCCTCCAGAGTCTCCAAACCGGCTATGTGACACACCTCCAAGCTTACCTTGGAGTACATGGCCCCATTGAGGACCTCTCCATTGCGGATCCAGATGATGGAGGCTGCTGGCTTGGCGTTATCAGCATGGCAAGTCAGATTGAGCGGGTCGCCCGCCCTCAGGCTCACCACTGGCCCTCCGCTGATGACGGGGTCCTCGGGTGGAACTATGGGTTGAGACATTGAGAGGAAGAGCCATGAGATCACTATATGATGACAGATTGGAAATTAATTCATTTACTGCCAATGACGGCTAAAGACGTCAAAGATCTTTTTTTTTTTAACCTGCTGGTCGTGAATTAGTTAAGAGCACTGACTAGCATATACAGCAGGGGTGGGCAAACCTTTTTTTATTGGTGGGCCACAATGGTTTGTAAAACTTAACAAAGGGTCGGACCAGGAGCAGATGGATGGAGTGTTTTGGTAACCTCACCTCATCGGAGAAAAAAAAATACATTTCATTTTGAAAGAAAAACAACAGCATTAAAACTAAATATCTTACATTAACATTAACAAGGTTTATTCATTTAATTTTTTCTCAAGCTGTAGTTTGCCCACGCCTGATATAGAGTAATCACATTTATCATTATTGGTCATTATAAGAAAAAATGACTCTGTGGCGTTAAACTGTTTGTTGCTGCACGAAGCTGAGCAGGTCAAGAATAAGTCAGACCCAGACCTCTCTAATGGCACGACAGGAATGGATTGTACAAATTGACATGTTTGATCACATCACAAATAGCTGCTATTTATTCGGAATTTCATTTCCTTACATGATCAACTCTATCTCCAGTGGATAGATCTGCCAATAAACGGTATGCGTCCGTACAATCCAAGCACAAATATCAACATTAATTGTAATCCACTAAGCATTCTCTGACACGCAGCTATACATGTGTTTTACTCCTCTCGCTTTGACAAATACAACAGCGAGACGGAAACATCTCAGGAGCATTATATACAGTACATGCCTACATGCCATTGATCAAAGTCCTGTTCGTCTTTTACCCATGAGCTGTTTTCTTTTTTCCGTTCTTTTTTCTTTTTTTATTTAACTCAAACTGCAGTGAATTATTGATTGACCCAAATGCTCATTACAATGCAGATCTGGGGCGAGATGAAATCAAAGGCTGCAGGCAGCTGTCGAATCTCTCTACACAAGTGCCATGATTGGAAGGAAGGGTTGTTATGGGTTAGATTTATGCTGTCAGACTGCGGCGGAGATGAATGCAAATAAAGGAAATGTAATTTGGGACACTGTTTTGCACATTTAATGACAATACGTATAATTGGGCTCGCTGACAGCTTGCATAAAGGAATATGTGATGTGTTGAAAAAGCTGTGCATACCATACTTTATTTATCTATTTTATTCTTATCTCTGTAGCTTTTGAATTAATTGTCACATTCGGGGATACCAGAATCATATAATTTTATTTGTTTGTTGCAACCATTTTTACGATAACTGCTCCGAAGAATTACCCAAAGGATTACTGTTGAAATTGCCTATTCTTTATTGATCTCTCTTTGCACATTTGAGTTTATGTTTTTAATGTAGTATAGGTTGCTCAGAAATGCAATTTTATTTCATTTTGTGCTTGCAATGGGTGGTTTACTAAACAATGGGGGAAATTAACAGTCGATTAATCAATGGTTGCTTTAGCTTACTTTTTTTCTCTTTTATTTAAATATTAATTATAACACACGAGTCAATACAGCAGTACGAAATATTTAATACAAAGTGAACTATTCCAATATACTGACACGCTAACTTTGGTTTCCAGGTTGAATACAATCTAATAACTTTTCACCAGTACTGTTAAGTACGGGTAGAATCTTTCTGATAGTTGTGAACCCCTATCTCCACGTCAGTATCATAATGTGCAGAATGTTACGCAGAGAAGATGCCATCATGACATTATTTGGCGACAAGACCACTGACTAATAGATAATTTACTGATAATTTGTATAACACCATATGTAAAGTGCTTTGTTACAGCACCAGCTGTTGAAAAATGTGATTTATAAATAAAGTTATATTGTATTGTATAATGATCACAATTCCAAGTATGAACGGTATACGAGTGAAAAGACCAATAAAAAAATATATCTTTAAAAATAGCATGTATCGTCTGACTCCATGTTTTATTCATTATTAATATGCGGAGAGTTTGGAAAGCATGGGGATCTCAGGTCAGTACAAGCAGATCAGATGACACTGTGTGCTAATCTGGTTAAATAGAAGGAAGGTAGGCATAGTTTGTCAGAATACCTTCACCTTTTTGCCTTTTATCACCAACTGGAAAAAAAAACAAGGTCACAAAGATCTCATTATATTGTTCTGTTGACTGGAATATGTAAATAAGACACGGAGTGTGTGACGAGCAT
Source organism: Idiotropiscis lumnitzeri (assembly GCF_059441095.1). NCBI lineage: Eukaryota > Metazoa > Chordata > Actinopteri > Syngnathiformes > Syngnathidae > Idiotropiscis > Idiotropiscis lumnitzeri. The sequence continues at coordinate 10,630,470 of NC_142397.1, read as the reverse complement.
GGTGACCCAGAGACGAGCCTAACATTTGTCATTTATGGAATAAAATGGCACCAAAAAACAGGGGAACTGTCGCAGTTGATGGCAAAGATGCAGCGTTGCTGTCAAAGCACACGGCACTCAGATGTTAATTAAATGTCAAGCATTGGAGGCAGCCGTAAAAGCGTTTTATGGCATGATGGAGATGAGAGGATAATCTGACAATATGTGACCGATAGGACTCGGAAATCACAACAGCCATCACACAACTAAATTGCACATAAAACTCTTAAAAGCCTCTTAGAGGAAGGGGGATAAAAACAGATGCCTTTTTTTGCCCCCTGCCAAGGGAAAATAAGTATACAGATTTCATGCAGCAATCATTTGACGCCAAAGTGTCTGTTCCACCACTGCATTTATTAATTGCTTTCTTTTCATTAGCAGGATTATGAAAATAATTGAAAAAAAATAAATATATATATATATATATATATATATATATTTATTTATTTATTTTTTTTCCCCCCAAAAAACCTGGGCCAGGCAAGGACCCACAAAAGACACCCCTGAATAAATCTTAATGACAACATTCAGACTATCTACCGTATAAAGTGAGCGATTTGGATGCATATGCAAATTAGGATTGCTGGATTGTCTCGCCTCTACTGAGTCCCATTCTACTATCCTGCTGTTCCTTTGGGATGACTGCATAGCGCCAATGGAGCACTTGGGGCTCACATGCAGATTTAACAGTAAAAGAGATTTCCATATCCTTTTCATTGTGAGCGCTGAGGGAAATGGTAAAAGAAAAAAAAAATGACCCATGTCATAAATGAAAGACGTGAAACTCATTTAATTTGGTTCTTTTTTTTTTCCATCTAAAATGATCCACTTAGTCCACCTTATTACTACCAGGTCTGACAGTTATACACAGTCCAAGTCCTGAACTTGAATCAGCCATCATCATTACTGGGCTGTTTGCAAACTCGGCAGTCCCTAATGGTTCTAAATTAGCTCTTTACTGCAGCTATTCGATAGTCTTGGCATAAGTAGTGTGGTCAGTGGGACAGATTGATTGCTCCTCTTTAATTACAGGTCTGACTCACTGCAAACCACTCGCTACTTTTTTTCCCTCTCATTGCTATAAAAGCGTACTTCATTTCTGCACTTCCGCAAATGTTCATTATCATATACTGGACTTGCACCCTGCCTAATGTCTTGTTTCCTTTTGTGCCTTTTCCATAACAAGCAAATAAGATCCCTCCAACTCTAAGTGTCTTGTTCTGTTTTCTTTCTGTCTTTGTTGGATCGTTGCTTCTGTTGGTGTTCCTGGTCAGTTCTTGACATGTTTACATTTGTGAGTCCATTCCCAGTTTGGCTTTTCTACTTTATTGATTTTTTTTTTGTGTGTGTTTTTTTTTTTTGGGGGGGGGTGTTAATGTCTAATTTTGCATTATTAATTACACATGCCTTGTTTGCCTTCTTGTTTTACTTTTGAAAAAAAAATGAGTACATCCTTCAATCCTGCCTTGCTTCCTGTAAGTTATACAAGAAAAAAACTGTGCTTCCATCTATCCATCCATTTTTGCAATCGCTCCAGATTATAAACAGCACCAGTCAAAAAAATGCATCATAAAGAAGAAAAAAAAAACATATATAAGTCGCTACAAGAGTATAAGTCACATATTAGGGGGACATTTACTTTACAAAAAAAAAAACTGTTCCCTAAGGGAGAATCTGGTCGGTTATAGCGCCTTTTGGTGCTGTAAATCCGTGGTGTGGCGTGAGGAAGCCGCATGACAAAACTGATGATATGTCACACATTTCATTTGTTGCCATAACTATTGCGTCTACTCCTTCTTCTGCTCAGTTTTCTTCTACTTTTTTTTGGGGCGGTTCTCAAATACCTCTGGTGTATTGCAGCCACCATATGGCCACCAGCGGTATTCAGACAAAATAAATTCAATACGATTCGGAAACGGGAATTTGGGGTACCAGTCCGGCTATAATTATAGTCACACCTGAATATAAGTCGCAGAACTAGTCCAACTATGGAAAAAAAAGTGCCTCTTATAGTACTAATACTAATTAAAACACTTGACGTTTCCTTTTCCAGAGAAGGCAGTGGTAGACTCTAAAGGACTCTAAAATCATACAATTGGGAACATCTGATAAGATCTTGGGTAATATGTCTAAAGCTAATCTAATGTAATCTACTACTGAGATTGACTCTCACCTTCAGGCTGGTAACAACTTCTTTGGTGATATTGAACCCGCTGGGCCAGACCCAATTTGGGAAAGACCTCTGCAAAGAAGCATGGGAGCATTTTCGGGGGCACCCCTAGGCATTTCCAGTGTGTGAGCGATTGAGAAAAAGCAATTTGGAGTTGGAAATGATCACGACGTCCCCTCACAAGGAGGGCATAGAGAAGAAAAGTAATGCGTAGCTGCTGTGCTTTAGCTGACGTGTGCTGAACCACAATGAGCTGTTTGAGTTGTCCGTCTTGTGCAGAAGAAAGCAGGTGTGGGTCCGCCTGTCTCCGACTGCAACAGCTTTCTGAGTGTGGGATGGATCAGGAAAGAAGGCACTCAAAATGACGAGAAGAAGAGGGAATATCTATAGAGCAAGTGGATGGAGGAACATGTATAATTCACTGGCCCAAATCACCAAAACTCTTCTGTCGGTGCTGTCATTCTACATCTGTTTGAGAGCCAGAAGTTCCTCGGGTAAGTGCACAGACACACAAATGCATATAACACGAGGATTAGACAGGAATGACGTGCACTGGAGGGCTCAAGCAAGCCTAAGATTTAATTATAGATTTGTTCAGAAACAGGCAGTAGTCTTTACTGGACTTTACGACTCATCCGCCACACCGTACAGAGATTCAGGGTTCGATTCCGGCTTCGGCCTACCTCTATGGAGTTAGCATGTTCTCCCAATGCATGCGAGCTGTAATTGTTACCGTGCCATTAATTCATTCAATACCATTGACGGCTAAATACGTCAAAGATCCATTTTTTTTTTTTACTGGGCTGGTAGTGAATGAGTTAAAAAAAATGAACAATATTCTCTTGTTAGACACTGTGACTAATTAGAGAAAAATGTTTTAATATATTTGAGTGCTCTTTGTAAATAAAACAAAAGCCTGTTAGGTGCTACATAAAACTCCAATTAGGAAAGACACATTCTCATTTTGTGTAAAAGTCAAACATGACCTTTATATATTGCCGTTTTTGTAACAGAATAGGACAATCTGTGCCACTTTGTCCTCCTTCTGCTGTTCTGCTGTTGTTTTTTTTTCCTCCATAATGAAAAAAAGAATCCTACACTCAGTCTACTGTAATCATGCACCTGTTCTCAGTCACATTGAAACCACAGTCCTAGTTAGAAGTCCAGCTAATGTCTGATAAAATAAGAGAAAAGGGAAAGTAACACAAAAATTGAAAACTATATTTCCCCATTAGCTGTTTCATCAGCTATTTTTTTTATTTACTGGTAAATTATCGTGATTTAGAACAATAAATGGTACTTAAGACGTATATATGCTTATCTAGTGGAGTGTGCAGTATATAGGAGCCACCACATTCAATCCCTCTTTTAATTACATAATCCATAGAATTACTTACTCAGCTCAACAGTACTCACAATTTGATATTTAGGGTTCTATATTAGTCAAGATTACACCTGCTTGAAATTATATCCAAGTATTGGCAACACAATTTTGGTTAATTCGATCGAGTTGCAGGCGGATGTGTGAGATATCATTTTATTGTTATCATGAATATGACAACAGCACAAGGGGACGCACGGATTGTACGACCCGGGTGGAAGGCGGTCTCTCAGTCCTCAATTCAGACACACCAATTTTACATCATCTGACCGGTGAGGTGTGTTTGAAGTTAATTGTAAATGTACTTTGCGTACTTCAACCTAAGTAAATCAGTGTCTTCTTCTGCCATCTTTGCACATCTTGCGCATGGCATTTAAAGGGAACGAAAAGTGCTGCTTTCATTGACGGTGAAACAAGTCGGCTGTGTTCATCTCCACAATGGTGCAAAGCACCCTTTTTAAAATGGTTTGTGGCCCACCTCTGCGCAGATTTACAATGCCACACTTGCATGTAAATAGAGCCTATAATCTTATTTTACCCCCAAAAAATGGTAGTTCATTTGTATAATTATTTTATTTATTTATTTATTTTAGTCAATTGTAGCAGAATGGAAATTAGAAATGAAACCCATAGTGTTTACAGGTTTATATGCTAAAATGTCAGATTAAATTCAAAAGCAACAACAACAAAAGATACCCTTGGGCATTTGTTTGCATAAATATTTAGTGCTGTTACACAGATCCAACACATTAAAAATGCCGCTGGAGGCAAACAAATACTTTACATGCAATCACTCTTGTAATGACAAGCTATCAATTCAATGTTTTGTCACAAGGCCATGGTCACATTGTCACTGACTTACCTCTGTCATTTTAAAAATCAAAAGGTATTCATAGCAAGTGTATTGTACATTAAGTCAGTGTAAAGATGAAGTATATCCCATTCGTGCAAATTCCTTAAATAAAGGGGACAAATTGCATTCAAACGACTGTATATGGGTGTCGCTGTTTGAGAGTAACCCAAAATTGCGCATTGCTGTGTCAATGTCATAATAAATGGTAATGCTGTGTAACTAAACGACAATGTGAAAAACACAACTTCTGTCATGTAGACGTATGCATCTGAGTGCTTTTGTAGCAAAATCACAAAAGCACTCAATTTGAGCCTTACATTTTCTCAGAACTTTGAAAATGTAAAGATAAAGAATAAGGATTAATCCTATCCTCAAGCGGGGTAGACCAATGGGCTTCAGATTTGATTGCTGCCTCGAAGCACTGTGATATTAGTGAGGAGAAGTTTAGTGTAATGCGTGTTCAGAATACTGTACAATATGTACATGTGTGGAACTTCGGATCTATACATTGTACGTCATTTGCCACACAAAACAAATCTCACCAGTCTCAGACCAGGAGCAGTTGCTTCCTTCTAACAATCTTATACATACTGAATTCATCAGGTAACATTATGAAATATTTTAAAAACACAACAGCCCAACTCTTTATACTAATGAGGCATTGATATGCTGAAACACTGACAATGTTATTGTTTGCCTAACTTATATTTAAAATGTTAATGCTAATAAAATTCTGATTTTATTTTCGAAATTGAAAAATAAGCCTTGGCAACATTGCAATATTATTTTCATCGTAAGATTACTGTGTTCTATCTGACTGGCCTTAACATGCTCTCTCTCTCTCTCTATATATATATATACCCTGTGTGTTCATAAATATCAGCTTTATGTCCAAGCTCATCACATTCCAGAGTGGACTGGAGTCCACACTGGATTTTGGATGGATATAGCACTATGAAACACAGTATGGAGGTTAAAATTTTATATTCTGTTGTCAGCTTGGATAGGACGTGGTTCTTCGTGTGTGCGTGCGTGTGTGTGTGTGTGTGCATGTACAGTGCATGCGTGCGTCTGTCGGTGTATATGCACAGGTGTGTGAGGTTGTAGCCTTCTTCCATGTCAATAAACACGCTCCGTCTTGGCTGGCAAGTATTTGACAGCTTGGATTTTGCCTTGCATACTGCATATCTCCTCCCTTAGCTCACGTGCACATCACCCTGGTCTTGCATTCTCAACTGCACTTACTTGCTTGGCATTTTAAAGATTTAAACAAAAACCTTCCATTATAGCATATGGGAAAATAAGGAAGAATGATGAATTCCCTCGGCCGCAATCATCCAAAGAGACGATAAAGACCTCTGTGCTATTCTGGATTAAATGCACTCAACCCCACTGCTCCACCTCCCGTTGTTTGCATTTTAAAGTCATGCATTTATAATCATTTTCTCAGTCGTTATGATTTTAGTATTAATTATAACTATGTTTTCCATAGAAAAAGGCATGGGAGCAAGGAGTCAAAATTCAGGAGCCTCCCTCCAAGCTTGTAAAATTTGAAATTTGAAAAAGAGTGTCAGAAAGTTACCCAGATTGCATTGGAAGGATTAATTATCCTCAAATAGGGAAGGGTACTAAAAATAATAGAATAGGAATATGTACTGGCACACGTTATGGGACGTAAGCAGAATATGCCCTATAAAGACAAGGTGAAGCCCAGGAAGGCAGGTTGCTTGCTAATGTTAGCTGCTAGTAATAGCCACTAGCTATCTGGCCTCCCTTTCGGTCATTAACTATTTTTAAAACTTGTGTGACAAATAAAGATTGTTAATATCTAACCATATCAGTGAAGTGTCTTGTCACAATCACTTCATTTGATGATACAATTTGAAAGATTGCTCATTATTTATACACATTCAGCAAGTAAGGATTACAGCTGTTAGCATTAGTTGCTGACTCGCTAGCTACTTTTCACATTTCACAGTACCGTGCTCCTTCCTCTTTTGTCTGGAATTACAACAGAATGTTCAGCGATTGGTCGTTGTTTTGTCCAGGAAATGAAGTCGTCTGCTGATGTTAACCATTAGTGTTAGACGCCGACCTGCCAGCATTTTTTTTTTTCGAGTCCCAAAGGCAAAACAGTTAAAGTTCAAAATTTATAAAATGCATGAATACTCAAATTTTCAGTGACTTTTATTCCCACTTTCAAAATTGCAAGAAAAAGAGGATATGTAGTAAAAGTTAAGAAGGTGCAACCGACATTTTAAGCTCTGCATGGAAGGACCAATAATTTTTCACTCATATCCATCTGCAGGGCGGCCAAAAAAACACTATGCTTCAATTTGTCTTTCCCTTTCTGTTTCTGCTGCTGCCCTTTCCCCTACAAATCGTTAGTTTCGCTTTTCATTAGGCCGGATCAATAAGGTGGATCAGTCGCCACGCTCCCAACTATTCCCTCGTTTTCTTTTGCTCTCTGTTCACTGACTCCAAGATATCTTCACAGCAATGCTCCATCCTCTGAGGCGGGGAGCCATAAGAAGCAGCAGGGTGCTTTTGAAAGGCCAGATAAAGTGACGTAGTGGCAGAAATATTGAGCTGATTAGCAGCATGAAAAATCGGTTGAACATGAAAATCCACATCATTGAGATAACCCAGAGTAGCATGGATCAATTTACTCAAAATTTGTTGGATTCATAGGCTTTATCATTTCATTTTTGTGCGCTAGATAGGCGAGGGCTGTCCTAGCAAGTCTATGTGAATAAATGGAAGCCTGCTTGATTGATTGGTGAAACGTCATAGACAACAAAGCTCGTGGTGGCTCAAGATCTTGTATGGTTTCATGCAGTATGTTGTCTATTTAATTCCGACTCACCAAGCACAGTAAGGCGGGCAGGACGGGATCTCATGGCAGCCTGGACGGCCTGACACTCAAACACAGCATCATCCATCAGCTCCACACGCTGGATTCGCAAATGATGTTCTCCGGAGCCGTGGTCGCCAATCACTGTGTAACGGGGATAGCCTGCAGCACAAAAATATTGTTCACTTTAATCGCATCTTAAGTCAAATGAATGCAGGAATTTGGCAGAGATTTTAATACTAAACTCATAGCCAAGCAAGTTTTTTGTGGTTGGTTAAAAAAAAAAACACACACACAGAAATGGAGATCATAGAGATTTGCTCACTTCATATGTTAGTAACAATGCGTTTGAGGGTTTTATAGCACTGCTGGTGATGTTAATGAGATTGGTTGGAGGTTATAAAAGAAGAATATACTTGACTGCAACCACACAGAGTTTAATTCTAGTCGCGCTCTCAGTCCGATGATTTGTAGTTTAATAATGCAGGAAAGCATGGGGATATCCATGAGACACAATGTACATTCTACACAATTCAAGCCCAATGACGTTAGTTACTCTCTTAACTAACGTTGAAATGTGCATTGAAAAAAATCACAATTTCCTCCTTGTGGTCTTCATGTCAGAACAATGACCGAAGCACAGTTGAATGAGCTGATGGTGGAACGAATCAGATCGGTTTTAGTAGAAAGTGTGACTTTTCTATGACTGCTTTTTTCAATGTATTTTTGAGAGTCTCAAATCCAGTTAAAAAAAACAAGCCCCCACACACAAAACATGCATGAAAAACCTATGCACAAAACATATATGCTATGCCAAACAAATGTTAAACATAAAACTTCCACTGGCTGAAATCCAGGAATCCTTGACACGACTTCACTTGGCTCACACAGCCCCAAACCACAGGATGTCTATCCCGGTTTCTGCTTTTGCTCCACTTTTGATTTACAGCAGGTGTTATTTTATTCACTGTGAGTATGTTTCTTGGGTAGACACCCATATATTGATGACGTCTGGCATTGGCAGGGTCGTTGCACAGAATCAGAATTGTGCAAGTTGAATTTTGAGCAACCCGAGGGGAAACTTGCAAGTAAACTTTCACACATATTTCTCACTTCCAAAAGGTCTGCAGGTATGAAGTGGACAAATGTTGAGGGAAATATTGATTTTTCAGCAACTGATACCTGTTGACTCTAGTATGCAACACAACATGCCAAAACACCTCAGTTCTTCGCTGTAAAGCTTGATTTATGATTCGGAGCTAAACACAGAGGAGTTCTTCCACTTTGGCAGCAAGTCCTTGAATTGTTCTATTGTGAAAGACATCATCTGTTCAAAGTCCAATTACTGATGGTTGGTTCATTGAATCCAGTTGTCTTTAATAGAGCATGGAGTGGGCTTCATTTTATGCTGGTGTAGTGAGTTATAGCCGATTAAGCCACTCTCTGCATTTCACCCTCCTACGTGTACCTTTTAATCTTAAGGGTCCATACACCAGGAGTGGCAAGGACAAAGGAACACATCAACATTAAGGCTACGGAGACTATAACCAAAGCAAGGGGAAAAAAAAAAAAGTGAACCGGCAATGTTGGGAATGTGAAACTGAAGGTGATAATGACTTCAATCCTTAAATGTTCTATTTTGTGACAATGTGTCCTACCACGACACATTAAAGCCAGCTGTAAAATTAAAAAGCTTTAATATAGAGCCATCACATTTAAAAGCTTCAATTAATAAAATTAATAATCATTGACAGGGAAAGACACATTCCATTGCCATGGAATAGCAGACGCATCATTATGTGCGCAAGGTCATCCAGAAAAATCATTGAGTTTCAATTTTACTGTATGTTCATTGATGAGATTCAAAGCTATGAAGACATTGTGGATCACAAGGGTAATGATCATTACATAATCACAATGATATACCTTTAGTTGACTCCAGTTCACCTAGAGAGCATATACACTACAGTAGTTAATTTTTTTTGCCACTCTCTGTTGACTGAAAACGGGATCACAAGTGCCTAATGGCTCAGGTAATGATCAATCATGCAATACAGTTAAGACGTGAGCCGTGATTGGATGTTGAACATTGGAGTAAAGGCTCCGTTTTCTCTTTAATTTAGATCTCGTGAGATCACGTTCGCGTTCGCGCATTGTTTTCTCGCGTTGTTGTATGCATTTTCCTGTTTCCGGTTTAAATCAGGTGCATCCTCTACAGTCTAGCTCAATATTAGCCGACTGGCAAATTAAAAAATTTTCTCACCTCATTGATGCTGATTTAAGCCTTGAGTTGGTGATAAAAACCTAAGTACAGTTAGGTCTACTCGTATTGTTTAGTTAATTATGGTTTGTATGTTCGCGAATCAGTTAGCCACATTAGCCCGCTAGCATTAGGCTTCGGTCATTAATATGTGACCTGAGTCGCATGGATTCCTCTCATATCGGATGATGCGTCGTCTCCGAGTGTCGCGGAGGTTTCCGCCGCCTTGCTACATTGACGGAGTGATTAATTCGCATTGCATACGTGTCGTTCTTTCCTCATTGTCACTGAATGTTGTTATTTGTGTGGCCCCTAGATGGTGCTGTTGTACTGTTGTTTCGCTGATTCATTTGTTTACGTTCATATGTTTTGGGACGCTCACGTTTAGACAGTGTATCTCACGAAACATATTCTGAATATTATTTACAATATTGGAAATAGTAACTAATTCATATTTCCCCTGTTTATTTACAGACTCTATCAATCAGTCAATATTATTTGTGCATCAATATCTGTTTGTTTGCAAAAAAAGATACTAAATCGCACCTTGGAGTCCTGCCTGTGCTCTGACCGGCACACCATCTTGTTTACAGTTAGCCCTTAAACGAACTAGTCCCGACACCTCCCTGACAAACATAAAGGATATAATTTGCTAAAGGGTGCAGTTTGTCATTTGGAATTAGTTTGGGTTTAAAGCGTTAGACAATACGCTTAAAACTGTTCATAACAAAGTGTGTTCAAATGCTGCTGGAAGCAAAGCAAGTATCACAATCAAATTGTTTCAAAAATTGGAACAGAGACACACAGCAGCAAATGCTGCTCAGTACGTAACTTGGGAGAACACACCAGGGAGCCCAAAAACTCCTGGTAAGAAAGAGATAGGAGTGGAATCATTTTTACATTGTATTCCGTATGACAAAAAAGGAGCCTTGTCATTCTTCAGTCTAACTGCACATTGTCAAAAACATTTTCCATTTATAGGTTCCAAAGGCAGTGATTTTGGGACGTGTTGATCTACTTCAGTGGTGTGCGCAACATGAAATGAACTTCCCACGGCTGAACAATCTCAACGAGACATAGCTTTCTATTCCTGCTACAGTTAAGTGCCACAACACTTTGTAGTGTGTGACATTAAACGCCGCTTACCTTAAGCCAAATGTTTGATACATTTTCATGGACAAAGTTCATATTTTAAGGGAACAGAATCATCAAAATTCCCGATGGCCACCACATGCCTCCTTCTGGGGGTTGATGACCCGACATAAAACATAGTGATACCCCTGGTCTGGTGTTGGAGTCCATCCTATTGAGATCTTAGACAAAAAGCCTCAAGTGAAGATGTAGAACATGTAAGTTAGCAGTGGCTGCTGGCTGCTTAGAACCTGTTCCCAAAAAAATGATTGTTTTGTTCTTTGTTAACATTTATATGCCTGGATGGTTGAATTAGTTTTATGCTTACTTAAATGTGAGTTAAGGAAATAATTTTAATGTTATAATATTAGAGTAGGTAATTTCTGCTTACATGACATTTAAGGTGATTAACTGTTACTTCAACATAGCCTTTACAATGAATAGTTTTAAAAAAAAATGTTTTTATTAATTTACTTTTTTTTAATTTATTTATTTTATTTTTATTTTTTTATGGTGACAGTAGTTTAAGCCTGGTAGTTTTTTTCCTGGTTAATTGTTTATGCAAACTGATTATCATGGTACAATGTTTTGGAATGAGAGCAAATTGGAATTGGACCAGTTTCACGGAACGGATTGTTCACGACTTAGAATGTTCTGCAGTAATTTGGCCAATCAGTTAATCTGTGCCCGTGGCAGTCTAACATTTCTGCATTCTAGACTAATCTCTGTAACTGGCCCCATAAGGGAGACTAATTTGAATTTTAGGCGGAAAGTGCACTGTTGCCTTTAATCTATTGTTTTTGTCCTATATAGGCAACATGATCATAAATACGAGTCGAACTAAAATTGTGCCGCTGACCCAGGTGACGGATGATGATGCACATGTGATGTGTTTGTACGCAGGGACATTGATCTTTGCAGTCAGCAAAATTTCACAGTCGTAATGCGGTACCCAAACCAAACAATGTAAAATACGCCCATTAAGGAGTAATGAAACCATTAAGGGGGAATGGATTTGTCTTGAGGCTGGATCAATGATATGTGTGTGTTTGCTTACACACGCAAACACACACTTGAGGCATTGCCTAATGAGTTAAAGCTTTCACCTAGAACGTGTTTCACCCAATGTAAACACATGGGGATAGGAACAGGTTTCGGGTGACTGGTGCACGCAGTGCTTGCATAAATGGAACCGTAATACACTCATGCACACACACACGCGTGCACGTTCACTCACTGATGAACGTCTACCAACGATCACATTCTCATCCCAAGAGCTTCTGTTTATGACTTGCATATACTGTTTGCCAAGTGGCATACACATCAGGCATACAAACACTTCATTCTCCATCTTTTCCCATGTGTGCGACTAAGAATTAATTTGATGTTGCTTTTTTGAAGCCACAATCATCATACAAACGAGATGTGTGCCATATCATGCATATTTATGACACTGATTGGTATTTTCTGAGGGCCTACTTCACTTCCTACTTGACCAGAATGACAGAAAGGATATCGGAAATTCTGAATTATCGTTTGATTTTGTGTTGTTTATTTCGAGCGCTGCACTGTGACGGTTTGTCTCATTTTATAATCAACCGAACCCATGAATGGCGGCTGGTCCCAGACGGCGCACGCCATTGCACACGCAGCCTCCGCCGCTGAATAGCTAAGCAGACGTAAATCATTGAAATGCTGCACGCAACATTTGATTTGGCACACTTTTTATGTATACAGCTGTCGCTTTCTGTTCACTCTGTACATCTTGCATTGCATGTACCATCACAATTTTACTGCAGAATGCCTTGAATGTCTATGTAGGCAGGAGTGATAAAGAGGACAGCTGCGGTGCTCTTTATTTCGAGAAAGTGTCATCCGCCTGAATACAAGGCACTCAATCTGTATCATAGTGTATTTTGGGGGAGCTATCTTCTCCAGGCAGGCAGCTATTTCACCCTATACAAGACCTTGTATATTTTACTGCGCCGATAAGAAACAGATCACGTCGCTGTTGCGTCATTCTGGAAACATGAAAAGAAGGAGACATGTCGCAATTACGATTTTTTTTTTTCCCTCACGGATTGTCCATCACGAAACACGCATAGTAGTTCAGGGCTGATGTAATTAGTAATGTTCAACCTCAACCTGCCTCTTTGCACAAACTCATTAAATCTCTATCTTAAAAGGTTGTCTCCATGTTTTCTAAGTGAATAAATAAGAATAATTAAAAAAAAAAAGCGCACACCAATGACTTTATTTTCATTCCGGGCGTAGGTCTAGCGCATGGTTCAGTGCAACTGTGTGCACGGGTTAAGTTTTCTTTCTTTTGGTATTTTGCCTGACAGCACTAGTAGAATTTAGGTGAAACTGGGTGTTTACGCCTTTGTGAGCAATTGTGGGATGGAACGTAATGTTTTCCTGCTTTGCACCTCCCGATCACGCGAGAGAAACACAACCCAAAAACTAATCTCTTCTCATATGACAAACACCTTTGTTTTAATTGTAACTAATAGAATGTTTTTAGATTCAACAAAATCAATTCCTTTTTGATGAGGAATGGACCCAGCCAGTGAATAATGCATGTAATAACAAAAGTCATGCATTAGGTACATAATATGTTGGGTATCTATGAAGGTGTACAAATTGGTGCTCCTCCAAATTGGGATTGTTGCCTTGGCAGAGGTCTGGTCTTTCCAAGATTATTATTATTATTATTATTCATTCTACAACCACCTTGGATGATGGTTTGGGGTCACTGTCACGTGACGTATTACGAGTTGAATTTTGTTATATTGTTATGGCTTTTCTGTCAAACATTAAACAGATTTTGGCCAACCATAATCAGGGAGGCAGTATCAAATATTTTGTAATTAATATGAAGGCGGTGAATTATTTGTATTTATTTGTATTTTTTACTTGAATGCTCAGCGTTAGGTGCTCAGGTACCAAATGCGCCAATATGAAACAAGGGATTACCTTGACAGAAAAAAAACGTGCAATATGTGCTTCTTACCTGAGAGGTCCCTTCCAACCCCGAGCGCCAGGCCGTCTTTGATCCACAGGACAACGCCATGGTAACCGGGGATGGAACATGGTAATGTCACCGGTTGGCCTGCCACAACAACCAAGTCCTGTGGCTGCTGGGAAAACATGGACTCTCCACCTGAAGACACAGAGAAAATTTAAGCAAATTATTTTACTATTCCAAAGCATAAAATTCAGACGTTGAGTTTTTTTTCCCAAACGGCTGTTGTCAATGATTTCAGAGCAAGAGGGGAAATTGAATGGGAATTGCAGCCATATGCCAATTTCTACCAAGTCTACACACTTCTCTTGCCAAACATGTTAACCGAACTCTTGAGGGCAAGCTACAAATGTGCTCTGTAGCTCTTCATGATGCAAAGATGAGATACAAGCATCCTCGGTGTCAATGTGATGTCAGGACTGAAGTGCAGACTCGCAGACAGCTGTTCCTTCCTCATATTGGTCCATTTATGAAGGATGTCCTCATACAGCTAAGCTAGGCCCGTCCGTGCACACGGCAGATAACACCATCTTGTCTCCCAACAGTGCTCCAGCGGCATACATTAACTCAAGCTAGCACCCATGTATTCGAACTATTAGCTGCACTCCTCTGCCGCGTGTTCATGCAGAAAGTGGTGTGCAGTGAACTCCATTAGAAGAAGAGGGTTTGCTAATGGGGAATGCTACAGTGAAGAGGGGTAGAGACAATGGAGGGTAGTGGGATTATGAATAACCTGTCAATCAAAACTATGCCTCACCATGCTTACACTACAAAGGACTGAAAGTATATCCGTTGCTTATTTTGAGTTATTTTATAAGCCCAAGTTATTCAAAATAATATGCGTCGATGTTATATCAGCCTCAAAAACAGCCACATCAAGCGTGAATGGGCGTACACATTTTTTAGTATATGATATGAAAAAGAAAACATGAATCAGAAACATTTTGTAGTAGTTAATTAACGTAATAATAATAATAATAATTATAAAAACTTAAAAAAAAAACAATTTGTGACACCATTATCTCTTTGTAGGTATGCTTTATTTGGGCACAGTAAATTGTTTAACATATTGCGGACACGGAACATTTGTTGTCCCATTCCCCAATGCCTCAGAGGAAAAAGTATTTTAATGTCCATGGACCATTGAGTTGTTTGTTTTATGAGAAGAAGATGCAGCTGCAGAAAATATACTGTATCGTGCATAATGTACATTTGATATTTTAACCATGTACGGTATTTTGTGAGTGGCTAAGACTTACTCCTGTAATAATATGCATGAGATACTCATCTTACTGTAGTTTCACTTTCTAGCCACTCAGCAGGACAGCATATGGCAGAAGACACAAATTAGAGAAATTATCATTTTAGCTGATGCTTTTAAATACCGTGGACCTGTTTGTACTTTAGCTCATTCAGAGTCACCAAACCAGACTATCGCCTCATCCATTCATTATCCGATCCGCATATCCTCACGAAGGTCACGGGCGTGCTGGAGCCTATCTCAGTCGTCTTCATTTCTGAATATGCATTGTCTTTCATGAGAACTTTATCGAATAATTCCTTCATTAAGAATGATTTGTCTATATAAAAAGTAGTAGAACTAGAGCCTATACTTGCTCCTCCCGTTGTACCAAAGCAAAAACAACAATTCATCTTTGCCAATTGAGTCTAAATGGTCTTATTAGGGTTATCTGGGATTACACATTAGCCAGTGAGACCTAAAAGACATTGCCATTTACCTGTAATGAAAGGTCTAATGAGATAATCTATTATGCAGTTATACACGATGGGGGATTTTATTGGCAAGGAACCATTCTTGATAACTTTAGTGGGTGTTTAAGATAAACCCAGCACATCTCACTATTTCCGTTTGTGTCACTGCACGGTACCGGTTTGGCTCAGATCCGCTGCTTCAAAATAATACGGCAGGAAGCTGCCATATTGAATAGATTAGTCAGAATGCGATACGAAAAGAAAAAACAAAACAAAACAACATGCGACCAATGGTCACAGAAAGGAGACAAATTTAATTCAATCAGCAAGAAACAATCTCCTAGCACAGTCATGGGCAAACTACGGCCCGGGGGCTACATGCGGCCCGTTAAACGTTTTAATCTGGCCCGCCGAACTTGAAAAAAATTAAATGAATAAACCTCGTTAATGTTTTATTTTCTAAATACTGTGGTTTTTTAAAGACATATATATTGTTCTAATGCTTTTGTTGGCTTTCATTTGAAATTAAATGTATTGTTTTTCTCCGATAGGTGAGGTTACCAAAGCAATCAATCCATCTGCTCCTGGTTCCGGCCCCTCTGTCAAATGTTAGAACCCATTGTGGCCCACCAATCAAAGTTTGCCCACCTATGTCCTAGAGCAAAGTGGAGACCGCGGAGTATATTATACATTGTATGAGAGCTGAGGCATAACAACAGGGTAAGCCAGCATTAGCACATGTGCATGTTTTTTTTTTTTTTTTCTTGCTTCATACCTTACGCACACATTAGTGCACATCAAAATGTTGCAATGGTCATTGATTTAATTCTGCTCAGACAATGAGCGACTAACATGGGTTTGCATTGAGGGATGGGAAAATGAGGCTTCAAGAGGCTTCATGAACCAGTTGTTGTATTTTTTGGACTCCTCAAGATGGCGCTCTCTGTTTAACATCAGACAGAAAGACCACTGATTTATAATTTCTTAAACCCATTTTTAAATCAACAATGCAATCTTAATTATACTGCTGGTTTGTGATTTTACATCTACCATGTGATGTGGTATTGACCTGGCATGCTTAGATCCCCTGTTGCATGTTTATATTTTATAGCGAGTGCAGCTATGGTAAGCAGAGTAGAGTCCTTGCAAGGAGCTTAAGATGCAAAACTGCAACGCCGGCCAAAATCTGTCTAATAGAATATAACGATATAAGTAAAAGCAAAGTCAAAGGAAAAAATCCCGATTGGGCAAACTTTTGCTTAATTGGTCAATCCTCTGACCTTAAAGTCAAACAATAATGTTTCAAAAGAAATTCTTCAGACTTCTTATCATGGCAGAATCCAAAACGCCTCCAGTAATCAGACTGAGCAAGTCAGACACATTTTTCTTTTTCTTGAAACAAGTATAAATTTTATTGCATTTGAAGCCAACATTTAGAACGCTGGATGGATAGTGGACCAATAGAGTGATCGTCTGAACAGATTGGGATTTACATTAATGCGTTACATTTATTCATCCATGTCTTGCATAAATCTCATGTCACATTTATCGGGTATATCCACTGTCAGCATTGTGGTTTTGGATACCTCAAGCTCCCAATCTACCAAGGTTCCTGCCAAGTGCAACAAGCAGCGGAGACAACCTTTTTGTCTTTAGAACTGAATATCATTAACACATTTTCAGCTTCAGAGTAACAGCAGAGGATGAGTCAAGTTCCTGATTAATAACCAGGCTTTATGAAGCAACTCTGTTAACTCACAAAGTTATTCACAACATAAACTAGAACGGTGCTCGTCCTAACTTGCCTCAGCACCAAATAGTACAACCTAATTGACACTTGAGTAGGCTTGTGTTTATAATTGACATTTAACATGAGATCCAGACATCATTCGATGAGAAATTGCTTAAATCCTTATCCCCAGGCAGAACTAAATGCGCGAAATGCATTTTGCTAGATAACCCAAATTTAATGGGTGTCTCACTTTCTCATGTCCCAACTTCCCACAAAATTAGGGATGTCCTATCATGTGATCGTAATTCACGTGGTTTTCCCCTGATTGGGATTTGGGGCAAAAAGATAGTTTTTCTTTATTTTGTTACAGGCATGGATTGAGACAGCTATGTGATGTATGACGTATGCTAGTCTGGCGGGAGAAAAACCCGAAAGCGAAAGGGTAGTGTGAGCATCAGGTAGAGGGAGAGAAAACGAAACCGCAATGAGAAATAAGCACTAACGGTAAGAAAAAAGACACTTATAAACATAGCCCAAATCTGCCTTGGCTGCTATGAAGCTGCCTCACTGAATGGAATAAGAGTTAAGAAAGCGGCAGACAGTTTCACAATTTTGACATGTACAAATTTCAAGTTTCACCTTTGGATAAATCAAATGCACACAAACAGAAAGAATCCCTCATTCTATGTTAACGCTTAGAAGAATCGGCCATTCCACAAACTGGCGCCATTTGCGTCCCCAGGAAATAAAATGCATGGATGGGCTATACAATTACGTGAAAATACTTCACGTCGTTCAAAAGACCATCCGCACCATTTCGACAGGTGTTTACAAACGGACATGATCAGACCTTCCAAAAGTAAGTTGGTCTTGATTACAGGGGTGAGAGTCCGCAGAACAGAACAATCTTGTAGGTTTATGTCTGCACAGCAGGACTTGATACCAATAAACTACTCACGGGATAGGAGGGGGATTACTGACACTATCAGATAAATGTTTTCCCCAGCAATTTGGATTTGCTAAATTATGCATTGTGCTATATCATATTTTTGATAAGAGCTTATCTCTCATCATCAGACCGCTACCTTTTCCCCACAAGAAACCCAACAGATTTCGCCAATGATCTGCTTGCCAACCCTATTTAGTTGACAAAGACAGTCAAGGTCACAGCACTTTGTTGGCTCTTTTTGTTATTCACGGGCTAACATATGCAGAACAACATTTCAAAGATTGATGTGATGTAACTACAGATTTAATCTTCAAAGATTAGATTCCGCAAACAATCAGACAGCAGGAGATCGGCACAGCCATTATAAGAAAGATTGAATACCGACGTGTCGAAGAAAATCAACAGCAAAGGTTAATTTTCAGGAGAGTTTGTCTATAATTTTGTCTATAAGTGTGTCTCAACTGCTCGTGGATGGGTGGATGGATAGATAGATAGATAGTGTGTTGTTGTTTTTCTCGTTTAAGAATGACAGCAAATTGTAGTCTTCCCATGTGGTTGCAAGAAATAACAAGTGGTTCCTTACATCAATTAAATGGCAAATTAAATGCGTTAATCAGAGTAATCATCCAGAGGAAGGATCTGCCAAATTGGTTTGATTTATTCCAGGTTGTCAGGTTGTTTTTTTTATTTTTTTTCTTCCATCCATACAATCCAAAATAGATGTAATTAATTGTGTACATCAAGTCCAAAGAACCTTGATGGAATGACTGTTCAGTTCAGTTCATTTTTTTTTTTAAATGAGCTCCAGACTTTGCACATACCCATATTTGTGACACAGACTGGTAATTGCGTCGCCTATTGTTGTTGTTTCACTTCAGATAATATGTTTACTGTTGACTGGCTGCTGCATTTCCGCACACGCCGGGAATATTTTCTCCTTGGGGCAAACTGCCCCCAAATTCATCGCTCAGTCAATCTACCCGGCTTGGAAATGATGTTTATAGTCAAACATTCAGGCCATATTAGAGAAATAATCAGCATGTTGCCTGTGCACCATGTGGCCACACAGCACTAAAGCATTGGCCAACATCATTATCACAAACTATTATCCCTCCGGTCCGGCTATTTACAGCTATTTGGAGGTATGGCTTTCGAAAGCATCTAAGGGGGTTAACTTGGACACTTGTGATCCTCAGCTAGGTGATGGCAGCACTTTGTTGTTTTCAGCTTGATTTATTAAATAGAGGTACGGTTGGAATAAAAAGCAGGGCAGAAATATCAAGAGTAAAAAATAAATAAATACAAATAAACTTCATGATGTTTCACAGCATGGGCCTCAGTGGGTTTTGTTTAAACCACACACCACTGGAAATCAAAACGCATACTTTACAAGGAGTTATTATTTAATATGAATATGTCTCTCCTCACTTAGACTCACCAATTTTCATCCACCCAAACCTCCCTCCTTATCCACTGAGGCAGAAAAGTCTATTCTTGTCTTTCATGATCGTGATTAGTCATAAATCCAGAAAGCATCAACTCACTGCACATATAATTGAGATTGTGCTGCTCAATTATCAACCGCACAACAAGTGCGGCTATTATATATATTATGCCATTATTTTCCTGAAATGATTTGGATATCTTGGCCTATTAAAACAGCAGAAAAAATTATTATATTATATAAATTATATATCTACAAATTATATAGAAATTCCTACTCCTGTCCTACATGGCTTACACATCTATAGAATTGATTTTAAAATTCTGCAACCTGTCTATAAATCACTGACAGGGTTGGGACCAGAATACATAAAAGAAATGCTGATTGAATATCCACCCGATGGATCTCTGACGTCTGCAGACTTAGGTCAATTAGTGGAGCAGGCGGAAGGAGGAAGAGGGCGGTGAGGATCTCGGTCACCGAAATTGAGGTCCTTGTCTGAGAAATGGATACAAATAAATACTGTTTGGATGAACTAATGCAATTGTTACCATTAAAAGAAAAAAAAATAACACTTGACAAGAAATCGTGACCAAACATGGTGAAGCGGCATTTAGCTGTTATGCTACATGCATATGGATTAAGTTGCCAACAGAAGTGAAGTTAGGCCAGAGAGTGAGTGATTTACAACATATAAACGGTCATCATCAGCGTAACTCACCGGTGTTCACTCAGCAAGCAACAAACAATTTATTGACCGTTTTTATGTCCAGACACTGCGATTAACATATCCCATAAAATAATAAATTATACACAAAACCAGAGACAAATATAGTCCGGCACTGAGAAATATATTTGCCAAAGAACATATTTGACATGCTTCATGGTGTTTAATGAAATTATTCTTATTCTATTTCAATTCATTTTTTATCTGGAGTTGAAATTGAAAACTTTCCAATCTGCCTTTGGCCAAGCTTTGAGCCGAAACTGCGATATGGAATGAGGCCCGATTCTTCAGTGAAACTAGGTTTTTGTTACACTCATTAATATCGAAATGTGAGCTCCTCAATGTAGCTGGCGACAACAATGGCTAATAATTATGAATAATTCATGAGTCCCTATCGCTCACATTAGAGGAAACATGTATTGTAGTGACTTTATCTTCCTCATCATTGTGTTCAAATCCTTCCATTCTGCCCATCCCCTTGTAAAACACACATTGAATGCTGAGTGATAATACAATACGCCTATCTGGAATATGACGCCTGTCATTAGGAGCAAAATGTGTCAGCGGCAATGCAAATTCATGAAACTGGGTAGACAAACATGGGTGCTGCTGCAAGACGTATTTATTCCATTTCTCACACTGTGCATTAGTGGTGCATGACAGTTGCCAAAGCACAATCAAGATGAATCACCTCAGATGATGACTTCTATAAATTACAAATGGCAACAGCAGGAGGGCCTCCGAGGCACACACTTTATCATTAGCTACACGGCCAGAGGAAGTGAGATTTCATGGACATCAGAGACTGGAATATCATGGGCCACAAATGGATTATTACATCTCTTCCGGCTGCATTTTTCCAGACTGCTTCAGTGGATCCTGGTGCAAAGGTCATGTAGGCATCCATTGAAATGAAAGCATCAAATGATAACATGAAACAAGCAAACCTTATCGACCTTTGCATGAAATGCACATGTATTTAAAGTGCGCGGGACACCATTTTTTTTTACAAATTTTAATACATTGTATTAAACAATAAAATAACCACATTGCAATGAATGGTTTCTCTCATAGACTTTAACCGAGTATTTAATGGACTTTGAAACTCTTCCGGCTGGAGCCAGCGCCACGGCAAAATCATGAAGAAGCCATTTCTAACTTGCTGGCTGTGACGTATGCTTGTCGAGGTTTTTCTTCTGATTCATGTGTTTGTTTGTTTTCGATTCACTTGCATGATGCCACCATGTAGCGTTACTGTTTGCACCTATGGGAGGACGGCATGAGCCTGTTTCAGTTCCCCAAAGTTGAGGTTTTACACGGAAAAGACAGAGACATATCATTGCAGCTGTCGGGAGCTTCATCGATCGAAAGCCATTCAGAAAAGAGAAAGAAAAGAGATAACAATCTATTAACACACACACACACAGAGACGTACAGAGAACAGTCATCCACTCCTACCATAATCCAAGAGAGAAACTATACATGTAGCAAATAACTGATAGTACAAAATTAATATAGGCTTGTGTCTGACAGTCTATGAAAATGTATCTGTTTACAAAGCTGAAGTGTACCAATCTGTTTTCATTGACGGTCAGTATTTATGGATTGATGGTTTTAATGGATTTGTGGAAAAAAAAATAGCCCTTCACCTTGTTTTCAAATGTGTTACATCTATGTACGTTGCCATGCATGTTCTTAAAAATGAAATTAGTATATGCCTGTATTTTATTTGGACATATTACGATGTTTCAACATCCTTGTTTTTTGAAATATTGTTTTTTTTTTTTTAATGATTATTATAAAGAATCAAAATATTTTGCGTCAAGACTCAAGAACAATGACAGTCTTGGTAATTACTCAATAGTAATAACGGAGTTCCCAATCCTAATCAACAGTGTGTCATCACCAACTTCAGAATCTGAAGAGGACCCCGCTGGGCTTGTGATGTCACACACGCACTGCCAATGGGTGAACACAGCTCATGAAAATATTGAGTTTTCTGCATTTTTTTCCTGAAGCTTCATTTTCCCATCACTAGTTGATAGGGAGAGACTCATATGTTTTATTTAGCATAAATGGAAGCCACGTAACGCATCGTTGTTGGTCGGTATTGATTAAAAAAGTGTAAGGAAATGAAGCTCACTTTTGCATAATGGCAATTTGTGGACATAAAAGGAGTTCGGGAGATTGCGTCTGATTGGAAAGGAAAGCGCCCTTCTGTTTGACTCTATCCTTCCATCCTTTCTTTGACAACTTAGACCTCTTCATTGCCTCTGCCGCTGGAGTATTTGTGGCAGTATTTGTTTGCAGTGCTCAATGCCATGCGGGCTATTGTCTAAGAGCAAACACTCAAGTGTTTACCGAACACCGAGGCACCTGATGAATTGCACGGAGGACTTGTTTGTGAGAGTGAAAATGTTGAGGAGCTTTTAAAATGGGGCCAGTGGGATTGATTATGTTCATTAAGGAATGATGAGAATTTCAAAATGTCTCGGGAGGTTGAAATGATACTGAACCGAGAGGCATTCAGTTCAACAGGACGTGTAGCCTCATACATTTTTATACTTCCGTCCATTATTCGAACCGCTACAATAATACCTCACTTGTAGAGAGAGTAAATTTGTGCATGGGTGACAGACATTGAATGGGAATGAAAGAATAATATGGATCAAAGCGTATTGAGAGGCTTGCTATTACATCTTGCGCACAGGCACTAAGGTCATTTTTATGTCGTTTTGGCTGTTGAAGTTAATGTTTTTATGTTGTTTGTTTTTTTTAACTTCACTTCCATTGACTAGACACTGTGATACGGACACTTAATATTTTCTTTCGATTGGGCAATGTGGTGGTTTGGGAGTATTGAGTGAATAGAGTGAAATAATTTAGAAAACACATAAGAATCAAATGCTTGAAAGAAAAATGCCATGCTCACATTATTTCTTATGTGTTACTGCAGCTCATGATTTCAATTCTACTGTCGGTGTAAAATTTGAATTATACACTTGACATGGTGAATTGTCTTCTTATCTGCTCAAAAATATCTTTAAAGAAATTGCTCTCAGTTAAAGATATCTTTTATTATAAAACATTCACCAATATAAATCATAGAATAGGAGGTGTGTCGTTGACACGCAGCGCATTCATACGTACAAAGGCTACAATGATAACAGCTATCACTCCCTGCCACGTAAATGACTATGAAAAAAAATGTTCATCACTGTATAAGAAACACCAAATTGAAATGTTCCTCTAAGAAGGAGCGTGGCACTTTTAACAGCAAGGCTTTTGCAGAGCTTTCTGTGACTCACTGTAAAATCCCCATTCGACACCCTCCCTACAGTGGAGCGATCCATTTGCCTCTCATCCTCCTCAACTATTTGCTTTCCTCAGAGACAGCCTCATCTCATTTTTCATTGTGGGCTGCTGTGACATTGAAAGAGACCCCTAATCAAAACATTTGTCTTTCTTTCAGATGGCGCACAGACCGGTGAATGAGAGCTGACACCAGAGGGAGACAAATTTGTCCCAATCAGGGCCTCATCTCCCTGTCCCCGCTGGGCGAGTGTTTCATCTCGACAGGCCACTGATGAATCCACCACTTAGCCTTGATTTGGAGGAGCAGCTTGCCACCGCCAAAGTGCCAGGTTAAATCACAAGTGACAGCCAACCAGCCATGGCCATTACATAAAGTGCCTTTACCATTAATGCATGTAAACATAGCAAATATGATGTGTGTCTTATCTATTGTCAAGTGAGCTAAGATTACATTGCTGTGCTGTCGATGTGGCATACTGAGACACACCCTCCATTGTGGGTTCGCAAACTGGGGGGTGTTATTAATGTTGTATTTTTGCTATTTGCCGGCATTGTGCAGTGTTGTTACTAGTAAATCATGCACGTCACGATAAAAAGTATGAATACCCATATGTACTGGTTCAGCCAATCAAAGTGAAGTGATCGTTTTGTCAGCTGCTGATTGGCGTTTTTTTTTTCATCCTGACATGTTTTTTTGCAAAAGTTCCTTTTTTTAATTTCTTTTGATTTGAAAATGCTAAGTTTTAGTTGAGTTCTTATTAGTTTTAGTATTAGTTTTTTAATCGTGTGTATTCCATGTATGCAAGGCTTGAAGATCAAAGTATTTTGTTGTAAAAACTACAAAATATTGAATTAAAATTTAAAACATTCAACAAATCAATTGCTACTGTACACAAATTTTGAAGTACAATACTGAAATTAATAAATCTAAGAAGTAAAAACAAATAAGTAAAAACACACTCTTAGATAGCGAAAACAGGAAGGACGACTAGAGTTCCTGAAAAAAGTAATCTTCAAGTGTGTTGTTGTAGTGTGCGGTGAACAACAATGACAACAGTGTCTAATATTTCATTTACCTGAATAAGTCACACCAAATCACAAATGAACATTATTATCTTTTAAAGGTTGTTTGTTTATTTAAAACAGTCTCCATATTTGATGTTGTTTTACAAATTTATGTCGCTGGCCAGTATATTTGGCAAATCATACGAAGTAGACTGTGCTTGGCTGTGCGTACATCCTTCTTTGTTGGAAAGTCATTGCATTGCATCAATACTTATTCAGACTTTTGAAAAATCTATCCACTCAAAGCCTTTGTGTATATTTCTTAGGAGTATTACATCTTACAAATGCTGCTGCACGGAAGGAGTCACCGCTCTCTGAGAGGTAACAGCTCAGGGGAGGGTTACCGAGCTGTGTCATTCTCAGAGGATGATGGAAGGATTCAATGTGAGCCCTCCAACGTTCATATTTTTTTTCATATTTTCCTCTAGTGTCTGCCAAATCAACCTTGGTTAAACGTCAAGAGTGAGACAAATCTATCAGCGGTTGCCTTTCCTTTCAATGTTTCCACGCTCTGGTTAAAAATGAAAAGTAATAGTTGTTTAACAACCGCACTTGTGCCATTGGGGGACGATTTAACCTCATACCTGTCTGGTTAGTAAATCGTAAACTGTCAGGAGCTTCTCCTATTAAAACAGGAAAACAGGTAAGTGATGGTAAGATCATAAATGTTGTATTTCGCCAGATTTGTAGAGGCCATATCTGCTGCATTAGTCAAAGGTGTACAGTGATGAGGAAGGCAGAAGACAGTGCAATGTGGTAGAATGAGGCATTATCGAGGTGAGGAAGAATGGACTGACATATAATGAGTACCACGGGTTGGAAGTCCTGTCAGATTATGACACACCTCTGCTAAAAGGTCACTATCAAAAACAGGAACAAAGAGATCCATCTCAGTCAGTGAGGCACATCATACATGCCAACAGTGAGCTAAGTATGCACTCTACTTTTAAGTGCATATTAGGCAGTAAGCAGACCATAACTGCTCTAATTTTATCTGAATCCCCCAAAAGCCTTTCTCAGGGCTTTGCCCTTAAATGATTTTCATGAGAGGTGTACAGAATGTCTGAAAACGAGTGGGAACAATTGTGCGTTTTAAAACGGGTATGTGATTTTTATAATAGGCAAGTGCACCGGATGAAATTGACTGCCTGCACAGTCGGTACATCACGGACAAGCCCTGAGTTAAAAGCACAGTAGCATATCCTCTGTTCCTCTCCTAGACTTCCACTTTAATAGCAGTACATCATCAAGCTCCAGACAGCCCCGCATCCCGCTACCACCCCAAATACCCAACAGTTGCCTTGGACGTGCATTCACACTAGCTGTCACCCTCGTACACAACACCCCTTTCATGCAAATCTCTCAATCAAAGCTTCATTTGCATTCCAAAGTGGCACTTTACAGCCGAGCAGAGGACATAAAATCACATCTGCCTTCAAATAAATAAATGGGGGGGATTCAAAAATGGTGTAAAAATGATGTAAAAGTGAGAGCTGGCAGAGGACTAAGCTTGACATATTTTATACCATTTACAGTACATTAGCAAATGCCATAAAAGTGCACAGCTGTGTGAGCCACAGTAGTCATAGGATTTAGGGCAACTTAGGGCAGTAATATAAACGGGAGGTTGATGATAGAAAAAGGGTTGCCGGGAAATAATGTGGGCAAAAGGCCGAGAAACTAATTGAAAAAAAAAAAAATCTTCAACAATTTGCAATTGTGTTTTCTAAACAGTCGTTCATCAAATGACTTTGGGTAAATGGAAATCAACTCATCATCCTTAGGAGAACTTCAAGGGTTATAAATCATCCTCTTGGCACAAAAGTAAAACCAATTTAGTTTAAAAACACAGGAACAACATTTTTAGTTGTATGGAAGTTGAAAATAAATAAATAAAAATCTTGAAGTGAGGCCTGTGGAGCAGCAGAGTGGATGAGTAATAGCCATTAGTCCTGTTGGCTCACAGCAGGAAAGTTCTGAATGTGTTCCCAGTGCTTTCTTCAATTACTCTTGCTCCATCCTACTGTCAAAAAACAAGTTTAGATAAGAGACTTTTTGCTTATATATATATATATATATATATATGTATAAAATGAAACGAGAAGTACCAAGCACAGTAAGTCGTTATAATATTCCCGTATGTTCTTCATGTATTACTTTTTTTAATATGTTTTTAAACGTTCTGTAGACTGTTTATGATGTGCACTCCACTTTGCACCACACACACACATGCACAGACATAATGCGCAAACAGTGGTCAGTTCGTCACAATGCGCTGCACCGATAAAGCACATCTGCCACATACACACTAAAGATAAACACAACAAATTTGACGTGCACAACGGGGTCAAGATGGCCCAATAGCAGCACCCACACATAAAGACACAACAATTGGGGATTGTATCCTGGGACACCCAGACACACCGACACAAAAGATAAGAAAGGTGGCAGGATGCTGGAAAACACCAGGTTGGGGACCTTGGACCCATGAGACGGAGGAAGAGAGGAAGAACAATTTGAACCAACATGACATATTATTTTTTAAATAAACAATGTGAACTAAGTTATCCACAGAAAACTAAAAAAATGTCCCGCTCAGAAACTACTCCGAGCAGATCCGACCAGCTGCTTGCTTGCTTGATTGTGCTACTCAGTCACATGGCAGACGCACAACATGAGAGTGGAGGAAATTGTTCCTGCTCGGCACTGAGACGGAAACAGCAAGACTGGCAACACTGCTGTCGCCTGCTTGACAAAACTAAAACTTCACTGTCGATCTCATCTCGTTAGTATCCGTCTGCTATTGATACGGACTTGGCATTGATACCATCAATATTTGGATTGTTCTGCCTACCACTACAGAAGTAGTTATTGTGAGCCCAAGCACGTAACACGTAACCTGTGCCTCCCACCTGCTACTGGGGCACACCATTTCGAGAGAGGGGGCAACAGGGTTGGGTGGCAACAATTTTTAGGAATAAGGCCTGAGTTGTCGAGGCCAGAACGGTACAGAGATCGCGGCCAGAGGGTCACTTGTATGTATATGTAATATAATGATGAGGTCATGAAATAATTGAATGATTTTCACACCCATAAAAGCTCTTTGAGGGTTATCTCAAATAAGATGCGGTCCACAATAAAAATCAATTTGACAGCCCTGGGCCACAGCATTGTCTTAAAATGTTGCGCATTTTCATGTGCAACCGATCGAAGCGAACCCCCAGACCCCATCGGAATGTCTTAACGTTACTATCTGAGCAACTATTCAAGTTCAACTGCACATCCACTTTACGGCACCGGTGTCAATCAGTGTCATCAACGCACCCAGGCTGGACTGGGATGAGCTAGTAAATTGTACATTCAAGAGGAATCAGAGAATGAACAGAGAAGTCATCAGCGGATCACAGCGCAAGCTTGATGCCGAGGCTCAGGTAGCTCTAATCTCGGGTTAGTGTCTCCCAGCACTCCTCCTTTCCCCTGGTGCACTTCGCCGCATCCAACTCAGCAGTCCCGTTGCTTCACCGTATTGACATAAAAAGAGCCCCTTTCAAGACTTCATCTCCCTCACTCATCTCCCTTTTTTTAAACCCCCCCTTGAACTCTTTTCTTTTTTTGCCGACAGTGACGCCTGAGGCCATAATTCGGATCGCTGTGGTGGAAGAGCTTTCAACCCCGATACTGTTCCCCATGCTATCTCTACAACCATACCCCAAAGTATTTCAACCTTGTGCAAACTATTTCTAATTTCCGACCAAAGTTTCTGTCAAGTAAATTGCCAGTGCAGGGAAAGAACCTTTGAATTTTTTTGTTCCAATGACTGAATGTTTTTTCTTCAAGTTTAGCTGTGCATTGGGCGATAAGGGTTATTAAACTTTTACTAGGGGGTTCTTCAAAGTTGTATTTTGTCAGTTTAGGGGTTGTTAGCCGCTTTGTAGAGCTTGATAATTGGACCACATAGCCTTTACATGAGGAAGTGATAGCCATCACACTACAGAGTTTTATTTAAATCATGTCCAATTGGATGTCTGTCCTTTTTTCTTAAAATAATATTCCGCCATTGCCAGGAAACTATCAAATAAATATATAAATGAAACACCTTAAATGATCTCGGCAATTTCTTTTTTCCATTTCCAATTCTTGGCCAAGTTTCTTTCTTATTTGAAATCTTGGGGGTCTCAGACAACAGAAGACTGGGCTGAATGACAATTTTGGACTTTGCCTTAATTAGAGCTCATTGGGAATAAAAACAACAGTAAAGACAAGCTAGGAAAGCTGAAAAGAAGCAATTAAAAGAAAAAAAAAACAGTGCCAATTTTGGTTGACTTCTCTCTCAGGATTTATACCGTATTACATCAAATAATATTCCAGTTGGAAAAAAAAATGGTCCGAAGCAGTTGGCGAAAAAAAATCTCTACTTACTCAAAACAGTGCTTGTGGATAAATGTTTCTGGAGGCTTTTCACTGGTAGAGGTCATTGTTCTCTTTAACTGGACAATTCCAATCTCTGCCCGCATTCACTTTTTTGCCTGGTCACTGAACTGCACTCATGGAGTTAACCTTGCTTATAACCCTTGCCTGGTTAGTCCTCAATTTTGTTTCGTTCCTGGGCATGATGCCAGTTGAGCACACAGGGGAAAAGGAAAATCTGCAAAGCTCCCACACAAGCATATGTTGAACACTGTTTTGCCAGCCCACCATTATGTTAGATGTACAACATGACCCAAAATGAACGGTGAAATGGATTGGCTTTTTTTGTACTAATAAATGGAGATAATGTTACACAATTAACGGTCAGGTTAGGCGGGATGCTGTCAATGTGACCTTTAACAAACTAGTCCTCACTGTGCAAAATGTTCCACTGTTGCCACACTGCGCATCTGCATCCGTGATTGTCAGTGCGGTACGTCAGCGCCCTCTAGTGATATGTGATAGAATCACTGTCTAAGTATGTCAGTTATATTTAACTTTTTAGGGTGGTACAATTGCATTTAATCTTTAAGAACATTTTGTTTCAAAACTTTTATTGAGGCTCGTTTCTTATTTAACTTATTTTGAATACTGTAATCAGGTGACCAGTGAAGTCCCTCCCCTGACGTTGTCTAGTAGGCTAATGCCAAGACACCTTTTATTGGTTAGAGTCATTGTTATTGGCAGTGATTCCTAATAGTTTCATGACAACTGTCATTGAAATGTGGTGGTACCTCTGGCAACGATCTCTTAGGGGATTGAATCCTGGTGAGCTGACATCAGCTAGCATGAGCAGCTGAGCTAGCGCCTTGTAGTGCAGCACGTCTAGTATATGCCTTAAATCCGGAAATAGCACCCTCAACTGGTGTTGTGCCCTTTGATGCAGCGCGTCTTATGACCGTAAAAATACGGTAGGTTGTGCACAGTAGCAGTCGCTTGACTCATGATACGGACTTGACTCACCCCTTCAAGTCTTGTCACCTTGGTTTGTAGAGTTGGTTTTCTATTCCAATACGCAGTCATGCCATTAAGGGTACTAAAAACAAATTTATTGTCCAAGCCGCAAAAAATATCATCCGCACACGTTTACCGAATGCAAAGAGGCTCATGCGAAAATGTGTCTTGAATGAAACCACATAATGTGCCCCTCCCAAAATTGTTCATCATTCATTTGTATGTGGAGCTCACATAAATAGTAGAGCTCACCTTTAACTAAATCCCTCTTAACACATCCATGTCAAGGGAAATGTAATACAAAATTCTTCCAAAATAGGAAACATCAACCTCATCTCTAGGAATATACTAACTAGAGCATGACTTTCTAAACACAACGTGAAAATGATGTGCCGAATAGTGTCTCGAATGTCGCCATCTTTCCAGTCTTAATCCTGTTACAGATGCATTTATTGATCAATGTTAATCCTATAAATGGCTGTGTGCATAAAACCACAACTACACACACGCAAAAGCAAATTTTGTCCATGGAAGTGTGCTTGTTTGCGTGTGTGTTTGGAGATTTGAAGGTTGTTTGTCACGCTGAGTGGCAGACAAAAACAAACCTTGAGAAGTGGAAATACTTTAAATCTTATGCGAATTACATCGTCTTGTGTCCACAGAGAAATCCGGCACCGCAAATTGCTCCTTGAAGTGTTGTATTATTGAGGTGTTTCTGAAAGACACCGTGATGATCATTCCAGAATATGTGCAAAATAGTTATATAATTTTGCCAAACATGTCAAACACAACAGAAAGTGTTTTTCTATGACATTTGAATGAAGAGCGTCAAATAATGTCAATCTTAAAATATTAATTTTGTAAATTGTCTTGAAAAAGTTTATTTTATAAAATATATACCAGCTGTTGACATCATGATCAAAGCGCTTCCGGCCCAAATTTAACACTTCATCTAAATACATAGAGTAGAGCACAATTTTTCCTTCCGACCTTCTCAAAGTTAATCATTTGTTATCTCCCACACAAAGGTTGCCCCCCCCTCCAACACACTCCATTGTCTTCACACTGGAGTATTTTTTTCATGATATGTATGATCAAGAGAATTTAAGAAAGTAATCAAATAATCCTGTGACCCTCACATCATGCTGCAGCCCATTAATGAGCCTCCAGCAAACTGCCTTTTTTTTTTTTTTAACTATTCCAATTGAGCTTCGACCCACGGAGCTGCAAAATCAAAGACTGACAAAGAGAAAGACAAAGATCTTGAGTCTACTCATTATTTACTTGACATTTAGCAGGGAAGCATGATTAAAATGAAGAAAATTAAATTGCAGTGAAAATAATCATAGTGACATGAATATATATGTTTTTTTTTTTTTTTTGCTAGTTCGTGTTGCGCAGTAACAGAGTTGAGGGGAACAGCAGGCAATTAAAGTAAATATGCAACGGCAGTTAGGTGGGACCCTGAAAAAAAAAAAAGAAAAATTACCATGATACCAAGTAAATGTTATTTAGGTTTTAATAATATTGTTGTCATTTAATTCATATTGTTGTGACAGCTAGTGACCAATACAGTGTACGCTCTCTTCCAAAATCCGGTGTGCTAGTCCCCAGATCACTCGTGATCCTGAACTGACTAAAGCATTAAAAAATTATATAATGAATGAAAAATATTTAATATATTATAAACGGGAAGTAGCTTTGTAGCTAGCTTGGCTAGCAGAAATGTCATTTCACTGTATAAATATATATATATATATATATATATACATATACACATATATATGTATATATATATATATATATATATATATATATATATATATACTGCCAGACATTTGCCTAACCCCTCAGCCATGACTCCCAAAGGTCATTAGTGGCAGTCAAGGCATTGCGCATCGATGGAACCAAGAGTACCCAAAGGTAAAATCAGTTTCACTGTAATTAATAGTAAACACTTCCACCCACACCACATTGGTGGATGATACACAAAGTATTCTCTATTCGCTTTCTTCACACTCACAATACCATCCGTCATTTTGCTTCAATGTGTTTAGTTGCACCAGACAAGGACAGGGGATTTTGAATGAAATCATAAAGGACACTTAGATTGCTTTTACACGGAAGAGGGAATCCCATATATCACAGCCCATTGTGTGTGTTCATTTCCAGGAAATAGCTCGAGTCTTACGTTATAATGAATGGCTGATCTCACCGGCTATCTCTTTGTCTCCGGCTCATAACCACAACGGATATGGAAAGATGGCAGCCAACTCTAATGGCCTTAACTGTATTATGCTGCTGATTGGGACACAATTCATGTGGAAATATTCATTCCATCCATAAGCCTAAACAAAACATATTGTGCTCTTGCTCAGAAATTCATAATCCTCTCCAAATGCAAGGAGAAGCGATCACGAACGTGACAGTTTAGTGTCGATCACAGCTGAGCTGTTGACTCATGTTCCATGCGCCTGAATTCTATTCTAGCCAACTGATCTCTAAAATGTTTGTCTCAGCACAAAGGGAACGTAACAAGTCATCCAAAGGTGGGATTGGATGAACGAGAAGACCGTGAAATACATTTTTTAATATAAAAATGGGAAAGTGAAGTCAGTGCCAGAGATAAACTCATCTCTGATCTTTAGTGACAATATGACTTGGCATTTTGTCAGCAGAACTCCGTACTGATGAAAGGGTGCATAAATAAAGGATGTAGAGAGAATGTCAGCCAGTGACAGAGGAGTGGAAGAGACAGAATGGGAAAGAGAAAGCATGCAGGGGAAGACGGAGCACAAGAGTGAACTGTTTGGACACCTCTGGCTCGATTCCCTTAGCCATTACGGAGTCTGGATCTGACTTCACATGTCATTAGTGGCAGTGTAAATCAGCAATTAGGTACACAAATGAAGAAATGTCAGCTATTACCTGGAGCACAACAGGGTTGCAGACGTTTCCACAGAGCATTCCGGTACAGCCAGGACACCTCATCGAACAGGCAGCCAGCAACCCACACATACCTACGTGTTGCCAACTCTGACTTGCACACATACACACACATGCGCGCACACGCTCACGCAAACAAAATCGAGTCTACACTCACAGTTGAATGAGCTGCACTTTGTCTCAAGCAGCAGGATGGTATTAAAACTTGTGGCTCAACCGGAGCCGTGTAATGCACTTTACTTTGGAGTCAGCCAGTTCGTCCTCAAGCGCCTCCAACTGGTCCAAAATGCTGCCGCTTGTCTTTTAACTGGATCTCGGAAGATGGATCACGTCACCCCAATCTTGGCCTCTCTTCTCTGGCTCTCAGTGCACTTTAGAGTTCGCATTAAGATACTTTTGTTCATCTTCAAATCTTTAAATGGCCTCGTACCTCTCCAAGCTGCTGGAAGAGCCGAGGACTAAGCGCAGCCTCAGGGGGCTCACGCCTTTTCTATGTTTTAATTTGGATTCTAATTTCCCGCTAATTTATATGACATCTTATGGAAAGCGCTGTGTTACAGCTCCAGCTGTTGTGAAATGCACTATATAAATAAAGTTGTATTTTATTTTATTGATAAGTGGATGGAAGGCTTACAATACATGTACAAAGACTTCCGTGACATTAGCATGTTCATAGGAGTTTTTTTTCTTCTTTCCAGTGAAACCATCCACTGAACAGTGTGTCATTATCTGTTTGTCGATTTTAATTTTGCTACTTAGTTTCATGTTTTTCCTTGTGTTCCAACGTCTCTCGTTAAAGCTTATCGTAGCCAACTGTGATTGTCGTCCTACTTCCTAGTGTTGACCAATCAGCTCCCTTTCACTCGTTGTGTCCAGGTGCTCCCCGTCATCTCGTTAATTTGATTGCTGTTTCATTTCAGTTCTTGCCGGGTGATTGTCCATGTCAGTTGTTCTCCTGCCTCTCTTGTCTTGTCAAGTTGAGTCAAGTCCTTTGTGTTTTGTTGATCTCTGTTACTTTGTACTTTTGTATTTTTGATTTTCCCAGTCCTTTGTTTGCCTTTTTTTTAACATTAAATACCCCTTTGAGTTACTCCTGCCTCGCTTCCCTGCATTTGGGTCCTCCTCAATCGACTTGTAAAACGTGACACAGTGGTTCCAAACATACATAGTGCACGTGCACGTTTCCGTTTACCAATTACCCTCACCAATTACTTAGGTAAGGACAAAATGGGCACATTTTGCTAAAACAATTCTCACCCAAAAATTCCAAATCCATATTTATATTCATATGACATTTCTTTTTCCCTTTGATCATTTGCGATCAACATTTTCTAAATTAGAAATACTAGTCTATGGCCTTGGAGGAGTTTTTTTTTGTGTGTTCCAAGTGTCATTGTGTATAAGTGCTGTCATTAGAGTTGTTCTCATTATGCAGCCACCCAAACAGAGGCCCCTCTTATCTGCAGGCACTCCAGTTAAGATCAAGAGCACACATAAACGCAGCGCAAACTATTTCTGAAGACTCACCTTATGTACAACTTTGCAGAATTACTGCGTGATAACATCTGACGTGAACACTCAGTGACCTAGATTTCCTGTATGTCCAATGTTGGGTTTGCACAGTGATGGATATATAGGATGCTACAAATGCTTTAACATGCTAAGATGGAACCGTTCAACTTCATCTTTGACTGCTTCCCTCCAGGGATGTGCTTACTCTAATGCAAGTTATTAAAGCAAACAGCTGCGTTAGCCATGGGGGAGCCTCTGTGTGAGTGTCGGCTTCACATATTTTGATGTGAAAAGTGTGAGAAGTGACGTCAACATTCAGAGCTGATGCAGGCATGCAACTGTTCCTTCTGGGGTTGTCTGTGACCTCTGTCCCACAGGATGCCCCATCCTTGTTAGCAGGACGA
Organism: Idiotropiscis lumnitzeri; assembly: GCF_059441095.1. Classification (NCBI taxonomy): domain Eukaryota; kingdom Metazoa; phylum Chordata; class Actinopteri; order Syngnathiformes; family Syngnathidae; genus Idiotropiscis; species Idiotropiscis lumnitzeri. The sequence goes on along the minus strand of NC_142397.1, from coordinate 10,595,529 downwards.
TTTGTCTTGTAATTACCTTTAGTTTTGTTTGTGTGTTTGTGCAAAATATAATTTTACACCTCATATAACTGTCTCTTCTCAGCCCGGTAACATAATGAAAGCCTATTTATTGTATTTTCAGTGTGCCCTCCAACATTGGTGATGCTCAGCACATTAACACTCAGATAACACATGAAGCACTCAAAGCGCTAGGTAGTAAACCTGGTGTCAAACATATTTTCCTGTGAAATAGACTGATAATGGAAAGGTTTTCTTCTCAGGCATCCTTATGTTCTCATCTTTGTAGTTGCCTGCTTTGTCTCGATTACTGTTACCAATATCATCCTTTATTCACCCTTTATAGCCATTTAACTGGTCTGTGTTGCTCTTTTACATGGTACCCGTCGACAAAAGTACCCCACACATAAATGCTAGAAGAAAAATTGCTCCATTGAGTCCTCTGTTATTTGAGTTCTTATCACTTGGGCCAAATGAGTGTCACTTGACGATATTTGTGATAGATCGTAATCGACAGTGTGATCGATGACTTCATTTGACTTTTTTTTTTTTTTTTTGACATGAGCAAAGCTTTTATGATTCTGTCATTATACAGCGCCATCGTGCATTTGAAATGATAATCTGAAGGAAAAGAGTTTGGGATTATTAAATGGCCAAGCCTGACCGGAAGACAAGAGAGGAGGTTTTGCTTAACTAAGGGTTGTGAGATACACAACCAAGCAAGTGAAAGTGGTTACTAAGAAAGCATCTCCAAGATAGAACGTGAAGGAAACTCATCACGAATTTGGTTATGTCCATTAGCTTGACTTTAATAAAACTATTATATATTTAATATTAATAAAATATATAAATAAAATTATAATTTATTCTAATATAGACTAAAAATAGATTGCATAGAATGGATGTAATTACTAAATGGGAAATGCTACAGTGTTTTATTTTTTTTAAATAAGATATCTTGAATCAAAGCTGAACATCTGCCCATCAACCTCATCTACAATATTGTGTTGATGCATAAAAGCAAACTCTAAAAAAGCTCAGTCAAAGTCCAAACTGTAGTCGTGCATGTCATGCCATCCTGGAAATGAAAAAGCAGCGACAAATAAACGGCCTGCTGACTGCAACCTTCATTTAGGGAGGAGAAAGCTGGAAGGGCCGAGAATACTTGGAAGGATGAGGGCAGACAACCACCATGCTGCTGAAAGCCGCAGCTCCCCATAAAGTGATGCATTTTTTAGGCCAAGCCTGGCAGCAAGTTTACACTGCAGCCCCCAAACGCACGACAGGCGTGGCATGGAGTATCCTGACTGGAATGCCTTTTAGTCCTTTCATGAAATGCATGAAATGATATATCCCCGAAATAAACTTCCTATGCTGCAATTCTCAATCTCTTTGACATAAGCGCAACCTCATTTGAGTAAACACTGATGCCTGAATGACCTTTTACCTTTTGCCCATCTACTTTGAGCCTTGTGTTTTTTTAGTAACTGGGGACATCCCAGTAGATTGTCAGCTTCGGGCACTATAGCCAAAGTGTGGGATGGCTTGGTGCAGCGATTCTCCCTTAACGTGCAGAAAAATCATCATCTTCAACCCTGGCAGCAAGAAGCACACACAAAAGGGGTTAGGAAGATGAGCTTAGGTGCTGGCAGCTATCTAGCACACACCCCCCACTACTAAAACAGGGCTTTGTATGCTAATGAAACTCAGAGGATAAGCAATGGCAGTCAGGAGACAAATGCATTGGGCATTAAATCATGCCACCCGAAGCATTAAAGAATGATAATAATGGAGAACACTGAGACATCTCTGGTTATTGATGTGCCTTTTATGACATGCATATTCAAAAGCGAGCGACACTAATGTCTACCCTGTGGCACTGTGAGAAGACACATTAGAGACAGCAAGTCGCTGTTCATTTATTTACAAAACAAAAAAAAAATGGGTGTGGAATGTGGTGTCGAAAAGAAAACACATATGATGATTTCTAAATCCAATTTTGCCCTCTTATGAGACTTGGAAGAATAAATCAAATCACTGCAAAATGAAGACACGACACAGGGTTGGCAGATTGGGATGGTAGAAGAGATGAAGCATTTATCGCCGTTGCTGGAATGAAGCGAGATCTTAAATTGCAGCAGTTTCTCTTCAGCTCTCCCATAGTCGGATTGTTGGAGAGTGTGGTTAGAGGAGCCTTGTGCCTCAGGTGCTGCAAAGTCACAGTTGGGCTCAGATGGATCTAAGCCACCATTTGCACTGTTGGCAGCACTTTGCCTCCATATGCTATGGAGTGGACAGGGAGTGGGATGCTCAGCTGGCCTTGCGGAGTGAGTCAGGGGGGCTAACCACAGATTTATTGTTTCTTTGTTTTGGATGGCCTTTAGACAGTCCTGGCAGCTTGTTGTATCCCATAGTCACCAAAAAGGGAGAAGGAAAAAAAAAAAAGTCTGAACGGCAGCAGTGATGGCTCCAGAATGGCTTGGCGCGGAAAAAATGACGAGGGGTACCCCAAAATAATTTGCAGGTATGTATGAATGGATAGTCTTCAATAGTTGGCAATTTAATAATCAAAGTTAATAAGCAGGCATGAAAGACTGCACCTAGCATTTGCCATGGTTGTGTTTGTTTTTGTCTTCAGTTCCAGCTGGAGCGGAGGGCTATCACTCCAGCAGCACACCTGTTCCTCATTCAATCAGCGGACCATTTAAGGACAGCCAAGCCAGCAACTCACTGTTGGATTATTCGCTTTGCTCATGATTTATTCCCAAGTGTTTAATTCTTCCAGACGCTCATGCTATACCCGTGGTGAAGATATTTTGGTTGCTAGTTATTACCTCGGTGTGTAGCATACGCGTTTTTTGTTGTCTTTTTATGACAAGTGATTTTCGTTCATTTTTTTGGTCTGTGCTTTTTGCAAGTGTTTTTTTTTTTTTTTCGTAGCCTCATTCATCCCAGTTCCTTGTAACGAGCGTCATTAGTTGTACTTTGTCGGTCTCACGCCCATTGTTGTATAAATCAATTTTCTTTGTCAATTCTCAAGTCTGACAATCTGTCATTTTAGAATCCAATGCTATCCAATCATTCTCTAAATTCCCGACAAAATTGATTTTTGTATTTTGTTACTGCAGTCATTATGACATGAAATTGTACAGTTCGGGTTAGCAAGAAAATTCAAAAACAATTTCAATTTAACAGACCTGTATAAAGAATTTCAATCATACTGGTGCCATTTTTTATCCTGGTATTCATCAAAAGAATTCACCTCAGGATAAGATAGATCCATGCAAATGATTCTGACGTCACTTGCAAAACGTATAGCTGCTGATTTTAACATTCAGTCAGGTGTTTCTTATACCGACTGTGCTGATTTCCATGAAAGTCGCATACTGTACTATAGATTTTACTCAACCCTAGCATTCTCATGTGACAAATAAATAAAACAAAACATATTTTAGTTGCCGATCTATTGACTGTGGTTGGTCTTCTCTCCCCCTGATACCATCACAACATTGCCTGCCACTCATCATCAGCCATCCAGTAGCACAGAAAAACAGTTTCAAACTACTATTTGTCTTTTTCGACATTCTCCCGCCACACATTCTGACACTGAGGTCATTAAACAACCAGAGTTTTTGATTCCTTAGCTTCTGTGTATTTGAACTGAATCACACAAATACCCCAAAGTTCCACCTGTAAGATTTCAAGCAACACCCAGGTTGAGCAAGGGCCCGGCATCTGACCTCGATATTCTGTAATGTTTCATCAACTTGTTTGTGTGCTCTCGGTCAGCGGGTGGGAAAATAGAGGCAGCATCGTTAAAAGCATGTGAGCGGTCTCATAAGAGAGACAGGGTCAGGCTTAGCTCAAAAAAGGGCATGCTTTCATACACTTAACCTTTGGCTATGGAAAAAAAGCAATCAACATCTTTTGGCCATGCAGGACTAAACATTCCTCTGTGTTTTTCATTGGTTACGGAAGTCCTTTGGATGTTCCACAATCTTTGTTCCGCCTTGCTTTATCAATTTATGCTCTCTCGCTTTCTCATTTACTCCATGCATAGTTGCTATCACATGACCGTGTCAGAATGTGGAAGCATAGTTACTGTCGACAGAATAATGGGGGCAAACACTTAATGGGTGGGAAAGGGTGACAGTAAATAGCAAATGAATGTGTTGCCTGGTGGATTTTAAAAAGTCATTATCACATCACACCCAGTGAGCAGGCTGTGAATATTTAGCCAATGTGGGGGGACAAACAATTAAAAAAAAAAAGCCTGGACAAAACTGACAACATCAACAGAAGCATTCTGTTATTGAGTCAAGCTAAGCCAAAAGCACTAAATGAGTTTGGATGTTAGCAGCAATAACCAGCATCTTTTTGTATGCTAACCAATAATCTGTTTACCTCATATAAATTATACATAAAAAGGATTTTGTACTCTTTATTTTAGCTGTGAATTAATATGTGAAAGTTGTCCAGTAAAGGCTCATATATTTTAGTAGGCTAGTCGTGGATTAATTATGCATCGATTGATTAGCGTCGTGTGACTCATGTAGGAAGAGCACAACAATCTTCTAGCTCTCTACGCGAAGGTGTGAGAAATGGCTGAGTATTTCCCTCACCCACTCATTTTAATTCCAGTGCTTAACCATGATTAAGGCTAATGCTCACCTCTGCTAATGCTAGTTAGGTTGGCAGCCATAGTGTGGGTATTCATTACAATCGGACAGGGAGTAAATGTCTTAGTTGTGTTCCATACAGGAAGCAAAGCTTTATGTTCACATTATGGTTATTTGTTTTATCCATATGGCACATATTGGATGTGTTCTGTTTCGTCCACTGGCGTTCTTTCAAACCCGCTCAAAAGTGACCAGTGCAACTCGACGCGGTTTGTCCTGCAAATTGGTTGGGGAAGCCTGATGAGACCAGGCCAGTTGGATGGGTTTTGAGTATCTTGGCCTGAGTTGGGAATTATTTATCCTGCCATATTCAGAAGGTCAATGTTTACGAACAGGAGTCATAGCTGCCACCGCATGGAGGTCGAAGCGGTTGGAGAGGGACATAATGTGTAGACACTTCAGATTAATGAGGGTCTGTGTCAACTGTAGGAGAAAAAGGAGGAAATACATGTTCAATGACAAAAAGGTTTGCTCTAATTAACAGAAGTGACTGCGCCTGGATGGACAGACAGTAATCGGGTTTGGAAGGATGAGGGGGAGAATGAGGACACAATGACCTGTGCGGGGAGGATTGAAAGATGTAGACCCCCTCACAGAACATCAAGGACTCATTGGTGTGCTGACATCTTAAATGTGCCGTGACATTTATATATATATATAATTTTTGCTATCCTTTAATCAAGATCATTTGGGTTTCAAGCCATTTATGGTGGTCAGAAATAACCGATTTTAAATGCTCGGTTTTGCATTAATGTTAAAAAAAGAAATGTACATGTAAATAAAAATTATGGGACCCAGTGTGTGAAAGGAGCCCCTTTTACACAATTCCAGTGCACAAATGACATTGACTAACTTGTGGCTACTTTGAAAAAGTGGGCGTGATTTAGTCTGCAGGGGTGGTATGGGAGTGGCTCCGCATCCGACGTATAAAAGTGAGGACCCAGTCATTTTCTTGGATTGGGCGTAGCTGTTGCTTACAGGGGAGGAATGAGCCGGAATGTGTAGAGATGGATGAATGAAGAAAAACGGAATTTTTGGGGGTGTTGTAGTGAGAATTTGGCATGGCTAAATGTTTAAAAAGTTCATTTAGCATGATATGACCCCTTTAAACAAAAAAGTCGGGAAAAAAATGTGCATACAAGGAGAATACCTACTTTTGCGATGCTCTATCCCTTTGCTCACTGTGTGGCGGCGAGGTCATGCGGCATCACCACGTCGGTGTAAAATTATGGTGAATATTTATAAATTAGATTGAACCATTAAATGTTAGTGAAAAACATATTTGTGTTAGCTGATTGAACAAAGCCAGCTTTTTTGGGAACAGACAAAAATCTCTTTACCGTCACAATAAACTGACAGATTCACTTCATGATTGCGTGGCTTTTGTGGGCTTCAAACTTAGCTTTAACTACGATGGGAAGCAGAATGTGTCTCACTATGCCGGTGGAATTAGCGTGTATACAAATGAGGTGATATGTACTTATTGGGGCAAAAATGCCCACCACTATGCAAATCAGCCTAATTTATAAACGTTTAATTCACCAACACCAGCTCAAAGAGCCACGAGCAGTTTGAGTGAAACAAATAACGTCTATAGACAGCTCATGTAAAATTGGTGCTGCTGTGTGGAAGCCGCATATCGCAGTAGGGCTGCTCTGATGCCTGATGCATGCCTGTGAGCGAATATTTCGACGGAGAAGCTGTGATATTTCTCGTCTGGTGCTCTGATGAATGTGTTCACACTGGGACAGCCTAAAATGCTTAGTGTAAAAAAGAAAAATGCAACGTTAGTTAATGTCATAACACTCCGACTAATAATTATGAATATATCAAAATGATGGAACCAATATTTGGTATTATTGACATTAAATGAATGATTATAATGACATAAAGGTACTCATTACTACTTAATAACACTTAATGAGGAAATCGCTAATGTCCAAAATAGTGCGAGGATTGTTTTGATATTATCTGAAAGGAAACCAGCGAAAAAAAAAGGATGTACTGCATGTTGAATCAATATAATGAGAAGCCACACTTGTCTCAGTTATCAGCCTGATTGTCAGGTACCAGCAAATTTACGCGTAAACTCAAAATGATTTCACGTTTATAATGGCACACACCAACAATGGCAGCTGGACTGGCCATTAACGACATCCGGAGGGCAAAACAAACATTCGCCATGCAAAACATTTTGATGTACATCATTATGGAGGTCTTATTATAAATACTGCGGGAAACTAAAATATATGTTCAGTTCTGAAATCATTTCTCTTGATGCAAAATGAACCTTCCTTCTTCTTCTTCTTCTCTCCAGTCGGTAATTGCATCCATGCTGTTATTTATTATTATTTTTTTAACTTTAAATATTATTTCTACGAACCGAGTTCATGCTGGTTTAGAACTCCTCTCTAAAACGAACCCCCTCCTCATTTGTAGGTAGGACTAATATGACACCTGCCTCATCATTTGTATTTAGGCATTATAGGATGTAATTGGCCATCTGCCGTAGCCATCTTGTACTCCTGGAGAGGGGCCATGTTTGTCTCCTGTTACACTTGAGATCCCTGTGCTCTCACATGACCTTTACAGATAGAGCAACACCAAGTACCAGGAATGTAGCACTTCAACATTTGTTAATACAACAACTCATACATATTGTATACAGCCGCGGAACTCTTTTGTAATAAAGAATGCATTACAACATTTACTACAAGTGTGTTGCAGTAAAAATGAAAATAAATTTAGTATTCATCTCGCAATGTCTTAAATGAATATACGTCAACATTTCAACGCCATTTATAAACCAACCAACCAATATATTCAGGAAAGATCTGCCTCAAAAGTCACCAAATGGCTACACACTATACAGAAGAAGACTTAATCAATTGTATTATGAATCAAAGCCTCAGACTAGTAAGTGACGACAACTCCACACTTGTGTTTCAGTAAACTAGTTATTTGGACACATCGGATATCAAACAGCATCCCTCGAACTATGAATCCAGATATGATATCTGAACAATCATGATGATGGATAATGGAAGGATATACCAATTGTCACCTTATTTATGTTCAACTGTAGTGAATCTCTTGGCAGGTATTATAATTGCTCTTTTTCTTGCTGTCAGTCACAGTTATCGCTCCGTGTCGCTATTCCCACTCTTAGCCCCACCTGTGCCCCATCATCAGCACGCCATGATGACAGACACCACATTCGTGATGACAGGCAAGAAAATCTTGAGTGACAGAGGCTTTCATTACTTCACTGCTGTCACTCAGACTGCCTGGCCAGTGGGAACAAGTGTTTCCCCCTCAGCTTTTTGTCTCTGCACTGTTACGTTGACATTGAGGAATTGTCCACCCGAATTTGTTTCTCAAACGGCCGTGGTCAATGCTTACGTTGAAAAGTCCAGTCTATGGGGAGTCAATGTTGAAATAAACACATTTGTGGTGCCTTATTGCCACTTTATTTTGGGTTCTCCACACCAAGAAGACAAAAAGACACTTTTCTCTCTCTCTCTCTCTCACTACAGCGTAAATTCATTCAGAAAAATGTTAGTCAGGTGCTCCTTCTCAAACCTATATTTAAAAATAACAAAACCAAAACTCAGAGAGCATAATTACCTTATTTTCCACAGAGGATACAAATGCTCACTGCATACATGACAGCAATTTAGATTTCAGTATAATTCCAGCCGCTGCAGACCGTCACCTCTGCATTTTTTTTCTCTATCCACACTGTGATAGGTTAATTAGTACTCTGTATCTCTTTGAGTGTGACCACATGCATGCATCCCGACACAAACTGCATATGCATTTCATACCCAGACAACATCCAGAAGACAGCCGAAACAAATGAAGCTCATTTATCATCGTGGAGAATAAGAAAACAGCCTTAAAACTTTTTAATGGACAGTTTTGTTGTTTGATGCCAGCATTCAATTTTGCACTTTGGATGCCAAGGGATACATAAAGGCTCAGATGAGCACACCAAGCTGCACGAGACAGCCGACTTATCATCGATTTGTTTCATTTTTCTAGGTTAGATCGAATCAATTCATGTTGACATCAATAGTGGCTTAGCAACTCCAGGGTGAAGTAAATCAAAGTGAATAGATTTGCACGGCATGTTAAATAAGCGCATAAAGCTTGCTAATTTCTTTCCCACAATTAGCTACTTCATGTGAATTTTATGTTCTGGTTACAATACAGGACACAAGGCAGCTTTAAACTTAAAGTTTAATTATCCGTGGCACATTAGACAGATCTTTATATAGTGTATTGTTTTACAACGTTAGAATGTGTGATTAATATGTGATACTTGTTAATCATAAATGCAACTGAACTGGTTTAATAATAATTTAAACATCTTGGAAACACACAGAACACGACATTTTCACACTCAAACTGTGGGCTATGAATAACAGGATTTCCATTTTTAATGCTGCAATCACAAATAGGGTAGCAGCAAGTTAAAAATTCCTTCAAATGCTTTCCAAGATGTTAGATCATTTCTGAACACATCACAGTGAGTTCATCCATCCATTATCTGTTCCGCTTTTCCTCGCAAGGGTCGCGGGCGTACTGGAGCCTATCCCAGCCGTCTGCGGGCAGTAGGCAGGGTATACTCTGGACTGGTGGCCAGCCAATCACAGGGCTCACAGTGTCTGATCAACCTGCCTTGCATGTTTTTGGAATGTGGGAGGAAACTGGAGTACCCAGGGAAAACCCACGCTGGCATGGTGAGAACATGCAAACTCCACACAGGAAGACCGGAACCGGAATCGAACCCTGCACCTCTGCAGTGTGAGGCCATCGTGCTAACCAGTCGCCCACCGTGCCACATCGCAATTCTGACTCCAAAATAAATAGTGTTACTTTTTCCTTTCCCTCTCACTATTGCATAGGCAACAAATATGCTTACATAATTTGGGGGATTTGGAGGAGCTTTCATCACTCTAAGCTTAGGAACTAATACACATTATTGATAAGTTTTGTCTTTCACATGCACCTGAAGTAAAATTAAATCTTTATTTTCCTGGGGCTGCTGAGCATCCTGTGAAGACCGATGATGCCCACCAGGGAAGTCATATCTCATATCTCATCCATCGCTGGTTAATGTGATCACATATTCAGCTCATTTATTTTAAATGCATACACTTTTCATTTTATATTTGTGGCAATGCTTGTCGATGCAAATGTATTGTTGACTCTCAAGTTTCAGTTAGGACCACGTTCCCAGTTCCCACCCATCTTTGTTTCATGCTTCTTTGGCTGTATGTGTTTCTGCATTGTGATATAGTACATGCTGTCACAGAGGTGGGAGTTAGCTGGTTTTTTTGCCACCATGACAAAGCATGACAGATATGTTTGGGCAGTGGAGTACCAGACCTGTCACGCAGCATTAGGCTTACATGGTTATGAGAAGAAATCATAGGGTGTTCTCACAAAGGGATTCTTACATTGAGCCATCGAGACAAGCGGACATCTGTGCTGTAACTTTTAATGTTGCTGATGTACTGATATGGGTGTGGACAATTTTGGAATCTGCATTGAGTAGAATAGTTAAATTAAAATAATTTAGCACACATTTGTGTCATGCAGTGAGAAAAAAAAAAAACTATCAAAGAAAAAGAACCATTTCCCCAAACCTAATAAATCATTGATTTATCTGGAGAACTATTCAGGCAAGATTTAGCGAGCTGACAAATTTGACGGGTATCCTAATGCGGCTTTTCATGCTAATTTCTTATCATCTGCTCAAACTGTCAGGAGGCAATCAGCGAAACACAATGCGAACAATTGTCGATAAAAATCTCCTAAGATGATTCCTCTTGAAAAATGCAGCGTTTGATCAATTATGGAATGGAATAATTGATGTTGTGAAGGAGCCTTTGTTCTCATAGGACGCGGCGGTAAAATTAGTCCTAGACATCCCACATGCCCCATAAAAGAGCTGACTTGGACTTTATTAATGAATCACCGTTTGTCCCTGTTATCAGCTCACCTGTGGTCAGTTTTTCAGAATGGCAATTTCCCCTGATAGCGATTATAACAGAGGATAATGTCAAAAAAGACATGACTTTGTGAGCAACCTTGGAAAGCAGGTGTTTGATCTTCATAAAACTGTCATAATAAGCACATGCACATACAAGTGAGGGAACAGGCTTTACTTCTTCACGAGATGAACTAGACTCACTATCCAACTCCTCGACTAACCTATTGTGAACTTAAACAACGACTTATTGGCAAACAAATAAATTTCACTTTTTATTGCTAACAATCTACATCAAAATTGTCATGTCTGTTTGATTATTTAGATTTTTTTACTTTAGTTTCAAGTTTTGGCCTTGTGTTCCTGTGTCTTCTGTCTCGTCATGTCTATTGTTTCCACCTGTGTTTGTTTACCCAAGCCCTTGTGTTAACCAATCAGGTCCTTCCAGCCCTCTGTGTCTTGTCCAGGTGCTCCTCGTTGTCTCGTCAATTTGTTTGTATTTAGTCCTCTGTTCTTCGTTGAGCTCTTGTCGGTGCATTGGATTTGTCTCTGCCCTTGACAGGTGTCCTGCTACCTGCTTCGCTTTATTTTCAGTTTAGTCAACTCCTTGTGTTTTGTTGCTCCCACATATTTTGTTCTTTTGTACCTTTACGTTTTTCCTTGATTAAATTGCCCTTAAGTTTCCCTTGCCTAGCTTCCCTGCTTTTTTTGGTCCTCCTCTTCCTTAACCTCCATGCCACGCTCCCTAACAAAAATGTGATGTTTCAAGCAAACTGCTCATGGAAAGACCTGCTCTATATTAATCTATTGTTTATTAGTTTCTTCTTTATTGCATTTACTCTCTCTCTCTCTCTCTTCCCAGGCCACCACAGAATTAATTAATTTTTTCAAATTGAAAATCCATACAACCAAGGGAATAAAATACAGTGTAAAATGAATACTTTTTAATTCACAATAAATAAGTGGGAAATCTTAACATGCCTGTGCATGACAGGTACGCTGGTCATGTAATATGTGACAAGGAGAAAGTAGTGAGCTGGGAATTTGAACTGCCAAGCAGAATGAGGGAACTACTATATACCGATAATGCTACGTATATTGCGGGGCGATATAGTAAAAGAGGGATTAGGGAATAAGGGTGGACATTCGGACACAGCCTGTGTCTGCGTAAAGCAGAATTTCAGTCTTTCATTAGTACAAACTGTGGTGCTGTGTATGTGTGTGTTACCCAAGCTGGATTCTAAAGCCTTTTTTAATCTGGTCTCATTTGTGAAGGATGGTGGGCACATTGCGCCTCAGGGAGCATGTGTGAAGTGCAGTTGCTGTCAACACAAGTGAGGTCACAGTAGAGGTCAGCGGTACGTCGGCCCTCTGGGTAAAGAAAGGCTTCGCTTAATACTATGAACATGAGTCTCTGTGAGACTCTCACTTACGCACACACACTAAAGTGGGTTTATACCCGGTTTGGTAACCTTAACATACGCAGTTATTCACACCATCTGAAAACTCCGAAAATAAACAGTTTAGCTTTTGTCTTCAATTATCGCACATTCTATTCCGAATAAAAACCGTAAAGAACAAAACATATTTGACCTGTTATTCATTATTTTATATTATGAATGTCCATCTCTGCTGTCTATCTATGAGATGTTGGCGGCATTCTGCTTTGTGAAACAGCGTTTACATGTGAGGTGTTAGACTAGAATCATCACCAATGGAATTTTTTAATTTTTGAGGGAAGTTGGAATGTAACAATAATTGTTGCAATGAGGACATTTCGTCCAGGGCATATTGAAACACATTTGTCAGCCTTACACTTTGAGGCATATAGTAAATAAGACAAAACAATGCTGCATGGCATTCACAATAAAAAAATAAAAAAACACCCTCTCCTGAGTCACAATTAGTCTTTGTTTCCTTTCCTACTTAACAGGACAGTTGGGCAATATGAGGGTAAAAATACTGGAAGCACCCTTTACAGATTTTCCATCCTGAAGTGAATCAGACCGTCGTACAATCAAATGTCAAATCTCTCTCATCGAAATGAAATTACATATTGCCTGAAAAATCTCCTTTCCCCACCTGTTAAAATTGCATGCAACTGTATAAGCGCTTTTTATCGATCGTTTCAGGGAATTGATATGAGATGTACTGTAGGTCAGATTTATGTAGCTGAATCCCGGGAGGCTATGCTTGCGAGTATAAACATGTTTCTTACCCCTCTACATCAACAAAACAATGTGCCTGTATCTCCGTTTATTAGTCTCCCAAGAGAAGCTATTGATTTTGTTGCAATGTGGTGGCAAACCAGCATAACTGATTTCATTAGACCTTTCAATGACGCAATGCTTAGTTTATTTTTTACAAACACATTCAGTTCTTCAAACATCACAGATTCTCCGTTTTGTGAGTTAGAACATGAATTTACCACACATACGCAGTTCCACATGCTTCCCCATCATCTGCGCATGCCCTCGTGGTTTATTATTGACAGACAACAATGCAGCATTCATGTGAGGCAGGACAAGTATAACGGAGGGAAAATGTGCCTGAACGTGTGGCTTCCCACCCTCGGGGTGCTCTCAAACGCGGACCTGAGAAGCAGGAGAACCCAAAACAAGGCCTGTCAATTTTTATTATTTTGCGTCGGGTGCTGTAACAGGTCAAGACATCATGCTCGGGCGCTTACGAACATAATTGACAGGCTCAAGTCAGGGCAGTCCTTGAGCTCGAGGCAGACCCAAATTGAGGTTTGAGGGTTTGTGGAAAAATAATGTAAACTTTCATTGGAAAATCTTTGCAAATTCCCTTGTGTAAGATTGACAGAAAATATGCCAAAATGCAGAACAATTCCTTGTTTTTGCCCTTCAAGCGGCTATATATATATATATATATATTTTTTTTTTTTTAGTTTAACTAGGGCGTTTTTGTTCCATAGTTCTATAACATGCACCCTCTCCTGTAAAAGGTGCATACAAATTAGTCCCCAAAGGCTCAATGCTGTTCTGTACAGAGTACTGACCAAAATAGAGAAGAAATATAAGAAATATTACCACTGAAGGCAAAATGATACAAAAATGAATTTGAGTGTAGCTGAGCAATGGCAATTAATTGCCCAAATAGTAATCAAGTCGCTAATTTGAGCCAACAAATCTTATCCCCAAGCAGGTGATGCGCTCTGTCCTCCAAACAATAATGCACATTTGCAGGTCGCACAGAACAGCCGTGAAACCGCCACCGTTGCGCGCATTTCCTCTTTCTCCGCCGCTTCTAACAAAACTGAGCAAGCCATGCTAATCGGTGGGAAGAGGCGACTAAAGTTACTGCTAATCCATTCAGGAATTACGGGGGAGAACAAATTAAGAAACTTCAGCTCATTATCTGAGCTTTAATTCGCCGGCCCTCCTGGCGTAATCCCTCGTCAGCCTCTCCAGTTAATTATACTGCAGTCCTGGATGAGCGGCCGTTCATTGTGCCGCTGTTGTTTTGAGTTTGTGTGCTGAGTGGACATATGAATGCCTTTTCTGCTGTTGAGTTCTGTCAGGAAGGCAGGGCAAGAAAATGTTAAACCACACACTTAAGCATTCCATACTAATAATAATACTTGGTTGACAAAACAGCAACATTTTTCTGTTTCCACCAGCCATGTGATTGGGAAAATTTTGTTTAATTTGCTACGATATAAAATACTGAGTTTATACCTGCTCCCGAAATGTTTGACACATTATTTCTTATTTTTAAAACATTTTTGTTAGACTGCTGGTAATAGTACAGTGCCGTTTATGTAACTATACACTGTATTGTATTGCTGTGCATTGATTGGTTGAATCATCGAATTTATGCAACTGAACCTACCTATATAGATCCTGTGTTGAAACTGCAACCACAATTAGTATTTGTGGATCCACAGCGAGATAAACAGAATTGAACTGAACAAGTGGGTTTTGATTTTTCTTTCTTTCCCTATTTTAAATGCCTTGCTTTCTTTTTCCTGACATGTTATCTCCCTCGTGCATATGCGCAATGGTAATTGCTGCTGTCTGTGATGAGATGAGACAAAGTCAGAGAAATCAAGAGTAAAAGACGGAGCTATTTCTGCCGAGATGCACACTAAATGATTTAAGGGGCTCCGGCAATTTTTCTGTGCTCTGAGAATTGATATAGACAAACTTATGACGCAGTCCCTTTTTGAGAAGGAAGCAGAGAAGCATAAAATGAGATTTGGCACATCTGTGAAAGTGCTCTCAGGTTCAGAGTAGAGATCACTGCACCTGGAATTTTAGGTACAATGCATGCTTTTGTCTTTCAATACATTCCAATAAATGAAGCCCCCGATGGTTGCATTTTATCACACACTTACGCTATAAGTACCTCTGTATGACTCTTCAGCAGCAATTGTACTGGTACACAACGAGGACACTTTAAAAACTCTTGTTCATTGCAAAAGGCCTCAAGCGTGCTGCCCGTCAAAATGTAAATTTAAAAAAAAAAAGAAAAAAAAAACATGCACATTCTAAAAGGCATTTCAGCCCATCACAAAATAACTTGTTTCGTTGATTGAAAATCTGAGCAATGGACGTTTTTCAAAACTATTTGTATTTTTGTCACGCGCAAAATGAGTGCCACGATCACAAGAGAGGCTTTCAATGTCTTTCCGAGCTGTGTGGATAGAGTCGTATTTGAACTTTGTCATTACATGGGTGATAAGCCAGCCGTAAGAGAGGCTTTTGTAATTTCAAATATGGATAAGTGGCGGTAGAGGATCAAGCAGTAGCGGCGGATGAATAGTCGGATGGGTAGGGGATATATGGGCAGCCCTGCGCTTTTAAACCACTTGATGCGCATCACTTATCGCACCGCAGTTGTTGTTGAAGCTGCTGTAATTCAACATTGGTTTTGTGTTCGCTCCATTTTTCCGAGTGGCTCGGCCATTTGCAAGCTCCACCTAAATAATTAATCCTAAATAATTAACCCAAAGCATTGTGGACTGACAGAGAGGACAGCGGCTCTCATTGCACCTCCTCACCACACCACGCTGCGAGAACATTGATTTGTGGGCCACAGGAGGTTAGTGCGGGGGCCACTCACCATAGATCTCCCATCAGGCTAATGAGGCTTGGCATGACAGATTTGGTGATTAGGTGAACAGAGCACACTGCTTGTGGCATGTTCTGTCAAGTAATACATGTTGGTGTCCGCAGCAGAGCACTGCTGTCCTCCTATAGGATCTTATTAAAGAACTAAACGGCAGCTTTGTGAATTTTTTTTTTTTTTCAGTTAAAACCACAGACCCTCAAATCGAACAAAATCTGAAATGAGTATACAAGACGTGGTGACATACAAGGAGCTAGGTTGTCACATTCCATTAAAAGCTTTTTATCATTTCTAAGAATTAACATGCAAAGTAAAAACAACAACACCAAAGCACATAATACAAATCCTTGATCTTTGTTTTTTTTTTTTTTCCTTAATTAGGTTTCCACACGTAAAAAAAATAGCTTTTGTGTGTTCCAGCTTCCCCATTGTTCAGTAGCTTGATGGCATGTATTGTTTTGCTGATCACAAGGTTAATATAAAAAAAAAAGTCACAGTACGTACGAACAAAAGCCACAACATTTCGGCTTGAGAAAATGATTGTATCGGAAAACCTAGACGCTGTGCAGCTTTTCTCTCAGCTTTGCTCCCGTTGACACATGCTGACTCCCTCCAACGTTGGACTCTTCCTACAGGCTCAATCTGATGCCAGATCAGATCTAATCTGACGCAAACCACATCCACACTTCTGCCTAAAGCAGGAGAGAGTAATCTGTCTTTAATACCTAAACCTAATTACCTCTAAATTTTGAGGTTAATTAAACAAAAGGGGGTTAAATTAAGTGACTCGGATTCAAAAGGCGACATGCCAGATTTAAACCGCCCCCATCTTTCTGCAAATCACTCATCTTTTACGATACAGTACACGCAAATCCTCTTGGCGCTCAATGTTGTGCATTTCCACAGTAGGCTATACACTGAACAGAAACAAAAGACTTGTTTTTGCACCCATTTCACACGAGCTGAGCTCAAAGATCCAAGACTTTTTCCCTGCGAACAAAATGCCTGCTTTTCTTAAATATTATTCAGAAATGTGGCCCAGAAACCTGTGTTAGTGAGCATTTTATTCTTTTGCAACGATAATTTAAGTGTGAGGACCAACATTCCACAGGCCACGATTAAAAACACGATTCGCTCCAAATTGTGCAATGCACAATTGGACATTCTGCACGCAGCAATATTTGTCCAAAATTGTTCTCTAGAAACCAATTTGTTCATGAACAGGGTGGTTAGTAAATCAAGGTTACACTCTATTAGATCATGAACTCATTTCTTATGAAAATCCCTTGAGATATTTTTTGTTGGTAAAGTGACGCTGAATAAATAGGAATTAGTTCAGTTCACTCTGAATTGAACACATCACCATCTTGAACACATCTATCACTTCAAGCAATTAGTACCCAATGGAAAGCTTTTAACTTTGAGTTATGCACCTGAGTACTGTCACTAAGAAGCCTGCATTTTTACATGTGTTTGAGGGTATTTTGTAACCTTCGGAGATAACTTGGCTACAAAAAATAGGAATATAATCCAATGCACTATGCAGAATGCATGAAACAACCTAAAGGTCACAACAAAGGCAAGCGATGATGGCAGTCATTAGGAATGTGTTGATTAATCGAAAATTGATCTAAAATGGATTTCAACTGCTTAAAGTATGTGTCAATGAAAAACATAAAATAATCCATAGGGAAATTACTGTATCGTAAATTTTGAATTTTTTTTTTAAATTACAAAAGGTTACCAGTACTCTTTATAATAATGACAACATGCAGATGTTTAAAAAAAAATGGTTATAGAATTAGTTGTTCATTAAAAAAAAAAAAAAAAATCCAACCATATCGTAATTGGGAACTGATAATCGGTGCTTGAGTGAATTGTTACATCCTGGCGAGTCATTGCACTTGAGTGTGGCTCTTTAATCGTTCTGGCAGTGATGCTAATAATAATATATGACATACATTGCGAACAGGCTCAATGACACTCACAGTTTCCATCACAAACTGATTGTGGACACGTACAGTAAAAAGGGATTAAAGCACTAAGAAATAAATTGATGTATCAACTTACCCCCATCAAAAGCCTCCTGACTGTGCCTCTGCTGCATTGCAATGAAAGCTTTTATTCAGCCACAATCAACTTTGATCAGCAAGAATGTTCTGTAAGCAAACCGAGCTAATGGAGTCACAGTTAACATCATTTTGGAGTTAAATAGGACTCGCTTCAGTGCTTGTGTGATTTTCACTCGCTAACAAGATTTACATTTCAATCATATGATTTATTTCTGTATATGCATTTGCCAAGTAAAAACAGATTGGCGTCACTCCCACTCACAATATCATTATCCTTCCTCGGTGGACTGACAAGTTGACTGAGATATTTTCGTCATAAGGACACCCAGGATATGCATTCGGAACAAAAATGTATTCAAACCTGTACTGACGCTGACAAAATGGTTAAATTAGAACTTGTTGAATTCACATCAAATGTTGCAATGAAAAGGCTGTCACAATTTCTTTGAAAGCACCACCTCTGCACAATGGCCTTTTGTGGGTGGTACGAAGCATGGACATAATGTCCTTTTTTTTTTTTTTTTTGCAGGGACAGAGGGGGCATCATGATTGCTCAGCTATCACTCGCGCTTGAAAGCCTCGCAGCCCGCTTGCCACCACCTGTGTCATCTGCTTCCGCTATATTTCAGCCAGGCTTTCAGCAATTGTTACTTTTCATCTGTAGCTTTACAAGCTCGCTTTAAAAACAGAGCATCATTGGCTCTCGTCAACTATAGCACAAACAACCACAAAAAGGTGTAATCTGTAAGGCAAAGTTTTGTGCCGGCGAATCGCCTCTTTTGCTAGTTTCCGTGCTGTTTTCTTCCACACGGCAGTCTGAGTGAAAAGCCAATTTTTGTTTAGATGTGTTTACATGGAGAGCAAATGTGCTGCCTACTAGTGGGCTATGTGCCAGTGCTATTAGTGGAATGCTGGTCTAAGCTGCAAAGAACATCCAACACAGAATCCCAATCCCTATAATGACTGCATTCCTGTGTAGGTAGGCACTTATTTCTACCACATCCCCGAGTCCATCATTTTCAGATGGAGAGGTCGGCATATCGCTGGATTGATGGCCACCTTTGCTGAAGTGCCGCCACACAGTCTGTTGTACAAAAAAAAAAGTACGGTAACCTCTCCCTCTTCTCCCCCATTAGCTTTCCCGTTCTCCCACAGAATGAAAGCAGTGGCCCGAGGGGGGTCATTTGTTTCTGCTGCCCCCATTCCTTGTCTTAGTTGTTCTGCCTTTAGGCCATATAGACACATAGTACTACGGAGTAAGCCAAAAAGTCTGCCATCAAAAGACACACTAGTAATGGGGAATCTTCCTCTGTCCTTCCACACCATTGTCAGTCGCATCAGGGAATAGGAAATGATTAACCCTGTTAGTTGCAGAGGAAATGTAGGTTGAAAACATTTTATTTATTTTTGTATTGGGCTTCGTACAAATTGACAGATTTGAGTGTGTACTGCGATGTGTATATGTTAGAGTATATTTAATTAGGGTTAACCTCTCGGATCTTCTTTCTAAGAAGCATTTTCAGCACCTGGGGGGATCGGACCTCATCAGCTACTCCAGCGCTGTGCACGAGAGGCATAACTGCTGCTTCCTGTGCTTGTGTCATGCTGTGTGATCATTATACATATTATTAATATTTGTATTATTATATAAAAGCATCCTTGATGCCATATAACCTGGCAGTATTTATATTTGTATATAATATAAATATATATATATATATATATATTTATTATATATTTTTTTTATATATTTATATATATTTGGATTAGCGCTGTTCCTTTAAACTTTTGTTTAAATGCACAACAACACGACAGCCGTCGTCACTGCGTGTCACTTTCCAGGCATGACTAATCGAATTACAGTCAATTCATCCATTTATTAATATAAAAAGCTTGGTTAGTCTTAGCTTGATTGGTCATGCCTGGACAGGGGAGGAATTGCTTTTTCCACAATGGCACCGTATGTAAAACGGTCAAAAGTATGGTTACTTGCACAGTAGCAGCCTCAACAAACATTTAGCTTATGTGCAAGTCACCTCAGAGAATAGGTTATTTTATTTAAAAAAATCATATTAATAAAATCTGTGTTTGTTATAATATTTGTTTTAGTGTTTTTCTCCCCCCCAAAAAGTAAAAAAATAATGCATAGATCTGAACACAATTAATGAACTGGATCATTATACAGTATTGTTGTTGTGTGTCATGAAAATCTTAACATGCCAATCCCAAAACAGGACTTTCCAAATATGTGAAAGTCATAATAAAATATCGTCCTCACTGGGCAATTTCCAGTCCGATTATAAAAATGCTAGCTTGCATGCTCAGAACACCGGACCAGCTGAAGTCACCCTTGTGCATCTTGCCATGCAGAACTTGACTAGTATCAGGACAAAGTGCGTAACTGTCAATTAATTGATAATGCGGATTATGGTCATTGTTGTTACAAAAAGGGCTTTTTTGTCAAAATTGAAGATGGCAAAACACTTGCGAAAACCTCAATTTATTTTGTAAACATCACTGTAAATTGCCCGGGGACTATCTCGGTCAACCACTGGAATGTTGTTTCTGCAGAAAACTGCTCTACGAATGAATGAATTACAACGCAACTACTTCCAAACTCAATATCACAAGCTAATCCAAAGTCAAGGTGGCAAAGAGATTCTGATCTTGTCGCAGTGTCGTCCATCTCTTCTCTCTAAGTACCTGTGAGACTCTCCAATGCATAAACTTTCAGTTTATAGCACAATCAAGGTCAAGAGTTCAGATGTTTATTTTTCCCACTTCACAGTTTTTGTAACAGCCCAGTAGAAGTCTTTCCGGATGCCTATACTCCCTTTCATCCATTTTACCACACAGTTGCAGAATCTCATATCGTCTTGTTTAATACACTCGCCACTCCTTCACAGTCACAATTGTTCCTCTGTGAGTCACGGACTTGAAAAGTTTTTAGTTAAACCTCAATGTGTAATTCCAGTAGCCCTGAATCGGTTTGACGGGTTTATTTGAATTGCACGGAGGTTTTCAAACAAACAAACGCATTTCCTACCCTATTATTTCATTACATTCTATTCTGCCCATGCAAAGTGTCCTGCACACAATGGAAGTATAATAAGGCAGGAGGAGGAGGAATTTTTGATCATGGCGAATGCAACAGCGCACATTTACATTTCAATGGTGGCATTTATATGCTTTACAAGTATCCAACATAGCTCTTGTATAATCAGCCACAATTCTGAATAAGCCTTAATCACGCTGTGGTTCATATTCCATTATTGGAGGAACACAATATCAATAATTGAAGTGGTAAATATAGATTCGGAGACCATGATTTGAGTCTGTAGTTTGACATCGCAACAGGTACGACAGCGTAGTATAGTCTCGAGTGAAGAAAAAAAATAGTACATGTATTTTTATATAAGAACTAATGAGGATCAACCGATTTTTTGGGGGAAAAATACAGCATTAAAGTGAAGTAAAGCTCATGTATCGAATTAGAATCTTTATCTATGACGGACGGGTGGCCTGGCCGCTGGTGAATGACAAATGACAGACCAACGAAATATACTGAAACGAAATATATATATATATATATATATATATATATATATATATATATATATATATATATCCTGCTTTACGTATTATTATTATTTTTTTTTTTTTTTTGCACATTTTTCCTCTACCAACTTTTCAATGTAGACAGAATGTTTTCTTGCCTATTTTCACACATGTGAGCGCACACTTGAGACACTGATACAGTAAATGGACACACATGGTGAACCTTGACAGCCAGTGGGCTGTACGTAGCATTTACCTCAGCAGCTGGGTTCAACACCAGCTACAATTATAACCATTAGCATGCTTAATTAACAGATTGGCTGGCATGTCATGCAGACCGAACATAGTTCTTTAGCCCTGACTCAATCGCCAGGCCTCCAGAGATTGAACTCCCACAACGCGGTCTTGTAAGGTGGTAGGCAATTTGCAGGAGTGTTTTGAGAGAGCCACTTAGCTTCTAAAGGCATGGATAGTAGTGTCTTGTTTTTTTTATTCAGTAGTGTTTCTTTTTGGATAGGATGTGCATATGAAGCAGCAAAAAAAAGGAAATAAATAAAAGCAGAGCAAACATCAAAGTTTTATTCCTGCTTATTGTGGCACACTGTGGGTGACGAGCTGCAGTGCCAGCTCTGGCACATGTCTGAAACACTTGAAAGCTCCTCGTGGTACAAATAAAGACATCATGTCTGAGCAACTCAATGTATTAAGGAAGTGAGGGTGGCGAAAACATCATTTTAAACTCTACACGGAGTTGCCATATACTGAGATGCTTCTCATTTGATATTCTTTGTCCAATTGCAGGCTTTACATGAAGAATGCATATTTTTGAGAACTTGGGATTGTATTTTGCCACCATTTCATCTGGTCTGATAAAGATGTTTCATTAAAGTTTCTTTGACACAGAAGGAGGATTTCATGGATGGGCAATCACAAATACAGTACTTATCGTTATATGTGACTTGGCGAATGGTGGCTGAAAAGAAAACTATTATAAGACGTGAGCAACGGTTCACGGTCCTCCAGAGATATTGAGCAGTTCAAATTGAAATGTATCATCGGGCTTTGCTTATTAAGATGTCATCTGTGCAAACGCTGCAGGTTCAGGGTAAATACTCTCATGGCATATTCTTCTGTGGCTCCGTCTACCCTGTCACCATTTTCTCAGTCGATGGCTCTTTAGTGAGTGTCACTGGGTGACTTGAAAGCTTCATAAGCATCTTTTGCTTTTTCACTTAATTAGACTGGAGGGATTTCAGCCAAAACATTGGTGATGTGGGTTTCCTCCGCACATTGCTGTAGAACGTTCTCCTTTAAATTTGTCCTTTTATTTTCTAAATTGGAGTTCATCGATTGGAGAGCAATTTACACCCTTTGAATTGATTGAGAAATATATAAGTGCCGTGGGAAAGGCAATTTTTAGCTTTATTGTTTTAAATAATCGTTTCATAATGAGAAATTAGACTTAGCAGGTTTGTGCAAAATTACCAAATTTAATTTTGGTGAGTGTCAGGATTGTGATGAAGATCATGGATTTTCTCCATTTGTGTCATGATAGCTGCAATGGTATTGTTCACCATCACAGAATTAGAATGGGACGGCCCATCTGTTCATTTTACTTAAATAAAGTAGCAGCTGGCTAACTAAAAACAAACAAAAAAAAACAGATGGACAAACAAATACTAAATCCTGTATTTCTTACTTTATATTTTTTTTAGTCTTGGGCATGGTGGAGGTCTGCACTCTCCATTGTCGTTATCATACCATCGCAAAAACAATCTGCTCGTAGCCTAAGCCCTTTGCACAGCGCAGAGTGCCTTGACAACATGCACACACTCATGCACACACATGCTTGATAGACCGGTTGTGGACAAAACATCTTCATAACATAAGCACTTGACCTGAGACTTGCAGAGCCGCTAGTGACTCCAAAGAGAGAGATAATAGAATCCCCCACATCGCTTTCGTGTTAATTACAGCAGACCTTGGCTGTGAATAAATATTTGTTCAGAGGGCGTAGCAATCTGAATGCATATAGACAAATATGTATTGAATAGTGGGGAGTTGGGACAATGGTTAGAAATGTAAACAACATGACAAGATTAATGACAGTATATGCGGAGATGTGTGGAGAGCACTCTATAGCACCTTTAATTCCCAGGTAGGTAACATTGCTATAAACAGAAACGCTGATGTGATCTCACACCCACTAAAAGAATTGTGTTTACAACCGTTTCGAACAAAAAAGTTATATAATAATAAATAGGTGACTAATGAGTGCATAAACTCGTATCTTGTCTGGTTGGAAATCTTCCTCTGCGCCTCTTGTAACAATGTCGCACCAGATCTTTGGCAAATTTGAGAAGTAAATGTTTGGACGATCAAATTTTCATTTGAAATGGCACACCCACCTCATTAGTTTGAGTGAAGTTGTGTAAAGTGCTTAGGCCGAGTAGTTCCTCTCACAGGGTGAGTATTATTATTATTATTATTTTTATTATAATTGTTTGATTCCGGCTCCGGCCTTCCTGTGTTGAGTTTGCATGTTCTCCCCGTGCCTGCATGGGTTTTCTCCGGGTACTCCGGTTTCCTCCCACATTCCAAAAACATGCATGGCATGTAGATTGGACACTCGAAATTGCCCCTAGGTGTGAGTGTGAGTGCGGATGATTGTTCGTCTTTGTGTGCCCTGGGATTGGCTGGCAACCAGTTCAGGGTGTACCCCGCCTACTGCCCGAAGATAGCTGGGATAGGCCGTGAGCCATGACCATGAGCCATTGCCCTGAAAACAGTTCCTCAATTGTAGGTTTCTTGATTGTTAGACAGATGTAATGCGTAATGTAAAACTCTCTCTCTCACACTCTCTCTCTCTCTCTCTCTGTGTCACACACTCTCAGACACATACACACGCGGCACTTTGCTCTGTAGGCCAGGCAACAGCTGTGTTCGGTGCAAGTGAAAGAGCAGCTAATGAACCAAACAGTACACTTGATAATTTACATCTGCTGACGCTCTCCAGCTGCTGTCAGCATGTTGGCATTAGCCATCCTTCCTAGACCTGGACTGAGACCCAGACCTCAACCTTACGCCAGGGTAAACCCCTGGAAATTGCCATTTGAAAATGGCCTCCATGGAAATAAAAGCCAGGAGGCCATCAAATTAAGCCACATTATTTTTTTTGGGCCTACATTTACACAAACACCATCTCCACTTACACGCACCGCACACATTTAAATAAATTGCATAAATTACTCAGTACATTTTGTCACATCCAGTGTGACTGTTATACTTCAGTGCACAACCTCCTGTAGCAATAAGCTTCATCTGCCCCCGTCTGTGTTACTGCTCCGTGGTTCACTGTGAGCCTCGTGCATGCAGAAACATTATTTATAACCAGGTCTTAAAAGAATGAAGTCTCGCTGTCATTGTTGGAGACAGGTTAGTGGTCCCATTCCCCCACAAGACCTCATTAGAACCCTCTAACAGGACATACCAGACAGAGTCTCCAATGACTCTACTCACCAGACTTGGTGCAATTTTTGTCTTTATTGCCTCAGAAAGCGACATCACAAATCTTCGCAAGGCAACAGGTTGGCAAGAATATACCTCTAAAGTCGTGACTAGAATGTGGCATCAGACAAATAACAAATTGCAGACATAATGTACATGGTGCTCTGCCCACACATACGCCGTAGATAAAATGATGCTCCATCTGTTGCAGTGATGCATCATGAGCCCAGGCGAGTGTTTGTGCGCGTGTATGTGTGTGTGTGTGTAGACAGGGGGTTGGAACTCAGAATTTAAAAAGATATGCTTCCAGAAAGTCTTTCCTACAAAAACATCATGTTGAGCAGCCGCTTAATCGTTGAACGATCTGTGTAATGAGTGTGGATATATACCACTACAGAAAAGCCAGCATTTTAAGAGCTCGAACCCCAAATAGAAACGCGGCAACTGATAGTGTACTAAATATGCTATTCTGGCTGAGCAAAAATATTGATGCAATCTTTACGATTTGTAAATGCTGAGGTGGATAATTTGCTCACCAATGATTTTTTGGATATATTTTTCACCAACAGACACGGGATATACCTGGTATAATCTGTTTAGAGAGGAGGATTATTTTGTGGGAAATCTTAAAA
Source organism: Idiotropiscis lumnitzeri (assembly GCF_059441095.1). Classification (NCBI taxonomy): domain Eukaryota; kingdom Metazoa; phylum Chordata; class Actinopteri; order Syngnathiformes; family Syngnathidae; genus Idiotropiscis; species Idiotropiscis lumnitzeri. Next base: position 10,569,992 of record NC_142397.1, on the reverse strand, counting down.
AACATGTGGTAGCATAAATTTCATTGCCTGACAAGTGGAGAGTAAAAGCTGAGTCCAATCAAGAAACTCACAAGGAGCTGATTTTACTCTACGCTTAAAGAATTATCGTCTGGTTTTGACAAAACCGTTCCCATGCAGATCTAATATCTTAAAGGACTCTTTTAAGTAGGAGGCCACTGGAGATAGAGTCTGGGTGTGTCTGGGCTGCATCAAGCATTTCTCAAAAAAGGGATTCAAGTATCCCAATAAAAAGTCCAACTAATCCAATCTTAATAACAGTTCAGATCATTAACGGGAAAAAGATTGATCTCTATCCTCTCCCTGGTGCTTTGCATACTCCTCAGTTATCTAGTTGCGCAATGACGTTCGAGACATGCTAGGGTGCTCTGTGTGCAACATAAAAATATTCTGGCTTCTGTTTTTATTGAAATTGGCTGTTGTCATTACCAACTTTTATTTTAATAGCATGTTTTGAGAAAGACATGACTGGGAGTTGTGACGGGATATCTTTTCTTCCACTTGGTGTCACTTCAGAATTACGTTTAGCTGTAAGCTGTTTTGAGCATGACCTATGGTATCCCATATTTGATTTATTAAAAAAAAAAAAAAAAAAAGAAAGAAAAGTGCTTGGTTGGTTGTGTCGGTATTGGGGGTGCACTAACATTAAACTTTGGTGTCAATTAGGTGACTGCCAAAATTCATACTTGGTATGAAAATGTACATATCGTGAATCAAGCTACCTCATGAGGTCAGATTAGAATTGTCCTTAGGTAGTACTGTATGGCTGCAACGGCCTGGTAAAAAAAAAAAAAAAAAAAAACGCTTTGGATGATTTAAATGAATAATTTGGGCACAGCAAACAATTTTAGATTTGTCCGATAATTAATTGTTCCATTGAAATTGCATATGTTAGATGATAATGATTGATATAAATTTGGGCTTTTATGTTACATTCACCTTTAAATCCAGAAAGGAAAGACAAGACAAAATGTGATGTCCCCTGAGACAAATGTATCCTCCGTAAAGCTTCTTTTGTCATCATATCCAGTTCCCCCCGCGCTATCTCCAATTTGCCCGGGATCTTAATGTGGCAAAAATGGCTCGTCCTTTCTGATTGCATCTGATTGCAATTTTGTCAAGGCTCCTCTGGCAGCCAGCTAGATGCAGTCCCATCAGCAGCTGTAGCTAATTAGCTACTATCGCTAGCTCTTTTGGCTCACCCTCTACTGCTTCCTTTGGCCCGGTTGCTTGGAAGCAAAGAGTATTGGATCCTCGAGATAAACAAGGGCTGGCAAACAAGAGATCAGGAGAAGGAGAGCAATGAGAGGGAGTGGGGGGGTTAATGAGTAAGCAACCCAACGGGAAAGGCAACCATTCCTGCCTTTGATCTGATACTTAAAGTAGGTGACAATTACAGTCGAAGCAGTTTCAAATCAAAATTACATTTACTTGGTTATGATCCCAGCGATTGGTTGGCAACCTGTCCAGTGTGTACGCTACTTCTTACCCAAAGTCAGTGAGGGGGCTGGACCCAGCGCACAGGTGACCCTAATGAGAAGAAGTGGTACAGATAAAGGCTGGAAGAATGAGTATGAATCTTACAAGTTCTTATTTGGTTTCAGGACTAGACTGATAATAATTTAGGGAATTTGATTTGAAAAAGCGACTAAACATCGCAACCAAATTATTGCAATAAATCAAAGAGTCATTTGGAGGACTAATTTTTAAAAATGTATTAACATATATGCCTGATTCAATTTAAGACAGTAGCTGATGTCGTGTCGATCAGTAACGTTTGTGTCAGTGAAAGTTAGACCAGTTTTGCTGAAATCCACCAATAGCAAGTGTATACCGAGGTAAATTTCAAGGCCACCAAAGGCATTTGCAAGTTTAAGTCATTCATTGCACGACTGATTCTATCATCCTTATCCATCTCTATGTGGTGCATTTACCGCCGTGGTATCTGATTTATCGTTCTATTTCATTGTTTTAACGGGATAGTAAGCAAGAGCTGAGAACATCAACGTGCTTCAGCTGGTCAATGAATAAAGCGGCCTCACATGGGTGGTCAGTCGCCGGATCATTTGAGGCGAGGGAATAACTTCTGCTTTATTGTGATAATGGACCTTCAGGCCTCTTGCTTCACAGCAACTAAAAAAGAGATATTAGCTATGATATAAAATTAGGGTTGCACATTTTAAACAAACACAATCAAATGAACAACTCTGTCGAATACGGTAAGTTGGAAAATTAGCAGAAAATGTTTTCCATCTTTCAAGGCAATGCGCACTACACACGGCTATTGCTCATTTCATGGTAAGTGGTTGCTAGGTGATGAGAAGGCTCTGTTCCAGATTGAATGAACTTTTTCACAATTTCCTTCCCCTTGATGGTACATTTTTATTTTTATACAAATGTGATTTATACACTGCTGCTGTTGCAGTTTTTAAAAAAAATAAATCTATTAACAGAACTGTCATCGATGGTCAAATGTTTAAGAACTCTTAAAAATGCTGATTAGACTGCTGTGTGTATTTATTTTCGCCAAATTCATTGTTTTCTTCGTTTGCACTTTATAACTAACTATCGCAATTTTCGGACTACAAAGGTGAGAGGTAACATTTGATCACAGTTTGTGTTGGAATTAGAAATTCACCATAACGCCATGTAACAATAATGGAATATTGACTTTTGTAAGTCGTGTGCAACCTGGTGTAATCACATAGTGCTGGATTTGGACTCGTTGCTGAACCGCAAAGTACAAAGTAGGGACACGTGTCTGAGCTAAGGTTTTAATGAGGTAGGAACCATACAAGTAAAAGTGAACAAAGACCAGCACAGGTTCAGCAGGTGTTTTCCTCCTAATTGAACATATGGAGCAGGCTAATTGGAGTCAAGCAAAATCAGATGAGATAAATGGTGCTGAAAATGATTTCATGTTGGATTAACAGTGATCTGGCCAGAATAGTTCTTTGTGTTACATTGAGGGCTATTTGGGCATTGAAGTGTACAGAAGAAAATGAGCAACATACTGAAAAGCTGTAGGCCACATGTTTTGGGTATTTTATTTTTTTTTTGGTGCACACTATTAATTGATTTTGCTTGTTCATATATGTAGAAGCGACCCATTCATGATGGGGTCACTTATTTATTGACTTTTTATTTATGGGTCACAGCTGTCATTGCATATTAACCATTTTGACTAAAACAGAATCTGATCAGAGAGCCAGACGAGAGGCTCGAAATCACATAAACGAGAAAGAGTCAATTCTGGGAGCTATGAGTTGATAAAGTAATAATGAGTTGGATTGAATCATCACTTGGCTGACAAACTTAATGCCATTACATAATTAATCTGCCCTTCATCTCCGACAGTACTCATTTATAGATTTCCACTAGCTTGTTGGCATTGCTGCTTCCTGTTCTCTCCCATAAAAGCCACCACTGTCCTATTGACATATTGAATGTCGGACGCTGAAGAATAATTACATCTTCGAAGAAATCCTTCATGAAATGCACACAAATAATGGTCTCCGGCTGTGCATCTTTGCACAATTATGGCATACTTCATAGGTCAATGCTGCTTGCCAGAGGGGGAGCACGCAATTATACTTCCAGAAGAACATATATACATACTGTGTATGATATGTACCATTTTTACTATAATCTCAAGACAGAAAGAATAATTAAAGGGGAAGTCAAATCACCAACGTTTTTGCACAGTGATATGTTCTATGCGGGTCTAGTGTAAACACGTTTTTTAGTCGACAACTAGCAAATTGGCCACCATAGGAGATAGATTTTCCTGCTTAATTAATATATATATATATATTTGGCAAGAAAACATTTGACAATGATTGTTTTCATGAGCGCAGCAGTCCATTTCCATAAATAGGCCTTTTGAGATTTTTTTTTTTTCAATATGTTGTTTTGGCATTGTTGTCTTACTAAAGTTCATCAAAGTTTTAATGTTTCAAAATTCAACAGTTGTTTTGATGAGTCAAACATTGTCTGTGCTTAAAAATGCTATTCGGAGACACTAATGAGAGTTGAAATGACAGTATCAGTTAAAGTGCGAGTCATATTGCTATAATTTCAATAATTAAAAAACAACATATTTCGACTATTTACACTTGAGGTAGATGATTTTAGCTACATCTGCAAACTCACGCTGGCTAAGGCAACTATCAAGTTTTTTCCTCCACCTTCATCTGATAACAAGAAATGCTAAATGGAGGTTGAACACTTGAACTGTGATCTTAATTTGTCATTTGTGAACAGCTGTGACAGTATTAATCTGCACATCGCAATGTAAGAAGGCCCAGGACACAGATGAATGCACCAGCGGCCAATGTTCTTAGCACTGAAAGATCCTCATTGGCTTAAATTGATTGTGTCACACTGTCAGGCGGGGTTGATAAATGGCCCAAAGCATGACATTTTAAATAACAAATTTGTCTCTAAGTGAGGGGAGGAAAGCTCAGATTCAATCATTCAGCTGTGGCCAGATCTCAGGAACAAGTTGGAAGAACAGAGATGAAGAGAAAAAAATAACGCAAAAAAAAAATCAGAATAGATTATGTCTTATTGTTTTTGAGTAATAGGGCCACACTCTGTTAGATCCCGCAGGCCCGTTGCGCTGCATCTGGCCAAAGACAAAGCTAATCGCACAGGACGTGGATGTGAGGGATCGCGGCGGAAGGGTCCGCCGCAGGGCAGCTATGCTCGCGCGGGGTGTGATGTTTGTGTGCGTAAGTCTGTGTGTGCGTATCTTTGATCACGAGCTCATTGAGGGGGTCACTGCACAAACATGGCACAGGCTTCCATCCAACTGTGTTTGGCTCCATTTGAGTTGAGATGGATGGATGTGAGCATCCACTGAAAATGTTTTTACCAAAAATAGCAAACTCCATTTACTCTAACACATGCCATCGTCCCCCGTCGTAAATCAAGCTTTGATGCGCATTGAGCGCAACCAATCAGAACCTGAATGTTGCCGAACCAATTAGAGGATGGAGAAACTCACTCGTCACCGGGCCTGCGGAAAGGTGTAGAGTGGTGAATCGAAAATTCGATTAGCGAAAAGAACAACCAGCTATATCAATGGTGTGTGTGTGCGTGTGTGTGGTCGATGCCTGCACTCGGCAAAATATTATTTGCATGTCAACACATTGGAGCTGAAAATTGATTGTACAAAAAAAATAAAAATAAATAACCCAAAATCAACTGGAACTTGCACAGTCAAGGCAATGAAATGAAGACAAAAAATTGGTGGAAATAAATTATTACCAGATCATGTCAATTGTAAATGTACGTCTGCACTTCTGATTGCATGCAATGTTACCCTTGACGGTTGTAAATCCAATGGAGGAAATAACAAAAAATGAAATCAATAATATTAAAATTAAGAATTGCAGATCAGGCTGCACGATATTGGAAAAGCGTGATTTTCTATTTGGATGTTGACTGTAGGGATATCAATATTATTGCGATATTTGACATTTTTATTATCTACCCGTTTATTGCACTAGATAACGTCCAATTACTGGGTGGCTTTGTACTTGTAAATTTGCATATGACTGGTCAAATTCAGATAAAAGCCTACAATTGTAGGCAAGACACTTATTGGTTCAAGTTGTTGTCAGTGACAGCGATTGTCGATGGTTTTATTTTTTGGCTGCCAGGATGGCCGAGTGGTCTAAGGCGCCGCGTTCAGGACCCAGTCTCCCCAGGAGACCTGGGTTCGAATCTCGAATTTCCCCATTGTGGGACTAATAAAGGGAATATTATTATTATTATTATTATTATCAATTCCATAGGAAAATTAATGCATGGCATGCATAGGCCATTATCGCAATACAGATGTTTTTTTCGATATATTCTCAGCCTTGATTGTAGCCGCCCTAATCTTTGCTGCACTGTTGTTACGATTATTTGAGCGTATCCAGCATGTTGCAATTGGACAGCAGTTGGATGTTCTTCTTCTTGTGCTTCCATAATAGTGGTTAGCACGCTACTTTCTCGACCAAGACAAGGTTTGACGGGAAAAGGGCACTATCGATATTTGGGGTTAATGTGGGTAGAAAGGCAGACCACAAGAGTGTGACACACATCCAAGACTGTAACTAGAGTAAAAGAATGACAAAAAATGATGAAGTCAATAATTGGGCTATTGAGGTTGTTGAAAATGTAGTCAGTGTTTGAGACCAAAGTAAAACAACTTTGAGGCATCGCTGATAAGTGAATGATGAACGCAATTCTCTTGCTATGCCAACACGTGTTAGAGGAATAGGATATGAATGGGAGTAGTCATTTGTCAACTTTGACACCACAGGGAGCCTTGTCAGACACCAGTGAGAATATCGAATTAGAGATGTGAAGGGGAGCAAGAAAGTGAGAAAAGGAAGCAGCTCGGCATCTGTAGCCGGGCAAACAGGGAAAGTGGAAGAGGGTTGAGAATAACAAATTAATTAGAAATGAGAGCAAGATAGCTTTGGATGAACGGCCCGACGGACAGGGTTGGGTGAAAAAAAGCCAATCATGGCGCAGTGAGCTGTGAGCCCCATCCATTATGTGGAGACTGACAAGTTACCAGCAGTCAGAGCAGGAGTTGCACTTAATAAATCAAAGCTGACAACTCTTCCTGGGCTCTATCTCAAGTACAGCTTTGCAACTTCCCCTTCCCCGGCTTCCATTTTTGCTTCATTTCCAGATAGCTTGTCCAACGCTGCCCACCAGCCAAGAGCTTTGTGGGCACGCGATTTGTTTCCTGTTGTTTCCATAAATATGTCCCACATACTCGATTGAAACAGCGGCATGCCTACCAGAGAATTTCAGATGGAATATCCAAAAGAGAGCTGAATCAATTGACCTAAATGGATAGAGTCTCATGAAGACTATGAACAGTCAATCAAAAGCTTGAATTCCAGGAATTACAAACTATATAAATGTGACCTAACAAGAGTCTTGTGTGCAACTTGGCTGGTTTTACAAAAAACATCAAACATCCATCTGTGAAAGAACCATTACAACTGTCATGAAACTGGCCGATGTTTAATAAAGCTTGAAGATGAGCCTTTATAATCCGTCACTCAGATCTCCAAAATGTACGACAAAGTATGGATGCTTGTGCCCCAACAAGTTGTTCGCTAATTAAGGGTATGCTCATGCTCCGCCACTTCCATTGTTTCGTGCTTCGGGTTAGGTTTGAAGGGTGCTTAGCACTTTTCTCTCTCTCTCTCTTGCTTCACACTGTGCAGCACTCATCTGTTTTTCAGCTCATTTATAGTACGAGAGCCATGACTGTGCCATTGAACGGCTACTGCATTACTGAGACGTTCAAGACTTTGCGTGCGTGACGGGTACAATGCTGAGGTCCGCCTCTTCAATCAATCATTTTAGGTGTTAAGTATGACTTCGCACATCACATCAATTGCCGAATGTGAGTGTGTAGCATTTAAATTAGTAATGTTGATACTGTAATCTTTTTTTTTCAGTCCATTTCAGATAAAAATGCTGTTGCAGCATCCACACATTTCAGAGAGCGTGCAATTTCATTCTTACTTTTTGTACCATCTAAAGCAGGTCTTTAGATGCTGGGTCTCCCCTTGATCCTGAATGTATTACTGGAGGTTGGCACGATATATTAGCAAGATTACAATTTGTATAAGATGTGTGTATCATATCTTGTCAAAATTCAAATACCCATGAACAAGGAAGGTTGTGCCACAAATGGGGAGTAAGGAAGAAGAATAAAGATATACAGAAAGTCTTTCTCCTGTCTTTTCTTCACATTCATCGCAAACCTATTGTAACAATGCAGGCAAATATTTTTTTTCACTAAATTGCACTAAAATTCATCATCTGATATTCTGGATATTTATCTTTCTTTTTTGGCTCTTATGCAAAGCTACAGTTTATTTTGAAAAAAGTTCCATAAGTTATTATTATTATTTTTTAATTTTTTATTATTGTTATTTTTTTTTTGCATTGTGATGATTATTATTTTTTTTAATCCTCAAATCATTGTATAGCTGAAATGTTGTTTTTATTATTTCAATACAACTATAATTAGTAGTGTTAATCTGTTTGTGGAACATTTTGTCAATAAAAACTCTACTAGTTGGAAATAAGGCTTTGATCATGCATGACAAATGAATACAAATATTGTATGCACAAATGCACAATGCCTACAAAAACATTTTATTCCCAGTTTCAAATCACTGTGACAACAATTGGAAACGTCATCTGCTGTGAAATGATCAGGAAAATGTTATATTCACATTGTTTGTAATGTCTCCCCTCTCAGGAACATTATGTCCATAATAACTTACAGCAGATATTATAGTAGTACAGAACAATTGAGCGGTATGGAAAGGTGGGCTGCCTTTAAACCACAATCACCATCAAACTATGCCCACGGAGGCTGTGGGCTGTGAAGTGGACAAGTCCTGCCAAAGCACAGGATAATTGGAGCAGACACACTGTTTTCAGCCGTAAGCATTTTGGAGACTGTCTGACATCCACTGTGAACTGTATACCTAAAGCTTCCAAACAGAGTGGCGGGGGATTTGCGGGATTTACAGATAATAACCAGAGTTATAAGTAAAGAGACAGTAAAAGACAATAAACACAATCACAGCCCAACTGGGTGCAATGAATGGAACACCATTAACAATAAAAAGTGAATATTTTTCTTTATCCGTCAAAAGGTTGTGCAACAGCATTGTTGAAAATGTGTTTCACACTGTGGCTGTACACAAGAAACACGTTTGCTAGTTGTACAATTTGAAGAAATACGGATAACGATCGTGTTGTTACATGATGTTATATAACTGCGGGCACATCACGTAAATATTGCACTTTTTGACATATTTGAAACCTTTAAAATAATCAAGTCTACGTAATGTCAAATATATATATTAAATATACTTTTTCATTTTGCTTAGTAAATTTGCCAATAACATAACTGATGGAATGCATATACTGACGAACCTTCACTGTTTATAGAATACTAATTGATTCCACCAGACAAGTATTCCTGAATCGTGGTGATGCGAAAAAACTGAAAAAAAATCGTCACAGTTGATCATCCTCTGACTATCTAACATGACTTCAGCTGACGCGATAATGATCACTGAAGCACAAATGGAACTGTTTGCTCAGAACAAGTCTACAATAACAAAGGTGACTTGCCTTCCAAGCAGTCTCCCTCCCTTAATTGTCACTTCCCATCTGCGAGTCACTGATCATCATTTCATCGTGTGACACTTATTGAAAATTTTGCTGGTACTGTTCAGAAATGTTTCATGATGACGAAAATCGTTCACCGGCCTTCAAAGTTCCTCTGTACATACAAACCTTTTTCTGATGCACCCCTTTGCCATCGGGCATTCCGTCACTCTTCACCTGAGGCACCACTTGCTATGCATTTACTCTTGAGGGGGAAAAAAAAAAAAAAAAAAACTTAGTGAAAGTAGTTGAGACCTCTCTTGTGAGGCGGGTTGTCACTCCAGCGTGTATGACATTAGCTTCTCCCTTGGTTGAGGTAATTGGAGTGGCTGTCCGTCAGGCCTGCAGGCGATGGGTTAGGCGGGGCTCAAAAGGGATGGCGAGAGGGAATGGAAGCAACGGTTCACCGGCAGCAGGTATACCCTTCAGAGAGCCTTTCTGATGAGGTCCCATAAGCTCGCTGCATCTGTCGTCGCCGATAAGCACACCTCAGATGCCACTGGGGGAGGTGGGAAATGGGAAGATGGATCTCCTCTTCATTTTCTCCCTATTTTAGAATGAAATGAAGAGTGTACTTCTCCTCAAATGTTACATGGAAATACACACTGTCTGCCCCTCAGGATCTGTGTTGCATGGTCAACCGCGGCCGGATAGAGCAAAGTTTACACGGCCACTCTTAATCCGACATAACGCTTTCTGGCTGCTCGGGCGTCGATGGATTTTCTAGTCTTGTGTGAATCGTTGGCACTAAACAAGGCTTTAAGTGTGCATAGTGTCGCAAATGAGATTCCAGAAAAGTACAAATCTAAATTTTTATGCAGTTTGATTCCACCCCCGGAGGCCCTGTGACAGACAGATGGTTGCCGTGATTATATACTAGTTGGAAGCGCCGCCTGCTTTCTCCCTTAAGTCTCTATGTTTGATGTTGTAAAGGCCAACACTTTCAAAATAATAACAAGCTCTGCGTCTCGCTCATGCGGTGTGACAACGAGAAGGAAACGGCTGCATAACATGAGCAAGCTTAATGGCAACAGCTTCAGCAAGAGAAGGAAAACACAGAGAGTGTAACCTTGCTCTACAGCGTGTGACTTTGCATGCATAAGCAGTAAGCAAGTGGAAAAAAAAAATCTTCTTTTGGTACATTTACAATAAAATGAAAGCTTGCTCGTTAATAGAATATTGAAAAGTGACTCATAGACTGGTTAGCACATCAGCCTCACAGAACAGAGGTATAGCGTTTGACAACTTTTTTTTTATTGGTTGGATTTGTATCTTTTAACTGGAATTGATTTTTAATAATTGTATTAATTACCCACTTTTTTTTTAATGTGTGCCAAGTTCAAAGCAATTCGTATTGTTTCCCCATGTATGTCTATTGTGATGCTATACATCAGAGATTGTTAGAGATATAAATTAATTTCTATAAAAAAAATGCAACTGACTTTTTCAATTAAATCTCTCTCTCCACCACTTCAGTCTTTTGCCACTTGCATATACACGTTTTAAATGTTTATAGCTTATTGCCTCGATGTTACTCCAGCGAAATGATTGAACCTGACTAATCATATTCATTACATGCATCATTAAATTCATTAAAATGAAGCAATTGATCCCCCCTCGCATGAATAAAATAAGAACCTTCGCTCTTGTGTGATTGCATGAATGAATGGCCGTCCTGTGCATTATCATCTTCGTGGGGATTTCTCCAGTGATTCCAGGAATCTGGGTTTCTAGATGCAGTCTGCTAGAATAGCCGCAGGGCAATTACTTCTCCCTCTCTCACTCACGGAGGCTATTTTTCACAGATACGCCGAGTTCACGGTCGAAACAACACATCTGAGAAAACAGTTAGTCCTCCGAGTAATATAACAAAGCGAGTTTGTGTTTTTATCTTTTATGTTGCTGTGTTAAATTGCATTATATTGTTGAACCGTTCAAAAATGGTGAATATGTTTTTTTTTTTTTTTTTCCCTCTCTGATGTGCAGAAAGCACCGGTTTGGCATGACTCATAAAACACAGTGAATTGGAATCATCCAGTCAGGTAGAGGATGTTGACATCCTTATCCCGCCAGGTGCCATTCCCCTCTATGTGACTTTGCCATTGTTCGTGGTAAATGTCCGTCTTAATTAAGGCGCAAGCGAACCCGCCGAACACCTGTATGACCGTAAATCCTTTTGAACTGCTGGACCACCGAATGGAGGAGGCAAGCGCATGAGAAATGTAAGTGCATGCGTCTTTAAGTGGGGGGTATTCGTGGGAGACCATTTCCTTCCCTCCGCCACTATCAACACCCTTGACCCGCTTGTCACCAATCTGTCACCGGGGCTGAGTGACGGGCCCCGGCAACTCTCTTAACCTTCTTTTAATCAACCTGTCTCTCTGCATCACATTACACACAAGATGCGGCTGCTGGGGCTGCGAGTGGGGACACAGTGGGCATTTGTCTTTGCATTGCGGTCGGACGACCTCTCCTTGAGCAGCCCATCAGATTCATCAGTGTGATAAAAGGGCATGTGTACTTTTTGAGGTGAGCCTCGGAAGGAAGAGGGCAATGGAATAAGGCAGGGATGGAAGATGAGGGAGAGGAAGAAAAATAAATACAATGAATCGCTCAATGTTCTTGAATTTGAGAGAGCCTTTCATGGAGGAGATAACGAGAATATACTGATTAGCGATGCTAGCTATGCTGTGAGACTGATTGCGCTAATTTTGTCGGCTTGGCTCTAAAATATTAGTGAGTCAGGAAAACAGCATTCATACGGACGCTGAAATGAAAAATTAAACGTAATCGTAAATGAGAATGTGGGAAAGCAAAAATAGTAATTAATTTAATCTATCTTGGATTACATTCATTTCAACTGGCGGTGCTGAGCAATGACGCATGGGGCGAAAAAATAAAAAAAATTAATTGATTATATTTGACGTAAAACAACACAAGTGGACATATAGAAACTGGAGATGGAAGCAGAAGGTATTTTTCATTTTGTTTGATACAAGAAAAAAGTCTACAGCCTTGACATTTTCATCATGTGAATTTCACTTCAAGTTCCTTTTGAAAAGTGTACGCTTTTTTATATATATATATATATATATATATATATATATATATATATATATATACATATATATGTATATATATATATATATATATATATATATTTATATATAATTATGAAAAATACTATATAAGTGAAAGATTAGCAAATATGCTTGAAATATGTCCAATTTCAACTTAAAGAAAGGTTGCTCATTCAAGATTTAAAGCAATGTCAGATGTTATCGGCCGCAACGTCATCCAGTGGAAGAGCAGACCAAATGGCCAGCAATACGCCTCATACTTTGTCGCATCTCTCAAGAGGCTTTAGCTTAACATTTCATGTGTATGATTTCAGACAGCAACAAGGTCCCTCTTTAAGGCTCCACCTAGCTGTCAGCGCACATCCAATCCAACAGAGCTTTTGTTTTGCCTCCTGCCAGACGTGATTTGTGTGACTCACTCAGAATTTTCTCTCTTTCTCCAACCAATGATTATTCACGCCTAAAAAAATCACGTTTATGCAAACTCTCACCGGCTCAAGTTAAGTTTCAAGGTAGTCAACTTCCACAGAAAGAATTGATTTTGCAACAAAAGTAACAAAAATAAATAAATAGATAAAATCCAAAAAAGAAAATTGAAGCGTGAATACTGCCAAGCGATTTAGTTCCCTTAAAAAAGCGACTGTACGTGATATCACACTTCCAAAAGTTTATACTTTAACAGTCTTCAAAAGGTCATACGCATTTCACGTGTTCTTGTACTGTCTTCAAGGTCACAGCTCACACACCTCAACTCACCTCACGTACCTTGGGACTTGTAAAAAAAAAGCGAAATTATTCAAAACAATATTCCACTCACCTAAATCTTATACAACGTTGCCGGTCATGATCTAGAAGCTAATTGATTAGCTGCTGGAGTGTAAAAGACTGAAAAGGTCAAGGTATGGCAACATGCAAAGGACGAACACCACAGGCAGCACGAAAAGGTCACGGCCTCTTTGCCTTTTGAAGAAAAGAAAGAGTGGATGAGCAAACACGAATCCCAGGGGAGGCGCAGCATGAGTAATTTTGGGGCAGACGGCTGACTTTAAGTACTCAAGCTGTGCTGCTGCCTGGCACACTCAAGACATTGTTACATTTCATTTTACATGAAAGAATTAGACAATTGGGTGATTGTGTTGTGCTCAAGAGTTGTATAAATCAGGTTATGCAGTGGGACCTCCTCAAAACCTCCACACAATTTGTTCCCTGATGATGGTTGACTTCAAATCTGTTCTCATTTCAAAACACTTTGTCCCATTATATACAATATAAAGTAATTTACTCCATGCTGCACAGGAAATGTTTTCATACTCCCAACTGCTCTTCTGTGCAAAGAAATGTTAACCTCTGTATAATAAAACTAAAATATCGTGCATTTAAGCTTGGTAATTGATTTTGAAGTAGTTGTATCGTTCCTATTATAATAAATGGCTTGGCACTTCCATTAATAACATTGTTAATTTTCCAATTCACTATAACCGGTACCCTTCTGTAGTGACAAAAAGTTCAAATCACAGTAAAACACATTCATGAATTCATTAATGAGTGAGTGAATACATTTTCAAATTTTGTTTGATTTTTGAGGCATATTGTTCGAGAGAACGTCGGCTGAATCCCAACTGCACCTCCATGTTTTATTTATTTTTTTTTAAACTTTTGATTTAGTTTCAACTGTATTTTGTTCATCACTCCTGAATGAAACACGGAGATACTGTTAGGTAAACCTCTCGGTGCATTCTTGTGCTTTTCAATAACACCAACACTTGGTGCCTCCAAAAGGAGCATGAATGTAAATCAAAACTGTGTCTCAAATAGTTTCAATAAAAAGGATCGTTAACATCATTGTAAGGGCAGGATTAATGGCAGTTTGTGTGTGTGTGTGTGGAGGGGGGCAGTATTTTATAGCATGTACCCGTGTTCACGTCATAAATTGAGCACAGTGTTCATCGTAATTTTATAATGCAAATACCCATAAATCCAATTTACCACCTTTTTAAAAAGTATGTATTGTAGTTGTCTACCTGGCTTCTATGCTGAATACACAGCTAATATGCGAGCATTTAATTTATATATCCCAAATGTTGCTTTAAAGACAGTGTCTAAGGAGACTTCATCAGCTCTATTCCCCACCACCACCCCTTTAAAAAAAAAAAACAATGAAGTGAATTAGTGGTGACAGCCACATCCTCGCTCGGGCAGGAGAGACATTGCTTGTTAACACACAGAGAATGAAACAAGACTAATGTACATTTCAAGGACAAAGAAAACGGTTGAATAATTGAAAGGCCCGCTCTCACTAGGACTATGTGTTAAAAGAGGCTGACAAGCACATCACGTTGCTCTCACTTTTCCAGTCAGTTTCCGCTCTAGTGCTGAACTGCCCCCTTTGGCGCACGGGCATTAGGCATTCTTTCACGTAAGCTCCGTTACTCCCCTTCCCATGAGTGCCTGAGCTCTATTTTAGGCACAAAGGGGAGACGGTGTTTACAGTCTTTGATTTACTTATGGGCGACCCTTAAGACAGGAGTCAATCTGCACCAAATACCTGGCTTAGCAGACAGCAGTTAACCAGCACGCCTCCCGAAGGACCCGTGGGCACTTCTTGTGAGGTTACTTAATGTTGCCATTTGTACATTTACCAAGGGGCTTTTTGTCCTCCCCGTGGGGCTTTCTCAGGAAGAGGGAGAGGGACGATGTATGAATGCTGGTTTAACGGATATATTGTATAATAGCGACTAAGCGGATGGATGTAAAGTCATGAAGCACTTGTGTACAAGCAAAGAAACAGATGCACAAAAGTATGGAAGAAAGAAGTTCTGCCAAATTAACTTGGCTGACTGTAACATAATCTGACACCATCTGCCTGGCTTGCAGCTCTTTGCCTTTTTTATCGTTTGCTGCATGGTTTTATAAATGTATTTTAGCAGAGCCCCCAGGAGCTGCATACGGTATACTACAAGTGCTGACATGTACAGTATATTTCACAAAGTGTCCGAGCTGCTGATCATGGTTCTCTACAGTAAAAGTGTGGTGCATGGGGTGAGGCTATAATAGTTAGGATACATAATTTCAAAATTCAATGCACCATTGTTTTTAAATGTGATTTTGAAGGGAAAATAATAGCTCTGTTAGGGTCAGGGGAAAGCACTGATGATCATTCACTGCCATGAGCCATCAAGCACACTGGAAGTGTTGCGAGGTACAAGCTTTTTGATTGATACTTTGTGTCACTTTGATGTGATCGGAGTTCGATTTAGACGCTGACAGAGGGCCTCAAGGATTTTGGTCAATATGGTGCTTGCTAAACTATATTTAGCCCACTGCTATCGGGTCCAACGTGCTCGCATTGCTTGTCCACCTTGGAAGGACAATTGAAGGATTTAGAAGTAGCGTTATTTTGTGGAAGAAAATGCTTGCATGATGACAAAATAGTCTGACAAATAATTTTGAAGTCGGCAGAGTCATTTTTTAATCCTGGTTGACTTAAAGTCCAGTATCAAGTCAGAACGTGTTTCGCCATTAAATCATTTTATTGCTAACTCAATTTCCTTTATTTGTTTTCAGTATGGATCCAGGCAATCATGACAAGAAATATTTTTTTTTTTATTAGCGTTGTTTTTTTTCATTGAATAGACAAACCACAAATTCTTTTTGTAAATTTATGAAACACCAATAAATAGAGTATTTAATGAAACAGCAATGACACAAATGTAAAAGTGTGACCTATCAAGTCACGACTCTCAGGCAATCAGTGCAATATGAATACATGATGAAAAAATATTTTCTAAAAAATACCCCATAACTCCAATCAGGTAATCTTGGTGTTTACCAATAAGAAAAATACATTGCTGTGCGTCTTAATGTGGGTGAGTTACAAGATAATTGCTTTCCAAATGAAAGATGCTCCATGTCAGCGTTTTCATAGACAAGGAAAAGCAAAGATCCAATGTATCGCTAGTATTATCAGTGATAACTGACAAAAGACTATAATGATAATGTGCAGACAACACACAATAGAGCGCACTCATTCCGCACAGTAAGTCCAGTGGCATGTAATAATTTCCTCAATGGCTGACCGTGTGTTTATCAGAATGGTAATGTGTGCATAATAACAGGCTTCGCAACGCCTGTAAGGATGTCAAGGCTTTTGACATGTCAATCAAGCCCCAAAATAGAAAGACAAATTATATGCTGCTGCTGTACTAAATGACACACAACCCCCCCCCCCCTCCCCCCCTCCTCCCCAACCCATTCTCAATTGAGCCTTAAAATGTGCAGAATAGAGCACTGAATCAAAACTTTAGTCCAACAATACTAATGAGAGCAATGAATTAAAGAGAAGGCGGACACAATGCGAGTGCGGGAAGACATCTCAACATCCATAATGACATCATGTGCAGGACCAGAGAGATGGGTTAAATGTATTTAACACTATACAAAGATGCCTGGAGACAAACAAAAAAAAAATCATATTTTAGCTTTGTTGTGTCCATAGAATTGGTGAAAACGTTGCAACATTAGGATTTGCACCGCAAATGACAATTAGATAATAGAGGAGATACCGCCCAAATGTTGTCCCCATAGTCTACTTTCCACTGTTGTCAAATAAAATTAGATAAAGATTGATGATTTAAAGGACATGATTCATGCAGAAATGGGGACAAAAGAATAGAGAAAAGGATTTAAGCTTCCAAATTTAATCTCCTCATACATGCCGATACCACTCTGTCACAGACTGATATTGAGAAGGATTACAACCGAGGTATGTGGATGATTACTTTTCTATATGCACATTTACAGCAAATATATGAAGGAGCCGTGCAAACACTGGCTGACTTCTTTATTAGAAGACGTCTTTCAAGCAACAATGTGACAAGGTCAGCACATTACGTATTTACCAGTCATTCAGTACTTACATCTCGCTCTGGACGATTAACTCATTCACGACCAGCTCAGATAAAAGAAATGTACTATTTGACGACCATACTCGTCAATGGCAGTGAATGAGTAACAATGTTTTGAATGTACGCAAAAGTGAGCTGTGCATATTCAAGGCGCACTTGTCGCATGTCACCATTATACACGTAAGTCCACTTGGGTTCAATGATAGTATTGATTTGAGTCTGGAATTGCTTATTTAAAGGGATACTTTTTGTAATTTGGAAATTTTCAGCAATAACAAGTTAATATTTTGTCTGTAATGAATTTGATAAGTTCAATATTTTTCATGTATAATCAACAACTTTAAAAACGTGCTTTGCCACTTGCTGTTGACTGAGAATGACATCGCGGGTGTTGAGGGCTCAGGTAATAATCAAGCACAAACTTTTTATAGCTGGAAATTGCCAAATTCGTAAAGTATCCCTTTAAATTCAAATAGATTCCGTGACCAGTGGAAGAGAATTAATTAGGATCAGCAGCCCACGTCCACTTTAAATTGTAAGTTTGGAAGACCACCATCACGTTATTGAATAAGAAAGTATGCTAAAAACCAACCTTTTATTGTGTATACCTGACACAATATCAGGAAATAAGTACAACGACTGCGGTTCAGAAGTTTTAAC
Organism: Idiotropiscis lumnitzeri; assembly: GCF_059441095.1. Classification (NCBI taxonomy): domain Eukaryota; kingdom Metazoa; phylum Chordata; class Actinopteri; order Syngnathiformes; family Syngnathidae; genus Idiotropiscis; species Idiotropiscis lumnitzeri. Next base: position 10,552,117 of record NC_142397.1, on the reverse strand, counting down.
CTTGGCTGTGTCTTTTTTGTCTGTTTGTTTGTTTTTTTAATGTTTTTTTTTTTTTGACAAAATCTGAGCTCAAGCGACAACTGTGAGGGAGAATATCAAAAAAAAAAAAAAAAAAGCCCCTGCTTGCGAAAACATTGGTGTCATGCAGGTTTTTGGCTTCGTGCCACCTCAAGGCACAACATCACAGCAAACGTGTTGTTTATTTTTTTTCCTCACATCGCCCCTGTCTAGGGTAGAAACTTTAACAAAGTTATGAAGGACAACAAAGAGTTCATGCCAAAGAGCAGAGCAGCAATTGCATTAAAAACGTATGAGCTCCTGCTTGGCTGGTTCCTTTGTGTCTCATCTGTTCTGGCAACAAAGGGCTGTGGCTGTCACTCATGAGCGCCAGAGAGCATGCTAGCAAGGACACTGGGCACAAAATTTCACCAGTGTAAATCTTTAAACACAGAGGTCACCTGCACAGTTCTTAGACAATTAGTGCCGAAAGCCAGGGGGGCTGGATGCCGTGTTCATCTCTGTGAGTGAATGTCACTGAATCGAGTTAGCCGAGCAGAATTGTCTTACAATAATCAATTCTTAATTTCATGCCGAGTGCCTAAGATTAATCCGTGCGGCAAGAGAAACCAATGAGCTTTGATTGGAGGCTGTGCTTGTTAAATGTAAAACAAAACTGAAAACTAATGGGCGGTGCTTCCCCCGTCGGACGCATTGATTTGAAGAACCCTGATCGTGCAGCAGTTGACGGTATATTTGTCATCAAAATAAAGACAATTGCTTGGGTTTAACTGGATATATCATGCGCTGTACTACCTGAAAATAATTTTCTACGATGATGTTGAGCAGGATGATCCTGTTATGCATTTAAATGACCTCATCTCATAGAGCAGTATAAGATTCATGAGCTCCGTCAGTGTATCATCAGAAATATCCAAGTCCCTTGAGTATCACCGACAATAAAACATTTATTAAAGCTGATTTTCTCAAAATGACAATGTTCACCGGGGAAAATGAGACAGCAGGGTTGGGAGAGACGCTGATATGTTCCATATCTTCTTATACAATTCTAATCAGATCCTGCCACTGCATGACCTTCATCTGTGCAAACGACTCGTAACACACACGCACGCGCACATGTAACTGCGCTGGTGTTCAGGGCACTGTCTAATCACTGGGGCCAATCTGGTGAAAACAATCACTCCGTTAATTGAGAGTACTCTCGAAGAGGAGTCTATCCAACACACACACAAGCTTCGTTTACTGGGACATATTAGTTATTTACTGAGTCATTCCTCTTATCACTTAAGCTTCATAAACAGCCAGTGGGGAGGTATTGCAACAATCTGCACGTTTGATTCCCAACTAATTGGAAAAACAATATACTGGTAAGACTGTGCATGTAGCTCTATATATCTATATACATATATATATATATATATATATATATATATATATATATATATATATATATATTAGTGCTGTCAACTAGTGATTATTTCTTTTTAACAAATTAATCACAAAAAATTCCATGATTAATTGTGATTAATCACATTTTTCAACTACTATTTTTTGCGAAGCTTAGAACAGATATTTACTTGAATAATATCTTGGAATTGACGCAAAATCACCAAATAGGAAGTATATTAAAAAAAACTGTTCTCATAGCTTTCTTGGATTCTTTAATATGATCTAAATAGAGACATCTTTACAGGCATTTTTCTTCAAGACATTTATCAAAAACGCCCACAAGCGCCACACTCCAGCAGTGTTGGTTTGCAAGGCCCAGTGGTAACTTAAACACGGCGTTTTGTTCTGAGACGTGATAAGATGTACAGCTAATATGGCACAATATTTGCAAAGATGTAATGTTACAATATTCATAATTAAAAAAAATAATCTGCAAATAAAAACAAGGGAACTCAATACATTGAATTTGACGAGACCACACCTAGACAAGACACGAGTGACTGAGGGAGCTGATTGGTACTCGCAAGAGACCGGGGGCTGATGAAAAAAGTTGGACGCAAAACCTAATGAGGCAGACATAAAAAAATAAAATAAAATTAAAAAAAATATATAAAAAAAATGACAAAACCAAGTTGATCAGAACCAAAGGAACAAAAAACAGAACATGAGAGAAGCATTACTCCTCTCAGACAATAACCTGGCACTCAGTGTGTCAAAGATTGATCTCATCTCTGACCTTGTGTCACGGAAAATTAATTGATTAAACTCATTGTAATTAGAGTAATCAGCGTACAGGACCGCCCAACTTGTAAAGGGCATCCAAGCACCAGCGAAGCTCACAACTTGGCTGACACATTACATGACATTTCAAGGTTGTCACATCCAACAGAAATGCATTCATTAAAAGTGTGTTAATGAAGAATACACAATTAAATTTGGGGCAGAAAGTGGGGCAAATTGTCTTTAAAAGTGTCACCGCAAGGAAGAAAAAAATCCTCATATTTAAACGGAAATGTATCTGTATCGTAATAATCTGTCCTTAACAATTCTATTCGTGTTCCGTCTAAACGCAAAACAAACGTGTACTTTTCCAGTGAACTATTCTAAAATTATTTTCTGGGATCACAATGTACTCCTGGAAACAGCATTAGCGCTGGCGATGTCTTATCAGAGATGATAATAATAGATACGCACCTTCTACCTTGGCAGAAGCATTGTAACGGCAGTGATAACATATGATAATGTGCAATTTAAAGCTCTGATAACATAAAAAAAAAATACAAATGAATGTGTGGAATAGCTATTGCTCCACTGAGTGCCATTCTGGCGCTTGAATTGTCTTTTAATGTCGAAGTACTAAAATAAAAAGAATAAAAAAACGGCCATGTTAAGGAATCTCTTGCTATTTATGGTCGCGTTGTCGGTACAGTTTGTTCAAACATGCTTTCGTATATCGTCAGACGTGATTGTTCTCGCATGTTGCTTCTTGCCACTCTATGAAGCGATCCAACTGAACAAGTAATTAGCAACCCTGCTGTCCAACATGTAGTGCCATCCGGGAAAATGGCTTCTTTTCACGTTTTCTACAGATAAGCTTGCTATCTCTCACCAGTATATGTCAAGTGCCATTAGTTTCGCAGCTATTTCATTTTGCTCGGTGGATCCATACTCGGTCGCGGCTAATGATAAAGTCACTTAAATGGATAGCGCTTAGTTTCACTGCAGATAATCTTCACCAAAGAGCCGTTGTTCTCTGAAGGCTCACCTTGACTTTGGAATAATGTGATCATGGCCATTGTGCCAAACACCAAATGCGAAGGTCGATTTGGAGTGCTTTATGTACAATTGATTAGAGAGAGCTTATATGAGCTACTATGGCTCGCCAATTGGAAACGTGACTCACTCCCTAAAACGATATTTGGGATGGTTTGTGAATGTCTTTTTGAAAATGACTTTATGCATATCCTGTGCATAAATATATAAATATATATGATATGTGCAGCAATTTAGATGGATGGACGGCTCATCGATACAAGAATATTATAATTGACTGGACTAAAAACCAAGCAACATAATCCTAATAATTTCCAAAGTATATCACCACATCACTAATTTGTGTGGATCAGAAATAAGGGTAGTGCAATACTATAAATACACAAAATTGTTCACTTCTCTCTACTATCTATCAAGCTTGAGAACTATTTTAGATCAAATCAGGAAGTGACCACTCTTCTAACCTCTCTACTTGAATACTGTCTCAGAAATCGCCTTGATGTCGTGTTGCATTGAGGACGTCTCAAGGTCTAATCCCTCCATGGATGTGGTAGACTGCTATATGTATACTTTGTACATAGAATACGATGCTGCTGATGTTATTTTAGGCTGTGCTTCAGGAAATAATTGTAAATGTAAGCCTCATTTAGATCATCATTTGTGGCATCGTCCTTATTTTTTGGTGGCATCACAATAAGAGACACAGAATAAAAAAAAATAAAAAAAATCAATGTAGTTTTGTTGGAGGTTCCACGCCATAGCTCAAATTAAATCAAACAACTAAATGATTGCAATATGTAGAATTTAACTATTATGTAGCCATCGCAAATATTTCTTAGATGGTTCAACTGACTTTTTATAATACAGTGCTAAAAATTACATTACAAAAGGAAGGACAATTATATACTGCCGAAATGACAATTTAGATGCAACAGCCAAATGTGACGGCTTTCTGTTGTCTAATCCTTCTTAAGTGTAATGCTCTTGGGGTTCCGCTCTTTGTCAAGAAATATGAACACTGCCAGTTTCTGTGAGTCTCACGAGAAAATCTGCCTGTTTTCTCAATAAGAATTTTTTTTTTTTTATATACATTGGATTATAGTCAGCTTCTGAAGCCGACAATGTGTAATTCTTAAATTAAAAATTAACAACAACAATGTTGTAAGTCAATGTGAAACAGTATAAATATCTATACGCAATACTGCCTACTGTTTTTAAAAGTGAGCAGGAGGTATTAACTAATCAAAGGGCGAAAATTTTATCTAGACATAAAATAAAACTTGCCCACAAGACCCTCATCAATGTTAAAGTGGCTATTTTGTGAGGATACTCGTGATTATGCACTTCTTGAAATCATATTGAAGTTAATAATTGTGAACTCAACTGTACCAATTTGACATTTCACTTTTGTGCTGCTGGAACTTTCACCAATACATCAATATATGAAAGAAAAACTACGACTATTCTGTTGAGAAAAAAAAAAAAAGTGAATAGATTTTGAAAAGGCACTTTTCTTTTGTCCAGCTGTGTCTCCTTGAAAGAAAGATGTATTGTGTATTTTGGATACAATCAGTGGCTTTCCAGAACATACAGTATATGGCCAGAAAGCCCTTCAGGAGAAAAGATAACATAAAATACTGCATTACGGCCATTGTTTTGCAAGCACAAACCAAACAGCATCCAGCAAATGGCCGCATCAAATTTCATCAACTATACTTGTTAAAATGTGGTTGTTAAAAAAAAAAAAAAGAAGGCATGAAAAGCAAGACTATTCCTTGATGTAAAATGATCGACAATAATATTAATATAACGATCAAGGTCACTTTTTTGTTTTTTTTTAACCTTAGAGGTTTCTTAATACTATTTTTGCTCTGTAACATTTCTTCAAGAACTTAGAGGGACTAAAAATAAAATATGCCAGCTGACCTCTGCAGCGGTCACCCCAATCACAAACAGCAGCATTCCAGACACTGATAGTGACTGAGGTTGCGTTTTGCAGCTGAGTGAATTCATCAGTAGGAGTCAAGGTGCATTTTATTCATCAAGATTCCTCCTCCAATCAACCTCAACAGCAAGCCAATTGCTACTGCAGCTCCCCGAGAGTGCCCTTAAGCCAGTGGACAAGGACCTTCTGTTCCCATCAACGTCCTAGCAAGATGTACTGTAAAACTTGCTTCCTACCAGTGAACATTTTTTGGGTCCAACGATGACAATGAACCATCTCAAGGACAAGCTTTGTTTCCGACAATACTGTACATTGTCGCCTCCCACCAGGTGCGAGACGTGTGTATATTTCCACCACTGTTAACATTCACAGTGGGCCAATGGCGACATGACTCCTAGGCCATCTGGGCTAGAATACATTTTCTGAACATATATGATGAAAGCAACATGCTTTTTTACTAATCAATATTGAATACGTTGAGTTTTATCAACTTAAATCGATTAATGGTCACTGATCTTTTTTGCTATACTGCGCACATTTTTGGACAGTCAAGCTAAACCCTTTCATAAGGAAGGGACAAGACAAGAAAAGCCCAGGGAAATGTAAAATGATAAATATTCAGTTAGATTTTGTACCCAAACAACAACAACAAAACATAATTTAAAAAAAAGTAAATTACAAAGAAGTTATATTGCTTAAAGGCTTTAATAATACAACATACCGACGCTAAATAAATTATATTATGAAAATACAGGGCCACCACAACATGGCTCATGGCGGGACATAGTAGTATTTAAAAAGTAATAGACAGAATATCAGTCAAATTTGGTTTTGGAATGTGAATCAGGGCGACATGGTGCCTTCCTGTCCAGCAATGTCAGTTTGCTATAGGTGGATTAAGCAAGGTCCAAAACTGAGTGCTACAGATTGGTGGGATTTAGAGATTTGGTGGAGAGGGATTGACGGCAGTGCGTGTAGATCGGGGTGGAGATTGAGAGCAGATGGCTGTGATTTGGGAGCGATTATCCACCCGGTATTGTCACTGATCTCCATCATCCTGTTTCAATTTCTCAGGAAGTGCAGCTCATCTCAGACAGAGAATCCAGCTGTCCCAATCCCGGGCAATGGACTGTGTTAATGGGTGAGGATTAATGATACCTCTTTCCCAATTTCTACAGAGCATCTACCCTTTCCCTGGCCATGACCATATTCGGTCATGAAGTCAACCTAGCAATTGGATTGCGTTTACGTCTACCTGTAGGACAATCTCAGCTCAGAACAGTGCAAACAGATATTAGATCGACTGTTCGTATTGGAAATTTTGCAGACATCAAGAGGATCAGAAGCCAAAAAAGAAACTTGACAAAGAGGGAAATTAGTTTGAAACTCTGGCAAACAATGTGCATGGGAATAAAAGAATATTAATCAGAACTATCAACGCACGGCGCATCAACTGTAATGGACGACAGTAGTTGCACAGATCTCAAAAGTGAAAATCAAAATTCAGGACTGTATTGTGAAATCAAACAAATCACATTAGCGATAATAAATATATGAGTATACTACGTTTAAATATCTTTAACCTTGCATGCCACTCCTCATATGGCGTAACATAACAGAATTAATTTCCGGTTTTCGGTTCTGTGCAGCAGCGTAGTGCTGTGTATAATTTTCTCTCGAGACACCTATTAAATTGCCCTACTGTTTTGTTGTTTAAGGTTGTCGACTCTCTACTTTAACACAGTTCCAGCCACACTACTGTGATAAGTGTAGTTGATAACCCAAGCACCTAATTTTGGTATTTCATGATTACATGTCAATCTTGCGCTAGCTTAGCAATTAGCTTAGCTTTGTTGTCTTTTCTTGTCAGCCCTTCATGAGAATAATACTTTTCAGAAGTGAGCCATATTCGTCGCCATGGAATCAACAATTGATGACTTACAAGTGACTCTGCAAGCTAACCGACGCTGGTTGCTAGCTAACTGATGCGGTGTAATTAGCAACGAGCTTACCTCAACTTTTGACATTTATACGGGCAGTTTAGCTTTTTCTAACCATCTCGGGACGGTGGGAATTTATTTTTTTTTTTAAATCTGTGGTTCTCAGCATTGCTATTTGATTATGCACACAGTGCTAAATTTGACTCGCAAACCGCAATGCCAAGCTGCTTATTTTGAGCCTTGAATAGTGTCTGTTTTTCAAAGCCTAGGTCACAACAAGGTCAACCAACTGTTGTCTTAAAACAAGGTTAATCCACATGCTGCGTTAAGGGCACACTAATCTTGAGTGCTCCACTGAAAGTCGTGTCAATGTTAATTTGGGACAATTTGAAAGATACACTCACAAACTTTCACAATTACACTATACTTTTGCATGTGGTAAAGTGGACCCTTGATATTTGTGTGAGTATTTGCGAGACTGGATTTTTTTTTTTCTGCCTTTACGGTGTTTAATCTCAGAGATTATGCTGCCTTCCTTCTCATTATTGTGCCACATGAATTTGCTGAGGCACAAATTCACTGAACATGAGTGCCAAAGTTCTACAGCAGCCAAGGACTTTGTATTGATTTTGTAGAGGCCATTCGAGTATATCTACCTGTTCCGGTGAAGTCAATTATAATACATCAAAATAGATATATGTCGACCCACTGGAATTTAAAATAATAACTATTTATAATTCTATGAAAATTGTACCAGCCTGGGTAAATTATCTCCATGCAAATTAAATAAACAATATTTATAGAGTTTTTTTCCACCCTTGATGTATAAAGTGATGCTTTGCTATCATTAATTTAGATTCAGAATTGGGTAAAGACAATAATTGGGCACTGGGAATTGAAAGTTCTTGGGGTACAATAGCTCAGACAAACTAGTTAGATATGAAATGTGCGTGTAATAAAATGATCTTTCAGGCCATGACTTTAGGTCCAAAATGTTAATTTGAGAAGACTTTTTTACAAGTGGAAATACAACTGACAAATTTCCCAGTCATGGAAATATACTGTCTGTATGCTTCATATCTATGAAGCAGCTTTAAAATGTGGCCGCTAAAAATATGATTAGACCATTTGGGGTTACGGGAAAATGAAGGCTAGAATATTTGTGATGTTACCACATTGACATTAACCTGGCAGGATCTTTGCAAAAGCCACTGATGTGAAATATTAACAATATAAGATATGATTATACAAAATTATATGAAATTGAGATGAAAAAAAAAAAATCGATGTTCCATATATAGATAGCGCGTTCCAAACTCCCTCTGTGTAGACCTACCAATCTCTCTACCATTATCGTGTACAGGTTTTTCAGCTCAAGACGCGACCGATGTCAGGAGTCAGAGGGTTAGCCATGAGGCCAGTCTTGGGGTGTCAAATTTTTAATTAGGGTTGATGGTCACTTGTCGACTGCTTGGAGGACGTGGTACTGCTCTGTGACTCATTTTATGAAGATAACGTGGCTCGGGTGCCACAGAGCTGGGACGCTGTAAATATTCCATTTTTTTTTTGTCTGGTTCATGTAAAATAAACACCTGTGCAATACACATCTCGTTAATTTAGCACAACACTTTGAAGTCAGTCAATTTCACTTTAAACCCGTTATCTGGTAAGCAGATGCGTCATTTTAGAACCACTGGCAGCAATTCTATTAGATTATGTGTTATCTGGAAAATTAGATTATATTGAGAACAATGACAAAAGGTGAAATTAAGTGAGGCTCCCGTGGCGTGTGTCACCTTGCCTGCAGTGCCACGCTCACCAGGTTCAGCAGGTTCAGTGTTCTTTGTGACATAATATCCCGTGAAAAACAACAAGTTTGCGGACAATTTACAGCAGTTATGGAGTGTGAGCTGAGTTCCCAACACAACTCAGACCCCAGCAAAGTTCATGCTCGTTCAATTGTCTCTGGAGAGCAGCAGTTTGTGTTAGTGGGTTTTGCTCGGTGAAATGCAAGGTCCAACTCTCCCGGAAAACGGAGGAGTCCTAAATTTTGAGATGCTGGCACTTTAATAATAGGACTGAAAAGATTTGACACAATGGGCAAGATTGCAACCGTTAACTTTACAGCAATATACGATTTCTATCATATTCTATAAATTACTAACTAAAATATCACTGTGGTTGAAGACAAATAATGTGGAGCAACCTGATAAATACGAGCCTGTCATTACTTTTCGTTACCGAATTATATGTTCAATTACTTTCTGTCAGATCGTCAGTTCTGGAGTGAGGTTATAGACTTCATTGTCATTTTGTGAGATAAATGCTGAAAAGAAAATATTTGTCTGCAATTTGTTTAGGATGCTGTAGCGTTTCAATGTCAGACCCATTAGTCAACAACTTAATTCATTACGTTCCAAGACCCTAAAGTAGACATTATCAGAACCTTAACAGCCAGAATCTCTTTTGTTCTTTAGATTTATTGGAGAGCACATACCCTCTACTCAGCTTTTACAATGAGACAAAAAGGACAAGAACATTTCAAGCGGCTTTAATGGCTTACAATACGCTCCAAGGACACTTCGACATATTATATCTATTCCGATAAATAACCGAGTATAAAACAAAAGCTGGAAAGAATGTAAGACTACAGTATATTGTGGAGATGTTACATTCGAAGCAGAAGTTTAAAAATATCTCCAGTGAAGCAAAATATCCACAAGCATATGAGCGGAATATAAAATAAAGCTGATATAGAAGCATATATTTCCAACCTTGGGAAGACAGCGCAACTTTTCTCAACATGGCATAGAGGCATTATGATAATGAGGGCTTGCCCTGTGAATATATTTACTTAAAAAAAAAACATTTTGGCTTCTTGCCTTAGGAGCTAATTGACTTCTCTGACAATGCAATGCTTGGCTGGTTTGCATTCACACAAGGGTGGGAAATTGAATTTTGTTGCTGATTTTCAGAGAATGCAAGGAGAAGGGGAAAAAAGGCTTGGCGGGATTTAAGAGTTTAAGCTGGATCTGTGTCTGGGTGAGCTGGTAATGTTTTCAAACACGGTGGTGCAATGTATTGTTTTACTGACCAGCTGACAACCAACGTTGCAAAAGCTGACTCAAAATCATCCATATTTGTTTTTGGATTGGTTAATTATGAATTGTTTTGCAGACAAATAGCTAATGTAGTTTTATATTTGTGACTAAATAATAACTTGCAATCATTACGGGTTTGAGATTAACCAGCATCTTAGATTAGATGTGTATGTACCAGGATGTTAAAAAATTCTGATGGAAATATTGTGCAATAGTGAATAATTCCAACACGGCTATAATAATAATAAAAAAATAAAAACGCCAAATACAGCTGTAATAAGAAAACAACAGAATAACAAGACGACTTTGATAGTCAAATGAGGCATACAGAGTTCAAGCAGGAAAACACTTCGTGTCTCAAGTAAGGACTTTAAGAGTTGCAGCCGCACATTCTCATGAGGTTTGCAGCCTTTACTTGTGTGCCACTGATTAGCAGAATAAACCACTTGTCTTGTTGTGACTTGACCTTTACCTCCTGTGTCCACCAAACAGCGACTTCGCTGTACTTAAGGACCGACTCATTTGCCAGCGCCCACAGCCTAATTAGACATATAATTAATTCCCTTACCTTGAGCTAATTGGAAAGATTCCTAATTACACTTCTAAATGTTAAATTCTCAATGCATGGTTGTAAGACAAGTGCACTCTGATTAATTTTGAGCTATCCAAGCTATTGCCAATTACATCAAGGTGGTGTCCAATTAAAATCGGAGTTAGTTTGGCGCAGCAGGAAACAAGCAAACAAAAAAAAACAACAACAAAAACAAAAAACAACAACACTATGATAGTACAACTTTGCACACAATGTGAATATTTAGTGGATATTTCTTTTCTTCTACGTAAAATTCTATTGTTCAATGAGATATGTGCTGGATTGGAGAATATGTATTCTTAATGCTGTTTTAAAATAATTCATCACTCATATTCAAGCATTCAATTTCTTACTCTACATTTTGATTTTCATATACCTTTTTTTTTTAACAGTGAGTTCCATCTCATTGTAAAATGTCTGCCTTGTTTGAGGTTTGCGCTCCTGAGTGTTGCCTGCTTCTGTTTACTTTTTCATAAGGCATTACTCTCACATGAGCGGGATGATGCAAATTTGGAGAAATATCACACTGGGAAACATGAGGATCCTGCTGCGGTCGTGCGACTTTTGTGACTATTTCTTTTTGATTGCTTTGGAAGATATGGTACTAAAATAAATAAATAAAAAAATTTTTTTTAAAAAAGAACATTTGTATTGGTCTTGAATACGTAGTATTAGTAGAATACGTTCTAAATGCTTCTCTAAATTACGTGAACACAAATATGTTTTGAATTTCGCTGGTTATATGGTGGAAGAAATAAGAAAAAAGAAGTCCTTCATCCACTCTAGCCTCCACATGTCTGCACTTGTATGATGTGGTGCGAGTGCAGCGTGTATCACAAGTGGCAGAGGGACTCAGCTTGTGCCACTGGCTCAGACCTTGACCCAGCAACAGCACTCGGGTCGGTCCCAGTCACAGAGGATTGCTCTTTCTGCCTGTCTTAATGATCCAGCTCAGGCGAGTCGATGGCCCTAAGAAGACTGGAAATCGTGAACACACACGGCTAGAGTTTGTTCACACGAGAATTTGGTTGGATCAAAAAAACATGCATATCGATTGAAAGTTTTATTTGAATGAAGTTCAATTATTTTTTTTTTAAATGTCTAACTTTTAATTTATTATTTTTCCTCATAGCTACAATGTTTTTTCCAAAGACAGTTTGATTTAAGATGGAAATTAATATGTTGTGGCTACATTAGTGGTGCCCAACCGTTTTCCGTTCATTCAATTCCATATCTTTTGCAGACTGGAGGCTGGTAGCATAGTTTGATGACCGAGGAAGAGGTGGCGCTCGCCAGACTATGTGACGAGCGAGCTTCCTATGTGCTATCGTTTCTCAATTCACTGGCTTATGAGTTGAATATTAGCTTAATGCAAATGCAACAATTAGAATCTTGACATACGTCAAGTTTTTTTTTTTTTCATCTGTGCGGCCCGTTACGGCCTGGTCCAAAGTGGCCCACGGCCTGGTATCGGTTCGCGGCCCGGTGTTTGGGGACCTTTGGTCGATATGACTGTGTTTCCTCAACATTATCAGGATTGAACACTGAATCGTATGATTAATTATTAATTATAATCCAACTTTTCTTTCTTAGCTCTTTCAACAGCATACTGCCCTTTTTTTAAACCTTTCACATCATTCCATATAATTGGGCACCATTTCATATCTTTCAGTAACATTCAATACCAATCCAAATTTTTCCACAACAAATTGAACATGTTTCCACACACATAATTTCTTACCATTCATATCCATAACTTCAATAAATTCAAAATAATTGTGTTTTCAATCAACATTCCAGCATTTGCGTGCGATTTCTCTCGAAATTGTGTTTTCTAATTTTTTATTACTGAGATAACTACTACGAGTAGAAAACATATCGTTGAATGAATTTGTATCAGATTTTATATCAGGAGCTGTGCCTCTTTGATGCATTGTTGGCAATGTCGACTGATCTCGACAAATAAAGGCCACAGAAACTGCTTGTGTATGTCGAGGAAGATAAACACGTGTATTTTGAACCCTCTAGAGACAACCTGTAGATGTTTTATTATCAAAAGACGTGCCCCAGATGAAAGGCCGGACACTGTTTGCTCTCATGTACGAATTGCTCAAAATCCTACAGTCCACCCTGATATGAAGAAACCTGTTTGTTTCCATTCCCTTTGAAAGCAACCGAACGAACAAAAAAAGTCATTTTGCCAACAAAGGGAGTGCCCTTTTTTGTGAAAAGATGGTCTACTTTGAACCTATCAAGTGGGATATTGTGTTATACCACGGTAATTACTCACATGGCTAAGCACAGCTTTAAATTTGTATTAAAGGATGTGTGGAGGGTGCATATTTTTACTTGCCGTCGCTCTGTGCATGATTGCGGAGAATTGAGCTTGTAGGCATAACACTTTGTTGCACTCAACTCCGTCTCCTGCTTAATGACTCTTAATTCGGTGAGCCCCTTTCCTTACGTTCAATTGCTGAGCAATTATCATTCGAGGCGGGTGCAAGGGCGTAGGAGTGGGACAGTAGACATTGTGCAGGTGATGCTAATTTCAATATGGAGGTGGACAGTTATGGGAGGACAATACATCCCCCTCCTCATCAACCCTGTAACCGTTTTTTACTCCAGCCATTACTAGGCCAACTCTCCATCCTTTGTCTCATTTGCACCATGTCATGTGGGTATTGTCCTCAGTATCGTTAATGATCTTGCCCTTCTGCTATAACCATCAAGTATGCTGTTTTTATTTTTTTTCAAGCGTCAGAAAGTAAATTAGGTCAAATCAGGCATCCCAGCATGCATTGAACAACGAACAAGAGTTCGATGACACTTCATTTCCTGGTCTGTCTCAAATGTTGAAAAGTCCTTGACATGCCAGCACGCGACAGCAACAGCAGTTCTTTTTGTTTCAAATAATTCCTGAGGTAGATTCTAAAATATAATGGGACATTTAAAATGTTTGACACTGGTCAACCTGTTTAATCAGATTCAGCAACAATGTGAGCCCACTAACGACTTAACTTCTAATGTCAAAGCATATTTTGTTTTGTCTTCTCATGTTTTGAAAAATAAAAACAAACAAATAAAAAAATAAATAAAAACACGCCTTGTCCTATGATGTTCACTGACCTGAGTTCTCATGAGGTAGACTAAGTTGCAATTTTCACTGACAACTTGCGAGACGCCGATCCATCTTTTGGAAGTGTTGCAAAAGAGTCACTCGAAGCCATATGAAAAACATGCATGCATGCAATAAGTCCGTAGAGTTAAATCTGAGATGATCACTGAACTGATTTCGTGGGCATCTTCACACACGTAGAATTTGGTCAATTCAGATTGATATTTTAGGAAAAAATTATAATGGTAGTATGACGGACAACGTCTGCTTTCCCCACCGTGCCGCTCTTACCCTTCAGATACATCTCTGCCATCAGTCATATATTTGCTTCACTGTCACATGGGCATATGTTAGAGTTGTCCTGTCATGTTTCATTATGTGAACTTTAAGATGCCCCTGACCTGCTTTATGTCGCCCGAGGATATAAGGGAACCGTGGGTGGGATGATGGGAGGCGTGCTGGTGTGCAGGACCCCAGCATGAGTCTCCGGGGTCAGCTATAAGTGCGTGCACAAGCGACATGCAGCCATGTTAGTACTTACACGTTGCTATATTTTTGAGTGCTTCATAGCTGTCATAGCATGCTACCCTAGCATGCTCCGGTTCAGTTTTCCGAACTCTCACTCCAACCGTGTGACTTAATCAGTCTGACAGACTCTGGATGCCTGGGGAATGACTCTCTCCACAGTCCCCTTTCTCCTCAAGTTTGCGCTCGCCGTGACAAACTCATTCTGGCACCTTTCGAAATCTAGTGCTTTCTGTTGGACGCACCAAGTTGGCGTGTGCAAATATGCCATGCACGAAGAATGCACACAGGTACATCCAGTAGCACACTATCACAAAGATATATATACAGAGAATTTTGGCTAAAAAGTAGGACAAGCAACATGCCTAAGGGGAGCATCATAATATGGCTCACACTCCCTCCCCTCGATACCCGCCTTGTTCCACTTTAAGTGTTTACTCAAACAGCTTCCACAGCACCAAGAATGAGGCAATTTTCCTCATTGGCATATTGTTGCTGACAGACTGCATTCTTGTGAAATCTGACCATGCTAGTTCATTATAAAAACCAGAGTTTCCCTATCTGACCAGATACAGTCTACCTAACGAAGCAGACAAGAGAAAAGATGAAGCTGCGGTTAAGGACCTCCCCACTGAGCAGTGATGCCTCTCTATTTAATTTAGCAACACAACCGCACCCCTGTGGCAACTTTAACCACCGCTTAATCTGTAAATTTAAGAAGAAAAAAATGCCCGGAAAAGACAAATGGCTCCACATAAGGCGAGAGAGGCCCCTTCGGCCAAAATAATGAGCCAAAAAGCATTGGGTGCCTGCAAACGGCCAGAACTAAAATGGCCCAAATGTCAACAGCACCGCGGCAAACGCTACCACGTTATCAAGTGCACCTGAAGAATCAAGCTATTTCCAAAATGTTGGTTACCATAATTAACTACAATCGCTCAATAAATCTCAATATGATACAGTGTATTTATTATTATTATTATTTATTTAATTCGAATTGGGAATTAATCTCAACAAAGGCATTGTTACTATTTTTTTTTTTGTTGGATCATGTAAGACATAGGCTGGCTGCTAAATGCATCAGATCAGTTGCGCTACGACATTAGTTTTAATATATATATATATAACCATAGATCAAAGTCAAACAGGTCTTTATTGAAAATATTAGTAAATGCATTGTATTAAATAAACAATTTGTC
The DNA here is from genome assembly GCF_059441095.1 of Idiotropiscis lumnitzeri. Lineage (NCBI taxonomy): Eukaryota > Metazoa > Chordata > Actinopteri > Syngnathiformes > Syngnathidae > Idiotropiscis > Idiotropiscis lumnitzeri. The sequence goes on along the minus strand of NC_142397.1, from coordinate 10,536,460 downwards.
AGTTTTGACAATGTGAAGAGAAAGCATTCTTGTTCCATTTGGAACAAAAGCACTCTGAAAAATGTACTTTGATAAATCACACGATATCACAAAAGGATGACTTCAAAAAAAAAAAAGAGGAAAAAGCTTCTGTAAAACGTGACCTTTTTACTCCCTTGGGTGCTAAACAAGGAAAACATTTTAGGATGACTTCAATTAGCTTTGTCTGCATTCCCAACAGGACTTGCATTTGCAATTGTGGCCATCCTCTGAGCCAATGTTTTCACTTTGGCAAGCTGTGGCCTGATTCCCAATTAAGGTTAACAACTCTTAGTGTGCACCTGGCAACTCATTCTCCTGTGGGGGGGTTAACTATTTGGATTTTTTTTTTGTTAATATTATTATTTTAATTTAATTTATTTTGGCATTCTCTCAAGAGGCATTTCTTATATTCTTCCAAAGCTCTCCCTTTAGATGGACGGTCATCCTGATTTTACCTGACATGTGTTCCATTTCAGCTTATTCTACATCTCCTTGTTGTCTTCCACTTGAAGCATTTTAATAACAAAAGGCTTCCAGGCTTTCTCTGACCTGGCTGGCTTGATGGATCGGGGGTCCTACAGAGCAGAACAGTCCACGTGCGTTTTTTTTTTTTTTTCTGTAAGGCAAAACAAGGGGACAAAACAAATAGCAATGTGGGGGAAGTATTGTTGTTGCATGCACAATACTTCCAGTCTTTCAATTTGCTTTTTTTTTGTTTGCTGTTGTGCAACACTCTTCAACCCTCTCTCCTTTGAAAATTTTGTAATTGATTTTTTTTTTTTCATTTTATTTCTTGGTAATTAATTTTCACTTTAGTTCCATTAGGCTTTGTTTGCTCCAAAGCAATCTGTTGCTGTTATTTATTAGAGCCGTCAGTATAAACCATGTGGCATTCCGACACCGGCCTTGCAAGTTATGCAGCCCCCCACCTCGTCGTTCACTCTCTCATTTTATGCAAAGCTGCCCTAGTTTTTCACACAGGGGTAGAAGGAGACATTACAATTAAGGTGGCGACATGGACCCTCATGTGACCATGCTCAGGCACCAAATGTCCTGGCTGCGAGACACTGCCCCTCACTTCCAGGTAGTTTGGGGTTAGATTCTGGTTTGTCTCATTTTGTGTGGGAAAGCCACTATGCTCCCCCTTGAAGACATTAATTCTCGAATAAAATATCCTGGAAGACATTTTTTTGAAACAATTCTCAATTTTTTTGTTCTTTCTTTTCTCAAATCACCCAATCCTACATATAATAAATGTTCCTTCATGTTAAATTGTGTTTGTCTGCTATACAATCATAATCTCAGAAATAGTTTGTCATACTTTGACTTTCTTAACTTTAAATGAGTTAAAAAGGTAAAAAACAAACACTGTCTTGTAAAATAGTAAACTACTCAGTCTGTTTAAAAAAAAAAAAAGAAAACGTAGCTAAGTTGAGTCGCAGACGTGTCATTCATTTTCTGATTTATTATTATTTTTTTATTTTTTTACATTTATTCTTGCCAATTTGAAGTTTTCAAAGCCTACAAAATAATTGCTATCTCAGGGTGTGGTCAGTGCAAGAAAATCACTATTTTCAACATCAAAACAGATTGTCTGCACAACACACCATATAAAGACTAAGAATTTATTCTTGTATGTTTCAATCAAAAATGTAAAAAAAAACTAAATAAATAAATATTTCAAACAAAAAAAAAGAAAGTCAAATCAATTGCAACATTTGATGACGGCAACAATTTGTTGAGTCCCATTACTCTTTCAATGACAAATAAAAAAATAAATAAAATAACTTTCACTGTGACATCTTTGCCCTAGCTGGAGCGAATTAGGTCTGGTCACTGTAAATATTGTTTTTAGTAACGAGGTGCACTCAGAGTTCCCCAGTAAAAATAAAATACCTGCAACGGTGTAACATCTGCGGGTATAGTTATCTTCAACCTTGGGGCGCGGTTGAAATAACCTCGGCGATTCCAGTGGTGATTAGCCATCCTCCATTCTGTTTCAAAATCTTCGAAATCTTGGTCGACATTGCCATTGCCTATAAACATAAGCTTAACCATATATTATGATCGACTGGTTCAAACTCCACCAGCGCGTTGTCGATATCTGAGGATCGCAACCACCAAGCCGCAGCGGGGCATATTGAAGAAAAAAAAAAGAGTAACGATAGCATGTACGACATAGCGTAAGAAAAGCTTTACTAAGATGTAGGATGTTTAAAAAGTGAGTCGCTCTATAAACGTTCATTGTATTTTCGGATGAACACCATTTGTTCCGTCTGGCTGACAAATTGTCTTTATTTATTCACTTCTGCCTACGGTACATCGCAAAACACGTCACATATCTGGCTGCAGATTCACCTGATCATCTTGTTGTCTTTCTTATCTTCAATTTATTTGACCAATGCCAGAAAATCAACACCGCATAAAGTGCACGTCATTTTCCTCACAGTTCGGCCCGTGGGGATCACAGCAAGACCCTACAAGCTCCGCTCGAACAAAAGGGCTGTACTGTGACTGACTTTGTCTCTCAATTAAGTCCTGTATTCCTTTTTGTACAGCACAGCTGCCGATTTTCCAGATGAAAGGTGCTTGTTTGGCATCCTTCAAAGAGCCACACAACTCTGAAAGTCCCTTGGATTTCGGAACTGTTCATTTGCCATTTTGGATCCAGAGTGGCGCTGATGATCAAAAGGATTAGAGCTGAGGGGGAAGAAAAGAGATGTTTGATTTGGAATAAGCAGCAATGCCACCTTTCCTGATATGCATTGAGGAGTCATATTTAAGTTAAATCTGGCAGGAAAATGCAAAGAATATAAATCCTTTACCTCAGCCAAGCACGAGAAAAGTATTGTTTCCATTTTATTCTAGTAAGATTATAGAAGAACCCTGAGAACCCTGCTTTTTAAAATGTATTGCCATCTACAGTACTACTTTCTCATTGTCGTGAGAGTGCATGCTGATAATTGCACAAAATACTTAAAAGTAATTGCAGAAGCCTTTGTTAATATTTCGGCGAGTTCTCTTAGTAATGGTTCGAACCAGCCATCAAAATCGTACCGCAATAAAAACGATACTATTTCTCAGATAAAGCAGGGGGGAGGATTTACAGTCATCTCCAAGCCATCATCTTTCCGTTCAATGCAGAGATTCAACTTAAATGTATGGGTTGCTGCGATTCGAAATGAGGCCGTGCCCGGAGTTTGTACAGCTGGTTCTCAGAAAATTGCATTTTTTTAATGAAAGACGTTAATAATTCACACTCATAACCAGGGGAAGGTTTAGGGACCGTGCACCGCAGGTGATGAGGGGACTGATGACACCTCTGAACATTCCACTATGTGCTAACACCATCATCGTTGGATGCCCTTCTGCATTTTTGATGACCCACTGTGCTGCTGTCACACAGTGTGGAGACAGTGAATTTCACAGCATAATAGACACTAATACTTTTATTTCCCTCTAATACTCTTGCTTGAACAATTGGTGTTGTACTTAAAACGCAGAGGCAAAGTTTGTTGGAGACAAGAACACAATGCAAAATCATTAAATTAGCATAAAACGGAAAGGAAGAATAATCACATTTGAAGTTGTTTGCGCAGAAGGTATGCACCAGTACTCGATTCAGACAACAAATGTGTCAGTATTTGGATTAGGATTAGGGCTGCGAGTCTCAGATATGTATTAAATTGAATTTCCGAATTCCTTTCTTCGAAGCAGCAGATATGTTTGTTTACCTTTGAAGGCATTGTGATGTCACTCGTCCCGTCCATCCCGGAATTCATAACAAACGTGTGCAGCTCAGCACATAGTTTTTCTTAAATACACAATTCAAGTGCACATAGTGAAAATTGTTTTACATATCTACATTTTGAACGTACCAAATAATGACACATTTGTATCAGCACTATAGTTAGAACAGTATTGATTTATAGAGCATTAACGATAAGCATAGTTTATATCAAGGCCACGCATTTGCCCACCCACACTATAGTGGTAACGTGCCTCGACATCAATTGGCATAAAGGTATCAACAGTTGAGTCCAGTTGCTGATGCGGATGAAAAATCGTTGCGTGTCTGAAAAGAACTACGAAGAATAACTCTTCTGCCAGTTCCCCCAGATTGCATTATGGCGTCTCTATTAGTGGTAGAATGGGACGTATACTGCTTTGACGCTGACAAAGGTGGCTTTCCAAACTAAACACAACTGCAAAGATGGCCTTGAAGGGTAACCATGGTGCCAGAGACAGTCCACTTTATCGCAACTGTAGAGCGGCTCCACTTGTCGCTCTTGAAAGGAGACGAGCTAACCGCGGCAGACCTGACACCTCACCTCAGCTTGCCTAAAGTCACGTCTCAAACAGGACACTGGCCAATCATCAGTCATTTAGGAGCCTATTCCAAGAAACATTATCACTTCAATAAACTGCACATGGCTTTTAAGGCTCCCTCTCTTGCCACTCTAATCCAATCTCTGATGTGGTGGAGTCTGTTCATCATTGTTCACCACAGGCCTCTGTGTCCCTGCGCTCTTCGTTGTACAGGAAGTAATGGATGGCTTTGCCCGTGGCTCACCCCAAGGGTCTCTGACTGCTCTTCAACTGTTTGTCTTGACGTTTGTCTTCAGATGGGTCCGCATTGTGGAATTTTGATTTGATTAAGTCGGGTTTAAAAGGTTAGAGACCGAGGGAGGCACAGGAGGTAGCTCTTCCCATAATTTTTTTAACTAGTCCACTGCCATTTAGCATTGGAGGGTGCCCAACGGAGAACAGAACGCTTGTATGACCTCTGTGTACCTTTGTGGTTTGCAAAAAAAAAAAAAAAAAAATGTCGCCTGAGTGGTGAGCAACATGCAGAATAAAACTCTCTATCGGTGTATTTGAAAACATCAAACTGTTAAAACACCTCAATATGCATGAGCATTTTTTTTTTACATATTTATGAGCCTTTAATACGGATTTTACTTGATGAAAAAAAATACCAATCTGAAAGTGTCATAAGAGCTCTCCAAATTCCAAATCTGTGGACTGAATAATGAAGTAGCCCCCCAATACTCATACTTTTTTTTTTCCCGTTTTAAGAAAATGTCAGGTTCAATTTCAGGAGCTGTCATAGAGATTAAAACAGAGTTGTTGAGACATGTGACACAATAAAGGTAAAGTTAAGAACTATATCTTGAGATTATCTTTAGAACAAGGTTCTCGACCCTCGGGGCAAAACTCCTTGGGCAGAGAGTGGAACTTGTGCCTTTACCATTTACTTTTTAAAAAAAAAATTAATTAACTCATTTACTCCCATTGACGGCTAAAGACGTCAAAGATCCTTGTTTTTTTTTGTTGTTTTTTTTTTTACTAGGCTGGTAATGAATGAGTTCATAAATGTTCCTTTGCTGGGCATTTTCCAATTACCTTAATGTTTATTGTACTTTATTTATTTTTTTCCCAAATATATTATATCCTTTTTATTACTGGCATTGATTGGTATGCATTTGTGTTCTGTGCTGTGTTTGGTTCAGGTTTGTTTGCTATATCTCATTAAATAAGGTTCATCAGTATGCAAGACTGTGTACCCTTATGTCACAGTTTGCTCAAGAGCAACCGTGGATGAAGTTGACTCATTTCTGCCAACAGCAGTGATGCACTTTTCTTCATGGGGGAAGGGTGGCATTCAGATGCGAGCGGTGGCTGGCTGCTTCAGTGCAGAGCAGTGCCCACTAATGAATGGGCCTTTCTTCTCGTTTGCTTAATTGTCTTAGTGGGACAAGCAGGTGGCTCAGAGCCTCTTTTGCCAACTTTTGAAAAAAACAACATGCACAAAAGCACAAGGTATGGGAATGCTGGGGGATGGTGACATATTTTATTCTCAAAGCTGCTCATCCCCCGTCTTGCACATGCTGAGCGACCAACCGAGCGGAATTCACTTTCAGAACAATTTATATTTATATAAAAGTAGAAAGTATGTTGCATCAAAATGACTCTTGCGAGAGCAATGTATTCATTACTTGAGTAAATGTAATGGAGAAAATGGAACGTGTTCTGGGCTCCCTTCAGCCATTGTCATTTTAAAATCATGAACTGCAGTCAAAATATCCGAAACGTCCATTCTCTTGTACAGGTGACAAGTTCCTTCCTTCCCTTTCTGCGTGTTCAAATTAAAGGGCTGATTTGCATTTATATTGCCATTCATAGCTTGCAGCTGTAACGGTCCTGGTAAAGTTGTAGACAGAGTTAACCGACACACACACACACACCAACTCTCTGCATTTATATACTGTAGAGTATTTACACGTACACTAAGAGTGCAGCCTTAAATACCTTTTTTGTTTGTCTGTTGTTACAGTATGTGTTAGTTTGATGGGGTTTCTTTCAAGACGGAGAGATGCATAGACAAAGGAAATGAGGAGTGGGGGACTTCATCCACGTGGGATATTGAGCTGTCCTGAAGACCTCCTTCCAAACTCTGGGAAGTCATTATTGGATCAGCAACCCAATTTTTCAAGTGCCGCCTGCACTCAAGCACCACATGCATCTTCCTGGCTGTCCCCCAACACACACCTTTATAGATATGCCGATACATTGGCCTGTTGTTTATTCTCAAAAGTCTCAAGATATACTGCACACAACAGGTAAAAGTTTGCTCCGATGTTACTAACCATTACCATTCCAAGAGAAAGCTCTGCGCAAAACATAAATGTTGCTTTGGTGAGTTTTATGACACTGACGTGTACCTTCTGACTAAATCCACTTTAATTGTAATGAGACTGAAAAAAAAAAAAAATAAATAAATAAATATGTATATATAAATATATATATATATATATATATATATATAGAGAGAGAGAGAGAGAGAGAGAGGTAGAAATGTTGAGTTGTTTATCACTAAGATATTAAAAACACAAAGAAACATGTAATTGTGTTTAATTGATGACCAATCTGCAACAGTCAATCAGGGCCTTTCTAAAAAAATGTTTTGTAAGAATGTATCAATGTTGAAGCGTCAAAGTGTGGCATTGTTAAATGTGCTAAGACATGTCTGTAAAAAAAAAAAAAGTACATATTTGATACATATTAGTAAAAAACGAGAAGTGAGGACAATGAGGTAGAAAGGCACTTGGGCTGCAGTATAAAATGTTTAAAAAAAAAAAAAAAGGTTCACTTAAATATGAATATCAAGCAAATAATCCATGTTTTGATTTTTTTCAGTTTGCCAAAATTAGTAAACATCAACATGCAAACCTAAACATTAGCCAACACTCTACATTACAAAATTCCTCAATCTGTGTCATTTTCCAAACATAAATATCCTTAAACTACACTCCTCATTTGGGCCCATGAACACCCCATTGAACTCCTATGAACCGCTTCTGAAGGAATAAACATAGTTTGTTGTTGCCTGTGCATTAAACTCCAATTTAAAAGTCATTAATCCTTATTTTAATCCGTCTCAAATAAAATCCTGAATGAGGTCAATGCAGTATCCCATGTACTTTCTTCTGCATTTGTTCTTGTCTCGAAAAGATCGAACCTTGCTCCACGTTTCCCAAGTCTGTCCCGTGCATATGACCAATAAGCAGCTGGATGTCATGCAGCTGCTTGCCATGCCTTTCCAGGTGACCCGTTGATCACAACAGCATCTGCTTGAATTACTTAACTCTGCCACCCAACAGACGTGTAATCCGGGATAATGCCCTTTTGCTGAGTGCTCCAATCTGGATAAATTCATCCCGAAGGAATGAGATCCAGCCGCAGTGTCTCATGAAGAGAAGAGATGAGGGGCCGGAGGTTGATTGGTTGCTACTAAAGAGATCTGTCGGGACTGGGAAGTGGGGCCTCACAATAGATAATATACAAATAAATGAAGCCCAGAATAAACCGTCTGCTTTGTTGACTGGTTGACTGACTCCACGAGTGTAAGTCCATCACTTTTTTTTTTTCTTCGCCAAATAAGACTGCAATCTAATCACATCCTGGTCTGTCTGACCTGAATCCTGTCAGAATCCAAATGAGGCTTTGGTCTAAACTGCAGTCCCAGGATATACTGTACTTAACGTTTTATTTGAAAAAGCATGTTACGATATGAGCATCAACCTTTTTTTTTCTTTTTATTTACTGATGCATCTACCTGTAGGTTTATTTGTGGGTCTCCCCCCCCCCATGTGCAGTGCACTAGATCCTCTGTTGAAGAGAATCCTATTTATTCCTGGAAATAGCATCTCCTTTGAATGGTAAAGCCTCTGCCAAATATTAGGAATTACAACTTCCAGCTGTCCACAGGCAGCCTCTTAGATTATTCGCTCATATGTTTACTTATTACCATAAATATCCAACAGGGCTCTAGGCTCAGGGGGATTACAGTGGGTTTAATCTATCATGGCACAAAAATGAGCAGGGGTGTTACAGCGGCTGAGGTGACTTAAACTGGCTGGCCTTGATGGAACATGCAGCCCAAACAAGAAAACAAACCACATGCCACTGGGATCGGTAGCGAATTGATGACATCATCTGTCACTCGCTGGGTGTATGATCAAAAACAGCACTCACGTGCGGAAGCTGTCATGGGTGGTAACATACGTAGGAATACAAGGACACTTGTTTTTTTTTTCAGCATATTTGTTGTCAAACGGTACAAAAGTAATATTTTAAGGATTTGGACAAAGTTGTGAGCGTATTTGTTGACAATTGAGCCTAGAGAAAGGTGAGGGCTGTGCTCTGGAGAGTTAGTTACATACAGTAAAACAAATAACCTGTGACTTGCTTGAAATATTTAATATTCTGGAAATGATTAGTAAATGCTGATAATTCATTTTTTATTTTTAAAACATTGGCATTATACTCAGTATATTCAGTTTTAAGTCTGCCATGTCTTTGCTTGTGCCTGTTTTTTTTTTTTGGTGTTGTACCACAGCAGGGGTTTAGTACATGCTTACCGAACTCATGCAGCGACATGATGATGTTGTGCTCAGTTATGAAAATAATAACTAAGCATACAATAAATCATTGTGGGCAATTTCATTCCATTTTCATAAAAGGATATAAAGTATGACTGCTTGAATGGTGTTTATTTACCCCAAACAATTCTGAACCAGAGTCAAAGATGACTATTGGAAAGATGTCCAGCAAAAGCCGATTTGAAGTTGTCAGACAGTCATTAATGGACAGCAGTGAATGAAGGGCGATGTGGGGTAGGGGTCGGCTACTAAGATGTGCTTTCCAGGACTCAGAGACGGCTTAGTGTGAGTAGGTGCTGAAATGAAGAGTTCCGACACCAGATATATGGGGAGAGTGTGAGTTAATGAAGGCGACTGAGCAGAAGGAAGGCGCTTATTTTTCCTCTTTCTTTTTTTTTTTAAGAAGATTGGGATTTGATTCCTGTGCAGCAGTAGCACTGCTCCCAGTGGGCAGACATTGACTCAAGCCTTATCCAAAGGCCTTCAGGAAGATTTCATTTATTAACAAGGAAGCATTGCGGGGGGTCCGGGAGGTGTTGGGAGAACATCACAGACGTGTGGATAGTAATTATGCAAGGTTTAATGCAGAAAAAGAACAAAAACAATGCAATGAGGGACTGTGGATGAGGCCTTGACCACAAGCATGTCAGCGTTTTTAAAAATAATATTTTTTTTATTTATCTGATAGAGAAAAGAACATGAGTGCTCGGGAAAAAAACTCCTATTGTCTGTGTTACTGTTTATCGGTGTTTTACAGGGTATGACCACTAAACTGAAAGAAAACAAAAAACATCCATCCTCTTAACCACTTAAACTGTTCAGGGTCAAATGGCCCACGCAGCAAATAAAAAGTAATACATTTTCACTTGCACATGATGAAAATGCAGAAAAATTATGTAATGTCCCAATTTTCCCTGGAAAAAAAACCTCAAATGACATATTTTAGTTCAACGCATTTTAATCATGTGCAACCGATGTTTTAATTTAGTAAATCCATTCGATTATTTTTTTCCGACCACCCCAGCTGGCTTTGGGCGAAGTTCAGGCGAAACTGCCAGTCAATCACGGGGCGCATATACTACCTTTCACACAGTCACAGAGTGGGAACTGAACCCACGTTGTCTGCGGGAAAGTCAGGCGATTGTATCAGTGACTACCCTCTTGAAATCAATATCCAAAAACAGTCAGCATGCTTACTCTTCCAACTATGTGCACCATCAGAACCGGTTCATCAGTTGGAGCAGTTTGAGTTAAAGGAAAAAATACTGCATAATATGGCTCAAAATTTCAGCATCCATAAGTAAAAAAAAAAATAATAATAATTTTTGAAACTTTGACTAGTGGGCGTCATTTCACCAGACTGAATAAAATTGTTACATTTTAAATTGTGTTGTGCTTGAATCGTATTGCAACCCATGTATTGAAACACGTGTCGTCCTATGAGTGAGGCACATCAGGAAAGAACTTATTAGTTGTGTCTGATAATTTGTTGTTTCTTTGCCTTTAATTCACTTAAATAGTTTGGGCCTTGGGGAGGTTTTACATTTTCCTATATATAAAAAATAAATAAATAAAAAAAAAACATCACAAACACTACAGCCATACCATATGAAATCGAATTGGAATCCCAGTGGATCGAATAGAATTGTTCCAATCGAAAACATATGCTTTCCTGGATTCATATCATATCCCATCTATTGAGTAACGTATCAAATTGTCTTTCATTAGAGTGCCTTATCAGTGTATATATATATATATATATATATATATATATATACATATATATATATATATATATATATATATATATATATATATATATATATATATATATATATATATATATATATATATATATACACACACACCATGTCTATGCATTTCATGTTTTTTTTTTGTCTGGCACGTCAATTGCAAGGCTATTCTTAACCTCCGCCTCCCTCTCCTGGTCTTCACATATTTCACCCGCTGCCTGACAGAAGCTGAAGTTCTCAATCTCTCAAAAAAACTGAAATCTAAGAGCGATGGAGTGAGCCAAAAGGGATACTGGAGAGGGAAGGAGAAATGTGTTGCTGCCGTATGAGAAGCCAAATCAAGACACCAAGATGAGTGTCACACATGCCTGGTGTAATGTATGGCTGAGACGGAAGGAGAGAGGAATGAGGCTGTGGGGAGACGGACAATGTTCTCAGAATCTCTGGCCTAAGGTGACTGTGTTTCTGGAGACCGTCTCCTGGATCCTACTGACTTGCAGTGTCATTTATCACTGGCAAGAGAGTTGACCGTGAAAAAGAAAAGGTGCCCTAGATGCAGTAACAACATAAACAGGATGGAGAGCGTCTCTAGATTCTCACTTGAAGGGAGTACAGAAAAAAAATAAAAAAATGCCGTGCGCCTCTGTGAATAAAGTCAATCTCTTTTTTTCATTTTCACATTTTCATGCTCTCTTTGTCTCACGCACTCGGGCAGGACATCTCGCTGCCGCCACAAGTCCCCTCTGCCCCCATGTTCATAAAAACGAGATTGTTTTCTGAGAGGCTTTCTGCTGACACTGACTCGCCACATAAACAGAGACGTAATTTGCACGACTAAAGTCAGGCATACGTGGGTGCACCGTTTCCCCTTCCCCCCCTCAGAGCACCCGGAAGGTACAGTATGTCATTATCCCTTGTTTACCTGCCGGTGAAAACGATATATGTTACATTATGGTAATAACCACTGGTGCAACCTTATTTCAGTTGAAATATGGCGTATATTGTTGCAAAACCGAGCCAGAGATTGTGTGCGGATGAGAATATGAGGGTTGAATGCAATCAATTGCAAAACAAAGTGTTTTTGTAGGTGACATTACAAGGAAAGCATTCAGGCTGAACTGGAAATGGAATTAAAGCAAAATGAAGATGTATTGTAAGGTTAGCAGAAGGGGTGCGGCAAAATATTGATATTGCAATATAGATGGTGTCATTTTAATAAACCACTATCAAATATCCATATTATTGCTATCTGATTAAATTCTCCACGGTGCACTCGCAACACTGCAAAATGGCTGACAGAAAAGAGTTTCATTGCTTTTTCAACAGGCGCCTCCTTTTACCCCAAGATGTGTTGATCAGTATTTATGGTTATTTTATTGTTCGAGTTAAGCAAAAAACATCATTTGTCATTTTCTAAACATTTTTACCTTCTTCAGTTGTATAAATATCACAATGGATTGTAGATGTGTTTTTCCTCCAATATATTATCATTACTAATATATTAGTATATTATTAATATATTAGTACTGTGATACAACTGTTAATGTTGGTTATGGTGGGTTACTGCGATTCCCGCCGCAAGTTAGCGGATAGAAATTCCAGCAGATGCTTAAAAGAGATAAGGCTGAAGGCTGATTATGTATTTTGACATCACAATAAGCACAGATGGCACTGTAGGAGTGATGCAATTTCGGGAAAAACACAAAAACAACCTCAGCAACATGAAGGGCATCGAAAACATAACTGGCATCCCAGTAGTACAGCTTGTATCATCAACCCTTAAGGTAAAAAGCACCGAGCGGACAACCTCTCTGGAAGAAGGGAATTAGACTGTCAGTGTTTTACCATTACAGCCTATCAGCATTTTACCTCATGCAAAACGTGCGGTCAGCAGGAAAGTATAACCACAGCAAAGTGATGTGATGGGTAAGTGGTGTTATTTCCTCCGTGCTATAAATCAACATGTCAATCAGTCCTGTTGGCCACTTTTGTTGTCTACTTATTTGTCAACAGACCGCCTTAACAAAATTGTCCTACTTTCTTTGGCGGACCTTTTCACTCACTTAAACACCTTGAGTAATGTTGAGTGAAACAAGTGGCAGCAGCGTAAGTAGGCCTGCAAACTGTAAAGTGGGCAGGGCAAACTGGAGAACGACCAAGTCAAGCATCAATCCGACCGCAAACCGAACTGTCCAAAAGCAATCCGAAAAAAGAGCCCGAGTCATCTGAATTCTGAAGCACTTTCTTTCCGCCAGAATACCCGTTTGTTGGACTCAATGGGAAAGGACTGTCAATTCAAAGCAATGTGGCTCAAGAGTAAACGCTTGACTGGACTGGGGTTAGAGGGTTTTGTGTGTGTGTGTGCGTGTGTGTGTGCGTGTGACTGGAATACCAAGCTCACAAAGAGAGTATTTAACTTGTCAGCTTTGAGTGCAGTGACACCGTGACGGAGAAAAGCACGGACAACGATATGCACAATCGGAGTAAACGACACAGGAACTCTGAACAAAGATCTCTCCTGACTTGGACTCAAGTGCCCACATCTGAGTGGATCAAATCGCATACAGTAGAACGCACAATCAGTCATGACAGCGAGGGAAGAACTCAAACCAAAGCATGTGCCTTCCAGTAAGTCCCCCAGCCGTCACAATCACGCAAGATGAGACAAACAAACAACTTTGAAAATCCTACCATGCCCGAAGATCCACAGGAGTAGAAGGACCCGAGGGATCATGATTGAGAGTGTGAGGGGGCAAAACCTATGAAAACAAAACAGCGGAGGAGTGTGAAGTTGGCCGGCACAAGAAGACAGAGTGCTTCTCTGTGCTGCCGGATGCTTCCAGTGTCCGTTTACCCGAGGAAAGCCGCTGCAGAGTGTCTTCAACCCTCCTCCGATCGTCCTCCTCCTTCTTCTTCTGTGTTTTTCCTGCGTGTCAGTCTTCAGAAGTGTCGGTAGTGAGCTCAGCTTCAAATGCTGTTCTCCTGACGGGAGCTTCTTGTACTTTCACTGTCTTCTCCGGCTGACTCGCGCATCGTCTCGCTGGCCGTCCATACTCCAGCTCATCAGCACTCACTCGCCCAGTCTCTCTCCATCACACACTCTCTCGCTCCCCCTCGCTCGACCACTCGTAACACAGTTATTTGGGATGAAGACTCCTCCCTCTCTCGGCCCCTCTTCACAGCGCGTCTGTGTGCGAGGTGCATGTCCTCACTCTGGCAACGGGAGCAGTCGTGGGAGAAACATTAGAGGGTGCAGCTCTAATTAGAATCAGAATACGAGCGCCTTGGCAGCTTTACCCCCCTCCTCCCAGATAGAGCATTCTCTCCTTTTAGGTTTCTTTCTGTCTTTTTTTTTTTTTTTTTAAGATTCCATAGACGACCCTTTGGTTTCCCGGACAATAGAAAAAGATCACATTAACATCCAAGACCAAACCTATCAAATAAAAGCGGGTAATGAGAAATGGGGTGCATTTGGTTTAGGTAAAATGCATTAAAAAAAATACAAATAAATAAATAAATTCATATCGAAATAATGTTATATTGAAGAAAACCAAAAAGTTCATGTGGAAAGTTTAGTTGTTTTTTTTTTTAAGAATATCCAAATGCATGTTAATTATGCTCCAATGCAAAGACTTTTTATGAAGGCTAATTGAAAACCAATTTAAGAACCTCCATTAAGTAAATACGCAAAATATGACCACAAGGAGTGGAGTAATAATTGGGGTTAGGATTTTTTAATTTAATTTGATTTTATTTTTTTTGTAATGGAAGGAAAGACATTTTTTATTTATTGTATATTGCACATTTCATATATAAGGCAACTCGATGTACTGCACATGGTTACTAAACATTTAAAAAAAAAAAATCAAGATATTTAAAACAAGTGAAAATTTGCACACATTTAAAAGAGAAGTAGATAGATAAAAAGAAGTTTATTTAAATTAATAAACAAAAGTGCAGAACATGATTTGGCAAAAAATGTATTCTAGAAATGCATTAAAAGACCTGAATAAAAAATATGAGGGACAGGGGGTGTTTTTAACCTGGATTTATAAGTATTTACACTTGGGGCTAACTTCATTTCTGTTGGCAGCTTATTTACCATGTTTGCTTGGAATTACGGGTTATACTAATTGACCTGAGTCTGCTGACCTCAGAACTCTACTGGGTTTATTTTCCATGAACATTTCTTTCACATATTCACAACCCAAACATTCAGTGATTTTAGACCACAGGTATAATTTTAAAATGTATTATACAGCTGAGTGGGAGCCAGTGTAAAGTCTTGAGCATTGGAGTACTATATTCTGATCTCATTGTTTTGGTGAGAACCCGAGCTGCAGCTGTTTGATGCTCTACCAAGACAGTCCAGTCAGTCGACCGTTACAATAATCAAGTCCACTGGAGACAAACCTATGGATAATCTTCTCCAGATCAGCATGGAGCTTGCGACCCTTCAATCTTGTGTGTTTTCAGAAGGATCAAAGGCTCTTTTACTGACTGATTTGATGTGACAGCTGAAAGTCAGGTCAGAATCAGTCAGCGCACCAAAGTTTTGGACTTGGTCTTTAGTAAGACAGTGACTCTAAGGGCCTTGTTTTTCTGCAGAGTGCACAGTCTAACTATACACATGTGTTGCACTGGTTGAGTTCGGCTTAATGACTCGGCTGCGACATTTTGCACCGTTGCGGGATGGAAATGGTCTTGTCTCAGCCAATCCTTGCGACATACCTCATTTGCATCAAAATCAAGGTTTTCCAAGCGCAGTATAGAAGTATGCCGTGCTTGACATTGACCCACATAGACCCGCTGTGACATGCCTTGTAACACCTAACGTACCTGCGCGTCTGTTTATATATATATATATATATATATATATATATATATATATATATATATATATATATGAAATGGAATTACAGGCAATGATAAAATGAACTGATGACTGACAAAATCCAATTTCCAGCGGAGTCACAGATGACTATATTAATCGAGATATTGACCAAAGGCTACTCGATAATAACATTTAAATTCAGAGGGGAGGACCCTGTGTTAATATAAGATGCATACGATAATGCACACCGCTCTGATAATAACACTTGAAGCAGCATGGAGGTCAAGTCTCCCTCATATCAATTCAATCCAACCCTTTGACCTAATCTAATCAAAGGTTCAGCAGATGACAGGTGGTCTTTTCATTCCCGTCACTAAGAGCAACACACAAAACAACCCACTGTGACCATATAGGCGTGAAGCGATTTACATTCCGCTTAAGAATATGGTGGAGTATGAGGGGCCAAAAAGTAACAATGCAGTGTTGAATGTTGAACAATAAGCGGAAATTGAGTACCATCATAAATATAATGCAATTTAATTATTATTATTATTATTTAGTATAACATACATTTTAAGTCAAGTTTAACATGATTGATATTGCCATATTTGTAACTGCCAGGCTGTCTTACAAAACATCTACTGTACCTCCACCTCCAAAGTTAGAAAAATGGGAATGCCTTTAAACAATGAATTTTGTTGATGTAAAATATTAACGGTAAAATCGTGGCAAATTCGTCGGATTACTTGCTTATCTCTCAATCAACATTTAGACCTAAAAGTACAATTGAAACGGGCATCTTCCTAACTGTTCCTCAACGTGCAGGGGTGAGAAATCCAATTTTTTTGTTTTGTTTTTTTGTACAGAATCCCTAATATGCAAGGAAAACAGTACATTAGGAATGATGAGCTAAAAATGAGCAGTGATGCTGGTTTTCTCTTTTAAATAGGATCAAAATCGTTGAATCAGGACTATTGAACTTGACTATTAAACTCTGAATTCTGACGACTTCAGTGTTGCTTTGATGATATTATGAGTTTTATGAAAAAAAAATTACTTTTTTGGCTTCGCATTGCAAAGCATTAAACTCACACAGAAGGAATTCAGTGGTGGTTCTATTATACTTCCCTGAGTGTGTGGTTTTTCGCTTTTATTGCTCATTTTCAAAAACAGTGATAGAGACGATTAAGCTTTTCATCAGACAGACGATGGAAAATTTTTACCCACTTTTACTGTGAGACTGATGAACCAAATTCAAGCATTTCCATTTTTAATATAATTAAAACTTCAGTTTTATTTAAGGAATGTATCAAATGAATTTGATTGAGTGTCATTTTTAATTGCGACTGTTAAACAATGTTCCCCGACCGCTTGCAACAGTTGCATATGCGTGTGTGTGCGCGTGACCTTAAATGACATCGCAGCAAAGATGACTTTCTCACAAAATGCATGCACATGTGCAGTATGCTCTCTCAACTCTTCAAACATTTTATTAGCCGTGCTGTTCCATGCTGGAGTACACTTGAGGATCTCCAGTACTTGCGTCTAAATAGAAAGCTATTTTCCATCAAAAAGCGTCACCGGGGACTATTCCTATTATTATTGAGACTTCTGTGAGAAAACCTTTGAGAAGATTTCTATAGTCAAGCTGTCATGGACATTGAAAAAGTGAAAATGAAAAAAAGCAATGATATAAAACATAATTCACAGTGTCATTAAGCCAATGTCACTTCTCTGTCTGAATAGTACATGCACATGATGGATGGATATTCCAGAGGCTTCTTCTAATCTTTGGCAGGGTGAGCAATGTCACTATTTTATTACAAATTCGATGATTGAAATATGGGAATGTAATTTTTCATCAATTGTTTTATTAATTAAACTTACCACAATAATATCTCTTGTAATGTTAAGCAGAAACTCGTTTACAGTTGTTTACTCAAAGGACTCTGTAGTTTACGACAAGTTACATTCCTAAGGTGGCGACATAATCTAATTTTGACCATCATAAATGGAAATGTGACGCAGTCCATCACTAACCTAAGGTAGTTCAAGTCATTCCCATTAATTATATGTGTGAAAAACATTTATTAGTCATAAACATTAAACAAGCGCATGGAAAACAGTACGTAAGACACGGTAATTGAGCATGCTTTCTTCAGAAACATGACAAGTTTATCATTTATATTCTTATGCCACATACAATATGCATGCTTGTTCATTGCTCCTAGTAAGAAATCTCAGATTTTAAAAATAATTGTCACATATATATATATATATATATATATAGATATAATTATTTATTTATTTATTTTTAATAATTAAATTGGATATACTCAGAAGGTATGTGGAAGGAAGGCGATGGCGGATGCCACACAGGACCATTAGGTCACAGTGCACCTCCACACGCAATCAATCGCACATTTCTAGTGATTATCCTCAATATTTTATGCAATTATGAAAGCTGCAATGCACGGATACACATTAACATGAAATTAACCAGAATTTAAGAGGCTCACATTGCAGTGTGAAAGGGAAATGCATCTTTTTTGTACAGAATATTTTCAGGCATGCAGGTCAAAGCTCAAGGAGAACATCTTGCAAGGCACAGCAGAAATCACACCAGCCCTTAACTCTCAATTAATTAGGTTGGCCTGGAAAGTCACCGTTGTTGCTTGAAATGTTGTTAAAATATCCATGGTAAGCATTGAATAAAAGTATATGAAAAAATGAGGTAAGGCAGTGGATGTTCAGAATTTAATTATTAAATGTATGTCTTGGAAATGCTGCAAAAAATATTTGTCATTTTGAACAGAGGAAGAATAATAAAGGAATTGTAATAGAATCGACTTTTGTTTCCTATTTCATATTTTGCATATTTCCCTTCTTGTACTAGATGGATTATTTTTCCATTTTCTCAACCCCGTTCAAAAAGCGACACATGAAGATGATGGACGGGCGCTGAGTTTTGACTTAAATGGAATGTGACACATCTGTTTATTTCTTTTGGGCCTGTACATTTGTTGTTGAGATCCAGAAGAAAATGTCCAAAACACCGCTATCTGCAGATGTGTGTAGAAGTGAGTTAGCCTCCATTTGTGTTTTGATATTAGCAAATCAGTCAGTTGTCTCTCAAGGAAGCACATTCACTCCATCCTTGTCGAGCACACCATTCCCCACAGATGCAACACGCTTGGCCCTGATTTCTTTCACTCTCGTTCTAATCAAGTCTGCAAAGAAGCAGGGCAGAGGACTTAACAGAATGGAATTAAACGGCACAGAAAGATGTTTAAAGAAATAAATAGTCATATCATATGATGAACGGCTGGTCACTGTTAGGCCAGGCGTGGCCCATTAATTTTTTTTTTCCGGCCCGCCGAACTTGAAAAAAATTAAATGAATAAACCTCGTTAATGTTTTATTTTCTAAATACTGTGGTTTTTCAAAGACATATATATCGTAATGCTTTTGTTCACTTTCATTTAAAATTAAATGTATTCCAACTCTTTTCAAACACTAGTGCCCAACTCAAAATACTTCCATAGAAAGGAAAAGGAAAAGTTTCCAGAAAGGTTTTGCTTTTTTTGCAAACCAACCGCAAAGTGTTCAGCGATGAGCTAAATTGGTTGAAAATTGCGAGGCACAAAAGGCTGATGAATGCGATTTGAGCCCAGGCATCCGAAACATCTTTGAAATCAATATGGTTCTGACAAAAAGAAATAATCCCTGAATTTTGTGGCCGACCTGTTCAAAATTGGACCAAATGGAGTGTGGTCAAGGAGCACAAAGTAACCATGATGACGTTTGACCTCAGCAACCAGACCCATTTTGAGTCTGATAACCACTATTATTCCTTCGACAATTAAGTCATGTGCTCAGAAATAAAACTGAACCCCAGCAAACTCAAATAAAATAACTTAAAAATGGTTACATGACTTTAATTACAGTGTTTTGCTATGAAATATTGTTTTGTTTTTTTTCCCCTCAGACTTTGCACATGGCATTTGCACATGTTGCCTAATGGAAAAACATATATCATGTCAAATCCACATTTCATTGAGAAACGGTAACTTGTAGCAGAACCTACAGTAGATCATTCGTTTGTTTTGACCTTTAAAAAAAATGGTGGTTATATACGTCTTTTTCATGCTGGAACAGTTTTTCTGTGAAACAGGGGCGTTTGAAATATTCCCTCTGTGGTTGTTTGCCCTGTGATATCCCTTGGAAAAGCAGCCAGAGAGAAAAATGTTTGGGAGACAAAAGAGAAAAGAGATTAGAATTAAAAACTAAACAATAAGAGCAGAATAACATGAAATTCAATTACAATGAATCTAAATTATATTAATTAAAATATAAAAAATGCATTTACAAGCGTAATATTCTTTGACATGGGACATTTTGCCAAAAAACATGAATAAATTAAATGAATGAGAATGAATAATTTTCCAATCAATTTACATTCAACAAAAAAATAAATAAATACAAAAATGCTACTGGTACTTCAATTCAGCTATCTGTAGCAAATGTGACCAAAAAAGGGGTAATTTATTAATTTTGCAATTTTCAACAGTAAAATGTTAATATTTTATCTATGCTGGCATTGATAACTATTATTTTTAATTTTTAAGCCAGCACCTAATGTAATCTATATGCTTCTTCATTAACAGCACCGTAAATTAAATCCTTGTTTGCTACGTTGATCAAACGTTAAGAGTCCACATAAAAGCAATTCACAACTGTGACTGGTTTCTTCTCATTTTAATGACAGGTGGTCAAACCAATTTGTTCAGCACTAAGTGTAGGCCACCTGTATGCTTCTGTCTTCAAGCAATTCTCATTCTTGTAAAACCGTTTTGGTAATTTGCCCCCACTGTTCGCATTGACAGCAGAGAAGACATATCTTAACATTCAAATTCATCGTCTTGACGAGAGAGGTAAAAAAAATTAATTCTGAACCTTAACCTTCACATAAATGTTTTTAGCCACTGAAGTGCTGAAAGCAGCCCAGGTCATTGATTCTGACATATATTCTCAACATGATATAGTTTGTGTTATGCTAAGTTATGGATTTGTTGGCCCTGTTGATGGTCAGCAGTATGCAACTCAACGCAGCTTGTCAGGGGTCAACGGGCTTTGCATAAGTCAGACGCTATCTTTTCTCTCAGTGGTAAATTAGTGCATGCACTTTCCATGGTACAGACAGTTTACTGCATCTATTACTCAAGTTCTTCCCTCACAAAATGAATCGGCGGTGGCTTAAAATATATATCTTGCTTTTCAGCTTATCCTTATTTGGGGTCACAAGTTCAGGTGTGCTGGCTCTGAATGGTCCTGCCAGGGCAACCCTTTCATCTACCTTTTTCTCCCTTCATTTATTCCAGGCTCAAGTTTTGGCATAGGATTTATGGACGGATGCCCTTTCTGAGTCCTATTATCCCTATTTATGCAGGCTTGGACCCGCACTGACGGGCTGGAAAAATCTAATCAACCAACTCAAAATTAATGATAAAAAAACTGCAGCTGTATTGTTGGATAATAATAATAATAATAATAATAATAATGATGACATGTAAACAAGCAAGAGCAGTTAAACTCATCGGTTGTGAGTAATACACAGACAGAAGGGAAAAAATAAAAATACAATTAATGAATAAATAATACAAATTCTGTATTTGCACATACCAGGTGGAATTATTATTTCATCAAATCTTTTTTTTTACGTTTTGTTTTACCTTTATTATGGTTTACCTTCATTGAAATGTCACACCATCACATACATTTTATGACAAATTCATGACTGGAGATTGACAAGGTGCAATTATGCGAATAATATGCCCCCCAAACACACACACACAAAAACAAACATCAACAAAATAACTCATGTTGAATTGTGAATTTGAATTCTGGGACTCTAACACTAACCCCAAACAAAAATATATCCCTTTGTTTATGTCATGACCCGTGTCGGTCATGGCAGGGTTTTTGTTGTTGTTTTCGCGTCTCCCATGCCTTTTGTTGTTGTTTTGGTTTCTGTCAGCTGAGTAGGGGCGTTTCCCCTCAGCACTCCGTCCCCACCAGCCACGCACCTGTTCCCCGTTAGCCTCACACACCTGATGCCCATCTGCTCCCCTAATTACTGGACTATATGAACACCTCACTCCAACAACTCATTGTTGGTGCATTGCTCCGTTAGGACTGTCACGTCACTGTCTTTGTCACTGTCTTTGTCACTGTCTTTGTCACTGTCTTTGTTCTTCGGTTTTTTGTTCTGTTTAGTCACGTTTAGTTCGTCTTTGTTATTTTGCACCCTGCCACGTTTGTTTGTCCTAGTACCTTGTTTGCCTTTTGGTTTTGTTTTGTTAAATAAATTCCCTTTAAGTTACCCTTATCCCTGCTTCCTCGCATTTTGGGTCCACCCCCTCCTCGCCGACCGGCGATCCCTGACAGTTTATGCATCAATTAAGCTGTTTGACAGCCAGAAATTAATTTTAGGGTTCTGTTGTTACTAATTCATGAATTACACCAGCCATTGTGTCAATCCGAGCCTGCAGCGTCCCACACCGGTGGACCATAATAGGGTGGGCCCTATATACCCACCGACCCACCCGCTTTATATTATATTCAGCCATGAATGCCCTCCTTCATCCAAATTATATCATTAAGATTCATGCATTATTCACTGAGAAATTATGATTATTGTCAGTGAATGTGTTTTGCGAATGAGGAAAGCAGGAAAGGAGCAAAAGTCCCAAATCTTCACCTTTATCTGGATGAACATCACATAGAGAATTTGCTACATTAACAGAGATAGCCATGACTTCACTCTTGTTTTTAGGTTTAGTAAAATCATTTTTTTTAATGGTTGAATTTTACATTCTAATTAAATCCAGTACAATGATGTATAATATTCTCCTTTAGCACTGCTACAAAATAGGGGCAATGTATTGTCAAATCTTATCCCGGTGTGAACACAAATACGAAAATAGGTCAGCTTGTCTGATTGCATGGTCAGAGCCTCCATAATATTGCTATCTAGTCTACAGTAACATCACTCGGAAGGGCCCTAAACAGAATGAATGAGGAGCCTTGCAATTGAAGGGAGAAATTAAAGGGCATATAAAGTATTCCCGGCACTGGTAAATCAGTCTTCCTCTCCAATTACAGCAAGATAGCGAGTATTTCATGTGGGGATGGGCAAGTGGATGGTGGAGATGGGGGTTTGGCACTCAGGCTGTCAGACAATACAAGCAAAATCTACAGCCCACAGTAAATCGTGACCGTTTTTAAAGATATTTTAATGGCCTGCCCTGTCCTTTACATGGCTTACAATCTGATTATTAGTGTTGGAGGACAGGAGGCTAATTGAAATGTCACTCAGCACTCAAGTGTCTTTATTCTCTTTTTAGTGCTGAGAGAGAGGAATCATTGACTCGCCTAAAATACACAATTTCCAAAAGCCAAAGTATGTATGATTTATTGTCACACAAAATGCAATATATAAAAATGAGCGATGCTGCAGTTTGTTTCTATCTGTGACAATGATTAACCTCTTCCGTCTCATAGCGTGTGAGAGAGTTTTTCTTTGCCTTGTTAATTAAGTCTGCAGCAGAACAGCAGAGCTCAGAGGTTGTCATGGGAAAACAGAAGATGACCCATATAATGAGAAAGAATTAGCTCCAGGGCTCCTCCTACAGTTGTCATACTTTTAAATCACTTTTTTTCCAAAGACGATTGTGTCTATAGAAAAGCAAGTACGTATCTCCAAATTTTCTGCCAAGCCAAGAACTCATACATTATCTTAAATGACACATGGAAACAGAGTGAAACAGAAACACTTGAAGTATTTTAAAGATGCCTTGAGAACATGTCTGGGATTTTCTTGCATCAAAATACCCAGACGATTAAGAATTACCGTACGTTAGTAATCCAAAGTGCAATACGAAACAAAGTGTCATCACATCAGACCAATAAAATTACCGAACACGTCACAGAGGTCCCGGGTCCACCGAATACTAAAAATTCAGAAAACATATGCGGTTGGCATATAGGCTGCCTGAGAAACGTGAACATTTGTGTGTGCATATCGGAACGAGGCTGTGGAGGAGCGAAAATAGAGGATATTGTACTGCATAATATTAGAGCAAAAATATCAAATATTTTCTTTTTTTCTTCTGTCCTCGGTTAGTGTCAAGTACGTAACCTAGACAGCAAACTAAACATTGAAAGAGTTCCAAGAAAGAGACACGTTTACGTGTCTATGTTGTTGCCCTCGTCATTATCTCCTTCTATCTTCTTGGTGAAACTGTAACATGCAGAGAAAATTGAACATATAAGTGCTTTTACATACACAAACAAACAGGCTCCCATGACAAAACGATGCTGAAAGAGGTAAATCGTAGTTTTTTTTCAGCCTCTCATGCAGGTTTCATGAGTTTTCAACCACTTGGCTGCTGCTTACAGTGCTCAGCCGCTAGGTGGTATCTTGAGACACAATCAAATGCATGAACAGGTATAAAAATGAAAAGAGTGACATCTACTGGCAAAATAAGGACATAACTACTCTTATTTCGAACAAATGAAAATGCAACCTTCTTGACTAATAAATGAGGGGCAGAATATTTTTATCTATTCATTTTGGAGAAAATAGGAAATAAGTGACGGCTTGAAAAATGCCTCCATAGGAATATGGCCATAAACCCCTCCGCTATTTCCATGTTTAGCTCGGAGTTACTGAAGGGGTCGATTACAAACTCTCTATCGGAAATCATTGCTTATAGCATCCAAAAACAGTGACCAATTGGCACTGAGATTCATGAGGGCATCCCTACCCAACATATCAAAAGGATTAACCACGCCGTCGCTGATTTGTATGAGAATGAGGAACTGTGTAAGTGAGCAGAGGTTGATGAGACTGGGAGGAGAGAACACTGCTTCTTTGCTCATCATGGTGACGATGCACGATTTAAAGTCAACAGTCGGGATATTTAAAGAGACTGAAGTGGGAATGAGTTGACATGTACATTCATTGGGATGAGGATTGGCCCCAATTTTCTTTTACCAAGAACATGTGGTCCAATTTGGAACGTAACAGCCGAAATGATACGTTCCAATGCGGTCACACTCGGCTGTGGAGTTGGCCTTCTCGCTGTAACTTTTTGTTCGCTGAAGCTCCTTAAGCAGCCACGACTAAAAGCTAATGCTGCAATATTTTAATTTTCATTTTTGTAAGTCATCATTACAACTGTACCAATATTTTCAAGCAACCTCAAAAGAGCACATAAACAAATCACATTTACAGCTTTACAATTTCAGGCATTACCTCCTCCCACTTGTTCATGGAAGTGCTTGGCTGGAGACCAGCAATTTGTCTCTCTCTTTCTTTTTTTTTAACTCTTGCATATTTAATTACATTCAGGAATCATATTAGTGTTATGTCTGCGAGCTTTATTGCAGCCAGTTAAAAGCTCAGCACCAGGTTACTCTCTATGGTTGTTGCTTTTATGCGCTGGTGGGCTGAACATTTTTCTCGTCTTTTTAAGTACCGTTGAAAAATAAATGTGGGCTCAGCGTTCAATAATCAATTTCACAGTGAGTAGGTTTTACAATAAAAAAATAATAATAATAAAAAAACATTGCGACATATGTATAAAGGTTGCATGATTCATTTTCAAATGTGCGTGCTTTGAAAATAGCACCAGATTGCCCTTTCCCTGTGCACATACTTCATATTTAAATCATCTTGGCACAAAGGCTTCATTCTGAGAAGCGGTACAAACAAAAGATAGTTACTAGAAAAAGAGGTTACGGTGTGACACACACACACACACACACGCTCACTTACACAACATCTCATAACAGGATTGTCCACACCTGCCAAAGAAACCTTCGCTATCCTTCAAAACTGGTGACGACTTTTACTTTGAAAATATGATTTCCTCAGTCACAGCATCAACAAAGACTTAATCCAAACAATAGCAGCTGTTAAGTTTTAAGGGTAAATATACTCAAGTGGACAGAGTGTGCACACAAAGAGAAAAACACGACATTTTCAAGAAATAATATCCAGAAATTCCACCACTGACAATAAACGAGGATATATTAAATGCCATGCGATAATAAACTGGGCTGTGATTTGGGTTCTGCATCCACAAAATCCAAACTCTGTGGCGTGACACGTTGACGTAAGAGTATCCAAAATCTAATTGACTGGTTAGCAACTTTAATGAATTAATTTAGCCTTATCATATTTTCAAGCACGACTGCAAGGCGAGAGATTAAAACAGTGATCGACTCATCATTATGCTCTGAGAAGCCTGATAACGAATCAGGTGTGTTGGAAGAGGGAGACATCTAAAACACTCGGAATAAGGGCTGTTGAGGACTAAACTTGGGTACCCTTGTCCTACAGTATGCAGCCTATTAATAGTGACACTAATATTAAAAAAAAAAGACAGATTTAAATTTAAATGGAAAATAGCTATCTTTCTGGAGGACCTTCAACACTCTAAGTAGGTTAAAGTATATAATACGGTCGTCTGCTTTATTCCTCGAGTGTCTCTTGGGATTCCAATACTCTTTGCGGTACTTCTGCCATCTGTGAAGATAGAGGAGGCAAAGCGATAGGACTGTGAGGTGTGGCAATAGTTCCCTCCACTCTCATTAGGGTTTGGCCTCACATGGCACTGCAATTTAATAGCGTCATTTATCTGTTGCGTGCACACAGCGGTTGAGAGGGAGAAGCTCCTCGTGTCCAATATTTACACTCATGCATGTTTACCAGGGTGTAATTACGCTGTAAATGCACCCGAGCGATTCAATTTTTAATTCGTTTCGTAGCTTCGACTCCAAATCAGGGATCAATATAATAACTAAACGGCGCTGCCATTGTTGTGTTTGTGACTGAAATTGGAGTTGATTCTGCTGATTTGACTGATCTACCAGATGTCCTCATATTTTGTCCACTTATTAACTCATTCACGACCAGCCGAGTAAAAAAAAGAGATCTTTGACGCCTTTAGCCATCAATGGTAGTAAATGAGTTAATTAAAATAATATTAAACTAAATAAAACTATAGACAATAAAAATTTATTCACCATTCAATAAAATGTTTCAATATACTGTGAGTCGAGTGAGACTAAAACGAAATAAAAAAAATATTCCTCTGAATTGTTAGCAAGAAGACGTAAGCTGCAAAGCTCTTTAGAACACAAACATGGGCATGTACAAAATTGTGGCATTAGCACAATCTACTCACGCACTAATCACCGGAAAATCCTCACTCACCAGAAACTTGGCCAATGACATGAACGATATCATTCATTGCCAGCGTGTGCCTGTGCCACCGACTGAATTTATTATACTTGTATTCATTCTTTACAAAGACCATTCGAGTCAATAATAATGAAGATCATCATAGTTCCTTCACCTCCATGGCCTCACCACATCTGTGCTCCACAGCAATTGCTATTTTATAACTCTCATATTATTCATATTCATGCTAATAAGGGAGATATGAAAAAAATATTATCCTGGTGTGTTTATAGAAAGCTTCATATAAACTAACACTCATTCACACCGTTGTTGTTCTCTTACTGTAAACTGATAAAAAAATATCGTGCATATTACGATATAATAGGGAAACATTTGTTGTTTCTTGCCCCCGATGTGCCTTTACATGTGATGGGACTATTTCTACTCTCTGAGAGGGTGACCTTGCTCGAAAAAGATTGAGTATGAGGAAGTGTAATTATTCACCATTACAAACTATTTGCGTGTAATAATAGAGCGATAATTAAACAATTTGAGGCAAATGTCATTTTGCGTATATGCTCAACTTGTGCTCAGAGTACAAACATTGCTATGCATTTATTAGTGAATGACGCTCAATGTCCTTTTAGTACAGATCTTCCACAAGCAGTAAACAGTCCTTGAAACAAACATGTTTTCTGAACATGAAAGTTAATCTTACCATATTTGGAGACGCTCTCTTTAAAATCACCCCAATTTCACTCCGCATCTTTGGTTGCACCTCTTAAGGTATTCATTTGACTTGAATTGCTTGACTTCCCAAAAAAAATAAATAAAAAAAAAGGAAAAAAGGATGAAAATGGGTAATATGTAATCTGCATGTACAGAGTAATTTTTTTAGAGTACATTTTCTTTTTTTTGCTGGAGCCTATCCCAGCTATCTTCGGGCAGTAGGAGGGGACACCCTGAACTGGTTGCCAGCCGATCACTGAGCACACATAGACGAACAACCATCCGTGCTCACACTACTACCAAGGGACAATTTAAAGTGTCCAATCAACCTGCCATGCATGTTTTTTGGAATGTGGGAAGAAACCGGAGTACCCTGGAGGAAACCCACACAGGCACGGGGAGAACATGCAAACTTCACACAGGAAGGCCAGACCCGGAATTGAACCCACGACCTCTGTACTGTGAGGCCCCCTCAGAGTAAATTTAAGCCAAAATTTGCTCTGAATATTTCACTCTCAAATTGTACTCTTTACTGTGACTTTTTAGAGTAAACTTTATGCTCTGGAAATACTGTTTATGTCTAAAATGTGTATGTACTGCACAAATAATGGCCTCCCTCCATCTATAGTTGAGTAAACACTACTGGCCAGTGAACACAATTTGCAAAATAATAAATAAAATAAATTGCAGCCTATTTAATTACCTTGTGTTTGGGTTCTGCCCAATAAGTCATTCAATTAAGCCATTTTGTTTATTAAAGTTTACTTCATCATGGTTTAGTTAATTTACTTCTGTTAGTTGTGATAATAATTCACAAAAATAATTAGTTGTTTTGGCATACATCTCTGCCATTTAGTTAAGTGCAGTTTCCAGGGAATAAACATTTGAAACTTGCATAATGAATGAATACGGCTGCATAGGAAAGGTGGCGTTGTTGATTAGTGTCCATGTTTCATCACATTCCATATCCGCATCACTGTAGACAAAAGAGAGCAGAGGGGTGAATATGTACTCCTAACACTGCTCACAGTGCATAAATCAAAACGAAATCATTGCCAGGACGACGATTGAGGCCTCTGTTGTGCAAATGAAGCCTGGCTCACCAACAGGATAATAAATCCTCGTTGCGTTATTTTTGCTTTTGATAATAGGGAATCATGGGGAAGGGAAGGGGTGGGGGGGATTCAAGTGGGAGCACGAAGTGGCATACATCTGACTGCAAATACCTCTAATAAATCATGAGCACTGCTTTTGATATGCCAGCACAACAACTCGGCTGCTTTAAATCAGGGATCAAGCACTCTTGACATCCCCCTGTTGTGAAATGTTTGTTATATATTTATCATTTTTAAAGTCCAAGTGTTCACTTCAAAAGAAAGCTGTTTAGCGGAATGTTTGAAAAACAAGGATTCCCCATCAGGTGGTGGGTGTACGAGGACCGGGGGGTCCTGTTTGCAAACCAGTTCAGTTTGAACCATCAGGATGTCCATATCGATCAAGTGAGCCACATTCCATCTAACGTTCCTTTTCTGGCTTTGTAGCTTCGCTCCCTTGTGCCAGCGGTGGCAAGGAATACGGAAAATAGAGTTCACATGCAACAAATCACCCAAGCACCCATTTTAGCACAAGACACCTCATGATTGCACCTCTACACCTTTTAGATCTCCTTTAGTTCCATCTCCCCTTTTGCCTGCCTCACCCGCGCCTTCGTGTAATACTTGCCGCTACAGAGGAAATTAACTTCTTCAATTTGAATTTCCCAGGTGAAGACTGGGTTGAACTTCATGCTAGATATAAGGTGGATGCGCCGATCGTGTTTGAGGTGGAACACTTAGCATTCGAAGATACATGAAAGTCTTCCAAGATGCGCTCATTTTAGTCACTAGGAAAGATGAAACCAGAATCCCTCGAGAAAACCCACACAAGTATAAGCACGTGTGAACTCCACAGAGGAATGTTCGAGCTTTGATTTGAACACAAAATCTGATGGCAATGAGACAGACATGCTGACACAACACGTGCTATCATACATTATTACTAGTCGCCCGACCAATTAATTGGTCCTTCAAACGTTTTTTTTTCCTTTTTTTTTTTTTTATTCTAACCTTTTACAGCAGTTGTACATAAGTAACACCAGTCTCATTATTTATTACACAGAATTCTATACCATAGCATTGTATTGTATTCAAGTATATATAATGACATTTGTTGATAAAGGTCATTCTTTTCACCTGTCATTCAAAATAAAGTAAGTTTTAATCTTTGCAAGCAATACTGAGTGAACAATGCAATTTGTAAAATGAATTGACCTCAATATGAGCGCTAACACGCATCTGTAGTGATTATGGTCAGGTAGCTGAATTTTACTACCTGTTGTACACTCAGCCACCACTAGGGGCACCACACTCTTTTTTTCTTTATCTAATTTAAGATAAGAGGTATAAAGCTGCACTCGACAGGATTTTGAGTTTCTAATCGCTAATGCCTCCTGCAACTTAAAAATGAAATTTCACATTTCTTTCTCCACGTGAACGATGCAGATTCTAAATGATAATATCAACACTTCTTATCTTTGGAGTAAAAAGAAAGCCATTTGTCCGTCACTTTTCAAACCCAAGTCCGATCACAGTACTCCCCAAGATCTAATTTCTGTCACGGTTACATCTTTGGTATTATATTCTAAAATTACACTTTGGTTATAGACATTTTTTGAAACCTAACAAGCATTTTTTTTCTTCACCCTCTCGGCCAGTTCGCACTTGGGGCACAGCCTATTAATACTGGGGTAGGTGTCCCAGTAAAAGGGATCTGGCGATGACACTGGTTGCAAAAAAATGACATTTATTTTGTTGATTTTGCTGTTGCATGTGTGATTTTGAGTGTCAATGTGCATTAAATTGTGCTCCACCTACAGCCATTCTAGAATAGCAAGGTCTCACCGTTGTCTTCACATGCAGAGTTAACACTGCTGAGTTTTGTTGTTCGCTCACCGCTGTTATCAGCCGTCGCTCCATGGCACGTCGCTGTCAAATTCCAAGAGTTGGGGAATCAATGGAAGTTCATAACACAAGCGGCTGCTGTTTATTCCACTGAATCCCTTCACACATAGATACTTGCCTTTATGGCTTCTTCCACAGTCTCTAGAGAAATGTTTTTTTTTTTTAGTCCGCAAATACTGACATACACTTATTGTGGTTTGAAAAGTGTCAGGATTTCAATACATAAAAGGGGCACAAAAGTTTCCTATTATTGAGACCTTAACCTCGCAGTATAACTCAGAAGCAGCTTGAAGAACAGATCATAAAATGACAATTGGGTGGGCATTTTATAAAATTTTGTCGGTCTGTCATTTATCGTTTTTTTTCCAAGCCAAACCAAACAGTAATCGTCAGTTGTTTGGCCGTAACGTTACTTTAACGGCCGTTCTGTCATCACTTCCGTCGGTATATTTTACCGTTCTGCAAAAAATGGCGTGCATCTACATCATGTGGTGTCTGTCCAAACACACACACGACTCACATATATTCCACATATTTTTTTGGGCCAATCCATAGAGCTATAAAAGTACAGTCAGCGTGAGCATGCTATTTTAACTCCTAAAACGTCAAAAAGTGTCAATTTAAAGTATAAAATGGCTTACCTAAATCTGAATCATGCACTACATTGAGGTCAAAGGGCAAAATGTCTACTTCTGCTTTGTCTTCTTCTTCTTGGTTTGTTGGCAGATTTCAGCTCTTTGGTGCAAACTGCCACATACTGTACAAGAAGTGGGAAGCATTTCCAAATATAGTCAGTGGAAGCGACGCCTCCATCCATCCATTATCCAAGCTGCGAGGGTTTAACAGAAAATCACAACCAGAAAGCTAATACACATGCATCAAATATTAGTCCTTTCTACGAACCTTTGTGAACAAACATGTGAGACGTGCGGTGGGTGTTACTCGTCATCAAAGTCATTAGTGACGGACTGAGAGGTTTGTCCGTAATTGACTCGGTTGGTGACGATTACACTGACGGATGATAACCCACTTCTATCAGTGCTCAGTCCGCTATTTGTTTGTCTGTTTTGCATCGTTCGTCAGCAAAACGGGGATCCATCCATCAGTACTGACGGAAAGCCTATCTCTGGTGCTTACCTTTCATTTATAATTGTGCTGATTTCTATTCGATTCGATTCGATTCTTCTACTTCTAATCCCGTTGTTACCAATGATAATTAGAGATATGGAAATATCTAGCATGTCGAAAGCTTGTCAGTATCTTATGAATTCCAAAAAGCTTTTCCACATCATTTCCATGTGCAGTGCCCAGCATCCGCCTTTTCTTGATGTCCATCCCCAAATGACTGCCTCCTAGCGCACAATCTTCCAAGCTCCTCCTCCTGCATTTGCCTGTGTCATCCTCTCATCTAACTCATCATGGGTCCAAAAAGAAAATGACAACTTGTTACCCGGGTCTCGAAAAAGTCATGATTAATGTTGCATTAATCAAGCTTTTTTTTTTTGTGCCCCTTGTCTGCTCCTTGGGGCTTTTATCCACCCCCATGCCTTCATATCACTCCAATAACGGCCATTGTTTATGACACCCCTGCACTCAAAGGGGCTTTCACAAGAAGACTCTATTGATTTTTATGTACTTAAATGTTGTGTCCCGGCTTGTCAAGGAGTGGGGAGTTTACACCATTACAGCTACTGATGTTTTAGTTGACCTGTTTGGAAGAAATTCACCGCAAACAATGAAATCATGGGGATGCGTTTCTATCGTATGATGTTACACCGAAAGAGATATCTTGAATTTTTTGCAAGTATTCGTAAAGCAGGCAATGACTGCGTATTGATACCTTGAAATTAGTATGTTTATAAATTATTTGGTTTAATAATGTTAAAAAAAAAACTACTGAGTAGTGGAGTATGCAGCTTTCACAAAAATCAGTTCAGTGGACATGACATCACTAATACTTTCATCTTACAAAAGTTCTTCTTGACCTTTAAAGAGCCACATATGGCAGGTAAGAGGAATATTCATAAGCAACGATATATATTTGTGAAAGTATTCAATAATTTCAAGTCCAGCGACAACAAACCGATTCATACTCAACTTCTGTGATTGGCTATTTTACATTTCGCTGAGATCAGGCCAAAACCGTGTGCGCCCAAATGTGGTCAATTTCATATTTTCCCAGAAATTGATACTATTGGTCTGTCCCACTTGGGTCCGTTATTTTTACACTTTAAAAAGTGTTAAAGTGTTGAAAATGGCTTGCTTGGATTTGGAAATGCATTGGTAATTTCCTTAAAAATGATAGTTTTTGAGATGCAAGGTTTTTACAGAGATTTTCTAATTGGCAGGGAACTGAACTTTGACTTTTGATTTTTTTGGAAAAGGAACAATGGCTAATGATAAGTGCTTTTATATGATCCTCTCTTATTATTTATTTCCTTATCATAGGAAGACATTCCATTATATATAATGATGTGAATACAAAGTCACCTTCTTAAAAGATTTTTTGTTTCTCAAAACTAAGCGGCAAAAACAATGTTGCCATTTTCACTGAAAGGTGGTTAAGTGTCAAGTGTCCTTAAGGATGGCATTGAAAACTTAAAGGATAGAATTGTTATGCAATATCGTGAGTTAAATGTGGCATGTCCGTCGGCATTTAAAAGATTCTATAAACATATCCCCATAATTACAACATTAGATTTAGTTTTTTTTTTATTAAAAGGATAAAAAAAAATCATATGTAATGAAATATTGACATTCTTAGTACTCAAACCATTTTTGCCAATTGCCCTGTTTTTGGACCTCACAAGCATCAGGTTGGATGAGGTCCGTCGGTACGCAGCCATTTTCAGATTTCACCAGAGATGGCATTCAAGACGAGGCTTTTGCTTGGCCACTCAAGAACATTGTCGAAGCATAACTTGAAACCATTCCTTTGATGTCTTGGATGTGTGATCAGTAGGCCGCTTTCCTGCGGAAAGACGACCCATCGTACCAGTATGGGGTCAAGGGCCTTCTGCAGCAGAGTTTCATCCAGGATATCTGTCTGTACATTGCTGCTTTCATCTTCCCCCCAATCCTGACTAGTTTCCTCGTTTTTGTGACTGAAAAACATCCCCGCAGCGTAATACCGCCACTGCCACTCGTCACTGTATGGATGGCATTGGTCAGGAAATAAGCAATGCCCTCCAAACACGTCTGGCATTCAAGCCAAAGTGTAGCATCTTTCTCTCATCAGATCAGAGAATATTGTCTCTCGTGGTCAGAGAGTCCTTCAGGTGCCTTAGGCAAACTCCAGGCGGGTTGCCATGTGCCTTTCATTAAAGGAGAGGCTTCTGTTGAACCACTCTACAATACCGGCGTGATTTATGGATTGCTGCAGAGATGGTTGTCCTTCCTGCAGAAATGTTGAAGCGCAGACAGTGTGACCAAGATTTTGGCCATCGCCTGCCTGCTATCATGATCTCTCAGTTTAGATGTGCAACCAGCTTTTGAAGAGTTTCGGGGGTTCCAAACCTCAATTTATAGATGATGGCGGGCACTGTACCTTTTTACAGACCTGTGCCTTGAGGCGATTCTGTCTCAGCAGGGTAGACACTTTCTTTGACTCCATGCTTGCTTTGTTCTCTGACATGCACTGACAACGGTGAGGACATTATATAGACTGGTGTGTGACTTTCCGTATGTCTGATCAACTGAATACTGGAAACAGGATGTACCCGAGTTTAATTAAGACATTTTTGGTAGAAAAAAAAATATCAAAAGCTTTCACAATGTTTTGGGGTGGTC
The DNA here is from genome assembly GCF_059441095.1 of Idiotropiscis lumnitzeri. Taxonomy (NCBI): domain Eukaryota; kingdom Metazoa; phylum Chordata; class Actinopteri; order Syngnathiformes; family Syngnathidae; genus Idiotropiscis; species Idiotropiscis lumnitzeri. The sequence continues at coordinate 10,502,138 of NC_142397.1, read as the reverse complement.
TGTGGCGAATTTGAAGCGGTGGGGGTAAGTCACTCAATTTTTAAATAAAAAAAACTGTGGAAAAAGTAAATACCCTCCGAATCTATTCACCTTATTTTGAGGACAACTAGAGAACGACGAGCACTGTCAGTGCATGTTGATTGTGATTGCTTTTATGGCTAGAATAAAGTTTCAATGTAGTTTATTAAAATTTTGATCAAATAACTAACAAAAAAAAAACAATCATCCAAGTCGAAATAATGCATATGCACTGTACATCAAACCACAGAGCAAAATTGAAATAATTAACTTTGTTGATTCCGGTTTAAAATATTTTTGATTAATAATAATAATAAAGGTCTTTATTATGAGATTTGTCACTTCACCATATTCCCATCGTTACAAGTTGTGTAGGACGTGAACAAGAGACATTTCAAATTTACAATAAATATCCAGTCACAACAAGAATACAACACAAGTGCACAAATACAGCATCGAGCCAGGCATAATGAGGTCCGTTGATTGGCCAACAAAATCCAATACAAACAAAACATCTGCTTTTTCTCAAACAAAACATGCCAACTTTAATAAACATTGAGCCGTAGATGAGCTAAAACATTGTGTGTATCCTTTTTGGACTGTGTTATGTTCCCAACGGTTTTTGGTTGGGGCAATTTGCTCTTTTAACTATTTCCGATATTTTGCCTTTTTGTCAGAATGAGTCATGTTTTTTTTTTTTTTACGTGGTTGGATACATGGTGAGCATTAAAGGCGATGAGAATTTGTCTCTTTATACTTCAATCAAATATATTGAAAATGTTTCCATTGTGAGTGCAGGCTCTGAACAGTTCAATCATAGAATATAAATGGAAACATATACATGTCATTTCGCAATGAGCAAATGTTCATTTAGTGACGTAATTCAAATTTAACACAGCAGTTGTCTCGTATAACTGTGTGTCAATCTAACAGGTTGCTTATAAAAAAAAAAAAATTAAAAATCACTAAGAACACTACATGTTCTTTATATGAGTCATCAGGCTTTTTAATTAACTTCCAGTAAAAGTCTTCAATTACTGACTGCAAATCCTTTTCCATTTTAATTAACCGCAGCTTGAGGAGAGTGGGATGACGGGGAGGGCAAATGATGGGTGAGCGTGGAAGAATGAGAGACAGAGAGAGAGAGAGAGAGAGACAGAGAGAGAGAGAATCTTAAGTGACTGGCAGCTGCTTTGAAAGAAAATTACTTTTTTTTTTTCCTTGTGAGAGCAATCACGGTGACTTGAATAATGAGTTCCAGATGAGTTTCAGGAAGATTTTGAAGGAAATATCATCTTTAGGAAGAACCTTGTGTGAAGAATTTGAGGTATTTAGCTGGAAATGGAGATTTTATTCATTTTTTTCTTTTACCATTTTGACAGTGTCATCTGTCATTTGAAAAATTATTACCATGTAGCTTGAAATACAGTATAACTGCTGACTTCAGGTTTTTCTATCTCAATATACTGGTCGATGGTCAATATGTTTGTACACTCCCAGAACCCCCTTCGATCTAGTTGAATATTTTATTTTAAACTGGACAAGCAATTTTTTAAGTAAGATTTGAGCATAACTACCTACCATGTAAATGAAAAACACAAGATAACCACTGTGGATGATAAAACCTGGAAGCTAATGACATCAAGGATGTTGGTGATAAGATAAATTGAGACAATGATTAAAAAAGAAAAAATCAGCAATGCCCAAGAAAGCTCTAATTTGTACAGGGAATCGCACAAAATTTAGAGTAATTCATTTCTAGATTTATTAATTTTGAGGTAATCTGACATGCCCACGACCCATAAGCGTTTTGGATTATGGATGGATGGATATGTTAAATTATAATAACACTATATGCTTTTCTATTTTAAATGAGGAACTTTATGTTTATCCATATTCTCATGGGACTTTTTTTTTCATTTGTAAACTATAGAGACAAGATCATTTGTTTCATATTCTATGAAATATTCAAAAGCATTTATCCTCAAGTTTTAGATAATTATTAATGATACCAGAATGGTAAAAGGAACCAAATACATGAATACAAATTCTGAACTAAATTTTATGAGCCTGACCCTGGTCACTTTTTAATCATAATGTAGTGTCAAATAATACATTTTCTAATAAGCTACAATTAACAACACATTGATCAAAAGAAGAATTGGAATTCAGCACGACAGATATTTTCATAGAGCGCTTTTTAACGTTAGATGCCATTATAGCTTTCCATTCATTGGCTGTCTGACTCTTTCGAATCACCACAGTGAGAAATGTGATGTTTTGGAACGTTTTATAAAAAGGAAAATTCTATCGTCTGGTGCAATTTTTTGGTGCCGTGGCTGCTATCACGGAACATCTCACCTTCTACACTGTAATCCCCCAACTCCACAACCTATTCAGTGTCAGTGGCGGGCTCGGTTACATGAGCAGACTGGCGGTGTGTTCAGTGCCAAGTTCTCCCCGCTCTGGGGATGTGGTGAGCAGCCCTTTATCTTTGACACACAGGCACATTGGATCACCTCCTCAGGGGCCTGATGTGGGCAGGAAGGGAAGAAGAGTGGGAGGAGACTCACACCATTCCTCACTCCTTTTTCAATGTCCTATCCAAAATACAAACACAGAGCCACGCTCGCCTCCAATGCAAATAATTACGATGATGCACGATAGATGGCTTCATCAACATAGCTTAAAGAGGAATGCTGTTAGAAAAATATGCTACCGAGTGAAATATTGGACCTCTTCATTTCAAAGCAACTGAGCATTGCCATTGAAATATGAGTCATTTTAACTACTGTGATATATGGTTACTTTGGAGGAGCCAAAAATGTATCTCCTTTTACCTGCATGACTCAATGGATTTTAATAAAATAAAGTGGAACTGCACACTGTACAGGCAATATGTGATGGAATCACAGGGTCATTCAAATTTTTGCCGGGCATGATGATATTTTCACCATTAAGTGATTACGGGATAATTGCTGTTTTGCAGGGAAAACAAACATGTTTAAGTCAAGTAATTAAAAAAGGGGGTTGTCATGGTGACGTGTAGGCGACAAGGCAGGGGGACCGAAGATCATAATAAAAAATAAAATTAGAGCGAGAGAGAGAGAGAGAAACTAAGTGAGTGACTCACCACCACAGATGGCAGGACGTACCAGACGCTACGTACAACGGCGAACAGAATCTCAAGACACCAACAGGGAACTAAATACACGCAGACTCACAAGACAACACGGCAAAACCGGACAAGACGCAGGCGGATGGAGAGAGCTGATTTTCTGACAAGACAATGTGGAGACAACAGACGAACAAATAAGGAAGGAACAAACGGGAAAACTAAAATAAATAAAACAATGCAGATTCATGGACGGTTGTTGTGCTTTTGATGACCCACAAGTCGGATGCGTACGGATGAGCGTTCATATTGCAGACTCATCATATACAATTTTTATCCACATCCAAAAGAGGCCCACGTCGGATTTGAAAAAAAATATCTGAAACGTACTCTACACACTGCATGAAAATAATCAGATATGCGCAAAAAAGCTTCAATGAGCTGCAGTGTGAAAGTAGCCTGACTGACAGGCTACAGTGAAGACTCCACTTGTCGCTCTTGCCCGCTGGCTCAAGAAAGTCAGAGGCCGGTTGTGTTGTGAGCAAGATTAAGACCCTTAATGGCTTTTTCCATAAAGGCTTATGGTTTTCCTGGGGTGAGTTTGAACCCCAGCTGCAGGAACTTGTTTAGTTTTAAATGCCTTTCTAATTTGAAAGTTCCAAAAAAGAAAAATCAACTTAGCTTTATACAGCACTGCAAAACAACCACAGCTGTAAGAAAGTGCCATACAGAAATAAAAGACTATAAAATACAATCATGGTGACCAGTTCAGGGTGTACAATGCCTCTCGCAGCAACACAGCTCGGATAGCTTCCAAAACGCCGGTGACGCTAATGAGGATAAGCTTTACAGAAAATTAATACAATCATCCTTCCATCCAGTATTGGAGCTGCTGTTCCTCACAAGGATCGCGGGAATGCTAGAGACTATCCCAGCCGTCTTCGGGCAGTAGGCGGGGTACACCCTGAACTGGTTGCCAGCCAAACGCAGGGCACACAATCACACTTAGAGCCAATTTAGAGTGTCCAATCAACCGACTATGCATGTTTTTGCAATGTGGGAGGAAACCAGAGTACACGTAGAAAACCCTCGCAGGCATGGTGATAACATGCAAACAGGAATGCCACAATCATAAATAACTAATTATAATGTTATCTTCTAATTAAAATAGAAAACAGCTTCCTTGACTTAAAGCATAAGTAGCTGTCCTGTAAAAAAACACTTTATTTTTCAATTTTTTTTTTATTTTTACGTAAATGGCAGGTTGATTAGCCACTCTAAATTGCCCTTAGATATGAGTGTGAGCGTGGATGGTTGTTCGTCTCTGAGTGCCCGGCGATTGGCTGGCAACCAGTTCAGGGTGTCCTCCGCCTATTGCTTGAAGACAGCTGGGATAGGCTCCAGAACCCCCCGCGACCCTTGTGAGGATAAACAGTAAAGATAATGGATGGATGGTTGGGTTTTCCCATTAACGTGAATTGTTTTTTTAAAAAGTTACAAAATTGGATAGTAGGTGCACACTGTGCGCAATAGCTAGTATTATTACTAATAAAGAATAAATTAGAAGTTATCAGATTTTACACTCACTTTCAAGCACAATTGAAGCTACTGTATACAAACTTTGACTAAATGAGAAATCAAGGGCACAATCGTCGTTGAGGCCATCCGTGACAAGTACAAGGACGGTACATATGGACAAGATTGTTTTTGGCTTCAATGGAGATGTCCGTTCCCTGAAATAAAATGCTAAAAAAGTCTGTTGTTTCTAAAATAAAACCTTATATACAATAAATTCTGCATAGGAATTGTTTGGTTTTTGCCAGGTTAGAAAAATGCACCATTGAACGAGCAGCACCTCGAGTCACGTTTCCAGTCAAATGGCTAGTCTGAAATCTCCCAGGGTGAGAAAGTACTGAGCCTTGTGCTTGCCTGCATTTGTTGATCACTATGCGACATTTATTTGCCTCTCTATGCTTTACCCAGCATTACACTTAATCATGACCTCAGGCTTTTACTACCTGCTTTTCATCCCCTTATTGCCATCTGGCACCAGTGGCTTTGCTTAGACCATCACTTCTTGTGGTTAAATTATTTCCTTGGTCTGTGCATGGTGTGCTTGCCATGCAAAACACCAAGCAGGTACACTGTCTATTTTCCCAGAGGTAGTGAGGTGAACAATGTCTGCTAATCTAAAAGAATTACTTTGCATGAAAGTAGGTTCTACTAAGGGACCCAGCAAATCCCCCTCATCTATGTCTTCGAGTGGCAAAGAAGAAATATGGAGCCAATTATTCAGCACATCCGAGGAACTCCAAAGAGGTAAAAGCTACAACTATGATGCACAAAATAAAGTGAACTTCATGTACCAGTCAAGGGAAAAAAAAAGATATTTTTTTAAGAGCTGAGGTATTTATGAAATACTATTATTTGCTGAGATTAGCACAGTTTGTTAGCTCTAAAAGATGGTGCTTTAAGATTGAGGTTGTTTAGAAGCCCTAAGGTTCTACTGAATACAGAAGTATTTTTTTTTTTTTTTTTTTTAACAACACACACATCTCCAATCTATCTTTAGAAGGACACACTGGAATGGTGGTCAACAATAAGAATACCATTTAATACAAAGTAACAAAAGAAACTCCCAAAAATATTATTCAATCACAGTTTTGCCTGCATGTCCAATGGCAGTCACGCGAGTTCACAGACACACACATTCATTCACATTGTGGCGAAGACCCGCCGACGTGAGTGAAGACTCGCTGATTGATATTACTTTGTTTCAATAAATTGTTCGATATGGAATGTTTTATTATTATAATCATATGACTGATCGCTTTACATTTTCCGTACATCATTTCTTTATTAATGTAGGTGTGCTGGAGACTATCATAGGACTGGTACACACACACACACACGTTTTTCTCCATATTCAAAGGAGTAGGATACCTATCAGGCTTCTTCAGAGCTTGCTGATGAGCTGATCATTTTGAATCAGTTGTGTTGCAGCCGGGGGAGATTGAAAACATGCAGGAAAGCAGCCCCCCTGGACTGGAGTTTGACACCAATGCTTTAGAGCAGGTGTGGGTAAACTACGGCCCGGGGGCCACATGCGGCCCGTTAAACGTTTTAATCCGGCCCGTCAAACTTGAAAACAATTAAATGAATAAACCTTGTTAATGTTATATTTTCTAAATACTGTGGTTTTTCAAAGACATATATCTCGTTGTAATGCTTTTGTTCACTTTGATTTAAAATTAAATGTATTTTTTTTTCTCCAATGAGGTGAGGTTACCAAAACACTCCATTCATATGCTCCTCGGGCGGCCCCTCTGTCAAATTTTACAACCCATTGTGGCCCGCCAATCAAAAGGTTTGCCCACCCGTGCATTAGAGGGTCGCAGGAGATTGCTGGAGCCAAACCCACCTGACTACAGGCGAAAGGCACACCAACCTGAACTGGTCACCAGCCAGTCGCAGGGCGCACACAAACACCGTCACTGGGTGGGAACCGATCCCACACAAGTCAGGTGAGTGTACCACTACATCGTCAGTAACGGATCGCACAATTTTACTGTGCTGCCCCAGATGATTGACAAAAAGGCATATTTTTGCTCAACCAAGGCTGATTGGTGGATTTTTCATTAGATTATAAATAATAATGATTTAATTTTACAATACACATTATAAATGCCAACATTTCATTGAGGAAATGTACATGTGATCAAACACAAATATCACACCTGTGAATCTAGTTTCACCTAAATTATAGTAATCATTTGTATGTATTGTCATTAATTACATTAAAAACTGTGAAACCAGGGGGGGGCGGGGGGTGCTTGTCTCAAAGGCAAAATATGCATCAAGGTCTATACTTTGTATTTTAGATCCAATTGTTTTTCCGCCAGTTGAGCTAAAAATGATCCTGTAAAAAATAATCCGAAAAATATGAAACTGTTGCCAGCAGCGAGGTTACTTTGCATAAAGAATGAAAGCCGCAACCGGGCTTGGCTGGCTCTTGTCTGGGCAACAGAATACACCTCAGCTCATTAATTAGAATGCTGTCTGTGGTTTGTTCTCAATTCATTTGAAGAATGTTCGGAACTCACAATCATACACAATGCATCGACACATTTTACGCTTCCTGTACTAATCAGCTTGCACAGTTACATGTCCTTAATCAGAATATTTGTCCACATTCCATGATTAATAGGATGGTATCAAATATCAGTTAAATGATACATTCAACAGTCATTCAACAGATAACATAACCTTATATATATTTTTTTTATATATATTATTATTTTTTTTTTAATTCTTACATTTTTTAAGTGATTCACAAGAAAACGGGCGCTTCTCGTTATTGAGTCCAAGTGAGAAGATGTTTTGTTCTGGTTTGGAGAGTCTTTGGTGATTTCTTGAGCGATTTTGGTCAGCGGATAAACAGCCAATTTCGGTTTGTTTGTTGTTTTCTATTAATTACAATTTTCAAAGTGCTTTTTTGTCACCCTTCTTGCTTTTTATATTGTAGCTCTACTTAAGACCTCATTAAGATCCAAATGAGCAAAAGGTTAATTCTCGCTATTTTTTTCAACTTGTTTTAAAATTTTGTATCTAGGATTAGTTACTTTCAGCTACATGCTATTTTTCTTTGCATCTTTCTTCGGAAAAATATTTTGTTTTGGCAATTCATATTCAATTAATAGTTGAACCCAATAACATGAACACCCCTGGAACATTTTCATTGTGGCAGGTGCCGCACTTCTTGAGGTTTCTAACCAAGTACGGTGCATGTTAAATAGGCTTTGCTGTCGAATAATATCGTTACTGTCAGCTCAAATTCAAATATGTTGAAGGTGAGGATCGGTTCAGTTCAATCATCACAACTTTGGAAGTATTCCTGCCACTTTACACTGCACAAAAAGCTGTTTCAATGTGTTGTAATGAGTGTGAGTGAGGACCCTTTCTTTAAAAGCATATCATTTCTGCCAAGATGCTGACACGATGGAAATAGAAATTGTTACTGTCAGGGCACATTAATATGGACACTTGAATTACCGTGGCGGTGTGTGGCTTTGACAATTACTGGGACATTAGCATAGGACAAAAATATCTTAAGCCTGCCCTGTTGTGTGCATACTAAGAATAGTTGGTGTCCCAAACTCACTCACTCACTAATTGCAGTAAATTTCATAGTTCAAACTCCACTATCTTGTGACCTAAATAAAATTTTAGCGACTCATTAGGAGTATGTTGTTAGCAGCACTATTCCTCTACCACACATTTCATTGAATTGCCTTGAGTGCTCTTACTTCTCTAAACATTGGCTTGATACACTGTATTTATTGGTTGATCTATTCATTAATCATCAAGCATTTTTGATCCATGAATGTCCAAGTAATCCAATTAAGATATGTATTCAGTGTTTTTTATCATTCATTTAATCATGTCCATCCATCCATTATCTGTACCGCTTCTCCCCACAAGGGTCGCGGGCGGTGCTGGAGCCTATCGCAGCCACACAAAGACAAACAACCATCCGTGCTCACACTCATACCTAGGGGCACTTTGGAGTGTCCAATCAACCTGCCATGCATGTTTTTGGAATGTGGGAGGAAATCGGAGCACCCGGACGAAACACACACAGGGAGAACATGCAAACTCCACACAAGAACGCTCAAGCCGGAATCAAACCCATGACCTCTGCACGGTGAGGGCTTCGTGCAAACCAGTCGGCCACCGTGTACCTCGTAATTATGTGTGGATGTTAATTATCAAAAATAATGAATGATGAAATTTCCCAGGGGAGGGGGAGAAGCTCGCACAAGGGGGACTCAGAGTCAAGCTGCTTCTCCTCCACGTTGAGAGGAGCCAGATGAGGTGGCTCGGGCATGTGATTAGGATGCCTCCCTGGGATTTCCGTGTACGAGTGGGTCTTGAACTAACCATGTTTGGGAACCTATATACAACACATATAAGATTATGGGAAGAGCCAGAGCACTGTTTGTCACCGCCCATAGTGGGTCATTTTTTCATCATGTTTAGAGGAGTGAAACAATAGCATCGCAATCACATGCTGGTTTGATGGCGTACTCTACGGCTGCAAAGACCAAGACTTTAAATGTGAACAGTCATCTTGGGGAAGAGCGATGGGAAGTGAATGAGTGGGCAGTATATTAAGAACTCATAGCCATCCGTTTTCACACAGGAAAGCAGAGAGGCTGAGGACCTGCATGCATGCCTCCATCCCTCGAGGGAAGACAAGCTGAGTCAGAAAGCGAGGGGGGGTGGGTACAAAAAAAAACATTGGCTGGCAGAACAAAGACGAGGCTGTTCGGATAGTAGGATAAGTTGGAGGAAAAGGGAAGAGTAGGGAAGAGGGAAAAAAACAATAAAATAAATACAATAAATAACAACAAAAAAGGGAAAAAGTGAGGAAATATCCGTATTTCAAACCATGCATTTATTCATTATATCTCAGTGGCAGTGAACGTGGCAATAAATTTAGACGACAATGGTACCATGATGCCCTGCGATTAGCTGCTAACCCGTTCGGGTTGTACTCCGTCTACTGCCCGAACACAGCTGGAATAGGCTCCAGCATGCGACCCTCGTGAGGAGAAGCGGTTCGGATAATGTATGGTTGGATGGATAGTGCTAGGATTAGTGCACGGGTCAACTAGTTGAGTTCAAAGTAAACATGTTGCTCAATTAAAAGAGCCGCTTCTTTCGGCTCCCAAACAGCTCTTAACATTTTTTTGTTGAATAACTATTTTTTTATAAAAAAAAAAAATAGTCATGGATATACTGATGTAAAGAAAACATGCATTATGTTTTATTTGTTTATTTTAAAAGGATTCATGTATTTAAAAAATATTAAGTATAAAAACCTTTTAATTATTATTATTATTATTATATATAAATATTTAATTTTTTTTTTTATTTAATTTTTTTCCGCCTCATTTGACTTAAAGTGCAAGATCACCCCGAAACATAAATTAAAATATGTTTTACAAAAGAAGAAAAAAACACGGCACGGATAAGCTAACTTGCATAGGCTATATTTAAAGGACGGTACATTTTGCACTAACAAGCTCAGATTGCATTTTGTTTTGTTTAGTTTTTTTAAACAGGAAAATGATCATCAATTTGTGTTGGAAAAATCAACAAACAACTAAGACGAGCTCTCAATACACCCATCAAAAATCATCAATATCGCCACGCCAACGGAGACGCTTTGCCCATTCAAAATCATTGTAAATTAATCACTTATAATATCAAAATAATAGGGATCAATTGGCCCACAAATATATTTGGACATCTCTACTTAGGCCCACTTCAATCTCTGAAACATATGTATGATGTATCACAATAAGTATCCTTTCAATGGCTGACTTAAACAGAATCAAGAAATGAACATCTTATATGCAGTTTCTGTCAAGTCACCAACATACAATCTAAATATTAGATTTAAATTTATAAAAGTTAACTAATTTATTTTCCAAGTCCACCTCCAGTGATTTTGACTGCACCACTTATCCAGAAATAACGCGTCAAACGCGGCCACACTCAGCTGGAGAGTCGGCCTCCTCGCTGGAGCTCCCATGCTCTGAATTTTTCAAAGTCCATCCAGCCATTCATTTATTTTTTGGACCGTATATCCTCACTAGGGTCGCAAGCATGCATGCTGGATTTTTCAAAGTCCAACTTTCGCCAAGGCGACCTGCAGGGCTTGTCACACAGCTGGATATCGCAAATGGACTCACTCGAACGGTCCACCGTTTGCCCCTATACGACTGCCTGAATGGCGGGTTCTTCAGCTGCCTGAGGGGCCGGCGTCCGGGTACACGAAGGTCCAATAATAAGGGGACCACGACGGCAGCTCTTCAGCTGGCTGACTTTGTCTATTAAGCGACCAAAAACTGTAATTGCTGCATCAACAGCTGCAGTTTTGTTAGCCACAAGAGCTAGTGAGAGCTAACATCCATGGCTGGCTAACTTCCTGCCTATGGAGTCTAGCAAAACATTTGCATCGTTAAATGTCTGAAAAATACAATAATTTGCCACCAAAATTCATATGGACATTCCTACTCTTGTCCACTTCAACCTGTACTTTTGTGGACGTGAAAAACTTCAATCACAACAGATTTGTTTCGAGCAGGGGTGGGCAAACCTTCTGATTAGTGGGCCACAAGGGGTTCTAAAATTTGACAGAGGGGCCGGACCAGGAACAGATAGATGGAGTGTTTTGATAACCTCACCTCATCGAAGAAAAAAAATAATAATTTGAAATAAAAATGAACAAAAGCATTACAACAAAATATCTGCGTTTGACACACCAGTGTATTTAGAAAATAAAACAATAAAAAGGCTTATTCATTGAATTTTTTTTTCAAGTTTTGCGGCCGGATTAAAACGTTTAATGGGCTGCATGTGGCCCCCGGGCTGTAGTTTGCCCACGCCTGGTTTAAAGGGTGTGCATTTTAGTATTGGCACCATTTTTACATCGAGACCCTTTATAAAGGTACAAATGTACTCTAAATTCTTCCGTTGTATTGCCAATAAAGTCTCCACGTGTCCTGATACAATTCCTTTTCCTGCTGTCCCTTATTTTCTTAACTATTCTTTACGAGCGTATTTGTGTTCTCTCCCTGCTCTGTTTCTCTTTGGTCTCTCACCCTCCTCTGTGTGGTGTAAGAGGCCGCCACTTTGGCTCTGTGCAGTCAGAGACTAAGTGACAATCATGTGCTCCTTATTAGGAAGCGTCCTCATTGTTCACGGCTCGAAGAGATTTTGGGTTCGGGACCCACATGCTACTCAAGTTTTTACGATTCGACCTTTTTACGTGCATGATTGAATGGATTTCCCCTCTGCAAATCCCAATTTTGTACGACTTTCAAATTTGTGTATTCTCCTGTATCGTGTATTCAAATGTTATGAATTTCAAATTCAGTATCACATATAATGTAATATTTAATAAAGTCAAAGTTTTATAATCTAAATAGACAATTCCGACAAACACACTCCCATGTAATCACAGATCCGAGTTTTTGAACTTTGCGCTCAGAAGAGTCTGGCTGGCACTTTTTCTCTCCATCCACGAGTACACAATCTTCATGGTTTCCGAAAAGAATTTAAATTGTGGACTCGTCAGACCAAAGCACAATCTTCCATTTTGCGTCAGTAAAAGTCAGTTGAGCTTGTTAATATATGGCTTTCGCTTTGTATTTTCTCATAATGATTTTATGACATGTTCCTGAGCCCATGTGACGAGATCCTTCACAGAATAATGCCATTTTTTTATTTATTTATTATTGTTTTAATGCAGTATGGCCAGAGGGATCGCAGTTCACGGGCATTCAATGTTGGTTTTCTGCCATTATTTTTGATCTTCTCAGAATCCTTTGGACTGTAGATGAACTGTTGGGTTATTTGCTCAGTCTGTTGTTTACAAAGAAATGAGTCCAGCCTCGCTTGTGAAAAACGGAGCCTTGTGGGGATGCTCCTCTTATAGCTAATGATGACACTGCCCTGTTTATAATTGATCTGCTCGCCTGTGGAGTGTTCCAAACAGGTGTGTTTTGATCATTCCTCAACATTCTCAGTCTACAGTCTTTTGTTGCCACTGTTCCAGCTTTTGGTGAACATGATGCAGACGTTCAATTCAAAATGAGAGTATATTTGCAACACCCAATATACTACAAGCAACCTATATGCTGTACATAGGTTGAAATTGATTTGCAATTAATATCACATTCATTTACGTTTTACAGAAAGTCATAAAATACTTTTTCTTAGCGTTTTAAACTATTTTTCCCCCTCAAGTCTAGATGCCACTGCAAAAGAAAAAGTCTAGCAGGGAATAACTCGAGTATGATACGAGTATCCCTGATGCTCCCAGCATTTGCACAATCAATGCAGCAGTCATCACTGCTTTCTAGAGAAATTGCTTAAATCTTTACTGTTCATAGGCTGACCGTTTACACGGGATGGCTGAAAGGTTTTCATTTGCTGGTAGTGAATGACTTGCCATCTGCCTCTGAGACGATATCTTTCAAAACAATCTTCCGTACACACAAGCATATAATCAATAGTGGACATACTCAGACAATTAACCCCTGGGAATATGCTTTGAAAACAAGATTCTTGACTGCAGTGCATAATGTTGAACAGTTTTGTCACACAGCATGTATCATCACATAGGGAATGGAGCCCTTCCCATAACATTATCACAACTCCCTTTACTCTTGTAAGGTAAAGTTATGTTCTCCAGCAATAATGGCCCTTGAACGTTAACAAGCATTTTGTCTCAAATGAGCCGTCTGGCCTTTTTATTTTTCCTTTTTGAATTACTCACAATGGACCATGATGTTAATATATAAACCTCAAGGTTTCTCTGTAGTATAACCGGAAAATAATGGTGGGCCATAAAGTGCCGGGTAGTAAATAGCAGAATTCCGGCCATCAGAATCCATGCAGTTTTTGTGTTTCGGTGTGTTTTATGCAAGATGTTATATCTTGGATTATTTTTTTTAAATATTCTCCAGTCTGCTCAATCTGTCACATTTTGACAGACATACAGCACCATATTGTACTCTTGTGAGATGGTCAGATCATTTCGGTTTGCATTGACAACCATAGCAAAGTTTTAGTATTGAGGGAACGTGGGATTGTAATTTACGAAAAAAAAAAACACGGCTCATTCTTTTCAGGCAGTAGGATGGCCGATTGTTCATGGCATCCTCTTTAAATGTTCTGAGTTTAGACGTTCCAGGGTGTGGTTTGCACATCCGCCCCATGCTGGCATGTATTACTTGCCACAATACATAACTATCCATGTTAGATTCATTAAAGATTCGCAATTGTCTTAAACCCGTATTCGAGTGATAAATGTTAATTTTTCGTCAGTGTACGTTCAGGGTCACAAACGGGCTCAAAGACGTTCACCGGGTCTTTGCAAACAGTTTTTCTTGTCACCAAGAAATTTGGAACATGTTCAATGTTCAAATGTGCCTTCAGTTCCGATTCACGATGTTCATAAACTCTCGCAAACCTTCAATCAGTCGGATAGAGGCCTTTGGTGTAAATGTGTGATTGGTGAGAGGCGATACCTCACCTCTCACCTGAATAAGTCGGGTAGAAGGTCCAGCACATCCTGAATCCTATTTTAGGATGGTTTGAAGCAGAGAGTAGCTCACTCCCTGACATGTTGAAGTCCTTCGCATAAATCTCAATGTACCAACTAATCTCATCATTCACCAGAAATATTTTAAAGTGGGTGTTGTTTTCAATTTACATGGAACAACCATCACGCCAAATCACATGATCAAAACGTGGTTTCAAAACGTTATTGCCAACATCCTCAAACAAATGCAGTATAACTGAAATAAGCGTATCAAAACATGAATCACCGCTACAGGTAATCTTTAAAGCTGCACTCCGCAGCATTTTTGCCCCATAATATCTTTACAATAGCCTTTTCATTTGACCATTTATGACTCACACATCTTATAAATATCAGATTAAATGTTTAGCTGTTCACAATGGGTATTCTTGCAAGCCTCTGAAAAATAATTTTCCAGCTGGAATCAGGTTTGTATTTGCTGCACTCTTTCTGTAGATGTGATGTAATGCGCGTTCTTGTAGTTGTCTCACAGAGTTGCGACCAGAAATTTGAGCGGTGGCGAGTACTGAGATTGGACTTGGGCTTGAAAATCAACGCAAAAAAATTGCTTTTTTCTTCTCCAGAGGTAAGAAATGATGGTATTGTCATTTAGAACGTGCATCGTACACGTGAAGAAAGGAGGTTCCAATTAAATTTTTCGGCCGCAGTACTGATTAGAAACTCCAAATCCCGCAGAGAGCAGCTTTAAGTGACATTTCATTAACGTCACACAAGTGAATATGTACGTGAACCACATTGTCTTGCATTCTTCGATAACTTTGTGGTTTACCGTGATTGTGAACCCCCAATTTTTGCAGGGGGATATTGACTGAGCCCTACCGTGAATATCGAAAATCCCTGAATTTTATGACTGCCTCAAGATGGGAGCAAAGCACTAGATGAATCTTATCAAGTCACTTAATTAACATCCCCAACACCAACATGCAACAAGATGCAAATACAAAACCCAACTCTATTATACTGATCTTTGGCCTGAGCGCAAAAACAGAGACTACGTGACTTTTTCAGCACAAAACCGAGGCTCACCTAAAAAAAAAAAAAAGTTGCAAATATTGAATTTGCAAATTCCAAACAGTGAATGCAAGTGCTGGAGCTCATTGTATATTATGTTCTGCTCCTTTATCAGCATTGTCAATCATATTATGCAGAGTGTGCCAAGCGGCCTTGATGGGGACGTTTTACTAATGTGCCTAATTTGCATAAGAGACCAAGCCTATTTCATAACTTCAGAGAAAACACAGGTGAAGTGGATAGAAAGTGTCTGGTTGTATCAAAACTGACAGTCGATGAAATGCGAAAAGTGCCTTAAAGTTGGTCTACAATCATTATTTTATCACTCTTCATTGAAAAACCAGGACAGCATCTAAAGATGTGATAGATCATCAGCAGTGCAATAACCCAAAAGCCATGTTACTATCATTTTAATTATTTGGATTCCTCCTGAATAGACTAGCTTATGTGAATCAAAATAGGTTTATTGATTCCTGGCTGCCACTTTCACAATCATTGAAGCATTAACGCTTTCAGACAGAAGACGCCGTCTTTTCAGAACATCTCACATCACGGTTGTGTTCCAGGGACCAAAGAGACTTGGTTCTGTGTTTGGTCAAGAAAACGGGTAGCCAAGACCTTCGTCTCATTCGGTTGGTACTCCTTGCCCCTGTACTCTTAGCCGGGCGAGCTCTCAAGACTTGTCTCTGGCTGACCTCAACCAGAACTCTATTTCCAGATCTACTGGCCCAGATGATGACTTTTACCACTTCAGTGGGCACAATCACAAATATAGCAAGTCAGAATGTGGAAGCAGCAGCAGCAGGAGGAGGAGGAGTGGCACCAGTGGCAGTAGGTGGAGTGTTGAGGAAAAGGAGAGGACAAGTGGCAGTTGAGTGGAATGAGTCACTGCCAGCGAGAACTCTCCATCTGGTCAGTCAACTGAGATTGCAGCGCTTCACATTTCATTTTGGCCTGGTGTAAATAGCTATGTCCTCATTGTGCAGCTTATCTTCAAGGCTATGCATCTTTTTAGAAAAATGATCAAGCTTTAACTCGTTGGGCGTTAGAATTCCTACTACTTCAATTATCATAATAAGAAGGAGGCTGAGTTTCCAGTGGTTTGGGCTTAGCTGCAGTCCCCTGATAGCAAGGTCATGATTTTGATGCGCGGTTGAGGCCCTTCTCTCCATGTGGTGTGTGCGTGTAGATCAGTTTCTACCCACCGTCCAAAAGTATGTATCATCCAACCATTATCTGATCCGCTTCTCCTCACGAGGGTCAGTGGTGTGCTGAAGCTTATTCAGGCTGACTTCGTACACCCTAGACTGGTTGCCAGCCAATCGCAGGGCACACAGAGATGAACAACCACCCATGCTCACAATCCCACCTCGGGATAATTTAGAACATTCAATCAACCTGCCATGCATGTTTTTGGAATGTGGGACGAGGCCAGAGTACCAAGAGAAAACCCAGGCAGGCACGGGGAGAACATGCAAACTCCACACAGGAAGGCCGGAGCCCACGACCTCTGCACTGTGAGGTCATCGTGCTAACCAGGTCCTTCTTCAAATTCCCTTTCCTACAAAATTTTAGTGCGAGAAGATTGTCACAAGAGTTAAATCGGCATCACTCTTGAGCTTTTGTACGTCAAGCGAGAAAACTTTATAAGTCAAAAACAACAGGACTCAGGGTCACATTTTCATTATGAAATAAACAATTTTGCTGTGCAGACATAAAGCCTGTTGCAAATATACCACAACAGTGAGCACAACTGCCAGATAAGGATCAGATACAGTAAATACGGATTATTGTCTGCTGCAATATAGTTAATGTGGCACTAACTCTGGCCATGGCATAGTCATTTATCATGATAATCAACTTAAGGGCCACAAGCAGTGCTTTGAGATTGTGCTCTGATATTAATGTAGTAAAGACGGTTTAGAAACCTTCACGTAAAAGTCTTTTTCTAATGTAAACAATTTATAATCCACAACCAGGAATTTCAAATGTAAATATGTGAGATACAGTGTTGCATTATCCAAGCCACACTCATTTATAAACTTGACAGTTAGAGTAGAAGCTGAAAGTCCAATTCTCAGATGTTCAAAATTAAAATTGGACTAATCTTTTTTCCATCCTGGTACCTCGCAACCGCTTCTCGGAACACGAAAACATATGCATTATGAATCACTAGTTCTAATTTGTTATCAGTGATGACAAATTTGTTTAGCATGATTTTTTTTTTAAACGCTTTGCTACTTGGTTTTTGATTAATTGCATATCAAATCTGAAACTTTATCCATTATTCATCATTTTTAAAAGTGACAAAAACAATTCGAACTCTGCTGTTAGACTTCCCACGAGTCACAAATTTAGGGTTGCCTTGAGTTAACTGTACATTGAAATTAGGTTATTCTAGGACACCTACAGCACTTGGGCCACACGCAGCCAGTAAGATCAATTGATCCGGCGCGCCATGCAGTTTTAAAATCAAATAAAATGTTGATGAATTAACGGCGGCCTGATACAAAGTACTATATGTTGTGGCCAAATATCAGTATATATAATATATATATATATATATATATATATATATATATATATATATATATATATATATATATATATATATATATATATATATATTTAAGAGACTCAATCAGTATGCAATAAAAATAAAATAAAAAAGAAACAATATCTAATCCAATTCAATACCTACTGACGTTCTTCTCCGGGATGAGAAGTCATGTCATCAGCCAACTTTGTGGTGGAATGAAAAACTGTAACGTAAAATGGGAAGTGTAATGCCAAAATGTTGAAAAATCTTTGTATATAAGAGCTGATGCTGAATATTTTATGTATTGCTATAGCCACAGCAGTTAGTGATGTTTTTGTTTTGATGCAGTAGTTAATGTTTAATTTTGATTGAGTGGTTAAATGCCAAAAACTAAACTATGAAATCCATATTTGGGTCTCCTTGAATATGCAGTATGGGCATGAGCATGCAGATACTGTATATAACTTGTTTCCCGCTGAGCATTCTAAATCTTTTTTCCTTGAAAATTATACCAGGCTTTTTATGACAGGGTCTGTAAAAAATGTCCATTTTGTCACCCAAATCTTGATCTCATCTAACAAGATTTCGTGATTGTCAAGGTTGTTTTTTTTAAGACATAAGGACAAAATATGAAATAAAACAAATCTACAATGAACCCTTTATCACAGAGCATCCCTTTCAGACCCACCCGCTAGGTGAACATCTAGTATAACAGATTATATTTAAGTGATCTCTTGATTCAACAAAAGTGGTGGTTGAGTGTTGCCTGTGAAATTGAACTCAGCTTTCCCAAAACTGGTGAGTCACTGTTGCTTGGTGATTTAACAAAAGGGGGCCAATTACTTTTCCCACATCGGGCCAGTTAGGTTTGTAATTTTTTCCCCATTTTAGTAAATAAAATCATCATCGAGAACAGGTGTGGACAAACGTGTCCTGTGATTCGATAATCACTTTTGAGAGGGCAGCGCTATGCGGAAATCGACACCTGACAGTCTTACGACTCTTTGAAAATCTAATTCTTTCTTTTTTTAACCCTCAATGGACAGGAGGGAAAAGTGTGGATTAGACTGCAAATATTCTTGCCGTTTTCAAGACAGACCTTTCAAGAGAAGCTTGCTCTCGTGAGCCAAGGTGGTTCAACTCTCAGTCGTACGTAAGAGTATGTCTGAATATTATTTTTCCAGCCCAGGTGTCATAAATGATAGTATTATCGGGGGTATTTATTCAAGTCGGACTAAGTAGGACTTCATGATGGCCCAGGTGTGAAATGCACAGCTGGCCACTGCGGGATTGATGCTCTGGTCCAGTGGTCAAGACTAGAAATGAGGAGGTCCTTATCTTAATGGTGGGAGCTGATCCAGTGACTACGAGATATGGAAATTTGACAGATTTTAGCCGAGAATGCTCTGCAGGGGTTTTAAAGAAATCGTCTGTTGCCTGAGGGTTTTGTGCCATCTGTGTCACCTGACATTTGGGCAAGACTATTATTTTTGGGACTCATTACACACTTCTGGCTTGGATGGCCAAATCCTTCTGTAATTTTAATATATTAATTACTGGCGGGGCAAGCTCTATTGGAAGCAATTTGTGTTGCGTGGCATAATCTCAATACACCAATCCATTCACAAGGCAAGCATCAGAAACACACCAGAGTGCCATTCTGTGATTGATCCCACTAAGATGAATGGCAATCTGTGAGGAAAGACACAGACCGTGATGCATGACAGCCAATTCTTTGACTAGCATCATTTGCTCAGAGGTCAGCCACCTTGGAAAGGCAATCTATGGGCAAACAATGCTGACCACACTGTAAAGTAACTGCTCTTACCCCGGGGCTACATTTTATCTTTGGGGGAGCTCAATAACTTGCCACCAGGGCCTAATTCATGCTGGATCCTACAGGACCTACGAGATTGATTGGACCATTTGATTAGATCCCGCACCTCTTTCATGACTGCTCCAAATTCTCCAAATACATCAAACGGTATTGCCTGTGCTTTTATTTCCCATTAAAGTTACTGGCAACTCACTCATATTTTAATTACTCACACAGCACCAGTGAAACCGAGCAGACTCAAACAAATAAATCACAACTTTTGGCTCAATACAGTCTCCCCCAATTGCATCAATCCCAAAACTGTAGGGAAGTGAGAGGTAGCTGCATGCCCTGAACAGATGTTTCCAGATGCCTTCTTATCCTACTGATTGAATGATGATTGTTCATTTTCTGATGCCCTCTAGCACTTGCTATGTATTGTTTCTTTCACGAAGTTTGGGCAACTAAACGTAATGGCGCAATGCTGCCCATGTTGATTTGTGTTATTGTGAAAGACGGCAGACTTGTAACAGAGTACAAATACTTTACTGTTACTAGTATAGACGAAAGTATGCAAATGACACCGGACTGACCATTGCGTGGATGTTTTGATGCAATGATTTTGTTTTCGCTCCTAAAATACCAGAGAAGTCATTTGTGTATTCTTGGCTTGAATTGCTAATTAAGCACTGCTTTCTCTTGAGATGTGTTCTATGTTTGCTCCTTGGAATTTCATCATGATGGCACAAAGCCTCAGTTTTCTTGGCAATTTTTTCACTTGTTTATTGTGTCCTACAATGTACGTGATGGCTCATGGGATTAGTCCCCTCCTCCCCCACACAACAAATGTTTTCGCAGTGTCTGATATTTATTTTCACATATTTACAATCGAGATCTTTGAAATCTTTGTTAACTCAGTGACTCTCATCCGGCCTTGAACCCTCAGCCAAACCTGTTTAATTGGTGTCAGTTTGACCTGCATCGACATGTGGACCTGGATAATACAAGATCATGTTGGATTTGAATTTCAGTGTCCTAATGTGAACACCCACAATTTGGAATTTAAGATAAATCTTCATGAGAAACAGTCCTAGCATCATGTGAGACATCAGGAAACTTCATCAGACCTCAATTAAGCAAGCACCAAAGGATTAACTCCTTTTATGTTTTGTTTTTTTTCTTGCCCTTTTGTGGCCTTTATTCCAAATCAAGGCAGGATTTTAAGGGAAGTATTTAACGATAGAATAACTAAAATTTGTATTTCTATTATTTCTTATTGCAAATCCAAAGAAATCGCAGTGAGTTCAAACTTTGCCGTTCATCTGTACTTACAGAAGGTAGGGGTCAGAAAATGTCCTTTCGTGACAAGGGCAGTTGATGGATCTATGAAAAGAAGTCAAAGATTGTAAATCGAAAACTAGGAGATGCGGGGGTTGCGGGGTAGCAACACTGATTTATTCAGAAGATCATTAGTTCAGACAGGCCAGGCCTCAGGGAACAGGGAGTTCACCCACATTGGGGCTCATTACACACTGACAGGAAATGGACCCAGCCGGGGCCAAAGTGGCAGTCGTCAGGGTGACACTGACTACCTTTACTCAGACAGAACATGAAAAGGCTTCAATCCATGTGGTCTTTTAGAAGATGTCTAATCTGTCGGATTCACGCCAAGATGATCCAGTGTTTTTTCTCCCACCCATCCTTTATTTGGCCATCATTCAATGGCACAATGATCTTGACATAAAAACACCTTTCAAGATGAACTTCAGCACTTGAGGAAGTTCTGGTGAAGCTGCTGGCATGAACCACAACATCACGTGGAGAAAATGAATGAATTACCATATGCCAAGAATGCACCCAAGCTTTGCCTTGGCAGGAGAGGCATTTTTTTTGTGTGTGGTTGTTTTTGGCCCAGACATAGGGGAGTTTGGGAAACTGGTCAAGAGACTACCCACGGGGTGGGCCTTCTGTCTGGGAATTTGCGTGCGAGTGATCACCATATCCATTGCGACACAGCATGTACCTGAACAATGGCATCAGTCGGATGGCTAAAAGGGAGCCAATTACAAAGCGGTGCGTTGCTGATGGGAGGCGAGCCAATTAAGCTGATAAAGCTAAGGGCACTGTGTGTGGAGAAAAACTGGCAGGGCGTACCATCCTTGGGAGCTAAATCGATCCAATGAGGGAGGGGTGGTGATTGCACCCTTAAGCTCGCTCAAAAGCCCTGCTGGGGTGTGAAGTGGCATCCCAAAGCAACACACACAACAGAGGACTGCATTGGCAGTGCAAAGCTGGTTCATATCTGTCAGCTGTGCTTAAGAGTGACTTCAGATTAGTCACGAGCCATTAATTCATAGAAAATTGAGTCCCATTAAACAACAACATCTTTTCTCCTCCCTCTCATCTTCTCAGCACTTATAAAAGAACTTCTCAGGAAGTCTAATTCTCTGATCTATTATTCATCTTTGTACTCATCTTTTTTTCCAGTTTAATGACTTGGAGTGAAATAAAAAAAAAAAAATCTCATTAAATCATGATCAATCAAAAACAGATCATACCTAGAATCGGTAGCGACAAAGGGTGGAAGTCAGAGTGACATTAGGTAGCGGTGACTTTGGAAATATTCGACACTGTTTTTACCATGTGTCCCATAAATAATTCAAAATAAGGAATAAAGGAGTTATAAAGATGCACTCATAGCTACTACCAAACTTTCTGTCTTCTTTATTTCATCTTTTCTGACGTCTTTAAAATATATCTGAAAGCCAAAAACATGGGGTCTGCAACGCTTTCAAAGAACCACATGCAAAGATCACAAATCATAAAAGATTTTTCTAAATTCTTGAAAAAAGTACAAATAAATAAAAATAAATCTTATGTGTATTTCAAATTGAAGAGTAAATATATAGAGGATTTAGCTGATTTGCTACTGCCGAAATATAATATATACTTAACTGTTAAAAAATAGTCGATTTAGGGTATAATTCTAACCCTTTTCAAAAACAATTTTTTCAGAAAGACAAAATGTAAATGTAAATTTGTTTGGACTGAACATTGGCACTTACATGATAACCATAGCAGGGCTCACCGTCCAGCCAGAGATATGCCGGCATTGCGATGCAAGTGGGCCAGTCCATGTGCGTCAATTTTGGATAAATACAAGTCTAGGAGCTCGGCTTGTCGAAATTTTTAAAGGTGGACTTTGAACGATATCCACACACATTTTGGGGCCGGTTGGAACCAAGACATATCTACAATGACTTTGAATGGAAAAACTGTGATTAGTCCCTGGTGTGACTCCTACCAAAACAATAAGTGGGAAAGGGGGCGTGGCCATACTCCCAAAACTCCTTCGTTTTGTATTGATTTTTTAAATATAAATAACAATGTTCAAATAATTAAAAATGGCGACAGTGTGATTAAAATGTGCATCATTCTCATAAGATAATACAGGTGTACAATTAATGTGAAATAGTTAACCTTTTCCACACGTTCTTTACAAGTTCTGATTGAAGACAGTGGGCACAGGCACATTTATACTCTTCCCCCAAATTGAAGAGAGGCTAAACCAAATTAAATTGAAAGCTAATGAGGCATGACTCAGTGTCAGCGATCATATTTCATATAATTCATGGTGAGGTCAATCTGGTCCTTTAAGGAATGAAAATTTCCTGAATATGCGGGATATTTTTGGATAGATGAATTCTGACTGTAAGAAAAAAAAAAGTGATTTACTGGGAAACGCATATGCTAATAAACAACATCAACCTTTTTTAGCATCAATGAAAGGTTGTGCAATAAACTCTTGTCAGCTTCGGAAAACTTGTGTTCCTCCAAGTTTGTTTTGGAGTTTAATGTAGACTTGCTTCCGAGAGTCTAAATTACCTTAAATAATGGCCTTTGCTCTGGTCAATGTCATAACCATTTGAATAAATGAAAGTCACACCCGGTGAAATAGTGAGCGGTAATTCCCTTTACTCTGCCTGATTCCACCGTATGCTGTGGTAGATTTCTTTTCACACCACCCATGCACTAGATTCGGCATCTGTAAAGCTGAATTATTGACGGAGCTTTAACAGCACCAAAAAATGAATAAATAAATAAATCGAAAGAATGAGCCGCAATGTTTGCTGATTAAAAGTGCATGAGGTGAGAATGAAAGAAGTCACTCCTAATAAACACTGTAGCCTTTATAGATGTTTGAAATTCTCTGCAGTTGAGTCAATAAAGGTAAACCGCAAGTATAATGTACAGGTTTGAGGAAATATATATATATAAATATAAAACACTTTAATGAATATTTCAGCAACAATTTCATGATTTAATTGGATAGAACAGTTTGTTTATTTCTGCCACAAACTCTATTTTGCAGCAGGAAGCATAGACTTCCATCTTGACTTGAGTTTATTCCCCCCCCCACCCTTTTCTTTTACCTTGTCGTGATGGCCAGGAGAGGTGACTGCTAGCCCGAGGCCGCCTCTCAGATATGTATGGAGCAGTATGAACTTTGCACGAGAACAGGGAACGGCTGGAAAATGTCAGACTGTCGCATGTGTCCGGAGTAAAAACGTTTGACAATGGCTCTATATGACGAGCCTGAGTGTGTCACGCACATCAGACTCACCCTTAACACTTTCTCAATAAGCGATCACATTTTTTCTTCAGGCAGCTGTATATTTTCTTTTTTTTTTTTTTTTTAAATTGCACTGTCAGTCATTCAGCAGCCACATAGCGAGTTTATTTTAAAAATGCATTGCCTTGAGGTAAAATACAATCGTAAAATCTAAACTTTTTGAAACAAGTAGAAATAAATTAGCTGTAGTACGATAGAAGTGAAGCGAAAAGTGTGGATTAAGTCACTGTGACAAATTAATTGTGACCCACCAAAGCAAAATGAGTTGGAACTCACGCAGGTATTTTATGAAATATAACGCAATATACCTGTATAACCGTAATCGTGCAACAAAGATAAAGTTTGGAGTCAATGAGAAACTTGTTCAGGACTGCAGAGGCTACACTTTGACTGCGATGAAGAAAAAAAAAAAATAGATCGCCACAGCTGGAGGAACAAGTTTGCCAGTGGATGCTTACAGTATGTGTCCACGCTCAGTTCGTTGCCAAGGCGATGAATGTAAAGGAGTTTGCGGGATGACCATCTTGGTGCTTCCCCCTTCATGCATCGCAACTGCCGTTCTATCAAAGAATGGACAGCGGTGTCCAAACACAATTAAGGTGAACGCTGGACATATTCTGTTCATGTTTAGTTTTTGGTGTTGCTAAATTATAACTTCATTGTGAAGATAATTATCTCCACCATAAAAGTTTTATTTTGTATTTTGTAAAATACTGATCCACAAAAAATAAAATATGTATGTTTTTTTTCCCTAACTCTTGCAATTTTAGGACTTGGAGAGCGACTTGGAAAGTACGGTAGATTATGGTAGAAATCTGGGTCAGTGTGACTCATTTTGCTACGTGGATCTTAATTTGTTTTTGGTTTGATTTAACAGCTAATGAACATTCTGAATTTATGCCCGTAGAATATAATGAGATGTAATCAAATTAAGCAAAGAAAATCACTTACGTAGGAGCAAGTAGTGGCTTGTAATAAAACGTAACTACAAATATTTTAATTCCAAAGGGTTAAGTTTATTTTTTTGCTCAGAAAGGGATATTTTTTTAGAAATCAGAATATTTTAGTTGAATAAATGAATTCAGTAGGGTCAGAAAAATATTTGGATTTTCTGCTTCCTCATGTCATTTAATGCTTTTAACACAAAAAGTTCATTTTGACCACTCAAATGATTTATTTGGATTTAGAATAATATCCTGTAATTATCTATATCAAGTGAAAAAGTAAAAAGTAGAAGGAGTTTCTAGTTCATCTTACAACACCATTTTGACATTGAAGTGTTATATTTGTCTCAACAGTGTTATTGTTGCAAAGACATCATTATGATTTTCGCTTTAGGTCGGCGATCCGACGACCCAGATGGTCACTTCTGCTGAAATTAACTACTGGAATGAAGATTGCACTCATTAATGTCTTGTCATATCGCAAGTTTGCGGATCGAGATTAATGGGTTGTAATAATGATGCATACCTGTACGGTGACATTCACTTCAAGGGTATTTAATCAAGCTTCTGCTTCTTTGTTCTCCGGGAGTTTTATAATTGGGATGCAGGTTGTCATGGAGCGTTCTTAGTATCATACATCATGTGTCTTAAAAAGGAATATTATAAGCCAATAACATCACTAGATATGAATAAGATAATGATGCATTAATCTCAAATTCACTTGCCAATGATATGGAGCTTACATCGGAAACCTCTTTACTTGTCATGTACACACTTGTACACAAAATGTGACTTTTCGCTCTGCATTTGACCCATCAAAGAAGTGGCATACACTGGAGCAGGGGGGGCTACTTAAGCGCATAGCTAGCTAGCTTGATGTCTTGTCTTCAGTGAACCATAGAGTTCACAATTTTATCGAGGCTAACAATAACAACACTCTGCAACCTTACTTACAAATGTGACAATCTCACGACCTACCAACACTTAACTAAAGGACCTGCAAAAACCAGCACTGGGAGCCATCACCTTCGTGAACAGATAACTCCCTTGAGTCTAATTTTTGAAAACTCTTCAACCATACAAGCCCCCTCATAAGAAATGTTCCTATTCCTGGGTCCACATGAGTCAGATTGCTGTCTACTGAACCAGATGAGAGAATACAGTGTTTCTAAACTGGAGCTCAGTAATGTTATCATCCCTGCTTCCCTATCTTTATATTGTAGGAGTTTAATCTCATTTTAAGTGACATATCCCAAGGCATGTTTTCTTTTAGGGGGGAAATAATGAAAAAAAAAGCACTGTGTCATTAATATTTTTCTTTCACACACAGGACTGCGCTATTTAGATATCACTTGCTTTGTCTCATTGCCTGTTTGTGTTTCACTGCATTCTTTTTCCAATGCAGATTATTTAAAATGATTAGTTCAGACCATGCTGGCCATGGAGCTTTAGGGTAAATCCACGACAAAGCCTGCAATGACTTATCAGTTCCAGTCAAACAGCCATCTTACACCACTAAGACCAGCCCCACTCACCATGTACAAAATTACAGAAGTCGAAAAAAGATTGAAAGATATTTTAGAGCTATGTTCATTACCGAGATGGGAAAAGTACCGTATTTAGTTCGCATTCAGTTCTTCTGGAAATGTATTTTTGTAAATGTACTCTTTCAAATAATTACCCGAGTAAAAGTAAAGAATTGCAGGTTCTGAAATGGACTCAAAGAGTAAATGCAAAAAGAATTTTTACTGCATGTTTTCCTCCTCACATCATATACGACATAAACTTGAACGATTGTCACTAAAAACAACCACAAACCTGACGACTTGTTTCCAAACTGTGATGATGCGAATCATGCAAATTTTAGTGTTTTTCTTGAAGTTCAACTGAAGGATGGAACAAAACCGCACTAAATCACACTAACAATAATTTTCATATTTTCATGTTGCCATTCTTGCCTAGTGTATGTAAGGTTATTCCCAGTTCCCTCGTCGTAATGGAACGGCATTGTGTGAAAACCTTATATTACAAAATATGCCTGCATCCATGTTCTTTCGGTTTGCTTGGCATCCACACACAGAATGCACTGACACCTTTGCCCCAATTAGCTCTGTGTCGCCGTTGACATGCAGCTCAAGAGGGTCGTGTCGGATCTTCCTTTTCTTTACTTCTTTGGGTTGCCCTGTGTGTTTCCTGTTTCATTGTGTGGCATGTCACGTCATTGTCGCAGAGGCAATGACAAGCTAAGATATACGTAGGGGGGGCGGGGAAGAATGTTCCAAATGAATGGCGCAGGAGGTCTAATCTATTATTTTAATCATTGTCAAAAGTATCAACACTGTTTTGAAAATGTAACAAGTAAAAAGCACCGATACTTAGTGATGAGAAAATGAAGCTTCAAATTCGCTTCGTGAACCATTTGTTGTATTTTGGAGTCCTGTAGATGGCACTGTTGGTTTAAATAAAGGGTTTAAAAAATGGCAAGTCAGTGTGCTTTCAGCCCAATGTTGAACAGAGAGTGCCCTCTGCTGGAGTCTAAAAATACTACAACTGTGTCATTAAGCCGATTTGAAGCTTCATTTCCACATCACAACTGATACTGTAATGTAATACGGACATGTAAAAGGTAGTGTAAGAAATACAGATATACAAAGTATCAGAAAAAATTCTCAAGTACAGTCACAAAATAGTCTTACTTTTATCTTCCTTATATCTGGTCCATGAGGAATACGTTCCAAGTTATGCCCGAGGCATTTTTTAATGGAAAAATGGTGGTGTGCCAACCAATTGGGTTGACTATACCAGGAAAGCTACAGAATGCTCCATTACTGTCTGATGTTTTTTTTTCCCAAACCCAAAGTAGCAGCGAGCTATTAAAATAAAACATCTGCTAAAATGGCGCATCAGCCATTTAGTAGACTCAACATTGATCAACAGATTTGTTTTTCTCACGAGCGAGACACATTTTGTGTTTATAATTCGCGTATAATTAATCTTAATTTTAGTGACACGTTTCATCACCTTTAACAGCTCCCATCCCTCGAGAGTGCCTTCTCTACTCGCTTCATTATAAAACATTACAGAATGTCAACATTGTCACGTAAGATTTACTCACTCGTAATGATCACACGCACCGAATGGGTAGCCTAAAGTAGCCTCTCAGTAGTTTTACCTTAACTTGCAGTGAAAATCATAAAAAAAAAAAAAAAGGCTTAAACCCGTTCATAACACATGAAGGGCTTCAGCTCTGCATGGGTCAAAGGGAGCAAATATTTTATTCAACCTGGGTGCTGATCACACACACACACACACACACATGGCATCTGCTATGAGCCTGTATCAAGAGTTGTCAAGAACAGGAAGTCAGACAGATACACTAAGGAAATAAATTTTTCTGACTCGACTCTGTATTGAATAAAAATACCAATAGAAAAAAACCGACAACCAATTATTTTAATTTAATTGTTCCACATTTAAATGTGACAATACAAAGAAGCTTCTCAGAAAGCAAATTACGTCTGATTCCACTCCAACACCCCATAAGCTGCAGATGATAATAAGAACAGATGCGGGAAAAAAAAAAAAGGATCCGGCGATGTCTGGATTTGTTGATGTAACTTCAATCAAGATAAACACATTAAAAAATACATTACACAGAGCGTAAAATGCAATTTTGAACAAATATATTTTCACACATTCCTCTTTAAGACATGTCGCTCTTTTTCCCCCCCCCTTCGTAATTAGTATTTCATTCCTGAAACACTTTTCACTGGCAATGACATTGAGTTGACAAGATGAAAGGCAATATTTTAACCAGTAACTAAAATGTCCATCATAATGAGGCTGGTTTTGATCCCTCTCAAATGACAGATTAGATAACTAATCCTGCTTTATGAAAATGCCATTCATATGCAACATGATGATGTTGTCTGCTTGATTGAAAAGAGCTGAAAATGAGCGACACATACTGAACAGTTCGTGTTGAGCGACGCTGCTTCTCCGGATTATCAACTCGATAAGCATTTCCAAGAAATTTTGTGTATTTTTTTTTTTTCTTGTGAGGATTGTTTTTATTTGAACTTCACTCTGTCAAGAAAAAACCCCAAAACAAAACAAAAAACAAAAACAAATCAATACAGCTTGTTTGGCCATCCGAGAGCTGTACAGTTCTGCCTCAATGGCAGCCTCCTACCATGCGTGCATGCTTTCATCTCCCCGCCTTGTGCTGCTGCCATACCTTCCCCGTTGGTTATTTTTAACCTCGCTTCGCTTGTTCTTATTTGGGCCAGATGGAGTCTGCCCTGAAGCGTGTGTTTGGGGCAAACCTGCCCTCCTGGTTAACCTCTCTCACTAGTGGAATGAGGACTGTCACAAGGCATCAGGATGACTCATCTCAGGAGGATGCGTGAACACATCATTTCCACTGACTTTTGTGTGAGGGGTGATCGTCCATGAACAATATTGTTCTCGCTTGAAGCTCTCATATTTGTGCAAGTTATCATCCAGACTTAGACACTAAAATGAGGAAGCGGGAAATACGTTGAAACTGTATGTGTCACATTTTTTTGCATCAGTCACTCATCAGTACGCAAAGTTATGGGAGACTACACAATCAATTTAAATTTAATTTCTATTATATCTTACGGAGAAATTGAGAATGAATTTGAACCAATTGGATTTCCACTTCAAAATGATTTGTGTTCACAGATTATACTGTATTTCATTCTTTTATTTCAACATGGAACGATTCCGGGAATTATTTGAAAATGTGCCTCAGTGAATGTATTTTATGTTTAAATTCCCCCATGTGCACTTAAACTAGTTTATTATTCTTTCCTCCCACATTTCTCTGGGGAATTATAAAAGGGAGACATTCAGTATCTCTTAAATTAAAATATAAATATCTGCTATTAAGATAACGCAGACACAACTAACACACCCCAGGCTCTGATGATATTAAGTTATTGTAAGATTTTATAGAAGTGTCACTGTGACTATACAGTACATCAATTCAAATGTGGTTTTGTGTTATTTTAGTGCCAGTCAGCCACTAAATATGTGAATACGTTTTCAAGCCAGCATAGCAGCTAAAAATGATGCCCACCAATTCTTTCCAATGCTTGCTGGCATTTTGTATTTCAAAGATCTCCTCAATTCCAATGACGGGAGACTCTGAGGCGGACTCTCCTATCTCTGGGTTCTCTGAGTTTGTAAAGGCTCGAGATGTTGTGGGGACGTCTTGGTTGAAATGCCTTTACATTGCATACGGCGGTGATTGTCTTAATGGCGGTACGACAAAAATTTGTTTCCAGTGAGGTTTGAATTCTGCCAATGATGGCCTTTGTCCTGGATTTTGTTTGTACCTTTTATGGACACAATTTCTTGGCGCCAAGTTGTTGAGGGGGTCCAGATTGGAGGCCTCAGTATTATCTTTGCTTTTTTTGGAGATGATGTGGTAGTGTTGGCTTCTCCAACTCTCACAGGAGTGTTTGGGAGAAAAATCAGAAACTTCCAAATCTGAGACTATGGTCCTCAGTCGGAAAAGGTTGGAATGCCTTCTCCAGGACGATGAAATCCAGCCCCAAGTGGAGGATTTTAAGTCTCTTGGGGTCTTGTTCACGAGTGAGGGTGGGATGAAGAGCGCGATTGGTAAAGCGTCTGCTATGATGCAGACTTTATATCGGCCCGTCGTGGTGAAGAAGGAGTCGAGCCAAAAGGCAAGCGGCTCGATTTATTGGTCGATTTATGTCCCTACCCTCATTTATGGTCACGAGCTGTGGGACCGAAAGAATAAGAACCTGGATAAAAGCAGCCAAAATGAGTTTTCCTCCCTGGGGGTGTCCGGGCGCTCCCTTAGAGACAGAGTGAGACGCTCGGTCATCCAGGAAGGACTCAGAGTGGAGTTGCTGCTCCTCCATATTGAGAGGAGTCAGATAAGGTGACTCAGGCAACTGATTAGGATGCTTCCTGGAGACCTCCCTAGTTAGGTGTTCCGGGCATCTCCCACTGGCAAGAGGCCCTGGGGATGACCCACGATACGCTGGAGAGACAATGTCTCCCAGATTTCCTGGGGATGCCTCTGGAAGAGTTGGAAGATTCGGCTGGGGAGAGGGAAGTCTGGGCTTCCCTGCTGAAGCTGATGCCTCCGTGACTCAACCCCGGATAAGTGATAGATAACGGATGGATGGGTGGATCTTGTATTTTGGTCCTACTGTATCTACTTTTTGCTCAGAGCAACATTTTTAATTCATGTAAAACATCGATTGCAATGAGAAAATAGTCTTTTTAAGGTAAAACTCCTCAATATCTCAGAGACTGATTTACATAAAATTATTTCCAAATCATCAGCAACAAGGTTTGCGAATGAAAACAACTGCCTCAAGTCGCACATCATATATGCAGATTTATTTATTTATTTATTTATTTAAATGGAACATCAAGTGAGGAATCAAACATGGCCTTGCCAAACATTATGTTTGGAAAACGTTTGTTCACTCTAAGCAGGCTGACACTTAAAAGTCTACTTTTAGTTATTCAACATGTGCATCACGATGAAAACACTCTGAACAGCTAGCAGCTTTATTGAGTAAAGTTTGAGTGTGTTTGTCAATGTACACTAGGTGGGACGCAGATTGCATTGATGCATCTTTCCCAAGAGTCCAAATTCTGAAAGTAGAATTCATTGTCATGACAGAACCACTCTACACTGCATGGAAGAACAACAACAACAAAAATGTTCATTACAGCTTCATTTTCCCTTTCCAACTTGTATTATTGATTTTACTCTAAAGTTACATTGAACGAGGACTTGTGTCAAAAAGTTCTTCTGAAGTTGATCTTGAATGGAAATGCGCTTAGATGTTAGCTCATCACCATTCACAAAAATAAAAACTATTTTACACTTTAGTATGACCCAATACCAAATTAGAATGTAATTCACAGAATCCAAAGATTTTCTCACCGAAAAGCGTGCAACCTTTATTTTCCTGTAACATTGGTGCTCAATGGATATAGATAATTTGCAGAAAACACACACAGCCTTATGGTTTCCTTAATCATTCATATTTTGCACAACAAAAATTGGAATATTAAAAATTCAGGTTTACATTTTTTGGGAGTTGATTTAAACTCTGTGAGTGTAATTTTAACATTTTACGAGAAAGCCAATCACGACTCACGTGTTTTCAGAAACTGAGTGGTCGCCGTTATCTGAGACTGGAGCCACTCTGATGTCATTTCCTTTCAACAGAAAGTGGACAAATGGACGCCCCCTTGGATGGCTGAAAGCCGGTTGATTTTACTGCTTAGTCCATATACCTCAAACACAATATTAATCAGAACGCCGCGTTTAGAGTTTTATGTTCAAAACTCTGAAAGCAATCTCAGGGTGTGATAAATAAAACAAAGGCGATTTACATGTGTTTGTGTTATGTTTTTGAGCTCCCTCTTGTCATGTTTTGTTGTGCTTTGGGTCTCAGCCTCTGCTGGAATGGTGGGCATGCCTTCAATCAACACACCTGTGGCTTATTCTATCAAGGGACTATTTAAGGGCAACCATGCAGACTACTTGGAGTTGGATTATCCTCCTTGTCCTTCTGAGGCAAGTGATTTCCATTTGTTTTCTTCCTAGCCTTTTCAAGTGTGTTTTTTGTTCTGCACGTTTGTGTTGCCAGCAGCGTCATTTGTTGTACTTAGTCTGTCCTCCACTCTTTTCGTCAAATTTATCTTCTGTCTGCGATTGAGTATCCCGTACCTTTCTAGAATTTCTGGAAAACCTGACATTTTCTTTGAAAACCCTTTTTTATTTTGTCTTTAATTATCCACCACTAGTAAATTTAATTACAAATTTGAGATCTCTTGGCTCTAGTACATTTTCGACAACGACAACTTCACCTTTAACTACAGAGAAGAGTTACAAGGTCAACTCAACAAAACCAGTTACATCAACTAAAACTTTCGATGGTCTGACATTTGCATTCAAATTCAGTTTAACACTCAGAGCAATTCTCAAATCTCAGATTTTCTACGTGGTAATTTGTGCTGATTATATTTTGGTTTCTCTGTACCGGCTTGTGAAGTGTGTTTGACTTGTTTAAAGTTAAATACATCTAGTATGTACACATTTCTACATGAATGTGGTGATGTGTTTCACTTAAAAAGGTAACAAATCACTAATGCCGACATGGATACTCTTCAGTGTTCATCGACATGATATACCAATAAAAAAAGGCTAAAATACTGTGAGGTGAACTGCCTGTGACTGAAAAAGCAAGAGAGGAATGGCGGTAGCGAGTATCAAAAAGGGCTAAATATGTATGCACTTTCTCAGCGTGAAATAGAAAATAAAAGCCCAAGGCACACAAATTTCATTGGAGAGTGCGTGAGTCATAGCAATAAAAGGTATCCACCAACACTGAGCAACACAACACCCATAGTATAATTTATGTTCTTCGGGCATTCATTTTGATTTTCTTCCTATGTTGAACAATCACATTTCTGAAACTCCATACAACATTATTACCATTATGACTTATTTTTAGGACTCAACTTGCGACAGGTTTTTTTCTGATAATTGTTAGGGTAAACTAACTATATATATATATATATATATATATATATATATATATATATATATATATATATCGTCATTACTGTAAACATTGGGTGTTTATAAACTCTATCAGCTCTTCATAATTTCCCCCCTCAAAACGTAGCTGTCAAGAACAATTTTCAGTGGTTATTATCTATGTAAATAAATTGTCTTTAGCTTAAAACACACGTAGAAACAAGGCTGTTGTTTTCTCATACCTCTCCACATGATGAATACCATAAGGGAGTCGCTACCCTCCCAAGTAGATTATTTATAAAGCAGGCTAAGTAGCCTAAAGGAACAATATCCCACGTTGCTTCTCACTTGTATGTCCCTCATTATGACGATGATTGGCTTGGACATCCCGAGAGACAACCACATATTTGGAACTTATATACCAATGGTCCTTAGACTGAGAAAACACAGCTTTTTTACACGTTATTTGTCTGAATCCATCGTCATAATCCAACAAAATTACAAATGGGAATCCTGCACCGTTGTGGGCGTGAACACAGCTGGAAGCAGTTCCTCTCATTCCCTTTGAAATCAGCACGTGAGAGGTGCACTGTGCTTCACAAGGCGGGACCAGAAATCGAGTTGCTGGAATTCTAGTTGGTCCCTAATGTGACAAGCATGTATTCACCAACATATCAACTGATTGTAGAGTTTTGGCACATTTGCTATGTTAGCAACACAATTTATCCTGTTTTAAAACCTGATTTAGAAAAGAATAGAAGATTTGGGCTGGAAGCTACCAAAAGTGCAAGAATCATTGTCACAGTTCTGGCACAGAGGTTTATTGATTGGTGAAGCAAAGATTAACCTTTCTCCAAGTGATAGAAAAGGGAAAGCTTTGAGGGAAAAACGGGTCGGTTTATGATCATTTTCAGTTTTGTACTGTCACAGTGGTCGCTGTCATCCCAGATCTGAACACAGCATCAAAACCAGTGGAATCAACTCCAACAGCTCAGAAGAGCGTACAGTTCATGTTGTCTCTTGGTGAAGCCAATAAACACCGAAGAGCTAACCATTATGGAGACACGGAACATCATCACTTGACACTATCGATGTTACTCATGCACGTGTTTGATTGATTTACGCAAAACTATACCACGGCAGTAATTCTTTTTTAGTGTCATCATCATGAGAATCGTTGATGTGTACATACAGGTACTCCACGTATGTGTGTGCTCAGTTACGATCTGTGTTTTGGGTTACCGGCAATAAGACACCATTTATCCCGAAAGACACATATTGGCTTTAGGGTCCCCCGCCTGTCCCGTTTGCTGTCATTGACCCTAAAGATCAGATATTGACGTTAATATCTCTCGATTATCACACTCATTAACCTTGTGACAGCCTGCTTGGTCTTTGAGAATGTGATTGGTGGGAGACAAGGGACCAAACTCGGGAGCTTCTGACGTGTACAGTGGTGCACTGGAGAGATGACTCGCCCGCCAGCCAGTCGCCTATTGATCTCTGTGGATTAGGAGACCATTGTCTAGGGGGGAATCTCTCTCAGATGACAGATTATTACAGGCTTTTCTGGGATTTAAACATTGAAAAAAAAGTCCCAGCACAATAACTTTGCGTGGCAGAGACGCATCTAATAAGATACCAATAGTTTTCCATCCTCGTTCATTTCACCACTTTAATTCCCTTTTATTTTGGAACGACACAAGGAGGACTCACTTCATGGCTTCAGTATGTCATTGTGCGTGATATGTAGCTGTGCCGTTTTGGACTTATGTGCCGTGATGTAACTGTAAAACAACATTGGACTGATCTCCGTTTCCCTCCAATCAGAGTTAATGAGTTAAACCATTATGAGACAAGTCCAAACCATGCCCAGCAATGCATCATCAGTCTTCAATCTGCAGTAGACCAGCCAAACAAGCAGAAGGAGATGAGAATTTGGTGCCAGGCATGACTTAGTACATAATTAAGGCCTTGGTGAAGAAATGCCAAATCAACTGGCTTTATTTCCTGGAGGAGTTATGTATGGGAGGAAAGGAGGATGAAAAGAAACCTCATTTGAGGTACTGCCGAAAAGCTCGCTTTGGTGCGCCTTAAAAAAAGAACACATGAGCAATGTTGTTTACCAGCCCCGGAGTTGAAGGAAAGTTTGGCGGGCGAAAGTCCTGAGCAGAGGATGGCCAAATTGTTTCGATGTGAGGCCAAGGAGTTCTAGCCTTTGAGTTGTGGCTAATCAAATCGAAAATCATTGGTCAAAACATGGACAGCTTTGGGAAATGATGTGCCTTTTTTTGCTACACTGTGTGAAGATTTTTCCCTTTCATTTTATTGCTCTCTCTCTCTCTCGTCTCCATCCTCTCTTTTTGCTCATCAGACTTCAGCCTCAACTGATGATGCCCGGAAGGAGAGCATGCGTGTGTTGCATACCAAACAGCAGAAAGCCGCTTTAAACAGCGAGCGGGCTAAAGAAGTCGAAAGGGGTATCAAACGCGCTGCTGAGTATGCATATATAAATGACCTGTTCAGTAATCAGGAACAACTACACAGCAGCATTCCTTGGGGCTGTTTTGACACCGCCGAGCTGCAGCCCCATTAGTCTCACAAATATGTCTTTCAAAAAGGAGGCATCGGAGCCCACATACACAGTCAACCCAAAATACTTGAATTCCTCCCACCATGGGCACGAGGTAGCTGCTTCAAAGGTTCACCAATTCTGATTACAAGTTAATATTGTGTATGTGAATAAGGTGCCTGTGGCATAAGGCATGCTACATTTGGTAGACTACACCGTTTTAGAGGGGATGACAGTGAGGCTGAAAGCAAAGTGTGTCTCTCTAAGATAGTACTGCTCTCTTTCTGGCATGCTTAATGGGACAATTTCTATAAAAATACAAAGTAAAATTATGCAGTGAGAAGTTTACAATGGGTGGACAGAGTGAAGTTATTTGGCACAATTTTACCACTGTAGTTGAATGCATGTTACTCTCTCACAGATTTTATTGCATCAATTCTTCAGCTGTTTGGTGATGGTGACGACGGCCTCACGCCTTATAAACTGCACACGCTTATAAAATGCTCGGAACTCCGCTGTTATTATTTCACACGCCAGCAATAAAATTCACCTGACCATTTACCCCTTTCACGTCTGGAATCATATTTAATTCAAAAGCAGTGAAGAAAACTTTCACAAGCATAATTTTGTCCAGACAGAAACCGATTTGGCCTTTGTCATCCGCTATCTCTGCATTTTCTTTTCATTCAAAATGACAATGTTTTTTTTGTTCTTTGTAAAACAAGCTCATTTTGACAAATTCAACAAGTAATTAAGATTTATGACCTTTATCATGTTTTCTCTTGCACATCAATTTTATTATTATTATTATTAATAATAATAATAATAATAATCATCATTTGAATAATAATCATTTGAATAATAATCATAATAATAATAGTAGTGTTTATAATTATTATTCAGCAACAGGTGGGTTTGTTTTCAATTTAGCTCTCAGACCGGAACACATAAACAGCCGACGACATGGCGAAGAGGATGTCAAACGTGTAGTAAATAGTTATAGTCTCATCAATAATATTTCCACTATATTGCGCCACAAAGTGTTGAGTTTTGAAAGCTACACAATATTAGGTCTAAAAATGATAAATTCTTATAAAGTTAGCTTTTCTAAGTGACAATGATTTTATTGACATATAAACTCATTCATGTGCACATTCGTATGAAATTTAAAACATTTGGGGGTTTAAAAAAAAAATGCAATTTAATGTCCACAATTAACCATGAATACGAAATTATACTTGATGACAAGTATTTTTGAAAATCTTGCGTCCTTGCATTATTGCAGAAATATCTTTTTATTACAGAAATATCTTTTTATTGTTCTTGATGGCATAATTTTCTGTCATATTTTGAAATGTAACTTTACATTGCGAAGAACATCGGAAATTAAATCGAAATCACAATATCAGTCAGAAAAATCGTAATCCAATTTTTCCCTAAAATCATTCAGCCCTATTAGAAATGTTGAAAAGAAGGGGAAAGTCGTTCTACAAGGTTCAGAGCAGTGGGTGAGTACTGTCCTAATCTCTACAGTTGAGCCTTGTACGACTGTCTCCATGCAACATTTCACAACAACGCACAAGCACTTTCCAAATGGTCTGTGGGGGACTTTGTCAGCATCTTCGCAATGCTTCTCACTTTCACCCACTTCCCATGTGGCCGATACTTCTCTATCAGTGTTAACAGTCAGCCACATGTACTGAAAGACCCTTGCTCCGTAGACAGTCTGTTTAGACACTGATAGATTATTTGCCCTTGCGCTCTCACTCTCTGCCTTACTCGGTCTCTGTGGATTTTGCTGTATTGAAACCCAACATTCTGTTTACTGTAGGATTACTGCTTTTGTATGTTTCAAATTTGACAGCTGCTCCATTCAACTCCCAAGTGTGGCGGCTGCACGATAAGGCCGATATGGTTTTCTAATCTTTTCCATGCCTAAATCCTTTCCAAATCTTCTATTCCTTTCCCGCTCCCCGTCATTCCTCAACTGTAAGATTACAGCATTAGCCAGCACTACTCTTGGCTTTTGGTGCCAAGCGGCTGGTCGTCTCCAGTAGGCCTACTAATGAAGGGAGCATCTCCTTTGACAGCTGTTGAATCTGATGCGAAGGTTCCTCAAAAAAAAAAAAAAAAGATGCAATCAAACACTCTCCGTAGCCAAGTCGTCTGGTATGTGGATGTGTGTTGCACACATTGACAGGATGCTAAAAAATAATTGGGTGACTTGTAAATATCACTCAAACGCGTCGATTTTGATCTCCCTGGGAATCATTTTAAGAAGGCCGATTTAAAGGGCGTAAAAATGCAATGATGAGTGCAAATCCGATATTTCTTAAAGGGATTTATTGGTATTCAAGCCCCCTCCCATCCTCTCACTGAATCATTTAATTCAAAACCTGCAATATAGTTTCAACCAATGAGGACCCTTGAAGACTTGTATCAAACCAACTTGGAAGTTCTACCGTCAATTCATGTAACTACGGCGATAACTATCTTGAATTGCAACATTAGCATTAGTCTCTGGCTCAGCTCTCATACCGTGAGTGTGATTTTCAAGTATTGTGTGTCGTAATACATGCCAAAGGACGTATCTATGTAATACGTTGTGTATGACAGCTCCTTCACAAGTTTAAATAGCCTGTCAAACTGAATCATGAATGGCGAAATTGCTATTTAGATATTCTTATTTGAAGGTCATGTCCCTGTGCAGATAGTCAATAGCTGCATATTGTTGTTTACAGGCCTCATTATTAGAATAATGGTTTCTCCCATTGCCTGCCTGCTGTCACCATTCAAGAGTTTGCTGCGGTTTGAAGAGTCTAATCTCTCACATGCAGGTGTATGCTGTATTGTGTGATTTGTCAACACATGCTACGGCTGTGTCGCGGAAAAGCACTTCAGCCTTTTTGAGACGGGCTTCAAAACACAGAGAACAAACTCCTTTCACAATGAGGGAAACAGACTTTGCAGAGCCCAAGCCTCTAACGAGTGTCAGACATCCCTGTGCATGTGTCATTTGTGCGTGTTACAAACATAACCCTACACTTTGATGTGGATTGCAAAAGAAAATATATATACATATTAGAGGCCGGTTACATTCTCCGTGGAGGGAGAACTTGAGCTGACTCCAATATTATGAAGAATAATTTAGTACCGCAAAAATGCTTAGAATCTGTGTATTTCCTCCACCAACACACTCAATTCCTTATTTAATGAGCACAGTTTGTATGTATATTTGTTTTGATCAATGTCTGTGGAGTTTTATATGGGAATAAAAGAATGTGACAAAACACGTGGGTTTAAAGAGTGATCACTGAAAGTTTGACAAAGACACGGCAGAACATTCTCTCAGTGGAGAGGATTTTTACGATCACCCAGCGGTACAATTTAAATTTGACTGCTGTTTTCTCAGCGGGGTCATGCCTGCTTTAAATTACAGTGCATAACACATTTATTACACTACCACCAAGTACATTTATGTCACAGCTGCCCTAAATCAACAATATTGTCATAATGGTTGTTTTATGTTTCTGTAATTATTGATATGCCAATATGTAGGATATTTTGTCAAATATTGTCCATGAATTTTCAATTTACCATTTTAGGAAAGAAAACCAATGAAAAATACATTATTAGTTTGATAATGACGCCAAATTTAATAAAACTGAAAATCCTGAACAGAATGACCTTGCTCAAATTTGAGTTTAAAAGCACTAAATTCAGTTGGAAAAGGTTAAATTGAAATTGGAGGGACGCAGAAAGCTCACCGAGAAATATAAAACCCTCCATGAAAGCAAAGAGTCTGCCTGGTAAAAACTTTAAGTTCATGTGAGGTCAGGCCTAGTCTAGAGTTACAGAGCACTAACCTGTTTCAAGCACTCTTAAAAAAAATGTTGGGAACGAGACTGTTGCAGAAAAAAAATGTCAGTTACTATTGAAAGCGTAGTATCACTTGTGCTGCACATGAAATATGTTCTCCTAGATGGACCACTAAATCTCCCGAGTGTACACATACAATCCAAGCGTGACAGCACCACACAGATTTACACTTAGCAATAGCAATCCATTAAACGTTGAGACTCTTAATCAGTGGAATGGAGCTGCTCTGGGCTGCCAGTTTGAGACCGTTGGCAACAGATGGTTTTTTTTTCTTCCCACCATTGTAATATCAAATCTGTCGATCCTCGCCCTAGACCACCTTATCATTTGTCGTATGGTATAGTACAAATTCTCTGCTGACTGATGCCTTCGGAATCTGCAAAATTACCCATAATTATCAATTATGCTGATTTCAATGTACAATTATGTCGTACGCCTGGTGTATTATGTTGATTTAATCAAACAACAACGACTATAAATTGTATATCATGGGGGATAGGGACCGGGCCAACCTGCGACTTGCGAAAAAACGTCAAAAATTGGCGGCCAGCGATATGCATGGAGGGAAAGAAAAGAAACATTCAATATGTGTCTTTGATAAAAAAAAGGGGGTGGAAAACAAAACAAAAAAAAAAAAACAACCGTGTTAAAAGCCACATAAACATTTTTAAACATGCACGTACACTGTGAAAATATTTGCAATTTTATTCGTGTAGCGCCAAACCTTTCCATTATCATTTGAGTGTGTTTTTTTTTTCTATTTAAATAAATAATTAATGGTGACATATGATTGTAATTAGATAGTGGTGATGCATCTACACGTATGACTATCTACTCCAAAATGCTCAGTGGGAAAATTTTCTTTATGGTATGCAATAGTTATTTAACAATGTACTGTACGTACAATTCAAAGCAGCAACAGTACTTTCAATTTTTTAAGTAATCGGGTCGACCAGATGTCAAGGAAGGCTGTGAAAAATATTTCTTAGGAACTAAGGCAGGATTAAAGAAAAATATCTCAGAAATAGGAGTGACAACATCCATCAATACCAATTTGGTCAAGAGATGCAGGATCGATACAGTATTTTATGATGTTTCTAATGTTTCAAAGGTCACTTTAGCCCGGACAATACCTCTTGAATACCAAAGTGCACACATATGGTAATCACA
Organism: Idiotropiscis lumnitzeri; assembly: GCF_059441095.1. Taxonomy (NCBI): domain Eukaryota; kingdom Metazoa; phylum Chordata; class Actinopteri; order Syngnathiformes; family Syngnathidae; genus Idiotropiscis; species Idiotropiscis lumnitzeri. Next base: position 10,460,696 of record NC_142397.1, on the reverse strand, counting down.
AAAATGAAATACATTTGTTGGAAAATAAAGTTAAGAAGTGCACACTTTTGAGTGGACGTTACACAGTTGGCTGCCATGCACATGATGGATCTCCGTCTGTGCTTCATTACACTTTCTCCTATCTATTGCATTTATTGTTGCATCCCTCACAAACTCTCTGGCTTTATCATATTTTACAATAATCAATGCCATAAAGGTGTAGCACACTTTTAATGCAATATGTTTAGGGAAATTCATTTCTCTACCAAGCTATAAAATCTTTGCGCATCACTTGAAATGTTGCCTATTAAGACAGTTCTATTTCAACACCTTTCTTTTCCACACAGTCAATTCCCCTCCCAATATTGCCTCACCTCACCACGGCCACCTATCCCCCCCTCTGCGCTCCACCAACTGTACCCCCGCCCGACCTCCTCATTTGGTAAGGAGCGGAAATGCCTCCCAGCGGGCTCACAAGTGGCCTATCCTGAGGGCTGGCTGAGATTGATGCCTGTGATCCAGCTGTGCTGATTTACTCCCGGCACCCGTCGGGGAATGAGAGATTACACTGCTACAGAGGATGAGGGCTAGACAGACCAAAAAAAAAAAAAAGACAAAGGAGACACATGTCATGTGGTGGATGAAACCCTGTGGATATTAGTGCTCTATTTTCCTTTTCCTCAAAACACCCTAAAGCACTTCTCAATCAAATTAAGTACCAATATTATCTGATCAACGTTCCCTTTAATTTATGTGTAATGCAGTCATGACTTTACAAATGTCAACTACTCTCCTTTGGTTCAGACGGAGTAAACTGAATGTGTATGTAAATTGGAGCACACTGTAGTTTCAGTAATTAAGGCTACCCGAGTAGTGTATTTATAATTTTTGTAACTATTTGTTGGAAAAACACATCTAGGCAATACATATTAAAAAGTCAAATGAATTTGCAACCATGCTCTGTGCTATATTAGAATATATAAAAAAGGTAATTTTCAATGTTTGTACTCTGAAAATGTGCATGCGTGATTCTACACCTACGGTGTTAATTTTAACATTGGCAAAGTGTCTACTTGCATCCAGGCTACAGAGTGTGAAAGCGATATTTACTAAAGCAACAAAATGCATTGTTGGCAGGGCAGTAATAATAACACCACTGAGTGGAAAATTAACACTAATGAGTGTTAATGCCAAAACTATAAAGACATAACTAATATCTTACTACCATGAATAAAACACATTACACGTTTTCAATTCAAAATATTTGCTTTTTATCAAATCAATTTTAGACAATTCTATGCTTCAAATACAAGTACTAAAGGAACATTAGTTAAAAAATTCAACTCTGATTTTTACAATGGCAAGTTCACATTATTGATTAACTATATAACTCAAAGCTTTGTTCAACTTTTTCTTTCGGTGGTCCATGGCCCAAATCAATGTACAAAATATGATTTCCTCATTTGACATATACACAAGAAATTGATGAATAACTACTTTTGAAATCAGAGGCCAGTATAATATGTTTAATCAAATATTATTGCATTGATTTTCAACATAGCGATAAATCAAACATTTTTAAAAGTGAAGACGATATGCAATTTTGATAATGTAGCAAGTAACATGAAGTCAAAGTGCAGAATTTGCTTTCGAGGGCCACATTAAATTATGTGGCTGGCCAGATCTGGCCCCTGAGCCTTGACTTAGACACCTGTGTCTTTTTAGCAATTTGCATTGAGAAATTGATGATAAGGTAAGACATGTTTGTTTCAGGCATTTCAAAAATGATTGTGCGGGTGGAAAAGATCCATTCCCCTTGTCTCCTCTCATTTTGCATCTGCCTCCTCATCATGGTTACGCAAAGCTGAATTCTGCTCTCGCTTTAAGACGCGAAATCAGTTATCGCAATTTGTCTCAGGTTTGATGAATCACATTACATGTGCTAAATCAATCTATTTTCATAAACAGCTCCAAGAACATGCAAAATAAACAAAGCGAGGCAATTTGACACATTTGGCAAAGGCAATCCGGGTTGCGCCTCGTTAGTAGATCAGCTTCCACATCCATTTGAGTGAACATTCATGTACGTTCTCAATTTTGTGCATGCAAACCTTTACGATAGCAAGCCATGTATGAGCCTTGTGAGAGACCAGTTAAGGTTCTTCTTCTCTTTCTTTCTGTTGAAATCAGCTGGGATAGACTTCAGCTCTGAATTATGGAAGACTGATTTGTTTTTTTGTTTGTTAATAGCATTTAAGGAATAAAAATGCATTCTAGCATAAGGCTGCAAGATAAATATGAACATATGTAAGATGAGCTATTGGGCTGTGACAATACAGTGGAAAATACATTAAAGCAGCTGGGTGAAGTCACAGTTGATTTCCTTTAACACGCATGTCCAGACCAAAGAATTTGAAAACACACAATGTAAATTTCAACAATAACTAGTGCTTACATAATACCGCATAAAATACTTCAAGGCTCATTTGCAGATAAGTAGTACTGACTGTGATCTATGATTGCCATTGCGATGAGATACCATTCATTTTATAAACATCTTTATAAAGCCAACAACTACAGAATGCAACTATCCTAAAAATGAATGTTAAGAGGCACTACAGATATCCTATCATACTTTGTGATCAATTACAATGAAAATGAAGGCACTAGAATCCCATGATTTTTTTTTTTATACTGTAAACTTTTACTTGAAACTGCTTTACTGTAAAGATTGAATCAACTTCGGTCATATTTATTTAGCTTTGTAACTTTCATATGCATGTGGATGTGAAATATGGGTTCATGTTTGCCTCTTGGTTGTAAAATTCTTTGAAATTAAGTCCTTGTTAGGATTATTTGAAACATTAAAATCTCACTGACGGTCAATCATCAGGTTAAGGTCAACACTCTTATTCCAGGCGCATTCGGAATAACCTGTTTACATGCGTGAGCGGACAAAGTTACTCCTGTGTTTACATGGCCTTTCAACCCAAAATTATGAAAGTGTTATGGACTGGATGGAAACGTAGTCAAATGTATCTAAGACAAGGGCCACTTAACACACATTGTGTGTAGGGCCGCATCCTCGGTGGGTGGCCTCATTTTGCACGAGGTTGCACGTTGCAGCAATAAGGAGAAACCATGCGAGGGAACGCTAAATTCCATCCACTTCCGGTACTTTCTTAATAGGGTGTCAAGCTGTGGCGGCGGCCTGGATTTGTAGCATATTAACCCTCAACGCTCTGTGCTCATAACCTGGGTTCGATCCCGAAATTGGGAAGACGCCGCAAGAATAAAAAGTAAAGAAAAAGTAGAAAGATTGTCTGCCGTCCGCCCCATGGCCGCCCTCATCAACAATATCTTTTTGGTGAATGGAAAAAAAATGACCATTGGGGCTGCCTATTAATCAAAATCTACTTGGAGGCAAAATTTGGTCAGGGGTAGCACTTTCTGAGACAATAATTTGTTACTGCTTTTTTCCAGTCACGTTTATGCTCTCATACACAGACGGCTTTGCCCGTTTCACCTTATCAAGTTCATGAATGCTGGCACTGATCTCGTTCCTGTGAGGCAAAATTCCACACAAATCCGCACTGGTGTATTTACATGACCTGCGTGCATGTGTGTTGCATATCAACTTGCAATCTTAACCATTCTGTATTCATAGAGAATGCAGCAAACAGAGATCTGTGACAGCTTTCCTGACCTTAAAGGAGGAGGCCATTGGCTTATCTGTGGCTCAAGGGGGGCATTGATTAGCTGGAGAAAAGAACAAATGATTTGCCGTGTGCACACCCGAAAAGGCAAACTTCCTCTCCTGTGCTGGCATGCACACTATTTGTTATCACCTGTGAATCTTTTGGTAAAGTTCCTATCTCGTTTTGATGAGATAAAACAGTATTGAACTGTTTTCACAGGGTTTAGGTTGAAAAGTACAGATGGTCGACATTGTCGCAGTGGTGTGCCGAGGCCATGAAATACAGCAAAGGAAACCAGCCCAGGATATAGTGTATATATATATATATATATATATATATATTAGAAACTACAAATAACAAAGTAAGTGCATGAGGAAATAAACAACAACAAGGACTAAACATAGGCTGGGGAACTAATTAGAGAAGGAGCAGCAGTAGCTCAGTCTGTAAGGACCTAGACAAAATAAGACACAGCTGGGAGAGCACAAAGACAGGGAAGAAGCTGATTGGCTCACAGAAGAAGAGCTACGCAGTATTGCGAACAGACAGCGTAAATTGAGGTTTGGCAGGAGGAAGGGGCACATTAATCAATTTACATATTCAACTATGTTGACTGTGTGGACTTGGTTGTGAACAGAGAAAACAACCAGAGGCAAGATTTCAGAACATGAGCATTTCGGCTGGGACCAATAAGCAGCGACCTGTCTCGCTCACTCTCTTTCTCTCTGTGTATGTACATATATTAGTGGTGTCAAGTGATTATTTTTTTTTATTTAATCACAAAAATTCTCTGATTAATCGCGATTAATCACATTTTTCAACTACAATTTTTTGCGAAGCTTGTAACGGATATTTACTTGAATAATATCTTGGAATTGATGCAAAATCACCAAATATGAAGTATATTTAATTCAAAGACTGTTCTAATAGCTTTCTTTAATTCTTGAATACGATCTAAATGGAGGCATCTTTACAGGTATTTTTCTTCAAGACATTTATCAAAAACGCCCACAAGCGCCACACTCCAGCAGTGTTGGTTTGCAAGGCCCAGTGGTAACTTGAACACGGTATTTCAGAGACTTGCTAAAAATATACAGCTAATATGGCGCAATATTTGCAAAATATTCCAATTATTTTTTAAGTAAATCGAACTGAGTTAATTGAGTTAAAATATTTAACTGAGTTAAACATTTTTGGATTAATCGCCTGAGTTAACTCTTTAATTTTGACAGCCTTACTATTTGTGGGAACTTGAAAAGACAACAGGATGAATTACTTTACCAGTCTGGCTTTGTTGCTACTAAGTAATTCATGTGTTGCATCGCATAAGCCAGATGAAAATGGAAGCAACACTCACAAACATCAGCACAAGGATTTGTTACGTACTGTATGTAGTGAAGATCAAGAGAGAGTACGGCATCTTAGAGCATACTTATTAAAAGTATATGTCTACCTTTGTTTTTTGAACAGGCATGTCATTTAAAATTTACAAGTAGAGCATCTTGTTGTGTTGTTCACATTTTCATCAAGAATTAAATCCACAATATTTAACATAACAGCACACATTTGTTCATTCAGCACAACATAGTCACATAATGCTACACATCAACAAAATAAACCTCCGTTAAAACTGCAATCAGAGCACAAGCTGGGTAAACGAGGCACGGCCATCTAAACTTAAAACAAATATCCATTAGGCAGCCTGAAAGGAGGTTCTTTAGTTATGGATCCATTGATTGCCACACATAAAACTCTCACTAAACCCCCCCTTTCCTACCCATTAATGGACTCCTTAAAGATAAAGTGGAGGCTGCTTAGCCACTCTTTAATCTGCTTGTCCCGCCCACAGTTTATGGTGTAAGGAAGATCAAATAAACAGATGGTAATCTCACTAAATTAGAGCACAAGCAACTCTTCCAAAGACTAAACATGTGAATGGGTTGTTTTAAAAGATGAGTGTAAGCTTTAAAAGCATGTTTTGCCTATTGTTTTAAAAGCCCCTGCTGATCTTTTCTGCTCAACTTACACTTGCACAGGAGTGTATATTGAAGCAAGGACAATTTATTATTATTATTAACTTGTTATTCTTATTCCCTCTCAATGGGCCTCATACAGAGAAAATATATATATATATATATACATATGTATATATATTAGAAATATTATTTGTCCAACCGAAGCCACCTCTTGAGACATTATTCACGAAGGTGGGTAAAACAAGACATTATCAGCAACGGATACAGACCTACATATTAAAGCAAATATGTCAGTTAGAAAGCCACCTCGCCTCCATTGAATTGATGTTGCCAATTGGTGTCATACTATTTACTTACTTTTGAGTGTTTTTAAACGTCCACTACACAATCAAGTTTTGCATTTGAGCAAGTGTGTGATTGCTCTCACGTGTTGCATTCTTTCATTGCTAATTTTAGAGTTACACAGCTTAAGCGGCATTATAGACTGTTGATATGAACAGCTCGAGAGTTACTGCCATTATGCGTGCCTGTTCTTAAGTGTGTTGTACAGGTGGCTGTTCGGGGGGGGAAAGAAGGCTGGGGGATTTGGTTAATTAGGCATGGTAAACAGCAGATAACGGCAAGCTGTCCTGGTGGGACCAGAGAGGCATCACACCCCAAGACATTATCCAACTACCTTGGCCATACGCCAAGTTTTTATTCCTTTTCCTAGGTGACATAAATATTGTTCCATAAAAATGGACAGATTGCAGTCTGCCATTTGGGAAACCTTGCAGATCCACTGTGTGCGAATTAGCTGTCATCTGTGACCAAATTATTTGTTTGAAATGGAGGAGGTACTTTTGTTCCCCAATAATGATAATGCCATAATATGCAATAATATTTTCGGAGCGTGAATAAAGCTTAGAGATTTTATTTTAGTTTCTCCAAAAGTCCTTGGGTGTTTTTTTGCAACAATTTATTGAAATTCAATGATTAAAATGTACTGTGTTTTTCCAGAATACAAGACGCTACTTTTTTCCTTGATTTTGAACCATGTGTCTAGTAATTTAAATTTCCTGTGGATTTTTCTTTCACTTGTAGGGCTGCGCTATAGTTCAGAAAATACGCTAAATAAATCTTGATTATTTTTTTTTCTCTTGGGTCTGTTCTGTTTTAATTAGCAAAGTTGTTGCCGTGTTAAAAGGCACTGTTTTAAGAATATGTAATGTACCTTCATGTGCATTCACAATCCAAAATCGTTCTGTTTTTTTTTTTCCATCATATAAAATTGCGTTTTATAGACAGGAGCGGCTAAATAAAGCCTATCGGAGAGAGTAACCAAAAGCATAATTGTTTTCTTTTTTTATGAGATGTCAAGTCTACATTAATTAATTGAAGGTCAAGGCATGCAGCCAACGTTGCAACTGTAATGAACAAAAATTCTTACCACGCGTACACATCAGTCCACATTAATTAAACTAGTTAATTATTTCCATTTCCAATTTCTGAGAAACAAATGTGTTTTGCTTCTTTAATTTTGATGTTTGTTCAGATGAATTGAAATGCAAAAGAGTTACAAACAATGTGACGTTATTTTCAGGATACTAGCTGAGGAGAGTTTTGTTGTCTCTCCCGGAACTGATCAAGTCCTTTTTCAAAACTGAACCGAACAAACCATTTAGGTAAAGGATGCAAGTAATTTTTATTTTGGACATTTTTTTTTATTATTAATAACATCAATAAATTCAGTATGTGGAAATCTCTTAGGAGGCTCGTGTCGCATCTTAATAATTCAGGGCAGTCTGTTGCAAATGCAGGGTGTGCTTAAAATTGTAAACTTTTGAGGAGACATAATTGCTCAATATGGTGCCATTAGAAGCAACTACAAAGAACAAGTAACCTTTACTAACATTTTACACGGCCGCCCTTTTTAATGAATTTGAATGCTTAAAGCAGCATCACTGATCAGACTCACAGCAGGAGATCTAGAATTAAATGTCCTTTATGTTTGCAAAGCCATGGAACTCGCGGTAAATGTTCTCTACGGCCTGTCAACAAACATAAAATGTCTTGCACATTCTTGTTGACTAACCGCGACTAGACCCGATAACCACTGTAAAGAGACAACTTCCACCAAGGTGGGAAGAATGCGGCTATGAAAAAAAAAATATATATATTAGTCAAATTAAAAGTCAAGTTAGTACGACTAACTTGTTGCATGAAGTGCTTGATTTTTTTTTAATCCAATGTAAAATTTAGAGGGCAGAGTAGTAGTGATGGGAAAATGAAGCTTTAAATTCGATTCATGAAACATTTGTTGTATTTTGGAGTCCTGTTGATGGCACTGTTGGTTTAAATAATGGCAAGTCAGTTTGCTTTCAGCCCAATGTTGAACAGAGAGTGCCACCTGCTGGAGTCCAAAAATACTACAACTGTTTCATGAAGCAGATTTGAAGCTTCATTTCCCCATCACTGCAGAACAGTTCCAACTTTGGGGTTATATAACGGTTACAGCTCCGACATTCTCTTTTGAAGGGGCCTACTTTTAATGAAAAGCCGTACTACGTCAACCATGGCGTAACAAAAATACTTGGACTTGTGAGGAGAATTGTTACATCTGTATCCAATAACAAAGAAGAAACTTTGAATTGCAACCAATCTTTAATTCAAAACAATAATGACACTTTTGACAGGGAAATGGTAATATCAGATCAAGTGCTCCTACTGCAACTGACCCTTTCCATACACTCTTCCCATCTTTATCAAGACAGCAGTGAGTGTGCTCACCAGGCTGTGAAATGAAAGTCATCAATGACGCCTCTCTCGGCATCAAGGAACAGTCCTCCGTGGCCCATTCATCGGCATATTGAAAACCATAAAATATGACAATGCAGCTATTTCATTCAGGGGGCACTGAGTTTGCAATAATTGCATTAAAGCAATCATGCTTTCTTCACTCAGACCTTTCCCTCAGACCAACAACCCCTAAGGTGCGTATTTTGGACAGTGATGCATTAGTTCATATGATGCTGCTGTTAATGAGAGAACCTTGGTCTCAACTGAGGTGACATAGTGACCCAAATTTACAGAAGTGATGAGAGGTGATCGAGGTGGTTTGTATGTGTTTCTTTGTATAACAGCAATATGGAATTCTTCAGCAACATTTTTTTTTCTCTTATTTCATCAAATGGTAGCAGCAGCTGTATAATTCCCATTGCCCAAATGACTGCTGGGTTTTTCGTCAATCTACAATTAAGGCCGCACTAAAAGGTAAATAAACTGTGTCATTCCCCAAAAAAAAAAAAAGGCTCAATGTCACAAGATAAATTGTGCGCTGAACTTTGTTGCAAATCTTTGCTCAATCACAGTCAATCTTTTTAGGGATCTTGTGTGTCTTGGGTGTTGATGAACCAAGATGTTGACGGCTAATATTACAGTAGACAGTAACAAGATCCTCAGCAGTCCTTCTTCGGGTCTACATTTAGGCTTTTCATACAGATAGATTTTTCTCAAGATATTATTATATTAACAGCCTATTGTGTTCGCCAAAACACATGTTGGGACAAGTGAGAGGTCAAGGCTAAGGTGTAGTATTTGGCAAAAAATGACTCCACCCATATCAAAATGAATGGCAGCGTGAATTAATTTTTTTTTTAATTCATGCCTTGACAGTTTCCCTATTTTATGTGCTGCTTTTTGAATATATGATTTGCTCTTGAATGCCTATCAATAATTGAAAAATAATTGATTTTAAAAAGCAAATCTTGTCTACTTGATTCAGGGTGCCACCATCTTGGATATTTTATGAAGCTGCTTGAACGCTGATTGTTTGAACTGGACACATTGTAAACAGAGATAGTTTGCATCTTGACACATCAACATGGCAGACAATAGTGTTTTTACGTATTACGAAGCATGGCCAGAATTTCAATATTATGAAAATATATCCATAAAAAGAAGCCACATGCCATCCAAATAAAGTCCTCTATGCAGTTTTGCAAAAAAAACGCTGTCAGTCCTTTAAAAGAAAAAAACGTACTTTCACACCTTACATTACAAAATATATGTCCTGCGATGCATTCATTTTAAAGTTCACCAACTGAACAGGAAAACCGAGGAAATTTCTGTTTGTATGTGTTTTGTGTCTGCGGACACGTTGGAGATTTGAGTTTTGTTTTGCTTTTGGCACAGCACAGAGTATGGCAATGTTCCAGAGCAATGTGGTGCTGGCTGATAAGTGCAGCGAAATCCAGGTTGTGCTCTGACCGCGTGGTCAGGCTGTGAGATTTGTCGGGATTAACAGGGAGCAAGCGCTGCTCGTGGTGACAGCGGCAGGACAGCAGGGCATGTGGGCCTTGTAAAACATGCAAGCGAGAGTTTCATATAGATTTGACATACATGACCACTGTCTGCACTGCCAAAGCATTTATGGACGTTACAAAAGAGGATTAGAATGGGAATCCCTTTGCTCGGTTTCTGGTGACGTGTTTCTCAGGGAAATTTCTTTTCATTCATTTGCTGCAACACATTATTATGATGTTCTGGGGCGGACACGGGAATTGTAAACAGGCTTATAAAAAGCTAGGGCTTTCCCGCTGTTTATTCCATGGAATTTAATTCAAGATATAGAAGGTTTTAAAGCTCCGAACAATCTTTCCCCTCTATTCTATTGCAGAGTACAACAGCAGTATTTTTTTTTTAATTGAATCTTGAGCCGACTCATGTGACACAGTATACATTAAGTACTGTATGTCACAATTAAATTTCCAATTTACCCCTTAGTTCTAATTGTACTATAATACAATAGGAAAATGTGATTAAAAATATATATTAGAGTGCCATATTAAAGGCCTCAAAGCACACTTTTTTTTTTTTTTTACTCGGAGCAGTGTCGCCTCAATTAAAATTTTAGGAGCACAAACAGAACATTTAGTGGCCGTTTTGTAAATCAACTTGCAAAGTAAATATTCACATTTCCACTTTTTTCCCCTCTATTTTACTATATTATTGTTGTACTGATAAAACACAGTGTCCCTTCACCTAAAACAGAATTTCTTACTTTTTTTTTTTCCACTATGGCCATTTCATCACAAAACGATTTGGACGCATAATCTGGTTTTTTCGAACATAAGCACTGAGAGTCCTCTTTGCCATTGTTCATTGTTTACGAGATATGTCAAACCTCTTATTACACAAAACAAATAGAGCTAGGTTAAATGGTCTTAAAGTAACCCCCATGATCCTCTCAAAATCCGATTTCAGATTTTGATTTGACAGTGTGTAAAAAATTACTGATTTGTCAATGTTCAATATTTCAAAAACACACTATTGATTTCAATATTGTGTAATTGTTTTAAAATATAGAATTGTAGGTGAAGTAATCTGTAATTATATTATGTGTATTATCTCCTACAGGACACCTTGTATTACCGCCATCTTTCTTCTACACATCCCCAAAAGAGACAAACTTATAGTCGACTCAGACAATGTGACTTTTTTTTGCCGTTAACCACTGTCGCACTGTGATACAAGACAATATCATTCTGTGTCTTGGCCTAGGCAAGACGTCACGTTCATTGTCCGTCACCAACCAGACCCTGCCCAATCGTCGCGTACTTCTGTCAAAATTTTAGATTTTGTTCATCGGCGCAGGTCCGCCAGCTGTATAGATATGTAAAAGAAGGCATTAAGTGGATGTGTATTGGTTCTCAACTGGGAAAAAAAAAAAAAGAAAATTAGTGTTTGATTTTGAGCACGGATGGTTGTTTGCCTTTATGTGTTCTTTGATTGGTCCAGGGTGTACCCCGCTTTATGCTAATGCTTAATGTCCAAAGATGACAAGGATAGGCTCCAGCACTATGAGGATAAGCGGCTCAGATAATATATATACTATATATATATCTATATATATATATATATATGGAGAGAGAGAGACAGAGAGAGAGAGAGAGAGAGCTATCACGAGTGCATAATCTATCGTCTATATTGAACGTTGAGCCCAATGCTTTAACCATATGGAGAGGAATGCAAGGGAATCAACATTCCATCTCCACAGAACACTGTCTGAGAAGGTGAAAAGTTTAAATTGCTCAGGTGAACTTTTTATATTCATACACGAAAGAAAGGAAATGAAGAAGTGCTTGCAGTGGAGTCTAAGAAGCAACTCAATAACAGGATAGAGGGCATTTTCGTGCTCGTGGTGTATTTCAAGAATCATAAATAAGAAACACAAAGGTGTTCAAAAATGCATGTAAATATATTGTTGTTAAAGGCCGCAAGGTGAAAACCCTGTTTCACAATATTTCTGTCAGAAATAATTTAGGACTTTTCACAGTATAAATAGGTAACTTCAGATCCCGTGTTTTCAACGTTTACATGTAGTGCCGCGTGAGTAACTTATTGAGCGCAGTGATAAAAAAAAAGGCCCTCCTGATCGAGTAGGTGCAACTCTGGGACGACAAGTTCAGGACCTTGACAAGAGCAGATGCAAGGTATCTGTTCGAATCAGTGCCCAAAACAGAGACATCCATCAGGTTGCGTTATCTGGAGGAGGTGGATACTGGAAAAACATTGGTGGCAATGGTTCAGAGCTACACCGCAACACCCCTAACTCAATCAGCTTGTCACTCCAGCCGGTTGTACCTCGATGGCGGTTCCATGTGCGCATCTCTCGTCCCAAATGGACTGCAGTAAGAGTGAACCCCAACTCAAACCTACCATTCTTTTACATGCAAGTCTAGAAAGTTAAATGTTTGTATCTCAGGCAGCAAACTGATTCAGTGTCTAATCCAGGGCTGGGGAAACATTCTCCAATGGCCATACTATATATAATATGAAAATCTATTACAATGTATTGCAGTAGAACCTCTGTTTTCATATGCCCTAGTTTTTTATACAGTTTGGTTTCAGTTGATTTTTTTTTTCGCTGAAATTTTGTCCCACTTTTCAAACATCTGCTTGGTTTTTGCACCAAAACCACATGACCTGGCCGCTCATTTTCCAATCCTTCAGAACTGAATACCCACACAAAGTACCCCAAGTGCAACCTTGTGCGTTTTAATCTAATGAGCATCACCCACAAGTATATCAGAAGCATTTCAAAAGTTCTCTTTTTTCATATTGTACGACAGTTCAGAAAGCTACCATGGGATCAAGAAAAGTTCAGATGCCAGTTCTTTGATAAAGAGGGTTAAGTAAATGATATACGTCAAGAGAGAGCACTGAAATGCATACGCATGACCTATCTTGACTGGCCGTGCAATATGGGAAGTATGCCTCAACAGATTTTTTTGTGCGACAGGGGACCAATGACTTCTAAACGGGTTTGATTAAAATGAGAAATATGAGACGAGAAGAAAAACTAGGAATAAAGTCTGGAATGGAGTCCCATTCCAAACTACAGGCTCATCTACGCCCATTCCTCTCTTCACCGACATAGAGTCTTCAATAAACGTATTGGTGATGTTTAATGTTCATTCATCACATACATATTAGTAATGTATATTTTCCTATTGATTTCTCTGGGTTGTATTTGCTAACTAGCTTGATGCTACTTGCTAGCTGTCATATGAGTGCTGTATGGATTGTGTTACATTATAAGATGCTATACAATATATGTACATATGTGAGCCTGATTCCTTTACTATAATCTGCATATTCTCCTATCACATTATAATTAAGTTATTTTTTTATCCTTGGCTGTTAAGATGATACTAAAAATATTGCCTGGTCAATTAAAAAGGATTTATGTTTACAGAACGCCTCAGTTCAATTTACATTATTAACTACAGCTGGGGGACAAGTGATTATCACATCTAGTTCACAGTTCTAGCTGGCGGTTCAAATCGGTCCTTCCGCTGTGAAGTTTGCTCTGTACTCTTGCTACCGACCACAATCCAAAAACACATGCTAAGTTCACTGAAGTCCTTAAATTGTTTGAATGTGATTGTGAATAGTTGTTTATCCGCAGTTTCCTGGAAATACCAGTACAGGGTTTATGTTTCTCTCACCCAAAGTCGAACGGCAAAGTCTCAAATTCACCCGTGATCCTCATGAGGTCAAGCAGTACACAAAAAAGAAAGAAGCTGTGTAAAATGTTATTTGAGAATTGGAGGAGATTTCGAGGCCGACCGAGAATCGTCGCCATCTACTTCCAGAAAACACGTAGTGACATCTACTGTATAATGAATATCAACGGGTTTTGACATTACAACAAAAAACATTTTTCACAGTCAACAATAGAAAGCATGTGATGCGAGGGCACCATGGACTGTGACTCCTTGATGTCATCTCGCAGTATGGCAGCGATGACAAAATAAGTTTATTCCCCATTGAATAGAGAGACGGCTGTTAGTGGTGCTTTGATTTTCCTCTCTTTTTGGGGTGATGCGAGGGGAAGGAATGATCCCCTTTGTGTCAAGCCAGACGACTTTAAAGCAAAAAGGATGCATTTTGATTGCAAATGTGTGTCTGTGCGACATGGTGAGGAGAAAGGGGATCAGCAAACAACACACAATGTGCCAAAATTCACGTTTTGTATGCGATCATGCATTTTTTTTTTCACTGCAGTTTGCTGACAATTTTTTCAAACTAATAAGCACTGAAAGAGAGAATTGGATGACCTCATTTTTAATTAAATGTCGGTTTACTTGTATTTCTGAATGTGAATTGGTAATATTTTCAGAAACTGTTTCCTAAAGATTTGACAGATTCATTAATTTGCCTTTCGCTCAATTTACTTGACTGGAGTAATATGCCACATATGTTGTTAAGTTTAGAGGGACACTTGGATGAGCTTGACATTGGCAATTAGATAATAGGTTTGCATGAAAAAAAATGACATCAGTACTTAATTCCACCCTCCTAAGAGACTAGTGATTTACCTTTTTTTTTTGTGATGAGATTTATGAAAAATAGGCACGCTACCTTTTGAAGCTCCGCTTGTTATTTTTTTTCCAGTTTCATCATCTATGTTGTCGGCGAGTCAAGCCAGGTCATATCGCATGAATTGTCAGATCTGTTGTCTAAAACTTCAACCTGTGAAAGTATAAACGTGTTCTACACAATAATTTGGATTTATTGACATCAACTATCAGCTCATGTGATCATGTCCACAAAATCAAAATGCCGATCGATTCTACACTTACGCAGGCTGAAGCGGAAAAGAGCAAGAATGGGCACACGAACCCCGGCTGGTAATATTTGGCTACGATAAAGCAACTTTAGCTGCGACTTTAAACGATCTAACTAATGACATAATATACAATTCATGTCGTTCTCACAAAACATTAGACAATTTACAGTCAGAAAATATCCTCAACTATATTAAAGTGGAGCATTGAACTCACTACAGAAAATCAATGAGCGCAAAGTTGCAAAGTTTCACGGAACTAAACTTCCAACTCGCATTTGACTTGAGTATGCATGCTGAAGAGAGGATGCTTATATTTAACAATGCAGAAAGTTTGATTCTCTGCACACCCAGTCACTATTGTTCCCTCTTGGTGCATGTGTTTTATAATACCTGTCATCGACTACCTCACAGAACCAGGACTTCACATACCTGCAAGTCACTGTTTGTTCCCTTTTAGAGACGAGGAACTGGAAGGAAACAGACATGCAGGAGTGCAATGGAGGTAATTGATATGCAGCTTTGAGTGCCGCTGACTGGCGTTCAGGACATTAAGGGAGTACAAATGCAAGTACACATTAACAAATAGGCTGCCAAAATAGAATGGAAAAGGCGCTGCTTTGCTTCAACCTGCCTTGTTTGTGTCGAACAACTTGAGAACTGTTGTGAGTGTTGGTGGGAATAATAATATTCTCCATCATCATTGTCGTCATTATTATTCTCATTCTTCTTCTTCTTATTATTATTATTGTAGTAGTAGTAGCATTACACAGTATATTACACGATTATCCAACCATCCATTTTTTGTATAGTATATCATAAGCCGGAGCCTATCACAGCCTATCAAGTCCCGACTTTGGGTAGGAGGCACGTTACAACCTGGATCGCTTGTCAGCCAATCGCAGATCACTTATACAATATAAAGTCTTCAATTTGCTTTATGTGGAAGATCACGTGACCAATCCGAGAAAACAGGAAAGCGTAAACTGCGTGTGCTGCTATAACTAGCAAGACAACGGGTCGATGACTCATAAACACAAATGAAACCCACACATGAGCAAAGCCTAAACATCAGCGTTTGGGATCTCTGCTGACTATGCGGTGACATCGTTTCGTTAATGAAAAGACATTGTAACCCTTATAAAGTTGCGACTGGTGTGTAGCTACATTCTCCTTTACCTTTCACCCCGGTGAGGAGGAAGTTCTTTGAGATGCTTATCTCTCAATTTTGTAATGTGGGAGGAATCTAAATATCCGTCATAAATATTATTATTATTATACCAAATTGAAGTCAGCTAGGATAGGCCCCCACGTGACCTTGAGCAGAATCAATGATGTTGAAAATGTCTCAATGGATATTATACAGTATGTCAGTTTAGCAGACCCTGAATTACACTTCATGCAAAATGTTATCTACTGCGATGCAAATGCTATGGTTATTTTTTATTTTGTTTGATTATGGCCTATGGGCAACACATTCGAGGCCGATTTGCACTCCTCACTCACATTTCTTTCAGCTCCAATGGGTTTGATTCTCAATTGTGGCCTGCCTGCCTGTGTGGAGTTTCCATGTTGTCTTGCTTGCCAAAGTTTTCTCTGACTGCCCTGATTTGCTCCCGCAATCCAGTACCGCGTATGTTAGGTTAATTGGCGGCGCTAAATTGTCCAGAAACAAACATGTCTCCGGTGGGGGACTGTTTTTCTGTTAAACAGTTAAAAGCAAGGACCAGTAAACATATAATGTTGAGGAAATATGTCGACGCTAATGTATGATGCTGGAAATGCTTTAGCCACAATTCCAGTCTGAGTGCACGGAGTACACCGAGATGATGGTTTATGTTGTTTATGTGGTGTCTGAGTAGTGTCTCGGCACTTGCTTCCATCTCTATAGTTGTGTACATATATCTTTCTTTTCAACACACACTTGATGGAATCTTGAGGTTAAAAGGTGGTTCAATTCAATTTTGCAATCCGCAGCATTGCTTTTCTGCCTCCCAATGACTTTGTGATCATTTACATTTTCTTTGTGGACACTGTTAAGTAAGAGACTAAACAATAAAGCACATTTGGTAGCGCAATGATGAAACAATTAAATGTCTTAACAATGTATTCATCACATAACACTCCTGAAGTCTACGGATTTTTAGTTCACCATTCTTACAAAAGGAAAAAAATTGCACGAATGAAAAAATGCACAGCCGCCACTCCAATAAAAAAAAAAAGACAAGAGGCACATTATACCTAATACAAAAATTGCTTACTTCTAATTAATTCTAACACCTTACAAATCTTTCATTACAATTACAATAAACCACATTACCCTGACCAAATTTCTACCCTTGCCATTTCACAACCTCTATTAACTGTTGTTAACAACTGTAAACAGGAAAAATAAGAATCAGCCTGAATTAAATCAATACATTTTAAATAAAAAAATATTTAAAATTATAGAAGATAAACAAAACTAAAGTAAACACGCATATGTGTGCGTCTTACAGAGAACCATATCTGCGTATTCAAAGTCATCATTTAGGTCCTATGACGACTGCTGTGCGATGTCACAACTGATGCTCATGATTGCCAAACCACTTTAGTGCTCTTGTGCCATTGATGAGAGGAGGTAAGTGTTCGAGAACTTCAGTTTTGAAAAGACTGAACGAGGGATATTTACGGCAACACATAGGGCAATGTGGAGATTTGGATAAATAATGAATGGAAGAAAAACTATGACTCCATTATTATAAGACTAATACGCACATACTAGTCCATACAACAGAATCAATTCTGTAAATTGCTAGGATATACATTGATATGCTAATGTTCCACTATTTACATATAACAACCATGATTTTGGTCATTTTATTACTCCTTTTTGCCAATGAATACAGAGGGCGTTAACAATATATTCAAGAAATGCTAATTCTTGGGTTGGGCGAGGGTTGGGGGAGATTCTTCAGTCTGGTGGACGGATACTGGTGGGAGAGATAGCTATTCAATGATTAGCAGGTTTGTGTCACGATTTCAACAACATTCAAGAAGCAGGAACTTTGTCGTCTTGTTTGCTTTATGGATTTTTCACTTTCAATGGAAACTGCCCACCAAGAGACAATGAGGGAGTGATGAGCCCGCCCCCCCAAATAAAATGGCAGTAACATGCCAGAAGACGTACCAACTAACCAGCATATCTGAAAAGGTGCATAACTAAGAAAATTGCTGACTTTATTTGAAAAGACCTACATCTCTAAAAAGGTGTGTATTTATTTAAAGATGAATGCTTGCATTGTGTGCAATGTGGCACTTAAATTCAGGAAGTATATTTTTAACAAATTCTGGTTGTTAGATTTCCGATGAGGAAAGTACAACCTTCAGAATTTTGTATTTATACAACTATATCTCTCTTATATGCAGACACGGCTTTTGATAATAACGCTGTAGCAGTTTACTTTGAAATGAATATTTTGAATAAAGCTTAAAAACGGACACACGTGCACTTTAGGGGGAAATACGGTCCATGATATCTGCAAATGCCATCATCACCTTTTCACGTTTTCAATATTCTGGTAAGCTAAAACGTCATTATAACTTCATTAAATTGTCAATTCAGAATAAAAGCACTTCATCGCATCACAAGGTTTAATGGTGTTGTTGTGGTTTTGCTTCCCCCCACCTCTTTTTGTTCCTGAAAAATGATTTGAATGCACTCCTTTCCAGAGGACTAAGGAGTGCTGATGTGCTGCCATCTGGGAGACTAGCGGGGCTTCGATGAGTAACAAATTCTTAGTACGTTTTTGATGATGAATATGTTGGTGATCAATTTATGTTGTCAGCTTCTTGGAGATAATGAGAGAGCAAGCGCACAGTTTTCCATCGAAGACGCAATCTTTTCCTTAGTCTTCTCCCATCCTGCTCCTTCAGAGCTCTCCCCAGGTTGGAAGCTCGAGAGAAGCAGATGGCTTGGCATCACCCTGAGAGCCTCGTGTCAGCCTGCCGCTTTGGATTGCAATCCAATCCAAGCCGAACAGTTAGCCCCAAATAAACACAGGAAGTGGCACGCGAGAATTAGGCGTGAACAATCTGAGGGCACAAAGAAATTGGAATATAAAAAGCCACCGAGATTCAATCAGGATTCGGGAAACAGGTTTGCACAGCATGGAAGCAACCCTTGAGGGAAGGGAACCATTAAAATGAGATGTGAAAAACAAATACATTTTCTTTGCACAGTTGGTGTGAAATGCCTTATTTAAGATCAGATCTAGGTGAGCTCAGGATATGTGGAATTTGCACTGTGAACATTTCAATTTTATTTTAAGAGGATGCCAGCATAAAAAAGCTCTGGGCTTTTGATAAGCATGCAGCTGCGGAGAGTAGACTGCCATGCCAACCAATAGTTTAAATCAAAATAACCTCAAACTGTTTTCCCGGAAGACATAGTTGGCTGCAACCATGTCCTTCAGCTTAGACAAAAACTGCATGAGTCACTGACGGAACCACTGATGTTGGAGCATATGGTGCATGCACGCACACATTATTTCTCCCTCGTGCCTTGCAAAACAGTTGTCAGGGTCCAACTTGATACCTATATCACATTCTTGTGAAATAATTCACAAGAGGAATGCTCTTGCTCTGTGAAATGTCAAACACTTGTTGATAATACATCCATTGCCACGCTTTTCAGTTTATTTCTAAAACGTTCCCGATACATCTCACAAGGCAACAATATGCACATTCAAAATACTTGTTCGCAAATATTAAATCCACTTAAAAAAAAAAAAGAAAAGAATAAGTTGATGCCACTAAATCACTTTAACAATCTTTTCAAATCAAGCAAGACAAATCTGGTGAATATTAAAGTAATTTGCATGTTTGATTAATGCTTTTCAGATGACCCTCTTGATTAAAAGTGCCCTCCAGCTAAGATTGTAGCTGGAATGACTTGGATTTAAATACCAAAAAAGCAATAAAAAAAAAAAAAAAAAAAAGCACGAGTGTATTTTAAATAAGCACCAGTTCATTTTGTTGTGAAGCCGTTATGAGGGATGATCAGAGTGCTGACAGGTTATTAAACCTGAGTCTTTGACCTACACATATTTGTCGGTACAAAGTGAAAAATGTGGATTGAAAAAAAAAAATAATTAGTGAAGGTGATTAATCCTGAATGTGAGGAATATAGGTGATGAGATTAAATCACAAGGGGAGAGAAAGTATTAATGGGAGGACTTTAGCGCCCGCATATTCGCGAATTAGAGTGTATCAGAGATATTCTGTGGAATGAGGTGCTTCACTACAGGTTTGCCCCAGGCAATAAAAGTATAGATGAAAAGGAGACGTAACAGTAGTCAATTATCGCAGTGCATGATTAACCTAAACTAATTAAGACCTCTGGGTGATGTACGGAGAGGAAACCATAATCATCCGTTTTATTTTTTTACATTACGAACTCCCGGCAATGAATCTGTGTTTGCAGGCCCTTTATTCGCAATGTCCCTGTAGTCCTCGACCCAGCTGAACGACTGCCATCGCTTCTCGATTTATCCCCCTCCCCGCTTTCTCTCTCTCTCTCTGTCACTCTCTCTCTGTCGCGGTCCCTTGCTCCCATTCGTATCATGTTCAAGCCAGCGTGCTCGTCGTGTGCAATGCTCTTCCAAGTTTTCCACCTCTGTTCAATTCCCTTTAGAGGAGTGCCACAGTTCAGTGAGGATGCACTGTGGATGTTAACAGTTTATGTTCTTCTCTGTTTGCCAAGTGCACATAATGTTCCATCTGGTTGCAGGTCAGTGTGTAGGTCAATAATTTAACATGTTACGGAATCAAGAAAAATAATGCATTTTCAAGACATGTGGTATAGAAAGTGGATGGATGGGTGCATGTATATGTATTTTTAAACTGAGAATAATGAACATTCAATTTCTTAAACTGTCATATGAGATAAATAGTATGGACAAGCATTAGACTCCTCATATATTCTGTCCACTTTTTGATTTGTTGTTTTAACAATGTGATGATGATCACATGCAGTAAAACTGAAAGGCGGATAATTAAAACAAAATAAAAAAAATTGGGAGATTGCTTTTGTAGGTAATGATTAATATAAAATTAATATTTTATAATTCAAATTGTTATGATCTGTATTTTGTTGTTTTGGATTTAGTATTTAATTTAATGTTTTTCCTTGTTGAGTGTGTGCCTTTTGCTCTGATTGTGTTCACTTGTGCTTGTCGTCTCATTCCCTAGTGTGAACCAATCAGCTCCCTCCAACCCTTTGTGTCTTGTCCAGGTGCTCCTCGTTGTCTCGTTACTTTGTTTGTATTCAGTTCTCTGGTTGCTTTCATTTCTTGTTGGTCTATTGTCGCTGTCAGTGTCAGATGTCCATGTCCCTGTCCTTATACCTGTCTCACAGTCAAGTTTAGTTAAGTCAAGTCGTGTTTTGTTCGCAACTGTTGTTTTGCACTTTTGATATGTTAGTTGTTCCAAGTTCCTTTTTGCCATTTGTTTTCGTTAATTAAATACCCTTTAAGTTACCCAATTCTCGCTTCCCTGCGTTTGGGTCCTTCTCAACCTCCACGTCACCACATATCCTGACACAAATTGCCTGGTGTGAAAATGGGTCACTGTATAAACAACGCTAGCAGTGACCCAAGGCTTTTGCACAATATACAAATAGTTGGAACCTCTAAAGTCGAATAAAATTAATACGATAGAGACGAATGCAATTCTAAAGTCAGACGCTGCCACCGTGTTCTGTTAGTACAAAGTAACCGGGAATACACTCGGAACATCACTTGAGTAATGTGAGCAAAAATGATCCAACAAAGACTGAAACAAAGCAAGGGACTCAATACAAGCAAATGAGGCACCCCTGACTAGTGATGGGAAAATGAAGCTTCAAATTGTCTTCATGACCCATTTGTTGTATTTTGGAGTCCCGTAGATGGCACTGTTGGTTTAAATAAAGAGTTTAAAAATAGAATGGCAATTCATTGTGCTTTCTGCCCAATGTTGAACAGAGAGTGCCATCTGCTGGAGACCAAAAATACTACAACTGTTTCATAAAGCAGATTTGAAGCTTCATTTACCTATCACTACCCCTGACACCTATATGACTGTTGAACCCTGACGCCTCAAATATCTTGAGTCTTTTATCAAAGTCAGTTGGATTTTTGATGTGGCTTCAACCAACAACTGCTAAGATTTAAACAAGCCTGGTTTTATCGGATATATTTTCCAGTCATTTTGGTTCTTGCTTTGAGGTAAAATAACACACGAAAATGCAACGTTGGGTTTAAAAATATGACACCGCTGACACATCGTTGTCACATTGCATTGCACTGTAAAGACGCAAAAGGAAAATAAACATATTTGCTTCCATTTCCGATTCAACGTGACACATAGCAGGCAGTCATGTTGTGTTTACAGCAAACTTGATTGTTGGCGGCGGAGACAGATGAAAGAAGAACCTTCACTTAAAACTCTGGTTAAACTTTGACTGTGTACTCAATAAAGCCACAGTATGAAGGTTCCTGTCATGCTAATTGCGAAGTTGTGTTACTTCACCATGACGACAACTCACTCCTGCTGTGTTTGAGACAAAACCTGTCAGCGGTTCAAGCACGAGGGAAAGTGGGTGGAGGGGGGAAGGAGGAGTGGGGGAGGGGGTGTTAGGCAAACTAGATGAGAGGACGACTCCATGCCTCTAGGATCTCACTTTCCAGATGGATGATGGGACATTTGGCAGATTCGCATCTAGCCAGATAATTTGCATCACGTGAGTTGTAATGCAGTTGTTTGTAAAAGCTATTAAATTGAAAACGCAAAATAATGCATTTTAAGATGTTCGCAGTTAAAGACTCCGCGTGAAGTAATTCCATAAAATACCAAATGAAATCAAAGTAAAGTAATTAAACATCATATAGAAAATAAAGGTTAAAAAAAACATTCTTATGTCGTATATTCAACACAGTAATAATTTTTCCAAAGTGAGATCCTGGCAGGTGACAAACACGGAAGTGTGACGTCATTTCAAGCCAAGGGCAGAGCTCGATGTAAAGTGTACAAAGACAGTCAGAAATCAGTCAGAAAGCGATATTTCAAATTTATCTTCACCTTTTTACAAACCATTTATCATAAAACATAAACATAGAAAATAAATGGATATTAGCAGAAACATTTTTATTGTGTTGTCAAAATGCCCAATTAAAACACACCCAATTTTGTAGCACTGCTTTTTAGATTGGAATTTTGACGCATGAATGTGATTACATATTTCACTTCTAAATCGCTACTGCTGTGTTGGGATCTCAATTTGACGTTTACGATTTTTAGTTGCACAGTGTACAAATCCGAACAGATCTGAATCCAGGCTCGTGATTTTACGGAGTTTGCATGTTCTTTCCATGCTTGCATGGGTTTTCCTCTATTTAGCTTTCTTCCCAGAAAAATGCATGTTCGGTTCATTGAAGGCTGAATTATTCTTTGAATGTCATTTTTCATTATGTGCTCTGCGATTGGCGAGCGACAACTCCAAGTTGTACCATGGCGCCTGTCAGCTGCAATTGGCTCCTGCTCAACTATGAGCCTAATGAGGCTACTTCAGATTGCAACGTTGGCCACTAATACCATGTGTTAATTACATTTCGACAGTAATTACATTTTTCCTATACATTGAATGTCATGCAAAGCCTATGGCACTGGGGCACTGCGTGCACTACAAACTACAAACAATTATAAACATTGCTAAATGAATACCTGTCTGATAGGATCAATCAAAACAGATTATTGTCTTGTGAAAAACTATTTTTTTTAATTGCATTTGAAAAAAAAATAATGGTGTACCCAATGAGGAGGCCTGTCATTGTTGCGTAAGAGACCCTGCTGAGCTATCATCTATTACCTTGTATTTTTAGTTTTCCATGTAAAGGCAGAATGTGTTTTACTATCCTGAATTAGATAGTTGAACGAGCATATTTTTAATGGATCGTTCAATTTAATGAAACATAACTAAATGCACGTATATGCTTTTCCCCATAGTCATTCAGACAGTCAGTGTCTAATTAATTGTGTATCTTAAAATGTGCTTTGTTCCAGTTGTTGTTTTCCCACTGCATCAATCTGTATAAGTGAGAAATAATCAGCTCATGAGATGACACTGAAATTCACAAGAAATGTTGATTGATTGACAGTGACACAATTCAGTCTCCACACAATATCTTTCATGCGCCCCCCCCCCCCTTCCCACCACCTCCTCGACTGTTCTTCTCAAACTTGGCTTGTGATTGGCGGTTTTGCTTGTTTTTGTTGTTTGCTTATTTCTTATGATTTTAGGACTTAAAATGGTGTAAATTTAGAAGTTTAAAAAAAGTGTTTGTGACAAGTACTGGGTAAATGTGTAATGTAATTGCTTAAAAATGATTGTAGGGTGAATCAATATGAAAAAAAGTTCAGGACCCTTTTTGAGTTTCTTCACCTTATCTTAATTATTGTTTTGTTTTTCTTGTTCTCACATTGTTGAAACGTGTGGAATTGATTGAAGATTAATCAAAAGCTTTGAAACACTTCAAAAACTCAATTTTGACCTTATTTGAAGCGCCTCTCCAGTCATGAACCTCACCACAGATCACTGATTATGTGGAATGCTCAATTAAAAATCGAAGAGAGGTGAGATCAAGTTACCAGATGACCCTGTGACAATGATGACTTTAACCGTAGTTTTCCAGGCCTCGTGATGCAGCCTACCTCATACAAAACCACGCCGTAAAAATGATCGACACATTATTCAGTCGCTCCTTCTGCCGCTACGCTCTCCGATTTGTCAGTGCATGACGAGTTTAGAAATAATTATTAAAATTTAAATTTGCGGCATAATGTTGGGCCAGAAAATGATCCTTTTTAATTTTAAAAATCATTTTACTAATATTCTACTGTTAGGTCATGTGATGAAATGTGAAGCAAATTCTATCTTTAAAAGATTAAATTACAATGAAAGAAATGATCACTGTAAGGATGTAAATGTTATAATTCTATGGAACTGAAGCAACATTATGTGAATTTGTTGTAAGAATATAATCTTTCTAATTAATCTATTTTTTTTTGCAATATGGTAGAGGTCATATATTGCCCAAAGGACCATTTGCTTATTTTTATGTTATAAAGATGTTTTCCACTTTTATATACTGGAGGGGAGTGAGTCAGTGGCTGGAAGTGAATCAAGGCAGGTTCGTCCTTAATCACAACTCATTAATACACACAGCAGGCTGGCTGGCAGGTGACCTGGATCCATGGAAGCTTTGAAGTTGTCAGTGATCCTCACTAGTCATCACTTTGCAAGAGCTCAACATTTCCAAAACTCCCTTAGCTCCATCCTTTTCGCATCCAGGGAATATTCGCCCCCCCCTCTCCCCATCTCAGCTTTGGGTATGCGTGGCGTTGTTTAAATCCCTGCAGCATGTAAAATGCTGACATGAGGCAAATGCTATGGATTCCTGATTTCTAAATACTTTCAGCCAATATACAGTGCATTTTTCCTACACTTAAATTGATCCTAATTAGTGATTGCCTCCTGGGTGTTTTACTGTCAGGGCCATATTCTGTGTCACCAATCATTCCTATGAAATACTCGACAGTGCAGAATTTTAAAAACATTTTTTTTTTTTTTTTGGTATGAACTGACAATTACCCACAAACCACACCTTTTGACACCTGTAAAGCGCTACTCAAGCAGTGGTGGGATTGAAAATCTCTGACAGTCATCACATTGCCACTAATGATTGGATTTTTTGACATTACATGATGAGATGATATCATTCCCCACCCCCCACAGTTTTTCCTAATTAACTCATTTCCAATTCAAGTGGAGTAAGCTTCAAATGCCACCTTTTCCCACTGATCTAATGTCACATTTCCATGATTATATGTGCCTGTTTTTAGACCTTTTACATGTTCAATGTCTGTGAGGTCTTATTAAATTGCGCTGACATGCTGCAGTGGCATTGCCATGCACTGACCAGGCTTAACCTTGAATTAGAATTTCACAAGAGAGGAAAAAAATCTGAAAAATGACATGATGTTATTAGTGGGAATGATATTTTCATCACAACCTATAAATATAAAAATAATACTCCCAGGAATACAAAAATAATTTTACAGGCTATTTTCAGATTTCCGCATCATCGGTTGCATAAAGGACCTTAACCTTTATATCTCAAGAATAATGCTCTGCACGCACTGCCATAATGTTACAAAACTAAAGGTGACTCATTCTAGTCAGTTTATTTTTAATCCTACCGGCTGATCATGACTGTACTGATGGCCCTATGTGGGTATATCCAAAGTCAGTTGGAATGGGTTCCAGCTAATGACGGGAAAACGAAGCTTCAAATTTGCTTCATGAACCATTTGTTGTATTTAGGAGTCCTCTAGATGGCACTGTTGGTTTAAATAAAGGGTTTAAAAAATGGCAAGTCAGTGTGCTTTCAGACCAATGTTGAACAGAGAGTGCCACCTGCTGGAGTCCAAAAATACTACAAGTGTTTAATCAAGCAGATTTGAAGCTTCATTTAGCCATCACTAGTTCCAGCTCACCCGTGACGCTGAGCAGTATTGGCGGTGAAGAAAATGGATGGATGCGTTATGAAGTGGAATTTCTAAGCGATAGACAACGGAATGATTGACACAATTTCATATTCACTCTTAACAGAGTACAAGAATTACCCACTGAAGTCACTTTATGGACCTTTATATGACTATAAATGCTCTTTTAATAATTTTAATGAATGGCTATGGCTTTCAGCTCTTTTCACTGTGATTGAATTAGGAAAAGAGGACACAATTAGGCAACAAAGTTATTTTTTAGGAATGCAAATGTGCCAGTTCATTAGCCGTAATAAAGAGTAAATCAGCAACAAATTCTTTTTCATTTAGGTATATTGGAACATCCTAATTTAAATGCTCGGGAGGTTATACAATTTGGAACGGATACTTTACAAGTTGCACAAAAACCCTTGTGCAGAGCCATCATCATGTGACCCAAGATGCTGTCATATCAGAAGAGGCTTTCGCAAAATCCCCCCAAAATCATAGCAGACTTTCATGAGACTCCGCCAGATTCGCTTGATTAAATCTCATGCGTTTCAGTTTCTTTGTGGTGATGCTTATTTAAAAAAAAAAAAAAAAAAAAACAGGACATAGTTAAAGGGTGAACATGAACAATCAGCCACTAGTATTACTCTGGTGGCCCAATGTTTAATTAACTTAATTACATTTGTGTCACAGTTGGGAATGCTAAAAAAGTTAGTTACTCATTAGTGAGTTACTTGCTGTGGCAACCCCTGATGGGACAAGCCCAAAGTCACAACAACCAACAGGAATGGTTGAAACAAACACAGGTTGGAGTGGTTCTGTACCAAAGGTCTTTAATAAAACGGAAGCTCTTGTCATGATTAATTACAATACACAAAAAACTCCACAAGATGTCTGCACTGCCATTGTCAGACAAAAGAACAAAACAAAACACCGCCTTAAAAATTTGTTCAGAGGGGGAATCACATCCTCGTGTACAGCAGCCGTTCTAGAATGAATTCAATGAATATTTTACAAGGCCGTAATTATGGGCGCATGTAATTACTTCCTTTCCCATAATGCTTGACTAAGCCCTCAATGAGTTGAAATAAAGTGGCAAGCACGGAGGGTTTGAATTTGTTTTTCCTCTCAAGAAAACAAACAACTTTAATGGATTCGAAGTCATTCAAGGGCTTTGATTGGTACATGATGTAAGCACTTATTGTCGTTCTATTCCGAGTGAGTACTATTTTCGGACATTCCGCCCAGTCAGGCGGCAATTCTACCTATCATAATGAAGTCGCATTTGTTTTATTTCTTTTGCCGAACATCATGGGCAAGTCACAACATTTGGCAGTGATTACTTATATTGTTCACAGGAATTTTGTGGTGGCAGTATGGTGGCGTGTTGGTCAGCCAAAGTGCACGCTCCCTATTTGCTTTCTTGCTAATGACGCCATGAAACAGCGATTGACGAGGTACATTTTTCTCATACTCACCACATTGGCGAGTGGCCACATTTTTGGACGAAATTGCACAAGCAACTACCGGGCTACTAAATACAAATATCCATATGCAAAAAAATAAATAACTAAATAACGACAACAACAAAAAAATATGTTAAGATTTGTGCCCAATTTTGCAAAAAAAAATGTGTAAACACAGTGGTATTTTGACTGATAAGTTGAATTCATTCTGTGACTAAGCTTATGAATCAATGTACTCAAATCACAAATTATAGGATACATGGTGGGTGGTATTGGTATTTTCAGAGACTTTCAGGTAAAAGCCTGTGTCATTATTATTACTCTTATCAATTAATAGCGGGGAACCCCTCTACTGTACTAAAGCACTAACAGGAGGCCAAGTCCTCACCCAGAAGTCTCCCCCAGCCGCAGTCAAAGCAAGACTGCAAATAAAGTGCCTTCCCAAAAATCCTCGTTTTGTCCGAAAATCAAATCAAATCAATAATCCTAAAACATAACACCATCATTGAGCCCTTTAAGACCCTCAGAAATTTGTGTGTTTTAAAGGGCTGGAAGCCGACACTTTAGTAGAGCAACATGTCGTGTGTTTGCATGTCAGCATTACATGATGGGTTCATGCACCTGATCAATAGATCAATCAAACATAAAACGCTAATTTGCTGGTGGAACATTAAATAGTTGTAGGTTAGCTAGGGGTCACCAATTGTGCTGTGGACCAAGTAAGATTGGGCAAAATAAAAGGTCGCTTCTATAATTTATATCAAGCTTCTTGTTATCCCTCTTCACTCAACTTTGACTGAGTAGCTGTACACGTGCAGGTATGCTCACACACACACACACACACGCCCACATGCATTAGCACTCACATTTTTGCAGGCATGTGTGAAGAGAAACAACTCAGGTTTTAGTAGTACTTATAAGAGTTTGACAGTTTTAATTACAGCTCCGGCACTGGGAATCCATTGATTTCATGATAAATGTTAGCACACCTGTGTGCTGAATCCATATCTTTATCCTAATGGCCCTGGGAAAAAGCTTCATTAGACCTCATTAGTATAATGTGAAGCAATAAGCTTTAATTAGTTCCCCATTGTGTATTGGCAAATTTGCTTTCAAATTCACACGCAGACTCAAACGCCTAGTTACACACACTCGCACTCTCCCAAGGACCAGCAGTCACGGGCCATACTTAACTTCAAACGACTGTTTCATCATGGTCAACAACAACATTATGTGTAAAGGATTTAATGAAATTAATATTGGAGTGAGTTATGTCACTAGATCTGAGAGTTTGGACATCATTAATGAATTTTATTTTCTCCCATCCATTATACATACTGTGCGCTGCTTTTCCCACCATTCCGTGTTTCTATATTACATTACAAATTTATCAGAGTCGACTTGCTACATGTAATGAGAAAAAAAAAAAAACGTCTTTGTCGTTAGACTTGATGAAGCAGCATGTGGCTCGTTACTACGATTGTAAGCTCTTTTTCAAACGTCATCAATGGTATGTTTATGATAATGATGTGGCTTCTGGTTAGCATAAGGACGACAACAGCTGTCGTGGTAGTCGGGAGATTTAGTATCCTGCATTCAGTGAGGTTTAAACGACAAAAAAGCAGCAGACTTGAGGCGGCTTGAGGAGTGACTATTATGAAGCTGAGTTATTTTGATAGAAGCACGTAATGATCGACTCTTGCTGGGAGCCATTTCCTTAGGAAAGAACACACTCCAGTCGATGGGAATTGACTTGGATTTACATGGCCTTCATGAGACATTAGATGAAATCTAACAAGTTTTACTGCTGAAGCATCATGCTGAATCACATGGCACGTTGTGAACAAAAAAATCTAAAACCTTTGAAATGATAATGCATCTGCAGACCATGGAAGGCCACCCTTGACCCAAGCTGGGCGGCTACAGCATATTTCATTGATTTATAAACCTGTTTGTATGCAAGAGGAAAATATGAAAAATAAATGTACGATACAGACTGACCTCATTATGAATTGAAATGGTATGTAATAAAATGGAAGTAAAAGTCAGACGCTGAGAAGCGGAGAGGTCAAAGTCCAAGCATAACAACTGGATGAAAGTGTAATAGTCATAATGGGGGCAGTTTCACTATGTAAACTCCAGCTGTGCCCTCATCTCAACTAGTTCAACTGGCTGCACACAACATCTTGATCTAATATTAATGAAGTGGGAGCTTCGCAAAACAGTGAGAAGGAAGACTAATTATGGAGAATTTTTGGCTTTGCAGCTCAGCTTTCTCTTTATGCATTGACCTTAAACTGCCTTGCGCAACTACTGTTTCTACCATAGTTATTTTATGTTGGTAGATTTTGTATATATGGCCTTTTGCAAAATTTTGCATATTTTGCTGCTGTTCACATGTTGAGTGGTTTTGCAGTCTTTGGGGCACCTTCTAATTCACATGGCATCAAAACAGATATAAGTAAATGGACACAAAATAATTAACATTACATATATGCGTGGTGTTAATGTGACACAAAGATTCAGTTTTTATTTATTTATTTTTTTAAACTGGTTCTGAACTTTAAACACTGGTAAATTTGTAGTGTATGAGCCCTGAACTAAATCGGTAAGCGCTGAAACTTGCGGGCTGGAGAATACATCCTTTAAACCTGAGACACCTGCAGCATTTTGCTCACCAGGATGAGGCCCAAATACTGGTTGAAAAGCGCGACAAGTCTTATTGAGAGTTGAAGAAGTTGTTTTTTTGCTGTGCTTGTCTCAAAAGGTTGTGCAACAACATCTAAAATTGAAAGTACTTATTTTTTTGTGTAAGTTTTCATCAGTTATTTTTTTGTAAAATCCCTAAAAACTCTCTGACAAAAGTAAATCAATGATTCGCTTTCATTAACTAATGTTCTATAAAGTTTCTCTTTCAAGTGTTTTCAGTTGGTGGGTTTGATTTTTTTTTTGGAGCAAGCTGAAAAAGAGTGTGCTTTTAAATTTGTCAATTCTTGTAGTGGTGTCCATAGTTGGTAAAAATTCAAAAACTAAATCATTACATTTTTACATTCACGAATGCCAATTTTTTTTTTGGCTTGAGCTAAGAACAAATTTGTTCATAAAAACATTCTTCAAGTCCACTTTCGCTGATTGTTGCAGCAAATTGTCCCTTTGTTAATATTTTTTTTCATTTCCCTGAAACTGTCCCGACAGGACTCCAATCAATCTATCATCAGGGAAGAAAATCACCTAAAAGGTTTTGCTATAGCATTTATGAAAAGAAAGAAAGCAGGTAGGAAATACTTTCACAACGAGCGGTTCAATTTCCATGAAAAAAAGAAATAAATAAAAAGTTAGACCATAATTTATAAGCTGTTTTGATGATGTCTTCACAAAAGTCACTAATTCAGCAAAAACTGTGCATATCTCTGTTTGGAGGTCATTCATTGGTAATCTTAGTTACATCATTTTTTTAAATATATATATATATATATATATATTTATTTATCCTTCCTCTGCGAAACTGAAACCCTCACCACCCCCCATTACTTAAAGTAGAATTCCTCAGCTCCTCCTCCTTCATTCCCCTCTCTCATTGCCTCAGGCCTGTGGGTGGTTCAAATAATTTGCTTAATTTGTTGCCATTCAATCTCAGGGCATGGATCAAAGAACTGTTAAATTGCACTGACATGCCAGCATCTCGCTGAGTCTG
Source organism: Idiotropiscis lumnitzeri (assembly GCF_059441095.1). Lineage (NCBI taxonomy): Eukaryota > Metazoa > Chordata > Actinopteri > Syngnathiformes > Syngnathidae > Idiotropiscis > Idiotropiscis lumnitzeri. The sequence continues at coordinate 10,429,200 of NC_142397.1, read as the reverse complement.
AGGGATGGAGGAATATGAGTGAGAGCAAGAGAGGTGTAAAAAAAAACAAAAAAAACCCTCCAGCTAGAAGAGGAGCCTTCCAACAGTCTCACTGCCACCGTGGTTGCCGCGTGTGAGTGCGTGTGTGTGTGCGCGCGCTTGCGTGTCTGTGTGTGTTTACACAGACCAGTATGACGCCCTCTCTCATCTTTAGCAGGCCAAGTCTAGCTGCTGTGTGGATGCTGCTGATAATGGCTGCAGCCAAGTGAGATAAAGTGTCAATATATAATCAAAGAGCTACTACATGCAGATGTTTGCTGTTATTCGCATTGCTGCGTTTTAGGATACAGCACAACCTCCATAGTTGAACATCCCATAAATAGAACACAATTGTAAAAATAATCCTCCTTGATGCCAACAAATTCTCAGGTCAGTGATAATGAAAGATTAACTGCATATGTGTCTTTAGTTTTTTTTTTTGTTTTTTTTTCCACCAATCATGGGTATCATGATTCCAAGGATAAAAACGGTGATGATAATCATAGATCCGGAACTAGAATTTAATGCAACACAGGAAAGCGTGCAATATGAATGATAGCATTAAGAAAATAATGACTTAATTTTACCAAATGGCTTGCTAAGGCATTACTCATTTAGCCAAAAGCGTAAATCATGGTTATTGGCTGTGATGTTCTCAAATGCATTTGGCCACATCTAGAAAACCAAAGGAGATTTTTTTTGCTGATCTATTTTGTAAAATGATTCCTAAATTTGTTTGTGTTTGTCATTATAATGCCACACTTTTCACTCGATCCACCAAATGACACACAGAAACATATCAACGCTGTGCACTCCAAACCGCTTAACATGCAGACAGTTGGGGGGAGTAAGAGCGCTCATCACGTTTGAGTTTAATTTAACTCCACACGAAGATTAAAGTACACATTGTGTTCAAACAATTTGGTCACGGAGATGCTATTGACTTCTTGATGGGATCCGAGTGGGAGGAGCTACGATGTAACCAGTAGGGCAAGGGTCAATGACTGTGGCGGTTTCAAATAAAGACGTACTTTCCTTACAGTACGTATTTAGTTCAGCAGTACTTATAAATGACCACTAGGAGACAGTATTGCTGTGCAGTCTGGTACAACTTCTATTATGGTGCTTAATTTCTCCTTGTATGACCATTCTGAATGTTAAAATATTATTTTAGGAAACCTTTGTAATGTTTACAATTCATGTGAATGATTGTTTTGAAAATGGAACTACTAGTATTGATTGTGGTTGACACGATCATTAGTTCCACTGTATTTCGGTAAACGGGTCGGCAGGGAGGATGTAAACTTTTTGGGTCAACATTTCATTTCCTTTCTCCCTCACGGTCCAAATGACTAAGCTTCCAAAAAACAGACTTTCTACACAAAAGCAACTTCATCAGCACTTTCCTTTTTACTTTGTCTGTGCTATTCTAAAAGTAATTGCAATTAATAAGCTGCATGTGACACCGACTTAGCACAGAGTATGATCATGAAAAAGCCCATTAGAGTGATGCAATTAGCTAGAGGACTCCGATGAGAGATACACGCAATCAAAGTGAGAAAAAAAAAGAAAAAAAAAGAAGCATGGGGGCAATGTAGCAGCGGGTTGGAGGAGGAAGAAAAGAGCAGATGTTGCAAAAAAAAAAGGGTTCTTCAAAGAGAGAGGGATGGAGTTAAAAACCCAGGAGAGGGAGCTGTGGGAGCACTTGTCTTCTTAGGCATAATTGTGACAGAACTCCTACAGGACCAGAGAAGACTTAGAGAATGAACGGAATTAACAGCACTCTTTTTTCCACTTCACCTTTTGCTTTGAAAAGTGCAAATACAGACAATGGATAGAATTAAAAGTAACTCTTTTCTTTAATATCCAAGTGTCTCCATGACCTTTAAAAATGACATTTTGTGGCAACTTGTTCAATTTAATGAAATGAAGGATATTTTTATTTCTATTCCGCCCTTGTGATAAATTAAAATAATTCAGCATCAGAAACGCGCAATGACTTGGTGGGTGGATGGTTAGCACGTCGGCATCAAAGTTGGTGGTGTCCTGGATTCAAATCTGGGGAACTCCTGGTTTCCTCTCACGTTCCAAGAAATGCACAGTAGGTCAGTTGACGGCTGTAAATTGTGAATGTGTGTTTGAGTATGTCTATATGTCCCCTGTGATTGGCTGATGACCTATTCAGGGTGAGCCAGGAGACGTAACATGGGTCACCTTTCCTATGGGCTCACCACCAGGTGTTTTGTGAGCTGGTTGTTGGCCGATGGCGAGGAACTTGGCTGTCCCACAGATGCTAGCTCTGGGAATATTGAATGTCACTTCTCTGACATGGAAGGAGCCTGAGCTGTGTGCAAGGTTGAGAGGTTAACATGAGATATCGTGGCGCTTGCCTCAACACACAGGACATTGTACCAGTCCCCTTCAGAAGGTTTGGATTCTTTTCCATTCTGTGGTTGCCAGCTGTGAGAGGCGCCAATCAGGTGTGGGCATATTTATTACAAATGTTCCCTCTAATTTTCCGTCCGCTTGAGCATTCATAGAAACTCCCTGAGATTTGGACCACAGTGAGCTACATCAGATACGCACATGGCGGCCAAACTATGATCACATCTGTCCAAAACCTGGGATGATAAATTACATGTTTAATGTCCCAAAATAAAATATTGAACAACTCTTATAATAAAATAGAATATCTTGTTGAATAGAGATTTTTGACATGAATAAAATCCTATTGTAAGGATGATATAGTCTGAATGATATTTGTTAAAATATATAAATAAATATACCCCGGTGGAGGACTTCATTGGAGAACTCAGCAGTGTATTGTTATTGTAATTTTGTGCCCATCGCAGATTGCCCATGAAAAAAAACGACAAAAAAAAAAGCCAAAATATTCAAACATAAGGGTATCCATACGTGCACCAGCAGACTCTCGGTTGAAGTTTGATGATCCACTTTGTGGTCGTTTCATTGGATTTTTAACGGCATGGCTTGAAGAGATGGGCGACACTTGCAATTGTTGTGACCTTTCTCAATCACCGTAGATTACCACCTGTTTCTTTGTTGGCTTTAAGGCGTGTGGGGGAAACGAGATACCGTTTGGGCCTGGGAGACCCAAATGTTTTGTGAGGGTCAGAGTGCGCTCATCCTTGTCTACCTGAATGCCAGTCACCAAATACTATATTGTCTCCATATCCCCCCCCCCCCCCCCTTCATGCTTCAAGACTTCGCCACTTTAATCCATTGGAGCAACTCTTGTCGACTTGAGAGTCTGTGCTGTTTATTCAAAGTAGGCGTTTATTTGCATGAAGTTGTTGACTCACGCACAGACCTTGTGATAGTTTGCATGCGCATTATTTGGCTTAGGTTGTTTACATTGTTTGTTTACTGTTACTAGATGGCTTCAAAGTAGTTTACACGACAAAACTTTAAGGGAAAAGCTGAAGAAAAATCTTTACAATAAATGACACAAATCTTTCATTGTGCATCAACCAAAATAACCACTGAATCTCGCCTTTGTGTTTCATTGGTGCAGGGATTTAACATTATCTCTTCTGTAAGCAATGAAGATAGGCTGGTGGATAGGTTTGGTCGCTGGCTACAATTCTTGGCAGTAATACTGCACTTGCTTTGGAATCTGCCTTGAAGCTGAAACAATTAGCTGCAGTTGGATTTCCAGCATTAAAAAGTAATTGCAGCACACAGACAATATAAACCGAGAAGGTAATGTGTGATGAACAATGCTGTGGATCCAGGAAGATATTAAGACATAACAATACATTGCTGGTTGAATCACTTTCTGAATTCTATCTCAAAACAGCAAAATCAGAGAAATAAATAGCAGTACGCGCATAAAAAGATTTAAATTGAAACTGCCGCACAATACCCATGAGTAAACAATATTAAAAGAATAACATGAGACACAAAAGAAACAAGCCGCTTTCAATCATTGTAAACGTTTCCATATTCATGGCTTTCGTTAACTAAAACCTGTGCATTTTTTTTTTTTGTCTTGGAAAAGAAAATAAATCCTCACTGGAGATTGTATTTACAGAGAAGCTGGCATACAAATTCACTCTGAGTTATATTTTGCCAGTAATCAGGTGTCATCGCGCAAGATTTTTAAAAAATCACAGGATGGCAGTTTGTGGCAACAACGACAGCACTTAAAGTCGAGATGTCGAGAAAAAAGCAGAAAAGCACGGGAAGATACAAGGAATAAAATTAATAATGCTTCATAATGCATTTTATATATATATATATATATATATATAATTACATCATTGGACCTCAGGTTAAAGAATTGTCCTGGCTTTGGCACCGCCTGTCTAATGGACAAACAGATGGAAGGATTATCAAGAAACAAAGCCTAGGCAGCACTGTAATTAGCATTCCGTCATTTTAAAAAGCGCCAACTACCCTCACTCATAAAAGATTTACATTGTTGAGCTATACAACAGGGATATAAAACTCATCCTGGTTATTGGAAACAAAAGGTTATGGCATTTACATGCCGCAGCTTCTGAATATTTTACTTGTTGAGGCTGAAACATTGAGGGGATTGTGGCACGCATATAAACTGTCTCCACCTGGCCCCTATTGTTGTGCCTAATAGAATAGTTGTTGTCATTTTTTGGGGGAAAACTAGAAAAACACAGTAAATTTAACTCATGAGAAGAGTCAATTTACCCTGTTTCAAAATTTACGGATTACCCGGACGACTGCCGGCACAAAGACATAATTTTTTTTTTTTTGCAAAAAGTTAGTTTTGTATATATTTTTTTAATAGATATCGCCATAATAAGTAAAAACTGACCCATGGAATTCTGCTTTTAGGCTAACAGTATGTGAGTTTGGGGAGAATGAAGCTATTTCCTTTGCATAAACCTTGTAGTGTTTTTGTTTTTCCATCATACTCCCAAATGAGTCTTTATTAATAAATAAACCTCCACCCATATTCAGCCGGTTAACGTCATAGCAGTTTGACAGTGTGTGTCTGCTCGTTTTCTATTTATTTATGTATACGTGCCCTTGTTCTTTTTGTCTTTTGAGCCTACTTGGGTTAAATCACTACTGGGACTTGAATTAAACATGCATGCTTGCTGAGTGTCAAATGTACAGTATATGCAGAACCTATTGCACTGTAAGAGCTGGTCCAACTATAGAAGAAAAGCAGTTTTATTTAACTAAAATTCCTCCAATCAAGCATACTGTATATGTCATGCAAATTGTGGTGATAAGAGCAGTTCATTTTCATACTTTTTTCCCCACAAAGTTCTTTTAATCGCCTTGATCTTCTATAAAATAAAAGGACCTTAAAGCTCCGTTCTGCAAGGCATGCCCTTTACAGTAATTACAGTGAGTGGAAGTGGGCATGTAGAGAAGAGGCATAATTTAGTGGAGCTGAGTTCACTGTGTGCATTAATGCTTTACTCACGACGTCTGCTTGTGTGTACAATGTGTAGAACATAATGCCTCAGACCTGCTGAGGTCATTGCAGAAAAATGAAAAGTGAATCATATTCAGCAGTGTGCTGCAATGTCCAACTATAACTTGTTTGTGCACAGACCTATCTTAAATTGCACTGCACATGAAGAAAAGTGAACCTGTAATACAATTGAAAAAAGTGATGCGAGCGTTTTGCCAAAGTGCAAGGGTTGAAATGAAATGAGCAAAACCAGTAAAAATATGTTTACGTAATTAATGTGTTATCCTCCGTTGAGCTGCTGTCCCGCTCTGCCCTTCTGTCATATGGTGTTCCACAGGGTTCCATTTTGGGGACTTGCTGTTTTCACTGTCTTTGCTGCTAGTTTCCATCCAACAAAAACATAAACTTTCTTTCAACTTACAGTCACATCTACGTCTCACCTGCCCCCTGCCTCAGGTCTGCGGATCAGATGCTTTTGGAGGTGCCAAGGACTAAGTGGAGCTTCAGAGGGGATCAAGCCTTTTTCTGGTAGGCAAGCCCCCCTTTCTCCACTTATATAAAAGACACATTTCTATTCTTTGGCTATCGACCCAACTTGAGATGTTCATTGTTCTGCTGTTTTCTGGTGTCGACTGTATATGTGTTAGTATTATTAATGTGGATTTTAATTTATTTACTTACTGTTTTTTTGTTGAATTACTGCTCTTTTATGTTAATCGGCTTCTTACAGGTGTAGCTGCTGTGAAAATGCTATACAAATGAAGTAGTATGTATGACAATGGTAGTGCAAATAAAGATAAATTCCTCAGTCTAAATGTGTATTCCGATGTAGACCAAAATTGGATTGTTGAATTCTTACTATGCCTGTTTTCCAATTGGGAGTCAAAGGTGTAGTTAATGCATATTGCTGCCAACGAACTAACCAGCCGATAAGGGTTGAAACAAGAGCCTGGTCCAATGTGGCAGAAGTAGTTGATGTTAAAGGTCAATTTTGTGAGAAATAGCACAGCATTTTCTTTGGTTAAATAGCACATTCTTACTGGCAGAGCAGGAATTGTAAACCTGGAGAAAGAATTCTGCAATTGTCTTGTTAGTCTTTATCTTGAGAGGATTTTAATTTCTGACAGGTTATTTGAATTCTCCACCTGCAGCCTCCTTTCTTTGGTTGTTTCTTGTTCTCGTGTGCTTGGGAGGATTCCAAAAATAAATGGTAAAATACATTGCCACAAAAGAGTCAAAATGATTTTCTGAAAAGTCTCACTTTTTTAGGTGGACTTACGTGTCTTTATCCAGTTTAGTAAATTGAAGAAAGGTATGAAATAAATCATGTTGTCAGGGTCATTCTTAGGTGTAGAATTCAATACCAAGAGATGTTTTTGATGTATTTCTCTCTTTAGTTGTACATAAGTGCACCTGAATACTACAAGAGTAAAATACTATCGATAAATATGAATACAAGCAAAAATGAAAGACCACTATTCTTTGCTTTCTTATAACCCCCAAAAAAGTATGATTGGTGGTCACGTGAGTGATGGATACGTTAAGATTACGAACAAAAGGCTCGAAAACATATAATACTGTATCTATACAACCTTGGAATTCTGCATCTCAAGTTAAATTGTACCTCTCTGCACATTTCAGTTATTCACCTTGGACATCTGTTTATGGTTTAAGATTTTCACTGAGCTAACACTAAGTGAACTCGGGAGTGAATAAAAAAAAAAATCTATCAAGCATAAAATACAAAATATATTCTCCTCATAGCCCTTCAAATCCACCCTCTCAGCTCTCTGCGTACACAGTGAGGCCATCTCTGCATCTTTCAAAGCCGTTTTGAAATACACCGAGAGCGCATATGTGAATATTGATTTCATTTTTCTTTGCTCCTTCATCTGTCAATTACTGTGCCAGATAATTGCCCGGAGGTTGAACGGCAGAGTGCATCTATTTTGGAGATTCTTTAATATTGTTTGAGCGAAAACAATGATCCCGGGCAACCATGAACTTACTCGGTTCGAATGGATTTGCTTTGTGCGGTCCCTTCATTGTTGCATTTTCATGGATAACAAATATACGGTGAATAGGATATGCTGTATTAACAGACTTTTCTTTTTTTTTTGGGTGCATTGTGTTCTATTGCGTAAAAGCTGCACATGTGCTTCTGTTTCAACATGCAACATATTGTAGATTCAATGCTCACACCTGTTTAAACTTGCCATTGCGGTTGACTCTCTCGATTCGGGATTGTTCACTTAAAAGCCGTCATTGTCTGTTTTAAACAGTCTTTAACCTTCTCTCACTATATTTAATATCATTAATATTTAATGCATATTTCTGAGGAGTCTTTTCAATGCGAATGTTCTAATCTCCAGTTCTATTGAGTTGGATTATACTGACCAGATTTGACAGAGAGCATGATTAAGATCATCTTCCAACAACTGACATTACGTGACAGAAAAGTAATTCAGACCGAATCAAAAGGATCTCTTCTGGTTATAGCCAATGTGTGGGCTACATTCCAAATTTGTTTTTACTCTATGTATGCTTGTGTATATTGTATTATTCTATTGTCACATTATTCGCTTCATCAATAAAGAAATAAAATCAAATAACATTCCTGAACAGAGGTCTGTCAAGATTTCCCAAATATTTGCAGGTTAAGATTTTTAATTGTAACAATGCAAACACATCACCAGAAGAAATAAACTCATGCTGTATTCCCAAATATGTGAATAATATTAGTTTAATATGACCCAAGCTATTGACTGTTTATCCTTATCTTCATTCATACCTGTGCCTGTCTCGACTACTTTCATAAAAACGCCATGCATCAAACCTCAACGGCATCAGTACTGGCTGCAAATGACATGCTGTCAGGATGTGACATCGCTGTCACTGCGAGTGAGCCGCATGGGAGCGGCTTGAGACAACAACGCCACACATGCAAAAAATGTTTGCTTGATGCGGGTGAGGCGACCGGTATTTAGATCCTCAATCAGGAGGGGCCAGAAGGGGCTTGTCAGTCACCGGGAGTCGCAAAGCTGGCTCCATCTGTCATGATGAAGCCCATGGCGCTTCAGTGTTGTTCCACAAAGAGACAGGAAGTCACCGGGAACAACCAAGCCCCCAAGTATTTTAAGTTGTGAGAATGGTGTACAGTTGGGCTACACAATATATCGAAAGAAAATCAATATCACAATATTGGCCTATCCGACATGCATATCGCAAAGACATGCAATAAGTTTCTTATGGAATTGTATGTTTTTATCGGAATCTGGCCATTCAGATGCAAAAATTTAAATCTCCAATAATTACCTATTAAATAAATACCAATTAATTCATTGAGCTTGCTTATTTTGCAAGATGGGAAAATGTAATTCTTTCATTTGATAATAAAAATTTAATTTCTTTAGGTGATGTTAAATATCATAATATCACGATATTTATTTGAATATGCCCCCTTGCAGATTTCTGTGTATTTTCACATTTATCACTCATCATCAAACATATTTTCAAATTACACTGAAACAGCACAAGGAAATAAAATGCAGTTTATAGATAATGATTTGATTTATCTATGGGAGGAAACGATACAAACGTATATGGCCCTATGTGAAGAATTTATTACCGCCCTTTGTAAAATCACCAAGCAACTGTGACTCACCACATTTTTGGGAAAGCTGAGTTAAATTTCACAGGCAACACCCAACCAGTGACCCCCAATGTAATATGTGCCCGTGCTTGTGTCAGGAAGTCTAGAAGACTTAATGTCGGAAATTTAACGTTGCCTAATACCTGAAAACTATGATCAATCGTCCCCAAAATGTATGTTAACGGTCGTACTTGCTTACTTCAACTTTTGAAACTATAAGAACCGACCGCCACAATATTTGCATTTTTATGGACAATAAGTGTTTTCAGATTGAGGCATTCGGAATTGCTGATTTATTGCTAAAAACCGACGACCTGGCTCAAGGCTGTGTCTGCAGTAGAAATGAAAAGGAAAAGAACATCGCTCTCCATTTTAGATTTCCAAAAGGTTTTTTTGGCGCCTTTTTAGGAAACAAGCTCTTTAGTCACCAACCCCAATACATATAGACAGTTACATGTGGAGCAGGTGTGGGCAAACTATGGCCCGGGGGCCATATGCAGCCCATTAAACATTTAAATCCGGCCCGCCGAACTTGAAAACAATTAAATGAATAAACCTTGTTAATGTTTTATTTTCTAAATACTTTTGTTCACTTTCATTTAAAATGTATTCTTTTCCTCTGATGAGGTGAGGTTACCAAAACACTCCACCCATCTGCTTCTGGTCCGGCCGCTCTGTCAAATTTTAGAACCCAATGTGGCCCGCCAATCAAAAAGTTTACCCAACCCTGGTGTGGTGGATACGCATAAGCAGACTGTATGGACTGCCGCCATAATACACGAGAGCCGCTCGTGAGTGGGGCGACAACAACCTCTCAAATATCCACGCACTCTCTCCTTCATCGGCCATTTTCGTCTTTATGTGTTACATTAAAATAACACTTTTTTAGTCTGATTCTCAGAGAAAAACCTGGCGTTGTTTAGTCCTGTCATCCTGATACTTTTTCTTCTCCCACGAAAGAGCGGGTTTGTTAACCTTGACGAATCAGTGCAATGAAGCAACAAACGTAGATTTTCCTATGAAGTTTCTGAGACACAGACAAAAAAATATTGGTGAATAATAAGCTCGTAGTCAATGCAGTAATAAGGATATGCGAGGATGTGGGTGCTTTTAAGGCAAAATATACATTCTTCTCATGTCAACATACCCTTAAAATAATGATGTGGCGCCTGTATCCACAAAGGGTCAATTTAATTTTTCTAGCGCAAATAAGCAAGTAGAAAAAAAGAGACTGTGTGTGTAAGTGGTACTTTTTAAACCGTCTTATTTGTATGTCTGCTGTCGGAAAATTCCCTTGAGCAGAGGAAGATGCTCATTAGTACTTTGAATAGACGACGGCACACTTTGTACAGAACGCATAGTGCCGTATTAGAGTGTTTTGAAGCGTGTTTTGAAGCAACTCAACATGTTTATATGTGATATTATATTTTCTGTCAACCAAAACACACTTAAAATCTACTAATGTATTAGGACAACTCATTCCAATATATGAAACTAATATCTAGCAATATTTTCTGGACACTTTTCAGCTCATAGATTGTTTTTGCGATTTGATCATATAGACATTAAATGGTTTCTGCTGAGCCCAGTCGAGCTATGTTGCAAAGAAAAACAGTAGCACTGAACAAAGCATGTAAACAGTCTCAGGAATATCAAAGCCTGAAGTAACATCAGCATAGTGTTGATTCGTCTGTGAAGAAGAAATCTATTCTGTGAACGTGAGTGAATGGATCACTTCCTCAAGTGATTCGCTCTTTTCTCAGTTCATTTGCGTTTAGGAACGCGCATTTCATGCTCATCGCATGCAACCAATGAGCTGCCAGCGTCAGATGGACGAGCGATTTTACTGAACATACTATCACGCTATTGGCGTTCACAGAATCAGTGAGGTAATTTCCTGTTCGATTCAGTGAGTGAATGTGATGTCATTTCCCGTTCACATACGATTCAGTGAAAGAAAGTGATGTCATTTTCCATTCGCCAACGATTCTGTGAAAGAACACACTGTACTTTCATTCTAATTCGTAACCTACAGCTGCATCGTTTTTGATAGAAATAACAACATTAACAATCCAAATGCACAAATTCCAATTAATGCAATATCAGGGTGAGCAGAAAATGTTTGTTTTTTTCAACTCATTCCATCCAGTGTGAGTGGGCGTTTTGCACGTTGGAATGAATTGTTTGATTCTTTTTGATGAACTGATTTTAATGATTCAGTTCACTTAAAAGAACTGTCATGCCCATCACGACGGCAGCAGTCTCTCGAGCTCCATACATATTTGCGATTCTTACATCCTGACGTTACCTTGGGATAGCATGGGTTCCACCCTTTGTCTGTTATTGTGAATATTCACTTCCTGCTGTGGTCCTTTCCATTTATCGTCATTTTTGCCCCAAAATAGTCTTTTGAATCGGCTCAAAACTGTGGACAAAATAACAGACTAACAAAAAATTGTTTCTGTTTTTCTGTTTAGCCAAAGCATGAAAACAAAAAAAAAAGTGTCATTAGCTTTGATGACATTAGTTAGCAACAATATGCATAAATGTGCATCTTTAAATACGCCAATAATTAAACGGACTGCTAGATGTCTTTATGTTGTATCTATTTCTATTTTACATTAAGAAAGACAAGGGTGGAGGAGGAGATTTACTACGGTATTTGTAAATGCTTGCTCCAATCTAGCCGAAGCCTCCCACGCCTAACTAATAGACATCTTGCATCGGCAGTTAAATAAATAATCAAGGGATGCTTTGTACATAATCAATAGTTATTTCTACACAAAAATGTATCATCTGAATAGATTCCTCAATAAGCCTTCATCCAAATCAGGAGAGGGACACTTGTGACCTTAGTCTTAATTAGCAATGTCTCAATGAAGCCTCCCCAGACCCAGACACGCTCTCAACACAATGTGACAGCACAACGGGCCAAAGAATGGCAGGCGACGCGGCTGCCAGTGTTGCTACAATGGCATGTGGGCCACAGTGTTGTCGCGAAAATGTTTATGAGCCTTGAGACACCACATTAGGAGGCCATCCTTGCTTGTCATCAGAGCTTTAATTGCCAGAGCCAGGTGCAAACAGCATGTAATCTTGTTTGTCAGCTGCACAGTTTTATTTTTCTAATTTCGTCCTTTTGACAAGCAATTTGGGAATAGTGAGGGATTTGGGAGCGCAGGCGGCCTGAGCCAGCGGGGCGGAGTCGGATTTGACAAAGCTGCAAGAAGAGGAAATAGCGGGTGTCTGATGTGCACATTACGTGCGCGTGTGTGTGCGCGTGTTTGTGTTTGTGCGCAGCGCCTACTTGCCTCATCTCCCCTGTCTGACCTTGTAATCTACAGTATGCGCTTACGATGTTCCCTTTGTCATGAGGAATGCCTGCCACATTGTGCGCGGGTAATTAGCCTCCCGCTTTGCTCCTCCTAACAAACATACGCACACGCGCACGTACACTAAAATCAATTAGGTGTCCATGAGTAATAAATCAGTTATTGTATGATACTTTTATGTGATGCATAGAAAAAGGAATGAATGCTTCACTGCAACTCAGTCGTTTCATTGAAAGCCAAACATTGCATCCATGCATTCCCTATACCGTTTTTCCTCACGAGAATCACAGGTGATCTGAAACCTATGCTCGCTGACTTCGCGCGAAAGGACATGTGCACCCTGGACAGAAGGACAGCCATTCGCAGGACAAAAAAAGCATTCACACGAGCACGCAGAAAGACAATTAAGTCTTCAATTTACTAATGATGTCAATAAAATATTCAAATTCAATTTTTATTGTCCAAATATTCATTCTTCATCAAAAGATGTTAAAACCTACTGATTAATTTCTTTATTTTGGATACATGTCGCTTTTAAAATGACAAAATGACACAACAATGAGTCAGCAATAGAAAAGCCATGTCTGATAGATTATGACTTTGCAATGATTACAGTGCCAGTACTTTAATTGGCTCTTTATTTGCCTTACTTGACAAGCGAGAAAGAAAAAAACTTGTAAAAAGGTTGAAATTTTTTGCATGCCTCATTAGTTTAAAAAAAAAAAAAAAGAACTTTATTCAGTAAACAGCAATTCGTTAAAAGGCTGTGCTGCCAATCCTTGAACCACAAAGCAGTCTCAAACAAGCAGAACAATTTGACATTTTATTTTATTTATAAAAGCATAACTCTGTCCAAGCTAAAAAGGCTTTGTGAAATTAGATGACCAAAACTACGAATCAACTGATAGATGAACAATACTAACTGGTTGCAAACAAGCAAATCATCTGTTATAAATTCATTCAATGTAATAACCATGTGAGAAAAAGTAATTAATTGTTATGAAGGCCGTGTTGCGCTTGGTGGCAATGCATGCATTATTATTGCATTTATTTCAATTTAGCATATACACATGTAAATGGGAAATAAAAAATAGCTGAACGCGGACGCAAAGAAACTGGATGGCAATTTAATGCAAGCTTGTAAGAAAATAAGAATGTAGCATGTTTGCCCGGGGAGAAATACAAGAGGCCAATAAGAGGGAGGAGTACAATTGTGCTCGGCTCATTGGAAAACTACAATTCTGAAAACAGAATAATGAGTTTTTTAATTATGTCCCCCTATTCCAGTATCCTGACTAAACACACCCCACCATTAATACCGTGCTAAGTAATGCTTTCGGAAAGTTTTCTACATAGCCCGGTGATAAAGTTTTAATCAATCTGCGCTGTCTCTTCGCCAAGCCATGTCACCTTCTTATTTAATTATTTCTGCTTTTGTACTGGTTAATGCTTTTGGCAGTCAAGCACCTTTGGGAATACAGCGAGCTCTTGTAATGCTTGTGGCAGCCAAGACAGACATCACGCCATATTTCTAATGCATGGGGAGTAGGTGAATGCAAGAATGTCTCACCTCGGGGCAACATCTTATTCTTGCCCAGATGCACACCTGGTGAGACCTGCTACATACTATCAAGAAAACATATTGAGGCTACTTCATATTTTTTGACATATTGCATATCACCAAAGTCATGTATACCTTCCACATTAAGATGGGCTATTTTATAACACATTTTAAGAAGTGTTTCTTTGGAATGATGTAAAATAAGAAAATAAAATTAAATTGAAATTTCTTAGAAAAATGTGATATTACCTGAATACATTATCTACGGATCTCACTGAACTTTATCTCCTGGCGCACACTTAGTTCTCCTCATTCTTTAAACTTCCAATGGTTATTTGTGAGTATGGGTGCTCTATGGACTTTTACTGATGTGCAAGATGCTAGCGGTATTGCAGGTCAGAAGTTGACAGTTCAGTCTGGTTAAGTTCTCTCCTCTGTTAAAAATTGACCATGCCAAGATGCCCAGAAACCATCAACAGTCATGGAGGCTTCTTGCGTCATTTTTTTTTTTTTTTTATCCATTACGCATGCACATTTATACATAATGCCCTTCAGAATATTTGAATCACATATGGGCACCCAGCACCACTGTTATTTGCAGTCTGTCGTCACACAGCATACTTAACACAGGCAACAGCAGTGCATGAATATGAAGGAATTATCTGAACCTGCTAGTCGCACCCTCTCAATAGCGCCTTCATTTTAAATCTGTCACGCCGACAGGTCATTGTTGGCATTGTCCCCGATACCGTTTTGGTCAACTGTATAGGCAATGAAACTATTCAAGATTATATAAAGGCTTATAAAAAGAAATAAACACTGTATAGTCCATCCCAGAGAAGATTTAAGACAGACTATAGCCCTATGAGAATAAGTAGTGATGGGAAAATGAAGCTTCAAATTGGCTTCATGAACCATTTGTTGTATTTTGGAGTCCTGTTGATGGCACTGTTGGTTTAAATAATGGCAAGTCAGTTTGCTTTCAGCCCAATGCTGAGTCCAAAAATACTACAATTGTTTTATTAAGCAGATTTGAAGCTTCATTTACCCATCACTTAGAATAAGTCATCATTTCAGGAGAATACTTGAAACTTTAAAATTAGGACAAGTCACTTTTTAGTGCAACGACATTGTCAATGGTTGGTGATATTAGCATGCTGATCAGTGTAGCAGTTTAATTTGATTGCATGAGTTAAAAAGAAAAAAAAAACATAATTTTCAGGACTGAATTCACCTTGACTATTAAGTTTGTTAGATCATCAACCAACGTTTTTATTAAACAAATATGTAATGGCACATTATTTAATTCTATGCAATTCATTTGGATATCAACTTATTAAAATTGCAACAAAAAAAATTTACTTTCAGTGTTTTTATAGATGAGAATAATGCAGGGTGAATTCTTTATGTCAAGGTTACCTCATTTTTTATTCTCTTTGGTTAACTGAAAACAAATCAGGTTTGGCAAAGAAGCTGTGGTACTTATGACTACTAGGCAGCCTACACAAACACACATGCATGCACGCACACACATGCGCACACACATTTGGTAGGCGTAAATCCCTCTGGCTGCCCACTCCTGCTTCTGCTGAACTTGTCCAGGGATTTCTTACTTCATCTGCAGAACACAAGCGTACTACTGGTGGTCCCATGCCTTGTTTTCTTTTTTCATGAATTTTCAATTTTAAGTCCCAAAAGGCCACTGAGAAGGATTCTGACAAACTCTTTTAGGTGTCCATCTATTTAGTTAGCTGGACGCCCACCCACTCTAACCCCCTGCCAGCAGGTCTTGCAGCAGTCTCATCACTGACTTCTGTCTCTTGTCAAATTCAAGGCTTTCACCCCAGGAAGATAAGGGACCAACTGATCTTTTGGTGTTATGGTGTTGTGAGACACTGCTGGAGGAACTTTAATAGGAAGAGAAGGCACTGATGTTTTTAAAGCATGGTTGAGTAAGACGGGTGCTTGCGTGGAATCAAATAATTCAGCGAGACAGATGACTGGGTGCAAAGACGTGACATTGATGGTGAAATAACCTCTGCGATAGGGCAGCAGTCTGAAACTTTGCTCAAGCTTCATCACACACTTTTTCGTTCATTTTAATTTGTGGCATCGTTCAACTGACAGTCTGGATTCAAGCACGCAGGTTTTGTTTTCTCCAAAGTCTCAGTTTGTGTTCAGTCTGTTAGCACTGATTGGGTAATATGGCACTCAAAAACGCGTGTTTGTTGTCGACTCAAAGGATTAGACTTTTAGAATACAAACTTGGGCCTGTACAGAAAAGTTTGGAGTTGGGCTCGCTCGAGTACATGACGACACGGGTTACGAAACAAGGGCTATCGATGGATGAGCATAACAACCTTTTAGTTGATTGTAGATTAATTGGTTGTATTTGAGGCAAATTTGAAGTTGTATAAGGTTTCAAATAGTGAAGGCACAAACTGTAATAATATGACAAAAATATCATGAGTCTCTTGTTATATTACTTTGTTACTGTCTAATTACTGTACGGCGTTACTTTTGTAAAGCGTTTATTCCAATACTGGAGAGGAAGTTGTCTTACCCAGAGAAAATTCTCAGTCATACAAATGCCAACTAAATATGTCATATTGAACATTTGAATTTTGAATTCAGACGGGAAAATGAAGCTTCAAATTCACTTCATGAACCATTTGTTGTATTTTGGAGTCCTGTAGATGGCACTGTTGGTTTAAATAAAGGGTTTAAAAAATGGCAAGTCAGTGTTGAGCAGAGAGTGCCATCTGCTGGAGTGCAAAAATACTACAACTGTTTCATAAAGCAGATTTGAAGCTTCATTTAGCCATCACTAACGCTAACCACTAAACCATCATGCTTCACATTTTCTTTTAAAAAAGCAACAATTCAACATATCCAAATTCCCCCAAAATGGATCATGAACCTGTCAGAAAAGTGTTGTGCCGTGATTGGCCTGTCTACATTTGCGGGGTGCCACTTAGCAAAATGTCAATTATGCTCTCAGCGCTTTTACAATCAATAAACGGCAAAGCTCCTCGCAGCCACGATCCGTCTCCCATTATTATGATGGCCTCTGAAGCCCTTGTACATTCAAACTCAGAAACACAAAATTTCTATTGCAGACATGTCGATGTTGACGTGCACTCAGGGACTTGGGGCGTGAGGAGACCTCGGGGTGACACAAGTATAAAGGAAGATTGGAGCCCCAGAGATGGATTTCTGTCATGATTGTCCGCTCACTCGCCCTCTCAGCCAGACAGTGAGCCCAATTTGTATTCCTGTTTCTTTTTTGTAGCTGTCAACGAGATAGACGTATGTCCATGTTTGCTGCTGGGGGAGTCAATGAGCCATTGATTTGGAGAACCATGTTGAATCCTGAGATGACTCTCTGATGGATGGTGCCTCTCTGAAGAGGGCTGGACAAAAATATGAGTAAGAAATCATGACTGCAGTGGAAGACCCAATCCTCTTGAAGTCATATTCTGAATTTTCTGGGAATTTCATACAAAATCTCTGCATTTCTGCATGGTCTGCATATTGTAAAGGACATTTCTTCAGCAAACTTCAAAAGATGAACTCGAGGCAAACACAACTTTGAACATTTCTTATGATGCTGGAGCATATTTCTATTTCAAGTACAACTGTTTCTTATAAAAAATGAAAACATGCCTTCAAATTCAATCAATGTTGCAGCAAAACTTCTCTAATTTGCAATAAACACTGAAAAACAACACAGGTGAATGGATGTCCAACATGTTATATGAACGGCAAATTTTTAAAGCATAAACATGTTTTGCATTGTCATTTCACCCGATCTCTACTGATTTACAACTACATACTATAATCAATATATTTAACATATTAAAATAAAAAAGAATAGAAACGTTTGAAGCCTCAAGCTGTTTATTACAATTCCTAGTTGAATTTTACTGTCAAACTAAACAAAAATAATTGTGACTTGAAAACAACCACATAGTTTAGCCTTTCAATCTTAATGCTGCTGCTAAATACATTCTTGATTACGTCCTATAACCCTTTGAAACACATCCAAACAGTGCAGCATGCATGCATCTTTACTACCCGCAAAGAATGACTAATATTAGTGCTGTACTGTTGAGCTGAGAGGAGCTGAGAAGTGGCAATGAACATCACATCCTTCTGCCTGTTTTACAATGCCTCCAGGGGGCCAGAGCGGGCACACCAGAAGGAAGAGCACAATAGCTACTCAAATGATACAACGTGTCAAAATCGCTTTAATTATTTGTAATTCCGTTTATTTATAGTTTTGTCAAGTAAAATATAAAGTGTTATTTTTTTTCCTTAATATAATACTCATTGCATACTTTTTTGTTGTTTGGGCTGGAACGGATTAATACCTTTTTTATTTATTTCAACGGGAACCGATGTTTTGAGATGCGTTACGAGCATGTTCATGCGAACAAAATCAATGTGTATCTTAAGGGACCACAAACGCAGGATATTTAAATTTTAATATTTATAATAATATTTTAATAAAAAAGGGAGCACTGTTGCTCGAAGCAACGCCGGATTTTATTCACCCCAGCAGCAGCTTTTTGTGTCAAGACAGTGACCGTCCGTTCTGAGCCGGCAAGTGACGATTCCAGTGAGGATGAAAAGCCACTTCCGATGGTACTTACTTAGTCGGTCAGTTCTTCAACATTTCCCGTCATTTGTCGTTCACCCGCAAAACTGAATTTTTGTCAGTACTGAGAGAATGCCCACCTCTGTTCATTACGTTCCCCACTCAAAGCATTTTTAAATGAGCGGCTTCACTCCCTTTGCTGAGAAAATACAAATCAGGTTCTTACAAGAGTATAGGAGGCCTATCGCGTACGTTGTGTAAACACAACACGTGTGTTTGCGTACTTTCTCATTCTTTTCCTATTTATTTTTTGCTCGCTTGAAGATGTTTATTCAGGGGATTTTCCATAAAATGTGCAGGTTGCTACGAGCAGCCCAATTAAGGCAGCCGATGCTACACAGCACAAAACAACGCTTGTTAGTTAAATAGACGGTGTGAACAAGCCCTCCTTATTACGTCCTATTGCCGTGTTTGCTATGCACAGTGAAGAACGGATCCGAGATGATGAGTACACATATACGCTGACACCACATAAAAACAAAATCACTATAAATACCCACAATTACCATACACAATTGAAACTCAACTTTGTAAACTTGTCGCGTCCTTACTGTATTGCCACATGCTGGCATCTCATTACACCAGCCAGCAATAATCTTTCGCATACCCTTTGTCTGTTGTTCTACAGTAAACTAGACTCCTTTCAAATAATATGTTTTTAGTGGCACATGCAAATCCATACAGCAGCGAGAAAATTAATAGGATTTGTGCATAAAGTAATGCTAATGAGAAATTTTATTATTTTGGGGTTTCAGCTGAACCGCTAACACAAGGGGGGCCAACCTTTGACCCAAGAGCTACAGTACTTTTCAAGCAGCAAACCTCCTGAGACCAACAAATTTGGTGTCAACATTACAAACCCACACAGCTTTTGCAGCTTGTAGTCGCTAACCTCACAATATACACACACACATGCATGTCAATTTGCATGATGATGAGCTATAGCCATAACAGACTCTCACATGAATGAAACTGAAAAATAAAACAGATACAAGAAAGGTAGATCTTTGATTTTGAGAAAGTAAAACACTTAGTGGCAAACCTGATACTGGTGACCAGGGATAGGAATGATTTTTTTTGTAGCATGGAAACACATTTTTGAAGGAGCATCCCCATCGTACAGGGTGTCCAAAGATAGCTGGGATAGGCTCCAGCACCCCCCGCGACGCTAGTGAGGAGAAGCGGTACAGATGATGGATGGATGGATCCCCATCGTAGCTCAAGTGTACCTTTGTATAATGCTTATCAAGATAACTTTTCTTTGACGTGCAGTGAGACCTCCAAATCTTGTGAGACTTTGGAATGTCAATCGTCAGAAGTATTTTGTAGTAATTGAAAAATAATGCTTCAAGATGCTTCATGAAACAGTTGTATTTTTGCCATCTAGAGGAGTTAAAAATACAACTGGTTCATGAAGCGTCATGAAGCTTCATTTTCCCATAATTGGTACTGTAATTTATAATTGTATGGAATTTACTCAGAATATTGTGCTTGAGTGAATGCATGTTTGGAGCTCCATCATTACCTACAAGGGCAACCCGCTTTGCTCAATGGACCAGTTGACGAATTGGCATCGAACAAACAAACAAAAAAAAAAAGATTAAAAATACAATATATACCGTTGTACCATTACAATGAGTGGAGACTATGATTGGCTCTCTTCTTTGAGTCTGTCCCATTTTAGGGTATTCCTTTCTTCTGGAAAAAAAAATCCAAATGTTTGTCTTTTAATTGGCCAGCACCATGTTTGGAGGGGAGTCGCTCATCGCATGATAAACAAGCGAGCGCCATACGAGCATCATAAACAAACAGCAAAAAAAAAAAAGAAAAAAAGTAGGCCAGAGCAGATAATTTATCGCAATAAATCACAGCTACAATAAAACACTGTAATCGCCAACCAGCAGCACCCCTTTGATCAACTCAATAAAACATTTTTGGTTCAACCTCTCTGTGCAGCCATCACTCTTACGGCCCCTGCTCTAGATTACTGAAATCAATTAGCTTGTTACTTTAATAAGCACCAGTCAGACTTGGGTGTGATTGATCTGGTGGGAGTACACCGCCTTCATAATTTACAGTGTGTCTGTATGCCAAAATTAGTACACTGCATGCAAGGTAAAAAAAAAAAAAAAAAAAAAAAAAGCATTGCAACAGACATATTTAAAAAAACACTCCTACAAAAATTATTGATATGTGTGGAAAATGTTGTTTTTGCGCCTTCCCAGTACGCTTGGAAAATTGCTTAATTCAATGTGAGATAATGCGAAAAGCCAGATTTGAGAGGGCACACCAACATTGAGGGTTGCTCTACCCAGAGTTCGTTTTGACATGAGGATTTAATTTTATTTCTACAATTTCCTATGGGAAATACTTTTTTCCGGCAAGGTGTATTCAGGTGTGCTCGAGGGGAGGGTCCCTCAAGAAGTTGAATCTCAGATTCAGTAGGAGCAGCGTAGTTTTCGTCCTGGCTGTGGAACTGTGGACCAGCTCAACAACCTCGACAGGGTACTCGAAGGTATTTCGGAGTTCGCTCAACCAGTCATGTGGTTTGTGGACTTGAAGAAGGTGTTCGACCGTGTACCTCAGGGGATCTTGTGGAGGGTGCACTGGGCGTATGGGGTAGCAGACGCCCTATTTCAGGCAGTTTGATCCATTTACGACCAGTGTCAGAGTTTGGTCCACATTGTCGGCAATAAGACGGATTCGTTTCCAGTGTGGGTTGGACTCTGCCAAGGCTGCCCATTGTCATTGATTCTCTTCATAACTTTTATGGACAGAAATTCTAGGCACTGGTGCTCTCAGTATTAGATCTCTGCTTTTTGCAGATGATGTAGTGCTTCCGGCTTCTTCGAGTCACAATCTTCAACTCTCACAGGAGTTGTTCGCACCCGAGTGTGAAACAGTTGGGATGAAAATCAGCACCTCCAAATCTGAGGCCATAAACTGCTGTCTTGCCGCAACCGGGCTTCGGATAAGCGGAAGACAATGGATGGATGGAATTATGCCAGTATTTCCTCAATGTACACATGCAACAATTTGTGCTATGTTTTGGGGAAGGCCTTCATTTCCATGTTGTTAAAGAGTTCTGCCTTTTTTGGGGGGGATGGTCTGATACCTTTACGTGCTGGAATGACGTCGAATGATGAGGCCCAAGTGCTTCTCATCAGCGTGTACCATCCACCCACCATTAGTTTATGTGCCTTGATCAGCCATGTGTGAAGCCTGTAGAAAAACATCAGGGTATATGTTGGTGGCGGAGGTATAGTGGCATATTCTAGCTCCCATTTCATACCCGACTAAGCGGGTCTAACTGGGTGAAAAGTCATAGAAGAGCAGAGGAAATGATGATGGAAGTGACATGGTCAATAACTTTCATTATGTGTCTCTAACCTTGTTCTGTGTGCTAATTAATTTTCCTCTGCCTGGCAGTCATATGCTACACTGTGTAGAAGTTCAGGCAAACACACCACTTCCGGAGTGGTATATGTGAAACCTTACTTTTTGGACTGCGGCTCTCTCTTCACCTTTCAGATGTTTTCTGTATAAAGTTCAGCATTTCCCCCGCTGTGTGGAAATAAATATAAAAGGTAAACTTTCTTTTTATTGATCTGAATCCATTTGTTCAGTCAATACCTGCATGTTTGACCATGATGGCCAGTGTATGTTGAAGAAATCAATTTTTTTTTTTTTTTTTTTTTAATTCAATAATACTGTGGTTTGAAATCCCAGCATGGGAAAGCAGAAAACCATCAAAGGATACTCAGTGCAAAAACAGAGACTTTGGTTAAATTGTAAATTATTCAATTATTACATCTTATTATTATTTTTATTACTTAATTTACTACATCACTGCCTTGTATATATATATATATATATATATATATATATTACTTAATATTAATATTTCCTTTATATTATATATTATTATTATATTATTAATATTTTCCTTTATATGCCAATAAGAGCCCCATTGACTCTAACAGAGTCAACTCCTTTCCAAACAAGACAACGTGTGATACCAATAGTGGATAAATGAATACAAGGAGTGCAGAATTTTAGTACCACCCTGTGGCGATTTAGATAACAACAGCTTGTTTGCTTCATAGGTTTTACACTGCATCTCTCCGGGACTGCTTTATCCATTTCAATCAAATGATCACTTTCAAACTACTGTGACCATTTTCAAATCATGAGATTGCATAATTTACATACCAATGGGCATTGTCTTTTTTCTAAAGGCCGACATCAGTAGAAAGACGCTGGATCAAAGACAAACTCAGATGCCCATTAACTTAATATCAAAATAATTCTTGTGTCTCAATAGTAGCATCATCAACTATAATTTTCTTTGATTAGATATATTTTAGTTTAAAAACTGACACGTTTTTAGTGTGATTTTGTACTTTGATAATGGCCTCGGGTGTTTCACTGTTGGTGCACATTCTTCAGTGCAAGTTCATTGTATTGACTTCTTGCTTCCATACAGCTCCCTGTCTCTTCTATGTTAGTCTTTTCAACAAATACACGTCATAATGAAAATCATGCCATCTTCTCATCTATTCTCGTTCATTTCCATCCAAGCCGGATAATTCTATGAATAGATGCAATGCGATTGCTTCCTTTTCCTGCAGGGTGCCAATGAACAAAGGCGATGCCAAACAGAGAGGTTCGTTTTGGCATTGAGTCTTGGTGTACCAAGTGATCACCAAGAGGAAATTCGTCCTAGATTTTAAGTGAGAGCTGAGGGTGGGGTCGTGGTGAAGAGATAATAATTATAATATATGTTTTGATAGTGGTAACCTGTAACACTAGCTAATCTTTGCAATGCTGTTTGGAGTGTATCTGGAAAATTGGGTTACAGCCACAGTGGCTACAATGCAGATGCATTGATTGCTATTAGGGTGATGCATCTCTCTAATTTGCGGTTTGTGCAATTTAATTCTCACATAACAAGTTGGTCGGACTTTAGAAGAAGGACACTTGGCAAGCAGCTGACAAATGATGCTCATTAGAGTGAATGGAGTCAGCTGGGTGACTCACCGGGGCACAAGCAACGCCTTGGCGGGTTTGAGTGAGGGAGAGAGAGCCAACAAGTCCCCGCATCGGAAACAAGTTTGGATAAACGTGCAGCTCGTCACTCTAGTTGTCTACAGAAACATGTTTAATATCGTGTTAATGAACCTGTTTGGCCATGTGACCATGTGACACATTCAAAAAAATCCAACTATGATTGTCCAAATGGTCAATATATATCTATATATATATATATATGTATATATATATATATATCCCGAGAAATGCCCTCTAAAGGTACACCCTCCTTTGGATGACTAACACCTCCCTCCATGAGGAATAAAACCACTTACTTTATGTAATATCCAACCTTTCAATGGCTTTTCACTATTCATCGGGACCAGCACATGTTTTAAGCAAGCTCGCTCTATGCCGTGATGGTGTTTGACGCCAAGAACGGACGGAGGAGAAAAGGTGAGAGAGAAAGCGTCTGGTGGGCCTACGCTAAGCAAACAAAGCCTTGACTATTTCAAGGTTGTCATGTGTCACGCTGCCCATGAGCCTGTCTTTGCTCAAGCCTGTCTGCATTATATATGGCTATCATGAACCCGGACTGTCAATCAAAGCGGAATACAGGGACAGGACCTCAAGGCTGGGGGGAATATGAGAGCAAATTTTTTTTCTATCGCCACACCTGACCTCTATGGGGCTGCAGCAAACCCCTTCACCCCTCTAAAACATTTTACCTAGTCTTAGAATCTACTATGAGAATTTAGTTTGAAAATGTACCACATGTTTAAATGTCTGTCCGAAACAAGTATCCCGGGTACATTTTCTTATTAGTTCATATTAAAGTGCTTAATTGTAGTTTAACATTGCATACAATAGACCACAGTTTGCACGCCTACCACCAATTTCTTCAGCAGAGTTGCAAGCCAAATGCTCTCAGAAAAGAACTATGTCGGCTAAGTTTGACTCCTTCGGGTATCCGTAGCAGAAAGAAACATGGCAAACTCCTGTAGGGGAGGTAATGTCCTTGAAGGGGCAGTAAGATTGGTGAATGTATATGTGATATAAAATTTGGACGGAAAGGATTTGCTGACAATTTGGAACAAAAAAGGGTCAGTTTATTTCACAAAAAATAAAATAAAAATTGAGAAACTGCGCTTGTTTTGTCCCAGCCGAGACAATTCCTATAGAAACACTGAAAAAAATGCCCATGCTGCCAATTATGTTTTTGCACGTCAATGTTCAGGGAATAGACACGTGACTGTGTTCCACTCCTTTTTTTTCAGTATGTTGAGTTATTTCCTTTTGCAAGTGCCAAACTTGGGCGAAAACAAAAGTTTACCTCATTGTTTGTAAGCATTAGTTTTACACCTTTTTCTACTGCCAGAGGTAGAGTTCACACGGTGCTGTCACAACAACTTGAAAACGTTTGAACATTAAACTTTGACTGACAATAAGTTGGAAATATCAAATTCTGACAAAACTGAAATATCTATTTGGGGCTAAATTGAACTCTCATTTAACTTTTGCAACCAGGGGGATCGTTATACTTGTACCTACTTGGAGGCAGAGGAGTGGAGGAGGAGGAGGTGGTTTGGGGATAAGGGGGGGGTGTCTGCTTCTTCAGACATGAGCATGTAAGCGTTGGCTGTCTGAGAGCGAGGAAATGTGAGCACATCGCAGTTCAGTAAGAAGGTCAAAAAACACAGTGGCAAGTATGTTTACTCATACTTTCCTTTCAGGTGTTAGGAGATCACTTTTTCCAGCTTGTTGGACCGAAGGTCAAGCTCTTTTCAGAGGCTGAATCACATTTGCATAGTTATTTTCTTCCACTTCCATTCTCCAAGTTTTATCAGACTTTTAAACCCACCACCTTTATGTTTGTGTTTGTGTGTGGATGTGTGCGTGAGTGTGTTGCATGGATAATGTATGCAAATTTCATTCATCAGGTTAATAAAGTAGCTCTTTACTGTAATATAATGTGGTAGGTGGCAGATAATATTACACAGTAAAAAAGGCAGCTCATGTTACATTCCAAGTTAGAGCAATTTACAAGCAGTTTCCACAAGGATCAATAATGAATTGTAATTTGTGAAATGACATTCAGCAGAGTTCGTAGAAAGTTAGAAAGGTTGCAGGAGGAACAGTTTGTAGTTAACTGGTCTTACTTAGTTTACCTGCCAATCATTCCATTGACGCTGGAAAATTCAGACTTCTGCCCGTGTTGTAAAAAAAAACAACACTTTTAGAGTTTTTAAGTCGTATCACCGCGTATTAACCCACTGAACAAAATTGTGACCAGTAATAAAACATACTTTTCTCCTATGTGTCCATATTTTTTTATTTTTACTATTATTGATCACTTGAAAGGGCATCCAATGACACCTGATTTTGATGATCACATATCTGAAAAAAAATTGTGATTAAATTGAATTGATTAAATTAATTGAGCCCATCCTGGAACTAATTAGTCTGGGTAAAATCTTGTATTTTTATATTCTTATTCAGATAATCAGCGAGGTACACTCATGTAAAACACATACTATATGTAATATGTGTTACTTACAAATATAAAAATATGTTTCCCACAATCACCTCTTTGGTTCTGCTCCTCATGCTGGCATCTGTCGCAGCTCATGCCCTGAGGCAGTCCTCCGGGGTAAATAATGTTTTACAAGAATTTAATTCAGATACACGAACAAGCGAGGCTAAGAGAATTTACACATAGGTGTTCGTCTATGCATATTTAGGAGGTGCCTCACTGTGATTCCAACAAGAAAAACAGTATTTTTTTTTTTTATTTCACTGTACTGTTATTTTTTTTTTCTGCTGTGACTTTTTATAATGCATAAAAGGTACATTTGATTTGTCTTTGAGGGTTTGTTTGTGGGTCTTGCTGCCTTCACTTGTTCTTTTGGCTTGGGGTCAGCTCTGAGACTTAATTCATGAAGTTTCTGTACCTTCAAAACGTTGTTTGGAACTATCGTATATTTAGGGTTTTTATCCATCCACTATATATATATATATATAATTTATGCCGCACTGTACTTCTACACTGAACGCAAATGTGATTCTGCTTGATGTATGTTGATTCATAAAAAATGAGAGGTAAGAAAGCAGACGTCGCGCATGTGATGAAAGGAGCTACACAAAGGAAGTGTCACGTAAATAGTTTCTAAAATGAAAAGAACCGAACTAATTATGCTCTGTTGTTGTTTATACAATGCTCGAGCACCCATCTTTTATTCATCAAGACTCAAGGCGGCTGGAGGTTCTCTGTCGTGGTCGCTCATGCTCATTCTCTCAAATCTCATTTTAAATAGAACCCATTGAGCCGTGGAACCGCATTCGGCATCTCAATGAAGTATTGCCTCGTGCTAAAGGATGACATAAAATGGCATTAGTATTGTAAACAGGTGGACGGGTCAGGAGCAACTGAGAGAAAGTGGAAAGAACAAGAACGGGAGAGTGAGACAGAGGCCGTGGCTTCCGAAAACTTACCTGTCAATCACCGTCGCATGTCAAGCAAATATTTGCCAAGTTAAGGAAGTCAACTCTGGGTAGCCCTTTGGCTTGTGGCCAGTCATCATCAGTCCTGCATGCACCGTTGCACTTATTTCCAATTCCAGCAGACACAAGATGCATGTTTTTTTTTCTATTTTTATTTACTTTTTATGTTGTATCCCCATCCTATTTGTAATGCAAATGCAATGCCTTAAATTAAACATTTTACCATTGGAACATCTATACATCAAATGAAGCAAGTGAAACAGAGACATTTTAAAACCCAATGGATTTGGAAAAAAAAATGCAAATATATAACTCAACTCACTGCTGTATGTAAAGTGCTATACATGGAGCTAAAAGAAGTCATAAAACAAACAACAAAAAAAACAATAATAATGAAGACAGTAAAAAGCACAAAACAGTAAAGTAAGTCACATGCTGAGTCAAAATCCGAAGAATGAAAAATTGTTTTAAGATGAGCTTCAAAGATGGGAAGCGAGGGGGTTTGCCGAACGTTTAGCAGGAGGTCATTCCAAAGAGAGAGACCGGCAAAAAAAAAAAAAAAAAAAAAAAAAGGCTTGATCCCCTCTGAGCCTTCGGTTAGTCCTTGGTACCTCTAATAGCAATTGGTCCACAGAACCTGAGGCACCGGGCAGGTGCGTATGGGTGGAGGAGCACAGAGACGTAAGGTGGTGCGAGACCATTTAAAGATTTTAAAACAAATCATAAAAATAGGCATGCCATAGTAGGAGTTATGTGCTCCCTCACGAGTACCAGTGAAGAGTCAAAGAGCAGCATTTTGGACCAACTGGAGACGCTTGATGGAGTACTGGCTGACTCCAAAATAAAGTGCATGACTGTAATCAGGCTGAGATGTTACGAGGGCATTAGTTGTAAAGTGCGGTTGAGAAAGGAGAAACTTTACCTTTTCTTAAAATGAAAAGAGATGGCTTTAGCAACAGCGCCAATTTGTCGGTCCAATTTAAAATCAGTGTCCAGTTTAAGACCCAAATTCGAGACTGGTCACTTCATTTAAAAAGAAAATAATAATAAATTCTAATACTTTGCATCAAATTTTTTTCTGAAAAAATAAGCCTTAATATATTGACAAGAACTTTATTCTCACAATAATGTCACATTTACTTGTCATTTTATCACCTTATTCGTAGCCGTACCTTCAAACTTCTGAAAACCAGATCGAAACAAGAGCAGATCAATATTACGTTGTTCCAAAGCTTTTCCTCAAGGTTAACCCTCCGCTAACTATTTACGATGAGAAGTTAAAAGATGATTCAAGGTGACTGTCTGTGTGTCTCTGTTCAAAATCAAGAGCCAGAAGCAACAATGGGCTTCAACACCGCACCACCTTTTATAACTTCATTTTCTTTATTTTTGTAACAGTGATAAAAACAGAATGGGAGGTATCCGGGCTTGTTCTACCAATATTACAGACTCTATAGGTCTGAAAAGCAATCTAGGGTTGCCATGGCAATGATAAATCCGAATGGTTTTGAACCTCACAGTTAAAGGTAAAACTATTAGATATTTTTTTATTGCCTCAACGGCAATAAAAGTCCTTAGAACGAGAGGGGGAACGGATAAATTAAAAATAAAGGTTGGGTGCGCAAGACACCTTTGGAGTTTATATGATCCATCTCTGAGCTGCCACCTGGCCGCCTTGGCTTCTGTTAATAGCAGGCTTTGCTCTGAGCTAACCAAAATGTGGTTGGAGTCAGACAGCGAGGGAGAGAGGGGCAGACAAAGCCTGGGGGTGGAGAAGTCGGGAGGTAAAGGTGAGAGGAGAGAGATGCAGCACTGCACAAGTGGTAAAAGGGATATACGGTAAGTATATACATGGAGAAGAAAGACAAAAAGAGAATGAAAAAGCCTGAGCTTAAGAGACAGGTGCAGGAGCTAGCGCACTTCAGGGGGAACATGTACTTAGAATGAGGAGTAGAGCAAAGAAGCAAAGCTTTGGAGTACATGTGCCCTCGGGAGGATGGAGTGAAGTACCTTTTGTCTTCCCACCACCAGGAACTTCTTTAGAATAAACCTTGCCAAGCATTTCCTTTTTTTTTTTTTGTAAATCTCACTTTGAAGAAGAGTGAAGCTAATGCTTTTTTTTCCCAGAGTTGTGATCGAAAGTAGTGGTACCTCTGCCCACACAAATGCCTCCCTCAGTATCTATGCATGCGTCATACTTCCATTTCTAATGCAGTCCACAATTGTTGTCGGATGTTTTGCAACACATCAGCATCACCTTGGTTGTGCGCCTGCATTTCTTGTCTGGGGTGACTGGCAAGGAGACGTGGCCAATTTGATTTTTAAGGCTTCATGCTTGCTCCCTTTATCCCTTGTCAAAAAAAAATGACACAAGACAGCCCGGGTGCCGCAACACTGGCAAATCCCAGAGGGAAGCACGCAAGAGAAATTCATCAGCACTGATGAATAGGATGGATCTGTAATTGTTCTTTTACATGCAGGTGCGCTCTGCCTCAGTCCCCAAGGGGGAGAGGTTTGTAAATGGAAAATAATGGAGCCCAATTAGAAGCAATATTGTGTTGAAAGGAGAAAGTCTTACATCTTAGCGGAGGGAGATGGTAATTAAGCCTGGGTTAAGTTATTTTGGCTCCGCATCTCACGTGGCATGGTAGTGCCAGATGAAGTAATATTCTTCTGACACTTAAACAGAAAGAACACCACATTTAAGTCCATTGATTAATGAAACTGAAAACAGTGTAACACAGTGACGGGTAAATGAAGCTTCAAATCTGCTTTATGAAACAGTTGTAGTATTTTTGGACTCCAGCAGATGGCACTCTCTGTTCAACATTGGGCTGAAAGCACACTGACTTGCCATTTTTTAAACCCTTTATTTAAACCAACAGTGCCATCTACAGGACTACAAAATACAACAAATGATTCCTGAAGCGAATTTGAAGCATCATTTTCCCACGCTAGTAACACATATTGATGCAAATGTTGGTTCTCCGGTGACAAGTTGGAGTGTTTGCCTGCAAGGATCAACTCTTGAGAGGTGACCATTAGGTACTGACTAATGTTAAAAGCATAGACTCGAGAGGCTGGATAGAAGACAAATCTTTTTATTCTTGCTTGTAGTATAAATTAAGTCGTCCACTTGCATTGTGGATTTTGTTTTTATCAAGTGCATTTTGTGTATTAAACATCCTCTAACGACCATGATAAGCACCAACACAGGTTGCATATAATAAGAAAAAAATTAAACGGGTAATTTTGTCGCAGGACGCACAAAGACAGACAATTATTCACACTCACAACCACACTAAGGGACAATTTAGAGTGTTCGATTAATTTACAATGCATGTCTTTGGAATGTGGGAGGAAACCGCAATACCCGGAGAAAACCCATGCAAGCACAAGGAGAGCATGCAAACTCCACACAGGACCAGAACTGGAATCAAAACCTTTTATTTTACATTTTAATGAAAAATGCTAATTCATGTAAAGTGAAGTCTAGTAAAGTCTTTTTATTTCTTTGGAATTAAAAACCACCATTATTTTTTTCTATTATGATATTTAGGGAAAATCTTTATTTTATTTTTAATAAAAACTAACTTTATTCTTGAAAGTCACTGTTAAAATGCACTTCCAATTAAGGGAAAACACTGGATGTCATTTTTGTTAACCGTTTTAAAGAAGCTAACTTGGTTACTTTTAAAATGAAGTAATCAGTAAAGTGACTCAGTTACTTTTTAAGGTAACCGTCACAACACTGGTAGTGACTACTGTCGTAATGTCACATTTTCTCTCCTTTCCGAAACAAATCTAGCACAGTTGGCTCATTCCAAACATCCGAATGACTTTACCAATCTCAAGTGCAAATTGCACAGCGTCATCCATCACAAGGCTCCTTCCGATTTTCAGGTTTGAGGCGCTGTACCCTCTGCCAACATTTGAACCAGCTTCGATGGGTTGCAATACAACATCAGTATCTTACAAATACCCGACAGTCACTTCTTCCGAACTCCCCGCTCCTAACGTCCTACATGTACAAAGTACAAGCCTTGAGATCTGTTGTGTCTGAATTTTATTTTTCAGACTCAAACCTTGCTCCCCCAAGAAAAATGGCTCAAGTCTTGTCTGTTTTCCTCCTCTTCACGACCGTCTTCCTTCACATCGAAGATGTTGGGGTGTTGAAAAGCCAGTACTGACATGCCTTTCTGTCCTGTCTGGGTAATTGGTTTACTTTATTTCTTGGACGGATTGTGCCTGTTACGTCAGTTTCCCTGCTCTGTATGACGAGCACGTGCCATGACAGTTAACAATCCATTCATTCATTCCATTTATTGTTTTAGTTTTAAACCCAGCCAAATTTTCTTTTAGTGAATGAAATTAAATGGACAATGTCACAATTTTTTAATATTCATATAATATTATAATTTTGTAATATTTTGAAAAATAGGACATACTGTACACACATGCAACATTTTCTCAGCCATTATGATGAAAATTACTTTTCTGTTGACACATGTAATTTTATCTTTCTCAAAAGCTGTGCTATTTTGAAGAGGTTGGCTGTGCACTCTTCAAATCTCTGCTGTCAGATTCATTGACAAAATCATTGGCTTGTGTATGTCTTACAAACAAAAATTCATTTTTGTATTCCCTCCGCTGTCACTGTATTGCCATTCAGCAAATCACTGCTATATGCTGGTGACAACAACAGCAATGATGCTCGTGTGCACGCCTCAAAATGATTTGAAGCTCATTGTGCAGCTTGTGGGTTTCCATAAGGAAAATGACGCAAGGCCGCACAAGAACAAAACCATGTTGAAATGCTTTGCTTTCAAAACCTTTCTTAGAAGCGCAAGTAAAATTCCGTAGTCTGAACTGAAGCAACACTTTGGTGTTATAGCACCTGCTATATTAAAATTGTCAGGCTTCTTCATCATCGGCAAACAACACTCTCACGCGTTTCAAAATAAGTAGTCTGATTAAAGTTATTAATTTACGTTTCACGTGCCAATAAAGCTTTCTCAATGAAAAACAATGACTAATTTAATTTTAAAAAATGGCATTATTTTTTTTTTAATTATCTACAGTGAGCTATTATCAAGAATAATAAACATTTGTGCATTTATACAGAGAACGTTATCATGGCAGACGATGTTGGCCAGCGCAGTGTAGAGAGCAAACTTGAGCAGCAAGAAATTAGTCAACACGCATCAATTTCAGCTATGGTCTACTCTGTTTACGTTGCATACTTGCACGTTAAAGGGGTCAGCTGAGAGAGGCTCCCGCAATACCACCCGACTTGTATTTTTTTTTTTTTAACTTGACTTGTGAATGTTTTTAATTTTGTTGCATACAGTACATTGCCATAATCATATTATAATATGCTATACATGATTTAACTCACCCGAGGCCCTGAAAATGGATGGATGGAGAAATTACCATTAAAATAATCATGTCTATGGCATTTTTTCTACAAAAAAAAAAAACAATTAAAAAGGGTGCACACCTGCTAAAGGACCAGAAAAGTGAAGTGGAGAGAGTATTTTTTAATATGGAAAATATTGACCTTCGTAAGTGAATGATCCTCAAGTGTGAAAACCTTTCAGATTTGTGAATATGCATTAAGTGCGCTGCAGAATCCAGCAACATGACACCCACCACATGCTTTTTCTAATCCAGAGAAACACGAGAAAGGGCTATCAACAGGGTCACACAAAAACTTCTGTTGTTTGAGTCATGATAGAGCTCTCCTGTCTATAATGCAAATGGTCAGAAGGCAGCCGTTAGCTAAAAATACAAATAGACAAAATAAATGTAATTTTAATTTTTTTGTATGTATTTTTTTAATTCTTTTTGTCCATTGAGTCCCACTAAAGTTTCACTTTATGCACTTTTAATATGCTCCACATAGTCAAAGGGGCTATATGTAACTGATTAAAAATGGATATGATCAGTCTAGTCTTGTAATATCCGTTGTAATGTCATTAAAAATTGAACGAGTTTTTATAAAAATGAAATACTCAATATGGCTTCAGGTTTGTTTTTTTATTTATCGTAAACATTTTAGCTAAGAAAAATCAACAATTTTATGATTAAAATCGAATTATGCATCTAACTTTTTTTATCATTTTTTTTTATATTAAATAAGACGGCACGGTGGACCACTGGTTAGCACGTCTGGCTCTCAGTTGAGAGGTGCAGGTTTCGATTGCGGCTCTGGCCTTCCTGTACGGAGTTTGCATGTTCTCCCTGTGCCTGCGTGGGTTTTCTCCAGGTGCTCCAGCTTCCTCCCACATTCCAAAAACATGGTTGGTAGATTGGTTGAACACTTAATTGTCCCTAGGTGTGACTATGAGTGTGGGTGGCTCATTTTTATCATTTAATTCAGTTGATTTAATCCCCTAAAATAATATTTTTACAAAAAAGAAATACACATTTGAACTTCGAAAAAAAAGTTAACTCATCTACCAATGACAAGGCTGTTTTGTCCATTTTACAGTAAAACTCTAATGTTTGACCTTAGCTCAAACGTTTGCCCACCCCTGTCCAAGATGACCTTTTGTTGTATTCATGGCCTGGTCAGGCTACATAAAAGCGGCTGACCTCCTCCTTAAGGCCATCACCTAGAAGACTTCAGGGACAGAAGAATCCAAAGGATGACTGGTATTCCCGCTCACTTTAATCCCTCTTAACACAGATGCGACTGTTTGGTGCTTGAGCTTGTGCTCCTTGAAGATTCAAGCATGGCAAAATATGACGCTAGATTTTTAGAACTTCTGGTCCAACGAGCATCAATTTACACCCATCTGCATTGTTTGTGTTTGTTTTCAGCCATACAGGGAGCACTATGGGCTGTGTTGTCATGGCCTTGCCTCCTTAGCTCCAGTTTCCTGCTCGAGTGTACGGACCAGGATCAGGTAATCCACCCCTACTGTTTATCCATTTCACAGGAAAAGCTTTTGGACCGCGTGATCCAGCACGCCGAACTCATCTACCGCGTCTCGGAGGAGTCATGTTCTTTGTTTGTAAGTAACCTCAACCCGAACACAGAAATCTAATATTGACAGAATTTCTACATCAGCAATAATCAGCCCGTTTATTGTGATTATATTATAAATATATACTGCATAGCAATAATACCGAATTAAAATTCAATATCCATACATTTTCAAAACTGCTTATAGCAGGCGAGCGGAAGCCTGTCCCAGCCGATATTTGACAAGAGGCAGGTTACACCCTGAACTGGTTGACAGCCAATCATAGGCCAACAATCGGTCATTCGAATCGTATATTTCAATATGTGGCATGTAAGGGTTTGAATTAATTCATCAAGGTACTCACTGAACGACATGGATTTGTTTAAAAACGGTATAATTGTATTAGTGCTGTCAAGTGATTACATTTTTAAACTAATTAATCACAAAAAAAGTCCATGATTAACTGGGATTAATCAAATTTTTCAAATACTATATTTTTTGGTGAAATTTGTAACAGATATTTACTTGAAAGTATCTTGGAATTAATGTAAAATCACCAAATATGAAGTATATTTAATTCATAGACTGTTCTAATCGCTTTGTTTGATTCTTGAATCCGATCAGAGACATCTTTACAGGCATTTTCTTCGAATGCATATTATTTTTTTAAGTAAATCAAACTGAGTTAACAAAGTTAAAAATATTTAAACAAAATGTTAAATGAATCCTCCTCCTTTTCGGTACAGGGAGGATTTTGCAACCTATTTTTACTGCTCTAAAATAATCCTTTAATGCATGATCATGTGATGTGCTGTAGTCTTTTCACACCTGAAGCTCTGCCTGCTGCTAAATTCCAGAGCAACCTCTCTTCTGAGCATCAGTTTTATTGATAATCAGTCGTGTAATACAAATGTGATAATAGGGTAGACTGTAGCAGCAGTATGCTTTGCAGCGTTCAAAAAAAGGTACACTGCGTACAGAAAGTATGGAGAGGTGACAGCAGAGCTTGTCACAAAGGAGAGGTTACACGCAGTATAGTCGTGAAGATTTTCTCCAAGTTGGCTTTTTGTTTCGCTTTTCTCACTTTTTCTTTTTAAAAGAACAGAACATTTCCAATGTAAAGGTGACTTCTCTTTTCTCCCAAACCTGTCTGTGCAGGAGGATATATTCGTCCCATACCCGTTGCAGCTTCAGAAGAATCAGGCAGCCTATGCGTGTCTTACAAAGGCTATCCCCATTCCAAGCTCCATTGGTGAAGTCCAGCAAATGTCTGTAAGAACATGGTTTTCAAAGAACAACAACTAGTAACCATTCATATCATTTGATTCGTCGAGGTGCCGAAGGTAGAAAAAGGGCCTTTCAAGTGACAGGTCTTTTTCATAACATGAATAATGGAGTTAGTTCTATAGGGATGAGTAACTTTTATGAAAAGAAATGTGAAAAATATAAACATATATATTTTGTTTAGTAATCTAAACCAATATTTTCTCTTGCCCTAGATAGCTAAAAAATGTTTTAGTGGATGATAAAAATGGAATTCTTCCTTAAAAATTATAAGGAAGAAATCAGCAAAATTGACCCTTCCAAAAAAAAAAGATTTAAAATATTTTCTCTGTTATATTTGTCATGTACGTTGGTCATCAAGTGTTGGGGGGAAGAGAAACAAGCCATTTTGGGTCGAAGCAAGGTTGTAATTTAAATTATATTTTACAAATCACTTTAATGACAACTACAGGACAAATATAATTTACATAATAGGTGCATGATTCTCTTGCGGATGGATTATTTCAACTTTTATGACATGGGGGGGTTTAGTTAAATTCCGGAATGACTCATCAAATCTAACCTAAAAATGACCTTATCTTTAATAACAAGTAACATGTACTACATCTAGTAAATCATAAATGTCCTGCAGGAAAAATGGTTGCTCCACTCCGTGCTCATGCTGGTCCAATCGTGGATCGAGCCCTTGGTCTACCTACAGACAACTTTGGACCGCTATGATGGTGCTCCGGAAATGCTCCTCAACAAGACCAAGTGGATGTCTGACAAACTTATCAGTCTGGAGCATGGCGTGGTTGTTTTAATCAAAAAGGTAGGACACGTGAATTGCATTGTGAAACTGGCGACAATCATATCAAACTGTTTCCATCATAAAACCTTTTTTTTTAACCATACACTCAAATGTTTTGTGATTCAACAAGCTTAACTTTTATAAAAGTGCAAAAAAAATCACCATGTTATAACAAAGCTCAAATAGAACCAAACATCCAATGGTGACAGAAGTTCACTTTATTTTAAACATTTCCATCCATCCCTCATGTCTCTATAGCACTTATTCCCACAAATTTAAAGTAAATGTTGTCCAAGTTGTCAAACCCTACAAAATACATCTAAAATTTTCAATTAAGTTCTAAAAACATTATAATTTATTCTGTGGTCACAATTCACAAACAAATATATTGGCTGCAGTTTTACAAATAAAAATTATTATTATTATTATTA
Source organism: Idiotropiscis lumnitzeri (assembly GCF_059441095.1). NCBI lineage: Eukaryota > Metazoa > Chordata > Actinopteri > Syngnathiformes > Syngnathidae > Idiotropiscis > Idiotropiscis lumnitzeri. The sequence continues at coordinate 10,392,541 of NC_142397.1, read as the reverse complement.
TTATTTATTTATTTTTTTTTGCTTTGCAGGAAGAATTGTTTACTTTAGAAATTGCGTAACATTGCTCTCTAATCATATACATGCACACATGTAAGTCATCGGCCATTATGTTTGCAGCTACTTTTCAATATGTGTTTCTAATATTAATTGTTGTCAAAATATTTTTTTGCCTTTTGAAGGTTGGGAAACATTATTCTAGTTACGTTACACATGGAAAATTAACAATCCATCAGTTATTTTGACCGCTACTGTTCAACGCATTATATTATCACTATGTGTCAAATATCCTCTTGTGATGTGACCGAATGTGTCTGCCCAGATGCTGAATGAGGGCCTTCTGACAACGAGTTACAACGACCAAGGCCTGTTCCAATATGACATGCAAACAGACATGGTGGAATCTGTCATGAGGGACTATATCTTACTCAGCTGCTTCAAGAAAGATTCCCATAAGATGGCGACATTCCTCAAGCTTCTCAAATGTAGACAAACTGAAAATTACAACTGCGCGTGAACACACATCATACACTTTTAAACGTGATGTGAATTCCTAGTAGATAGTGTTGTGGGGGGGGGGGAATTATTTCTCTAACCGAAATTGCCTGAAATAAATCTTTTAAAGACAAAATAATTTGTGTAGTTTGTCTTTGTAACAAAATCAGATAACAGATAATGTGTTGATCTGTGTAGTGATATGTTGTCACAAGGTTTCATGCCCAGATGTTCATAAGTCACTCAACCCCTTGTTTGAAATATTTTCTATTCCAAGTGTTGCTCTTTCACAAGTCACTAAGACACAAGTGGCAAAAAACACAATTGAACGAAATTAATACAACAAAGAAACCAATCAATATAATGATTATTGTTTTATATTTCTCTTTTTCTTTCTGTCTAACGCAGGGGTGGGTATAATTTTTCATTGGCTGGCCACAATGGGTTCTAAAATTTGACAAAGAGGCCGGACCAGCAGCAGATGGATGGAGTGTTTTGGTAACCTCACTTCATCGGAGAAAAGAAATGAAAAAAGAATTGAACAAAAGCATATATATATGTCTTTGAAAAACCACAGTATTTCGAAAATAAAACAAACAAGGTTTATTCATTTAATTTTTTTCAAGTTCGGCGGGTCGGATTAAAACGTTTAACCCATTTACTACCATTGACGGCTAAATACGTCAAAGATCCATGTTTTTTTTTTTTTACTCGGCTGGTAGTGAATGAGTTAATGGGCCGCATATGGCCCCCGGGCCTTAGTTTGCCCACACCTGGTTTAATGGCTGTATAATATGCATGGTTTTGAAATTCTGGAGGAAGCACCCACAATTCAAATCCAGAGCAAAAGTGAAGGAAACATATTAACCGCGTGTGCACCATGCAGTAGAGACAGACATTCAGACTTGTATTTCCACTGTTCTTCTTAGGAAATGCTTGTTGCACACTTTTTGGAAGCCTCCACACTCACGAGCTGCGGCTGGTGCTCCTTCAGGAGTTTGACCAGGCTCTGTTTTCAATCGCCCTCTTCTTCTTTACTCGCTGGAAGACTTTTGGGGAAAAAGCTTTTTTTGGGGGGGTTTTAGTTTTAATTTTATTACAAAACGATCCATTGCTGCGGGAATTTGCCTTGAAGCCGGTACACTACTCTGAGAGTGGGTGTGTGTTTTGTCATTAGAAAAAAAAAAAAAGTTAGCAGGATTTCCTAGCCCTCTTGGCAGGAAAAAAGGGGACCTTGGCAATGTTGCCTGTCCACAAGCACAAAAATGGACTCCTGCGAAATGTGGACTCTGGCAGTATGAAGAATTCAGCCTTTTTTTATTTTTTTTTTGTCAAAATCAGATATCCCGCCTTTATCTCATCTGCTTGTCGGGAATAATCGGCGAATATCTTAGCCGGACATTTCTGAACCAGCGGCTGTGGAACAAATGTGTTCCCTTTAGGCGAGGAAAAAGAAGCAAAATGCTTAAGAGAGGTTCGACTTAAATCAATGCAATTTCCTGCTCTTCACGTCTCTGGCCAGAGGGAGCTTCTTGGCGTTTTCACTTTTCTGTCTCTGATAAACTGTGAGTCTCCACAAGCGGAGGCAAGTGCTGGAGCGTGGATTTGTCTTCCTGCCAATGTGTGTCTGCTTATGTTTTTCAAAGATCAAAAAAACAGGGCTCAAAATCTTGTGCAGTTCCTTCACTTCAGGAAGAACTTTCATTACTTCAAATATAATAATTTCCTTTTCAGTAAGACTCCAAGGATTACCAGTGTGTTTTGGGATTTCATTTCATTGTTGTCTTTCCCTGAAAGAAAACTTTGGATGTGAGCTTGTACATCCGATGTAGATGGACCGATGGCCTTGAAAAAAATGGATCTTGATAGGTGTGCTTAATTCACTTTGGGTCCAGATCAGCAACATTTTCTTCCAAATTTCCCTCTTTATTTCAAGTCTATTGATACAGAATAATAGATAGCATGCAACATTTTATAGAAGCACCACTCGTATTTGACATCATGCTCTTACTCTGTTGCATATTACTGAACGTGAAGTGCTTTGTATTGGTTATAATTAGAATGTAACTGCACGGCTTGATGGCAGGAAATATAATTAAGCTGGCGTGATGGTTTAATCTTTAAGCTTGTTGGTGAATTTGACAAAGTGGTATTAGCATCAGCTGGGATAGTATAATCGTGTACCTTTTATAGCTTTTGTTTTCTTTTTAAAAAATGGCTCAAACTTAAATGGTGATGAGTATGCATGTCAGAAAAGGTGTCATGGTTATGTGCCGTCTGCTTTTTTTTTCCTTCAGATCCAGCTGGAGTGAAGGGCGTTCAGCGGCGCACCTGTTTGGCATGATCATCAGTGGGCTATTTCAGGAGTCCGACTTCTGTTGTGTGTCGTATTATTGATCTCCCTGCTATGTGCTCAAGTGCCAATTTTCCTAGACATCTCGGTCATGTACTTTTGCTGTCGTTTTGTTTTTCATGATTCTGTTTTTTTTTTTAATGTTGTCTTAGTTGCTCGTATTCATAGTTGATCCTACATTTCACTTTTCTGTAATAAATAGTATTTTGTCTACTGTTTGTTTGAGTCTGCCTTTTGTAAGAGCCACCTGTTTTTCCCCGTTTGTTGTCAAACTTGTCACAGGGGACTTAAAACATGCTGTGGTACTTTTTTTTTTATTTTTTAACAAAAGCGGTACATTATTAAATGTAATTAAGTGTGCAGATTGCTCTAGTTAAACTTGGGTTGTTCCAAAGAAATATTTAAACCATTCTATCTTACTCGTTAGGGTTATTCTTTCCACCTGTGATCATCCACCTGGTCCTTTGTATCAACCAATCAGCTCCTTCAGCTGCATGTGTCTTGTCCAGGTGTTCCTAATTGTCTTGTCAGTGTGCTTTCATTTACTGCCCTGCTTCTTTCTTTCAGTCCTTCTGCACTCATTGTTCGAGAATCCTGTCAGTTTTAAACCTCCACAGGTATGCCATCAGTCCCAACTGGCTTTCCATTTTTCATCCTCTTTAGTGCCTTTCAAACGACCCCCACTAGTAATCATTGCTTCTTCTTGGTCTCCCACAATAACCTCTTTAAATTTGCTTCACTCTTGTTTTCATCATTCATCAACTCCTCAAAGTATTATTTCAATCTTTCCAGCACCCTACTGGCATCACTCAAGTCTTTTCCCTATTTATCATTGACCGGTCAAAAATCGCTCTCTGTTTGGCCAAACTGTATTGCGCTTTCTTTACTTCCTTACAGTTCACCCTTGAATAGGTCATCATCTTTTCTATGGCTATCTACGCCATAGGACACATCTTGTAATCTTGTGTCCGCTCTTATGTACTCATTGTGTTCCACCTTTTTTGTAGCTAACCTAGTATTGGTATATTTTCCTTTTACTTTTTCCTCTCTTTCTACCCTTTCCAATATGAAAATCCACCATGTATGCGTCTCACCTTTTCTTGCAAAACTGCCGAGCATTCTTCCTTTCTCAGCATCCAGCAGATGGTTCTCTGCACTTCCTTTGTATTTGTAATTTTCACCACCACCTATGCTGCCTCGCAATACACTCGGCCATACCATTACTTCTCAGTCAGATAAAATCTTGCGCGGAAAGGTCACTATGTTCCTTCATGTTCTGGAACAAATTGTTCCCCACAGCCATTCCCTTTCGGCAAAGTCTAACGCCATCTGTCGCTCTAAATTCCAAGTGTACCCATCACTTCTTCATCACCCGTGTTTCCTTCACCAGCATTTCTGGTCAAATCCAATCATGTCTCTTTCTGCTTTCATGGATGCTCTGACTTCCTTCCAGAATGTCTTCTTTTCTCGTCTTGTTGACATCCTACTTGTTGGACATAATCACTAATTAGATTCAGCATAGCACCCTCATTTAAAGTTTCAACCGCATCACTCGATCTGACACTCTTGCCTCTGGGGCATTCGGAACTAACTTTTCCTTCAAGATGAACTTTTTCATTTGTCTTGCATGAACACAATGGTAAAGTAATTTGAAAACTGCTCCTCAACTTCTGGCCTTGATGTCTTTCCACCTGTTCACCTGGACACACAATGTTTCTTCACCGAACCAACTCCCCAGTTTTCCGTGTCTTAGTTGCAACATTCAAAATCCCTACGTTTTCTCGATGCTGCCATCTGTTCTTTTACTGCATGTGAACCATCGGGTTCAGCTCTACTTTGCCTTCGACACACAGTAGCTTAATTTCCACTGGCAACCTGTCGGTTAATTGCAGTCGTTGTTAAACGATTCTGTCATGTTCTAAAACTACAGTGGTTTTGGAGGAGGGTTACAAATGTTAACGTATTACACTCATTTAAAAACAGCTGAATTGGGCCAACAAGTTGACGTTTATTTTCATGGGCTGTACAGTTAAAATAATGTTTAAACAGGACAAGGTATGCAAGATGTTACACACTAAGGTGTAATATGATCGGTGACATTATCCAAAGCTTTAGAAATCTAATCACAGGTTCGATCTGTTAGTGCATGTTGAATAGAAGCATGATTGAGCCCCATTCTGCCATATCGATATGTCGGCCACGGTATAAATGTGTTGGCCAAATTGGATGAGGCAAGTTCCCATTGAAGACAGGAGGTACTTGGGTCAGGACAGGAAATGATTAATGTCATAAATGGCTTTAATGCACAGGTGTCAAGCTCAAGCCTGCACACGTCAAACTTTTAACGAGAGTCTCTCGGTAATGGTATGCCGAAACCGGAGGTTTGTCATTGTTTGAGACACCAGAGATAAAGGCATCAATGTTCCACTTCAGAAACCAAATACTTTTTAACCAATTGTTGAACATATTTTTATCGTAGTATTTCATTTATTTCCTTTTTTAATTTTTGTCTCCTTCCGTCTGACTCAGCTGGGTGGGAGTGTGTCACCCTAGCATCCTACACTGGCTTATCAGGATACACCTTTTTTCTTGAACTATTCTTTTGCAGTTAAAGAAAAAAAACGCAATTGGAATGCGAGTGTTTTTATTAAAAATGGGGATTATTTTGGCTAAATAATGACAGCGGGACGGTTGTTTTTTTTTTAAACTTCAGTGCAACAAGTGGATAAATTGTCACTCTCTGCCACACCGACTCCACTCGTGTGGCGTGTACAGCACTGGACTCGGGCAGCAGTGCAACAGGCTGCGACGTGGCCACTTTAGAAGCAACATGGAGGACAGGAGTCAGTGATGACAAGACTGTTTGAAACATACTCACCGACAGACTGATTTATCTTGAATCAAACTTACTAAGGAAGCCAACTCCTGCAGCGTTTGGCCTGAGAGAATCCACTTGAGGACCATCGCCAAAGTTCAAACATTTGTCATATAATGAATGCGAATGCTTTAGGAAATGCTTATTTTGTTCGCTTCCGTGTTCTGATATTCGGAATGTATGAAAATGTCTCGAATCCTCTGTGGCGGACAAGCTCTTGGCTTCTTTGTTCATGCTTTGGCCCGTTCAAGACCAAAACCATGTGTGCCAACTGGTGACTTTTAAAAGGTGACTGTCTAATTAAAGGTATGAAAAAGGTTGCATTTGGCAGACAGATGATCCACAGGTTGCATCTGGTTGAACGTGATAAGGCTGATTTATTTGACTTTTTCCGATTGGCCACCGATGCCTTTGTGTTGTTTGTTTTGCTTTTGCTTGACATTGAAGCATAACTTGACATTAAATTGATTTGGAGGTGCGAACAAGATTGAAAGTTCACCGTTTGGAGGCAGCACAAAGCTTCGCATTGATTAATTGTTTATTGCACAAGAGGCATCCCGGTTAAAGGCTGTGGGAAGGACACGTTCGATGTTTTCTTCAAGGACAAAAAGAAATCAAATGAATGAGGCAGAGATTGTCCGTTTAACGCTGACAGGCACGTGAGCTTTGAATTGATGCTGGAATTGTGTGCTGCATGTCACACTTTGTGCCATGTGGTTATTAGAGCCAAAGTTTAAATCACTATAGTGTGTTTTAGCGTTACATCCTATTAGTGGTTGTAATATGCCTGCTGAGATTTGGGGTACACAAGATTGGAAGCACTTCAAATGGATGAGGGCAGACGGGGAAGGAGGACAAATATTTTATGAATAAGGACGGAGGGACGATGACGGAAGGGTGCCCAGTTCTTGGGAAGAGGACAGACCAACAAAATAGGGTAAAGTGCCGATCTCTGGAGATGTCTATACACACACCATCAAAAAAACAGAAAAAAAACATTCAAAACGTCTCAAGTGTCCCACCCTCTTTCCTCCACCACGGGAGATCGCTTAGATCCCGTATGATCACTGAGCTGCACTCACATGGAGCACATCCTTGGGAAATGTATTACCGTCCCATAAAAGTGAAACTGAAAAAACAAGAATAACATTCTTTTGAATTTACTCTGGCAGGAGAAGAAAAGAAAAGGCACATGAATAGAAGCCAGTGATTCCAGGACATTTGGAAACAACTAAAGACAACATATTTTTTCTCGGGTTTACTTTTATTCTTGTCATTCTTTTATACAGGCACATGAGCTTTGACTTGATATATATATATATATATATATATATATATATTCTGATATTATATATATATATATTCTGATATTATATATATATATATATATTCTAATATTATATATATAATATATATATATATATATATATTCTGATATTATATATATAATATATATATATTCTGATATTATATATATACATATATATATATATATATATATATATATATATATATTCTGATATATATATACATATATATATATTCTGATATTATATATATACATATATATATATTCTGATATTATATATATATATATATATATAAAATATATATATATTATATATTATATATATATATATTCTGATATTATATATATATATATAATTATATATATATAATTATATATATATATATATTATATTCTGATATTATATATATATATATATATATATATATTCTGATATTATATATATACATATATATATATTCTGATATTATATATATATATATAATATATATATATATATTATATATATATATATTCTGATATTATATATATATATATATATATATATATAATTATATATATATATTATATTCTGATATTATATATATATATATATATATATATATATAATGGTATTATATCTCAATAAGAAGGTAAGGTAGTACTGCTCAACTGATTGACACATGTCATACTACTAGTGTGTATTGTGCGTGCGAAAATTGTGATCGTGTCAATCAATACAATGCATCTTTGGAAAGGCAGACACACCAGTTGTCTTAGTTGTGTTGACAAGAGACACAGCAACAACAAGATGTAACCACTAGATGGCAGCTATAAGCCTCTAATGTAGTCAATCATGCCCTCTGAAAAACACTGCAGTGTGCTGCAATTGAAATGAAATGGAAAATGTTGTATTTATGATTGGAAAAGTTAGGCGGGAAGTTACTCTCTCTTCTTCTGCGCGGTTCTGCTTGATGTCATGTGCAGATGCATGGATGCACATTGCGGTATGCAGCTTGCCTTGTGCAATCACTTCAACAGATGTTACTTTTATTCTATCCCTCTCTCTGCATCATGGGCAAGATTATTGTTCGTATGCTGTGTTTCACTGGACAAACACAGAGGCAATGGCCAGATGAGAACTTGATTTATGATAGGAACACCTATAAACAAGAAATTGGCGATCACTTCAAGGAAGCCTTAAGGGAGAGGAAAGGGAGTATAGAATTATAGCTAATGTAGCGTAACATTTGTGAGGATAACACGGTAATAACAGCAGTAATAAAAGGCAACAAATAGTTAATATGTCTTATAACTCAGAGCTTTACGGGGAAATAAAAATGACCATTTTGCAATCCAGGGGAAGGTTCAAGTTAAGTCGAACGGATGCGAAACAGATGGTGTGATGGTGTTCAGGCTATCGAATAGAATATGATCATCTCACATCTGTAACAAACACTTGCAAGGGCCTATAAATTTGTCTTTATGCGTCTTTGGCTTGACGTAAGGTGACATCTTCCGTTGATGAAATAATGGTTGGTTGCTTTGACCTGGTCGTGTATTTGGCTAACACAATTTTGAGCTCCAGAATTCTACATCAATGATAAGGACGCGATATACATCTCGATACGTTGCCGACAGTTTGATACATTTTCTCATGAAAAAAGTTATTTTTTTTAATTAGTGTTGAACTCTGTATCATGTCGTAAACAGTGAAAATAAAAAAATCACTTTGGACTTCACCACAGATGACAATAAAAATCTATTTCACGAGGCCCCGGTCTGCCTTGGTTCCTAAGAATCCATATAATTTTTTTTTCCACTTGTCGTTTTCACCTTTTTCATTTCTGGTTCCTCATCAGTTGCTTTTTTTATTGAGCTCGTGTAGCGGTCCTGATGTATTTGTTTCTAATTATTATCTTTATGTTTTATATATTATTTCTTGTGAGCCGTAGTGATTATTACTTATTTTATTATTATTTATTTTAATACTTATATTAATTTCTATCTTATGTATTTTTTTATATTAGTGATCACGCTCTCCCTCTTTCTCTCTCTCTCTCATTATTACTCCCTCCCTCTTCTTCTTCTCTTGTTTTTTTTTAGTTTCATTGAACTTTAATGATCTGATTTATTTGTTTTTCTGCTTGACTCGTTACTTCATTCTTCCTTCTTACCTGCCTTGTTCCTTCCTTCCTATCTTCAGGAGTGTTTCAATTTGTGCTCATTTCTTCTTTATGTCACATAGTAGATCAAGAATCAGACGATATTTCAATACCTAATTATATGTTTTGTCTTTTTTCTGGTAAGACTTCCATCCTTCCCTCCTTCCTACCTTTCATCCTTCCTTTCACAATCTGTCATGCTTCTCCCTCAGTGGGACCTCGTGCAAACACAAAGCAAACACTGCGTTCTTGTTTAGGGCAGGGCAAGCTGCCACTCCCTGGGTGTAATCGCCACAGATTTCTTTTCCATTTGTAATTGCTGATAAACACAGTTGGCTGATGAGGGGCAGCGATTGCGTGGAGCATAGCGGGCAGTATCTGGCATCGGCCTAATTGTCACAAACAATCTGCCTCATTTCGCAACGAGAGGGCGATTTCGCCGAGCACACTTAAGGGGCAAAGCATTTTTGAGAGGGCCCATTTGGGACCGCTTTTCAAGTGTTTTCCAACGCTCCTCCACAAATGATTCCACTCTGAAGAAGCCTGTGTTTTGGGATGCTCTTGAAACAGTTGTTGTCGCTTGCGATAAACAGCTTCAATTTGGAATTGTTATGATTTATTGTCACAGAGATGAAGGGGAATGTGATGCAGCACGACAGGCAAAATGGAATGTTTGATGTTTTTCCCAGAACGCTTGTCCACGCTATTTTTAAAATCACTTGAGATTTTTTTTTTTCCCCTGTAACTCATTTTTAGCATATAAAGTCTGACACTGACATTCAGCCTTGCGTGTCCCTACTGGGGTAGCGGGTGAGTCATTCTGTGCATTATCCACTGACTTTGGGTGAGGGGTGGGGTATACCCTGGGCAGGTCTCCAGACATTATACATACACATTTAGAGTCTTCATTTAACCAAACGTGTCTGTTGTTGGACCTGGATTAGTGGCTAATATGTAATAAATACGACGTCTCAAAAACATTTATAATACATAAAGATCATCATTAGAAATAAATACAACAAGTCATACTACAAGAGCTCATTTTAAAAATAATATAATAATAAGGAACCAACCCTGTCTACAATATGATACAGAGTTCATCACTAATAAGAAAATTAATTTGCTTCATGTGCAATGATGTAAAATTCTGTATGCTACTGTCCACATTGTATCACATCCGTGTTTGTTTATTTATGTAAATTTAATAAGTAGTAGTTCTGTTCATCCTCCACTCAAGTCTAAAATCACATTACACCACCTGCGCCAAAACTTAGACCTGGTTTTAGCTAGTCCAAAAGCTAGTCTGCTGTTGGTCAGCAAATTGCCGGATCTGCCAGGTGTGCGAAATAGAATATTTCGGAAAACGTATCAAGATGTATAGCATAGTCTACCAAATTCACAAATTCGCAAAAATGACACAAAAATGATGATGCACCCTTAACAATAATAATATTCAGAACCACTCTAGCAGTTTTCCCTTTATTTGAGATACTTGAGCTGACACACAGACAGTTGTGATTTTTGCACGGCTGTGCCACAGGTTACTTTCTCCCTGGGGAAACAAGTTGTAGAGCATGAATTATTGACGGGCTTATGAAATGATTGAGAGTATTTACTCATCATCTTGGGGATAAATGATTAAATAATTCCATGCACGGGTTTGCAGGCAGTGAACCCGTGCCTGGGAAACACCGATCTGGGACCCATTCCATGTTGTGTTATTATTGATTCCCAACCACCATGAGAGATTGTCAGTTTTGCTGCAGAAATTGATCCAATTTCATTTAATTGGTCGGGAAATGAATAATTACTCCAAATTTTGTATTTTTTGTTGTATGCCAGTGACATATAGAGACAGGCAGAATAGTCACAGTAGATGACAATTTGTTGCTGAAAGAAGTCTAAACTCTAAACCAGCTGGAGGGAGGTCTAAATTATGACGCAGGTAGTGTGGTACGATTTTGGTGACTTGAATTAAGATGCAAGCAAACGGATTCTGAGCTCCATGAATATGGATGTCATCATATTTAATTGGTCTATGGCAACAGCGTGCATCAGTCATCATCGATGTCCACTTGCAGTTCCTCTTCCCGTGAGTTTATTGATGTTTCTAAAATTTCAAAGACTGGGCGCCACAAGCGCGCTGGCTTTATAGGGAATGGGACGAGCTGCTCCATTGGACAGGAAACTAGTCGACGGTGTTCATTACCACAATGGCACAAACACTGGTTTGTAACTGTAAAAAAAAAAAAAAAAAAATGACGAAAACTACACCCATGGGCACAATTAGACCGCGCTTTGTGCTAGTTTTGCGTTGGTCGTGAAAATAGAGCCCTCAATCATGACTTTGTGTTCAATTTAACAGGCCCAGATTTGACACTGAGTTAGTACATTTCACCATCATCGTCACTGCAAATTAAATTCAATTGTGGCATTTTTGGTTGATGGTTTGTTGTGAGATTTTTTTCGTTATGGGCAATGAAGCAATAGGTTTATGGATGCAGTGCAACCAGCCACCAGAGCTTGCAATGAAATTACTAGCACCACGGTTCGGAGATAAAAGTCTTCATCAAGACTAAAGATGCAGGTTGTCGGTGAATACAGGAAGGAAACCATGGCCTTATTCATTCTTTGTTCCATGTGACATTCAAGCTGTAAAAGCTCAAACCCACCCACACCTACCCTACATGACCCAAGAGGAAATGCCTCAACGAAGACAGGAAGTGCTGCAAGGTAACCGGTAGCTGTCTACAAGGAGGTGTTATTGCTATGTTGTGTGTATTAAAGAGTTGCTTAAAGGCATTGGATTGCGTGTCTGTCACCGTTTTCGAACAGTTTGGGTCAGGAAACAGCTGGTGAGAGTAAGGAAGAGGTAGCGGTACATTCAACCGTTAATCACATCAATCAAACTGTATGAAAATCGGCCTATACATTTCTAGAAAACCATAAATATAAATATCATATTCACATTATGGCTTTTTAACTTTTTTTTCGTCTTCTCTAGTGGACTTTTTGGACACTTTCCCATTTGTCTTGCTTTGCCTTGGCAGGCTGGTTGACACTTCTCTCGTCAGCTTTGCCACTGCTGTTTCAGCCAATCAGTTCCCAGCCTGATTTGGGTCTCCTTTGGTTTGGTTTGTTTTGGTCAATTACCGACAAAGAGCCCCATAGTGTGAAATCAAGATATTTATATGATTACTGTTTGTTCGGCGGTTACTAAGTAACTTACACATACGAACATTGCTAAACACAGGAACAAATTATTGTTATTTAAATAGAAAAAAAACATTTTAACTTGGATTCAATTTTTCAAGTAGATTTAACCTGAATGGAAGCTCGTGTGCTATCGTTATTAATTTTATTATTAACTAAATTGCTTCAAAAGGTGACTGAGGGCCAAGCGATACAGCCTAAAAATCATATCATGGCCACTACATTCAACGGATTCATTTTGTTTTTTTTTTCAGCATTGTTCCATTTGATCATCAATGAAAAGGGTCAGAATCAGTGCCTCCGGTGTCTTCATCAGAATCATTCAGCCTTCCTGAAAATGAAGCAGAATAATCAAACGGAGGTCTTATTGGAACAATTATTTTATTTTATTTTTCATTAGACATACATGACTTTAGCATGTCCCATGACTGCTCTGTGACATTTTGGAGCTTGACCAATATACATTTTTTTTAGCAGCAAACCCTCAACTTAATAAAATGAAGGTGAAGGTCAATGGAAAAGTTTAACTTTGTTTGGTGAAAGCTGGAAGTCTTAAAAGCCTCTTATTATATATTGACTTTTTTTCCACCCCACCAGAATCCAAAATGGTTCCATTCTGTAAGTTTATATCGTAGGCCATGAACGAGGAAGTGGCCTGCTACTGTTTAAACACACAAACAAATGCATCACATCTTCTTGTATGTTCTTTCTCTTTTTTTCCAAATAATTTATTTTCTTTTTTGTTGCCAGGTGAATTACTGACAAACACATCCGTTGTCCAATTAGTTCCTCTGCAGCTGGCTTTGTCATCTGATTTCTTTTTATTTGTCATAGGACATTTTTTTTCCTCAGTCTAAATTGTTCTATTCTTCATCCTTTTGTGTCGCCTGCCTTCGCCCCCTTTGTCTATTATCTCATGTTTTTTTCATTTGGACGCATGTCCTCCACCGCCCATCAATTTTGACACGTACTGTCAGGTTTTGTCAATCTTGTCACAATTCTGATTAATTCATAATATATTTATTCTATTTTTAGTTTGTTTGCTTCTTCTGAAGAACTGCCACATCACTGCAAAGCAAAGGCTTCTTTATGGTTATACACGCTCCAGATGTATCCCCCTCATTCAACCCATAACGTGTGCATGGCATTAAATGTGAAAGATGTTGGCAACATTTATATTTACATGAATTGGTCACAGTCGCTCTCCAGCCTGAATCAAATTTAGTTTCTTGATTCCCTCTCCAGACGTGTCGATCCCGGGGAAAGTCTGTGCCTCTGGAGCCAGGTTGGAATTGGGTAATTCATGGCCTATACATTTTTTATTTTGAATACTTCTTATTTTTTGGGGGGAAACACAGTATACTAATGCATGCCTTTTAAACTAAAAAAAAGTCATGTGACCAAACGGCCGCGCCTGATGCATAATAGATTATGGTCACTGCAGTTTAAAGCTTTGTAATTAAATTGCCCAGAAACAAAATAATGTTATGTGTCATTTCCCTAAAACAGCACCCCACTGTGGTAGTAGCGGTAAGTGCAGGCAGGGTAAGTCCTGTATATTCATTTTCGAGTGTGCTCAAGTGACTGATAATATCTGCCAACACACTTGATGCAAATTATCACTGTTAGAAGGAAACCCCAAATATGGTTAATTTCTCATCGTTTCACAGATTACGACTCTTCGTCTGTTTTTTTGAAGATGGAAAGCCCCTGTGCCGTCTTTTACAATAAAGTCGGTTCGTTTTTTGTTTTTTTTTAATTTCATTACCCATGGCTTTAAAAAGCTTGGGAGATGGCAGATGGAAAATGTTGGAACTACACTTGCTAGCATTTCATGGTTTTTAAAGCCTTGTTCTCAGAGCTCAGGCGGCGACGTGTCCGAAACATTCTAATCAATGTCTATTCAATGATAATCGTATATAAATAAATAAATAAATAATTTAAAAATGTGTGGTAAATCAAATTGTGAAGTGTTGAGTTCAGCTGTGAAAGTGCCATTGAGAAATTTAGCCCCATACCAGGCTGACATGGCCAAGCGATTTTTTTTTCAATCGCAACATTTGACAAAATCAAATTATGTTCAACATAAGTGGTTAGGCTAACATATTAGCGATAATTTTTGACTTGTCCTCCCCTGTTTGTGTTTAAAAAGGACATGAGCTTGATTACTTTGACATAAGAGCGCTTTTAAGAGGTGTGTGTGTTTGTCAGTGGGCTGAATTTATTCTTGGCCTTTCTTCCATGTATTGCCTCTTTGTGTAGAATGTAATAAGTACATTATGCTTATTCATGTTATTATTAGCAGCAGCAACATCAATGGTGAATGTTAAAGCAGAGGTGTCACTGAGGGATCGGGTGACCCCCGTCATGGCGGATGTGGTAAAGAGGAAGATGAACCGGCAATAACCAGACTGGGTGAGATGTGTGTCAGGATGCCAAACTGTAGACAAATGTATTATGCATAGAATGTTACAAGCGGAGGCCCTCACAATCTTCACAACAAAAATGTTCATACTATACGTATAGTTTTTTGGTCTCTGATTGAGAACAATGCTTGAATATTTTTGCATGTCAAAAAGTTGAGTCTGAGAGGAATAGTATGTGCTAGAAAAGTGGTCCAGGGGGAATAAGCAGGTAACAGGAGATGCTCCATCGGGACTGAAGGTGGTGGGGAAACCGGTGAAAGATGCTGTCACCCCCACATCCTTGACCTCCACGTACCACCCCTTGTAAAATTCCACACGAGCAAATGCAACAAGAGAGACGCCACAAAAACAAACACCCCGTTCCCCCTCGGCCCATTAAACATTTCACGCCAGATCCATTTAAGAATCTCATATAATCCCTCCAATGTTGTTTCTTTAGTTAGGGGGGAATATGATTATTGCTCAAAAGCTGATAACAGTTAATGTGTTGCACTTTTTAATCATCTTTTGACATTAACTGGAAGCAGCTGGCCACGGCATTTATAGAATGGTCTGAAATATCATTATATCGCATTTCCAGCTGCTGAGAGAGAGAGCAGCATCTGGCAGGCAGCCTGTTCTCGCTTGGAAGCATATTTCCCCCCTCCCCACTCTCTGTATATGAAAATATTGTATGCATTATACGGTGTTACGTGGAGCTACAGTTAAGTTAGTCTCAATTAAGCTCACACTGCATCAACAAAGAAGCAACCACTGCTTCTGCTTGCTTCCGTATCATAACGGCAATTTGCTTCATAGTTGATTGTTAAGATTATTTGCCATTGTGTTGAATAATCATGTCTGAGCGCAACTGAGCAAAAATGGTGTGCATTCTTTGGCCACAATCAGCAGAGGCATTGCTGATATTATAAAAAACACAAGTCGAAAGAGCAATTTAGGTATTTGTGTTTCTTTGTTGTGAAATATATAGCCAGCCTGAGACTTAACTTGGAAGATCCGTGAAATCCCCACCGCCCACCCGATTTTATGGAAAAGAGTTCCTTGAAATTGTACTTTTCAAACGCACAATCCCCACATGTTTTAGCTATTGTAGATGGTTCAATCTTGAATATTTTACAGATGAAATGGAAACCCTCATGGAGAAGAGGCACCAAGGATTCATAACGCCTACCTGACATAGTCAAACTTGCTGATCTTATTTTTTTCCGTATCCCTCAAACGGAAAGAGTCGAGGTGATGACATGATATGATTTCGATCTTTTTTTCCTGAAAGCTTTTTCTGTCAGCATGTCATTGGTTTCAATGACACTGCCTTCAAACAGCTTCTAATGTAAATTTAGAATGAAATATTGCAACTTTAGGCATCATGTAGGTCATGACTCGTGATGGGTAAATGAAGCTTCAAATCTGCTTTATGAAACAGTTGTAGTATTTTTGGACACCAGCAGATGGCACTCTCGGTTCAACATTGGGCTGAAAGCACACTGACTTGACATTTTTTAAACTCTTTAAACCAACAGTGCCATCTACAGGACTCCAAAATACAACAAATGGTTTATGAAGCGAATTTGAAGCTTCATTTTCCCATCACTAATCACGCCACCTGTTGTTAGTGCAATTTTTAACTTTCACTTAAGATTTTGGAACAGTTAAAATATTGTTGACACTATGCCAGATGTAGTAGCCGAGTGTCAAGTTCCTGGCCAAAAGGAAATTGGACTGCTAAAATCATCGACTCAAACAAAAATGGATTAAAAAAAATGTCATTCATCCTCCAACTATATCACAAGATCACTGTGCTTAATTTGAAGGAAAACCAGTGGCAGATTGTCAATAAAAAGCAGCAGGGCACCACCCATGTGAGTTACATTGAAAAGGGACAAGGCGAGTATAAAAAGAAGAACATCCCTGATCGGCTCGCATTAAAAGTATGACATGCACGGTTGGTCCACGTGCAAGATGCACGTATTGGGCACCATTGGGATCTGAATTCCACCGCCCACAAACAAAAACATTTCAATGGAGTTTCTGATAAAGTTGGCGTCATTTCTTGTCTGGTTCTGACTGGCTGCTGACTTCAACGGGAAACTTGCCAAATCCAATATGAGTGTCTGTATTTAATTCATGTAAAGTGTAGCATTAAATGTTCTGTTTTGATCAGAAACTTTTCTTTTCTTGAATTTATACATGTTTTAACAACCATGTGTCGCACATCGGTGCTTGTGATGCTCTAGAGCACTGGTGTCCAACTCTAGGCCCAGGGGCCAGATCTGGCCATCATCCTCATTTTATGTGGCCCGCGAGGGGCAAAGCATCTGCATCAACTTTCTGTTTCTGGCACATTTTCTCCACTTTTAAAAACATTGAGATATGAGCTATTGCTATTTATTTGTTACCAAGCCTTCCCTTTTAAAATAAAATGAAAAATTGTTGAATGAACAATTACTGACTTGGTTCTAATTTAAAAACTGGCTTTCCATCATTTTTTGTAAGGTGACCATTCATTTATATGGGTTCATAGTCATCACGGCCCTCTGAGGGAAACCATAACAACGATTTGGCCCTTCCCCAAAAATGTGTTTGACTCCCCTGCTCTAAGGCCTCAGGTTGCAGACCCTTGCGAGAGTTTATCATAATATGAAAAAAATAAAGGAAAATTACACAGATAAACAGATAAAACACAGTTTCTGGAGACTTGTGTTTAATATGACCTCCCTTTAGACTTGAGAACTTTTTTTGGCGGGCGGGGCTTCCTTTAACCTAAATGTTATCGAGCTCTCATTATTGTCATTTCCAATACTAGTCTGTCTTATTTCTGCTGTCAAAATGTCTGCTGGCGGAAATGAGTCAGTCCAATGCATCTGTAATAGATGCGTTTAATTAATCGTTGGTATCTTCAGTAGTGTGTTTTTTTTATCTCAATCCATCCACTGGCACGTGTGAAAGACAGAAACAATCATTTTCAGTGGTCTCTTTGCTTGATTTAGATGGTGTTTGCCTTAAAAGCTTGATGCAACGTTGACTCATATGCATCGGAACAAGTGGCCGCCTTGCTTCCTTTGGTGTCAGCGCGGCACGTTCCAGTGAGCTGCACATTAAGACCCGCTCTGGAACGTGCTCTGTTGCTGTTGGAGTGCCAATGGCCACATATTTTGGCCACATGTGTGCTTGAGAGACAAAAGCCCAAATGGAACACACATTGGGACATGAGAAGTGCTGCGTGTGCTATTGCATTCTTGGAAGCAGACTCAAAGGCAGACAGAGGAAATGACTGCCACGGGATGAATGGTAATTCTTTTTTTTTTTTTTTTAAACACATCACATTGTTATCATTTTATTTCTGATTTCTTTTTTTTTTTTAGTTTGGACACTGATTCGTTGCACTGACCGACAGACAGAGGGCAGCATTTATCTATAAAACGAAAACCATACTTATTGCCCACAGACCAGTTGATATCTTCATATTGTCCATGTACAGCTGATCTATACATTGAATGCATTTTATCAATATGGTTGAAAGGACACTTTACGATATGCTTAATGAGGCATCCTTATTCCATGAAATAATGTGTGAATGTTTAAGAACTCTATGATCCTTATTTCACTACATTGACTCCTTTCATATTATATGGATGATTGTGTTAAAATGTGAAGACTTGAGATGCTAACAAATGGCAGTGAAGCAGAACGAGTTTGTTTCTTGACGTGTCAGGTGACCGTGGGATGAGGACACATTTTAATTCGAGCAGAGACAATGAGGGCTACTGCAACAAAGTCTAGACTGTGGAGTATGATCCTGCAATGTTAAGAGCTAAGGTTAGCATGTGTCATAGCATCATTTTAGCCATATAGTCTAGGTTCACCCATTTGGTATCTTCTGGCAGAGTTGGAACAATGGATACCCGTTTTTGTGTTAAATGACATCAAATGTTCATTTATTTATTGTCGCATGTTTATCATCACTTTTAATTACTCCTCATCACAATCAGCACACAGCACAAATTTGCTTATTGGCTTGAACAGTGGAGCAAAGGGGGAAGAGTACATGTTTAAATTACTATAAAGGAACAAGAAGTACTTTCTGGTGTCCCTCAAGGCCTAGTATAAGAGCCCACACGGGATTGGAATAAAAGCTCACTCCTTTATATGGGAAATAATTATAGAAATGCATATGAAATTATTTGTTTTCTGGTTTGAGTTTCAATCATGAGCATCCAAATCACGCATGGTTGAAGTGTGCAGTTTAAAAGATATGCCTACAACTTGAAAGTTTTTCATGTTGCTCATTGACAAAACATTGTTGGCTTTGTGTGATTATTAAGTGGGCTGAGACAAAAACCAGACTGTGCACGTATATTCCCCATAGCAAACCTGTTTGAAAAAAAAAAAAGAGTGTAACATTTCGAAGCAGATCCGTTCAGTTTACTTTTAACTATTTCGGCCCGTCTGTCTCACACCTGGTTTGCTGAGTGTGGCGCTGAACAGAGCACTCTCTGTTCTGGGCCCAGACAAATCAGCCGAGCCATACGGAAAATAAATCAGCTCCACATTCATTAAACATAAAAAAAAAAAAAAACTGTGGGCAGATTTTTTTCATCATTGGATTTCTCAACCATTTTCCCCTTGGACAAGTTAACTCTCAATGGCCATTCTTCTTTTTTTTGGGGGGGGGTGGGGGTGACTTGGGGAATACCAAAGGTTCTTCCACTGTATCTTGAGCTTTGTATCTCTGGCTCATTTGTTCTGCTGCCGTTTATGAGACATCGTGAGAATTGGGGGCCTAAAAATGGTTGCACAGTTACCCGGGGAAATGCACCCTGCCGTAGCAGCCTGGGCTCTTTGAACCAACACAGATCTATCTGTACAAGCAAAGAAGGCCCTCAAGGAAATAATGAGGCTAATGGGCGATGTAAGTGGCCCTTTTTATCCTCATCATCTTTGATGCAACACCCATCCATCTTGTTGGCGAGATTCATGTTTGCATTGCAAGTGCACGCTGAGGTCACAAAGCAGAGCAACTGTGAAAGCAAAGTACCCAAACCTAGGCCAGTGTGCTGATTCTCACCCCCTTTCCTTTGTGAAACTCCGCTGTAAGAACATTCGGGGTTTTGAAGCCGCAGAGCCAACGTCTGCAAATAACAAGCGGTGGTTGTATTTCTTGTTGTTATTGCTGGAACATGACTGGGCCCTTTGAGGAGTATCACCTGTCTCACACAAATCCACCGGCCTTGGCTGTGCCCCCCCCATTAAAATGCTGACTAAGTTTGAGCGACGCTCACCTTCATCCTCTCAGCATCCTTTGAGGAAGGAAGCTGGGAAGTCTGCATAAGTGTCCCGAAAGCTTTATCATCTCCTGCAGGGACACTGGTTATTTTTGGACTGAGTAGGGTGGCAGATCACGTTACCACTACAAGAAGACCCCTCAGACAGGAAATCACCCAGCAGCGCTTGCATTTTTGGCACTCAGCCCAGCTGACTGGTGGGTGATTCATCCCCGCCGTGCATGCGGTGATCAGAGAGAGGAAAGCCCAACAGAACAAGAGAGCCATCTTCTTTTCAACTCCGGATGACCTCCTCCCTGCTGAAATCTCCACACACCAGCCAAGTGCCCAGAGTGACTTGAATACATAACCGCACCCACGCAACAATCTGGGGCAAGCGGGATGCCATCATTTTTTTCACCAAGCAACAATGTAGTAATTTTTTTTGTTGTTGGATTGTCTTGCTCAAGCAACAACAGGGCACACATTGCATTGTTTGTTGTTGTGCTTGAATTTCAATTTTTTATGCTCACAAGTCAGCACCAAAAATACACTGTTAAGTTCCTCCAGCTCATTCAGTTGAAAGCATCTAGCAGCTGTATTCAGTTCTCTCCAAACTTACTGTACCAGATGTGTCAGAAAAGTTCCAAGACTGATGCTAAATAAGATATGCTTCAAGACCAAACTTGGTGTCAGTTCCGCCTTGGAAGTAATCCCCCTGGAGTTTGTTACATTTTCCCAGCCTTCTCTGCCATGCACTCTAAGAATGAGTCTTCAGGGCCCACTTGTTCAAAAGGTGTAATCTACATCTAAATTATCCAGACATTGAAATCCTATTTTTTTTTTTTTTAACTACGCATGATCACATTATCCGTTTTATCTCAGATGCTCAAAGCAAAATTGATCTCGATCCTAATTTTTAAGAAAACAAAAAAAATAGTGGTCTAAATTTGATTAAACAACAGCAACAAAAAAGAAACCTGTCAGCAAAGCCAACATGGGGTTAATTAAAGTGTATTTATTACAAGAAAAGAAAGTCCAGAATATACAAATACCTAATTTTCATGGGTTAGTGTTCTTGGTTAGAGCATATATGTGAGCTATTGAGGGTTTAAACTGAGTTCCAAAGAGACACTATGGGCTTCAAATACTTTTGAGTGGTATTGTCCTGCACAAAAATTGCTTCTGAGCTGAATATCCGTCCCTATGATGAAGTCCATGATGCACCTGAGGCCTCGACAATGAAAACATACTTCGTCTCATATACGCGGTGACTGGACATGTAGTAAGGATGCTAAGCAATCTATAATTTCTACTGAGTGGTTTGGAAATCACTTGCCGACCCATTTTCAAAAATGCATCCAATCCATTATCCAAAACACGTTCAGTTTACTTTTGAACAACTGGATCCTGAATTTGGATTTCCTCCACCTCTTCAAAAGGGACAACTTTGCTGAAACTCTTGGGCTTCAGAATGATGAAAAAGTTAGACGGAGCTCCTTTTGGAAGAGTAGATGACAATGTTCTTCTCTGCCAGGAACTGTCGGATGCTCAGGGCGTTATGCTGAGCAAGTGATTTGTTATTGTGAACACACTGAATTCTTTTTTTTAATGTAACCTCACTGTGCAATAAACCCCAAGCTTGTTTTTTTCCACTTGAAGTTGTCATTAACCTCCATCAATTTATAAGTTCTGCAATCAAAATGACAAAACGTGACATTAGCAGGTTAAAGGTCATCTGTGACATTAACAGCTAAGTCATGCTTGCAAAACACCCCCCAAAAGAAGCAATTCTTCCCCATCTGCAATCTTCTTGTCAAGTGTCGAAGGTCAAACTTTAGTAGTAATGACCAAAAATCATCATCCATCCATCCATTTTCAATAATGCTTGTTCTAAGAGTCTTAGGGTGACACGGCAGGGAAAACCCTGGATTTGGTTTGCAACAGACCACATTGAGTCAACCGTCAAGAAACCCCTCGGTAAGTGATTTGGTATTTTAAGTGCGTATTCATGCGTTTTGCCAATGTGTCAGACAATAAATGACAACACAATAAGCAAAAACATCTGTCTGTCTTAACACAAACATGAAATATTGAGTGCATTGCAAGTATATCTGGTTATGTACCGTATGCTAGACCATTATTGAACCATTCATCATGAATTGGACTTGCAAATGAGTCGCCCTAATCGTTTCACAACCCAAAATTACAATTACCAACAGAGGAGAAACTCTGATTAAATCAATTATCATTACTTCCTGGACAATTTACACGAGTAAGACTAAATAATGTAGTGAGAAGTGTTTTTTTTCCTGTTTGTTTCGTGTGACATTCCTGGGTTTAGCTGAAAGCCACCCAGTCATTATGTGGTGAATATGAAAGGTTGTGTGGCCACCAAGGCTGAGGAGTTGAGTGTGGGTTGTTGATGATATTCCCCCGATTTCTCCACAACTGTCTGTTAAAGACGCCTTTGTTTGTGAGCGCGTGCATCGTGCACGGTACTGCTTTTGCACTTAATGAACAATTAGGCTATATGGCAAACGGGCTTTCATTTGGATAGCACTTTCCCGAGTACAAAGTAGTCAAATTGCTTTAACACTGTCTCCTCATACACCAACTGACGCAAGTTACTTGGGGTTCGGTATTTTCGCTAAAGGACTCTTTGACATGGTCACAAGGATCAAACCCAGAACCATTCGGGCCAGGAGACAACTTGACCCCATTTGGCATTATCAGACCACTGGCAAAAATCGAGGGAATTTTTCATGTGGTCGTCGGAGAAAAATGGCCAAAGAACTGATAAAATAGTTTGGAAAAGGACACGCCCTTCCAAAGACACTTTATCGTGTAATTAGATGAAGAGTGGAATGAAGATCGACATCTATGATCCGGATTTGCTCTTCTTTTGATATTTAAATGTTGTAATATAACCAACGTGCCATATAATTATCTAATTTTCATTTTCATTTTAAAGATCATAAGGTTTGTGATAACTTTTTGCAACACAACTTAATCGAGAAGCTGGGAATCTTTTGGTTTTGCGAATAAGAATATGTGCCAGTCTTGGGTTTATTAGTGTTCGCCTGAGTCTGACCTCAGGGCATGAAGAGGCCGTCCACCTTCTGAAAAGCAGGACGAAGCTGACCATTGGTCTCCTCCTGCTCGACTCTCTAAAATGCATCAAATGCCTTCAACGCCTCGTAGCATTTGGCTTCCATTAGAGATGCTGACGCGTGGGTGTATACGTGTTCCAATGGATCTAAAATGCATTCAAGACAGTCATCACTTGTTTTTACTCACAAGACATGCAATGAAAGTTATTTTTAGATGTCTTCTTTTGGAGCGTTCTACCAACCTAATGCCGCATCGAACAAACATATTTACACATATTTTTCCACGCTAAAGAATCTTGATTTCCACTGCAGTGGACTTCGACTTATTATTGACAGAATTACATGGGGAGGTGTGAGACCCAAAGGTATCATTTCTCATAAGTGTTTAAATGGTGGACACAAAGCACTAGTGTTTATTTGTCAAGATGTGTCAATCATATTTGAATATACTGTGCTGGAAATGGGAAAAATTAATTATATGTCATAATAATTATTTTGCTTTAGTTCTGGACACTGTAGTGCACAATATACACAAAACTCACTTTCTCCATTTTACATTGTGTCGTTTTGCATAATGAACCTAAACTCAGAAAAAAACTTTAATAAATATACAGGTGATGTATTTAAGAACATTCTTAACTGCCTTTATCTGTAAACATAAAATAAACAATCCACTCAGTCTTTCGTAAACTTATAAAAGTCTAATAGTAAATATGACTTATGTAACTTCACAAAACTTACCGTCTTCTTTTATCGCCCCTTCTTTCTGAATCTCCCTTTATAAAAAGGCAAAGCACAAGTTAAACCTTTTGGTGTGCATTAAACTAAACTCTTCTGAGGGATTATTACGTCTCGCATGATATGTTGATGCCTCACAATGTCATAAAATTTTAAACGCTGCCGTTTTATGTGACTTCTGAGGAAAGTTTGCCCACTAAATATAAAGCAATGTAAATTAAAGACAGAAGTTATCCATAGCAGGCACATTAATAGCCTAGGATTGTTTCCAATATTGGATACAGTACACGGTGTAGTTGGAGACTGTGGGCAACAAAGAAAAAGAAAACCCCCCCGCCCTTCCTCCATCCCCCTCTACCTTCATTATTTCCCTCACAGCCTCCACATTGCTCCCCGAGAAAACCTTCCTTCATTAAAACTCACTACAGGGTTATGAATGAGCCTGTCTGGCCCACTGCACGGCCTTGAAAAGCCCAGTTGGTTCCTATTACAACCTCTTCTTGAGTGTGCACATGTGTGAGTGTCCGCGAACAAGTGGAAGAGAGTTAGTGAGAGAGAGAGAGAGAGTGAGAGAGAGAGAGAGAGGGAGACCTCAGTCATTTGACACTTAGGAGTAACTGGTTCTGCTTAATCCCTGGCAGGTATAGCAGTGATGAGACCCAGAGTTCAGGTGCTGCCAGGGCATATTGAGTTGGGGGGGGGGGCTGGAAGTGAAGGTGGACGGGAGAGATGTAACTTTCATTGAAAGGACTTATATGGTGTCGCTATCACCCTACAAGACTTCCATTTTTTTCTCCTTTTCTTCTCATCTTCATCTCATCTTTTTTTTGTTGTCCTCCTCCCCTAATTTTTCCTATCCTGCTTCTACTCCATCGTGCTCTCCCTCCTCTATCATTCACTTTTTTTTTTATTGCCATGCTGCTCTTTTTCTTTCACCTGCCTGCACGCCGCTATTTGTATCAGTAAATAATAAAGACTGTTGTCATTTCTTTCCTGGACGAGGGCCAAACATAAGGGTGGGATGTTGAGCCGGGCCACAAGCCAAACATTATTTTTTTATGAATGGGTATAAATCTTGGGGAGGGACCGACAGGGAGATATATGTACCCTTTTCCCCATGCAGCTCTATTATTGTATTAGTGGCTGGGCTGCAGGCTTACTACTGACTGAGAAGATGAGCCAACATGACCTATATAATGCAAAAAAAAGTAGATGTTTTTACCGAGCATTTGGTTTGCTTTAAAAATAAATATGGGTGCAGGGTTCATTTGAATTAGTGAAGACATAGGAATTACTTTGAATTTGGAATTACAGCTTTAATGCCGGTTATTTCTTCTTGTGTGAATTACATTATATCGTACCTTGCAAAACATGAAAACAAAGAGTCACCAAATTAAAATTAAATAAATAAACTGAAAAGCACTGGTGGAAAAGCATAATAATGCATGTGTAGCATGGAAATCTAACTAATTATTGTATTTTGATGGTCAAAAAAGATGTTGAAGTGGAGGCAATGCATGTCTTTTATTTACAGTGGTAAAATTCAAAGGTTCCAAATATTCCAAATTAATCAATAATATATCAAATAAATTCCTTTTTAACTGAAACATGAAGATTGAAAAAATGGATAATTATGCAAATGATCGCATTCTATTTTGGAGATTCTTCTGCTTTTTGTTATTACTTGTTTGTCAGATAATATGGTTTAAATTGTGTCCACTTATTGAGCTCACTCCATTCCCAGCCCCCACTTTGTATTCCCAGGCCCCAGTAAATCGCCTCACTTACATCGAGGTTTACGTTCTCATGCCCTCCCAACCACCAGACGGCCACCGACACCCCCCCTACACACAAACAGCCCCCCTCGCCTTTCTTCTATCACTAGCACCCTCACACACAACTGCAACAAATAGTTCCCCACCCCCTGAAAAAAACTGTTGCACAGTGCAACACATATGTTTCCAATTATATTTTCTTTAAGCAGGCCACCTTCTCTCTCTTGTATTCACACACCCCCATTTTAGTTCACATGCATGTGTCTCCAAAGCATTAGGAACACACACCCCTCGGAGTATTCATGAACACATCATTTCCCCAGATGTGCCCCTTAACATTCCTTTTCATAATCTCCTGCCCAATCAATTTACCGAATATCATGTTACTCCATTGCGTATCAATCAATCAATCAATCAAACAGGAACATGTTTCTGTGTTTCCAAGAATGGTGCATATTTTATGAATTCTTGTTTGACCTGATCTAAGGGCTTAACACAGGAACACCCTGCATGATATGTTTCAATGTCGTGATTTTTAGTTTGAGTTATGATGACCTGAAAACTGTAATCTAGCCCTCAACGAATGGAATTGCTGTAGTAGGAGAAATTCCACTTTTGACCACTAGAGGTGCCCCTACGACACATTAGAACTCTCCAGTGATGATCACGACAGTATCATTTTATTACAATAATAGCTAATGTTTTCTATCTATCTATCTATCTATCTATCTATCTATCTATCTATCTATCTATCTATCTATCTATCTATCTATCTATCTATCTATCTATCTATCTATCTATTTGTCTGTCTGTCTGTCTATCTATCAAAATAGAATAAAATATTATATTTCATAGGCACTTAAATGTCCATCTCAGAATTGTCTGATGTTCTGCCCTTGTTGAGCTGCTGTCCACATATTTCAGTTGTGCGATGTAATAAAGTCCATAAGCAGGAATGAATGTAGGAGGCGGAGCTATACACATTGTTGAACAGTAAAGCATTGTTAATGTCATATTTCTTTCTAGGTCGCTGCTGATATTATTGAAGTGTTGCCTGGGAGATGCTCTAATTCAACTTCGTTGTACACTTTGTGGTATGAGCAACAGGTGCCAGTTATTGTTTACTTTTTCTGAGCGATGCAGAGTCTCCCAAGTCAGTGTGCGCGTGTGTGCACGCGTGTCTCTACTGCCGTACTTTTGCATTTTCATTTTCTGTAGCAGAGATGAGGCAGAGCACATAAGACATTGTGGTTAGCTGAGCTGCAAACCCTTGGGAGTCAGAATTTGTTTACCAACCCGCGCGAAGGTGTGATGTGGGGGGGGGGGGGACTTGATGAAAGCAAACCACTTATGAAAAAAAAAGTCACAAGTGTGGGGTTCAAAATCAACCACCAGTCATTTCAACTTTTTGAGTTTTCGATTTGACAGCTAAAGTGTTGCATTAGTATTTGAATTCTCACGTCTACTTGAGTTATTCCACTTTTATACAATGGACATTGCTTTTCTCAACATTGCTTCAACTCATAATTGCAATTAGTACAGTACAAATACTGAAAGTATTCCACTGCCCTAAGCAAACTTGTCATAAAAGATCCCATAAATTATTATAGCGGGTTTAATTAATCTATTTTCTATATGTTTTAAACTGAAAGTAGAAAAAGTTGATTCACTACAACAAAGTGGCGACTGTGAAGTAGCATACAGCAGCATTCAGAAACAAGAGACAGACAGAGCAACACGGTATAGGATCACATCAGCCTTGTCAAATCTTGGCATGTAATGTTGGACATGCTCAGATCACCTCAACAGGGACCACATCCTGGAGAAATCTGACAACATTCCAAGATACTCATCCAAGTGTGGCTAATCTACACGGACCCAGAGTGTGAAATCCACTCTTCAATAACCTCAAATTGGGTGAAATTGTTTATTTGAAATCGTTACAATGGCGGGTCAGAGGAGAACCCAAGTAGGGCTCAGTCCTTCAGGGTTATTGGCTTCCAAAACTCAAATCAGTTTTCACTTTAGAGCTAGGCCTCGAAAGTAAGAATGTGGTCCGGCGTGCTCAAAGAAGGAGAAAAGTGCAGTAGATTCTGTGGACTCATGACTGACAGGGGCTCTCAAAAGTGATATATGGATATATAGTGCGTTCCAAAATCCCATACAGCACCCATGAAACAACCATGTGGATGGCTTGCCAATGGAGCCCATCTCTACTCTTAGTGGTGACCAAGTGGTACAAGTGCTCTATGACCTGGACTGTGGTCAAATCTAGTTGGTACCGTTGTGGTCTGGACTTCAGGTAACAGATGTGATAATGCATTGCCTTTGGAAATCACCCAAAGCCCAACATCCACTACAGACTGAGCACATTTTGAGACACGACTGCACATTCCTTATATGCTGACAGCTTATTAAATGAGAGTTTAATATTTACAGAGCTGAATGAAATAAGTCGGTGGTCACACGTCGGGTAGATGCTGCAAACTCAAATACCAGAAATTAGCTTGGTGATGTTAAGCACATTGGACAGCCCTTGGTACTGTCCGGAATCCTGTATAGTGCTTCATTGCTTGTTGTCAGCAATAGCATGTCCGACGCATGCCTTTGACCCAACAAGGAAAACCTCATTGATTATTTTTGGCCATGTATTACTTTGTCACTACATTCTTCAAGGTGCCATAAAATTAAGCTTGTGATTTATATCCGAAATGACTTTAAAACTTTGAAATTGACTCTTGGACGTGTCAAGCCCATTCAAGGCATGTTGATAAATGTCTTAAAATTGGGAGGGTGGGGCTCTGACTGTGTCCGTCTACCACACACCCCTTTGGGACTTATCTTGCCCTGACCCCCTGACTGTCTGATCTACGTTTGACAATGGGAGGGAGCAAGAGATAGACAGAGTGAAAGGGAAAGAAGTGAAAAAGTTCTCCAACCCTCTGACCTCTGCCCTGGCCGAAGAAAGGGTGCGGCAGAGCCCGCCATGGCCACATGAGGCTGCTCCACATGGTGCTTGCCTCTTCTGTTATTCCAAGTCTCCAGTTACAGTCCTAAACCCCAGAGGGTCTTTAACAGGGGGGCTTTGGGATCACAGGCATGGCTGTTAACAGCTCTAAGGTGAAAGGCCTTGGATGCTGCCCTATAATCCGCGTGTCTTATGTACTCCCTTAAGCGGATCCTTGGAGACAAGAACCTCCTATGTGGGTGTCTCAGTGTGGAATATCTTGTCAGCTCCCAGTTGTTAGTTGGGGTACCATCCCCTTATTACCTCTGCCAAGGAGAGTGCCCGCATGGATTTGTTGGTTGGTAGTCTCTTCTTGGCAATTTTTCTGTCCGATTCACTTAGGAGTGTTTGGTATTCTTCCCAGAATGTTTTGTTGAAAATTCACTCAATGGAATTCATTCATTCCTATGTTTTTCTAAACTGTTTATCCTTATCAGAGTCATATTAGGAGTTGAAGTCCGTCGCAACTGAATTTGGGCGAAACGCAGATGACACCCAAGCCAGCAGTCAGTCACAGGGTGATTGTAATGTGGACATTGGGTGGGAAACGATCCCATGCCAGCTGCATTTTATGAATAAGGGCACATGACGGAAGGGTGCCCAGGTCACAGATGGGGGACGGACTGGCAAAACGGGGTAATGTGTCCATCTCTGAAAATAAATATATTATAGCTGTAGCGCTGTAAGCTTTGGCTCAGGGCGGGAGGGAGTACCAAGCTCACCAGACACGTCACTCCGTCAAACGTCATGCCACCTGCTTTGCATAATAACATCTTATTCTAAGTGGTGCCCTGAGGCGACTCTTCATTGAGTTCAACAAATTGAAGCCACACTTGTGATCAGAGCGAAACTTCTAGGAAATTTAAAATGCAAATAATTCCAGGAGAACAGTACCAGCTCCGATCGACTCTCAAGACTTGTATAAAGTATATCTGATCGGCACACTTGCCTCATGCGTCTCCGGCCAAACTGGTTGGTAAATTTTTATCAACACTCTCTGAAATTAATTTGAACCCACATTTGGTGAGTTGGCAGCTGTTAGAACCATGCTTATGATATTGACTATATCCGATCTGTCCATTCACAATGCAATCATATTATCAAATAGTCAATTTATATGAGATTAAAATTCACATATGATTAAATTCTGAATCCCAAATCCTGCCTTTTTGATGCTATAACTTACTGTATATCCCAAAAAAAATACAACATTGGAGAAAAAAAAAATTATATATTCATTCCACTGGTAACAAATGCTTCAGTCTCAGGTGAAATATTCACTGCTTCAGTGCTCTTGATTCCATCAGTAATTAATCTTTTTTTTTAACAGCAAAAGTGTAGCCTGGTAATAAGTATGGCCTATTGGGCCAGAATAATTTAAAAATGTGCTGTTACTAATAATGAAAAGTGACCTGTCACTAAAAGGTTTTCCCATCATAAAATGATGGATTACCAAAGATAAAAGTCAACTTCTAACCATTTAAATAATATGCAGTCTAAATTTTCTGCGTTTGTTTCAGACCTCGTTCCGACGTGCCAATTTATCTTTTTGACAGTGCGGTGGTGTTTATCTGGCTGAAATTTCCATTATCTCTCCCACCGTCTCATGTAGCACATTTAAATCTGTCAAAATTAGTTCAAATGTGCAAATTGATGCGTGATCTGTTGCAGACCTAAACGCGCGACACTCTTATTTGTCCAAATTAGACTTGTCATCTTCGATCTCAGGACGTGCCTCTCAGCATAACAGTTGTTATCAGTACCTTCCCCCTAGGTGATATTAGGCCTTCTTCCCATTTATATTTGACTCTTCAGCGGCCCCCTCTCAGTGTATCAAATTCATAAACATGCAGGTGATACAAAGACTTGGAAAATACCCAATGTTAGTTTACAGAATTTTAATTTCGACACTGCGGAGAATTTGATTTTGCTGTTGGTCATGAATACGTGTTTTCGGCATCAAGTCCGTTTATTTTAAACTCATTCACTACCAGCCCCGGGTAAAATAAATGCACTTTTTTACTTCTATACCCGTCAATGGCGTTGAATGAGGTGATTGCGAATTGAGAAGCATTCACGTCTCGTTCTCGACAGTGCATTGTGCTAACTGTTACTCACAGTTGTTGTATGTTATGACTGGCTTGGCTAAGGATTTCCTCCAGGAAGCGCCTGGCTGTGGTTGTGAAGAAGCTCCATTGAAAGTGGGTGGAGACAACCAAACAGGTTTCTATATGATGGCTGCACAAACTATTTAGACTGTACGATGAGTGACGCTTGCAACTGACACTCACTGTTTGCAGTTAGCAGCTGTTGAATTATAATGATCGGTGTCTCTAATATTTTAAATATTTATATTAGGTAACCAAGGTTCGCACGATGGCCTGACAGTGCAGAGGTCGTGGGTACGATTCTGGCTTCGGCCTTCCTGTGTGGAGTATGTTCTGCCCGTGCCTGTGTGGGTTTTATCCGGGAACTGTGGTTTTCTCCCATATTCCAAAGATAAATTCAATTGATAAATTCAATTTTTCTATTTGATATGATTACATATTATTGATATTAAGAACCCGCTGGCATTGTTTTCACAACTTTTTTTGGACATCAAATCTCATTGCAACTGGAGTGAATAGTCTAGAAATAGTATTTTGCGGTGGGAATAGTTTTTAACGTCTCTGCCTTTAGAATGGAATGGCCTTGAGGCTATAGATACAAAACTTGAATGCCCAAAAAATATTTTCAAGTAAAGTGAACAAACTCAAATTAAAAACTGTCATTGTGTCAACCACGGAGGTTAATTTTCGGAAGTGCTGCCGAGCGTGATTGTGTCCCCGGTGACCCATGATTTTCTGCTATCTCAGCCTACGCCTACACTGGTCAAATAGCGTCCTTGCACCCTTATTGTTTCCCATCTCTTCATTCATGACCTCCAACACAACACTGCAGGGGGCTGTTCCTATTTATAATGGGAAAAAGAGGGGGCTGTTTTCCTGTCTGCATTGTTGCTGTTTGCCAGCACTTCCTCCTTTCATTGACTGACCTCTTCTCTACTTCCTGTTTGTGCGGCCCACCAGTGGTCATCCCGAGGGTAGGTTTGGTAAAAGCTCTCAATTAATGAGAGGGTGGGACTGCTGTTCAGTATGAATGTAAGGAAGTGTGAATCAGATGTGGTTCATCGCCAATACGTCATTGCCACACTACACCGAATGATTCACGACTTGTTTATTACTTTATTATTATCATACCTCCATATATTTGTTTATTGTGCGAAAAGGCTAAGCATTGTGTTTGAAACGACCACAATAAGTCTGAAGGATTCATCTCACTAGCTTCATACTTTGTACATTACAGCCTCCTCTCATTCCCTTTAAATTTGACACGCGAGAGGTGCTCAGTCACACATGGTGGGGGCATAAACTGACTTGCCGGAGCACATGTAAGAGATTGAAGCGATGAAATTATATTTATAAGCAACTGAAAGCAGACCTCCATGTGTGGATGAAGTAAAGATGACCAGGGCAATTACAGACCACTATTGTGAAGTGAGCACAGTTCATGACCGCCACCCCCCTCCCCCGACTTGATAATAATAAGTAATAATAATGTGTTCAATGAATTGACGTCTACAATGATTTTGTGGGTTTGTGCGCGCTGTTGTCATTTTTGTGAATGAAATGGGATGACATCCAACAGCATCTCAGAATCTGTCTGCATGCATCACTTGATCAAATCCACCAAAATCACATTTCACCTCCTGCGCCACAACTTAGACCTGCTTCCAGCAGAGGTAAAATTGAGCGAAATTTCAGGCACCAAGGTATCAGGTACTCCTGAGAAGTATAAAAGAAAAATAGGCGGTGCGCTAGAAAGCCCAGCAAGCTCAATGCCCTAACAAGCTGCGCAGTTGACAAATATATAACCCAGGAAGAAACTTAAGCAGAAATGTGTTTTAATTTCGTAATAATATGTATTTATTGAGTAAAATTATTCACTTTTTATTCGATTTAAATTAAATAATTAATTAATTTTCTAATATATATATATATATATATATGGATATTTATGAAGTCGATGACTCACCAGCCATTAAGGACTTGTGTTGAAATATAAATTCAAATTAAGTCATTTCAAATCTCAAGGTACACCTTCATTTTTATATTTTTATTTTAACCCAGAAAACAAAGTTTTGCACTCAAAAAACACAGCTAAGTTAATTTTCTGAATATTAGCATAGTAACAAGTGCTTTTCAGTTAACAATTTATAAAGCTGAGCATTTGTGCGTGATTGCCAAACATTCTGTGAATTTCTCTTCATATCTTTTTGTGTCCCAAGAGAGTCCTTTTTATAGTTGAACAGGAATCAGCCCTCCCTTGGGGCTTCAACTCATCTGCATGAGCGACACACTTTTTTTTTCTCTTTTATTTCTCTACGTTTTAAGCCGCTCAAGCAATGTCTTCAGATGTCTCCAGGGGTTTTTGTGATGATTTTGAGTTAAGGGTTAAAAAATAGCACTCGAAATTCCAATTTACAGTCATGTGAATACAAAGGATTTTAGAGTACATTGAAAATAAACAAATATAAAAAAGTCATTTTATGGTGACAATTGTGACTTTATGCAATCAGGGACTTTGCTGCCAGGACGGCTCATTTTTCATTCAAAATGTTATTAAAAATTTTAAAAATTTTTTAATGAGGAATATGAAACTAACTTGCATTTTCAGTTGTAACCGTTTGTTTTGGAGAAATTAGTTAACTGGAAATGACTCTTTTCCTCAGCTATATGGACATCATCTTTCTGTATTAAGCTAACATTAAACTCGAGCGAGCATTTGCAAACATTGTAGTTTGGGGCAATATGTCTCAGTCATCTTTGGGTTAATTAACACATCTGCAATGACTGGCACGATGAAAAATGCACCCCTGGCAACTCTGCTTACGTCTGCCAGAATTGCCAGATGATAAGTCTGACTTGTGAGGGAATGTGTTTGTCAGGTTTTGTTTGAGTGTTTCGAAATTAATCAATAATTAATGTGTTGGCAAGAACCAACCAATGCTTTCTTTTTAGTAATTCAATTTAATCGTGAGTATTCAGTTTAAAGAAGATAAAATCTCCATTTGTGGCAAAGGGCCATGGCCTACGTACCAGGCGTTACTAAAGACTTTATCGCTTCAATTTCATGAGTGAAGCCAAATTGCAAAAGAAAGGAGGAGGGGTAGACATTTTGTTCAGTAACAACCTCCAATGCAAGAAAATATCCAATGGGAAGTTTGACTCTTGAATGTGTTGCTCTTCAGTCCAAATTCTCCCACCGAGCAACATTTGTACCTATTTGCAGACCTCTAAAATACAACGCAGTTTTATAATGACTTTGCCAAGTTATTGTCGATTGTGTGCATTTTTTTTGGAGTGGCGGGCGGCACAGTGGACGACTGGTACGCACGTCCGCCTCACAGTTCAGATGTACAGGGTTCGATTCCTGGGCCTGCCTTCCTGAGTGGAGTTTGTATGTTCTCCCCGTGCCTGCGTGGGTTTTCTCCGGGTACTCCGATTAACTCCCACATTCCAACGACATGCATGGTTGGTTAATGGAACACTCTAAATTGGCCCGAGGTGTGATTGGTGAGTGTGAGTGGTTATTTGTGTGCCCTGCGATTGGCTGGCAACCAGTTCAGGGCAGGGTGTACCCCGCCCACTGCCCAAATTCAGCTGGGATAGGCTCCAGCACACCTGCGACCCTTTAGTATTGCAACAGTACTATTTTATATAATGTTTTTTTTCTCAAATTTTACATTTTGATCTCCATTTTATTTTTAATTTTCCAAAACCAAAATAGAAATCAAGCATATACTGTATAAAAGAACTTCAATCATCAACTGATACATGCTGCCATTTGTTACCCAAGTCCAAACTATGGCAGGAAGTGATGTGAATGGTGACCTGCAGAGGTAAAAACATTGTATCGAGATAGTCTCTGGAGGATCTGGCTGACAATGGATCAAAATGAGAACAGAAACAATGGAGCACAGGTTACAGCGTCATACCAAGCAGATGGTAGTGTATGGGGATGTCGGGGGCTGCGGTTTGATTATTTGGACCTTTGAGCTGTTCAAGCCAAGGCTGCAGCCCACCTGGATGTTCCAAAGGCCCATCACAGTGAGGTGGGAGACTGAGTCCTCACTCACAAGGCTCTTATCTCATTCCGACATCTGTTTGCACAGACAGCCTCCTCCAGATGTTTCCTGCAGGGCTTCTGCTGATTCTTAGCAGGGGCAAGGGCCTTCATACTGGCCCCGTGTTGGTGTTAGACCTTTAGGTCCCATCCATTGTGTTTACATATGACTCCATGCTGATAGTAACTTGGCAATAACGCTAAATCATATTCCAAATGTTATCATCTGCTTATGGTTTAAGGTCTGTCGCATTATTTGTCCAGCAAGAGACAAAAAATAGAGTA
Organism: Idiotropiscis lumnitzeri; assembly: GCF_059441095.1. Lineage (NCBI taxonomy): Eukaryota > Metazoa > Chordata > Actinopteri > Syngnathiformes > Syngnathidae > Idiotropiscis > Idiotropiscis lumnitzeri. The sequence continues at coordinate 10,357,385 of NC_142397.1, read as the reverse complement.
CGTACTTGAGAACTTTCTCATCCAGAGGATGTTGTGTAATTGTCCTCTTTGTGTTTACAGCCACAGCTAGAATGGTCAGTCAGTTAAGATAAACAGGCAAATGCGATGAAGTCATTCCAGCCTACGTGACTCCATTCACCTTTCATTCCAACAATGAGTAATTTGATATTACTCAGGGTCAGACTAAAATAGACAATAACAATACACAGTGAGACTGTAAAAGTCCAATGCACATTTGGAAATTCAGCATGTATATTTTGAGGAAAAAATAAGTCATACAAAAATGTGCTGATCAAATCATCAGAGAGAACTTTTTTGAATTCATTTGTGATGGTGGATTCATTTTGCGCTTTTTTTTGTGTGACGTTCCAAATGAAGGATGAGCAACATCAGATGTTTTTGTTTTGCAGTGCTTAACTTCTTGTTACACTTGAAAACACTGATATTGTACTCCCAACCCCCCAAATTTTAAAGTCTGCAGTGTCTTAATAACATGGGAGGCTTGATTGAAATGTACACTTTATACTGAACTGTTATTACAAAAAAGTTAGTGAGTTAGGCTTTGCCTAAAATGCAGTACAACCTTAATAGGTCAACCTTTGACCCGCTATGAAAATTTGAACGAACATTTCTAATTGTACTTGTTGTTCTCTAGCACGGATTTGAATGGCAAAATATCCCAACAGATTTTCAACAATTTCGACTTTTATGTTACTTGTCCAGAACTTCCTTGGCACTCCAAGCTCTAATGCCCATTTTTAAATATAATTTTAAAACACATTTTTATTCTTTGCCTTCTCAGCATGAGACTCAGCTTTGTTTTAGCATTTTTATTGTGTTTGCTTTTTGCTGTTTTTATGGTTTTCCTTTATTGTTTTAACTGTCTCTGGTTTTTATATGTCTGATTGATGATAGGATTGGCTATTGCTTTGTGTGATCATATGTGTGTGTGTGTCTATGTCCTCAGTCAGGCCGGCGCACCAAAACACACCATCTGATGATGTTGAAATATAAACGGCATGATGAAGGTTTAAATCATTTCAATCAGGAATGCATCGGTCACAACTCATTGTGAAAGAACAACAACTTGTTCAACAACACCTGAAACTCTGAACAGTTGAACATGCATTCAAAAGTTTAGCAAATGACAAATCAAGAGCTACCTTTTTGACCGTCTCCAGATCATAAACAATTTTAGTACAGCCTCTTCTTTTTAGCAACATGCACAGTTTGTGAGTCTATTCTGTCCTTTAAATATCTGAATCTTTGTTTTTGATGAATGTGCAACTATTTCATGCGTCTGTACGCAAGGACAGGCCCGAGCTTTGAAGTGGCATCAGTGTTTTACTGCGCCGTGATAATAGCCGGAGACAACGCTGGCTTATATACTCTATCATGGTGACAGCCGTGGAGACGCCTCGCCTATCTCACGTCTTATCCTGATAGACCTCTTGTTCAAAAGTGCTGCCTCACCATTCTCCTTCCTCAACCAACCCTGAACTTAGTCTTATCCGACACTTCCTGTACTTCCTACTTTCTCGGACTCTTCCCTGCCGCCTTATTCCCTCGCCGTCCTGCTGCCTTCAGCAAGCAATGGTCCAATTTTTAATGTTATGTGATATCTTGTTAAAAATGGACATTTCACACACCTTTTATTCTTGGTCCAACCAACAAAGAAGCCATCTCTTTTTTTTTTTGTTTCATTTTTTTGGACTTTTCTAGTATGGAGGGGATGAATGTATGCTTCAGCCTGTCTTTGTCTCTGTCGGCTTGCTTTACACGGACATCACTCCCTTTCGTCGTGAGGTTTTAGCCTCGGAATATTCTAAATGAATGCGTCTGAATATTCTTATTCATCCACTTTATTAGATTTTCAGGGCAGAAGAATCAATTGTATTTGGACTGGTCTGCTTGTATTAGAAGGCATTTCTCCTGTCGTCACTTATCTTACAACTGATGTATGTTATATACTGGGATAAATCCAACAGACACTTTCCATAACACGGATGGGCTGACGCTTCAAGTCAAAATTGAGAGAAATGGCACTCTTTTGAATACAAAAAAATGGACATATGCTGGACAAGGAAGACTGATTGTTTTAAAGAGGTTTAAAGGTTGATGACGCGACACCATCTATCTCCCACATGAAATACCGTGATCAGCCATGTACAGTGCCTTCAAACATAGTCATAGTCAACTTTTTCATATTTTTTGACCTTACAATCAGAAAGATGTTATGTTACAGACTGACTCTGTGTGATATAGGGTTTGCTTTTTTTTTTTAAGTGCAATAAGCATCTGTATTCATCACCCTTTTGGCACACCCCTAAATACAATCCAGTTACCTTCAGAAGTCACCTAATTACTAGACAGTCGACTTGTGTGCAATGTTCAACGTCTGCCTTCTTCATAAATGATCAACGTATGACTTTTTTTTATTCCATACATGTATTGAAGAGTTACTACACTTTTACTGCCGGCAATGACACGCACTGACTTTCAGGCAAAGGAATCAATTTAATATCCACCTGCATTTTGATCTGAATTATAAGGATCTGCGCATATTCATCGGACGTACCGCCAAGATGTTCGATTCTTTCCAGACCATTTGGCACAAAGCTTTGCAGAGTGCCTTGCAGATGGTTCTTTTATTCACCTTATCAGCCTCCCCCCCCCCCCCCCCCAACACACACATAAATGTTACTTTCATGATCTACATTGGCGCAATCTTTTTTTGGAGAACAAAGACGGAAATCCATCACGCTCTGCAGTGGTGCACTGTATGCCGCTGGGCTAATAAATTCTACACGCCTCAAAGTAAAAGGAAGTGCAGGTCTAATAGAGTGTATCCTCCAGGCTTCCTGTTAGGTTAACCCGTCGGGTCTGAGCTATTCTACTCGGCCAGCTGAGTGTAACACTTGGCTTAACACTTAGGGAGTTGAATAAAGGTCCACATTTTAGGATGATCATTTTAATTAAGTGGGGAACCATGCATCTATTTTCGAGCGCCATTAGGGTCATATGGAAGCTGGAGGCTATCCCAGGACTGGTCACCAGTCAATCACAGGTCAGTTATGTGAACCATACACCAATTGAAAGCACCTGTTTCCAATTTGACTTGTGACATCCTTATTCTTCTATGCCGTAGCTCCATCATCTCCAACTTGTTTCTCTTTGTCTGCGTCGATGCATTTGTCAAACATCTGATTGATTCCCCCCTAGAAGAGGAGAAGTGGCGGAATGAGGAGAGATGAAATGGTAAATCACATCTGTTTTCATCCACAGGTAAATAAAAAAAAAAAAAAGATCAGAAAGTCACCGATCTCAACCTTGACACTCACAGATGCTCCGCATTAATGTCCTGGTGCCTCAGTCTAACATGATAATTTATTAACCGCTTCGATGTGAAGCTCCCCGGGGAGGTTGCGTATCGTCACTGCATTTGCATGCACATGGGTCCAGTTAAGCTCTCGTAAATATTTTCTTACTTATTTGATACACGGTCACAGGTGAGAAAGATTCTCAGACAAATCTAATTTGGACCTCACGTGGAGATTTGGGGGTGGCTTGGTTTGGGTCATCTCTCAGCTGGAAGGTTGCATGTCCCTGACCAGGTGTATTTCAAGCATTGCTGTATACGAACGTAATATTGGAGCAGCATATTTTCTAAATGAGGCAATACTATTATATTACAGAAGGAAGCACAATTATCTTTATCTTCCAAAATAACACGTAACGATAAAAATCACGATCAATCTTTATCAACATACAAACACAAATAAATTGCATCACACTCACCAGAGATGCTGACGCAGACATAGCAGGCCTCCTTTTTTTGCATTGCCTGTCTGAGTAAGCTATCACTGTCGTCTATCCATCCTTGCTCTGAATGATGACGTTCACATGCATCAAGGTTCGGGTTAAGGTCAAAATTCTTGTTTCTAAAACATTTGATCATACAATGCTGTTGTATCATCTACCCTCCTAAAGTCCAGATTTTCTTGAGAACTGCCTTGAAAATGAATTTGCCAATCATGTCTGACCTTGAAATCCACCTGTAAATTTTATTCTGGTGACGTCACATTGATTTTAGCTTTAGTGTGATATTTGTGACATGGTCAAATGTAAGTTGGACAAAGTATGCAGAGAGAAATCACAATTTTTGCGGTGTATATTTCCAGAAAATGTTGGTTCAACACCAAATTATACAAAATAAAGTGCATTTGACTTTAAAATTTCTACAGTCCATGTTTTGGCCATGCTAAAAACATTTAAAAACCTGAAAATGTCTAGTCTAACCCAACTGGTGGCACTAAACAGACTACGCAATCGTAGATTACGCCCAGTCACCACCATTTTGTAACAACTCTCACTTGGCGACACAGCAACTGTCATCGATGTTAAGAAATACATTATTTCAGTAATCTACTTTTAACTCACTAGTGCACATGTATTTATTTTCAGTTAAATGCAAGCAAGTTATGACACATGCAGCAAAGTGAGAACTATGTGGTGTTCTGTCACTTGATTGGGAAAGCCACGTTTCTATTTCCATTATCGCTGCTTTATATTTTTCAACAAAATCGCTTGCTTTGTCTTATCAAGTTTTCTCTTGTTACAATCAGGAGTCTTGTACATGCAAATGCACACGTGCAGTGTGAGTGCGTATGGGTGAATTTACATAAATGGCACCATTAACTCGCAGTTGTCTGTAGTTTCATTTGCAATGTAAGGCACTCAAGCCTGTTCATGTGAGAATTTCGTATGGTTTTTCATGAAAAGTCATGCATTGTAAAACTGACATTTTTGGGTCACTTGTTTTGTTCTTTTATTAAGAATGTTAGTCACATCATATACAATTCCATAATAGCTTACAAATTATAGAAAAATATGATTTTCAATGCAGCCGGTCTCCCTTGTATCAGGAATGTGTTGCATATTACGCTTTACGAAGCTACTTTCGGGCATATGGATTAGTTTATAGTGTTCGCTCGTTTCTTTGCGGTTATTGCGGTTTCACTCTTTGAGAAATATGCTTCGAGCAAAGGTACAACCCAGGTAGATTAATGTGATTTGCCATAACTACGGTAGTCTTCTACTTCCGTACTTTGGCGGAAGTTGGATGTTTGTCTTTTTTAAAGGGACAGTTTGTTGAATGTTTGCATTTTTCAAAATGGATTCGTAATAAACAGCTACTATTAGTTTCAATAATCTGTCTGCTACGGAAACCCCAAGGCGACAATCATCCGATTGCAAATTTGTTGTTGTGAAATGCACCATATAAAATAAATAGTCGTATTGTATTGTATTGTATTGTATTAGTTCACCTCTAGATGGCACTAAATTATACACACCAAGACTAGTAGCTTTAAATACTAGAAGAAGTTCCTGTGGCTTAGGTTTCAAATTTCTGTTCATTTTAGCTAGAATTAGGGTTCAATTAAAGATTGTAAAATAGGATTATGCAAATCCATACTCCATTTTGCAAGGTGCGCCAAAATGCACCGGAAGTTGATTGCCAAATGCCAAAATACAGAAGAGGATGTTGGTCACCGTTTTAGACAACAGAACTGAAAAACCAAGCAACATTACGACACTTGCCACCCTGCTGTGATGTGGACATCTGAATAACAAACCGAGCACAAAAAGGGGGCGTGTCAATTTGTCATAAATCTCATCACAAAAAAGCCCTTCAATTATTTGAGAGTCAATTATTAATTTTTGTACTGACGTAATTTTTACATGCTTACCCATTACATAAGTTATAATGAATCAAAGTAATTTCCTCAATTTAATCAGCACTTTGCTCACTGGTTTACCAAATTCATTAAACTAGTACAATGTTTTCGAAAAGAAGAACAAAACAAAAATGTTCCCAAGATCATAACTTTTGTTTTTATCAATCGGGTAACAGTAAATTAAAAGTGATTTAGACTATTATGCTGAAAAATCTACAATCTTGAACATCTTTTTGATTGAATTATTTTATTTACAACACAGGCAAATTATAATAACATAAAAATGTATCATGTTCGTCTTGCAAGTTTAAAGTTGACGGTTTTCAATCTGCTTGGAGCTCTCATGTTCCCATGTGCTTGTTTGGGTTTTCCCACATTTTAAAAACCATGCAAGTTAGGTTAATCGAAACTCTAACTTGCCCATAAATATGAGTGGTTTATTGCAACAATTGATTGCCTGGGATGGGCTCCAGCTCATCCGTGACACGTATGAGAACCAACGCTATATACAAAATGAATGGTAGCGTGTCAAAAAGGGAATGGACCTCCTCGGATTTCACAATGTACCAATTGTATTCATTTATCGTGATTTATAACGGAAAGCGTAAATACGGAATGAGCCAACTCAGCAATATACAGTATAACCGCTCAGTCACTGCCACTTATGTACCCAAATGGAGACATTTGTGACCCATAGCTGAAGTGTTGTGTTTATGACTTCTAGGACAAGTTGCTATAGTTGCCCGGTCAATGACCCTCCACGCACAAACTGCCTCCTCGCAGTGTCCTGTGGCTTGCAGCTTCTTATCACCACCACTGCCTCCCACTCATCCTCATCTACAAGCAAGGAGGAGTGACTAAGTGTGCAGAAAATGAAAGTGCTGCCATCGTCAGTTCGACTGCACGTGCACACAAACACTCGTTTTATCATCCCGTTTTTCCTCCTTTTGTTAAGCAGTCCACTAAAATTTGGTTATCGATGTCGTTTGTCAAAAATGTTTTGGAATAATAGAATGAAAAAAAAAATGTCGAAGAAATACAATTCAAGCTTGGAATTTTTATGGGATGTTTGAATAAAAAGTGATGAGCAGGCCTTTATAGCCACCTCTGAGCTGTGAGACCTGTGGAAAGTTGGAAACTGGATATACGTGGTCAGCCATAAAGTATCCTGCCAGACAGCCTCCGGACAAAAGCACCAATATATTATCTTCGATACCTAGTGGTGACGTTAGCAAATGACTGTTTCTGTTTATACTCAATGTATCCCTTTGTGGGAGAAAGAAAATGCACTAATGCAAATAACAAATAAGGAATGTAATTTGGTATTACTGCTGATATCCACGTTCGAACATAAGGGACTCCATATGCTAGTTTTTTTTTTTTTGTTTTTTTTACAGCACAGTGGTCCTGTCATATAAAAGATGTATGATGGGTGCGGTGAGTAATGAATGTGAGGAATGTAAACGCTGAGCATTTCTGATGAGCACTGATGAGCGGACCTGGTTGCTCACCGCCAGCAGAGTAAAACAAACTAAAATAATAGTAAATTAAATAAATATTGATATTGTGATAATCACACTTCACTTGCTTCAATCTTCCACATTATTGCACAATTTTTAATTATTTTTTTTTAGGATTTTTGGAATGACTCTATGACCTATTACTCTATTTCTGACTATATTTGTCATTCGGGGGGTAGGAAAATTTGTATGCGATGACAGAGCCTCATGTTCAAAAACAGTAAGTATTTGAGCTTTCTGAACGTGAGGCCCTCCGAACAATTTAGTCGGACAGCCCTGGTATAAACATTGTTAATGCCATTTAGCTGGTATGCCTGAAACATCAATATTTGTCTTTCCAAGTGTCCTTTTTTCTGCATATCACTCTGTTCTGCTTTATTTCAAATTGTTATCACCTGACAGTGGGAATGAGCTACGCAGGCAGTGACTCAGCATTTTAGAACATCCCCGTGACCACACTTTGTCCTCTGATATGTCTTCTCCTTGTTCTTCTTCTTCTCCAGCAACAAGAGTGGGGAATGGTGAGAACAGTGGGGTGTAGCCTTTCCCAGCCAAAGCCCAGAAGATTGTTGTGGAGCAAAGAGCCCACCTCGGCCCCTTAGTGATGTGGGAAAAGCCTGGGAGGGCGTCCGTGTGAGTGTGCTTAGGCTCCAAACGTAACGCTGCAACATTAGTCAGGCCAGGCCCATCTTGCGAAACACAGCTTGGCCCGCTCGTGTTTTCTTTGCATGTTGTTTCACCTTGGCTTCAACTAAACAGGCATCGCCACACAAGATGAAGGCTGACTCACTGACGCTGACGTGTGTGATTTGCCGGGGTGTCATATGGCGAAAAAAATATGTTAAAAGAAAATATCCAACTGATTTAATTTGATATTTTGTTCTAGGGTATTTTCTTTGCTCTAAGCTTTTAGAGTGAATTGATGCAACAATTGAACAATGTTATACATTTATTGGACCCTTCATTAGGTACACCTGCACAATTTAACGAGAACACAATTTAACTACAATATAGGAAAATACTGCTTCTACAAAGCATTACAAAAAGTCTAAGGTAAATTATAAGAATTTCATTACAGAGAAGAATTCATATTTTCTGACTGCGTGACGCAATTACGGCAATAATTGTAGCAATAATTTACCTCTGCTGGTCAAAAGATTTTTTATTATTTGCAAGTCTACCAAATGCTGAGAGCAGTGTGTTAAAATGAGCTTTACATGAAAACACACCACGAGCTAAAATCACTCTTTAGGTGGTCAATTTAAGGAAAATTGTGTGTGCCAACATGCTACGAATGAACGTGATTATCTCGAGCCTTACATTGAATTTCTGATCGGATCCTTTCTGCAGCACACATAGCGCAGAAGTTTCTTTTAGTGTCGGCTTTTGCAATAATCACGACACCAAGCACCATATCAAGTCCGACTGCTCGCTCCCAATACCACAGTCACATTTGGGAGCGAGACATTGGCAAAGTGAAGCGTCATGGTGAGTAATCCCTGGCTCGTCTCGGTGTGTTAAACTGATAGAGAGCAGGAGGATCTGTGTTCTGTCAAATCCTATAACAAGCTAAACACATGCACCGTTAGAACAACGTCCCACCAGTGGAGAGAGTGCAAAATTTATCAGGAGGAAGAGAACTAAAGCGAGCGATATTATTATTATTATTATTGCAAGATCCTCGCACGACAGCTCCAGCTTGTTTCTTGGGCGATGAGAATGAGGATTGTATCACATCTTGCAGCTCTTCTGTCAAAATGTTTTCTTGTATGTGAAGTACAGCAAAAAATCCTCTGAAGCTCCTCTGAACATACAAAGAAAGCCAATGCATGACTGCAAAATGTTTACATGCACACTACTCGCTCCACTCAAAGTATTTTTCTAACCTTTTGCATCAGTTCAGTCACCATGTGGAAGGAGGTACGGTGGACAGCCTCAATTGCCCAATTTGGGAGTCTTCAAAATACGGCAAAGACAGTTCAAGCAGCTGTTGTATGAGATGTCAGCATATTGTGCACGACGTATGCATAGCTTCGTTCAGCAAGTGTTTGACTTTAGCTTTAGCTTTTGGTGACTTATTTATTTTCAAAGAAAAAAACAGGGTAGTGTTCAAACACCAAGATTTCAATATAGCTTAGTAGCGCCAAACCAGCAAACCACAATAATATGAGAATAAGATTAGGCTTTGACATTGTCCCTTGATTGCTAGTAAAAGGCCTCTACACACCAATTCAATGTCAGCCGTCATGGCCAACTTTCGCATCGGCATAGAAGTCGGCACGTCGGACTGGAAAATGACTGAAGAACACGCCGCAAAATCCGAAAGCAACGCAAACTACTGCGGACATTCTGTGCATGTACAAGAAGTAGCACCCTATCATGCCATCATCCCTGCGTAGCCTATCACGGTGATGTCCACAATAACAACGGTATTGAATGAGAGTGATTCGTACGCTCTTCGGTCCAGCCTGCCATTATGCCCATTGAAGAGATGTGAAAAATGAGCCAAGCTGATTTAGTTCTTGAGGAAAAGCTTAAAATGTCACCGGTGGTCTGCTTTCGCCATGACCCGTTCTTGTCTAGTGCACTGATTCAATAGCTGAGAGACAATCACAGTGATCATTTGTCGTTTGTGACCCGATATATTGTAGATTGTAATGTGTGCAATATACAGACATTTACCTCAGTGGAACTTTTTCGTGAATTTGTTATTGGTAGGTGATAAGCGTCAAAACGGGAGCTGCCAAAAAAAAAAAGATAGTAGCAGAAGCCTGATACTGAACTTCCTTCCCAATGACCTCTGCCCCTGAACACTATTGGTTTTGTAGCCCTGCTCCTGCTGTGTTTGGTCTGATTTACTGTGCAACACCGCTGACTCGTCTTCAGGAGTAATCATAGGTCAGAGTGACCTCATAAATCTCAAGTGCGCAAGTCCAAAGGAAAGTTAAGTTTGCCCAAAATCAGTATTTTGGAATAGTCCAATTTCAAAATTAAGTCAACAATACAAATATTAATCAAAACAGTTACAGCAGTTTAATGTATCTTTATCATAGGACGCAAGGATGTGAAGTTATATTGTAGCTTTCAATTTATAGCCCCTCAACTGTTCTTTGACCATTTAATAAAAAAAAAGATATACACAACGATAACTTTTCTTGATAAGTGGAGCGTTAGCAAATATTTGTGTCCCACGGGGAATTACAGAGCAGCCCCTTCTCTCCGAGTGAAGTAAGTTGTGTCAACCTTTGTCACTCCGGAGGTTAAAGTTTGGTGGGAAAGGACAGAAAGACGCAAGGGCTTTGCGTGAAGGCGTGCACAGCATGAATGAGCTATTTTGGTTGCAAAAACAGTCAATGTAACGAGGCATTTTTGGAGCGTGGAGAAGCAGGCGTGCAGGGAGAGTGAGGCTGGAAGGGCACACATGGTGAAAGAAAGCTGCTGCCACAAGGGGAGTGGGCACACAAGTGGACAGGTCACCAGGGAGTGACTCAGTGTTGACAAAAAAAACACTGAACTGTACATCGCATAAGAATAGAGACACGTTGTCTTATTTTAAACTTATGGGTTTTCCTGCTCAGTGCAATTAAGGAAAACTGCAATTCAGCGCGTACCCAAATATGACTCATATTTAAACCCTATGGTGAACCCACGCAAGGCAGCATAGTTGTACGCCAAGGATTTACTGTAAACCGTTGGACAGCTAACATTAAAACAGGGAAGAAAAATAAAAGACAAGAGTGAGCAAAAAGGAACACTTGTTGAGGCAAAGTGAAGAATTAAAACACGTTGGGTGAAATAACAAGTTTGGAGCCATGACCCGCTGGTTACTGTAAGGGTTACTTTCACTTTTTTAGAGTGGGTAACACTGGAGCATTCAATCGGAGGTTCTGGACTTTCCAAACATCTGAATGGTAAATGATTTGAATGAGGCCAATTAAGACGAAGGTCAATAACACAATGTCTGGTTGCAGTCAGTATACTTGGATGTTAATTTTCACTTTCAACTACAAACCAGGGTTATGTGTCACAAACAGACACACAATCAGAGGTGCAAGGCAGTCTCCATGTGCCACATTTACATCATCAGCATCCTGTGTGCCTCCACCCGCGCTGAATATAAAGGGCATGATTGGAGCTGCTTTAATTGAATGAGAATCAAGTTGGCTGTGTTCACACCCACAGCGGCGCAAGCGCAAATTTTTAGCTGTGTCTGTCGACGAAAACACCAAAAGAAAGAATTGCGATGGGCACAAAAATAGGGTCCATCACTTTTAAATTAGATTTTGGAAAAGTGTTTGTGGGGGTGTGTATGTATATATATATATATATATATATATATATATATATATATATATATCCATCACAGCAGTGTAATAATAATTATACAGTACATGAATACTGTATAAATAATGTATAAACCGATTGCTATACTACACTGTGCATGCTGTATTATGCAAATGAGAACAGCATTAAGGATAGCCAGCGGCGAGAATGTGTTGCCGACAGATCAGGAATCATGAATACAATATTCTATATACACGGCATATACAAGTATGCTTTTAGGAAGGAAGCAAGAAATAATATCAGCAGTAGAGTGACTACTGTGTAAGTTAGATGATAAAAATGATTTAAAGAAACACTAAAGTATTCCTTTAAATCTTTGCAACAAAAAAAATGTAAAATGTCAGTCATTTAATGATGCTACCTCAATAACAAGCTGACCCAATTACTCATTTATTTTTCTATTTCCGAGATAAATGATCAGCATTATTAATATTGCAGTCAAACAATCATCCGAAAATGTGTTGCATTCTGATATAATTAGTTTATGACGCAACATGTGAAACCAATTTACAATCTACTTTACCATCTCATGAAAAAAATCATGTGGATGACCCTGGTCATGCTGAAATTGTCAAGTGGATCAATTCAAAATGATAAACAAGTTTTTCTTTTAGATTTAAATACATAGCATGCAATATCAGCAGATGTTTTCAATTTCACTTTTTTTTACATATTTAAAAAATTAACAATAGAACAAAAAAATAAAATCACACATCTAAATGGCTGCCAAACCACAGCACAGTCTCTGTACATGCATTTGTTAACCGTGACTGTGCAGCAGCAACAGTGTTTTCCACACTGAAACAATGAAGCTATAAGATGATGTGCCAAGACGTGTTTGCTCATGAAACCACAAACCTGCTCAGCCCCACCCCAGAAACAGACTCACACTGTGGCAATCTATATGCTTACACAGCATCGCAGCCAGATTTTGACAGCGTTAATGATTGTAATGCAAGCCAACATGATATCACAAGTGCACAAGTTCAGCAATGTAGTACATCTGTACTTGAGCACATCAACCTTCACAGCATTGGACTAGGGGAAAAAAATGCAGTGAGCTCAGTTGCAGCAACCCCAACACCAACAAGTAGAATGTTTCCGTACAATTATTAAATTTTCTTTATGGAGGGATGGCTTGCCCTACAGTAAAACCAGCAGATATTCCAACATCTTACTATTAACCTTTCACAGATGACTCATACATTTGTTCTTAACAATGATTAAGCACAATGCTGCTGAATCCCAATAACTGTATTCATCCCTGCAGCAATGGATACTTGGCCATCTTTTTGCACACTTCTATCGTTGATCAGTATTACAGGACATATATATATATATATATATATATATATATATATATATATATATATATATATATATATATATATATATTATTTTTATTTTTTTTTTTAACTTTTTTTTTAAATAAAATAAAAAATATATACAAAAATATACAAAGTCAAAAATGAATATTAAACATGCAGCAGTGAATTATTGTCCTGTAATACTGATCAACGATAGAAGTGTGCAAAAAGATGGCCAAGTATCCATTGCTACAGGGATGAATACAGTATATATATATATATATATATATATATATATATATATATATATATATACATAAATATATATATAATAGGGATGTCAACAACTTGGATAATTATTTACTGTACTAAAGTGTCATACAAGTTATTCATCATCAAATAAAACATTTATTATTGTATTAAGAGCAGAGAATACTTGTTCTACTTCAATCTCAATGGGTGCGTGTGTGTGTGTGTGTGTCTGTATTTAACCCCAACAACAGAGAAACGGTCTTTTGACTAACACTGATTGAAAGCAGATGTTGGCTAAAAGGCAAGCAAAAGAAGAAAATGTTTGGGAAAATTCTCAGGGCCTAGCCTTCCCTTTCTGGGCCCTGGCCCGGGCAACCAATGGCGGCTCAGCAACGGTTCGACTCAAGGGTGAAAGAAGCTCTCCTACTGGACGAACACACAGACGTGGGCGTTTGGAGCAGATGCCCTGGGAAAGTTTCGGTGTCCCAGTTGACTCTCAGCATAAGAAAAGCAAGAACATTTCTTGTTCAACTGGAGCGTTACCAACATGGGTTCAAATCCCCCCTCCCACTTTATTTCTCCTAATGCATGTGCTTGGAGATCTTTTTGAATGTGACAGATACTATACACGAACAATCAACCGTGTAGGAAAAGAAAGTTGACTTCCACCGGCATTTGAAATGAATAAGAAGCCTCCACACCTTTGCCATCTCACACTCTCATCTTGTATTCCACTTTTTCACCTCTTCACCTTCACATTTTCTTCTTCCCTTGCCATCTCTCATCTCATGCTGTCACACTCCAGTTCACACGCGGCTTCACCTGCAAACAAAACCCCATTTTACTCTGTCATTGTGCAAACCTATTGTCTATTCGCGGCAAAGGGATGGCGCAAATCAATCATCTTTCTTAATGAAAACTCCACATTAGCCTGTGAAGACTCTCCATTTCCGCCACGGACCGCCAGGTCGACTGGTACCTGAGCTCTTGCCAATGTAGACCTCGGGGGCGGGCAGGCACTCTCATTTCAGGCGGGATAGCAAGGTGATAGCGCCCGGTCTAGGGGTGGCAGGCGGAGTCAATGGTGTATTAACTCGGGATGCGACAGCGGCAATAAAAATGCAAATTAACAGCCAAAGCAGGGGATGGCCCTGATCTGCCCTTCATAAGATGGTATAATACAGTCGCTACTCCTGCCGAGACATGTGGTTCAACACGTCTCAGCCGCAATTGGGGATGAATGGAAAGAACACAAGGAAGGAATTTTGAATAGGAGGCCAACCTTGAGACCGTAGAAGTACTTAATGTAAATTTGTGTGATTTACTTCCAAGTATCTGTGCTGTCACACCATCAGAATGTCTTATTGCTTTGTTTTCTTTTCACAATACTTTGTTTTAAATTTTGAGGTAAAAGGATTCAAATTGCGCAGCACAATTGTCTATTGGTTACCGCATTTGTATCGCAATTCTTAGGTTTAAACTTAAAATCTCCTGGGCTATCTCAGTTTATTTCAACCTCCTCGCATTCATGTTAGGTTCATTGAAGACTTAAAACTGGCGATAGTTGTTCATGGAATTGTTTGTCTGCGCTGTTCGTTTCTGTGATTGATTAACACCCAGAAATGTTAGTTGACCACTCTAAATCTTAAATGGAAAGCAAATTTATTGTAATTGCACGTCATAGGTACAGAGAATTTGTTTAACAGTTTTCTCCCAAAAAAAGCCCAAAAAATATGAGACAGTGACACCAACGAGGGTAGACCTAACGGAAAGACTGACGAGTCGGCAGATTGCACTCTGAATTCTAAATGTAAAGAAGACAACAAATCGAAAGGGAAGGGGGGGGCAACTGGAGGGAGGCACATTATGGGATCTGGAAAAAAAAAAAGAAACGGCACTCATGTAGACATTACAACGAATCAAATACTTGCATGTGGCACATGGAAGGGTATCGGTAAATGGGAATTGACGTCCGTCACCTCCCTGTGATTAACTGGCAACCAGTCCAGGTTGCCCAAAGTCAGTGGAGATAGGTTTCAGCTCACCCATGAGTCTATTTAGTACAAGCACTATAGTAAATGAATGGATGTTCGTTGTCATATGCAATTTTTGTGCGTATAAAATAACTGGAGCAGTTTGCTTCCCGACTTTTAGGAAGAATGGCGTGCTGCTCTAAACCTCACCGTCGGCTCGACTAACTGAAATGTCAACATGAAGCAGTCTGTTTATCCATAAGCACGCACAGTGTACGGTGAGTCTCTTTTCCCCTTGAACGCACAAACCCGGATCAGGGTTTACCCTTCTGAACGACAATTGAACTGTGGAAATGTTGCGTGACAGGTGATCAGTCTATTTCGTACCCTGCTTCAAGTCAGCTGGGAAAGGCTCCAGCCACCATGTGACATTGAACAGACATAAACAGAACAGAAACCATATGCGTCTTGAGAAAACTTACATTACCTAAACCTCGTGATAACGGATCTAAGAAAGGGTCAAATTTGTTCATTGCATTTTTGCACTTACTGTAAGTCTTGTGATCAATCTGGACTTGAACATGACAGTGCTTCTTTTGTAACATTGTTGGCCTTACCACTTTTAATGTCCTTACGATGCGTTGGGAATTGGAAATGAACCTCTTTAATAGTGGATTCTAATATCGGGCAACACGTTAGAATTTAGGAGTGAAAGCATGACCTTGCTGTACAAAAGAAGAAAACTCCCCTTAAGAGTTGTAATGCTTTAATGATTGTCCTGGTCTTAAGAAATATTTTATACATACATTAGAACAGGTGTGGGCAAACTACGGCCCGGGGGCCACATGCGGCCGGTTAAACGTTTTAATCCGGCCCGCTGAACTTGAAAAACAATGAAATGAATAAACCTTGTTTATGTTTTATTTTCTAAATACTGTGGTTTTTCAAAGACATGTATATTGTTGTAATGCTTTTGTTCACTTTCACTTCAAATTAAATGTATTGTTTTTCTCCGATGAGGTGAGGTTACCAAAACACTCCATCCATCTGCTCCTGGTCCGGCCCCTGTGTCAAATTTTAGAACCCATTGTGGCCCGCCAATCAGAAAGTTCACGTTATGATGACTGTTGATAAAAATTTATATTGTATTATTAAATTCCGATTCTATCGACGTGTAATAGGGAATATGTTGACATTTCTGGAGTTGTAGCAGTGCAGTAAGCCACAAGTGAAATCTTTCACCTTTATTAACCCGGAACGCTTCAAAATCCATGAGAAGGGTCATGTTGGAGAGGACACATTAAGATGAGCATGTGTCCTCGGGCTAGTGTTTCTAAGTTGGGCATTCTTGGCCATAGGGGACACATAGATCAGATTTCACTGCTTCTCTACGTAATGGAACGTCTTCCGTGGCTCTTTGTGCGTCATAGCAATTCTCTTTTGTTTAAAAGGAACTCCATGCAAGACAGTGAGGATATATTTAGTTTTTGGAACATCTGTTATATCTTAAATTCGGATGCTGTTTAAGTGGCTTGAGCGAAGGTATGAGAGGGATAAACTTCATATGCCAGATTGAGAAAAAAAAAAAATTACATCAATAGTATAGGCCTATTCTGTTCTTACTGTACTTTTCGGTTCATTAAAACCGAAGCCGGATTGCGTTGTAATGAATGCGGTCTCGGACAAGCTAGGACTGGACAGGTTTTGTTCTGCTGCAGCAGTGGACCGCCAAGCCTGTTTTGCATGACACATCCCTATAGCTGATCATTATGTTTTTGGACCACACACGGTGGTCAATTTTCAAGTGATTTGACATACAAAATGTTTAGTGTAACTTTGTCATGCCAGTTTTGACATTTCATTTCATTTAACAAAAAAAATGTGAGCGCTGCAATGCATCACATGGTGCCCTCATTGGGGTTAGCTGAAGCCTATCCCAGCTGACTTTGGAGGGGAGACAGAACCCTGGGCTGGTCATCCGCCAATCGCACAGTAATATAAACAAACAAAATTTACATTCGCATGTATGGACAGTTTAGAGCTTTGATTTAATCTAACATGAATGTTTTTTCGAATGTGGGAGGCAAGCATGGCACGAAGCAAACACAGGAGCTGAGATTTGAACCCAAAAACGTACACCTGAAAGACAGATGTGCTAATTACTGTTCCACCATGCTGCCTTGCATCATAGCGGAGGCGTGATGATGTCTGTGTAAAAGGATTGCTTGAAGGATTTGGGAACTATCCCATCTTGACACTCACTTCTCTCGGACTTCTGTGTTGAAAGCATCTGTCACTGCCCAACACCAGATCTTAACACTGACAGCTATTTTGCAGGACTCTTGTGTAAATCAGGCCTCTGGTTAACGCAGCACAGTTTTTTGTAGGGTAACCACTTTATATGGAGAACATTTAAGTTATTTAAGTTGATGCTGCTATTGTTTGAAGTGTACTTTATATAAAGATGCTTACCCGCAGTGTTCCCAAATCATGTAATTTCAATTTCAGCCAGCTAATTAAGGCTTGATCTGAGGCAATGGTGTTGCGTGCGTGTCTGGAACACAATGTTAGTGAGCATCAGAATTGGAAACAGTCTTGAACACTGCTGTGACGGGTGATAAAAAAAAAAAAAAAAGTATTACATGCAATCACAGGCACAGTCTGCTGAGTTGGAGTAATCATTTGTAAGTCAGTGTCTGTTTCACTTTTCTCATTCTCTACACTCCCACACAGCCAACATGTCCAATTATACATATTATATGAATGGAAACAAGGTAATTCTGATGAACGAACACTAAAGAAATAACTAAAAATAAATTTAAAAAAGAACATTTTCATGAAATAATATAAAAACAAAAATGCTTTTAGCAAAAAGCAAACTAACTGTCTTGTCTAACTTGTCGTTTTTAAAAGTAACTAATTGGTCAACACATTTTTAGTAATTTAGCTAGGGATGTAAGTAAACTTTTCTAGATTTTTTTGGGCACAGATTCCAAATTTGCTCCTCGTGTTTTAGTAAAAATAATAATGTAATACAATATATTAAATAGTTATATATTTAAGAATTTTTAATGGTTAAATTCATTAAGATGTGGAACTTTTTTCTGAAACCTCATAGCTATATATTATTCACCAATGCTTGGTAATTGCCATATTTAAGCTTTTATATGTCTAACGTAAAAAGATTAAAATTTGCTGTTGACCAATGTAATAATAGCTGTCCTTTGTCTACATCTTTATCAATTAATATCAAACTTTAGCTGTCGGGGTTCATTTTAAATATATTTATTTCTGTCTGTTCCTGCAAATTATAGTTTAACTTACTTATACAATATTTTAGTTAGCTTTTCTTTCTTTTTTTTTTTTTAATCCAAATACTTCATTTTGCTGCTGTCCTGTAAAAAAGACGTGTAAATTATTGTAATTGTAAATTGTAACTAAAACTAATACTAAAATAAACAAAACTAAACTACGTTGAAGTATTTTCTAAACAAAAATACAAAGTAAAAAAAAATACTGCTCAAAAAACTGAACTTAACTGAAATGAGACAACAAAAGACAGAAAAATAAATCAAATAAAAACTAAAATGAAAACTCCCAAACTTGAATCACTTTTCTTGTCACACACAGCAATGTTAAGACTGCGTGCAAGAGACAGATAGAGCGCGCCAAGACCCTTTAGACAAATATTTAGGTTTGAGGTCTGACAAATGGGATGCTGCAAGCTGGCGGCGACAGGACAGCAATACTTTGCTGTCAGTAGGATGCAGAAATCATCTTTTTGAAACTGCTGTGTGTGAAATTTCCCTCTCATCAGATGTCTTCTGAGTGGTGTGGTGAAAACACTTTTTTTTTTTAAATCACCTCAGATTGAGGTACTAAAGTGGGTGGGAAATGGCCTGAGAAGCAGAAGGGGTCATTGGGTTTGCGTGTGAAATAAAAGTGTGAGTGGTATCATGAATCGTTGGGGATTTTCTGCAGACCTGTTGAGTATTCATTTCTGGCGAGGATTGTGCAACAGGAGAAGAACCACCTGGCTAATTGCAACCACCACCCATTCGCTGCTTCTTCTTCTCTAAAATGAAACCTCTCATGTCAAACACTATTAGATTCTCATTGATTTCTTTGAATATTAAATACAATATATTTGTAACATTTTAACATTCTTAACAGACATACAAGTGTAAAAAATAATAATAATAATAATACAACTACTTCAAACAACGACGACATCAGAATAATAAATGCGCGATTGTGACATTCATTTTGATGACCAGATTGAGAAATTCTGGGGAAAGATGTCCGCTAGTTTTAAGGAGTTGAGTTACTTCTCATAAAGACAAAACGCAGCTCATTCTTAAGTGTAAATTCGCTTTTGTAATTTTTCATGACTCAGTATCGGCGTTTTGCACTGAGCAGCCAGAAAAGCCGCAAATTTGTCTTACCTCACAATAAGTTTAATTCCTGGTTCTATGGTTATCATCACATTCATCCATCCAGACAAACGTACAAACACAAATTATTTGTTCACATATATTTTATAACAGTACATTAAGTACATTTTAGAAATAGAGGCTACAGTTTATAAAACCTTTCCAGCAGAAATCATTGATGGGCCAGCATCAGCCTTTTTCTTTAGCAGACAATTCTATTTTATATTTAACAAAAAGAAGGAAAAAAAAAAACATAAAAAAAAATCGCTACATTGTTCAACCCTGTGCTAACTTTAATATCCCATGTAAGCACCAGATGTCTGCAAATCCGTTTTTATATATAAAATATAAATTATTGAAAAAATATTCAAATGTTTGTGAACTAAATACAATAAAAAAGGATCTCATAACAAAAATACTATAAAATATACAAAAAAAAACAACAACATGAAAACAAAAAAGTTTTCCTTCTGAATCCTTTTTTTCTTTGGGGAGATATGCCAATGCCACAAACTAAGGGTATTTGCCAGCTACTTTTTTTTTCTCACGACATACAGTAGATCTGTGACAGTACAAATTGCTCTAAAAAAAAAAATTGACAATTTCAACAGGTTTACTCCCAGCACATGAAAAAAGCCAACTATTCTGTAAAAAAAAAGTTCTGCTTCTTAAAATGGGAGCTGATATAAAAACAGTGTTTAAAACATGTCGGGGGGGGGGGGGGATAACAGTGTAGCTGTTGATAACCAAACAGTTGAAGGTCAAATTGGTGGAGTCGATGCTACAGCTAATGACGGCTGGACAAACATCTTCCCGATGAAACATCACTTGAAACAGTCAGTGGGAGAACCCTAGAAGCTAAATAATACACAAGACTTTGTGCCATTCCGATTTAAAAACTGTGAGAGAATCACAGTCCCCGTCTTCCCAACTTTTGGGTCCGTACACAAAGTACAGCGTCCAAAGACCTCACAAGGCTTTTGGTTATTATTCCGGCTTTGTCGCTTGCTTATTTGCGTAATCCGGATCTCTGTGGCGCATTATGAAACACAATCTGTACAAATAGACATCTCCAACGCTATTTTCATCAATATGGGTAACATTCAGCTACTGTAAACAATAACATTGTATTTATAAGATGATGCTCAACTTTGGCATTTCCCATAAAGCCAGTGTACAGCCCGTTTGCCAAACTCATCTGGAAGCAGTGAATCTTAATGCACGAACATACATGGATGGAATCAAATGCGCTCTCCAACTTCAAATCATCGGCATTCTCATTCGCAGAGTATCAACATTTTTCCTGAGCATGTTCTCATGAGAATTTAGCGGGATTTTCTCTCAAAAGTCACGCACTGCAATGCAGTCAAATTTATATTTGGAGGTGCTCGGAATTTTCATTTAGGGTCCAGTTTGAGCTAAACGTTAAGTACATCACCGAGGATATAACGACTTCAGAGATGGGCATAGCAATTAATATAACTTATCGTTAACGGGTGATTGTGTGCAATTGGTTGTTAATTGTGTCTTGACACAATTGAGGCATTAAACAAGGGAGTCCAGAACATTCAGAGACAGTCGATTGTGGGGAAAACAAAACAAAACAATAAATAATTTTTCATTTATAATCCCATGCAGGAAATATTTACAAATACGAATGTCACAACCTGAAAAATACTAAAGAAATGCTAACGGAATATTGATTAATTTTCATCATAGTTGAAATTAAAGCAAATGCCCATCCCTACTTGACAAATTAACTCCTGACAAAATACATTACAAAAAAATGTGAATCAAAAAGACGAGAGAAATTTTGAGCCAGATTTCATTAGTGAATATGATACGGTCAAAAAAGATGCATTTTTGTGCTTGGAGTGCGCTTAACTTTTATTATAATTTCAAACCAAATTCTCATGAGAGCACGATTTCCTTCACTCTCCATCGACCACATGCAGCTTTCTCTCTCGCTCTATCGTCTATTTCCAAACTAAACACTCCATCCTAGACCTGCCTTCAAACATTCTAAGCATTCTTCCCTCAACTACACTTCACTTGTGACGACTTATCAAACACTGCTGAAAACGACAGTGAACCGACATTATATACTTTAAAACAAACAACCATAGATTTCCCCACAATGATTGTCTACCGTTACTAATACTGTTGGTATATGCAAAAAAAAAAAACCTCAATGAGTTTCAGTCAATATGTCTTAGACAAAAAAGCACGTTTAAAAAAAAAAAAGTTTCATAAGCAACGACTACTTTCAGTCGTCGCGCAGACACTTTAGCTATGAGTCTCATACCATTCAATCCCCTCAGCACGCTTCTCCTTAAAATCTTCTACAGCTATACTTGCTTTGCTTCCACTGCTTTACCTTAATTGTGGATACATTTTACAACGTACTGTAAATGCCTGCTGCTGGGGTTGCATTGGCTGCTGTCAGTATCAGTCAAATAATACACGTCTTGACACTTTTTGGTCCAAGCTGAAAAATAAAAGAACAGTTGTCTGTCTTGGTCCTCTTGTCCTGTGCTCCACCAGCATGGTGCAACCAACCTCTGCAAAAATTCTAGCAGAATGACTATATATTTATATATCACACCTCTAACGCAACAGGGTATGAATACAGGCTTTTGGCTTTGCGTCCTCTTAAAACCTCATCCAAGAGCGCTAAGATGACAAAACCAGTTAGTCATTACAAACATTTTTCCCGCCCACCCCTCCCCCCAAAAAAATCAAGGTTCGTTAAGATCACTTAATGAGTGCCCGTCCATGTGGCTTCATTGTCTTGCTTGTGTTTCCACGGACTTTCACTCGTCCGTGTCTGGCTTTACGTCCAACATGGCGTGCAGCTCCTCGGGAGTGTAGCCCAGCAAGCTTTTCAAGTCACAAACAAAGCGGTACACGTAGCGCTTCCCCGACGTCTTGTGGATGATGTTCTTATCGTAGTAGTAGCGCAGGCCGCGGCTCAGCTTCTCGTAGTTCATCTTGGGCTTGTTTTTCCTCTTTCCCCATCTGCGAGCAACCTAAAGTGCCACGGGAAGAATGAGCGGATTGGGATTTGCAATTGAGATGACGAAATTATTACAGCGTATGTTTTGTAGCCAGGGTAATATCATCAGAGAATACAAACTGGGATGATGCAATCTTATGTTATGTTATGAGCATTAGCATTATGACTACAGCATGAAGGAGGTGACGTGCGAAGACTTAGACGACCCAATCTGCCTAAGAATTAAACTTACTCAACAAAAAAGAAAGCTTGCATATCGAAGAAATTGTACACCAAGGATGGGTATTATTCGTGGATTAATTCATTCTTCAGAATTGCTTCCGTGGTGTAGAATTGATTGTTTAATGATCAGTGAGGCAATTGAGGCAAAATGAAGTGCAATACAGGGGTGCTCATAAAAATAAACGATCAAGGGGGCGCAAGAAGGCATGTTCAGTTGCTGTTGACATTGGTATATAGGATTTCATTTAATTTTCCTACAGCATATAAAAAAATGGTAAGTTTGCTTCTGCTTGTTAATTTTTGCAATGGTCCATCAAATTAATTTAGTGAACATTTCTTTGTACATAACTCCGAACAGTCACATGATCACAGATGTACAGTAACATGAACAAAGATCACTAAATTAGGTGAATCACGATGATCTTAGCCATGGTTGATCATTTATCATAAAAAAAAAACATACTACATCAAAATGAGCTTCACAAACTTGTTTTAACATAAAAAAATGGCGTTTTAAGAAGACATAGTACTTTTGACATGTCGGAATCGGGCACACACATCTTTTAAAATTACACTCATGGAACCAAGCAAGAATTGTTGCAAAGTCAAAGCAGCGTCTGTTCATGTGGTTAACTACTTAGGACCTCCCAGCACGTGTGCCAGTGACCGGTGGGGTCGTAACCTCTCACCTCATCCGGGTCGGAAAGCTTGAACTCCCAGCCGTCGCCTGTCCAGCTGATGAAGGACTGGCAAGACTTATCGGTCAGCAGCTCCAGGAGAAACTGCCACAGCTGGATGGGGCCCGTGCCTGCGGAGCACATGAAAAACACATGATTTTTGGAAGACGTACTCCCTTCAAATCCTTCCATTTACACCAGTCCTAAATCTACGGCAACATTCAGGTAGGAATCTTTGGCAAGCAGTGGCTGTGCTCTTCATGTGAAAACAATCCGTTGATTCCTACATACACCCAGGCAATAGGGTAGGCAACAAGAATTTTTTATTTTATTTTTTTATTTATTTTTTTTCCCAAGCCCAGCTACATGTTTACAAAAATCTAAGTGAAACATTTCATTGCTGCACAGCAATGTACAGTCGTTCATTTCAAGTAATATGCACTGAGAAAGAAGAAAAGTCACATTATAACCCGTACTAAAAGGTGGAGCACAATGTATCCCTTTGTGCTTCTTTCATGCATGGCCGTTAAATATTCATATGGGTCAGGAGGGTGTGAAAGTAAACCTTCGGAAGCAGCCCGAACCCAAAGAAAGGAAACCACTGCGCTCCCTAAAATGTCCTCCATTGTGTTTTCATTCATCTGATAGTGGCTGTGTTCATCTGTAAACTTTTTTACAGTGTTCTACACTGATGAAATGGGTGATTTAAAATGACCTGCCTGTTCAACCCGTCCACTCACGGAGTACAAATTTAATGAGGTTAAGATTTATTGTGTAATAAAGTAATGTACTAACCAGTTGAAGGCTTGCGGCTTAAAGTGGAAAAAAAAAGGAGTGAAACAGGAACAAAGACCGTTTTAAAGAAATGACTGGTTTCACGTCTGTGTAAGATTGACAGTAGCACACTTTGATGTTGTGGCTTTTTGACATATACACTAACCCACCTGCTGCTGAGGCGTGCATGTTGAAATTACACCTGCGTATCCAGCACGCCGCCCCAGCAAAAAAAATATATATATACACATACACAAGCGAAAGCCACCACTCTAACAAAAAAAACAAAAAAAAAACGAGGACGTCTTTGTATAATTTCACCAAAAGCGTTCGGGGAAAAGAAGCATGTGGCTTCCACACTTGACATGACATTTGTGAGCATGCATCTTGTGTTTGAGTGCAGTAAGAATGCATATGGTGCTCACACTGGCTCTCTTTCACAGCTTTGACTCACATTCCAACGTCTACCACTGTAACAGCGAGGCCCTTCAGCAGCAACGGCCGCTCTCGTGCATAAAACGCAGACTACATTTTTATGAAAAGAAAAGTGTTGCCAAAAATATCATACAATGGCCTTGTATTGAATAAGTGCACAGCGGGGCCTCACATTAGCACCACTCTCTCAATATGTGACCTACCCAGATGGAAAATGTGATCCATGAAAGTATAACTGGCAAATGGGCTACTGAGCTAAAATATGGCCAATGGAACAATTCTGAAGGACAATCATGTAAGGAAAAAAAAAATCTGTCACACTGACTTGTTTTTTTTGTTTTGTTTCTTGTTTGGGCAACTTTAAATTTTTCTCAGAATTTTCGGTAATAAAACCTCAAAAGCAATCTTTTCCCGACATTGTTGTGTCTGCAAACTAGTGTTCAGTTGTGGAGTTTTACAATGAATGAAAAAGTTACTTGTGCGACGGCACGCTATAAAATTACAGTTACACGGTAAATTGAAATTATAGCAAGCAGTAGTTTTCCGGGTATCCTGCATTCTTTTCACACAACTATTTTCAACTCAACTCAACGGATAGTGCTTTATATATCCTTGATATGAAAAGTAGCTGAGATGCGCATACAAATTCTCTACAATTGCAAGCATTCGAATATCAGAACAGCGCAGAGTTCAAGATGATGCAAGGCTGACAGATTTGAGTGCAGATGGCTGTTTAAATGTCAATTAGTCAGAGGAAACCATGGAGATGTAGGCTAAGTTTTCTTCATGCAACCCCCTCATCCTCACAATACAGTGTCACGTATCATGTCACCACTGCGATAAGTCGAGCAGAACATCGAGCCTGCGCAACGCTGCGTTTGAACCTCTTGCCGGCTTTTTGGCGTGGGGGGAATCCACCCACACAGATATGTATGCACACGCGTTTTTTTTTTGGGGTGGGGGGGTTCGTTCACTATTATAAAACGTGACGCATTTGGTTGAGAAACTGGCAGGTTTGAGGAACATTTGCATCAGAGGAAGTTTGAAGATTTACATTATCTGCCTCTGAAAATACCACAAGAGATGAAGCGATAATTTGACTCGGGCTGGTTATGTGCGAGAGCAGGCATAATTTCAGTTTCAGCAGTGTTGCTGAGACAACCTGGAAAATGTAGGTTGAGATGTGGGCTACAGATTAAAAAGAGGCAGATTCGAAGTGAACAAAAGAAAAGCAAGAGCAAGAAAGAAAAAGAAAATGACTGCACAAGCATTATGTGATTTGTTTCATTTAGTGCGAATGAATTTGCTTCCTTTTATTTCTTAGTAGAAAAGGTGGCGCTGTACTGCATCAAAAGCTGTGGATAGTCTTGAGACGAAGCTTTAAACTTGATGCTGTGTGAATGAAAAGTATTATGCCCGATTATTAAATTAATGTTCCTAACTCAACAGTTCAGAAATGGAGCCAAAATATTTTATTTTTCCAACAAATGCTGCACGTATGTCACTGTTTGTTGAGGCAGCAGGACCCCTTTTTATGGGAGAGGAGGGGGTATGGTAAAGGTCTTCTCATGGATGCACTGTGAAGCTAATGCAGCCAGTTGTGACGTGAATATAAAACGAACTCGTGTTTCAATTTTCAAACCGTTCCCGATTAAATCTCTCACCTGTGTATCCTGCAAGTGCCGCCGCCGGAATGACGGGTTTGTCTTTACTGAGGTCCGAACGCTCCCTCACATAGTCTTTAAAGGTGCCCTTGGGCTTGTGGCCGTGCAACGCCGTGGGGTAATCCTCCGAGTCGAAGCTGTCGTACGAAGGTACTCGCTGTAGACTGCTGAACGACGACTGGCTGCTCCAGGACTGCGTCAGACGGTCGCAGCTTTCGAAGCTCTCGATACTCTCAAAAGAATCCTGACCACCCAATTTACCTGCACAGAAATGGAAAGATTAAAACAATTTTTTTCTTTTGCCATTTTTCTAGTTTTGATAATGAAACATTAGTAAGGCAACGCCTCACTCCTCACTTTTGGCACAGTAATGCCTTGTATGGTTCAACCTCTAAATTTCACACCTCATTTCATTTGTAAAAAAAAACATTTGGATTTGATTTCAAATACCGGTAGTCGCCAATCGAACAAATTGTCTCGCTATTTTCGGTCTGGGGAAAGATAAGAGCCGCCTTTCATTGGTGAGTCATTAACAAATGACACATAATTCAACACCTTGATTGATGCCGAAATCTTCGACTGGCCAAATTGGAGCCACATGTGGATATCAGTCGAGCCGCAAAAAATACTTTCCCACGAGAGCACAACGCAAGGCTGAAAAGTAACATGTGGTGTGTGGGATGCACAAGGATTGGATCTTGTACATTACACTGAGTAGGGGAAATTTGTACAGTACACAAGGCACTTGTTCATAGGTGGAAGCTGAGGAAACAATCCAAAAGCTGTATCAGAAATGAATGATGTCATAACTGCTAAATGGATGGTTGCTTGGGTGGTTCATCCCAAAAAGCAAATGCAAAGAAAACCTCACAAATCTCATTTAACGACAGCTAATGACTCAAAAACCCAAACCACCTACTTGCACACTTACTAAAGGTATTTGATTAATTTTAAGATTAACGAGGGGACATTGTGAGAATATATTTATTTTTGTACTATAAAAGCAGGTTGTGGTGCATGAGCGTGTATCAGTTTAACCGCCCCAAACAAAAAAAATAAGGCTGATGTTTTCCACGACCTAGAATAGTGTGAAAACCAGGTTTGTTGAGACCACAAACCAACCAGAGGAGGTGTTTCTCTCATCTAGTGGCCTCAGCACACACAGATGCACTCAAACTGCAATGACACGCACACAAGCAACACAGACATGCCTCACAAACACCCCATGGACATTTTAGAAAACACCCAAAACAGGACCCGGCACATTACAAAGCCATGCAGACTATTCTGAGCGTCAATCTCCAATCTATTCCATATGTTTTGATGCCTGACCCCCCTCACCTCTGCTCAGCCGTCCCACACACATGTTGTCAGGGGATACCACCTCCTGTTTGACAGAGAAGTAGTCGCCCGGCAGGGGGTTGAGGGGCGTGTCCCGTAAGATGACGGCGGGGTATTCGCTCTCGTACTTGAGCGACAGTAATTCCTCTGAGCTGATGGGGTGAAGCGTCTGGTAGGACTCTGTGATGAAGCTGGGTTCTGAGTATTCAGAGGGGGGGACGCACTGGGCATGCTCAACGCCATAGCCTGAAGATGGGAGGCAGCAGAGAGAAAGCAGAGCAGGAAAGAGAAGAGTAAAACAGAGGAGCGAGATCAATCTTTTGAGCGAGCAGAGTGATCATCCTTCATGTGAAGACTATAACAACTGTGGCAGATGACACTGCGTGGACTCAGCCAAGCCTGACAAGCAATTTAGGAAAATCACAAGACTTCCCCCAAAAAGACAAAAACATAAATAAATCACCAATGTGACCTTTAAGCCAGCAGTCTACATCTTTTTTGATTGGTTGTCAGTTGGATGTTTGTTTGTGCTCTTCACAATAGTCCCTGTTGCTATCTGTGTTAGGCCGTCTTCCATTGTATCACAGCCTGATTCCGCTCTTGCATTACGTGATAGCTATTAAATGTAGCCATGAGGTTTTGACAGTGGATCTGTATTACAAGTCACCATGACATCAGTAGCACAGTCCACTCCCCCGAATTGGCGCAGTCCCATTCTCCACGACATAGCGAACACACAAACAAATATACAAATACAAAGCTTTTTGGATTATTTTCCTTTTTATATATTTTTTGTACGGTTTTACTAGTGTTACTTTTACTAGTGCTACTACTATTAGCCTTGGTGGAGGTATATGATAAACTCAGTAGCATTCTAGTTATGAATGATCATGATAACATTGCTGAGACAACAAAATATTTGGCGGCCCAAGACTTTTGTACAGGACCAGATATATAATAAATGGTAAATTGTAACAGAACATAAGTAACATTTAAAAAGAAATTCATTGCAAATATAAACCATTATACAATTGTTAAATGTTATCGTAAAAATAATTTTGAGTTGTTTAGTTACTAATATTGAATGTCTTTTTCCGCTTTTGCTGTAGTATCGTTTCAGAATCGGTTAAAATAAAAGTCAAAATTTTGTTAGCGTGACTGACAATGCAAATCTGTGAAATTCTTGAATGTTTAGCAATTCACTGTGAACCGTTCTGACTTTTTACCCAGCTACCCAATCATCTTATATCAATTATCATTCAAAATTAGACTTGAAAACAGCAGAATATGCTCTGGATGTTGAATAAAAAAAAAACAGTCATAAGCTTGGCCTAAAAATTCTGACTTTTCATTTGAGCAACAATGTTTGATTAGAAATAAAAAAAAAATCAACAGAACTCAAATCAAAGTGTTGCAACAGATTGGATAGTATTTTCAAACTCCCACAGGGTTCTTGCTTTTATACATGAAAGGGAATTCAAAAAGGCGACAAACAGACTGCTAGAAAGAAACATTTTAAGCGAGATTACTTATTTATAAGCACACAACCGTTGCAAAACCTACATCGCATCGCTTTGCAGCAAAGGCAATTAAAGAGGGAAAGGTTTTTCCGTCAAGGTTTGAATCTCCGGGTCTATTTTAAGATAGCATCCTGTATTATTTCAACATTACTGAAATTGAGTGTGGCAAGTACTTACTGACAAAGTAGTCTGAGGTATAACGCGATTCCTGGAAGTTGGAGGTCAGTCCGTTGTTGGGGTAATGCTTTGTATCCTCTTCATGAAAAATAGATAAAGAATCAGTCGCTGAGCGTCAGTGACCTCGACATTGATTTTATGTATCACATAACTGCATGCAGCATTATGAAATATTAATGACCCCTGCTAACGTGTGTCTTCCTGTTTGGCTCCTGTTACTATAGCAAATATCGACTAAGTGAATACAAGCAAAGATCACATCTCTTGTGTGGGTTTCTCACATATTCCATTTTAGGGTCATCAACCTGATAATCTCTGTACGAGAAAATGGCTGTCTTACCTTTTTGAAGCATTTCTAAATGCTCCCAAAGGATGTCGCCCACAAAGTCAGGTGCTAAATCCAGGAAGCGCTCCTTGCCCATGGCGCAAAGGCTGCCGCCATTCATGCAGAATCTGTCGAAGTCTACGTTCTTCAGACTGAACTCGTTCACAGTCCACGTTAGCCACGCTGCGACATGGTTTTCTGTCCATTGTCTGGGGTCTAAAGTGGAGCAGAAGCAATTCTTGTCACTAACATTTTCACCTTACGTATGAGCTGCGTTTGAGACAAACACTTTTAAACAGTAAGGACAGCAGAATTTTCCAGCATTATCTTACACTCCACGCAAATGAAACAGTCAGGCATCAATTGATGCAAACAAGCAGATGCTAATGGAGGTATGCTTGTACAATTTCACTGACAAATACTGTACAGCAGTCCTGCTTTTACCAATTGCAGGAACAGGCTCTGCAGTTGGCCTCAATTAGGGAGCTATGTAATTACTTTGCCGTCTACTTTGGAAGGATGCTGCAAGTCAGTCTGAAATGAAACATACACAATGCAAGGCCATCTTTTGCAAATGTGTTATCTACTGAAGGATCTGATGTTTCGTATGCGGCACATTGTGGTTTTGAGGGCTCAGTTTTTGTGAGTACGGAAATTCCCCGTTAAAACAACTAATTGGTGTACAATCAAAGTCTACCTTTGGGGATACCCAGTCGCTGCTGTTCTTTGGTGAAGCCACTGAATGTAGCCTTGAGAGCTTGGGACATCATCTCTTTACTGCCGGGAGTTAGCAGGGGAACATCTCCACACTCCGGATCTGCCAAATCACAAATTAGAAATGAGTTGGATAATACTTTGGGGGAAAAAAATGTTCGAAGTTTCGGTCAAAAACTGTACTCATACAAACACAACTATTGCAAAGATAGACCTGACCATAAAGAGCAATTATTACATCATCATCGTAACCATTGAATGTCACACCCGTACATTCCGACGTGATTAAAGCATATAAATGAACTGGAAATGGCATTTCGCTTTACTTTTTTGATCGACAATGTCGTATAGTACTAACGAGTATTTCATTCATTTTCCGAACCGCTTATAAATATTCGATTAAACGGAATTTTCTTTCGGGAAGTGCACGCAATGTGTCAATGTCTCCTCAAGCTAAGGTTTATCACCTGGCGTTCTTCCAAATAAACACAAGATGTTTATTTGCCATTTCTCCAAAGGCTAACCTTTACCGCGCATACCTTCACGTATTGGGAGGTTGGGGGATGGCTAACGCCTGGTGCCCATCAGTGATACCATGACCCCTTCTTAGCCCTCCTACAATGTTGCCCCGAAACAGTGGACGTACTGTCGCCAGACCAGGCATGGGGTCAAACCCTGGGAAGGGTCGGGGGTTAAGAGATGAGGCGATGATGTCATCTAGGCTGTCGGCGAAGACTAGCCAAGTTGGGGTGGGTGTGAGCTATCTTGAGGGTCTCGGTCAGACACTATGCTCAGTGTTCTCTGCTCACAGCCAGTGGGCACCCAGTGGGGAACAGAACTCTCTTTGATGCCTTTAAACAGTGCCCGATGACTCGCGCTCATCTAATTAGATTGGCCAGATTTAAGAAGTGTGGGATACACAGGCCAACAAGGGCGATGATAAAAGGAACAATGGGCAAGACCCGAGGCCACCAAGATTACAAGGATAGACTGCAAAGAATTAAAAAAATAAATAACTGGATAAATAATTACAAATGATAAAAGGTTCAAATTCAAAAGTGTGTCCGTGGTGAGTTTAACAAGATGAATGGGCACAAAGTGTTCCATTACTACCACTAGTCAGACATCGTGTCAT
Organism: Idiotropiscis lumnitzeri; assembly: GCF_059441095.1. Classification (NCBI taxonomy): domain Eukaryota; kingdom Metazoa; phylum Chordata; class Actinopteri; order Syngnathiformes; family Syngnathidae; genus Idiotropiscis; species Idiotropiscis lumnitzeri. The sequence goes on along the minus strand of NC_142397.1, from coordinate 10,325,818 downwards.
TATCTTATTTGATAAGCTTGAGTCAGTATTGTGAGTTAAAGTTTAACTGGATTTTAAATGCTTTGAAGATGCGACATTTCACAAAAGGCTTACTACAATTGGTTTGCTCTCATGATTGAGAAAGCAACCATGTCTAAGTTGTAGCTTCAGTTAATTTGAAAACGGAATGGATTTTAATCTTTACCGACATTGATAATATTTAACAGGTTTACCTTATGGGAAACCTCAGCAGACAGAGATTTGCTTTGTTCAGGCAAATAAGCTTGAACTTGACAAGCATGGTAAATAACTGCATGTCCGAGAAACTTTTTTTTTTTTTTTAGTATTCATTTAGTTGGCCAGTTCAGTTTTGTGTGTTGTGTTGCTTGTCTGAGCACCCACACTATTTTTGGGGAATGTTCCAACTCTATTACATGCTAAATTTCTCAATGTATATTTAAAGATTATACATGATCTATGCAAACTCTTGATGTAGGGGTAGCATCAAACCCACATGTTCAGACATCTCCACTGGGCTGGTGGTTTTATCTACCAGCACTGCACATTAAAGCGGCATACGCTTCATGCCTGCCATGCCTGCCATGACCACTCACTGACGTCTCGACCCAGTCTGGAATTCACAGCAACTTTCCCTCCTTTCGTCCGTGCAACCAATCTGTGTGTGTAAAGTCAAGTTTGACATTTTTTTTAGTTCCTATCCTCCGTGTCAAAAGAAAATGGCCCCACAAAGTAAGTGATTTAGTCGCATCTTAAAAAAGGATATAACTGTGGAATGGCAAAGTTGTTGATCATCATTTTTGAAAGTTAGTATGATATATAATTTGCTACAAATAGAGTAAATACTGGTGTTACAGGGTCATATAAGCTGACACACTCATTTCCCATATTTCCACTTGGGGATAAATTGTTAACGTGTACAGTATGTTCTACATATGCAGCCTCAAAATACAAAAACATGCTTTCCGCATCTCCATCTGATTATAAAAATGGCTTCATGTTCCATTTGCTGCAATTTGAGACGGGATTGCGGCTCAGACAGTCTAAGCTTTGATGTAAAGGCCACGGTGTGTGAGTGTGGCCGTTTATTTCAACTGGATCGAGTTGAGTTTGTCTGCACTTCCCTACCGCTTGAGCCTTACCCTCCCCGTTGCTTTTATCAGCCCTTGCAACTTGTACCCACTTTAACACAAAAAACTCCATCAAAGACTAAGAGCTGCCATTGAACACTCTTTGATGCGAGAAACATGATCTACGGTGAGAGTAAACGCCAAATTGCAATGGGAGGGATTTCTTTTGTTTGCATTTGGTTACAGAAGAAGATAATCCCTCATTAGTCCCACAGTAAATAATTACATTAGTAATGGCAGCAATGGCATTAACAGTAACTGGGGATTGGTGTCTTTCTCAAAAATAATTAAAACGGACTCAAACCAGCAATCTTCCAATTGGCTGCTGGCCAGTCATGCTCATTCTACAAATATGTGCAGGTCGTTAGAAAATGTTGCCAATTTATTCTCATTTTTGTTTTAATGACATTCTCCAGTGAATTTTCCGCGCATACTTCATACACTTGTGCTGGCAAAATTGAGCTATCCTGTACAATTTTATAGTAAATGTTAAAAATATGTTTTAAGTGATTTAACAAACGGTTTCAATACATTGCAATAAAAAAACAACATTTATCTCAGATTATTTTCTCTACATAGATTGATTATCTTTAAACTTTTGTGAATTGCACTAAAAGACAGACACGCCAGTGCAGACAGCACATATACCGCGCTAAAGGACTAATGGTAATAGCGCTATCATCTCTGAGAATGATCCATATGAAACTTATCTGTGGCAGAGAGCTAATGTGCAGCGTCCATCCATTAGTGAAAGAGGCTAAGCTAGCATCATTCTAGGTGGCATCTAGTAAATGATGCCCTGATAGGATTTCAGTGGCTGCGAGTCCCATTAAGAAACACAATGGTCAAGTGAGTTCAAGCATTCACAAGTCATCACTTTCCACATTAGACCGTGTGGTTCTACCCACTTAGCTTACAAACGCGGGAGTGGCTCTGTCAAGAGTCAGGGTGGAAAATACATTGCATAATATGTAGAATGATCTCATTTTATATGCTGTCTATTCTGAGAAGTGAATTTGTTGTTTCGGCATTGATGAACCACGCCTCTCTCACCAATAAATGAGTAATGGGCAGGCTTCTGCTGACTGCGCCGTTTTCACAATGGGAGTCTCACAAACAGGCAGAGCACCTTTAAACTTGCAGGCGTTCCATTCAAGCCCATTACCAACATCACACAAAGGTTCTGGTAAGCTTTAAAGCGGCTAAAGTACAAAATATACAAACGGCCGTTGCAAAGGAGACAAGAGCTCGGCAGGGTCGAATAGGATAGCCAGGGAACATCCTGAGGAGGTGAGTGCTTCAGAACGGCTAAGTATGGGAGAATGAGTCACCAGCATGTAATATGATCTCATGAACGGGAGGTCTCACAAGTCTCCCTCACTTTTTAGTGTCTCTGGAGTGACATCACTGTGGGATCAGTGCCATCTCACAGCCTCTGTTGGAGACTCGTTTCATTCATAAAGCCCGGACTGCAGCTTCCACTCTTGTGATGCAATGATACAAGCATTGCATGCAAGCAAACCCGATACAATGGGAAAATGTGCTTTTTATCAAGCAACTCCACTATAATTAGCCCTACAGAGTTTATTCAGTGAATGGCTGAGGGTTGGTGTGAGAAGTAGACATGGGGGTGGGTAAAAATGAGGGAATGATGAAGTTTTCTCCTTGTTACGTTTTTTCAAGGGTTTAACAGTCAATTTCCTGTGGCTACGTCTTCAATTCCTGTGGGTAATAGGGCAAGTGGTGGGTTCAGCTAAAGGTCAGACACTTAGAATCCACTACTAAGGTGTTTCTGAATATCCCACATGCATCTAGTTCCAGTTGAAGCAAAAAAAAAAAAAAAGGGATGCTTTGGCTTTATGCCAAAGCCTCACAATTGGCACTTTAAGGCATGAGCGTCTCCACGCATGACCAGAGGTGACAGTTGCATCTCGGAGAACCTTTGGTGAAGATCTTATCAGAACCCTTGGTCTGAGACCATGGGCTCATGCACCCCCCCCCCAGATATGAAGAGAGCCCATTCAGCACCACAGAGTGATGAAGTGCCGGCTGAGGGCGGCAGTGGAGCAAGAGGAGGAGGGCAGCACGGCAGTCTGGTTTTAAGAGGGTCGCTTGTTCAGAAAGCTGTTTAGATTTCCATCTCAGTTCCAAGGACCAAGAATAGAAGTGTAGAGCCAGCTCAAACCAACGTGAAGGCCAGACTGCTCCTAACCCACGACAGTGCTGGCAATATCTGATACACAAACCAGGGCCATCCCTCCTGCGCAGACCATGATGCTGAAACCGTAGTTTTATTCTTAGACAGCAACCACTGTATTTTGGCTGCCCTGTTGGAGCACAAGCCTGTGGTGGTGTATGGAGGCTGTGCGGCACGAGGCCACTCCTGCTGACATCTGTCATTGGCAACGAAGCCTGAGTTGTCCCGAATCATCACCGCCGCAGACACGCCGGCTACTGAAGGAGACAATAAGTGAGACTAATACAGCACTGCTGCCACACAATTCCTTCTATTTCCTCTCCATAAGTCTCTCAAATGACATTAGCGCATGATGTGCTAGTGCTACTGTTTCTGCTTCACTTTCTGCACGACCGAAGAAAGGCGAACATCTTTTCACCTATAGTTTGATGGTACTTTTTCGTTGTGGTAAGTGTGGAAACTAAGCACTTTCAACATGATTTGGTTGCCAATTTGCTTGCGCAACTGCTTATGAACAGCGTTCTCAGTCTCCAATGTGTGAAAAGATGTGTGGTTTAGGTGTGCCTCAAGTTTCGGTAATACACTTTTCACAGCGCATCACCCAACCTTCTTTTTTCCCCCTTTATTTTCAGGTAAAAAAAAAACAACCACCACAGAGAACAAACACTGACAGTAAATTGTTTTCTTCAAATCATTTCCAACTTATGATGGCTGAATGTTGAATGGGAAGTTTTGGAGATATTTTGAAATTGCGTTATTTTAAGGTCATAAATGCAGGCCAATTTGCAATAAGGGGGGGAAGGGGGGGGACCAAAATATAAAATCATCTCATCATCTATCAATGTCGCCCCTGTGAGTTCAATATTTAGAATTTTTCCAAAGGATATTCCCACACTAAGCAGGGGGGAAAAAGACATCCAAGTGTTCCACTGGAGAATGCAGGTGGTTCGAGTACAGGCTCTGTCCCTGTTGTAAACAAACAAGGGATGCTCTGGGGGGACTGTTTGGGCATTAAAGCAAACAGATGACACATCTGACAAACAGTTTACTCTGTCTGTTGCAAATTTTCCACAAAACATGACCCATTTTTTTATTTAAGCTGATACATTCTGCAACCAGGTCCCTTATGCAAGTGTATATGCATGCGGTGACCCCCCCCCCCTTCTCCAATTAATTGATTCATTAACAACTATTTTGTCAAATGTGAATCCCCGAGCAAATAGCAAATATGTCTTTCAGACCAAACTGGGATTTAACATATGTAGCGTTCAATTGTTTTTTGTGTCTTGACTCTTGACTAATTTGAGGTTTTTAGTTCTCGTGGTGGGAAAGTATGCATGTGCAGGAGGCAAGCTATGGGCTACAGATGGATACTTGATAAATAAATGCCTCCCCCATTTTACTGTGTTTTCATTCCACATGTTTAACATTCCACCTCCATTTTACAATCACTAATGTATGTCATCCAGCTTTCTCATATTCCTCTAAAGTGACCAAAAGAGACGAGTGGTCTTGGTGGCAAAATTAGTTCAGCACCAGATGATTAACAACTTCTCTATTTTTGGCTTGATGTAGACTTTGTGGCTACGAATGAACATTAAAACCTTTGTTAACATCACAAAGTTTGCCTAGCTTTAAGATGCATTTTCTAGAAAATAACCAGCTGAGCTCATAAAAGTTTCAAAACAAGGCCGTCAGATTAGTGGAAAATTACAACTTGGCGTTTTGCAATCCGAGATGGTTTTGATTTGAATTTATCATTGACGATAAAATCTGCTTCTTGTTGTCTCTCTATGACTCATTCCATCAAAGTGCGAGGTGGTGGGGGGGCTTAAGGGGGGGGGGGGGGCGTTAGCGTCACACTATCAGTGTGACTGGCCCTGATGAAAACAAATGACCATGTCTTGTTAAATTGTTGTCTGTTGACTCACAATGTGACCACCTGACCAAGTACATATGCCTTAAACAAACGCATAAGGATTCCATTGAAGCCAAAGGCTTTTTTTTTGTGCAGAAATGACAAATGAGTAATTGACCAGTACTTGCGATCTGTGTCTTTATATGTGGAAAACCAGCACTTAAACATCCCAATCGAACTTGTTGAAGGTCAATCCATTTTATGTTTGCAACAATTTTAGTGACTTGTTAAAGTTAGTTTCTAAGCTTTTGAAAACTTTTCCATCGAGATTGATGTCAACATTGTTCTACCAATTCCTCTTCACACAAAAAAAATGGCTAGAATAACTGTAGTATCGATGCTAGGCCATAAGTTAGTGATCTAATTCATTAAAGAATATTCACCACTCGGGAAAATATCTTTTCAATAGCCTTTGCTGATATTTATATAAGATAGTCAGTACGAAGGAATACATTGGTAAGTAATTTGACTCAATTAGAGAAAATGCTCTCAAGCACACTTTGCTCGAGAAGTGTGATAACACAAAAATACGATTGGGATATCTTCAGCCAGTTTCGTTTTTTGGTAATCATTCGAGCCGAAGATTAACACTTCACACAAGCATGTCAAAATATCACTGGTCATTAAAATATGTATATATATTTTGCATTTATTGACCACCTTCATGCACCTGAGAAAATATTTTTCTCCTACTCCACTATAACCATCTAAACATGATGCAAGAGTTAAACCTGACAGAGCCACTCATGGAAACACGCCCATGTTTTATCAGGTTTGCCTTGGCAAACCATTTATTCAATCTGCTTGTAATGCTTGAGGGTCGGGAGCGGGGGGGTGTCTAAAGTTCTAGCCAATTTGCACACCTTCTGCCAAAAAGCATGTAGACTGTGTGAGCAGGTGTTGTGCAGAAAGCACTTGGAAAAGAGGAAACAAGCTAACAAAATCTGGAACTTATAGAGCGAACAGAATGAGCAACATGGGGCCCAAGTGGCGAAACAAGACAGCTGTCTTCCTAGACAGTGGACTAACACTTGAAGAAGACTTCTACTATAGAATAGACTGTGCAACGATTGTCCTTTGGACTTCTCCGTGTGGATTTGTTTATGCCGCCATGATGGAAAGATAAGTTAGGATTCACAATGGAGAGCAGTGACCAAATTTACGTCCGGGTGAATTCACACTTCATTTCGATGAAAAGGAAATAATGAGATGCATGTGCAAGCTGGATATGTTGGTTATAGGGCCAACAATCCACAATTTGCAATTCGTATCATCATAAGCAACCGGATCAACGTGAATGTGGTACTTGTTGCACTTTTGCCAAAAAACAGATTATCGTCCAACAAACGAAAAATCCATTTTGCTCAAAATGGTAAACGGAGTTCACTTAGAGTATGCAGCGCCTTATCTTTATCATATGTTTACAAAGTCCTATTCACTTAACTTAAAAGTATCGGAGTGTAGCCTATAGCGACAGGTTGACACAGTGTGCCAGAAAGGTGGAACGTTTTTCTTCTATGTTGTGTTGTACCAGCCTCTTACTAACGTAAGCTCTAAGATAGTTCTTCTCTCGAGTCTAGCATAAGTTTGCAACCTCCCTTTAATTTGTGAGCTGGCGAACAGCTCCACAACTAATTCGAAGCATCCACTTGAATGCAGCTCATGAATAGCATCAAAAAAGGGAGACGGGACGTGCCATCCAAAAATTCCTCACTGACGCCTAAATGCTATAACAATTCTACGTCAAATGGGGGAAAAAAAATTAAAAAAAACAACATTCGTCATTCAGTACCAACATTTTTAAATCCTGTTTACAATTGGCGAAGTACATTGTGGGATGCGTGACGTCAGCATCAGCAAAACAAAACAAAATCGTAAAGACCCATGTTGGGTTAACCACCTGACTAAATTAAAGATATTCTATTGACCTGTCAACTATTTTGGCCCAAGGATGACATTCCCATTGCGGTGCTGTGAGGCACAGCGGACATCAAGTGCCGTGACTCAGGGATTAGAAGTTAGGAACGCCAGACGAGGAGACAAAGCTACAAACCACATGAAGGTGGTGGGATGTGAAACTGAAGGAGTCAGAGGAACACTAGGGAGACATCTAATTGAGTGGGTGGGTGTGTAAACCCCAGGAACGAGTTTGAACCGTTTTATTTCGTCTGCCAAGGCACATATTTTCTCTTCACACTAATGCTTCAGTTGTGCAATGTGTGAGTAAAAAGACAGTTTGCAGACACTTCTCAACTTTTTAGCATGTTGATAAGCTGTCACAACCATTAGTTGGCCACACCTCGCCATGTCTTTGGCTCGTTCAACCCCCGCAACCCCTTCCCCTGGCTCACCATATGCTTGCTATTTAGCAGACTGCTGGTGTAACACGCCTTTCTTTATGACTAAGTTTTATAAGCGATGATTAAGGCTTGTAGTCGCTAGGGAAACTTTAAGATAGAACTCAGTGTAATCATTACACGTTCATGCGGGCAACACAGCAGAAGACAGCCGGAATAAGGAAGCAATGAAGGAAATGCCAGCTTGATGTCACACACCATCGTTATTTAACTGTAACCAAAGGTGGGTCATTGTGTGAATTTTCTAATTCCATTTGCATGAATGTACATTTTTATTTGAAACAGTAGTCAGTCACAATCTTTGTCACAAAGTACTGTATGGTAATTGTATCATATAATAAATACATAAACTTTAAGGGTTTCTTACATCACTACACCCTGTCCAATAAACCGACAGACTGCAGCTTGATCAACAGATTGACTAATTTAGGGTGACACGTGACAAAGTGGACATACTGACCTACAAAAAGGCTTTGATTCAGTGAACCATTTAGTTCTGAGTTTGGCATACTGGAAAAAAAAACACGGACCTGCTCGCTTTAATTGGCTCAATTCATCGACGGACCACATCAAGCAAAACCCTGATCGGCCAAACAATGTTTGCACAGCTGCCAGGCGGCCGTGTACACTAACGATGGCATATATTACTCAGCGCACACTACAAAAAGTGCTGACACAAAGACACCAAAGCAAAATGGAATCTAATGCAAAACAGCGCGCTGGCAAAACTCTCGTGGCTGCACCAAAGTGGGAGGCGCTTCCTGGTTTTATGTTCGTACGTCACAGCAGAAGAATCAGGACGTCTTAAGAAGAAGACGACTCTCAAGACGAATGAGCGGAATGCCACTTACAACATAACATTTTAATCAGATAACAGTTTGCAGTCTGAACTCAAGCTCCTCTGTGCCACCAAGCGTGACGCACGATCTACAGGAACATTCCTGTCTGTCGCTAAACCCTGACGTTAATGCCTAACCAAAAAGCGGGAATTCCCATCAAACTGAAAACTTTTTGCTTCTGGCCAACAACTTTCTCCAATTTAATATTGGAGAAAGTTGTCAGTCAATTTAAATGAGGACATCTAAGAGCTTCCATTTTAAAATAAGGGTATATTTTACAATGGAAGACTGTGGCTTGGTTGGAAGGACATTGTCTTAAAAATTATGTTGTGCAATCTGAATAATTTAGAGCAAACTTCAGAGTTTGAATCAGTCCCTGATGACGTCAGGCAAGTTTTAAGATCAGTGAGCATCGAAGGATGATCTTTGCAAAGTACAGCCGTGGGCTACTCTGGCCTATCCACAGAGTCTGACCGGCCCGCAAATTATTTATTAAGTCAAAATGAAACATGGGATATGCTGAGTTTTTTTTTTTTTTAAGTGGTGCTTTTATTTTTGATGTGCACATGTGTATAATTCATTACCCTACCATCCTCATGAGTCACCGTCAATTATATTATACATCCCATTCAAGCCATAAACCCATGTAGAGAATGATTTGGGAGTCCCAACTGGGAACAGCTTATGAGTAGGTCTTTTCTGCTAGACATGTCAGCACTTGAAAAATATTTAGTAAAAATTGTGTTCACAGTTTTGACGGGATTTTTGTGAGTGTTGAGTAAACGGCAATCCCAATGTGTATACAAAGTTGGAATTTTAACAACCGCTTATGTTTTTGTTTCAAATTTGCATTTCCTATATGCAAAAACAGAAACTATATCCACACGAGCAGCAGGTTGTTTAAACTGGACAAATGAATGCTTAATTAATATGGAAAACATGCTGGTACAGCCTTCAACAACCATTTTAGTGTTCTTACGTGGTCCCTTTGGAAAATTTATTGTTCATCACTTCGCTAAGGAATGGCTACAGGAGTGCTGCAAAAGTGTGATGATGAATACAGAGCCAGAAATTGAACTTGCAGTGATGCAGGGAAGCGATACATATGTTTTTGTACTGGCTGCTCAGTATAATACCGCAGAAGTTGATTCACAATTTTAAAAATAATGCAGTGTACACTGCATTATTACATGTTTTGTCTTTAGATATTCACCCTAAAAGCAGCCCAAATATTAGTCAAATATTGACTGTTTTTAACTTTCAATAGAATTAGGTTAGCATCTTTTTATTAGTATACATGTGTATGGAATTTAAGAATGTTAAAATGTGATTTAAAGCATTGCATACAAAGTCAAAGTTTCTGTGATGGTTAACAGCTTTGCATTAAAATGGACGCCTTCAGTTTCTATTCTTTTCAATAACAATACGAACAAACTGGAACAAATTGTGCTTGACCCCAAATGTTCCACTGTAAAGCATTACAAAAATCTGTGCTGGATTACAACTCCAGTCTTGTAACTTTGCTCCACAAGGAATTAATTACATAAACACTCAATGGAGGAGTAAAAACGTGAAATGTTGGCCTACATTGGATGCACCTTTGACCCCAACACATTTTGAGTTACCTCCCCTGGAGAGAGTTCTGTGACCTTGGCGTAACACAAACTTCACACTTGTCACATAAAGGAATAAAAATATGTTACAGCATGGTGGCCTATAAACCACTTTAGCCTATTCGCGTTATGGATATGCAGCATGTGCTTGCAGGTGTTCTGAGAAGCCAGGTGGCTACAGAACACGCCCCTGTGTAGGTTTTAAATAATCTCTACTAAAGTAGTTTTCTTTTTCTGATGCTAAAATGAGCTTTGTTGAAATTATGTCCTGGGTACGGGGCAGCCTTTGTGATTTCAGGTTAATTTCTCCTAGAACATTTGCCTGCTTGCTTGGTCGTGACCTGAGCCTGACGTATTTACTGTTTACTGAATTGAGTAAGAAGAAATTGGTTTTGCAAGATAGCATGCACTGTTAACACCATCACTGCGATGAAACCTTGTGACGTGTGTAGATGTGCTTCCATGCGCTGCACAGGTACTGACGATGAGATAGTTCTTAACATGGTAACTAAGGTATCAATTTACATGCTGCACACAAGTCTGTTTTTAAAAACAGCACTTGAGCTGCTTTGGCACAACAGGCTAAAAACTGCAGCTAAGTGCAAATAATGCAAATACTTAAAAATAAACACACACACACACACAATGAGTGAAACCCACAAGGCTTAAAACCCAGCTGACAACAGTTGTGCTCTTCCCCTGGATGAGCCCTGAATTGCCCCTGGAGTAAGCCAAGAGTTCCAGGCAAGCAGGGTCAGCAAAGAGGCAAACCTCAACACTGCAGATTCATCACCTCAGCCTGCCTCAAAAAGTCAGGCAGTGAACAGAAGGGAGCTACGAAAAGGAGAGAGGAGGAGGGGGGTGGGGGCACTGGACCAGGGAGTTGGTGATGGAGGGGACGCTCGAGCCTCCCTTGCTGACAGCAGCCTTGGCGGGGTCAAGGATGAGAGTTAAGATGGAGATAAACATGGAGATAGATTGGGATCAAAGCGAGAGTGAAACACACACTCAAAATAAAAGCAACACGCAGCACATGGTCATGGAAAAGAAGTTAGACGTCAAATTGTCGCGCTAACTTTTCCCACTGTTGCATCCTGGTTTCACGTCTCCGAGATCACAACATGATTAATTTGGTGATGAAGCAGAAGCACGCAAGCTATTCTCTGATTGCATCACTGTCAAATCCGCTGGCGTGATTGCATTTTTTTTTCACAAGCGTTGCCCCACATTGAGCAACCGTGAAACTGAAATATGAACGTCATGTGCCTGGTTATTAACATAAACGAATGAATATGATGTACTGTTGCGAAGTGCCAGCCGCACGACACGCAAATCTATTGTAAACAGAACAAGATATATAATAAATAAAATTAAAAACTTCAATAGCTCTACTCACCGTCCATTTTTTCAGCCTTTATGATTGTCAACGTCGGCTTCATATCGACGGCTGCCGTCATGATCGTCAAAGCAATGTGCCGCTTCTTATCTCGCCGCTCCGAACACTCAATATCAGGGAGGGAAACTAACGCGCGCCGGTCACTTTGAATGGAACCTCGTTCTAGTCTCGAAAACACAACCAAAATTCTGGTTTCGGTCACTTCCAAACTTGGCTTTATTTCTCCCGGCACACCGTCAGCCCACACTCCCTTTTTTCCTCGTTCTTTCTCACACACTCACTCACACACTCACTCCTTCCGCTCTGTCCCTGACGAGCTATGGGGCGTTGCTTTGATTGAACGACGACAGCTGAGGTGGGCGGTGCTTGGCGGGGTTGAGGCGGGAGGAGGCGGAGGAGGAAGGTTTGACCGGCGTGTTGATTCACAATTCAATTACAAGCGCACCACACGCACACGCACACGCACACGCACACACAAACACGCGCTCACACGCGCACACGCACTATGTCCGCGTAGTCCCCAAATCATTAAAGACGTCATGACACGAATGTTTACTCGTTCCCGAAAATGATGTTACAGATGTTTCATAGGGATGTTTCATAGAAAAGCCAGAGTAGAAAAAAACTGCAATGAGGGGCTGTTTGAGAAGATAAGTACCGTACCTTTCCCTTACAATAAATTATCGTTTAAATTTTTCATTTACAGTAAATTGGGTGATTTAAGTACCGTTTTAACATAGTTTAAATTTATCAACATCGACACAATAGTTTCCATTGTATGAACTATGTTCATACTTTTTGGACCAAATTGGGTTAAGTTTCAGTTTATAATTCTAAACAAGAGAAACATAGGCTTAGTGTAATGAATGGTGCTCCTCAATGTGATTTCTCATTACAGTATACTTTTAAGGATATGCTGATAAAATACATAATCCATAATTCATTAGAATTAGTCAATACCTTTTCAATACTGTATTTCATAAGTGAATTTGGTGGGTGAAATATCATGGTTTTGTCTGCCTTTAACTCAGAAATGTGGCATTTGCGTGCAGAGTACACAAGAAAGTTACATCAGCATTAGAAATTAACTTGCCTGACAACGCCTGTGTAAACGTGACAGTCGGCACCTCAACATCTCTTCTTTCACAGGACAATATATTCCAATAATAAGCCCACCACTCTGAATGCAATGTATGATGAGCAATATGTTTTATGGTTTCTTAATGTGAGACACTTATTGGAGGGATACTGTACTGTATTATGTAAGTGTTTTAGCTATTCATGACCCTCAGGCTATTTGGAGATCTAAGAGATCTAGGAGAGGTAATTATGTTTTAAGAAGGTGCTAAAAGAAGCATCCTGTGTCCTCTTCAGATGAGTTGAAGTCTAATAAATGCGACGTGTATCGCGTACAGCATAAACTATTGGCAGAAATGAGAAACATGACTGCTGCTTGGTTTTCCAAACAGATTAGTATCATTAAAATTGTTCAAAGTAGGGTTTCTTTCAATCAAAATCAGTTTCCGCATTATACTAATAAACGTTCCAACTCTTAGGTGGTTGTTTTTTTCTTATTATTTACAATAATCTAACCAAACATCATGCATTGCTTCCAGGAAATAAAATCAAGGTTTTTTTTCCCTGCCACAGAACAAAAAAAAAAACGGTGCAGTCTGAGCTAACCACTCTATTAAGAAACACCTTCCATGGCAACTGAAAGATTACCGAATAGAACAGTAATTCCCTCTTCACCTGTGAGCAAAAGCCTGTCTCCAAAAATGTTGGAGGTACGGCGAGAACTCGTTCATTCTTTCCCCTGAAATAAAAGCCTCTGTTCCAATCCACCCTCATTGTGAACATCCTTGTTTGTACTTTGTCTTAAGGCATATTAACATCAAGCAGTGCACACGTGTGTTTCTAAATGGGATGATGTGGATGGAGGCAGAGGAGCCGAGGATATTGATCACGTATGGATTTTCAAACCAGCGCTACTTCACCGGTTCCATTAGCAGGCCTGGGTCAGATTTCAATGCCCCGATAGGAGCCTCGTTTGGGAAGAGTGCTGGTGGTTTCTGTGGTGAAGGGAGCTGCCTCACCGGGCGGGGGGTGGGGGGAGGGAGAATGGGGGGGAGAATGGACTGGCTGGTGAGACGAGGGTACAGTGCTCTCTACTTCATCTTTGTCAGTCAGTTTTTCTGAGTGGGCATCTTTGTTTTCTGTTAATGAACTCCCTTGTATCTGTTTTTAATAGGACGGCCTGGGTCCTTTGGTGCCTTGGGGTGGCAATTAGAGTTTTTACGGTGCTGCTGACTAATAGCTTGGCTGGTGCTACTCAAGACTGGTATAACTCTGTTCCTCTTCCTTGTTCGCATCTTACATTTGTTGCAAAAAAAAAAATTAAAATAAGCTCATGGATGGACGCAACTGAAGATTCCGTGAGCACAGGGTTGCATTCAAATGTTATGAAGGGTGTCAGGATGAGCAAGTGCTGTATGGCTTTTTGGTTCCAGTTCTAACAGAACAATGCCATTGGTAGGTTACTGTACGGGCTGGAGCTACAGTAAAAACATTGTTGCCTGTTGATTGTGGGACATTAAATGAAAGGACTGAGAGGGACATTCCACCAAATATTTCTGTTTATAGTCTTGTAACAAACAACCCCATGTCAAGGCTAAGGAATTCAAAATATGTTTCGCTTCTTTGATAAATTAATTGGCACATTGTGCATTGTGTCGTGTTACTATTTGGTCACATGACTTACAAAAGACGCGTTTACACCATGCGGTGTAGTTCAGTACAGATTAGATCGGTAAACCTGATCGGGCTTGCCTACACACCCAGCTGCGGGTATGTAGGCAAGCCTGTGTCTAAATGTTGTGACATCAGAGCATACCAATGAGACAACACATAATTAGACTATTAAATCAAGACAATACGTGAAACAGGGTACAGTGGAATTAGCTTTTAACTTTTTGTTTCCATTCCCTTCTTGTTCAATTCTTTACGTAGCCAACAGAAGCAAACCATGAATACTGCCACCTAGGCTTGGCTTTTAGTGGAAACTTATCATCCTGTCTGAACTGAATCATATGACTTGGTGGAAACAGAGAAAAAGCCAAAACCTTGCATTGGTAACTCAAGCTTTACGATTTGAAACCGTTCTATGGGGAGCGTAACCAAACTGTGCTGCAAAACGGCTCATCGGGACAATGATGAGTTCTGTCCAGCTTGTTTTTTATGGAAAGAATATCATCACATGATCACAAAGATAGCCATGAAATCTGATCAACTGCAAACATTCAGTGTCATTGTCAGCTGTGGCAACAATGTCAAACATTGCACTGCACAGAGTAAAAAAAAAAACAACCCTTGTTGTCATTTTCTGCTTTGACAAAGGTTTTGCAAGTTGACAACCTGAAATTTTCAATACAAACCTCACCTGCTTCAAGCCGTTGCCATGGTTTTGACAGTTGACTGGCGTAGCACATGGAGCTGATGTTGCCGTTTTTCTGGCATATCTGTCTCTCCTGCAGTCTCCTAGAATCTTCAAATGGAACACCTGCTCCATTTAGCAGACTTTACTCAAAGCTTATTCAATTTGTGGCAATGCATAGGTCTGCCAACTGAACATTTTCCCCGTCAGTGTCAGACAAATCCCGTCTACTTGGCTTGTTTATTTTCAGTAGCGACGCCCGATGCATGTTTTGGTCTGCATTCATCATTTCAAATGTAATTCGATGGCTCAGACTAAATAACAATCAATTCGTAGAACGTGCCCGACAATGCGCGCCCTGTGTGAATAGTCGTTGAGCAGGCGATCAATCGGTCAGTCATTCTCAGGCAGCTCAACACGGACATAGATGGGGTGATGGACACACCCGCACTCGCATGCATGGCGCAGACAGTGAAACAGTAAAACAGTAGGATCTTTGTGGCTGCTGTCTAGTGGCTCTGTGGCAGCTCTATCAGTGGTTCATGCTGTCTGAAGGTGCCACAGGCTTGATGCCCCCCCTGCTGAGATCTAAGGCTTAGCTGGCTGACTCACAGCATAACTTAAAGTGGGTTTATTTGCGTGTGCGTGTGTGACTTTCCAATGGTGTTTAATGTGCTCTTGTGCCTCTTTCCCTTGTGCCTCAGCATTCCACAGTCTGCTCAGTTTGCGTGTGTGTATGTGTGTGTGTGTGTGCAGTGTAAGTGCACTGGGAAAGTAGAGGAGCCCCCCTGAATAAAGGCTTTTCTGAACAATTAGCTTCGCTAAAAAGGACATCTCTTCCTCCATTAGTGGCACCACGTGCCCCCCATCACTCCATTGTGCAGATAATTCAATTATCCCCACCCCCCTCCGAGTCTTTTTGCCTCCCAGACCTCCCTCTCGCCGTCTTGCCCTCCCTCTTTCCCTCCACCCAGCCCATAATGTTGCCGACATGCTCTCAGATAAAGCTCTGCTGAAGCAGCTGAAGGGAAAATGCATCAGTCCGCGGCTCTAATTTGGTTCACATTGAATGAATGAAGGTTGCAGATTGGAGGGAGTAGACACACGCAAGAGGGAGACGGCAACTCCAGCTTTATTTGTCAGTGCTTGCTGAAAACATCACACTACTAAAAACAGCTTTGGTACTATTGTACTTTTCAAAAGTGACATTTGATTATGAGCTTCAATGTTTTTCCACACCCTTGTTCGCAGTGATGGGCGCGTCCGTGGATTTTGCCAGTCGGTCAGTCCCCAGTGGCATGGGTACATGCCCGTCATTGTGAGTCCATCATTATTTCAGGCCGAACTGTAATGAGTCGTCAGTTTATCCTTGTTATTTTAATCGTTGTCATCGCTTCTGTCATTAATTTTACCGGTCCGCCATTTGGTCAATTCTCGCTCTGTCAATCCATCAAAAAAAAAAAAAAATGATCACAGTCCAACAGATGAAAATAGCAGTCCACGCAACCTCACTGTATTCCCCCCGCAAACATACACAAGAGACAGTCAGGACATGTTTATGTCAGTCGTCAGCAAAACGGGCATCCGTCAATGACGGACTGAGAGCTCCGTCAATTTGTCGCTGTTATTGATGACTACACTGACGGAAAAAAAACCCACTTCCGTCAGTGCTCAGTCCATTCTTTTTTCTTTTTCTTTTTTTAAGTTTCTCGCCGTTCGTCAAGAAAAAAAGCGCCTGTCAATGACGGACCGATGGGCATTCCAATAGTACTGACCTGCTTATTCATTCCTAAATATTGGACCAGGTAGATAAATGGCAAGCAACGTTTGACAATCTTCTCAATAGTCTTCGTTTTAATGCAGGTATACATTTGTGCTCAGTTTATTAATTGCCTGACATTGTTTTCTCATATATTTTGACTTTATCACCATTTTCACAATTTTTTTCTTCCAAAAAGACGTTTTTGTAAAAATGTCAACTTTATTTGAGCACTTTTTCTGGCAAAATGATAAAACATTTACAAAAACTAACACTTTTACCTTATACAAAACTACTTTTTTAAAAATATTTTCATTCATAATTTTACAAAATTTCATTCTTGTTAAATTGTGACTCCTTGTAATAAAATGTCATTTTATTAAATTCAAACGTCACTGAAAGGTGTGTAGTTTCCCGCTCGAGGTCAGAAGGATTCTGCCGAACTAGTATTGTTAATTTCGAGAAGCATTCCTTGTTTTTTTTCTGTACTGTCAGAAATAGCTCAGCCAAAGTAAAAATCCATGCTTAGAACATGTCTGACAATGTGCAACCTATATTTGTGAATAGGTGGCGTTGAACATCTCATCAATCAGTCACTTATTCTCAGGCAGCTCAACTCAGGACCAGATGTGTAATGGACACACACGCAAGGAGGGTGCAGACAGTGAAACAGCAAAACAGAAGGATCTTTGTGGTTGTTATCCAGTTGCCTAGTGGCAGCTCTGATAGTGGTTCATGACATCTGAAGGGGACCTGGTACAAAAAAAAACTAAGAAATGCTATATATTTAACAATGGGGGTTTACTGACGAACTACCTTGCCTAATAAAATCATACCGCTCATCGTCATCGTCTTTTGGTACTGCATGTTCTCCGGCGGTGTGCAAATAGTTATTGCGCTATCAAGAGGAACTGACACACTCTTCGTTGAAATAGAACCCGCAGAACTCAAGGAAAGGGAAGTTAGAATATTGGGCTATGGATGAGAGCTCTTGCTGAAATACTTAGCTCTGAATTTGACCCCTCGTTATTGGCGTCCATTACAAGAAAATGTTGCTTTAT
Organism: Idiotropiscis lumnitzeri; assembly: GCF_059441095.1. NCBI lineage: Eukaryota > Metazoa > Chordata > Actinopteri > Syngnathiformes > Syngnathidae > Idiotropiscis > Idiotropiscis lumnitzeri. The sequence continues at coordinate 10,308,118 of NC_142397.1, read as the reverse complement.
TGTCATTGTAATGATTAATCACTTTGATATTATAGTCATTGTCATAATTATTTTTTTCAGTTCACAAATATGTGGGAGACAAATGATAACACAAACAACAAATATTTAGACTCTATGAGGAACATAGGAGGTACTGTATGTTCACAAGTTGTAAATGTACCAAGGCGATCGAAGTCATATAAGAGAGAGAACGAATGTGTAAAATACAGTAAACCTGCAATGTGTTACGTGTGTTTTCCGACTTAACACCTGTGACCTCTGACCAGTGATAATGGGAGCACAGCAGCTATGCAGCACATTCCTCCAAAGTTGTCTGTCGCTTTTCCGTGTTTGCACTCTTGTTTTGTTTTATTGTTGGAGGGGGGAAGTGTGCGCTGGCCTGATTAGCATCGCTGTTTCCTCCTTTCCCATAACCCCCCCAAGACCCCCGGCGGGCCCCTTGTTTACTTGGAGAAATAAAAAATGGGCCTGCACCCGTGTGGACGTGCCCCTCAAAGCCCCCCCTCAATATTCCCCCGCGGCGCTTCACATATCTCCCACCCTTCTACGCCCACTCGACTCCTCTTCTCCCACCATGAACGCCGATCCCGCTCCTGTGACTTTCCTTCCTCTTATCTGTCCTCTCTGCACAACCTCCATCCCGCCCACTCACTTCTTACTTTCCACCATGTGACGAGCCCCCCCACCCTCCTTCCCAAACCACCAACTCCCACCCTCCTGCCCGCCCTTCCGAGTGTCCAGCTGTCAAATCACATCAAATAAAACACAGGCCAATGGTCCCTGAGTGCCAGATCACAGCTGCATGGACTAAATGGAAGGACATGTTTAAATGTACACTGAATTCAGAGGTGCTAAAGAGTTAATGTGTGTGTTTGTATGCTTTTGCTGAATGGGAGGATGCTGTAATACAATACTCAACAGAGTGCATGGTGGGAATTTAATGAATGACTGTGCGTCTACAGTGCATCCACTGCAGGATGGTCGTGTGAGTGGATCACGCTCAGAGCTGCACATATTGGAACAGGGAGTCCCTCATACACACACGCACGCACACGCGCACACACCCACAAACACGCACACACACAGTGAGAGTTTTTACAAGGAAGGTTTACAGCAGCGTGAGTGTCAAATAGTGTGAGTGTATTACTGTGCTAGGTCAGTGAAAACATGACCATGGCATGGCTGTAGGCTGTCAAGAAGTACAGTGTGTGACATCGGGCTCTGGGCCAAACATGCGATGATCCCCTCGCATCCAACATCTGCTCTGGACTCTTTCTCATACAATCAACATGTCACTTTAGAAGCTTCCCATTTTGTCTTCACAGGAGGTCGGTGGGGGTGCTGATTTTACCCTCAGGGAATGTTTGCTACTTTCATTTTTTTTGTATTTCCATTCATTTGTCACCTATTGCTTCAACAAGTTTGATTTTCCACTTATTCAAATCTCTTGCTGTGTATGGGCTTGCTGTGTTACGAGTCAACACTTTTGTATTGCAAGCGTACACTTATTTTCAGTACACTCACTTTTAGAAGAAGTTACTTGCAGATGTAATTTGCGCATGCGTGTGAATAAAGTGCAAAAAAAGGGCGGCTATTTTTTTTTGTGTGATAGTACAAAAGTGTATGGCTAACTTTACACCTTAAAGCAGAGGTGTCAAACACCAGTCCTCGAGGGCTAGTGTCCTGCATGTTTTCTATCTCTCCCGGCTGCAAGGCTTGTTCAGAGCTTGCTGATGAGCTGATCATTTGAATCAGGTGGGTTGCAGCCTTCTTAAAGCTCCTCTGCCACAGCCAATATTCATTCACATTTTATGCTTACTATGTGTAATTTGAAACAAAGCTTAATATTGTACTTATGCAAATTAATTCTTGCCAAAATCATTTAATTTGGCAAAATATATGTTTTTAAATTTGTTCTCCAATTTTTTGAATGAACTTTATTCTTATCAAAGGATGTTATTCACATGGAATGTTTCGCAATATTAAAATCACATTCTTGTAATATGAACTTTATTTCTTGGTAGACACTTGACTTAGAAAGTACACCCTCCAATCGCCTGTGATGCCGTTTTGTATGATATAAGTACGCAAAAAAAATTGTTCATTGAAACTCATTTACATTTTTACACATACACAGACTGGCCACAACTTTATGACTATCTGCAGAATATTATTTATATAACAAAATGAGAATGGCCAGTTTTGATTCAGAGGGAGGCGTTTTATATTATTATTGTGATTGCAGTTTAAAGTGACGTGCAACGGCAGTGCAATATACCAAGAGCTGTTTATGATATTTTGACTCAGTATAACGCCTTGCAACAACATTTTGGAGTCTTTTTACTTGTTTACATTAGCCTGGGACAATAATCTTACATAAACCTATATTCCATAGGTATTCAAGGGTAATATGTAGCATATTGCATTTTGGTTGTAACTTGTCCAATACTTATTATATCAGTGAACGGGTGGTCCAAAATAACGGAAGCCAAGACAAGCACTAGAAGGCTCTTAACAATATCTCCCAATATCTCTGGGTGGCTAAAATGCTCCTCAATATACTGTGGACATGGTGGAGGATTTAGGAGCAGGATGACAAAACAAAAAAAAAAAACAACAAAAAAAAGGTCACAGCTGGGTCAATTTTTTCCACTTAGCAATGTTTATGACGACGCGTTTGCGCTGGGAGCAATGAAGTGAAGGCTGCAAAGGAGTGTGTCTCTGGCAACAAACACCAGCAAATCCCAGCAAATCCCAACTCTCTTTCATACATACTCATGCACACACACACACGTGCACACACACTTACACCTCTCAAGAGACCAAACCAAAGGCTTGGGAAAAAGATGTCCACCCTCCGTAAATTCCCCTCCCTCCTCCGTCTTACCCCCTGCATCTAGCCAAGGGAGATGACAGGAGAAAAGCGCCCTCGCGGCCCTTCATTAACACTATGGCGTGCGTCCCAGGCTGCCAGCATCAATCACGCTTGAGGATGAGAAGAGGCCAGCGTCAAATGCACTGGAAAGAATGTTCCAGTTGAAAATAAAACGCTCATGACAAAAGATGAAAAAGACATGGAAAAATACAGATAAGACAAAGATATGAGGAGGAGCTTGGTGATGCGGGTTTTCTAGTAAAGGCAATGCCCTGCGGTTCAGTATCAGCAACACATGCAGAGGAACAATGTGTGCACGTGGCACTGATTAAAAAAAAAAAAAATGATAATAATAATAACAAAGTTTATATATGGGTCAGGATCCCAAATACTGTAGGTCATTGCTTTGCTTCGACTTGTTTATTCACAAGGGGCTATTGTGTGAGTGGCACGCACTATAAAATAATTAACAACAGATGTGTATTTTGTTTTAGTAGTTGGAAATCAAATCTCTTATTAGAATTGTTTACATAAAGGACCGACAAAAGCCATGATTTACTAAAAATTAATAAGGACACTCAATTGAGTGTCATGTATGTGAAGAAAACAAAATAATACTAAGTACAATAAAGTAACATAATGATGAGAATAAAGTTGTAATTACCCGACGGAATCCTGGCTAAAACTATTTCGTAAGAATAGTTCATAATTTTTTGAGAATAAAGTCGTTATAATAAGAAAAATAATTAGTTTGAGTTTTTTTTTATACAACACAAAATAACAACGTTTAATGAAACTTGTAATTTTCAGAAACAAAACTTATGAATCTCTGAAAATGTATTTTTCTTTAATCAAGTCATAGTATGATAAGAATTTGGTTTGAATATTATGAGAGGAAATTGGCAATTTTATGATAGAATAATTTATAATATAAAGATTAAGTCATAATTTGAAATGAGGAAAAAAGAACAACAGTTGTAATTTTGCAAAATTGAAGTTTAGTTTTTAGAGAAAAACATAAAAAAAACATAAAAATAATTCAGTTGATTTTATATATTGCAGTTGTCAGGCCAAACCCTCGTAAGTCACTATTTGATAAATTTAATAAAATCAATATTATTGGCTTGTCCACACAAGTGGTTGTTATTTCTATAAATTCTTGTCCAATTGAAAGTGTTGAAAATGCATCGCTCTCGCTGATGATACAACGTTAATGGTTTAACAAACGCACCGTTTTTGGGGTCTCCTGAAAAGTGACTATTTTGGACCTCCAATGTTTTGTCCCGACGTCAGCGATAGAGAACAAATGTATACAACCACAACAACAGATATCACAAGATTGCATGTACCATAGAAGGCGTCTAAAAACTTCTGTTTGCATTTTTACGACAATTTTGAGATTATATTTGAACTTTTTCAGAAAATGCCAATTTTTTTACCGTCAAATTTTTGCTAAAAAAATGTTCCTCATTCCCACCAGTATATACAACGTACTTCTTAGTTCATTTTGAATGAATACATGAATATCTCCAGCAAATTTTCCGCAAGTTCAGCCCGATAGTCGACAAAGGTCGAACTATAATTAATGATCCCCTGGGGCATGCCCCTCAACTCAACAAACATTTATAAAGCATCAAATTAGCTTTCAATCAACACTGTTAAAACACAACCCAAAGAAGCTTGTTGATGGAGGTAACTTTAGAACAGACTTTTCATGATAAAATCTGTACAAGGACAACAAAATACATTTGTCAAAGACCTTAGATGTCTAAAGTGGCATTTTTAAGTAGCATTTAGCCTCTCATGTGATGATGATGTGAAGTCTTGATGAAGCAAGAAATCTCCATTTGAAAAGCCTGCGGCCAGTGCTTTGAATGTGATTTTTTTTCTAATGTGTTCAAGACTTTTTTAGATAGCTTCGTGACCAATGAACATTGCTCGTATTCAGTGTGAAACCACATGCATCGCATTAAACGATGATCATGATTTATTTGACGAGACGATCGAGATTTCTGTTCTTTGTCTTTGATATCCAGCAACATCGCATTTGTTTAGTGTTATGGTGGCCGCAATGTTTGCCTAACTTGAACCAGATGCTGTTGGGTTTTCATTGCAGTTTTGATTTTTGCCAAAACATCAAGCGCTGTTGTAATTCCAAAACAGTCTAAAATGCTGTATGTTGTTGTAGTGACAATTACCACAGCAATCTAATCTGTCATTCACATGTTGGGATGTGCTCTTTTGTTTTTCATTATGCCTTGACATAGATAATGATGATCAGTTTTGACTTCCACAGTGGGAGAGGTATTAATTTAACAGCATGATTCTTGTTGCAGTGATTTTGTGGAAAAAATATTGGTGGGTGGTTCTACTATTTTGCCAAACCCATTCATTTTTTAATACTTCATTATGGTCACGGGTGAGCTGTTGACTTTTGGCAACTGAATGGCCTGAGCTGACATTTCCACCCGAGACCTCAAGACTGGGAGTCTGACGCTTATGAGAGAAGCTCGATCCTGACAAAAGTTTTGACTTGTTGACTCAGTTATGTGTGGGCTTGCTCATGTCTGCGTCTTACCTGTGGCGCACACGTTGTGCCCATTGGGGACCTCCTGCAAGGGCACATCGTGAGGGTAGAAGGGCTGTGAGGCGTAGTACTCCTGCTGAGGTTGGACCACAGCAGGGAGATGCAACTGAGGACCCATGGCAACACCTCCATTCTGCCTCTGCAACACACAGGGTGATGGAGTAATTTATTGTGTTTTGCGGTGTGGCAGTTTATCGTCACGGCATTGTTTATGAAGCTTATCGCAGAAACATAAGAGGCTGCACTGAGGGGAAGTCAAGACTTGACAACAGAGAAGGAGGGATATGAAATTCTTTGTGGATACAAGAGATAGTGAAAAGATTGCCACTTGACCATTTTTAGAATATCAAAACCTGCATTGGTCAACAAACAAAAAGCCTCAATAGATATTGTTGGAGCTTCTGTTTGAATGAAATGAGAACAGGGAAAAAGCTATTTTCCCACAAAAGTGAACGTAGATTAAAAAAAGTCAATATTATACTTAACACAAGCAGGCTGCAAGAGCTGAGGGTTGCGTCTAATACTTTTCAATATACAGTTTTATCTGAATTTGCTATGCGAATGGTGACTTGGTCACACAAGCTGGCCGAAATATTTTAAACACCACTAAAATGTTATATTTTTTTGGGGCAGGGGAACAAATATATAAATAACTTCTACGGTTTGTATTATTATATACAGCGATAGCTTCATTGCTGGACATTTTTTTACATTTTTTTTGTTTTACGGTGATGGTCGTACTCGGCCAAGGCTGCGCTTTGTTACCAGTTTTGTTCATAACCTATGAACACGATTTTTAGGAGCAAACAAGATGCTGAGCGTGGCCTCTGTATTCTCTCAACTGCGACGAGAATCCGTGCCTCTAAATGTGAGACCATGTTCGGGCTAAGGTTAGTTGGAAAAAGGTGGCCTCCCCTCTCCAGATCACAAAAGAAATCCTCCCAAGTGGAGCAGTTCAAGTAATTCGATCTTCAAACCTCAGTCACTTCATCGCTATGTAAAAATCTGTTTTGTTTTGTTTATTCTCTGAACATTGATTAAGACAACATGACAATATTTTTGGTGCTTAAACATTAGGCCACATAGAACAGAATGCTGTGTTTCTTCCTACATGGCTGTCAGTTTTTTTTTTTTTTTTTAATAGGTCCCCATCTGATATGTTCAGCACAGGGTTGTGTTTTGGGACGGATAAATTACACTTGCAAATAAATGCCTATTATATATTGCCCATGGTCTAAAAACACAACGGTCCTCTAAAACAGGAAAGGATCCCATCCTACAATATATATGTCTTGGATAAACCACAGTATTTATAAAATAAAACATAAGCAAGGTTTATTCGTTTAATTTTTTTTCAAGTTCGTCAGGCCGGATTAAAACGTTTAACGGGCCGCATGTGACCCCCGGGCCATAGTTTGCCCACGCCTGATTTAGACACTTTCTGCTCTGGTTAATATAACCAAGGCATGATTATTAGTAGTTACTTGATTTTATAGACCAGATAAGGAAATGCCCAAAGTAGGAAATATACTATGCATCCTCCAGGAAAATGCATCATTGTTGTGTATTATATAGCATACAACTTCGGCAGGCTGGCAGAGTGACTGACAATCTGATAAGCGACCCCTGTACAAGCACTGCAGCACTTATCAGTAGCCAGTGGCCAGCTTTATGGATGGCTACCAGAGTGGAGGATGGTGGGGCAATTAATGCGACCCTTTATGTCTGAGTGGGACGTGACCGTCTCCTATCAGTACAGTCAGCGAACAGGGAAAGTTAGAACGCATGGAAGCCCACGTGATGATGGAAGGATATAAGAGAGGAGTTGAGATAACAAAATAAAATAATTTTAAAAAAAGATGAAGTTAGTATGTATGTATGTTGGAAAATGAAGATGATGGCTTATTCGTCTGACGCTATTGAATTAACATGTCCCACGCAATGATCAAGAAATATATATGTCACTAAGTTAGGTTTGTTTTAGTACATTTTTTCATAATTATCTGTGTATGTTATTTATTTACTTATTTATTGGTTCTACCACTGGATAACAGTTTGTAAGCTCATTACCAGCTTCTTGAATTGAAATGCAAACCTAGAAAAAAATCCATCTATAAAAAAAGAAATCATAACATACCCTCTATAATTGATGAGAATGATGTGCATTCCCATACTCATACCTGTCAAGTGCCCAACTTAAAGAAAAAAAAAGAACTTGCAGCAACTTGCAACGTGCAAAAACTGAAATAATGACACCAAACTATAAGAATGTAGCCCTATTTTGGGCCTTCAGACGTGTCACAGACTAACATAATGTCTCCAAGCCGATTTTGAGTTGTCCTGAGTGTGACGTACTCAATGATTGGTCATCCGCCACTTGGGATGTATTCATTTCACAATTGGATAATGTGGACATGCATCCCAGGACCTGTTACACGCAAAAGATGCACACTACCTCTGAGCTACCAACATCTTCACGTGATATCAAATCCAGGTCAGAATCTTAAAAAAAATAAAACTGTTAACTTTTCACAAGACTGCCTCTGAATGATGATGATGAGACCAGAATTGGGCTGTACTTGTGGATAAAATGTGACATACTCAACAATGGGTTGGTTTTGGACACAACCCCAGAATAGGGATGTATTCGTTTCGCAATCGGAACATGTGGAGACGCTGGGGATGGAACCCAGGACCTCAAGCATGCAAAACATGCACACTACCACTGAACTACATCACCACATACTAACACACCCAAATCTTAAAAAAAAAAAATAATAATAATAATAATAAATAAATAAAAGAGAGAGACTTTACACTGCCGCTGGTAACACAAAGCTGATGAAAGAAGACTGTGCCATACTCAAGGAAAGCATGGAGATGCTGGGGATTGAACCCAGGGCCTCATACATGCTAAGCATGCGCTCTACCACTGAGCTACATTCCCACATTCGCGTCTGCAGGCAAAATGGAATGCTTTCCCTGCGAAAGGAGGAAACGGTGAAGAGAAAGAAGGTGGAAAAGGACACTATTCGAATGCTGGAGTGGACAGGAGAATGTCTCGTGAATGTTGTGTCTTTCCATGTTGAAACCCACGTTTCAAAATCCAACAAATCCACAAAGGCTGAGCGTGTTAAAACCACAAGACTTATTTGATTTTTAATTATTTATTTTTTGTCACAGCAACTATACTATGTTGAAGTTTTTTCTTCTAGTGTATATCAAGTACACTATATAATACATCCATTATCTATGCCACTTATCCTGACGAGGGTAGCAAGGGTGCTGATAGGCTCACGTGGAGATACTGGGGATTGATCCCAGGTGCTCATAGATACATCACCCGCAGCTTCATCCGACTAAACTAATAGAGCTTAATTTTTAATGACAAACGTAGCGTCTCGTAGCAGACTTAGCATTGTCTTGATGTATCACAGCCTGTGTAGTGAGACATACTCAGCAATAAGTTGTTTGGCGTGTGGGACAATTGAGCAGAATCAGAATGTATTTGTTTCACAAGATGTGGAGATGCTGGGGATTGAACCCAGGACCTCATACATGCAAAGCATGCGCTCTACCACTGAGCTACATCCCCACACCTTCATCATCAAAAAAATAAAAAAATAAATTAACAAATAAATAAAAAACTCAAAAATTAAAAAAAAAAAAACTAGCAACCGTGCAAAGAAGTGCATGAGACTGAATCAATATTGCTTGATTTTTTTTTGGGGGGGGGCAGACAATTCCAGGACAAACGTTGCGTCATGTAGCGATTTAGAGTTGTCTTGATGAATCGCAGGCTGAAAAGAGAAAAAATAAATAAATAAGAAAAACTTGCCGTGCAATGAAGGGTGCATCAGACTGAACGAATACCGCTTTGGATCTTTTATTTTGATTGGTCGTTTGGTGTCTGGTGGACAGAGAGGGGGCTTGCCTAACATTCAACGGGTGGTCATTTTATAGGGAAGGACCAGCCACAGAAATGGCACAATCCCCCCTGGTGGCAAAATACAGCCCACTGAGTTCTTTTATCGAGCCCACCGAACACATACATTATCCAGTGGTAAGTAATATTTGTTACATGGATTTAGCTGTCCCTCCAACCAAAAATTTTTAGATGAAAGTTATTACATTTACTGTTTATTTTTCCTTCATTTATCTTGTTAATTATTTGGTTTAATAATTGAATGCTAACAATAAGTTATAAAAAAATGTCATTGTCTTATCTAAAAACATCAAATTAAAAATTTTCTTTCAGATAAATGTCTAAGAAATTGGAATTAAATTAGACATAAATTATACAAATTTAAATTTAGAAGGAATGATTTTATCTTATGAGTAAACCATTTCAACATTGCTTTTTTTGTTTTTTTTGGAACCACCACGAATGAAAGTTATTACATTTACTGTTTATTTTTCCTTCATTTATCTTGTTAATTATTTGGTTTAATAATTGAATGCAAACAATAAGTTATAAAAAATGTCATTGTCTTATCTAAAAACATCAAATTAAAAATTTTCTTTCAGATAAATGTCTAAGAAATTGGAATTAAATTAGACATAAATAATACAAATTTAAATTTAGAAGAAATGATTTTATCTTATGAGTAAACCATTTCAACATTGCTTTTTTTTTTTTTTTTTGGAACCACCACGACAAATGAACATAATAAAAATCCAATATGGCCCTGCAGCACAAACGTTTGCTCATCCCTGGTCCAGAGAGATCATTTGTGTGACATCAACAAAATGATTTGTCGTGAATGTTTGCGAGGCGACAGAGATGCTGACAAAACAAACGTGGGACCTTGTGATGATTCTCATCCATTAAAACAAGTTTCTGTTGCATTCACCTTCTGACCAAGCCTGCCCTCATATGCAAGCGCCTCGATTCCGAAGGCGAGCCTCGCCACCTGAGCCAATTAGGACCTGCGGATCTGTAACCTATGTTATCTATCAGACCAGCGTGGGGTTCCTATTAGCATATAACCTCCGTCTTTTATCCTAATGCGCTGAAGCTCTGCATACAAATGGAGGCATTTGTGTTGCTGCTCCTTGGCCTGCACCCTTCAAACGCTCACCTGCCAGGAATCCCAATGTTTCCTGTTACTTCTGACTCTGTATGATTTGGAAAGAACAGCATCCAGTGCACCGAGTGGGTGGCTTAGCGATGCAGCGGCAGAGATGCTCCGACTCCAATTGGACTAGTTAGTTCAAGGTCGGAGGCTCCTCAATCCCCACGCAAGCGCCGAAAGAGAAGTACATGTTGATGTGGCGTGATTGTGAAACACAGAAGAGTGTGCGGAGGCAATGAAGAAAATCTTTGCCAAAATCAAGTACAGCATGTACAGAGTTACTGAATGCCATCATACATGAGAAATAACATGGAAAATAATTATGGAATCCAGAGTTGAAATCACACAGCTCTCGTTCTGACAAAAAATCTCTGTGCACTCCCAGCCGGCTGTGTGGTAGGTAGTCTAAGGTAATTTATGAGAGGAGAGAAGGGGGTTGGGGGTCTTACCATCGCGGCCAGACGGTCACAGGGGTGAAGGGCTGGATAGGAAGAAACTGGATCCACGTAGTAACTCATCGCGGACGCTGTGGACTGCAGAAGCTGGGCCTGTTGAAGGGATCAACATGGCAACGGATGAAGCCGTGTGAGGCGGGCCATCAATCACATACTGTTTACACTTTGTGCACGTGAGTGTGCGTAAGTGGGGGTGCGTGTGCGTGTGTGTGTGTATGAGCAACTGTGAGAGATAAGGGTGGGAAGGTGGGAACAATCGTAATCCTAAAAGTAGTGTAGTAGTTCACATAACATATTCATATTTATATAAATCATTATAAAAATTATATATATATATATATGTATATATATATATATATATATTTTTTTTTTTTAATTTTTTTTTTTTTTTAAACATTTGAGTTTCCAGCAGGCGGCTGGCAGCATGTGACCATACCTGCAGAGTGGTCCCTTCATATATTTTCAAAACACAATATGTATGGATTTTGCACAAATGTAACCATTTTGTCCATATTTAAAATTGCATTTTTGTCACACACCTGGAGAGGAAGTACATGATATACATGCCCCCCCCTCAGTAGCATCTCCATTCTGAACTCTCACACACACACGAGAACACCCTTACCTTGCAGAACAGCATTGTGATGTGTTTTTATATACACTATTCAGTACTAAATTCCATTGCACTCTCTTATTTATTTATCTAATTTATATATTTGTCTGTATTATTGTTGTATTGCACTGGAGAGGGGAGCCCTCTAATCTCGTTGCACACTTGAGTACAATGACAATAAAGGGATTTCTAATTGTAATTCTAATTCTAGCACTGATGAAAAATTGTGTCTCTTCGGTCCTCTAATATTTTCCCCGCCCATTTACATTACTGTACGTGTGTGTGCAAAAAGACAAAAAGTCATGCAGTGTCAGTGACAGATGTGATGTGGCCGATATATAACCAGCACACTGATTCATTCTGGCTCTCTCCAAAGGAAGCACAAAGGAACAAATCAGTGCTGCAGGTACACAATTGTCCATTATAAAAAGCTGTAATGGATCACAGTGAGTTGTCATAACTACCTTGTGTATTTCAGCTGTCACATTGATATGATCAGTAGAGTAATAATAACGTTGACTACTTTAGGTGGTCAACTATTCATCCACACGTTTTCTAGCTCTTCTCTTCATTAGGGTTGCGGGTGAGCCCGAGTCAATCCCATACAGCTGATGATGGACAAGCAGTAGGATGCACCCTGGACTGGTCAACATTCACACTCACATTCATATATATTTTGAGATGACTTAGAATCTTCACTTAACGTAAAATTCAGATTTTAAAACATTTAAGGAAGGGTGTTTAATTGTTGATTTAAACTAAATTTGTCTATCAAATGTGCTACTTCAATGAATCATATTGCCATAATGATAATAATAACAATAAATGTATTGCCTGATTTTGGATAACTTAGAGCATTTTACAATTGCCGAGTAAATTTGACTCAGAGTATGGGGAAAGCTTGGGAAGATTGTACAGGGACTCCCAAGTGTGCTCCAAAAAGTGGGTTATAACTTTATACTTGCGCTCATTCGGTTGTAAATCATCAACTTCACATCACTCCAGTCTCTTTGTATACTTGTTTAGAACCTCCTCTCAAATTGAGACTTCCTCCCCTCCCACACACTTTTGCTTTCATGTGTGACACTGCTTACTTGAAGCACTATCAAATACCAGCGCTGGATAAGAAACACTCATTTGGTATACGTGGACGCGCATTTAAAAAAAAAAGAAAAAACAGTAAAGGTGAATTGCCACGTGCGCTTTGACAGCCGTTGGCACATTGAGGTCTGATGAGAAGGCTCAACACTTCCAGATGTTCAATTGGAGTCACTTGCGTCACGAGGAGACAATGCGCGAGTCACTTCTCACGTCTCATTCAAACAGCCCGAACATGTTGCACCTATTTGCATGACGCTGATGAGGTGCGGCAATTGATTATTAGACAATAAAAGCCTTTGAAAAAAATAGGTTGCGCCTAATGAATCTCATAAAGGGCCAAATGGAAACAAATAGCTGGAAATTGTAGTGTATTTATTGTTATATTATTATATTAGCAAATTTTTATTTTTATTTTGTTTATTTATTGTTTTTTAAATGCGCTGCAAACAAAAGACAAAAACTGACGACAAACTTTAAACCGGACTCTTTTTCAGTGAGATGAATCATCCCCAAACCGTACAATCCACGTGACTTTCTGAAACAATGTTAAAATGTGGATGGCAAAAATGAATAACAACTTACCGAACGTGTTGAGAGAAGTTTAGACGCTGCAGGCTCGAGAGACTTGAGAGATGCTCTACCTGCTCCGAGCGAGTCCCGGCGGGAAAGAAGCAGGAATATTATACACACATGTAGTCCCTCCCTCGATCACAACGGTGATCCTCTCTAAATCCTCTTTTCCCTTTTGGCGTGGATTCATGCACCTCACACGCAGCAGCTGCTCTCCAGCGCACAGGTGTAAACTTGCAAGCGTGTTCTCGTCTGCATGGTGGAAGATCACTCCACTGCTTTGTTTTTGTTTATTTGTTTAGTTTTTATGCAATAGACGGAATCTCGTACAGCCATAACATTAGATACATCTACTCAAAGCTCGAAATATTGTAGCTTATTAATTTAGTGTAGCGTATGATATTCATGATATTTTGATTTTATCAATGCAGGTAAATGTGGTAATATTACGCTAATCTCGTTGCACTCTTGAGTACAATGACAATAAAGGGATTTCTAATTCTAATTCTAATAAAATATGAGAAACAGCCACATGTGGAACTACAGCAGGCTCCACATGTTGTTAAATCAATATTTCTATGCACGTGTTTATTTAAAACTGAATATTTTTACATACACACCGCAAAGGTGTACCTAATGAAATGACCAGTCAATTGATATTGTTTGTAAAAAAAAAAAATAAAAAAAAAAAGCAAGAATTACACATCCGGGTTATATTTGAATATTTGCTGCATGTGGCTATTAGGCACACATTTGATCCTAGTTGAGATTATGGGTGCGAAGAAATGGGAGAGCTTTCATAAAATGGAGACTGTGGATCTTAACATCCAGAGTTATAGCACAGTATTTCAAAGTCATAGGTTTCGTGATAATATTGCTGTCTGTGTAGAGTAATAATTTACTCAAGTTTAAGTTACTTTTAAGTACCTTGTAATCACTCATAATGGTCTCACACAATGAGTAAAATGTATAATTAAATAAACTATTAGTTCAAATATTTGGAAAACCGTGCCAGTTAAAATAGCTGAGAGTCAAGTCAAGTTCTTTATATACTGGTCAATTTTGATAAAGATTGTGTGTTGGAATGCATTGCTTTCCTGTGAATGTTAGGTGACTAAATGTTTATTGGCTCTCCAAAATTGTAACGCTTCATGATGAGTAACTTGTCATGTTACGGCGTTACTTCCTAAAAGTAATAAATTACTGTACCTCGTTTCCCCCAACGCAGCTGACACTGTCTCTGCTGACTGACCAGAATGTATCTCGAAGTAGAGCTTTTGTTAATGGAAAAGCACAAGAAAGCCATTTGAAGAAACATACATTCGGTGTGAAGGAAAGCGGGCAAAAATGAGTCTTGTGGTTAGAACTGTTTAAAGCCCCATCACTTCTAATTTTATTCCAAAACTATTTCAATGTGTTTAGTTAGATGTTTACACTACTCATAACACTGGGGAAATTGAAGAAGGCAAGACAATATATAGATATGGTTATACGGTTATATATTTTTTCCAGTAAAAACTCCTGTATTAAATAAAATAAATAACTGTTGTGTGACTGTCATGATTGTTCACACGCATGTGCTTGTTCAATATCCCGTATACGGTACATGACATATCATCTTCCACATGCAACCTGCTGACGCCACCAGCACTTGAACGTTGAGCAGCCTCCTGCGAAATGAGAAATTTGCTTCAGCACATCTTCAAGCCACCTGCTTACTCTTGATAGTGGCACCAGATAACAAAGTAGGTTTATCTCTCCATTTGCTTATTTTTTATTCGTTTTTTAAAAAAAAAAAAAATTATTTCCAAGCTTTACAGGGCTCAGATATGGACCCGTTTACGCCCCTGTCGCTCTCCCACTGAACACTTGTGAACCATCTGAAACACCTTGTGGCTCCATGATAATTCTGTGACCCCCGGTTCAGCATTTGTTTGAATTAGAAAGTGCACGCTTCAAACCTCCTGACAGCCACTACTCTTAACAGTAAATCTTCAGATGCAGGGGTAAGGAGATGTGTGTCTGGAAGTGTAGGGCTTAAGTATGGGGGAGGGAGTCAAGTCCAAGGTGAGAGGCATGAAGAAGTAGTCGAAGAGGTCCAGGCTGCCTTTTCTCAAGACCCCCTCTTCCTTTTGATGGGCTTCAGCAGCTACGCGGGGCCCTCGGGGGACACACATGGGCAACACGTCCAGGGCAAAAGGCGAGGCTATGACTTATCGGCATGTGGAGAGCAAAGCGCACTCCTGTGTTGAGACAAAATTGAATAAAAGCGAGGATGAATGCTGGCCAGATCTGCGGCAATGCTGTTTCAATTAGATGGCTCAGCAGTTCAAAGTGCATTTCTGCCCTGCATGAAGACACTCGCATCATGCACATTGCCCCGTGCTTTACTCTACCACCACATTATGTTGCCATCTTTTTCCCAGTCCTCTATCTACGCCTTGGTAGTGTTTTCCTATAAACATAAAGTTAAAGCATGGCTATCAACCGTCATATCAGACAGTGGGAACATTCGTTAAAATCAATGATCTACCCATTTGGCGTCATGCGACACTGAATGATGTGCAGAAATCTTATGAGAGTTTATGCCAAGCTAAAGGGAGTGGAAAGTGATGGATTCGAGGAATTAGGAATTGTTGCCCATGATGTGAGAAAACAAAACACTGTTGTTGATGGTCTGGCAGTACACTCACTTGGGTCACACTCAGTGACGGTTTGAATGTGAGTGTGAATGGCGGTTCGACTTCATATGTGCCCTGTGAATTACTGGCGACCAGTTCAAGTTGTAGTCCGCTTTTGGCCTGAAGTCATCTGGGATGAGCTTCATCACCCCCATGACCCTGAATGGGATGAGTGGTGTTCCAATGTCAATGTCATTACATTTCCCGAAACATCATGCAAAAAAAAAAAAAAACTATATTGGTACAATAAAGTTTGAAAGCGCCAAAGATTTTTTTGCATCGTAGATACGGCTGTGTATGAATACACTTACATTTGAGTGTGCGTGGAAAAGGGGATTCAGTGAATCTGAATTTTCGGACTCAATCAGAAATAGTATTTGAATACTGCATGTATAGTCACACTTGAATGTAAGAGTGACGTATGATTTGAGATGTGGGGAAAGAGATTGCGTTGTGTGTAGGTGAACCGCAGGCAGGCTCCCTTGAACACGGGACCAGGAAATGTGTGTGTGTGTGTGTGTAAAAGGCAATAGTTGGCCAGCTAATGACCATAATAAAAATGATAAGTAATCAGTCAATAAAGCCGATCTCATTCACCTTTGTCCAACTGAATGGACAATTAATGAGGGAGTTTCCACCCAACAGCTTCTTGATTGACAAAGGCCCTTTCTGCAAAGCATCTTAATGACTGTCTTTTGCATTCCAAACGAAGGATACCTGTCTGAGGTGTGCCTCCAACTTGGAGCATGAACAGTTGGGTTTACTCCACCAACAAGCACAGGTTGGTTGCTGCAATTTCAGTTCGATATACCTGATTTTCCCATTTTGGAAGGATCTTAATAACTGGAAGGAAGCTGGGGCTTTTGCATTTTGTCCTAGTGGCACACTTGATCCACCACCAGGTGCAGACATTCATATGAAGCAGCATTTTGCAATAATACTATCATTGCTCTAAACCCAAGGCCACTCTCTGCCATATTAGAAATGTCTGCATTTCCTTCCAGTTCATAGCGTCTGAACAGCACTTCTATAACAAATGGGTTATGGAATTCTGTGAGGCTCAATTCCATCCTTTGCTTTGGCACACTTGTAATCCTCCATTGCCACACATTCCTTCGCTGGTGAAGCAGCTGGTAGTACGAGCCACTTCCGTCCAGCGTTTACTTGCCTCTCATGCCAATAGGGAGATATTATCGGTGGATATTGGCCAAATGAGATGGTGGAGCAGAAAGTGGCTACACCAAAGCTTCCGTTTTGTCTGCTGGAGGCCGCCAATGGTGTTCTGCCTGAGTTGGTCACCTGGTTGAAATTCTTTTGGGTCTGCGCTATGCCATGCAGCGACCAGGACGTTTGATGGGCTTCTCCTAGATAGCTGGCATGGGTTCATCACTGATGTAAAACTTCTCATTGGTAAGCTAACCTTTGACAATCAAGATATTATGAGTTTTGCTGGATTTCATATTCATCCGAGCCCATTTAATGTTTTCCCCGAGTTTATCGAGCAGACGATCTGTGAATTGCATACATGTTGTTGTATTTGTCTTCATGTCATTCACGTTAACTCATTAACGTAAAAGACACAGCCCACTTTTCAAACAGTCCCCTCCTATCATCAATCCAGATGCTGGGATTATGAGCAACATTGCCACGGTGAAAGCTAGTGGGAAATGTTGCAGTTGCCTGGAATAATGTTGTTTAAAACTTCATAATAAATACAAGTTTAATGATGCTGCCGTTTTGGAATCCGAAATGCATTACTTCAATCGTCTTTAGTTGCGATAATAATTATGACCAAAGAAAATTAGAAAATCAGATTAAACTCATTTCTAATTCATTTACAAAGGCACTATTAAAACGTAGGAGAAACCTGAGATAGTGGTATAAAAATATGACAAAACTTGTTTTTGCTTTTCCACTCAACTCTTGAAGCATTCCTGTGTTGTCACTGCTCGCAACTTCAATCAACTTCCGTCATCCCGAATTACCCGTCCTTCACCAGTGTGTCGTAAGTAGAGCCAGATGGTCAGTTCTTATTCTTTTCTCACTTACCCATTTTGGACCTTCTAAAGATAGCACTGACAGATGATATTAATGGGCTTTTATTAGCATTGCCCTGATTGGAACAGACTCATAGAAGTAGAGCAAGAGAGAGAGAGAGAGAGAGAGAGAAGACCAGAGAGAGAGAGAGTCCGCTGCCTACAACATTTCATAGAGGATCACCACTGTCTTTGATAGCCTGCCCAAATGTGTTCCCCCCATAGAAACTGCCCTGCAGATGTTGTTGCTGTATGCTGACTACAAAGAAAGGAGGTCTTTATGAGCGCAGCGTCTATTTTGGGCTTCAGTGTTCCCAAACTGTAGCGTCCTGTAAAAGAAGTACGGACCTAATCTTTCTATTGTTGAAAACTCTGTTTTATTCCTTGCCCGTGGTATTTTTAGATGAAAGACTACTACTAATAAATAAAGAGATGATATATTGTCGTTTGTCAGTAGGAATAGACCATCACCACGGTGGGTTTGAACCTGATAAAAAGTCATTGCTCCTTTCAAAGAGAAAGCGAGGAAATACGTATGGTACCTACCGTAGATTCATTTAAAAGGGCATGGTCTCACCCAGAGAGAAGTATGACTGTTGCACTGTGAGGAGGCCAAGGTCTTAGGGGCAATATTAGTTCTTGATATTATTTTTAATTAAACCGCCAATCCCCCAGCCAAGTTGTCCAAACACTTCTAAATAGGTTGAGTAAATCAGACAAACATCCTCGATATTCGATGGGTGCGCAGTCTTTACTTAGAGCCTCCAGATGGTTTTCCTTTCAAAAGACTTTCACAGGGGATGGACGCTATGGACAGTCGTGCTCTGTTCCACTCTATATCTTCATCCAAGTTACATGCGTGGTCTTCTACTGCTTTAAACAATTAGGGTTATAGCACTTGGGTAAAAATACCTCTGCCAGGTCTCCAAAACAGGGTATCCAGATTGAGTAATCTTCTGAACTTCCGCCATGCTTGCTTCATGAGTTGGCTTCTTCACACTGCAGTACGCTGGTTTGTGCACAGTTGCAAGGTTGGCACACATGACACAAAAAATATTTCTGTCTTTCAAAACCTAACAGAACACTCTTCTACCAGTGCATATTCATAGATTTTAGCCAACCGAGTTCTAAAAGTGGTGACTTAAGTCTGAATCAATTCAAGTTATCTGACTTGAGTGGCCCGCCTCTGGTAGTCACCGGTTTGCCGAATAAAGAGGACAGTGGAAAAGGACTCAATTTGTACTCAAGTTTAGTTTATATGTAATATGTTGAAAGAGAATTTAACAGATAAAAGAAAAAAAACCCTACTCAAGGGGGAGGGAAAGAATACGAGAGCAGCAATTGATAAGCAACGAGCCTGGCGCCGGGATTCACCACTCACATGTGACCCTTTTTCTCGTCACGCCCCCACGCCAATTCATGCACAAACACCCCACCCAGTGGCTAACTCAACCGCCATCTCCGTCTCTTCAGTGGCGTCTTACGGCTCGCTATTCCTCTTCATTAGCGTCCCAGAAGGGGATGCTTGTCATGTAATTAGCAGAGGAGGCTATGTGAAGGCGACGCACTCCCTCATTAGGGGAGGCCAGAGGGACGGCTACTTGCTGAAAGAACACACTAGAGAAGGTGTCAAAAGCAATCCACCATGTGAGTGGTAAAAGAATTCTCTCCCTTAGGTTTTGTATTAAAGAGGACAATGTCACCATTTCCCTGGAGACCTGTTGCACACAATGTTAGCGCCACTTCATCCCTGATAACCACATCAGACCAAGTAGTGGGCCTGTCGACTCCGTTCACTGGAGACAGCGTGTGATGAGCTTGTGGCTCCAGAGGATGGCTTATCAGGGTGATGAGAGGAGGGAAGGAGCCACTTGTCAGTGGATGTTTTTTTTACGACTAACTTACTTCGTGTCCTGACTCATTTATATAGTATACACAGCCATTGGTACTGTAAGAGAGGCATTCATTGGCTGTTGTATTAATTAAAATGTGTACATTGAAAGAAAAATAATCCACATTATGGTATTGATGACGATATCATCCTGGTAAAAAAAGCATGCACCCTAAAATGCCAATGAAAACAAAAAGATATGCAAGAAAGTTCCATTTGTTTTTCCCATTGTGAGTTGTTATACTGTTCAAGTTAAAGTACGAAGGATTTTATTGTTGGATCATCATCTGACGGCGCAGTCGTAAGCACGTCTGGTTCGTTATCGACTGGTTCTGGGTTTGAATTTCCAGTGGGATTTGCATGCCCTTTCCATGCTTGTGTGGTCACCCTCTCACAGTGCAATAAATGCTTTTCTCCCAAAGTCAGCTGGGAAAGTTTCCTGTTTCTCTGCCAGCCTAATGAGGAAAAGGGTTGGTGAAAATTAATAAATGGATATCATAAATTGCTCTTATGCCGTCTTTTTGTTTAATCTGTTCAAATCTATCCATCCATTTTCTGAGCTGCTTTTCCTGACAAGGGTGTGCTGGAGCCTATCCCAGCTATTCTCAGGCAAAATTGGTTTACCTTAACAAGAATCACGTGGTGCATTTTAGCCAAAGGTACAATCCTGGTGGATTAATGCACTTTTAAACCCATGAAAAAAGAAGCACTGTCACCAGAAGTAATCATGGCTTAATTTGTTCTTTGCACAATAACATCAACAAGAACCTTTAGATAACATGCAATGTGGGATTGTAGTTAAGGTAAAAAAAACACTTATACATTTTATTTGCCAATGTCTTGTCGTCCTTGTGCACTCCTCTCACAGTTTCTGATCACAGCTTTTCACTAGTGATGGGTAAATGAAGCTTCAAATCTGCTTTCTGATACAGTTGGAGTATTTTTGGACTCCAGCAGATGGCACTCTCTGTTCAACATTGGGCTGAAAGCAGAATGAATTGGCATTTTTTAAACCTTTTATTTAAACCAACAGTGCCATCTACAGGACTCCAAAATACAACGAATGGTTCATGAAGCGAATTTGAAGCTTCATTTTCCCATCACTACTTTTTACTATTCGCTTATCTGGCTTGACTCTGACTAACTGAATGCCACATTTGACTAGCGTTATAAGTTTTCGAAGAGAACGTCATTCAAAAGTGCCATTCACTTATTAAAATGGACGAGACTGGAGAGATACAACAAGCGAAGATGCAGCCGGTCAGCTCGCGGGATGAATCCATTTGCCGATCTCGTGCCGGGAACTAATCACACGCCTTAAATGAGTGTCGGTGGGTAGCTACAAAGCCTCCGAGTCAACTCATCTCTTTGAAACAATACATCTTTCAATATGGCTGCCAATATGGCTGTATTTTCTTTTTTAAATTTTTGATGAACATTTGAGGAAAACCCACAAAGCACTAAAGCCACAAATCGTGTTGCGCGAAGTGTCGAGGGCACACTGTAACAGTACGATACTGGTTGAACACAAAATCATTGTGGAGTTGCATGGGACCATGTCTGATTACGTTTACTGGAAAGCTGATTGGTTGTCTACCAAAAATTGTTTTTTCCCTAACTGCAACTTCTTTGTCTGGTTCATGGCCCCCAATCGCTTTGCTCTGCTCTCCTCAAAAAAACGATATATTCCAGAAAGTAAAAGCATGTTGATGCTTTATCTGCACATCTCAGATTAACTTGATTTTGAACTGAAAGGCTCTGTTTGTAAAGCCGAAGGACTGGGAAAGCTCAAGTTCCCCTTTACTTTCACTCGACTGCGCACACACACGCACACATTTTTCATATCACGGCTGTCTGGCAGGTAGGTGTGTCTTTGTTTGGCTCTCAGCATTATGTTCCCGTTTCCAACCGCCGTCCGCCTCCACTCATCCACACCTCACTCAGCCCCTCTTGCACTCCCACACCTCACTCTGTGCTGAAAGTTATTTTTAGAGCACATTTGGTTTAAAGATGTCAAGTCGGTACTACGCAGAGGAGTTTTTTTTTTTTTTTAAAGGAAACAGTCTGTTTCTGGTTTTGACCCCATATTATTTCATTTCCTACTCGGAAGCCCACTTTCTTTGACCTGTCCTGGTTGAACTTTCCCGAATACTCTCTCCCTTCTCCATGTGTATCCATGTGGTCTGGGTCTGTCATGATAAATTAAAAATCTTTACAGAAAAGTCATGTTTGCATGAGTTAACAATAATAACAACAAACATTTTTTTTATGTGAATGCAGGGTTAGGTTACCCCTACAAATGTTATTTGTTTATTTGTATTTATTTATTGGCTCAAAACAGTTGAGAGAGATTTTAAAGTGTTTGATTTTTAATGGGTGCTAATATACAAAAAAAACTATCATCGTAAAATCAACTTAACTTAAACTTCTGATTCAAAACAAAAAAATTAGTACGCCAAATACATGGAAAAGTTCTCATTTACTTAATAATGACATGTTGAATGCATTTTAGTTTGAAACAAGTTGCTCTATTTCTCCAGTTTTAGTTGAGATGGCATAGAAAGTACCTACTTTAATTTGACCTCCATTTCACTGTGCTCATATTATGCAGATTAATTCAAGAGGATAAAAAATAATAATAAAAAACAAAATAATAGAAGAGACGACACATCGTGTGATGGAAAACGTGCTGTTGTGAAATGCTAACTAGGTTATCTTATTAAAGATATTCAAGCTCTGGTACAAGAGTTGTAAAAAAAAAAAAAGTTGTAACGATGTTGAGAAGAGAGCTGCCGCTTGTCACACGGCTCAACGGTGCCCTCTATCTGTGGTTTTTGGAAACACAAGCAACCCAATTATTCTGCGATCATTACACAGACGGCAAACGTGAGTTGATGCAGACATCGACACTAACACCAACAAAAAACACAATTTGGCATATGGAATGCAATCACTTGAGTTACCAGCTAGTTATTTGAGCATTTCCAATAAACCCCCCTCCCTCAACACCATGTGTTAACACTTTACTCCCCATACAAGCGTGATGACAGCGTCGCTCTGTCACTTTGGAACGCTGCGGTTTTCTCCATGTTGGGGTATATTGTGCCCTCACTCGCAAATAAACACTAGTGTAAAAATGACTCACTCCTTTGCTTGCTTGTAGCGTGTGGAAGGACTGTGTATACTGCTGCTGTAATGTTTGAACAGCATCAGTACACAAGAGGGTTTTATTTACAGGCAAGACTCAAAGACCCGAGTTGCTGGTCATCCTCTCAATAATTGTCCCATCAATCAATGATAAGTTCCAGGGTCAAATTTTGGTTAATTGACACCCCGGACCAATTTTAAATGTTTATAATAACCTATAATAATAGTTGTAAGTATAACTAAAATAAATGTCTCACAGATGATTCAATTAAAAAAAAAATGCATCTGAAATGCCCTTGAACGAGCACATAAGAGCAAAGACCATCCTCAATTTACACTAGCAACCCGGGCTAAGCTTTGCTTCACCGTGGCAAATGCTTTTCTTAATCTATCATTTGAAATGCATTTCTTTAACTACTTTTTAGACACCAATTATTACTTGCGTATAGTCCAGAATGTCACACAATTTGTGACATTTTATGACATTGCAAAAAATTATGGGAATTTTGAAGCGAATAGGTAAACAAAATCTTTATATCCGCTTATTTCTGCTTTCTTTCTTAATTTTCTTTATTTTTCAGAAAGTTTTGCTTGGATTATGAAGGTTATTTTGTGGCATACTAAAGACAAGGGCAAGCTATCTTGTAAAAGTTAAACTCTTAAGGCCTTCATTATAAACCATTTGTTCTTAAAATACCTTCCTGCAAAACCTGCCACAGTTTGATATTAGCCACATGTGCTTCTACTCAAACGTCAGGTAAACAGACCTGAATTTCACACCTGCGTGCATTAGCAGCATGGTGGCTCGTTGTTAGCATGCCGACTTCAAAGTTCTCAGGTTTGGGGTTTGACACTTGGCTCCTAAACTTCCTAGCGAGGGTTTGCATGTTTGTCAGGGACTCCTGATTCCTCCCACACCCCGTAAACATGCCTGTTGGGTAAATTAAAGACTCAAAATTCTTCGTACGTGTGAATGTGAGTGAATGGTCATTAGCTGGCGATCAGCACTGCATGTACCCAAAGTCAGCTGATATATGTTTCAGCTCACAATGAGGACAATTGTTATATAAATTGGATGGAAATGTTGATGGGTTTGTTGAATTCTCCGCTCTCGTTTTATGAATAAAGCGGGCGCCAGTCTTCAATGAACTTGCATCTGACTTAAACCACAGAGCCCTCCAGTGGCCAAAGTTGGTACTTATCTTCTCTCGTGAATAGGATCAATAGGCAGGCTCCCTTTATTAGATCCAGATTTGACCGTCTCAAGGCACAGATGAATGATTTTTGTTGTCTGCCGAGCAGCCCCTGTCGAGTTCAGCCTGTCAGACATGTCTGGGTGGGGGTTGCGGAGGTGGAAGGAAAGACGCGGGCCTCAAAGTAAATGCTTTGAGAATGTGGGGACGGGGGTTAAAAACCTAAAACCTGAGAGCCCTGCTCAAGCCTGCGTCCTTCCAGGGAACAACACGTTTCTTATTGAGGCGGGCTGTCTAGAGCCAAATGAGAGGTGACAGCATATTCATTTCCCCCTGTGTTTTTGTTTAAAACGTAGCTGTGAATGACGAGCAGTCACTAGATTTATAATTCGGGGGAATAAGTGAGAATTACCAAATAGGACAAGAACAATCACTTTTGGCCTTTATTTTGGGTTGTCTGTGAATAAATTGAGTGATTTTGAATTGGACTAAAATGAGCACTTTGTTTGCTGGCTTATAGCAGGATCTCACAAAGATGACTGAAGTGAGCTGGAATATCCGCATCTCACACAAGACAAATGCCATGGAAACTGATCAAGTTAGCAAAATAAATATTAAGTACAATTCATTCACATTTGTAGGTGATTTTTTTTTAGATTCATTTCTTAATTTTTTCTTTTCACTTTTACTGAATTAGGGATGTTGAATCAGTCCTCTTGTACCACTGTCTTTATTTACACTAACTTAAAGCGTGTGAGTACTTTTGCCAACTCTGTCAATTTCTAATTCACTACTGTACACGAGCTCAGAGCATACTGCTTGTAATGACAACAAGCCCTGTGTCTCCCCGCCTCATGTCACTCTGCAAACATCCTATCGTCTGAGCTCAGCCTCAAGCTTGCGGCGTAGAATACCGCCACGTGAGGTCACATCGTGGACGTACGAGTCGATGAGTGGCACCACATCAGGAGGCATTGGGAGGTCGTTCATTTATTGGGATGCTATTACCTTCATAAAGACTCACCCCATGACTTGCTTTTATGTAATACTTCCTTCCTAATTATTACACACACACACACACAGAGATTGGTCCAACAACTGAGCTATGTGTGAGGCAGTTTTAAAGAAAATTTCAGGCTGAATTTTGTTTTATCATCCCATTGTTGGACACTTACTGGACACTTCATTAGGTACCCTTGCTCCATCTTTTCATCTTCAACACTGCTCATCCTTCATAGGGTCGCAGCCGGGCTTTGCAGCCTATCCTAGCTGACTTTGGGCGAAAACAGGACTACACCGTTAACTGGTCGCCAGCCAGTCGCAGGGCAACGCACAGACACTATCAGACAAGTCAGGCGAGTTTGAGCTCACGATAAAATAGCTTGATGCTGCTCATACAAATGAAAAGGCCACAGAGGGTTGCGACGTATCCCACTGGACCTGCACTGAAATATTCATATTATGCGTTAGCATTAAGCTAGCGGGCATCATTAGATGAAATTGTATGGTTTGGTTGAACATTTTGGTGTTTAAATATAAAATGTTTAATTCACCTTAGTTTAATGATTCAGTTTTACGACGAACTTCATCTGGGAGTAATAAATCAAAATGAAAAGCTTGAAGCAAGCATGCATGGCATGTATATTCAGATGCTTCCATCCAAAGAGTATTGCTGTTACGTTGGAAAGTCGATTAAACATTCGTCGGCCCTTTGAAACGAAGAAGTGAGGAATATCTGTCGAAATTTAAATAGATATTAAAAACTATTACTGTTGAAAACAATTCAGCCGAGCTTCTTATGCCATTCGATCCTTTTTGAATTATGTCCATTGTTGCAGTCTACAAATGGATAAAAGGTGCCACAATAAAAAAAAAATATCCAAGCATAAAACAGCAATATTATCTTTTTAAAGGCAGGATTTTTCTCTTCTGTGGGGATCCCATTCGGTGCAGAGAGGCTTGTGAAGTGGAAAGAACTTCCTTACAAATTCCACAAGGCATCTACCATTTTGAAGTTGAACTGATAAGAATGTTAAGCTAAGAAAATCAGTGTTGTTCCATGAAAAGATCTGACATAGGGAGGAGGGCCCGGCCTTCTCTGGTGCCATACTGCCATTTGCTCACTCCCCGAGGAACAAAAAGAGGGCTGGGACGGCCTGGATCTCCATCTCTGGAACATCTATGGTAGCCCCTTAAACTAAATAAATAATTCATTACAGTTCAGAGTGAGGGGCTTCATTTACTCCAAGCGATGTAATCGCAACATGTCTGTGTAGGTTGCCCAAATCATCTCAAAATACGTTTTGGATGGAGTCCCAGGAGGAGTTCTGAAGTGTTAGCATGCAAGAAGGAAAGAATGGCAGCGGAATCCACGATGGAAGGTTGTTCAGCAACATTTACTCTGGATGCAAAAACACCTCGGAGCCACGTCAATGAGCAAAAAAAAAAAGAAAAGGAGCAGCCTCAGACAGTACAAGCCTTAATGGAGGAAGCAGACACGTACGGAATTTGCAAATATTCCCCTTTTCCACCTCTGTACAAGAAGCAAAGTTGCCACAATCAGGCTGAACAACTAAGCTTGAACTAATCACAGCGGGTCATTTGAACAACCTCCTTATGGCTGACCATTAATCATCATTTAGACTTGAGGTTAAGGCGGGTCACTTTAGGGTGAAATGACCTGCAGGCGAGTTTGGGTAGAAGTTAGTTCATGGTCACTTTTGGGAAAAGTGCAAATCATGCACCAAAGCTGGCCTTTTCCTTAATGATGCTGATCACATGACGCTCACACGGTAAATTATATCATGCCTCTTACATCTTTTCCACAGTTTCGATAGTCCAGCATTTTGTGGCAAGCTGTATATAATGCACTGTATCGAATAGAGAATTATTTTTCCATCAAAGTGGCACCTGGGATCACATGACTCTGGTTTTACTCCTTCCACAGTCAACGTCAAGCCATTGATCAGTTTTCGACTTATTTTCTTCTTGACTTCAATGAGACCAGGCAGCAAACAGCCTATCCAGCACCGCCTTGAATGACGAAACTTATTTCCATCACTGCAACGTCAACATTGCGCAGTCACTCAAACACCGTCTTCATATTTTTTTTAGAGATTTGATCGTCCTGGATTCAGTGATGGCGGCACACAACGCGTCAATGTCTTGGTTAACTGAATACATTTCCATGGCAACGTCAAAGCACTACTTTTCTCTTTTTCCTGAGTTCATTGAGGCAAGCGGCACTCGTGCACCTCCATAGTTGGATGACATGATGCCATCATAGCGTCTCATTATTTGCAGTGCGCCACTTGTGTTCCCACACTGAGTCTTGTCAGCACGCAGCATTTCATGCACTTTCTTGACTATCGTGCACTCCAAAAAAATGAGTGATCACTGTGAAAATTTGGTGTCAAATTTCTTTTTTTTTTATTCTTTAGTTGAAAAATCAAACGTAAAATTAAAACCAGTCTAACTTTTCTCTGTTGAGTTTGATCATGCAATGCTAATTTTAGCTCAAAATCAATCACAATTAGGAAAAATAAGCCTGTCATTACCTCAGAACTGAGTTTGTGAGCCACTCCTTGCAATGCTTGCCGCAAGAACCATGACAAGCATAGTTATCAGGCTTCAATTATATGATAAAAGGTTCAAATTTGAACATAAAAGCACCATTGGATTGCCTTTGAACATATTTTAATTGAGCATGTCTATCAATAATAACACAAAACGCAACAATTTATTATACAGTATTTTCTCCATCTTTAAAGAATTTGTCAGTTGCCGTTCAAATGTGTTAGAAAACCTGTGATACAATTTCCTCAGGAAGCCAACACAGCAGGATCATGAATGCCATTTTTCACTCAAACGGATGTTGGGCTTTCCGCCCATTGTTTGACACTGGGAACAACAT
This sequence comes from Idiotropiscis lumnitzeri, assembly GCF_059441095.1. NCBI lineage: Eukaryota > Metazoa > Chordata > Actinopteri > Syngnathiformes > Syngnathidae > Idiotropiscis > Idiotropiscis lumnitzeri. Next base: position 10,279,981 of record NC_142397.1, on the reverse strand, counting down.
TATTGACGCTGTTGTTCCTAATCACTGCGTTAGGAAACGCTGCGACAAACAGCAAGTGATGAAAGGAAACCTTTATACCAGATGACTTCGCTTCTGGGGAAAAAAATACATGTGGGCAATAAAGTGTTGGTTTATGCATCAGCAAATATGGACATTTTTTTCCCCAGCTACATCGAGTGTATGCGAGGACAACTTATTGAATTTCAAAGGCATCCTGTGCAGTTCTGGACCCAGATAAAATCACAAATGAACACACATCTCCGTACAACACAAAGTCACTAGTGAACCGCCTGTTTCCCGGCGATTGCCCGGCGTGAAATAACGACCTTGACGGGCCAATAAAAAGGCCACGCATGGGTGAACGGCCTTGCGTGGATTGCCACCAACACCCCTTTGGTGGAACTCTTTTCTTGGAAGATACGGGAAATGTGAAGGAAATTAAGTTAGTGAGCTGAGTGGTTGGGGGTTACAAAGTTTCGGGGTGTGAGGGGGTCATATAAGCAGGAAAAGAGTAAGAAGGGGGCTGCTGATAAACTTGTGTCAATGTTGTTGGAATCCCGTAGGACATGTCACCAAGGGGTCAGACAGATACAAAGAAACTGTATATGGATGTCATCAATTTGTGTTCAGTCTATAAGATTTTAGTCTGATGGTTGTTGCACTTGCCTGGTTGTTGCTATGATGTGTCGTGATGTCTTATTAACTCAACCCTTTGCATTGAAAATCTCAACTGTTTTTTTTTCAAGCATACAGGTTTTAATGATAGCCGTCAGTAGAAGCACAACGTCTCTTTGGCACACATAACTAGATTGGTAACTTGAGCGATAGGCCATTATATCACTGTTACTTTTACTATGGCCTTCCTTATCTATTGCACTTTTGACACACGCACTAGTTGAATCCAGTGGAGTCACACATTGTCACACGGGCGAGGAAAAGTCGCCTAACTTTATTTGGAGTTAATCAGAGGAACTTTAAATGGTGGCAGGTGCACTGACTCCCATTTCACGTGGATTTGAAGGTAATTAGTTCATTCTGAACACAACCACAAGCCAGTTATAAGGGGTGTGCACACTTTTGCAACCATATTTTTTAAATTGTTTTTACTTTCTCGGTCTGCTTTTTTTTTCATTAATAGGGTTGGACAAGCTAGCTTTTACAGAAACATTTATTGGGAATATCCATTTTTAAGTTTTCATTTGTGTTTTTATTTTACGGCATTTGTAATTGCAACTTTGAAACCACCATAAAAGCACCAACAGCAAAAAGGATGTTAACATTGCATCTTAGTTGAGCATAAACAAGAGTTTTAACATAAACGTTGCACATTTCTAGAATTGTATTTGAGTGTGTGCACGTGCGTGCATACGCGTGCGCGTGTGTGAGTGTGTCCTCTGATTTCACGCTCGAGTGGCCTCACGCTACAGACAAGGGGAGGTTTTTCTCTTGCTGCTCATTGGCCGCAGCTCTCTTTCGCATCTCGGAAACGTTCCCATTCACACAACCACTGCTCCACTCTCTGAACTAAATAACTCGCAAAGAAAAAACAAACGGACACCTTCGCGTGGACAGGACTTAATTATTTAAAAGTGTGTAAACGAGGTGGAGCAGCGCGAGGAGAAAGAGGAGGAGGAGGAGGAGGAGGAGGAGTGACACCTCCTGCACCGGCGCGCATTAGAAGAAGAACAGGTGAGTAGACAAATTCTAATTTAGAAATGCAGGTTGCGTACCTATTTTAAACCTCGCATGCAGGCACTTTCTATTTTTAGCACAATTCACCATTTCGTCTATAAATCTTGATCATTTTGCATCTTTGAATCGCTTTGTGGGGTGTGAGGCAACACGGAATTTTTTTTAACTGAGACTCATGATGGATAACTGCAAAAGTAAGATGCTTAAAATGTAACACTAGAAGAGTCCTGGCCCACGGGCCCACGGGGCTGTCTCAGTGGAAGGTTCACGCCGTTATTCACCAGAGCTGCCCTGCCTAATTGGGTGCAGATGCCCGGCTCCGTTGCGCCTTCTTTACCGCGCAGAAATTGGATGCACTTGGGTGGGGTGGGGGGCTGCTTTATGAGTTGGCCTTCAAAAATGTATTTAAAGCTAGGGGTTGGTAACCTACGGTTCGTGGGCCATATACGGTGAAAGCACCATATATAGATCCATGTATTAGTGATATGGGGGATTCATTTGATATTATTCGTTTTAATTCCCGCAAATCCCCCGTCCACTGTACGCATTAATCGCTTTTATGATTGCATTAATTACGCACTTCAAATTATCCTACGGTTTAAAGAATGCATGCGACTGTCTTCCTAAGTGTTGCAAAAAAAAAAGTGGGACTCAAATGCACCGTCCTCCAAGTGCCCTTTCACCTCCAGACTTTGTAAGCTGCACTTATTAAAGTGAAAAGTGTTTCAATATGTGGTAAGCTTCAGGCTTGGAGGGGGAAGGGGGTAGGGATGCATGATGGGGCCGGGTACACCCCCCGCCCCCCAACCTTCGTCCTCCACGAGCCACCACAAATAATTCATCCATGTCAGTGACATTAAAAAAAATGAACAAAACACCGGCACCGGGTTGCATAACAAACACAAATAATAAAATGAATTCTGTTTTACGACTTGAACATCAGAACTCAACTGGTGGACACGCTGCAGCACCCCTGGCCCCCCTTGTGTCAGGTTTACAGTCATGTTCCAAACTGTCCCTGACACGTCGTCTTACGTCAAGGTAAGGCAGCGCCGCCTCTTTTGCCTCTCTTTATTTTCGTTCTTTTTCTCTATGAATTCACGTGTTCAGTCACGTTTAAAACAACAAGGAAAACAAATGTTCGAAAAAATGCGAGTCTGATTTACGGATATATTTTCGATGCGTACTCCCCGTTATTTGTTTTCTGATTTAAATATTCACTTTGATGCAATTTAGTTGAGGTATGAATTAATAAAACAAATATGAAGCTGCTTGCAAAATATCCATCTGTTTTGGATAATACAGTAATAAAATATAGAGGGGGGTAAATAAATAAACTCAGCATGTCTGTATATCTAAACAACTACAAAAGCGAACATTCATAAATAAAGTAAAAAACTATTATTTTTTCCAATAAAGGCAATATGTTTGAATAAGGACTCTTTTCATCCCGCAAGGTTAAAGAGGACTTTGAACAATTCCGGGTTTGTTTTTAAAGAAATTAAAATGTAGGAATGTTTGGTGAGAAAATACGCTTTTACAATGAGCCTTTTTTCCCCTCCTTGAATGACCGTGGATGGAAACTTCTTTTTGTTTTAAAATAAACGCAAGATTCCACGGTGAGTCCCTTTTTTTTTTGTAAAGAAATAAAATAAAACGCAAACTGCATAGGCACGTTGCATCCTGCATGCCAAATTCGCATTTTTCTTTCGCGTGCACACTCACAGTCAGATTTTGCTCAGAATGTGGCAGAACTATAAGACATCCGCGTCCCCTCCTCCCTCCCTCTCCTCCTCCTTCAAAAAACTCCACGGTCCAAGCATTTGGTTTTGTTTGGTTAAGGCCAGGCGAGACTGGAACTCTCCAATAAAAATAAATCTCAAATTAATTATGGCCTGGAGCGAGGGGGGCCAGACAGTTCGTGCACATATGCTGCCGACGCCACTTTTTTTTCGGGGCCCTTTGGTATTTGGACTCAGGCTTCCAGACTGGACTCGGCCACGATATGAGAGTTCGCATGCTGTCGAATGAATGGCATCCATATTGTACAGGATGCTGTAACAGGATTACGATTGTCAGCGAGCACGATTAAAATAGTGATGATGTTGAAGGGAAAACACATACAAAATCGATTGTTTTTATTTTGTGTCGTCGTATTATTAGTTCCATTAATTTTATGTGATTAATTTGATTAAAATGAGACAATACTAATTATTGAATATATTATTATTATTATTATTATTATTATCATTATAGATTATTTTATTCTTTTCTAAACAAAATACAATTGTGACATTAAAGTGAATTCTTGTGCAAATATATTTCATTTACTGGCATAATTTTTAAATTCCTTCAAACGTTTTACTTTTATCCTCCACAATAAGTTATGAACATAAAATATTATTGTTCAACTAAAACATCACGAAAATAACACATTTGTGTATGTCCTTTGTTGCTACATCATTTGTTTAATTTTTTTCCCAAAATATTTACACATTTTATTCCATGAATTCCTCAGTCCCAATATTGGTTGTTCTATTATTTGTATTTTGTTTTCATCATTATTATTCTCATATTTCATCCACCACTGGAAGATCATTTTCACTTGTTTGGCCCAATGACCTCACATCCCGGGGTCCTTAACCGCTGGCCCACAGTCCACTATTTTACCATGAATCACTCGGTCTAGCTGAAGAGATTTATCCTTTTTAATCACAATTTCAGTTTGGATTTATTGGCATTCTGGTTTGTCATGAAAAACGACCACTTCTATCATAGCAAAAGCCATATTTTCAAAATTCACTGGGGACTTCTTGACTGGTTTTAGTGGTCCGGAGCAGTAAAAAAAAAAGTTGCAGAACCCTGATCTTGAAGGCTGAAACATATGTAAAAGCAAGACCCCCTTCTACAGCCGAGGGTCCATGTAACCCCTCACCAACTCTGACATACATGGCCCATCCCGTGGAAGGCCCCATGCATTCAGGAGCACCACTTGCATGCATGTCTGGTGGTGTGTGTGCAGACGAAGAACTGTCTGCTGGCTGACTCCTTGCAGCGTCAAGCCAGATGTTCTGTGGTTGACTGAGTAAACCAACTTGCATCTGTTTATTGGCGTTCCAAAATGTTTGTTACCACTGTATTCATTATGGTCTTGGGATAGGGCCCGGACCCCCTGTCACCCTAATAGGCTTCATGGGGAGATCCAGAGAGGAAACCGGTTTTTGGTAAGATGTGATCTTGTTCCGTCAGTGGTCACTTGCATAATAGTGAGATCCAAAACCAGGGCTGTATCCGTTCCATATGTTGTCAATTGTGATTAACTATGACATATTGGTTAAGATAAAAAACATCTTCATTTTTTAATTAGCATTATATTACCAATTGGATTATGTGTATGTGTGTGTGTTATTTTGATAAAATGTATCATTACCTTCATTTACAAAATATCCAATCAGAAAATAAGATTCAGCGTTTTAAAAGGCTTTATTTAATGTGCATGATGATTATTCTATACATAAAGTAAATTATTTTCTTTCAAGTCAGGTCTCGCTTTTTGTGAATGGTTAAAATAACAACCAATGAGATGGCATGTGACATTTGTAACTCTAAACAGCTATATGATTAAAAAAAAAAAACTACAAGCTACATGCAATTATGGAGACTTAAAAAAGAGGGAGGTGGTATCAAACTGGTCAGTGAAGAGTTAAACAAGGTGTCTCCCTTAATTATACAAGTCTGAGCTGGCCTCAGGCAGGAGAAGCCTTGACCCTTAGCAGGATCCAGATGTGGCGGTCCCAAGGGTGGGGCCCTCAGCCTCGCCAGACCCCCAAGAGGGGAGCAGACAGACCGGCCCTCCTGCCAGTGGCGCGTTCTCAACTTTGAGCTGGCTGCAAAGAGTATTCATCAACGAACTGACATTGAATTTAAAAGTATACTGGGGAACATTTAAAAAGGAGCAGGATGAGGGGTTGAGAACCGACAGCATGTGGGCAATTTGGGGACCGCAAGAGCAGTTGATCCAGCCCACCAAGCAATTCTGTAAACCTTCATATATTTAGTGTGGCCTGCTGATGAGATGAACGGTCCAAAATTGGACAAAAACACCTATTAGAATTTAATACTTAAAAATAACAAACTAAAATGTGCACTGGTGACATGTTACATCTTAAAGAACTCGAAGAGAATTCACAATGCACAATTCCATTTAAAAAAAAAACCTTGTTTGCAAAGAGGGCAATTTGACTGAATAAAATAAATGCGAGTTGAGATTATACTTTTTGACCACATAAAGCGAAGACAGACAAATCTACCAAAGACCCAATGATGACGGTTGTATTTCCTGCAGCACCTCACACGTGTAGAGCACATTTTTTTTTGGGGGGGGGGGTGTTGTGGAGTGTTGAATGGATGAATGTGATTTATGGCTTCTCTGGGAAGTCTTCACCTTGACGTGGATGCGTGTAAGGCAAAGAAGGATTGTAACAATCACTCCGATTTGTCATCTTTGGGTGATTTAAAGCCCAGTCACCTCTTTATCATTCATGCTCATGTTTTACTTTAAAACAGATCTTGCCCGAGTGATGTGTTAAAAGATATGATATATTAAAAGTGAATGTGGCACTTTAACTCAGATTGGCTATTTAATATAGTATAACACGCCACCACCTCCAATTTGTGTCATTTTTGGAAGGAAAAAAAAATCATTCTTTTTTTTTTTTTTTTTTTTTACGCAGCATGCCGCCATCCTGTAAATATTTCCCAGCTTAAAAAAACATAACAACGGAGTGAACACTCAATTGTTTTGCCTGCTTATCTCCTCCGGACAGTATCCTGCTTTTTTTTTTTCTCGAAGGCAGGGCTTTTGGGTGACACACAGCTTCCTTCTCTCAACCTTCCTTCGCAACAACAGCAGCAGCAAGCGAGCACGCAAGCAAGCGGCGGCGGTGACTTCACTTCCCAAATTTAGGAGGAAAGAAAAAAAGAAGAAAAAGTGTCTTTCTCTACGCCACACAAACGGGGACTGTGCTGGAATTAATTCAGGAGCGTGTCATGTTTGGGATACCGTCGGAGTCCACTGAAAGTTGCGCAAAATGGACGGAACTATTAAGGTAAGGGTGGAGAGTGGGGTGAAGGAGATTGTGGGGACCGCTTTTTTTTCTCCCAAAGTTGCGCCTCCTTTTTTTGTGTGTGTGCGTGAGCCGGGACCTCTACACTGACGACCTTTTTCTCTCGCCGTTCCCTTCAAACCATCCCCCTTCGGCTTCTTCTTTTTTTTAAAATCATAATTTCCGAGCGCTGTGAGGATGTGCGTCGACGCTTGACTCGCACGTTGGATTTCGGAGGAGCGAGCGCGCATATTACGCACATCTGGAGCGGCCCTATTGTACCCTACGACACACTTTTTTTTTAAAGTTGTGCTTTCATGTAGGTAAGGTCTTCCCCTTAACTCGAAGCTTGTTGTTTTTTTAAGTGTGACCGGCGCGACAATGTGAGTGGTTTGTAAATGCCGGAGATGAAATGCGCAACGGCGGTCTCTCCGGTGACGGGTCCGAACGGAGCCTGTCATTGGTGTCAATAATGTGATGGTTCGGTGATCTCGAAGCCACACACACATTGTTATTATTAGTGTAACGTATTTTTTTCGTAGAAGTGGGGTTGTGTGTTGTTAAAGGAAAGCTGTTATTTGGCAACTTGTGAGCTTGCGACACTTTAAAACCACACTTGACAAAATGTTCTCTTTGTCAGAGTTACACAACTAGTGCTACCTTTATGCAGTGTTTGTAAATTAGTTACTAAATATTTGGTTAATGCGTTATAACGACAAAAGTCATACCAGTGTGGTAGTAGATGTAATAACGTAACCATGCATGCGGTTTAAAATTAAAAGCGTATTCCCGAACTTTAAAAGTATATAACGTTATTATTAAACAAGAAGTATACCCTCGTGGGAAATTAGTATTTGGTGGAATTGGTAGTCATCAGGAGTGCTGGGCTGAATTAACATTGGCTACTGCACCCCCACCACCTCCTCTTCCCTTCTAGACAGTCACATTCCAGATGGCTGCAGACGGTTCCAGATGTTTGAATGGCAAGTCCCTCTCTTGGCTCACTACCTAACAAGTGTCAGCTCCCAAAAATGAACCCAAATCGACTGAAAGATGCTGTTGTGTTTTGGGAAACATTTTAAGTAGCAGCTTTGTGGCAGTTGGGTGTGGTGTGTGTGTGTGTGTGTGTGTGCGGGTGTGTGTGTGTGTGTGTGTGTTGAAGGAGTGTTAACATTGGTGGCACCAAAAAAGGGGGGGGGCATCCATGTGTGATTTATGTCATTTAGGATGGTGGGTGGATGTATGCAAGGGCCATTGAGATGTTTTGTCGCAAAAACCTAAGAATGAAGAATCGAGTCGTAATTGAAGTGTGGGTGTGAATGGCTGGGCTGACTTGCGCACTCTTAAAGAAAGAACACGCTCCCGAGCCATGAGAGCTTCCTGTTCTACACAATCTTCTCCTGACAGGTTTCCTTTTCCTACTCAAACAAAAGACAGGAATGGAACCCCTTCCTCCTTTCTCGGCTGCACCACCCTGCTGGTGGACGTTTGTTGTGTTGTGTGTGCCAAACAGACACACGTGTGGACACCATGTGGAGAACGTGTTATGATGCAGTCAGATAGTTGATGTAAACAAAAGCAAGGCGGTGGCTCCAGACAGGTGTTTGAGGCATGTAAAGCATTGTGTGTGTACTTACAGTGGGGCCTCTTGACTTGTACCAAAAACAACAATAACAACAAGAAAAACGTAATAAATTAAGATTTCAATTATGTGAGGGTGGAAAGGAATAAAGGGCAAGTCAAGTGCAAATAGTCTTTCAAATAATATGTTCCATGTGCCCCCACTAGTCTAATCATGGCACTCTGTTAAATATTGTGCTTGTGGAATATGAATTAAACCACTGGTTTTTATCCATCTCAGGCAATTTGCCACTTGCTGTCGACTGAAAATGACATCACAGTTGCTCTGGGTTCAGATTACGACCAATCATGGCACAACAGTTTTCTGAATTTGGTCATGCGACATTTGGAAACTAAGTCGTGATTAGTCATTACTTGAGCAATGAGCAATCACTTGACGTCCGATTTAACTCCCCAAGTAGTTATCTTTTTCTTTGACTCTTTCTTTCTATTTTCTGATTTTGACATCCCAGATATATAGTGATGGCAATGGGGGAAAATATGATTGTTATAGAACTAGAACTTTGCAGATTGGGTACTAGGCATGTCGATATCGTGGCTGCACAGTATATCAAGGCTAAAGTAACGTAACAATAAGTTGCTAATAATTATAAAAGTTTCATAAGGGTGTCCTTGCAAAACAAAATATGGGGGGATCGTTAGAATTCTTTTTTTTTTAAGGAAGAAGGCAATTTTAAAATCCTGCAACATTTGAAAACGCCATCATGTTCCAGGCGCGTCAGAAAAGTTCAAGGACTAGAATAATTCTTCCAAGATCCTCCGCACTTACGTTGTCCATCTTGATGTCATCCATGTCATGAAATCAAGTCCCCTTAAATTTAAAAAGAGGGAAAACAATACGCAGAGTCAGAACTGGTGAGTCGGGAAGTTCTTCTTGGCCAGGAGCTGTCAGATGCTCAGGGCATCGTGAGCAGGCGCGTTGGTGACACAGCCATGAGTTGTCCTGCCAAAACTCTTACCACTTTTTGTGCACTCTTCACAGACGTGTGTCGATCGTCTGGTCCTCATTGAAGAGAAGTTTGGATTTGAAATTGAACTTGTGTCACACCAGTCCTAGAACTTGCCAGACACACCTTTTATGTCATTTATTTTGGATTTCCCAAAATTCATATTGCTGTTATGAAGTCTTATTGGACTTTAGCTCCGTGAACATTGACAACCGGGAACGAAATTTCACGTTTGTAGAATCTGACGTGATTCCCCAATGCTATATACTCTTTTTTTTTTTTTTTTAATCATCAGCATCATGCACTTGCATGAGAGGTAAGAATGCTTAGTTAAAAACTCCCTATACAGTTAATTAAACTTTTATGTTTCTAGGGACATGATTTCTTATTGGAAAAAGTAAAATTCCCCCCACATCGGAGGTGGACTTTTGCCCCTGAACAGATTTTGTCCTAGCAGACAGGTTTCACAAGTTGTAGTTGAGGCTCAGTGGTCATCATCCTCGATGGTACAACAATATACTGCTTGGGGAGACATTTTAAATTGATTGACTTTTTGGAGGAGAGAGGGGATTACCTGTTGACGAATGGTTAGATACTCGGCCCATGCTTCAATTTCACTCAACACATTCAAGACAAGAACAAGGCGCATACCTCCCTGTATGATTGTTAAGAGTAAATTTATAGTCATATATTATGTTTTTGGCGCTGGAAAATGTAATTTGGAGTTGAAGAAGTACATTTACGGGATGCATTGGTGCAGATTATACCTTGGGGGCAAGTTAATGTCTACTGGACCACTTTTGCTTCCAGGGAATGCTCTGCAATAAGTTGGATTTAAGTAGCACCTTAATCTTTTACAGTAAGGGACAGCAAAAGAGGAACCAAATGAAAAGTGTTTTTTGTTGTACACATGTTGTGTTGCTATTCTTGTATTTGATCTGTACTTGAAGATTAAATTGAATGGAGATGCTTTTTACAAGTGCTTGCTTTTATGACAAAACAGAGGCAAAGCCTGGCACATTCGTGTTCTTTACCAGTAGGAAAGAGAAAAAAACTGCAGATTTCTCCTCAGCCGAGAGAAGCCCACTCCTATTTTTAAACGCCCTTCTCTACCATCTTGATGGGCACACGCCACTTGCCAATCATGGTTTCCACTCGACAGTCTGATATGTCACTCGGAATGTAACTTGCAACAGTCACAATAGTGGCTTGCGGCCTTATCGGGTTGTAACGAGACGTCCCCTTGCTTCTTGGCGCTTTATCGGTGGCGCACTAGCTGGTGTGTGCTGCTAAGATAGCAAGTAATACTGCCAGGCTTCAGACTATATGATGGATCAACTGATTAAATCCCTGGAAAATCTAATTCTGGGAGGGAGGATAAACGTTCTAGAGAGGGTTAGCGTTTATATGACCATTTACTTTACCTGTGCGGGTGCAAATTTTTCCCCATATTCTCCTCCCACATGTGCTTCTTCTATTGACTTCTGACAATATGCGTTATTTGATATGATATTTGGTGTATAACTTGAAGTTGATTTTATATGAATAATTGCGAGCAGTTAGCACAGGTGCACATAATATTACTTCATATCTGACATTTGCAAGTAAATGTATATGCTGTAGCTTCAGTATGGAGGACAGTGTCTTTGTACTTGAGGATCTTGGGAACAGCAACGGTGATGGAAATAGTGATAAGTCTTGTCATTCTTTCCCTTTTTTTCCACAAACATATGTGGCATTTCGGGATGATATAAATTCCGTCCTTTGAGGATTAAACACGTCTCCGTCTAAGTCGTGCCATCAGATCCTATCAGATCCAGATGTATTTCAAATCTCAAGTCAAAAGCAGAGACACATGATGAGAATGCCTAATATTCAGACTTATTTCTCTCCGGAATTTTGGCTGATTCTGAATGCTGATGGCCGGAAGGGCAATGGCTCACGAAAAAATGATTGTCACGGAGCATTTTTAACAAATTCCAACAATGACATGAATGGAATGTTGACATTTTATGCATGTAAAAGACTCGAACAAATCTAACAATTACAAGGCATTTAAAGAGGAATTTGCTGAAACGGTGCAATATGTCGTTCAGTCGAGAGTTGCTTTTGTTTTCTTTAATAAACTTACATTGCTTACATTGCTGAGCCGTCACAGTTAGGTCAGTGTTGCAGTGCCCCCCCCACCCCTGTGCTTCATTTAAGTCGTCAGACAGAAGACAAACAATACATTTCCATTGATGAAGCAATCATTTCCCATTCAAATTGTTGCATAGAACTGAAGACATGTAAGCAAATAGCATTTGTTTGCTCCCTAACTGCACTGTGAGCACGATTGAAGTCAGCTAACATCAACAGGAAGCAACAGTAGCTACAGGGGCTGTTTAGCCAAACTACTTTGGATGCCAGACTGTGATATGCTCCATAACTGCATGTAATTAGAGCTCAACAAGGTCCCCAAGAGAGTGAATATTTGACATCACAAGTTTCTGTGTAGTTGAAAAGGTCGATTCTGATGTTCTCTTAGTACCAATTCTTATCACTGTCATCACCTGACAACATCCTCCCATTCTGAAAGGAAGAGTTCAACATTTGGGGTATTTTATTTGCACTCTTGGCCCGGCGAGTGTTGAGATGATTGATGTCATTCTCAAGTGCTGGCAGGAAATGTTGGAGGTGAACATCTGCCAGCCAGCCTCCAAAGCTCATACATGGCTTTGCTATAGCTTGTTCTTGTTTTGGGATATACATTTGTGCAATTTTAGTTGCCTGTAGATCAGGAGTGGGCAAACGTTTTGTTTGGCGGGCCACAATGGGTTCTAAAATTTGATAAAGGGGCCAGACCAGGAGCAGATGGATGGAGTGTTTTGGAAACCTCACCTCGTCAGAGAAAAACAAATAATACATTTAATTTGAAATTAAAGTGAATACAAGCCTTAAAACAATATATATGACTTTGAAAAACCACAGTATTTATAAAATAAAACATTAACAAGGTTTATTCGTTAAATTTTTTTCAAGTTCGGCGGACCGGATTAAAATGTTTAACGGGCCGCATGTGGCCCCAGGGCCATACTTTGCCCACGCCTGATGTAGATCATTCCAAACCGTTCCAAAATTACCCCAGAAAGAACCTTCCCACAAAGTCCAAAATTGAGGTAGATCTATTGTTATGATGTGCGTATACAAATAGCCACTTATAATCAGTGGAGCACAGTTGTGTTCCCAAAAATAGTAGGACTATATACAAAGAAAAAAAAAGATTGCTTGTTTTGTCAAAGCAACTCAAATGCATGCAAGATTACACCACATCGATTTTTGTAGACGCATCCTACAAAAGTTCCCACCCAATCGAATAGCAAAAAAAAAAAAAATTGGAGAGCAATATTTCCAAGTTGCAAGATTTTCTTTTTTTTGGCGCAAACAAAATCCTAATGCCGCAAACACATGGTGATCATGTTGCTCTGACAACGCCAGATTTAACCTATCCAAACTCAAGTTCGTGTCAGGAATTTTTATTTTTCCTCATTATAAAATATCCTCAAATTCATACTTTTTTTTTTTTTTAACATTTACATTCAATGACTATGAGATAGAAATATGAAAACAGTCTTGTTTAACTAACGCTATCCTTCACTTCAGCCAAATATCCGGTTATAACTAAAAAATAAATGGTAAACAAATATTGATCCCATAACATTCGCTTCTACTGATAAAGCTAATGACATTGATTTAAGTGGCCTTAAAAAGTTTTTAGTAGTCCCTCCAAATCAGTTTTGTATTTTTTACATAATGCCTACTATTTATTGTGTAACCATGTCAAAATGACTGCTGTGAATATCATCACTAAAACGCTTAAATTAATTAATGGGCCTGACATTTGAGCTCTTCGCTGTATATGCTTTATTGGGTGTTATTCAAGGTGTGAGAGCTGCTTTCATAGACAGCTTTCCCCACTGCTTCAAATCCTAAATCATTAATGAACTACTCATCACTAACCCTCGAAAAACACGTCGTCGAATAAGGATTACGATGTAAGGCCTTGCTTGAGCAAAGAAAGACACGCCGCGTGATTGTTGCTTCTCCTTCCAGGAGGCGCTATCAGTGGTGAGTGAAGACCAGTCCTTATTTGAGCCTCCGTACGCTGCTGCTGCCCCTCTCCCCAAGACAGACATGACTGCATCTGGCGCGCAGGACTACGGCCAGACTCACAAAATCAACCCATTACCCCCACAGCAGGAGTGGATCAACCAACCAGTGCGGGTCAACGTCAAGCGAGAATATGAGCATATGAACGGAACGCGGTAAGAAGCAGAAATGAATGTATTAGGAATTATGTATTTTTTTTTAAATATGATTTCATACAGTATTTTATGGATTTATCCATTATACTAAAGCTAATTATTGCAGGACACATTTATATTGGATGTGATGCATAATTATATGAATTTATTGAGCCTAGGCACATATTTTGCATCGCAAGGCACAGCACCAAACCAAAATGTCTCAAAAAGTAGATCATGCTCATCATTTTGCTGACTTTTACTATTTTCTCGTGGCAACAGGTGAATGTACAGGTTAATTGTTACTTTTTGCCATCTAGAGCAGGGGTGGGCAAACCTTTTGATTGGCGGGTCACAATGGGTTTTAAAATTTGACAGAGGGGCCGGACCAGGAGTATATGGATGGAGTGTTTTGGTAACCTCACCTCATCGGAGAAAAAAACAAACATTTAATTTTAAATAAAAGTGAACAAAAGCATTGCAACAATATATATGCCTTTGAAAAAACACGGTATTTAGAAAATTACAAAACATTAACAAGGTTTATTTATTTAATTTTTATCAAGTTCGGCGGGCCGGATTAGAACGTTTAACGGGCCACATGTGGCCCCTGGGCTGGAGTTTGCCCACGCCAAGAATATATAGATGAACAAAGATACATTATTTAATCAATAAATCATTTTGGTGAAAATTAAATGAAATATTTGTAATTTCCCACAGTGTACCCAATGTTCTTTCAACTCACGATAATGTTGAACGACAGTCTTTTGGATAGACTGCTTTATATTATTGTTGGATCGTGACATGGATTCAAGGCTTTAAACATACTCGGCAAATGAAAATGATTCAGATGATTTGAAATTGGTACTGATCAAAAAGCATTCATTCAATTGGCGGCCTCTAATAGAAGCATTGCAGAAATGCACTGGTCAAAGGCAATCATTTATTTATTTATTTATTTTATCAAAGTAAACCAAATTTATGCGAGATACCAGCAAAGTTTCTTATAGTTCTCATCGAACAGAATAGCAAAAAAAACAAAAAACATGCAGTGCAATACAATAATATACAATTTGCAATATTTTCCCTGAGCAACAGGCACACAAAAAATCCTGATGAACTCAGACACACGCTGGACATATTGCAATGAAAATGCAAGATTTAACCTATGCAATCTCAAATTAGTGTAAAGATTTGTGATTTTTTCCTCTACCCCAAAAAATCCTCACATTGATATTTATTTTGGACATTTAAATCAACTATTATTTCAAAAACAACCAAATTACACTGAAATCAGTGTTGTTTTAAATAACACTGTCCGTCGTTTTATACAAACAACTATTTCGCCAGACATTATCATATTTTCTTTTTGCAATATTCTTGTGTGTGCTCAGCAGGGAGTCTCCAGTGGACTGCAGCGTGGGTAAATGTAATAAGCTGGTGGGGAGTAGCGAAACGTCTCAGATGAACTATGGAAACTACATGGATGAGAAAAACGCACCTCCCCCTAACATGACCACCAATGAACGGAGAGTCATTGTCCCAGCTGGTAAGTCATCGAAACACAACTATGTCTGAAATGTGCTTTATGAAGCCATGTATATATCTCCATTTCATATACAGGAGCAATGTCTTCTCAATATTTTCTTTGTTAGTCCTTCTGTTTTGACACAGCTTCACGAAGGCAGCCCTATTTTCATTTAGCTGGGTGCCAGCGTTTCATCTCTCCCACGAGAGTGTGGCTCTGTGAGCAAGTCGAAATATGTCTTGGTCTGCCAAAGCTATATTTCTTTAACAGCTATGGTTTCAGCAAGTTAATCATTAAAAACTTTGAAATGGCACCATTTGTGTAGCTACAAGTGCAGTTTCAGCACTGTAACGATGAAGCCGCAAAGATGGGGAGAGGTTACATTTTTTTCCCGAAAGCAATCGCAGTGAATTGATTTTATTTTAAAAAAAAGAGAGAGAAAAAAAAAAAATTTGAGTCTTGGTGAATTGTCGCAGATTGATTTTAAATGAATGTCGACAATACTTCCAGTACATGGAGTCTTTGACTGCTATCAGTCTGGCTTCCAGATTGTCTCAGCCGTATATCCAACAGAGACGATAATTTGCTGAGTAAGTCTCTCCAGATGTAACTATTTGTAAGAAATGTTGAACAATGACAGAAAGGGATTTAAAAATGAAGACTACCTGAAACGTTATCCTACTCGCATGAATCCTCCTGTGGTTTAAGGAGGACAACGAATTATTTATATCTAATAACTGAGCCACGTCCGCCGCTGATAAATCAACTTGATCATTTTTTCAGATTCCACAATGCCACGGCATGCTTGACGTGTAACTGCCTCACTCCTAGTCAAGAAGCAATTTCATTCAAGTATTATGTGCGAGCAAAAAACAACCACTTCTGTATTTTCCCGTAGATCCTTCACTGTGGTCCCAGGACCACGTGCGCCAGTGGCTCGAGTGGGCCATCAAGGAGTACGGCCTGTTGGAGATTGACACATCCATGTTTCAAAACACGGACGGCAAAGAGTTGTGCAAGATGAGCAAGGATGACTTTCTCCGACTCACCACCATGTACAACGCCGAAGTTCTTCTCTCTCATCTCAATTACCTCAGGGAAAGTAAGTGTGCGATCCAAAAAGAGTCAAGTAATTATGAACAGACATTTAATTTGACGATTGATTTATCCAGAGTCAGTAGGAAAACGGTTCTTTCCCAGATGGAGTTG
Organism: Idiotropiscis lumnitzeri; assembly: GCF_059441095.1. NCBI lineage: Eukaryota > Metazoa > Chordata > Actinopteri > Syngnathiformes > Syngnathidae > Idiotropiscis > Idiotropiscis lumnitzeri. The sequence continues at coordinate 10,263,576 of NC_142397.1, read as the reverse complement.
TGAAGCAATCCATAAAAACTGGTGGTAGCTTCCCTTTTCCAAAGACTTTCTATCTTTGGAAAAGGGAAGGTACTTTCCAGCAAATCTGGAAGGGGGTTGTTTGGGTGACATAATCTGAATCATACGCATTAAGTGAAAATAAAGTCGCAGACATGAAATGTTGTCCAGTATTGATCACTGTTGGTTTCCCAGCTTGTAGTTTAAATTTTGTTTTCCAAACTTCCACCGTGTTGGCTCTGTTGGTCATTAGCACTGTTGCTCCGTATCGAGATATTCATCAAGCACATGTCTCGCTACACTTTGCTGCGCTATCCACCACATGGACTTTGGCAAGAAGTCCAGGTGCATTGCCTCGGGAAGCAGGCTAGACCAGTATGTCCAGGCAAGTAAATTTGAGCTTATTACCTTTGAAGAGGCTCTCGAAGGAATCCCGCTTCATATGTTTCAGCTGGGAACCCGAAGCAATTTTCTGAGGCAGTATGCAAATGCCTTTGAAATATAAAATGGAACATCTGTTGGGGCTAAGATTTTTAAGTGCAGCACTGATTATCACAGAAACCTGTTGGAACTATCATTGAATACTTTGCATTCTAAGCTGAAGAACAGTTAGAGCTGCTTTCCCCGCTGCAGAATATCAAGAAACCGCACTCGGGTGGAGTGATTGATGTCGCCACTAAATTTAACGTTACTCTCAAAACTTTGCGATGGGCCTCAACGTGATGTAATGGGAACTGTACTTTGTGGGTGTCAACAGTTTTCTCCGTGTACGTTGTCAGGGCAGAGAGCGATGCTCGTCATGAGTATAACGGCCTCATTGTGCAACGCTGCAGCGGGTGGATCTGTCTGACCGCCACTCGGCACAGCAGTTTTCATTATGGCCGCCGGCTTCATGACTTAGTAACGGCTTACGTGCTGTACCGTGACTTTGCCCAGTGCTGCCCTCGCTTTTGATTTAGACCTTGTGTGCTGTGGAATCCTCTCCGCCTGCCCGTTGAAATTGCTTTGGATCCATTCCCGACAAACCAAAGCAACAAATGCTCTCTTCCCGTGCATGGGCTGACCTGCTTTGGAGCAGCTGTCTGGGAAGCACACATCATCTTATTGACACTGGAAGCCTAAGGGGCAAGACACAGTACGTTAGTACCAAATGTCTGAGAGAGACAGAGTAGGAAGGCGGAGGGTTGAGGCAGACCCAGCAGGCACAATGATTTGGTAACTAAATCCATTCGTTCTTCTCCTGCTGCACAATCATAGCCGAAAGTAAACCTGCACAGATAATAGACTTCTGGCTCCACTGAGGACTGTTGGAGGCAGGCCGAGCATCTCAAGTGCTCAAAATAATGATGGAAGGGATGTCTGAGCCAAGCCGTGGAAGTATTAGTGATTAGGTCACGTGATAGCTAATGGGCTTCACCTTCATACATTATCCCCCACCCATCTCCAAACAGTAAATCGTCGAAATGGGCGCTGCAATCATTTCATAGACATCTGTGTGCATCATGCGTGAGTCTGTTTATTGAACCTCTGATTAACATTCCTCACAGTCATTAAGGTCTGAATGTACACTACGGGCAGGACTGGGACACTTCCCCACCCTGCGGCCATAGTGCAGCCAAACATAGCCGCCATGTCCCGTTCAGATACATCATTCAGGTAGCCACATCGCCTCTGCCAGCACAATGAGAACATGTGTCTGGCCAACCAGCTGCTTGCAGTAACAAGGGTAGTTGCCAGTGCAATATTTTGGCTTGCTTCTTGGTCACTTACTCAGATTTTTATAAATGATGGCTGTCCGCAACTCAATGTGCTTTCAATTTGGGGTGCAATTGGAGAATTTGTTCAAATTAGTCTGTCGGGGAGGGACCGTGGACTGTTTGCTTTATCGCACCCTCGTAGGTCGGTTTGATACCACATGCGCAGGGAACCGAGCACTCAGGGGGGATAAAAACCAGGTTTGGAGAGACTGTAGAAATTACGGCTGAACCAAAATACGAAATTGGAGAATTAGAGTATCACTTCAATATTTTGGGGGAAAGTGCATGGAAACAGTCCAAGCTGGTTATGAGTGAGCACCATTAGCAACTGTTCGGTTTCTCCACTGTCGCTGTTTCTTTTGTATCTGGATAGATTACAGTGGTAGTCAAGACAAAAATGGGAAAAAAGAAGAAAGAAAAAAAAAAACGAGTGATAAGTCTGGGCTTCGCACCGCACTGTTGCTGAGTGGGGGACATTCTCTAACCCTCAATAGTTTATACAGACCATAAACATCTGGTCTTAAAGGCTGAGTAGGGAAAATGTTCCTCTCTTTCTTTCTACCCTCGCAACATTTTTATTGAGCTTCTTGCGCATTAGTTCCTTCTATTGGCAGGTTATCATTGGTGTGCAGGGGCTGGCTGGCTTGGCCTTGCGCCCTGTAGCGTTAGCCGTCTGCTGCTAGCAGCCAAACAGAGCTAGTATGCAGCTGCTCACTTGAACGTGGGACTTCAGACGCTCAGCGTTACAAGAATTTATATCGCTTTGAAATAAGTGGAGATGCAGATGGCTCCCGCTTTATAGGAATGCTTATATTGGACAATTGGAGAATCCGTTTTACAGACGTTATGACGGTCGGTTGTTTTATAAGCTTCACTACCTTTTCTCTGTACCTGCGTCCATCCTTTTTCGATAATGTTTATCCCGTGTTGGGTGCTGAATTCAATTCCAGATGACTTAAAATTTCTTGTTATTTGGTCAAACAACCTTTACCATTAGTGGTTACTATTACGTGAAAACGATGCAGTCAGCACCCCAAAAAATATTTCGGTGCTAGATTGTGCAGCAGACGAAAAATGTATACGATGACGCTTGAGTGAATGTATTTTTGTGATATGTTTACGTGGTTCTGAAGCCCTAGATGATTTCCCAACTCACAAGTTACAGTACACATGTCTGTGCTGTGGCTCCAGGCAAACTTCAAAATATAAACAGAACGGGGGATTTGTGGCAATCTAATGAGATCACAAACTGGAGCTGAATTTGAGTTTAAGCGCAGTCAACACACAAGAAAGACCCCTTAGATCAGGGGTGGGCAAACTTTGTGATTGGCGGGCCACAATGGGTTCTCAAATTTGACAGAGGGGCCGGACCAGGAGCAGATGGATGGAGTGTTTTGGAAACCTCACCTCATTGGAGAAAAAAATACATTTCATTTGAAATGAAAGTGATCAAAAGCATTACAGCAATAAATATGTCTTTGAAAAACCGGAGTATTTAGAAAATAAAAAATTAACAAAGTTTATTCATTTAATTTTATTCAAATTTGGCGGGCCGGATTAAAACGTTTAACGGGCCGCATGTGGCCCCTGGGTCATAGTTTGCCCACACTTGCCTTGGATAGCTGCAGTTTGACCCCAAATCATATTATCCATCCATCAATTTTCGCTTATCCTGTTCAGGGTTGCAGGAGGCTGGTTGCAATCCCAGCCAATTTTGGGGTGTGGATTGGACTACACCCTTTAGTGGTCACCAATCATTCACCGGACGCACATAGCGACACTCATTCACACCTTTACCTAAGATGTTTATTGAACCGAGAGAAAGAAAATTACTCCATCTGCAATGATAAACTTATTGAAACGGCAGATTTTGGTACTGTTCTCATACTGGAATGAACAACGTTGTATAAATGTAGCTAATGTTGTGTCCTGTCTTTGTATAAAAAGTTAGCTCCCATCCTGAGAAAGAAGAAAATAACATGTTGGTACATGTTTAAGTTTCAGAAGCTAATGTCTCGCTGGTTTGCTTGTCAAAATTCGCGGTGTACCCGAACCAAAACACGAGCATGCTACTCTTTCCAATAGTTTGGGACCTCCAAGATTTCAACATTCGCCAACTTTTTTCAGACAAATTTGGCTTTAAATTGAACTAAATTTGGCTGTTGTGAAATCTGCTCGAATGAGACTCACTACAACACTTGTGTGAGAGTTTGGATTGCTGTACAGATTTTAAAACAATGACAAAAGTTTCATTTGATTTCCCAAGGGGAAATGGGATTCAAAACTTGAACAAATTGGAACGCGGACTGGATATTATAGTATCATATGGCATTCTTTTGACAGTAGCCTTTTTGTCTCCTCTTAAATAGCTCAGTGCACTTAAGTGAGTTACTTGCAACCTTCGTTTGTTGACAAAGTCTATGCCACATGTTTAGGTGATGATATCCTGTGGTTCCGCAGAATAAACAACCTGGTTTGACGGAGGTCCATCGAGATGTCTGAGCCCGAACTTTGTTAGTGTTCAGCCCATTCTTACTGGAGCAACTTCTTTTTTATAACATCATTTGCATTACATAATCTGGAACACGAATGACAGAGTTTTTTTTCTCATAGGCCACTGTGCTGTCAGATTAGTAAAACAAGTTTGTTTTCGAAGGGAGGAAGGGGCCGTCCAAATAAATATGCAGCATAGTCAAAATTCCCTGTCATTTGCGCCTCTGGCTCGCTCTCACCCCTCCTTGCTCTCCCTCTCCAACGTTACAGAAATCCTGGATTTCTCTGCGGGTTGGTTTGAGGTTTTCTCAGCAATGCTGCCTGTTTGCCTGTCTGGGTCAGCCCACATATGTGGCGCACAGTAGGAAAAGGGTTAAACAGCCCTTTTCCTTCTCCCCTCGGTCGCCCCCGTTTTGTGTTCATCTTTTTTTCTTCGACACTTTCTGCCTTATTCCAAACACGCTTGCTTTGGTGGCTCGCTTGCTTCTAGCGTGCCTGCACTCAGCATGAGGAATTATTTTTGTATGAGGAGCTGCGTTTGATTGCTGTGCAGGGACCCGGCCTCATACAATGGTTCCCCTGTTCTGAGGCCCCGGGTCTCTAAACGAGACCCAGAGCCTTGGGGGTGCTGTGGAATAGGTAGATCCAGGAGGGGTGGGGTGTTGGGAGGCTAGCATACGTTTGTGGAGCACCCCTCGCCCCCGTTAGCTCTACCCCCTAAAATAACAGAGCAGAGCCTCAGTTGACTACTCCATCCCCCTCAACACGAACAGGCACAGAGGATCTGAATCAAATCACACGCAAACTTTTCTCCACCGTTATTCATTTGGTCCAATTCAGAAAAAAAGAAAACTTTCCTCCCAACTCAGCAGCGGTCTGTGTGCTAAATCTTAACGCGCTCCACGTCGTAGTAGCTCTTGTGTTTTTTCTGTGCATTTTTTTTTTTTTTGGGGGGTCTGTTTTTCCACTCGCTGATTTATGCCTGGGGCAGCTAAAATTAAGAGAGCATTTTGGTGCCGCCCAGGGTGCCTGTGTAAGTGCTGGAATGCAGTGCCGGGTTCTGCTACATAAGGTGAAATGACTAGGCAGCCTTTATTATTCGGGGCTAGACTTTGCAATTAAAATGCTGACTTGACTTCAAGAGTTGTTCCTAAATTTTGGGGGGCATGGACTGCGTTGTATCTTGCTGCATTTACCCGCTGTTTGTCCAGTGCTTGAGTCCTATCGCATGCAAATGTCACTGATTAATTCATTATGTCAGTTCAGAATATTTGATGAGCAGCCTGAGTGCCAATGGACTTTTTACTGCCATCTGCTGGTGGCAGTAAAAGATTGTTTACGGCAAAATAAAGAAAGAAGAAGAAGAAAAAAAAAAAAATATATATATATATATATATATATAAATGGGTGTTTCCACGCTAAATCAATCTTCATTTTTCTGTCAAATTTTAATGCCGTCTGTATTTGATCTCCTTGCAGGTAGCTCGTCATTATCCTACAATACGCCATCACACACAGACCCATCCCCACGTCTGGCTGCCAAAGAAGGTAGGAGCACTTCTTTTTATTGTTTCTATTCATAAATGGCAAAAATGGTGCGAGCTACATAGAGATGGAAGAGGAAAAGTGGGGGAAAAGGGGAAGTCGAAGTCAGCAAATTGCTTGTGGGAGTCCAAGGCACTTTCCCCGCTCGCTTTTGAACAAGCTCAGACAGCAGGTGGAGCTTTTGTGTGTCAAACTGAGACAAGCCATCTTGGAGAGAATAGGCGCATATTAACAAGGAGCTAAAACGTGGCGTGCTGATGAGTTCCATCCGCAAGCAGGCAGGGTGAAGACAGACGGTGAATGCACTGATTGTGGAAACAAGACGAGAGGCTTGAGGTGGATATGCATCAGTGACAGGTGCTGAGGCAACAAAGTGTATGATGCAGGGAGATGATTGGCTACTCAGAGCAGATTGTATTGGGCATGAGTGTGTACATGTGACGGTTGAAAAGAGGACAGTCAAAGGTCCTTTTGCATCTTGTTGGAAACCGTGTTTGTCCTGCGTCCTTTTAAAGCGCTTTCACGTCATCTGAACTTTTCCTTTGCACTGCAGATGCATCCACACGTCATATTTTTTTTCTTAATTGCCATATAATTACTAATATACATTTGATAAGGTGAAAATAAAACAGCATGGTGACACTGAAGTCCTGCTGCTTTGAATGTTGAGCCAATTTACTGCGTACGTCACAAAACTTCTTCACGAGACTCAACTTCTCCAGACACCCCTTTTAGTTGGACATGCGCCTTCGTTTGGAATAAGTGTCAGCACAAACAGCCAATAAAGGACAAAACAGTTCCATCTTAGCACAATGAATTGCTGTTTCTTGTGATATGCAAGACAACTTTCATAACAAGTTTGAAATAATTTTCAAAAGAATCCAAATTTAAGTTCAACCAGCTTTTCATTTGTTACTGAGACATTTCCAACAAAATATGAACAAAAAGCCAAACTAAGCCTTTTAGGCCAACGCCCAGAGTGACTTCCTGCGGATACCTTTTCACTCTACAAACATTACTGCGCTGACATAACACTATCATGGCTGAGCCTCCCATTGCAAAAAGAAAGTTACACATCCTTTACGTCGGCCATATGGTGTCACCACCAGACGAGCGAGAGCGCGCTGCAATAACAATGATAGCACGACTCGCAGGATGAGAGGCCCATCCAGGCAGGAAAAGAGGAAACGCTGCGGCTGATAAGTGTCCGAGAATGCCCTCGAACTCGTTATCTACCCCAGGCGGCGAGCGCTCGCCGGCCGATGTCGCGAGGTTTCTATACAGTACGAGTCGCCTATTGGGAAGTCCAGATAAGATTCTGCTCGGTCACCCTTCGACCCCGGCCTTCCTGCTTCTCAGCACCAGGTATTTGGACTGGCACGGATAGCGGGGCACTCCCTTCAAGAGCATTTCCCTTTCGCAAGAGGTGACTTCTATTATGAGCTGCTTGACTGTGAATCCATTCTTTCGCCAATGTACAGCCTCCTCCCAGCTAAGAAAAAGAACGTACAATCACATGATACCCTCAATTGGAACCATATCCTCTAGCTTGCTGTTTTTACTTTTTCTTGTGGATGGGCATAGTTTCTAATCATCATTTCCCCATCGCAGCTAAAAGATCATAAAAGCTTTAAAATGATAAGTGCAAACACACCCTCCTCCTATTTTGCATAAACGCCTGCATTCTGTTTTGTTTTTTTACCATTTAAGTTTACATCTGGATTATAGAAAGTAATGCATTTAAGCAGCAGTGCTCTAAATTGCTATTCTAACAGTCATCCATCCATCCATCCAAGCCACTTATATTTATTGTTTTTACCCAAAAATAAAGCAAGGTTGAACCTAACAGCTTCAGCATGCTGGTTGACCAACAAATTTTTAAAGAAGAAAATAAGTGAATAATTACCTCTAATAATGGATGTAATAATGTGTTCATAAAACTATTAAAAATGGAACTGCATGGGTCAGATTGTTGCAGTCATGTAACTGTACGTCTATGGTAAATATTTCCCATCAGTAAAAATAATAAGTTGGGGTCATTTTTAATGACGATGCCATTTTATCATGTATCTCATTTTAATATTCTGACTTGTAACGATAACAGTGTAACAATAAGTTCACCACAAAAAAAAGTTCTCAACAATAATGTTTACATCGAATTGGAGAATTCAAGATTGAGGAGGAACAAATTTGTCAAATTCTTAAAGATTTCAAAAGAAAATATAACAATGTGATTTTTTAAATAGGATTTTTAAAGACCTTCGCACATCATATTCAAGGTTTAATGGTTTTCTTTTAAAGGATGATTAACACCTTCATTTGGGAATTTAAGAGATTTTAAGGATCCGTGCGCACCCTTGTCTTTGATTAGGAATCATGTAAAAAGGTCTTGTTTGGGGAGGGGGGCTAAACGTAGTGTTTTTAGCACTCAGTTTGCCTTTTGGTTTGTAGTTTTGTTGGGATTTTCTGTAAAAGTCAGTTGCAGTGTTTTGCTTCGATATGTCGTAAAAATGTGAGGCAAACAAAGTTTGCTCCAGGATAAGCCTTTATCAGCCAGTTTCACAGATCAGCGCTGCCAGATGTTCATGCTCATATTGCCATTCGAGAGGAGCCAAATACTTTGCAGACTCTTTGGGGTTGAGTAAGCACGAGCATCCCGCAGGAGACAACCCTTAATCTGGCCCAGACACGGCAGTGTAAAATGTAATGTTATGAATAAAAGGCAGCGTATGAAACACGGAATGTAGCAGCAATGAAAGGGTGTGAGTGTCTGTCTCGTGCGTCAGTGTGTGAGTGTACGTGCGGTATGTGTGTGCGTGTGTTTAAAATCTTTCTGCTTGTGGATTGGCATGCGTGTGCACGTGTGGCTTGTTGCATGTCTCCTTGGAACACGTTACACGGCGTGTCGGGATCCAAAATGTGTCAGTCTAAATCTGGTCTCTCAATATACATTTATATATATATATATATATAAACTTTAAAAAGTGATTCATTTAGTTTATTATTATTTTTTTTTAGAATGAACTAAAAAAATGAAATTACACGTTATACACTACACAAGCACTGGCAGAGCTAGAGGGGGGCCTGCAGGGGCACTGCCCCCAAGTAAAACATGGTCGGACTCCGCAGGTGCCAGGCTAGATAATAAATCTTTTGGGTATTTTCCAATTTTTTGTTGTGTGGACACACTGATATATGATAATGATTTATGCAATATCAGCCTGACTTTCAAAAGGGTTTTGAAGTTCCCGCTGTTTTTTTTTGTTTCTGTTGTCAATGGCCGAAATGGCTCTTTGAGTATTTAAAGTTGCCAACTCCTGCTGAAGACCAACAATCCTTTACACTTTAAAATCTTATATCGCATTACAAAACTGCATTATATAAATAAATGCCACTCCGATTACTTGTAATAGATATAGTTGAGTAAATAAATGCCCCCAGCCACCATATGAGAAAACAAGGTATTTCTGAAGTTGGTTGGCTTTGCCCCCCAAAAATAAAATATGATCTGTCTTGAATGTTTTCATTGCCTGTTTCTCCGTTCACAGACTGTAAAGATAACTTTTAAAGCATCCAAGATGTGACTTTACTTGTGTTGCCCGGCTTCTCTCATAAAGTGTCTGTCATCTCTCTCTCTCTCTCTCTCTCTCTTTCTCTCTCTCTCTCTCTCTCTCTCTCTCTCGCTTTCTCTCACATCGTCTTTCCACCTTTCTTGCCCTCTCTGTCTCGCACTCGAGCCTTGTTTTGACTAACTGGTCGCGCTGTCCAAAGTCTCCCAGGAGCGTGCACCACACCCCAGACATGAGTGGAAACTGGCTCGAGTCATAGTCAGAGCAAAGCCTGGAAAAATGAGGGAGGTGGGAGAGAGTGGGGGAGGCGATTTGGGGTTGCGCTGTTGGGTCGACGTCTGCGTGGCTGGCTCGCTCTGCATTGCCCCCAAGACCATTTCACTTTTTTTTTTGTTTGGTATGTTTTACATCTGCTGCTTCTCCTTCTGTGTTTTCACTCCCCTCTTGCAAACTCTCGCTGTGGTGAACTCCACAAAAAAAAAAAAAAAAAAAACAGTTACAAAAGTGGATTGTGGTGTCACACATTTTGTGGTGTCTCTGCTTCATTCTTTCGTCGCAATGTTGTGTTGGCGAAGCCGGCAACTTTAAATCAATATCATTAACCATCTAAAGGCAGTTTTGGAACAAACGTTGTAGAATTCGGCCTGTGCGCAACAGAAAATTCATGACTATTGTTTTCCTTCTAAATTCCAAACATTTTGTGCTCTTTTCCGATGTTTGCAGCCCACTGATGTTTTATTTCTTCCTGTCTCTCATTTCTATCCACCGTCTTCTCTGCATGTCGATGGAGCAGACTTTGCTGGGTAACTTTCAAGGTGCTGTCGAGTGGATGTGTGTCTTGGTGCTTTGGGGGGGGTGTCAGTGGTGGTGGTGGTAAGAGTGAAGAGGTGGGGGGGTGGAGAAAGGGCCAGTAAAACAAAGAGAGGTTGTCTACAGGCGAGGTAGGCAGGAAACACAAGTCTCCCAGGACTCGCTGCTCCTCAGCCTACACCAGATTGGACCTGACAGCCCCTCAGCGGCGGCAGGCCGCTTGTTCTTTGTCCCGTTTTGCTCTTTTTTTTTTTTTACTCCACTTTTCATCATTCTAATGACTTTTTGAAAGTTAATATCCATCGCCTTCATGCTTATATCTGTGTTCTCAATTGCCATTTTACTACACTTTGAACATCATCCCATGGAATGGGTCCTTTGGTGAATTATTTTAGGGTTTTAAATGTTTAATAGGTAGAAAATAATTGATGAGATGAAAAGATTACTCTGCAGCCTACATTTTCCCATTTAGAAGACGCACTGGAAAAAATGCATGACATTTAATAGCCATTAAAAAATCGTTTTTGTTCTTGTGAATGAAACTTGTGAGTTGAGCTCGATTTCAAAGATGAAGTAGAGTTTTCTTTTCTTTTTTATACTACTGTACAGTCCTGCTGGGGATTACTCTAGATGCGAGAGGATGCGTGAAATGTTTGTTGAGCTGTCAACATATTTTTGTCCACACGAGGGCAATATCGCACAGCGGATAAGGATTGAGAGGGATGCGATGATAACGTTATCTGGTGCAGGTTAAATGATATTTAATGCGACGGTTGGTGACATAAACCCAAGATATAATCTGTTCACCAAAGTATATATTAAATTTATAATACCAATTGGCATAACCTCTATGTGTAGAGTACATAGTCTTACATCATTTCTATTTCTATGTCCTTTATTTGAATTCACTATGAACACACACATACACACACACTCACACATTCACCAATATATATATATATATATATATATATATATATATATATATATATATATATATATATATATATATATATATATATATATATATATATATATATATATTGTATGAGATATTTTATTCCAGAGCTGTCTCTATTAACGTCATATATCCATATATGTTAATGTAGCCACGTAGATTTTTCAAACTTGCCTTCACAACTTGAGGGCTTTTTAAATATTCCGCTTCCACTAATGGGAAAAGGGATTGCCTCTTGACCTTGAAAACAGCATGCGAATCCCAGTCGCGACCTCTGTCATCACTCTTACACCTCAACTGCCTTCTGGGAGAAACACAACTGATTTGAATTGGAAATTTAAAAAAAAAAAAGAAGAAAAAAACTGCATGACTGCCAAACACTTTAGAATTCTGTGTGTTCTGGCAACTGTTTGAGCTGTGAGAATAATACAAGCCATCAAAGGTGCTGGCCAGGTCCACTATGAGTATAGCAGGGTGTCTTTGAGACTCAGCCAGGGGATCATCACATCCTCTCTTTTACCTGTTTCTGTCAGAGTGACTGATTGTTACTGGAGCCCCTCCTGATACACAACAGAATCCGCACAAAAGTGAGCCAGGGTTGGCCGTTTGTCAAAGTTTCATGAAGGGAGGAAGTGAACGCGCCGCACGTGGAACTGCAAACTTTGGCCGTTGATTCGTCTTTCATTTGTGGTGAGGGGCGTCGCAAGGTGCTCGGTGATCTGTAATCGTTGTCCAACAGTGTGCCACAATCGTCCCTGTGTGCCAAACACAACAACACTGCCATGGCCAGATATCATGTCAAGAGCCACTTCAGCCGCGTTCTCAACAATTGATTAATGTGCTGTTGGTACTGGATAAATAATCTGGTGTATGGTGATGATGAATTGTTGCCACATACAAGTGGGATAAAACATTGTGAATGTTGACGATGGAATTATAATGTGACAAGAGCATTGATTCTCTAGTGTGGTACACGTAGCACTAAAAATCACTCATTTAAATGTTCAAACTAAGCATAATGTTACAGTGGCTTCAACTTGTTTCTGATCCAGTATCATACATTTGAATTCAATCATTTAGAAATACTAAAGTGCCCTCCATTTTTGAGTATGGATTTTTAATTTTATTTAAGATCAATTTAAGGGCCATACATTGTAATTTTTAAATAATCAATATTTAAGTACATTGATTTGATTCATTCCTGTATTCAAGTGTGGTATTGACATTTATACTGCATAATGTTACAGTGACTTATAAACAATATTAAATGTACTTTTTAATCCCACGTAGGGCTACTATGCTTCTGTATTTTAATGTTGGTGTCGCTGGAACTGTCAAATGTTTAAGAACCACTGGTCTTAACTAAAGCATAGTGCCTTTCTTTCCAGACTTTCTGGTGCCCCCAAGCATTTGAGGGCCTTGTGAACCTTAATTAAAAAAAAAAAAATTTAAAAAAACGGCCTTAAGCAAACTGTTGCTTCAAGGAATAGTGTTTTCAGGGCCAACTTACTTTATTTTGTTCTATGTTTAATTCATATTTTCCTCTTTGGCATGTCACCTTTGCAAAGGAGTAGGCACACAAAAGCCTAAAATACAACAGATTAAAAAACACAGACAAGGTGGCAAGGAAGCACATTGCACAGTAATAGACGATTATGTTATTAATGTGTTCTAGACTTGGCCTAAATGTTGTTATCCATTTTTTTGTATCTCATTAGACCCTTCGTATGACGCTGTACGGCGGACGGGATGGTCAAACAACATGCACAGTGCCAAAGGTGAGAACTAAAAACACTACGTGAACACACACACACACACGCACACCCCCACACACACATACACATACACATATATATATATATATATATATATATATATATATATATATATATATATATATATATATATAATGTGGTTGGGGGCAGGCCTCCAGTTTCCATTCCCGGTCTAGCCAATGGCTGCTGCCGCGTCTCCAAAATGTGAAGTCAACGTGTCGTCTGGTTACCTTGAGTCAATTATTCCTTGTCACTCTTTCCATCCATCTGCAGGCTCACCAGTTGTAACTCAGAATGTGACCAAGACTGCCGAGCAGCCCAGAGCTCAACCAGGTAACAGCTGTTTTTAAAGTCTTCATATTCCACAGTGATGGCTCGCGTTTGTTTTTATTTTTGTTTATATTTTTATTTTTTATTTTCTTATATTCAAACCCGTTGCTTGAATAGACAAATAATTTCGCATGTCCTCAAAAAAAAAAAAAAAACTTGTAGTGTATCTGTAACTGTCTCAGTTTATATACTCTCCCAATACTTCACACGCGGACATGAAAAGAGATAATTGATAAGACGATTTGAATTATTTTGCAAACCAAAAAAGTAGCACCTATTGAGGCACATAATGCCCTCAGAATTAAATTAAACTATGCATTTTTTGACAATTACATGCTCAGTCAGTGGCATGCTTTTCTCAACCTAACCCTCAAAGATCTTGATATGCATCACATATTTTACACCAGATGAAAGCATTTTAATTTTTGGACTCTTTGTGTTTCAGCCTTAAACGCCAACCATCAGCTAATTCACCAAACGCCTTACTGTAATGGTGAAAAGAAATACAATACACTTTAATGGTCGATCAATAACCTATTCACTGTCAGAATAATTGGTGAATGTCGACACATACAACATCCAGCTTGCGTTTCTCAACCGTTGACCTTCATCCCACAGACATGCTCGCAATTCACTTCCTTCGTCCACTGGCCCAACCCCAGACTCACTCATCCGATCAAAAATCACATACACCTTTCAAGGTCTCACATGCAATAACTGATGTAACACAATTGCAGGTTTGCCACGATACATTATTGCAAAAAATTCCCTCCGACCGTACGTTTTGATTGTTTGAAGGCTATTGTTAAATATTCTCGTGCGTAGCAACCCTGCAGTTGTGGTCCATGTATTGGCATTACAGTTTTGCTATTTACGACTGACTGCAAGGCCATGAAGGTATGCACATGTGATTATATGAGCGATTGTCTGAATTAACGAGTCGGGGGGGGCACCTCTCTAACCGAAGATGGCCGGGGAGTGATTGGGCGAACGTGCAAATTTGAAGCTTCATTTTCCCATCACTAGCAATGAGTGCAGGTCAGATTCCTTTTCATGAGCATAACAGGCGTCTCCTTTTGTTCACAGATCCTTACCAGATACTTGGTCCCACCAGTAGTCGCCTGGCCAATCCTGGTAAGAATTGTATCTGTGATGTCGCCGTAAATTCTTTTAGTGCATCTTTCACTCACTGCCTCTTGTTCTGCTGGTCAGGTTCAGGCCAGATCCAACTTTGGCAGTTCCTGTTGGAGCTGTTGTCGGACAGCGCCAACGCCGGCTGCATCACCTGGGAGGGCACCAATGGCGAATTCAAGATGACGGACCCGGACGAGGTGGCGCGACGATGGGGCGAGCGCAAGAGCAAACCCAACATGAACTACGACAAACTGAGCCGAGCACTGCGCTACTACTATGACAAAAACATCATGACCAAGGTGCACGGCAAGCGCTACGCCTACAAGTTTGACTTCCACGGCATCGCCCAGGCGCTGCAGCCGCATCCCACCGAGTCGTCCATGTACAAGTACCCCTCGGACCTAGCCTACGTGCCTTCTTATCACAGCCACCAGCAGAAGGTCAATTTCGTTTCCCCTCACCCTCCGTCCATGCCAGTTACCTCCTCCAACTTCTTCGGACCAACTGCTCCATACTGGAGCTCGCCCACTGCCGGCATCTATCCCAACCCCAATGTCCCTCGCCACCCGAACACCCACGTGCCTTCTCATCTGGGCAGTTACTATTAAACACTTCTATCTAACCGCCCACTAACCAAGCCCGCCATTGCTGACCTGCACTCCCAATGACGCTCTACCCTAAAGAAGGCAATGAAGAAGCATGAGGAAATCGAAAGAGATTATTTTATATTTGTTAAGAATTTCGAAACAACTGGATGGCCCAAAATGGAATACTACTTACCTTTAGAAGACTTGATGTTTTGGACAAGTGCCTTTATCTTCCACATCCTCCTGAAAGCTGCACCAAAACGTTTGCCAAGCCAAAGTCTGAGGACAGAAGAGCAATCACGTCTGCCTCCTCAGCCCAGACATGGCCCTTTATTTACGGGTCTCAATCTACATCCTCCTGAGTACATTACAGCCATTATGCTTGAAAGCATCTGCTCTTTCCACCATCTACAACCTTGTCGGGGTTTGTTATTCCCACCACATCGAAGCCTTCATCTTTTTTTTTTTTCCCACTGCCTCTGCTCGTCCATCTGTATCATTTAATGTGTGTGTTGAGAGTCTTCTGGAATTTGCTGGAAAAGATGGAGCCGCCCCACACACACACACACGGCACTGAATGAAAGTTGGCAACTGGAATATGCCATTCACAATTTAATTTATCCTCCAAACTGGAAAGCAAGAGAGTTGTTCAATAGCGGGGAAGGAAGCGCTGTACGTCTGCTGAACTGTCAGTTGTACTTTAAATGCTTTCTGAATTGCGTGCGGAGTTGATGACAGGCGATGTGTACAGCTCTGTTGTGCTGAGGGAGCCGAGTCAAGGCGTAATTGAAGCAATTTTGCAACAAGTCAACAAAGGCCGACAAACTCGGCTATTAAAAGTTTACTGCGATGTCGCCTCGAAGCCATGTTTTGTCTCTCGACCATGTCAGTATTAATGTGAATGTTGTCCAGTTTGTGTCTTAAAAGAGGATGCCAAGTCAAAGATTGTCAGCAGGTTTTTATTTTGTAAAACAAACAAACAGAAAAAAAAAAAACATTCATTTTAATGGTTTTATTCAGTCTAAAATATGAAAAGTCCTTTTTCTGGTTTAATCGTGGAGTTAAAGTCTAACAAGACTGTAAATATAGAATAAGTGCATTGCAATAAAAAAAAGGGGCATCCGGTTTATTATGGGATGAAATGAGCGCTGAACCCCAACAGTGTTAGCATCATTCTTTAACTGCTGTCCTGCCCAGTTTTCATTCGACTCGAAATATAACCCTGATGAATAATCGGACAATTTTTGATTTGTGTAATGACTGCCGCTGTCTCTCATCTCCTTTTGGGGCAAGTCAGCATCATGTAGGTCACACTGCCAAGTGGCTTTCTCAATTCGTCGTGTCGAGTTGCATATTAGCAGGGCTGGATCCTAGTTTGAGAGCAGCGTGTATGCTTGAATGTTAGTTTCTCACTGATCGAAAGGCCAGATAAACATGCACGTGGACTTCCTCATGTAATCGCATCATATCAGAATATTTTCATCTTCAGGTGCGCAAGCTGTTATTAGCGACTGCATTCCATGACCAGTAAGTGAAGCAAACACTTGAAAGTAAATAACGTTGGACTTTATCGGAGAACCAAAACCAATTTAAAATATGACGAGATGAAACAAGGAATTCCTCAGATTCGCAAACGCTGTGCGTTTGTCAGACCTATTTTTTATTATTTTATATGCATCAGTCAACTAGGCATTAAAGCAACTTACTGTATAAATTATGCAGAGTTATTTTCATATGTGACACAGTATTAAAAAGAGACAAGAGAATTAATACGAGTTGACCTCGGTCAAAAAATGCAAATCTTTGAAGTCCATTTCTGCTCAGTAGTTTTTTCAGCATTTTACGCGTTTTTATATTTGTACATTTGGGCAATACATTTTTAGCTTTTTTTTTTTTTTTCTTATGGTTGTTACTTTGTATGAGATTGTGTAACACCCCAAGTGCCTTTGTGTGCACAAGCTATTTTTTGCCTTCTACCAAAACACGTGACTGCTTGAATTCAATAACAGGGACATTTTGACTCTGTATGCAACATGTGACAAAAAAAGTTCTACAATTGGAGGATATTAAGATATTGTATCCCCCAGCTTACAGATGAAATAAAAATGGAACTGGCAATTTCTAATGCACCCTGAACATTCCTTTTATTTTTACAAAATCAGTCAAAAGGGATCTATACTACTTCTTATAAGCAATGTATTGTGGATATAATAAATATATATATATATATATATATATATATATATATTTATATATATATACATATATATATATATATATATATATAAATGTTTGTGCGTGTGTATAATTGTACAATTAGCCAATGCATTAATTATTATTATTATTAATATTATTATACTATTAATATTATTATTATTATTAATAATATTATTGTCATTCCTGCAATGTATGAAGTCATACCTTTTCAAAAAGGGCTTTTGTATAGGAAAATGTGAGAAATAAATATTTTTACCTCTCAAGTTCTCTCCTGCTACCATCAATGGATTCATCTTGTTTCCATGGCAACACATCCACTTTTCATTTTAAGAACAATTAGCCTCGAGTTTGACTTTTTTTTCCCATTATTATTACTTTCTACATAAAACAAAATGACAATTTAATTTATACTTGGCGTTTCATGTGGAAGCACATTTTACCCCCCAAAAAATAAAATTACGCTTTGTCGTCTTTGTATTGAACAACAATGATAACAAGGTATTTTAATTCATGTATAAAGTAATTATGAACAGACACAAGAGAAATTCTGCATCCTTGATATGCACTTAGCCGGCCGGTTACATCATCAGGTACATCTAAGGCATTCTTGGGCAATATTCTTGCTATAAAACTTCACAAGAATGTAATTACAATAAATGTAATATTAAGATCCAGTGGGTTGTGTTGGGCCCATCATTATGCACTAGTTGTTTTATATATATGTGTATATATATATATATATATATATATATATATATATATACATCTAGTGCATAATGATATTATTTTTATTTTGTTAGGGCAAGAACCCTCATATTGGTAAAGGTCAGTTTACAGCACTCTACGTGTACAAACGTACAACAGCAAATAAACACCGCCATCTGAGACTGTTATCCACTTTGTGGTGGGAAGATATGCCAAATGAATGTTGGTAATATGTGTGTGCGTGTGTTTTGAATTGTGACCTTATGCAACATGGCAATTTGACACCACTATCGTAATCACATGTGCGTACGCTCGTCCCGCACTCAGACTTCTCTAATCATACAATCACCCTGGCAAGAATAAATACAACGATACATAAAATTCAATTTTACGTTTTTGTGGTACAGCTCGATATTTTTTTTAATATATATTTTTGAACTGAAACATTTTCCTGCATTGTACTATTATTATTATTATTATTATTGCGACACGGTGGATGACTGGTTAGCCCGATGGCCTCACAGTGCAGAGGTCGTGGGTTTGATTCCGCATCCGGCCTTCCTGTGTGGAGATTGCAAAAATATTTTAACAGTTCAACCGTCAACTCACTTGATTCAAACCCACACTGAGCTTTGTAAAGTGAGTATGATCACAATAGGCTGCATGAACGCGTACGTCAAGGCGCAAACAGCCATGTGGAAAACTACCATAACCAAATAATGCAGTTGATGTGGAATTAAATAATAAATGTAGGTGGATACAGAAGTGGCCAATTACTAATGTGTCGTGCGAAATTTTGCTGCTGGGAATTATTCAATTTCACTTACCTTGCCCCAAAAATATTATGTATTGATTACAAATATATCTTTTTTTTCTGTCTCTGTCAGTGACATATAGTGGCAGACACGACAATTAAAGCTCCACTGAATCCACCTGATTTCAGTATGTTATATTGCATTTTTGTTTGGTGGTGAGATTTTTCTTCCATGGGTCAATCAAGGTTGGGAAACACAGGATTAGCGAAGCGCGACCAAACACGTTGGCTCGTCTATTTGCTGTCACAACTTCACTTTGTTTAGTTGGAAATCTGTCATAGGGGTTGCGCCCCGGCACTATGTTGCGTTGACCTTTTTTTTTGATCATGTGAATAATAATTTCATGTGGAGAGCAATGCACGTCAAACACTATTGAGTGTAAAAATAGATTTAATTACGATGTTTCCCCCCTGAGATCAAATATCAAACATAAAAATAGTTGATTTTATTCAATAGTCGTGGCTGCACGCAGCCATAATATAAGTGTTTCATGAGAACATTATTCTCCCGCTATCACGTCGCTCAAAAGTTCCACATTAAACCCGGGTGAGTGCCGGTGATGGAATACATAAACAAAGGCTAATGTTTCGAGCCCAAGAGTCTTTTTGTGTATGGTACACAACACTGGCATAAATTATTAAACAACCGCTTATATTGTTTTTTCATCCATGACAATTGCAAGAAACCCAAAAGAAGTTGTTCAAGTAAGATTCATACACAGAATAATACAGTCTTCTGCTTTGCTCAGTGAATCCCATGCGCAGTGTCAGAGCTAAATTAGAGCGACTCGTCTTCATTCACAGCGAGTCCTCATCGAGTAGATTTCTTTGGCGGGAGTACCGAAAGTAGATTCATCCTTTTCTCTTTTGGTATTTCCAACAAACCATTTTCATGACATGGCAACCTTTTCCGAAATATGTGGCTTTACATACATGCAACAATTCTTCACAATAACCACGCATTGTCCAAATGATAGCCCGATTGCTGTTTTGCCAAACATATTTTAGGATGAATCAGTGAGCGCTAATAGGCTTCTACAAAAATGTCTTGTTCACGGGCCCCTGTGCTTTTACATCTTGGTGATACTTGCAGGATCATGGATGTCAATCACCTCAAAACCCTGGTTGTCAAGTCCATCTTTGCAGTGGTGGTGGTGACCTTTGATGTTGTGGAAACAATAGGCGCAGTGTGCAGTGGCCACGGGCACCACCTTGGAAAAGTTGGAGAAATCCACCCTGTATTTACCTTCTTTGCTACGGGAGATGATGGGCAGGAAATTATAGCCCCACATGATCTCCTGAGGAATAAAGGAAGTCCGGACTTGACAGGAGGAGCTGGTGGACTCGGCGGTACCGTCCAAGAACACGACCAGCTCAAACTCTTGCTTGTGGAGCGTGTCCACCGCCATCTCAAAGAAAGGGCTGCCCTTGTTGATGACGTGACAAAGTGTGAGCGGACACACGAAGAAAAGGTTGTCCTTCCCAGCGTCCACCATGAAGTCAATGTTCACCTGGTCCATGATGATGGTCTCGCCATCTGCTGTATTGGTGGTTCTCAACAGTTTGCCGTAGATCTGGCTTCCTATCATGAGGGTCTTGCGAAGGTTGGCCACTCGTATAGACAGGCACAACGCGCCATTCTTTGGGCTGATAACAGCCATGTCGCTGAATGAAATAGTCTTAGCCCTCTTTTTAGGTGAGGAAATTTTAGATAAGATGATTCCACACATGAAGCAGTTGATGACTGCGCCAAGGAGAGACTGGATGATGAGAAGGGCCACAGCGCCGGGGCAAACGGGAGTGAGGGCTCGGCCACCGTAGCCGATGGTTGTTTGGGTTTCAAGCGAGTATAAGAACGCCGTGGTGAGTCCGACAACATTGTCAACGCATGGCGTGTGGTCCGCGGGTGGCTCCTGCCATGTCAGATCTCCGTTACTACGGGCAATCCAGTACCAGAGCAGGCCAAAAATGAACCAGCTCAGGGTGAAAGATGCAATGAAGAATAAGAGCACAAAGCGCCACCGGATCTCCACGAATGTGGTCCAGAAGTCGGCCAGGAAGACAAAATGTTTGCTGTACTTGATGTTTCCATATTCGATATTGCAATGGCCGTCTTTGGTCACCAGCCGGGTCCTGCGACGCTTTCGTTCAGCCAGGTAGCTCTGGAGACGTTTGTTGAAAGGGCCAAACATTTTCTGAGTCCACAACCTTGAGGACAGTAAATAAAACATCATCACCACATGGGTCAGCCAACAATGTCGCATCGCTATATTTGAATAGTTTTAGTTGGCATTTTGCATGATGACACACAATTGAAAGATGACATATTAGCCCAATAAACCAACCAGTGAAACTTCAAATTCAAGCAAAAAATTAAGACTGGAAACTTTAGTAGAAAACAAATTGTTCAGATAAGATATGAGTTCAATCACAATTAGCTGACTAAAGCTTCCCAACAACTATGTGAATATTTTTGCTGAGCACGCAAATGTGATCATAGGCTTGTTGGTGAGTCTTAATTGGTACAAAACAGTCTGTACAGCGAGTTGTTTTTTTTTCAGCTTTCAAAGCTCAGATGTATTTTTTTCCCTTCCATCTTTTAAATGGGCCTTGAAACTTAATCATCAGCAATAATTTATTATCTGCAATTAAAAGAAAACAACAGTCAGTCGCCTGAGGTCAATAGTCATCAGTGTTTCACATCATGATAAAAAAGTTTATTGCTGCTGCCCCATGACCTGACCCCGAATTAAAACATTTTTTTTTTTTAAAACATACACAATAAAAAATAACTCAAGACAATTAATCGAGTCCTTCTAAAATAGTGGGTCAGGTCCATCATTGGGGGGGCACATGTGAACCAGGAGAAAATGCTTTTTTTTTTTCGCAGGGTGTTTATAATTGCACATCCATTACAGTAGATGGCAGTGGCGCTCTCATTTATTTTATTTTATTTTATTTCAAGCAAGTGGATGCCATTCAAATCATTTCTGTTGCAGATTAAAATACTATGTTAAAAAGTCATTATTTGCTCTAAGTGGTAAATCGTCTCCATTTTTTCTTTTTTTTTGTTTGGTGCAAGGTTAAGAATGATACATTGCTATGCAGAGATGTACTTTATTAGACAAATAATAATAAGTAATACAAATACAATGGAAATGAAGATGAAAATAAGTCTATATGTGTTATATTCTACAACAAAATCGATTTGTTGTAGAATATAACATTTGAGGCACTGGGCAACTCATTTCACTCAGGAAAGCGAAACCTGCACAGATTTAAGACACCATGTGCCGAATGCAGCATAACAGCACCAAGACATGACAGCATCTCTTCGGGATAATCATAGATAAAGGAACTGTGGAAAGCAGCTCAAAGATGCAGTTTGAAGAAGGCATCCTTCCAATTTGAGACATTTGGTGACGGTTGTTCACAAAATCCCTGTCGACAGCTGCAGAGGTCTCATTGTGTGTTACAGAAATCATTTGTTTGCAGCGATCGCCTCAAAAGGTGGGCCAATTTTTGTTTCGTCAGTTTTATGAGTTTTTAAAATAATTCTGTTGGACCACAAAGATCCTTGACTCGCATTTGAGAACTTTCAGTAAAATATTTTAAAGTTTATGGTTACCTTTCTCAGTTTCAATCTATTTCATTGACGAATGGGTTCTCTGATTTTTATGAAATGATACAAATTTAGGATTTTCATAATAGATAAAGATTTTAACATAATGTGTCTCAAAAATTTACCAAACTATTGGTCTAAAAATTGCCTCACAATATATCTTCGCTTTAGGAATGAAAATTAGCTGACAAAATTAAATACTACCATATGTCTTGTCATAAAAATAAAAATGAATACTCACCTCTATGGATGTAAATGATCTTGCAGCACATCCAGCTAAGTGTTGATCTCCAGCTCCACCTCTTCGGTCCTCTTCACAGTTGAATGGCAGAGTTATATAGGCGTGTCCTCTAATGCCTGCTCGACTGCACCTGCGTACATTTATACTGTCCTCTCACGGCGGAACAGCCAGGTAGTGTTTACGCCCACAGAGACATTCAGTCACCCCCCCACCCCACCTTCAAACACACGCACACATTCATGGATACCCTTCCCCTGGCTCTAATAAGCTGTTTAGTCCGGAGACGCCTGGCACCAAGGGCCAAGCTGACCTCAATCCACTCCTCGTGCAGGTCCTTTCCCTTTCTAGTTTACGATATCACTAATTTCTGGATGAAGGCCAAGTGAAAGTTTAGAATGAATATAAATGGGAGAGCTTTGTATCTGCACGTTGAACATTGTGTCTGATTAACAAACGGAATGTGTTCTTTTATTTGGCTTGGACCCAAACATGGCTTAAGTCCGCCTCTTTTATTTTCATATTGCCCTCTTGTGGAATTAATACAAAAGTGAATTTCCATATCTACAATATTTTCTCATTAAGTATGTCTCACATATGGAATGTCGCAAAATGACACTCATGTTTTTTTAATTAACATATATACGACCACTTTGCGTGAAATCGACAAAGTAGACTTGTCACTGTCAGTCACAAATCAGTGCATCCCATAACCGCACCCAAGAGCTGTGTTGTTGTGAAATATGAGAAACACTGAGCAAAAATAGCTGATGAAGTGTGACAAGAGGTGACAACAGATTAAAAGGGAAGATGCTCCAAATCCTAAAACCTCCCTCGGGATATTCTCAATACAGAAAGGGGAAAAGTTGCAAATTATAGCCGGAGTCATGTAGTCATCAGTAAAATGTCAAAAAAAAAAAAGAGTTTCAGTTTTACGCTATGAGCTGTAAAACACATGTTCTCCACCCACAAAGCTGTATTGTTCACACACAGCACTATTAAGGTTAAATGTTTCTGTTAATCCATGCCCTTGTAAAAAGGGTGTTAAGCATTAGGCATTCAAAGCTCTTTCATTCTTTTATTGTTTGATGGACTCCGTCATTTGTGATGCCTTTCATTGAACCCAATGGGCCTGCAAATAGCCATCATTACCGCACGGATCGCCGGGCTGGTTTGGCAACTTTGGAAGTTACTTTTGACTGATAGTTATTCAAGAGAACGGTCAGTCAGTGACGAACAATGTATAATAATGAGCGAATTAAAACAAAAAATTACAATAAATCAAAATTCACTCAAGTTTCAGGGACCATTAAATGAGAGTAGAAAGCCATTTTATTCACTTTATAATAACACTTCATCAAACTAAGTACATTACTACTTATTTACACTCGTGTAGCTGTTAACGTGCATTTTGGGTGTGCACGAAAACGGGTTACACGAAACAGGGCACAAATGTGCGGCTTATTTTGCGCACGACCTAAGCCCTCGGTGATTAGAAACAAAACAATGCTGGTATGCTTCACCCCTCTAACTCCCTCCCAACAATTGGCAAGGGGATTTAGAACAATGCTGGTTTCTGTATCAGTTTCTGTCACCTTATGGTTGCTGGGTGATATATATATTTATATGTTTCCGTGCATAATATCCATTTTTTATTTTTTCTGCGCTCAAATACACTCAACAGAATTCGATTTTTATTCACTTGCGCTTTTGACTCAAAAATCTTTCAAAAATCAAACAACTGACAAAAAAACAGAATTATGGATTCTAATCAAGAATCGCTGACTGGGCCGAAGGATTTCCATTATCTCTGATAACTGCTAATTAAAAAAGGCCTAGAAATTTGAATTCGAATGGGGTCATATTCCGTGATCAGTTCAGGAGGACATCATGGGACTTGTCACGTGTGTGTGGGTGTGTGTGTGTGCGCGCGTGTGTGCTGAGAGATGGGGCTGTATGCTGTTCACTGATGGTAGCCATTTCGCTGGGTCATCATGTAAAAGAGCATTCATATTCCATATCCATCACTCACCGTGTAAAAGTGGCATCGCGCTAAATGCCAGTCGTTTGCAATCCCGAGTAGACGAAACATGCTTGTTCAGCATTTTCCCCACTTGCAGCAGATCCAAGCAGTGAATCGTTCATTTCATACATACTGCATCTTTATCATGTTTCTACCTTTTTTGTTGTTACTTTGGGCATGATGACTTTAGTCTTTAGCACTCAGAGATGTAGTTGTTGAGGTCACAATAATCCCAGGATCTGTGAATCAAGTATTGACGCCTTTGGCTGCAATGTGCATATCAATAGGAGCCAGTAGGCGGTGGCTGTAGGGTGCCATGCCTGTACGAGCATACGGCTGAGAATACAAGCCTGCGGGGTTTGCGGGAATTTTCCACTGGCTCGTTACTCAGTGTTGAGCCTAAAGTCCCTTGAGTGATAATGAAGCAACATGTAGCCTCAGATGCCCCCGAAATGAATGAGTTCTCATATGAATGATATTAAATTTTACAAGTGTTTTTTTTTTTTTTTTTGAAGGAAACAATATGGTGTAATAAAATTACCCAAGGTGAACGCAGTAATAATAAGAGTGGTTACAGTTAAATTCATAAGCACGCATCGAGAGTGTGTATTTTGTTGTGGGGAGGTCATGCATTGTGAATATTTCAATTGATTCAAACTTTCTTGGTGAATTCAAAGGAAAATAATGCTTGCAGAAACTGTCTACCTGTATATTGTATTTCTTCAAACGAGGTCCCTCTGACACCGGTTGCCAATTAGCCGAGAGTTACGACAGCCACTTAAGACAAATATAAACAGCTCCCAAAAAAATGGGCAGAACTATTGAAGTAATCATGACTTAACGTCGAATACTGTATTGCAATGTGCTAAGCTTTAAATAAATTAAATTTTAAAAAGAAAACCAAGATGGAGTGTTTAGAGTACAACCAAGAGCAAAATTGAATGTCCGAGTGACTCCTACCCTTTGTGAATCTCTTTGCGGTGATGGAAGATGAAGCTAGATGCTAATGCTAATGCTAATGCGAACGCTAGTGTAAACACTTCAGTGATCAGCAAGCTATTATCTTGTTACAAGAGCACAAGCACTGCACCTGCCATCATAAGTAGCAGCTGCCGACCATCAAAGGCAACCGATTTTCATTACTTATATGTCAACGCCAAAGCGTGTGCTATCAATACAGAAAATGAATACTTGATTTTTTTTACTTTTTGTGACATTCACCAACATGGAACGTCACAACACTTTTCCCGTACGAGCTTTAACAGCCGAGTGTGTCACAATGCATTTATTTAAAGAAGGTATGACACAATTGTGTTTTTTTTTATTTTTTATATACATATTTTTTAAACAAACCATGACTTTAGGTTGTGTGTATTTATATGACATCCACGTAAATTACTATTATAATTTTTTTTTCATTATTATTTATTTTTATATTAATTATTATTTACGTTGCTCATCTAAGCTGATTGTCCTCACCATGTTGTGTTCCCTTGATTATGTTTTTGCTTCTTGGGGATTTCCCTAACCCTTCAATCTATAAACTCCCATAGTTACGAAATGATGAAATGTGTAATTTTGTTGCCACTCAATAGTCTGGGCTCATGTTATGATTCTATTTGCTGTCACAAATCCTCCACTCAAAGGACTTCAGCTTGATTAGGCAGCTCCCTCACCGGAATAAGCAAGTCAATGAAAGGGAAAGAGAATATAGATCCACTTTAAATCACTTCTTCATTCATATCTTACTGCCAACTTGGCCAGTGGCATGTGATAAGGGTACAGCATTGCGAGTGAAGGAGTTCGCTATAGATGTGGCATTATTCTCTTCTGCTTGAAGGACAAAGACACAGCATCACATTTCACTCATTCGCCGTTTCATTTTTATGACAAGGTCATTATTTTCATTTTCATCTTTTTTTTTGTCCCAAAGTAATTTTCTTCAAAGGGTATAAAAATGGAACATTGTGTTCAGAAGCTGCTTCCCCGCTTGCGCTGCTTAGAATGACAGTGCTCTGGAGAGATGAGCGCACTGCTGCTGCAGGGTTACCTCCGCATTTCACGTCAGACTCGCTGCTGGAAGGTTACAGAGGTCGCCAAAATCTTTCAGCCTGGAGGGATGCTCTAGGACGCTACATGAGATTTGTCTCGGCAAAACAATCCATCTGACAGCAGCTCTTCAAAAGCTCCAAGTGGTGCAAACAAGATGCATGGTGTTTTTGATACTAGCATTTTTGCATGTTTGATAACTATGTATGATAGGCAATTAAAATAAAATAAAATAAAATGAAACAATGATTACAAATAATGAGCTCAAAGAAACCCATTCTTGGCAAAGATTTAAATTCAATCCTCTTAACAAGTGTGATCTGTATGTTCATCATTTTTATGAGTAGCATTGACACTGACAAAGCCTGCGTTGGGGACATGGTTTGGACCAAAAGGGAACGTCAACACAAAAAGTAAAGACTTTAACAAGACTTTTTGTGTATGTATATGTGTTTCAGTATGACAAACAACTGAAAAGTCCGTCCACAAGAAATACATTAGTTTAGCGCAGTGGCGCATGTTTTATTTATTTATTTATTCATTCATTTAAATCTCCTGGCCCACCACCAAAACTAAAACATCACAAAGAGAGTATGCATACTGAAATCATTGTTATCTCATTGCAGTTGATTTGGTTTGACAAATGTAGGCTTGTTAGTTAAACAACAGAGCATACAGTGGATATAAAAAAAATGTGATATCATTTGTCTTTTTCTATTTACCAGGGAAGTGTTGATACGTAGGGTTTCTGTTCTCAGGTAAGGAGCTGGTAATACACCTGCTCTATCTGTAAACTGCCTAATCAAGTGTGTTGTGTTTTGACACAATATACAGTAAATTGACTACCAGATCACATAGATATAAAGATGTCCACATTTTCGGAAGCAACATAAGATTGCTTCACATTGCTGTGCCTCTCTCACCTGTTTGTGGACTGACATCATTTACTAAATTGTAGACAGACAATTTACTATTTATGCACCGCAAGAAAGAACGCCTATCTGTTGTAGTTGTGGCGTCACTGACATCAGAGAGGTATATAGACCAATAGGTTGGGAAAGGTGAGTGTTTAATATAACCACGGCATCTCACCGTGTTATGATCATCTCAAGAGCACATGAACATCATTCTTAATATAAAGAAAATCAGATGTTTGTTTTTTGTCATTGCACACCACAAGTACAGAGCAACAAAATTCATTTTCCGGTTTCAATGTGACAGGTCAGCAGGCAGCGGGGTTAATTGTGATGTTGCCGTGCCCAATCGTGCTGCGACATACGATGGCAGCAATCTTGTTTGGTTTTGTTTGTTGTCATTGCAGAGAGAGGACTCAGTGCGTTCAGTGCCCCACTTCCACTCCCATACGTTCAAATTCTGTGTACAAGAGACACAATGTACAGCATTTCTAAATTATGTAACACTGCGCTGCTCTGTAGAGCCACACACTCATTTCAATTCATAATTTAAAGCCTAATAGATGTACTCATTCTCTTAACTCTCTTTATGATGATAGAGCTATACGATGGTCTATTGTTTTTGCTTTGCTCGTAATCCTGCTTCCACCACCCTGCAATGGTTGTTCCAATATGTTGATATTGATGGCATGCACTGCTACGTTTAACAATGCACAATTTTCTTGCACAAGACTTTACCCTTTGCTGCATTTTAATGCCCTTCTGCCTGCCCGGAATCACCCACCCACGAGCCTCAGCACGAAATGCAAAACGTCCACGTCGTTAGCGAGCTAAATATTTAAATGCAACAATTTAGCAGAGTGTAGATCCAAGCATTTGTTCTGACAAGTAAATGCTAAGCGACTTCCATCATGACTATACTGGCATGTTTATTGAGGGAGTCCTCTCGTATCCATGAACACCCTCACCCATATTTTAGTTTGGGAATGCCAGCAACTGTGGAGCCAAAGCTTTTGACAAGAGGCTCAATCAAAGCTAATGAATCCGACAATGAAGTGAGAACAAGTGACGGTGAACGAAGCCAAAAAAAGAGGCTTGGGTGAGGCTGTTGGAGGATGACCCAATATCATCAGTTATGACCTATGAGACGATTGTTTCCTCACTTGAGGACCACAACCTGTCAAATGCTTTTGAGCGTGGGCAAGCCAGTGCTGCTGGTCTCAGCACACGTCTCCGGCACTCAACCGAATCGATGAACCGTTTCAGTAGAATGTGGAGGAGAAATTGATGAAACGTTGCTACTTCATACTGGAGGACTGGAGGGTGATGTGTACGTACTACCAATGATACGACAGAGAAAATTTTAGCTTAGTTTACGACATCAATCACTTCAGCCCAGGAGGTCATGCTTGAATCAATTATTGTTTCTTTGTTTGCATAATGCAAAAACGGTCAAGTTGTAGTCGTCAATTATTCATGTTGATGTGGAAGTTTCTACCTGCTTTTCTGATGAACCGGCGTGATCAGTGTGTAATGTTTAATACAAGAAATGCAGTTTGAAATAAACCCAAAATATGGACCTAAGCACTAACAGAGGGGCTGGACATGAAGTCGTTGTCAGGGCCAGACCTAACCAATGCGGCGCCCGAGGCGAGATTTTATATGTTGCCCCCCTTCATTAATTTTTAACATTGCCCTTAATTCCAAAGACTACGTCAGGCAATTTCAAATATAAAATGGAACACATTCATTATTTCACGACTGTTTTGTTACTGTCAAACAAATCAAGCGAGCGACTTGCTGCTGCAGTAAAAAATGTATTGGACAAGCTGAAATAATTTTAACGGGTGCATCAATTTCCATACTTTTTTTATGTAAATCCAACAGACTTTTTTATTATTTATTTTATTTCAGTACTTTCATTTGCACTAATATTATTATAAAAAATTGAATCTATGTGAACCGTTCCATGTTCAGTTAGTCGTCATGTTGTCAATTTGTGCCGCTTCCCCACTTGAAAGAGATTCATTCAACCGAATCTGATTTTCTGAACACTGCCTGAGATCTGCAATGTAAATCCAGCCTTTGGGAGCAAATCCAAACTCACCTAGGAGCTCTATAAAATAATATTATAATTTGGTTCTGATCCAAATGTGATTGTTCAGACTGCCATTATAGCTTTCTATGTAATCTGCACTGATGGATTTCAAATTACACTGTGCACATACTATGGCGTCGCTTCTTCCTGCAGGGCACCCGGAGTTTGATCTTTCTAATGGGATGCCTATTAAAGAACCAAGACGACCCTATTATAAAGTGATATCCAGCCCTATTATGCAAATATCGTTGAACCGTACACAGGTTTTCTCAGTAATGAATGTGCCAGCAGTTTGTCAATGGGTGATATGTGATTAATGTGAGGTGGTACCGCTAACTGGATCAATTTCTCTAGAGGGTGAGCGTGCAGGGAGGGGGTGTGATCTTCGATGGGGAATAATTACACATACTCTGAATGTGTCACTCGGGTGGGGGGGTTATGGTGAGGTGGGAGGGGGGCGTTTTGCCCAAGTGACAGATCACAATAGCAGAAGGAGGACTCGACTTTACTCCTGACAATGAAGATGACCAGCGTTAGAGGCAGCATTACATGTATGACCCAGAACTTGCATCCTTCTGGCAGATCCCAAGCTCCTCATTATTGCAAACGCTTACCTTGATGTCCTATAATCCTGTAATTTGGCTCCCTGGCCGTTCGCTGCCGGTACCACAAGAAGTATCTGACAGCCTTCTTCCATTTTCGTTGTGGCATGGCAATTCAGTGGGGCGGATAGGGGGGACTGGCGGGGGTGCTGTCAGCGGGATACAAAGGGTGCAGAGACAGAGTCATAAATCTTCCCCAAAACTCAATGCAGCAAATACATGAGGAGGCTTTACGATGACAAGTAGCGTCGAAGATCTCACCATGCTTTAGTCTTCCTCTACCTCCTCTTTCTTCTTTAAGCACTAAACATGCAATCTCCTCCGTGGTTTGGCAGTTAAATATTGACATCCTGAATGTGTGACGTCTTTATGGTTTGGGGAGTGTGTGCATTCATGTGGTCACACAATCGTAAGGCATTTAAGATAAAAGAGCAGGCATTTGGTTGCAAGTTATTTGAAATTATTGGACTCGCGTAGATGAGCATGGCCTAGGGAAGATTTACACTGCAGGCTTGAGCCAACGCAGTTATATTTAAGTGATCTAAATCTAAAAAGATAGCATGGAAAACCAGAAACAAAGTAAAATATAAATACAGGTATAGGCAAATAATACAAAATGGCCTGCTTAAGGGTGTCCAGCTCAGATTCTGATTTTCATTCGGAGCGGACAACAAAGGATATACTACTCAATTCTGCTTCCACTGAACTCAGAGTCGTGTCACTTCAACCATAGGTGTAAAAATAAACAATTTTTTCTATAATATGCAGCCACATCATTTCCCTTCGCCAATGCTTTTGCATTGGCAAAAGTAGACATGGGTATTCCGTCCCACTCCGTACATAAAATGGGCGTCCGTCCAGGATGGAGGATGAGATGGCTTTTTCAAAGAGGATGCACTAAGCAAAGAGGGAGAGAGATGGCGACTCGGTAAAAAGACTGAAGCAATGTGTGAAGAAGCAATTGCGAGCCAAAAGGAACATTTGAAGTTATGTTTAAATTGAGCAAAGGGATGAAGTGCAATAAATACAGCCATCTCTATCGTGCGACCCCTGTCCAGGAAGGAAGCTCTTTAAAAGCACAAGGACGGACGGGGACGCAGGATGGTTATGAATAAGCACCAAGGGAAAATAACAGAAGGGTGTCCAGGTCGCGGACGGAGGACAGATCGACAAAATAAGATGAAGTGCCCAGCTCTTCTCTTTCTAGTATGTAGCAATTCAAAGTGATATCAAAGGGCGGCAATAAAACAGAAGCTTCCTGGTGGCTCATTGGTCGATCAGATTCATCATTGGCACAAAGTAAATAATAACATTCCATACATGGCAAGCAATAACAAATATCCATGCACAAATGGTAGCCTGCCTTGGGACCGAGGTTTCACTTTGGACAGGATCTACTCACATTCCATTTTCTGGCAGTGCTCTCTTCCTGAACAAAACTCTCCTGTTATTCTCCTTCATTTTTGTTAATTCTATGTAACATGGGCTTACCACAATGCACCGAAGCTGATTTGAGTAGTATCATCAAGGAGTGGAAATATATGAGTGCCTGTCAAGAAAATACTTTTTTTTTTTTACTGTAGTGAATGTGATGCAACACTTTTTCTCTACAACGCAGGAGGAATTCTAGGTCAAAATGACCTCTCGCACTTTTAACGGTACTTGACTCGCCTTCACCTTTCTATTCACCATATCCTCCCACTGTCTTCCTTTTGTCTGCTTTTTCAAAGACAATTTTCTCTTCCTGCATCTCACTCAAACCCTCAAGGCATTTTCTGGCAAACGATTAAAGCGCACTCCTCCTCACTGCGCACTGCCTTGTCTGCATCTTCAACGCTAAATACACAAACACATCCTTTCCGAACGTCGCTTTGCAAAACTGTATTTGACTTTTCACAAGACATAATGCAAGCGCATTTACACACGAGAAGAACAAATCCCAGGGGAAAAGAACGTGTTCGTGGAAGTGGCAAGATAGAAGCAATCAAGACACCGGGCACATATTTACATCCCCTTGTCTTGTCCTCTCTCTCCCACTCTGACTCTGCCTCGATCTCCCCCACCCATGCCACTCTGCATGAGACACAGATCCCTCGCTCACACTTGATACAGAGCTGTGAGGAGCAGAAGAAGCAGGGTGGCAGTCGAGGAGAGGCAGAAGCCGAAGAAAAATAGGAGTGCACAGTTTTGGAGAGGGAAGTAGTTGTGAGATGCCTCGGAGAAACAGCTACTCCCACAAAGACCTGAAGGTAAGCCTGACACACATGGCTGATGAGAACAGTATCACCGCATTCGTTGATGAGATCTGATTTGCATGTTGGCTTATATTGCACAGCCAACATCCCCATGCGGAGTCGCTTGCCAAATGAAAAGTGTACATCACTTGGGGAGAAAACTGTGGATGAGGTAGTTTGGGATAGATATTCTACATCAAGAGCAGAGAGAGGAATTAAAGCGACAAATATGGATGAAAGCAAGAAGCCATCTGACACCTCCAGAGAGAAGAAAAAGTGGCTGGATTAGCCTCCTCCATCAGCGCTCAATCTAATCACATCATCACATCTTGCTCTCCTCGTGTTTTATCGCCGGTGTGACTGCGGTGATGCGTACATCAGCCAGCGCAGTGCATCTGCGTGTCCTCGTGGTTGGCGGGGGCAGGGTGATGATAAGGGTTTCGGCGATGCAAAAACATAGAAAGAAGCTCGATGGTCAAACCCCTTGTTCACCGGGTGCTGCTCTCGAGTTGCGCTCAGAGCAATGCAGGAGCTTGCAGCGTGAACGTGACTCTGCGTTACAGTACGCGCTTGAGGAGGAGGAGGAGAGAGTAGGGACCACGGACACACAGCACGTTTTTGCTTTTACTGTAGCTATTCGATGGGAGCAGGAGATAAAACGGTGGATGTGATGGTTGTGATATCTGCTGGCGGTGTTTTCATGAATATTGTAGGCTACACCAAACCATTGACTGAAAATCATGTATGCTGATTCCCTTGGAACGAGTATCTCGACCACACACCTCCAGGAACTCTCTTGAATACACATCCGGAAAGTAGTTGCTTTAAAACTTTTATGGCGATGCAGTGGGCTGAGTGGCCGTATTAATCAAGTACAGCTCCCCCGTAGCATTAGTCCGCCCGCTATTGTCTCATCGGGGAATTTAAAGCCAGGCGTCTAGGCAATGTACCGAATCAATCATCATTTTTTAATGTCTCTCCTCAGGGGATTTAAAAAAAAAAAGAAAAGCGAGGCGTCATTGGTCTCTTCGAAAGGCAGGGCAAGTTCAAACGGACTGATTTGAAAATACAGCAACAAAGCCTTAGACACTTCTCACGAGCTTTTTACCAGCATAATCTTTAATGAGCCTGCTCACAGTTGTTTGGCTATTTCAAGTGCGCTGGGGGAAGTGTGAACAGCAAAGACGTAATGGTTTCTGATAGAAGGCCTTTTGACCTTATTGTCTGCACATCATTGTAACCGCAACTCAGCGCTCCTCTCCTGCTAGGCTTTTATCTACGGCCAGATCTCCCTGATAAATGGGCAAAAGTGGGCACAAGCTTGTTCATTAGGAGACTCTCCAAAGTCATTGTTAAGTGGATCCGTTTAGAAAGTCAGAGTTGGATGTGTCAAGAGGACATCGGGGGAAAGCCAACTTCAAAGGAAGTTGACATTTGTTTGCACGGCAGCCATGTATATATCTCACAGGCTTATCCTGGAATAAAATGTATGCAGTAGGTGGGGTACACCCTGAACTGGTTGCCAACCAATCACGGGGCACTCATAGACGAAGATCCATCCACACTCACAACCACACCTGAGGCCAATCAGTGTTCCATTTGCTTACCATGCGTGTTAGCTCACAAACAGATGTACGGCGTTTCACATCAAAAGGAAAAGAACGGGTAGCAAATACAATCAAGTCAGTAATACAAAAATCGTAGTGCACTTCTGAGCCCATTTGAAGTCCGTTGCTGACCACAGCACAGTCTGTCAGACGAATGTGGAAAAAGACGATAGTGTGCAATGTTGATGAGTTCCCTGCTCGGAATTAAATATGATATATTTTGTAGAGACAGCATTCTTAATGAAAACAGACTCTGATAGACGTCTACTCTCTACTGACTTGGTCTTTGGTTTCTAAAGATTGTGCCTCCATGTGATTTCTAACAGAAATCCCCTTTTCTTTATTGCCGAAAACCATTACCATTTTGTTTTGGTGTCTCTGAAGGCAATTCTGATTCATTCAGTTGTCATTTTTTTCTAGACAGTGACACAATGCATTCATTGCAACGGTGTCACTTAGGGAATATGATAAATCCAGTACAGCTGTGTGTCAGTATATTTTAATCAATTGTATCAAATGCTGCGCCATCTTGTTCTATTTGTGTGCAGCTTAACACCTAAATGCAACTTCACCATGTTTACTTTGAACTCCGGGCAGCACTAATTGATTCGAGTCTGTAGAGCTCCGAGTCCTACTGTGTTAATATTCAATAAGCATATAAAACAAAATAAAAGCTGCCTTGCCTTAAACCACAGTTTTACTAGTACATGAACATGAGTATGTTAAGAAGTCTAAATCATCCCGAACTGGACTATAAAGTTGCCATAAAATAGCGACAATATAATGTATGTGACCGCGTATTGGTCTTTGAATAACAGTGTATAATTCAAATTTGGTAGCCGAATATTAATGCAAACGTGGTGCTTGATGCCACATGAATATATTAAGCAGTCTAAAATTGCTTATATAATTCGATCACCCCATAGAAAAAAAAACAGTCATAAATCAACCAATGCAAATTCAACTGCACCTACGACTCCAAGGATCAAGATTTATAGCGCGGCCCACTCAGTGATTCACCAAAGCCTCACTAAGCTATATATTTCTGCTTTGGTACAGTGCAGCATGTGCGAAGCCATCCTTCACCTTTTGACTGATATTTCAGCTATGGCCTTTTTGCACTCCATTTTGTTTTTTGACGTTACACACATACACGCTGGAGATGCAAACTGACATCAGTGCACTTTGCTGGCTCTTGGGAATTGCTTCTAAGCTGTATTTGCAAAATAGTACAATGAGTAGAAATGGGTCACCATTCATAATGCAGATACTCAAAAATGCAGCAATGTTTGTGGTCTTCAAGGCTCATGTGCACGGAAGTAGTGAGTAGGTTTACCTTAAAGATTATAGCCTACACTCTATTGGCTTTTCTATGACATGGTCATTCTGGTATGTAATTAATATTGACACGTTTCCAGGGTCAAACTTAGGTACTTCAGTATTCGTAGTAGGTGGTCAATTGGAGTTCCAACTGTGCCAAACCAATTTAGTAATCCAATGCTGGTACCTCATTGGCTCATTGCCACATTTTAAATAAGGAATCACTCCAAAACTAGCTTGTTGAGCTCTATACATTGTGGTTGAGATGCATGACTCATTATTTCCAATAATAATAATGATAATGATGATAATAATAATAATAATAATAATAATGATAATTATAATGATAATGATAATAATAATAATGATAATAATAATAATGATAAAAGTAATGATAATGATAATAATAATAATAAAAGTAATGATAATAATTATTATTATTATTATTGAGAGTTGACTGGTTCAAATCCTACTTGTGATCTTTTTAGACTTTTATTCTCCCACTCCCACTTGTTCTAGCCACACACCTGTCGTCATGGTGATGTGTTATCAAGGCTAGAATAATAGTGGTAGTTGATTTTCTTTTCAATGCTGTTGAAAAGACTGGTATGAAGGAGTTGTTGAATTTTTACCACAATGTGTTTTTGTGTTTTAATTGAAAGATTTGAATATGCAAACCTACTTCCTTTTCTTTCTTAAGTTGACACTGTATGTGAGCATGCCTCTGACAAACAGTGAACAGAGAAGTTTAACAAAGACAGACCATTTAAAACAGAGGCGAGTCGAGCTTTTAGCTGTGATATGCAGTACAAAGTGGCTTATGACCCCGAAGGAGAGTCTTCATTAATCGATCTGATTCTTATCTGTGAGCCGCAGGTTACTGGATGTGAGATTAAACACTACTGGAACATTTAGTCCTGAGGCCAATGGGGATAAGACTTCTTTTATCTGACTTGTGGGTTTTAATAGTGGTGGATTCTTTGTCTAATTCATGAGTACGGCTTTTGTTCAGATGGTCAGACACTAGTCGAGATGCTTTGGATGTCTATTCGATAAATATTCAGGTTGTGCCTGTTTAGCCGAGCCCAGCTGAGGATTCCTGCATCCACACAGTGTCAACATATGTAATTGTAGAGAAGCAAACCAAAATACCTCGATGTGAAATCCAGATTATTGCAGAACGAGGACAAATCAGCATCACTCATAAAAGGAGTCTCTTTCTAATTCATGCAAATTGTACTGTTAATCACTGCGGTGTCATTAAGACGTGGGAAGAGAGCACGTACAATTCTTTCTACACAAGAGAGGGTTTTGTACCTTTTGTGGTGCAGGTTTTATGCAAGCATCGGGTGAGCGTGAGCGTCTTTCACCCAGGGGAAATACTTTCCCATACATTTGCAGCTCATTAACACAGATGAAAGGAAGAAACAGAGGATGGCTAACAAGGCAACATTGATTTTCTTGATATTTTATAATCTTTTGTTGATTGACTTTCTTGAAATTATAGCACAACTTGCCTTGCAGCTACATCAAATGGAGTGAAAATGTTAAATTACAAGAATACAGTTTAGTCCTATTTATATAAGATTCATCAGAACTATCAATCTTTATAGTCAATAATTAAATTATGATCTTACAGGAATATTGTGTGCATGTTTGTGTTACAGCGAGCTTTGTGGCTTTTTTGTTGTGCCCAGTCTCATTGTTGCATGCAATTCTCTATAATAGTTTTTATTGTTGCAGGTTTTATCACACGATGTGAAGTCCAGTGCATAAATGCCACTGGCCACTCTTTGTGAAAATATAGTATACTATAAAAATATAGGATATAAGGACAAACTGAACAACTGCCATTATTTTTTTTTTCACAGTTCTTATTCAGCGGTTTTCCTTTGCTTTGCCATCATTCTCTCCAGCTATGAGGTGTCCGTAGTAGCTCAACTGTATGACCTGGATGACAGAAAATCTATTACACCAGCAGCAGATTAGAATCATTTGAGAGTTTGAAGAGTGTTGCAGCTTGGCTCCCGGAGGTGTTGCGCTTTGAAACCATGCAAGTTTTGAATAACACTGAAGGCGTACTACCAATTGCGGTTGAGTGAAACACAGCTTAGACTGTTCGACAACTGTTCTTGGCTTGAATATGTAAAAGGTGTCCGGACATTAAGGTAGAGGTTGACCGAGGGATGCAGAAAGAACGAGAGAGAGAGACAGTGAGAGAGTTTGACATATCATTAGGGAAATTGTTCTCCAGTCAGTGAGAGAGGGGTGTCTCGATGCAGCAGTGTCACTCCGGAGAAGGTCATCCACGAGAAGGGTAAAACTTGATACACTCGGCTCGCTATCGGACATAATGGGAAAACGGGAAGGGAGGGTTGGTATGAAGTTTGTGGATGCGACTGGATGAGCGTATCAGTGTTAGTCCGGCCTGGAGCCAAACTTGCTAGGGACGTTTTTAGTCATTTGACCTGCCCGACCTCAAAGTGTCACAAGTGAACAAAGATAGGGATGAAGTCCTTGCTATTTTATGGGCCCATCAAGGCCAGGGACATGATCGTGACAATACCAGTAGCAATAAATCATCGCTGTTACTGCAAGGAAAGCGGCCTCCGTGCAGACAACACAAGATAAGCTTTGACATTTAGTTGTGGTATCTTTTAGAGATGTGCGGATCGATACTGAAATATCACTATTAGATCTTTATTCAGCAAAATTTATACTCAAATCAAAATACGGACATCCTTGATATTTGAGTTGTTGGAGATAATGTATTTTCATAAATCGGAACGCAGTAGTAAGAAACTAAGCCATTGAGATCTAGTCTCAGTGATATGCGGTTGGTGGGAACTACTTTTTCTTCTGGCCGGCTGAAGTGCGGCGGAGCGCGCTGCTCAGTTATAGCAGGGTTATCTCAATCATGGGTGGTGTTATTTTAACTGAATAGAAACACTTGCGAATCACCTCAAGTTATACCACATCACAAAATATGTGGCATTTATGATGAGGCGGACTGAAGAGGACACTCAGAAAGTACTGTTAAACACTGTTGCTGTTGTTTAAATTAAATATGGTTATGAAATGAGTAAAAAAGAAAAAAAAAAGCAATTGCGTGACTCAAAATAAAACAATCAATAATAATAACATATTTCTTGTGTCAACTGTTCTTGATAAATCTATGTATTGTTTTGTAATCAGACAAATTTGGTTCATTTGCACATAGTATCGGTATCGGATCGGTATCACTCATAATAGCTTGAATTTTTAATCGCTATCGGATCAGAAAGAAAATTGGCACAACTCAGTTAATGTCTACAGTTGTTGAACTTGTTCAACTTCCCCCATTTTCTACGGCTGCAATACTTAACGGTGACACTTAAAGTATATGGATGAGCAACCAGGAATGTCGCATTCTGAACTGCTGGAAGTGATATTGGTGACTGCAACGTTCTACTTAATGATGGAAAAATTAAGCTTCAAATTCGCTCCGTGAACCATTTGTTGTATTTTGGAGTCCTGTAGATGGAACTGTTGGTTTAAATAAAGGGTTTAAAAAAAATGGCAAGTCAGTGTGCTTTCAGCCCAATGTTGAACAGAGAGTGCCATCTGCTGGAGTCCAAAAATACTACAACTGTTTCATAAAGCAGATTTGAAGCTTCATTTACCCATCATAGTTCGACCGCTATTGGTGCTTAGTGTCGGTTATTATGAAAGCACGGCAATATGTATGACCTCTGCTAACTGAAGCTCAGGTTACTGAGGAGGACTTTAACTACACTAGCAGTCGTCTTTTAACATTTGGTCTTTCTTTTCATATGGACTTAAATGCTAGTGATATTGTAACTGTTACTTGTGGACTTGCGAGGTGCACATCAACTGTGAGCAGTATTGCTTGGACGGCAGAGTATTCAACAACATGCTTTCGCTCAAAGCATTTTATTATTTCCACCTAGTGTATTCAATGTATTGACCAACACAGCGCTTACTGACTATGAAATAGTCTGTACAGTGTGTTCTTCATCTGTGGTGCCTACGACATGAACGCAAAGTAAGAAATCATGTCTGGATTTATAACAAGAGCTTCGACATCATTGTTGACGGTGCGTTTGATTGTTCTGAGTTGAATAAAGTCATTGTCAGGACAAAACCTCAATTGTCTGTGGTTTCAAAAAGTTGTGAACCAGCCTAGGCAACACTTGTGGGCCATTCTATGACCTTGCTCATTGAGTTGCGTTAACTTTGTGTCATGGTCACTTCAAGGTACTGCCAGTGTTTAGCAAATACATTCATAGGCTGACCTATTTTGCTTATGACCATGTCTTTGACTTTATTGCTGTTGATGTGTATCCACCACAGCAACACACCGTGCAATAATAAAGGCCTAACCCTTCATGTTACTTTGAAGCACAGCTGATATAATACTCCTGTTATCAACACAAACACTATTCGGCAAAAGCGTCCAGTCACTTTCCTGGTAACAAGATAAATGCTTGTTACCCTCTTAAACCACCAAGATAAAACACCTACCATTCAGGATTGCCGAGTCTACTGTGAGCCGCAATGAATCTCATTGACGCTTTCGTATAAGTCCGTGATTCACAAACCTTCATGGAGCCATGCGGAATTCATGGCAGAAGCAAAAAAAACGACTCCGAAACAGAATCCTGTTCATGTATTCAGTGAGAATTGAACTTTGTGTGTTTCCCGCACATGCTGTCTGTCCCCCTGCTCAGATGCCTGTCACGTCACTCTGCCCTTTGCTTTGGACCATCAATGTCAACACTACATTCCTGTGTGGGCCTGATTTGTGATGTGTTCCTCTCACTTTTACTCTCCCGCCTGCTGCTTGCCTCTCCTTTGCTGGTCAGTGATCAAATTGATTGATTGATGCTAGCTGCCGATGACAAGGAAATGTCATATGTCATCAGCTCATGAATCAGCCAGAATATGTCATTTAACCGTATTTTTTTTCAGCGCTGTTGATTAAAGAGCACTGGGAATCCCTCGCTCTTTTGGTGAATTAACAGTCGCTGATTTTCAAACAACACCCAGGGGCTCTCTAAATTAATTGCCTCGTGTAGCTTGAAAGGTTTAACAGGATTACTACAAAAACGGGGCTTCTCACATGAGCTATTATGTCTCGACACCTTTACAAAAAGCACAAATGCACGACTGCTTCTTCGCTTGCATGAATGCGACCAGTGAGAAGAATTCATACATGTTCCCATTCCCAGAAACAATGCCAATAACACATCCTTGGGCACAAACTACATGCCATATTTTCTAAAAAGTGGCCTTTAATCAGATGATGTGCGTCAATTGACAAGGCCACTCTTCAAATAGAAGCATCCAATTTTTACCTAGTGGAAATCCATCTCGTATTTACGTTTACATTTCCACAAGGTACAGTTCACACACTGTGCATGTTCCAAATCTAAACTGGGTGATGTATACTTATATGGAATTTATTAAAAAAAATAAAGCTCTCTTGTTAACAATTAAACATTAATGGTGAAACGTTATATTTTTGTTTTATATATACCGTATATATGCACATGTATATGCTATAAGTAACGGAAAAAATAGTGGACATAGTTTGGAGACTGCGATGAGAAGCTAAATCAAGCATCATTTGAAAACGGAATTGAAACAAAGAAACGAATAGGAACTGGAATCTTTCAACTTTAGACGATGCCCGACCCTATTTTACGTTAAGTTTTTTTTTCTTGGTCATTCATATCTCTTGTAGTGACTCCTACATTTCAATGAATTTCCATAAATACTGTACTATACTATATTACTAATAATAATGTTTAATACTCCCATTTGGAGCATGAATACTTGTACCTGAAAGGTAACGGTTGATAAATCACTGTAAATGAAGCAAAAAAAAAAAAAAAAAGATTGGCTAGTTGAAATTCTTATTGTTTCAAATCTTGGTGATGCCCCTTTTCATTTACATTACATATCAGCATGCTCATGCAAATGAGCAGCACTCCCACTGGTCTGATTTGGCTGACTGTTCAGGCAGGTCCGTTTGTCAAAATGCAACAGTGCAGAAAAAAGTAGGAATACGTTCTGCCTTGAACTGCAGCACATTATCGATAAATTGAAAGTCGAGCTCCTGCATTAGTAATAAACACCTTCCTTACTAGATTCCTGTTATACCTTGCAATTAAGTTAACAAATGTCTCAGGCTTACTTTTAGGCAAATGTGGTAGACACGTGCTATTATGGTCATTTCTTGAACATAAAACCGGTTACACCCTAAAATTCAAACCATCGAGGCGGGTTTGCGTTCTAATAGTCACTGCCAGTATTGACATGTTGACAAATTAAGGAAATGTACACACCATGAGAAAAATAATTTGCCATTTCAACTCCAAAAGTACATTGTTATTGTAAACATAGCTGTGTCTGGACAAATCTTGCAGATTTATTGTTCTATGGTTTAATAAAGGGCACCTCCATCCGGGCTATAACGGCAACATTTCTCCATGTCCTTTAGGTTTTAAGCTTCAGTTGAGGATGGCGGGAGATTCCAGAATCTTCATGGACCACAACATGGAGATAGGTGTCACGCCTGCGCAGGTAAAACTAAAGTGCCAAACCGACTCATGCAATGGTCTATTTTGTCGATTAGTCACATCAGAGAGAAGATGATATCAAGAGAGATAAGCAAGAAGAGAGAGGAGATAAAGAATACAACATGGTGCAAGATCTAGCGTGGAGTTTTGAGGAGTTTGGGGATAAGAACCCGACTGGTGAGAAAGCGGATAAATGCGCGTGCAGATGACAGATTACAAAGTGTAACTGAAGCAGTTTCTCGAATTCAAATGGGTGGCATTTGCTCAGCAGTGGAGATTGGGAACTGATTGCAACCTGTCCTTCCTTCCCCGAACGTGGTCAGTAAAGCTCACTAAGAGAAAACATCACCCACTTACCACTGTAGTGTAGAGAGGACTAATGAATTTGTGTTAGGGCCGTCACCCGCTGGGACTGTATTGACTACGGAGGCCAAAGATTGGGTGGCGCCGTTTGTGACAGCTTCATTAATCACTCTGTTAGCTCAAGTCTGATGGGCTTTTTTATTTTGTCGTTCATTTCAAGCTGCGTAAAATATAAAAACAAATCCGAATCTTCACCAACACTATCCAAAAGTGGATGGGGAATTTAATTTGATAGGTCTGAGCGCAGTTGACTACAAAGAAGTCATCAGACATTGAACAGGGATGGCGCTACACCGGGGTAAAGGGGTGCGGTCATCCTGCCAAAAATCTGTGTGGTTAAGCCACTCCAGCACTTTATTTGATAGTCTAAAATATATTCACAAATTTTTTTCTCACTCTCCTATGTGTCGGTCAAGCACCCTTTTAGTCCCGTAAGAGAAAAAAACGAAACTTGCAGGGCTTAGAATTT
The DNA here is from genome assembly GCF_059441095.1 of Idiotropiscis lumnitzeri. Classification (NCBI taxonomy): domain Eukaryota; kingdom Metazoa; phylum Chordata; class Actinopteri; order Syngnathiformes; family Syngnathidae; genus Idiotropiscis; species Idiotropiscis lumnitzeri. Next base: position 10,220,762 of record NC_142397.1, on the reverse strand, counting down.
TCACGGAGGTTGTTTACTGTAGGTACATTATGAACTCCGACATCAGAACTACAAGTCTGCAGAGAAGTCAGTGCAATACACAAAGAGCGGTGGATCACATCAATGTCCAACTCAGTAAAGGCGACAGGTGCTGTTTTCGTGACTCAACACAACATATTGAATTTGTCAATTCATATTGGAAGTGTCAGTTGCCAACATGTCCTTGGTCTGTTTGAAAGACGCCGTCATCCTCCATTAGCATCATCTCATTTGTGAACACGTCCAAAAATGGTGAATTTGGATTTTGACAGTCACTGACTTCATACCAGGGTGTGTTATAAATTAGACAAAATGATTTTTGGGAGGTGACTTTAAAGCAGGTCATTTCATAAGAGAACAATAAAATGGATCACTCTTTGTGGTGGGTGCAATCAGTGTCTTTGAGAGAGCTGGAGGATGTTCAGTTGTTCCGATGCACTTGCCAGAATCCCAGGTGTGAAGAGAGAGCACATAGGGGAGAGAGAGGGAGGCAGAGAACAGCAGTGGAGCCAGATTGTCCTTGGGTTTTATCTGGGGGTTCTTCTCCTTGCTCCTGGTATGCACTGATCGAATATATTGACACTACTAAGCAACACGAAACAAGATTTTGCTACTGGGCTCATCCTACTACTGGGAGGTGTCGTCTTTAAATATATCCGTGATTTTCACCTTTTTCTGATCCACAAATATAGCATTTATTTACAAACAATGTCATGATAAACGTTTGAAAATCTTGAATATATTTGTGGATCTGAAAAAAGGGTAGTTGTGTGAATAATTTTGAGACTGATCCCTCTCCATAATGCTCGTGCCTGGTGGGTTTTCTTCGGGTACTCTGGCTTCCTTATCATATTCTAAAAACATGTATGGGAGATTAATTAAAGATTCTAATTCGTTTGTGGGTGTGAATGCGCCATGGAATTCGCTGTTTGCTTCTCATCCTAAGGTCAGCTGGGACAAGCTCCGACACACCCGTGACTCTAGCGCGGATAAACGAAAAAAAAAAAAAAAATCCTGTTAAAAATATCGCCTCCTTGTTTCATGATTATATCTATCGATAAAATGTTAAAATTGGTTATGGACGTTGAAAAGTAGGGAAACTCACTCTCTGCCTCTTATCTGCCCTCTCCATATAGGTGAAGAAGCTTCCTAAACACTTACGGGAGGCACAGATATCAACAGAGCGAACGCACCTGATATCTGACCCCGCCAAGAAACCACGTCAGCGATATGTGCAAAAGGACGGCAAATGTAATGTTCATCATGGAAACGTGCAAGAGACCTACCGTTACCTCAGTGACTTGTTCACAACACTCGTCGACCTCCGCTGGCGTCTTAGTCTCTTTATTTTCACCCTAGTCTACGTCGTCAACTGGCTTTTCTTTGGTTTCCTGTGGTGGCTGATCGCGCTCATCCGTGGGGATCTGTTGCATGCAGATGAAGAGGGCTGGACCCCCTGCGTGGAGAACCTCAACAGTTTTGTCTCTGCTTTCCTCTTCTCCATTGAAACTGAGACCACAATTGGGTACGGCTATCGTGTTATCACAGAAAAATGCCCGGAAGGTATCATACTGCTTTTGGTGCAGGCCATACTGGGTTCCATTGTGAACGCCATGATGGTGGGCTGCATGTTTGTCAAGATCTCACAGCCAAAGAACCGTGCCGAGACCCTCATGTTCTCGCACAACGCTGTCATATCGGTGCGAGACAACAAGATGTGCCTGATGTTTCGGGTGGGGGACCTGAGGAATTCTCACATTGTGGAGGCCTCGATCCGAGCAAAGCTTATCCGCTCACAGCAGACCAAGGAGGGGGAGTTCATTCCGCTCAACCAAACTGACATCAACATCGGCTTTGACACGGGAGATGATCGCCTGTTCCTGGTGTCGCCACTCATCATCTCACATGAGATCAATGAAAAGAGCCCCTTCTGGGAGATGTCCATGGCGCAAATGGAGAAGGAGGAATTCGAGATTGTGGTCATCCTCGAAGGCATGGTGGAAGCCACAGGTATGAAGCTGAAACAGAAACTGTTGGGTTGTTATAAATTCCTTGACAATTCCGTATTCTCAAAATATACATTTTTAGAAATAATATTGGAATAGATGCATCGACAGACATGACTTAGGCCCATTCTCATTACGTCACCTTAAGCCTTTATCTCTGTCTTCTCACTCCCCTCTTTACCTTGTTTGGGGAGGGGGAAGGCAAAGGGTGGAAAAATAATCCCCCTAGGAAATGGGAACACACTAGCTCCGCGACATCATCACTTCGGTTGTGTCGTAAGCAGATGCGACATTACTTCCTAATAATAACGACATGACATTATTGATTACGCAACGAAACAATGAGAAACGGATGCCAAACAATTCAAAAGCAGCCTAGCCTCGATGCTATTAGCCCAGACTGCGGGCCAGTGAGCGATAAGTAACGATTTTTAAAATGTGGCTAATTACAATAATCTACAAATATTTCATGAAATCTCGAGTGTTATTTGTATGAATTATTGGCATTCAGAAGCAACAGTACTGTGTGACTCAGCTCCTAGGATAGTTGTTTCGTACGAGGGCCATCTCTACAGAGTGTTTCAACCCACAACTCTAAACACTTAATTGTGTTTGTGACCCTAAGGGTGTTTGTGACCCTACCTCTAAAGTTTACGGAAAATTAGGACACGTCTTGTTTGTCGTGCACGTGGATTTAAAGGTCGGGTGACAAGACGAGATGTTAGGGGTGGCAATGGAATTTGACTTTTGCAGTCTGGTGCAGTTGTCCCAAACCTCAGGTACTTGCCCCAGTACCTTACCGATAGAGGGGGAAAAAAAATTGTTTCCATGTCCCAATGTGCGATCATCACACTCAACCCCATGCCTCTTGGCAATTACTTTCTGATTGGGAATATAGATCAGCACCCCAACTCGTTGATGAATGGTTGACAAAAAATCTGGACTACTGTTCACTGTCAAAAAAAAAAGACTGGGCGCCATTGCGCTACTGGGCTATAGCGACCAAATGAAATGTAATATTTGAGTATTTCACGAAGCTAACACAATTCGACAGAGCTGCTGGTGGTAATCTATCCAAAACTACATTTTAAAGTAAATGTCATTTAAGGATAAGAATCTCCCACACCATCTTACACGCTTCCACCCGCGTTTCCACTGTAGCTACTTCAAGGAAGTCTTTGATGTGGATATTTTAAAAAATGAGAGAAGTTTATCGACCCACACTGCTGGTCTTTGTTTTGGGTACATGCCAAGCCCTTCAAAATAGCTTCAGGCTGGTTATTTAGACGGACGGGAACGGGTAGTTCTGTAAAAGTTCCAAAAATCCTCCCATTACCAGACACAAGCTCAGAATTTACGACATTTTACTGAAAACCTGTCAAAATTGTATTAAGATAGTCTCGACCCTAAATCTTCCAAACATCTTATTTATGGGATTAAAATGGTGGCCCATAGCTATCTGTTAATCATCCACTCTAATGAGCTTCCCATCTGTTTTGTCTGAAGCCGGTATTGTGATTTGCATTCGCTCTTTCTTGGCCACTGTTGAATTAGCGATTATGATTTTGAATAAATGTACAGAATAGCTAATTGTGAGCCGCATTAAACATGGTACTAATGTATGTTCTTGGACACAGTTAGCGTCTGTAAATGAGACACATTGACTGATTAGGCAGGTTTACGCTCCTGGACAAAGATGTACAAAGCACAACGCTCCCTGGTGCGATCAGGCATGGCTTTGCATGCATCTGAACATTTCCGCTCTATTTCACATTTGATTTTTATATTTATTTTCTTTCCCAAAGCACCAGTAGTCATCATGCTTCCTGATCACACTACATGGATACTTGACTCAGGCGTTAAATCACCCCTCGCTTCACTAGCACAAGCCGCTGCAATGTTCAGGGGTGACTGTCGTCACTGTCCTTGTCCACCGGGCAACTAGCCAATCTGGCCATTGCCTATAGCACAACCCCCACCACCATGCACAATGTCCCCCTGGGACTTCTGAATCTGAATGCAAGCTTACGCCTGAGTAATGCAAGTTATCTTAATTTTATAATTTGTCATCATATGCCGGTAGCGTTAGTGAAGGTACTCCGTTTTGGTTTGACAAGCTCACCGCCGAATGCCAGTTTGGTTAACATTGACAAAGAACTACTCCACTGAGTCACCAATATACGTATCACCACCACAGTGACACACCAGACAACTATGTTTACAAAGCAGTGATAAGAGTTTGCTGGCTCTTTGCTATGAAATAGTGGGTGAGCATATGTGCCAGGGACATGTGGACACTGCCCCAAGCTATTGACGTAATACTGGACCAGCAAAAAGGCGAGGCTAGTTTGACACCAGTTTTGTAAGATCCAAGTCCAAATAAAGAGATATGAAAGCCTTCCTCAAACTGAGATGTGTCCCTTTGCCCCCAGGTGAAAAAAGGGGATTGTAATGGTAGTTATCTCATCAAATAGACCGTTTGGACATTATTGCTAACCAAAACAGCAGCACATTATTGAAGTGTCTGTGAAAGTCTCTCAGATTAACTAAAGTGTAAAATCTTATCTTTCACAGTCACAAATTAAAAAAAAAAAAATAAACCTAAACTATTTTGTCACCCAGTCTGCCCTAGTCCACAAGGTTCACTTAACATAAATTGCTTTATAATGTCAATGATTTTGAGTGTTAACCGTCCTAAAACAGCAAAGCAGCCCCCTACAAGATCTCAGTGACAAGACAGTTAAATCTCTTAGTTACAAGATTTTCAAAAAAAAAATGCCTCAAAGATTCATTGATATCATTTACTTTTTTCATTTTTTTGTACACATACAGATGTACGCATCAAAATACACTTATACGTCTCCGGCGTAACCAGATAATAGCTGACTGCAGATAGCATAACAATCCACTCTTACCCTCTAAAGCGGATGTGTTTGTTATACAAGTATTCTGGTTATTATTTTGGCAACTTCAAATTCAGCTGAGCAAACATCTTGGTGATTATGTTACAGTTATTATCATTTTCTGTGTCAGAAAGGTCCTGTCGTGTGTCTCCATGTTGCTGACAACAAACCTTGTTTTCATTGTAGAACGTTCCCTGACGACAGTCCTTTCATGACAGTTTTGTCATCTCTATCCCTTGTAATATTTAGATATCAAATAAGAAGTGTTTTGTGCAACACAATCTAATGCAGGAGATCTCGTAAATATTATTAGTCACTCGTTCTTCTTCTGACATACTCGCATCTTAGCCAATAAAGAAAGAGTTCTGTCAACTGCAGTCTACTCCATATGTCTACTCCATATATATATATATATATATATATATATATATATATATATATATATATATATATAAATTAATTAAAATGTGGAAATAATAAAGACTCTCATTTAATGGCACGAAATGTAGTTTGCTCAGTTTGAGCTGCCGAAGACGTGCTGTGGCCCATGACATCACGCTACAAGTCAGACGATTTGTATTTTGATTGCAAACAGCCAATCAGAATGACCACTGTTTTACATACCTCAATTGATTGCGCTAAATTAATTAACTCGTTCACAGAGAGTCAAGGAACTCTGATTGTGACGATTGCTTCATTCCGTAGTTTACGTAATTTTGTGATCATGTGATTAAATTTGTCTTAATTTTTAACACGTGACTAGGCGAGCTAACTGTAGTAATATTACAAAAAAAACTGATAGTAACTCATTTTATTTCTGCCAAAAAGTAATATATTACCTTAATGCCTTACTTTGTAACGTGTTACCCCCACCACTGTATTCAGTAAATTTCAACATTTCCTTTAAAGTGCCCTTCCATTGTGAATTATCTTTTTATTGCTCACAACACGCTCGAAGCCGCAACACACTGACAAATAGTCAACATGGTAAGAACATGACATGACGAAGAATGGAAAGCCCTGACAGACATAAACACAAGGACAAATACTTCCACGAGTAACAAAGCTTAGTCAGCCAGTCTTTAGCGTATATGGAAAGCCTCGAGGGGAAACACGGGGGCAAACTATAAGGAACGAAAGAACGCAGAAAAAAAAACACGTGCATCTGACCTCTGCTGTTCAAACACTTGACATGAATATGAAATGTTAACTAACACTTATTAGGAGAATCATCATGGAGACTTCATCTGCGGACAGTGTTGGTAATTAGCGTTGACCTCCACACAAGCACAGGTGGCTGTCGTAGGAGAAAAATAATATTCAAAATTGCTTCATCCCATTAGGCGAACATGAATAATAACCAGGAAGTGGCTCACCGAAATGGAGCCCCTTTAATTATAGTATTAAGCACTCTTTTATGGTTCTTCTTTAATGGGTTAAAAGGTCTCCCTTGAAAGGGTGCTCCTATATACCACAATCCTGGAGGGGAGGTAGATTACTCTAATGCGTTTCAATTACTGTTGTTATTGATTTCACCCCAGTGACCTTACAGAGTATTTAATAGACAGGGATCCAGTGGAACCTCTAAAGTCCAACGCAAGGCATTGTGGGCATTACTCATAGGAAAGGAAATAGAAAGAGTTAATCACTTCCAGGGTTAAATGTCAGTATTATAACACCTTTATTAACGCTACTGCTAGTTTTAACCGCTGTTGACATGTTTGTAATTCAGAGGAAAGTCATTTGACATAAGGACTAAAACACTGGAATAAATTACATTTTCTTGTCGTGTTACTATTTTTGTTATTTTTTTGAATAGTCAGGACAGGACGGTATCCTTTTTTACGTGTTGGTGCATTCTATTCTTGATTCTGCGGTCATTTTGATATTTTTAATGTCTTGAGTATAATAAAGCAGAGCGCAAAACACGCTTGGGGAAATGTACCCTTTTTGTTAGACTAAAAAAAAAAAAATCATTATTGATTTTAGAAATTCTCTTGGTGTTATGTTTTTATTGTCAAATTTAAGGTTCTCCAAACGGCGGTGTGCCCTAATGACGAAAAAACGTGTCCTTTTATCTATTTTTGCGAAATTCAGCGAAGCACTTTATTTTACCTACCGAAGGATCAGCAAAATATTTAAACATCAGCAAGAAATAAGAAACTATATAAGTACTCCCATGGTTAAGAACAGCAACATTTTCATGAAAAAAACAAAAAAACAAACAAAGACTGACTTTCATAATTCTGTCACAAAAAAAACAACAAATATTTGACAAGTTAAAAATATAAACTAGGCCGTCACGATCCAGAGGGAATTAAAAAAGAAAGGCCTATGAGCACCTCCTTGTGCAGCAACAAAAGACAACCGCATCAGTCGGAATCAACTGTACCTCTATTTTTAAACACATCGAATGCACGCTATTTATCACAGACAGAAACAGTGTGAGCAAATTCCGTGCAGTGTTTTTGGTTGAAAGGATTAATGCACTGACAGCACTTTCACCTTTGGAGGAATAGCAGAATCCGTCAAGAAAATTGAAACTCGTAAAAAGCCAGCTCAAAAACTTGGGTGAGATACTGAAGACAATTTGGTGCTCTTGCTTTCGTACAGCGCGTTCAATTCCTAGCAATTTCAGGAAGACACAGTCTGTTTAAAATTGTCACAAAGAGCATTAAGAGGGTCGATATAAGTGCATTGGATAAAATCCTTCTAAAATCCACTCGTTTTTTTGCACAGTAATGACTACACATTTTACTAAAACTGCTTCTGAGGTGAGATTGGTAGAGCTGACTACGTTTCACAATAGGTAATCATGCCAACAGCAATATTTAAGTGATTTTAAGTATTTAATAATTACCGCAATGGAATTACTACAACTGTTAGTTTGACAGATGCAGCGCAAGATGAATTTTCTGTATGCAGCGTATCAGCATGACAAATTTACTGACGTCTCTCTCCCCTTTTCTGTTCATCTCTCTGTGTGTGTTTGTCTCGCTGTCCACTTTCGACATCTTTTTTGTTCCTTTGTTCATACCTTTAATGTGTGTGTGGATGAAAATGCCTGCCTGGACCCGGACTAGGGATGACGTGTCAAGCGAGGAGTTCCTATCTGGACACGGAGGTGCTTTGGGGTCATCGCTTCACACCGGTTCTCTCCCTGGAGAAGGGCTTCTACGAGGTCGATTACAACAACTTCCACGACGTCTATGAGACCAACACCCCCTCGTGCAGCGCCAGGGAAATGGCGGCGAAGCTTCGGGATGGGCCGCTATTGCCTCAGTTGTCACTGCTGAGCCCAGAACCAAAAATGCATACTTTTGGCCTGTCTGATTTGGACCCACTAAGCCAGAATGAGGACAAGAAGGAGAGAGAATCAGGAGGTGACAAAGGAGAGACTAACGGCTCAGCGGCTACTTTGGAGGAGACGCCCTTTGCCGATGGACTGCCTGGCTGATCAGGCAAAAATGAACTCAAGAAGACTGGACAGTGTTATATTTAATTTAGTCATTGGCCAGCTTGTTACATTGCAAGGTTTGGAGAAACACAACTCTGTTCTCCAGCCACTAAACCATGCAATACTCCTCGACAGTACTAGAGTGTCAATCTAGAATATAGATTGCTTCTTAGACAAGTACTGTAAGTACCAACACCCATCTATAACCTCACTTAAAAGTTGGTGGAACCGATTGTCTTTTTATAATCCTATAATCATATCCACTTACAACTATTGCAGCTTACAGCGGGGTACACACAAAGATGACATGACAAGACAATATAGCATTATATTGTTAGAATTGTGCGCGGTGTACTAATAACTAGTGATGGGAAAATGAAGCTTCGAATTCGCTTCATGAACCAGTTGTTGTATTTTTTTGTGTCCTGTAGATGGCACTGTTGGTTTAAATAAAGGGTTTAAAAAATGGCAAGTCAGTGTGCTTTCAGCCCAATGTTGAACAGAGAGTGCCATCTACTGGAGTCCAAAAATACTACAACTGGTTCATGCAGCAGATTTGAAGCTTCATTTACTCCTCACTACTAATAACACAGAACACCGCAAACGTAATCTTTCCTCAGACAATCAGAGTCTTGTACCGCAAACCAGAAGTCCCAAGCGAGCAAATGGGACTTCACATAGAACCCCAGCTGATCTGTAAGAGGCAGAAATCTACAGCAGGGTATTCAGACTGCTGGGAAATCAAAAACAAGCAGCAGCAGCAGCAGCAGCAAGGCTACCTGTTAAAAATTCTTGCCACAACTTCTCCATTGCTATTTCTTTAGTGGTAAGATTTGGATAACACTCGACTCAATGAGTTGATCCTCCAATTCTCAAGTCCTCTCACTGTGAGCTTTGCATCTCTTGCCATTGCTGTTCGTTTATTTTCATGTGCTCACTTCATGATTGGTGATCGTTTTATGACACTTACACAGTTCCAGAGCCCAATTTCCTATCGACACCACGCGACAGGATTTTATCATGAATATTGGGGAAGGGAAAGTCACTTTTAACACTCTTCAAACCACAAGATGCATGGTCAGGGTAATCATCAGACATCAGATGATTGGGTCTTTGCTGGCTTTGGTCGGAATGGGAAAAATCAGCCTCAGACTCAGGATAATCTTTATGTGTGTGCCCTGCTTAAGTTTAATAAGAATTGGATGAGAAAGTTGAGCTGAAACCAGCAGTCAAGGCAGATTGCTCTGTTCTGACAGCTATGATCTCATTTGAAAGAGGATTCATTCCGACACATGCTATTTTATGAGGATGGAAGGAAATACTTTCCTCCGTCTTTATCTTGCTTCACTAAGCTGGCATACGGTATCTAAGGCTAATAGTTTACTTGTAGCAAAATATAGACCGCGATTCAAATGCAACCTGTAATCAACCAATATGCAGTTTTCTTTTCTGAAACCCCGTCCTTTGGCTATATCTTCATATTCATATGACTCACTCTCGCACACAGGGAGCTTTTGCCCCAAAAGAAACCAGCTTGTACCTCCTCCTATGCTCATTTTCAGGGTAATTAGCTGCAGAAGAGGCTGGTGAACGAAGACGGTATTGTGTGGCTGTTTCATTTCCAGTAACCCCCTGCCGAGGGCTCCCCCAACAATTGTGAAGTGTCATTTAATTCATAGCAGTGGTAAATAGAAAATGGGTATCAGTCAACGTTCATTTGGAAATTGACAAAGACAAAATGTTACAGAAGTCAAACCAATTGTTTTATATGCAACGAATCGTGTAGTGGTCAAGACAACATCAACTAAGACCCACGTCAAGACCAAGACCGTCTTTGAGGACATGAAACCAGGTCAATACCAAGGCTGTCTCAGCCTGAGCTGGTAAAAGAACAAAACAAGATGGATTATATTTCATGTTTGCAGGATTCCAGAAAACGGTGGTCATTCATAGTGTAGTTTTTGATGCGGCTGACTTCCAGGAAGCCAGTGTGGAATCGATTTGCGCTCAGTGACTGCAGGTGTGGATGTGACTGTGAAGGCTCATGTCTGTGCTTTGCGAGTTATTGTTGACCATCCGTGTGTCCTTTTGTCCATTGACCTTGGATAACCGGCAGCTACCAGTGATGCTGAACCGGATAAGTTGTGGAAAACGGTTAGATGGAAGGTCGTTTGAGCATCTGAAAATCAGCTCATAAAACATATTCCTGGTTCAATATCCAATGACAGTCACATTTAAAAACAAATCGTACAATGAATCGGTTTTGGTCTTGACTGGCCTTGAAAATAAATCCAGAGACCTCTTTTTCTCTTAATTGGTTTTTAGACCAATCCTGAGACCAAGACGGTCTTTAGCATGACATCACCATCTTGGAATAAACATGATAATAATTACTAACACTGTATTACACAGTACTGTGCAAAAGTCTTAGTTCACCACTGGTTTTCTGATTTTTTTTTTGCCTTTTCTTGAGAAAATAAATATTTGCTAGGATTTATGCAAAACTCAAAATTCGTATATTTTTTTTGTTTGTTTTTTGTATTCGACCAAACTTTGCCAAGGCTTGGTGCATTGAGGAATAAGCCATAACATTTCAGTCCACCCATTAACGCATCACGAATTGTATTAGCACCGCCCATCGTTTGGTCACCATCCAAGAACTATGAAAAGGCTTTTCTGACAAACTGATGGATTGTTTTCACTTCTTCTTAAAAAGTACGTATTTTACCGAGTGACATTCAAGACACATATTGTCATGATAGGATTGTTAAAACAACAAAGCTAATGGTGGCCTTGACTTTTGCGTAGTAACACAGGAAATGTCATCTTCACAAAAAGCAACTCTTGGTGATGATAGATTTGACGAACGTCGATTAAACGGATCTAAAATCCAACCGGTTACTGCTGGCTGATGCATGTTGGTTCTTGGTAGAAGTGGCTCTTGATTTTATATGAAATGTATTTTTCAAAAGGTATGTGAAATGTTGACTGAGTCACATTATGAAAAGGAACGATCCCGTGTGTGTCGATGAAATATTTATTCATAAGGGAGTCTACCTGCATACAGCCGATAATGGAACATGTTCTCTGTCTCATCTCCATCATCTGGGATATTTGCCTTCTTCATTATGACTCCCACTGGTCCTCACCATATTACTTGAAGTGTTCTTTGTCGTTCTCCATTTTCAGCCTCCACTTGTTTCCCAAACTGCCCTTTGTCTTCTGTTTAACGGCCCTTATGTGCGGTTTTGGAAGCATACGCGTGCTTCTGAGTCGACCATGGCAGACAGTAGTTAATTGACTTGCATGAGGTGACCCCTATGTCCTTTACTTCTAAATACATTTAATACAGTGAACGATACAGGGTATTTTCTAGGCATGCAAAAGATTAAATTTCTACAATATAAAGACATTTTAATATCCAACTGTCAATGACGAAATTATAGATCCCTAATTGTTTAAAATGCTCAACTTTCCTGTTTCACAGATGCTTCAATATATTTATTTTCACTGCATCTGACTATGTAGCCCATTTGCTAAATGATAGGTTTGTTGTTAGAGAGCCATCATCTTTCATTGCAGGAATGTCATCTGTTTTATGTGTTCTCATGGGAATAAACATAATACAGCCAAAAGAACAGAACATGTTCTTGGGAATGTGTTCACGCATGAATGAGCAGGGCAGCATTATTTGTGTGTGATTTATTTTCTGTGCTGATAAGTATGCCAAACCAGGACCAGAAATGACCTTAGTTTAGAAGAGTGTGACTTGGCATTTTGCAGTAACAAATTGAGGGAGCTGCAATTTGAATATGTAGATACATGAAAACTAAATTAGTGGCGCATGACTTGATGAAAACACGTTTCAATTATCAGTGCAGCACATCTCGGCAAATGCCTCCTAAATGCTTTTAACTAGCACAAAATAATAACACAGTGTACAATAATCACAAAGCATTTGAAAAAATAAAATAATTAAAAAAAAAAAGCAAAACAAAAGTAGAAAGTTGATTGTTTGATGCATCTCAAATAACGCCTAGTGAGGTACATTGACGGCTATATGCCAATGATGGACATTTTGACAGCTCAGTCCAAATGAATGGAATATGACATTTTTCTATATGACAATTTTAGATTAGTTTTAGGTTCCATTTTATTCCAATTTCATTTTACTGACATGAAAAAAAACGTGTGAACACACTTCAGCAGGAACATTTTCTGAAACTAACAATCTGTTGGATTCCCAACGATTAAATAGGCAATGCAAAATACAGCAGGATCCCTGAGTCAGCTTTGTGTGTGACAGTAAATGCAAAAAAAGTTGGCAGAGCGATTAATGCTGCCAAAGAACTATCGCCTAGCGACAAGAAACTCTACGCCAGGCAGATTTAACAAGCACATTACAGAAGTAGAAACAGGAACATGATGTTACATTCAGTAGGGAAGGTGTGTGTGTGTGTGTCGGGAGGGGGGTTTATGCGGTCCAAATTCACAGAATCCCTGCAGTGTGCTGTCAAGGCTATTCCTGTCTGGGCTATTAAATTTCGGAATCCAGAATGTCAGCTCCTGATTCAAAATTGAATAATGTACGATGATGAATAAATGCATCCTTCAAATGGTGTATTGAAATGTTTACACTGGGCATGTGCAGGATGGTGCTTCTATTGGGGACAGCAGGGGTGTGTGTGTGTGTGTGTGCGCGCGAGCATGTGAGAGGGAGAGAGAGACAGCGCAAAGCACAGTGTAACTGTACAGATGGGCAGAGTTTTCTTACTTTCTGTATTTTGCTAGACTTTTCACAGGCAGAGTTGGGTGTACCAGGTCATTTGTACCATTATGGAATTCAAAGTAGCTGGGTCTCGGACAGTTGTAGCGGCATGGACCATTTGCATTAAAATCCTGGTGGTCGGAGCGCACGCTATGCTTGACATTGCGCAAACGTAAACTGTCTCACTCGGGTTGGTGCATGACATTGGCAGGTAAACTGCAAGATCTCCCCTTGCGGATGTAGTCGGCCATGCATGTGACATGGGCAATCGGAGGACGCCTTACACCCATGATTGTGCGTCCATGTGGGGGGAAAAAAAAAGTTTTGTCACACATTAACTTACCTGGCAAAGCAAAGCAAAAGATAAATTATATACATGGCTTCACAGACAGCTCATCTGGAGTGTTTAATTACAGCAGCGTAAAATAAGTTTTGGAGAAAAAAAAATAGGACAAATTCTACATTGCGACTGTGAGGCCATCGCGAAAACCAGTGGAAGGGGGCTATATGTTTTGCTTGCCAACTTGAGGGTTGGATTTAGCTTCAGATGCTTTACATCAATTGTGCAATCAATTATTCAATCATCTTATTAGATCAAACAAATTTGGCTAGAAACAAAATGTGGATATGCTACTCAATTACAGAAGCAACAGGAATAGAGATTGGAGTTAGCGATGAACTTTAAGGAAAAAGTTTGAGATAATTAACCAGGGCCTTGGTGTGGAAATTTGCATATCCCCTGTTCCTTCTGACCATGTCTCCAACAGTAATAGATAGCAAACACTATTCAAAAGAGAAAATGCCAACTTTCTGCTTGTTAAAATTGTGTTTCTTAGTCAATTATTCAGCATCAAATTGATGTGTGAAATTATTAGTTATTAATCATAACTTCATCATGCTGTCTGACCTCATTGATCAATTGTCACATCACCATCAAGTTTGCATGCATAAAAAAAACATTACGCTATATCATTTGCTAGTGAACAAACACTCTCTCGAATGTCTAATGTTCAAGAAGTGCATACCATGATCGTGAAAGCAAGCAGAAAAATGACCAAGAATACAAAAAGTAGAACAACTCCTCTAACTATCTATTGTTCTCTGCTTCGCTCGTTAATACACTTCCTCTGCTTCTCCTTTAAATAATGCATGGTTAGCAATTGCAGTTCGAATAAAAGGGGCCACATAAGAAAGAGAGCATTTTCAAGTGAAAAACATTTTTTGCTAGCTTTTACTTATTTATTTAGTTGTTTATTTATTTGCACATCAAACACATCACTAGTTCAGATTTAAGAGAGTGGAAGCACATTTACACTCCACTAGAGCAACAGTGACATTCATGTTGCATTTAAATCGACCTCCATCAGGATGACTTATTCACTACAGCAGGGTTTCCCAAACTTAACATCTGGACCCAAAATGTGATTTCCTGTCAATTTGTACATGTCGCCATAAACCAGGGACACAATTTCTTGCCATTAACTCATTCACTGCCATTGACGGCTAAAGACGTCAAAGATGCTTTTTTTTTTTTTTTTTTAGAATTAGAATTAGAAATCCCTTTATTGTCATTGTACTCAAGTGTGCAACGAGATTAGAGTTTATTACTCAGCTGATCGTGAATGAATTGACAACCAAGCTGAAAGTTCAAAGTTCAGGACAGCTGGCGTCTTACAAGATAACTCATCTATGCCCTTAAGAGTCTTCCGTGCACTGTCTGCATCAAAACGCAGTGGAATCCAGTGACTGTGATATAAAAACTCAGGCGATGAATCTTCCTACATAGCAAGTCAGCCAACTAATCGGGAGATGTGTTAAAGTGATGCAATTTGGGACAGCGTCCAAAGGAAAGTGAACTTAGAAAAGGAAACAACGGGCAAAGCTGACAGGCGGTGGATGGACAACAATCTCTTCACACATTATGACACATACCGAACAAAGATCAAACAGCGTCTGGTATAGAGAGAGGGTCGTGAGTAAAAGCTTTACAAGGCAGAGAAACCTTTGCCTTCATCATGGCTGCAGAACAGATTTTGCCTTTGATGACAAGTTCTATCCTCTCAGAGTGCCTCTCTTCCAAATTCAGCTGCTGTGAAGCGCACATGAAAACAAAATCTTTTCCAAACTCTGAAATTTTCCAAAAGGCTGCTCAAGTCCAATTGGACTTCTTCCCTTTGATGAATCTCAATTCTGAAGTAAAAGTGTATAATTTTACTCTCTGATGACATCAAGTGGACATGTGAGTTGACTTCACGACAGGTCTTTTTCATTCGCCAGCATGTTAAAACTTTAAGAATGACATCTTTCTAAAGACAAGAGGAGCACTTATTTCGTTGTAATTTACCAACAACCTTGTGATCATTATCATAATATTATCATTATGTCAATGCGATTGGAAGCATTGCGGAATCATGTTTTACCTTGTCCACTGTTGGCCCTGAAGAGGAACATGAACAGAAGACTTGTGATCCTATAAAACAGGGGTGTGCAAACCTTTTGATTGGCGGGCCTCAATGGGTTCTAAAATTTGACAGAGGGGCCGGACCAGGAGTAGATGGATGGAGTGTTTTGGTTACCTCACCTCATCGGAGAAAAAAAATTACATTTAATTTTAAATGAAAATGAACAAAAGCATTACAACAATATATCGGGCTTTGACACACCACAGTATTTAGAACATAAATTATTAACAATGTTTATTTTTTTTTTTTTTCCAAGTTCGACAGGCCGGATTCAAACGTTTAACGGCCCAATGTGGCCCCCGGGCCGTAGTTTGCTCACACCTGCTATAAACCAACAAAGACACACCTGCTTCCATTCTTGTGCGCATAAGCACAAGTTAGTATGGTTATGAAAAAATGTATAAATTTTAAAGATGACTTTGATTATAGAACTTTTCTGTGATGTTATTTTTAGGATCATGTCATCATAATTCAATGAAAAGCACGTGTTCAGATTTTTTTTCAATCATTTTGGCATGCCTGTAGCATTCAATTCTGTCAGGAATTTGATAGATTCTGGTTAAGTACGTCCAAAAAAAATAAAAAAATCTAGGTCTGTTCCAGTACATCAGGAAATTCGGATGACCTTCTATTATGCTTAACCAAACCTGCCCGACTTCCCAAAGCCCGTATTTACGAAACGAGCATTACTTGCTGCATCAGTAAGGGTGACCTAACCTGATTAGGCTTCCCATTTGCTGCCAATTTGCATTGACAAACCAAAGCGGTGACCAATTTTTACAGCTTGCCATAGAACATTTCCTTGCACACATGTATCACAAAGGCCAGTCTTCTGTTGCAGTCTGCCGGAGCTCCAGTGTTGCGTTGGATATCAAGAAAAGTAAACAATCTTCCAGCGCGGCGAGTCGTGGGCAGACAATGTGTTGCTAGCAGGAGCAACCACCACATTAGCATCTGTCAGGTCCAAAATGTCATTTGAATTTATGCCACTGATTGCTTGAAGATTTGTTTTGCAACTACTAGTGTGCACAACGGGAAGTGCTTCAAACGTGTATTCGATATGCATGTGTGTCTCACTCATCCTGCACTACTTAGTGCTTCGGACGAGATCTGATTTACTGTATCAATTTAGGCTCTCTGTCTGCTGTAGGTGGATAACAGAATAGCATTTAAATGAATTAACGCGCCGCGAAGGGAGCCATCATAAAACCAAATAAATATACACTTCGCCAGCCACGACATAACATTATGACCACTGCCACAAATTGATATGCAATGCAAGAGATGTACAGGAAGCAAAAATTTGTTGCGGGATTGGAAAAATTGGTCAAGACAAATAAAGAATATATCCTTTAAGTTTCCAGATAATTTTGTTTCTTCTCAAACAGTCTTGTCTGGGAAAAAAAAAAACAATGCTTGTTTTCTGTACTCAAGTGGTGCATTTGATCCTACTTGAGAGCCTTTGAAATGTGTAGGCGAAAGCGAGCAAGGATGTGTGTGCGATGCGGAAGATCTCATCAGTGATAGAGATAAATCAATAGTTCCACACAAGCGCCAAATAAAGTAATCACTTTACTTTGACTGGGCGCTCCATGATAAATACACCCTTTGTTCCAAGAGCATTTCGATCATACACGAGCTTCACTTTGCTTGTCTGTTGCTTTTATTGTAATTTCTACAGTTAGCTATTGAATTAAAAAAGTACATAAAACCAACAAAAAGATTGCTCACCAACATTGTGAGTTTTCTTTGATAGTTGGATTGAGCCTTTTAATAGCATCTCAGCAGAGCAAAAACAGACATGTGGCAATGTAACTCATCCCGCTAAAAACGCAGGCTAAAATGAACCCCTCACCAACTTGCAAAGATTTAAAAAAAACAAAAAACAATGTATCGCTTAAATGTAACTCTTTGCCACATAAGACTACTTTCCTATTAGCCGGGATTTGGCGCCATCTTCTGGTCGTTTCAGAAAGCACACAAAAAATAAAAAACTCACAAAGGTGATTCATGAATAGCTAAATAGAAATGCAAATAGAGATCAAAAAGCATGTTGGATGTGTTACTGTGTGAGTGGTGCACAATGTCTTCAATTTATTACTACGTAGTTCTTAATAACTTCAAATAAAAAAAAAATGATGAAAGATTTTTCATATATATATTTCAGAAGCTTCTCTACCTTTATTCTGAACCTGTAACCTATACGAATGAAAACAATCTTTTGGAGAGAAAGTAACATTAAACAAGTGATATTATGTGCTTGCACAAGTGGGAACTGCGTTCAAATATTTACCAGTCACTTTCAAAGTCACGATAAGCTGACCACTGCTACCATTTTAAATGTTCTAGGGAGATTTTACCGTCTTTTCTTTTTTTCTTTTTTGGAGAAACCTAAAGGCTTCATGCTAACACTGCTATTTTGAAGTATAGTAGCCTTAGTAGACTTTTACTTCGAAGTTCGTCTGCGTGATAGCATAAGAGCTTACTTGACTTTCTCTTTGACGTTTTGGCTTACCTTGTCGCAATTTTAATTGACCTTATTAAGTTGCCATCAACACAATGTCATCCCGAAATCATATTCAGTTGCTAATTTAAGACGCTAACAAACAGCTAGTTAATGACGCTGTGATTGTAGGATACGGCAATTCTACGAGCTAGCTGTTAGCATTAGCAACAATTGCCCAACTGGTAGTTCCATAGCTGTTCCTCGGCTTACTTTATTTTTCCCCAATATTGTGGCTCTAGATTACTTTGCAATTCACTTTCCGTGTTTGAAGGAAGCGAATGTGCCTTAAATTGCACTTTTTTTTCTGATTTGGAAAACAATCCGATCCGTGACTAAAATCCGTCCTCGAACCGTGACTTATGTGATCCGTTGCACCACAACTGCAGCTCCTTCAATGTTGCTGTTGACATTTTGGCAGCCTCACTGACCAGTTTTCTACTCCTCAATTTTGGAAGGACATCTTGTACTTTGTAACATCAGTTCTGTTCTTCTCTCCACGAGATGATGACTGTCTTAAGTATGTTCGATTGTATATTGATTGAATGCCTTGGAAATTCTTTTGCACACTTCTGACTGCAAAAAAATGTAATTAAAAGGCTACTAGAACAGCTGAACTTTACTTGGGGTTAATCAGAGACACTGACTCCCATTTAACAGGACTTAGAAAGTAATTGGTTGTTTTATTTTGATGAAAACATAAAATTGATCCATCCATTATCTGATCCGTTTATAATAAATCGAAAAGTGATTGATTTTCTTTTGTTCAACTATCTACATCTGTATCCAAATGATTGACCAAATCAGCATCGCGATATTGATCTGAGAGAACCTTCCCCATGCAGATGAACTCACACTCCAAATTTATCTTTGCATTCTTCCATCCTGCTCTCTTTCCACCAATTTCTCGTGCCCATTGAGTAGGTACCCCTTGTGACTCCTCTTTCTCCCACGCACCAAAACAACACCAGAATAGGAAAGAGTGCTGTCCGGTGCTCACCTACCTGAGGATGACTAATTTTTTTCAGCACACACACACACACACATAAGCCTTTTCAACCTCGAAGATAGTTTGCCTGATGATGCATTAATGCCAATAGTTACGGGTTCGTGAATTTAGTTTATTTCCAGACTGGTTCCGATTTTTTTCAGAAGTTAAGAAATTCAATCCCGGATGTCAATTCATAATTTGTTGACAAAGTGAAGACACAAAACATGTGTTTTTATCACAAAAGTCCTCGCTTTTCCAACATTTTTCTTGATTTGAGCGTCCTGTCATTGTGCTATATCAGGATACAAACGTTTCATCATTTTGAGCCTCCTCACAAATTTCTAAATATATAAAACTGAACAGACATATCAATCATTGATTTAATTGTTTATCCATATAAACATGTTCGGACTGAGCTAATAAATAGATTGACCGTACGAGCATTTATGTCTGTAAAATGTGCTATGGTTTTGGAACGAGGAAGGAAAAAAGGAAACCAGGAGAAGACCCAGGTCGTCGGCGCTACCACTGAGATACATGCCCACGTACTAACACACCCAGTGTCGAATCTGTTTAAAAAAAAAAAAAAAATGAATAAATAAAAAAAATCTAAAACTTTACTTTCACAGGTGCCTCAGGTAAAATGATAAAATGAGAATCGGGACATGCTGGTGGTAAATATGGAAATGCTGGGGATTGGGATTTTGGGAACGAATATCGCCTTATTTTGGGGCGACAGACAATTCGATGACAAACAAAAAGTCTCGTAGGTGATTTAGAGTTACCTTGATGTGTCGCAGCCTGTGTAGTGGGACAACTCTATGATTGGTCGTTTGGTGTCTGGGGCACTACACCATAATAAGGATGCATATGATTCAAAATTGGAAAATGTGGAGATGCTGGGTAACGATTCCAGTACCTCTTACATGCTAAGCGTGGGCCCTACCACTGAGCTACATCCCCAAAGAAAACTGAACTTTGAAAAAAAAATAAATGAATTAAAAAAATTTAAATAACTGCAAAGTATGCGGACATCAGACATAACGAATGCAGCTTAATTTTGGGATGTAGCCGATTTAGTTGTCTTTCGTATCGTAGTCTGTGTAGTGGGACGTCCTCAACAATTTGGGGGTTTTAAGGAAATATCGAATATATAAGTGACATATACTGAATTGAGGTTTTTTTTCTTGGGCGATGCTCCTTTGGGTCCTGGCATTTACATGCATCTGTGACCTGCTTTGTGCTTCTACTCTTCATGCATAAGGCAGCAACCCTTTATGATTTGTATATAACCGGATCAAGCACACACCGCAACACATGCCGGGTCACGTGCGCTCACAGCCGGCCATGACAAGCCCGCTGCCTGCCTGGAACAGTGCGTCATACTCCCTTTTTGCAAACGTTGAGTCTCGGAGACTTTTTTTGGGGGGAAGTCCCAGCAGATTTGAGCATCTTCAACACATGCTTCCTCGTCACTGCATGTCCTCCTTCCAGCCAAGCTTGTTTTGCCTGTGACCTTTTAGCACATTCCCTTGGCATCCCTGCAGCCTGCAGTCATTTGCAGTTTGCTCCGTCACAAGTAGCATAGTAAACGTTTTCAAATGGGCACGTCAACTGCAACATTACCGCGTCACACGTTGTTCTTTACTTTTACAACATACCGTACGCATCGTTGTCACAATGATTCTATACTAAACGGGATCATCTAACATCACTTACACGCCCTTTTCCGCGGATTCATTTGTTTGCCCTTCGGCTTGGGATGATGGGCTATATTTAGACGAAAGAAGTATGCTAATGAGCTTCTGGAAGGCATATCTGACAGCTCCGAACACACACGCTGCCAAGTCAATAATCTTTACCCTAAATTCTTTATTTTCTCCCCCTGACAGTATTGTGATTTAATTGCGGAAATGTTGAAAAGGTTGCGTAACAGCAATTGTTTCCCACTTGTATTAGGTGTCAAAGTGCGTCTCCATTTGACACTGAACAGATCCCCAGGGAAAGAAATGACTTCGATAACTACTTTCTCTCATGTTACCATTTTTAATAAAATTCATTGATCTATCAGGCTGTTAAATCTCTTTCTACTTATCTTCTTGAAGCGTTGAGGACAAACAATGTCCGCCTGTTTTATCTAAAATTAACAGATACCACATTCGGGCAGTTATATGGGTTGATATGTAATATTTAGGCGAGGAAAATGTGTGTGTGTGTGTGAGTGTGCGTGTATACACACACACGCACACACATTTATTTCTGTGATTTAAACCTGAAATGAAGCCGGGTTGGCTGAAGACAGAGGGATCCGCTCAGTGTTTCTAATTAGAATTTAATTTCTAAAATCCATGAAAGTTATTTTTAAAGCCCGGAAATCGCTTATCTGTAAGCATCAGGATTAGCTTGAGAGAATGAATCTTGGGAAGAAGCACATATTTCATGCACACATTTACTCATGAGGGCAAAAGTTATCTGTTTATATCTAGAGTGGAACCTTGAAAGTGGAACACATTTTTTGAAAGTCTGGTTGACTTCCAAGTGAATCAAATTTTTAAAAAGTCCTTATAGGAAATGTATATGTTCCTAGGTCGAACTTTGACCCATATAAAATCTATATGAATTGGACAAGCAACGAAACATTCTTAAATGTCAGTTAGTTTAAAACATTTTGGTTGAAAAAAATTTTTGTTAAAAAGAAAAAACAACTATATTTTTAGCATTTTGCAACCAAATTAGCTTTATTTATTTATTTTTTTCAATTTATTTATTCAAATAAAACTCTAAACTATTGTCACTAGATTCTACTAATTTCTTGTGGGATTAAAAACTATTGAAGACACATCTTATAGGACAAATAAAATAAAATAAACTCGTCTCACGGCTGTGCAGCAAGAGAATGGACTGCTTGCAAAAAATCTTCCGCTTCGGTTTGCACACCTTTATTGGCATCAACCAAGAATGAAAGGACTTACAAAGAGAAACTCTTCCATTCTTCCTTTAAAACAGAAGTAACAATTCTCCATCGACCAATCAACAAAGTAGACACCTGCTACTATGCGGTGGTGTACGTAAGTGCAGTGGAAAAAACAAGGCTCATTTTGGTGGGGAGGAATGGAAGGAATGTGATCTAAATTAATTGGATCATAACTCACCCTTAGTCTGTCTCTCTTGACAAACTAATGCTAATGCTCATGTTATGTCATGTCATGCTATAAAAGCAACTGTTGCCTTTTATTGAGGTCTTATTCAGTTGCATCTTATGCCAGTTTGCTTGTCATTGGAGATTTTTATTTTTAATACCCCCAGCCAAAAATGCTGAAAATGGATACACTAGGCAGGAATATCTCTCCCAGGATAACCTTAAACATTATTAGTGCAATTTGCAATGCGGAATATCAAATGTGATGGGCAAAATGAGTGCTAAATACATCTTTAGAAACCAAATGAGCAGCTGTTTCCTTGGACTTCCAAACCGATGAATACACGTGGTCTGATCATCAAGGCATGCAGGTGCAAATGTTTACATAGTGTGTCTTCGGCCCTCATGTTCCCTGCCAACCAGTTTTTCTGTTGGCTAATCATGTGAATATTACGGCATAGCCGAGGCATTTATTAGCGTCTGACTAGAATGGTGACAGGCTGCAAAATCAGCCTTTTGCATCACCGTTCCCGCCTCTTTATGCATTTCAATGAAGCAAAGCAAAGTTGAATTTAAAAGTATTAGAAAGCACTTTCTTCTTTAGGGGAAAACGTTGCAATCATCTAAAAAGACAAAGGCAGTTAAGAATTCTAATCTACTCACATTTAGAAAAAAAAAGAAAATAAATCCCATAACAACTTTAAATCATTTACAATTATAATTATATTATGTATTATTATTCTCTTGAAAAAGATATTATTCTTTTTTGAAAAATGATTTATTCATCCAAGTTCTATACCACTTACCCTCACACGTTATAATTACAGCTAATATTTGTATGAAAAAGAGCGAAAACAGCATAAACATGAAGGAAATGCAAAACAGTAGTGCAGTGCCGCCTCTTTTTGCTGTGTTACATTTTTACAGCAGTGCGCAAGTTCATTGCACACCATTTGCAACTCTGAAACACATTATCGTAAACAAGGACACTAATCTAATCCAAAATAAAATCAATATATTTTGTGATTAATAATTAATTCTTGGATTGCTAATTTTACCCACAATCATTCAATAAAATGTTAATGCCTATCACTGTTTATAATTAAAGCCTGCAAAAAGTCAAACATATATTTAAAAACAGAGACATAATACAAAATAAATTTGAGTTGCGCGCTATTAGTAAAACAAGTGTTTGAATGCAAAGATTTTTGTAAACGTCCAAGTTATAAGACCTCCGGGGCTTTGAAAATGATGACATTTGAGACTTGATGACGATGGAAACCCCGACAGGTGTGTATGTATGATGCCTCACTTCAATAAATATAAAAAAGGAGGAAGTATAACGATATCAGACTGTACCTCAACAACTAAATAATGATTTATTTTGTGTGTGTGCGTGTGTGGGGGTGTGTGTGTGTGTGTGAGCACATGTGTGCACGAGGCCTCAGCTGCAAAGGGTCTCTAATTAGAAATGGATGACCTCCTGTGGGAAGATCTTGAAATAACCTAGAATGGATGACTGTTTTTCACTCAAATATATTCACCCATTTAGCCTGGCCATCGTGAACATACATGTTGTCGATTCATTGACGGGCATGTAAATCTCAAAGTAATTCGAGGTCAAATTCATCACCATGGAGACATTGTATTAGTTATTCGTTGTAGCCCAGCACCGTTTTAGGAAATATTCTTTGATTTAAAGCGTAAAGCTTCTTTTTTTTTTTTTTTTTGACAAACATGTTCATGTCATTCTTAAAGCGCTCACACTGCCAGTGGGCAGACGTGAAGGAGCTGTCAGCCATCTGCTGAGTGACACAGTCATCAAGAAAATGTCATGTGAATCGAGGAGCTTGCGGCGACAGCGGGCGACGCGGCAGGCATCACATTGAAGGAGCCAGTTTAAAACCCTTTTAAGACAGGCAACAACTGTGAACTGCACACAAGTGCAAAGCGATGTTTTCACCTGCATTCAATATAAAATCCATTCATAAAGCTGAACATGTGCATGATATTATGGAGCCAATCCTGCTACTGCTTTCATGCCAGTAAACCACACAGTATCAGTCTCATAAAATGCTCGACGCTTTGTTTTATTTTCTTGTCAAGCAGCATTTTAAAGTTAAGAGATACGCGCACCGATTTTGAAGGCCAATTCTTTTTTAAATGTAAGCTATCCCTCACTTGATGATGAAAAATTGCCAGGTGCACTTTTACTACTCTTATAATGTGTATGCAGTACTAAGAATGACCAGTGAGAGGCAGTATGGTGCAACAGGGCATCCAGACTGCCCCAAAATACAAAGAATTGTATCTTTATTAATTTGTTTGTATACACATTTTTACTGCTTACTGGGAAAAGTAATTTTACCACTTGGTGCCAAAACATGCAGAGCAGCATTGAGGTCAAGGAGAAGACTCGCTACAGTTAGATAAGTAAGAACAAGAAGAAGGGTTGCGCTTTATGGGTTGAAAAATACTGTATAGCCCTAGCTAGTAGTTAGGGAAATCCTAATCCATACCAAACATCGTTTATTCTCCTATAGCAAAGTCCGCAGAGTTCCATGTTCAAGTAATTTAAATGTATTCCCACTTATCGACTTTTGCAAAGATAGTTGAACAAAAAAAGTAAACAATGCAGTTCATGATCTGTGTGGGTTGCTTCTCTCTATCTTCTAGTGGGAGTAAATACTGATAGGACTTTGTCTACGTCCACATTTCAAACAAAGTGTACAGTACAATTCTTCTTCTGGCCATTCCCATGATGGCATTAATTCCGAACCAGCTAACTAGCAGGGCCCACGTGTTTGCAATTCGTCAAATCATAAAAATCATAATAATCACCAGCAAAGTACTGACGGAAAATAAATCAACTTTACAGGATCATAACACCTCCCCACCCTAAAATGAAAACATTTAGACCCCAACAAACAAAACAAGCTCAGACATGCAAGACAAAAATATCATGGTTATAACAACAGTACACAAACATCCCCAGAATTCTGTTCATATGTGGTGCAGAGCGTTGTGTGATCGTTCGTGGTTATGTTTGTGTTTTGTTTGACAGCACTCGTTGGATGGACCAGTACACAGGAACAGTGAGTAAAGCGTTACCTAGTGATGGGTAAATGAAGCTTCAAATCTGCTTTAAGAAACAGTTGTAGTATTTTTGGACTCCAGCAGATGGCACTCTCTGTTCAACACTGACTTGCCATTTTTTAAACCCTTTATTTAAACCAACAGTGCCATCTACAGTACTACAAAATACAACGAATGGTTCATGAAGCGAATTTGAAGCTTCTTTTTCCCATCACTAGCGTTACCCACATCACCACATTTTTCCAGCAATGACTCATCTAACACGTTAACCTTTCCTGTCAAGTAATCAGTCGAGTAAAGATTTATGCTAAAAATATCACAAAATATTCAGACGTCCAATATATTTACTTCAACTTGATGAGCATGCAACAAAACTAATAGTTAATGAATAATAAAATGCAAGACGACACTTTATCTCTAACACCGCAGTACTCACTAAATGCACTCACAAATAACTGTACAGGATGGAGCCGGTAAAAAAAAAGAGAAGCGGTGGTATTTACAGTTTAACATAGAAAGGCATTGTGGGAGTCTTCAACTTCACATTCCGGTCTGAGGGAGTGACGTCACGCATGCGTAGTGTCCCGTTTTCAGCGCAATGATGACTCACGTGTCCATACCACACCACATGGAGGTAGGAAAGAGATTGACGTTTTGAAGATGGAAATGCGGTCACTATTTTGAAACAAAACTATGAAGGTTTGTTGCACACTGCGTGCTGTCGACAAGAGTGTTACATATCTGTTACGTGTCGAAAACAAATTTAAAAACCCGGATTGCAGTACAATGTGGAGGAGGTCCCTTAATTTAATTATTATATTAATAAAACAAAGTACGTTATAATTATCGAGTTTTGCCATTCTAAAAATAATAGTTAAATATGTTAATTTTAAAAAATATGCCTTTATTTTACATTTCATTTAATAATATATGTATTCTCTAGTGAGGTCTAGAAAGAAAAAGAAAAATAGTAGTCCATTTATTTTTAGTGAAATCCAGAAAGGATTTTTTTTAAGTGACCATGGAAAGTCATATAGGTTGTATTCAGCTATAAAAACTTTAATCTTAAATGTGAAAAATCCACTTCCAATTAAATGGGAAAACTGGGTGTCATTTTTATGTTAATCATTGCTATTGGTATCGCCTGATGCAATTATAAAAGTAACTTGTAATCTAATTTAGGACAAATTTGGAAAATAAATATCTTAAAAGGAGAATAGACTTCACACAAGTTGAAGAAATTCTTGTGGCGCCATTTCTAAACTGCTGATCTTCAGTACAAACAACTGTTATTTGAATATGTCACCACGTTGCCAAGGTCTGGAAGACCCAAACTGTCACCTTCAAATGAAAGAAAATTGGCAAGCATGTTCAGGAATGAACCGAGAACCACCAAAACTGAAGCGTGCCTTGAACTTGAAACTGCTGGAACATCAATGTCACTGTCCTCAGTGGAACAAGTTTTAATTCTCCATGGACTGAGAAGGTGCCAACCACGCTTGCGCTGAATTTGACACTTTCGAGCTTAACTTAAATTTGCAGATGCCCACGTGGACAAGCCAAATGCCTTCTGGACTAACGTTTTAATGGATAGACGAGACAAAGATTTTGCCATTTGGCTTCAATAAAAAAAAAAAATAAAAAAAAATCTAAATATAATTCCTCCATTTTCATTAGCTCATCATCTTTCATCATTCCAACCCCGTTGACGTAAAAATACCCATCCCTTTTTTTCAAAAATAGCTTTTCCAGCAGCTTCAGTCCTATGCAAACAGATGGTCGTTTATATGAGCAGCACAAAATTATGGGATGTGTGAAATAACCCAGTCGCCATGTGTAATGCACTGAAACTGCATACTGAAGCATTTTGTGTCAATGCACCTCAAGTAACAGGATGCAAAATATAGCCGTTAAGTTTAAAAACAAAAAAAAAACCCGATTTGGACAGCCACATGCATCACAAACAGACACTTTGCACTCTAACTGAGTCTCATTGCAATGTGTGAAGAAGTCATTTCAAATTACTTTTTGAATAATAAACCACATAATCTTTTTGAACAACTCTAAAAACACCCGATATGGCAAATTCTGTCATTTGCGACATGGGGTTTTTATTTGGAAGATAGTACAAACTCGAGCTTCCTTGTACTTAAACCCCACTGTGTGCGTCTATGTGGGTTTGCGTGTGGGCGACAGACATGAGCGTTTACGTAAATGTCTTTGTCCATGCTAATTAATTGGGACAGGAACCAAGGGAGAATAGATCTCCAGCTGCTTCTCCCTGCCTCTGTACCCCGGGGTGAACTTGCTCCGCGGAGACCAATACTCTTGCATTTTGCGCACACATACACAAAAACACACACGCACGCGCAGAGTGGGTGTCAACAGGGAGCACTTAAGACGGATGGAGGCGAAACTGAAGTCCAAAGTGACATTTGCAGCTTTTGGTAGCGCATTAGACTTGCTGTCAGAGTCTAATTGAAAAAACAGACCCGCAGGTTCCAACTAAAGCTTTGTGGTGATGAGTACAAAACTGCAAAGGACACTCCAAGTGCACATCTCATCAGTGTACTTTAAACTTTCTTGCAGCCCAAGATAACCAAGTGGACTGAACACTCAAGAAAGCAAGTCCTGGCAGCACATTCCACCTTTGCGGCTATTGTTATTTTAGTTTGGCTAACCAAAACAGCAGCACCAACTGATGAATTAAACACTGCTCATAGAGAGCCCATATCTCACTGAGCCACGAGTGTTTATGCGTGTAGCGAATGTTGTTTTTTTTTCTAAGACTGGGTCCTCAGTCTTGTACGTAACAAAGTGAGGAGCCAACCCCATCCCGCCCTGCAGGCAAAATACACGGCCACTTTGTCAGAGAAGCCACCGGTGAAACACTGTCATTTTTAGACTGGGATGGCGACTGCCGATCGGCTTCGGACACCGCAGAGTGACTCGGAGAGGAGGCAAAATGAATGAGAGTGAACTCTCCATTCAGAATGAATGAGCGCAGACGGCGAGCTTTGCAGGCGTCCCGCAAAGCCATGATCGCACTACTTCAACCGTGGTCCATATGAAATTATAAATATGGTTCCCATATTCCTATGTTGATGTAAAACTCATGATATGTGAACTGTATGCATTGTATTTTTGTCCTCACGGCAGGTGGCTTTATTTTGCTGGCTAAAATCTGGATATAGTTTTTGTCAACATGTGATTCATTTGACGGTCTGTACGGTAATTAGCAGTCAGGACTGCAGTGGATTACGGAAGGTCAAGCAGAGTGGCTGGTCTGAGGCAGCAGTGAGCCTGGACCAGTTGGGAGTATGCCAAGGGCCGTAAAGTCACCCGGGCGGATCTTTGGCAGACTGAGCCACTCCGCATCAGCTTTCTCATCATGACGTCCTACCTAGCTCAGCAAAATCCTTCACCTGGGGAAAAGTAGAGACTCCAAATTACCACCTGTGTTCAAGAAGAGGAACTTTGGAGCACTTTCCTGACTAAAAAAACACTCGGCTAAGACTGCTACACCTGGGCCCACAACCGGGTGTTGAAACCAATTGCAGAAGCCACGAGCAAAGGCAGCAAAAGCCGAGGGTGCAACACCACCAGCATAAATGCGTTTGGCAAAGCAGGAAGCCAGCCAAGGTCAGATCACAAAAAGCCACCAGCAGGGATCCTGGCAACTGCCAAAGACTAGCAGCTCTCAGTAGACTTTGAGGGGCAGCTGAAGTTCCCCCATCACATCGTCTAAACCACCCTGAGCCCAGACATCGTTCTGGTCTCAGAGACACATTTAAGTCAATGGGAGATTCATCTGACCAAAGCACAGAATGTGCCCGCTAAAGATTCCAGATGGCTCGTCAACATGGTAATGCCATCCATCACTTCAAGTGACATGTGGTCATGCTGACCCACAATCACACACAATTGATTGCTACCCGCATCATCCATGAGCCGGAGGATTCTGTCATCTGTGTGAAACGGCTGACGGAAGGATCCCTGAGCAGATTTATGAAAGAACTGCACAAAGATCATAAATACCCAAAATATCTCTCATCTTGCCTCTATTCAATATTATATTACAGAATCTAACATCTTCTTGTTGCCGCTCACTTTCATCTTCACATCAGGCCTTGTCGAATTTTATCATCAGGATCCTCCATTACCATGAAAAAATAGTGTTGCAAAGATACCGTATAATGTGATATATCACATGTACACGTGTGATATAGTTCATTGCAGCTCATTATAGATCACCTGAAACCT
The DNA here is from genome assembly GCF_059441095.1 of Idiotropiscis lumnitzeri. Lineage (NCBI taxonomy): Eukaryota > Metazoa > Chordata > Actinopteri > Syngnathiformes > Syngnathidae > Idiotropiscis > Idiotropiscis lumnitzeri. Next base: position 10,191,156 of record NC_142397.1, on the reverse strand, counting down.
ATTTAAAGAGGAACCCATGGGGGTTTCTTTTTGAATCACTGATATGGAAAACTAAGAGGTGGATAAATTCCATTTCCCTCTCTGTTGTATTGGTATTCGTTATCGCCGCAAACCAGTTCTAACATAGCTATTCAAAGTCCCTAATCTGTTTACTTTAGCCTTCTCTGCTTGTTTTTCTGAATAAGATTAAATGCATATACTGCAGGTTTGTCATATGTGCTCTTTTCATTTACATGGAGAAGAATAGATGACTTGTGCATGGTGAAATGTGTGTGGCCTTCAGCTAATCACATTTTTTCCTCGACTTCCACCTCTCACCTGGCATAGCAGATTAGAAACTCAGTTTGCGATACTCAAGCCTGTTATTTTTATAAAAAAAAAAATACTACAGAGATGCATTGATTTTGTGGGCTTGTATTCATTTCTTTCACGGGTCTTTGCCTTTTAGGGAGCACAATCAAAACATCCCAGAATACATCGAGTGTAGCCCATAGATGAGCTCCACTGCTTTTAATGACGGCGTCATCTATCATAGCCATTTAGGAGCTCAAAGAGCTTGAAGCGTTCCCCATTTGGAAGATTCCAGGCTTTTGCTGTATCGGGGGGACTTGTACTCCTTGGCCAAAGAGAGCGAGTGAAAAGCAAGTGGAAAAATCAACAAAGACAGAGTACAGTGGAACCTCTGAAGCAGAATGTCGCTGAAGTTGTACGAATGGGAATTATCGGCGTCGAAGGCAGGGATGGCGCGGCAACGGGAGTTTTGTCACTGTCTGAAATATGTGGAGCTCCAGTTAAACTCATCCGGAATTAGATTTGACATTCTTAATTATATTGATAAATTATTTTCTGTATCGGTTAAGCGCCACTTTAGCCCGGGAAAGAAAAAAAATCCTGGAGCCTCTCGGTCCTAAAGTCACGTTAAATTCAGAATAATGAGGCATGACATCAAATGAGATTCTGTTCAGTAAAAATCCAAAGCATTTTTTTTTTGCTTTTTCTTTATCTTTTTAAATAATGGGATTGATGCTAACAAAGAAGAAAACAATGACAATATTAAAAAAAAACAAAAAAAAACAGACATGGAAGTTATGCCTCTTTTCCCCCCAACATGACTCACGTAACTAGGCCAAGGCTCGAAATAGGTAGTCAAAATTCACGTTATGCGCCTCAAACAAACGCATTAAAAAAATGCGAATGAGCGGCTTATATGGCAAAACACCGAGCTGCCAAATGTTGCAGAAATCACTGAACACTAACTCGTTAGGCCAGTATATGTCGGGATTGTTCCGAATATTTCTAAAAATTACCTGAGTTGCCGGTACTAACAAGGGTTTTAGTTTTTCCTCCTCTGCCACCATGCGGGGCTCATTATTTGTATAAGAATGTAAGAAAATATTGTAGAAATCTCTGTCTTGGCTGAGTACAATACGCTGCTGCAAACAAACAAAAGCAAAAAAAAAAAAAACATTATGTAAAAGTAGTATACACCATTCAATCCTCCTATCAAGTGAGCAAGCTGAAAAGAGATTTTTTTTGGGGGGGGCCACAAGCGGAAAAAAAATAATTGAAAGCATTATGAAACCACCGTCAAGTGGTTCCATTGTTTTGAATTGGCATTACTCAAGGCTCAGTGTTACAAGCAGACGGGGAAGAAGAGAGGACGTGGGAGGGTATTTGCACACTGAGAGCAGGTTGACAGGTACAAAAGGCTGCAGCTTCCTTCTGTAAAAACCTCAACCAGATATTAAAAAAGCCGACACCGTTATGTAAGTGAACATTACAAACCAACATGGCCTTTTCCCGCAAGAGGGGAAATAGGCAATTACAGTCCACTTCCGAGAGAAAGACAGAGAGGGAACGAGGGTCAATGCGGACACGTCTGCGCTATTTTACTATGACTTTGACTTTTTTTGTATATAACAATAACAGTAAGATTTACCGCATCTATCATCGCTCCATGCCAAGCAATCCATTTACAGTCAACATGTGCTGACGAGTGATGTGTGTCAACAAATGAGGATTGAGGAGCAAATACTGTACTTTTAGTCTGCCTGGCCCAAGAAGAAGGGGCACAAGGGACGTTCTCTGTGGTACTCCGCTGGTACCATCATGCTCATTTTCATTTTCTGTCACATGTAGGCGAAAAAATTGTTTACATACATAAAGCAGGCATACTATTCCTGCTTCGTCATAGCACAGATTTTTAATCGATCATTTTTATGGATTTCTACAACATTTAGGCAAGTTCAAATGTATTATAGCACCAAGTATTTTCATTTTAATATTTGTTCTTCCCACAGAACAGAGAATATACGCATGTTGTTTGAAGGTACTGTCTAGAAATATCATTACATCACTGCAAATTTTCCGTCAGCCTGTCCATTGTGTTTTGCATTTATGTTAGCATTGAGCTTGTTGACTTCATGAGATGAAATGACACAGTATGGTGGTGTTTAAATAGACTGAAATGTTTGATGTTTTACAGTAAAGAAACGACAAACAGCTTGAAGCAAGCACACTTGGTGTTTAAGCGAAAGCGACTTCTTTTTCATTTCCTGAAAGTATTACGCTTACCTTTTTTAAAATATTCCACAAACGCGATATTAATCAGAATGCCATGTTTAGACTAGTGGGGGCACATAGAACATATCGAAAGAAAATGTTTAACTTGACTTCCCCTTTAACAGTCCATTCACAACATGTTCCATTTCTGGTTCTTTGATGATTCATCACATTTTTGGCCTCTGTCGTTAAAATGAACCTTTGTCGGTAGTGTTGCAAAATCAATTTGTGAAGTTATTCCTTTGAATTGGGGTTGGCCAAATTTACAGCCTGCCAAGCAATTCTAAAAACAAATAAACCTGTGGAAGTGCTGTAAAAAGTCCCCAAAAAATAGAACCCGCTAAAGCTCCGAAAATATAATAAACCAGGGATAAAAACTGGATGGTTGCATCATTTTTTTATGGTCTTTTAGGATTTAAAAAAAATTTAAAAAAGACTAATCTTGTGGCCAGTGAATGTGACTTCATATTCATTTTACTGTATATTGCATTAAAACAAAACTGACCATACAGTAGGCCGGCTTTTTTTTTTGGTGCTGAGTAATCTGGACCATTTATATCCTGGTGTCATTTTTAGATCCTGAGGTTTTGGCGCTTTGTAGCAGTGGAGCAAAACCCGGTAGCCAGGCCGGCGGGCAAACACTCGGCCTCTTGTTCATTGCACACACGTGAGCTGCTCTGCCATGTCCGAGGGTACAAAAGCACATCCAACAGTGGCTGCTGCGTTGTTAAAGGAACACACACGCGCACCGTATGGAGGGAAAAGCAGACGAAGCGGTGCCAGCAGTCAGCGCTGTCATCCAGCATTGATTCCATAACGTGTGCACGTAGCAGCCACAGTTGTATTTATTATTCCTGACAACATGCTGCTGCATCGTCTCAAACAGTTCTGTGACTAACATTGAGAATATGTCTGCGTCTGACACTCGGCCGCCAAGAAATACTCACGCATATTTGTGGAATTAGCTGTATTTTTTTTTTTTTTCACTTCTCGCCACGTTTTGCTTTCTTCCTCGGGCCTGAATCACATCATGACTTGTCTGATAGGACGGGTCGGGAATGTTTAGGTGGAGAAAATCAGCGGGTAACAAGGGGTAAAGATATGCAAATGTCAAATTTGAACTTTTATGAATAATGTTAAAGCTTTTTTGAAACACCATAACATGCAGAGAAACTCATAAATATGTAAAGAAACACTACAAAGGGAAATATTTCATGTTTTTATGCGTTGGTAACTTGAGGGTGATATTGAAAACTGCAATTACAAAATCTCAAGAAATTAGAATGTTAATTAAAATACAAGTCAGGCAAGTGCACTCCACAATCAACATGTGTTATGAGCTTCATTTTTTCTTAAATTGAACTAGGCCTGAATAGCTAGTGGCACCTGCAGGTCACTATCCTTTTTTTTTTTTTTTAAATAAAAAAAAAAAACAAAAAAAAATTTTTTTAGGGATATGAAAAAATTAGATACATGTTTTTTGATTGATGCTGGTAAATTGATCAATTCAGTTTTACTCATTAGGGTGGAGCGTGTCCCCGCTGACTCTTGAGCAAGAAATGGAGTAGATCCTGGACTCCAAACGACAAGTAAACGGCGGATATAGACAAAAAAAACGAGTGATGAGAAAATAAAGCTTCAAGATGCTTCATGAACTAGTAGGTGTATTTTTTACTTCTAGATGGCACTGCTGGTTTAAAGAAAGGGCTTCAAGAAATTCCAAGTCAGTGTGCTTTCAGCCCCATGTTGAACCGAGAGTGCCATCTAGAGGGCTCAATAAACACGACAACTGCTTCATGACGCATTTTGAAAATTCATTTTTCCACATGCTTAAAAGCAATTGTGATTTTTCAGTGACACAATCACATTTATTCGTTCATTCAATCATTCTCCAAACCACTTACTGTCTCCTCAGTAGGGCCGAGGGTATACATTAAACAGTAGAGCAAATATTTTATATAAAAAAAATTGTTTTCCAATGAGGGAGTGTCAACACTTGAAATCAGTGGGTATGGCTGATCTTTTTTTTTGTAGCGCTCAGACACACACACACACACACACGCGCGCACAAACACCATATACAATAAGTGAGCAAGAATAAACAAAGCTGAGATCTTTTGACTGCAAAGAGAGTGAAGAAAAGGGAGTCAGGTGACAAGAAAGAAATAAACTAGAGTAGAAGCTGGATTGTTTGTTGTGTTTTCTTTCTCTCCTCATTCCTGTTATATTAAATCCATTGTTGGGGGGCTGGGGGGCTGGATCACAGGGCACCTGACTCATGGCAGCTCTCCTGGCCCTTGGGCCAAGCCAGATGCCCTCTCGCCGGGTAGCCTGACTGCATCCTGTTCCACTTGCGTATTCTTCCTCATTAAATGTGCACTGGCCACTCAACATGCACACACACAAACAAGAAAGCCACACCGAGTGTGTGTTTTATTTTCAGATAATGTTGAACATAGGACATCAGTTTGTTTTTATTCTGTTTTGCACACCAGCCACAATATTAGTACACCTATACCGAAAATGAAGATTTGATAGAGCTGTATCGCTATTTCCTGGTGCCTTCATTGATTAGACTCCAAAATTTCTACAGATTTATTTCACAAATCAATGAATTCAACCATTATATATTGTTTTTCATTCCTGATGCATTGATTCACTTTTATGGCACAATTGTGTGTATTATTGTATGATAATAACATCTAAATGTTTATAGTATATTAATATTAAATTAGGTTACTTTAATTTTTCTTAATTATTTAATCTTGATTGGCAGTTAATTTTGTTTTATTAAGATTTACATCAGGGTCTTCAATCCTGTTCCTCAAGAGCTGGTGTCATGCATATTTTCCGTCTCTCCCTGCTGCAACACACACCTGATTCAAATGATGGTTATGGAGCATCTGCAGACCTTACTGATTATCTGATCATTTGAATCAGGTGCGTTGCGACATGGAGAGATGGAAAACAGGCAGGACACCAGCCCTGGAGTCCAAAAAAATGTAATACTCCAAAGTACACTTAAAATTTTGCCCAATGCCAGTCACGCTCACCTTGCTGTTACAAGACCGTATTATAGAGAAAAGACAGGTAGATTGAATATCCCCCACCCCACCCCACTCCCACACCCCAAATGAAAAAAAAAAACAAAAACGCACGATAAGAATTAGAAGACACGCACCGCAGGTCCATGTGAAGCATTTCAGCCATGTTAAAAATATACACGCAGCAGATGTTCAAAGCATCACAGTGCACATAACGTGATTGTCATGTGTAGCATGGATGCAGGCAGAACGTTGTTTGTTTGCACTCCAAACAGATTCCTCTGCAACGTCTGACCTCGTTTTGACTGGTCCGAGAAGCGGGGGACACGTTCGCACCATTATGCAAGTCCCTGTTTTGTCAAACAAGTGAAGGCAGGCCTTCAAGCGTGACATGGAGCACCTAAAGCCGGTGCGTAGTTGTGCATTGGAAAGCGGGGGAGGGGGATTAGGGGAAAAGGTTGGTTTCACTGTGGGACAATAGCACCTCCACTGGTAATGAAGGGCTCTCACGTGTGACATAATGAGCTTTAAAGGATATTTGTTTAGTTTGTGTTAAGTTCCAACTGATGCAGTGTAATGAAAAGATGGGAGATGTTTAATTGTATAGTGCTGCAAATACCCAAGATGGGCAAGACACGTGTGTGCGTGTGCGTGTGTGTGCGTGCGTGAACGGGTGTGTTTGTGTGTGTATATGGATGTTGGATGTTAGCCAACAGCTAACACCTGATCATAAAACACAGTAAAAAAGGTTATCTTGATCGTAGATGAAATTAAAAAAAAAGTATGTGAATGTTGAAGAGATGACGCTGAATTGACATAATATGAAATTAATTGAATTGTTGAAATATACAAGACGAGATTTGACGCGACCCTAGTGAGGAGAAGCGGTACAGATCATGAATGGATGGATCCCGCTTTACAGTATTCTGGGCAGTTAAATGCCAAAACTTCTGTTATTGCACTGATGTGCCAAATTTGCAAGTATCTTTATAATTACGGCTAGGTATCTTTAGAAACAGCTTTTGTGTTGCTGTAAAGGGGACATGCCACGCAGGTGACATTAAAAACAAACGCTAGGCCGAGTTTTTTTTTTTTTTTTTTTTTTTTACAAGCAAGAAATGGAAGACAATCTTAACAGCCTGGTGGGGATCTGCTTTGTCGCAAACGTTCGAAATCCCACATGGGCGCAGGCGGCGGTGTTGTGGGCGTTATGTCCATAATGCGAGCAGGGTCAGCTTGTAAATTAAGCCGCTGTGGCACAGGACCAAACAGCACTCTGGCGTTCATGCAGATAAGGTAGGTTTGTCTGAAAATTATAAGGCTTCATTCATCAAGATTTACAGAATTAGAGGCATTCCATTGGGCGTCGCCGTGTACGTAATATCATTGTGCAGTGTTTCAATGTTTGCACACGTGACAGTTATCTAATGACGTGTTTAATGAACATGCTGTAAACGATATTATTTTTAAAATATTTTTTAAAGTTATTAAATGGGCATAAAAGGCAATGAATTTCTCAAATTAATTTGACAAAAATGTAACTTTTACTGCTGTAAATGGCACACATATGTAAAGTATCAGTTAAAACAATTTGTTTGGGTTAGTAATAATAAGCGTTACATTAGCTTTCCATTCAAAGTAAATTATCACGCACCATAAGCCCAACTACTTTTTAAATGCCAAGGGCATAAGTCAGTTCATTGCAACACTAATTGCCATGTGAACACCACAGCGTAATGTTGTTCTGCTCGTCCAGATCTCCAAGTTGTACATATGTGTGCTAATTCTAGCACTGTAATTCAAACAGTCTTTGCATTAATAGGTACCCCAGAGTCCAGTGAAATTCAATACAAGAACTGCATCAAAATTTAGATCTGCCCAAAGATTTTTAACAGGATATTTTACTCATTATTTTAATCAAGTATTTATGTCAACTTGATTCCATGTTGAAGTTTTGATGTGGAACAGTGGATGCACCCAAAGGAGGCTGACTGCCATCTAGTGGCTGACAGTGATATTGATTGAATACAAATACCACTACAATACAAATTTTAATTAAAAAATTATTTCATTATGTACAACAAAACATATCCAGTGGTACCAGTATCATTCGCATTGCTTTTGAAAGAAAAAAAACAATCACATAATAAATTACAAAAAAAACTACATTACCTTTCATATTTCCAAATCAAGAATGTGTGAATCATTTGTTATTGTGTGTTCATATTATTAAACAGAAAGACTACTTATAAAACAATTTATCGTATGCGAATATCACAATATGAAATTGCAACTAAAATCAGGAGACCTAATGCATAGATTTGATTTTCCGATCAAAGGTGTCTCATAAATGTGGGTGAAGGAAAAAGATGGCACCTGAGTCCTCCAGTCTTTTTAAGGCTTCAGCTTCACGACTGAGGTCATGGTAAGAGTTCTACAAAAGGTACACAAACATACCTTGAAGGATTAAACAGGTGGGGAAAAGGTATGTACGTCATCACTTACCTTCATTAATTTCATAGTATCATAGCCATAGTAATGGACTAGGTTCTTGATGTTCTTGGAGTTTGGATACCCGAAACCAGCTACGTGGACCACATCGCAATAGTTGAGGGCAACGAAGACAGCAAGGATTCCCGTAGTGGGGTGAACTGGTTTCTGGAGGAAAACATACATCATTTTGTTGTAAACTTTCTCATCATCCTGAAATCAAGTTTGAAGGGTGGGCATTGTGATGGTGGATTTCATATCAATAAGTTTGTTATTTCAATTCTAAAATTTGGTCTTGGACTTTATCTAAAGTTAAAATGACCCAAGTGTATTCTCAAATTTCCCCATTGTGGGACTAATAAAGGACATCTTTATCTTTAATAGAAATCCATGTACAAAAGCACCACTTATCCCATTCATTATGATGTTAATGCACATCTGCCTTCTGCCACTAGATGGCGATAGAAGTCAACACAATTTTTGAGGTACTGTACAGTACTAGCTCCAGATTTAGAAATGTTTCTCCGATTCGCTGAACGTCAGGATTAAAAAAAAATACATCAACAAGTAACTGCAAAGAAAAAATTTGAAAGCCATTCACAGGTGGTGATCCTTTCTCCTCCAATAGATGTAGCAGTAAAATGGCCGATGCATCATCCAGTGACAAGTAAACTTTTCCCATCCCGAAAAAAATGGGTACGGTCATCATATCTGTTTATGGATCATATTATTGTTCAAAAATACATGACATAATTAACTCATTCACTGCCAGCCCAGGTAAAATGAAAGTACGTCTATATCCGTCAATGGTAGCGAATGAGTTAAAGGCTGGGCACTTTTATACTTCACTATTAAACATAATAGCAGTACTAAGAGATGTACAAAACGTCCCATAGAGGAATTCAAGGGTTTCCCGCCAATTATTAAAGTTGTCCTTAAACTATGTAGAGATGGCTAAATTAACATTGATGGCATGATCTGTCCACAATGATGTTTAAGTCCATGTTTGTGTTCCGAGGAAGCCAGCAGCATTTTGAGTTACGCCCATTCTGCAGTTTCTCTACGACCCTCCATAATCGAACGAAGAATTACTGTGATCGTGACCGCTTCGTAAAATGTGTTCTTCCTTATTTCGTTTATCGCTTTTCTCCTTGACCGGCAGGAAATCATACACAGGCGACTCATCTTTTACGAGCTTCACATATTCACGAGCAAAAGACAAGTTCTCTGAACTATTCATTCACAAAAAAAAATTGCACTGAAAAGAATACATACGCACAGAGTTACAAAAAGCTGAGAATAACAACAACGAAACCAAATGTAACTAGAATCATATAGCCAAATAGAATATTTAGTGCCAACAAAATAACAGCTAGCTAAGAAAGTGGGAGATGAAACTGCGTAAACAACAGTGGCCCTTACAAAGAGATAAAAAAAATAAATACTTTCCTAAGTTACGACAGCTATTAAATTTTTTGATGATGGCTATTCTCTCTCTCTATCTATCTATCTCATATATATATATATATATATATATATATATATATATATATATATATATATATATATATATATATATATATATATATATATGGCTGTTACATTGTATCCTGTACTAAATTCACTATAACATGTTTGAGAGAAATGTACACCCCCCTAAACAATGAGAGAGCTTGCCTTAGTGAATAAGTACCCACTCTTGAGCGGTGCACCCATGGCAACGCTAAGATAATGACCATGCTTTCCATTGCCTGTGATCTTTGCCAACATGGCTGCCTGGATCTAGCGTCTACTGTTTATCTGTGACAACAAGGGCACAACCTGTAAAAGCCGTACATGTCGTTGCCCCTGTCTATTTGATTGCACCACAGTGCCAGCAAACAACAGCGGCCAGCTAACAGACTTTGACACTTTGGCTTTGCTTTAAGTGGTCTGGACACAATTTTCTGCTGGTAAATCCAAAAACTGTTATGTCTGAAATCCATTAGAACTGTATTATGAGCAGTTGTTTGGCCCGAGCGAACAGGTCAAGGCGAGAATGCGGGGGTGACCCTGCTATGCGTGTTCACAAGGGCATAAAAATGATTAACACCTTGTCAGCCACATCATCTATCTCCGGTTGATTTTCTTTGCGCTTGTGGTGTCTGAAAAGTGTGTAAGTGTAGAGGTACAAGATGGGGCAAGAGAGGGTTGATCATTTTTATAAATCATTTTACTAATGCAGTATTCATTCAACTCTCATAGTTATTTCTTATAGCTATGATTTAGGTCTTTTAAAGCATTTAAAAAAATAGTTTTCAAAATCTTGTGCACTGCACGTTTTGATAATTTTAGTAAAGCTACTTATCTGTTTAGTTTGCTTTCAAGTATCTTTAATTATTTTGTTTGTAAATGCTTTTAAATGCTGATTTTTTAATTGTGAAGCATGTTGAATTTTTATTATGCAAGAAATATCATATAAAAATAAAGCTGCCTTGTCTTACCCTGACTAGATATTTTTTAGGTTTATAAGGCGACTGGAACGAAAAACATACAGCCTCTCGTTACAGATTGTCGTTGACATTCATGGGATGAAACTAACACAAGAGTAAGGAGTTCAGATATGTCTGATGTGTAGTCCTTTATAAGAACCTCATAATGACAACATGTCAATAATTATCATTGCTCACGAATCACTTCCACGTGGGCTGGAGCGTGAAATTCCTCTCTCTTCTTTCACCCTTATATTTTTCTTTCCCCACCTTATCAGGTTGGACATTTGGACCTTCTAAAGCTAATACGGTATACATGTCCGAGCCAACAGCGACCCGCTTTCGACATTCTCCAGCTAAGGTTCAACATTGTTAACTTGATGCAAGACCAGGTCTTTACCGTCCACACAACAATGTCTAATAGTTTGGTCTCACATGCGGTTTCTCTCATGAATTCAGTGGTCTCTCTGTGATGAATTCAATCAAAGAGCTCTATCGCTTTATCATGTTTGTTAAATCAGTACAAAGTCAGAAGAACAAAAGGTTGCGGAGTGAATGGCCGCACAGTCACGAACTTATCTTCCTTTTGGTGTTCTTGGCAAGGAAGCAAGTAGGATATAATGGGACACCAGCTAAGACGGGAAAGTGCATTTTAGCTTGTAGCATTTGCTAAACGTATATTTAGACAGGCACACGGCCCATATGAGAACGAGGTGAGTATGTGTCTTGCCAAGAGACATCGGGACAGCAGTTTTAAATAAATTGTTGAATTTTAATAAAAACACACCTAACAAAGTAAACCGCTTTTTTTCATGTCATGGACTAACTATAAAACACAGAATCAATAAATGGGATTATATTTTTTATTTTTGGGTTAATTTCCGATTATTATGACATATCTGACATTTCTGTGTGTATGAGCCTCAAACGACTGGTGCCAGAGCTCTGTGTAGTTTGGACACAGTCCTGCGGAGCCTTGGTGAGTGGGCTGCACACTGTCACCACTGCAAACTAAGAGCAGAGCACATGCCTGTGTTTTGGGAGAGAAGTGTGAACACACACTGAGAGGATCATGTGGCTTTGTACAAAGACTGGCAATGCAGAAGATGAAGAGGGAGTGGTGGTGGAGAGTTTATACTAATGTGGATTTATGATGAAGTGGTCATCTATTTGGCAGGGAAGGAGAAATATCTGCAAACAGTAGTTAAAATTCTGATTGATGATACCTTAGGGCTGGAAGTGTGGAAGTTTGATGTGCTTTCATACTAGCACCATATAGGATGTCTAAATTCAACTCTGTGGTTTCCCTCGTAGTGCAAGCTTGTTTGGCCAGTTGGTGTTGCGGATGGACATTTGGTTGATTGACTAAGGGGAAATTCCAGTGTTGTACGGAGTCAAAAAAAAAAAAAAAAAAAAAAGGGCTGTCAAAATTGCAGCATTATTAACTCTGGAGATTAATCAAAATATTTTTAACTCAGTTAACACAGTTTAAATTACTTCTAAAATAATTTGCATACTTATTGTAAATATTGTACCATATTAGCTGTACATCTTTAGCCCCTCTTCTCAGAACAAAACACCCTGCTCAAGTTACCACTGGGCCTTGCAAACCAACACTGTTGGAGTGTGGTACTTGTGGGTAGTTTTGAGAAATGAAAAGAAAGAAAAAAAATATATATACTACATATTTGGTGATTTGGGATTAATTCCAAGATATTTCTTTCACAAAAAATAGTTGAAAATGTGATTTATTGCAATTAATCTTGAAGATTTTTGGTGATTTATTATTAAAAGGTAAGTACTTGACAGTACTAATATATATATATATATATATATATATATATATATATATATATATATATATATATATATATATATATATATATATATATATATATATATATATATATACACACACACACACACACACAGAGCAGAGCAAGTAAACCTAAGGCGCATGTGTAACCAAGACAGAAGGCTATGAAAAGTGCAAAACAAATTAATCCTAACAAGGCTAATATGGACCTGTATGAAAACAGTACAGCTTCATAAACACTCATTTCTTTAGATCTGCCCAAAATGTCCTTCCTTCCTTCCTTCCTTGACCCACACCCCACCACTTGACAACATTTTCTGGCAATCTGTTGAGTACGTTCTGTAATCCTTGAAGTTTAAAATTAGTCAACAACCCAATGTTAACTGCTTCCAGGCACCAAATACGTCTCTATTTGCATCCTTCCAGATTGGTGCCGGTCTTAAACACCATTTCCCTCCTCTGCAATGCTTTATAAAGTTTGTGCAGGTGGTGCAGAGCTTCTGTCGTCTGACAACCACATCTCATTCTTTGACAAAAGAAAAAGGCTCTGGCAAGGGTAACAAGCAAAACCAAAAGCAAAGTTGGCTCCACCAGGCACACAACCTCCCAGGAGACTAAAGAGGTCATTAGGGGGAAAAGTGTTGCAAAGTCCAGGCTCATAAGCCAAAGAGGGAGAAAAGGTCCAAGTTTTCAAGTGAAAACAGATCAATGGCTCATGGCTACAATGCATTGCGTCATGTTATTTTGTTGTCACCATGAAGAGTGCCTCAAAGTTTCCGAAGTAATTTTTTTTTTTTGTTTCCTCAACTTTCAAATTTGTGAACAACAACCAGCTTTTGGGAATGTTCTAAGTTGTCCCTTTCAGTTGCAGTGCAAATATTTTGGCTTTGTTTCAAAAGCCAATTATTTCTCAGCCATTCACTGCTGCAAATTTGAAGAGCTGGTTTATCTTGCATCCAAACCAGAATGCAAAAATCTTTCTCATAATCTACTTTAATAGGATCCCCCGCAAAACACTATCGACCGAGCTACAGTTGAACTCGGTGGACGGTTTATCGCCCAAGTAGCATTGACCGGCCAGCGGATGTTCTAGCCAGCCTTGTTAACCTTCGAATGGGAAATTTAAAAGGGAACAAACAACACGAAGGATTCCCAGCAGGAGATCTTGCGGTTAAGAATGCCGACTGGTCACAGTTAATTGCAACCATCATTTCTCTTCACCTAGCGGCCTTACAGAAAGAAGATTCTCGGAACGGAAAAGTACACCCTCACCTGTTTATTCGTCGGTTTCAGGGGGATTCGGAGCAGCTTCTCTGCTGTCTGGTGCAAAAAGTGTGGATCCAGCACTCGGATTTGACCAGCATCACCCAACCAGATTTGGGGAGGGGGCTTCCAAAAGCCTTTCCTGACCTGGAGTGCATGCACACAAAAACAAATAGGAAGATAAGTAATTTCCTGTAAACCCACTTCATTTGTACAAACGAGATGCAAGCAAGCCACTAATTCCCTCATGATCGGAGGCAACGCCATGTGCATAATTAGCAGCTAATGGCCCAGCAATTGTTACGACTAGGACAGAGGCCCAAGTGGAAAAAAGCACTTTGACAATAGCCTATGAGAGCTTGTTCCTGACGTGGTTGGATGGCAAGGTCCGGGGAAAGCAGAGTGTGCGGCGTGTGCGTGTGAAAGAGCTTTTCCACACGTCATGTACCCTCTTCTCGTTGTAGAGAATCTCTTTGAGCCACCGTAGATCTTGCTGTTTAAAAGGCACCAGGACCATTAGTGTGCCAGGCTCATTGTTGATGCCTGGATTATAGGAGGCGGACTCTGGGTAGAAGAACCGCATGGTTGTCTTGTTCCCGACGTCATCCTCGTAGCCCCTCACCGGAGCGTCGTTCAATCTGTATGAGGAGGAATTGGAGGTATTAGCTACTGGACAGCTTATTTTCAAAATCGCAACAGTTGTCATGCTGACTGACCCGCCTCATAGGCGACAGAAAAGTCCTCCAATTCCATTAAAAAAAAAAAAAATAATTAAATTAATTTAAAAAAAAAATTATATATATATATATATAATTTTTTATTTTTTTTTAATTAATGTTTTTTTTATTTGGATTGCCACCGAATGTATATATGATGTGAAGTAAACTGTTTTAAGGCGTTTTTATCCAGATTTCATATCGGCTCCATATAACAGAAACATTCCCCAAAAAGGCCATTTTTTTCCTGATGCACCAAAAATTATAATACTCTAGTACCTAACATGCAATTTCGAAAATTCTTTGTGCTTTGTACTCAGGTTTAAGTAGGCAGTCAAACCAGAGTTATGTTTTGACATACTACCATTTTTGGGAAATCTTGTCACGTTGCTATTATTAGACGCAAACAAAGAAAATATGTTCGGCACCTTAACTAATTTAATACCATTGACGGCTAAAGACGTCAAAGATCCTTTTTTTTTTTTTAAATGTTTACTCAGCTTGTAGTAAATGAGTTAATCTAAATTCTCCCCATTTCTGACCTACAAACTGCCCAATCCCGCTACTTAATATGCCCTACTATCAGGTTTAACATTTATATCAAGTACTCACCTGTTCCAATCGTATTATGAAACTCCATGACTATGTTTGATTGCACACAAGTCTCACTAGTCTTTATAAAAGTTCTAGTTGTGTTTCTTTGACACAAGCCCGATGACGTTTGCTCTCAGGCATGCATTGAATTCAGACCATCAATAACCTACATGTCCCAGGACTGATTCGCTTCAGAGGGAGAGGATAGGGAGGGACCCGGACACGTTGATGTTGGGGAGAAAAATGCATTGTAACCAGGCCAACAGCTTGGCTGTTTGAAAGAGGCTTATAACAACTCAGTGTGTGTGTGTGTGTGTCGGATCCAAGCTGTAAAGTCAGATTTGCACATTCACGCCTGACATGACGAAATGGTGTACTTTCGCCTTTGGAGAAACCTAACTTAGCAAATGTTTTCTGATTGTAGTGGTGAAATAAAAGCACACAAGTGAAATCTCAATGTTGATAATTAATATTACAGAACATTCATAGATAATACTCCATTTTCTATATATGTATTTATTTATAGGGATGGAAAATTAAAGTACAGGAATTCTTAAGAATTGAAATGAAAATAACCAGAGTAATGAAGTTAAAATCTGTTTGTTTTAATAATAATTGATGATCTAGTTGCAAGACTAGGGCAAAGACAAATGAATAACAGAAGAAGGCAATAAAAGAAAACAAAAGCTCTTTATTATAAAATAAATACTTTTTCTGGTTTTAATTATTATAAATAAATATTCTCTATGTGTAATTGAGCATATTATTTATCGTAGTTCTCGGCCTTGCGCCCCAAAATCAACATTCGCTGTTTATTTTCTATTAAACCAGCGAATCGCAAATCAAATTGAATGGGTAACTAATTGTGCTTTTGCCGAAAAACACATGGTCCAAAAAAAAAGAAAAATCCAATTTAATCAGAATGGTAATTGTAGAGCGTTATCTACTATCTTATCCTTTTTGGTATCAAATAAATGATCTTGCCTCGCCATACAAAGGCCAACGGTTAGAACTCAGTTGTTTTTTTGTTAGTTTTTTTTTGCTTTTGATTAAGTTTTACGCGCAAACACTTCCGAGTGTCGGTAGCCCAAATTCATATAAACTCAGGCAACACACACGAAATTAAAAATACATTTAAACATAACATCGTTGTTCAATCTAAAGCATATTAGCACAATAAAGACAATTCCTTTATTCTTACCGAATGACCACATCATATTTGTTAATGTTGTCTCCTAACGATGTGTTTTTAATGGCAAAGCTGTTGCCTATGACAACACAGGTTCTGCAGTCAAGGCTGAAAGAAAGAAAGGTAACACACATTGTTAATCCTACTTGATAAAATCTAATACAAAACCAATACCAAAACACTTAGCCATGTCACACTTACTTGTCTATGTTGGCCGGCATCTGATAATTGGTGGTTACTGCAAGAACTTTCAGAAGTTGCAGTTCTGGGTGGAAAAGACAGAAAAGGAGTAGTTTAAAATACAATATGGTAAGAAAACTAATAAACAAGCCGAAAGATGCATCAGATGGATTAAAGGAGGGGTGGGGAACCTAGGGCACGTGGGCCATCAATGGCCCTGTGGGAGTATTTAATAACCAACCAAAGGATTTGATGCAAGTCTGGAGTGCTTGAAAAAAAATGCCTTGTCAGGAGAGCTATTGCTCAATTGCATTTGTGACAATAAGAGAATCTTAAAAAATAAATAAATAAAAAATTGTTGCATCATATTTTGTCATTTGTATGGCCCATGGAGGAATGTATAACAACTGAAATTGCCCTTGGTTCTCCATCCCTGGAATAAATTCTGTTTGTCATACAAGGCACATAAACACCAAAGATGACAGTGTAAAATAAACGGTATGTTTAAAAAAACAAAAAGGAAGAAAAAGCACTTAACATCATTAATAACATACCACTGCCACTGACGCCATAAGGTAGCGGCAACGTTGACAGATGTTCTCGCCAGAAGAAATCATCCAGTTTTAGAAAGAGCTGCGTCTGCCTGCTAATGCTGTGGGAGAAACATCAGAACGGTTATTACACAAGTGATATACCACATGAATCATGTTACAGATCAAGAAAGAAAGCTAAGAATGTGGCAGCAAAGTCATTTTTGTGGCTGTTAAGTGATGACAAAGCACACAATAGACAATGCAAAAAACACTGCCAGTAAACACATCCCAGCCATTTAGAAAACTCATTGTGCTTGGCCTGGGTAATACTTTAACTTGCCAATCTGCTTCTGGTGTCTATTAGAAAGGTGAAGCACACTCGTTATGAGCAGAGCAGACGGGCCATTTGAATTTGTATGTCCCTCATAAAAAATCCTCCATTGGCGTGATTCGGCTGAGGAAAGGGAAAAGAAAACAACAACGTTCACAGAGCTTCTGGAGCAAGACAAATGCAGCAGTTTGTAGTTGGGGTAAAATATGTTGACGTGTTCACTGGCAGTGGACTCCAGCTGTTTATGACCTTTTGTCTTTACAGAGCGGCTCCCATACATTTATTAGCTTCATATGCCAGCTTGCTCTCCATAGGACATGGAGATAGACCTTCGGGGAGGGGTTTAATTCGACACAATGTCACAATAATGACTGAAGGGCCACCCAGCGACTGTTATGGGCTGATATCAAGCACCAAAAATCAGCGGTCTCCATGTGTACAATGTTTTTTGTCGTAGTGATTAGGGTTATAGGCATTTGAAAAAAGATTAAAGTGCATAAGTGTGAATTAAAAGCTGAGGAGGAAAATAAACTGTGGTCTTGATCAATTTTAGGATGGACCAAATGGATCAGTAATAAATACCCAGCAGACTTCACTTCAGGAGGTACATCTATTCAGTATAGTGACATCTACTTTGTAAATAAAGAGCTGCATCAAAAAAAAAGGGGAAAAAAATCCATGCTTAGTATATTGCTCTGTACAAGGATCGAGGGTGGCACCTACGGTTATAACTCAAATCCTCTGTCCCACTGAAATAAATGGAAATGTCATTAATCCGTTCCGGCCACTCAAAAAAACATTTTTTTTGCATTTTTGTCTTTTAATATGGTAAAATATCACGCTATAATAATGTACTTTATAAAATTTAAAAAACAGAGTAATAGCATAATTGTAGTTTGTAATTTAGTTTAGTTGTTTTAAAAAAAAAAGCATGTAGCTACTGTAATTCTCTTTATTTTATGTTTAGTTTGACAGTAAACTTAAACCAAAAATGCCATTTAGCAGCTTGAATCCTCTTTTTTGACAAAATGTTCACCATTTACCAAACTGCTGCTTATTGTGAAGTGAGTAGAATTGAGTTTACTGCCAGCACACAACGCACGTATTGCGAGATATCAGTGTGTTAATGTCATGTACGCTATGGCGAGTTATCATCTGCAGAGTAAGAAGTCTGAACAACAGACTTTTCTTAATGGTTCAACCATGGCTTTTGTATTAGCGCCTATCTGCGACGGTGTACCTAATGTAGTGGCTAATGGTTGTGCAGCTGGGTAAACTGATAGTACAATAGTGCCAGAAACGCGTGATGTGGTGGGGGTGCTTCATGACTGTGAAAAGTGATAACAAACCGTTGTTGCCCTCAGTAAAAATGACTTTTATCGAGCCATACAAAGGTTCAACATGAACCTTAAAAGCAAAGCTAAGCATGATGGATGGAACTACTTTATAACAAACTCAAAGAACCAGGCACCTTTATGTTGTCTAGCCACAATAATAAGTCATAGACACCCTCGCCGTAAAAACAAAGCAGACATGCCGTGACGTACTTAAAGTTGAGGCTCTCCCACTTCTTCTGTGTCAGCCAGCCACCACACAGAGACTTGCTACTGTTGACAGACTTGCTGGTGCCGACATAACTGTGAAAAGACAGACTCACAATCACCACCACTGGCATGAAACTGAAAACTGCTGTTTAAATTCTTAAAAAAAAAAAAAAAATTTCCTCCAGACATAAAGTGGGTCCAGAAGCCTCAAAAAGTGAAAAAGTAGGTCTGTATGAGGTTCTAATTGACCATCAGCTTGGATCAGTGGGAGGCTTGGACTACTTTCCTCATGGGGACTCAGCACTTTGCAGTCCTCTAGAGCTTTCTTTTAGGTTTAGTGGGCATTTTTGGTGTTAAATGACCTCAATACCAGAGCAATGAAAAGAGACAAAGAAATTGTGCATGCGTGCGCGTGTGTCTTTACCTCTGAAGTATGGCATAGGAACAGTAGTACGTGACAAACGAGACGAAGAAGATGAGAACTGATAGAAGCCTAAGGCACCATGCTGGAATCAGAATAAAATAATTAAATAAATATTTGCAATATCATATCTGATTACAAAACATACAGTGGAACCTTTAAGTAATTTCATAAAATTTTAAATAACAACCTCATTATTTTCAAACATTGCACCCACAAGATATTGAAGTAATTCAAATAAAATGTCAGTTTCAATCCCAAAAGTTTTTCAATTTTAACCAAGCAGAGTTTATCACAAGCACCGGGTATTGCGCATTAGTACGAGCAATAATTAGTTACATTAACATTAACAAATATATGCTAATTCAAATAAACTTCTTATACACGGCACAACATTTGTTAATTATTACCACTAATTGAGAGTATATTTCGGTGAACACGAATCTGGTCTAACGTGTCTGCAAGGGGTGAGTAGTTTTACTTTATTTAACTTGTACAACTTGTAGTATGACAGTAAGGAATATGGAAATAAAAAGCATTGCCAATATAAGTTTCATGGCGCAAGCTTGAAAAATCAATTCACTTTAAATCAAGGAAAAATTTGCGTTGAAATTAGAACAAATGACAATTGTTACCTAAAGCCAGCAGGGCACACATTTTTTTTTAATCACAATAAGGAAAGCAGGACGGTTGCCTTTAAACTCAAATAATGACAATGATGTACTTTGAAGACAGAATAATTTTATACTTTTGCCAAAGACAATATACTGATATCACGCATTATGACGAATTGGACCTGATAATTCCAAAATATTGAATCTTAATCATAAATTTTGTTTGCTTTGATATTGTTAGCATAGTTACTGTCATCCCAGCCCAAGACATCAACGTGACGTTAGCTTTAAACTTTGTGGCAAAAACTACGAGTTCTAGGAAGTGACATGTGAGGTACTCTCGTTGCCCAGACATCCTGCCTTGCCACAATGGGGTGACGAGCAAACTGAAGTGACAAGCTCAAAGATCAGCTAAGGTGATGTTCAGAATTGAGTCATAATTTCACTCATTCACTCCCAGTCATTTTAGGGAATTTTCTAAACCACCAATATATTGTGCTACCAAATGAGAGAAAATACTCTCTCCTTTCAACAGGTAAAAGGAGTTTGATTGGAAGAAAAAAATGCAAAGGTTTATCGCAGTGAGCTCACAAATTGTTCTGATCTCATATCTAAAATGGGCAAACTGCAGGTTTTCCCCTTCAGGGTAATCACCCTGGAGTCGAACAAACTTTCAGATCCTTCTCTGCCAAGCCGGTCACCACTTCTCGTGCACTGAATGAAACAACCTGCTTTGCATCTCTTTATAGATGTGTCGGTAGATGGTGTGGCCCACATTGAAGGGGAAGCGCTGTAGTTTGGCTTTGAAAAATGTTTTGCATTCATGAATCCTGGCACTTTTCTGACACATCCCATATACAGAACTGATCGCTTTGCAGCTGTGGTATGTGGGGAAAGGCTGCCTATTCATCCAGAAGTCAGAAGATGTTGGACCTGAGAGTGGAACTTCAAACTTATATTTCATCTCAAAGGTGTTTGATGAGGTTTTAAAGTGAAGTACTTCCACAGCAAACTCATCCAGCTGTGACTTTATAGACCTCGGTTTATGCAGTGGAACAGAAAAGGACATTCCCCAAAACTATTCCCACAAAGCTTGAAGCAGATAATTGTCCAAAGTGTCTTCTTGCAATGAAAAATGAGTATATCGGAAAATTGTGTTCACAAATTGAGTGTTCAATGTGCAGGCATGAAAGGGCATGTTGCTATGATTGCAGTTTTGAATTCATAAAAAGTTTTGAAAGCAATGAATAAGCATGGCTTCAATATCAATTTTTTAAAAAAAGTGATTCACATTTTTTTTCCATAATCGTCCGGCCTTACAATAATACTGCACGTCAAGATCAAGGTGAAGCCAAAAACGCAGGAAGAGAGCTTACTTGTAGACATCTTCACTTTCCCCTCAGTCCTGTCATGCCTTCTCATTGCATGACGTGGTTAAGTGTCCAAGAATCCAAATTAGGACCTCCCTTTGCAGTACAATTTTTATCCAGAGGGTGCAGTCAAAGGCAATCGGCTCTGTTAATTAAATCACCAGTCACTGCAGTGTGTCAACTTCTACTTGGAAGAGAGTAGAAGAAATGGGCGTGGTGGAGGAACAAGAAGATGTGCGGAAGCAAAACCCAAGCAGAGGAGAGATCGTGGAAGAGGATCGTTTGTGGACACTTGACTAACCGCTTAGCCAGCGTGCTCACCCCAGCTTCCTTCAAGTGGCTTTGATCAAAACTTACTGGGTCGTCGGAGGTCGAACACAATCCGTTCTCCGGTCCTGACTGCCTTTCAAACAATTCCCGCTGAAATTCAGTCAAATACAACAGCCGTCAAGCGCCAGTTTGACAAAATTAGAGCCACGCCGCCTACGAGCAGATCGCCTATCATGTTTTTGTTCGACTCCTGTAAAACCAAACAACTACAACGTATAACTCATTGAATGGCAACGTCTAATTGCAGAAAACGCAGTGCCATGCGCATTTTGACGTCATCTCCATTTGAGCTAATCACAAGCCCATACGTAGTTCCATCATCACAAACTCATCCCTCGTCAAATATTTTTTCAAACATATTTATTTTATTTGTCAACTGCTATTATAGTTTTCATTGAAGGTGCTTGAAAGTAACCGTAAAATATGCTAATTGAATTGAATGTCACGAAGATTCCTGGTGTCACTTCAAATGAGTGACGTTTGTCTTTGCTTTTATTCCGATCTGTTTGTCATCAAAGAACAACTTCATACGTATGGACCGTACAACAAGTGGGAAATACAATTCAGGAACTCCAGTATGCTAAATGACAATGAGTAGGGAGCGTCTCAAGTATATTTTAATAAGAAAAGAATATGTTTTGTATTTCTTAATTTTTAGCAGTATTAAATATAATTATAATATTTATGTTATTTTTATTTATACAATTATTGTGTATTATCTTTGACCTTATATAGAGCACTTTACTAAAGCTGCTGTTGTGGTTATTAATAAAAGCAAAATAAATAACTCATCTTCAATATAATATATATTTTTTATTAGTAGGTCATTTTAACATAATTTGGTACTAAATTATTTAAAGCAACAGAACAATTTAGGGTCCACAAATTTGAAAACAACGCACACAAACACACGGCAGGTAGCTTCCCCTCGGTAGAGCGAGAAGCTAATATAGCAGCCTATGCCGAAGCGAATGGGATCAAAAGATGAAGTAGAATCTTGTAACACTGCTAAAAAAAAAATAAAAAATCACTAAACAGTAGTACGAGGACCACTCAAACACATTTCACTGGTTAATCCTGCCTGAAATTACGTAATAATCTCAGGAGGCTCGCATGACATGGTGAGGAATGTGTGCATTACGGAAATTTTGGACTAACTCATAATTTTACGACCTTTAAGGCATCAGACTTTAGAGGTACTGCTAAATGTATTCTGTTTAATGCACATGGCATCCGCAATCTCCCTTTATCACAATGAACCACTCAGCATGCTTCCAATTCATCCTGCACAGCCAATCAGCACTTAAAAATAGACAACGATAAACTGTCAGGGTGCACAGTAGAATAGCTAGTTCCAGTTCAACTTGCAACATTGCAGCAAGAATACTGCTAGTAAATCAAGAATGGCCAAACTTGGAGAAAAAAAATGATTTAAACCACCAAAAAGACTCTGTGAATTAAATGCAAACTATATGAACTTCCCTCTAACGTCCGACTTTTCAGCATACTTTTCAGTTCCCTAAATTTGTAGCAGCAGGTGTTATTTTGATGCTCAGGCCCGTATGAGGAAGGGTGTGTCTGTTTCTGAAGACTGAGAGATAAAGAAATACCAGAGAAAGTTGTCGATGAAGGAGAAAAAAAAAAAAACTCCCATGCTTTTCAGCCAGCAGAAAAAGCCAGAACTATCTTTCCTCGGCCGCTTTCTTGAGTTTGGTAAACCTTGAAAATGATTTGAAATGATAGTTTAAGCACTTTGTCAAGATAAACAAATAAAGATTATGCCAATTATTTTTTAAATCCATGCATTGTTAACAGAATCCGGCGAGATTTTGACAAGAATTAAATCAAGGGGTTGAGTGTGTTCAGTTTGATTATGGTACATACATACATACATATACATATATATATACACATATACATATACATATATATACACATATATATATATATATGTAAATATATATATATATACACACATACATATATACATATACATATATATACACATATATATATATATGTAAATATATATATATATATAACTGAAGCCTTTATTTTACCTTTCCTCTCTGTCATTTCCAGTGACTGTCCACTGTCGGTTTTCAATTGAGCAGACCAGGCTTCTCGTGCGCTTGCTCTAGAAGCAAAAACATAACAAACACACACACAAAAAGCAGTCAGACACATGCAAAGTGAACTGCATTAAAGCACTAGAAAGGCAACTCTGAATAGTAAGCAGGTCCGGAAAGAGGAAACAACCATTAGAGGCTGAGTTGAGAAAAAAAAAAAAAAAACATGTAAGTGATGTCATCCATGTCAGGAAGAAAAATAATGTTGTTAAGCAGCAACACTGATCAGCTTTCGAAGGGTGGATGATGTGAGGCGAGGAGGACTCAGTGGCAGCGGATCGGCCCTTCCCATCTCAGCAGCACTGCCCCTTCAATGATGGCGGCCACACACACTGAAATGATTAAGATGATTCAGGAACTTCTCATGAAGTGACTCTGGCTGAAGGATTTCATGGGAAAAAAATTTGGGGCTTTTTTTTTTTTTTTTTTTTTTTTGGAGGCAGATAGGCAGGTTCTTAGTTTTTCTGCTGTCTCTTGCGAGTGTAATGATTGCACTTTTATGTGATTTTTGAATATATAATTTCGCCCACAACTGCGTGCAGGTAGGCACCTCCCGTTCAAGTCCCACGGTTGGCAGTGTGTCCCCACCAATGTGTACATGAAGTCCAGAAGGTTCTTAAAGACCCCTGTCAACAACAAGATGGCCAAATGTGGCAACAAGAAAGAGATCATTTTCAAGTCAAGTCTCACGATAGTGCAACTTGCTTGTGATCTTATTTGATGATTGCAATCCACAGTTATCACATGTAGAGTATGCACCGCTATCGCCAGTTGTGGTCATTCATTGACAGCTAACATTTAAGCGAGGTGAGGTTTGCAGCACATTCAGCGTTTGACAGTGAAGATGACAGATTGATTTTTCACCGGTTTGAAGCCGCATTTTATTTAATCATTCAAATTTGGCTCAGTTCTTAGCAAAACTCTTCCCCAACTGTAACACTCACATTTACAAGACATTCAATTTTTGCTTCACTATTCAAATGGCAAATGTTAGACTAAGATAGAGTAACACATATCGCTAACTTAGAAATGAAAAATAACCATTGTACTGCAGAGTGAGAGAAACTAGGTTGATTCTCAGCTAGGTCAGTGTCTTCTAGATCAAAATTGGATTATGGCTCTGGTAGCGATAACATGTTGGGATGTGGTCGCGTAAGTAAGTTGCTAGCTAAAGTATCCATTTTTAGATTAGAAAGATTAGAAATCCCTTTATTGTCATTGTACTCAAGTGTGCAACGAGATTAGAGGGCTCCCCTCTCCAGTTTTACAGGACAGAGTAGTTATATTTGATTGACAGTTGACAGTGGAGTGGAATATGGTCAGTGGACACGCCCACGTCATTTGAGGTCAGTCACAATAGCTCAATGTTTTCACAATTTTGCCTTACAAAAAGCTACATGAATGCACTGATATATATATATATATATATATATATATATATATATATATATATATATATATATATATATATATATATATATATATATTATGATTATTACATGTATAAATATATCTAAAAAAATAATAGGGAATGACCTTGAACACACAAACATAATCCTTCCTTTTTTTTTTTTAATCCGGCCAGTAGAGCTAAATCGGGATGTAATATGTAGCAGTTTAGCCACAGTTATGAGGACACAGTTTCAAAAAAGCCTTTAATCAAATCCTATTGCTCCCTAAATGCATTTTCTCATGGGAGTAGTAGCCATGTGAATGAAGTAAGTCCCCGAAGGCCATTTTAGAACAAACATCCCTCTTTTCTTCATTGTGTGTTACAATGCCCAACATGGAGGGGATGAAACTACAGCAGTTATACAATAATTAGACTTTATTCAGAATTGATTTTACAGCGTTCCAATTGTTCTCTGCACAGACCTCATGGAAGATTGGGCATATTCAATGTTTTTTTTTTTTTAATTATCAATGATCTCACAGTGCACAGATACAAATTTGGAAGGATATCAGGGCTATTTTTGTTCATGTTGTGCTCCGTCTTGCCCTGGTTGCCCTGACACACAAACATTTTATGCAACTTGGTTTCACAATAGAAAAGCCATGCGTCGATTTAAAAAAAAAGGGCTTTACTTAAAACACTTAAAGTCATGTCGCAAATCCTTTATTCAATAGACACATTTTTCGTATACTGTCTCGTCTTAGAGGGAACCTATTTTTTCCCTGTTACATCGATTGATAATTGTTCATCAATCATTAATTTCATTCTAGTCATTTATTAATGCTTTGAAGCAGTTTGTGACAACATGGAGTTAAACTACTACATCTGGGCGGGAACCTGTGCTGTACATAAAGTCTTATCCAGTCGTAAATAACGACAACATGACATCAGCTATGGAGATTGCACGACTTTTAAAAATTCTGTCAATCGTGCAGAATTGATTGTTGACGAACAGTGACTTATGAAGCAACTGAGGCAAAACGGGTTGAACTACTTAGCAGCAAGTAAAGGTGCTGCTGATCAGTAAATAGTTTAAGAATTAAAATGTTATTTAATCAAAGTGTTTTTTGGGGAATTTGGAAAGACAAGAAAACATATTGTCCATTTGGTGGAAATTAGATTGATTAACATCTTAAAACAAATTAGGCAGTCTTGTACATGACTTAACTTGGCTGTAAACAGAAGACAGGCTGATAATTCCGTTTAATTACAAAAAGTCACATGAAGTCATAATTTGTATTAGAAATTAGAAGATTGCGATAAAAAAAGTTCAAATGTTATTCTACAGTATAGACATTTTTTAAACAATAAATACAATTCTGAATTTTACATGAATGGAGCGGTGCAAATTAACAATAGCACTAATTTTTAAGAAATTTTTAAGAATTATATTGTATTTGATTGGAAATTAATTGCTACTTGAATCACTTGAGAGGGAAAAAAAATCAAACACAGTACTACTGCAAATCTCATAGTTGTTCGCCTTTTTAAATAGAAATTTGCCAAGACTATGACTAATTTTAGGAAACAAGCACTCTGAAACAAGACCAAAAACTTAAAAGGAAAGTGTTACATTTCTGGTTTAATTGTTTTAAGTAGCCGACCATACGTATAAAACTTTTTCCTTGTTCCTATTGAGAAAAAAAAAATCATGGGTACACAACTTTTATGAGCTGAGTAAATGCGCACAGTTTTATTTGTGTCTTGTAAAGATAAGCGACTTGTTGCCATTGGTTTGCTTACTTTTTAAAGCATTTTTTCATCAATCAATAAATAAATAAATAAATAAATAAATACGATCGTTTTGTGTGGTACGGCTGAACAAGTCATATCATTTTAACGACATCCCAGTAGGCAGCTGATGTCATTTCAACATCAATATGACATCAATTTCATGATTTTGGTGTCATTGATGTGGACTTGCCACCAGACGCCCACTGGGAAGTGTACTTTTCTATCTGTTGGGGAACCCTGCATAAACTAATGATGCCAATACAACTTAACAAAGGTTACACAATAAACTCAATGAGGGCTACTCAACGTGTTCAACTTTGAAGGGCACAACAACTACATTGGAGGCAGCAAAATCTAAATCGTAAATGTTAGTCACGTCACATGCAATCAGGTGATGCACAAGTGAGAGGTGCGATTTATTTACGTGCACTCATTCCAAAATTGTCCATGCACAGACTTCATGTTTGACTGTCAGAATCAATGCTCGTCAATGGGAGTGATTAGTCAATGAGTGGATTTCTGCCATCTAGACAAACATTGACAAATAACAGCGTATGCAACATCTGCAAACTGGAAGAAATGCGAGCCGTAGAAATTTCGAACAGCTTTACTCACCAACGTGATCCAGCACCAAATGCAGTTTTTAATCCAAAGAGAAGGAGAAACGTTGCTGTGAGCGAGTGATCAGATTCACGCCGTCGCCGTGGGTGACATTATTCCCTACGTGGGAAATATCCGGCTCCGCAAGCAGCAGCGAAGTGCAGCGAGCATCACGTTGAGACGCGGAAACCACCGGCGAGCTAAGCGCTGGCTGGTCTGATTGCTGTGAAGTCCGCCGCAGGCTCATAGCGGCTCGCGACTCAAATGCGTCTCTTTGCCTTCCACTCCTCCAGCAGAGCCGTCCCAGCTGCTGCACTGCGCATGCGTAAAAAAAGGGGAGGGGGGCAGCGCGTTCACGACGCCGACCGAATGGAGGGTCTGCAACCGAACCGAATGGCCGCTCTGGTGGTCTCGTGTACATGTTCAATCAAAATTCCCCTCGTCCTGTGTATTTGACTCCTGTGGTTATTATTTTTGTTTTGTGTGTGAAATATTCATGGGAAGCACGCTAGTGGTAGTGGTGGCTTTCACATCTGCCTTGCACAGTGCTGAGGTTGGAGGTTCAAAATTCGGTTTGCGGTGCACTCTCTTGTACCACACTCACCACACCCCCCGCAAAAAATAAGAATATATATATATATATATATATATATATATATATATATATATATATATTTGGTCGATTCTGCCAGCGACAAATTTTGATACCGTTTTACATAAAACTATGCATTTTATTAATATGTTTGACTATTCCCATATTTGTGAATACAAGATGACAGTATAGCGAAAGCACTGAAAATATTATGAAATTCATGTATGATCACTTATTTGCTGCAAGACTCAGACACTGTAACCCAAAACCATCTCTGTCTTAAAATAATCGTGCATAATATCCTCAAGATTAGCTACCAGAAAATTCTAAACTTAAATACTCAATAATAAATAATGAATAAATGCAATTATAGTTTGTAGAGAAGCAAATAAAATCTCCGCAATCACCACCAAAAACAAAATGGCCAATTGCCTTTTATGATTTATTGTAATGTGAAAGTCGAAAGCTAAAGAATTAAAATGTGTCTTCAAACGAGTTTTAATTGTGGACAGAGAGAGGGCTTTCCTTACATTTAATGAAAGCTCATTCCATTGGGAAGGACCGGCAACACAAAAGGCACCATGCCCCTGAAGCTGCGCTTCGTCCTCAGCACCTTCAGCAGCATTTGGTCCGCAGACCTGAGGCAGCGGGCAGGTGTGTAGGGGTGGAGGAGCTCAAGTTCAACTTTCCTTTAATCAGTCCATAGAATATTCTTCAGCAATCATTCAGATGTGTTTTGAAAAACTTAGATGTGACTTTATTTTCTTTTTGGTCAGCAATGGTTTTTGCTTCAGAATTTTTTTTCCCAGTCTCTTCCTCATTTTTGAGTCATGCAGGCCAGCAGTTCATTAGACATTCGTTGTCCTGGATTCTTTTGTGCCCTTTTAGATGAGTTGTCGCTGTGGGTCATTTCTGTAGATTTACTGTTTCGGACGTTTGACCACTTTTGCATGCTTTCTCAATTTGTGCATGATGGCGCTTCCAGTGAATCACTGGATGGCCTGCTAGATCTAATATTTTGCCTTTTTTTTTTTCATTTTTTGGGGGGCATTTTTTGGGCTTAGCATTTTAGGCTAAGTCAAATGAAATACTAGTTTCCAAAGCACCCACGGCCCTAGTTAAGTAGTACAGAAGATAGAATAGACACTAATTACACATTCAAGGTATCCACATGTTGAAATTTCTATCAGATAGTGCTGCAGCAACAGGAAATAACAGATGTATGACAAACAGCCCATGTGACTTTGCTCTGCTGAATTTTAATTGCAGACTTCCTCATTTCAGTGTTTGGTCTATATCAGTGATGTATGATTAAAACCTTGACAAGATGTTTGGATCTCCCCGTTCTCCTTTAATTAGCACAGCTGATGGTTTGCAGTTGCATGGCAAGCCGAATGTATTCACAGCGGACACAAATGTTCTGGTCAGTCTGGCCTCACACAGGACGGACCACCGTAGTTACGAACAGCTGAGAGCTTTTTATCTGACTTGGTGGTCTGAGAGTATACTGTAGAGCACGGCAGCTTGCTATACGCAGACTTATTTTCTCTTCTTTCAAAGACCAAAGACCACTGCATAAAAGGATTGATGGTTGTCTTCAGATTTAACAGTAACAGCCTGGCAGAATTTTTGTTAGTCTTTCTCTTCTTAATAAAGGGTATTATCCAGCCTATTCATTTCCATCCATTTGGAGTGTTAGTGATATAAAACATACTGGCATTAACCGTGGCTTGAGGTTAGCCTCGATATTTACTTTGGCACAAAAAGTGACTATCAATTGTGCTTTGTGTCCTGAATGTGTCGTTCACAGGGAACGAGGGAAATGGGAGAAAGGCGAAACATTAGTATAAAACAACTGACTAGTTCTGCTGACAGATGGCATTGCCTATAAAAACAAATATTAAAACAAATGTAGAAACACCAATGTTATGCTCCAGTTGCAATAAAGAATACACATTTTGCTAAATGCTGGGCCCAAAATTTGAAATGCTCAAGGTTGCCAATCAGTTTGATTGAGCCAACAAATTTCTGCCAAGAGAAACGTATTCTCTCAATTCGTGGCTGGAGCTGTTTATTTAATCAAGAACTTGATGTCTACATCTAAGGTGTTTTATATATATATATATATATATATATATATATATATATATATACAACAGTGGTCCTAATGTCAGCAATATTCTTATTTCCACGGTGGAGGGAAGAGGCCCCAAAAAATTCACATTGGAGATAATATTTTTGTAAATTTTGATCAAATAAAGTGGTGATCATATATATATATATACATCCATATGGATGTGTACAGATGTTGCTCAAGCAATTGCTTAAAATTTAGTTTAAAATTAATATTTCTTAATTACAACAAGTATCAATTTTATATTAATACATTAAATTCATATGGAACACAGTGGAGATTAGTATGCCGGCTTGGCCCTCAACAGCCACTCGATTTTCTCAAGTGGCCCCTTTGGGAAATTAATTGTCCACCTCTCACATATAAATATTTAATCTTCATATTTAACAGATTTTGTCCCCGGTGTTGGGCTGAGCATTTGTAATCTTTTTTGCACCAATCTGACAGAAAGAGTAAATAAGTCCCAAGATGATTGATTAAATGCACAACATACTGCAGAGTAATGTACTACATTTTAGTATTCAAAAGAGGATCATTACTAGCAGAATAGAAAATGATGCAAGCAAAGTCAAAATAGAGAACTGAATATTGGGTCACACACATCTGGTTGAACGGGATATTAAGACAAAAGCAGTTTTTTTCCTGGCTTTCACTTTTCACATGCCACATTGTATTGATTATACACACAACAGCTAAAATAATGATGATTCAGTGACTTATCTGATTGAAAATATTTCTCAAGTTTCTCTTTAGCAGATCCACAGGTGATATGCTAAAGTTCTTGTGAATATTATGCATTTATGTAACCATTGATGACATTTTGTAACCATGGTGCCAAAGTAGATCACCCATTTGTGGAGATCCTGGCTAAGGTTTTTTTTTGTTTGCTTGTTTTTTTTTTTTATATATACTACATCATATAATGGAATGCATCAATCATCAACGTAGAGTACCAAAAATGTAGTCATCCTGATGAAAAGTGATCAACACCGCTCTCTTGTGGCTGCTTTGCGTAACTGCAGCACATGAATGTAACATGGTGAGTCTCGCTAGAATGAAAATGATGCAGGTACGAGGGTTGGTGTTTAGAATTGGGATATGAAACAAGAATTTGGGTTTAGAAGAATTGTTTCAAACAAGGGTTAGGGTTTAGAATTGTGGTATAGAAGTAGAGTTTCAAACTAAGGTTAGAGTTTATAAGTAGGGTTTCAAACTAGAGTTAATGCTTTAAACTAGGGTTAGGGGTCAGGGTTAGGGTTTAGGGTTACAACTAGGGTTGGGTTCAGATGTATATATTAAAATTGGGGTCAGGGTTTAGAAGTAGGATGCAAAACTAGGGTTTGGGTTTAGAAGTACGGTTTCAAATATGTATTAGGGTTTAGAGGTAGGGTTTCATACTTGGGTTCGGGTTTAGAAACAGTATTCATACACAGTATATTTATATACAGTATTTATTTTATAATAAACGCGATACATATAACACATTTTATTTTATACAGTATTTATTTATTTTTATAAATCCTGTATACCTGTAATCATGTAATGGCGTCGTGATTATGAAGCTCCGCACTACCAAGCATGCCAAGCAGCGCTCTTTGTAAATAGTTTTAGTAAACTAAGCTAAACGTTGTCCTATACTTTTTCTTTCTTCTTGCATCTCCGAAGATACCAAAACCACATTCTTAACAACGGAACGATTCCTAATTTCAAATAGTTCACATTGAAATCTACGCACTGATTACTTGACGTGGTTAAGCAATGTCGTCAATAATGAAGTACGTCATACAGTTCAAGTGTGCGCATGCGCAAAATAACGTAATTCAAACGTCATTTCCTGGTTCTGCATCTGACGTGTCTCAAAACTGTTTTCCACAAGTGGAGGAGTCAACTCGTGGGTGGTTTATTTTCTATTTAAGTATTTTTGGTGAGTTGTCGGAGAGCTGGAATTCACCCATTTCATGTTTTGTCCTATTTGTGTTTGGTAGGGCGATGGTTGTCACCTTTCTAACCCGTTTTCCTCTCGCTAATCCAGGTTACGTGGTGTCAAAATGCTAGATTTTTTCACCATCTTCAGCAAAGGGGGGATTGTGCTGTGGTGCTTTCAGGGAACCGGTGTCACCGAGTCCTTCACCGGGCCTGTCAACGCACTGATTCGTTCCGTGATCCTGCAGGTGAGTCTTGATGAACCGTTCTGGTCCGATGACAGTTCTGTCAATGGTGCGAATGGCTAATGCTAACAGGTACCAGCGCACGTAGGGGGACTGTACATGTACCGCGTGACATTATTAAATATTACTCGAGAACCAGCGTCAATTTTGCAAACTAAAATATAATGACAATCATATCTGTGTATTGTTGTGACTTTTTAAAGCCGATCACAGAAGATGTTCAGTGCGGAAAATCTCTTAATGAGCTCTTGTTGACATGTCACTTTCCAGGAGCGGAGTGGAAATAACTCGTTCACCCATGAATCCCTGAATCTTAAATACAAACTGGACAACGAGTTTGAGTTGATTTTTGTGGTAAGTACGTCAATGCATCACTACTAATTAAAAAGAACATGAGCGTGCACATTAACCTGTGTGAACTTGTTGTTTAGGTGGGTTTTCAAAAGATCCTGACGCTGACCTATGTGGACAAGTTCATAGATGACGTCCAGCTGCATTTCAGGGACAGTTATAAGAATGAACTGGAGCAAAAGGGAGCGATGAAGCTACTCAATCACAGCTTCGAATTTGAGGATGACTTCAAAATGCTTCTTCGGTAATTACACACACTCCAATATGCTTGCACTTGCCTATTCTGACATTTTATCACCATTTAATTTTTTTTTTTAATTTGTTGACTGAAGACGAAAGAACATCTTTAGACATTTTTGCGACACTATTTAAAGATGAACTTATATTGATATTTCAATGTAGATATTGTAAATTTGGACTGCATTCTGTCAACCACCTGCAAGCTGCAACCACACACCAATAGGGGATTTTAATCTTTTCAGAAATCCCTTATGTTCCCACCAAATTAATCTGACAAAAAAAATAGGTACTGCTTGCGTAGGATTTAGTTTGTCCTGCCTACATTGCTTGTTCTGGAATTCCCCGGCACTCTTAATTGGGTGTGTGTGGATGGGGCTTCCCTGAGGGTGTTGGGATTCTCCAAGACCTTTTCAGTAGTGCTCATGAAATTGGAACAACCACCCCCCCTTTACAAACCATGGTAATTAAATTAATCAATTATTATCGAATAATTGACAGAATTTCAAAATCATATTGTTGCCTTTATTAACAGTGCAGACACAGATGTTTAAATTCATTCTTTAACCATCATGAGGATTGCTGCAGCCAAGTTATCTTATCTGCACTGTGTAAAAAGTAAACCTTTCAACAACTGTAAAAAGAAGCAAACCTTTGTTAAAACGTTATACCCCAACATGTCCAAATTTCAGTTGAACACACACACACATACTGTATAATTCCAATTAATTCTTATTTTTCCATTTCAATACCAATGAGGGTTGAATGTGAGCTGGAGCCTATCCCAGCTGACTTGTGTGAGATTGGGTACACTCTGAATCGAGACAAGCAACCACATTTACCTTCAACTACTGTATGGACAACTTGGACTTTAGTGAAACCTAGCATGCATGTTTTTGGAATGTGCAAAGGAGCTGCAGAAAATGCATGCAAGCACAGAGAGAACTTGTAAAGCCCAAACAGAAAGGCTGGAGCCTAGACCCGAACCCTTTATCCAAGAACTGTGAGACAGATATGCTAACCACGAAAGCACTGTGCGGAAGTTAACCGTTTATGTTAAAACTTTAAAAAAAATACAAATAAACTTGTGTAATGGTGATATTGTGTGACAAAAGTGGGCGTTTACTGCATGTTTCTGGTAGGCAACTTTCTTCACATTTTAGATGAGACTAAGCTGAGTTTTTGGTCGACAACCATATTGTACTGAGCAGCCAGAGCAGAGGGACGTGTGCTGATTTTATACATTGCAATAAAATGTAGTTCTTGTTCCCTGTTTATCATCACACTTTTCCCCTTTGCCATTACTGGTACCCTTCTGTGGTGGCATCACAAAATGCTGTCTGTGACTAATCAACCTGTGTGTTTGATTGTAAATCATGACATGCATCTAATGTCTAATCCACCAGAGAGGCAGAGGTGAGCAGCAAAGCTCGGAGCCCCGCACCTATGCGCTCCTTTAAGGAGTCTGAGAAATCCCAAAAAACTGTGAAGTCAATGATAGAAACAAAGGGTGGGGACAAAGAAAAGGAACAGGGTAACAAGAAGAGCAAGAATACCAAAAAGGAAGGTAAGTGTTGCTTAAGGAGAATTATTATTAAAAGTCATTATTATCATTACTTACAAGATCTAATTTTGCAATCCTTTCCAGCTCCCGTGGTAGACCTTGCCAAAGCAGAGCAAAGCAAAGGCACATCTGCCCCGAAGCTGGTTGAGAACGGCAACCACGGCCTTACTGCTGAAGAGATCATGCAGAAGAAGAGAGAGGAGTTCTTTCGCAAGCGTGCAGGGGGACCTGCTGAAAAAGTCAGGTGAGAGATGAAGTTGAATATTGCCTTTTCTGAAGACAATTCAGGGGAACCTTGAAAGTTAGAATTACATTGTCAGTCTGTTTATTTCACTGTAATGCCATCTATCTATCGTCTACCACAAAATCGAAATCTTAAAAACAAAGCACAAAATCTAAATTAAGCTCTTCAACTCACTAAAATATTGTTCCTTGGCAACAAGATGGCACAAAAGCAATACTATTTTTATATTAGCAGCCTGAGCAAATAGGTGAGTTTTCAGCATAAATTGCATTAAAAAAAAATCAGCTAGATTTGAATTTGCAAATGTGAGGTTTACAACTTTTTGTCGAACTCTACCAAGTCTTCCTGTATTGCAGTGTGAATCTTGATTTAATAACGTATGCCATTAATTGATCTGGTGATGTGTTGTCTTACTGCTAGTAAGTCTCCTAAGCCTCAAAAGCCCAAGGAGAAACAGAGGCGTGTTTGGGACATGGGTGGCAACAGTACCAAGGACCTGGACTATAGTGACAGGAACGGAGAGAGTTCCCCTAATGGTTGTGACCAAAACCAGGATGCACCTATTGATCCTGTATGTATCAACTCTACCCCTGAAAGATGTTTACTAGTTAAATGAACACTGGACCTAACGTTTAAATGTTTCAGGGGATGCAACTAACACCCATGATTGGAGATTTGCTGTCTGTGGAATGTGATTCCAGTGACGACAATGAGGAGGAGGAGGAGGAAGAAGAGGAAAAAGTGGTTGTAAATGCAACAATGAAGTCAAGGTACGACTGGTGAGCTTTTAGCACCCACTGTAAGGACAATATCACAATTTTGTATGAAAAATGTTGTCAGTGCCAAGAAGACTGGCGGCTTTGGCGGCATGTTTGGCATGCTGAAGGGCCTGGTGGGCTCCAAGAGTCTGAACCTGGAAGACATGGAGCCAGTTTTAGAGAAGATGAGGGAACACCTCATTGGTAGGAGATCGACACCTTTCTCCCACTCTCATCCTATTCATTGATCACTGATGGGTCATCATTGTGGTTTTCTCCCTCACAGCAAAGAATGTAGCAGCCGAAATCGCCTCACAGCTTTGTGACTCTGTAGCCAAAAAACTGGAAGGCAAAGTCATGGGCACCTTCACCAGTAAGCCAACCGGCCTTTCTTTTTTTAGTTGTTTGGTCTTGTATCACAGTAAATTGGTGTATTTGATCCAAATTTTTCTGTGTGTGTAGCTGTTGCCTCAACAGTAAAGCAGGCCCTGCAAGAGTCGCTGGTGCAGATTCTGCAGCCCAAACGCAGGGTGGATATTTTGCGAGACGTCATGGAGGCGCAGAGCCAGAAGAGACCTTTCGTCATTACCTTCTGTGGGGTCAACGGGGTTGGAAAGTCCACCAACCTAGCAAAGGTGAGTTTTCAGTGTGCAGATTGAATGAAATTGAAATGCAGATACATGTAGCGAGAGATTTGTGTTTGACTGTTTATCTCGGTCAATATATCGCCGAATGAGATTTGTGAATGTGGCTATGAATTCACGTTCACATTACCCGCTCCTGGTACAGATCTCATTCTGGCTCATTGAGAACGGTTTCACCGTGCTGATCGCGGCCTGCGACACGTTCCGCGCCGGAGCGGTGGAACAGCTGCGAACTCACCAGCGCCGCCTGAACTCGCTGCACCCTCCGGGAAAGCACAGAGGCCGAACGATGGTCCAGCTCTATGAGAAGGGCTATGGGAAAGATGCAGCTGGAATTGCAATGGAGGCCATTGCCTATGGTAAGACTGTGTTGTTGTTACTGTTTTTTTAACATTGACATCTCACCCCCTGAACACATCTGATGGACATGTAATTGGTTATTTACCCAACATGTAATAAAAGTCTAAACAAATTACTACGCTACATCATATTTTACTTCCAGCTCGCAACCAGGCTTTTGACGTGGTGCTGGTGGACACCGCGGGGCGTATGCAGGACAACGCGCCCCTCATGACAGCCCTGGCTAAACTCATTGCTGTCAACATGCCTGACCTCGTGCTGTTTGTCGGGGAGGCTCTGGTTGGCAATGAGGCAGTCGATCAATTGGTAAGTCCACCACACCTCTGAGATGAAGTCATGCCTTTTTAAGGGAAGCAAAATTAATGTATTCAACTTAGGCCACGGTGGCCTTAAAACTAAAGATAACCAACTATAAAATGTTAATATATTTTATTTTATTTGAAGTTCCAACAGAGGGCAGTGTTTCCCCCTGATCAACTATCCTAAAAACTGATAAGTGCCATTTGTACTTATGAACCTCCTGTTTTTGGCTCATCAGGTGAAGTTCAATCAGGCTCTGGCTGACCATTCGATGTCTGACAAACCTCGCCTCATCGATGGCATCGTGCTTACCAAGTTTGACACCATAGACGACAAGGTGTGTTCAAATGCGCTTGACTATATTTGGATTGAATCAGAACGTTTGATGCACCGTCTTTTCTCTTTCACAGGTTGGCGCGGCAATCTCCATGACTTACATCACGGGCCAGCCGATCGTGTTTGTGGGCACCGGGCAGACATACAACGATCTGCGTAGTCTCAACGCCCGCGCTGTAGTCAGTGCCCTGATGAAGGCTTAAAAAGGCCGCACACTTTCATCTTTGTTGTTGGACATCGCGAGGAAGCCAACACTATAAATTTGCCGTGCTGCCAAGAGATGCTTGAGCCCCTGCTAAAAGCGTGTGCTTGCCACCGTCCTTCTGTGCTGCCCGATCATGTCCCAATTTTCTGCCCATGCCACCATTGTCCCAGCTTCAGGCCCGCGTGCAAGAGACAACGGTGCATTTGAAAATCACACGACCGGAAGAGCCTCCCTTTTTCTTTGACACTTAAGGATTTTGGCCAAATTGACAAGTACCTCATTATCCACTTGAGTTTTGAATTGCTCCCGACTAATGGACCTGTTTACCAAGTAAGAACTAGTTAAAAAAAATATATTTGGTATTTTGTCAGTCACCCCCCACTCACCTAAATAAGGTCAGCTTGACAGCAGCTGCCTGTGCAATGCTTAGTGACCATAGTGCCTATTTGTCTCCTGTTGTCATGGTTACCTCTCACATAAAGCACACACGGAACTACAGAAATCCTACTCAAGAGGAAAAGATGGGCGTTGGATTTGGTTGACGGAATTGGATTTAAATGTAGTTCTACATTGTCTAAAGTGAGCCATGCAGCCTAACAGATCGTTTCATCAAGCCCACCATGCAATTTGAAAATCAAATCTCAGAATAGTAACTGTGATGAGAGGCCCTTAAACATTTAACCCAAAAATGCATGACATAATAAACATTACTTGGACTGTTCAATCATATTTCTTCCCCCATAAATGCACTTTGGCCCTTGTAAGGAAAGAGGTTCCCCATCGCTGCTTTAATGGATGGATGATGTTTGTTCAAATTTAAGCAGTACTGTACTGTTTTCCTTACCAGCCTAATTAATAATTGAATCACCGGATACCCAGAAATACTTTTGTAAATTAATAATTTCTGCAACCTGTTTCTCCAAGAATGGTTATTTCTGTTTTCCCATGGGTTTCTTAACTCATTTATAGGGGGAACTCGGCCAAACATCTCCCCCAATTTAACTTGCAGTAATGCAATATTATTTGGGAATCTAAGGTTATTTGAGCTAATTTATGAGAATGTAAACATTTCTAAATAAAGCTGCTGTACGCAGCATGCATTTTGAAACTGCCTCTGCTGTTACCCCTGTTTTTTATCAGACTGAACAACACAACACAATGGGATACCAAAAGCTTTATTTTGAAAATAGTACTTATAAATACTATATCATAAACATGTGAGACCTTTCAAATACAAAAGACTTACGACAAAAAACGTCTGCACCGGAGTGGCTAATTACAGGACAACGCCTTGCAAAAAAAGAACACAATTGGAATTGTCTGTGACATATTCATGCCAGTCCTGTACGCAGTACCGTGCAAATGAAGAATTACCCTTTTCTAGTGTGTTACATGTGGCAAACGTCAACCTTGTTGAATGTGTGGACCCCATCACATGTGCATGATTGCACTAGAGAGCAGGTGTAACATGAAGATTCCCTTCCCATACAAGCCAATGTGATGACTCATGAGCGATCACAGTTTACGAGCTATCAGTTAACCATCAACAGCATACATACTTTTTTCTGGAGTGTCGCAAACTTCCATTTAGCTTCCCTTTTAAATAACCATGTAAAGAAAGAGACATAGGTTGGCCACAATGTTATGTTACGCAAACAGCTACTGTACTTGCAACAGACTGATGATCCCTTGTTGGAAGGAAATGCAAAATCAAAAAAAAAAATAAATAAAAACACAATAGTCTGTGGCAATGAAGAAGACAACATGGGGAATTTCAGTGAAGTTATTAAACAAGCCACCTTTCATGAATGCTACCATATCAGCTGAAAGTACGAGAACATCAGCAGTTCTTTTGACCCTGGACGAGCAAAGAGACTTTTGACTTTCTAGCCCTTCCAACATGCAGGAAGAGAACAGTCTCTTGTTTGCTGCAGTGGAAATCTCGTATGTGGCCACAGCTTGATGTCAGCGAGAAGAAGCTTTCAGTCCTTAACCTTGAAGGAGGTATTCTGAGTGTTAAAGCCGTTCCGTTGCCCCCACCCCCCATTTTAAAACCCTGGAAATACAGACAGAAAGGTTGTACGGTAAAATAATGTAGGCACATCACTAAAGTCATCAATCAAAACATAAGTACAGTGGACTTGACAGTCTTGTTTCTAGAAAAATCATCAAAACCATCATGAATGACGCCATGTGCAAGAATGATCAAAATGTGTCTTCAGCTCAGTGAGTGAGCCAAGCAATTGATCAATTTCGCTTCATTAAACAGGGCACTTAATTCCTCCAACACTAAAAATTTCCTGTCGGCCAGGCGTTTTCAGAATGACTTAATTGCATTTTAGTTTTAATCTGCAGTTTTGCCTTTGTGTAAATCAAGCCAGCCCTAGGGGTGAGTAACACCTAACATGCTCTGGAATATACCAAATTCTAACGATAATAATGACCTAATTTTAGTCTGCAGAGTCAAAACACTTGACAGAACTTCTCGTTGGGTGATGGAATAATACAAATAGTGTAGATGCCTTTGCCCTAAACCTAACGTAATGTAAAGGTTGTTAATTCGTATCCATCAAATCACATATGAACACTTTACCTTACCCCAGTCATTTGTTGAAACCTCTCGAAAGCAGATCTCGTTGGCCAGTCGCTCTAAGTACTCGGGCAGGTCCGAATACTCGTCCCCGTAGGAAATGACCTTGATGCCCTTGTCCAGCATGTTGTCGCGTAGTTTCTTGAACTCCCCCACATCCTCGCGCCGCACAAGCATGAAGTGCTCCAGGTCAGACTTGTGTTTGACCGCTTCCAAGAACAACGCCTGGAAGGTTGTGTCGTCGACGGTGCGCCCGCAGCCCAGGAAAACAAACGATTTGGTCTCGTACAGCTTCTGAATCTCACGCTGTGGAATCCAGTGGGAATATGCGTTATTGTTCTTAAATCACTTCGTACGTAGCAGACATTTTCAATATAGCAATTCCATATTGCTGTCTCATCTATTGCAGTGATTGCACAACACAGTATGCCACGAGAGATTATTCAGTTTTACTTTTATTTATTCACAAAAAGTTATTGTACTACAAATAATAATTATATTCTAAATCTATGACAGCCATGTCCTTTCATAATTAAATATTGTCAGAAGGTACAATTAACCGTGCTTAGCTTTGTGTTCACAAACGCACACCGAGTAAACATCTTTTTCAGTTCAGTCAATGTTATTTGCCGTGTGTCAAAAATCCACTATTGACACATCCTATAAAAAAGTTATTAATATCCTATACAGAAGATTATACGCAAGATGACACGAAAGCATTTCATGAAGTGCCTCTACTCATTTCAGATCCATCTATCAAAACCCACAGGGGTGAAAACACATTTTATAGTTGGCATACCTATGTCTCAATTGGAAATAATCCTTTGAACAAATTCACTACACCTCGGGAAATCCTGGTGCTGCCACTGGGGAGTTGTATTTACCTTTTACGACATGTTTTTTTTTTTTAACAACATTGAATGGCTCAGTTGACATCCGCAAAACAGATGTGGCAACTGTAAAGTTGTTTAAAGTAGAAACCAATCCAAACATGTTTTACAATGCCATGCCGAAAGTGTCCTCCAGAACACAACGCCTCTTTCGACTACACCTCCCTGATGTCCTTAATAGTGGAAACAAGTGACAACGTTCTGAAGAGAAAGGTTTAATCCCATCACTTTTGTTTTAATGAACCACGTGTTCATAACATGTGCTGAATCTGTCGGGGAAAGAAAAATCATTGGAGCTGCACTTTCATGGAACATGTAGCTGTAGACCAAATTTTTATGGGCTCGACAAAATGTAGATATTTTAATTTAATAACATTGCATTCGTAAAAGGGTTACCCCTAATAGATGCACGGTACTGTCTGCGGCGGCCCCCCCGTCCGCAAAAATAGGGTAATCTAACACTCACCATGACCTCCGTGTTCCTCAGAACATTCTGGTAGCCAGCGGGGTGCAGCACAATGCCACACGGGTTGGTGTAAACGCCATGTATGTGTAGAACACTTAACCTTCGCTTCTCCTGAGCCCACTCCAACACCTGCCCACAAGGAAGAACACACACATTATATAGTCCACTGCACACCATCCTGTTCTGACTGGGTAGGGAGGAAGTGGCAGTAAGAGGATATTAAAGCCCTGATGGAGACATGACATAAATACCACAACTGAGAGGCACAATGGCATGTCTCCGCCAGGAAACTTCTTCATTTGTATTTTATGATTATGGGACATTTATTTTACATGCCTGGAGCACTGATAAGAAATAATAGCACAATTTGGTTGCGCAAAAGTGTGCTTCCGCTTTAGGTTCTGTTTTAACCTGAAAGCAAATAGAGTCAACAAAGTAAAACAAGACTCAATCGTCCCCCACATGTTCCAAACAGAAGGCTATTTCAGGTGTGATCATTATCTATTGGGCCAATATTGACCTAAGAGCAACTTGACGAGAAGGCCGTCACGGCGACTAAAAGCAGAAGATAACACTTTGTTTAATTTGAGTTGTAATTAAATAATTTACAATGCTTTGGTATTTCAAGGTTGTCATTTTTTTTACAAACTATCTGAGTCAGGCCTGGTAGTCATTGCTCACGTTCACACTCCAGTGGACCTTGCTCTCCTTTCAAATTGCTGACTGGCTTTAACTTGCCTCGACTGTTCAATCAATACGGCAGCATAATGCAAACAGGAACCTTTACCTTTTTCTCGTCGGTCAGATCCAAAGACTCCAGCTTCGTGCCTTGGTGGGCCGCGTAGATCTCCAACAGGTTGTCGAAGTTGGTGGTGAGGACCAGAGCGCCGCTCTCCATTAACTGCAGCACGGAGCGCAGTAGATGTTTCCCGGCATGCTCCATCTTGCACTCTAAATCATCGAACACCTCGTAAAGGCAGTCCTTGAAGAATGTGGACCGCACATTGCCCGTTCTCTGAAAACAATACACATTGTTCACAATTGTGGTTTAAAAAATAATAATAATAATTAAAAAATAAATCACTGCAGACTGTCAACAACAAAAAAAAAATATTCAATGACTAGAAAAGAAAGGCAATCTCCAAAGCTTTACAGCTCGAAAACTTTGTGGTTTGAGAAAATCTCTGAGGAAAATTTCAAATGTCATATATGCAGTATGTAAGACATTGAACTGTCACGTGTGAACTGCATGTTAAGCTCATTGAAGATGCTAAATTGATGATAGGTGAGAATGTTTTTTTTTTTTCTTCATGTGCCCTACAACTGGCTGTCAACTAGTTCAGCTTCTTGCCACAAAGTAGGCTGGGATAAATTCCAGCTCACCCATGACTAATGAGGACAAGCAGGATGAAAATAAAACGCATGGACGGACAATTTACCGTTAGTAATTACTGTTTTCAATTTCCACTTGTATGACAGTAAAGAATGGAGTGCTCTTAAAATCACACACGACCTCCCATACATCTTCAAACCATTCACAAACATGTTGGAAACTAATTGGATTAAACTTGAGTAGAAGGTGGTACTTATCTCATCATGTGATCCAAACCAAGGCTGCGTCAAAAGCCTCTAGATAAATTTGCAAGACACTTGTCAACTCGCCGGAGCATAATCGCCCCCAAAAATATTTTGAGCGCGCACAGCGCTAACAATCTCTCATTTATACTGGGATCTGTGTTCCTGCTATTTTGAGGGATCTCTGATGACGTAATCAATCTGCATGGAATCTAAAAATAGTGAACCTTTGTGCTTTGCTCTAGTGACACCAAGGTGATCTGGGCACAGGAAGACGCTCAAGTCCGGGAGGCGGACTTGCCGTGATTACCAAACTAATGGGCTAAACAGCTTGATTCCTTTTCCACAGAAAGAAACCCATTATCCACATCTAGTGTCTAAGACCGCCAACCTCACTGCTGGGTCATCAGGCCATCAGAGGATTTAGGCAAACACCAAATAAAGCGCAAGTAAACAAGTTGACCTCTTAAGTCAACAGAATTAACTGGTTTCATTGGGACTTGCTTTGTATTCACTGCACCTTTGCCTCAAACGATTTAGTAGAGATAAAGTGTTTTTCATAGTTGGGAAATTCCAGTCAGAAGACAAAATGACACACCCATGGCTCTGTGTGGGCAAAAATAGAATTTTAAAGTGGTTC
Source organism: Idiotropiscis lumnitzeri (assembly GCF_059441095.1). NCBI lineage: Eukaryota > Metazoa > Chordata > Actinopteri > Syngnathiformes > Syngnathidae > Idiotropiscis > Idiotropiscis lumnitzeri. Next base: position 10,147,718 of record NC_142397.1, on the reverse strand, counting down.
AAAGTTACTGCGACCGTTTGGGTGATGGGTTGTTCCACGTCAGATCACTCTCAGGGGTTTAGGAGCTACGGCCCGACGAATTTGGAAATTATGGGGCAAAAAGGGGCGTGGCCACCTCCCCTTGAACCCTTTTATCTCCGGAACAACTGGGTCAATCTTTGCACAACAGGTATTTTTGAAAGGAGAATTCAACAAGAAATCCAAATCTGCAATAATTTAGAAGATCACCATTCACAAGTGCACCAAGTCCAAAATCTGTTTGATTAATCCCATTGGGTGATCGGCATGGAACGACTCTCAGACAATAATGAGTCGTTGGGATGATTACAGAACTCCCAAAGTGGTTCTTGGCCGAAATTAGTAACAAACTCATGATCATTTTCCTGCGACCCTTGTTTTAATCGCAGCAAAAATTAAAAGGGGAAGTCAGGTCAAACATTTTCTTGACAATAAAATATTCTATGCAAAACACGGCATCATGGCACGTGCTTTTCTGTGTTTGAGCAGTGATTGGTTGTTACCTGAGCACCGAGTCATTTTCAGATGACAGGAAGTGGCAAATTGGCCACAACACGGTCGGATTTTGATGCTTAATTCTTATTCCTTAAAGGCAATATTAATCAGAATGCCGTTTTACATTAATGGGGGCACACTGAATATTTTTTAATTGACTCCTCCTTTATGAACAATATTTGTCTTTGAGCATTTTCTCATTGCTTACCCTCATTTTACCTGAAACAGTTTTTTGCAGACTACGTAAATCCCATGTCCAAGTGGGTCAAACTGCCGTGTTAGTGGATTTTTTTCAGGATATTAGCATTCTCACATAGTTCTTACAAAATCCAAATCAGCTTCATGATGATATTCCGACAGCGATGTCGAGTTGGCCACAGAAAGTTTTCGGCTGAAACGAGCCTAAGAGGGCATTTTCAGTTTTGGTCTGCAAGGCTTTTGTCACCGCAACAGCACGACCAAAACGACCACGATGTTGTGATGACACAAGCATGCGCCGACGGCCCACCGAACTGAGTATAAAAGTGTGGAAATTAGCCCTGAGCCTAGTTGCTGTTTATTTTTCCAGTTCCATTTTCTTCCACGTACTGTACTAGTTCCAAATACAAACGCAAACATCACTTGTAATGTGTATGGAATGCAGCCGTGAGGTGACACGCATGTGCAAAACAACACAATGTCATGGAGTGCAGTGTTTACGGAAGTAAATATGCTCCCACGTGTGCCCAAATCCATTTGAGAAAATAGTAGTCTAATTCCTACAAAGTTTTAGAAAAATGTGGTTGTTTCGGCGCAGTAACTGTCATCCAGTGTGGTTAAGTCATTTAAGTGCTACGCCAAACAGGCCAGTCACTCAGCTAAATACATGTGTTCATATCAAAATAACCAAAGAACGATAGAAACCGAGGATAAACTATTTACGTTAATTTCCTGTCATGTCCTGTGCCGCGTAGTTCCTCGAGCACCTCCTGATTACCAGTACTACTTAGCACATCGCGGCCAGCCACTCACAAAAAAAAAAAAACAAGCTGATATGGGCTCGGGCTGAGAGTCACATCAAGACAACAGTGATGGGACTAAAAACAGGAAGACGCAACCAACCGAAATGGAACCAGTAAAAGCGGTGAACATGGCTTAACAGGAGCAACATTTCTGCTCAGTCATCCACATGACTGCTGGCAACCATGTCCAACTTCCATGAGACTGAAACACTCTGGAGATAAAAAAGGAACACAACCTGAGTCTTTCTTCTAAAATGAGTCAATTTATTTCACGGTGAATTCAGAAAAGTTAGTTTTGCCTCATCACGGAGTTTCTTTCGGAGGGGGTGGTGGGGGGGGATTATGTTGCAAAAAATATAGTTTTTTCTTATTGTGTAATACGTTGACTGAGTCACATTTCATGAGTTGGATGTCCAAAATTAGTCTGACACTGAAGGCATATTTTCCTGAAAAACTGTTGACAATTTAAATATAACTAAATTAAAGAATACATCAAGTTTTTTTTGGGAGGGGGGGTTGCCACACCACATCATATTTGTGTGCTGAACTGGAGGATGTCAAAAGCAATTGCAGATGGCACTAATGGCATAGGAATTGCCCGTTTATCAGTCTTGCAATTAAAATTATAGTGTGCAAGGTGTTTGACTGTTGCTTTAAATAAATGCAAAGCTGCTGGTTTGTGTTATTTCTGTGTTGTCGCTACAGCAAACAGGTCTGCACCACACAGGATTGAAAAGAACAGGGCAGATAAAGCCATAAAGTGTCACTTGCTCCCTTTAGAACAGCAAGCTGAGGGGCTGACGGAAAGTCATTTCAAGTCAGTGTCAAAAGTGCGATGAGACATGACTAACACTGGAGGCAAATGCGATCAGGACCCTCCCATCTGCTGGCAATTCCTCCAGGGCAGACTGTTCCAATAGGTAAAGGAAAACAAAGTCGTATGAGTGCAGGTGTCGCTTGTATCTATTTTTGTAATGTAAGTCCGGAGTATTTTGGAAACTCTACAATAGAGTCTCCCTGGGTTTGACAGGTGAATGGAAATTTTGTTTACGGTTTGAGTAGGTTTCCAACCTTGTTGAGTAGATATTTTCCAAACGGAAAAGAAATACGACTGGGTAATGCATTTATAGATGGTAAGAACTCAGGTTCACCATTCATGTTGCGTAACACGGGGATGCATTTGTTTACATGCCATTTATTAGGTCTGTGCATGAATCGGTGGATTCAAATTGGGAATCGAGTGGATGTGTAAAAATCAGCTAATCCGAACTTTCCGACGCCAATCAGAATAGATCTTAGAATATTGTTTTGGGAGCTCACCATGTGTGACGCATGTATGGTGCAGAGGCACACGACTTTGAAGCGACACGGCGGACGGGAAGTTAGACAGCTAATGAGCAGTAAATGAAATGGTTTATAGCTTTACTGTCAATAAAGTCGATCTTGGCGTCGTATCAACACCTGTCATTACTGGCCGTGCTATGGCGAGAACTCATGATTTAAGTATGACATTTTTAACCTAAAAAGAAAAACTCATTTGTTGGACTATGGAACATCTTAACTTCGAAATAGTACAAGGAGTAACAATTCAATCTAATTCTCAAGTGATTCGTTGCTGTCAACACAAATAGCGAAACGAGGATTTAGAAGGAGATTCCAAGCCTTACCACGCTTTCATGTCGACCGTTATCACTGAACTTTTAAAGTGAGAACTTAGAAAAACAAGTTACTGAAACCGTAACAAATGTCAAACTTATTCATCATGCCTTAACTAAACTAATAAACAGCTAAACTAACCAATTATCTCCGCATGTGAGATTTGCTGTTTCTGTGGCTTTTGAATGTGTGTTTTTTTGTGTGTCAGAATGGCAAGCGTAGACAAATCACACCATTTAAACATAGAACGAGAAATGGAACTTGGCTGCTCAGTAGAATAAGGCTAAAGCAACAATACAAGATCAATAATATAACTGTACTGCTATTCACTGTTAGTGTAGAAAGTCACGTCACCTCCGAGTACAAGCCGTAATCTCCCTCCCTGCCACCAAATCAGAGATAATGGGGAAAACATTTTAATAGAGGTTAGCTTCTTTCAACCTTCAATAACCCTACAGACAATGTTTTAAGTAGTATTTGAGGTTAACCACTGTATGATAAGGCCATACCAAGTCTAACTATATACAGTTAGGGAAAAAAAGGGAAAAAGTACTGAACAGCAAGACCTTTTGTTATGCCGCAGTAAATTCAATGGAATAGATCTTTTTTTTTTCCCCCTGCCATCAGCAAAAAAGAAAAATACACTTTCTGATCCTCACATGTTCACTGAACGTCGACCATGGTGATGGTTTGAAGTTTTTATTTTAAAGAACAAACTGTACTACTTTCTGGGCTGTTTGTAGAGCAGCTCTATCTATTTCTACAACATTTGAATCACTGGCAATAGCAATTGACAAGTACATGAAACCAGAGGCTAATAGTTATGTGGAAGTTATGACTGAGCAGAGTGGAAAGGACAAGCAAAGGGAAATTCTAAAGATGATGCCTTACCGGGGAAAGTTTCTGAATTAGGTCATGGGCCACGTGCACCAAATTTTTGTCTTCCTGCATGTGCTTTTGGAAACGACGGCTCTCCTCTTCTTCTAATAAATCAAAGTCATTGGCGGCATCCAGCAAGGCCTGGATGAGGCCTTTCCAGGAGCGGAGAGCAGGGACCTGTGGGGCCACGGCTGAGCTTATTCCTGTGCCGATCACCAAGACAAGCTCAGGGGCATGTTTTGTCTTCAGGCTGGGCAGCAGCTTCCTTTTGGACACAGATAATATGCATTCCATAAAATAGAGCTTTAAAGAATCACACCGCTGAATTACATTTGTGATCACTGTCGGGAGTAACAAGTTAGAAACAGTAATGCAGTTATTTGCTTAACTTGCATTATTTTTTTTTTTTTTTAATTTGTATTCTTCAGTCAATCGCATGGCAAAATAACCATTCACAATTACAGCTTCGGACAATTTAGAGTCTTCAGTTAACTGAACATGCCAGAACCAAAAAAAATATATATGGGCGATCTGCTTTTGTTAAAGAATGGCAATTTAGTAAAGCTAAATATCCCACTCAGCAAGTCTCCAGTTGCTTTGGTGAAGAAAATCAAAAGTAACACAAAAAGCAGAGTTTTACAAATCACAGTTCTGCGGCAAAATATAATATGAGGTGTGTCAGACAAACTCCAAAATTGGTGTCGCAAAAAATATAGTTCAAATCAAAACTACAAATGGCTAGTATTTACTTTTGAAATCATCCACCTGGACTGTATCGCTCGCCTTTTGTAAAAGGCGACTGAGCATCATTCCCACCTTGCGCCATTTTCCAATTGTCCTAAAGGAACAAACCAAACCAATCCTCCGCATTTCAGTCGTCATAGACACTTTGCTGTCATCCACATCTTCAAAACAGACAACCGTCTTGAGCTTGGGAAAGGAAAAAAACAAACGAAAAAAAAACCCCACAAAGCCAGGTTCGGTGAGTAGGAAGGTTGTTCCAACATGGCAATGCTGTTCTCAGCAAGGAACGGTCTTGGATGCTCAGGGCATTGTGAGCACGAGTGTTGTCATGGTGAAGCAGCCTTGCCACAACTCTCGCCTCTTCTCATGCACTGAGCAAACAACGCAGGATCTTTGTGCTGGTAGACCGTCTGGCCCACATTGCAGGGGAGAACTCCTAGTTGGTAGTTTGAGTTTCAAACTTTTTTTTTATCACTTTTGTAACAAAAGCCCTGGAAATTTTCTGACACAACCCATATACATAGAGTATAAACATATACATATATCCACACTGTATTTAATTTGCTTTTCAATGACCGAGTGTTGACTTAGGAGTGTTTTAGAACCATGAACAGTGTGCACCATGTCATGTGCTTACCTAGGCTTCTTTCCATTTGAATCTGCATCCTGTGAATCAGCTGCAGTTCGTTTCTCAGTTTTCACCGCAACAACAGAGGCCATTCAGCACCTGGAGCCACAAAAAAAAAACAGTCGGTGCCATACCAAACAATAAACACTTGCAACTTTTCCAATTACCTCACTCGCGCCGCAATGGCTTTTAGGACTAAATTGTAAACGGAATGGTGTACAGTGGAGTTTCCCAGTCATGATACAAACAGGAAGTACAATGTGAGCGCATCTTCTGTAATAATGAGCCCCATGCAGGCCCGAGTCAATCAGCCAAACGACTGTCGTTTGAGTCATCCCATGTAACAAGACGAATATAATTTTTTTTTGTCAACGCTCTCATCGGCATGAAAATGACTCACCTTTATCTATAAGGGAGTAGGCGCCCAACGTGTTTGAAAGTCTGCTAATCTTCGGAGAACTCCCAGCTCAGCGAGTAATACTGCCTGCAATCTCGTTTTTTGTTTGTTAGTTTTTTTTTAATCGAAAAAGTCCACGTCGTCAAGTATTTGTAACAACAATTGACGGACTAAACCCGGCTTTCAAACTGACAAAGCAACAAGCTAACTTACTGCTGTAGTCCAACACAACTGTTGCTAAAGCTGTCTTTCTAACCTTGTTTAAAAGGCACAGGAACTCGGGTTAACTCGTCATGCTGAACGCAGTCTGAACGATCCTTCGCAAATGGCATGCAAACGAGAAATAAAGTTTGGACTACGCGGAGGCTGAACACTTTGTCCAATGTTGAAGTTTGTGTGCTGCTGGAGACAAGCGAAGTGGTGGTTGAAGTCGCCGCCTGTGGCGATTCTGCTCCTGCTTATCTTATGATGCCTTCAGGTACTGTTCGGATAATAAACAATCTGGTTTACTGTGCCGTATAAGAAATAGGTCCATTAGAAAAGTATTACCATCATATCGACATGTAAGACTTTTCTGAAACGTTTTTAATCACTCCAACGACGTTGAAATAATTCACAATAGTGTTTTACTTCAATGCACTTCTATTGTCCAAACTTTAATAAGCATTTGAAAGCAACACTATCCAACACACGCAACCAAATATGTGACGTCAAAAGGGAAGAGGCAGGTGGCCTCAATTTGTATACACCCACTGTACATAAATAAATAGTGTTTATTTCATCTCCTCTCGGATTATCTTAAATAGCATACGGACCTTTACCCCTTGTGTTTAGTCCTGAATTAAGTCCTTTATTACATAACTGAAAACGTGTATTTTTAGTCACTTTGAAAAATAATAACGACCATTTTCAATCAACACTTCTGAAATGGAGAGCAACTATAGTTACTCTATATACCATTTTCCCGATACAAGTTGATGGCAACGAACGAGTTCCAGTTGGATGCCAAATTTCTTATTTCTTTTTAGTTTAAAATAGCCTTCCTTATAAGTACAGTGTGTATAATTTCGTTTCGTCTTGCTGTATTCGTGTTTAATAGACGTTTGGAGCATCTCAGGGGAAAGGCCGATTGAGAGACTTAGCAGAGGCCGAGGACGCAATGTTTTAGGACAGCGTCTACTTCATATTCAAATTGAAGATGTGGCGAGGCTAAAGGCACTGAGGAGTCACTTTCCAGACTTCTTTTGGTGGTCAGCTCTTCCCATCTTGCTTTAGCACTAACATAAACTGCCTGTTGTATAGCCATAAGACCATAAAATTACAAATAAACAATATTTGCTTATATACTTTTCAAATGTATTGTTGTGATCAGTGGAGGGTATTTTGTCAGACTGACTGTCTGGTCTGTCAGTCCGTTACTGATGGACGCTTGTTTTGCTGACACAGGAGCCTATCCCAGCTATCTTCGGGCAGTAGGCGGGGGACATCCTGAACTGATTGCCAGCCAATATTCCGAAAAATACGTAGCATACCTGCCACAGTTTTACATAGTCACAGGTGCTTCTATTCTACAGACGAATAATGAGCTGGAGTTACAAAATGACGTTTTTCCCATTTGGTTGGTTCAACATGTAAATGGCGTTACGCTGCCATCTACTGTTGTGAAACCAAACGTTAATATGCTGAACCTGTGACCCGACCTAGGATAAGCACGGGACCCGACCTAGGATAAGCGCGAGACAATAGCTGGATGGTTCATCAAAATCATGCAAAACTATGCCAATAGTTTTTGCATTAGTAAAAACAAAAGTCGAGCTTGTCTTATTTGCCAGTTTATTCGATAATTTAACATCCACTTTTTTGTACACTTAGACAAAATCCCTTCTAACAGCAGCAATAAACATGTATTTGTCTTGCGAGCAAATTGTTAACATTTATAGTGCAATACATAAGATTTAGAATGTAAAGCAGGAGTGGGCGAGAACATTTGATCTGGCCTGCTATGCAATTCTAGAAAGATGTCTAAATCCTCAGAGAAAGTGCTCTAAAAATCCCCAAAACACATAACTCTCAAATGCTCATATTATACAAAAATGAACATGTTTGATTGAGTGCATCATATTTTTTCAAACAATTAATATGGCCCTTGGAGGACAAATGCAAATGGCCCCTGAGATGAAAAAGGTTCCCCAACCCTGCTAAAAATGACATCATTTGTGTATATTATTGGAATATCGACTTATTCTGCAATAAATTATATTTATTGTATTTGAACATCCAAAAGGCATATACTTGAAAGCATTCAAAATATTAAAAAAAAAATTCAGTCTAGAACAGATGTGCCCAAGTCCGGTTCTCAAAATCCCTTATCCAGCCCATGTTTGAAGTCTCCCTCTTCCACCACACCCAATTTAAATGGTCAGCTCAAAAATACTACGGCTTTAAAACATAAAGGCTCAATGTTAATTTCATTACAATATTAAAGGCATTCTGGTTGCATCTAATTACCAAATAAAGAAACCGTTTGCAATATATGCACGTATGTAATTGCTCTGTAGACATTAATTAAGCAAAACATATTACTGGCATTGGGCGGAATCCTCATATCTCCAAAATTATCTCTTTTCAGGAGACCCCAAAAATTGCATGTTTGTTGTTAGCACTGCTTCTTCAGAGAAAGAAGCCATTTTCACCACTTTAGATTGGTCAATTTATTTAATAACATTAGACAGAGATGGAGCCCTCTCTAAAATTTGTTTTGCCTATCAGGACATTGAGAAGTGTGGCTTTGCCCCTCTGACTCTCCTTCCGAGCCTCCCTGATGATGTCCCCGAGCCGGTCTTCGTCCTCACGCCTTATAAGGTACCCTTTACCGCCATAACCATCCGCCACAATGTGATAATCTGCAAACAGGAAGGTGAATAGTCAGAGTCATGTTATGTTTATTACGAACATGCAAATGATGTACACCACATACATGAACAAGCAAAAAATAAAATAAAATCTCTATCAATGGTCACCCCATCCAAATGAATTTGTAATTATAACACGAGAGATGGAATCTACCTGTAAATGCCAGGCCACAAGCTACGTTGCTGCCCAGAATGGGAACCTGTTCTCTTGAAATCTGACTCCAACATGCGTCATTTCCCACAACAGCAATAACCGGTGTCTGTAAAGAGAAGAGAAACACTATTTAAATAACGCATCTCCATTACAGATGCAGGATGCCTTTATTGTACAAACATTAGCATATTTTTTTTTTTTATTGCCTGCCATATCGGTCAGAAAAGATGCCCAGGTAAGCAACAACTCCAACAGATCACCTTCGGGAATGTTGAAAGCAATGGTGGGCAACTTATGTTCAGTGTGACAAAGCACTTCATCACATTTTGACAAAATGAAAGCAAAGTATTTTATTTTTTATACACTTTTAGAGTGGTTTCTTTATCCTTGCACTCATGAAAGTGAAGACTTACATTTATAAAACAGTTAATTTTGTCAATGCCGTGGAACAGATTTCCCCCCCCCGGTTTGATATATGACAATTGTACTCAGAGGTTCCATTGTATTTCAATATGTATTCTAATATAGTCTCGTAGACATGATGATGATGATGAAAGGTACCTTATGTCGAGTGAACGTGTCGAACTCTGCAACACTGTATCCTAGGGAACCGTCACCATAGACGATCCACACCTAAAACGCACAGGAGGTCATATTTCATTCATGAAACGTCACAAGCAGATGGATCGCTTGTTTTCAGCACAGCACCTCGGAATCAGGCCGGCACAGTTTTGCACCTAGTGCAAATCCTCCTCCCACTCCAAGTGTCCCAAAAGCCCCTGTGAGGAATCATTATTCTCAAAATTAACATTTCGTGTAAATTGCAATCCCCGATGAGTTTTTTTCATGTCATGTGAGGTCCAGAAAGAAGGAGCCCACCTGGATCCAGCCAGCGCATGGGCCCCCGTGGCCTCAAGATGTAAGCAGCGCTTCCTACAAAATCACCGCCGTCCGCTACGATGATACTGTCGTCTGACATCTGCTCGTCCAACACGTGAAGAACTTTCAAGGGGTTCAGGTGATGCTCTGTCTTCTCATTGGCTTTAGCCCTGAAAATTAATAAGACAAGTACCACTGCTTCGGCTAATGTAATGCTAATCAACACACTGTAAAGCTGCGGCTCTTATAACACACAAACTATAATAACAATATTTATCGAGCGGTTTTCAAATCATTATTTATTCACTGATTTCACCAAAACAAATAGATGAAATAGAAAATGCAAGCTATTATTTTCCTGCTAAAAGAATACGTAAATTGATCTTGTTATTAAAAAAAATGGACCATCCAGGTTGGGCGATCCCTTTAACATTTTCTCCTATGCTATGATCTTTCAGGGATGCAGAATGTGCAAACTCAACTCAACTGAATTTCTACAGCGCTTAAACAAACGTAGTTTTAAGAAAGTGCTGCAATAAATAAATATCGAACATAAAACTAAATATCATAACTTGATTCAAATTCACGTTATAACATGAATGATGTAATAACCTATGTACTCCTGAACATTTTTTGTCTGACAGTAGTATCCTTCTGTGATAAGTACTAAGTAAAATAGAAAACATTTTGCACGGGCTTCTTACCTATTTATGTTTTCTTTGGTTACATCTCCTGCTTTGAGACTTTGAGGCCATTCTTCTGGACAGCGATGGCCCTTTAACCCTTTGAAAAGTCTGACTAAAAAAGAACCAGCATCACCTAAAATAGAAAAAGATTTTAGAACGGAAAGCATTTGTTTTATAGGGTAACCATAGAGAGCCTGTACCAGAAACAAAACAAATAAAAGCAATAAACAATAGACCTAGAATTCATGCAATTTGGAAATCATTCAAAATTGTCATCAAAAATAAACGCTTCAAGTCACACAAAATGTTTTGTGATGCTACTATTGACAAAGACCAGTGATGGCAAAGGAAAATGCGATGACAACCCTGCAAACCTGAAATCAAACTGGTGATGTACAATGGCAGCAGCATAGCAACAAAATTTGTCCACCCAGTACAATATAGGGGAAAAGAGAAAAAGACAAATAGAACAAGTTTTGATATTGAACAGTTAAGAATGCTCAAAGGTAATTTCAGTGCCACCCCCCCCCCCCTTACTATCATACATACATTTGGATGAGTTTTTCTTATGCGAAAATGCTAGAAATATTGAGTATAGTTTTTAAAAGTTTTAGGAGTGCAGTTAAACCCAGGCAAGTATTTGAATGTGAATGACTTATTTTAAATATGAACAAATTGAAGGTTGACCCAAGTCCCAGAATGGAGTCTGTCTGAATTCAGAAATTCCACTTCATATGACGTAATATATTGTTGGGTTGTTGTGTCAAGAAACACAATGCTAGTGACAAAACAAAGGAAGCATGATCACACCTTGAATTGCTACAGTTGGTTTCCAGAACATATCAGAGTTTTTAAGCAGCTGCATCCTGTCTCTGTTGACAGCGATGATCTTGCTACGTCTGTTCAGAACTTTGCCATAGCCCAAACGGAAGTCGCACACTGTGCCTGCAAAACAAAAAACAAATCAAACTATTTTTTTTTTTTTTTTTTAGAAACACAGCGCTGTCTTTCATATCGTGTGAACTTTGGATTGGTTGCTAAATAAAGAAGATAGTTATGTACAAAGATTACGTTTCAAGATAACCAGGCCATCATAAACTTGTTGAGCCTTATAACGGGAAAGCTCAAGGTCCGCATAAATATGATTCATCATCTGACTAGCATTTGTGAAAAAAACATTTTGCAGAAGCCTATGAAATGAAAATAAATATTGTTTCTACTGTAAATACTCAATGTCTGACCTGCAAGGATCACAACATCGGCCTCCTTCAGAGCATCGCGTCTGTTTTGTCTAATGTGGATTGGGCTGTCTTTACCCAGCATGCCTCGGGACATGCCCCCAAGGAAGCAAGGAATGCCCAAGTCCTCCAAAGCACTCCTGTAATGCCATCAAACTTATCAGATTGGACGATATGTCTAATTGACTTTCACAGAGTAATCTTGCAAAACCAACAGTGAAGCACAATGAGTTTTTCAACAAGAGAATACTTTGGCCGAAAACATTTTTACCTGATCTCATCAACTGGTGTTGGTGGTAGCGTGGCTTGGCTACCAAGGAGGATAACAGGTTTCTTGGCTCGGCTCACCAATTCAATACACTTTTGTACCTAATTTGAATTGCAAATAAATATTCACCTCACTGTATCATATCACTAAGATTAAAAAAAAAATAAACAAACAAACACAAAGCCAAGTGCTGATGTACCTGATCTTCTGTGGCTTGTGGAATGTCAACAGGTAGAGGTGAAACATCTCTTCTCTCCCAGGCACCAGCAAAAATGTTCATGAGGTGGTTGTTAAGGTACCTAGCAAGAATACATAAAGTTTCAGACATCCAGTATAAGTCAATAGATTTTGAAATATGTAAAGTGGAAAGTGGAAACCCTGCATACCCGTGGTTCGGCACCTGCATTTTCACCTATTTGCATCTTCCCCCCCACAATATTTTAAAAAAGCATTTAATTTGAGCCAACACAGATTTTTTTTTTTGTGGAAAATGCTCATCTGTGTTATATCAGCACTTATTCAGGAATTTGCAGCCTTAAGAAGAAAAGGGTCAATATAAAGTTATTTTATTTTTATTTCAATGTAATTATAACAGGCATCAATTATAAATGTGTTCTTTGCACGCCGGACAGGTCCCCACATGCCGTGATTAGGTCCTGATTAGGAAACAAGCACGGTCGAAAGAAATCCAGCACAAAAGCTGTATAAAACATTCTGCCTAACGCTCACTTTTGACAAACTTAATATAATAAAGCTTAAATTGTTGCTGTAATTGGTAGTCATGATGCTAAATAAGATAATCAAAATTGACCATCATTATCTCTATAGAAGCAGAAATGTTGCTACAGCTCCCTTCATCCGCTTGTTAAAGTGTGGTCGGCGAGTCGATGATTGTGCAGGCGACACACAAATGGCACTTAAACTTTTTCCATAACATGGGGAAAAACATACCAGGAGACAATTTTGCCCATCAGGCCTTTGGGAGGGTTCTTAACAGCAAACTCTCTGGACACCAGATGGAAAGGGTAGAGTGTGTCGATGGGGAATTCTATGAAAACGGGCCCGGGTGTTCCAGACTGGGCAACAGCAAGCGCCTTTCTCACAACAGGTACGATTTCTCGGACTGTTCTGATGGAGGCACAGAACTTACAAAGAGGTTTGAACAGAGACATTTGATCAATGTCTTGCAGCGCTCCTCTGCCCTGGACCAACAACAACAAATGACAGAAAAACATTGGTTGTCACATTTCAGCGACAATATGTACATGCATTACATTTTGTCACGATTTAGTATTTGACGGTACCTGAAGAAGCGTACCAGCAGCCCCGCCCATGAGCAACAAGGGTGATTCTGCCATTTGGGCATTCTTCACTGCTGTCACCGTGTTAGTGAGACCTGGGCCAGCAGTCACGGCAGCTACACCAACGGTGCCTAATAGAAAGACAGTTAAAGGACACATCATTAGATACAAGACGTGTTTTAGCTGCAAAATTTCAGCTTTACTCTGAGGATATTTTCATCCAAATCAGGTGACCAGTGTCTTGGGTTGGCCATCCTTTGAATGTAAACAATTCCGTGTCTGATTCGGTTTATCATTTCAATTCCAGTTCCAAACGATTATGATTGTGTGGACAGAGTCATAAATCACGGATGTATAAACTAAAATGATGGCAATTATTTTTCAGTGGCCCCGCAGTGTAGACTAACATTTCACATTTAACACGGCCTGTGTTGTTTGCTGTGTAATTTCACCTCTATCTTTTATTCAAATAAGTTGCACAGGTTGAAGCCCACATTAAAAATGGAAAACGATTTGAAATTATTCATTTCATTCTCTTTTTTTATATCACAAAAAACCCATTTGAACAAGGGTGTGACTTGTGCACCTGAAAGCCTTGCCACGGCATCAGCAGCAAAGACAGCTGTGGCCTCGTGCCTGGTGTCCACGATCCGGATGCCCACTTTCTCGCAGGCCACGAGGATGGGCGATATGTGTCCACCAACCAGAGTAAAGACATACTTGATCCCGTGGGCACGCAGGACCTCTGCCACGCTTTCGCCGCCATGCCGAGGGCTATTTGTCTCAGTCTGTGGGATGTCAATAAGGACAAGATTTGAAAATCTGGATAAGACATTGTGAAGTGATTTACAACAGCTATATCTATGAACAAGTGACTTTCTAAAAAGTCAACTGTCATTGTCAAGCAGCAAGAGTGATGCCCTTTGTGCCACGCCCCAACATGCCAGGGTGAGGTTGACCTTTGTGTTAGAAAGGTATACAAAGTGTAAGACTTCGTGCGCCCGTCTGCACTATATCTTTCAAGTCGCACGTTAAAAGCAATGATTGTTATGATGAAGAACATATATGTGGGGTTATTGGCGTCACTAAAATGACACAACACTCTGGCTGTGTGGAGAATATAATCAACTCGAAAGAAATACTATAAATGAGTTTTGGCACAAGAACGCTCACCTTGTGGAACAACTGGTACAACAAGCCAAGTTTGTAGGCAGCAAACACAAGTCCACCCAAAGAAAAACTCGCAAAGCATCCAAGAATGGTCCCACATGACTCCATACTAATAAGAAAAATGGGTGATTTTGCAAAAACGTAGGGAGGTTAAACTTAAAAAACAACAGGCTAAAGTTCTATCGGCGCTGATCAATGCAGGCTAGGCTAAGTTAACCAGGGGTCTCTACAAACAATTGCCACACGCTCAATATCGTGGTATTCAAGAAGTGCATTCATTATCGAGTTAGCAAATATGTCATTTCATGACGGGAAAGGTTAAGAGAGTGCAGTCGTTTTCTATGACAACTATGTCGACAGTGGAAGGCTAGCTAAACGCACACGGTGAATGTTTGCTTTCAAAATAAATTTCAGACAATGAACAGGAAGCGAAACCTTATTCATTGAAACAAACAGTCGTCAACCTCACAGACAATGTATTTAATGAATTTACATACAGCTTACTTTCTGGCAAATTTTACAGCTATTCATATCACAGAGAAAGAAAGGCTGCAATTTATTTTGAAAGAACAAAAATGGATGCCGGTTAGTAGAATCCGTTCGTTTACTCAAAAAGTGAAGTATCTGGCGGCCATTTTACGTTGCCACTCGTTAAGCACACCTAAATTGAATCCAATGTTCACCTTTCTTTATTTTTTTAACTCGGCAATTTTTATTCTCAGTAGTTTTGGTCCCCCATATAAAACACACCTGTCATAGCAGTGTTTAAAGCGAGAGCGAGGGAGAGGGAGAGAAAGACAGAGAGAGAGAGAGAGAGAGAGAGAGAGAGAGAGAGAGAGAGAGAGAGAGGGGGAATCAAAAACAGTAGGTCGTAACAATGACAGCGCGGGAGACAAGCTAATATGAATCCCATTGGTTCTCCTCAGGAAACGCCCCGTTGAACATGATTGGCTTCTGCACCCAGGTAGGACAGATAGACTTCAGTGTTGCGGTGGTGTTTAGTTAAACCTCTTCGAACAAACTTGATTGTCTTTATTTTGTATAAATATGATACATATTTGGCATGGGCATTTAATCAGCAAAACATACATTGTGTACTTCCCGGATGCAGCAGACAAGGCAGCTGGGCGTTTTGGACCTGGAGCCTATCCCAGCTGTCTTCGGGCAATAGGTAGGGGACACCCTGAACTGGTTGCCAGCCAATCGCAGGGCACACATAGACAAACAACCATCCACACTCACACTCATACCTAGAGTGTCCAATCAACCTGTCATGCATGTTTTTGGATTATGGGAGGAAACCGGAGGACCCGGAGGAAACCCACGCAGGTCCGGGGAGAACAATGCAAACTTCACACAGGAAGGCCGGAGCCGGAATCGAACCCACGACCTCTGCTGTGTCTCACTGTGAGGCCATCGTGCTTTTTGTGTATAATACACACACACACACACATATATTTATATATGTATCGTTTATATTCTTTGCCATGATTGCTTTTCAGCTGTGACAAGTGATGCTTTCCTCTCCAAAAGGAAATAGGCTGAGACACCCATTTAAAGTCATTACGGCAGACTTAATTGTCTGACAAATTAATTCGTCTGTTTGGCTGTGTATGTCCATGGAAACTAATACAATGGCATGGCTCTCTTGGTTAAAGACGCATTTCTTGAAGCAGTTACGTTATTGAGGATTGCAGACAGAAATATGTAATACAGTGACGAGGGTACTGTATTTTTATTGTGGAGTCGATAATAGCCTGTAGGGGGAAGTGTTGTACTGCCATTCAATTTACAACCTCGATGGGTGGATGTATTGCAGAGATGGGAAGCACTTTTGCCATCCGGGGTCATTTCAGTATTTTATTTATTCATATAAATTCTCTGAAATCCATTCTTGGGCATGCGGTACGTCAGTGAACTTTTTTTTTTTTAATTACTGCTTCTGTAAGAGGTTAATTTTGAGATTTATTTCCTTTTTTGTTTTCAAATGCACTCCTCCAAGACCTACATGGGCTGCAGTTTCTTCAACCCTGCTATATGAACATGCACATTGAAATTATAATCCCAAAATGACAAATGTATGATTAATATTATAATATCATTGTGTGCAGGCTTTTTTTTAATCGAGCATATTCAGTTTAGATTACCCTAACAAATTGTTTTAATGGGATAAAATAACTGTTTGTATTTGCAGGTCTGAGTCTCAGTCAGTAAATTCAACATTTTTCTATGAATAATCTAAATGGATACAAAACTGTACACGTGTAAACATTAAAATAATGGATTACTCTGTCTCCACTCAGGGGAAAAAATATTAATATTGTACCATTGTATACTGTAATGTAAATATTTACATATATTTATATATCTATAATAAACATTGCATATGCATATCCCCTTATCAGCCTAACCCAGTCATCTTTTGGCAATATTACTGAAAAAAAAATCTTTCAACTAACCTTCTGGTGTGCAATTCATCCAATCATACTAGTTGTCAAGGAAAGAAAGTGGTTTATTTAATGTGAAAAACAGACTGCTCTTACAATCAGATGAATTAAAGTCTCGGGTCTTGTGACACTTTCAAGTGTTGCTAAGCATAGCCTAACAACAAATGTTTGACACAATTTTACATATTCTACAAAAGATGACTGGGTTTTATAAGACATGCATGGAGGCTATTACAACACACAAATGAAGCTTCACTAATACACACATGAAAATCACTGATGAATCGTTTAGAGTTTTCATGAGGTATTACAGGGAACGTTAATTGCATCTGACAGGCATATCTCCCTGAAAGGACGCATTCATTAGATATTATAATCAAAATAGATTCACAAAATGTTGGAGGTAGGTATTTGTGGAGGAGCTTACCTTGAGGGGAAACGAGTTCCAGGCCATGTTTATTTGATCATAATCAAAACCGATATACATAGGACATGCAACGAGGCATTATGATATTCATACATACATATATATATATATATATATATATATATATATGTATATATATATATATATATATATATATATATATATATATGGTAATGGGAGACTATCACTCCACCACCTAAGCCATGCTGCACCCATAAACACCTTACAGAAGCGCTCGATAGTTTTAGCATGTTTCAGAAATTTAAGTGTCTACATGGCTCTTACATGCATCATTTTTTTTTTTGTTTTCATTTTTTTCTTTTTTTTAAAAAGCCCCAAAATTATTCCGAAAACTCAGATAAACAACGGTGAAAGGTGTGGAAATATGAAATAAAAATCTGGAAAAATCGTAAAATACCCATAACTCAATAATCCGTGGCACCCATTTGGGGTGTGGGGGAGCAAGCATATTTCAGGTTTGGGGAGTGCGCTGGGGCACCAGTATCCTGGCGAGCAATCGGATGCACCGTGCACACTTAAATCAGTCAATTTGCATCCACCCAGCAGACATTTTCACTCTATCAGCGCCATGCGCCATTGAACAAACACTGATTTCCATTTCAAAGTGTTTTTGAAAAGGCAGCTGCATGGATGCTATAGCGACAGCCAAAAACAAATGCCAAGCCTTAATATGTGTCCTCTATTCAATGGCTTGTACGGCCCCGGTACTCCAAGGGTCACATAATTACCGCAGTTCAAGTACTGAATGAAACTAATTTGAAGACGCAGAATACACGCCTTTTATTGAAGTGTCCAAAACTAAAATACACAACAATTCAGTCAATGCGACCTCCAAATTCAAACAAAATCACTCTTGTGATGTGGTGGTTATGTCCAAGTTGTTTAAATTTCAAAGCATTAATTTTTTTTCCCAAAGGCAATAATTTAATTGCATTATTTGGTTCCAAACTGCCGCCATAATAAAGCTGATTACTTATGAAAAATGTCTGCATTCTTGAGTCTTACATACATAAAAGCAAAAAAAAAATCAAAATGTTCCTCTTATTGCTGTTACAAGCTCCCTTTTTTATGGTGGCTTCACAAAAAATGACCATGGTTTGACTTATGGGTTTTATTTTTCCAAATAAATGATGACTGTGTTCGTCTTTGCCCTGCAGTTTGCCCCCACCTCTCGTTATAAATCGCCAGGGATCGTCTACAGACACTCGCGAGCCTAATGAGGATAAGCTGGACAGAAAATGGACGGATGGATGGGTTCTGCTGTATTTGTTTTTCTGATGCAGAGCTGATAGGAAGTGTGGCTGAGGCGAAAGCGGGTCAGAGGAGGCAGCAAGGGCATTTTGAGTCACAATGCCTGATGTTATCCTTTCAGGCATAAATGTTTAGGGGCATCACTGAGATTCTGCAGCTGACCTCAGAAAAGAATGGAGGGTTGAGAATCAAAAGGCGGCCTTTTTCTGATAAACAATGTGCTCGCTCAAAGTCAGCCAAACAGCATGCTGGCGAGGGGAAAAATTGTCTTTTCATACTGTGACAAGAGTGACCTCGTGTCAGCCGTCGACTGGTCCAAAGGACGACTGTCCCTGTTGGGCTTTGAAAGCTGGCACAAAAAAAATACATAATTTCACGTTTTGTTTCCTTTCCAACCATTGTTTTATACTGATAGCGAGCTTGTTCTCTAACGCATCTCTGACCGATGATGACCAGAACGTTCAAGCAAAATGTCACTCGGGGGAGAATTTACATGAATGTTTTAATGCCACATGATCATCTTTTTTCACAAGTCATGCAAGTTAACGTGAGATGATTTGCATATTGTGCGCACAGTCGACACTTTCAGTTTGATCCCTGTGTGCAGGAGATTATACAGTTTTTTTTGCTTGAGTTGGAAGTTCCAGGTGCTAAGTGGAGATGTTTATAGTCCCTCAAAGAGAAGTAAAAAGCAATGCGTGGGTGTGAGTTGTCTCTCCAAGCAATAATCTCTTTACTATAGGCTGACATATCAAGGTAGAGCAAAGGAATTACGATGGAACGTTCTTTTCCCTTAGGAAATAATACAAATTGAATAGAATTGTTGCAAGCTCAAACACCATCATAAAACCTTTATTTACAGTACAGGCAATATTTTTTAACTAACATTAAAACAAAACGTCAGTGTATAAAACCGCCGCGGGAGGGATGCTAACGGCAGAGGTTTATTTAAACGTCATTAGCTGGATAATTTACTATTCAAATCCGCTTACCTTATTATGGGCTTGTTATGGTCCTATTCATCACCTTCTTCTTATTCGTCTCCTTCTTCTTCTTTCTTCTCCTCCATGAACGTGCTCAATGCAAGGAAGTACGCACTGTCCATTATAGAAAAAAAAAAAACTCAAGCGTTTTAACTAATATTGCATTAAATCATAAAATGGTGGGCAGTTGAAATGAAGAAGAAGAAGAAGAAATACATCTACTGCTTTAATTTGTATCCAACATCCATGCAGGTGTGTGATTTGATAATATGAGACATTAATCCATCTTGTTTTTATCACGTGTGCTGCAGGGAGAGCTATCGGCTTTGTTACCTGCAGTGCCCCGCCCGTCGAACATCATGAACTGGAATGCAGGATCTGCAACACTGAGCACAGCATTGAGAAGAGGGTAAGAGTTGATCTCTGTTGATATATCTGAATACATTTTCTTGTAAAGGATGATAATTCAAGCTGATTATAGACTTTTGGTGCCGAGATTTAGCACCATGAAGAAATACAAATCCTCTAAAAGTAAAACACACCCTCTTGAGAATCCTATAGTGCCTCAGGCTGCCTTTGCCTTTTTTCTATGTTGGCCCTTTTTTAAAATCCAGGAATAAAAAGTTTTATGCAAGTTCGGAGACAGGGTGAGAGAGAACAAATACAGTGCTATAGAGTTGTAGAGAAATTATTTCTATAAAAACTTGGGCCTGCATTTTCATAGTATTTACACTTACAAAATCCAATTAAATGAAAACACAAGTGCCTCAGATAATGGATGGATTGACGGACATGGCTAAATTTCAGGATATATGCACCAACTGAGAGCTAGCGCGCCTGCGTTAGCTTAGCACTGTGTGATTCTCTCTCCCCCTTCATTGTCAATAAAGTAAGGACCATTTTAAACCCAAGTCTTTGCAATTACAAAATATTGCATTCATCATTCAGCCTTGATACAATACAATACAAAATAGAATCACAAAATGTTGGAGGTAGGTATTTATGGGGGAGCTTAACTTGGGGGGAATGTATTTTTTTTATCATAATCAAAACAGATACACATAAGATGTGCAACAAGGCATAGTGATATTCATGCTTGGGGGGGCTTTTTTAAAGATTTTTATATAGATAGATATATAAAATATATTACATGGATATAGATATTGTCTTGTATTTTTTTTTTTAAAGTTAGTCCGTTTGAAGCTCCTGCCCTATAAACTGCTGGGCCAATCACAGGTACAAATTTTGTTACAATGGCAACTAAGTGGCTGAGCTAGGAATGACTGTCGTCAGTCTAAAAAAAAAAAAAGCAACTATTAATTGATAAATTCACACTATCCCCTTCAAAACAGATATTTCCTTCATAAAGGCAGTACCAAGCCCGCTAAATTACAATTTTACTGGACAGACCAATGTACAGTATGTGGTGCAGCAGCTCCAACGCACATAACATTGACAATTTTACTGAGCAACCAACAGTGCCATCTACAGGACTCCAAAATACAACAAATGGTTCATGAAACAAATTTGAAGCTTCTTTTCCCCATCTCTAGGTGTTGTTCTCAAGGAAATTGAGTATGTAAATACAGAAGTTATTATTCAGAAGTTTGCACCTTTTGCAAACAAGGGATATAACAAAATATTTACTTGGTTGTTTAAGTTCACAACTAATGGATGGAGAGGCACTTCAGAACCAATTTCCTTTCTATCCCTTTACCAATCATCCTCATATGGGTTGTGGGTGAGATGAAGCTTGCACCTGCTGCCTTTGGGCTGGTTGCCAGCTAATCGCAGTGGACACAAAGACAAATAACCGTTCACACTCACATTCACACCTACGGACAATTTAGAGTCTTCGATCAACCTAAGTAGTACCGCGCTTCTTCGTCACTGACTGAACAGTTCCTCTGCTGGATAGGAAGAGCACTCCATTCGGAAACAATCGCCGAAATTCTCAATGATAAAATATTGACTATTACTTGATCTTCATCCAGCTGTGAAGCGTTTTATCACCAAAAAGGCACGTGTTCAAATGACTTGAACGGCTTTGTGAGTATTATTAAGGGAGTTGTCAGTAGTTCGTGTGAAAATGTTTTCTAAGGTAAACCCGTATGCTGTTAATTTTCTGGAAATATTCACAAGAATGATCCATAGGTATTTATTTGGTGATAACACCTGTCCAAAAAATACAGTTAAGACACCTTTTAAATCCCCTTCAAATATGTATCATATACTAGGCAGGTGTTGACGTTCTTCCACATCCAAGAGACGAATTTCTGACATCTTTAGCATCCATAATCCACATTAACTCAACTCAGCACTGTCCATTCATTTTCTCTTTGCAGATTAATCAATAAAGCCTCTAATTCGTCCCCATCACCAATCACAATGACAGATGTGGCCTTCTTATGTTTGGATGCTAGCCAAATCAGACTCCACAGAAAACATGCGCCCAGCTATGCACGCCATGATGGAGATTCACGTCCTTGATGCTTGACTGCTCTGTCGTCACAAACATATCCAACAGTCGGTCACAGCCAGTGGCGCGGTTGACAAAGCAGCTGAGCCCAGCTCTTGTCACTCAGCACCCTGCACTGTTATTATTCACCCAGTCTCATGCCCTTGATTCAAACCATTAAAGTCGGTTCAATTTGGCCACTAAAGTCTAAATTGAATTCTTAATTGCTTCGCACTAAAGAATCAAGGTAGCTAATTTATGCAGGGATGTAGGTGCATTTTATGGGTGTATTGCCCCCTCTGGGGTGGTAAATTATAATAGGCCATAAAATGGTGTGTGGCTGGAGTCCATCCGTGTTTCATTTGTAATAGAATTGAGAGCAATCTCTTCACTGCAACTATGGCTATGTTTAAACAAATGTTGCAATTGAATTTTGTCACTCTGAGTGAATTCATTCTAAACCTTTGCTTTCGCCAACCTGCTTTGTACGTCGATTAGCATATTTTTCTGTTTCCCGAGGGCGTGCTGGAGACTGTCCCAGCTGTAGCAGTAGACAGGTTACACCCTGAACTGTTTGCCAGCCAATCACAGGGCACACATAGACAAACAACCATTCAAACTCACAATTACACCTATTGACAATTTAGAGTGATTCTTTAACCTACCATGCAAGTGGGAGGAAACCAGAGTAAATACACACACACACACACACACAGATAATGGATGGACGGATAATAATAGTAATAATGAGCACGTAATAATTCTTTATGTTTATGTCTTTAAAAGGTAAATGTTTACTGTCATGCATTTAAAATGCCACTTTTATGTCTGTTGTATTGACTCTCATTAGATGTGCAGTGTGGTGGAAACTTACCAGAGCAGACCGTTACACGTGATCGGATCATAATGTATTGATCATTAAACTTGCATGCGGTTCATTACCCGGGGTTATTTTTGTACTCTCTTTTCCAATTAACAGTCAACAATCAGATTTTTGTAGCCATGTTTATTATGCAGTCGCTGATGTTTGTTAGAAGATCTTTTGCCTTCCTACAGGAATATAAATGTCAGAGAGCTGCTGGTGTTTCTTTGCTTTTATTACAGTGAGACAGACATATATCCACAGCATGCAGGTTATCAAAATATTGCGGCAGGTAAGTGTATTTCCTGCTTTTTTTTATTCTATTGTGGAAACTTGCAGATATCTCTCCGCAGTCTGGACAACTCTCTCTAACCTTCAACAATCTTCACGTTTGTGTTCCATGAATACCTTTAGAATTTTTTTTTTTCGTGAGTGTGTGGGTGGGGGAGGGTGCACAAAAACGCTCCATTTTCCGTCAAGATAACATAAAAGCATCCTTTGGTCGCCTCGTGATGTTTGATAGGGGCGAGCATGTGGCACGCAAAGAGGCTTCACCTTACCTCCCGCTTTCTTCCACAGCCCGCTTTATCTTGCAGATTACGACGCTCCATTATCCGAGGTTGAGGATTACAACAACGAGGAGCATCTTGTGAGGAATGCATTCTGCCACTACCGCACTGTGAGTGTGGAGTTTTGTTGCAGAAAGAGGGGTCTTCTCATCTTCTGTCTTGCTTTCCTTGCTTCTGCTTTCATCTCACCACCTCAAGTTGAATTCTTCTTGTACGACCTGTTCTCTGCAGGATAACTTTGCATATGATTATAAGCAGGGATTTGATATGCATACTTTTGTGTGTGTGTGCGTGTGTGTGCGCGCACAAATATGAGCAACTTCAGATCAGGTCAGGGAACCTCCATTACTACAGATTGCTAAAATTGCATAGTAGGCCTCGTACCGCGATCTATTGCGTGTTTGTAAACCACTTGGCCGTGCGGTTGTGGGCAGAAGTCTCAAGTGTTTTCTGGCCAGGCGCACAAATGTAGCTTTGGGCAATCTGGGTCTGATTCAAGTACAACAAAGTCATCATTTGCGCGGTGATTGAAGCTGCTTTGAACGGCAGCCTGCGTTTGCATGATTCATCCTCACACTTTGGTCTGTTGCACAATGAGCAGTGGCCTGGATCGGAGAGTCCTACCCAGCAACCGCAAACATACGGCCTAGTTCTTTAATCATTTCGGCTTTTATTGTTACAGTTTGGCCACGGTGGCAGGGACTGTGTGCCCGGCGGTGTTGTTTTGACAGCTCTTGGCATGGAGTCAGGTGACTCTGTTGAGGTGTTGCAATTGGTCAGGAAGATGACTCCTAACACTACACCTGTACAACCGTGTTCCAATATGTGGTATCACACGTTCAAGTTTAGCTGGAGCCTGTTGCCGCTGACATCAGGAGAGGTGCCAAACCCCATTTCAGTGTATGCTGAGATTATAAATTGATAGTAGCTATCATTGGTCAACAGTTAATAACTGGCCTACTT
This sequence comes from Idiotropiscis lumnitzeri, assembly GCF_059441095.1. Lineage (NCBI taxonomy): Eukaryota > Metazoa > Chordata > Actinopteri > Syngnathiformes > Syngnathidae > Idiotropiscis > Idiotropiscis lumnitzeri. Next base: position 10,123,311 of record NC_142397.1, on the reverse strand, counting down.
GATAGCAAACAGCATGGCAAAAGATTGCCGCGACGGTCCGGCAGGCAGGAAAGGCTGCTTGTGTGGTCGATGCCGAGAATGAGAAAGCAGGGTGATAAAATTCTCAAGAATAATGCAGATAAACATTTGGATCACAAATGGCAGTTGTGGAATTTCGTCAGCTGCTAGCTATTCAACCTAAGTGCCCAACTAAAAATAAAGAGATACGGAATGCATAAAAAAATAAGAAAAAAACAAGAAAATGCCACAGTTCCTGAAAAGTGTGTTTCAGGTTTTTTTTTTTTAATCAGAAGAAATATATTCTTGGCTGACACACTTATGCTGAAGTTCATGAACTGTTTTGGCAGAAGGCTCAGTTGTGCCTTTTCTTGCTGTATATAATTATCATTAGCCGTGTGCATCACACATTGCATGTATGTCTGCTCAAAATTTGCCCTCGGTTTTCCTCCAAAGAAAGTAAAAAAATAAAATAAAATAAAATAAAAAAAAAAACACTAGTAATAGTGTTATTCGGAAATATTAAAGACAACCAATTGCTGCACTTGGGAATGGTGTTTGTGATGTCACAGTGCAGTCTGGTTTATTGAAATCTACCATCTGTACTATTGCTAAGCACAAATAGGCACGGAAAGCAGTCAATGTGGCTAAAGGAGTGACCTTTCTGATGAAACAATAACCACAAATTATAGAAGTGGTTGAAAGAAATACTGTGTTGAAAATATAAAAATAGAGCTGAGTTGTGCTAATGTTGTTTCTTTAGCCTCTTAATCTCTGAAAAAGCGAATATCTTGCTCTGTGATTTGCTCGTCAAGGTAGTCATATATCCATCCATCCATTATCTGTACCGCTTCTCCTCACTGCGCAAAAATGAAATACAATTCAAGGAATAATATTTGGGGATATCTGCCAATAAACGTGAAAATGTTAACTTTTTAGCTGATACTACAGCCAAAACGGGGTGCTAAAAGTAAGAGAGGAGAACAATACTCCTGGCAAGAGCTTATACACTGTGACATAAGACGCTGACATTCATGAGCATGGCTGCCAGGAGCGTTTTTTTTTTTTTTTCTGTCACGCCTCATATGTGGACATTAACACATTATATGAAATGGATCTTTCTTGCTGGTAGGAGAGTATTTCTATAAACACTCGCGGCGCGCTATACACACCATTAAAGAGACGAGCTGGCGTCGAGAACCTTTTAGGAGAGATTTGTCTGTCATTATCCTACAGGCTTTCTTGAAGAGAAGCAGCTGTTTCCACTTGGTGATACACAAGTACTGTCACAATTTTCCCCCCACGGAGACTGCTGGTGTCTCTGTGTGCTTTCACACCTTTCAAAATAGTAGAAAGACATGGATGTTCTCTGTTTATTCGTGTAAGAGAGCGTACTGACAGAATGTTGGGGATAGAAATGTCTGACCCCGGTGGAGTTTGTAATGGATGGCTGGTGCAGTAAAAGCAATATTTCTCACATTGGCCTGATGTTTTTTTTTGTTTTACATCGCAGATGTTGGTAAAAGGATGGAATGTGAAAACGACCAATTTGAACACCCCAAAGTTTCAATGAGTTGAAATGGGCCAATTTCTGAGAAAAGTGGCTCAAAAATTGGTTGAACCAATATCATTTGTGATATTGCAAGACTTCAGGTTGTTGAAATTCTAATCCGTTAACCCACCAAAATGTGTCTTTTTTTTATGATACCCCCAACACAAGCGAAATAGTGATGATATTCATAGAATCTGAATCGGAAGGTACTGTGATGTAAGACACACGTTTCTGTCCTGTCCTCACAAAATTGACAAACCTGCCCCTGTATACTGTAATTATGATTTGTATTATTCATATTAAAAGTTTAAACATGAGTTATATTGTTGTTAACTTTGCCCATATTTTACATTTGAAAAATCTCTTGGCACGCCACCAATTAAGAATGTCACAAAAGTATCTACTTATACAATGCCTTAATAATTATTACATTTTTAGTCATTATACCTTAGGACATATATTGGAAGTACATTTCATTGCTTTGCCTGTCACTATATGTCAGTGGCTTAGAGAGATAACAAAAGAGACATTGTCGGAAATAATTGATCATTTTTGGACCAATTAAGTGGAATTGGATAATTTTGCGGCACATGGTTGGCAATCACTAGTCTGAGTAAATGAAATAGATTCTGACTTTAATTTTCTTTCTCATCTGGCTCTCTCCCTTTGTGGTGAAGTGTTTTATAATCGCTTTGAAGCTGCGGATGGTTGTTTATCTTTGTGTGGGATTGGCTGGCAACCAGTTCAGGGTGTAACTCGCCTACTGCCCGAAGACGGCTGTGATAGGCTTCAGTTTCCCAGCGAAGCTTGTGAGGAGAAGCGGAACAGATAATGGATGAATGCATGATTTATCCTAATGCAGATGCACACTAGTGATGGGAAAATGAAGCTTCAAATTGGCTTCATGAACCATTTGTTTTATTTTGGAGTCCCGTAGATGGCACTGTTGGTTTATATAAAGGGTTTAAAAAACGGCAAGTCAATGTGCTTTTAGCCCAATGTTGAACAGAGAGTGCCATCTGCTGGAGCCCAAAAATACTACAACTGTTTCAAAAAGCAGTTTTGAAGCTTCATTTACCCATCACTAATGCACACACGTACACGTACGAGCAACGTGGAAGATGCCCTATTCACAGATTGGCGGTCTCCCTGGGCAAATATGACATCCTTATTAAATTATGGAAAAATTCTGAAAAGTAAGAATAGATTTTTAATCTTAGTATTTCAAACTTTGCCATCAAACGCGGTGCTTGCAACATTTCTATCACTCCTTTCACAAACAAATTTAAAGGGAGGTCAGGAGGGGAAGATATAACAGTGGTAAGCTGATTTTCCCTGTGAATGACAGCTCCTGAAGTGGCCTCGAGCACAATTGCCCTTTTTCAAGCTTCCCCAGTGGCCTGCCTAAGGAACAGCAGGAATAAATTGCGTTGCTTTACAGCTGTAAATTTGACATCTTGGGTTATTTTGAAAGTAAAGTACGAATACCGACCTAAAAAAATAAACATGGCATAACACATTGAAAACACAGAGTGAACCGTACATTGCGTAGAGAGGAGATGCAGCACGTCTGGAGAGAGTGGTCGGCATCTTTAATTATTCACACTCGCGCCCGAATAATTTGCACACAATTGCTTTTTTCCTCACCCTCTATGTTTGGCGGCTTCAGAGCGAGGGAGTGGGAAGTAGAGGTCTCAAATTGTGTCTGTGTGTTCGAAGGTAGGTGGTTAATCGTGTCGTAACAGTTTATTGTCTTGCGGGGATGCACAATGCGTCTCCGGAGGGGAGTGTGAAAGAATAGCGCTCAATAATGAAAGAATAAAGAAAGACTTGAGAGCCCCCGTCAGGAAAGCAAATTTTTGCTTGATGAAATACGGCTTTCCGGGCAGCCTTTTTGTAAAGCCGTTACAAGAAAGACAGAATGCATCATCACAAGGACAGACAACCTTGCAAAGCCCATTACACAAGGTAACACAGCAGGGGGCAGGATGAGAGGCGGACAAAAGATGGGAAGACGTCGACTTTGAAGGGCTCACACAAAGCTTCGAGAGACACGGCATGACCCGGGAATATCACTGCACAACAAAATACCCTACAAACGTTCCAAGCGACCTCCGTACCTACAGTTAGTGATGGAAAAATGAAGCTTCAAATTCGCTTCATGAACCATTTGTTGTATTTTGGAGTCCTGTTGATGGCACTGTTGGTTTAAATGAAGGGTTTTAAAAAATGGCAAGTCAGTGTTGAACAGAGAGTGCCATCTGCTGGAGTCCAAAAATACTACAACTGTTTCATAAAGCAGATTTAACGCTTCATTTACCCATCACTACCTACAGTACCATACTGTTCTACCGATCAACACATCCCAGTCAAGATTTTGTGATGAGACCAAAACATACCATCTTTTTCTACCATATATGTGACATATAACCTGTAAAACCCAATTAAAAAAAACATCTTTTAGAAAGTGGAAGACACTGAATTGGAGTGGCACAAGTGTGCACACCCTCTTTTAACTGTGATGTGGCTGCTTTCATGATTAATCTAGAACAAAAGCTGCACTTATGTGGTGCGCATCAATGCATGCACATTGGAAATTGAAAATTGTGCTCAATTTCAAGTTTGTCAGGGCGCATTTGTGCACCAAGCATTTTTGGGGAGAGAGAGTTCAATGGGACTTGAGTTTTGTTGCCTCATTTATGAAGAACTTTGAATCTTTTGAGTGAAATCAATGAATTGAATAGCTTCATGACCTGATATGTTCCTTTATAAGTTCAGTTGAACTCAACCCCACAATAGAGAAGTCCGCCATGAGAGCTGATTGCGCCGGCCCCATGCTGTGACTAAAGGGTAGGCAATTTTTTCAAGGGGGCCATGTCAGAAAATAAAACGGGGCATCAAGATCGAGGTGCAGGTGGACAGATTCTTAGCTCCAGAGATATTTGTGGTGGATGTGATTGCATTTCATTAATAAATATCACAATGACGTACATTGAACACTTTTAAAACTCCCACCTCTGGGCTCGTCTCACAGAGACACAAATGATTTGGGGAGAAGGCAGTTCTGAGTGCCCACTTCATAGTTCTGTGATCTTCTTGGTCAAATGTACATCAAATGCCCATGGAGGTTTGCTTGTAGTTACTTAAAAAAACATAGGTTGAACTCTTTGACCTTATGCATGGACTCAAGTAGTCAGTTTCCTCCTCCGTCCTGTCAAGTGTCTCTCTCATAACGATTTAAAAAAAAAAAATTTTTTTAAAGGGAATGAGAGGAGCCGCCTTGACTGGCAGACAATCAAGTTGGCTGTTTTCACACCCACAATGGCACAAAATCCCCATTTACTTTCCCAACTATATCAAGCTGTATAAATCAGCATAAAATACCAAAACCCAGTCTGGCCTGCCCCTGCGTAGATTCTGACATCACCTCCCACAAGACTTGTACTGGGCATAAAAATAGACCTCAAAGAGTCTTGAGATCTTGGAAGGAAGGCTGCTGACAGCTAGAGAGCAACATAATCTCACATTTTCACATTTGCTTGTGAATTTTTGCACTTGTCCCTGTGAGATTGCACAAAGTCCACACTGTTTCTCATGAGTCACACACCTGACGTGCGTACGTGTGGAGCACAATTAACAGGCTCAGCCTGTGCTCTGGTTTTATTGCTCTGCAGAGAAAGCCGACGTATAGACCCGAAAAATAAGATGTAGAGTTAAATTGGGTTATCTTTATAATGTGTGTACCCGCTGTTCCTGAGGGGAACGTGCACGCTTTCCTTGCATGTCTTTGTGTATAGACACTGGCTCACAGACGATGTGCTCTTATCGTCGTACAAAAGATAAGCAATTTGCGTGAAACGGCACAAAAGGAGATGCGGCAGCAAGATCCCTGTGTTCTGCTACTGTAATAATCTTGAAATCCAGCCTTGATCGATTACTCAGAGTAGGCCTTTGTGTAAGATAACGGGCCTCTGTGGTAAAATACAGGAAAAGGGAAGTGGAAAACAGATCTCAGCAGGTATATTTAAATTTTTTTTTTTTTTCAGCAATCGTGCTCATCGTGACAAAATAAACTTGTGGAAAGCAGCTTTGACTCACCTTTCAGGATACTGATGGATATGAAGGAACATTCAATTCTAAATATCTCAATATATTTAATTGTTTATTAAACTTTATTGACAATGTCAACAGTCTTGCTCTTGATATAAATTATTATGTCAATTATTTCTTTCCTGGTAAAAGTAAAAGTTTTTTCTTTGAATATTTCAACTTTAATTTATTTTGTTGTTGTGACTTTATTCTCAGATTTTGGTTTGTTTCATTGAGAAATGTATTGATAGGCTGTCAAGCCTTTAATAAAAGTACAGGACGACAGAAATATTGATTTGACAACATGGGACGAAGAAAAGGTCCATTGCCAAAGACAATCAATCTGGAAAATCCATCAAAACATCACTTCAGTCATCTGAAACTGTCAATGACATTAGAAATGCACCGACAACAGTTTGCTACTGTTTGGGCTTTTGAAACCTAACGCCATGACTGCATCACTGAGCAACAAGCTGCGGTATGTTCAGAATAATGCAGTGTGGATGAGTCTCCTTTCTAAGATGTGAAGTACTGTCGGAGTGTGAGATACATAACGTTGCATAAAGTGACGCCTTCAGCGAGCCCACAATCGTCAGCAGGTCCCTCTGCTTCACTGCAGATGATTAGAATGCACACTTTCACAAAGAAGGATAAATCTACCAGACAAAGGATTTGGCGTATATTGCCTGTCATCCATAAACGGCGTTTCACTTGACCTTTATTGGACTGTGGATATAAATGTGAATCGTTTGATATAGCGCAGGCAAATAAAACAGTTGCAGCAGGAAATAGGTTTTCAAAGAGTGCAATGTTTTGTCATATTGGCTTTCCTGAAAGAGTTAGACTTTTTTTGTGTGTGTGTGTGTGTGCAAACCCAACCTACGTGAACAGCTTTGCAAAATAAACATTCATCAAGCGCACAAGAGGCTGTCTGCTTCGCCTGCTAGTTAAAAACATGGTCGCATAATTTGATGTCATTTTATCGGCTAGGCTTCCTGTTATTTTTACACAAGCCACTCTGGGGGAAAAAAAAAATCTGAGATTTGACAAATGCTGTGCTGTTTTTGTGATGATCGTGTCTTTATTTACATATTTTTCAGATCGCGTTCTCAGGGAGGTTATTGCTAAAAAGTTTCCATTCATGTGCCCTTTTTTTTTTAAATCTAACTATTGCTTCACTCTTTAAGATTTATGATGAATGAATGACGTTACACCTCACAAATGTCAACTTTTTTTTTAACATTATCTGTCAAACAAGTCGCATATTGATTGGAATCTACCACTAATCTAATGTAAACATTCAAGCGCAACACTCACACACTTCGACACGCACGAGTGAAAAATCTGCCTTTTGATCTCAAGTGAAAAGTCATTTGGTGGTCACGTCTCCAGTACTTGCCAACAAGAGTTTCTCCACCCACAAATTGTTTTGCTTATGAATGAAGTACTTATTTTATTCCAAACAACACAACACTTTGGAACTTAATAATTGAGCAAACTTACAAATTCAGCAAATAATTATTTTCACGAATATGTACTTTCTTGGCTTCTTCTTGTCATGACCCATTTAAAAAAAAAAAAAAACTCAAATGATCCTCAATATTGATATTGTATTGTTTCAGTGTTGCAAAAGAAGACAATCAGCTGCATCAACTCTTCTCCATCTCCATGTCCTTTCCAACTTTTGTCAGTGTGCTAACACTCAACGAAGCAGCTCGACCGCCCACTACATCTGGCCTCGTCTTAACCCCGCCAGAGCTGGGAGCTTTCACTTCACGACAGATCGCGTCAGTATTCCAGCAGCAGCAAACAGATGGTAAGGATCTTGTTCGACAGCAACCTTCCATGATATGACGCTTTGACCTCCGAGGACGCGGCGGGGGCGGGAGGTAGGATTGCAAGAATGAGCGCGTGGGGAGATTTTCTCAGGTGCCGAGCATGTTTTTAAACACACACCTTCAGCCTTTAATTGCATGTGGTCAGAAAGTTTGAGCAAAAGATACTGTGGAGAGGAAAGTCCACGTCTTCTCCCCTCCGATTTGATGGATCCCTCGAGACACACTGACAGGCAAGGCGGGGGCTGCTTTGAATTGCTAATTCCAAAATAAAAAAAAACAACAAGGAAAGGGTGCCTATACTAGTTACAATATCTAAATCAGATGTTGCTAAACTTTATCTTCCGAGGCTTGCTGTCCAACAGTTGCTTCATTTTCTATTATTGTACTCTTAACTGGAAAATAAAATCTTACTAATAAAAACGCTAATTCTACCTAGCTGCAAAATAATGCTGGCTCAATACAAAGCAATGACTTAATTATTTTAGATTCCTTTTAACTGTATAGTAATAGATATTTAATTTAATTTATGAATTGAATTAAAATAAAATTGCCTCATGAACTAAACGATATATTTGTATCTGGATATGTATTCGTCCACTTTCAAGTTAACATGAGTATTTAAATACTGTAAAGTTTTTTCTTGTACTATTGCAATTGATAAAACAATTAAAATGTATTATTAATTTGTGATTTACAAGGTAACTAAGGAAATCATTTATTGATTACATTTCTTAGATAAACTGACAGCTCTCTATATCTATTAAGGCTGTCCATTTAAACAGCCAAACGGGCATGACTGGCATACGTATTCGATTTGGGACACATAATTATGAGTCATGAATGACCTACAAGTGGCCATGCCAAATTGAAAGAAAGACTCTGTTGCATTTCTGTGTCTTCTAGCTCAAGGGTACCAATTTACGAAGAAAGAGGAATATGAGCACGGGCCTACTGCATGCTAAATGACGATAATACACAATACACAGGTTAACCAAAGGAACATAAAAGTCAAGTCAGTCAAGTTGATGTTTATTTTTCTCGATTGTTGATCTACCATCTTCCTCTGAGACAAACCCGCAGAGGCAAACGGACAACCTTAAAGAGTCCCATGCATAACGTGATTCACATGAGGACGACTGTGAAGATGCGGGAAGAGGAGAGGGCTTATAAGGAGAGAGTCTTTTGTGCCTTAGAAGCCCTCGAGACGGCTGTTAATGCTTATCAAGTGACATTAAATATTGAAAACGCGGTACTGCTTATGCGCCGATGGCTTCTCGATGAGCTGCTGCGTGACTGCACAATCGGATTCCAGATCATTCGAAACTATTAAAACCATTGAAGTCTATTGCTGATTATGATTCTTTTGCACTCCCGTACTTCAAATAAATACACAAATAAATAGAAACCTAACACAACAGATGACATTGCAATATGAGAATGGTCAGCCCAGTGCACAATCCTGCAGTAAAGAATAGCAGCCAGGAACGTGAGTTTTGTCCTTTTCTGAGACAGCATCTTAATGTATTCTAATGTAATATTTAGACTAGAACAATCTTTATGCATTCTCCTCCTGCTGTGCTGTATTGTGGCTGATGCGAGTGTTTTGATAGAACTTGGCAGCGCTACAGAGGCTCAGTGTTTGAATCGTCTCCAATTGCTTCTGCCCGCCGCCGTTAAGATAAGCTCCGATTTATCAAGTTGAAAATGTACGCGGATATTACTGTCACAGACCATAGAGGCTTACTACAGCTGCCGTTGTCTCGCTCAGTTCATGCACAACATCTGGATCATCATAAAATGATATCATGAAGAGTGCGACACCGAGATGTGTTTAGCAAAATGCATTTGCTTTTCTGAGCTTGCTGTCCCGGGTGACTGAAATACGTTGTAATGGGAATTCTACGGAGATGACATGGAAGTTAAGAAAAAATACGTGCATTTATGTACTTCTGGGTCAGTTTGGCTCTAATGCGCGGCTGTTTGAGAGACGACAGTACGGCAGAGATGGCAAGAATCATGGAATGCTGTTTGCGGTCATGAGATGTTCCTTTTTGTGTGGCATTTGCTTCGTCTTTTGCTTATTTGGAAATAGTGCTTAGTATCAAAAAGGGATATTATGTCTTTGTACTTAAAGCGACGGGTGAAAAATGCAGAAGATGTCCCGGAAGTACATAAACGCGCATTAAAAAAGAAAACGCGCTCCCTTATTTCACAATCTTTACGAGCGAGCGGCATGTTTTTGTTTTCTTTTTTTTTTTTTAACCTCCATGTCACTTTAGGGGCTCCGTAAAATTAAAATAATGGAGGCTATGTATGAAATCTCTTCTTCAGTTTTAGAATCATCATACCTTCGATCCAATAACAACCAATGGAAGTCTAGAATTTCGTAGGATTCTGTACAAAAAGCCATCAAAATTGATTACAAAAATTTTGGGGAGTGACAGGTTTTAATTTATTTTAGTGGACTTTATGAAAACGAAGTGGCTTACACTACCCATACTCAAATGCTGTGACTTGATGGCAATTAACAATTTTAAAGGGACGATGCAACATTTTCATTGCTTGTGGAGAATGTTGCGGGATGACATTTGACAAGTGCTCAACTCTTGCACATGCTTTAAAAATACTCAAATTCTAACATTTTACAGTACTGTGTATTTTTTTGCATACTTTCTACTAGGGATGAAATGAGTAAATTTCCTTGATTGATTTTTATTTTTATTTTTTTAGCGCTCTCTGAATATGCTGAACTTCAGTTTCCAAGCAATTGTTTTAATGAAGAGAATAATTATGCCTCACATAACTGCTCAACTTGTCCAGCTAGTTGAGAGTAAATGCACAGCAAACTCCAGTTTGCTTCGAAGTGATATGAAATTATTCCACAGAACTTACTGATGATGGATTTCTCAATTATCATGCTTGTCCCTAATTTGCTTCTTCTGGTGAGATCGTGTTTGTGTTTGTTCGTCCATGGCTGTGCATTATAAAGTGGAAAGTTTTATAATCAATAAAAATTACACAGATGGGCTTTTCAGCATTGATTTTTCAACACAAACTGCACCCCCGACCAGAAACTTGACTGTGCTATTATTTTCATAATGGACCAACATAAATACAGTCGTTACAATAGATTTGAAACATTTCCTGATTGCTCCCATGAAGAATTTCTATTTACACACATTACAAAAAAATACCATCAGTGTATGTTTAAGTGCGAAGTAAAAGGTGCAATTTTTTTTTTTAATGTATATTTCCAACTGCGGTATCCCCAAGTGTTTATTGTGACTAAAATGCATGAATTGTTGCAAACCAGGAGTAAATGGGAATGTATGGGTCAGTAGTTTTGTCAACACCTAAACAAGTTCAATTAAATTAAAGCAAACATTACATTGTTATCAAAAGAACATTCCTTCTCTTCCAGTGTTTTGTTTGGAGTAAAATCCAAAAGACAGATAGTCCATGTCATGTTATTGTCCTTTTTAGATGAATTTCTCACATTTCTTCCTTTTTTTTTTTTTTTTTTCTCTAAAACCTGACTTGGTTGAAATTGTGCTGTCATCAGGAAGACACCCACACTGTCTAGTGAGGCGTCCTTGACGATGTCTCTTTCGCAGACCTCATAAATAAAAGCTGCCTCTCACCAATCTGTGCTTTGATATAATACATAAGTACGGCTTTGTCCATTGCTCAGAAAATGTCACATATCTTGGCCCTCAAAGACCATCTTCATCAATGCATGTTCAGGACTCTGAAGCCAAACGCCTGCAACAGAAAAGGCCAAGACAATAAAAAAAAAGTGACTTAAAAAGGACAGAGGAGTTTGAGAATTCCTGACATAGAGAGACACTTTATGGACAATTGACTGCACTGCCAGCCTGCTGTTACACGTTTGCGTTTAGTGAGGTGCCCATGCGCCGCATACGCACACTTTTAGTGTATGAATTGCTTCCTACACAAGTGAAAATTAGTTCATTCACCTTTAAACCTTTGCTAGATTCCTGCCCTCGTTAGTTAAAAAAAAAAAAACCTGCGTGCTCAATAAAGTATCTCCATCCTTAGTGGTCATGGTAACTAAAGCCACACTCACTCTTGAAGTAGCAGTAGTACAAGAACAACAATCCTTTTTTTAAATCCTGTTTTGTCATTTGGTCTCACCCCCCCCCCCCCCACCCCCGCCTATTTAAAAAAAAGCCATGAGAAATGGGTTGAAAAGACACAAATGGCTTGATCGAAAAAAAAAAAATTAAACAAAATCTCAGCTAGATCTCAAATTCACATTTGTGGAAAAAAATCATTCTAATTATTATATATATATATTATATATAATTAATTAATTATTCAGTCATCTGATCCTCACGCGTCTGAAGAGTTTTCAGGTCATTTCTTACTCACCGGGAGAAATGGTTAAATCTCCACATTCAGGTCTGTGAATCCTTTTTTCCCTTCGTTTACAAGGATGGGCTTTTCTGTCCTCGTGTGCCAAACAAGTATCTGAGGATGAAAAGAAAAGCAGAAAAGAACCCACCATGATTGATTAGCATGCTCTCAGTCAAGTCTTGCAGTCATTCAACTGCACTCTGCACCATATCTTGCCGCTGTGTTAAAAGCTACTTGAAGGGCAAAGAGGCGGTGTTGGAGATAGGCGTGAGGTGGGTCCATCACTTGAGTGTCCTGTCAATAGACAGACTAAGAGATGAATAGAATTCATTCAGAGTTGTAATATAGGAGGCTTTAGGATTTTTAATTATTTTTTGTTTCGTTTTGACTTTTTTTTTTTTTTTAATTAAGTATTCGTGCTTAGGGCAAGTAGGTTGTTTTCATGTGTAAATTTTTTAACGCTTCATTTTCATTTAGTTTTAGTATTAGTTTTTATTTAATATGCAGAGTTTATATTTAATCCCTTCACTGAAAAGGGACTAAAAGACATTAGGCTGTTCAAAAACGATAGCACATTTCGATAAAACGCCAACATTTAATGTATTAACTAAAACATGCTTTCCAATTTCAGTCTCCTGTGAATCACGGAATTAATTTCGAGCTGCATCACCGCCCTTATTGAAAAGTACTTCACATCTGTATTGAATGAATCAACTTTATGTTTTAGCCACTATAATAATAATGCTAACATATATTGCCACTTTCAACGGACCCAAGGATGCTTTTTATAGATTGAAAGGGTAACTTCCTTCCTATCGTCTTGCTGTGACGCTACTGAATTATGTATGGAGTGTTTTAGATATGCTCAGAGCCCTCTACCACTTTGCGCGGGCATAAATGAGGTTAATTCTCACACTTGTAAGAAAGCCCAATGCGCAAATTCACCCGATGTTTGTTTCTCACATTTAAATCCGCACCTTCTCTCAGTCCTCCTCATCTGTAATCAGTGCGGCGTCCTGACCTCGGTATTCCCCCCAGCTCCTGTTCCGCTCTCTCAGCGGTTTCCCAATTTGCCTGCCTTTCGTTTACCCCTGTGGATGACTGAGAGAGGTCAAGAACAGGCTGGCTGACAGTATCTTTTTCTATTTCTATGCACTTGGTGTATGGATGGTGGTAAACTGAAGCCCTCTGGCTGACTAGAGAGAGCTTTTCTGGAGTGTAAACTGTCCACAGGCCATGAGCAAGGATGGCACATGGACACTACATTATACATTCTTATTGCTTGTATATGTCAACGTGAACCAGTCAAAGTGACCACCCTCAAACTCTTTTAGCGCAAGGATGCGGAACAGCTTTCCTCCAATGACCATGCTACATTTATGAAAAAAATATGATGCTACAATCAAGCAAATGCTTACCTACTTTAGGTGTGTTGGGCTTTTTAACACAATATTTCCTATGAGGTTATATTTGTTTTTGCAATGGCATGGTTTTCCTCATCTGTCTAGCTTTTGGAAGAAAAGAAAAAAAAACTCATACATGGTTTCATATCCATCTATCCACTTATACAGTATCCCACTTATTTGGATCGTGGGTGATACGGAGTGGCAATTGCGGGGCATGTATAAACCTTTCATGCACACATTCACACCTATGGACAATTTAGAGCAGGCGTTGGCAAACTATGGCCCGGGGGCCAGATGCGGCCCGTTAAACGTTTTAATCCGGCCCTTAAATTCTCGCAAAGACTCATGTCCTGTGATAGGCTCCCATTGAGCTGCACACGGCATCCAGCAGAATTTACCGCAGAGGGATACAGGGATGATTGTCAGGACTTTTAAACCCATCTTAAAAATGTATGCTGAGTAAAATCATTAGTATTCAGTATCCGTTTTGTGTTGAATGGCCATTTACAAAAAAGACCACAAGCAACATTTGCACAAACTTCAATAAGATAAATGCAATCAAAAAAATATAATTCCATATTTGTACGACAATATCTGTTAAGAAAAAAATTGAATGAAAAAAATGGCAAAATAAAAAAGAACACAGTGAAATCATGAGAAAATGTAAACTTACTACATAAAAAAACACCAATTCACCTTACTGAGAGCAGTTTCTAATATTTTAATTAAAAGTTATTCTTGGTAACCAACACAACAAATATACATAAAAACAATTCAAAAAATACAATTAAATGGATTTGTTTGGTTGTAATTTAGTTCTAGATAAAAATATGTAATGTGACAGGATATAGGTGTTCATAGATAGCATGATTAAGTCTGTCATCTAATTGAACTATATTGTTCAAATCGACAAATTAAAAAAATAAAACAATTTCATACAATACAAAATAAAGCATTTATTTTCACTATAAAGAATGATATCTATCTATATATTTATTCATTCTTTGTAGATTATAAAGTGGAAATAAACAAATTGCTTTAGCACTTCTTACCATCCTGATACAGACTTGTGGGACTTCCCTAACCACTAGCTGCTCAGCGGCAGTAAAAGTATAACACGAACCATAAAAAAAATAAAAAAAAGCATTGAATTACCTTAGTGCAATTGGCTGCTTTGGGTTCCAGGTCGTTGAGTGTGACAAGTTCCCGCAGCAAACTACTCTCCTGGTAGCCTCCCTTTACCCCGCGAAGCTTGAAGTACGCCTGCGGCTTGAAGAGGATGAGCCTCAGGTTGATGGCAAAGCCGGCCATGTCGATGGCAAAGGGCCGATTGGGGTCGAACACCGTCTTCCAGCCGTACACTTTCCCGGCCGCGTTCACCTTGGGGGACTCGTAGCGCAGTCCGCCCGCAAAGGCCACGGGCCACACGGAAACTTTCTGAGTTGATCTCATCTAGCAGGTAGGAGGGTGAATGGAGGGGAGAGAGAAAGTCAAGTGAAAAAGTCGACATGACAGTGGGACTAAACATGTTGATGGAAGCATTTTAGAGCTGCTGCTATTATTCATCATGAAAAGACAGTTACTATTGACCCGGCCATTGTGCCGTGTACGGCTGACACATTGTTAGATGAAGGCCCATCACCCACATTGCTCAACAGCTGGCCCGCAATGGAGACAATTAGCAGAGGTCATATTTAAGAAGAATAAGTGTGAACAATGTGCTGCGGCCACACTGTTGAAATAGATCAATGTCATTTTCAATGCAAGCTCATTGATCAGGGTCACGGGCAGAATTTTGTTGAAATCATAGACAATTTTGGGAATTGCCTCAAAAGTAAGGACCCGTTTTATTGCCAATTGCTGTTTTCTTTTCCTCCCTGAAACGATGAATGGGCCCCTCACAATTTTTTCTGTCTGTTGGGGGCACATAAAAGTTGTCAGGTGTGTTGGTCGGAGAACTTGGATAAAGAGTTTGAAGGAAATGTCAGGGGCGGAGCAGCATTATTGTATCTATAAATTGTTGCCAGTAGGGGGAGCTTAGGTCATCTTTTCAGGACACACCGTTCACAATAACGTTTGTATTTGTTCACGACAACTTTCGTATATATTTATTTTGCAATTTTTTTGTGCTTTATGGCAAGTCGACTGTGGTGCAATGCGCAAGTTATGAGGGGAAACTCAAATTGAACGTTAATTAGCAACGCCTCGCCATTTATTATACTCAACGCGTTTCAAATTTGTTAGGAGGAAACTGACGAAATAGCAGGCTTCCTGCGTCTTTTTGGACAACGAGACTTTTGTAGGTCTACTCTTGATCAACTGGACTATCAAGTTTCATGTTCCTATGTGATAGGAGCTTTGGTTGATTCATTTCAAAAGAGATTTTTGGGAAACATTCCAGCTATTTTGGGGTTTCAAGCCAGCGACGTCTTCAATTTCATTAGAATGAACATGACTAACATTTTGGAAACCCGTGTATGAAAAAACCCTGAAAAAAAGACCAATTAAATGGACAGACCATTAGATCTCAGTTCTCTCATTCAATCTCTTAAATAATGATGCATTTGCCCCCCTCGTGCATACAACTCGAGGTTGCAATGAGACAGCGAGAAGAATTTAGTTTTTTTTTTTTTACATGTGGAAGTAAATTCGCGCCATATGTGATTTTGAAACCCCAATGCAAACAGGCCTTAAAATAAATAAATAAATAAATAACTTCCAGCCTGTGCGTGTGTGTGTGATCTGATGACGTGCTTTGTGGTCAAGCACACCAGATCACACAATTGAACAGCATGAAACAGACTGGATGCTTGTGGGACTTTAGATATCGGAGCTTACTGTGCCAGACACCGAGATGTAAATTGCCTGGATGCTCCATCTTAATGAGCTCTGGGCTTTAAAAGGCAGACGAGAGAGGGAGCGTCTTCACTTGTGCATCCATGTGATGGTTGCCGCGATCATTTTCTATAAAAAGGTTAGCTGGTGGGTCTTTCATCAAATGATGCGATGGAACAGCGTGCTTTGCGCTCCCAGTGCTTTTCATATTAATACCCTGCTGTGCACCTTTCAGTGCTTGACGCATATGCATTTTATCACTAAGCAGTCAGAATATTAATCATACAGCAGCTTGCAATAAAGACATTTACTGGTGTTTAACTGTGCATTCCGAACCACTGATTTGGGACCTAAAACTACCACCGAGTCAAATACGCCGCTTGACTGCAAACGGGGAAGGGGGTCAACGACATGATACACACCAGTTATTGCAGTGCATTCTGGGGCTTGTAGTGTCAGCAGTGCATATACTTCCAGCTCAGTTTAGACAAACAAGTGCATCACGTTTGAGTTTGAACATATTATAATGGATTATGATACCATTTTGAAATTGAGATTAATTTAAGGGTCAAAATATGGTTAAATATGAAACCACAACAGCTTTCTTACATGTTCCACTCATACATTATAGTACATAATCAAGTGTCGTACAGGGGACATCAAGAGACTTCACTTTTCCATCTAGAAAGAAAATGTATTACACATCTATACTTCACTTCAATCTGATGCATTAAAATGCACTAAAACGCCAACATTTTTTTTCCCGTTTGTGACGTCACTGGCCCAACTCGCATGTTATTGAGTGCATGTATGCCATCATGTTTTGCACGCCTGCGTCCAATAATACGGTGAGCCGCATGTATGCGTTGTGCACAATTTATTTCACACGGTTGAGATAAAGAGTGTTGAAGCACATCATTCTAAAACAAAAAAACTCAAATATTCAATGCACAATCCTTGGAGATTCAAAGATGACAAGACAAATAAATTCTCTTGAGTGCCTTCTTGTGATAAGTGATCATGTCCAAACAATGAAAAATGTGCTGCAGTTGTTTTGATTTTAGGATCTTGATGTGTTCAGTAATTTAAATCATCTTAAAACAAGAGATTTAGTATTGGCAATGGAGATATATTCCCAAACTGCAAGCACACCATGGAGCAGAACACTGACTAAAACTGCATGTCATTGAATTTTGCACATTATTATTGTGGTTTATTTTGATATGCATTCTTAAGGGATGAGAACAGAGAGGACACTTTATAATTGCCGAGTTTCCACCGCAGAGTCAATATAAATGTATTTTAGGCTAAATGATATAAATAAGTAATTTGAGATGGAAACAAACCTTTTTCAATGGTACCTCACTGACTTGCAAAGAAAATTAACATTTAAAGAGTTTCTTTGTTTGGTCTTAATTAAAAGGCGTGACCTGAGAAGTATGCATTTAGAAAGATCAACGAGGCTCAGGAAATAACGGCAATTAACTCGGCATTCCTCAAGCGATTGAGATGGGCATAGCGGGGAATGCATTTTGCCTTGATTGTGATATTCCCGCCGAGTGACAACTGTGTTAGTAAATGGACACTTAACTGCATGCCGCTTAAAACTAAAGTCAATGAATGTAAAAACTGGAATTTGATCAAAAAGCTTCTTTGGATTTTTTTTTGCAACAAAGAACAAGTGGCCTCATCAAGGGGTATTAACAGACGAAATTGAAGTTCCGGTGAAAAGTGGCTCAATGTACTGGAATGGATTGTCTTTGCGTTTAGAGGTTCTATTTTAGTGAGACAATTTCCCTTGCTGGTGAATTTTACCCACCGAAAGATGTAGGGTTTGGATTTTAAAATGAACAGCAAAACCTCATTTTGGTCGCAGCATTAGAAAAACTCATTTTAAAATGCATAAAAGGCACACAGCCTCCTTTCAACCTTGTTTGCACAGTTGTCAAGCTGCAGACGACGGTCATATTTCCTCTGGTGTCAGCAAACGTCACCGCAGTCTGATTCGTGTCTGTCTTTGTTTTTATTGTCCACTCTTTTTTTTTTTCTGTCGTCTCTGTCCTTTCCGGGCTGTTACGCCGCCACATAAATGGGCCTGTTGGAGGTGATGGAGCGCTTCGGAAGGAGACTGGGCACTTGGGCTGATTTCCAGGGAAAGGCAACGACAGGCCGCGTCAATACTTGACACTTGGTTTGCCGCAGGTCCCATGCTGGACCAATACCCAAAGGGCGGTGCTCACGTATACTCGGGTAATTCATTTGATGGCTGGTTGGTATGCTTATTATGTAGTCGAGCTTCTTTGTGCTTGTTAGGAGTAAAATAATGACTGGCCGGAATGAGAATTTTCTGTTCAATATGTAGCACAGTTTCCGACAAATCGGGCCTGACTGAGCAGCGTTCTATACTGCCATTGGTTTCCTATAAAGCACAAGCGCAACAATGAACATTCAGCGACACAATATGGTCAATAAGGACACTTTGGAGCTGCTGATTTTCGGCTTTCTAATCAATGCGCCAATCTTCCGCGCTCCTCAGCAGAATGGCTGCTGAGCGTTTAGGGCATTTAACCCTTTATTGAGTACTCATGGAAAAAAAAACAGCATAACCTCTCCTTGTATAGTTTGGAATGCAATCAAAACTGTTTCACAAAAGGCCCCCAAAAACTGTCATCTGAAATGCTATCGTGCTTTGAGATATACCAAACCTATTATTTCAGATCTGAGTCAATGTGTGAATGAATTTTTTTTTTTTTTTTTTTTTTTTTTTTTTAATGACATGACTCACTGTATGGTGACAGTGAACTCGACTGATTTCACAACAAGGAGCTGTTTGGCAGACAGTGTAAAAAAAAAAAAAAGAAAAATAAATAAAAATTAAAAAATAAATAAGGGCTTCAACCTGTTAATTGCCACTACTAGTTTCTGTTTACTGTCCAAACTAAACATGACAAAGACAATTGCACACTGTGTACCATCATATTGATTTCCTTTTGGTAAGTTTGTTTAGCTTAATGCTAACGAACAAAGCAAAGCGGGTCTAACCAATAACATTGGTATTATGGAGTTATAAACTATTAAGCAGCGGATATTGGAAAGCAAATAGTGGCGTAAAACAAGTAGATAATAGCAATACTCTGAGGCATTTTATTTATCTTCTGCAAAGACTTAGCGAGTTTTCATCCATGTTTATCCGTATGTCTGCATAATACTGACCGCAGGTGGCCAAGGTGCACAAACCAGAAGGAGCAGTGCTATGAAAAAAAAATAAAAAAAGATTCTATTCAATTGTGTCATTAGTGTTTGTCTTTTGAAAAAAAACAACAACAAACTACTAACCACTATAAACCAGGCAAACCAGCATTAAAAAGAATGAGAATAAAAAAAAAAAGAAAGTGAAGCAAGCAGACAAGAAATGGGCACGAACCTCCTCAAACAGCTCCAGACTATAAGTGTTGTCATCGTCAGCAAAGTAGACTATTCCAGCTTGAGTGCTATTTGCGTTGAAGGTCTCCCTCAGCCACCGAAGTGCCAGATTCCTCTGCATGGTCCCCCGGGGGATTCTAGGGTCCCTTGTGTCGACACGCGGCTTATAGTTCTTGGGCGTCTCGACATTTAGGTGGGTGTAGTTGAGGCCCGTTTCTCGGAGGAGGCGCGTGACGAGAGGTGTCATCCTTTGGGAATCCTCCACCAGGATCCAGTGCAGGTTGGGAATGTGCAGGAAAGTGTTTGCCAGCCGCGTCAGCTCAGCCTTTTGCACGGGTCGACTGTACGTGGGCGTGATGACGTGGATGGTGGGCAGCACGTCAGACCAAGGCGGCGGCCGCGTGTACACATACTCAGTCCTCACCACCTCCACGATGTCCTTATCTGAGGCGCAGTATTCCTTGGAGTCTCCTGTCTGGCCGCCCGCATCCCTCTTGCCCTCAACGCCGTCATCTGCAGGTTTGAGAAGACACACAAGGTATTAGTGCTACCTACGGCCGCCCTTTGTACGCTTGCCTCAGGTGACTTAAACCCAAAGGGGGTAAAGTGTACCTGAGAGTCGATGGCGGACCGCAAGCCTCTCTGGAATGATAAAGATCTCTTTTACTAGGTGGTGACATGCTGCAAAAAGTGAAAGCAAGCACTGTGAGAGGACAACACAGCTGACGGACCAAGAGATTACGCTGCGAGAGCACGGAAAGGCGGAAAGAAGCCTTTTCATCCTCAAACATCGACTTTGGAATTTCCTCATATCAGGAAGGAAAATATGGTGGATTCGCTCGTCTCATGTTGAAGTGTCAACACATTCGTTCTTATCTGACTCGCCTGCTGTGCTGCCATCACAAATGTTTGTGTTCACATAATTGTTGTCAACGCTTTGCATCGTCAAACGATGAAAACACATTTTAACATGTGATACATTTAATTTTTGCAGCCTTATTGTCCTTCAAGCAGATTCATACTTTGCGAGGATTGCAAAATTGAAACGGAAAACAATGATTAAGGGAAAAGGTTCCCTGAAACGTAGCACCTCTTTGAAATCTAAATTGTCGTATTATATATTGATATTTAAAAAACAAATGAGGCCTGCATCCACAAAGAATGAACTGTGGCCACGAATAGCACTTTGAATTGTAACACCTTGACATCCTGTATACAAATTGCGTCAATGACATACCAATGAAAACACGGCCAGATTTGACAGCTGATTACAGTTTGGACTGGTTTTTCCCCGGATGAATGCTGGCTTTGCTCCAACGTCATTATGGCAGAACAATGGCATGAAGAGAAAGATGAAGTTTTCACAACGCGGGCGATGTCATTTAGAACGACACGTTTTCTACATGTTGGAACGCTCCGTCACATTGGTCGACTGTCGCAGCCCTCATTGCTTCCCCCCGCGCCAATTTTGATGCCAGCTTTATAGAGATGATTTGGTAACATTATTATAAAGTGTTACCGATTTTGTGAATTACAGGTTTATTAATCATTTGCATAGAGGGGGATTTTTAGATTTCAAAACCTTAAACATGCCCACAAAAGACTTTGATAGAAGACTTGTGGTAACCATAATACCTCATTGAAAGCAGTGATTGTGGGATAAATTAGAATGGGTATAATTGAAAGAACTCTTTTTTTTTTTTTAATATATATATTTGGAAAATTGAACGCATGATACTTCACTTTATACAGTAGGCACATTTGAATGGCTTGAAACCTTCATGTACAAGGGAACTTGTGGTCAGACTGTGGGCAGCCGTGTGCTTGGTTGCACCTCAAGGGACCAGACCAACTTCTTGAGCCACAAACCTTGCCGGAACGGTCACGGTCTGTGATCCTGACAGGCGTTCTCATTCCGCAACAGCAAGGGACCCACAAGCAGGGTTGAGCTACTCTGACCTTCGTGTGCTTATTTCACCGAGTTGAGGCATCCCTTCACTAGAAATCACATTTCACAGCAGCGCAAGGATTTAGTCTTTGGTTGCTCCTATTAATATTCATCCCGTCTCAGTCAGAAACTGTGCACTGTACTTGATTTCTGTTAAAACACTCTCTTCAGCGCTTTTTTATCCCCCATGTAAATATAAAGCAGATTTGTGTTTTACTGAGAAATAGTTTTCATATTGTTGGAAAGTCTATTTGCAGGCACATTTGCCATTAGTGCTCGAGTGACCTACATCGCTGACGTGCGATGATCTGAAATTAAACATTTGACATTATTGCATGACCAGGATGTTGTTGCTGTGTATCATTTTTTTTCCGCAGTCTACCGAGCTCCCCGAGTTGTGTTTGTTTGCAGAATCAATTGCAAATAATTTGGATTTTGTCTGTGTAAATCACGTAAAAGAACGGCACACAAGTTCATATCAGTAGCCGAAGAAGCTGTTCAACATTCTCCAACACACGTACTCTGTTGAGCTGCTCATTGCATGCTCCATACAAATCGGACATCATGTTTCTTAACTTTTTATGTTAGCGCTTACAAGCCTGTATGCGGTTGGGAAATAATTATCGCTTTTACATGTATTCATTCAAAATTAATTTTACATTTAAATATGTACACAGTAACATGTTTTATTATTATTATGCATCTTTGAAAATATTATTCCCCATCTTTGATAAAAGCCTGATAGTGTTTATGATAGGGATAGTTTGTACCTGAAATGTACTTACTACTGGATATTTTTGCAATATGAGAAATGTTGACGAACGTTACGGAATGGAATGCTTCACTATTAACAATGGGGCATCTTTAAAAATAAAATAAAAAAATAGAACCTCAACAGTTTGGTCATGATGGAGATAATACAATTATAGAAAATGATCTTACAGAAATTGAATTGTTGAGGATATTCATGCCTTTTAATTTTTCCACGGCTAAAAACCATCTTCGACACGAGTTCACCAGCGGAGCCATTTGCACTTGAGACATAAAAGAGGATTTTTTTTTTTTTGTGCTGCCCATAGATTAACACAATCTGCTGATGGCCAGATGTTCACAACAGCCTGCCAGCGAGTATGCTGCCAAAACCTCCAGCTCGTCTTTATAAGAGCTCACAAAAGCAAGCCTGTGAGCAGTTGGGGTTAAATAACAGTGAGGATTTCATTCTTTACACTTTCCTCGTTGATATACAAACATACACACACACACACACGACATTTAAGTGATATTTTGTGCCACTGTATTTACATTGGTTCTTGTGTATTAACCCTTTTGTATGCACATCTGAGATCATATCAAAGACAAAGAGACACATTGATGTGCTGTCCAGCTACTAATGTGGCTTTGTTTACCCAGGAGCTTACTCGAGATTTCACACTGTTGGTTTGTGGGGACAAGGATTGGAAGGCTCATGAGTATAAGGTACTAATGAATTGCACGTTGTTTGGGCTCCATTAAGCTAATTGGGACACATTTATGACATCAAATGTATCTTTAATGAACCCTGCAATTGATTAGTGGTGAATTTCAGTCGGTGAAATTGGGAAATGGTTGAACCCAAATGGATAAACACGGGATAGATTCATGGTTGATTAATTGGTGTATTATGCACGACACAGTGCTTGGCGAAATTATAAACCACCATCACATATTTGTTTCAGAAGCCATCAAGCACTTTACTTCAATATGGGCGTTAGTGAGCCCTCAAAACATTGAACCGCACAAGTAAATAACTAATTTGACATGAGAAATAATTACTAATTGTTCATCCATCCATTATCTGAGCGGCTTTTTCTCACGAGGGTGGCGGGCTTATCGCCAATATTCAAACAGTAGGCGGGCTACACCCTGAACCATTTTTCAGCCAATCGCATGGCACACAAAGACGAACAACTATCCGCACAAACACACTTATGGGCTACTCAGAGTGTTCAATCAGTATACCACGCATGTTTTTGGAATGTGGGAGGAAACTCGAGAACCCGGAGAAAACCCCACACAGACATGGGGAGAACTTGCAAACGCCACACAAGAAGGTCGGAGCCGGAACCGAACCCATGACCTCTGCACTTAAAGGCGGACATGCTAACCACTGTGAAGAATGGTGCTTGTTGTAAATTCCTCATTATTGCTCTGTTCATACAGGTGTTGGTTCGCTGTTTAATTTGTGTTTAACAACAGGCATATTTTCGGGCAGCTAATGGGTCCTTGTATTCACGTTAATTTATGTCGGGCATATTGTTGGACAGCTAAAGGGTCCTATAAGACGCATCGAGATTGTTAGCCGTTATCTGTGGATGCGCGAGGTTACGATTTTCGCCGTCGTGTATGCGCCAGGATTGAATTAGTTATTGAGCTCTGTGGAATGGATTGCAGTGGTATTAAAGCTAAATTGTTCTCCATCCCTGTGTTCGGTCACGCTCTTTGATTCGAGCGACTGTTTGGATGAGGCACTGCTGTGAATTTCCCTGAATTCACATACAGTCCCAGTTCTCCGCAACAGTGCTATATTAGGAATACACACACGCGGGATTCTTTGATTTTCTTTCTCTGCATGCCCACCATATTTTAGGTTTGTATGCATCACTGAAAATAATCTTAAACACATTTCTTGCAATGTGATGTCAATACCGTTTTTTTGTTTTTATTTAATTGTGCATAGAATTTATAAATGCATGGGAGTCTCGTCATGCACTTGTGACAACACCACAATGACTGGCGAAGTGTTGTCGAGGCGCAATGAAGTCGATGGTCACAGCAAGAGAGAGCCTCTAAATGAGCGGGCTCCATGTCTAAACTTGAAGTGCGATGTGAAGTTCGAGGACCCACTTGAGCTCGATATGGCCTGTGGAGTGTTGCTGCAATGCATACCCTTGTGGATGGCGAGAAGCGGAGCGATTGCGCTTTGGTGCCAAACTGTGATGAGCAGAGTCCAGGGTAGCACGATCAACACGATGGCAAGAATATCTCTTCTCTTCGGCATCTCCAGGATTGGTTAATTGCCTCTGCAGTACCTTTGTAGGAAAACAACGCATGCGCACACGTCATCAGTCATATCGTAGCCACAAAGTTTAAACTAGCATCGACTCATGGAAAATATGCTTTACACTACATGTTGTGACATAATGAATCAATCGCTACGCAGTCGCTGTAGTATTTAGCCAAGTTGACGTTGTACGCCCACTACTTAGTGACGTAAGCACTCACACGAAGGAAACACGAGCGTTATGTTATGAGCAATAAAATTTGGCACACGTACACCGGAGTAGAAAAAACAGTTTGTCATTACATGGTGTCAGAGTTGAGTGCTCATCGCATGTTCCATCAATCATGTCAGTGTGTGCTGTGTTGATTTGCAAGTACACATGTGGCAAACGCAGGAAGGAGACTGTAGCAGTGCCAATCATGTTTTTTGTTCATTTCACAATTCTTGATAAAAATCTGTACTAAAATTTCATATTGCAATACATGTGCTTCAAAAACCCCATTTTATAACTATTTCAACAATAGTTTGAAAAGAACAATTATACTTGACTTCAAATTTCAAAATGTAAATGCCACAAACTAAGATTAAATGCATTCTGGAGTATTGATCATTTTATCCGCATGCTGGAAAAAATTTGTGTGTTTGCAGCAATTTCGAAGTAAAGAAGTTTTTGTGCAATAGAAATAGAAACCAAAACCAATTTTAAAGAAGGATCGGAACTATATAGTAATTACCAATCGTAGCCTGATGAACAAAATGGTATATTGTAAACGGTTTCTAAAACTCTACCTCTCCCTCATGCCATGAGAACAAGCAAAGCAAAATCACTTCCTTTCCCCCAGTAGTTGAGTACGTAATTGGCGCATGTACAGCACAATGGTTGTCAGGATGGTGAAAAACTGGTCCAACCACTTGGGTTATGGGCATGGAAATTTTGGAAAAAAAAATACAAATTGCTGGGTTGTTCACACCGGAGTTAGGATATTAATCCAGCCGTTGGGGTGCCTTTCAGACTAAAAAGGTAGAAAAGGCAACTGGCTGGTCTTTGGATGCTCTCGTGTGACTGCCAACTAAATGACGTTCAACAATGCAGGAGGAAGCCGTGGAGGAGGCACCGGTGTCATCCGGCATCATTGAGGAAGGCTCATGCCCCGCCCCTGTTAACACCTCAAGCGAGCTAATTTCGGCAAGCATTCACTTGGATTCCAGTTTAACCCTTTGAAATGAATTCAACGTTGAACAAGACTGTCGGTTTGATCACGCACCTAAGTCTATCATTGTCATTCAATTAAGTCCGTAAATGAGGAAGAGGAAAAAAGCGGTCAAAGAAGTTGGCCAAAAACTTGATTGGCTTGCAACCTTGGCCAGAAGGGCCGAAGACCTTCAAAGAGTAGCTCGATTATGGACACCACTCTTTCATTAGAGCGGCAGCTGAATATTAAATGAGATAGATTGTGATCAAGCTGGGAGGCTCCGCTTACCAATTGACCAGGCAAGACGAAAAAATGATGTCACCCGGCAGAACATAATTGTGAGGACAAGCCGTCGTTTCCTCGCATCTGTGTCCTCGGTTAGAGCTGCTTCTTTTTGGCTTAAGAGTTGATTGAAGTTTTAACGGCTAAAGTACGGTAGAAAATGTTGCATTTTTCTTTCAAAGTGTCAAAATCATTAAATAAAAGTAACTGGCCCAAGAGTGCACCCACACTTCCTCCCCATAGGGGGCGCAATACATGAAAAAGCCTACCCTACATATCAAACTATCAGAAAACGGTGATACTCACCCACAGTCAGAAGTGGATCATGGCATCACAGTTGATGCACAGCTGGGAAGCCCACAGAGCTTGCTGGGTGAGCTATGTAGCAGCAACATCGTGCATCTTCTTCCAACCTCCGATCAGAGGCAACTCCTTGACCATATCTGTAGGATAAAGACATATCATCAGGAATGATTCAATATTCAAACATCAAGAAATGCATTTTCATGGTTGCCATCGCATTTTTCCTCTTTGTCATCTCCGGAAGCCTTCTGCGATAATAAAGATTAGGAGGAATTGTTGGAATTTTGTGGTTCCACTGCAACATAGCTAGCATAGCATACATTTCAATATGGTATAAGTCTCTTTCCATGACTGGCCCAGGCCGATGAACGGACCACAATATGGAGAAAAATGGATGACAGTTTTTATTCAAACACAAGCAGCACAAAACGAGTGAGAAGTAACTGAACTACACTAATGGAAAAAAAAACCCCAAAACAAACCAAAAATCCCAAAAATCATTGAGTACTGCAAGCGCAGAGAAAACGGGGCCTCAGTGGAAGAAAATTCCATAAATGAATTTCCACCAAAAAAAAGTACTTGGACACAAACTTAAGTACTTCTGAAACACCAAGTCTCAACAATCAAAACAAAAACCACACACTTAATCAAAATAAAACTAACCTTAAGTACTCTTGGAGTTAGGTGGCTTGAAGGCAAACTAAATGGCAAGCACAAACAATACTTGGGCACCTTCCTTCCACTGGACCTGCATCCAAATACAAGGAAATGCTAGTGACTAACAGGTGCAACTAGTTGATTGCACGCAAGTGCAGCTCAAGGACTCCACCCACCAAAAAACCATGGCAGAATGTGGGTAGAGGGGAAAAAAAAACAAAACCAGCAAATCAAAACATGACAATGCCAAAACAACCGGCGTCAAACTAGATGGCATGATGACTAAACGTCTCAATTTGTTATAATTACTGGATCATTTTAACGCATTTGCCTCAACGCAAGTTTCCCGTCAAGGTCCCCAACATTTTAGGTTCAGCAATGCAAAATATGTTGACAGTTAACTAATTGAACAACAGAGAGATAAAAAAAACAAACAAAAAAAACATCAGCTCCTGAGTCTCTCAATGCAGTCATTTCCATGCCACCTTTATTGCCAAAAATAACTCCAGACAGCTGCAGTCTTTTACCCCGGGGTTGATCATCATGGGGAGTTTGCACTGCTGACTTTATACAGTACTTACGGGCATTGGGAATCCCTATTGAAGTGTCAGAACCAGCAAACAACGAGGGTACTTTCTTGTTATTGCCCTACACTGGATTGGTTGTGACTGAACACTTGATGGCCCGGCAGCATGAGTAAAGTTGCAACCTCATGGGTCTAATGCGCTCTGCTTGGGATAGTCAAGCTCCGCCCACTTGCACGACCGCCTCAGCCATCAAGAAGTGTTGCTCTCGAGGAACATCATGGATCTCCATGGCTTGCTTATGCGGCCAGTCCCCCAAACGGATTGCAAGACCTATGAGTTGCTTCCTTTTAGGAGTTTTGCCTCGTAAATCCAGTTCATCTTTAATTTGCGGGTTGAGTCACCGCTGAAAAATACAACAAAGAACCAAGTCGTCAATCCTCGCACTCAGCAGCCAAAATCTGAAAACAAATGGAGTACTCTGCCACGGAAAGTTTCTCTTGGCTGATCAAAAACTTTCATTTCGGCACTGAAAGAAGTATGAAGGGCTTGACATCATTGGGCAAACTCCTGATTAATGTCACCTTTGCCAAATCATGACAATATGTGAGCGGATGCTAGTGTACTTGTGAAGAAACTGGCCACAATTCCCAGATTCAGAAGAATGAAAGAAGGCACTTAAAAAAAAAATCACAGAAGTACTAAACAGAAACTGAAACGTAAGTGGCGTGCGATGGATTGACAGCAATTAAAACGGGCAAGCACAAACAATACTGGAGCAAATTCTTGATGCTGGAGCCGCACCTAAATACCGGGCAAGGTAGATCACCAACAGGTGCAACTAGTTAATTGCATAAAGATGCAGCACAGGAACTCTGCCCATAAATAAACCAATGTGGAATGCGGGTAGAGGAAGACAAAACATATGCAAGCCAAAACATGACATCTCTTGATTCCCCTAAATTTAAAAACCAGAATATCCTGTATCCAAAGCCATGTGATGCCATTCACTCAACTTGAGGGCTTGTAGCCAGAGTCTCATCACCTATAAAAATAATAGAAAAACAATAGGAACAAATGGCCATCTCATTTCCTAGACTTCAACCGCATTGAAAACCTGCGGAGTGAGCGAAAGAGGGGAATCTGAGGAAGAAAGCTCGATCGCTGGATGATTTTGAGAGACAGTTCAAGATTCTCCCATCTTGTGTAACATTTTAAGACAACATTAAGTGATGTTTGTATTTTTTTTTTCTGGACCAAGGAGGTTGTGAGGCGCTAATAATAGTGGAGCACATGATTTGATGGGATTTTTTTTTTGCCCCTCACAGAATAAATGCAGTTGAATTAAAGGTTGTCTTGCTAAGTTAAAAAAAAAATGCTCCTACATTATTTCAACCAAAATTTAATGTATTATTAAATAAATAAATAAAAATTGCTCAGATAATATTTTAACCAAAATTGAATGTATTATTAAATAAATAAATAAATAAATTAAATTTGCTCCGATATTATTTCAACCAAAACTGAATGTATTAGAAGCAAAAGAACACATTTTAAGGACCTGAATAATTATTGAATTAATTTTTCTCTCACATCCTCATTTGCATAAGTGTGCTCATCTACTGTATTTATCTGCCTGCCTGCCTCTTATTGCCCGCTTGCCACTTAGTTTCCTTTTTTTATTTGCTTTTTTTTTTCATGCAGAAAGGGAGATGGGCTTAATCAATTCAAGTTGAGGTGCGAGCCAACTGTTTGAGGCTGCTGGCATGGAGTATTATTTTAAGAATTGTTCTCAGTGGAGGTTTATTCTACTGTCAGCTCGCGGGGATGCATGCTATGTTTGCTTTGGACGGCACATTGCAACAGAGAGCGTTAACGATCCTCATCACTATGCTGTCTACAGTGACAGTTTCTTCTTACTCTTCTTTGCCTTTTTCATTGAGCATGATTTTGATTTGGGTTATTCATATCTGGTTTGGTTAGTCACTGAAGTGGAAGGGTTGTCGGCAAAAGTTGCTTTGTTAGCTACAAATCGGCACTGTCCTGTGAAAAACGCAAGTCCGATTTTTTTTTTTTTTTTTTTTTTTAAATGTTCACGTCAATGTGACGCAGAAACACCTTTTAATATAAAAATGTAAAAATTGAAGAAAATGGACATTGTTCCTCACAGGACAACAATGAAATTGTACTTAGTTAAAAAAATTGGGAACGTTTTCCAGCAGATTTGAGCTGTCGCCCAGACACCAGGTGATTTTGTGATTTGTTTAGTGTTTTATATGAACAGGGGAACTGATCGGTGTGGTTAGTGCACGGTTCTTTAAAAAAAAAAAAAAAAGAAACATGGATAATTGAAGCTCTTTTTCCAGGCACAGTACGCTGAACAAAATCATTAGATTCGGCAAACGCACCGTGTTGGTGGAATTAGCTTTTGTGTTATCTAATCTCTTGGTGATCTAAACCTTGTTTTGGTTGGAAGGATGTGGCAGATTTATTAGGTTCTTGTTTCTGTCACTTGAACTTCACTTTTAAAAGTTTGAGTCTTCAAAGTATTTATTTTTTTTTACTGTGCATCTGAGCTTCTGTCATATAGAAATTTGTATCCACTGTAGAAGTCCCGTATTTATTTTTTCTGAAAGAACTGAAAATTCTGGCCTGGCTCTTTGGATAACTGTTCAGATACTGCACATCAATATCAACCTGCGAGTCAGTCAGTGAAACGCTGATCTGACCGAATGGGAGTGTCGTGCAGCTACAAAAAGAATAAACACAACCAAGTGACAGGAGAATAAAGTAGTGATAAATAGGTGCCTTAAGAGAAGCAACAGATGCCGCTAGAAATTGATACATTTAGCTCAAAATAGAAACAAAAACAGCCTCTTAACATATTACATCACTTGACAAGTCAATGCATTGTAGAAGCTGCCGTTTTAAAGGAAAAATTGCAAAAATTGCATCTGTTCAGCTCACACCTTTGCTCCCCACCAGATATCTGTATCTCTCTAGTCAGAAAGTGCAACTTGGTAAAATCAACACTGGAAAAAAAAAAAAACATAGCTTGGCCTTTTTGTACATTTTTGTGCTTCAACAAAGACAATGTCCAATAGCCAGTTAATGAAGTCTGACAGCCTTTCACGTAAACAACAATGAAGTTAACACAAAATAAATATCATAGCAGCAATGACCCAATTGTGCAGTGCAAAACACAATACTTTTTTTTTAGCTAAGTTTTGTTGTATATTTTCGCTTCCAGTCCATAATAGTCCAAACCACCACGATAATAAACTCGGAGGAACTGTCAAATACGAACATTAGAATACACTATACATTCAAGTAAAGTTAACACACACACACACACACACACACAAAAACTTGATGACATCAACTTTCTTTCTTTCTTTATTTATTTATTTATTATAATAATAATAACTAAGATGCACCACAATGCAAATAGGTAAAAAAAAAGGTAGAATGGTGGAAATCATGATCTTCATTGTGCAGTTTGCATCTGCAATTTCTTTTTTTTTTTTTTACAAAAAATAGGTGTCTTGGCATTGATAGTTCAATACCAGTATCTAGAACTGTCATAGTAATACGACATTCATATTTTCATCTTGAGTTCACCAAAAGGTCGGCCACATGCTGGTTTTGAGTTATATGCCCCATCAATCCAATTCGCACCTGGAGGATCTTGAAAATGTGACACTCATGAAGTGGACTCACATTTCTATAAATAGAAATGCAGTAAAAGCAACTCTGTATGAAGACTGTACAAAGTGCACCTGATACTCTACTCTTAAAAAGCAAGACTATTGTACTGCCTTCATCAATTAGATAAATTGGATAACTAAATCATACACTGTATGAGATTTCGCAAAATTATTAAAAAAAAAAAAAATCAAGTCTTTTCCTGCACAACTTGGCCCTATTACTGCAAATGCTACTTTTCAAGCTTGATTTAGGTTACCCAAGAAATCTTGAATAAGCCATTAGCTGTGAGGATTGGCTGTGATTGATGGCCCGAGTCCACGCCAGAATCAGCCTGCCTCAGCAATGATAAAAGATTTAGGAGCACCAAGCCTCGGGCAGCTTGTTTTCTGCCGATAACCGTGGGGGAGAGTGCAGTCCGCCCTGAACTTCTTCTGGCTAATTTATTGAGCTGCTCGCTCAGTCAGGCCACATTTTCAATGCGGACCTGATGGGAGCTCGCCGCAGCGTCTCATCGCGATCTTGGCCGCAGTTTGGGACCTCCAGCAGGACTGACACTGAAACCGGCGGCCGCCGTGTCGACTTGACACAGTCTTGTAATGTCTTCATCTTGAGGGAAGTTGCATTTCAGATGATGGCATTAATTCAGATTTTATTCAATAAGATGCCATCGGTACACTGTAAAAAATGGGGAGTGATATTATTTGAAAAACCGTAGGGAAGTTTTTTCACTTGGAAATTCTAAGTAAATTTTACAAGAAGGGTTTTTCAGTACATTTTACAAGTGCATTTAATTTAAAAAGTCACTCCAAGGTTGAACACACTTTGTACACTCATTTCATACACCATGGCGCTCAACGCTGTAAAGGATCGAACTCATTACCTCAGCGTTGGGAGACAGCCACTCTACACTAGAACAAGGCCACTGTTCTGGTTGCTTAGTATATTATTGGTGTCATGTTCAAACCTTGGAATCCTACCAAAACAGCTTTTTGGCCTCCTTTTGGAGGTAGCAGCAATATACTCGCCCCCCAACTCGAAGGTGTCGAGCAGCCATTTCCAAATATGGAGGTTGTCGGTAGATCCTCAATCATATTTTTTTAATTCAATAAACTTGTGAAAGTTACTCAAAACTATTCTTGTAAATTGTACTTAGAATGTCTGAGTGAAAAATACATTTTTTTTCAAGTAAATATCACTCCCCATTTTTTACAGTGTGTAGACATAGACAACGTCAATGAGCGGAAACCGATACCACGCTGCCGGCGAGTGCACCAACACACCATCAGCAACCTCTTTTAAATAATAATAATCGTAATGCTGTGAATATACATTTTCATTGACCAAAAAAAATGTGTTTTTGAAGTCTATGCAGACTGAACCGAAAACCGTCAGCACAAAACCAAAAATTAAACTGGAACGAATTTTGTGAACCGTTCCACCCCTAATCTCAGAGGTGCAGGGTTCACTTCTCTTGTGAGGGGAAGCAAATTTGATAATAGACGGCTATATCAGGATTAAAGATTGCAAGAATTATGAAGCAGGCTATTTTTATCTTATATTTAAAAATATAACAGTGACCAAAATGTGGTTTGCTGTTTGCACAGCTTCGCTGATGACTGTAGTAACTACTAATCAAAGCCTTCATTAAAAAAAAAAAAACACACACCTATGCATCGATACCCGTGTTTTTGTATAAATTAGAAAATGTCATCCTTGGTGTGCATAATAAACAATCACAAAGAAGTCACTTTCGTTGAAAATGCACTGAATCAATACATAAAAAAAAAACCCTCTAGCGAGTCTCAGGGAGTGATTCATGAATGCGGACTTAAACGCTTGCAGAGGAGGACAGCATTTAGCTCATTAAACGATAGGCTTGAAGTCTACTGAGGATTGAGCGCGACCACTTGTGACATGTTTCACTGTGCACAGGCTTATTAGGCTTTGGTGGGAGGTCAGAGGTCAGCAGTGGGAGCTTCCGGATTCATTAGCGAATTAAAGGCCACATTCTGAGAGCAAGTTTTCAGGTATTCATCTTCTCTTCATTACACCTTCTTCTATCGCCACGGAGTTGGCAGCGCCGTAACGAGGGTCAGGGCAAGGACCTCTCCAAAGAGGCGTCGGAGTCCTCCAATTATATGCCTTCGTAGAAGTAAAATATGTGTTATTTTGAATTTGATTGTTAATTAAACCGAGGGGATTTAGATCTGGCGCTGAGAAGTCAAGGTTTTTGGGAAACTGCCGTCAGGAATGCTCGTATTAACCCTTTCTTTTCAAACTTGCGAAACAGACGGCGTTATATGTATAAAGTGTATAATCTGATCCACAATTAAAAATAAATTAATGAGCTTGTCCGCAGCAGTCACGCCATATCAGCAGTTTTATCAGGACACAAAAATGTCTTTTAAAGGGACACTTGGATAAGCTTATGAGCACATATGTAATAAGTTAGCATGTAAAAATGAGATCAGCACTAAAATGTCAAAACAACGCTGCTATTGTCATTTTTGGACAGCCCCAAAAAAAAAAAAAAGAGAAACGTCAGAAATGAAATATTTTGTTTCAGCCGCCAGAGCGACGCGGAGACGAGCCTCAACATACGAAAGCAGTGCAAATAATGTGTGTCTGCGTGTGTGTGTTATTTCAGCGCCACTTTCTGCGGGATAGCTCTCTGTGCTATGTGCAAGTCGCATGCACGTGAACTTTGCACATCACATTTAAGGAGCAAAACACAGCTGGCAGTGAGTCCATGTCCTTCTTTGGTGTTTACCTAATGACATAATTACTGCCTGTGTGTTATTTTCTCTCTTTGACGCGCTGTCATTAGCTTGGAAGCTGTCAGCTTGTGACAGTTATTGGCTTGGCTAATTAGTGGATGCATCTTTATTTCCGTCGCTTCTTCGTGCTCATTCGCAACGTTTCGAAAGGTTCCATGATTCCGAACGTATTAAACGTCTCTTCAACATACTAGCATCAGAGTTGCATTTACTCGATGGAGATTTCACACGGAAAATGTAATTTTCCTTCGCATACACACAACTAATGTGATTTTTTTTTTTTCTCCTTTTTTTTTAACCAGCATAAAAGCGCTGACATTTGGAGAGGCCGGCTAAAAATGTCAAAGGAAGCGACCGTGTTGAAAGAGAAACAGTAAGTCAGCAAAGGTGCCATCTCAGCGTACCAACGAGACATTTTTGACATTTCCAAGTGAGCCTTGGTAATTTGCCCTTTGCTTGCCAGTGAAATAATTGCTCATCACTGACTATTACTGTTTGTCCTCTTTCGTCGTACGTATACGGCCAAGCACAACCACATTACCGTGTTGACACAGCAAACGTCTGCATTCTGGAGGTGACTTTGCCAACAATAACCGGCGCAGTGCTTGACTGGCAGCATGCCACTGGATGCAGAGGCAGCTTTCAGGAGACTATGTATAAACTTGTGAACACAACATTCTTATCCTAACAAACGCTTATCAAACAAGAGTGCACGGTGTGTCATGCTGTGACAGTCACAGCTGTCACGCAGCTTGAAGGGGCTTATTGAACTTCAGTTGGTTTCTCGAGGCCCGCAGCCCTTGAGGAAAAGCGGGCAAGATAATAGATGGATGGATGGATGGTGTCGCGAGGCATGGCATGGTGGGTGACCGGTTAGCATATCTGCCTCACAGTGCGGAGTTTCTGGGTTTGAATCCGGGCCTTACTGTATGGCAAGTGTCAAACGTGAGGCCCGGGGGCCAGATCTGGCCCGCGACCTCATTTTATGTAGCCCGCGAAGGGCTGCGTCAACTTCCGGTTTCTAGCGCATTTTATTCACTTTTAACCACATTGAGATGTGAGATATCACCATTTATTTGTTACCAATCCTCCGCTTTTAAAATAAATGGAAGAATTATTGAATAAATAATTACTGACTGGCTTTCCATCAATTTGTTGTGTGTATCTGATAAGATAAGGTGATATATTCATATGGGTTCAAAGTAGTGATGGGTAAATGAAGCTTCAAATCTGCTTTATGAAACAGTTGTAGTATTTTTGGACTCCAGCAGATGGCACTCTCTGTTCAACACTGACTTGCCATTTTTTAAACCCTTTATTTAAACTAACAGTGCCATCTACAGGACTCCAAAATACAACAAATGGTTCATGAAGCGAATTTGAAGCTTCATTTTCCCATCACTTGTTCAGTCATGACCGGCCTCTTAGGGAAACCAGAACTACGATGTGGCCCATCACAAAAATGAGTTACGAGCTGTATGCAGTTAGTAAATTCTCCCGTGACTGCGTGGTTTTCTATCTCATGTACTTAGGTGGGATACACCCTGAACTGGTTGCGTTACACACAAAGAAAACAAATTCTATGTAGTTAATACTTTGATGTGTGACATTTTCATTTTTCAAAAGTCTTGAATGCATTAGATCACTCCGTCCAGCAGGTATTATCCATTTAGGTACACTGATATTAAAACAAAATAGATCATACTCTGATAGAAAAAAAAAGCCAAGGTGTTGCCTGGCAACAAGCAAGGCATTGTGGCTAAAAATAAAAATGATCCTTAGGTACTTAGTCAAGTTTTCATCAAACTGGAATAATCTCCCATTTTTTGTGTTCGTGCCAACTTTGCAGCTTGCTCACATTGTCCCATTTTTCTCCATCATAGAGTGTGTGTGATTTGCAAGTCCTCTACCTGCAGGGACACAGACACACCAACGGGTGATTTCCTTCCCTACTATAGTGTAAGTGTGATCAATAGCCCGCAGGCTGAAGGAAACTTCCCGTATCCATCACTTCTCTGCACCGCAGGACCCTTGTGAAAGGGTGGCGAATAGTCCAGCCAGTATCTATAACAAGCCCCCTTGGGTCTGCTGCATTATATGTGGAAATGCTGCAATTGGGCGAGCTTGCTTGAAAGTGCAGGAAGGGAGAATTGAACTGTGGCAAAAGGAAGAAGGATGGGCCTAAGAAAACAATCCAAATCCGCTTTTATTCCAACTTTTTTTTTTATTGCTTTTTAACAAAGACATACCCAAGTGGGAAACACCACCAACTTGAATACAATACAATTGGATGTCATCTACCCTAATATCCTTCGCCTCCCCCGAGCCTAAACTACAGACATTGCAGCAAAGTAGTCAACACACACTTGAACACAAATACACACATGGGAAGTTGAAAAGAGAACAACAAACAAGTACTAAATAAAATAACAATAAAATAGAAATAAACATACATCACACTCTATTCTGGTTCCACCTCAGGAAACAGTGTGATTGTATCAACCAGTAGCAAAAAAGGTTGCCAATTCTCCTTTAATTTATTGATTGAGCCGTTCAGTGAGAATCTGAGTTTTTCCAACCTCAAGTTGAAAAGTAGCTCTATTATCCACAAATTATGAGAAGGGGAGCGGGGAAGCTTCCACTGTAGTAAAATGTCCTATGAGCCAACATAGTAGTAAAAGCCGAGGCCTGCTTGATTGGAGCGGTTACATTTGCCTCAGGAGGCACACCAAAGATGGCCGAAAGTGGGTTAGAAGGGACGGGTTTGACCATATGCTTGGCTGAGTGAGTTGAAAATCTCCTTCCAGAACACATTCAATTCAGGGCAACCCCAAAAAAATGTGAACATGATTTGCTGGTGACTGTAGTGATGTGAAAATGAAGCTTCAAATTGGCTTCATGAACCATTTGTTGTATTTTGGAGTCCTGTAGATGGCACTGTTGGTTTAAATAAAGGGTTTAAAAAATGGCAAGTCAGTGTGCTTTCAGCCCAATGTTGAACAGAGAGTGCCATCTGCTGGAGTCCAAAAACACTACAAGTGTTTCATCAAGCAGATTTGAAGCTTCATTTACCCATCACTAGATGACTGTCCACATCGGTTACAAGCGTGAGTCAATATCAAAACTAGATCCCACTGTTGTTCAGATAGTGTCATCTGAAGCGTGTCTTATCCACTTTTAATCACTTGTGCTGTCTTTCACTACTACAAGACAAAAGTCACATAATTGCAATTTTAGTTATGACACAGTGGATACAAGTTGAATGACCCTAATATCGAAATCCCTAATTCTATATTAAAGCGCAACTCCAATTTTGCTAACCACTAAAAGAATTACCCATTTATTTTCATCATAATCAAAAAAGAAAAAAGTGTCAATTTGTCAAAATTTGTTTTAACTCATTTAATCCCCAGCCATTTTCACTAGAGAAAACCCCTCAATCCCAGCGTTTAATTTTGCGAGGCCATCAGAATATGCTGTTCTAATGCTATACAAACACGGAGCTATGACGCAAAAAAAAAAAGGCTAAGACGTATAAATCCGTCTTTGGGAGGTGAGGATTACATTTTTGAAAGGGTATATTTTTGTTTTATGGATTGAATGAGTTAATATTCGCAATGGTGAAATTGTTTTATGACAGCAAACTTTAATCTTGAAACAAATCGCCATTGTTTCGGCTGAGAATTTCTACAACCAGGGGTGGGCTGTACAAGCCTCATATAATCGACACACTGTATGTCATCATGACTTTAACAAATCTGCAACCAAAGTTGCACTCGGCCCTCTGGCCCTTTAACCTTTAAACGCAGCACCATGATTTCGAGACGGATGGAGGACAGCACACAATCTACGTTTGGAAAGGTCACAAGCATTCATCTACCACTAATCCTGCAATCATGACAAACTTTTACTGTAACGTGAGCTTTGTAGCGATTTTCAAATATTATTCCAGTATTTGCGGACCCTTGTGTCTACGCTGCTTAATATTAATGTACAATCAATTCCTATAACGACTCATTTAGGTCATGTTGTTTTTGGAGAGATAAAAATGATTCAAACGCCAAAGCTTCACACATCTGTTGTGCTCATTTAGCAAAGCAACTCGATGCTTCTTTTTCAGCATGAGTCGGGCACCGCTTGCATCTTATATGAGCTATGTTTATTATAGTAACTGTGCCACGTAATATCTCAGCGACTTGGTTTTACAGAAAAAAGCTGGATGTTGTGCCCTGAATAATTCAGTGTTCAAGAGGGAAATGTGGAGAGCTTTTTCTCATTGTAACAATAAAATTGCAAACAGTTACATCACAGCGCAACACTTTTTGCCCGGCATATTGGCGTATGTGGACATGTGTTCTCGACAGAATTCTTTTCCTGAGCAAATACTCTAACATATGAAATGCATCTGTAGTGTCAGCACGGTTTACTGCAAATGCCAGATCTTTATAAAGTGCTGGTACCATAACCCCAATCATGAACACACAGATAAATTAACACTTAAGTCAGTTATCAACTATCCCATAGGACACCGGTGTCATACACAAGGCTCAGGAGCCAGATCTTACCCGCCACATCATTTTCAGTGGCGCATGAAAGCAAATCAAGCATTTCAAATTCCATGATGCTTGACAAAATCCGTGACAACATTTTAAATGGTCATCCGTAATTATATAATAATGTCGAGTTATTGCTAGCCTTGAGTAAGTATCACATATAATTGTAGAGCTTTTTAAAATTTGATTCCATTACTAATAAATGTGATTCAGCACCTAATGCTGTGAAATTCAAATAACACCAATGTAGCGGCACAGCGGGTTTGTGTCATTAAGCAACAAAGAGCTTGTGCAAGAACAGGAGCAGAGCAAAGATGGAAGAGATTTTCTTTTTTTTTTTTTGCATTAAAAGCCCGCATCAATGCACGGTTGTCCTAGTTTGCAGGCGTAAGGAGAAAATACAATGGGTGTTTTTTGTTCAGTTTTTTTTGTTTGTTGTTCAAGGTGCAATCTAGCTAAATAATTTATTCTCCTTATACAAAAACCTCAGTCCGGGCGTTTATCAGCCAGGCCGAGCGAGCGAGAGAGGCTGGAACAGAAGGGGAAATGCACTTACTGCGAATAATAATGCCTAGAGGTGGGATGTAGAAAATGACGGTTTATTCTTTATATGATGTGCAGCCTTAGGTCAGGATATACAAATGCAATCTATTTCAAACGTACAATGCATAGCTCTCTATTTAGAAGATTATTGCTGCAAAGGTGATATAAAGACAAAAGCGCATGAAGAATATCGCTTCTGTCTTTTGTATTTTTTTTCTCCTTCTAAATTAATTGTCATCACCGCTAAACTGCCAGTGAGCTGTGGTAATAATTACCACTTATTTAAGCTCTGAAAATACTCTTGACAAAAGTCACTGCTTTTATAGTAAATTTCACCCCGCATTTTACGCAGAATATTTGAGTCTCTTTCCTGGGACCAAATATGGTATTTTTAGACTAAAATGTACTCTGCAAAATGTACGGTGTATAAGTGATGGTGGAAGGAAGAGGGCCAAGAGAATTTGGCCTGATAATACTGCACGCAAACCTGCAATTTCATAAATTGTACATATTGGATGTATTACAAATCATCAGTGGATCATTATACGGCACATCACTGTGAATGATCTTAGACTTCTGACTTATCTATTCAATATGTGTGGGAGTCCTGCCTATGAACGACTAAAATGAATTGGTGGTTGGTGCACAAAATGAATGTTACCATTTTTTACGTGTAAAGATGTCATTTTGATGACCTCTTTTAATTTGGTTTAAAATGTTAATTTTCTAATTATAACAATCCCTACGATATCTACACATTCAACAAGAGGATATGCTTTTTAAATACGGAAATGTTTTTTATAAATATGGTGCTTTAAAAATAATATACAACAAAGTTGGGGTTAGCATGTTGACTTGGCCCTAAACTAGTTTTTCCATTTTCTCATGTGGCCCCTTGGCTAAATTAATTGCTCACCCGTGCTCAAGTGCATGCCGAAGCCACTGGTAACAACAAAACCGCTAAATAGCGAGGCTGTTTTAGACACTCAGAAGTATTAAGAAAATCAATACATCCATTTTCTACCACTTGTCCTATTCAGGCTAATGGAGCTGGACAGATCGTTTCGATTGCTATTGTTTCCTATGGAAAAAAAACTAAATAAATCAAGCAGCGTCTCTGAACGAATTGTGTTTGTCGAGACAACGTTCCACTGTGGTTCGGGGGTTTCGATGATTTGGTCAAACAATAATCATTGATATCTTGATTGATGAATTTAGTTCCAGGTTGTCCCGTTGCCTGCGAGGTTATTTGGAGATTCTGGATTGCGTTTGAGTGGTTGTCTTTGTGTCAGCGCTGTGTTTGACAGGTGATCAGTCAACACTTCCTGCCCCAAGTCAACTGTCACCAGCTTCC
Organism: Idiotropiscis lumnitzeri; assembly: GCF_059441095.1. Classification (NCBI taxonomy): domain Eukaryota; kingdom Metazoa; phylum Chordata; class Actinopteri; order Syngnathiformes; family Syngnathidae; genus Idiotropiscis; species Idiotropiscis lumnitzeri. The sequence continues at coordinate 10,082,912 of NC_142397.1, read as the reverse complement.
ATATGACCCCGGACAGGATAATTGATATACAAACTGATGGATGTATTTATCCTGCATGCTATGTCATTGATGGCTCAGGCAAATATAATTATCTGGATATGATGTAGCCCTGTCATCTTCCCATATCCTGTCACATTGATAATGCTCCCAGCAAATCCTCTTTCAACTCCTTATAGCTCTCTTCATTGTTACCAAGCTCTCCTATCTGACCCTCCATGAGCTCCTTTGCAGACCTCCAAATGACATCCTAGTTTAATCCAAGTCAACTTGAATGACATCTTAATAGAAAGAGCCAGAGGGAACATACATGTGTCATCTGCATATGCTTTACATTTGTGTAAGAGAGGGTGTGTTTTGGAGCCCACACTGCCGTGCAAACGGGAAGAGTAAATACTTCACATCACCGGCAGCGATGATTACTGTCTATAAATCTATGTCGTGAGGCTGCTTTACTGATTAGTGAGTGAGTGCTAATTCAGATGGCACCAAATGAAGGGGTAGGCAGATTAGAATTATTATATAACGTATGTTATTTGCAATGGGAAAAGAGACCGGAAATGCAACCAATGATGACAATGGTGATCATTCGGTGAAGCTGAAAAAAGAAAATCATCAGAAGTGATCACTTACAGTGGATATAAAAAGTCTACACACCCCTGTTCACATGCTAGGGTTTTGTGATTTTTTTTAGGGGGCATCAGACCAAGATAAATTGCGCACAACTTTTTGGCTAAAAAAAAAAAATCAACCTAGTTGTACAGATTATAGGTCACATTAGTCACAGAAAAGGTTTTTGAAATGATTTAACTTGATCTCGATTCATATCACAAAAACCTGGCATTTCAACATGAATGCGTCGACTTCTTATTTCAACCTCAACATGCCCAAACTACGACTCATCTCTCTGGTTCTCTATACTGATAATTGATCAGTGTTAAAAATTCCGGGACTTGAAAACAGAAAGTCAGTGTTGCATTAACACCAGTCAGTAATGAAATAGCCTGTGTTCTCTAAGATATAATGGCGTGTCACCCTGCTTGGTGTATATTTTCAATTGAAGCCACACCCTTCCTTAAAGGTGTGAAGTTGCTTGGGGATTAACTTGGGAAACGAGTAATAATGTTTTTGTTTGGCCTTTCTGTGTGGAGTTTACATGTTCTCATCCGTGCCTGCGTGGGTTTTCTCCGGGTACTCCGGTTTCCTCCCACATTCCAAAACGGTAGGTTGATTGAACTTGGTGAAGTATGATAGGGGAAGGTTATTCGTCTTTGTGTGCCCTGCGATTGGCAGGCAACCAGTTCAGGGTGTAACCCGCCGACTGCCCGAAGATGGTTGGGATAGGCTCCAGCACACCCGCAACGCTTGTGGGGAGAAACGGAGCAGATAATGAATGGCTGGACTATACTATGTGTGTGTGTGTGTGCGCGCATGTGTGCGAGCGAGTGCCTGTAATATTTAATAATTTCCTACTACTCAAGCTTTTCTGATGGGAGTAATCCACACTTCTCCTTACCCCAATAGGTGGATATCTCTTAATTTGCATACGAGGCATGGAAAATGAATTTCAAGTGTAGTGCTGAGCGCTGTTATCTCGCACTAGTGTGATCCCTGCAGGCCTCCATGGTTTATGTAATTCCTGTGTGCGAGTGCGTGTGTGTGTGCACTAGTGTGCTGAAACCTGACTTATTTCATGTCATATTTGCAGTGCACTCATCAAAGGGAATCCTAGTCAAATGCAAAGTCACTGACGAAATTAAGTGGAGGTACTTGCACAATCCAATGAAATCCAGTTAAACAAACAACTCCACTTTCACAAACGAAATTAAACGACTGATTATTATTAATTGATCAAAATTGCGCGGGGGTCTACGTAATGTGCATTGCATCTTACTGACAGGCGTTCACATGATTTTTTTTTAAGGCATAATTTGTGGGAGCACTCTTGCACAAGATCCATGTAAAACATTGAATAAATCTTGAATTTATTGAATTAATTCTAAATAAATCAACAGTTTTTCTCAGGTTGTGAGAGCATGACAGTCAATACGTGGTCTTTTTTTTTTTTGTGAGTTTTGTAATTTGCGGCATCGACTGATCTCGACTTGCTTGTACTATTAGAGCATGTACAGTATGGGCACTATATCTCAGCCTGAAATGAAATCAGAGGTATCAGAGATGGGAGAGTTGAGTGGATCCGTCAGATCATTTTGACCCTGTCCTCCTAATTCATCGAGTGGGTGAAAATGGAACCTTTATTAGGTGTGCTACTAGAATGAAAATAGTTCGAGCCGTGAGAGGAAGGAAGCTGAACTCGTACTTTCTCATCATTTCCAAGGTAAGGAAGGGAAAAGGATGGCCAAGGGATGTTCAAAAATGGGTTCCGCACCACTCAATTAGCATCTCTCCAAAATGCACATTTTACTGCAATCACATGAGCGTGTAATGGAAGACTAATAGTTGGTCGACACTATCACCACATAACGTAATATCGTCTTTCCTACTCCACAGGGACCTCATTCATGGCATGTCGCAAGTCTCCACAATTTCATCGGAGAGACTGCTGACCTGACTGCGTACGTGCTGTTGTTTTGGCTAACAGCAGGTTTCAAATGAGCTCAGCAATTAACATTATTACCCTTGTGAAGCATATATGAACTGATGGAATTACAGTTATTATTTCCCACAGATTCCACTGGATTATTACAGATGTTTTATTTATTTTAAGGAAATTGAAAAATACTACAAAAACCTTTAGACTAAGTCTGTTGCAGCAACCCAAAACGCAACATGTTTTTTGTCATGGTTTTCAGTTCAGCGGTTGGCACCCGCCCTCTACAATCCGAAGTACCTCGGTATGTATTTCGTTTAAATTTGGTGACAAGTGTCCGGTTGGAAATATTTCCATATTTTCTCATTGGAGGTTAACAGAAATTTGTCAAGCATCAAGCCACAAAACAAAACACACACAAAAAAAACACATTTCATGAGAAGGTAAGGTCAGCATGAGAATGTGAGCACAACCCAGCCACACTGTCAACAGTAAGCTACTCACAGGTCTTCCTCTCCTTGTCTCTGCCGCACCCGCAGGCCCCTCCTCCTCCCTTCGCCGTTGTCGCACTTTTCCTCTTCGCCTTGGTGTGTCGTCCAATTCTGTCACAACTTGCCTGGCTCCAGCCCGCCTTAATTGGTGCCGCCAGGAGAGCAGAGGCGAGCTCGGTCGTGGGTGCTCAAACGGCGTGGAAACCACGCCAAAGGCGACATCCGAAATCCCGGGAGCAGTTTGGTGTGCTGGAAAAAGGAGAGACGTGGGTAAGAATGGGCTTCCTCTTCCTGACACAATGAGGAGCATTGACGGATGGGAATGAAGCCACTGGGCCATTCTCAGAACGCTTGGAATTGTAATTTGTGTCAGGAGGAAAACGGACCTCTTTGTCTGCGTAGTGCTTTGTGATGACTGAACAACAAAAAAAAAAAAAAAAAAAAAAGGATAAATCAAAGTGTCTTGGGCGGTTGAGGCCTTCAAGGCCTTCTTCACATGTCACATTATATCCTAGTGTTGAATTTTTAGGTTAGTTTTTATCCAATCAGAATTCAGCTAGTTTGTGTTGCCAGGCAGATTTCACAATACGAGTAGCACGCACTATTCATCCGAAGCCTTCAATTACAATCATGCGGGCTTCTGTTTTGTGTCTCAAGGGGCTTTCACAGTTGATATAAATTTGCGATAGCCAATCAGATCACGAGCTGATCACAGTAAGGCCTGTCCTTACGTTGAAGGCGATGAACGCGTCTTGTGATTGGATACTCACTGGTAAAAATTGTTTCGATATCACGATATGACTTTTTTTCACCTTCTCAATTGTTTCGGTTTTTTTGGGCATGGCTAAAACATGGCCCAATGCCTACAAGCCCTAAAAAGCATCTTCCCTGAGCTGCTATATCACACACGGCGCATGGAGTTGCTGCACTGCAAATTGGGATGCTACTAGCGGCTAGCCGCTTATTAGCTGCTAGCTGGCACACAGACCAGCGTTGAGACCATCCAATATTCCACAGCCCTCACTCCATGATCTACACAATAGAGACACTTATGAAAGTTAACTATTTATTCTATTCACTAGCCTACAAGCTAGCTAGCTAGCGATCTCGCATGACCGTGGCGAGGTCGTTCAATATGTTAAGCGCCTTGCACTGTTTTGTTGTGTGCGGGTCTCCACATCATAAAGGAGGTTAATTTTTTTTTTTTTCAGGCTGCAGCTGACTACAGCCACTTCAACACATTCTGAACTGTATGAATATTTTTGATTGACAGGTGAAGGTCGGCTTCAGCGTAAACGCCCACACAGTCCTGAAGCTGGGAATTGAGCTCTATTTTTAATGACTTTGGAGCCTTATGTTGTATACTTGGCAATTTATTCATTTACAAATTGGCAGGCTTTTTAAAAGTACTCTTCACTGTGTTGTGTCAAACTTAAGATCGTTTTTGTTGCTGTTTTTAAATTCTGCTCCACTCAGCAGCCGGTGGTAAATCACCTTTGTGCAATATCCAATTTTTGTAAAATATGTAGGCTCAGTAGACTTTTGGAAACCCTCCTCTTGGGAGCAGGATTTCAGAAGTCGCACTACACATTGCACGCCTCCCTCATCTCACACACTGCAAACGCCACTCTCGAGTTTTGATGAGACTTTCTGTGTCAGCCTGATCCGCCACGGCATCGGTTTTGATCACCACCAGGATAGCCGCGGCAGTTCCCGGGGAAAATGGGCTAATACCACCGCAGAGGGCAAGCAGACTGTGTGTTATGATTGGCCTTAATCTAATCAATAACTATTAGCATAGAAACTATGTGGTTGTGTTTGATCTTCGTGATCCAGCATTTCATAACACTCCTGCGGTGAAAATTGCATCAGCAAAGGGATATTGTAAGACATCCAGAAATAAAATGACGCTGGATTTATATTTAGATATGGTACTGATACGTCCATCCATTCATCCGTTATCCAAGCTGCTTATCCTTACGATGGTCGCGAGTGTATTGGAGCCAGCTGATACATCCCTGGGCAATTTTATAATAACATCAAATATTACACAGCAAAGTGACAACTTCGGAGTTAAAGTTTGTATTTGTTGCAAGGGTATCGCTTATCCATTAAATGTTTGCTTTTCTTTCAGAATTTTCATTTTGCAATACAGATGTTTTTCTTTCAACCAAATCAGTCTGGCCAATTTCTTCTGCATTTATTTGGTTTGTGTTACTTAACTGCTGGTTAATTGCCTTTGTGGTTCTTGATTCATTAACATGCATACTGCTTCTGTCCATTTTGCTGCTGTGAAACAAACCCAAACTTCCTCGTTGTGTAATTAAAAAGAACTTACTTAACCAATGCGCATCAAGTGCAAGTAATTCAAGCCGAAATAAAACATACTATTAAATAGAAAATGAAGAGAAATGGCAAGGTCTGATCAGAAGTTGCTGTGGAATTATAAGATGGTGCCGTTTTAAATATTGAGGTTGAGACAATAGTGTTTTGTTTTGTTTTTTGCCTTGGGGCAAGATGCTTGTTAACTATGTCCATCAGTATCAATGTCACAATATGACAAAATTGCATTGACTCTTTCAGTCAAATACTTTGGTAGAGCTTGTGCAAGAAAATCCAATAAACATCCAGACTTGTTGTTGTAGAACTTGTTGCAGAGACTTTTTATGAACCACTATGCAGATGTAAAAACACAATATTTAATCAATGAAAGACACAAATAACAGCCAGAACGTAAACAATTACAATCATTGTCAATACTTGAAAAACAAAAATGTGAAAACACTAAAATACCCAGAAAGTTATACAAAAAACTAAAACTATGGTGGACAGAGCCACGGTGCCACAAAAAAAACAACCCAAAAAAAATCTATCAACACAAGGAAGAAAAGGAAACCACAGAACCACCGATGGACAGACCTAAAATGAATCTGGAACATGTAGGACTGAAAACAGAAAAACAGAAAATCAAGGAAGTACTGTAGTTCATAAAACAGAAGTACCCCGGGAGCTGACGAGATGAAATCCGACAGGAGGAAGCCCATGAACTAGAGCAGTAGCAACATGCAAGCAATTCCGCGAGCAAGGTATTACTCCAGGAGCCACAACCAAGGCTGATTGCAGACAAGGTGCAGCTGGCTGACTGCAAGCAGGGGCGGAGCTACATGTTGGCCAGGGCCACCCTGTGTCGTTCTCTGGCCACCCCCGGCCACCCTCACATCTAGGGGACATTTTTTTATATCTGTGTTTGTTCTGCCTTTTTCACATGGAAGCAGTATTCTTAGCCCCTTGATACTCTGCCACAAGTTATTCATATCAACTGCATATTCATAGATCATATACAGTGTAGGCATCAAACCCGGATCCTTGAGTACCGCTGTCCTGCATGTTTTCAATCTCTGCTGCAACACACCCAATTCAAATGATCAGCTCATCAGCAAACTCTGCATGAGTCCGATAATGATCCTGCTCATTTGAATGAGGTGTGTCGCAACAAGGAGAGAAGGAAACTTGGAGGATAAAGCCCTCGAGGACCAGGAGTTTGACACCTGTGATATATACAATGGATCTGAATGAAAAGTTGAAAAGAATTCTGAGGTGCGCCCAAATAGGTGCGACAGGACCTGCCAAATTCCCAAACACTAGGGTAGTTGGTGTAAAAACTAGGGTCAAAATCCGGCGTAGAGAGTCTATATTGGTATTGTATAATTTAGTAGGTAACCCTCACGCATCTCATCCCATCCATTATACTGACTCATCTACTTTAGACAACAGGGGAAAATTAGTTAACTAATTAAAATAAAGACACCACTTCCTCATTTTTAGTCTTTTCCAACCGGACTGAGCGGACTGATTCACTCATTAGACCATAGCCATAAAAAACAAAGCAACAATTATTCAAACTACAGGACCAAAAGATGCTTCAGATCACAAGCTGTGCTGGAGCTCATTGGGGGGTTAGAAACTCAGAGTGAAACCTCGGCACTTTTCCAAAATGTGTCTTTTGTGCCAAGTGTCGCTATGGTTACCACATGGAATTGAAATGACCCTCTGATTGGAAATGTGATGTAAGAAGATCAAAGGCCATCTATTGCGTTTTAAGTTGGACTGCTTTTAATTGAGGGGGGGCCTAGTAAAAGTCAAGACTGTTTAACTCATTCATTACCAGCCAAGATAAAAAAATATATTTTTGACGGATTTATCCGTCAATGGCAGCCTATGAGTTAATGTATGCAGATACATTCAATATATTTTTAAGAGCACTGCATCTGCCAAAAGCAATGTATGGTAAAATTGTTAGTTTTTTGTTTTATGTATTTTTTTTTATAATCGGGCCTGTATCATTATTCATAAGGCTGTATTAGTGAAATAACTTAAAAATTCATTTTCACACATTTACCGCTATGACACACAAGTGTAAGGAGTGTGCAGATTTAAGCTGAACTCAGAGGCCGTGTGACGATCTGCTGTGGCTTTAATGTGGGCTGACCACGTCGACGTGCGCACCTGACATTGACGTATGTAGGACAGAGCGTGGGGCAGACAACGATGGACGGAGGATGATGTATTCATTGATGACGATGGCGAAGAAAATGTAAAAAAAATGGACCAGCACTTTCATATGTGCAGTACACATCAATGCATCCATCATCTGGGAAAAGAAGACATAAGGAAAAAAAGAGCTTTTAAAGGTGCCTCTTGTTTATCATGTGTGTACGAAGAGCCCCGAAGGCACAATCCTTCTCCTTAATGGACCAACACAATATATAATACATACACATGCTCATTTGCCTGAGGAAGAAAACTGCACAGAAGGAAAACCAAAAATGCATGTACTCCCACTGGACACAACATGAGGGACGTCAGCACAACCAAAAGAGCTCTAATATACAAAATCGGAGACATCCGCTGAGGTAGAAAGTTTGCTGAGAAAGGATCCCAGGAAGACAACAGCTTAGCTTCCCTCTGGGAAGTATACAATCACGCAATACATATGGTTCAATAAAATTAATGTGTGACTTGAACTATACACAATGTAAAAATGATTGCTCTATTCATACATTTTATAGAGTACCATCAAAGACAATTAGATTTATTGTTTTACCAATATCATAATGATCGCTAATTAGAATATCTTTAAAGGGGAAGTCAAATCCCCAAAAAATATTTGCAATAAAACGTTCTATGCGCCTTCAGGAGTCAAAATATGGCATACTGATTCATATTGTGTTTGTGGAATATGAATTAAGCAGCAAAATGAATCAATTTTTATCAGCCTTTTTGTTACTTCTGTCAACGGTAAATGACATCACCTCAGGTCTCAGGTAACGACCAATCACGGCTAACATGTTTTCTGAAGCTGAGCCCTGATTGGTCGTTAGTACCAACAATGACTTAATAAGGTAGGAAACAGATCTCAGCACAACACACTATTTCTAGAAATAAATGCGAGTGATGAAAACTTCCACAACATTCAAAGGAAATCACAATGTCCCATCACTAATGAGCAACTTTTTAAACAGGCCAATTGAAAAGTTCTGAGCGCACTTTGATTCATCATTATACGTTTAATGCTTGCAATATTATTCTAACAGGAACTAAGCGTACAAGGGTGCAGATAGATAGGAAGTTGCAGAGCCAGGAAAAAGGTCACAGTGACACAACAGCCTAACTTAAGTCTACATACAGTTTTTGTCAAAGAGGCCTACGAGTATTTTTAAAGGTCCTTGGGCGGGATACCTGTTGGTGACACCTGCATTAGAATGTGCATCAGTCAGTGTATGTAAAAACGTGGCTATTACTCTGTCGTAGGCAAAGCTTTTCCTCTATCAATTATTTGGCATTCATTGTGTGATGTGTGGTGGAATCGTCATGTGCCTTTTGAGTACGATAGTGATTAATTCAGGATTGTCTGTGGGTGAGTAAATGCTTTATTATTGTATAAGTGTTCACATCAATAATTCACAAGCGGGTCTTAGTTCAGCATCTGTCTTGGTAAAGTTCAATAGACAAGCATAGTCTCCATATTCATCCCCCCCAAGGCTCACTCTCCATCCACTTTGCACTTCTAAAAAGCGCCATATGGCTCTGGCACCTTGAGATAGAAAAATGTAACCCATCAGCTGAAATTGGAGGAGCTGTGGTGGTTGCCTTTCGAGGAGGGAGGGATGGAGGTTGCGGCGTGATCGATCTGTGAGACGGTGGGGGGAGGCGCCAAAGCTCTCCAACGACTTAATGAAAGCCCAGCACACACTCCTTTTGTGTTTTTTTGCACACGGGCGCAATCATCATGAGCACAGGTCGTTGTCAAACCCTGAGAATGGTAATAAGCCATTTTGCTGATTGTCAACTGGATGGTGACGCATTACATTTAGCGTTAACCTTTCATTACGCTCACATTAAACAATAAAGGAAATGTCAGCCGGGTAATTATCACCAAGGTGATTGATTGAAAATATTTCCCTGAAATAGTCTTGCTCTCGTCGTTCCGTGTGTCGGCGAAGTGCAGGCTGTAATCGCTCATGCCTCTCACAGAAACAATTAAATAGCACGATACTGATGATAATTTGGCCGATATGCAGTCTGCTGCTCAAGAGGAAAAAAGGTCTTTTCTTTCCACCCAATGGTGTTTTAAGTTTCGGTTTCCATGGTGACGTGGAGCAGCTGTGCCTAGTGGTGTGTAAGAACATTTTGGCCCAGGTTAAGTCCTGAGCTGTTTTTGTTTACTTCACCTTGTTGTCCCTTCACTTACTAAAAATAAATGATGGGGAACTTGTATCACACGTTGAGGTTAAAGATCCATGGCAAATGAAAGCAATAAAAATGAAAACTAAAAAGACTCATCGGGCCCTGTTTTCATGTGCGTTTGGCGTAAACATGGGAGTAAGTTCAATTTCGTGACAGTGCAAGTCTATTCTAGCATGCTTGACCGTGTCGGCGCACGAAGCACACGAAGCTTTGCCCGTGACGCACCTGATAATTTGGTGCTGTGCTCGGTGTAAAAACGGGAGCATCAGAATTTTCATGCCGTCGCAATTGTCTAGCTTATCGCGCGCTACGCCTCACTCGGCATCCCTAATGCGCCCCCTAGCAGATCTCTCATTTTGTGACAAAACTAGACTGGCTAAAAGGTGGTCTAACTTTGCAGAGCAGGTAATCCAACACGATTTTGGTGTATTTAATCAAAGTGGTGGCTGACAGATTTGGCGCTGCGTTGACGTGTGTGGTGGACCTCATGGTAATAAATATGAATAAATATAAATATAATATATAAATAATATAAATATGACACTGGCGAGGGACGTTCCCTCAGGATCATTGCTGGCTGTCATGATGGCCAGGAAAATTCCAATATTTTCCAGACATGGCCACCCCGCCCCTTCCGCCACCTACTGTACAGTAAGCGCATATTTCCATTTAGAGTCAATGCAGTCTCTTCAAGATTACACTGACGACTGAATTCCACTGTCATTTAGTTTTTTTTAAATGGGCATCCATTGGTCACGGACTGGTGTAACCTCCACCTCTGAAAAATTTATTTATTTTTTTTCAGGGGGGCAAACATGAGCTGCTAGCCTTGCACTGAAAATAGTGCCCCGAATGCTGGTCAAATTTTAAATCTGTGTGTTATGACATCACATATTGAAATGGGCATTGTCAGTATAGTTAGCACTGATACTAATGTTTCACACGGTGGAGGTCTGCCATGATAATAAATCACTTAAGGGTTACTGCAGCATCTACAAATATAATGTTGCAATTCAAGCTTTTACTCAGGATACTAAGTATTGATGTTTTAATCAGTGCGGAACAAAATACAATAAATTGCATTGCACCAGTACTGAAACCAAAAGAGTTTTCCTTGCGCAGACATTTTTCAAAAGTCCATTACAACAGTTGAGTACACATAAATGCACACCATCTTGACAAATTGTTTCAACTGGCTGTTATTGCTGAATCAGTATGGGGCCTTTTGTCAGTGGTGCTGCTTTTATGAGCGTTAAAGTGAGGCTGCAATGATTCATTTAGTCGCTGAGACTGCCAAAAGTCACCACGTTACACAATTTGCCCACTGCCACAACAGCATGCTGGTACTGGCCATCTACTATAAAGTAGATGTCAAAAGAAGCTCCAAAATGCAATTAGTGGCACTAAATAAATAACAAAACTGAGAAAATGAGGTATTCCGCAAATAACAGAGGACGGGTTAAAAATGCAAAAAGGTGACCTAGCAAATACTCGAATAGCCTCCCTTTGGATGCTACATCTGCTGATCTGTCTCAGAAGCATCGTATGGCAGAGGACAGGGGAAGGTTGTGGCTTTCCAGGCAATCCCCGAACCCCTGACACACACAAACACACACGCACACACCCACAGCACACATTTGTGGAGCACACACATCCTGGTGCAGTATTTCCGCAGAGCTGCACAGGATTAACACTGCGGTGTACGCCTTGGTTGCAGGGACATTAATAGATCATAACTTGTGCTTGCGTTTGGAACTCAGTCACTTTATAAATTGACCGACTCCTCTGAGTTGATGTGTTAACGGCAGAACTATTGATTTTACTTGCGTCGGCCATGACTTTTCCTACCTAGCTGATGAAACATAAACGGTGGAGGTAATTCTCATGAAAGGAAGCTTCATTACAAGACTGTAAGTGTGCACACGTAATACATTTTTCATAGCGTGCATTTGTTTCCTTTTGTTATTTCCAGTCATTGTCAAGTAGAGAAAATATGCGATATTACCGCATGTGAAGGCCCCAACCAAAATCTGATGAAGTGAATCAAAGAAAAACGGCAATGGACAATATGAAATGGGAACATTTAAGGAGCTGTGGGAATTTACTAAAACTACTGGCTGTGTCCTACATATGACTGCAATCTTGTTTTCTGTAAGCCTGTGCTAGTGTTAGTGTGGTTATAATGGGGAAAATCTAAATTGGTTCAAACGATCTGAGCCCACTGTACTTCATTAGCTCAAATAACAAGCGCTAGAAAGGTTGCAGGTCATAAAAGTCGTGATTATCTACCCTATCCATGAAGCCTAACGTGATGAATAATTGAGGGATGCCAATTTTGTGGGCCATATCTGGGAAGGGCCTGTACCAAGGAAAGCAAGTTCCATAAATTCACGCTTGGATGAATTTGAAAATGGAAGAACATCCGAACCCTGACCCCCATCCATCAAACACCTTTGGGATGAGCAAGAATAGAGATCAAGGGCTTGTGAGCGAGGTAATACTCGTTTTTGCACTTTGTCTGTCGTGGTAAGCAGATGACATGAAGGGAATGTGTCAACAAGTGACAGGAAGCTGAGAGCAGCAATGGAGGTGATGACATGTTTAAGCCTAAGTGTGCGTTGAATGTTTTATGAGCGACTATTTTAACCACTGGGTGAGGGCAACATGTGTCTGCGGACTATTAGTCATCCAATGAGGTTTTATTTATTGATACAACATATAATCTATCTTCTTTGGATCCAATGACAGTCCGTCCTTCAAATCATACGACCAATAAGCTATAAGATGGCGCCCATGCTTGTGACCCACTGGCGAAATCAAACACGTGACGAAATCCAAATCCACCAAATAAATTGGGCACATATTGTAAAATGGGAGCTCCCAGGGGTCTTCTCATTGACACCCTGAAAAAAAAGGTGATACACTCCTTGCCTTAGAGCCCAATCATATAAGCCACACTCCAAGACTACGTAATTACAAAGGCTTGAGGGAATTGACGGGCTCTGCTGCCCATAAAACAGGAGGCTTAAGTAATCGTATAGAGCGAAGGGAGGCATTAGGAAGAACATGGATGTTCTTGTTGGATCGGCGTTACAGCGTTTTAGATAAAGTCATCGTTAACTGTTCCCTCGCGGCGTTTTGTGACACACAGCTGTGCAACTCGCGCCTTGGCTTGTATCTCTTTTAATTTGAATAACATGTTTGCTCAGCTACAGCACGCAGGTGCAAAAGCGAGCAAACGCCTTCCTGCGCTCGACTCAAGCGCGGACACCTGCGAGTGAAACGGCACGCCAGCACATTTGTCCCCGGAAGGATGTCAACCGACAGGTCGGATCAGAAGGGAGACAAATGACAAGAGGATGTCTCCTCAGAACTTGCGTCTTCATCCATCTTGTTCGGTCACCGCATTTAATCGCGAGGATACCTGCTCGCTTACTTACGGAGACTGACATAGACTTTGGTGCTCAGTTGATGACAAAACCATTTCGAACCAAGTGTGCAGTGCAGTCTTTAAAAAAAGTGGATCTTGGTCTTTTGTCTGCCCGAATGGACGGATTTTAGAACATATTTCTTTCTGGGAAAAAAATTGGGAAATAATTTGGATATACACACTACCATATTTTCTACTACAGTATATTAAAACGAGCAGTCTAAGTTTATCAATTTCACTTTGAATACCCTGTTTACACTGATGACCAGCCGCTGGAGTTCCTTCGTCATGCTTGATGACAACATTTACAAATGAAATGCGTTATATGGCGCCCTGGACATTTTGGAGATACTTTGAAGTACGCCTTATGGTTATGAAAACAAGGTACTTATCAATAATTAATTTAAAAAGAAAAAATTTCACTGAGGATGAGTGATTAAATTAATCTAGAGTAGACCATGTGTCACCCACCAGGTGATTAAGTGCATATGAATGGAAGAGAAATCTCATTCTTAATCCAAAGTGCTATGTTGATCCATCCTTTGCAGCTGGAACAGCTTCAACTGTGGAGTGCTTTGGGAGCAACCACTTCTGCTTCCAACATGATCGTGCACCAGTGCACAAAGGCAGGTCCATAAAGACACGTATGAAACAGTTTAGTGTCGATGAACTTGACTGGTGTACACAGGATCCGGACCCTCAATCCAATAAAACACCTTTGGGATGAATTAGTGGGGAGACTGAGAGCCAGGCTTTTTCATCCAATATCGCTGTCAACATTGGGAAAAATTCGCCCTAATCGATTCCTGATCCTTGTGGAAAGCCTCCACAGAAGAGTTGAAGCTGTTACAGATGCCAATTATATATATATATATATATATATATATATATATATATATATATATATACATATTTTTTTTAGTATTATTTTTTTTGTTTGTTTTTTTTGTTATATTTCGCGACTTCTCCGACTCTGTTACCAACAATTTTCCAAAAAGAGACGTGCAAAATGGACAACAGTGGTGCTAATGCCTGTAACATTAATCTTTCCTGCACAGTGGAGGGAAGAGAGCCAAAGAAGATTTGGCCTGATAATTCTGTACAAAAATCTACAGTTTCTCATATTGAGTGTATTAAAACTCATCACTGTCATCACTCATCATGAGCAACTCACATGTGTTGACACCTAATGGACAAAATCTATCATATTCTGCTCTTTAAAATGTGTGGATACATTTTTAATGGACTTCTTCAAATTTGGTTTCAAATCTTTATTTCTTATTTAAAACAACACATACCGTCTCTACACGTGTAGCATTTTGCCGAAACAAGACAATACGTTGTTTCTAAGTCCAGTGAAAATAATATAGACAAAGTTGAGGTCAACCTTTTGGCTTGGCCCTCGGCAAGCATTCCAGTTTCTCAAGTGACCCCTTTGCTAAATGAATTGCCCACCTCTTTCTCAAACTATTAATTTAGGCATTTCTAATCACTTTAAGAAGGATTATTTAATTATTTGCCGATTTCCACTATTTGCGGTCACCCCATGCAAATTGCAGCGGTCCACTCTAGTTACTACATAACTCTAAAATGTCTTGAGCGCAAGTGAATGAGATGACACACAATTACTGAGAGTGTGCATGACAACACAAGTGAAACTCAGAGAGTCTTGCGGGCAAATAAGCAAGATAATTGGGAATCACTCTGACGTGAAGCTGACAACTGTAGGCCATGCGTGGATACGTGTAGGTGTGTGTGTTCTCATTCCAGATCACTGTACTTATTTACTTCAAAACATAAGATGAGAACACAAATGTTGTGCTTTATTGGACTTCACTTAATGATACAGTCAGTGGAAGCCACAAAGACAAGTAGTTCTAACTAAATATTGTAAAGAGAATTAATTTGTTCCAGTCATCATCAAACCTTTGACTCTACTGGCCATTTTAAACAAGATTTTAACATTCTTAACTGTCATGAAAAATGCAAAGAAAATGTAGCCACTTGATAAGAAAACCTAAATCAAAAAAATCAATAGTCAACATGCTCGGGCTGTGAAGTGGAAATAAATGACACAATTTGAGCACAGCAAAAAAAAAAAACCAAACATAAAACTGAAGCGGTGACACAATGACTGTAAATAACGATATATTTGGAAGAAAGCCGAGCCAAGAAGCCAATTAAATCAAACCACGCGCTGGCATTTTCCATAGGAGGCTGCACTGCTTTGCGCACACAGTGCAATTATAGTATCTGCCTCAGTAAACAAAGCTAAAGTTGCATCAAAGGCATTAGATCCTCAGTGATTATTTACCACCCTGAGCAGACAGTAAAAATCCATAACATGAGCAAACATCAAAACCAAACAAGATATGAGACATGCCAGTGAGCTACTGGCGATAAGAATTATCCCGGGAAAACTTTTATGGATTCTTCCACATTTGGGCCACGCTTGGGTTAAGCCGCAAATGAAAGTCACAGTCAAAGTCAGTTCATAATTAAGCACACACTGTGTGTGTGCGTGTGCGCGCGTTGTGTGCGCATGGATGGGTGTGCATACATGTCCTTGAGTGTGCCTTCGTGTGTCCTGTCTGCTCGACTTGTTAATGGAGGCGGATCAGCTCGGCCTTTATGAGCCAAGAGATGCGTGTTTGACAGCGCTTGCAGAAAGACCGACTATCGCGCTGCGATGTAATAAAAGTAATAACCAAGGGAAAATGACTCCAGATAGATTGCAGGTTATACAGGTGGAAATGAATGCAAGCATTGGGATGTTTGTCAAGTTGTTTTTCTGATTTCAATCGAACGGAATTTAAAAATGCAGTGGAGGACGATTTATCAACTCAGCTCTAGTTCGTGATGGGCAAATGAAGCTTCAATTCTGCTTAATGACGCAGTTGTAGTATTTTTAGACTCCAGCAGAGGGCACTCTCTGTTCAACATTGGGCTAAAAGCAAACTGACTTGCCGTTTTTTTAAACCCTTTATTTAAACCAACAGTGACATCTGCAGTACTCCAAAATACAACAAATGGTTCATGAAGCGAATTTGAAGCTTCATTTTCCATCACTAGCTCTAGTAGTTATATTGTGCTTGATTTCATTCGTCCACTAATTCCAGGAACTTTATGCTAGGTTGATAACATTGAATCAACGGTAAATAAGAAGAAATGTACATGATTAAAATGTGTCAAATTAATGCATGTCATTTGTTTATTTTTGAGGAAAATTGCAGAGGTTTATAACTGATGTTCGAATTAAGTAAATCTTTTTTTTTTTTTTCAGTGCAGGGCTAAACTCACCACAGTTGGCAAACTGCACAGCCTTTTCGACATCACAAATAAAACTCAAATCGCCATTTTCGGAACTCCTTTACTTAAGTCCTGAGTCCTCCTCACTTGAGTAGCTCCCAGCGAGTATTTGTAATTTTATCCTTTCCTGAGCTGATGTGCATGACTAACAAAGCCTTGTGATGTCATATGAACGAAGCACAACAAAGCGAGCAAGTTGGGGCAGTACAATGGGACAATTAATTCTGTAAACTCTTATTTATTTGTTGAACGTGCAGGAAAGTCAATTTTCACATTAGCAAAAATTTTAATATTTTGTTGAGTTACTCAACTCATAATTGTATTGAAAGTTTGAGTTCGCCCATTTTTATTTCTATTACACTAGTCGTCAATAGCTGTGTATGTGTGAGAATGGTCGTCAACTTGTGCCCTGTGATTAGCTGCCCTAAAGTCAGCTGGAATCGGAAGAGAACAACTGCCTCTCAGCAGAAAAAAAAAACCCATTGTGAACATACGTAAATACCCGAAAGCTTCACTTAAACACTCCTTTAGAATTTACATATTTTTGAAATGTCAAATGCGATTGGATTCAAAGTGTGACTGATGAGAGTCATCACGGCAGCTTCTAGCCTTAATGGTGACAAATAAACACCCTGCTCTCCTCATCAATCACAGACAAGGTGCCCTTAAATAAAATATGGAACAAAAGGAGAAAATGATGAAGTGTTTTCCTCATGCTACAATGACAGAGATGTATTAGGAAGAGAGTGAATCATACATCTACTGACTGACCAGCACAACATTCTATTACTAGTCACCAGTCTTGCTTTTCCTTTAAACAGTCTCCATCCTTTTATAAGTTTTAAGGTAATTTTATGTGTTGATGAGATCTTACAGTAATTTCAGATTAAAATCACTGTTAAGGGCATGGCCATTATTGCTTGGCAGTAAAATAAGCAATGACGTTGAGTATGAGCTAAAGAGGCCGAGATGGAGTGCTTTTAAGGTGAATTCATTCGAGACTATATCAGTATGGACTGTATAAAGAGATGATTTTGGAGCAAGGCTTTAAAACAAGCTCGGTTGTACTGCCCCCACACGATCAGCACATTTGGAAAGGTAATCATCATTCATAATGCTTGCGCAGGCTTTCGGAAGGCATCTGCATTATTTCTTTGCTTTATTGTTCCATTCCGTTTAGCATATCAGTTTGTTTCTCCTCCGCCTCCCGCTTCATCCCATTTCCAACAAAGCCTTCTCTTTCCAGTCAGCCGCCTCTTCGCCTCACCGTTTCGATGCAAAAAAATAAATAAATAAAAAAGTGATTTACGTGGCCGCAGCATCTTTGTGGCGCATCCATCCAAGTTTCAGTGCACATCTTTAAGTGCCAATTTTAGGTCGTTATTGAACCCACTTGAAAGCACAAAGAGCCATTTGTCATGCAATCTGTTGTTGGAGACAAAAAGTTCAGAGGTGTTTTATGGACTTTGGGTGCAATAAGTGTCCATTTGAGTACCGATGGTCACGTTGAAGAGGGCTCTGTCCTTTTACAGGCAAGGTAGGAACTTCTTGCAGACATTTTTCAGCCCTCAGCGGGGTGCTTTGGAGGATCATTTGTCAGTCGGGCCACCAGGCCTGAAGAGCTTGTCTGATCCTGATGAATGGAGCGTGGTGCCTCGCTTCTTACACGGCCATCCATCAGCTTCTGTCCACGTACACCACTAAAGTCGCACAACTGTTGCTGGATGGACTGCAGATTTCAGTGCAGGTTCCTCGTCGGGATGTGTCATGTCTGCTCTTTCTCAAAAAAATGACAGCATTATGTAAATATTTGAGATTAAACTCATTTGCTGCCATTGACGGCTTAAGACGTCAAATATCCATTGTTATTTACACGGCTGGTAGTGCATGAGTTCACGTAAAATTTGAGAAATTTCATGTCACACGAAGTTGTACAAAGGTAAATAACGATACTCTTGTTACCATAGCAACTGTGGGCCACTATTTTGTAGTGGTCTATAAGGAGTGTTGCAACTGTGATGCAGCATTAGCATCGGAGCTAATGCTATTAGCGGGGTGATTTAACTCCATATCGATCACTAGTCAATCGCAGGGCACATAAAAGCCGTTTTTGAACTTGCGTTTTTGTCTGTTCTTACTTAGGTCACGGAGCCCAAGTCCCGTTCCACTTGAAAGTACGCATAAGCTAAGAACGCATGGACTGACTGGATGTTGTTCTCGTCTGCTAGCTTAAACCACGGATGAAACGGTTCGTTACTGGTGGAGACTTGGCTAGGATAAAAATCCCAACATGCGTTTTGTTCTGTTATCAAAATGCCTGAGCAAATGATTCACATTTGTAATTTCTTTTTTCCCCTTTTATCATTTTACAAAAACATGTCAGGGAATGAGGGGAGGTTTCTACTTTTTTTGTTAAACCTGATCATGCAGATGCACTCAGCATCTGCCTGACACCTGCACTCTGGTTCTACTGCCTTTACTCAAGTTAGCAAACATGGTTTCGCTGTAATGACATATTGAGTGGTAGACAATTACAATGAACTAAGATTTTTAGTGTGTTTTACAGAGCCCTGCGACAAAGGTCACATGTTATCCAAGTGAGGCATCTCTCGGTTCCGGCTAGCCAGTCAGATGTGACGTGGTGTTTTTTTGTTTTGTTTTTCAGCAGTAGCAGCATTGAATGACAACTGAGGTAAAAAAAAAAAAGAATCTCCAGAGGCTCAATGCTTCTTTTGCACTTTTACGTCAAGAGCACAAGTTCGCGCTGTGGGAGCATGCTGTTTGTAGACTCCCTGTAAATAATAGCATTGTTTGTAAACCTGAATGATGACAGTTATCGATTGACAGAGATTTTCTCAGGGAAATACAGAAAACATCATGAAAAAATCTAGACTTATTTTTTCATATGCAAATATCGAACTCATCTACATCATTATAACCCATCTGTACCATTAGAAGAAAAATAAAACTCCAATGTTGCTTTTAGTTGATTTTCATCTTTTTCTCATTTGAACCCAGAGCTATGTGATTATGACTTTTAGGGTGATGTATTTTTTATTTCTTCTAAGCTGCTATCGTCAAGGACGCAGCTTTGAAAATGACCTCAATGTTCGGGTAAAATGTGCCTCTAAAACTCTTTTGATAAGTAGAAGGTGACGGCATTAAAAAAATAAAAAATCTACATGTCAATTGTCTCCATTGAGGGCATTGATGATTTTCTTGCAGCAATCTAACACGATACTTCACTCAGTGAAGTAATCTGTTTATAGTTACTTTTCAATGTCACAATTTGTAACTGCATGCAATTAAAAATGTTGACAAGCAGCTCAGAGACCTCTTACGGACTCGTACGATGTCATCATGACATTGGTGCCTCTTGGAATCAGCAGTGAGCAACATTTGATCACACTTCAATAAAGCCCTCATATACTGTACGTGGAACAAAACTAATAATTAACAAATAATCAAATGCAGGAGGAGGCCCCATTCCTAGAAGGACACATGGCAAACAACTAAACTTTATAGAATTCATCAGAAAGGGGACCTGGATTGTTTACAGCTTGAAGTGAAGTATTGTGAGACGTCACTATTTTGCATTCTCATCTGGCAGTGTGACGTCACGTATGTGCCATGTCAGGTTTCCATCACAAGAAAAATAGGAATGGTGAAAGCAGAGACATTTGCGGTTTCAAGCTGGAAATCCTGTCACTATTTTGAGATGGAGTCAGCTAAAGAAAATAATAAGATATGTTGCACACTCTTTAACTGCCAAAATATTATTTGTCATTTAATTTATTATAATTTTATTATTCATCAAACAATTGGCAAGTTGACTTTATTGATAATTTGTGTATAGTTGTCATGCAAGTTTTCTTTTCCTATTTGTGAATCGTTTGTACATGGAAAAATAGGAAAGTAATTATATTGTTTGTTGCTCCGGGGACGTGTTTGAGAGTTGCACTGTTCATTCTCATGCGCTCTTTACGTGGCAAGGCAAGTGCCGTCGGACATGATTGACCAGCTGAGTCTGTTTGGTCGGCTGAAGAAGAAGGTAAACTTTCCCCTGTAAGATTACAGGTTAATATCCTGCTGGTTTTGTGTCTATAGTGGCAATGGTTAATATTTTCCGTTCTAATTGTCAGTTTCTCAAGTGACTTTTCTGCCAGCATTTGAAGCTCAGAATTATTGTGCAGTCATCGAGGTATGTTTTGCTGCTAACAAATATGTTTACACTTGATGGTGTTGTTGCGCTTTTCTTTTCATTATCTTTGTAAATATTGTATATTGCAGTTGTATATTTATATTTTTGTATGTTTTATAGTTTGACGGTGACAAATTAATAAATGTCAGCTGTGTAAGAAGATTCGAGACTGTGATGATTATCTGACGGGAGTGAAACACTCTGTGCTGTTAACAAAGTGTTATCTAGCTTCAAAAAGAAAACAGTATGTATAAAAAAAAAACAACCTCATTTAAGCTTGAAGAGAAAGACTACCAAGGCTGTGTGTGTGCATGAGGTCCCAAAATGTAATTATATTAAACAATATACATAAAAATATAAATAAAAAAAGATTGCCTGAAAAACATATTATTATTATTATTATTAGTAGTAGTAGTATTATTATTATTATTATTATTATTATTATTATGATTGTAAGTTTTTGTTAAGCGAAAGCCATCCTTTTTTTCTAAATAATTACTTATTTTAGTCAAAAATAACGCTTTCAATTAAGAATTGGCAAAACTGGTTGTCAATTTTATGATATGTTGGATTGTCGACATCTGTTGAATGTAACTATGAAAGTAACTTGTAATGTAACTTAGTTCAGAAGAGCAAATAAGTAACTTTTAAAGTCAACTAATCATTATACTCTTTCCAGGTAACTGAGGCAACATTCTTTAAATCGGAATCAATTTGATTCCTTTCGATGTTAGCGGTTCCAGTTTGTTCTCTTTGTCTTCATTTGCAGAAAGAAGCGCAACCCCCCCAAAAAAATACCTCGCTTTTATGAATGTGATTTGGATTGCCTGAGAATGTTCTCAATCGTCCATTCGTCATTGATTCTCAGGGCATTGAATCGATCGCAACTAGACTGTTCTAGTTGTCTTAGAAGATAAGATGCAGGTTTCATCAGTTCATGCAACAAGACTTGGCCTGAGGCTGGTGCAGTCGTAGCCAAGACTTGTCACATGACCTGATGAAACCTATTTGGATGAGAGGCGAAACATCTTTCGAGACAACCAGCACAGTCCAGTTGTGACGGAGTCAATTCCTTGAAAGTGAGACTTGACTTGAGAATGCGTTGCATCCATCTATTAAAAAGCCTTTGAAAATATGTATTTTTTCTCAGCGTGTTAGTAATTCATGAATTCATGCCACTGAATTCCAAACTCCACAATTATTTGTGATTTCATGTATCTTAATAGCTGTATATTTCTCCTCCGCTGGCATCTTGTCCTCGATCTCGCCCATGAGGGTATCAACCCTATCCATCTAAATCGTGTGACATTGAATTCACCTAGAGGCATAGGTTCAACTCCAGATAAGCTTTGCTATCACGTGAGCTTCTGGATCCAATCGCTCTGTCGTCCGCATGCCCGCCACTACTCCACCGCACCCGCCGCCCTCCCTACTTCAATTAACAGCAATAGTTTGACCTCTTTGGTATGCCTTTGACGAGGTGAGAAACCACCTGCGTGTTAACAAATGGCTTCCAACTGGTGCTTGGGACGGTGGTGCAGGGGATGCTCTGTAACAGCTGTGTCCCAAATCAAAGCGCAACGCCTTCAGGGGGGCAGTGACGCGTGTGCAGATGGAGTCAGAATATGAAGCATCTTATGGTCTGCAAGAAAATGTCTGCAATTCCTTGATAAAGATATCAGGAATGTTGTGATTATTTATTTTTTTTTATATGGAAAAGATGGGGTTACCAAGACGGGTTACAGACCACAGTACTCATCTTACGCTGTTTTCTCATTTATTTTATCAATTGAAACTGGGCGGGGTTAAATTGGATGTGGTGGTTTCAAAATAATGTTGAACAACGTTACTCATATATTAGTACAGAGTAAAATTAAAAGGACAGTTGTAGAAAAATGAAGAGACCCGAAATGATGTAGAGGAGGTGGAACAAATACGTCATGGAGCTCCGACATGGTTGCACACAACATTGTGGCGTGATCACATGAAATTATACAAGAATGCTCGATTGCTCTCTTTTTGGATGAGGAGCAAAATGTGTAAATCCTCAAGCAATGAAAGGGCAAAGTTGGCTGAATCCAATACTTTAATGTGACTTTGAACAATTAGGTGGATAAAAGTGAAAATCTAAACTCAAAACGTATCAATGGGTGTGCCTCTCACTCGTCACTCTTCAACGTGCTCACAAGAGCAGACAAAGGTCACCTGAAACTTGGCTAACATAAATACTGCGATGTGTCACCGTCCCTTATGTCTCGTCTTCTTTCATTCTTTTATACACACTTTCCCCGTCGTTCCCTCAGTTTAACAAGCGTTTGTCAGTTGTTGATAGCTAGAAAAACCTCAGCCCTGTTACTGACAGTCACAAATGCTCTCATCTGACGTTTTGCAGCATGACAAGTAAAAAAAAAAACAAAAAGAAACCGAGGGTCTACATGGCAATTCCTCAGAAGCCACGCACCCACAAATCCATATCCATTATCGAGGCATGCGTGCTTTTCATTTGCGCTGTAGCGTGGTTAGACCTGCATTGATTTTGATCCCATTACCAACCACCCACCTTACCTTTTGACATGCTGTAATAAACCTTTTCACCATTTTTGCCTTTGACTTCTGCATGTTCCAAAAAGCCATTATCTATTGCTGTGGGCCATCTATCATATGAACGTGACAAAAGCTGTCAATATCTGTCCTGTTCAGATTTATTTCATCACTAAAAATTAAAACCTCAAGTTTAAACACAATCCCTGACGTTTGTCAATTTCTGATTCCATTTATTTAATTTCCATATGTGATCCGTCATGTTAGTATCTATAGGATAAAAACTTGGTAATTTAACATGTAAATTTAACTCACGGTTGCAAAGCAGGGTAGCCGTGCCGCTTGGTTCACAGACACGTTTTCAGAATTAAATAAAAGTTTTAAAAGCTTTCGTGATGAAATGAATACAAGACAATATAACTTCATATATATAGCGCATTTCACAACAGCTGGAGCTGTAACAAAGCGCTTTCCATATGGTGCAATAAAAATTAACTTAGGAACCAGCAAGTATCACGAAAACAGGAAAGGTCCCGAAACAGAACCTTGTGGAACACCATACAACAATGGGGCGGAGCCAAAACCACTCAGAGCGCAACCACTAATGCCAAGCTGATGCCGTATACTATACTATACTAGTCATTATGCAATACAGTACTTGATTTTTCTAACAAGTGAACCAAACGAAAAATGCTCACAGTAAAATGGTGTATAATTGTGTGAAAACATCCAGAAAAGCAGGATCAATGTACACACTTCCATTGAATACAATGGAGCATTAGTAAAGGGTCAACCTGTGAAGCATTTCTCAGTGTAAACAAACGATGTGCTTTAAATGATTATGACGAGCAAACAGAAACAAACACATTTTAATTGGTGATGGTATTTGACAACAAACCACAGCACAATTTGAAAACCTCATTCATTCTTGTGGAACAAATAATGCTCATCCTCTGCAAACTTTTTGACTTCCTGTATGTACTGTGAGTCTAAACAATTCCACACACTAGTAGTAAGACAAAAGTGCAGAAAGAAGCAGTTGTTATTTTAGATTATTTGCATAAAAAGCTGCTGGAACAGGATCCATCCATTATCTAAGCCGCTTTTCCTCCAAAGGGTAACGGATACTAGGCGGTACACACTGAACTGGTTGCCAGCCAATCTCAGGGTACACAAAGACAAACAACCATCTGTGCTAACAATCACACCGAGGGACAATTTAGACCGACCAATAAACCTACCATGCATGTTTTTGGAAAGTGGGAGGAAACGGCAGAAAACTCACACAGGCACGGGGGAGAACATGCATGCTCCACACAGGAAGGCCGGAGCCGGAATCGAACCCTGCACCTCTGAAGACGTGCTAACCTGTCGGCTACAGTGCCGCCTTGGCAAGGACAAAATAAAACATTATTTTAATACAATAACACCAATCTGGGTTTAGGATCCAAGGACGACAGCGGCCATAATTGACCAGTGTCATCAATGCAAGTGTTTTCATCAAGATCACTTGTTTGAGCCCATTATTCCAGGAGGCTGCCTCCAACGAAGCTTGACTTGATTGAAGATGAGGCTAACGTAGTAATTGCCAAGCAGTTCATATTCCATCGCAAGAATTGGAGTGGGTGATGAAGAGACGCTGCGATTCTCGGCCAAAGTGCAGCTTTCCGACTGTCTTCTCTGTATGGAAGCATGTCTGCGCAAACATACGTCTACATGCGCCCCTCTGGCGTGATTCCTCCCCTACTGAATCGATTCAGCCTCTGCTTATCTCATTAGCTTGTAGTGTGTAATCAATGACACAAGGGCATTTGTTTCGTGCCTGAAACCCGGCGCGCATTAGCGTGCATCTTGCTGTTGGAACATTGCGCAGTCTCCAGTTATCTTCAGCGGTGAGGCTGCACGCTCGGCTGAATGTCAATGAACCGAGCCTCTTGGCGTCGGTTCAAACGCTCCCGTCGCAACATCCGTGAGACGCTCGGCGTGCGGTACTGAAAAACTTGTGCGTACACAATGCAGCGAGGCACGCGTCATAGTGACAAATAACTTCTAAATCAATGAACTCCAGCTAAATAATGAGATTCAACGTTTGTAAGTGGCTTTTCCGACTGTCTTCCCAAAGTAATATCCATTCCCCCAGCCGATATAATGAAATTAATAATATAATTTATCATGAATGGGCTTGATTGCTACTAGACGATTGTTCCAGCGAGTCACATAAGGACTGCAGATCACTGATGTTAAAGCACACACACACCCACACATATACGTGCATGCCTTAGGGGAGCAGCAAATATTGTATTTCCGAATTCACAGAGCTACTTTGATCCATGTGGAGCACTTCACACGCACCCCCACATCACACAGATGCGTCACCAGACAGCCCAAACGATGGTCAGCAATGCTAAAAATACCCACGGTGCATTGCATGGATTAGAACTATCACTTTTGTCTTGTTTACTACTGCAATCACAAAAGTACGTTGTAGAGGGTAAAATATGAGAAACGGGTCTCGTGTTGAAGAGCAGACTAAAACTGCAACCACTGTAACATTTTCTCTTTGGTTGTGAACAAATGTAATAAACAACCATCCGTGCATTTTCGAAAGCCCTTGGGCTAATTAAGGTCATGGGTGAGCTGGAGCCTATCCCAACTGACTTTGGGTGAGGTGACTGATTGCCAGTCAATTACAGTTCACAAAGAGACAAACGATTATTCATGCTCACATGCACATCAATTGACAATTTTCTCGTCTTTGTCTAACCTATAATGAATGGAAAAAACCCACACAAGCATCGGGGAAACCCACAAATGCCACACAGAGAGGCGAGAGAAGGGATTTCAACCTATTACCTTGAAACTTTGAAGCAGACGGGGTAACGACCGCTCCAGCATGCTGGCAGAACGAATTTACATATGAAAACATCATAACTAGAATATTCAATTGACTGATTTGATTTATTGAGGATATAAACACATTACGAGATAAAAACAAAAATTGGAAGAAAGAAAATCATCAAGTCAAGTCAAAGAAAGATCCCAAAGTAGAACAAATACTTTCTATACACCAGATTCACATGAGAATTAAATTTCCATACTTTTTCACATTTATACTTGATGTATATAAATTTGTAACAAAATATTTTTAAACTTCCTTTTGACCACCGCAAATGATTCGCACCTTTTTAATTCATCAACACCATTGACAGACACAAATTTGCTTTGCACAAGTTCTTATCTTTATTTTTTTTTTAAAGTCACGTATGCCTCTTAATTTATAACAGAAACCCTCTCGGATTTTGAGCAGCTTATGAATATTGTGGCAACGTTGGTTTTTGTATGCTTTGCACATTATTACTGCTCTTTTAAATTTGAATAAGTCATGGAATTGCTTGATTGATTGATTGATTGATTGATTGATTGATTGATTAGTTGGTTGATTGATCATGGTGTCACTAAATTCCCACCTATTTGATTATAATTTGGAAGTGTGCCACTGAACGATCAGCCCCGGAAAGTTACTGAAGTTCAGAGGTGTATTGATCAGGCTACATTTCCTTCGATTATTGATCAGCTTCTACTCTAATAATCGTCTTATAGGCACTAATTGATCACAATGTGCGGCTTAATATATGCAGTCTGAAAAATATGTTAAATAGACGTTCCGTAAACGGCATCAGGTAGCAGCCCTTCATTTTGACTTACTTATTAGAATTTAAGTAACTTTAATTAATAGTTTTTTTTTTTTTTACTGATTTTGATTTTGCTCATAGGCTTCCCTTAAATGATCAATCTTGAAACTTTGTCCAATCATGAAAGCGTGCCCAGTCCATAAATCTGAATCCCTCCATGTTAACATGAGAGGTGTCAGTATTATGGACCACTATAACAGCTGATCTCTGATCACTATGCTCGGGACAGAGACTCCATTAAAAATTTGTTTTAAGTTTTATGATATGCTCAAGTCATGGCACAGTCTAGCTTTATGTGACGATATAATTAAAAAGCAGCACACAGTCAAAGCTCCCTGCAGTATATTACTTCTTCATATGAAATTCATCGGAGAAATTTACATCCCTTTTTAATTAAATTTTTTTGTTTCATGTGATTTTTAATAGAGCAGCATATGTATGTTGGAGTGGAAGCTACCAAGTGATGCCTGAAACAAACTGAAACAAATGTGCAACCTGTGACAACCGTGTCACCGTGTTGATGTTGGATCTGGAAAAAAGACACTCACAGGTACGCACACGACCTGCTCCAACAACAACAAAAACATCTCTCCCTTCTGGATCGCAGTAGAAGTTGGTTGAATCACATTTTCCACATGAACAGAATATCAAGGAAGAAAAAAAATGACTAGGCAGGTTCCTGTCCACATTTTAATGATGTATTTTCCGAGCTTGCTGGTTTTTACCGCGGGAGCAGGCGACACGTATGTATTTGTGTGACTCACAGATGAGATGAGATGTCGGCAAACAACCATGCCATTTTGTGCTTAAATCCCAAAGAAAAACAATCTTTGTTTTCGATCATATTTGGACCCGAGGGCAAGTTCGTCATTGTACAGTGACAATGAATGCATCTTTGGCTTTGAAGTTAAAAATTAAGAAAATAAAGTTGCATTTATGACCCTTTGATTAATCACGCTGAACCTCGTCCCCTTTTTTAAATGCCTTTCTTTTTTTTCTGATTGTTTTTACTTAATTTTGTATCATCAGAAAAAAAAAGATGTACAACTAGTCCAATACATGCCAAGCAGACATAATTGGATCATTTTTTACTCTGAAAAGATGAGAAAAATATCTCTTAGAAATTTTGGCAGGATATGTCAGGCCAATAAGGAACATGCGCCAATCAGTAGTGGTGGGCAAATGAAGCTTCAAATCTGCTTCATGAAGCAGTTGTAGTATTTTTGGACTCCAGCAGATGGCACTCTCTGTTCAACATTGTGCTGAAAGCACACTGACTTGCCGTTTTTTTTAAATTCTTTATTTAAACCAACAGTGCCATCTACAGGACTAAAAAAATACAACAAATGGTTCATGAAGCAAATTTGAAGCTTCATTTTCCAATCACTACCAATGAGATCATTGACCATCTTATGTCACATGACTCCACATCAATAGGCCTCTTGCTTTGTAAAGAAAGATGTGTGGTATAGTTGAACAAGATCAGTTGAGAGTTGAACTCTCAAAAAAAACAAGGTTGACACTTAATTTGGCTGTTTCTACAGAATCCGCATCATTGTCATCTTCATACAAAAGCTGAAACAATACAAGAGCTTAGAAGTTAGTTGAGAGGCTCTATGCGCAATTAAATGCACACAACACAGCAGCTTAACCACATTAATTATTTATCATCCTTAATTATCCCGCCAGGCGACAGGATCAGTCAGGCTCATGCGGTTAAATCAGAATATGCTTCCGTAGTCTCATTCTTAAGGCTGCTAGGTACAATACTCACTTGTGTTCCTCCCCCCCAAAAAAACCAAAAAAAAACATTTGGTGTGTGAAAGTAAAACAAAAAAAAATCACCATGACACTTGTGTAAGAATTTGGCTTCATAATGAGTGAATGAGGCCTAATATTCCAGCAACCTCGTTAGATGACCGTTTTATCTCGCCGGGCTTGATCGACATTTTGTTTTCATTAAAATTGGGGGATTTACAACAAAGCCTGAATCCTCTTAAGAAGATAATTATGAGAGCTTGCTTGTGTCGCAAAAGCAGGCCTGTTTTTGTCGTTAGGTGGTGTGCGCCCTTGCATTTACCTAATCTTTGAGTCATTACTGAAGCCGTCCCTAGAAGGACGGATGTTTACCACGCAAACAACTTAAAAACAATCAGGCAGTCTGTGCCAGTAACAATTACAAAGAAAATTTGCCAAGAAAAACAAGAACAATATAAATTATTTCGCTATGATTTTACTCAAAGTCTTTCACCATCAGTTAGACAATGTGCGTCACTTGTATGCCGCTGTGGAGCAATTAAACCAAGAGCACTATCTGTTCTATATAACACCATGGTTATTACATATCTGACCAATTGCATTGAAGTATGGGGAAAATGTCGGTCAATTTTGATTTACAAAAAAAAGAGTTGTAAATCCACGATTTCTTCGGTTAAAGTTAGATCGTAGTATTCTTCAATTAATGTTTAAAACTCACAATAAGACCTTGCCAATCAACATTCAAAACGATTTGAAAAAAAGAGAAAGCAAGTACAAGTTAAGAGGAGCAGAGATATTTTGAAAAACAAGATTCAGGACTAAACTGATGGAATGTTGAATTTCTCATTTAATCTCATAAAAAAAATAACTAAAGCCAGTCTGTTTAATAAATATGAAATATGTTAATTTTTGTTAGGTCGTTATACCGGTGTCACTTTGTGTTTCTATGAACGGCATTAACTGAATCGTAACTTGGGAATTAAATGTGGTATTTTTGTTGTTAATGTAAATGTAGTTAATATAAGATCAAGTTATTTATTTATTTTTTTTTTCTTAGGTAACTTCATTTTGGGAAGAAACGGGCTAGATAAAATTAGACGTCTTTCTGCTCCATTTAATTTCTAGCTCGGAAAACATTTGTACTCCTATATTTGTTTCTTCATCTCTCTAAATGAATGAAATAAATTGGGGAAATGGAAAATAAAATTGGAAACAAGCTTGTCAATGAACAATACGTGCTTCCTAAACCTTTATTTGGATTTTTACAGCCACCGTGGATAAATGTGCGGTTTCCTAGGCAATAACAGGCACATAATGATGATTACAAGCCAATATCCCATTAATAGTCTTTGAAATCATTATTTTGAGGTAAATTGATGGATTTGTCCATTCATTTTTACCAGCATTATTTCAATCCGAATACTCATGAAATTTATTTCAGGGTGTATTTTCTCACATTTCCGTTCCAGATTTTTTATTTTTTTTTGCTGACAAGAACTGAGAACACAAGAAAACACCGCAAACGACATGAAAAATATATTATTGCCCAAATAGTATCTTGTCTTCTTTAATGACAATCCAAACCTAAAAATCCTAATTCTGTATCGCACACAGTATGCTGAGACACAGTCATCGTGTTATCATGAGCCAGAAAACCTTGACGGATCGACCGTGTGCCTTGTTTAAAGAGTCCTCTGTGTTTATTAGGTCGCATCCCGATGATGAGTGCAGAATGTTGACGGGAGTTGACCTCTGTCATTATGCCAATAGATTATCTCACCGCCTGGTGACCTCAGCTGCCCACCGTTAGATAGAATTTATAGTGGCTCCTGTACGGTTCGCCTGCATGTTACACTTCCATCAGACCACACTAAGCTCCTTTTCCATCTATTCCATGTAATTGAATCAAATTCGGGGAGAGTTGATGATGATGAGTGGGGGGGGTTGTCTGTCGTCTCTGCGTTTTCACTGTGGCTGTGTGAGAGGGAGAGAGCCGGAGGAGCTTTGCTTATTGTTTTTTGTAGCATACGTGTGTTTGTGGGGGCGGGCGTCTTTATATTAATACACCATGTGACTGCGCCTCCAGTAGCATCCAACCACTGTCTCCTAATCTCTAGCAGGCCTGATGAATGTGAACACAAGTGACACTGCACCGCCAGCTGTCCCGAATACTAACTCCTATTTCCCAGACAGCAGCACTTGCCTCAGGCTGCATGGCCAAGTACAAATACACATAATGAGATTATGTTTAAAAAAAAAAAATCATTAAGAATAAAGGGAGAGGGGGTTTATATGAATTGTTTGGCATTAGTGACTGAATTCGTAAACAGCAATTCAAGCGTTAGTCCGCTACATATGTTTTTTTTGTTTTTTTTTAACTCTGAAGCAAATGATAGGAATTTGTATAAACGACATATGTTTTTTTTTTTTTAAGTATAAAAGTAGATTTGTTTTCTACGGAAGAGGATTCGGGTCAGTGAAGGGGAAAAAAAAGGTTGGAAGGATTCTGAATTTATTCTCAGAATTCTGACTTTAAAGTCAGTATTCTGAGAATAAAGTCAGAATCCTTCCAACCTTTTTTTTTCATTCATGGCCCTGATCCTCTTCCGTAGTTTTCCTTCATAAAAATTACTTTAGAGTAAAAAATAATTTTAAAAAATGCTAACAAAATATTGATTGGGTTGAAGATGCACTTCAGTCCAGTTCTTAATGTACTTAATGTACATTGCATGCGGCAAATGGCAAACATATATATTTTTTTAGGAATGGAATATTTTTCCATCCATTCCCCCCAAGGTAACCGGTAGTGATGAGAAAATGAAGCTTCAAATTCGCTTCATGAACCATTTGTTGTATTTTGGAGTCCTGGAGATGGCACTGTTGGTTTAAATAAAGGGTTTAATAAATGTCAAGTCAGTGTGCTTTCAGCCTAATGTCGAAGTCCAAAAAAACTACAACTGTTCCATAAAGCAGATTTAAAGCTTCATTAACCCATCACTACTAACCAGTCTACCGCGTACTGCCTGAATAGTTTTCCAAAGAAATTTAAAAAAATGAAATTTGCAGAAGCAGTCATCAGCACGCAACCTCCCGCCTTAGAAGACACCGACACTCCGAAGGGTGAAGATGTCAGCAAATAAATCCAGTAAATATGTGACAATCATCTACATGGTCTGGTGGGTCACTGCCGTACTTGGCCCCAATGCAAGCGGACTTGCAATTGATCATGTCGTTTTAACGTGATTAACGAAGTCGAAACCAACTAACCGCGAATGAAAGCCCAACTTGTAGCCTCGTGTTTTTCACACTTGGCAGAGGTGAAAATGTATTCACATTTGGTCGTGCATTATTTATCAGCTTGTTGGAAACAGTAGAGCGAGGAAGCAAATCTAACTTCCATCTGACTGGCGTCACCTCACTCTTGTGATTGTGATGTTGTAGAGTTCGAGTTCCTCTCTCTCATCTCAGACTCTTCACCCTACCTGTCATGTCCTTCACTCTTGATGGCAGCCTTTGTCATCTTGCCGAAACAAATTCTGATAAAAATGCATCTTATTATTCCGTGTTGCTGTTCAAGAGGCTGTGACGCACTTCAGGTAAAAAAACAACCACAGTCCCCAGAGGGGGGGGGGGGGAAGCTGCCTGAGGGAAAGTAACCAGTCTTGCCACACACACGGACGGACATGTTATACCATGAGCACTGGAAAAGCAAGAAAATATCTTGAAATGATTGTAATTAGCTCTCACTGTAGAATATCCAAGTGTGGGCAGCCTTTGGAAATGAACATCAAGTTTGATGTGATTCACATTGACAAGCAAGGTGTGTCAGAAAAGTTCCAGGACTGGAGAAGCAAATCCCAACAAGTTTTCTCTCCTTTGAAGCAATGCCACTAAATTCAAAGTCACATCCCAGCCATCTCTGCCAAGGTTTTACACACTCCTGGAAGGATTCTATGACATTGCAAACACTGTAGAATCTCTTTACAGACTTTGCTGGTTGATCTTCTGGCGCTGTGGCAAGAACTCGCAGCTGACAAAATCCCACACATTGAAGAATTTGATCAACATGACTTTGATTTTGGACTTTGACTGTCTTTTTTTTATTCAGGCTTGCTGACGTTGGACTTTTCAACTGAAGTTTCTGGCTTCATATTCATAGACGCCCCTTAGCAAGTCTGGTCTCATTGCTTTCATTATCGCTCACTCTGCTCATTGCGTGACGACCTGACATGCAGTTTCATGGCTGTAGAGATCTACAGGTACTATTAGGTACTGAAGGTACATGGGACCTGAAGAGGAAAGCCCGTAGTTCGTAGTTGGGATTTAAAATATATCATTTTGTGACACCAGTCCTGGAACCTTTCACGGGCACTTTGAAAAACGACACGGCTTTTATAGCATGTGTGTTGCTGAAATCGTCAGTGTTTATTGCGATTGTTGTTTGCCGGGTTTTCTGACTGGCAGCCGCACAGTATTACTGTACATGACTCATCCTCTGACCTTAACATCAAATTGTTACTTGTAACATTGAATATGAACACAACCTTAGACGATGAGCCGCATGCGGTTTTACCAAGACAACATCTGTATTCAATCAAAGCTTAATGTCTCTCTGTAATTTTCTTTTTGTAATCTTTTTTTCCCCCTTCACTTTTATGGAGATGTACTGTGATTGGTTGAAATAGCAATACTGCAAATTACTCTGTGCTTTCCATCCCAGTTTATAGCGTCTGACCTGCAGCTGCCACCATAACTACTGTATCGAGTCCAAATGGATTGCAACCACCACACAGTTACAACAACATTACTGCAATGTTTTTTTTTTTATTTTATTTATTTAACCATGACTTTCATCAAAATCATTCTTTCAGCCAAACAATGCACACGCTGTGCATGTAGCTTGGGGGAGATTTTTGTTAGAGAACACTGTCTTCATTGTTACAAGCAATTGTTCTTCTTTCCAGTGAAACAAAAGCAACTAACACCTCCTTTGCAGAGGAGGATCTATTTTATATTTAGCGATTTTGAGCATCCATCACTTGCAGTTTTTAGCTTCCGCAGCACCCACTGCTGTGTTTTTTCCTCCTCTCTGTACAGGTGAGATTAAATTGCAGGCACCCACATGCTGGCCCGCTGTTTCAAACTTCCACAGTCTTGTCATTAGCTTCCCAAACATTTGCATAGAGCCTAATCCCACCTTCTTGTCAGGCTTCATACATGTTATTACAATGTGCAATGACCTGTGAAATGCTGCCGACGTATCAGTGATGAGCTGAGTGTGTGTGTGCGCACATTTAAGTGTGTGTCCTACAAGCATGACAACATACTGCATAACACTTGCACTGCACCGTGTGATGCAGTGTATGTCATTATGTTGTACAAATAGACCCGCGCAAAAGATAATGATGTCATTTTAAAAACAAGATACCCTTGATTCAGTCATTGTGTCAAATTGTGCCCTTCTTTGTTGCATGCTAATTATATCCAATCAAACATTTCAGAGCCTTTTATTCTATGTGACCAACTCGCTGTTTATTTGAATTCTAGTCAACACAAGTTAAGGACAAGAAGTAGATTGATCGATGTAAAGGTACACTTGTCAAATGTGCTTGCCGCCTAGTGGTGAACTAAGAGAATGCAACCACCTATGTTTGAAGTATGCACACTACGGTGCCTCGGAGAGACCACACTTTGCAAGCCAACTACCAATTTCTTCAGCAGAGGTGCAAGCAAACTGTGAGTTGTCTCCTTTGTAAGTCCGTAGCAGAAAAATGGCGCCAAAACATGTCAGCCTCCTTTAAGGTGTGGCGTGCCCCATGGAATAAAATTTGCAATTAATAGACCTACAATTATATCTAAAAAATTTAAACTGATGTGGTAGAACATATTTATGGCATATTATTAAAATGAATTGTGTTTTTTAAATGTATGAACAATGCAAAATCTAAACTTTCCACACACTGTCCCTTAAGATAAAAGTTAAAAGTTCAAACCAGAATGTGCTTCATCAAAGAACTCCATTGAAATTTCAAACAGTTTTGCCAAAGTTTTGGATATTTTCAAAGTCAAAGCACGTACTTCAAAAAATTTACTCATTAGGCGGCTAATCAAATATTCATTCAAGACTTAATTTATGTATCTTATATTTAACATAGTGTAACAGGATAACGTAAAAGAACCTCACAGTTCAGCGGTCATGGGTTCGATTCCCGCTCCGGCCTTCCTGTATGGAGTTTGCATGTTCTCACCGTCCCTGTGTGGGTACTCCGGTTTCCTCCCACCTTCCAAAGACATGCATTGTAGGTTGATTGAACATGCCAGATTGTCCCTAAATGTGATTGTGTGTATTTTTCATAGTGTTTTGTATTTAAAAAAAAATGGCAAAATGATTTAGCTAATGCATCCACAAGTTAAAAGTTCAGTTGTGGTGCAAGTCAATTCTATTCTTTTGTATGTCCAATAACTGCAGCCTCATGCGACGCATTTGTGGACCCTTCAGCCACGGACGCAGATGACATGACAAGGTGTCCGCTTCTAAAAGTGAGATGTGGATGCTATTTGCCGACATTGGCACACTGAGCAGAAACTAAATATATGCACGGTCAAAAGAGTGCAGTGCTACAGGAGCACGCTGACACCAGTGTTGCAAACAGCTGGGGGCAACACACACGCACATACAGTAAATACAGCACACTCACGCCTTTCACTGCATGGAAGCAATAGAGGAAGGACAGCCAAGATATGTTCATGCATTTACCATATCAAACAAATGAGGAGCAGATTAAAGCAGTGACGGTTGGATTAGTTGGGTATGTCAATTTCATAGATGTGTTTTTTTATGAATTGAATGAGGAGAGAACATATCAGGGTTCATTCCACCACGCAGCGTGCAAGTGACAGCACCGGATTGAAATAGCTCTCGCATTGCACACGGACATGTATAATTATTTCTAAAATGAGATTAACTGAACGTTATTATGATGAGTGACCATACTGAGTTGCATTCATAAGTCAGTTCTGGTCTTTGTGGCACGTCAATTAAAAAAAAAATAAATCAATGAATAAATCACAGCATATTTTAGCCAGTGCGCCTGATGTCATGCTGGGTGTCAGCTGCCTGCCACTGAACCAGTCAGAACTTCCAGGCACTTGGACTGATGCATACTGACACATGACTAAGGATTTAAAAGTGGAGTTCAGACCTTTGGCACTATATTCACATCGTGGAAGCTTTTTTCCTATGGCGCAAAATGCCTGAAGTCACTGCAAAATTACTTTGTACACATAGTGATGCAGGTGAATAAATATTTGGAGGAATTACAATAATAGAGATGCTCTTGCGGCTTGCTTGCAATGCCGTAGTCAGAAATACATCAGCCTGTAAAATAAATTAGGATGCTTTTAGTGTCCCTGACGACATTTCTCTGTAATCTTAATTTTACACATATAAGAATCCATTCATCCATTTTCTATACCGCATTGACCTCACTGGGGGTCGCGGGTCTCCCAGTTGTAGATTAGTAGGAGGAAGCCGGAGCGAACACCACACAGCAATGCCAGAACTCAAGACTCAAATACTAAGCCATTGTTGGTGAAAATGAACGCTTTTTAGGTAGCTGACCAGTCCAGCCTCTTGTGCAAAGTCAGCTACTGTACGATAGGCTGTAGCTCATTGGTGTCCCCATTGAAGTGCGAGAGAAAACGGGAATTTTGACTATTGCGATTGTGCCGTTCCTTCTTCCTGACACCGAACGCACCTGGATGGTCTAATATGACGGAAAAGGGTTGACAATAAGAAGTCAAAGGGCACTGAGTCTATAAGTACATTTTATGGCAAACAGTCAAGGTTCTTTCTTGGCAGGTATCAGAGACACAATCGTACAACCTACTCAAGCTTCCCTTTCCCTGCGCCTCTTTTTGTTTGCCTCTGCAGACAAGTTGTTAAGCGAGGAAAAGGTAGCGCGGTGCTCCCTTGGGTCACGAGCGAAAGTGGGTCTGTCAGGTTTTGAGCTTGAGAAAACTCTCATCAATGTGGGCAGCCTTCTCACCAGATTAAACTTCTATCTTGTTTCGATATGGGACTGTGAATTCATCAGCTTAACTCACGCAATCCAAAATAAGCAGACCTTATGTGCATCTCCTCAGCTGCTCAGTTAAGAGCAAATCGCCACAATTGCTATCTCAGCATGCTCATCCCGAGGATTATCTCCCCATCCTTTTCATCAAGACTCTTCTTCGTCTTCTCGCAAGCGCTTCCCAAAGCTCTGCCCGCTGCAGGCATGCATGCAACACAGCGTGCTCGTCCCCCTGTGTCGTGCACAACCGCAACCAAGGGACAAAGATTGCAATCTCCTCCTCCTCGCCTGATCAGCATGGAAATTGCCTCATGTCTGTCAAAGCTCCTTTGCATCCATTCAAGTGGGACCGGATCAGACAGAGGAAACAGGAAGATAAATTGAGCTTTTTTTTTTTTCTCTTTACCTTTTCAGCGACTTCAGTGTGCGACTGCTATTCCCAGTTCGTGCGTGCGGCAGGCAAGCCGGACTCCCATTCTTTCCAGAATTCCTGGTTTTGTCCCCGCTGCGTTTTTTTGTGTCCCCCTCCGTCTTCTTCCGGCATTCAAAGCATCCTTTTCTTTTATTCTCTCATCCTCGTGATAGAGGTGTTTTTTTCCCCCTTCTGACTCCCAGGATGTGTTTCCTTCCTTTTCCTTTTTTGTCTTCTGTGATGTGTTTTATTCAGTGGCTTCACCGCCCCCCCCCTTCTTTCTATTCCTCCCTCCCTTCTGTTTTTGTCCCCCTCTGCCTCTCTGCTGCCGGTTGGCTGGCTGGTCCACTCTGAAGCCGACCGCTCTATCGAGACGGATGAGGCGGATCTACGCGTGCGAAGGCATATGTGAATGTGCTTATGCTAGAGGGGGGGGTGGGTTGGGGCGGTCGGGGGACGAAAGTGGCTTCTTAGCTGAGACTGAGACCACCCCTCTTCCTCCTCCCTTCTTGAGATGGGCTTCCGAATGGCATCTACCATTAAAACCTCAAAATAGGGTGGGTTGCTTCTGGGGGGAGAGAGAGAGAGAGAATGTGAGCGAAAACACATGATGGAAAAGAAGGCAATTGGTAAAAACGCATAAAGAAAGTCTGTTTAAATGTGCTGAAAATCATATTGCTCCTACTTCCTCTGTAATGATATCTATCACTGGTGTTATGATGAGAATTATATTCTGTACGAGTGTACCTCATCTTCCAATCCCAAATTGAAGTTGTTTTCAAGAGAGCATCTTGCACACAACTGTTGTGCAATAACAGAGAATATGTTTTGGCAGGGAGGTGTGTTAATGCTGGACGGTCGACAGTTGTGTCATCCATAAAGCATTCCTTCATCCTTGAATGGCTGCACAGATGCGCGCGTCAGGGATTGGGTGGGACGAGTGACAGTTTGCATTCGGTGCCAACACGTTTGGTGCACCTGCATAATTTAATGTAGTAAAAGTTCAAAAAAAATAATAATAATAATAAATAAATAAATAAATAAATAAAAGGCCTTTAAATATATAACGGTTATTTTTTTTAAAAATATATTTACACACACACTAAAAATGGTTCTTATTTAAAGCTAAATTAAAAGATAAATTAATTAATCTAATTATAGCCCGTAGCAAGGCATTTAAAATGAGGTTTCTAATTAAAATACTTTATACCAAGACACTTATTGAATATTGACTTTAGCGTTAATTACTGACCTGTCTAATTTCAGTACACGTTCTACATACAAATGATAATGCATTCAATGATTATGATCAAATAATTCTTCTTCCTCTTAAATTACCTAAATGGTTCCTTTTCCTGATAATGAAATACATTTAAGTATTTTTGTCCAGAAGTTAAACAACCACATATGATTTTCTGAAATGCAGAATCCTGCTCCAAACCATTGAATGTCTTTATACGACTGTGGCTTCAGTGATTGACAGAGACTGGCCTAAACGCCAATTCCACCGCACTCCCATCCCATAAAACATCTCATTTCAGGCGTCGCTGAATATAGAGCTTGTCAGTGGCCGAGGTGAGACAGCGTCTGGGAGGAGGGTCAGAGGCATCCTCTTGGCCAGCTCACCTCCTGTGAGCTAACAGAGCACAGACTTGGCTCTGCTAGCACCTCGGGGATTGGAACATAAAGGTGGCGGGACATTACTAGCCCTGGACACCGCACAGGGGAAAATAAGACTTTCAATTATATCCATAATCTGTATATATATATATATATATATATATATATATATATATATATTTACTATTGAATATATATTCATATATTCATAGTAGATTATTTAAGCATGCTTTTTTGTAACTAGTGGGTATTTTTGTAAACCTCATCACACAAAAAAGACCATTTCATTTCATTGCAGTGATTTGTGTTACAAAATGGCACAGAACAAAGTTTGTGCTTTTAATTACGTAAACCTTGTGACTGGTTTGCGATAGATATTAATAGTTTTAGAAGTTTTGTGACCAGACTCACAGTTAGAGTTTAAGTATTCAGAAAAACAGTAATAAAGTGACAAAAAAATAAAATGGTTGTATCAACTTATTCAGGAACAAAGTGGCGCTTGATTCGATTCTCAACAGTTCTCATAAAACACACTTTTACATCTATTACATGCTTTTTCTCCCCCCAGTTCTTCCCAAAAGTTGAGATTTTTCTCACAACTATTTTGGTTCCTCATTTATGACCACTGGTTAAGTCCATTGCCACCAACTGATTTGATGATGCCAGTCTAGACAACAAGAAAAGCTCTCAGATGATTTAACGCCTGCCTGCAATATTTCACTGCGAGGTGCGGTGAAGTATTTTTAGCTTTGGTCACTCAGCCGTCTTGGACTCTTATTACTCGAGCTGCTGAATCAAAAGGTGTGAGAGTGTGACGCAGATGTTTGATGAGACAAGCTCCTAAAATGTGCGTCTGTTTCACAGAAACGTTATCACTAGAGGAAAAAAAAAAGAAGGATGATTCATAATTTGATGTTCAAACCAAGACTACATTTTTCAGCAGGTTTGTGATGAGTTTTGAAAATAGATATATTGAGGTTTTACGATTAATATATGAGGCAAAGAATTGGTTTGATTTTTAGTGTGTTGGTTTCTTTAAACCCATCCATGGTGGAACGGGAAGGACACCTCATGTTGTATTCACATATATTTCTGTTACCCCAATTTAATTTGCTAGATTCGATAGTTGCGGCTGGTGTCTCTTCAGTATGTCACACACGCTTACTCATCCGCTGTGTCTTGCAGACAGCATGTATCAGACAACATGTCCACATAGAGACAAGCCCACACTCTTAAAGATCCAGACCTACACACACACGGTTTGCGCATGAGGGATGAGAAAGTTCCAGAACAATAGTATCTCCAATATTTTTCAAAAGATAAGATTGAGATTCTGCGATATGAAGTGATATGATAGTAATGTAAGACGCCCGCTGTGAAGTGAAAATAACAACATAACAGCAATAACAGAAATATTTTGTCACAGTCAGCTTCAAACAATGTGGGAAAAACTGGGGGGATTGTATTGCACTTTGAAAGGTAACTTCAATGTTTCAATCTCCATATCAAATTTGGTATATACATATTAAATATGTACCATAATAAAAGCTGATGGAAGTCAGTCTGTATTAATTGTGTCTTCTTATTCATGGAAATGGGCATTTTGTACAAACATCACAGTGATAATAACAAGTTGACGCAAACAGAAAGCCAATTGTACTCTAGGAGTATTATTTTGTGCTTGCACTATTAATCACAATTTACTCGTAATTTTATATTGTGATATTTACCGTTACAGTGAAGGGATGCAATTAATACTGTGATATGAATTTTAGGCCATGCTGTGACGTCATTTGACTTCCTTCTTTTCTGACTCATGAAGGAAATGCCTCCACTAAAACACCACCTGCCACCCACAGATGGATAACACAAGCTTGTACGAGGTGGCTATAAGGAACATTAAACTGATACATGGGCAGGTGGCCGTTCCTTTAATGGCGCGCTGTGTCCACGGCCTTGGGCTTTATCATTACTTGGGGGTGAGTCTGTTACCTGGTGACCTCTTATATAGACAATCGCTGAGATTGATGGATAGTATGAATGCACTGGTTGCCTTTTCCTCTTAACAGATGAATGGTTGCTCTAAAGTCACAGTTGGGTGGCATCTGAGGAAATGTAATCTTGTTATTAGTTGAAAATTTCAAATTTCCCCATTGTGGACTTATAAAGGACATCTTTATCTTTAAAATATGAAAGCGGCTTGTCTGACATCTGAATAACAGACAACCAGGAAGTCTCAGACAGACGAGTGAGCATCCCACACTCCGTCCTCCTTCATGAATATACTGTACTCGAGGCCATACTGAACACAAGATGCTATGTTAAAGCAAAACGTCTACATTATCATTCATCTGCGAATGCTGAAAACACAAACACTCTTACATCCTTTTAATCACCTATTCAATTGAACTGAATTCAATTATTTGAACTTTTCTTCTCTTGCCTATTCACGCAGATTCCCAGACAGAATGTATTCTTCTTTTTGAGCTCTTGAGTTGTGTTTACAGGCCATTTGAAAGGGTGATTTTTTTTTCTCTATCAAAAACAACCTTCAAATTGCCTTTCAAGCTCATTTTTCTTTTTTTTTTATTAATATAGCGATGATGTTTTTATGTGAGTTCCTTCTTTGCTAATCTTCGATGCAATGCATTAAACACTTAACCTTGTAAGCAACAATAGTCAAGACTTGCTTGGCTTGACTTCCACTCATTTTTGTGGTACCTGAAAGAGTCTGTTCAAACTTGCATCCTCCTACAATGGCTTCATTTTTTTTTTTTATCCAGTGCAGTATTTTTGTTCAGTGCAGTTGAGTTGTATTTAACTTTAAGCATTTAATCTTTTAGAAATGTTTCTATTCCAACATAGATTTTGGGGGGGGGGGGGGAAGAAATATTTTTAATTTTCATGTACAATACATCTTAATTGAAATATCATTTCAATACAGCCAAACAAAAACATAACTGTCCTTTTCAGGACAGCTCCATCTGCTGGAACTGGCAAATCCAAACCCATATGGTGCTCGATTAAGGATTAGGAACAGACATTTGCAAAAGCGGTGCTGTTGCAAACAATACATCATTCTCTTGTTTGGTTCGAAATGCATACATGTAAATTATTCAATAAATGCGGCGCTGCGTGACTTGGCTTGATTTACATGTTGTAATAATAGTAATAATCATGTATGTATGAAATGTATTGGATATGGGTATCAACCCCAATCACGACAAGAATGTTTCTTCACCAATTATGTTAATTCACATAATCTACCCCTTTTGTCCCTAGACAATGCGTTTAATCACATGGCGTGACGCTCATGCAGGTTTTCTTGCACTGCATTATTAATGAGGATGGAAATATGCACATTTCATTTCGGAGTCACACATGACACTATCTGGGATTAGGTGTCGCTTTACAAGTAGTCTGTTTGTGTTTTTCTATGAAAATATCAGCGTGTCTATGTGATTGGTTATACTGCATGGAGTATTCTGGGAGGGTCTCAAAGTCAATATGAATATAAATATAAATATAAAATATGCTGCAGCAAAAAAGTAGTTCACGCTTTTTGTGACTTTCATGCTGGATTATTGCGACTCATTGCAAAATAGGTTGCCTAAGTACGTCTGCAAAGACCCTCCAGCTGTTCCAAAATGCCTCTGCATGAGTTCGAAACCATAGCCAGGAAAAAAACATCATATTTATCCTTTTTTTTTTTTTTTAACTGACTTCTTTTATAATTTGATTGAATTTAAAACCATCCACCTAAACACAAAAGCACTCCATGGCCAGGCACTGTTGTACCTTACAGAAACTGCGATGTTTTATCAGTCGAGTACAGTGCCACACTCCCAGAGCTTACTATTACCGGTATTTCCACATTTAAAAAAAAATCCGAAAGCAAGTAGAGCCTTCTCATCTGTGGACGCAGTAAACTTAAAACTTTCATTGATGTTGAAGCTTATGACTCTTAGCTACGCCACCACGGGCCGAGACTGCCGGGGGATCTCCCTTGATGCACCGAGCTTCCCCACCTCTTTTCTTCTCTCTATCCTTCCTACCTCAGCAGCATCCTCATAGTATGCTACTAGCTCGTTACTCTTGGTATTTCTTTCTCTCCACTGCGGCTAGAGGTGTGGCTTCGCATTTCTGTGCTTGTTATGCTTTGTTGGGATGCTGGGGATGGGGATAAAAAGAACGGACTCTTATCGTCATCGTTGCTGTCGTGATGAATCTATTTGCGCCCATTATTTTTTTTCTCCATCCACTGGATTTGAGTGCCTTGAGATAACTACTATTGTGAATTGGCGCTTGACTATCGTCAGACTGGCAAAACAGTATGGTTCAAGTCAACCATAATGAAGCTGCAAATACAGATTTATTTTTCTAATTTAACTCGGCAGCACATTTATAACTGCTCACACACTCTAAGCTTGAATGTCATGTTAAGTGTTGATGTTACACAGCTTAATCATCATTTTATCTTATAAAATAATTTTGAATTAAAGGGCAGGGTTTTTTCTCAGTATGTCGCCATAACAAATACTGACAGTCACAAATTGAATTGAATAATTTTGCTCTCAAGCGGTTAGGATTTTTAGAGAAATTAAATGTAATGATTTTGACGCTAAGCCAATTCAATCGACACCGCGCTTATTATGTGAACATATGACAACTGATTTTTGGAATCAAATGGAATGCATCTCTTTTTTAATTAAACTATGTTCTTGTTATGTTGTGCTACAGCACAGGTGCCAAACTTGAGGCCCGGGGGGCCGGATCTGGCCCGCGACCTCATTTTATGAGGCCCGCAAAGGGCAAATCATGTACGTCAACTTCTTGTTTCAAACACATTTTCTTCACGTT
Source organism: Idiotropiscis lumnitzeri (assembly GCF_059441095.1). Classification (NCBI taxonomy): domain Eukaryota; kingdom Metazoa; phylum Chordata; class Actinopteri; order Syngnathiformes; family Syngnathidae; genus Idiotropiscis; species Idiotropiscis lumnitzeri. Next base: position 10,039,228 of record NC_142397.1, on the reverse strand, counting down.
TAACAACATTGAGATATGAGATATATATTATATTAACTCATTCAATACCATTGACGGATAAATACGTCAAAATCCATTTTTTTTTACTGGGCTGGTCGTGAATGAGTTAATGTTAGGTGATCATACATTTATATGGGTTCACAGTCATAACGACCCTCCGAGGGAAACCATAACGACAATGTGGCCCGTCCACAAAAATGAATTTGACACCCCTCTGCTCCAGGCTTATTTGGGCACCAGTACATAAAGTAGAGCGTAGAACAACATCAATAACGCACCAATACAAACGCTGTATCAAAAGAATTTCTGAGAAGAAAGTGTGAGTTTGTGGTTTATGGTGACATTATAAATATCCACTTTACCTATAAAATAAGATATGCGCATATATGTCTTAAAGGCAACATGCCGTTGTGCATTGGGGTGCAATTGAACTCGTCTTATCACTTAACGTCTTCAAGTCACTGTTTACTTCTCAAAGTATCTCAAACTAAGACTCAAATTGACAGTTTTTTTCTGCTGCATTCTCCTGGAATATTCTAAAACGGACACTCAAAAGCAGCACAATAACGATTTCTGAAAGGACCTCTTTGGTAAATGATGGAGGGCCATGAAAGGGCAAAAAAGCCAGCCTTGATTTTTAAAAAAAAATAAATACAAATTTTGGCCCATAATATCAAAGTGGAAAACTGCACTGCACACAAACAGGTCAGTGATTTTTTTATTTGGAACGGTTTCCATGTTAGGCCAAGTTGTGCAAGCTTTACCTTGCTGTGCTATCGGCAAGCACACAAAAGAGAGGGTTTTTTTTCTCTAGCTGCAAATGCCTTCACATGATTTATATACGGCATAAAAATTATGCCCCACCTTTCTATTTGAAGAGAATTTGTGTTGTTGCCTTACTTCCTTTAGTTCCTTAGTACCTAGTACTGAAAAACCGCAGAAAATGGAAAATATTCAGCTGTTTCAAAACCAGCACAGAATGCTGTAAAAAAAATGACATCATGTAAAAAATGTACACAATGTTTGTTCTTTGCCCTCAGCCTTCTGCAGACAAAGTGCTCAGATGAGCGTTCTAATACTTGCAGCAGACATGAAGACAGATGAAGAATTATGCATATATAATTACAACTAGATTCAATATACCCACAATTGCACCACAAATCCCCGGACGAACCCGAATGGTTTGCTCAGTAATATTGCATAACAATCTCTGGAGTCGGGGCTACTTTACTCGAAACATGACCTAACGGGCAATGTAGTCATCCAGCAGAGAGAATTTCGTGGGCATGTGGGTTGTGATGTTAAACGCAACATAGCTGGAGGAAGGAATATAACTTTCAAAGAAGCGAATGTGTCAATGGAAAAGTGTGTTTGTGTGGCTCAGCATCTTGTGAAGGAGAACCGATGACTGTGATGGCAAGGTCAAATCGGTAATTCTATCCACATTCTTGATTGAAAGATCAATAGCTTTGCACTGTTCTGGTTTCAGAACATAAATAAATGATGAATCAGACTCTAAATGAAATGGGGTGCATCAATTTACATAAACAAGCCAACAAAATATACAAAGTAATAAGGAGTGTTACTGGAGTGATGCTTTCTTCGTCGGCATATTTCCTGTCTTTGGCAATGCCACATTGTGTTTTGCTTATAATTTTCTTCTGTACTGCTCAGAATTCCCTCCACCTCGATCCCTAACAGGACTCATCTATGCTGAGCTGGAAGCTTTTATTGAGCTGCACGGACCTCTATCCGACAATTTCTTTACAACACTAATTTACAGCTGCGGAAAAACAGCCCCAAAACATGATGCTGTGACCTTCACTGCAGGCACATTTTTTTTTTTAATTAAATCAAAATAAGGGCAAATAGTTTTCCCAAACAAAAGTGGGAACATGTAGAATGGAGCTTGATATTGACAAAAATTCATTTTAATAATTTATAATAAGATTCAATGTAATCCATAATAAATTTACAGGGATTTATTAAACAGTTTGAGGCGCAGTAAAATCAAATAAAATTGTATTTCTATAGCACTTTTCATTCATGGAAGCGCAACTCAAAGTGCTGTGCAATTAAAACTTCCAACAAAAAAAAGAAGGCCCGCCCCCTAACATACAGTATACAGATATATAACTTCATAAACACACACACACACACACGCACACATTTCAATAAAAACGCTCACAATACATACACACACCACCTGATAAAGCATGTTAAAAAAGGCATGACATGGCTCAGAGAAACTATAGGAGCAAAAAAAAAAGAAAACACCCCAGGGGAGTTTATCCACGCTGAGAAGAATGACAGCCCATGGCCATAGGCAGCGCCTCCAGTATAAAGACTCCCGGCCCAGATTAACTGGGGTACACTCTACATATGGTGCAGAGACCTCCCCCCTCCCAACTCTCCCAGGCTTAAGGAGGCTCCAAGGAGGACGACCCTTGTGAGAAGGCTACCCACACCTCCCAGCGTGGAGGCCCCCCAATGAGGAAAACTAAAATAAAACAGAAATTAAATTACTAAACAAACTAAACTAAAGAAGCCAAAAAACAAAACAAAAAAAAAACATAGCAGGGAAAAAAATCAATTAAAGGGACTAAAATCTAAACGACAATAACATTAGATTAAAATAGGCCTAAATTAAAAGAGTAAAAAATACAAATAAAAAAACTCTCAATTATTATTATTATTATTATTGTTATTATTATTGATATTATTATTATTATTATTATCATTATTATTAAAACTTGGTGTGCATGAAAAATAACCAAGGGAATAATTGCAATCAACACAAAAAAATGAATCAATTAATCTACAAATGTTTACTTGCATCTCAGATTTAAAAAAAATACTGTAAAAATGTGTTTTTGATTGTTTGGTGTGAGGCATGTTAAGATTAGGCTGTGGTAGTGGTGGTAGTGTTTCTGATTGACTTCAAACCTCAGTGATGCCAAGCCAACGCTGCAAGCAGTCCAGGGAAGCAAATCAACCCGTGGTCACGCTCAACCTTTTATTTATTCATAAAGCGCAGATGTATGTAGCATCGCTTTGCGTCGACACTGTTATACACCAGAGGTCGGGACGCAGGAAGGAGAATTGAGCAGCCAAGAACAAACAGTATGCAACAAACAACACAACACGGTATCGTGCAGTCATTATTTCAGTGCTTAGAGAAACATAGACGGCATGTTCAAAGTGTCATAACTGGTAGCAGAATTGTTACAATAAACAAATATTGCTTCCCTGTGATTGGCGAAGGCTGGGAGTGTCGACACTCATCACACCGTTGAGGTGGAGGGTAACACCGTTTGATAAATCCAGCTGAAGGACAAGACATTTTCTCTCACTTGAAAACAAGGTGAGATGCCTCACAAATGGTGTAAAAGAAAACGCTTTCTCAACATTGATTTGATCATTGACCTAACGGCTGGAGTTATTCTTGGCTCCTTTGCTCTCCTGAAAGAAAAAAAAAATGAAAAAATGAAAATTTTTCATCTGCCAGGTAAGCTTGCGGCACGAGACAGTCAGAGCATAAGGAAGGAATGTTTCTGTCTGAGCGTTATAACAACCTTCATTCTTTCAGTTTGCCATCTCGTCATATTTTAAATGTCTTTTTGTTGGCCATTCAGAAGGTGTTGAATTGCTCACACCAATGTGACTTCCTACAAACTGGATGCTTTTGATCTTGAAATGAGAGCAGGCAACTAGCCAGGCCTCATCATTCATACTTGCATGCATGTTAAGATCCCTTCAGGCCGTGATAGCGGCAGGCTAAGCAAGCAGCCCGGGTGTCCTTCTGCCCCCTTTAACTCCTCCTGGGGGGCGATCTTGTGGCACTGTTACAGCCAGATGGGATGTAAAATGCCCGCAGTGGCTTCTGGGTCTCCTCATTGTTGGCTGTAGCAACTGTTTTTGTAGTAGGAGTCTTTTTCTTTTTTTTTTTTTTTTTGATCACCACCCCCTCCCTGGAATGCTTACTAAAGATTCTGCAATACCTTTTCTGAATCTCATTTCTGTGAAGAATGGCTGATTGGGTATTATGATATGAAGCAAAGCACTTTGTAACGAAACTGAAACCAGACTGTAAAATAAATCCCCGTTTGCGCAGGTTTTTCCATTCCTTTATCCATCCATGACAATATTCAGAACAAATCTGGGGCTCCTGGTGGCATAGAGCAATTAAGTGAAATATGGTGTGTGGGTCCTCTAAAAGACTCTGTAACTGACAGTTCAGAGCATGTGTGTATGAAAAGATATCCTTAAGGATATATTTAAATGGCTCAATTGGTGGTGTTGAGCATTTCTGGGGATTTTTTCTTCCTGTAGTTATGATTAGCAATGCAATTCAAATGGGCTCAACATTTATTAAAATCCATAATTAAGAGGTAAAATTAAGCTATTTAATACCATTGACGGCTAAATACGTCATTTTATTTTTACTCAGCTGGTAGTGAATGAGTTAATATGGACTTGTTTTGTTTTTGTTAGATCATCAGATAATGGTGGCTAATGTTTTGATTGATCGATGTATTTAGTCTTCTGTGAATCTATTATTTATATTCCTGGCTTTTGTTTACTTTTCTTTCATTGAAGCTATTTATTTAATTGCTTTTAACTGCTGCCTTATCATTTTGTACAAATGACAACAACCACTCGAGAAAACAGAAGCAAATATTTTTAATGGAAGCAGTGGAGGAACCTGCATTAAGCTAATGCAAGCCCAATTAGCCTAAGTGATGTAATACACAACTTGAATGGTTTGTAAAATTGGACTCCTAGCTCTTTATAGATGCCATCAGTCTATTAAATAAGCTTGTGAGCACCACCAGCACTAGCCTGTTATTAATTGAGAGCAATATTTGGATTTATGAAAAGTTTGGAACAGGGTTCTGTGAAACTTGAGAGCATATTTAGTCCTTTTTAAAATATTTCGGTGATAAAATGAAATGTTTTAACAATTACAAGGAAGACATCGACAGCATCACACCCCCAAAAAAAAAAAAACTTATTTTATCATGCATTTGATACATAAATTGGTCATCATAGTCCAATAAATGAATGATGGAAAATGACTCCGAAATTAAATTTAATATAATTAGTACGCCACATTAAACATGAATTCCCCTACTCCTCAATGCAATTGTTTTATCCTCATCCAATAAAAAACAAAATCATCCCAAAGTTATTATAAGTTGAAGGCTTAGAGACTACAACGGATGATTAATTACAGAAGCATTTGAAAATGTTCAGACAGCTGAATTATTTCTCGCTTCAGGCCTTAGACGGAGCTGAAGTGTTATAGCGCCGGCACAGCCAGCATGCCGCCCTCATATTTTTCCACTTTGTCCAAATCCTCACCATGTCCTGCAAAAGCAGGGCCTGCTTTCAACAGAACAACAGTCACACTTACAGCCTTCCAAGACAACCAGAACAGAGCTACTCCGTCAAAATCAAAAGTCATCTGTCAACCGTCATGTAACGACGCAGCTCAAAGATTAAGATGATGTTTCATTGCAACGTTCTCCATCCACTTCCCCTACGTCAAGTGATTAACTCAAATCTAATTTTAGATGTTTAATTCCTCCTTGTGCGCTTCCGAGGATATTGACGTTTGCATTTGCGCACACTTTGACTTTATGATCCATAAGGGAAGAGAGGAACCTGATTGTAGGTCGCCTCTGCTGGGACTCGCTGCTTTCACAGATAACACAGCCCCCCTTCGGAGACACGCCGCCTGCAAGCACATCGTCTCCTATGCTCAGATCCAGTCGATCATATCTGGGTCACAACATTTGGCTAATTAAATGCGAAAAAATAGAGCGCCGCCATTCCACAACAGAGGCACAATGTGGATCTTTTTCTCGGAGAATTAGGACGTGACGGCGGATAGTCGACGGGCATTCATGCCTCCATCGATGACGTATCGTATCTCCTGCTCATCAGCGCAATCATTTCCTGCAGAAATTGCATTGAGGGTCTTTATATTCAGCGAAGGATGTTGATCAGCTTGCGCAAGGCAATGCGGTCTCATTTGCATGTTTCTGAGGAAAGGAAAGGCACACACATATTAGATGAACTTTGAGCTTCTTATTCAAGACATGCACCCAACCATTTCCTCTGCCAGTTATCCTCACAGGTGAGCCGTAGCCTGTCTCAACTAACTTTGGGTCAGAGGTTCTGTTCAGGGTGTACCCCGCCTACTGCCCGAAGACAGCTGGCATAGGCTCCTGAGGAGAAGCGACTCACATAATGGATTGATGGTCTAAAGCAGGGGTGGGCAAACTTTTTGATTGGTGGGCCACAATGGGTTCTAAAATTTGACAGATGGATGCAGTGTTTTGGTAAGCTCACCTCATGGGAGAAAAAAAATACATTTAATTTTAAATGAAAATGAACAAAAGCATTACAACAAAATATCTGTCTTTGACACACCACAGTATTTAGAAAATAAAACATTAACAAGGTCTATTCATTTCATTTTTTTTCAAGTTCTTCCGGCCGGATTAAAAAGTTTAACGGGCCGCATGTGGCCCCCGGGCCGTATTTTGCACATGGCTGGTCTAAAGACTAATAATATATGTCTGATCACATGTTGTAGCCTGTTCAAGTAAATAACCATTACTGTTTGAATACTCAGTCATTATCAATCGGTCTGTATAAAAAGGAGTCTGAGCCCAGAGCTGGACCGAGGTCCACGTAGTGATAACTTCTGATGTAGAAAAAAAACAACAATTACATAATTTTCAACAAAATTAAAAAAAGAAAACCTATCATTATTTAATTCATATATTTTTACATGGTGTATATTTGTATATTGCAAGCTTTAAAACAATTAAGAATTTTTCCACAGTCTTGTTGTATGTCTGCATTCATCATTGAATTGGATAAATTGTATGCTTCAAACACACTAATTTATCTTTTGTCTTCAGACCGTTTGGTAACTGTTGGACTAAGAGTCTAATATTCAGTTTCTTAGAGCAGTTTACATCTCAGGAGTAAGTGTGAATTGCCGCGGCACATAAAAGCCTCAAGTAGCTATTTCTAACCATGCCGCACCTACTGACCCATGCAGAGTGTTTTGCTGTTTGATCTGCAGTTGTTCTGCAACATAGATCTCTGGCTCCATAAAAAGGTAGAGAAGTGTCTTCTATTTTCTGGCCCATCGGACAGATGGTCGCTTTCTTCTGTGAGGCATAATCTCCCAGCCAAGCTGAGATAAAAAAGAGTTTAATACTACAAAATCCTGGGGTTTTATCCATGCTCTGGTCATACTGCACATATGGTTCAGGCATCTGAAAAGCGGCTGACCAGACCTCACGTGACCATTCAATATTCCCACTGCAGCAATTTATATTAATGAGGATGAAAAAAAATGAAGACTATAATATTTGGCTCCTATTTTGAGAAAATCCTCACCACCGGGATTATTTTAGAAGCAGCGATTTTTCTTCCGCATGTCACACAAGTTAGGCAGTCATATGTCAATAATAACAGCAGACTAGCAGTCAGTTGAATGCACACACTTGCCAAGGTGGTTGTCTATTGAGGACCAAAATGTGCCAGAATTGAATAGATACATCATTAAAAAGATACTCAAATATGTATTTCAAACCAAGGTGTAACCCAGTAGAGAAAACACCATTTTATTTTGAAAAAACATTTATTGTGTTAAGAGGAAATGTATATCTCTCGTCTACTTGATTTCCTGTTTGGAGTGTCATTCATCTGATTATGACTTTCTGATTCGTCAAAGTCAAGTTGTCCCGCCTTCTCGAGACGCTATCTCGAGATTAGCTGTGTATATCGTTCTTTTACGCCTGGACGCCCTACTGAAAGGTTGCGTGACGATATCTAATGCTAATGTGCCGTTCGTGTGGATACCAGTGAGAACTGAGGGTCTGTGACAAATCGACCGTGTTCGTACTTGAACGTCGTCTTGGCTGGGTTTTTTGTCTTGGCATTAAACCAAGATCCGAAACTGAATGGATTCTCCTTTGATGGAGATGGCGAGCCTGAGCCCAGAACCACATCTGCGATAAAGGAACCACAGTCTTCACCAACTTCTTTGTGAACATCACGTGGTAACACACCTAATTACCACCACGACAAGACTTTTTTCCCCAAGACTACCGGAAAGAACATTGACTGACTTAAACAAAATATTACTGAGCTCAGTAGGACTTTGGGATTATTATTTCTAATTTTTGGGATTTGTGATTTATTTTATGTATATGATGCCGGCTGTGAATTTGTAAATAATTGTTTTGTTTTCCATGTTAATACAGTTATTGTTGTTGCTCATTTCTGCCTCCAGCTATTTCATTCACACACCTATCAATTATCACTATTGTAGCCTTCGAGAATCTAGAGTCTGGTCCAATTTATTAAATATCAAACTAACACTATCTTTAAGTAATCGGGGGTTACAGTAAGTTTTGGCGAGCCAGCCAGGAGCATTTTCTCGTAATACATAAGCTCGAATATATTTCCAAATGGATATTATTGAACAGCAATCTGTTAAAATTCCAAACTCGGTGATTGTCATTGGAATAGCTGGAGATGAGCAATGTGATGAGGTGGTGGAATTCCTTAAACAATATGGGTCAATTGCAAGAGCCATAAAAGTAGATGATGTTAATTCCAAGTATTGCGGTAGCGTAATTGTGGAATACAACTCAGGAGCCGCTGTCGACTCTATTGATCCTTTGCCATTGATACATGTATCGGACAGCGGGGTTAGCTCGAAGATACAGTCTCTTGCGAGTGTTTATACACAAAGTATTGGGAAAAACACAACGAAAGCATATCTTAGTGATATTCAAAACCTTGCCAAGATGAGTGGTAGAGACTATGCAGAAGTCCTGAAAGACATGATGTCACAGATAAACGATTCAATTAGAGATCTTCCAGAACCATACGAACAAAATTATTTACCTGACAATCCGCCTGTAACTCTGTCAGTAGAACCACAGCCCTCGGTAGTTGAGAGTAACATTGGAGGTGCACGGCAGACCGTTACTAACCGATCACTTTGCAAGCCAACAATTTCAGAACAAGATTTAAATCCCCCAGAAGTTCAACGTGTTGTAGTTGAACACATAGTAAAAAGAGATGACTTTTCAGGGCCACAATTCTCACAGAAGCTTAGAGCTTTTTCAGGAAAGGATCCTCGTCCGAATTATGAGCCAGATTATGATACTTGGCGCTCTAGTGTAGAACTAGTCATGACTGATCCATCAGTGTCGCAACAGCAACAGACCCGGAAAATCATTGAGAGTCTTCTACCCCCTGCTGCTGATGTCATAAAGCACCTGAACCTCAACAGCTCACCTGCTGAATACCTCCAGTTGTTGGATTCAGCATTCGGAACAGTACAAGATGGAGGAGAACTATTCGCTAAGTTTCTTGACACATATCAAGATACTGGAGAGAAGCCATCCTCATATTTGCAACGCCTACAAGGAGCTTTGACGCTCACTGTAAAACGGGGTGGTGCCGCTAGCGATGATTTTGACAGACTGCTACTCACACAGTTTTGTCGAGGTTGTTGGGATAATTCCCTTTTAATAGACCTCCAGTTAAAACGAAAGAGAACAAATCCCCCAACGTTTGCTGACCTATTGTTCTTGTTGCGCACCGAAGAAGATCAACATGCTACCAAAACTATGCGAATGAGACAGCATCTGGGAAGTGCAAAGCAAAAGGTGACTTCTCATGTGCAAATAGCCGAACCCATCACTGAAAATGATAGAAACATTGCTACTCTGAATTCAATTACAAAAGAACTTTCAAGCCAAGTTGCAGAAATCCAGAGTCAGCTGGTGAAGCTAACTGCCAAAACACAGAAAAGAAAATCTCGAAATGCAAAGAATGTACCCGAACCGAAACAAGAGAAACTAAAACTGAAAGTGAATACAAAAGAACCCATTGGACAAACCAACAATACTCAAACGAAAGCACCTAAACCGTGGTATTGTTTCCAATGTGGTGAAGATGGCCACATAAAGCCAACCTGTGAAAATGAACCAAATGCCGCTTTAGTGGCAGAGAAGCGGAAAATTTTTAAAGAAAAACAAAGGAAGTGGGAAGCTGAAAACCCGTCAGCTACTACTGCACATTTAAACTAAGTACAGTCTCTGTTGAGGGGCAAATGGAGACTGTTGCCAGACAATCACGTCCCACGAAAGAAAAGCACAACGCTAACCTTAAACAGTCTTTGGCTAAGCAGCAAAAATGCAGCTTGCCAAAAGGCCTAGTTGGTTCAAAATGTACCGCTACTGTTAGCATTTCAGGTGTTAATGTTAACTGTCTTCTTGATTCTGGATCACAAGTGACCACAGTCACAGAGTCGTTTTTCAAACAGAACCTTCCAGAACAAACCCTTTATCCACTCTATGACCTTTTAGAGGTAGAGGGCGCTGCAGGACAGCCTGTACCTTATTTAGGTTACATAGAAATGACTGTTACCTTTCCAAAAGATATTTTAGGGACAGTGATTGATATACCAACGTTAGCTCTAGTTGTTCCGGATATACACCCAAATAGTCAGACACCATTGTTAGTTGGAATGAATGTTCTTGATGTTCTTTATGAGATTTATTTAGACGTCAAGACTATTGAGCACCTACCTGTTCCTTATGGGTTCAGAGCACTTCTGAAGACTCTTGAAATCAGACACATACAACACAAAGATGGCAACATTGGGTTTGTCACCCTGGCAGGAAAAACAACTGCTGTTGTCCCAGCTGGTCGCTGTGTCGTCCTGGAGGGATCTGCTAATGTTCACTGCACATCAGTTGATTCATGCGCTATAATTGAACATCCAACTCAATCTTCCCTACCAGGTGGCCTTTGTGTGAAGAGTTGTCTGATAACTCTTTCTTCCCGAGCTCCATACAAAGTTCCTGTTGTGATCACCAACGAGACAGACCAAGATGTGACCATTCCATCTACCTGCGTGATCGGAGAGCTTGGAGCGTTCCGTTGTGTTGTCTCGCAGCATAATGTCACAAATTCGACAGAGCCACCCATGAACAAAGAGGCGTCTCTGACTTTCAACTTTGGAGATTCCCCAATACCCCAGAATTGGAAGGAGAGAATAACCAAACAACTCTCTGATATTCCAGAGGTATTTGCTCACCATGACCTTGATTTTGGGTGTACTAGTAAAGTGAAACACTCCATCAAACTTCTTGATCCAACTCCCTTTAAGCATCGTGCACGCCCCATTCACCCCCAAGATCTGGAAGCAGTCCGTAAACACCTTCAAGAACTGCTTTCTGCCGGTGTGATAAGAGAGTCACAGTCACCCTACTCCTCTCCGATTGTCGTGGTGAGGAAGCGGAACAATGACGTACGTCTATGTATAGACTTCCGCAAACTTAACTTGCAAACAGTTAAGGACTCATATGCTCTTCCAAACCTGGAGGAGACCTTCTCAGCGCTTTCGGGATCCAAATGGTTTACAGTCCTTGATCTCAAATCTGGTTATTACCAGATTGAAGTTGAAGAAGCAGACAAAGAGAAAACCGCATTTGTCACTCCACTTGGGTTCTGGGAATTTAACCGGATGCCCCAAGGTGTAACCAACGCACCAAGCACCTTTCAACGATTAATGGAACGTTGTGTTGGTGACATGAACTTGAAGGAAGTACTTGTATTTTTGGATGATTTAATCATCTTTTCAAGTACTCTTGAGGAACATGAACGACGTCTCATGCGAGTACTTCAACGTCTGAAAGAGTATGGACTGAAATTATCATCCGAAAAATGCAAATTTTGCCAAACAACAGTGCGTTACCTTGGTCATGTAATCTCAGAGAATGGTGTTGAAACAGATCCCGAGAAGATTCAGGCCTTAAAAACCTGGCCAAGACCCACAAACCTCAAAGAGTTGAGGTCCTTTTTAGGATTTTCTGGCTACTATAGACGTTTCATAAAGGGATACTCATCTATAGTGCGCCCACTTAATGACCTGACACGAGGATACCCACCATTCAGCAAAAAGTCCAAAGAAAAAGAATCAAATCATACCTATTATGATCCCAAACTGCCATTTGCCAGCCGATGGACACCTGACTGTCAAAGAGCTTTTGATTCCATCATTGAAAAGCTAACAACAACCCCGATCTTAGGTTTTGCAGACCCAAAGCTACCTTATTTGCTTCATACCGACGCCAGTACGACAGGCTTAGGAGCAGCACTCTATCAAGAGCAGGAAGGTCGGCTTCGGGCCATAGCATTTGCCAGTCGAGGGTTGTCCAGAAGTGAAGCACGCTATCCAGCTCATAAGTTAGAATTTTTAGCGCTCAAGTGGTCAGTGACAGAAAAGTTTCACGATTATTTGTATGGTGGTAACTTTACTGTGGTGACGGATAGTAATCCACTCACATATATATTAACCTCTGCTAAATTAGATGCAACGGGATACAGATGGCTTGCTGCTTTGTCAAACTACAACTTTAAACTGCAGTATAGAGCAGGCAAACAGAATTGTGATGCTGATGGACTTTCCCGACGTCCTCATGGAGATCTTGTCAATGATGCACAGTCAAGGAAAGAGCAAGAACGAGTGAGCCAGTTTGTCGAACGTCATTTAGCCGACGACATGTCAGAGCTTGTTGATACAGAAGTTATGCAAGCAATTTGTCAGAACCATCTCATTAAAGCCAAGAACCCCAATAACTACGGTGATGTCACACTTGTGGAGACATTTACCATCTCAGCAAGTGCAATCCCTGACGCCTACAGTTCCGAAGAATTACATGGTCTGCCAACACTTCCTGCTTTGTCCACCTCTGAAATTAAAGACCGACAAAGAGCTGACTCAACGATCAGTCAAGTGATTGCGCAGATCGAATTTGGTCAAACACCCCCTCCAACCTCCCGGAGGGAATTACCGGATCTTCCTCTCTTACTCAGAGAACTAAATAAATTGGAATTGCATGATGACGTGTTATACAGAAAACGACGAGATGGAGACCAAGTGACTTATCAACTTGTTCTTCCTGAAGAACTCAGATCATCTGCACTTCAGAGTTTACACAATGATATGGGCCACTTGGGTATTGACAGAACCCTTGATCTGATCAGAAGCCGATTCTATTGGCCTCGGATGGCAACAGATGTTGAGCACAAAATAAAAACATGTGATCGCTGTATCCGTAGAAAGAGTCCTCCTGAGAGAGCAGCTCCTTTGGTCAACATCGCCACCATGCGACCGTTAGAGTTGGTTTGCATGGATTTCCTCAGTCTAGAGCCGGACAGCAGTAACACAAGTAACATTCTTGTGATGACAGATCATTTTACTAAATTTGCCCTTGCAGTGCCCACACCAAATCAAAAGTCCAAAACCGTCGCCAAGTGCTTGTGGGACCAGTTTATCGTTCACTACGGCATACCTGAACGTCTTCACAGTGATCAGGGTCCTGATTTTGAGGCAAAACTTATCAAAGAATTGTGTGAAATTTCTGGCATAAAGAAGATACGGACTACTCCGTACCACCCACGGGGTAATCCCGTTGAAAGATTTAATCGAACGTTACTCAGTATGCTGGGAACTCTTGAAGACAAACAAAAATCCCATTGGAAAGAGTATGTTATGCCCTTGGTGCACGCATACAATTGCACGCGCAATGATGTGACAGGATATAGTCCATATGAATTGATGTTTGGTAGGAAACCCAGATTGCCAGTCGATCTTGCATTTGGACTACCCTTGAACAAAGATCAGAAGATATCCCATTCACAATACATTCAAAGTCTCAAAACACGACTGGAAGAAAGTTACAAGATAGCTTCAAGAAATGCACAAAAAGTAGCAGATAAAAACAAGGCCAGATTTGATCGTAAAATCTCTGTCTCTGAACTTGAAATCGGGGACAGGGTTTTGGTGAGGAACGTGCGACTGCGTGGTAAGCATAAGCTTGCAGATAAATGGGAAACTGACATTCATGTTGTTGTGAAACGAGCAGGGAACTTACCGGTTTACACAGTCAAACCAGAGTCGAAGCAAGGTCCTTTACGAACCCTACACAGAGACCTTTTGCTTCCGTGCAGTTTTCTTCCTGTTGCCACAGCAGACCGACCTGAACCGACACCTGTTAGTCGTCCAAAAACCCGCCTAACGACTGCAACAGAAATTCCTGATGCTGATGAATCTGATCAACCTGACAACGATGTTATGATTCCATGGATTGATGATTCCCAATGCCAGGAGATTGCCAGATTTACCACTGTGCGTGACTATACGACAACCCCAGATGCAACAAAATCCTTGGATACAACACCAACATTGGACAGAAACTTTCCTGAAAACATTGGAACTGAGAACCTGGATAACGGAAATGGAGATGGGGATGAAACTTTGGAAAATGTTCCAGATGCTATCAACAGTGAAGTTGAAAGTGGAAATTCCCCTCTGACTCCTGACATACCTGAGGAATCCAAATCACCTGCAAGTACTCCTGAGGATTCAGTTGAGGAACAAACTATTGACTTATCCAAGAAACTGGACTATGATGATCCTGTGACCACTCAACCATTGAGGCGATCAGAGAGAGATAGAAGACCGCCAATGAGATTAGACTATCCTAATTTAGGGAATCCCCTAGTGACAGTTGTAAAGTCTTTATTTCACGGTTTAACTTCTGCTTTCACCGACTCCCTAAATAATCCAAATGAACAATATTTGCGAAACATGCATCGGGACATGCATGGTATTTTACAGGGGAGGGTGTAACCCAGTAGAGAAAACACCATTTTATTTTGAAAAAACATTTATTGTGTTAAGAGGAAATGTATATCTCTCGTCTACTTGATTTCCTGTTTGGAGTGTCATTCATCTGATTATGACTTTCTGATTCGTCAAAGTCAAGTTGTCCCGCCTTCTCGAGACGCTATCTCGAGATTAGCTGTGTATATCGTTCTTTTACGCCTGGACGCCCTACTGAAAGGTTGCGTGACGATATCTAATGCTAATGTGCCGTTCGTGTGGATACCAGTGAGAACTGAGGGTCTGTGACAAATCGACCGTGTTCGTACTTGAACGTCGTCTTGGCTGGGTTTTTTGTCTTGGCATTAAACCAAGATCCGAAACTGAATGGATTCTCCTTTGATGGAGATGGCGAGCCTGAGCCCAGAACCACATCTGCGATAAAGGAACCACAGTCTTCACCAACTTCTTTGTGAACATCACGTGGTAACACACCTAATTACCACCACGACAAGACTTTTTTCCCCAAGACTACCGGAAAGAACATTGACTGACTTAAACAAAATATTACTGAGCTCAGTAGGACTTTGGGATTATTATTTCTAATTTTTGGGATTTGTGATTTATTTTATGTATATGATGCCGGCTGTGAATTTGTAAATAATTGTTTTGTTTTCCATGTTAATACAGTTATTGTTGTTGCTCATTTCTGCCTCCAGCTATTTCATTCACACACCTATCAATTATCACTATTGTAGCCTTCGAGAATCTAGAGTCTGGTCCAATTTATTAAATATCAAACTAACACTATCTTTAAGTAATCGGGGGTTACAAAAGACACAAAATTAAATAAATGAAGATATAAATAAATACATAAATAAACAAATAAATAAATACAATTATTATTATATAATTACATAAGCTTGTCGTGACTTAATTAAACAAAATCTAAATAAATAAATGCAAAAGCAAATCCCGCCCACTAAATGTGCAGCGCGAGCTTGTCGGATAAAATTAATTTGAGCATGACAAAATAGCAATCAATTGTCAATTTAATTAATGAATAACACATTAAATGGCATATTTAATGATTACTTAATTTTTAATTATGTTTTTATTCATTTAATCTTGTACTTTTTGTTCCCCTTACAGTGTTTTTTTTTTTTTTTTTTTCATTTAAATTTGGTAGTTTTTGGTAATGTCTGCCTACGAATGAGAAGCTGGTGAGAACAAGAACTTCTAAATATGGCTATTCAGTGGATTGGTACATCTACTATGTAAACTTTTTTCATGTCACATCTCTTACAACTTGCATCTGATTTCAGTGAGTCGCTGTTATGCATCCGTGCCAGGCACGCCTGCCACAAATCTTTTTGGACATTGATTTTATATTTTTTGCACTACCCTCCTACCTAATAAAAATACGGACTAACGGGAATGGAAAAATACATACTTGTAAGCAATTAATAACAACATAGCAACAAAAACCTGTCAATAACTCTAATGGGTTTTCATAAGGGAGCAAATGAGTTCTTCAGTGATAAAATTGAGCATTATCAAATCACATTACATTAAATCGAAGGATTGTCTGGTTCCATTAAGACTAACTTGCTAAGCATCATAAACAGCTGAACGACGTCTGCAGCGCACTTTCTGTCTCTCCTCTCTCTCTCTTTCTCTCTCGCTCTCTGTCTGTCTCTCTCTCTCTCTCTCTCTCTCTCTCTGTCTGTCTGTCTGTCTGTCTGTCTGTCTGTCTCTCTCTGTCTCTCTCTCTCTCTCTCTCTCTCTCTCTCTCTCTCTCTCTCAAGTTCACCAGAAAAAAGCAACTAGTGTTTTGGGCATAATGTACATTTAATGGAGATATTAAAATGCACAATGCTGCTCTGCACTACAGTATGCCCTTGGTTTCATATTCACGCGTAAAGCTAAGTGCATTAGTGTTGCTAAAAGCCTACAGTCTATTCTTTGCAATAAAAGCCTCATGTTGATAAAATGTGCTCCGTCTGTGCCAGTTTTAAGAGGCAAACCTTTATTTGCGCATGACGTCATTTGAAACATTTTGGCCATTGTATTGTGTTGTTATTTTGGGCTGCATTGTTTTAAGAGAAATTGCATCATGTGTGATGCAGATGAGTAAATTCAATCTCATTTTTGAAATGAGGATGATTTAATACCATGGCCCAGAGTTCTCAACATTGTGGTGCAATCATATCAGCGTCTACTTGAAATTGAATCGACAGAAAAGTTACCATTCCTACAAACCATAAATTCATCTCAATTAATTTGCTCTCAACTCCTGTAATTCATCTGAGCTGAATTCATTACATGATCAGGCAGGTGCTGCTGATTTGGTTAGCGACAAAGTTCAGCATTTACCGTAACTAATTCAAGTTTGCGTGTGTACGTGTGTGTGAGTAGCAGTTATTGTAATTAAAGTGACAACTTGCTTGTTCCTTAATTGTCGAATAATTATTTTGATTTGAGGGAGCCGTGATCCCCGTGATCCCAGTGATCATGATCCCTTTTCGAGGCAGCCACTATTTGAGGAAATGTCTCCATGTATCCATGAGCTGGAGCCTATCCAAGCTGACTGGTTCCGATATTGTCTGGTCACTAGTCAATCGCAAGTCACTAAAGACAAACAACCATTCAAACTTGTAGTCCTTCTTTAACCTAACATGCATCATTTTGGAATATGGGAGGAAGCCGAGGGTAAAAAAAAACAGGCGAGTGGTGGGATAACATGGATACTTCAAAGAGCAAGGCCTGAAATTTGAACCATTTACCAGAGGGGCAGAGATGCCGCACATTTGTTTATCATGCTTTTTATTTAAGGAAATATTGTTTGCTGTTTTTTCTTGCCATGGATTCTATCGTGCAATTAAAAAAAATATAGCCAGTGAAGGTACTGAGGGAAAATGGTGAATACCATCCCTTAATCTTAAAGATGGTGGTCAAGCCCATATGAATCCAAACTGCTTGTTGGAGGAAATGGCAATATGGGGAGCATGTTTCATACCAATTGATGAGCAATGAAATATTGGAAAAAGGCACAGAAACTGCAAAGGCAAAAGACATTTATTGCTCTATCTTGGAAATGGATTTCACTATTCATTACCCAGAGGAGCAACGACATGACTTTTAATGCTGAATCATTGCAGCATGACTTGTCCTATCCATCTTGCCTTTCAATACTGAGCGGCAAGAAGATGTTGGCCACTGCGGTATCTGGTGAATGCTACACATTGTCATTTTGGCGAATGATATAGTAGTTAAGCAACTTGTTTGAAAATGGTAGACCACAAAAAAATAAAATAAAATAATAATAATAATATAGTAATAATAATAATAATATAGTAATAATAATAATAATAATAATAATAAGCAGGCAATTATTAAAGATGAACCTTTGAAGGAGCAAGCCTACTGATTTAGTCACAGCTCTTCTAGCTAGTAATCCAGCTTGCTTTCTAACTCCTTCGCTATGTTTAAAGTTTCTACTCTTGTCTCCGGTTGTGGGCAGGAGGCAAGAGAATTTTTTTTTTTTTTTTTTTTAAGTTAGCTGGACAGTAAAATGATGCAGAATGTGAATTATCATTGGTTTCATGGTATCAGTGTGTCGCTGCTGGCAAAATACCCCCATCTGTTGGCATGAAAGCAACAGATGGACCTGACAGGGAATCAGACATGGTGGCAGTGGCGGGGAGGGACTGAAGAGGAGTCTGTCTATAATGCAGAGGGCCACAGAGGAGATATCAAGGCCGACATGAGGGGAGGAAATGTTGTGAGGGGAAAGATATGTAGGGTGTGAAGTGTGGTGACATGAGACGCACTGATTCATGCTGCAAAATGGGATGTTAAATGGCAACTTTTGGGCTTTGGATGGCGCTCTTATCTTCTCTGCTGCTACCATTCCTACATAAAAGCACACGCACACACACCGACACACACATACGCATGTGTAAGTGTCCCCTCCTGTCTGGTTCTCTCCAAAAACCTGTCAGATTTTGTTGACTGCTTTTCTACACTTGGTTGTAAACTTTGTATCCGACTCAGGCAGTGCGATGCTTTATCACTGGATCATCAATTGCATTTGTCCTTCAGTGTTTACAGCCCAGTCTGCAAAGGACTTTGCAAATAAAGATACCGAGACGCAGTGCACATTCATGCAGCATTGTTATAGCGTTGTCTCGTGTCATGTATGGATGATTTAGCACATTCACAACAAATGTAGTACCTTATCGGCGGCTGCTGGACGTGCTCCTGTTGTACTAAAGGTACTCTAGGAAGAAGAGATTGTTTGTGCTTGCTGCTAGGATCTGTTCAAATCATTTTTATTGGGAAATATAACCACCAATTCTAATAAAAGTGGAAGCCAGGGCATCTTGATGACTGCGTAAAATGCATTCAAATCACATTTCCTGAGTTGGAAAACATAATTTATCAAATTAAACACGTACCAGCTGGCAAATTATTCAGCAATTACACTGTAAATCACAGATGAGTGTGCAGCATGACAGTGACTGCACGCTGCTCCCGATCATGGCTCATCACGATGGGATTGGGTGCCTGTTAGACTTGAAGCACCCTCACCTCCATCTGCAGAATCGCCGTTGCATGCTGTAATACTCTCGAGTCGGACGTAGCCTATTCCCAAGTCTACGCTTTACTCTGCTTGGCTGGCGTTTATTAGCGGAGCCTTTCCACATTATCCATCATTTCTCTCTGGAAAAGTCAGACTCTTAATTGGATGCCACAATGGTTAGGGAACTCGGCTTTGGGCAGGCATGCCATGTTCACGAAAAATAAAAGTCAGGAAAAAAAAGCAGGAAATAACCATTTTGATGTTTTGCTTTATGTGTCTCCTGCGGGCAGATTTCATTAACTGCTGATATTTACACTAATTACTGTTGTGTTTTTAATCCTGCAAATAAGGATGCCACTACAGCGAGGTCCGATACTGTCGGCTTTATTGACATACGCTCAACTCCACACTGAACTGCGTAGCGCCCGCCCATTGTCCCAGCTCGGGCCAATGGACCATACCACAACATAAAGGGGGTGTATGGGTTAAACCATCACCACCCGGTATATACACACAGATCACACCACATCTCCCCTTTTAAGTAAAACTATGAATGATCTTAAATAGTCCAAAGCATGCACAACTTAAACAATGACATCAAATACTTTTTTTTTTCAAAACACCAACATTTAAACAATGACATCAAATACTTTTTTTTTTCAAAACACCAACATTCCCATCAAAAATCCAATCAGTACATCCCAATGTGACCCCACCTTTTTTTTTTTTTCTTTGGATCTGTTTTTTTTTTTTTTTTTTTTTTTTTTTTACAGATCCAGTCTAACGGGCTTCCTGACAGGTCTGCCCGACCTTGTTCTGGGAACGCCGGATTGCGGGCTGGCCGTGGGTGCTGGGGGGGCTGACACTGGAGCGGGTACAGCTGCTGGCGCAATGCTAGGCTCCCCCGTTGGAATCAAGTGATGGCGGTTTCTGCGCACAGTCCCACCAGGCACATCGACCATGTAGGATCGTGGTGTTGTGTGCTCGCCAACCACAGTCCCCGTGATCTTTGAGTCAGTCACCCACACCTCTTGTCCAGGTGCAAGCTTGTCTAGAACATGCACCCTGTGGCGCCTGTTAAAGTGATTCTGTTCCGCCAGTCGCATCTCCTTCTCCTTCGAGTTGACAATCGCGGCGTGAGGAAGAGACGGGATCAGCAGCGAAGGGAGAGTAGGGACAGTGGTCCTGAGCCTACGTCCCATCAGCAGCTCCGCCGGGCTGTGTCCGTTTCGGAGAGGAGTGGATCGGTAAGCCAGCAAAGCAAGATAGGGATCCTCAGTCTTCTTGAGGAGGCCTTTTACAGTCTGAACAGCGCGCTCAGCCTCACCGTTGCTTTGTGGAAACTTGGGACTGCTCGTGACGTGCTTAAAACCATAGCTCGCAGCAAAGGTGGCGAAGCCATGCGCAGCAAACTGAGGTCCATTGTCCGTTATCAAAGTCTCAGGCACTCCATGACGGGCAAACATGGACTTGAGATGCACTGTGATGTCAGCAGACTTTGTGAGGGAAAGGTTTGCTACTTCCACATACCTTGAATAGTAGTCAACGACCACCAAGTATGATTTTCCTGCCAAAGTGAACAGGTCCGCCCCAAGCTTTTGCCAAGGTCTCTCCGGGAGTTCTGAGGGCATGAGTGGTTCAATGTGATTTGTGCGTTCTTTAATGCACGTTCTACATTTCTGGACTAGCTCGTTGAGTTGTTGACTTAGGCCTGGCCACCACACAGTTTGTCTAGCGCGCTCCCTGCACTTCACTACTCCCTGGTGACCCTCATGTAACTTAGCAAGGACATCGTTCCGCATCGTTGACGGAATTACTAGCCTGGTCCCCTTTAACAGGAGACCGTCGTGGACGGTAAGAAAGGCACGTTCTGCCCAGTACAGCTTCAGGACCCCGCCACAGGAATTGTTGTCAGTCCAGCCCTCCTGGCACAGTTTCATGACAGCAGAGCACACACTGTCAGCTTTAAGGTTTTCTCTGAGAACGTCCATGTAGGTGGTGCTCACTGGAAGATTGTCGATGATGCTGTCTACATAGATGTTTGTGCTCTCCATGAGCTCGTTGTCTGCGCGTGTTGTTTCTGCATGCAATGGTGCACGTGACAGAGTGTCGGCTGTCCACAGATTCTTTCCGGCAACATGAGACATTGTGTAGGAGTATCCCATGAGCCTCATCCTGAAGCGCTGTATGCGTGGTGGGAGAGTGTCCAAGGCTTGAGCACCTAGGAGACTCAGCAGAGGCTTGTGATCGGTCTCCAATCCAAAGTGATGTCCTAACAGGAAATCTCTAAAGCGTTCACATGCCCAAGTGAGTGCAAGGGCCTCCTTTTCGACCTGCGCGTATCTCTGTTCTACCGCTGTGAGGGAACGCGATGCGTAAGCGACAGGTCTCCATTCATCGCTCCACTTTTGCAGAAGCACTGCTCCCAACCCAAAGGAAGACGCGTCAGCCGACACCTTAGTCTCCTTGTTCGGGTCATATAGCGCCAGCACAGGTGTGGAAGAGAGCTCCTCTTTCAGTCTATTGAAAGCTTGTACTTGGTCAGTTCCCCAGACCCAACAGTTCTTCTTCGAGAGCAGGTCTCTGAGCGCTTTATCCTTCTCTGCCAGCTGCGGCAAAAACCTTCCCAGCTGGTTCACCATGCCTAGGAAGCTGCGCAACTCACTGACATTAGTTGGCTCAGCCATCTCTCTGACAGCTGACGTTTTGGCTGGATCGGACTTCACTCCCTTGTCTGAGATGATGTGGCCCAGGAATTTCACTTCTTGAACTGAGATTTCACACTTCCCAAGGTTGAGTGTCATTCCAGCATCCACCATCTTTTTTAGAACGGCATGAAGTCGAGAATCATGCTCTTCCTGTGTGGTCCCCCATACAAGCATATCGTCCATGTGACACACTACTCCTTCCAGGCCTTCTGTGACTTGTGTGGCCATTCGGTTTTGGAAATGCTCCGGCGCAGAAGTAATTCCGAATGGCAGTCGGTTGAAGTAGAACCTCCCGAAGGGCGTGATGAAGGTAGTCAATTTTGCTGAATCCTCAGCCAACGGAATCTGCCAGAACCCCATGTTGGCGTCGAGCTTGCTGAAGATCTTAGCGCCTGCTAGTGAGCCCAGCGTCTGCTCAACTGACGGAAGGATGTACTTTTCTCGCCTCACCGACTCATTAAGCTTGGTTAGGTCGACACATATGCGTGGATCAGCATTCTTTTTAGGCACCACCACCATGCCCGAGCACCAATCTGTGGGCTCCTCCACTCTACTGATGACCCCGATCCTCTCCATGCGCTCCAGCTCCTTTTTGACTTTGGGCATTAAAGGAAGAGGGATCCTTCGTGGAGTCTTCAGCGAATATGGCACTGCATCGTCTTTCAGCTTGATGGTGTAAGGCTGCTCAACCACCCCCAGACCGTCGAATAGCTTCGGATAGCAGTCTTTCAGGGTCTGAATGCTAATGCTGTCCAGACGAGCTACTAGGCCCAACTTCACACTGGCTGACCTACCGAGCAGGGCTATGTGCAGGCTCCTGACCACAAACACTTCCTCGACAGTCTCTCTTCCTCGCCTCCGCAGCAGGATGTTCGTGGCCCCCAGCACATCAAGTGGAAAGCCGCCTGGACCCAGCAGGGGTTTAGGTGCTTTGTGTAGGGAGGGTTTGTTGCTGGTGTACACTGCATCGAACACATATTTCGGAATCACAGTCACATCCGCGCCAGTGTCAATTTTGAACCGGACTTTTTTATTTTTCAGTTTGAGATTAACAGTCCATGGGTCATTTCCTGCTGCCACAGAACCTAGAAACAGGCTTTCATCCTCTGAGTTCTCCTGAACCTCATTGACTGATTTGGCTGATAGGCACACTCGTTTAAAATGTCCTTTTTTTCCACAGCCGTGACATATGACATCATTAGCAGGACATTGGCTAGGATGGTGCGATTGACTTTTTCCACATTTGCGGCACCGCTTGATTTTCTCAGCTGTAGCGTTACTGCCCATCTCTTTCTGAGCCTTTGGCTTCTTGTGCAGTTGCTTGCCTCTGAATGTAACTCTGTCAACTTTAGCAGACGCATCACCTCGCAGACTTGTTTGCTGACGTTTTATTTCCTCACTCTGCCTTGCCATGCTGATTGCTTTGTCCAACGTTAGGTCTTTATCCATCTGCATACGTTCAGACAATTTGGAATCAACTAGTCCTACCACTAGTCTGTCCCTAATCAGTTCGTTATGCAGAGCACCATACTCACAGTGTTCTGACAATGTGTACAAAGCAGTCAAAAAGGAATCCACACTTTCGGTTTCCCCTTGCTTCCTCATATTAAAGCGTGCTCTTTCGTATATCACGTTCTTTGAAACAATGAAGAAGGCATGGAAAGCATTCCTTACTGCGTCATACTGCCTCTCACGTGCGTAAGACAGGTTCAGTCCTTTCAAAATGTCGTCCGCCTCGTCGCCCATACAGTATATTAGAGTGTTCACTTGATTTTCCTGGGAAGATGAGTGAAGGTTGCTGGCCTGCCGAAACCTCTCGAACCTCCTAATCCATCTCTCCCAGTCATGGGGTTTGCTGAAGTCGAACTGCTCCGGCGGTTGAATGCTGAACGTCGCACCCGGCGCCACCACAGCTGCCTCATGCATCCCCGACGCAGAAGCACGTTGGCCGCTTCGCGAACACGGCTCGTCTTGCTCTCCGTCCATCACGTCCACCGTTTCCAATAAACTCAGGACTTTACAAGCTTACTCTGGACACTCGCCTGTAGCCACTTCTGACACCATGTTGTGTTTTTAATCCTGCAAATAAGGATGCCACTACAGCGAGGTCCGATACTGTCGGCTTTATTGACATACGCTCAACTCCACACTGAACTGCGTAGCGCCCGCCCATTGTCCCAGCTCGGGCCAATGGACCATACCACAACATAAAGGGGGTGTATGGGTTAAACCATCACCACCCGGTATATACACACAGATCACACCACAATTACCACAATGATTTCTTGTTGTATTCCCAAAAAACCCTTATGGTAATTTAACAAAACGTTTTTTTTCCTAAATGTCAAAGGTTTTTGGGTTGGACGGCAATCATTACAACCTCCACCTAATCAGCAGGGTGTAAATCTGTCAAACATTCAGAGAATTATAAGCTTAACACATTTGTCAAATCAATGAGTTCACAGTCATGACCCTAATAGCGAAAAGAAAGTAATGTTTTGATATGACATTTAATAAAAGGCTAATTATGTAACTTTTTGCCACACACACACACACAATATATTGCCATGACTCTATTTTATGTTGGCATAATCATTTAAATCCACATGAAAATAAAATGAAATAAATTAAAAATAAATTAAATTAAATTAAATTAAATTAAAATGTCTATGCCACCTCTGCACCAATTTAGATCCTCTACAATTGGTTTGTGATGAATTTTATAGTGATCTTAAAAGTTTTCCCACATACCTTCTGGTGCAAATGGACTGATAGCTATCTTAACCATAAAGTTAGATTTTTTGTGCTAATGTCAATTAATTAGCTTGG
This sequence comes from Idiotropiscis lumnitzeri, assembly GCF_059441095.1. Lineage (NCBI taxonomy): Eukaryota > Metazoa > Chordata > Actinopteri > Syngnathiformes > Syngnathidae > Idiotropiscis > Idiotropiscis lumnitzeri. Next base: position 10,014,387 of record NC_142397.1, on the reverse strand, counting down.
CTTTGTGTTAGTATTATTATATCCTGAACCGGCAGGGATTTTTGGTTTGAAACAAGGAGGGAAATGTAGCTTTTAGGATGTAAATATATAACTTGTATATTATTATTTAGATATGAGTGATGGTGGTGCCTGGCGCAGCGCAACACATCCCCATTTTGGTAGACTAGATTTACGCCAGGACAAAAATGTTCTATTCTTACACTGAGCTACGGGCGCCAGTCTACCAAAATAGCACCCATGGTTTTCTAACAAATCTGTTTGGGTGTACTGTCTGCTGAAATCAATACTGAAGCCTCAATGGTGACTTACTTCTCTTATAATATGTAGATAGCTAACGTGTCATCTATCAACCATCTACCCTACTTTTGATGAAAATTTAAGAGCATTACCAACAGACGCCACGCAAGGCTCCTGTAATGGAAATATGCGTTAGTAAAACAGCAAACAGTCACTTTTATTGGCTGTGAATACCTACAGAGGTAAGCATAAAAACACTTCCCAGCAGTGATGTCCCTGAACTACATGATTAATGGCGTAAGCTCGCCAGTAAACTATAAATAGCATCGGTCTCAGTGCTGGATTATGATTCTAGTGATGTGTAGGATCAAAGTTGCGATGAGGGACTTTCACTACGGGCCAAAGCTTGAGGACATGTCAGGAAACAAGTGTTTATCCACCCCACAGTCAACAAAAATCTACATTGACTCGCCATATGCGCTGTTTGGGTCCCGCTCAATTATTTATGTTGCCATCAAATGACTGATAACATTTGTGCTCTCTCGGTCTTCAGATGTTCCCATTTGCCCATGACCTATTTGATGAGCCGTCACGATCAAACAGCCTTTGCTCTGCCCTGGTGAAGATCAATGAACAAGCGCATCTAGGAACTAATATGAGCACATTTCTTCGACTATTCTTCATTATAGCCGTTAACTGAGATTTTTGCTGTCAGAAGCTCAAATTGCAATATTGTACGTTTTGGACATAAAATTTAAATAGCATAAAGCTCTGCCTTTTATATTATGAAATCCAGCTTCCCTGAACATTAGGAGCTTTTGTTCCTAAAGTACCATCTGTTCTTCAACACATACATCTACTAATAGTTATACACACACAGACAAAGATCTTTAATAACTATTAATAATTAATAATCTCACATGATTACATGTTCTATCAGTATTGATAGTTTCAGTTTAGCTCTAGCCGCTGTAAAGCTAGCTAATGATGTTTGTACATTTCTACATCCATCTACTATTGTGTTTAACAATTAAAAAAAAGAACCTCACACTTGATCCCTCTGAACATTCTTTATGTACAGCAAGAGTGAAAATAAGTGGTCTACTTCCAGAATACAAACTTGGGGACATTTTGACATTTTTTTTTAACAGCACTTAGAGTAGACTGACCCGTGTTGACTAGTTTGTTGGGCCTCCTAAAGTTCAGTTAGCCAGATGAAATTCGCTGCCCTAGGCTTTTTCCTTGATGTAAAAATGATGCCAGTACTTTCATGAAAACAAGACTTACCGTATTTTCTGGACTATAAGCCGCTACTTTTTTCCTAGATTTTGACCCATGCGGCTAATACAACCGTGTGGCTTTTCTGTGGATTTTTCTTTCACCGGTAGGGGCGCTCTACAGTTCAGAAAATATCGTTTGTATATCGTTTCTTTTTTAAATGTATTTATTTATTTATTTATTCCAAAAAGGAGTAGCTGCTGCTTATATGCAGGTGCGCCTTATAGTCCGGGAAATACACAATCAGTCTTCTTTCAAGTCAGAGCTTATACAAACGTAATACTAATTTATATTAGTTTTATATATTTGTTTTACAATGTATAAATTCTTCTTTCTATCAGTGACAGAATCGTCTGGACTGTGAGACACAATTCCAAATAAACGACTTTGCTTTGGGAAAGTTACACACCCTAACATGAAGAGAAGCCTGTTTTTATTTCTGCTTTTAAAATCTATGTAAAAACACGCTAATTTGTTTGTTTGTTGTTTGTGACAGTTGCCCAGTGTCGTGACGCACGTCCATATGTGACTACCAATGTTTATTAATTGGTGTGACGAATGGGGAAAGAAAGTGGCCGTGACCTCAGTGGACGTTTGAACCTAGGAAGCACAAATGGCACCATGAAGACTAACCAATTACCTTCCCAAATTGAAACATGCACTTGCATATTCATTCTCCATTGTGGTAGCAGGCAGGTGTCACACCGGAGCAGAAATCAAGTTCTTGTTCTGTTCTGGTTGATGCCAATTGCAAAGAGTCATTCTGTCACTGCTGACTTCTCATTTCATTCTGTGTTTTGTTTCAATGCGACTTTCTCCCGCAGAGTATATTTAAAATGTCAACCAAAAAAAAACCAAACTCTTCACTTTAAGGTTCGAACTTCTTTCTCCTCTTTTCAGTCATGGCTTGTAATCAGTGCACTGTGACCAATTACACAAAGACAAAGCGAGATGCAAATGGGCATTGACTCTGCCTTAATCAAATTCAGTGATTGTTCAAAATTGACCTGACGTCACGGAGGCACTGTTCACATTTTAGACTCACGACTCAGGAAGGCCTGAAAATAAGTGTCATTATAATTTCGATGTTTGTCTTTTAGTTTTCTTCAAAATCCTTTAAGTTACTGCCTTGCTTCCCTGCATTTGGTTCATCCACCTCAATCCTCCACCATTCCAATGACTGTTTTTTTTATATAAATTTGATATTAAAAATGTAAAATTTTTTTTGGGGGGGAATGTTGACTTTTAGTCATGGACAAGACGCCAGCCAATCCAATGGCACATATCGTCAAAAAACATTCACACACACACGTGAACCTAGAGTCAATTTATACCACTTTATTTTATTTTTTTTTACAATGTGACGTACATTGCGTTGCATTATGATGTATGAAAAGCGCTCAACAAATAAAGTTTGATTGATTGATCATGATTGGCAACATGACATGACAATTGACAGCAACAACAACAATGATCCGATAAAAAGAAAGAAACCAGAGTCTGAAATACGGTACAAGTAAACTCTCATGACTTTAGCTTTCTTCTGCAGAAATATGCATGAATGCATGTGAGCAACATCTGGAAGCACACACACAGACACACCCCCCCACACACACACGCACACACACCCAAAGAATGTCTGTCTAGAGTCAAACTGGCGTGTGTGTGAATGTGTACCCTTACAGAAACATAAAATCCCTTAACATGTCTTTCATGGCTGTCATCAACCCGAAGAACATGTTGCCATGGCAACTGCTTCTCTGGCACAGCCTTTGGTGACAGCCTCTCATTCACACACGCAAGAAAACACACACACCACCGATACAGACCCCTTTGCTTTTTATGGTGTTGCGTCCAGGTGGAGGAGGAGCATGAAACCTCCTTAAAAGGTGGCGTCAAATGCCATGTAAAGGTGGCAGCTTCCTTGGATGTCTCACTTGGCATTTAAAGCACAATCTCATGATTTACATCACTGCGAGATCACTTGCGACAATGCAATCTTCCAGTTGTGTGAACTTACACTCTTGTAACCTTGCCACCGTGAAATTAACTTCCTAAAAAGAATTGTGGAATGAAATAGGGCAACACCTGATAGAGGGAAACTGAAACTACATGTTGGGCTTCAAATACTTGCTTCTTATTATTTTTGAAAATAATACTGGGCAACAAAGTTTTACTTTATTTTATTTTTTTCTTTAAACAGGGATGCAAGTAAACTTCTGTCGATTATTTTTAGTGGCTGATTCAGAATTTACCCTATTTTTTCCCTAGCGCATCACGGTTTTCCGAAAAAAAAAATAACAATAGCATAATAATAATTTAATATGCAATATATGAATACATTTAGAAATATTTATGAAACAAGCGTTAGGCTCAATTGATAGGTATAAATTAGAACAAATGGTAAAATCAATCAATTTTAAAACAAAAAAATAAATATTACTAAAACCTTAAGTGCTAGAAAAACAGCAAAGAAAATCGTGTCGACTTCAAATCGTCATCAAAAGTACGTTTCGCGAGCCGTGGGCCTAAGGCCATTTCTGATGTTGTTTACCTGTATAATTGTATATTTATACATTGAGGCCATCTCTCTAATACGTGGTGGCACCTTTGAGACTAAACTGGTCACAAACTTTCGGAGTCAGTATATGTCAGCGTCGTTAGGTGAATTCACTGTCTACCTATAACTCATCAGATAGGTAAGGTGGAAGAGAGTTTGAAAGTGATCCAGACATCTACCACAGCGAGGGGAAGAAAATCCAAGAAACTATTTCTTTAGTCGGCAACAGTGAGTCATTCTTTATAATAAAGAGCAACACTCAAACCTGATTTATTTTAATATGGCAACATGGACCACAAATTCAACCCATTATCAATCAAACTTAAGTGAAGAATATTAAATATATTGTCTTGGAATAATTGTCCATAAGTTAGCCCATATTTACTCTTTCATCTTAAATGTTAATGTTCAGGACTCTTCTGGAGACTTTTGTAGTGGAAGAATGAGTCCCGGAGACAGAAAGATATCAGCGTCTGCATAACTCCTGAACAATACTGACACTCACGTTCACGTACGTACGCTGTTTCGAATTGTTTATGTTGTTGCATGTCCTCCCCCTCCCTTTAGCGTTGCAACGGTGTAACAAGGGACCTGCCTTAATGAATGACAAGAGGATTTTGGCAGGGTGTGCTTCAGAGTGGGTTGGAGATTTGTAACTGGGCACATCCTCCTCACGAGATAAAAAAAAAGTGAAGTTGTCTTGTCTTCCTTCCTCGTCTGTTGTTATTAAATGTTTTTGGTTGATTGAACCTGACATTAACTTGGTTCTTCGAGCCAGATGCCAAAATACCCAAGAATTCCAGGACTCTAGAAAGACCGTGGCCACGTTATATATTTGTTGATTTAGTTTTTAACATCCCCAAAATATTCCAATTCATCTTAAAGTAACAGTAAGGCACCAGAAAGGTTGCACAGTTTTGAGCAGGGAGTCGTGGGGTCGACTGCTAATGTTAATCGCAATTTAGTGACCCACCAACTTGCTTGCTTGTGGACAAATTAGATTTTTTATAGTGATATCAGCATCCACCCATCCATCATCTGTACCGCTTCTCCTCACTAGGGTCGCGGGGGGGTGCTGGAGCCTATCCCAGCTATCTTCGGGCAGTAGGCGGGGTACACCTTGAACTGGTTGCCAGCCAATCGCAGGTCAACCATTCGCGCTCACACTCATACCGAGGGGCAATTTAGAGTGTCCAATCAACCTGCCACGCATGTTTTGGGAATGTGGGAAGAAACCAGAGTACCCGGAGAAAACCCAGGCATGCACGGGCAGATTCAAACTCTATACCTCTGTACTGTGAGGCTGATGTGCTAACCAGTCGTCCACCGTGTCTCAGCGATAACAGTATTGTTAAAAAAAAAGAAAAAGAAAAAAAAAATCTAAGTTGGAGTTTTTTTCATGTGGTTAAACCCTGGAACATATGTTTTGGTCATTCTAGTCATTTCTATCTCCATTAGGCCCATGGGTGGGCGAGAGGATGCGTACATGCTGGACTGACAATCGCACACCTGAGGCTAACGAGCAAGTCTATCTCATTGTTAAAATTAAATACCATGACTACTTCTATGAAGATGAGTCACGACAGGTAAATTAGCCAGGGTCGCTCTCCTCGCTGCTAAACTACATTGAAATGTCGCCAAACAAATTGATTTGTGGTTATTCTGACTGAAAGCGCCACCACACAAGAAATTACTGTAAACGTTTCAAAGAAAAGCAATTTTCCCTGCTGTGTGCACAACTGCAATGAACTCTTAAGTTGTTTGCGATTTAATCTCTTTTCCATTTATATGCTAAGTCCGCCAGAAAACGGTTTTGTGCGAACATCATCTTGGATGATCTTAATCTTTGTGACACATAATGGCAGTGCAGTGCTGGCAGGCGAGGGGTGACTCGACCCGTCTGCGCCGCTGAATGTCATTTGACCGCTGGGGAATCACGAGGGGCTTGACGGACATTTTGAAAGTATACAGACGGGATCCAACGTGGCGGAGGGTTCAGGAGGGAGAATGAGAGTCGAGACTCACTCGGCAGAGGAAGTGGTCAGTTCAAAAGGCTCAGCACAAAACAGGCATTCAAGTCTAGCAAGCTATGGGCCCATCACTGTGAACAAAATGGACCCTTGTCTTATCAAGTTGACAGATGGAAGACGTTATCTGGAGATCCTCCACCTGATTGTCTCTCTTCAAGTTTCTCCCGGCCCACACAAAACAAGCTCAGCCACAAGCATTTTAATCCCTCAAAGTCGTATTGGTGGCACAGTGGATGACTTAGCAGGATGGCCTCACAGTTCAGAGGAGCAGAGTTCGATTCCAGCTCATGCCTTCCCGAGCGGTGTTTGCATGTTATCCCCGTGCCTGCGTGGGTTTTCTCCGGGTATTTGGATTACCTCCACCTATGTGTGTTTATCGGCATGGACGGCTGTTTGTCTTTGTGTGCCCTGTGATTGGCTGGCAACCAGTTCTGGGTGTACTCCTGCCTACTGCCCGACGATAGCTGGGATAGGCTCCAGCAGGCCTGTCACCCTTGTGAGGACTGGTTTGGAGTCTGATTCCTTGATTATTTTGATTTTATTTTTCCCCATGTATATTATTTCTTTTTTTTTTGTTGTTGTTTTTTTTAATCAAGGCAATATATATTTTTTTTATTATTATTTTTAAAGAAGACAATATCCGACTATTCATTTCAAATTAAGGAGACAAAATATAAAAATATACTGACTTTCATTTGAATAGATCTGAAATCAACTTCTGAATCGCAGTTAAAGCCTCGAGGGGCAAGGAATGTTACAATTAAAAGAAAGACCCATGCAGGGTAGTGTTCACTTGACAGCAAAACAAAACTAAATTGCAAGCGGATCATGACAGTGAAGTCGAAACTTCTACGCATCATAACAAGCAGTTGTTACATGAATTCCTCTCTGAGAGTGTAAAGCAATGCTGAACATGAATTACTCTATTATGTTTGATCAATCTATCGTATCATTGTCTCATTGAAATGTGCAAGTGTTCTTCATGCTGTTCGCTATTAGGCCTGTGCTCTTTTACCTACGTGCCTATCAAGACAGAATGATGCTCCTTTATTATTCAGGAGACATCCAGGAGCTGAAATATATTTAAGAGGAAGTCTTACCTCATTTACTGCTGCATACCACCATGAAAATTTAATCCATGCGCTGAAATGTCTCAAGCTTTCTCCTTTCATTATATTAAGACACAAAAGTGGGCGAAGTCCAGGAAACTAAAGCCTACACAAGTTCCTACGATATTTATGAGCACTCAAATGAACCAGCGATTTTTTTTTTTCTTGGTCAAGAGACAAAGAACATGCAAGACGTGTCTTCTTTTGATTCATATTTCATAAACTGCGCATGACGAGCATGTATATTCAGTCCGCTGAACTTTGCTCCATGTGGTGACAATGGCTTTCATTATGCACCAATGAGCAGCGCTAAAAGGACAATGTGCATTTAAATCGAGACAGAAACGCATCGGTCAAGCTGCATTAAAAATGAATTCAACAATGTGCACGCATGACTGACAAGATTGCTAAAAAAAAGGGAGCAACCACCCGTTTTTTGTTTATGCCCAACTATGTTTATGCATAGATTAAATATACACCTGATACACTCTTGTTTATATAACTAATAAAACAGTCAGTTTGCCGTTGTTCAAAAGTGAATCATCCAGACAAGAGGTCGCATACCCGATAGTGGAAATAAATCGTACGCTGTTCTATTAGCATTATTGTGAGAGGAATGAAGAGAGAGAATAAAGTGAGGCAAAGGTAGAATGCAGAGTGAATATTTTCAATGCTACTCGATTTCAAATTAAATTCATGGATCCATGTTCCCATGACAACGTATTCTCATGAGAATATTATACAAAACCTGTTCACAAAGTCACGCGCAGCGCTCAGAACAAAGCATTGGAAAGTACATATAAAGTAAAACCCCCCCGTGCTCTTCATTCGCTACAATTTCTGGAGCTATTTAATTAAAATGCAACTGAGTAAAACTTGGTTTGAAAAAATGTTTCAATTCAAATCAGGTCAGCATAGAGAAGTAAGACGAATGATTGCATAATATCAGGATCAAGCCTCTTTTCCGTTTTCGTCTTCCTGAGTTCAGCTGGGATCATATTATGCATCTTTCAACAAAGAAACATATTTTGTCAACAATGGCGTGAAAGTACAGTGAAGTCGTACACTGATGCACATTTTCCGTTGAAATCCATCCCAAATAAATGTTTCTCTTAAACGCCAGTATAATAGTTTAAAAAAAAACTCAACATTATATAATGTTCAAAATTAGCTATTGTTCAACATGCGTGGACATATTACACTGGAACAATATCCTACAAATGGATGTTCAAATGACCATCAAGTAATGTAGTATGTGCTGCTGTTTTGGTCAGCAACAGCATTAAAATTTACTACGTAGTGACTGCTTCAATGTTTGTGTGTGGGAAAATAGTAAAAATAGTTAACTACTAAAATAGTAGTTAAATTACATCTATTGTTGTTATTGTTGCAATGGTACCAATCTCAACTCACACACACACACACACTCACACACACACCTGTATAGTGTTTCTCTTAACAAATGAAGGCCATGTAGCAGTCAATACACCGGTAATTAAAAAAACTCCTTTTACCGCAGGAGCTCAAAAGCCCATTAGAAATCCGAATTAAAAAGCGACAATTGCACATATTTCTTCAATGGGATCATTCTCCACCTGCATAAAACGCTGATTTAAAATGTATTTAACCAGGACTTTCTTGGGACATAAGTGAATGTTTTTGAATGGTTTGCAGCTCCAGTTTACAGGAATTATTCATATAAACTCTGCTCAACCTCACGAAGTTATAACATCGTCTGGGCTGAGAATAGAATAGAATGGCGGCAACTGTTCGGCGAAACATTCGCCTTATTAACAAGATGCTTATTTCCCAAATCCCAGCAGATGCCTGCAGGCAACACATGGAGGCTTTGCGTTCTTTGCCTAATCAAACTCATGCAGAATGAATATCATATTTCCGCATGGTTTTGTACAAAACAATGTATGCTGAGTCAATTATTTTAGTATTGCACAGAAACGAGTACTCAACTTTTAGATTGTTGTGACGCTTAAAGGCAGATTGCGTTCCCCTGGATCAAGAAAATCAACATTCAGGAACAGCAAATCTGATAATAATTGTAAAAATGGGAATTGTTTATTCATTTAATTATTCAATTGACTATTTGATTAAATTGCCTATCCCAACTGAATTTGAGGAAAGAAGCACAGTAAACCCCGGACTGGTTGCCAGCCAATGACAGAACTACGATCACAAAAATAAATAATGCCAACTGCGTTGCCGCCTATTGCCCAACAAATATCAACCGAGACACGACAGTATAAAATGAGTTTAAAATTAAAATTACTTTCTCTGTTGGGTTTAAATTGGTGCTGATCAAAAATATCGGTATGTGACTTGCCTTTTAAGGTTTCCAACCATGCATTGCCAGTTTGAGTATTTGATCATTTATTTATTTGACCGATTGGTGACCAGGCCAGAGTGTAAGTCAGGCTATCGAGTTATTGAAAAAAAAAATGTCCAGTTCAGCCTTTGTTTTCCAGACTATAAGCCGCTACTTTTTCCTAGATTTTGAACCATGCGGCTAATACAACGGGGCAGCTTTTCTGTGGATTTTTCTTTTGTCGATAGCGGCGCTCTATAGTTCAGAAAAAAACGCAAAATAAATCTTGATATTTTTTTCTCTTGGGTCTGTTCTTTTTGTTTTTGCAAAGTTGCTGCCATGTTAAAAGGCACTGTTTTAAGAATCTGTTTTTGTACCTTTATGTGCATTCACAGTACAAAATCGTTCTGTACATGCAGTAAAAAAACTTTTTTCAACATAGTAAACTGCAGCTTATAGCCTGGTGTAGCTTGTATATCATTCTTTTTTTATTTTTATTTTTAGTTTTTATTTATTTATTTTTATTATTAGTAGTATTTTTATTATTTTTTTTGCTGTGGCTTATATACATATACACCTTATAGTCCAGAAAATACGGTCACAGTTATAGAAGATGGATGGATGGATAGATGGATGTCTTAAACAATTGCCTTTAACCTGCATCGGCTTCTTTGGAATTCTTTTCCCAAGAAACTGAAAAAGCTACAACAGCCACAATGTTTTCAGAGCAGTAATGGAGGACAGTTCCCCGACTTATTCGAATGTGATGTGTTTAAACCCCCTCTGTGTTGTGTAAACAGTGAACATCCCTCAGGTCAGCCGAGTGAAACTTCTTCCTCATCGTGTTTAGGTCCTGCTGTGCTCCTTGTCTCACTTGACTGCTTTGTCTTATTGGAATCAATGGGAAAACCAAGTTGGCGCACTCACTCCATTAATTTGCTATCATGAAACTGGCGCAACGTAAACCCTCCCTTACCCCTTGCCCTTCCAAAGTTATATAAATCAAACAAACCCACAGCCAATTGACTTTGTCCACAGGACACTAACAGCCATACTGATGTAGCAACCTTTGTGGGAGGACAGTACTGGTCATGATTTAAACCTGACCTACTAAGTGACAATTCCCAGCACTTTGTTGCATACCAACCAGCACAGAAGCCACCAATGTTTCAATGACGATCTACGAGAAACATGACGTCATAGATTCATCAAAGTCGACTCTCGAATCGACTTAAAAAATATCTGCATTCGTTCAACCCGTACTCACCACCGTCGCTTGTTCCGGTGTTTGTTTGTTTGCTTTTCCAGCTCCGTATCTTTGTTGACTTCTGTCAAAGTAAGTAGTTCAACTGATGTTCTTGTTATCTAGTTTTTCAAGTTGAAGTTCTGGAGTGTTAGTTTTTTTTAACTTTTGTCATGGAAATTTAGTTTATTGGTTATTTTGTGGCATCTTATAATTTTTAGTTAGTTTTCTTTTGCTTGTGTAAATATTTGCTTCAAACATTTGTCATTGTTGTTTTTCAGTAGTATTTTGTGTTTGTTTCTTATGATTCTGTGCCAGCTGAATTCAATAAAGCCCTGTTTGAATGTCCATCATTTGAAGTCTGTTTTAGTTCCAAGATTTGACGATATGTCGCACTCCAGAATTCTTTAGGTCTCATTCATATCTACTCATGGGACAAAGAAACAAGAGAACAATCAGGAAAATGCAATTGGAAGAATCATGAGATTTTCCTACAAAAGTAGAATAGATGTTATGCTCAAATTTGCCACTAGGTACAAATTTATTTACGTCAACAAAATCTAACAAAATCTGGCTATAAAGCGATCATTCACATACCGAAGATAAGAATTCACTGTTGAGCCCAATGGAACTTGCTCACCAAAAACAGCAGCAACAAAACACCTAAACAGCCATCTCCACCGTTTCAAAAGATATTGCAGGTCAACAAGTTCCCAGTGCGGTATGAAACAGTTGGTTGCATCCATATTTATGTACCGGGGACATAAACTCATTTATTTTGTCTCGTCTGCCTTGTTACATGCCATTTGACAGCATTTCTAGATAGTAATTCATTTTATTCAGCTTTTTAGCTCATTTTCACTTGATGTAAAAAAGTACGTGCCGGAATAAGGACAGACACCTCATCAAGGTTATTTTAGTTGATGAAAAATAATACAAGTTAAAAAAAAAAAAAAACATTTTCGTTAACAAAATAAAATAAAAATGAAAATCCTTCAAAAAACACTACAGAAACTATAATTTAATTTGATAAAACTAACTATAATTATAGCAATAATATCTTTTGTTTTCATCTTTGGCAATTAATTTAAAACATGAGCCAATGGGGTTGGTTTAAAATGTTTTTATTTCCATAATACTGCACGGCCATTAGCCGGAAGATGAGAAGGACGAACAGTTGCTTGGGAGTCGTAGTCCTCTTCAAGTGTCGCACCAAAGTGAGGTCTTCACGCAGTAGTCAATAAAAAAGAGCCAGCAAAGAATGTCGCTCGTAGGAGACGAGCTTGCATGTGGCTTTGCCTTGAATGGCTCCCTATTCTTGTCATTTAACTCAACCTGAAATGCAACGCTCGGTAAAAAGTACTTTCCGTTATTGTTTCCAAAATGAAAAAAAAATTGTAAACCGGACAACTGGGTTTAATCCACAAATCCATTTTCGAAGTTGGCAACTTCAAGGCATCCAAGCTTTATTTTAATTCGGGTACATGCATGAATAAATGCATCAGCTTTAGAAGCGGTATTATGAACTGCACACATTGTATTTAAATTTTCTTACCATAAAATACTCACCATGGTGTTTTACTAATCTTGCACTTGTAAAGCACTTAAAAAAAAAACAGAAACGAATAATAAAACTAATAAAAACTAAAACTCAAAACTAAATAAAAACTATAATTCCAATTCCCAAACTATACCAACCCTGTACTTCACCCGCAGCTGCTGTTGAGTAAGTAAATGCCCCTCCCACTATTGTGAAATTATTCCACATTCTGTAATCAGTGGCAGCTGCAATGCCACTTAGTTCAGCATAGTGGGATGCTCAGCAGTTTTGTAATATTAGTGGTCTGATGATGGTATACATTAATTAAAAAAAAATGTATAACGAATTAAAATCTTCCAAATCCCACCTCCCTTTGCTACTGTCACATTCAGGGACACACAATCTGTTTGCCCGTCAACTGGGCAGGAAAAGTAGTGGCCATGAAACCAAATGTTCCGCACTGTGATGTAGAGGAACACCTGCGCATGGACTCACATGAATACGGAATAGCTCAACAGCCTCTGTGCAAAAGCAGCCTTTGGTTAATTTAGGAGAATTTGTTCGCGGCATTTAAAGCACCTTGGTGAGGCATAAACGACTGTAATCAAAAACTAATAGCTCATCCAGCCAGTTAATTATTGAAGATGAGTTAAATTAGCACAATGCAGCCTGAAATCAACCATTGAACAAAATACATGAACAGAAAATGCATGACATCTGTGTCATCTTCAACACGGCTTTTAAGTCGAGTTTCCTTTCAGTATAAAAAAAATGACACTTTTTCTGTGAAGGTCTCAGCAGTTTGCCAAAGAACATTAGTGAACAAATAGGATCATGTTTTATGCAGGTTGTAGGTTATAAAAAAAAAAAAAAGTAAAAAATCAAAGCCTAGAATGTCAAAGAGCACAATCTATCATTCAAAAGTGGAAAACGTTTTGCACGACTACAAACCAACCAAGCTATGGCAGTACACCGAAAGTGACAGAGTGAGGGACGAGAGCACTGGTCAGAGAATCAGCCAAGTGGCCCAAGATCACTCAAGAGAAGCGGGAGAAATCCACAGCTCAGGTGGGACAATCTGAGAAGTCATGCACTCCACAAATTTGGCCAAGAAGAAAGCCATTATTGAAAGAAAGGCATTATTCCCATTTGTCATGGATCTGGCATCACAAACATATGGAAGAAGGTTTTTTGGTTGTAGGAGATCAAAAAAATATGTTTTGGCTTAAATGCGTGGCGGAAAACTGACATTGCTCATCACTCTGAACACACCATTCCCCTCTGTGAAACAATGTCGTGACAACATCATGCCATGCTGCAGCGACAGGAAAGCTGCTCAGAGTTGATGGGAAGATGGATGGAGCTAAATACAAGGCAATCCTCCCAGGATTAATCGCCTGCCGATCGAAGACACAAACAAACATCTTCAATTTACTTCACATTCAGGTTTTAGGAATTTGGGAGGAAGGTTGGAGTCTCAGAAGTGTGAGGTGGATATGCTTACCACTCGTTTAATTGCTATACGTTCTCTGTCCAAGTCTAACTTCTATGTGGAAACATGGGAAAGTATATAATGGAACATTTAAAAGTAATACAGGGAGCATGAGAACCTTTTTATTAAATACCTGACGGAATTTCAAAGGGCAGCAACTTTGCGTGTAAATGAATTAATGAATGAAGTGCTGGCTTTCAGCTCAAAAAGGCGCACAAAGGTTTACTGGCGCCGTTACTGCCACACGCGCAATTTTTACTCTTCAAATGCTCTCCTGGCTTTGAACATCATTAAGAGCCTATGTGAAGAAACTAAAATAATTGTGTGGCAGCATTTAATAAAGCTTCACAGCACACAAGAAGCAATCTAAGCATTCGAAAAAATGTCTCATTTAAGGATTTCAGAAGAATAAAGCCATTTGCGTTCCGTTGTGCAACAGTGGTCATATTTTCACGCCAGATGTTTGAGCAGCTGGTGATAACCTGAGAGGAATCATGATGAAACCATCTGTCGAGTCGTTTTACGCAAACACTTACCGGTCACTTCATTGGGTAGACTAATCACATTATTATAAGAGCTATATGTTCTGACGTTATAAAGATGATATAGCTCAGTTAACAATGTGCATATATGCGATTGCATTGTACTTAATTGGAAACAGAACATGTAATAAAGAATAAAATCTTACATTAAGTTGTATAAGATACAGGTTTGTACTGAGCTAACGTATACAGTTATCTCTGGACACTTTGCGCTTCACGTTTTGTGGTTTAAGAGCATCCCCAAAGTAGTCATTAAAAAAATATCAAATCCAGCAATATCGGCAGCCATATTGTGGAAAGACGAGTTGCTTCAAAGACGTGAGTTGACTCGAATGGGTTTGTACAAAATCCATGGGCATTCATACAAGGCGCGTGATTGGTTCTCGGCACGAGAACTCGGGTAACTCAGTTTGATTTACTTCAAAAATAATTTGCATACTTTGCAAATATTGAACCATATTAGCTGTACATCTTCAGCACATCATCTCAGAACAAAACACCCTGTTTTGTTTCCACGAGGCCTGGGGTGAATTTGGCTTTACAAACCAGGTAAATTATTTTTGAAGTAAATAAAAATGAGTTAACTGCATTAAAAAATTTTAAATTAATATCCGGAGTGAACGCTTTAATGTTGACATCCTTAATATATAGGCAGCTAGTTAGCTAGATAGCTAGCTAGCTAGATAGATGGGTAGATAGATAGATAGATAGCTAGCTAGATAGATAGATAGATAGATAGATAGATAGATAGATAGATAGATAGATAGATAGATAGATATTAGTTATGTTAAAAAAGGCTCCACATTGATTGGACTCCTTTGGATAAGTGCTGATGAAGTGGATGCATTGTCTCTGTTTGTAACCTTGTCAAGAAAACTCACCTTTGCGTCCTGCAGCAATCTGTCACGAGCAAACAATGGATCCACAGTTGTGCCCGTGTCCATCTAACTTGACTTTTTGCGAATCCAATTTGTTCCATTTGATGGATGGGTATTGATTTGGGACGAGCCAAAATATTTGCGCCAATGTCATAGAAGACACTGCAGCCAAGAGGACATTTGTGCCTTCAAAGTCATTGTCACTCTGTGATTTGCATTTCGTTTTAGATCATTATCCATTTGGCACAGGCGGACGCTTGAGATGTCTGAGACCTCGAACGAAGGGCGGTTTGTATTACGCATGATGATCATCTCTCATCAGCTTGTCATGGTACGTTTTACAATGATCGTATGAACACGGACACGCACAACAATGTGGTTTGAGGTTGTTTACTTTTTTGTTTAATCCTGCAAGCAAACCACCCAAAACATGGCAATCCAAACATGCTTACATGCTTGGTGGAGTTAATCAAGTAATTTATAATATTGCCTTTGGCTTTCACGCCATTTGGCCAATTATAATCATCTAATTTATTAGGTTGTGCATGAAATGTTCTTCCCGTTCTGAAACAGTTGTCCAGTTAGTGGATGCTGCCGTCTTTACTAAAAGGGCAAAGGCTAAATTAATGATTTTTGCTGGCCAGTCAGCAGTTTGCGAATGTGCTATCATTGCACATTAGATTGATCCAAACAAGCACTTGATACATTGCTTTCTGGCCCAAAGCGCACCGGGGTTTCGAGGATGTATAGCGACAAAGAAATCAATTGGCCTGATTGAGAACAGAGGAGCGAGTCAGAAGGTGATCCAATCGCAGCCGATGACGATTGGCTTTGTAGTAATTAAGTTTTGACATGAAGCCCCGAAGGAAATTGCTGAGCCGCTCAATATCCAATCTAATCAGTATCACGAAAGCTCTATCCGAAAGCAGCAATTTCTTAAAAAGCATCCTTTTCTTTAACCCAATCGTTATGAATAATATTTTAAATACTGTGGGGAGGGTACGCCCAAGTTACCTTTTGTTGACACAGCGTTCAGTGAATGAGATGAGGAGTTTTCCATTAGAGTCACCCTCGCGTAGGAAGCGTCTGCTCGGAGTCACGTAAGTGAAACGAATAGATTGGTTTCCATTAGATGCGTTTCAGATAGAAAATGTGCCTCCAATTAAAAGGTTTACATGGCATCAATTAATTTTGTTCATGCTGCTGTTAGCAGGAAAACAAATAAGGCTCTGATCTGGAGATACAGTAAATGCTCATCACTAATTAGATCGTTTAAATTGCACGTTTTGGGTGCTGTGTTATTGTATGTTGACAAATGTCATTATACAGTCGCTGGCATTTTCACAATACCCTGACATCAGTGCTATTATCATACAGCAAATATGCGATAATCATAATCACTTTACAACTGGTTCATTGTGAATTTGAAAATATAGCAATCTAGTTTTATATCAGTTTATTACAGCATTATGTTTTCTGGGCTTTCTTTTCTCCAAATTTTTGCACTTCATGTTGATCCTGTTTGTATTCTTTTCGAATGCCGTCATATTTAATAACTCAAACGATGATGGTATTTGGGTTACGTTTAAAACAGTCCAACGTTCTGAGGTTCTGCACATGAAATATTTTTCACAATGGTAAATTGTCACAACTCAGTTACTGCTGAACTTACAATATTTCCGTTAGTGTTTTTTTATTCATGGTCTGGAAAGGTTATTCATACATATGTGGACTGTAATGTTTTCGTAAACCAAGGACCACCAGACATGATATTTAACTTGAAGGTATCATGGGAGAAGCCATGCAATATTTTGTTATTTATGGCATCAATGTCATTCGATTGTTGGGTTAAATATGGAAAAATCAAGGATTCTGCATTTCTTTTCCAAAATATATCAAATACCAGCATGACAAATGCGATTGTTTCTAGAAGAGAGGACCTTTCAGACAAAAAGCTGACAGCATCCTCCTGATGCAGTGCATAATGTACGAGCAGATGGCATTTGGAGAAGTTAAACTAGCTGAGGTGAATGCATGAATAACCACGGCAACAAGAGCGAGGCAAAAGGCAGATGTTCCACCTCTGTGGCCGCCAATGTTTTCCTCTGGGAGGAGGCATGCTGCTGTGCATCATGCACATGGGTGCATATCCATACACTTAAGCCACACTAATTGACATTTGCGCATCGCTAGTGATTAAGTGGAAAGTGTTTACAAAATGCAGTGTACTGTATTCTCTGGACGTCTTACTATTTAGCATACTCTCTGCAAGACAATATCAATTTCACATGCGCTGTGCAGTATGTAAGGTGACGGGCTATACCCCTTATTTTATTTTGCACACTAGCATTGAATACATTGAAATTTTTGTCCAGTCGTGCGTTACTAGACATATTTGGATTTTACCCATATTTGCTAACATTGTAATTATTAAGATGTTCAATATAAAATGGAGTTGTTACCCGGATTGTTCCGATAAAGTGTCACGTTAAATATAGCAAGAAAATCCAAATTATTATCGGGCAACGACAAAACTACAACCACAATAATTATATACATTTTCGACATAATTGTGAAAAAATATAAACCCGTTTTTGAATTTTATTGCCATTTCTACAGGGAAAAGCGTATACACCAGATCTTTTTTCCAGATTTTAATGTTCAATTAAATCAGAAAGATGGACAGAAATGTCAAAGTTAGATACATTTAGGGGAAATCAACTCACACAAATAAACCATGTACTGTGCAACAAAGCAAACCAATGAGAGTTAATTAGAAAATATGAAGTGTCCTTGCTGTTGGGGAAAAAAAACAGTCACATAATGTATATGAGATGAATGAGTGCATAAAAAAAACAAACTTTAATTTTCTAATAGCATAAATACAAATTGAATTAGAGATTTACGTTACGTAAATATTCTATATGCAAACAAGTTTTCAAAGCAGTACTGTATTTATTCAGTTTGGAAAAGTTCCAACAACCCTCCATGCATAAGATGTCTTTGCCTTGATGAGTCTTCTTGCTTGCACTTAAGCATTTCTTTGAAAACAAAGCAGCCACCTAAGAAATAGAATCCTTTTCTCGATTAACCAGATGGCTGCACAGATGGTCATCACAGCTTTGACTTAAAGGCTACATTTCCACTTGTGTATTTGAATCTCACACTCTTCTCACCTATCAAGTATAAATACGGAGTAAAAGCCTCGACTTGGGTTTTCCTCTGAGAAGTATCATGTGTTCCTCGAGCTTGTGTGGCTTTTCTCTGGGTAATCGGGTGAATGGTTGTTTTTCTCCGTGACTTGTCACTAGCTGGCGCCTAGCCCAGGGTGTCCACCACACAAAGGCAGCTGGTTCAGGTTCCAACCCAACTTGTCTGTACCATTAATAAAGATTTTATCGTGATCTTGGAACAGATTAATTCACTTGTCGTTATTTCTTATGGAAAAAGTTGGTATGGAATTAGAGCAACGTGAAAGTCAACCACAGAATAGATTGTGTTCCACTTAAGATGTTCCACTGTAACGTTATTAGACTGACAAAAAAAAAAAAAAAAAATCATCCTGAAGGTTTGAAATGATACAGACAAAGCGGTTCATCACTTCAGCACCTTTTAATTTAAACAGACCATAGTTTGTTGCCGCTGGGGAGATACTTAATCAGCTCTCGCAGCATCAGTCTAGTCACATGGATTAACGAACCAGAAGGACTAATCAGGACAGGTCGACCTGCTACGAGATGCAAATAGGAGACAACGTGCTCTTCAGTGCAATGCAAATAAGGTGCTGTTTTAACACAAGTTCACTTCTCAAGATTTTTCTTCAATCCACCTATTCAAGTAATGTGCGGCAAGGTTCAAGACTGAGGAGGCACTGCTCCTCTAGAGTTGGATATTAGCCTCTATTTCAATTTTGACTTTCATTGAAACTTTCAAAATTCAAAATTGAATTTTTGGATAGTTGTTTTTAAAGCTTTTGATTATGTCTGAATCAATTTCACCAGTTTGAATATTTTTTTTTTTTTCCGCTACTAATTTCTACATCAAACAAGATTTGTTATTCCTCTTTTCTTTCTTTCATTGTAGTCAGATTGTAATACTTCCACATATATGGTCGATGAGTTCATCTTGTCTTCTTCTATACTGAATAATTCATTTTTTCTTTTCTAAATACAATGAGGGTTGTGCAGAGAAAATTGAATATACAAAAAGACAAGATGGACTCATTAACCACCAACCATGTTGAACGTCAGCCAGTGCAGTACATGTAATAAAACACGTTTATTGGCGATAGAAAGACATACCGCAATGTCTCTTGTGTGAGCGCACGCGCCAGCTGTCTGAGTTGGCAACGAATATTTGCGTGATAACTGGAGCCACTGAACATGCGATCCTTGTAGTTGAACAGGAAATATGCACATTCATTTTAATGATGAAGTCAAATGTTTGGATTAAAAAAAATATATATATATATAAATTTACTGGATTAAAGTTTTTTTTTTTTTTGTTGGTTTTTTATTTACTCTTCACAAGCCAAGAACGTCCATCAGGTGGTGGGGTGGCCGTGTCTCACTTGCCTAACCTGACCACATTTCCCGTAATCAATGGTGACTGCACATTAAGGCCACACCCATCAGATGTATTGAAGAAGGGAAACTTTTAAAACATACCCGTATACTAGCACACAACATGAAATATATATATACGGTATAGTTTTAATTTAATGTTTTTTACAGTGGAAATGTTTTTTTCTTTTTTTTTAAATGTCATGTTTACTTGCATTCTTTAATGGGAAAATGTTTTAGTGGTTGAATATTATATTTGGTTAGTGGGCCAATCAAAATTTGGGTAAAAAAAAGTTTAATTGACATCCAATTCCTTAGTCCTATTCAAAAATGATCAAGTTGGCCTAAAAAATATATATTTTGGTTTTAGTAAAAACACAAAAAGTAAAAAATGACTGTAAAACCACTAAACCTATTAAAGTAAAAGGGGGAGGTAAAAGTAAATTTTTTCTACAGTGTGTTACTTTCTACGTTTTCATGAAAATGAGCTTGTCGAAAACTGTGACTTGTCATAATTTGTCATTGTTTAAATCATGAGCTAGTCACTAAAAAGACTTTCAGTGCAGGTACACATTTTCTCGCACAAAAAGAGAGGAAAAAAAGGTGAGAAATAGTGAAGGAAGTGTGGGAAATGACTGCCAAGAAAAGTGTGAACCAATAATCAGGGATTCATGCAGAGAGAAAAAAAACCTTGTTTAAAAAAATCATAAAACAGTTTCAAGGTAAGAAAAAAACTTTTGTCAGTTCTACTCTCTATAGGAAAAAAACCAAAAAGGAATTTCTCTACCGAAGTTTAAGCCACTCTAGTATTACAGCAATACTCAAGTATAACAAAAATATTTAGAGATTAACAAAACTAGAGTGACCAGCAATAATCATGATACAATCACAGTTCTGCAAATAATGCAGCAAATCTTTAAGCACTTCAACGTGTTGTGGACTAGTGATCAACAACAGTTATAGTAATATGCAAAGTCCCAATGCTACAATAATGAATACATTAATTACTATGTTGTTACATAATCATATTGTCGCTGTCTGGCTGAAACCTCGTATCTGGTCAAATTCATCGTTTTTAATCACAAGTCCAAACTAATGGTCCGTTCCCACTTTGTCTGAAATTTTTACGCGTTGATGTATAAAGTATCTATCGTAACATAGAATATAGGACCTAGATGCTATATCAGATTTAAAGGTAAATTGATTAGCAATATTAATGAACTGAATACATGCATCGCATTTTGGTCTTGTCGTTCCTAATGTTGCAGGTGTCAAAGTAAGAATTTTTTACATTATTATATAATATAATCAAAAAGATTTTAGATGATCTATTTTGGCCTCCAGTTTCAATATAATATGATAATAATACTGGGGTATTTCTAGTTGCCACTCATAGTCGGCAATTTCGACGTACAGTATAACAGATGTCACCGAAATACATGATACGGTGTGTGCATATGTGTGGAGAAAGCTGTCATCGCCTATAACTAATAATATAGCAGACTGGAAGTGAAATTAATTTGAATTATTATTCAATTATACAGCACACTAACCTATAGAGTATAGACATGTAGTGATATGTGTACAAACACCCAAATATGGGTTTGTGTTGCATTTTCTTGCCACCCGAGGCAATAATTAGAGTGAATTCATGACTCCATAAAGGCTATTATGCTCCCATTAAAAGTCCATTATGAGATGATGTTGTTGGACGGTAGGAGATGTTTACTGGTCCTCTGGGTATCAGTCACAGATGCTTAAGAGACAAACGATTGGCTCACTTTTACATGTTTGCCTGTTTTATTGCTGTAAATCAAATTAGGAAGTGATTGATCCATCTAATAGACATACAGCCTGACTCTGTTAGTTTGGATGTGTTATGGATTCTTTAATAATAGATGCTTGCCGAAACGTGAACGTGAAATGTGCGAAGAGCCACAATAGACGCGAATGAAGGACATAAATAAGACAAGATGATTGGTGGGCGACAAGCTGTTGTGAAAACGATGGGAACAGAGGAAATTAGTAAGCGCAGGATGCTGTCATCCCGCTGACAACTGGGAGGACAATATCTGTCATCTCCTTCATGGACGTGCTTCAATGTGTTTTTTCACAAGAGAAACTGATGTGCCACTAAACACTTACAGTATGTAGACAGCACACCAGGAAAACTAAAGGATTCTCAATTTTTTTTCGGTAATCGGCCGTTCACTTGGATAGCGCCTTTCCACCTATGAAGGCCGTCAAAGAGCTTCACATGGCCAAGGATCAAACCCGCTACCTCCTAGTAATGAGCCACGCCGCCTCGTATCTTTTCATGTACGCAATTATACAGACAAGAAATCACTTGCATAATCACTTAAAATTTTTTCTTTTCCAAGTTTGCATGTCACTTTGCTGGTTGGCAGAATTTTAGGGTTCAGGCCAACAGATGCCCTCGGGGGGGGTTTTATCTTTTTGTTTGTTTTTAAATCCATCACATGCTGTGGAAACTCATCAGCCAAACTACACCCAAAAAATGTTTTTTTGTAGAAAAAACAAACATTGAAAAAAGTTCAATCCTATCTATTCAATTCAATATTGGTATGCTTTACTACACATTACTTAGTCAAGCCTATGAACAAATGAATTTAATTGTAATTAATTTAAATCAATTCAATAAATTAAAGGGATGTATTAAACTATCGTGTACGGAAGCATGGAACTGCTTTTCGACTAAATACATAGAAATGCTCTTTTTCTTAGTATTTGGCCGACATTATATCAATATGTTTGAAATTTAACTAATTAAACCTTGCTTAGTCATAAGTATACGGATTTGTTGTGTCTGCAGTGCATTATTTATGGTCAGCCTACGCGCACATAATTGCGGGTACGTCCGAATGTATTTTTCAAAAATATGTTCCAACGTCTACCTCTCAGCTAGGATATTTTCCAGCTCAGCTGCAACCGTAATAAAGATCACCAGTACAGAAAATGAATGAATGGAAAATAAAACATGAAATGTTAAAAAAAAAAAAAAAAAAACAACAAGATATTTGAGATCAACAATGAGGTGACTTTTTTTTTATGTGACCCAGCATTATTTCAGGGCAGCTTTGAGCTATATTTCGCCTATCAGTGTGCACACTCCTTTCTTCCAGGTACAAACGCATTTATCTTGGCGTCTTCACTTTTTGTCACAGCTCGTTCAGCACCACTGACTGAGATGTATTTGTTTTCATTGTCCTCTTTCAGAAAGCTGGGCTTGTTTGTCAAAAACAACAAGAAAAGAGATAGTGCGAGGCATCCCAGAGTCCTGCCCCTTTACTGTTTGTCTTGTATTGATTGTCTCCTTTCAAGCCTAGCTTTCCTGAAGGTGATGACAACTTTTTCTGTAGGTGGTCATACTCTTTTAAAACCAGAGGCTGTCTTCCCTGAATTGCTTTGATAAGGGAATCATTAATTGTCTGCAATCATAAAGTTGTTCCTGTCAAAGCGCATGATGTCATCATAATGGTTTATTCCATTCACATTTTATGCAACACAAGGTGATAAATTGAGCCAAATTGTGTGTGCAGTTATATGAAAAAAATACAAGAAAAAATGTAAATCACTATCTTTATTCAAAGGGAAAGTCAACCCAAAAATGCCTGGAGAAAAAAAAATGTTGTGGAGGTGGTTCTCGTGTAAATTAATCTCACTATTGAATAATGATTTTAAAAGTTTCCTCACCTCTTGCAGAGACCAAGTGATGTTTTGAAGCAGGTTTTATTCATATACTTTCTGTATAAGCAACTGGAAAACCTCAACTGTTGTCCTTACCTCATTATTCCGACTGCAAGAGTACATTTGACAAGGTGACTCAGAGTCACTGACTGACGAAGACCGCAGCCACGTATGAACATGAGTCACCTGCTGAATGACAATAAACATGTAATTGTTGGAACAGAGACCAAAAATACCTTTGACAATGAGCCACATGCTGCTTCACCATCAAGACCAACGTTATTAGCTGCAGCAATAGCAAATGGCATCACACTAACTAATAACGTCGGTAATTTAAGAATCCATTTGATCTTTCATTAATAGCAGAGCGCCGCGAGAATCACTTTGGTTGTTGGATGTGCAATATTATTCACGGGTAATGATAAATATATTATGAAATCTTTTAAGACTGATAAAAGATCATGAGGTCACAACATAGTCCCAACCTTACGTCACTCTTCCGCCCCGGTGTCATTAGCATACAATGAAGGTGAATCGCCAAGAAAACAAATAAGAAATCACTCATTAGTGCTGATGCATTCAGGGGGAGATGGGAGCCCAACACAAAGGCTGTTAAAGGCTTATCAGGACTTCGCACAAGCACATGTGTGGAAGTGTGATCTGTGCAAATGTCTAGTTAGGTCCGCCTTCGTGCTCATGAAATGAAACATACAGAAAGGGCAGCCATGATGCTGCTGTGAGCATCGCCATAGCAACCCTGAATGGGTGAGGACCTCGATTTGCACGTACGTCGGCTTGTAGGCCACATGCTGTGTCAATGCCACATCTTTCACAGCTTAATGTCTCCGCTGAACACAGTTCAGTTTGCAAATGAGGTCACTGGTTCAGTTCATCTTTCCAAATGTCTCCAAATGACTCACGCACAAATCTTTAAACAGCATACACCCAGGTCAGACATCATACGAAAATATGTGCAGTGGGGGAATAATTATTTCATCCCTGCGTACCACACTGAGCAATATTTGTAAATCCTGATTAATTGAATGTTTACACTGTGCAATATCTCGGCGAGCAGCGACACTTGAATAGTTAAATGGCCATATCTCTACACATTACATACTGTATATATATTTTTTTACATTAACCAAACTATTAAGAAAGCCGAACTCAAATATGTATAATATATATATTTTTTTAATTTCTGCTGTTTTAACGTAAGAATCAAGGTTATTATAGTTAATGACAAAAAAAGTCAAACAAAAACATGAACAAAATAAAATAAAAAAAAAAGTTTTTGAAAAAAACAAAGACTCAATTAAACTACAAACCAAAATTAACCAGAAATGCGGTGAAAATATTCTCGTTTCCATCTTTGTCAATGAATTGAATAATTGAGCCTTTAGGAATGATTTTAAATGTATATCTTTCAGTACAACAGCATAACCATTCCGGAGCGCCGAACCGTCGTCTCAGAGTTATTTTCCTTTTACTACGTGTCAGCAAGAAGAGATCTCACGCGACAGCCAATAAAAAAGTGCCACAAATGACATCACTCCTAGACATCCAAACATGATGCCCGGTAGCGAGTGCTTTCCTTTTTAGGTTCATAGATGAAAAAAAAACAAAAAAAAAAAAACATCATTTGCTCCTAAAACATCACGTTCGTTTCGTTCCATTTCCAAGAAGGCCTGAATTGTTTGTTTTTTCCAAACATCATACATATTAAGCATATTAATTCCATCTAAAATGACAATTGAAATTGCCTGTCTTTGGTTGATAAAGCTAATAATGAATTGACAAAGAGAATCCAGCCGTTAAAAAATACATACTTTCATTAAATGAACTCGCAAAGTCCTTAACATATGGCATCTCATTCCCGAGTCATTAGGAGAGTCGTAATGGTTCAACATCATGAAGCGATCATCATGAGTGCATGCTGACACGATGTCTGATTCCTGTACTGTCGCCCAATCTATTTCCAGGATGACTGCTCTATATCGTCGAACACTTAATACAGTAAACACTATTTACTGTACTCATTAATGCCAATTGACTGATAAAACCTCACTTTGTTTTAATTACATTTATGAAAGGGGCAAAATGTTCGTAACAGCTCTGAGTATGATGCAAAATGTGATACAGGAGAAACTCTCATTGAACTAATGGGCTTCCTGCCGCGATTAGCAGCCAGGTGCATCATCCACTTCAGAGAAACGAAAGCCTAAATGTTGTGAGTGGCGATGTTTGTTTGACTGACTTCTTTGTGATAGACAGTTGCATTCATTTTCAAAAGTGAGACTTGTAAAAAAGACAGTAAATCTTTTCAAACAATAAAGGAAAATTAAAAACAATACAAAGCAAATGACTCTATCCAACAAAACATACCATAGAATTAACTAAAAATGAGCTATTGAATGTTTTTAATTTCAGTCAAAAAGACAAGTTCTTTTAATTTCACCTATTTTTTTAATGCTATTCCAGAAAGGAAGCCTTTTTTCGCCCCAAGTTCAGACCTGTAACTCGGAACAGGCAACAACATCACCTCTTGAGATCTATGACTATAATAGTTAACAGATGTTAGTACAATCAGATAGCAGATGTAAGCCTGGAGCATACATAGGATAGTCTTGTAGATGAGAATATACTGTACCAGTCATTTAGCTTCCGTATGGCAAGTGCTGGTCTGCCTGCCTTGGTATATAATAGACATTGATGTGTCAAGGTCTTACAATTTGTAATCAAATGAAGTGTGCTGTGATATGGAAAGTCTAACGCGCAAATAATGCCCGTGTGAATACATGTACAGTCACCATAATCAAGTAAGGATAAAAAAGTAAAAGAGTTGCGACCTGTACTGGCTTCAAAAGATGAACAAAACATTTTGCATATAAAATCCCAATGTCACCTTGATTTTTTTTATTAAGGTAATTGATGAGGTTTAAAAGAGTGAGAGTCATTAAGCTAGACACAATGATGCTTGTCACATGAGCTAATTTCAAAATCTCTCACTACGCCGTAAGAATTTCTGGGGGATAATCTAGTCACTTCTGAGTGTGAGGGAAAAAGCATCACCTTTGTTTTGTTTGCATTGGCATTCCGCCCACTGTGAGAGAACATGCCACGAGTTAGCGAGAGCTAAACATCTGCATAGAAATGAAAATTGACTCCATCCACAGCCCAACCTAAATTATTAATTACAAAGAACGAATAGCAGTGGGCCTACAATGGAGCCTTGAGGAACTCCATTACATCTCTTGTTCCATTTAGATTTGAGCCTACCAGACTGAACACACTGAGATCTGTTTGGCAGGTAGTTCACCAACCAACCCACCGCATCCCCAGAAAAAAACAAATCTGGAGTGTTTCTATTGCTTGATAAGACGATCAACTGTATTAAAAACCTTGGACAGCACCACCCTGATGTTTATCCAGAAAGCTGAAAATATTTTACACTTGTCAGGCAGCTTTTCATTGAGCTACGACACTTTGTTAAATCTCTCGTACAATGTCCCAATGTCATTTTCTCCATTAAAATGAAAGTAAATGCCAGTGATCCATTCCGACCCCCTCCCCCCCGGGAATTTTTTTTTTGTAGTTTTTAACGTATAAAAATATTACTTCTCCTCAAAATATAAATATGTAAGCATAATGAAATGCAATATAGACATAAACAGGTACTAGTATTCTTGTGAGTGATTTTGTCGCGAGACCAATTTGTCGGTGAACCAAGGTTTCACTACAAGGTTCCACCGTAATTGCTGCGACTTGTTTTCACTTAGCAAATAGACATTCATTTTGCAATTGATATACACGACATAAAAAGGTGTCGTCGCCTTAGCATCTAATACTTTTTCCCCAGCAGGGGGTTGAGCCAATGCCCGCGACAGTGCCGCGTGTCTCCTCTAACCTTGCGCTGATCATCGCGCCCCTGAGGTGTGCCGTGACATTCCATGTTTCTGTGAAAGTACATTAGAGTGAGTCAGCACTCTGCCGCCCCCGCATTACCATAAAGATGACTCAGTTCTGTCCCACTCGACATCTTGACCAATCCTGCCCAGTGTGCCGCTGACTCGTCCTTTGCTTTGCACACCGTGTCGCTTTCCGCATGACCTGTCCTTTGCCACTTCAGATTCTTTGATTTGCTTTGTCTTCTCTATCTGTCCGCATAGTTACAGTACTGTATATCACACAGTTTACAACCTCAGTTTTAATTTCCTTAAAACGGTGATGGAGTGGTTTGCCTCCCAGTTCAGGGTTCAAATCTCAGCTCTGGTCCCTCTACGTGGAGTCGGCACGTTCTCCCTTTGATTGTGTAGTTTTTTCCAGGTGCGCCAGCATCCTCCAGTATTACAAAGGGTATTTTTTTTTTTTGCATGCTATTGAAATTTTATTGGGTTTTTTTTTAAATAATGACCATTGCAAAATCTAAATTTTTTTACACACTGTCTCTTTAAAAAAAAAACTGATTTTTTTTTTTTTTACTGTGTTTGTGTTTTCTGCCAAAGTCTATACAAAGATACTTCTTCTAGCAAAATATCCTCTTGTAAATTGATTAAATGGAACATTACATACAAGTTATACACTTTTTTTTTTTTATTAAGAATGTAAAAAAATGATACCATACAATAAAAATTTATTTTTGGGCCGTTGTGATTATCTTGTATGCCGTCCTGAGTGGAAAAGTTTGAGAATATCCCTGGTCTACATGTACCCTGCAATTAGCTGGTGTCCAGTCCAGGGTGTAAACGCTTTCTCCCCCAGTTAACTGGGATAGACTCCAGCTCACCTGCAACTCAAGTGGACATGCAAAGGAAAATTCCTGAATTTATTCAACCTATACAAATGTGACAATTTACCCCAGCAGATGTCCGCCAATGTTTATAAGAGTGAAAATGTAAATGTCTGCATGCATCGGGACCAATGATGGAGTGTCAGCTGAATCCCCATAGATAGTGACAGTCCGGGGGTGGTATTATGTGACACGTTGTCACTTTTTTTCTGGACTGTTGTTTCTTCAGAGCGCGTTATTTCATCCCACCATCCCAACCATCAGCATGCATTGGGAGGCTGAAAATAGAAAGTGCTGCATCACATCCCCCACTAGCTCATGGTCAACAACCTCTGACACGACCTACTGCTGAAGTGTAAAGTCATTGCTGCTCTGCTGGAACAGAATCGACCAACTCAGGCGGAGCGACGTGGTGGCCAAGGGTGGCCAATGTATATATCATATCATAAAAAAAAAAGCCAAAGTTCAAAGTAATTCCTGATTGTATTTTTTTTTCAGCATTTTGATAAGCTCAAGGAATTTGAATTTTGCATGAGAAAATATCTGAAATGTTCCTAGTTTGTAGTTGATCTGAATAAAATGAGTTCCACATTGAAGATTTTCAAGCTTGACATGCACCTGTGTAAGATTTCCAACGACCAATCCATAGCTTTGAGTCATTTATCATGAAAACGGCATTTCATCGGACAAGAACATATTTGAAGAAATATCCAGATTTTTATTGAAATGACAACAAACTTGAACTTACCTGATCCTGACAATTTTTTATTGGCCAATCAGCTGTGTTCAACCAGCCTGCAAAACCAAACCCTGAGTGTATTTTATTTCCTGGTACAAGTCCATCGTTGAGGTTAATTCTAATTGTTCTTGACTACATTTCGGTCCGCTGCTTCTCCACTGGCCAAAAGGTTTCTCTCAAAATATTGGTGTTATTTTAATGCAGGGGTGGGCAAACTTTTTATTGGCGGGCCACGATGGGTTCAAAAATTTGACAGAGGGGCCGGACCGGGAGCAGATGGATGGAGTGTTTTGGTAACCTCACCTCATCTGAGAAAAAAAAAACTATTTAATTTTAAATGAAAGTGAACGTGCATTACAAAGCGGTCCGGATTAAAACATTTAACAGGCCCGCATGTGGCCCCCGGGCCGTAGTTTGCCTACGCCTGGTTTAATGTATCAGTCAGCCGGCACACAGTTTGTTATTGTTTGACTCACTTATTCGCAGATACAAAGATTTAACATTGCTAGCGTGCATACAAGATTTGCCTGAATGTTCTATGCAAATTGTTAAGGGGGGAGTTCCGGTCCCAATTAACTTCGAAAAATTTGAGTTTCCTGTAGTATTTTTTTCTCTGAATTTTCTTCCATGAAATGTTTGCTTTTAACACAAACTATAAACTGCGTTCCATCCTTCATCTTTCCAATATTTCTTGCAAGATGGCAGAGATTATCAGCAGTCAAAATGGAAAACTCATTTGAAATCTGATGGTTTTTTGTTGGTTCCAATATATCATGGTAAAGCTAATGGCCTTTTAAAAACGCTAGTCTCTAGACAAGCATATCTTTTCTCACCACTTTTTCTCAACAAAGCAATGCCGCCATGCACGTCTGCTTCTGAAAAGTGCAAATTAAAACTTTTTTCTTTAATGTGTCAAAATGTCAAATACACACAACAAGACTTGTTTTCATAATAACACACTAGCTCGGTGAGAGATTGCAGAACACGCAAGAGCATCTTCGTCGGCTCATAGTCGTTTATATCTTGAGAATTGTCAGATCTTCTCACAGAACACAACACATGAAAGTATTTTGACTGGGAGAAATCTCACAAATTAGAAGCTCACCGTATAACTGAGTTGCTGGCATGAGTTGAACTTGATGTGACTAAAATGTGGAATATTGACAGTTTACAACCATGTGCTCATTGATTTTGATCTAAATGTAAAAAACCCTGCACTGTACTGTCAACTTCCACCAGCTGCTGTGAAAGCAACACTTTATTAAAGATGCGCACGCATTTCATTGCACAGCTTCGCAGTGTAAATTGTATATGTCATAATTAAGAATGAAAATGGGGACTTAAATGAAGTGTGCTTGCAAAAAATAGAGGGAAAGTGTTAGTTGTGTCAGTCATGTTTATTTACTTACCGGTTTTCTTTTATTCTTTGACATCACACTTTATTCTGACCGATTTTTACCAGCTTCTACTGAAGCCGAATATATAAAGTGATTTCATGATTTGGTTAGCAGCAGCTTTTCATTAGCATGCTGCTTAGAGATGCTGGCATGTTATCTAAGCACCCACTCTCAGCCCTCCACTAATCTCCTTATCAGCCACTGATAGTCTCACGTCAAATGGGCTCCATTAATGGCAGCGATTCAAATAATGATCTTTTTTTTTTCTTTTTTTTTTTTGCATGTAACGCTTGCCAATGATGCACAGGAAATGGAGCGAATTAGTGTCTTTCAAACAGCTTACTGATGAAAAAGTCATCAGGATATATGCAATGTCTTGAAATTCAAGAATTGATGGAGTTGGCCAGAAATCCTGCCACATGTGACATAGGGGTCACGAGAGGTCACCAACAGCCCCAATAGTAGCCCATCGGCCTGTTCTAAAATTAGCTCACCAGTGCTGGAAAATTGTGATTTCCAAGGAATGTGGTCGTGAAAACGAAACATTGCCAAAGATTTCCAGAAAAAAAAATGTAGCATACTGCTTCCTTTCCTAATTTGTAAATCATTGTTGTTATGGTTAGAAATCACTGACCATTTTTTTATAGGGATTATAAAGGACATATAAATGCATGCAAAAACCTGAATATGCTCTTCTTTGGGTTTTTAAAACCCAAAAAGTGTTCATGTAAAAAAAAAAAAAAAAAAATATATATATATATATATATATATATATATATATATATATATATATATATATACTGTTTTGTATATATATATATATATATATATATATTTTTTTTTTTTTATTTATTTTTTTTTTTTTTTTAATATTTATATTTTTATTTTATATATTTTTAGGCTGTGATTGTGTTTTAACCTATCAAGGGTGTACACCGCCTCTTGCCCAGGCAGCTGGGGTCGGCTCCCATTGATCCACAACCATGACACTGTCCAACAGCAGGCCTATAGAAAATTGATTTTTCTTCAAGACAGTTGTAGACAAGTCAATTCTCCAAAATTTCATAGTACCAGATATAAATTCCTACATTCCTCGGTAGCTTTTCAAAGAATGATTTTTATTTTTTTTTTTATTCATGAGAGTCTTTGCTGCACGTAAGCTTGAGTCTATCAAAGGCATTCGTTAGACCATGTTTTTCTTGAGAAAACACCTCATTAAAAGAATAGAACACCATTATCCACTTTCATTTTCTCCGTGACACCATTAAACATGAGCCAAAGAAAGGGGCATGAAAATAATCTACACGTCTTTAAGACACTGGTTTAATTAGCCTTAGCACAGCTCTGTCTCTTGGTTATGATTCCTCGATTTTCTTTTGGTGACTTCTCAATAAGGACACAAAAGGAAGATTTTTATGTATGTCAAACTAATAAACCAGGCGCACCCGTAGCTAATGATGAGGCTGATGTGCTCATTTCACTTTGTAACGTTGGAGCCAAGTCATTAATCAATGTCAATGCGACCTTTGACTTCTTTGCTAGGAAATTTCACAAAGGAAGCCCCGGTGCCACAACGCACACTCATTTGGATTTTTACAAGTGTTTTCTTGTTTTATTTAGACCTCTGCTATGAGATGTGGTTTTGTTCACTGATTTTGAATTGTAGCATTGTCAAAGACTGGCACGCAGGAAGAGGAACAACTTGTTAAATTATTGTGCACATTTAATTACAAATGAGAAATACTGACAACAAACACAAAGGTTGTGTCATGACCAAGTCCAATGTCGGTTTAGTGATAATACTTCATTGACACAGTGGTAAATTTCTATTCCCACAAGGGCTGTATCATATCTGGGGATTGCTGCGATGTATTCACCAACATTGTTGTCCTCAATCAACTTCTCACAATGAGTTATTAAGGAAATCCAATTAACACTGCTCAGTGTTGATGTTATTTAATACGTCCAGATGAATGTTGCACGCTTACATGGTTGCACTCATTCCGTCACGTATGACTGAGTGGAAGAGGTCTCGTTAGATAGTGATCAAATAGCACGTTCCGCTTCATTTGACTTGACATGTCGTCTTTCTCTTTGCAATATTTGCCAGCAGGCTTGTGTCGTTTGAGTCAAAACATGACAAGGTGTAGATGCTGACCTGTCACCAGACGTCAGTCTTTAGGGGGGCACATAAATTGCATGGATGGGCCAATTATTATTTCCCTATAGACAACGCACGCGTGTGTACATGACGGTGGAAGATAAAGAGCACTGCGCTGAATGACATCGATTTAGATCAGGGGTACTCCTAAAGGGCCGCTGTTTAAATTAGTAAAAAAAGTTCCATTTATTGAGGTTGATCAGGTAATATATACAACCGAACCTTTGGCCACTGGACAAGCTGTTCTTCGCACAGCCACAGAGCGCGACAAGCATGTCGCTGTGGCTCTGTTGGTCGCTGGTGGCATGCTGGTATCACTCGCTAGCAGCAGGGCAAGAGCTGGTCTTGCTGGGTGGCTGTGCGACAGTTGCTCGAACGGGTTGCTAAGTGACCAAAGACTTCGCTGTTTGAATCCTGGATTTGAAGACGAACAGAAGTATCTGAAAGCAAACTCTAAAGTGCACTGACAGAATAGGGGCCAAGATTGGGGTTATATGATCCATCTTCCGAGATCCAGTAGAGAGACGAGCAGCAGCATTTTGCACCGGTTGGAGGCGCTTGAGCGAGGACTGGCTGACTCCAAAGTAAAGTGCATTACAGTAATCTAGCTGGGATGTAACAAGTGCTGCTGGGAAAGAGCTTCACTTTAGCCAGCTGCCTAAGATGAAAGTAGCTGGATCGAACAACCGCATTAAAAGTCATTGCCAACTATTAATGTGGTCTGATGAGATGCATTTGGATTATTTTTCCTCATGCGCGTAACAATTGAATTTTGTTATTTTATGGTCGAAATGACAAAAAAAAAAAATCCTTTTAGTTATTATAACATTAAATGGTCTTGCTGTTCCCACGTCTATTATTTCACAAGTTCAACCCTTGGTGGAGTTCTGTGTCATTCTCAACTAATACTCTTTACTTTGTCACCACTGTTTTCATTTTATTGTGTATTATTCATCATCATTGGCCACTTTGACTGGTGTAGTCCATGACAGTTACTTAGTTATTTGCTGGCCAAGACAGTGATATATAAGAGTGCTGCGCACCAACCTGTAAGTGTCACTTTCATTTATGTAAAAGGAGGTGATGTGGAAAGCCACAGCTGCAACATTGGTCCGCTCAACTCTTAATACAGTGTTGAAACCAAAAGATGTCATCCTCGGATTACTCTGACAACTTAATCACCTGCCCATTAGGACTACCAAAAATGCACGGTAGTTGGTAATTTACGAACACATTTAAAACAAAAGCGCTATAAAAATACACGATATATCATTTTTCATTAACGCTGTCAGAGGTGGGATAAGAAAACCAAATTGTAGTTCAGAA
The DNA here is from genome assembly GCF_059441095.1 of Idiotropiscis lumnitzeri. Classification (NCBI taxonomy): domain Eukaryota; kingdom Metazoa; phylum Chordata; class Actinopteri; order Syngnathiformes; family Syngnathidae; genus Idiotropiscis; species Idiotropiscis lumnitzeri. Next base: position 9,980,476 of record NC_142397.1, on the reverse strand, counting down.
CAGCGCTCAATCATGCTGAGACGTGTTTCTATTATTTTGAAAAGAAGGATGCACAGTAAGATGCAGGGACAATCCGGCCTGCATGCTAAAATATGAGTGTTGAAGATGCTACATTGCCGTATGGCTGGTTTTGTTCTCCGAATCCACATGCGCTGTTTAAATATTTAGCACCACATGTGATGTATTATTTCCTGGAACAGTCAGTCGCCATGTTCCTGCTAAGCACTGCATTTATTAACCGACTGATTTAAATCAACATAGCAGAACGTAATCCTGGTGGAAGATGCTGGTTGAACTTCAGTGTGTTCATGGAATGAATGGCAATACCGTAAAATAATCCCCATCGTAAAATCGTCATCAACTTTTCTGGATGTTTTTAATACAAATTTGAATGGCTGTAAAAGTACATGGAGAAAACTAACATAAACACAGAACGTGCTAACGCCTCACAAGCACTTTTCAACTGTGATGCTTTGCACTATTCCGGCATGCTGTTCGTTAGTGATGGGTAAATAAAGCTTCAAATCTGCTTTAAGAATCAGTTGTAGTATTTTTGTACGCCAGCAGATGGCACTCTCTGGTCAACATTGGGCTGAAAGCACACTGACTTGCCATTTTTTTAAACCCTTTATTTTAACCAACAGTGCCATCTACAGGACTCCAAAATTCAACAAATGGTTCATGAAGCGAATTTAAAGCTTCATTTTCCCATCACTACTGTTCGTGTAGAGATACTTCTGTAATAATATATTCGCAGACAACAACAAAAATGCATCTGAGGGTGTGACAATGTCACAATACCGTTTCCACCATTAACATAGAAAAATAATATTGAGTTTTTATGATTCTAATTATAATGGAAAAAAAATCATGCATGTTTGTAAAGACCCCGATATTATTGCCCGACTTTGCATGCAGTCGGAACTTTCTACGGGAAATGCTTAATGCTAAATGCACGTGATGTTTTTGTGCCAAAAGAAAATAGCACATCCTTCTTATTTCTCACTTGGACGCACATTGTTTAAAAAAAAAAAAAAAGAATCCTACATGGTTTCACATGATGTGTTATTGACGTTTCTCTTCAGAAGATTTTAATAAGATGGTTTCATCAGCCAATGCGTAATCAGTAAACAGAGAAGTATGGAAGCTGGCCATATTCTATACATAAAACGAGACATTAATTTATAAATGTCCTTGCACAGTTCCATCCAATCAAGATGACCGAAAACATCGCTGAGTGAAAAGGATTTGTGGAGAAAAAGAAAAAAGATTTGAAAGAGTCTTATAGATGAAGCTATTAGTGAGGCTTGTGCTTCTTTTCTCCTCAAAGAGGAAAGGCTCAACTAGTGCAGGCAGCGCAGGTTAAATAAAAGGAGACATGCTTTCACTTCACCCCCACAGAAATATGCCCTGCACAACGCTGTAAGCTGTTCAATTTCAATCACTTTGAAAAGCCGTCCATGCCTCAATGTGTTATGCACTTTGTCCCGCCATCACATTCATACATTGACGACATCTGTCTGAGATTGTCCACGTTCAAGCAATTCAAATGCGCCAAAGTGTAAAAGCCAGTTTTATCTCAAGTTAAATCGAGCAGCAATTGGTCCGGCCATCCATTTTCTATAGCACTTTTCCTGATTAAGATCGGGGGTGAGCTTGGAGCCTATCCCAGCTAGCTTTGAGCGAGAAGGGGTCGACATCCCGAAATGGTTGCGGGTCACTTGCTGCCTGGACTGAACAGTCCAATCTGCTTTACACGGAGAAAAACAAACACAGGCGCAGAGGGCACTTTCAAACTCCACACAGAAAGGACGGAGCCAGAATTGAACCCTGCACCTCTAAATTGTGAGGCAGACGTACTAACGAGTCAACCGTTTTTAGTTTTTAATTCAACCATACTATACTTTTCAGTCATTTTGTTTTAAAGAAAACTGAGCTTTGATTGCTGTCACTGCACCATTTGAGGAAAAAAAAGTATATTTTTTCTTTGCTTTATTGAATAGCTATAAAAAAATAAATAAATAAAAATCCATACAGTCAGTGTTGCGCTGAGTATCACCTCCAAACTTCACATGATGGAGCAGTGCTCGGTGTTAACGTTAGAAGTTAAAAAGTTCAAATAGAAAAATAAAAAATATACAGCCATATCCATCCAGTGTGTGACCTTTACCACTGTGGGGTTTCAAGGCCTTTTTAATTCACGGAGGCTTTGCCATGAGGGCTGCTGATATCGGTTGTTTGCAGTGTATTGGGAACCAAAGCAATATTTGATTATTTGCTCAAAATACCAGCCTCTCTACTGCTCAATATGCCATGATTTCATGATGACTGCAATAAATGCATATCATGAACATAATGCATGAACGCATACTAGAACACTGACTCACTTATGCAGACGATGTCCCATAGCTGGCTCGAGCTGTAATTTAAAAAAAAAGCATAATTATGTGGCCCTACATTATATTAGGCCCTATGTTATAGTGTCATGTGGAATGAAGAATTATAAGAATTATACAGTTTATTAGACAATGCACTAAAATATACTCACAGTGTCACAGTTGAACATATGTACAGTAATTAAATGTCACCACTTTATAAGTTATATGTTCAAAGAAATTAACACATAAATTGTATGTTTGGCATTTTCTTGTTAGACTGCCATGCCATGAGTGCCCTCTAGCGGTCAAATGTGTGAATAACGTCTCTGCTTTTATGCCTCCATCTACTGAGCCTATCGATCTATCTATCTATGTACTCTTCAACTAAATCCCTCACAACCATGGTTATTTGAAGAGGACTGTGTGATAAAGAATGCAGTGAGGGAGTAATGTCATTTTTTTCTTGAGAGGGAATTGTGTTTTAATAACTGTTATTCAGTTTTTACCTTGGTCAGTTCTCACTTGTAAAGAGGATTCTGAGCTGGCTGTCACTTCTTGGTTAAATAAAGATAAAAACAAAAGAAATATCGTTTGTACAAAACTAGAACAGTTTCTATGTAGTATTTGTGTAAGTTTTTGGGAAACAATATCATTTGTGCCAAGCTGATGGATACTCTTATTTTGTATTAAGCTCAATTCAAGTGCTACTGAAAAAGAAAGTTAAGTAATAATTGTGTGACATTTGACTTTATGTATTTATTAACTTTTCTTTCCTGTTGTCTTATTATTATTCATCCTGTGGTGCCGTACAAAGTCATTTTGAAGTAATGACCACATTCTGAAGAGCTCTCCTGTCAGTACTGCTATTTTTGCACAGCGTGAGCAATCGTTCATGTACATTGTTTTCTTTACCTGCTGCTTTCAGCTCTACTATGCCACATCTACTGAATGGCGACACGTACGCTTAATCATTTTTACACTGTGTATTAATGTAATAGCAAGCATATCAGCGTGCTTCAGAAAAGTTAAACGACTGCTCAATAAATGACGTAGTTGTAGAGGGTGATGGAATAAATGTTTTGTGGGGGGCTAAAGTTTTAATTGCGACTTTTTGTCATGCATAATAAGGGCAGCAGAGGTTAAATTAGAGCAATTTATCCAAAGAAGTGAAAAGAGAAAATTAATATCCTCAGTGATTATCACCCAGACAGGCCTTGAGCCTGTTCTTGAGAAAAAAGTGATTCAATTATGTTGCGAAAATAGAAATTCAAAAAGCTGACTCTATTTAAAACCACAGATCAAAATATTATGGGTTTTTTTTGTTTGTTTGTTTTAGTTAAAGACAGAATTACCCTCTCAAGCCAAATTGTTGGTACCCTCTGAATGAAAATACCACATTTGTCACTGAAATAACAAAAATTGACAAAAGTACAAATACAATTATTCAAACATAAATCAATGTTTGCGGTGGCATGATGACCTCACAGTGCAGAGGTCGTGGGTTCGGTTCCGGTGTGGAGTTTGCATGTTCTCCCCATGCCAGTGTGGGTTTCCTCCCATATTCCAAAAAAACATACATGGCAGGTAAAAATTAAATTTGCCCTACGTGTGAGTGTGAGCGTGAATGGTTGTTCGTCTTTGTGTGCCCTGCGATTGGCTGGCAACCAGTCCGGGGTGTACCCCGCCTACTGCCCAAAGACGGCTACGATGGGCTCCAGCATGCCCACAACCCTCGTGAGGAAAACCGTTTCAGATAATGGATGGATAATCAATGTTAATGAAAATCAAGCATTTTCGAATTATTTTTTGAAAAGCAGACTCGAGCATCAAAACAAACCACCTTTGGTTTTTAATATTGGGTGAGAGAAAGTAACTGATGGCTAAAAAAAACAACAACAAAGAAAGTCAGGACTAAAAACACAGACCATTCTGAAAAGAAGTGATCGGAAAACCTATCGAGCATCTGCGGAAGGAGTTGAAACCACCAGTCTGGAGAGGGTACCCTTGAAATCTAATCAAGCAAGCTGCCTTCCCCTCTGTGTGTTTGTTTTGGTGGTTAATTGCAGACTTGAATGCAGGAGCCAGGCGGCAGCAGCGCCATCTGGCTTGAGCAAGGTTTACTCATACAGATTTGTAACATTTTTTAAATTTTAGAGACGCATGCATGCATGAGAAGGAAACAATTGCCATTCGTGTTTGTGTTGCTCATATACAGTTGCAGATGTGGCGATCTATAAAGACTTGGGTAAACAGAACTGTTGATTTAACACATTTGTTACGTGAATGTAAAAAAAAAAACAAAAAGGCAAAGTGAATCAACGTGAAACTAAAATCTCATTATCAATGATACAATGCCGCAGCGTACACACCCTCCTGGCTGTGCAAATTCTCCCGTCTGTCATTTATGCATCAACATCCCATAATAACACTCTCCGTGGAGAATGAAAATGTGGGCGTTTCCATGCAAGACGTAAGCACTTTTCCACTTCATTGTAGAAGACCTGCGAAGGTTAAACTTCATGCTGCACTTGAAGTTTGGATTCACTTACTACATGTTGCCGCGCCATTCTTAGTAACTTCCAGGAAACAAATGTATGTAAAGAGTGAACAAAAAATATTTGATTGAGCTGATGAAGGCGTCTAATAGCATATTGCAATACAGTTGCGATAAATGAGGAGCAGTACCACTTCAAACTTGAGAAGGGATCACATGGAACGTATCCCGCTTCCAGAATAACCAGGCTGCAACGAATGCAGAGTGAGCAAAATTCACACAACCCCGCACTATCCAATGTTAATTAAAACAACATCATACAAAAAAAGTCAATTAAATGAGATGAAGCACCACAGCTAACTGCCATCGCAAAAGTATTTCTTCCTCAGGAGTTGACCCAGTGGGTCGATACCCAATCCTCCATGAAGAAACGGATCTATAAAAGCAGGTATTCACCTTTTTGATTGATGGGCCTCCAAATATACATTCAGTCCACCCATCCTTTGAGCTACTTATCCTCACAAACGTTGCAGAGGTGCTGGAGACATTCCAAACTGTACAGAGGAAGGCTGGAACCCGAATGTGACCAAAGTAACATAAACAAAGTCACAACAAAGAGAATTGCCTGACGCAATCGTGGTAGAGCGCCTGACAAAGAGGCATGGCAGAAAATGAAAGAATCTGTCATTGATAAGTAAAAACATCGGGTATGCCATACACTAACAAAATAAAGGAGCCATAGCAACTCCACCAATTACAATATGTGACACTACATATGGTATCCTCTTTTTGTAAATGTTTTTTTTTTTTAATTATCCACTAATTCGTTTGGGAGGTATTCTATTCTTGCACAAAATCGGTTTATGGTTTTCCCTAGGTCTCGCCTTCTTGCGCAGTCACTGGTGGCAAAGACATTCGCGACACTTCAATTACTTTTCGTTGAGTCACGTAAATGTTTATTCATCTGACTTGCGCTTTTTACACAATGCCATGAGGGATTGTTGAGAAAATAGTTCTATTTCAATTCAGTCATTGTCATGTCATTTGTTATGAGGCAGCAATGAGTGTCATCATAATTATGATGATTGCAGGAAATAATTATTGGGGAATTACATCTACGGCATTATAAAACCATCAAATGAAACTAAATAGGGTTTAAGTACAATGATGATTCAGCATGACTTGTATGTACAACAATTATATGAAGTATTGGCCGCTTCTATTTTCCTAGATTTTGAACTATGCAGCTAATACAGAAGTGTGGCTTCTCAGTGGATTTTTCTTTCACCAGTAGGGGGCGCTCTGTAGTTCCGAAAATATGCTAAATAAATCCTGGATTTTTTTTCTCTTGGGTCTGTTCTGTTTTAATTAGCAAAGTTGTTGCCGCGATAAAGGCACTGTTTTAAGAATCTGTTTAGCGACGTTTATGTGCATTCACAGTACAAAATCGTTCTCTACATGCAGTAAACAAAAACTGTTTTCAACATAGAAAACATATATATATATATATATATATATATATATATATATATTTCTTTATTTTATATATATATTAATTTATTTATTTTATTTATTTATTTATTTATTTATTTATTTATTTTTTTAAAAAGAGTACGTACTCTATCATGTACAATTGCGGAACATGGGAGGAAGCCAGAATACCCAGAGAAAACCCACGCAAGCACGGGGAGGACATGAAACACAGCACAGAAAAACCTCAGAACAAAGAAATGTACACATACACGATACATATAATAAATACAGCGTTATCCTCAATTCCTATCTGGCGTTAGCGTGACTCCTCCTACAGGGAGAGAGGGAACAATATCAGCAGTCGAGGTGACGCACCACCTCCTCTCTTGCACATAATAGCTGCTGAGTGTCTAAAAGCGAGGCGCTAATTCCAGAGATACATCACATGACGGATGTTGCATCAAGAGACCTAAGAGAGCCTCGACAGCGGCCATAAATCTTGGTTCACGCATGGTGCCACAAACATCTGCATCTGTCACTACAGCGCATAAAATTAGCTGCGAAATTTGATGGAACGGCCCACAGCCCATTCCAGTGATCACTGAAGGAGCCCGTAGCTATTTTCCAATCCTATTTCTCCTATCTAATTCGCGCTTGCTTTCGGAACTGAAGTGATTCGATTGAAATGCACCGTCACGTTAGTTCAGTGTTGTCTGGAGGAACACGATAAATAAATCAACACATTTGGAGGTGACACGGAATGATTGCAATGTTTTTTTTTTTTTTTATCATTGCACGGTCAAAGGCGCAGCTTTGAAGCTACTGTAATAATTAAAGCAGGTCACAAGTCCGGATATGTCAGTGTCGGTAAAAGCAGCACACAATCGCCTATCCGGGAGAGAAAACACTTTGTCATCCAAATTATGTGTGGTATTATTCATTGAAGCTGCAGGTTGTTTTAAATTATATCAGCTGTATTGTAAATGAGTTATTGAAGTTAATTGAAGAGTCATAAGGCCGAGAGGCATTAATTATCTTATTAAAGCTCAGCCTGGCTTTCCTCAATCTAGCCAGTGTCGGGGTGGATCCGCAATAAAGCGAAGAGCATCAAACTGAAAAGAAAAATAGCAGGCAAATGAAGAAGTCTTTGGACTCTGAAGAGAAAAACACAACCAAAAACTGGAAATGGATTCATTTCCATTATGGCACAGCGACGCCTGCCAGAAAAGAGTGGCCAACCCTTTAGCGTAAATATTTATATTATTAGAAATATTATTGGTCTATTTTCTTTGTAGAATCTACAGAGTTTTCATTTTTTTACTTTTAAGGTCAGCACATTAAATGCGCTCAAAATTACATTGCAGTAGAATGTAATTATTTTATTTTATTTTTTAAATGAATTTAGCTTTGCTAAAACACATCCAGAAACACAAAGTTTAAACCGAAACTTATATTTGAAATTGTCTTGCTGAAAATGTTTCCCAACAAGAAAATACAATTTCCTGGTTTACACAATGTGAATTAAAAAAAACAAAAAAACAGTTGATTTGATAAAAAAGGAAACTTGTCATATGTCATATTTTTATTGTTTAATAAACCCCCTTGCCTAAGGTCCTTGTGATTAACATACATTTATTTCCCTCGTAGTCTGAGCGTCTTTCAGGTGCCTTTGAGAGTCTTTGGGTGCAAGCGCCAGTCTGACTGCCAAGTGCCTTTCCATTAAGGAATTGCATCCGTTCCATCTGGCCACTCTGCCATAAAGGCCTGATTGGTGAATGACTGGCTGCAGAGACGGTTGTCCTTCTGGGTGTGCAAATATTGTGTTGAAGGTCTATGCCTTTGTTTTCCACATCAGACAAAAGAATAGAAACTCTCAAATCGGTTTGTATGTTTCGCGATGATAAAAACATTATCACAAATACAAATATTACACTCATACGGGCGCCCCATATCATTTCAGTCGGGACTGTGATGGGCATGGCCCTGAGATGGCGAGGTAGGCGTCCCTTATTTTAATTTATGAAAGGTGGCAACTCTACCTGCACCTGTTTCAGAATGGATGGACAAAATGCACACATTTTATTTTATGGAGCGGTTAACTTTTTCCATTAGGAATTTCAGCACGGCCACGACCTTTGTGAGGATAAGTGGTCTGAAAAATGGATGGATGGATATTTTATTTATTTCTCTAAAAAAAAAAAAGAAAATCCTAATTACAATTGAATGTGTTTACAAGATTATGATCAGTGTTTATTTGACCAATAGGCAAATGTACAAAACAATGGATAATCAACTTTAACAGGGTTGATTTAACATTCGCTTTTAAATTAGCAAATTTTAGGCACCTAGCAAAGCACTTCCTGTTTGCGCTCTTATTTGAAAACTATTCTTACCATTTCCGGTGCACTACTTAGCGGACTGACGCTTTACGATTGCACTGAGGCTTTCTCAGTATGCTTTGGTGCTTTTATAAGTCACACTTGTGACGGTGTTATCCCTCTTTTACGTGTTAGTTTGTACAGAGAGGGTGTAATGTAGTCACAGACGTGTTTTTTTTAGTCATGTATTAAATTATTGCAACTTGTGCATCAAAAAGTGCATATAATCCCCTTTTTTTCTTATTATTTTTCTATGATTATTATTATTAATTACTTTTATTTCCTTTGTACTTGGGGCGTGTCTGTTATATTTTATAACTTATATTAACAATGTACTATGCCAATATGTCTTCTATATTTAAAGTTGAATAATACAAATTTTAAAAAAAACATCCATTTATGATCAGAGCACATGAACCTGCGCAAACTGGAGGCGTGTGCGTTTACGGACGCGAATCAGGAAGTGCGCTCGCGATTGTCTCTGCTGCTTTCACTTTTTGTTTGCGCAGGTCACAATTTTCCACCGCAAAGTGCCAGTGGTGGCAACTAAGCAAGTTTTAGCATGGCGAGATACTTAACTAAACTACCATGTGGGTTTGGGTGGTGTTACATATGTATGGCGTCTGTTTTTCTCAATTTTGTCTTGCTCCTTCTGGCTATTGTATCCCTACAACGAGGTGAGTAAAAAAAAAAAAAAACACTTCCTTTCTTCGGGTCTTCATCGGTGAATTGTATCGGGTTGACGCAGGTTTACTATCCTGATATGATTTATTTTACAGGTGAATCCATACTTTGCACTCAATTTGTGTGAAGATCTCACCTCGATGTATTTTATTCTGAAGGTTCCTACTTCGTGTGAAATTTAACTAGCAAGCTGACGAACAGAAAGCAATGACTCGTTGCCAAATGTGTTGACTCCCCACGATACAATCATATTGCAATTAATAATTTCATTGTCATCCGTAGGTTTAATAAAATTAGTATAAGAATGGAATGTCACTTACATTAATATACAGTATATATGTGAGTAAAGGCCGGTGAGCAAATACTTTTGACATCCAAGCCCAAATTGGAACTTTGTACCCATTTGAAAGGAAAGAAACCATCATTTTTAATTTAATATACATCGAATTATTTGGTCCATTAATTAATTAATGGCAACAGGTAGCTACGCAGCTTTATAGTGCCGTACATTTATTGGAAGAGCCGTTAATTGTTGTGTCTGTCACTATATGCTGCTCGTATAGATTGGTGAGCAAAAATAGATTTGTCTGTGGAAATGATCTCAGGTTCCCCACATGCTTCTGCTTTTCCCTCTCCAAACACATTTTGCTAAATGTGTTTAGCATCCTATTTGGCTATACTTCCATGAGGTTTGCTTGGCAAAAACACAACAGTTGTTTATCACCAAAATAACAGCAGTGAAGTATTGTGGCGGCAGCATCATGCTTTGGGGCTGTTGTCCTGTTTTGCTGGAAATAGATAATTGAACGAGGGAGTGGGAATTTTGCACAATTCAAAATGGCTGGCTCCTGATTGCAACAAAAAAACTTTCAGGCTTCTGCTAGAAAGAATATAATAATGTCAAGAAAAGCCTTATAGAAAAACTAAATTTGGGATTAATGGATGGGTGTTAGGTGAAAATCCTTTGTAATGGTGATTTGTTTAGTGCTGTCAGACCGGCTGACGACCATTCAAGGGTATATCCCGATTTATTCCCAGTCAGTTGAGATTGACTCCAGCCCACTCACGAGTGAGTGAGAGGAAAATATAGACGATAGATGGATATTTATGAGCACTCAAGCAAAAATAATGTGGCCAAGCAGAGTCAGAGTGTAGGCTAGAAGGGATTCAAGCTTTGATCTGATCCGCGAGCACAGTACACTGGGGAGATCATCGACCGCATTTTAAAAAGCTGCCTCGTTGCTGATGCTACTCTGAAAGGTCTGGTAAAGTGAGCTATCGTAATGGATGGAATCTGGACGATGCTTTTACTCATGAATCTAAATTATGCCCGTTAAAGCTGCAGTCCTGAGATTATATTTAAAACAGAGCATGAAGACTGACTATTTATTTTTGCTCCAATTTTAGGGGGCAGTTAAATCATAATATTTGAGAATTAGATTAAGTCATATAAATATTCTAGGGGGAAAAAATTCTGATAAAGACCTCATATCTTTACCGGACTAAATCACAGTAGCAATTGCAGTATTAATTGTGAATAGGGACAAACTAAATCGTATTAAGATACTATGAGACTAAAGCTGCAATTCAACAGAAATAAAGTCTTAATTCCAATAATGAATGTGGATTTTGTTCCAGAATGATGTTGGAATTTTATGATTTAAAAAATAAATTATCACTGGTGTAACTGGAGTCGTGGCTGTACTCTGCATACAATATGAAGGCATCACTAATTTATAATAATGCAGTACGATTTTATATTTATTTTTTTATTTTACCATTATTATTATTATTATTTTCTATTGTGCTCAACAAAGGAATTTTAGGATCACACGAAATATTATTAATAATATAAAGAATACAGGAAGGACTAAAGGGGTGAAAAAAAAAACGATTTACAGTTTTTTTTTTTTTTATTTTGCGATTGGAGAAAAAAAGCGTAGTTGCGATAAGTTTGACATTTTATGAGAATAGTTGCAATTTGACAAAGCTTTTTTATTTTCGCTGTAGAAAGTGGAATACTGATTACGTTTACTACAACAATAAAGGCAAACACTTTCGGTCAACGTCGTAATTACGAGAACAAACACTGTATAGCAACGTTAAAAAATGAATTGTTGCTTTAGACTGCTGCATTAACATGATGCTAACTACTGTTTACATTTTTTTTTTTGTTGTTGTTGAACTCGTGTAACAATGTTGAGGAGTCAGTCGGTGTATAAACAATGTGTGCCAAGGTTGTATTGAATAACATGTAAGGCTTTCTTTTGATGCAACGTCTGTGTCTGTGTGTCTAGATGTGCCCTTTGGCTTTGCCTCCTACTATGGAAACCACATGGTGCTGCAGAAGTCTCCCGAGAGAGCCATTCTCTGGGGTTATGGCAGGCCTGACGGCGCCCAGGTCACAGTCTACTTGTCAGGACCAATGAAATACAACAGCTCGCCAGTCAGTGTGGAGAAAGGTAAATGTAGCATGATGCTGTCGAGTGGGAGGCTTCATAAAATTTCAAACCTCCACAAGGCTGTGTTTACAAAACCAAAACAAAAAAAAAAAAGGTGGTCAAACTGGACAAACCTGATCCTGACAAAGCAGTGTGCAAGTCACTTGAAACTAATGGTGACAACAAAGTCCAGTGGATCCGCGTAAACATCTGGTTCGGCTCGGGCGGATTCTTCTAATTGCTGATTTTATTCTGAAGAGAGAAATGCGGAAGTCTGTGCGGAGCAGTGCGCAGCCGTTTAAGAGCAAAAAATAAATACCTTCAGTTGAGTTTAATGAGCTTAGGGAACAAGTGCCATAAATCCAGCCATCTCTGCATTGCGACCCCCGTCTTGCTGTTGTTTGCTTAGAAAACCGAATCCCACCATCGCTGACAACAGACCGGACAGCTAGTCCGGCAAAGGAGCCACATCCCCAACAAACTTATTTCCGAAGGCTACATCGCTCCTCTGCAAATTTGCCTCGTGTCAAAATGAGAGACGGTTCTGAGACGCTACTTTGTAACTATCTGCATTCAACATTTTTATTTTACTACTTTTTTTTTTAGCTCAACCTCATTTTTTTCTGGGAAAATGCTTTTATGGTGGTATATTCTCATTTATTGAAAAAAATAAATGTAATTTCAATACGTTTAAAATGGTCATCAATTAGTCCCTCATTTTGGCTATTCCTGGTACCTATCCCCGCAAATAGCAGCGGTCCACTGTATTACATATGTACTATTACATTGTATTACTTAGTAATAATACAAGCATCATACATGTTCCCTCCACGAAATCACGGCGTATATTTCCAGCCCTAGTGATGTCGCGGATTTATCATCTTTCCCAACTGAAATGAATGGAAATAACTTCCCCAAATAAAACCACCCAAAAATGTGCTGTCATTTTAAAAAGGAAACTGACTCCAGATTAACACAGAACCAGCTTCACACTGTATCTCCAGCAATGAAATAATAACGGAAACACATTACAGTCTACTGTGACACGTGCAGGCATCTGGAGAGTCATCCTGGACCCCATAGATGCAAGTGGTCCCTACAACGTGACCGCAACGCTTCAGAACAGTTCGGCCACTCTGACGGATGTGCTGTTCGGCGACGTTTGGCTTTGTGGTGGTCAGAGCAACATGTACTTTAAAACATCTCAGGTCAGCGAGAAGCATCGAAAATTCAGACATGACTGACTGGTTGACAGATTTAGAAAATGTATTGTACACAAAGGGTTTTTAGTTTATGTTGAAACGCGCGGAAGTCGATCGCTATGCTAAGCTAACGTAACGGTCTTGAAGTTGTAGAACTAGGCCATGCGGATGACTTCTGGCTATATGTCTTTTTATCCGTTCATGTTATTGTCAAAGTTTGTTGTGTGCTGCCATCTAGCGGTCAAGAATGCCATTCCACATAATTATTTAGAACAGAATAAATTAACTTTGCAAAGAAATTAGCGGTGAACCTGAAACCTGTAATAGTGGGGATTTACTGTAAATTGTATGAAATAAAATTTTAGGGTATAACTATACTTCGTTTATAAGTATATTGCAAATTAAAAACTGCTTAAGCGATTCTTCCACCAGGTGCCATTTGTAACCACAAAATGATGAATCATCGTCTTTTTTTTTAAATGGCATTCTTTTAAAACCCATTGCAGATTTTCAATGCATCCGAGGAACTCGCTCTCGCTTCCAACTATCCTGACGTGAGGGCTTTTATGGTTGCCTTGAAAACGAGTGACAAAGAGCAGACTAATCTGAAAGGGGTGACGCTTCCGTGGTCTGTCCCTAACGCAGGTAATCAAGTGCTTTGGTTGTCCACATTGCGGTCCAAAGACTGTGTTTGAAAGAGAAGTGTTATTTCCAGATACTCTGTCGGAGTTCTCTGCAGTGTGTTGGCTCTTTGGACGTTACATGTACGAGAACCTGAAGTACCCGATAGGACTGGTGGAGTCCTGTTGGGGGGGCACGCCCGTTGAAGCCTGGTCGTCGTCAAGAGCGCTTCAGCAATGTGGACTGTACAACCATAGGTAGTTATTCAAAGAAAGTTCATCAACAAACACCCTCCACCCTTTGACATATCGTTGTCAGTTGGCAGCATAATAGACGCTGGGGACCACAAATTGAATTTGTCTTCCGTTCGCAAACTGAAAACTCGGTCCTGTGGAATGCGATGATCCACCCACTGCTCAACATGACAATCAAAGGAGCTCTCTGGTATCAAGGTATCGTGCACAGTCACAACCTATTCACTAGATCGAAACACACTAAGTGCATTGAGAGATGTCTCACTTTTTTTTTAGGTGAAGAAAATACAAATTATCATCAAAACAAGTACAACTGTTCTTTCCCTGCCATGATTGATGACTGGAGGATGGCATTTCACCTGGGCTCAGGTGGGCAGACTGCTAAGGACTTTCCCTTTGGATTCGTCCAGGTATATTTGTGAACAATGTTGCATTTAGGGCAAGTGCAACGATTAATCGGTTAAGGACCTTGCGTCAGTATGTCCAAATCCTTGGAATGTTAGCCCCTCAACAGTAAATATTCTCAGATTTCCGCATTCCATGAGAGCAGACTGGTTATCTTTGTTCCAAATAAAAATAAAAGGTGTGCAAACATCTGCTTTTAGTTTGGAAAACAATGATCAACATTTTTGCCTGTTTTCTGACGTGTTGCAGGCAAAAATAGGAACAGAATAATTGTTTGTGCAATTTCTGCACTGTCGGTTTGAAATAATGTAATGTTTTTGAATAAAGGCATGGAAATTAAAACAAGTTTTTTTTTTATCCGATTCATCGCCAAAATAATCAGCACATTAATCGATTATCAAAACACTCGCTAATTATAGCCCTATTATTTTTAAATATATTTACAGTAGCAGCCTTTCATTTTTTTCTTTGGCCAGCTGCACCATTGCCATCTTTCCAAGTGCCTTTTAGACAGTAATCGACTTCTCCTGATGCAGCTGTCCACCAACATAAAAGGCTCCACGGATGACGGCTTTCCAAACATCCGCTGGCACCAGACAGCTGACAGAGGCTTTGTTCCCAACTCTCGTCTGCGACGGACGTTCATGGCGGTGGCTTTAGATTTACCGGATGAGACCTCACCCTATGGCACGTAAGAAAACAGAATGGGTGTATACTTTTAAGTGACTCACTCAAATTGTGAACGAAAAGCATGACAATTAATCAATAACTGATCGATTATCAAATTAATCTATGATTATTTTTGAGAAGTGTGTAATCAGTTAGGTTTAAATTTAAAATGGTCCTAATCTTTGGAATTTCAGCCCCTCAAATATTGCGCTATATTGGCTGTACATCTGTAGCACGTCTCGGAACAAAACATCGTGTTGAAGTTACCACTGGGCCTTGCAAACCAACACTGCTGGAGTGTGGCGCTTGTGGGCGGTTGTGAGAAATGTTTCGAAAAAAAAAAAGATGTCTCCATTTAGATCGGATTCAAGAATCAAAGAAAGCTGTTGGAACAGTCTTTGAATTAAATATACTTCATATTGGGTGATTTTGCATCAATTCCAAGATATTATTCAAGTAAATATCTGTTACAAGCTTTGGAAAAAATTGTAGTTAAAAAATTTGATTAATCGTGATTAATCATGGAATTTTTTGTGATTAATTAGTTAAAAAAATTAATCACTTAACAGCACTATATATATATATATGTTTATTTTCACTTTTTGAATCGTCTTACTAAAATAAATGGAGTTACATGACGGCACATGGAAAGCGCTTCTTTCAAGATCGAGCTGTTGTTAAATGCCCTCTATAAATAAAATTGTATTGTATTGTATTTTCAACACAAATCAAATATTGATAAAAATGTTCACTGTACATCCAAACGTTAACCAGCTACAACATTAGGTATACCTGCACAAGTGAACTGTGCAAACACTTCATGTTTCAAAGCACAGTATGTCTGTAGTATGGTTTCACATGACATCTTGGAACCTAAAACTGGTATTTGGCCCCACCAACTTGTCTCCTTCATGGGTGATGTGACATAAAACTGTGTGTATTTGCAGCATCCACCCTCGTGACAAGCAAGACGTAGCATACAGACTGACACTTGGAGCACGAGCGGTGGCTTACAATGAGAGGGATGTGGCCTTCCTTGGACCTTTCCCTAAACAAATCCTGTCCACTCGTATGTATGTCAACATCACCTACAACCAAGCTGTCACTGTCAAGTCGTCTAAAGACATCTTTGAGGTAATAAACATTGACGTTGGGAGGCTTAGACTGACCTTGCTGCTTGTTAAACCTGTAACGGCCTAAAGCAGAGGAATCCTAACTCGGGTACCGTGGCACACTAATGTGCCTTTCCGGATTATCTGGGTGCCGTGGCAAATTATGCTTATAATTTGTTGGGAAAATTATGTATTAATTTCAAATATATCTTTCGTCAACCATCTATGCCAGTGACATATATTTACAATTAAATCATCTTCTTCTTTTGGGGATTTATCAAGAAAACGGCAAGTTAGCAAACATTTAAATAAACTAATGAACTTGATTTTATTGTCATTATATTTGTCTTAAATTAAATATGAACAAGAAACTAAAGAAACAAGGGTATTTTAATCAGTGTATATCCCAAAATAGTATTTTTCTTAACTGGTAACAATGCGCTAAACAAGTGTCTTTTTTTTTCTCCGCAAGATCTGCTGCTCACAGTCACAAGTTCCATGTGGGCCCAAATCCCTCTGGATTCCGGCACCCATCATCCAGTGGACTCCCAACACCATCCAGATAGCAGCCGGTACCTGCAAAGCCACTTGGGAAGTAGCAGCTCTGCGATACGCGTGGAAAGACTGGCCGTGTGATTTTAAAGCGTGTCCTGTTTACGGCGCAAACACTACATTACCTGCGCCCCCTTTTTTTCTCAATCACTATCGCGCTCATGACACTGGCGTCACAATGGGTCATGACAATCCTTAATAGTTGCTGACGTGTACTATACTTGGTGTGTGCATATATATATATATATATATATATATATAATAATTGCTATTATCCAAGAATGTACTTGTGCCTTATGTTTTTATTGTAAATGAACATTTGAACATGCAAATCACTGTTACTCGTTTACAGAATATGAACAAATACAAATATGTCCACTTGAGCATGTCGATTGTATGTGGTTACTTGCTACTATTTGGAAAAATATAGTAAACAACTGTCGCCGTTTTGAGCCTAAATAGCGAACAATAAGTGTGTAATAGACAGATCATGAGATGTTTTCTGCATTTGCTGTCCTCGTCTTGTCAATTATGACCTCCGAGGCGTTTTGGGCGCAGAAACGTCAGGAGCTAAAGTAGGAAGTCGATGGCTTCACTGATGTGGCGGGCAGTGTCTGTGCTAAAATAAAGAGACATGATGACGAAATGTTAAAAGTGTTTGAGAACGATTTAGACTCTATATTCCATTCTTTCCTGAGATCAAGTCAAAGTGTATTTCTATTAATAGTTTGCTCTATTAACGCCATTAATCTATTAATGTCATCACTTGCATTCCAAGATGAAAAGTCTGTTTTTGATTAACAGCAAAAATTTCAACCTCCAGTGTGACTCATTAAGCATTTTTTTGGCTGGTTCGATTTACACTCCGGAGTGACTTGTAATCCGGAAAATACGGTAATTGTTTAATGGAGCCTTATTGTCCAAACCTGAAAAGACGTTTATTTTAAAATCAGCATTTGGCAACCAAACCTGAGATTTGCTCCGGCTTGTCGCTAAAGCGTCGGTGTCGCTGATAGGCCTCAAAGTTGATGGAGGCGTCATCCTCCGACAGGCTGTGAGGATTCTGGCCATCGCCCGGGCGACAGACTTCGAAACGTATCCATCGGTAGCTGCAAGGACATAGGAGACAGCAAAACTGAAAGCATATACAATATGCAAGCCACGTGTGAGAGAGTACAGAACATTCTTAGCGAAAAAAACAAAACAAAAAAATATAGGTCCCATACTTGTTACACTTGCGTGCTCCGGGGCAACTCTGGATGAGATTCTGGACGGTGGGATGAGAGAAGCCAAAGAAGTCTGCTCCGGATGGCACAAGTGGGGCAACAACCTTGGAACTGGGAGGGAAAAAAATGTCAAAGCCCATTTGGAGTATAACTAAAATGCATAGAAAGCCAAATAAACCAATCAGTTTGACATCAATCACAGGAAAATTGTGTGAGACTTCAGTTCAGAGAGCATCTAAAGCAAGTCCACTGGTATTTTGTCGGTTCTCGGGTCTGTTGAGCGAGTTTAATACCTGACAGACGCGATGGCTTTGAGCAAGTTGGAGTGGCACGTGAGGGCAGAGGACGCCACGATGGCATTTTGGGGATCGTCTTCAGGTACAATCTCAAACTGAGCCAAAACAGAGCGAAGAAAATGATCGGGTTTAAATTCAGCTTACTTGTTGACCTTCAGAACATATCAGTGTGCCAGACTTATTTAGGATATGCGCATATTTTTTTTGTTAAACCGGGAAGCATGTTTACGAAATGTGTGAGTATGCCGGAGTAACTGAAAATTGGGCAAAAAATAAAAAATGAATGTGATTACCTGTGGTCCACTTCCTCCATCTTTGATTTGGCAGGTGTAGAGGCATTGCAGCTCGGGATTTTTCATGCTGGCAAAGATCCGCGTGCTGCAGAAGCCCACCGGGTAGATGGCACATTCGTCATGGAAAAACATTCTGTCCGTGATGATCTGCGGAGAAGTCGGCGAAGGTTTACTCGTGCTGACACGCCGGCGCAGTGTCTCGTGTGATTTCACTGACCTCGCCCAAGCTGTACAACGTTAAACCTCCCAGCACGATGGGGAAGACAGGACGGCCGCAAGAGTCAAGCGGGATGGGTTGCACCAGCTTTCGGGAACCATCGGCCAGCTTTCTCTTCTTTGTCATCTTCTTTGGAACTAAAAATAATTTCACTATTTATCATACTACACAACTTTTTGACAACGATGCAGCCCCGCTGAAGCACTCACGCTCGTCCTTTCCGTTCTCTCTGCCTCGCTCTTTCCGTTCCTTCTTGGGTTTTTTAAGCTGCCCCTCGTCCACTGCTGACCCCACAGACGTGAGGATGTGCGTCCCGCACAGTGCGGGTGGTCCTGCGGGGCCGCAGCTCGTCGTGGCAGGCGGCACAGTGGGATGAGTGGTCGAGCTGGGCGTGGGCAGGAAGTCACCCTCCGACAGAGACTGGTAGTGCAACAGCAGCAATCTGGACATTTGGAAAAGTTGCTCTTCGGATTCCATGAGAACAATTTTAAAGATGGCGATAGATCTAGACGAGTACTATTATCCATTGAAACAATAATAAATGTCAAAATAAAATATGAATTTATTAGATAAGATGAATCAATAGATATGTCTGTGTATTAACTTACTGGCGTTCTTCCTTTGCTCTTAAAAACTTCTCTTCTAAATGAGCAACTTCGTCATGCAAAGCTGCATTTTCCTGAAGGTAGATGACAAATGTCACAAACAAGAAAAGGTTCTTCACATTGGAACCTCAGTTAAAAGATGACATTTTCAATGAAATTGCAGGAAAAAAATATTGTGTGTTACATCTGCTATGTTGGGCCTGCTATTCTAATTTTAATTAAGGCAAAATTAGCGGATGACAGCCAGCCACTTTGGAAAGTTAGTACAGAACACCAACTCACTGTGAGACAGTTTAGTCTGTTTGGCAGCATCGCTCGGTATGAGCATTTTACTATAAACAGTGGTTAACTTCTTATTACACTTGTAAGTCAAGCAATTAAAGCAATTGTCTTGAAGACTTTGTTTACTCACAAATATCATGGCACGCGCTGCTTTGCGTAGTCGAAGGTACTTCAGCCGGTACTTTTCGTTCATTTTTTTCCGTGCTCCCCTCCTCATCTTGGCTTTGCCCTCTGAGGAGATGCCAGCGGACGGAAAGGGAGCGGCAGCGCTGGCGCCCCCGGATCCCGAAGCCGAGACGGCGTTCTGCTGCGGTGTGCCGAGGAAGACCTGAGAGGTGAAGGCCTTCAGAGCCTGCTGTCGCTCGGCATCTGTCTGAAAGGGGAATTTAATAAACACCAGGAGCCTCTCGCGGTGACAACACCCAAAAGGATGGATTTAAAAAAAAAATTTTTTTTTAAAAACGAAAATGCAAATGGTTAAATAAAGGATGCCATGTGCAAACACAAAAAGAACGTGAATTTATTTCGACTGGGGACCAAAGCTGCAAGTATACTTCAATGTTCCCAAAATCCCACTACAAACTAGAACGGATGGGATTTAACTGCAGAACAATGTGACTCAACGCATTGGAATCATTAAATTATTGCAATATTTTATAACATTTGAACGCAGTGTGAGTATTGCATTACTGCCCCCGTTCAACTCACCAGCAATGCAAAGACTCCATTTCTGTTTTCAATCCTCTTGAATCTCCTGCTGCCTTTTTGTGTCTGAAACAGAACGTGAGACTGAGGCAGACACATCCAGGCTGGAGGAGCCACATCAGGCGTTCAGTCGATTAATAACTCGCGTGTGCAGCTCAACACAAGGTTGCCTGCACCTTCATATCTGCCCCAGTTCAGATGACTACGGTGATGTGAAAGGATGCGATACCAAATGAACTCAAAATGAAAAATGTGTAGCATCAACTGAACAGAAAGGGTGAATGTACATGCGCTATGTGTAAAGTCCAGCTCACCTCACGATACATGACAGCTTCCAGACTTGACTTTGCACTGTAAACATAACAAAGTGAAAATGCGCAATTTATACAACAACATTAACCTTAATTCAATTTAGTCGTTTATTGCTTCTTATGAAGCAATAACACAAGGAAGCAACTGTCGCAAACTAGCATGCTGGTAAAACAAAATTTAGTAAATACTTGGACTGGACAAGCCCCCGGTCGATGATTCTCTGCTTAATCTCCTTTATGTGCATGGGATGTCCTGCTTCCTCCAAAACAATCTAAGTGTAATATGCAAAATAGAGAAATAATTAAAATGCGTTAATCTTAGTCTGTTAACCGCAGTAAAAATGTTCAGATGGAAAAGCACAAACCTGAGCTGCATCAAGCCAGGTGAGGTTTGGCTTCTCAGTAATTTCACTGGGTGGTTCACTTGATAAAAAAAAAAAAAAACAAACAAACAAAAAAAAACTGTTGTGAGACCAAAATTTCTGCCTGTAGATAACACAATTTTTTGATCACGTGAGATGTTTCTAACATGTTTCCCCGCTCCTGAAGCTGATCATGATGAATCATTCCTATGTTTGATGTAGTGCATCACTGTGGGATTACTGTATTCTACCGTTCAATATAGAAAAGATGCTGGCATATCTCTGTCCTCTTTAGGGTTACGTGTGAGCTGGAGACCATCCATCCCAGTTGACTAACCACGAGAAACGCTCAAAACAAATGTTGTCAAAGAAGAACATTCACGTGTACCTAATGGTTTTGCCCGTGGGCCTTTATCAACAAGCAATGGTGCGAGAGGCATCATGTCCCCTTTATCACAATGACAACAAACCTCTCTATGGTGTCAGCCGTCCCAGACAGACCAGCAATGCTATCCAGGGAAGGGAATAGTGAATAGTTTCCCTGCCCGTCAGCCTCCATCTCTGATTCAAATGTGTTGAGTGACTCCATCTTGTGAACAAGACAAGGTGACACATTAAAGTAATGTAAGTACAGTGTAGTAACAAAATCACATGGAAAAATATCCTTTTAGCTAAACATCACAAGAGAAACGAGGAAACTGTCGTTGGTTTTTAGGAAAAAATATCGACAGAAAATGACTCACCTTGTTAATAGAGGAAGTAAGAATTGAGTTTACTTTTGGACTGCACGTTCAGGATTGTTAGTGTTTAGTCCATTGTTTGCATGCGGCTAAGCTAAAGGCTAACGTTAGCAAGCAGCTGAGAGTAGCCAACTCTTTTACCAAAATCTGGTATGGCAAACGTCTGCGAGCGGAGTGGCAACCCGCAATTTATTCAAGCAAAAACAAAAAAAAAAATATGTGTGTAATTTGTTCCTCATAAGCCTTTGTTTTCTGTTTATCGATTGTTGTGAAGGAATGTGACAACATTTCCGCCTGCGTTCTTCTTCTACTTTCCAAATTAAACTGTTATAATAGACGTGAGAAGCACTACTGCCACCTCCAGGGTTACAACGTGAACTACATGTAGTTGTTTTCAGTATAAATCAATACGAACTTGACTCAGTGATGAAAATTGAAAGCTTTACTTCGGTCATTTAATTCAAATTAATTGTAGGGATTTGGGTTTAAAATTAAAATACCCACAGTCCCTTTACATCATCACATCCTCATCCTTATCATGACCATCAAGTGGCTGGGGGGGGACTATACATTCGTCAGAAATCCGTGTAGCCCCTCCAGCATTTTATTTGATTTTCTACAATATATTTATGAAAAAAAAAATCCCAGCCGCCTATGTATGGCCGGTCATGTACCCCTTTTGCCCCAGCCAAAGGGAGAGATCATTATTCGTCATAATTTTTAAGAATTATATTATAAAAGCAATTAATAAGACATAGTCAGATCTGTTCCATGTACTCTGTTTGTCTATAGCTGTCAGTGATCTATAGTGACAGGCTGAACCATTACATTTTCTTTCATTAGTTAGCAGAGGCTATATCAAAAATGAACACGGCTGTTGCCATTCATACACCAAAATAAATTGTGGCTGGTGTTCACTTCAACAAGGTGAGATTTTACACCGGGAATTTCTGAATAAACTGAGATGAGGTCATCGTTTCATACTTTCATTGATTAGTTATTTATTGGTTATTATAAATTATATAGGCGGCACTGGTTAGCACGATGGCCTCACAGTTCAGAGGTCGTGGGAACGATTCTGGCTCCGGCCTTCCTGTGTGGAGTATCCATATTTTCCCCGTGCATGTTTTCAGCACCTGAAGAAAACCCACGCAGGCACAGGGAGAACAAGGTCGGGGCTGGAATTGAACCCACACAGGCACAGTACAGCCTGAACTGGTCGTCATCCAGTCGCAGAGCACACAGAGAGACAGACAACCATACACATCGTCACTGAGCGGGAACCGATCCCACACTGGCCGCACACAAGTCAGGCGAGTTGACCACTTCACCATCAGCGAGTTGCATATTCATCGTTACGCAATCTGTCATCATCTCTGCAATCATCTTTTGTGGTCACTCATGCAGTGAACAATGCAGATTACAGGGATTTGTTACAGCAGGGCATAAAAATAACATGTTGACATCTGAAACGTTAATGATGTGTTGTACCATGTCACTTGTGTCTTGCTTCATCTGATTTCTTCTTGTTTGGATAAAACGTGTACCAGCACCAGGTCTCCAATTATAAAAATGCAGAATACTAAAGATGGAGTTCATGCACGCTTGCATCTTGTTACAACATTACTACACTGGAGGCGACATTTTGATTGATTACAAGTAATGTTTCCTGACTTTTGTGTGCTCAGATTTAACCTTTAAAAAAAACGTTAATTTTCAAGTTCATAAAATGAAAAAGGAGAATATGATTACTTCGAGAACTTGTAAAGTCACATTGTGATGCTGTTTCACGTAAGCAGAAACATTCAACAATAAAGAGATCATTTATTGTGCAATTTCCTAACAGCAAGAAAAAGAATTAGTAACAATTGAGCCAGCCATAGTTCAGTAGCACTCGCATCACTCTCCGATATGCCGGGGAGTATTCCATCTGTCTCGGGCCGGCTGAGAAATAAAGGTATCCTAAGAGAGAGAAGAAACCGTTTCATGCACCTTATATTTGGACAACATTCCATTTCGACAAAAAGTACTAATCATCTTTTACATGAGAAATAGCGTTACTCACCATAATTCTCAAAAACGGCATCAACTTTGGACCCGACGCCACGAAAGTCATTAGCAATGAATTTCGGGTATCCAAAATCCATTTGGTTTCTGGCTTCATCGTAGCTGTGGCAGATCAGAGAGACAGTATTAGAATGCCTTTTAAACAATAAACAGTGGTGTCAAAATGATCCAGATCTTGCAACCTAACAGCACAAGCGCTTTGTGGTCATCTACTTTCATCATTAATTGGCAGAAGCAGATGAAAGAAACACTTTAAATGGGAAATTATTTTAGAATATATGAGAAATATAAAGTGAGGCTTGACTCCGATGCCTCTAATACACCAATTAAGCTCAAATGTTGTGTGAAACTGGCTAATGTCCCTCTAGCAAGTTCTGGTTGGACCCCAGGTTCCTCCTGGCTGGACAGGAAGGATTCCCGGCACTGGACTTCTTATCTCATTCCATCCTTTTCCTTTTCTGACTCTGGGGGAGCAGGGTGTGACGTGTGATATGTGAGTCTGCATGTAAATGTCGGCGAATGAGGTGTGGTTGACAGCAGCTCCTGCACGAGTGTGCTCATTGTGTTTGTTGAATTGACAACTGTGACTCTCCTGTTCCATAGTGGAGGGTATTACAATGAGTGAAGGATGTATACTGTTCATAACATAGTAATAAACCACCTAATAAAAGTCAATTTGCCTATTATATACAAAATAATTTCTAATCAAAATCAAACATTGTACAGCTTAGGAAAGGATTGTGTTGAGCAACTTGCACTCACCTCCAATACTGTTTCTTCACGAAAAACAGTGTTTTTCTAGTTGTTGCCACATAGACGGCTGCATCCACCTTACTGACAGTAGAGGGCAGGCCCAGGGTAGTCAGCGACTTTGGATAGCCTGGTAGGAGTGTCTTGGCATAGGCCCTTATGCCCCAAAACTGATTACCTGGAGAGAAATAGTCGGTAGATGAGAATGTTGATTAACGCACTTACAATGTCACTAACGACACTTAGATGACCTTTACCTTCAAAGAGATAAACCGCATCTTTATTTGGGACCTCATATGCAGCATCAACAGTGTTGATCTGTGACCATTTTGTGCTCACTTTCGTGAAATGGATTCCTTGGAATCTGGAACTTTTCCTCCAGTAGTATCTTGGTGGTAGGATATAAAAATAATGATTGAAGTACCCCAGTCCTATATTAAGAGAAAAAAAAAAAAGCTACCCGTTTTTGAAGAAGTACAAGTCCCCCCTGATGGATGTGGCAGCATCAAACACCAAATCTCTGCTGCACTGCTCATCACGAGGGTTTGGAAGAGGATCTTCTGGATCTTCTGTTGGATCTTCTGGCTCTGGTTGAGGTGGTGGATTGGGTTTTGGCGCTTTTGTTGGCGCTTGAGTGCGGCTACCTAAAAGATGGAGAGCAATATAAACATCCATATAGAACACGCCTTGCCAGTACTGAACTCAACGTTACAGAAATGGATAATAATGATAAGAGATGTGATGACACACTGTTGCCCTTGCTCCGAGGACGCATGGCTACATCCACCAGAGAAACCACAATGCTTCAGTGATTGTACAATACGTCATAAGGTTGGACTGGAGCAAAAGAGATCATTAATTCATACACTACCAGCCCAAGAAAAAATGAATGTACTTTTTGGCTTCTATATCCGTCAATGGCAGTGAATGTTAATAAGCAACATGAGATTAACTTGAGCTCACCATAGAGCGCTTGGACCCCTTGCCTGTCATCATCTGGCAGCCTGTAGCCGTTTGTGTTGACATACTTGTAAGTAGGGAACATCAATGCACGCCTGTCTCTGGAATGGTCCAGTCCCAACGCATGGCCGAACTCGTGTGCGGCCACCAGCAACAGATTCACACCTGAATCAGCGAGGACAAATGTAAGGTGAAAAGAGTTAGCTTAGTCGAAGGCACCCGATGACCCAGTTCTGCCCTCGGTGAAGTAGAACCTCTTTGAGTTAGCGTCCATTGTTCATCATCATCAAAGTGTGTGTCCCCTCCCTGTTGCCTTCCAGGTGAGTTTGCGTGAGCCAAGACTCCACCCGCTCCGTCAAAAGGATAAAAGTCGCCGTGATCTACAGAAAAACAGAAAGGATTTCAAAAGCACTTGTCAATGTGTGTAGGTACTAGTGATGGGAAAATGAAGCTTCAAATTTGCTTCTTGAACCATTTGTTGTATTTTGGAGTCCTGTAGAGATGACACTGTCGGTTTAAATAAAGGGTTTAAAAATGGCAAGTCAGTGTGCTTTCAGCCTAATGCTGAACAGAGAGTGCCATCTGCTGGAGTCCAAAAATATTACAACTGTTTCATAAAGCAGATTTGAAGCTTCATTTACTCATCACGAGTAGGTACACCTTCATCCATCTGGACTTACATCCACCCTTAAAGAGGATCATGATGTCCGCAGTGCCGCTGTAGATCTGCTTGAAGTCGAGCGGGACGACGTCACTGTAGAGCTGGAAGGCTTGACCAATGGTCGCATCCACCTGTCGCTGGCTCAGATCTGGAGTGTACTGCGTGATCCTGTTTGAATCACACATATTCACACCTCAACAAATAGAGATTTGGGGGAGCCAAGAACAACACACCACTATTCCACTTTGCTACAAATACAACATCTGCTTTGTCTGAATATTAGCCATCATTCCACTTTACCTGTAAGTTATTAGCCTCTTGTTCCATCTGGGTTTCCCAGCAAAATGTCCATATCGGCTGAGGTCCGACACGCCACACCTGGGAGCTTTCATGACCTCCACCGTCTCCTTGTTCAAGACCCCCGTCACCTGTTAGCCAATGTTCATGAATGATAGGCAAATGACTTATTTACTAAATGTTTTATGCCCCAGTGAAACAACTTTTCACTAATGAGTCCATCATGGTTTTTACCTCCAAGCCGAAGAAAGCCTGCATGGATTCCAGATCCTCGCTAAAGTTGCTTCTAACAAGGCTTCTCCTTGTAGAATTTCTGGTCCCGACGTCGTTATAAAACCGGGAGATATATTCCTAATGCAAAGCAAGACACAGCTCAGGCATTTAAATATTAACCTTTGCTTTTGCTTAGTCTTCTTTGCGAAACATATTCCATGAAAAAGACCAAACTCAACAAGGAGTGTTAAGAGAAAACGAAGAGACATTGGAAGTTACATGATGTCATCGAACTCACCTTCACAGTAGAAAACTCGAGCCTCCCAGACGTGGTGCTTGTGGTATTTTAATGGCGACTAACTTCTTTTTGCATTGATATAATTAAATAAATCAAACACTATTTAACACAATAAATTCTGTTAAATGTGTGCGCGTGTGTTTTGGATTCTAAAGTAAAAAAATAAATAAATGAATCAAACACAATTAAGAACGTCAAGAAGTGATACATGGTTAATGTGAATCAAGAAACTCTGTGGTTCGACATATAATTATAAAAAGTGGTCAATTTATCTTTGAGACCCCTAAGAAGCTGCAACCAAAGAAATGATTTTTAATCCCATCATGTTGTTTTACCAACTTTGACATAATTTGTTCTGGGACAATGCCTCCATTGTTCAAAATGAGAAATTCCACTGTAATTAATCCTGTGGAAGAAATTAAGGACAGAGGAATTTTTTACAACACATTAAGACCCTGTCTTTATCTGCATATTTTAGTAGCTTCTCATTTAGGGAGTTTATACCTCCATCGTTGCATTTTACCTCAGCCATGTCGTTTTCCTCAGGTGAAATCGCCGGGGCGATAGTCGGTGCGGCATGGCTCGTTTCCAAAAAACCCACAAGCAACAGCATCCATAAAGCAGCTCGCAGCATCATGCTTCTCCTTTTCACACTCTGCTTTCCACTAAAACCCCGAGAGTATGCAGTGTCCCCTTTAGAATTCTTGTCAATAATATTAAGACAAACACGCAGCACAGCGTTAGCATTGGAGCCCGTTCTGATTACTCAATAACAAAGAATCAATATTAATTGAGCAATACAGCTTTGCTAAACTGGGCTGGCACACATGTTTCACTCCATCCGTTCAATTAAATCAGTCATAAAAATATCTTGTGGTGAGTGCCAAGAGACTGTTGAAAAATTGGCAAGCTAGTAAATTTGACCGCTGCCATATTTTTGTTGTTTTCAGTGTTTGCTTCACCTTTATGATAACCTTTGACAAAGAAGAAACATAGTCGAGCCGCTTTGGTAAATAGACGAGGAGTGGAGTGCAGCATTACATTATGTTATTAGGACAACTGAAATCTGGAGGTTAGATGTTGGAAGTGAACGCTTAATGTATTTGATAAAGATGACAGTTTGTACACAGAAATGAGGTTGCAGAATTAAAACTGTCACATAAAAGCATTGCCAATTGTTCCTCATGTGCAGCCATTTTGTCGGATGGAGCCGCACGACTTTAATGCCAAAGTTCTGTCAGCATTCTGCAAGATCTCCAGCACGTCATAACATTTTGGAGATGCGAAAAAAAGAACAGCAACATACCGCAAGACATGTCAACTCAGCCAGCCTGAATTGCAACATTGCGTGTTTTAGGTTGTAATTAGGACCCAACTACAGTACGTGGTTTTGCTTTTGGAATATTCTGCCATGTCATGCTGGTAAGATTCTTGCATCGTGCTCAATCATTGGCATACCAGCTAAATATGTTCAGCCATGAAAAGGGATGTTGGGCAATTTAGAAGATCTAACTGAAAATCTGTATGGGCAACCCATTGAAGTGAGGAATATGTTACTCCCCCCTCAACCAGACACATTCTCAGGTTTAAATAGCAATCCTTTATTTTTACAAACTGCAACTGTAAAGTAACGCAGAGTGTTTCGAATCTGATCCGAAGAATCTAATGTCATTGCTGAGCATCAACAGCCAAGCCAGGAATTTGCCCTCTCTACTCCAGCAACGTGCTTGTTGGTGTAGTCGTACTTGTAGACTTGTGGTCCGATAAAGAAGTAGATGAATCCTAGGACGAAAAAAAAAATTACATCTTTAAGATGACAAAATTACTTATGTGAGTTTTTTAGCAGATGATCATACAGACAATGATTGCATATTTTTCTTTCTATTGAATGTTTGATATTTATTGCAGATTTCTGGGTTGTACAATATTAACAAGCATAAATTCAATTGAGGCACAGTTCCAATTCCTGCCAACTTTCTTTTAAGTCAGCTCCGAGGTAGACATTCAAACAGCCGAGCGGGGGTGTGCAGTTTACACAGTTTGCTCATTGGACTACGGGGCACAAAAGAGGGTGTACCACAAGTGACTGCCAATGAGTTACGTGAAGCGCACTTTTGCTGTTGAGGCCAACAACGGTGGAACCGGCAAAGTTAAACCGACGAGGTTAACGTTTACTGTGGGTGATAACGCTACGGCTTACCTTCTTTGTGAACAGCTGCGTTTATTGTGGAGTTGAGTCCAGGAAAGTCGTCGCTGATGTACTTTGGGTAACCGAAGTCCATGACTCTTCTGTTTTCATTGAAGCTGCATCAATAATTGAGAACGAATTATGAATTCTAAACCCGAGCTGAAACTCATAAAGTGCATTCGGAAAGCATTCACAGCGACTTTTTCCATCTTTTATGATGTTAGAGCCTTATTCCGAAATGGGTTACATTCATTTTTTTCAGATATTCTAAACCAGGCGTGGGCAAACTACGGCCCGGGGGCCAGATGCGGACCACTAAACGTTTTAATCCGCCCCGCCAAACTTGACAAAAATTAAATGAATAAACCTCTTTAATGTCTTATTTTCTAAATACTGTGGTTTTTCAAAGACGTATTTTGTTGTGGTGATTTTGTTCACTTTCATTTAAAATTAAATGGGTTTTTTTTTCTCCGATGAGGTGAGGTTACCAAAACACTCCATCCGTCTGCTCCTGGTCCGGCCCCTTGTGTCAAATTTTCAAGTCATTATCACGATTCACAAATGACGGCTAACAATGTTTATGAGTCACAGTCACACTTTACAAACCGAAACGCAATGGAACAGTGCTGCCCTCGACCAAAGTTGAACTGGTCACAAGTCCATATTTATTTTCTGAGGGACATCAAAGCTTTGGTTCTTGCTGTTTTACTTCATTTCTTCCTATTCTATTTCAGTTACACTCCATGTTGTTGTTTTTTTAATGAACCAGAAACTCTGTTAACCTTCCCTCCAAATAGATGACTGCAGAAATATCTTATTTAAATTCTACAAATAATGATGATGTCCATCTATACACAGCACACACCTTAATTAAAGTAAAAAAAACCTCAAATGAACAAAATACGCAGTCCAGTGTGTATGTCGTACCTCCAATAAATGTCATGCATGAAGAAGAGGGTGCGTCCTGTTTTGGCGATGTGCACTGCGGCATCAACATCTTGTACCCAGGGAGGAAAGCCAAAGTGGGACAAAGCTCTCGGCTTTCCTTTCACAACGGAGCCTTTCACTGCCCAGAACATTGATTCTGTCATAAAATATGAGATGCAATTTGTATAAAATGTGCAATAAAAACGTTCATTCTTGTAGTAAAAGCGAGTTACCATGAATGAGGTAAGCTGTAGATCTACGCGGCACCCAGAAAGCAGCATCAATGCTGGTTTCTATCTTCGGCATGAAATTGGTGATCGGACCTTCTTTGATATCGTCTGCCTTATTGTGTTTCATCCAAAGATATCTGGACGGGAACAATGTGCTCAATTTAAGGTTAATCGTAAAAAGTGACTTGAATAAATATCTACACACCTGTCTTTGAAAAAGATAGTAGCATCTCCGAGCATGGCAATGGCATTGAACGTCACATCAGGAGCGCATCTGTTTCGGATGATTCGAGGGAACAGTCTTGAAAGGGAGTCTGGGCGATCTTGGGATGGACCTGACACACACGAGCACATTTGAGAACCAGGATGGAAGATTAGAAATTCAATGTCATGAGTTTACCGTAAAGTGCGTTGATATTCGTGACATCCTCTCTGGATAGAAGACTGGGCTCTGAGTGATAGACCTTGTATTTGGGGTGCATTATAGATGCAGGATTCCTCGAGTGCTTTAGACCCAACACGTGGCCAACTTCATGCGCAGCCACCACTAACAGATTAAATCCTGCACAGAGAAGAACGGCATGGAATAACTACTTCTGTTCTAAGATAAAAGCAGCTATTGCCTTTTGAGGATTAAATGAGAAGAACCAACCAGATGTTCCTGTTGCCGTCCAGCGTTCGTCATCATCAAAGTGCATTTCTCCAGCGACGTCCTTTCCTGGACCAAAAGCATGAGCCAACGAGCCACTGGGTCCATCAAATGGATGCAAATCACCATGTTCTTGGTTATGCAACGCAGAACAAAGATATACAACAAGTAGGCAGTCGTCAAGAGAGTGCTCAGCGACTCGCTAACTAACACACTTTTTCCCAGCCTTCAAGCACTTTAGAAGGATTCTTCTGGGATCCTTCGCAGCTTTGTCACTTGTCATGTATTGACAACATTTCCTCTTGATGATTTCTTTGCTCTTGGGAATGAGGATAAAATCACACTTGAGCCAGGATGGGTGAATAAGGATATTGCTCAAGCACGGCAATATTCTTCGCCTCTACTGAATGAAGCAAATGTTGCAACATGTGTTTATACATGTTCTAGTTGATAGTCCGGCCACCTAAGATGAAGAAACCTCAAAGTATGTACTGCAATTTGAGTTATTAATTTTACTGATGGGAAAATGAAGCTTCAAATTTGCTTCATGAACCATTTGTTGTATCTTTTAGTCCTCTAGATGGCACTGTTGGTTAAAATAAGGGGTTTAAAAAAAATGGCAATTCATTGTGTTTTCATTCCAATGGTGAACAGAGAGTGCCATCAAGAGGAGATAAAAAAGCCCTCAGAAAAAACAAAAAGAAAAGAAAACTCCACCCATACACACAGTCGGTGGAGGAACGCGTAAGTTTAAAACCCGATGCAGGGTGACGTTCGAATTCGGCCAACTCAAGCATAAGTGAAAAATAAAGCAACACGTATTTTTGTTTGACAATCGTCTCTTTTCTAACCGTCCGACTATTTCTTGTTCATGGAGAATGACAGAAGATGTTAGAGATTAGACACAGAGGACTGCACCATTTGCATTCTGGGATAAGAGGAACATTTTCATCAAATGATGAAAAGAAAAATATTCCCTGCATTTGCCGAAAAATGTACTGGCTTCTTGCCTGGTATGTGTCAGCCCTCCAAAAAGTTTCACGGTAATCTGTTGAGTATTTCTGCCCAACAATCAAACACAATACCACTCACGCCACTTTTTCAGGCTCGGGCCTGGCAGAGGTAATAATACTCTTTTCGCTTGACGAGACAATCACTGCTTTCTGTTTGTCTCATCTAAAGTTCAGTCAGTGAACAACAAAAGTGTTATCCATGTTTGAACGCTCAAACAAAACCCACCCTGGGTGACAAACTCCACTTTGATGTCAGCATTCTGCGTGTGCGAGCGTGCAAATGTCAGACCGCTGGCTCTGGCCCAAACGCTGAGCGCGGACTTGAGCAGGGAGTCGACGGTGCTGCGAGGCATGTCTCTGGTGTACCTGCCGATGCTGAAACATGACAGAAATATTGATTGCATTGGCATCGTAACATTGTCTCGTCCCATACGAGTGAGCAACAGGTGATCTGGAGCCTATAGCAGCTGACACTGGACAAGGGGCGGGGCATAGCATTGACTGGTCGCCAGTCGCAGGTGACAAACAACACTTTCATACCGATATGGACAATTTAGAAGCAGAATTAAAATATTTGTTAACCAAGATGTTTCACAGACAAAATTTTCCATTTGAGAGTGTTAATATAGGCAGACTGTCATTTTTCCTCAAGTTGGTTGTGGTTGCCACCTTGTCACAGACAAAAGGAATAAAACTTCTGCTTTGTAATGAATCCTATTCATGCTAATGAAGAAGTTAAATTTTTGGTTAACGTGTTTTAAATCGATGATTTTTTTTATTGGTAATGAACTGGAATTGTATATGGTTCGTGTCACTGAATAGCTTTGCTTGTTCTTAATTTACATTAAAAAAAACAATTGCATTTTATATTACAGCCGCGGGTGGGACAATGGACGACTGATTAGCACGATGGCCTCGCAGTAGAGAGGTGCAGGGTGTGGATTCTTCTGTGGAATTTGCATGTTGTTCCCGTGCCTGCGTGGGTTTTCTCTGGATACTCCGGTTTCCTCACATATTCCAAAAACATGCATGGTAGGTTGATGGATCACTCTAAATCACGGGTGGGCAAACTTTTTGATTGGCGGGCCACAATGGGTCCTAAAATTTGACAGAGAGGCCGGACCAGGAGCAGATGGAGTGTTTTGGTAACCTCACCTCACCGGAGAAAAAAAAATGCATTTAACAAAAGCATTACAACAATACATAGGTCTTTGAAAAACCACAGTATTTCGAAAATAAAACATGAACAAGGTTTAGTCAATTCATTTTTTTCAAGTTCGGCGGGCCAGATTAAAACGTTTAAAGGGCCGCATGTGGCCCCTGGGCCGTAGTTTGCGCACGCCTGTAATTGTGTAAAGATTTTGAAAGTGAAATTATTGTCTGTATTCTCACCTGTACGTGATGACCTTCTTGTTCCATCGTGCCCCTTGGATATGACTGCTGTACACTTCAGAATCTGGAATGCCGCACCGAGGCCTCCTCATTTCCTGCAACGTGTGCCGTTCCAGCCTTCCTGTTGTGTTGAGCCCAAAGAACATCTGCATGTCTTTCAGTTTCGACGCAAACGAGAGGCCGCTTTGTTCCCAGCGTTCCACAGGATCCTCTCGCAGATCGTAGTAGTGCTTAAGGTATTCCTACAGTACGTGAGCATCAAAACATATTTTTACTCAAAGTGTCCATCTAATGTCGTGTACACTCACCCATGTCATTATATGAATTACATCAATATGTTTTTATTCCAACGTCGTAAGAAAGTGTTGCTGAATTTCTTTAGAGCTTCTCAAGCGCCATAAATTTCATTGTGGTATTCTCAAAAAAATACCACAGGTTATACTGGCCTGTAACTAAGCCACACAACAAAAACAAAAGCAGTTATGAGTTTTAACAATTGTTCTCTTCGGCCAGAACGGCATGAAAACAAGTAAATAGGTAAAGAATGAGCCAAAGTATGGATTTTTTTTCTTTTTTTCGAGAACTGTACGTACATACCTCTCCTGTGTCCCTTGATTTGCAACGTATTTCACAAAAACAATGGTTTTGCCATTGCCTAAAGAGACGCCATTTCACGCTAAATCTCATGCAGTCGTGTCACATGAATCTTTGCTCCACTTACTTTAGCCGTTTTCAAGTCATCATGTGCAGTAGGGGAAGGAGAGGCAGCTCCCTTCAGCATGGACGTGGGTGCCGCCAGGCCCCGGGCGACTATGAGTGAGAGTAAGAGACAGATGGAGAGCACCATAACGTTCGTTGGCGCACTCAGAGATGCCACTTGTGCTTAATGAGGCTTTTAAACTTTTCTCCGACTCGGTCAGCTGCAGATCTTACTTGCAACAAGGGAGGAGTTGGCGGGGCAAGAAGCCAATGAGAGCAAAAGCACCGCATTGAAACCATGTACTGCGTTACATCATGTCACTTTCGATTATGACATGGCTGTCAATACAAGAACATCAAATGTGAATCGTTATGGATGTCTGTGCGCCTGATGAGAAATTTTGACCTTTAATATGACACTGTATTTACTGTGTAATTGAAAAAGCAATGGAATCATGTTTACTACATATTTATTACTTTATATTTAATTTAACCATTTTCTGCAGAACATATTTTGTCAACTGGCCCCCACATGACAAAATCTAAATCTAAATCTTTCCAAATTCATTTCATTCACAACACAAATCCATAGCGGTTGTCAAAGGCAAAAGAAACAATGGTTAATATCAAGAAGAAATGAAAAGATCAAAATCAAGATAAAAAATAAAATAAAAATAGCAGTAGGAAAAAAATTAAAATAAAAAAAAAATTATAGTTTATTGAATTAAATTAGCAAAATAAAGAAACAAGAAAACAAGAAACTATATTATGGAGTTGTGAAAAAATACCAGTGTCCAGGAAAGTTTTCAGGCCAGATTCAAATAGAAAAATAGCGGATGGATATAATAAATCCATTTAAACATGGAATGGGTTTTGCATTTTAGTAGAAACAATTTTGTGTGAACGTGTACAAAAAAGGCCTTTTGTGGTATTATATGAAATGAAGAAAGTGTATTAGCTTCTGCAACATAACGGCCTGGATGACTCCCGCAGATTCAGGAGGTTCTACCAAAAAAGAAAAATCCAATTTTGAGAATATATCTATAAATATATAGTCTTAAGCTTATCTCACGAGAGAGATGACATTGTGGTGTGATTTTTTTTTTCCAGGCAGACTTGGACAGTGCCATCATAATTTGAGTCCACAATAAAGGTTGATGGGTTGTTGTGGGCCTTTATAGGACCATTAACATTCCTCTGCAGGGCAACTTGAGCCCTGCATTCTTTTAGGAGGAATTTTTGTCATTCTGGTTTCACGGTCGGGGCACAGAAGATGCAGTAAAGTCATGTTCAGCGTAAAAGTGGAATTTATTTTTACCGGCATGGCAGTCAACAAAAACAAAACCCACAGTTTCTAAAGTTAACATAACACAAGAATGCCACAGCTGTATAAAATGAGAAGAAGTTACCCACTGTAAATTTTGTCACGTACACATGCTTGGAATCGTTAATAATAGCAACAAAGACACTTATGGGAAAGTTGGATTGATAACACACATAATTTGCAGTCATTTAAAACAACCGTTTTTTCCGCCGCGGATGGATACATGAGTGCTTGCTGCAAATTTTGTATATGTATATATATATATATATATATATATATATATATATATATATATATATATATATATATATATATATTGATATATATATATATATATATATATATATATATATATATATTATTCTTCGTGTCCCTGCTTTGACTGGTAGGGATTGTTCAGTGTAATTGCATTCAAGTTATTAAATATTGTTCAATTTCAAATTTCACACTGGATTTAGTGGGAAATAATGCATGCATGTTGTAGTGGTTGATGTCTTTCACACAGTATGATGCAATTCTTTGTAAATATTTTCATTACCGAGTGTATGTGGCCTTTATATCAATAATGTAATATTAACACAGATGTTTTTTTTTTTTTTGGGCGCTAAGGTAGGGCCAGAAGATTGCAGCTTCAGCTTTGCATCACTGCTGCCCTCTTGTGGTGCGTTTTCAATTGGTTGTTGCATTTTGTTCTGTAGGTCATTTTATTCAACGTCCAGAAATGTAGAACTTGTCACCATGACGTCACACCTCCCTCCGAGTAACATTCGTGCCAATGGCACTTCTTGTAGGCAACCCTTACAAAAAGAGTATTTGAGAAAACAAAGTAAATTTCTTGAATGATGATTCAAAAGCAGTCTTTCGCAATTTTCGCTGAACAACTTTAAACAATAAAAGAGATGACTTCATAACTCCAAACACAACCACTTTTTGTAATTTATTTAATTATTTATTTATTTTCATCTGGAGACATCAGTTGTCAATTATTTCCTGCTACCCCAAATGATCAAACAGTGACTTGCAAAGCACCGTGGGTGCCTGATTGAAACGATTCGGGAATGTTGAAGCTTGACGCTCCTTCATAAATCAACGGATATATCTGGTATTGAGCTTTTTTTTGCCCTTTTTTTTTCTGTAAATTGGACAAACAGACTGTGTTTGCCTATAATCCAGAGAACTAAAGAGACAGCAGAGCATTAACAGCTGGGCGTTTTCGGGTGTTGACAACGGCGAGGGGTTAAGTGAAGGATGTACAAAATGGTAATCATGGGTTCATGTATACAGCAGCACTGTAGTCACCGTTTTAGAAAAAGCTGAGGCTAAGCGGAAATTTGAGGAGCTCGGCACATTTTGGAAACAGGCATGCAGAAAATAAAAAATTCCAAAATATGCAGACAAGAAGTGACACACTATAAAAACAGAACTCGTACTTTGCAGACCTCAGCAACCAGTAAGCTTACAAAGTTTACAAATAAATAAACATGTAACATTACTGTACTAATGTTTTACTTTTCAACCTATATTCAATTGAATACATTAAAATATGTCACGTTCAAACTGATGACGTAATTGTTTTTTTTTTTATTTGGAACATTCCACGGGTGATGGGTTTAATTGGAAGCAGGTGTGGGTATACAAGGTGCTCAAGTGTGAGTAGTTCATACGTATTTGTAAATGTCAAAATGCCAAAGATATTATTTATGGACTATTAATTTTTTTTTTGTAAATTGTAAAAAGTGCAATGATGTGGTCATCTAGACTGTTAATACTTTGAGTGAACTGAACACAAAACATTCTAATACTAGCTAAGTAGCATTAATAATTTAATAGTCACGGACCCTCCAATTTGCAATTGTTTTTTTTGTTGTTTGTTTTTTTACTGAATGTGCAAAAAAAAAAAAAACAGTGTGGGGCAGGAATGTCATCCAAGGTTGCAGAAAAAAGGTCACACACACGCGCACGCACACACAGAACATGTGTGTGTTTGTCAGGCACCATTTTAAAATACCATCCAAATTCCCCTTGACAGCCAACTTCCCCGCAATGAGTCACACAGTCCAAGCAGCGATGTTGCTCCAAAATTTGAAACCAAAGTGTGGACACAGGATGCAGATGGAATCATCTGATGTTAAATGATATTCTAAGCAATCCGGATGAGTTGACTTGTTTTCCTCACATTTTTCTCTTTTCATGGACAGAAGTCATCTCGCTCACATCTTGACAAATTCATAAGTTGGGCATCACAAGCGCCACTGCACAGTATATACACCTGTCACACGAATTACCCAAGGCTGTTTTTATCTGATTATGCATTATGGAACCTTCAAACAGACACATTCAAGTGTTCGTTTCTCGGAATGTACTATTATTACATTTTATACAGCTCTCCAGGTCCATTAACTCATTCACGACCAGCCCAGTAAAAAAATGGATCTTTGACGTATTAAGCCGTCAATGGTATTGAATGAGTTAATAGTGTGGCAACTTAAGCGTCACAGCATATTGAAGGATTCTATTACGATAACTGGCATTATTTTAAACACATACGGGACAGAATGTCGATTATTAAAGTTAGCAGGTTCATATTTACTGAATATTTTAAATATTGATGAAACAAGAAGCATTTATCAAATGAAACTAGAAGCACGGGTCACAAGAATGACTGGGATTGTAGGCCTGATGTTTACTGATTTATTAGATTATTCTCATATGCTAAATGTATATTACTTAGTTTAAATGTGTGAACTTTATTGAAATGTTCAGTAGTAAGAGAAACTTGCACATGTAGCATTTCCATGACCTGCACTCACCTTCACAGAACTTCATGGACAAATACGACGAAGCACATTCTCCACATTGGCTTTAGAGATGCAAACATACCAAATTGGGCACTGGAGGACTCACACAGACGCTATCGCAAAAAACACATTCTGAAAGACATAACAATTGGAGATCGGAGCACATGCACATACACGCTTGCACATACACAGGCACATATAAATACACCTGCACATACACGTGCACATACTCACACACATACACATGCACACACACGCACACACACATGCACCTTTAAAGGTTGATTTACTAACTACTTCTCATTTCCACGGTGACTCGACTCCAACAATATGAATACTGTATGATGTAACCACAAAGTGGTGTGCATGAGTGTAAGGTTTACTTTACAAAGTGCCAAATCGGCAACTGTTCCTTTTCGTTTACGATTTATCCTCATTGGGGTCACGACTGAACTGCAGCCTATCCCGGCTGGCTTTGGCTTTGAGGCACTGGACAACCTGGACAGGTCACCAGCCAATCACTGGGCACATTTGTACTTACATTGTGGACAACTCAGAGTCTTCATTTAACTTAAGAGGAAGATTCTCATTTTTACTTTAGATTTTCATACATCACCTCGAAGGTGGTCTTTGTTCATTTGTGAACCTGATGCACACAAAGGGGTGCAGGTTCACTTGGCCATGTATTGTGACTGAAGGGATTCAGGCCCGATCAGGCCTAAAGTGCACAAGTAAAGACGGAGTACTGTGTGGAGTGTGTTTAATTCAAGTGCCTATTTACTGAAGAGGCCAAGTGTCTGCCCTGTGCTAGACTGTATGAGGTGTACCACATTTGGAGCCCACATTCAACTGGCCTAGGCTCCAAACCCACTGTGATGCGGAACTGTACTGGTCAGGCGTGAGTGTGTGTGTGTGTATATATATATATGCCTATATATATTAGTGTATATTTTAATATAAAATAATGCACCAATTCTGGGGAAATAATACAACTATGGTACATTTGAGGGACAGTGTGTACAATTTAGCGCCATCTAGCGGTGAATTAATAGGATGCAACAACCTAAAAGTTCGATGTGCTTTTATTTTGAAGCACGCATACAACGATGCCTCACTTTGCAAGGCTGCCTCAAAAATTTTCACCGAATGTGCAACCAAAACGTCATCACAAATGACTTCTCATACTGAAGTGATGAAGTATTTGAAATTGTATTCGGTTCACACGCTATAGTATTAATTGAGCCAAGGTGTAATCCGAATGGTGCGCTGAAAACCACACCGACGAAGACTACCACTTTTATGGAAAACCTAGTTTAAATTACAGCAAATCAAAAACACAAAATCATACATTCTTCGTGCCTTTCAATGAAAACAAACGTCGTAACATCGCGCCGCCTTCAGCCAATGCGTGCGCGCTCCCGCGACAGGGGATACAGATTTTTTCGGGGGTAAAAGTACTTTGGCACGACACTGGTCATTGTCTCCTTTGGGTCTCTGTAGCAGAAAGATGGAGGCGAGACATGTCAGTGTCCTGTTTGGTGAGGCGCCACCCATTTAATATATTTAGCGATTACTAGACCTATGATTAGATATTTAATAGTGCTGTCAAGCTATTGCATTTTTTTAACTACTTAATCGCCTAAAATACCGTAATTAATTGCGATTAATCACATTTTTTCTACTGCTGTTTTTTTGTGAAGTTTGTCACAGATATTTACTTGAATAATATTTTGTAATTGATTTAAAATCAACAAATATGAAGTGAATTTTAAATCAAAGAACATTCTGATAGTTTTCTTTGATCCTTGAAAAGGATCTAAATGGAGTCATCTTGACAGGAATTTTTCTTAGAAAGAATTCTCAAAACTAATACAGTATATTTAGTTGTCAGCACCACACTCCAGCAGTGTTGGTTTGCAAGGTCCATTTTTGGGATGTCACTTTTGGCTCAACTGCAGCTGTCTCATTGCTGAATAAACAAATTACCTTATCAATCCCATCAGTGCATTTTTTATTGTGACCTAAGCAAGACAGATGTTTTTCATTTTGATCGCCTGTGTCCCACCATTAAATGCAACCTAAGCATCTTTTTGCCACACTGACATTTGCAAAGTGTGTTTGGGTCATTGAGTCAGACTGGCGCAGTTCAGAAGCAGGCGGGCAGACAAACACGAGCGTGCCCTCGTCACTTAGGAGGAAGTGGCTAGGTGCTTTTACGTGATTCACTTGGATCATTTAAGGGAAAAAAAAAGGGGGGAGGTCAAGCATTATAAATACCCCTTAGAGACGCACAGGATCAATGACTGCTTGACAGCCACCATGTTATTTTGGCTGCTGCTGCCACTGGCCACTCACTCCTCGCTGGCCGGGCCTTTGCTCGCCACGGAAAAAGATAACCGGCTGATAGCTGAGGTAAGACCTGTATGAGGCTGTATGAGCTCCAGACTGTCAACATTCATGACCTCTTTGTTTTACGCAGATGTACCTTCGGCGCTTTTATGACCTTCCGCTTGGTCTGCAAAGTCAGAAGAGGTCAGCGGGAGACTTTAAGTCCAAACTTAAGCAAATGCAGAGGTTCTTCAAACTTGAGGTGAGATTAAAAAAAAAAAAATTCCACAGAATTTTGTAGTTGTTGTGTTAGGTAGGTACATGCAAACAAAATATGCGAGCACGCTGACAGGGGTGGATAGCAATTTTAGGGACAAAAATTAAAAAATGTTAT
The DNA here is from genome assembly GCF_059441095.1 of Idiotropiscis lumnitzeri. Taxonomy (NCBI): domain Eukaryota; kingdom Metazoa; phylum Chordata; class Actinopteri; order Syngnathiformes; family Syngnathidae; genus Idiotropiscis; species Idiotropiscis lumnitzeri. The sequence continues at coordinate 9,939,588 of NC_142397.1, read as the reverse complement.
GAAAATAGAATATACATCAAAATGAGTCCTTTAATCAACTTTATCTCAACTAGTGGACAGAAAGCATGCAATATTTTCTTTTGTATCATTTACCCACTTATTGCACAGGTTTTATTTCGCAGATCACATACTGGACATAAAATAAAAAAAATAAAACAATCCAATCTTACTTAAGTTATATTCACCCATTTAGTGGAAGTACTTGTCATGTAGAAACAGAATTCATTCAGCGGATACATTTGTTCCATAGTCAAACTGTCAGCATCAAATAAACTTTTGTTAAAGCAACCTGCAATGTTAATATTTTTAGTTGCCATTGCCATTTACAACTACCTAATAAAACAAGAAGAAAGCAAAACTACTCACACCTTGAAGATTCCTGACAGACACCTAATGGAGAAGGAACAGGAAGGAAGGTTCACTTGCCTGACTTTGGAGCAATTATCTGAGGTTCTGTTCCCTCTCAGTGACGATGTGAGTGCGAATGTTTGTCGCTCTCGAAATGTGCCGTGGGACTGACTGACAACCTGTTGAGGGTGCAGTTTAGAAAATGGACAGGTGCATCCATTGAAGACGTGCTTTGTGTCTTTTTTTTGCCTTCCGTGCAGGTGACAGGAAATCTAGATGACAACACCTTCGACGTTATGACTCAGGCAAGATGCGGCGTCCCGGACGTTGGCGAATACAACCACTTTCCGCGGCACCTCAAATGGAAAAATAACATTGTGACTTTCAGGTATACTTCCGGAAATGTAAATGTGTGTCCTAATTGTTTTTAGGATCTTTCCTAAAAAATTTTGTATTGGTTTTAGGATTCTAAATTACACTCCGGATTTGAGGAAGTCCGATGTGGACCGAGCCATCCGCTCAGCGCTCAATGTGTGGGCTGATGTGACGCCGTTGACCTTCAAGAAGCTGTACTATGGCACTGCTGACATTATGATCAGCTTTGGGAGGAAAGGTACTCACCCAAAAATGTTACATTCATCCTAATTTACTCGTAAAAACCAGATTGCGGTTGAATTACCCTCTCAATGGCATCATCAAAATACAGAATGCGGTGCCAAAAATCTTCCCTTGCTTTACACTTGCGCGTTAATTCTTACCACAATCCCACAATTTACTTACTTGCATTGAGAAGAAGAAAGAAGAAGAATGAGATGAAGAAGAAGGAGACGAATTAGACCATAATAAGACAATAATAATGTTAGCCAGCTAATGATGTTTAAATAAACCTCTGCCGTTAGCACCTCTCCTGAAACAATTTTTATGAAGGCCGGAAGGGTTGAGGCTGGAACCGTACCGAGACCGAGTGGCCAATGGGCGGGGGACTGACCAGTAAAAAGGGTCAAGTGCCCAGCTCTGCTAATTGCTAAGCTAACCAAAAACTGACACATAACCGATAAGACTGTAATGAAGTGCTCGGGTGATCGAGGGTATTTTTCACAAAAGTCTAACTGGAACCGTGTTAAAAAGGAGCGTCTCAAAGCACATCAGCACCGAAACCACTCTAACTGAAAATGAACTTGATCCATACAGAACATGGCGACCACAATCCTTTTGACGGTCCCAACGGGCTGCTCGCTCACGCTTACCCGCCGGGCCAAGGCATCGGAGGAGACACTCACTTCGACGAGGACGAGCACTGGAGCAAAGATTCATCAGGTCATTATCTGACTTTGAAGTGGAGGTGACATTTTATGAAATAAAAACCATGACTAATGTCTGGATGTTCTTCTCGCAGCTTACAACCTGTTCATCGTGGCAGCACATGAGTTGGGCCATGCCCTCGGTATGTCACACTCCACAGACTCGGGTGCCCTCATGTACCCCATTTATTCGTACGCGACGGGGTACCCGCTTGCTCAGGATGACGTTAAAGGCATCCAAGCACTATATGGTAACCACTCCATACCGGTAATCAATCAAACCCAAGGTTGGTTGCTTCGTCTTTTTTCAAGCATTCGATTTTTTTGGGTAAAACGCAGGACCCAATCCAGATCACAAGAAAGTCAAGCCAAAGCCAGACGCCCCCCAAAAATGTGACCCCACTTTGAGCTTTGATGCGGCAACGGAACTCAGAGGAGAAACCGTCATCTTCAAAGACAAGTGAGCCCACTGGCATTTTTTTACTAGATTTATTTCGGCATATACAGTAATAAATTCAACTTTTATCTCAAAGAACCACTGCATGTAGTATATGGAGTGCTAAATTCAAAATGATGTGGCATTTGTGGGATTTGGGTCAAGCGGGTCAAACAAATATATTCATGATAGTTTCATTTTGCAGATTCTACTGGCGTCTCCACCCTCAGATGCTCGAACCCGAGCAAACACTCATCAAGTCCACATGGCCGTCCATCCCCAACAAGGTGGACGCAGCCTATGAGAACCCCGAGAAGGACCGGGTCATCATTTTTAGCGGTACGTTAAGATTTTTTTTTTAAACGTATCGCGATTTAAAAAATAATAATACAGTGCATTTGAAGCAAAATCTTGCCCGTTGTGTTCGGCAGGTATCCGCATGTGGGCTTTGAATGGATACAACCTTGTGGATGGTTATCCAAAGTACATACACAAACTGGGACTTCCCAAGAGTGTGAGGAAACTGGATGCGGCCGTTTACATCAAAGACACGAGGAAAACGCTCCTCTTCCATGAGGAGGAATATTGGAGGTAATGCATAGTAGTGTTATAAAAAAAAAAAAAAATCATTACAATGAAAATGTTTACCGAAGTGCCTTGAATCAACATTCTGTATTAAATATAAATATTCAAAAGGACACATTTGGGAAAACCCTCTATACTGAATTGCTACCCTGTATTAAATATAAATATCAAAACGGAAAAGGTTGAGGAAATGGCGCTCAATCAGTGTTGTCAAGCAATTACAGAAATGTTTTCAGAATTGATCGCAATTTCTCTCATTCTCAACTACAATTTTCTACAAAGTTTGTAATAGATATTTACTTGAGTAAAATGTTGAAATTAATGTGAATTATTTTTAAGTATATTTCGATTCAGACTGTTCGGCCGTGAAAAGTACTCCAATTATTTGGATTTTTCCAATAAGAAATCACGCAACTTATTAAAACTATTTAAACATCTGACTCGCCAGTGACTCTTGTCAAACTTAGGTCAGCTGCCCCAGTCAGTAAATAAAAGTGAGTTAATTGAGTTCTTTTTTTTTTTTTTAAACTCCCAGTTATGATGAAGCAAGAGGCACCATGGATAGTGGCTATCCGCGATCCATCGAGAAAGATTTTCCCGGAATGGACGACGAGGTTGATGCCGCAGTTTACCACTATGGTACCAGCTCACTTTTCTCTGTCACTCAAATTCAATCTCAAGTGAACTTTCTAAGTAGTATTAATTCATTTCTATTTTCTTTTTTCAGGATTCTTGTATTTCTTCCACGATCACACGATGTATGAGTACAGTTACAGGGCAAGAAAGGTCATACGTATCCTGAGAACCAACTTTATTCTCGGCTGCTGAGGTTGCAGTCGTTGTTTGAAATCCGCATATAATGAAGTGGAAATTCATAGGAATGACGTTGTAGCAAAATGAAAATGTAAATTTGTAACAGTGCTGGACACAGACACCTAGAGAATTCCCCATCATTGGGACTGGTGATAGTATTTATATTTATTCTTTTGTTTCATTGTTCAAGTTTGCCTGTCTAGCTCAGTATTTGTCCATACTGGAGATGATAATGTGAGAGTTCAAAAAGGTCTTCACACTCTTGTGTATGAAACATTTGCATGTTTTTGAAATGTATTACAAAAACAAAGGATTGATAACTTTAAAGAAGGCCCACATATCGTACTGTTCATGTTATGATTTTAGTGCTATTTATTGTCAGTGATAAATAAAACTTTTCAGTGAATTTGCTTTCAATGCTCCTTTTCTGTTGTTGGGCCTTTTGATATTTTTGACACGATATGTTCAAATCCAGTCAAGTTACATGAGTGATTAGTATTTCAATATAATGGTGTACATAGCATCTTGTCTTGTTAAATATTTATGCAAATTATTCTATAAAGGTTTCTGCAAGTTGCAACCAACTGGGGTATTACTCCCCCTCCAAAAAAAATTAATTGTTCTTATGTTAGTGATTTAAACAAAGCAAATCCACAATGAAATTAGCTGTTATTTTTTAATTTATTGTATATTAATTCAATTCTGTGAATTGTGTAGCTCCAACTTTTCACACTAGAGGGGGCTCATATTCACATTTTGACAGCATGAAGCTGCCATATATTGCTGACTCAGCAGCACAAGTTGGATCGTTTTACTATACATGGTCATTCTGTATGTATGACAAATGTACATATATTTTTTCCACATTAAATGATCGTTCCCTCTATTTTACCAACTGGGAGAAACCGGGTATTTACTTTTAAAGAAAAAAAAGCAATAAAAAGTGATTGAGCAAGTATCCTTGGAGGAAAACCGTCACACTGTCCCGCCTAGCGACGGCTGATGAAAACCAGATGGCGGACAGAAAACGACAAATGAATCATAACAATGACTTCACATAACTCCTGGAAACTCCCCCCTGAGGTCAGCAGGATGAGAGGCGATGATGCACAATGCAAATTTCTTTTGGAGCAACTAGGGGACAAGAATGATACGAAAGCACATTTCAGTGCATACACTTTTTTTTTTTCTTAATGCATTGGCGCGGTCTCGGCAGATACTTCAAACCAAAGACTTCCCTCGTAATTTGGTGTCAATACATTAACGACTACACTGGAAACTCTTTTCCGTCCTCTCCTTGTGATTCATGCAAATACATCTGTGAGTAATAAAATAAATCAGAATTGATAATGTGGCCTAAATGACTGAACCAATCACATTATTTCAAGAGAACAGATAAGATGATGAATAGTTCTAACGAAAGCCAAACGTCAGTACAGTGACCCGAGCCGTGAATAAGTTGGCAATAAAGTAGCAGTGTTATCGGCAGTGACCTGGTTACACTTCTACAGAATCAGCCTGAATATTCGATAAGCCAAAACACGTTCTCAAAGAGATGGTCTGAAAACAAGAAATCATAGAAGAAAGAAGATAAGAAAATAAGATCGTGAGCATGCATACTTGTTGTTATTGTTCTGCCCTCAACATGCAAAGTCATGTCCGTTCCCCTCTGGTGATGAAGCATTGTGATTGCATCGCAAACCCGAGAGAATATGCAGGAAACTATTCCAAGTTGTCTTTGACGTTTTCTTTTTGGAAAAAGACACACCTCACAACTATTATTACTTCTCCACTTGACTGAACATGAAGTCAGCCTACCGAAATGTCACATTTGAATACAAGAGTACAAACTAAGTGGATTCCGTCAACCCTGGGCCCAGCTCTGCTATTTTGCTATGTCCGAAAGAATTGTGAATGTCAGATGGGCCAATCTAACTATCCTCAGTCAAGCAGTCCTATGACCTGACAGTCTCTGCGGCCGAAAAATGACTCATTTACATGAAAGGTGGCGCAAATCTAAATTTACCTGACTGATAGACACCAGCTCACCCGTGACCCAAGTCAGAATGAGAAGTAACAAAAATGGATGGACAGACGATGGAAAAACAACGGCTCTGTCATACACTGTCATCCGCGTCCGAAATATCGGCATTTCAGCCGACAAAGATTTCCACTTGAAACTTGGCAAACGTACCAGAGGCTCTCGGCTTGCCTTTGCAAAATGTGGACTAAAATACACATGTCAACCTGTGAATGGAAATTGCAAGGTGCATGTTCAAAAAGAGTAGGGAGGTCAAGCAATTAATCTGCAATGAAGATAAAGGGCATAGCTTTTCAACCTATTTCTGCTGGATGCATCATTTATTTTTTTTAACATCAGCATTTACTTTTATTTTTTTACACCTTCATGCAAATTTGGAATGTTAAAAAAAAAAAGCAGGACGCTTGAAGTCAACAATACCACACTTTTTTTTTGTATAATTTGAACATTTTAATGTAGCCCAGTAAAGAGTTCTGTGCTTTCAGGAAGAAAACAATGCTATAATCTTTTGTCATTGTGCTCAAAGGCATCCACCCAACAAGCATATCTTTGTGCTGTGCGAGATGATCCGAGCTTTTGTTTATGTGGCAAACAACAAACAAAAAAAAAAAAAAAGTCAGAGCCGAGCTGCATCGCGCTGACACGGCTCATCCGCGTCCTTCATCACTGCTGCACGAATGAGCCAGCAGGGCGCTCGGATCAATACCACCAAGGGAAACATATTGTAGCTACCAAAGTCCATATAAAATGGGAAGGACTGGTCTTGTATTGAGACTTCATTCAGTTAATGTTTACAAGTTCAACTGCAGAGTGAAGATCGGTAAATCTAAAAAAAAAACATTTCCACTGTGGTATGAGTAAAAACATTCAGAAAATTAATTGATGGATGGAATTCTTCAGTGACCAAAACAAAAATTTAACACTTCTGTTTATCTTAACATAATCAAGAAATCATGATCATATTCCTCACATTGATGTCATATTATATCCTAGTGTTGTATTTTCTTTTAAGTTTTTATCCAATCAGAATTCAGCAAGCTTGTGTTGCCAGGCAGGTTTCATAATGCCAGTAGCACGCACTTTTCGTCCGAGGCCTTCAGATACAATTGTGCGGGCCTCTGTTCTATCAAAGTCAATGAGCTTTCAGTGTTGATTGACAGTTCCGATAGCCAATCAGATCACGAGTTGATCACAGTCCGGCCTTCTCGCAGACCTTACTTACGAAGGTGATGAACAGGTTTTGTGATTGGTCACTCACCCGTGAGGGGGTGGCGCTATGCAGAGTCAACATGTTTGCAAAACACCAATGGGGGCCCTTTAAGATTCAAAGGGTTCCGGTTAGAACCCTTAGTTATATTGGACTACATGAGTCCTCCAGTATTGCCATGAGTTATGTGTTATTACTGGAGCTTCGTAGGGGACCTTCTCTTGTCTCTTTTTCTTGCTCTTATTTCACTTCCAAAATAGCTGTGCTGTCTAAGATATGACACACCTGAAGTCTAAATTCAGACTTTACTGGATAACATACTGTAAAAATTTGTTTTAAAAAAATCACTTAAAAATCTACAATCAACCAGGGCTGCAAATATAAACTGAAATATAGTAGGCGAACACTTCAGGTAAGTTCTTGAAAAGCAATCGTCGAAATAGTCCAGGGTTCACTGCATCTTTTGATATTTCTGGCTTTAAGGAAAAAGTGAAAACAACATATTTCAAAAACAAACCTTCCCAAAAAGTAAAACAGCCTGCTTGCTCTTGATCTCCTTAGTGAGGTCCAATTACATTCATCTGTAACTCACAACTGAGCAGTGCTTGATCAAGAAAGGCCCGAACGACTCGCACCGACGTTGATGACCATTTCATTCACCTTTCTCCGCATCGTGGTGGAAAACAGCAGGGTCAACGTGTTTATTGCCAAAAGAAAGCTTCATTATCACAGTCCTCACGCAAAGTGGGAAGATTACATTTTTAATTGGGAAAAAGTTGTGGTAAGGAACGAGAGTCTTGTCCTGTCTTGTTCGGAGAACTGTCGTTGTTCTGGCTGTGATTACACAACAAGACGATGTTGTGTCAGGGCGTCGATCTGGTAGAAAAAAATCACTGCAATTTTGCCGTGACCCAATTTCAACCTTGTCCTCTGGGAGGGAGCCGAAACGGTGCTGTTCTTCTCAACAGGCTGGTCAGGCAAGCTGTGAAAGGCCTTTGACTGCAAAACATTCTCAATTTGACGGGTAACGACCGCAAAAACGAAATATGGGGAAGTTCGTACAAACTGATGAGTGTGTTGTGACGTTTAGAATTTTAACAGGCACTCAAAGAGCCCTCGGTGGTTAGGCTCCTCCGTACTTGGTGGTCATTTCATTGTTTGGTAAAGCCACTGTGGTCTGCTGACTGCTTTTTACGTACTGTCCCTCACACACAAGATTAAAATGCTGATAGAGGCTTGCGGTCTGTCGCTCCCACATTGTGGAATGTGCTGCCTTTTGTGTGGACATTTTTTTTAAAAACGATGTTGACAACACATTTGTGATCCTGTCCGACTTTATGCTGTTTGTCCGTCACTCAGTTGTCCTCGACTGAGGAAACCGCACCGTTCTCCTTGCGATGCATCACATTAAGGTTATGCTACGCTAATCCACATATTCTGAAATCAAATCAAGTCCGATTTTGTATTTTAATCTGATTTGCAGTGTTGGTGGATTCCACAAATGACTGCGTTTTCATGTTTTGTTTTTTTGTTAGTTTTTTTTTTAAGTCGGGTTGCATTTAATGGGAGAGAGTGGGGGGCACGTTGTGATGGATGGTCTTCTTCACTCCTTACATGTAAGTGCTCGAGGGGAAAACGTGCACATCTGGAAGTGCTTTGTGCAATGGGCTCATCCACGGAGGGCTTTCTTACGCTCCTCCCCCATGCAACAGAGTAGTCACTTTCACAAATAGACACACTCCAGTGGGAGACAAGTGCTGGGGGGTCTGCTTAAAGACCTACCCGAGCATTTAAATAAATTAGCCCCTCCAAAAAAAACTAAAAAAAAAGCCTACTTGCCAAAAGCTCCAAAATCTTATTTCTGTAAAGCACATTTTTTTAATGACAAAATGTTGAATTTTTGGATCCTGTTGTCAAGAGAAAGCGGGCATCATGTCAATGTTTGCTTTGTGTCGAAGGACTTTTGTATTTATTCAAGCCTCTTTCTCTACTTGTCAGCTTGGCAGAATACCAGCCTAAACTGGCTGGGTTACATGCCAAAGTCTAGCACGCTTGCCGCGTACCCACATGACCTTTTCTAAGGCCCCTTACACAGGACTGGTCAATGTGTCTCGCTCTCAACTTTCCAGAAGGCAAAATGCTCACATAAGTATCTTGAAATGCATGATATCATGATGACTGCATCTCATGAAGCTTCAACTCAGAGATCATTAAAGGAATGATTCAATGTGTAAAAAATAAAAAAAAACTGTGCCGGCTTTTAAGCAACTTTTTCAATTACGCCTGTAAGTCATTTTTGTTTGATTTGAATACCTTTATATTAACAGCAGTCAGTATGCTGCTTAAGTGGTTAGCATGTCGGCTTAATAGCTAAAGGCTCAGGGTTCAAATATCAGCTGTCTTTCCTGAGTGAAGCTCTCATGTTCTTCTGGAGTCATGTTTCGCTGCCCATGCTGGGTGAGGATCAAGAGCCACTTTCAAGTGACTACACAGTCTGAAACACTATCATCCAGAGTCTTTGTCATGTACAAACAGCAACATTCTCCACGGGTGTGACATCCTCGTTATGATGTCTAAGCCGAAAGGTAAGCAGAGCTGCGTTGAGTTTTGCTGCATCCAAAGGGTAGCATGAGTTAATAGCCATAACGGTGACGGTGTTTTTTGGGTTTGGTGATGTAGCCATGTGCCACATACACACAGTGTGCTTCCATATGTAATAGGACTATCAAGAATGATAACTTGTTCGATTTGAGCCAATGTGTATTGTAACGTTTGTGTTCTAATTCTTTATCATTGGGATATTTTGACCAAATCATCTAACAGACTGGGTTGTCCTGATCGGGGAAGATGGCGTGATTTTTAGCTGGTCAGTATCAGCTTAAAAAGATTTTCACAATTTCTTAATTTCTAAAAATCAAAAACAACATATTTTAGTTTCTTGATTTGAACGGCGGCTGATTTACAGCCATATTAAAAGGTATCCTCGTCAAATGTTTATTCAAACAAAGAAAAAAAGAAAATTAAGATAGAGACAATTGAATGTGTTTTTTTTTCTCCCTTGCATTGCATCATATTGGTTTTAAATCAGGTAGTCAGTATCATAATCAGTAATCAGTAGATACTCAAATCAAGTGACTTGGGCTCAGGTGCAAAAAAAATGTGCCTTTTAGTTTGAAGAGTCAACACACCCTGTCTGTTGTGAAGGAGTCATTGCCATCAAAAAAGACAAATACAGAGTGGACGGTGACAAAGTCTTTACTCATGGGTGCTTTTTGTTACCACTGTTTATCGAGTAGACTGACACACCTACCACCACAAAGTCAGACAGAACACGAGTACGCGACAAAGGAGAAAAATCTCAATTTATTACACATTTGCAAAAATACAGACAGCATTGTGATGTACATACAAATATAAATCTTTCCACATAGAATTACTGTATGTTATCTGATTGCGTTACACAACAAGGAAAACATTTTAAGGCCAGAACCTCGTTATGTTTTGAAGACATTCAAACATGCAGTCTAAAGTCTGGCCATTTCTTCGGTCCACAGGAAAAGGTTCATTCGTCATACTTCCTCTATCATGCGTTGTTTTGGGACAGTAAAAGTGAACTACTAGTCAATGTGGTCGCCGTATGTTTCCCTCTAACGCACAAGGAAGTAAGTAGTCACCCCGTCGAAGGCAAAGTGACATACAATGAAGAGCACGTATGGACGCGTTCACGAGCTGGCTTTTTCGAAGTACATTCAAGTTATAAAAATGATCATTGTTCGCATTCTAAACTGGTTTGCAAATGTCAATATCCAAGCAAACCGTGGTCCTATGTATATATTGTCGATAAAACTTCCCATCTTACCTTGGCATGGTAAGCTAATGAAGCATGCTGTCTCGCTCAGAAAATGCGGTACAAGTGAGGTGTGGAAGTCGATATGTCAGAGCAAAACGTTGAGTCAAGGTAAAGTATTCTTTTAGCATCTAACTCAAAAAAGCACGGGGTCCCTAAAAATCCTCAGAATTGTCTGAAATTATGCCTTAATGTAGTGGTAATGTGGTCAGTGGTGGTACGCAATCAGCAGTTCTAGGGTAATGTGGTCAGTGGTGGTACGCAATCAGCAGTTCTAGGAACAACATTTGGCTTCTTTATTTGTGATGAAAATAAGTGCACAGAGACAACTATGGCATGTAGTCAGAAGAAGAAAGTGAATATGATGAAATTACGCTTTGAATACATGTAGTTTGGACCTTTTTATGTTCATCCATTTGTGTCTACAAAAGGCAAGAAAAAAACTCTTAAAGCTTGGAGAAACTGTATGTGATTGAAGGCACAGCGCTGGTATCAAGACTAAAGACCAGTCAGTATTGGCAGGATCACAACATAAGGCCAACACAGTTGAGCACCTCATAGTGTTGAGTCTGACCCACCTGCCTGTGAAACTGTCCTTGTTTCTGGGTCCTCAAGCAGCGGATGTTGTGTCCGAGCGTAATGCTCTTAATAGCCAGGAGGTGCGAGAGCATGTTTTCTGGTAAAGACCTCACACCAGAGCCGGATAAATTCAGCTCCTCCAGTGAGTCCAGTCCGGTGAAAACAGACGGCTTTAGTGTCTTTAGCTTGGGATCGTTGGAGAGATCCAACACCTGGAGGCTCTGGAGGCCCTTAAAGCTGTGTGCCTCAATTTCCTGAAGCTGATGAAGGCTGCTGAGGGACAAGAAAACCAGATCTGTCAGGTGAGCAAAGTCTCCTTCTTTAATGGCAACGATGGGGTTACTATCCAGATTGAGGTATCTCAATATCTCGAGTCCCGCCAGCCTCGGTATGCTCGAAAGACGGTTTGCAGTTAGATTCAAGCTTTGAATGTGTACAAGTTTGCCATGTGGAGTGGTGGAAATAGACACAAGCTTGTTGTGGGACAGATCCACGCTGATGGCTTTGCCGTTTACTTTAGCCACAAATACGTTCATGTTGAAGTCCCGGAAGCTGTTGTGGCTGAGGTCCACTTCAGCCAGAGGGAGGCCAAGGAAGCAGCCCGGCGAGAGGCCCTCCAAGTCATTGCGGCTCAGATCCAGAGTCTCCAGGTAACGCAACTTGGACAAAGCATTGGGGCTTACCTGGAAAACAACAGACAGATAACAGGCTCTTCAGCAACAAAAACTAAAGGCATTCAAAGAATTGATCCAATTGCAACCTCAAAATGTATGTTGGGACAGTGGCAAACCGTGGACTCCTATTACAAAACTGAAAAAAAATTCAACATTACTCACCTTTGTAATGTGGTTGCTGCTAAGATCCAAGCTAACAAGAGTGGTGTAACCCGGCCCAGCCAGCATGGTGTCAGTGAGGGGGCCCATGGCGTTGGAGGACAGGTCCAGGTAGGCCGTGTCCAGCGGTATGGGCACGGGCATGGCAGTGCCGGGGCCCAGCCCTCGACAGTCTGCGGTGGTCAGGCTGAAGCTGTCAAACAGGCCGAAGCTTTCCACCTCGCAGTGGCAGCCCGGGTGGCAGTTTTTGACTGAGGCGCTCCGGACGCCTGCCAGCAGCAGCAGCAGCAGGTCAAGCCACAGGAAGAGCGCCATTATGTTCTGCAAACACAGCACATTATTTACAACAACGCCCTAATGTCTGACTGTGGAGCTTACAGAGTCAAATTTAAACAAGTGTAATATCTTTCAATAACTTTGAATGGCCTTAATTTAGATATTTTTTCATCGACTAACATTTACGCAAATAAATGAAATCATTATGCATAATTTGAATACACACGCTGCACTTAAACGTGAAAAAAACTGCGCTTAAATACTGAATCCAGTTCAAAGGCAGTGCACATAAACACTAAATAAAAAAGGTGTGTGTGTGTTGGGGGGGGGGATCAGTCCTTGAAGATTAAATGCAATCCATCCATCGATTGTGTGCCCAGACATCGCTCTCCCTGCCACTTCATCCAGGTCTTTTGAGGGGATCCGGAAGCGTTCTCATGCCAGCCAGGAAACATTCTCTCTAGTGTGTCCAGCATCTTCCCTGGGGCCTCCTCCTCCCAGAAAACCTCGACCAGGGAGGCATCAAGACCAGATGCCCGAACCACCTCGCCTATAAACTCTACTCCGAACCCAGTCTGGATGACCAAACTTCTCACCCTATCCTCCAATTGGGGGAGGATCTTGTTCCCGACCAGTAGAGAGGACTTCACCGTTTTCTGAATCTCAGATTTGGAGGTACTGATTCTCATCAAGTTCACACTCGGCTGCAAACGGCTCCAGTGAGAGTTGAAGATCACGGCTTGATGAAGCCAACAGAACCACATAATTTGCTAAAGGCAGGGATGTAATACTGTGGATTAAAACCAGACCTCCTCAACGCCTCGGACGTGCCAAGAAATTCTGTTTATAAAAAAATTGTGAACAGAATCTGTGACAAAAAGGCAGCCTTGGTGGAGTACATCCCTGACTGAAAACAAATATGATTTACTGGCGGCAATGAGGACCCAACTCTGACATCAGTCTAACATGGAACAAATAGTCCGCAAATGCAAACGCAAATGCATTGAACTTAAAAAAGTTAAATACAACTGAACTGTATTTAGGTAATCGTTTCACATAGCACTAGAACGAGCCCGAGTCGACAATCGTCGGATTGTTTCAACTTCAGAAGTTCCACAGAAAAATCTTGGCAAAGGTTTTACTTGATATTTGATTAAACAGATCAGATGTTTGCGAAAACGTACGTAACGCACATAATCAAAAATGTAATTGACATTACCTCGGCATTAATGTTAAATTAAATGACCATATTTTGTTACACTCCTTTACAAAGTACAAAAAGGTTCTGCAGAGTCAAACTGCACAAAACGCAAGTCACTCATTGGTGGTCAAATGCCTTTGGTTAATTTTACCAAGCCGTCCTGTTCCAGGCCATTTCTTATCAAGCACATCATGTTCCCTAGGACAGATTACTACAAAAAGCTTTGTTTAATGAAGAAGATACCCTCATGGGCTAATGTCGTGTCTTTCCAAGTCACACTGTGTGCATGGTTGTGAAGGGAGACATGGACAGAGACAGCCCCCACACCTTAGCTGTCATGAATATGAAAAGTGAGTTAACAAGGGGAAATGAAGTGTCACAGTTGGGCTGTCCCGCCATGACTCAGCAGCCCAAAGATAAAAACCACTTCTCTTGTTTAAGAAATGACAGCCACATCTGGCAAAGTACTTTGGAACATTTAGGGGGCGTTAAATACATTGAAATTTGTTTTTAGGGCAATGCATCAGCAAAAAAAAAACAAGCCCGGCCCTTTCGAGAAATGCTTGTTGTTGGTTCACTTGACAGGCAATGCAATAAATAATGTACTCTGGTTATTAGACAGGTATTAAGGTGATTAAGCCACTTATGTAAGAGGCTGTTGTTATATGGCGCGCCACTATCGGGTCAACATTCACTGGCGCTCAAAGTCCACTACTCGTACCTCAGTGCAGTTTTTTGACTCCTGAACTCGAAACATTACTGGCCTTGTATATGCAACAGGTCCTTTGCTGTCATTAATGGCCACTCACTAAAAACCTGAAATAAGAACAGTCAGCTTTTGGACTTTTCACGGGTACATCTGTTGGTGGGAGAGTTTTACAGCCAGGCAATTAAACTGCAGTTGTGAACATAAAGATGTTAACCACGATGGTTGTGTGGTAGCGGTTTGCAGTAAAGCCTGACATAATTACATGACAAAAGAGAGCATCTATATAAAGCGCACGTCGGTACACAATGTTGAACCGTGCTAAAAAGTACATACCTCCATAGAGAATCCCAACTGGCCTCGAGATGGAAGCGCACAGACAGACCCGCCTCCTTATTAAAACAGAGGCCTTATGCTGACTAAAGGAAAGCGCCAGTGAAACAAAAAGTGCAAAACATGACCGAGCAGCTCATCACCTCAGTGAGTTGGAAGCCACGATCACCCTTCCTTCAACCTTTGCTCCATCTGCTCGACAAATGGCTGAACATCCCCTACCAGGTGTCCCCCACGCCCCTGCCAATAAATCTTTTCTATAGACCAAACGGCTTTCGACTCGCGCGCCCTCTAACGACTGAATAAGTGAGAACATCAACCACCCCCCACCTGGGTGAAGAGTCAGCACAAGCCTGCGAAAGAATGCCCAGAGAACCTCTCACTTTCCAAGTTTAAGGAAAGTGAAAAGACAGTCCTCTGGGAAACATCAACATTTGGCTTGTGGAGGTGTTTAAGTACACAAAGACCGCCACTGTAAACACCACTAATCCCATTTAACGGTCTCCATGAATGTGATAATCGAGTTGTTGTGCAAACACAACGAATAAAATTGCTCCAGGCATCCACGTTTTTATTGCTCGACAAGTGTGGCACAAGAAATTATATAAGGTCAGTTAGCGTTAACGCAGCTCTATTCATTTACTACCAAACTCATTGAACCTTTGTTCCTTGCATCACATCACATCACTCTGATCTTCAGGCTGAAAACTGCTCAATTAGACGATGAATGCCAAGCCCAATTCTGTTGAAGCCCATTAATGCGTGACTCTAAATGGATCCTTGAGGCTTTAAATGAACCCGATGGCGCTTAAGTGTTTTTAAACAATCGGGCAAGCAGTGAGGAGACAAAAGGGAAAACCATGAAAGAGTCAAAGACACGTCGACTCGATTTTAATCTGAACTTTCATAAGAGTTCTCACAGTAAAGAATCGAAATTAAATTTATCTGTACAATGCTCAAACTGTCACCATCATAAAACCATTACCAGCTACTGTCGATAGCCTAACATTAACATTCTTAATTCCCATACAAAGTGAAAATGTTAATCATATAGCACCAACTCACAAAAGAAGTTGGCATTGAGACAAGAAAAAAATGAATATTTGGTCATATATACACGAGGTAAATCATTTTAGGCAGCTGGCTATGGTAAAGTATATAATTTCAGTCAGCCAATCCTCCATCAAGCATTTCCAGTTGGTCCAAAATGCTGCTGCTCGCCCTTCGCTGGTTCTCGTAAGAGGGAGCATATAACTCCTACTCTGGCATCCCTTCACAGGCTTCCTGTATCTTTTAAGAGTTCTTTTAAGATTCTATTGTTTTCAAATCTTTAAATAATCTAACTCCACCTTACCTTTCTGACCTGCCTCAGGTCTGCGGACCAGACGCTATAAAAAGGTACAAAGGACAAGCGTAGGCTAAGTAGTTAGCCTAGCTCAGTGGTCACCAACCTTTTTGAAACTGAGAGCAACTTCTTGGCTAGCGTAATCTGAGGCAAAAAATAGGCTTTAACGATGAAGTGCATTTGCAACGTACTGGCGATAATTACTTTGCTAATTGAAAAGACTACAATTTGACCTGCCGCAGGGCTTGCAGCGCCACCTACACCGTGCTGAAATCTGGCTGCACAATGCCCCGCTACATTATGCGTGACATTAAGTCATTTTTGGGTGAGTTTTCTGTCTCACAAGACCTTGAAGTGAACATCTGACGTGTTCTATCAATTACAAGCAATTAAAGTGCAGCAACCAAACATGTTCACACCTCAGGACAATTTTGAGGCTGTCATGAATATAACATGCATGTCTTTTTTTATTATATGAGGTAAAGATGGAGTACCCCATAGAAGTCCATCCAAGTGCAGGAAGAACATGGAAGTGCCACACAGAAATGTTGGGAGCTAAGATTCGAACCCTAAATCTCAGAACGGCGATGCGGGTATGCTAACCACCCGGTCAGAAAGCTGCAAGTTTAAATCCTTTGAAAAATATCAATATTGCACGCAAGTAAAGCCATGATTTGCAGAAGTTAATGATAATTTTAGGATTGGTAGTACACGACATTTCAATGTGGGATGTTCATATTGTAGATTTTGAACTGCATTTTGAAAATTGCAAGTCAACCAATTATAGCACTAATTAATCCACTTCAACTTTACTTGGAGTTTAGTTTGATTGGAATTGTTAAAGTGAAGCTTGCTTAAGTCTTCAGAAACAGGCACTTTCAGTGAAGTGGCCCATGCATGCCTTTACACAAATGGTTCCAGATCACATTTCTGTTCTTGTACGTGGCAGACAGCGCATGAAACATGCAACTCGCTCGATGGAGATCACCTTCAAAGAACTGATTACGAATGAGTTGAACTCCACCGCAGATGTCACAGTCGCGCAGGATGCCTGATAAAGTTGTCCGAGGTGCGGGTGTCATTGTGGCGTCTGTTTAGCGGTGGCACACCGTGGGCGGTTTCTTAAAACACAAGAGGCCAAATGAAACCTGAGCTGGCCACTGAGCTCCAAGCGTTTTTTTCCCTCTTTAACCAAACTTGCAGCACAAAAAGTTTGTGCGTCTTCTTCGAAAGGAGAAAGTCTAACAAAGTCATGGCAACAACTTCATTGTTTTGTTTATAAAGTTCACTGTCGCTTTACTCGCCTTTCATCCAGAGTGTCCACGCTCTTTTTGACCGTTTTTCTACTTCACTTCACCGCTCCCATTTTCCAGCCCCCCCGCTGAGCAGGGCTCCTCTGTGTCCGGGCGGAGTGTGTCTCTACGCGGCTACATGAGCTCCGTAGGTTCCTCCCTCGATCCCTCCGTCGGCTCCACTCTGCTCGAACCGTCAGCGGGCGTTAACACAAAATCTGAAACACTCGTTTGCTCCCATCCCACTTTTCAGTCCTGCCTGCTTAGATCGCCTTGCTGGCTGGCTGGTTGGCTTTTCGAACGCTGCCACCTACAGGAATGAATCAGGTTGGGAGATATGAACATTTCCGCTTTGATATTTCAAAGTAAAACAACAGGACCGTTTGACCCCGGTTTATAATGTGCTCATAATAATAATTTAATTAGCTACATTAGTTATTACTAGGAGTGTAAAGTTTCGTCAAAAATGAATTTAATATCGACATAAACTGCTCAAAATATGCATCGATATAAAAAAATTAAAGAATCGATTCGCAACGGCATGTTAACCAAAGCCCTTCTCTCGCATACGCATAATTAATTAATACGTTGTAAACGTGCTTTTTATAACAACACAGCAGTGATAAACGAGCATTTATAAAGGAAACACGCTGCGGCTGACGCACGATTTTATTTAGGACAAGGACTGTCGTGTCTGAAAGCTATCTATCTATCTATCTATATATATTTCATAGAGTACATTTCGCTCTAAAATTACTATATTTGTTGTCAGTCTAAACAGAGTAAAAATGACACTTGGAAGAGAGTAAAATCATCAGAGTACATTTTGCTCAAAGTTTTTGCTCTGTACGATTGAATTTCAGAAGACTCTATGAAACTTAAATTCCCTGCAAAGTAGTCATTGGATAATGAGGCTTCAGCTTTGCTCCGTGAAACAGTTGTTTATTTTTACCCCTCGAGATGGCACTCTCTGTTCAACATTGGACTGAAAATACTCCGACTTGCCATTTCTAAACAACAGCGTCGTCTAGAGGAGTCAGATAATACAACAACTAGTCCAAGAGGTAAAGCTGAAGTTGATTTGCCCATCACAAGTCAAAATAAATGTCTTAAAATTTTGACACGCCAAAGAAATGAGTGTTGGTAGCACCACTGCCAAATTTCAATCATCAAAAAATAAAATCACGAATTACACAGTAAAATTGGTAAATTCTCCAGTCAGACTCCTTTCGAAAAACTTTGTACAACTTATAAAATATCAGTCTTTTGTGTTCTACCTTACTTTTACTACGTAAATGCGTTGAAAATACGCTAACCGTTGAACTTGCTAACACATCGCTTTTATTTTTTAAGTTGTTGACAAATATCTCCGGAGTTGCTTCCCGTCCGTGAAGGCTGCTCAGGCAAATTTTCAAGTTTATCCACAGGAGGGCGCAATAGTTACAATATCACGGAATTGTGCTGACTGCATTGCAGCTACTTTTAATCGTTTCACACAAAAGTAAAATAAACAAACAAGTAAATAAATCGAAGTGACTCATTTTCCCATTCACTTTCGATATTGCTTGTGTTCCCTGGGGGTCTGGATGAGCTGAAACTTATCCAAAGTGACTGAGTCTTTTGTGATCGTTTTGGAATCGCAAGTTCTAGACACCAGGCATCGTTTTCATTATTTCACATTTTAAAGACATAAATGAAAAGGGTATAGCCTCCATCCATCGATCCATGCGAACTAGTAGGCTTCCAGAAACTGCAACAAACAATGAGTCGTAGTGGAAGAAACTAGGCCAAGGGCCACCCTCGTGGCACCCGTGGACATCAGGGGCACAGCACAAGTAGCCCCCTGCAGTGAGGTTCTAAAAATACTTTTGCAATTTCACTCATTTTGAATTTGATGCCTGCAAGACGTTCCCAAAAAATCTGGGATAGAAGCACGTTTGGCACTGTGTTACATCACTTTTCCTTTTAACAACACTTCAACATTAAAAATTGAAGCTTTATAGGTGGATTTTTTTCTGATTCATGTTTGATGTGGTAGCAACTTTTTTTGCTTCATCTTGCGCCACACATTTTCAATACGAGACAGGTGTGGACTGTTGACAGGCCAGTCTAGTACACACACTCCCTTTTACCACAAAGACACACTGTCGTAACACATGCGCAACATAGCTCGGCATTGTTTTGCTGAGCTAAGCAGGTACAGCCCTGGAAAGAAAAATGTGTTTTTGGGATGGCTGCATATGTCGCTCCAAAACCTGTATATACCCTTCAGCATTAATCATGCAAGTTTCCAATGTCTTGGACACTAACACACTCCATACCATCATAGATTGGCTGCCAGGATGGCCGAGTGGTCTAAGGCGCCGCGTTCAGGACCCAGTCTCCCCAGGAGGCCTGGGTTCGAATCTCGAATTTCCCCATTGTGGGACTAATAAAGGGAATATTATTATTATTATTATTATTAGATGGCTGTCTTTTAAACTTGGCACTAAGAACAATCTGGATGTTCCTTTCCGTCTTTGGCTCAGAGGACACAATGTCAATGATTTCCCAAGAGCTCGTTTATTTATCAGTTGAGTCGAAGCAACCGTGGCTAAAGCCAAACTGTGGCAAGGGATTTTCCTTTCCGGACCGGGATTTGACACCTCTGGAATTCTTAAGGGTTCCTGAACGCATTGTGACGGTTTTCAATGTCACGCCGCATAAGCAAATAAAAGTCAACGGCATTTAAGTAGGTTTTGGACTTGCCATTTACATGCAGATGTTGCTCCAGATTCTCTGAAACCTTTGCTAATATTATGGACCAAAAATGATGAAATTCCATGCTGTTATACGTTGAGAAAATGTATTTTTAAACTATTGGACTATTTAGGTATGTTCCTTTTTCCCCCCAATCATGACACTCAATCATTTCTGAGAAACTTCTTCACATGGATCATTCCAAACAGTTTTGTTTTTTAAAGCATTCCTTCTCTTTCCCAGTCTGCAGTTTGTATGGGCTCAGCTTTTTGGGAATGTGTTGCAGGTATCAAATTAAAAATGAGAGAATATTTGCAAAACAAAATAATAATGCTCATCAGTATGAACATTATATCTTGTAATTGTAGTTTATTCAATTGAATAAATATAATATTTAAATAACATATACAATATATAATAATATATCCTTATTGGAACTGGTAATGAGAGTTGAAGAACAATCTACATCCCTCAGTTTGCAGTACCCAAGGTTGCTCAGCAATGAGGTCAATGATGTTGCAAATCAGATTTTTAAAACGCAATGGGAAAAAAACCTGAAAAAATTGTCCCTTATTACTCCACATTTCGGGTACCCAAGAAATAGCTCTCGGTTTCTCAAATGTTAGTGAGCCATATTGTAGACAAATAAACATTCCTATCTAAAGACAATTTGGAGCAAAATTTAGAGAAAAATACTTTTTTTTTTTTTTACATTTTTTGACACATTTTAAGCGCATATTGTGTGTGTGTGAAATTTGCCTCAGCATGAGCTATGGTTCGTTTGCTGCTCGCTGGGTGGCGACAGTGCTGAGTCATCATTTCTCTTTTCTATTCCTGCATGCACGCAGTGATGTCAAGCTATTACGTTTAAGAGGCTCATGGGCTTACCTGGGATATGGGTCAACAAAGGTGGAATCATTTTGCAACTGTGAGGAATATTTTTCTGCATATGAACTGAAATTTTTTTATTCAGAGAATCGACAAACTTCTTTTTCCCTGTTGATTTTTTTTTTTTGTGTTATGCGTGACTTAACCATTCTTTCAATATGTTTGTCTTTAATTGTGAACTGTTTTTTTGACTGCAATCACTCGTAAACGCACGGCGTCACCATGGTGGATGTTGTGGCAACCATCTTGCGCTCATTTGCCGGGCACCGAGTCTTTTCCGAAAGCATTCGAAAAGACTGACGCAGTCAAAATCGGCGGCCATCCTCAGGGGGCCGCCACACATGCAGGGAGAGTCCTTCGTTATCTTTAATTACCACCACGCCACTTAGGCTTCCAATTTAATCTGCAAGAGCTGCTGGTTTATAAGAGCAGTGAAAGCACAGTTCAGGTGATTCCGCCAAGCTGTCGCTCAGAGCAATGAGAAGGCAAGATGTTTTCGGAGGAGTGCTTCATTTTTGTCAATCACTGTGAAAACTAAATAAAAATCAACACTATATGATTTCCAAGATAAGCACAAAAATAGAGCAAAACTTCATTTTTATAAACAAACAATTGACTTTTTTTTTTACACTTGTTTGATGCTCCCTACTTTGTGGGGACGGTTTTCCTTTTCATGACTGTGCTTTTGTGCAAGGTCCATTAAGACATGAATGAGAGAGTGTGGCGTAGATGAACTTACTTGACTGGCCTGCAGAGTCCTGGCTTCAACCCAAGAGAGCTCCTTTGGGACGAATTACAGCGGAGAGACTGAGAGGCGGGCCTTCTCTGTAATATCAGTTTGTGTGACCTCACAAATGTCGCTTGTGAAAAAACGGTAAAAAATTCCCATAAAGACACTCCTAAAAATTGTGCACTGCCGTCCCAGAAGAGTTGAATCTGTTATAGCTGCAAAAGGTGGACTATTGATAGATTGAACACAATGGATGGGTTAGGAATTTCACTTAAGTCAATTTGTGAGTCACGGCAATTTGTTACAGCTACAGCTGTTGTGAAAGTGTGATCGAAATAGATGCATTGTATAAATACAATTTTGATGTTCTAGTAGGCTTTTCCTGACATTTTTGTAATCAGATCCTACAACAGAAGTCATGTTCTACAGACAGCTTTAAGTTCAAAAGGATCTCATTGAAATTATTAAATCTTTTTTTTTTTTTTTGGTCAATTATACACAATTTGACCCACCGCAGCAAATACAGACTGATAATGGCAAAACTATCCGCTTCGGTGTCCAGGGGGTAGTTGGGGGTATCTGTCTTTTGGTCAAGGACACCACAGTCGTGTGTGTGGTGATGGCTTTGAATCGGTCCTGATTGTGGTAGGTGACATTCTTAACCCGCTTGGCCACGGCTTACCCGACCTGTTGTTTAAAAGTATCAGACAGGAGGGTAAAAATAACAATGATGTCAGACATCCAGTGGAAATGTGTGGCACAAATGTGACATTAGCAGACACCAATACAATATTTTAGAGGAGCAGGAATTCATTGCATGTAAATTAGTCACGGGGCTGTAGCTCAGTGGTACAGCGCATGCTTAGCATGTATGAGGTCCTGGGTTCAATCCCCAGCATCTCCATGATTTCTTGAGACTTAGTGTTGGGAAATTAAAACGGCCAAATTTTAATCGCATTATTATCTAAGACAGTCCGGCGAAAAGTTAGAAACACCTACATGATCTTGCGAAGTAGCAGTGGCTACGTGGTGAGTATCGTCCCCTGCACAAAAGACATTAACTGCCACAGATAGTCCTCACATACTCCTTATTCCATGTTATTAATTAATTCTTCTTGTTGTTCTTAATTAATTAATTAATTAATTAACCGTTAAGAAATGTCAAAACAATACAATGACAATTTTAATGCATTTTATTCTGAAAATTGGCAACCTCTAACCCCACCCAAAAAAAAAAAAACAGTCTGGCGAACGCTGCAGTTAGATACAGTACATTGTTTTGATGTTGTTAGAGTTGTCGAGCGTATTAAATGGCAAGAAAAAAAAAGGTCTTATTGGAGCTCCAGTTGTACCATAACAAGGCTTTTGGACAAGACTAAGGCCTCATGTCAATCCTCTTACAATGCTCCTCAGAGAAAATGGATTAGCAAGTAACACCTACGTTTTGGCCCACGGTGACTTTGGTGGATTGGATTGACTGAGCATGAGGCTGACACCCTCCTCATAAAATAATATAACAAATACATTTCTGTTAGTATATATATATATATTTTTTTTTAATCAGAACTTTGGCTTTGGATGTTTTTTGAAACCTTTCTTCCAAGATGAGTGCAGAGGAGCACGGTTGTTTATTGTCATCAAGATCCGCCGCTTGAAAGCAGCTGTTAAAGCGGGTGACTGTGGGGCGTAAGTAGCTCTCCAGGGTGCTGAATTTGTCTCCAACCGGCTCCCCGGTCTCTGCACCTGTCACTTGGCAGCCTGGCGGTCCAAGCGCGATGACTCGGCTCCCCGGTCGCTCACGGAAAGCAGGTAAGGTTGCGCGGATGGTGAGGTGACGCCCAGACTGCACAGCTGTCCTGATGACTTAAATGGAAGGCTAGGTGAGTCATTTTACTTTCTTAGTCTGAAATTAATCCCCAATGTGAACATTCTGAAAATGTGCGTTTACTTTTCAGATGACTATCCTGCAGTGAACGTAACACGTCACTACCTCAAATTCACAGCCAGGACAATGCAACATTTTCAACCTCTATGGGAGCTCAACCATCCGTTTGTGCCTACAGTTAAAAGCAGGCATTCTTTCCTGACGCCATCTTTAAATGACTTTCTCGTGTGGCTTC
This sequence comes from Idiotropiscis lumnitzeri, assembly GCF_059441095.1. Classification (NCBI taxonomy): domain Eukaryota; kingdom Metazoa; phylum Chordata; class Actinopteri; order Syngnathiformes; family Syngnathidae; genus Idiotropiscis; species Idiotropiscis lumnitzeri. The sequence continues at coordinate 9,915,968 of NC_142397.1, read as the reverse complement.
TCCTCGGATTGTTGACGTTCCCTTGCCAAGTCCGCGGTTTGGTATTCAAAGTGGGCATTCTGGGGCCTTGGAACTGCGACCCGGTCTTCTACAGGACGCTGCCAGGTGCTGCCGCAAGTCTTGCTGTAACCAGGATAAACAAAGACCTCAGTTTGAATTTGGACCTGAAGATGGACTTTGTCATCCTGCAGGAGCCTTGTGAAACTTCTAAAGCTCTGACTGAATTCATACAATATGAGAATATGGCGGATGCGTTTGTGGGCCCTACTAATCCCGGATACTGTACTGCAGCATCACTGCTGGCAAAGAACTGGGACAAGTCTATCTTCTCCTACGGCTGTGTCAATTTTGAGCTGGACCGCATCACGGGCTATCCAACTTTTTCCAGGACGGTGCCGTTTCCCTCTGAAGTGCTTTTTACGGTGTTGAAGCACTTCCGGTGGGCTAACATCGTGGTGGTCTACTCCAATGAAGACATCTGGATGGACACGGCCGAGAGAGTGGCTGCTGCCATGAGGAAAAAGGGGCTTCCCGTCGCCTTGGTTACGTCTGTGGGCATCGACGAGATCCAAGTTGAGAGCACGCTGCGGAAGATCCAAGACGCGGGGGAGATAAGAGGTGAGGGGACTGATACTCAAGTAAGTTTAAGTTATTTTTAATAGTTGAGCTCATAGGGAAAAAAAATTTGCTACTCTGCAGGCAAGTTTTTCAGTAACATTTGACCCCTATATTAATGAATTTTATTAAAATTTATAACCTAAGCTGTTACCCATCACCTTACTCATCACAATTCGTTGAAAAAGTAGTTATCATCTTTAACATTACAAATGTAGTCTCTAATCTTAAATCCAGTGATGAATAAGAAGATACAATGTGTTTGTTCTGGTGTCCCCCAGGGCTCCGTCTTGGGCCCCCTCCTCTTTATCATCTTCATCCTATACATCTTGCCAATATTTTCTGCAAATTTATCATACACTTTTTTTACACTGTTCCATGGATAACACTAAGCTCTCCCTCTCTTCCTCCTCCCCTTACTGACAACTTTGTACAACTCAAAATGATAAAACCGAAATTGTACTGATAGGGACCAAGTCCATTGTCACCAAAATTGACATTTTCCATTACACCTGACAATTCCTGTTTCCCCTTCCTCTCACGTGATGAGTCTGAGTGACATCCTTAACAGTCCACTCTCTTTTCAAGCACACATAACATCACCCAGTCTGCATACTTTTATTTATGTAACAATCGGGTCCATTCATTTCTCACCCCCCACGCTGCTGCCATCGTTGTTCATAGCCTCACTTCTGTATGGTGCCCCCTCAACTCACTACAAAAATTGCAACTTCTCTAGAACTCACAAGGACAACTCTACTCATCACATTGCTCCAGTCCTGCAATAACTCCACTGGCTAGCTATCCGACACAGCTTCCAACATAAAATGCCGATCTGTACTTTCAAGGGCATCAATAAGCTAGCTCTACCACATCTTTCCGACCTCCTTCACATTGTAACACCCAATCACTAGGGATGGGTAAATGAAGCTTCAAATCTGCTTTATGAAACAGTTGTAGTATTTATGGACTCCAGCAGATGGCACTCTCCGTTCAACATTGTTGCTGAAAGCACCCTGACTTGCCATTTTTTAAACCCTTTATTTAAACCAGTAGTGCCATCTACAGGACTCCAAAATACAACAAATGGTTCATGAAGCGAATTTGAAGCTTCATTTTCCCATCTCTACCAATCACTCCCTCAGATCTTTGTCCTCCCTCTACCTCACCATCCCTCCTGCTCAGCTGTCATTTAAAATGCAATTCCATGTGTGTGTTCCAGTAATCGTCATGTGCATGCATTCCGTGCTGCTCGGAGGGGAGCAGCAGGCCACTTTCCTCATCAAGGCACGACAAATGGGTCTGACGTCGGGCAAATACGTTTTTGTGCCCTACGACGCCCTGCACTACAGTTTGCCCTACAACGCCCCCTACTTTGCCTTGCAAAACAACAGCAGGCTGAGTGAGGCCTACGACGCCGTGTTAACAATCACCATCGTCTCAGACCCCGTGTCCTTCAACGAGGCGTACGCGGCAGCCAAAGAGAGCGGGGAAGTGAGGCTGAGTGTACCTGCCGAGCAGGTAGGAAGGAGCTACCAGAAAGCATTTTAGCAGTATTTTGCAAACATTATTTGAGCCAAGGCTACTAGTGGAATATCATTTACCAGTTGTTCTGCCTGCCATGGATTGATGAACAAAGAGTACGTTATTTGTGGCGAACAAACACCAATTGATCTCAAACACATACTTGCAGTGAATCACATGATCTGGATTAGAACATTCTAGACTGGACTTTCTCATGCTAACAGTATTTTGTTTTTGTATTGCAGGTTAATCCACTATTCGGCACAATTTATAACAGCATTTATCTCCTTGCCAAGTCCATCCACAAGACCAGGAGAGCTGGCATGCCTCTGTCAGGCTCCAATCTGGCCTACTTCACCAAGAACATATCCTTCAGTGGCTTCAACCAGAAGGTCCAGGTCGACAACAGCGGTGAACTCAAAACCAGCTACATCATTCTGGACACCAGCAGCTCCAGCAGCCAGCTGTACCCGACCTACGTGGTGGATCTCACATCCGGGCAACTTCGGCTTGCTGGGAGGTCCATTCATTTTCCAGGAGGGTCTCCTCCACCATCTGATTCCAGCTGCTGGTTTGTTCAGAGTGCTCTTTGCAAAGGAGGTAAGGAACTTTGATTTAGGGTTTTTATTGGAGATGGGTATTTGAAAGAATTTTTCAGGTGATTTCCTTAGAATTTATTTAAACGGGATGGAGAGCTCACTCTGAATATTGTGAACAATTGTTTCCATGTCAGTATTGTGTTGAGCAGAATAATGTTGCCCAAATAGGTTGTCCTTAATCTGACCACAAACTTGTAGAAAACTGAATCAAGACCGCCTCTGCTGGTGGCGGCCGAGTAGTGCACTCCTTTTTGACATTTCAAAGGTAATAGTCCTTTGGCTTCTTACAAGAAAATGTAGTGATCTAACAGCTGTGGCAATATTTTCTATTTCAGTCAACGTTGGCAAATACCAACAAGAGACATTTTATAAGAATGTAAAGAGATCAGGTTAAGATCGTTGGTAAAGGCGGTCCTGACTGTGAGGTGCGCAATATTGGAAACAGCTCCACACTGTTGCAAAGTCCGCTAATAATATTTTTGAACTATCAAGTTGATCGATCCACTGTATCTCTAACCTGTTGTTATGCAGGCGTGGAGGTGACATACATCATAGTGGTGTTAGCGGTCATCTTGGCTCTGGCTGTAACGGGGCTTATCATCAGTCTATACATCAGGTACGCATTAAGACTCTCCACTGTTCGGACGAATCAAATTTACTGAGATGTCGCAATGATGTCTGCGGTCATCCATTGACTTTCTCATCTTTTGTGGATCTGACTTGACAGGAGGAGACTCCAGCAAATCCAGCTGGTCAAAGGCCCGAATCGGATCCTGCTGACCTTGGAGGATCTTACTTTCATCAACCCTCAGATTAGCAAGAGGGTGAGCGTTCGTGTTGTGCCCCACGCTCTGGCTTTGGTCAATATTTGATGTATTAGCACATGAGAAACATTCTAGAAACTTTCCACGGGAGGTTTTATACATAACGACAACAGGGAATTCATGATAATGGGAAATGATCTTACACAATATTCAACATGAAATTATATCTATATAATAACAGGCCTCACAGTTCCGAGGTTTGAATCTCAGCATACAATCGAAGACTCTAAATTGTGAGTCGGTTGGAATTTGAGTTGTGTTTTTTATAAATGTGTACTACACTTGAATGCCGACCAGTCCGGGCAAGTCTATTTGTATAACACATTTCAAGTACAGACAATTTAAAGTGCTTTACACGAAATATTAAAACCATTACAGAAAGACAAACAAACTATTTCATCATTACAAAAATCCACAATAAAATCATCTAAAATAATTAGATTAAAATGTTTTGAACCGAGCATCAGTCTCGAATAATTAAAAGACAGCGTACGAATGTGAATTAAAACAAGAGAATAAAAGGATAGATTCACTTGTAGGGCACTTGTACGTCTTGCACGTATTCTGTATTCTTACTGGTTGTACGTGCCACAAAATATATACCGAGAGTAACTTCTTATTTACTGATTGCCGTCAATCTTCTGTATTTGATGACATTTTCCATTCCATTTCATGCATAGAAAATCACATTAGAAGACATGAGCGAGTCCAAAAGTGCTCTTGAAGAGAAATCTGCGGACCATTCCCATTCAGTGAACAGCATGCGCACGGTGACTCACGAGACCACCAACGTTGCCGTTTTTGAGGTAAACCGCCCTGAAATATGCATGAAGAGCCTCTTATTTTAACTTTCACCCCAAATTAAAAAAAAAACAAAAAAAAACAATGCGCAGTGATAAATCAATCAATCATAACATTCCAATATCAGCGATATAACATTTAACATGTTACCTCTCTTCCAGGGTGATTGGGTGTGGCTAAAGAAATTTGAAGAAGGACAGTTTAAGGAGGTGAAGCAGAGCGGCACAAAGATTTTTACCAAGGTCAGCGTTATTAAATCTTCATTTGGAAAACTTTTCATTTGGCATTTTTATCAAAATAGTTTTGGAAACCCTCACAGAAAGGTTGCCAAACTCAATGCCCGGCCTGCGAAGGAAAATCATGTCTGTCGACTTCATATTTCATGCAAATTGTCTTGACTTTTAACAACACTGAGATATTGCAAGCATTTTCTTCCGCAATCACTCCTGTAAAATGAACTGAAAACTAAGAATATTAATAAAATTGTTGAAACATAAACTATTTACTGGCTTCTGATTTCAAAACTAGCTATCTATCAATTTCTTGTTTATATCTGATAATATAAGGCGACAATACATATTGGCAACATTTTACTGGGATACATGCGTGCAGTTGATTGGTGGATTTTTTTTGGGGGGGGTTTGGAATTGTGAGTAAAAATTTTAACTCAGCTCACTTCACAACAAGCAGCAAGTTGGAAAGATGGGGCAAGATGCTTTGAGATACAAATGTTTTAAGTTACAAATGTGGTCACCGAACAAATATATATCTATATACCTCAAGGCGCCACTGTATTGACTGACATCTCTATTAAAAAATTTTTAAAAAGCTAGTGTTTTTTCTCTGTGCACGTTTTATGAAGCTCAGTCAACAATTGGAGGTATTCCAACCTGCTTTCTATTGCCACTTTCAGATGAAGGACTTGAGAAACGAGAACGTGAATCCTTTCCTGGGCTTCTTCACAGAGAGCTCCATGTTCGCGGTGGTGACGGAGCACTGCTCCAGGGGGAGTCTGCAGGACTTGCTCAGGAACGAAGACGTCAAATTAGACTGGATGTTCAAGTCCTCACTTGTGCTTGACCTCATCAAAGTAAACGCTAAACCTCCCCGCCTGTGTGCCCATGTTCAATGTTTCCGTAATGCAATAATAAGGCACGTTTTGCTTCCAGGGTATGAAATACCTCCACCATCGGGATTTCCCACATGGCCGGCTAAAATCACGGAACTGCGTGGTGGACGGGCGCTTTGTGCTCAAGATCACTGACTATGGCTTTAACGAGCTGCTTGATTCTCAAAATGCTGCTGTAAAACAACCTCCACCTGAAGGTAACATGTCTTCCACAGACATCACAACTAAAGCGCTTGTAGCAAGAAACTACCTTTCCCATACCTCATTTCCCTCTGCTCCATTCAGACCTTTTTTGGACCGCTCCAGAATTCCTGAGGGATCTCGCCAGCTCCCGTAAAGGCACCTACAAGGGGGACGTGTACAGTTTTTCCATTATTCTCCAAGAGGTGGTGGTTCGAGGACCACCGTACTGCATGCTGGGCCTACCACCCGAAGGTGTGTATTGAGAAGATATTGTTGCAAAACTATGCATCCATTTTCGATAGCCTCATTAAGGACATAGGGAAACCCTGACTGAGAAACCCTGGGGAGAGACGCCTCACAAGAAAGACTCAAACCAAGATTCAAACTCCAAACCAGAACCGTGGTGCCAACCACCAAATGAATCTGTACAAGTTTCTCATCATATCTTTAGTCACTTTTTTGCCGCAGTTTCATTAGTGAGTGAGTCACTTCCTGTTGCTGGTTGTCCAATTTTTGGGCCAACCCAGGTTAACAAAGAAAAAATTATGAGGAGCCCGTGTTAATAATTGGGCCACCCCACAATTTCTGCCTAGCAACAGTCACATTTTCAAATTGCTGTGACTGTGCCATTTTTGTTTTGGGCCTAAAATAAAAATGGTAAATGACAATGAACCAGTTGTACTTCATAAATTATAAATTGCAAAAAGCAAGTGGAAGTCCTTACAAGTTGTAATTGATTCCATAACCACGCTTGCAACTCAAAACACTCATCTCAAATCAACTTTGCCTATTCAAATGGATGAAATTGCCATTAATTTGTTCGAGCGCACTCAGTGAAAGACAAACCAAAAATTTGTAACATTTGTTATTTAATAAGAAAAATCACACTCAACAGTGAAGTGCTTTATATAGGAAAAAAAATTAAATACAATGCAAATAATGAAACTGTTTGTAAAACTAATTTAATTCTTGTGATGCATGCCAGTATAATATATACATATTGCTATAAATCAAGAAGTCACAACTGGCATGTAAGATTCAGTAATATTTGTTTTTGTAGAGGATAAAAAAAAACATGTCAGTGAGTTTTGTTAAATTGTCTGTCTCCATGTGATGAGGATTTGTGTAAAAATCTGCCTCATGGATGCTTGTTTCGTTTGCCCATCTATGGCATTTTTATGTTTGTTGTTTTAAATACATAATTTGTAACGCTAAAAAATAAATTACAGATACAAATCGTACCTGTAGCGGAGCTACATGATTTGTGGGCCACCGTTTAAAACCATCACATTGCTCCTTTGTGGCCTGAGATTTATATTCTTCTCATCAGAGATTATTCGAAAGGTTAAGAAGCCCCCTCCAATGTGCCGGCCCACTGTAGTTCCCGACCAGGCTCCTCTGGAATGCATCCAGCTTATGAAGCAGTGCTGGAGTGAGCTTCCAGATCGAAGACCCAACTTTGATGAGATTTTTGACAGGGTTTGTTACGGATTTAAGAAGAAGCGTCATCATTCTCTCTCTTTTTATGTTTTTTTTTTTCCCACATAACTGTTTCTCTTTTTCTTGCAGTTCAAGATCATCAACAAGGGTAAGAAGACCAATATCATCGACTCCATGTTGAGAATGTTGGAGCAGTACAGCTCCAATCTGGAGGACCTCATCCGAGAGCGAACGGAGGAGCTGGAGGTTGAGAAGCACAGGACGGAGAAACTGCTCTCCGAGATGCTCCCACCGTCAGTTGGCACACGGCCAAAAGCATGCTCAATAAACTTTTTAAGAATGACCTGATCGTCCTCTGCGTCCATCAGCTCGGTGGCCGAGGCACTGAAAACCGGCACCACAGTCGAGCCGGAGTACTTCGACCAGGTGACCATCTACTTCAGTGACATTGTGGGGTTCACCACAATCTCGTCGCTCAGCGACCCCATCGAGGTGGTTGACCTTCTCAACGACCTTTACACTCTGTTTGACGCTGTGCTCAGCAACCACGATGTCTACAAGGTGAGACAGGCATGCCGTTTCTTTCTCAATTTAAAAAAAAAAATGTTTCTTGTTATCATCAGATTTTGGTCTGCTGTAGATGTAATAAACATATTCGGGGTGTTTTTATTTTTTTGGTCCGGGAAATATTTTGGCACAACACTGCCCTCTTTTTGCAAACAGCAATCATGTGGTAAATTATTTAGTAGCTTATTTTGTGCAGCAGGATCCACGATATTTTCTAGACACAGCTTGCATAATGAACTCTCAGTTTATTTTCCTAGTAAACAATCATAATTATGCAGAAGCAATTAAAAGGCAGATGCACCGATGTGTTACCAAGGTGGAGACCATCGGTGATGCTTACATGGTGGCGTCAGGTCTGCCGAAGAGAAACGGCAACAAGCACGCCGCCGAAGTCGCCAACATGTCTCTGAACATCCTCAGCTCGGTGGGAACCTTTCGGATGCGCCACATGCCCGACGTGCCTGTCAGGATACGGATCGGGATCCACTCAGGTAGTTTATCCATGTGGATTGGTGTGGATTGGGGCAACATGATATGGAATGAGCAAAACAATTTCAAAATACTCCAATTTATGTCTTGACTGAGCTCAGAATTTCTCATTGTGTTAAATATTGGTCAATTCAATGAGAAGAAAAACTACCAGCAGTTTGACACTGTGTGTATTACGGAAAATCCACTAAAATTCAAATGGTGCAAAATTCGGAGAGGTCAAATTTACCGTTAGAATACCTCCGAATATGAGCATGATAAATTCATGCCTTCTCAGGGCCTTGCGTCGCTGGAGTGGTGGGTCTGACCATGCCTCGCTACTGCCTGTTTGGAGACACCGTCAACACTGCCTCGAGAATGGAATCCACCGGCTTGCGTGAGTTTTCAAAGCTGTGTTTTTTAATTTTCTGTACCTCAGCATTTAACTCTCAATCGTCTTCACTCAGCTTACAGAATCCACGTAAACTTGAGCACTGTAAACATCCTCCGCTCTCTCAAGGAAGGTTATAAAATAGAAGTCAGGGGCAAGACAGAGCTGAAGGTAACAAGATTTTTGAGATCAGTTAAGAAATCATAAAGGTGTATTTCCGACCATACAGACACACGATCTGTCTAAAACTGTGCTCTTTATTACCAGGGGAAAGGCATTGAAGAGACGTACTGGCTTGTAGGGAAGTCTGACTTTGCAAAGCCTTTGCCAAAACCGCCAGAAATCAAACCAGGGTAAGTCATTTCACCATTTTTTGCCCCTGTGCAGGGTTGCTTTCATGCACATGAGATACATTTGAATTTTCAATGCAAACTCGTGCAAACTGTACCTCAGTGAAGACAATCACGGCCTGAGCCCCGAAGACATAGCCTCGTACACGAGAAAGAAGGCTGAGAAAAAGGCTTGACCCGCAGGTAGAGAGACCTTGCATGCCCGCCAGTTGGTGTTTGTGTCCTGTGGAAAACGTTGGCATGTTGTGATTTCCAAGTCTTGCTTTGTGATCTTTTATCCTTCATCTCTCGATTTGATCAACTTGGGCGCCCTGTCCAGAAGCAGATTGTGGAAATCCCTCTTTGTGTAGTGATTTAGCTTTCATGACACTGTATTTAAACACTGGCTAATTTATTTGAAGTATGTTTGCTATTGTGGTGTTTGTGAGCTTATTCTATATAAATACAGAGTGTTTGCTCGAGATCAATTCCAAGCTCTGCTTTTTATTAGGGTCAACTGGCAGGAGATGGTGACGGATGAGATCAAGACCCTTTTCCGCAAGGCCAACAGGCCAGTGGACAAACAAAAAATGAGCAGAAAAGAAGGAAAGATGTCAAAGCAATGAAGCCATAAGACAGATTCCTTTTCGGGAAAAGGAGAGGCAGGCGGAGGACGTAAAAGCGGCACCCGGCCTGGCGGCCTCTCTCTCCGTGGCTTAACGCGGACTCCTTTAAGAGGATTGCCCATCGACTGGCTAATCTTCCTGCAGCCGACGCAGCAGAACACGATGGTGCTAATGTAATGAGACTCATCCCGTGACCTGCCTGCCGAACCGCTGCCAGCAGACCAGGGACCAGTCTACAGTCAAAGATGCATGCACTCATTGACCACCGAGTGGTCGTTGAAATGAGGCGAGGCTTCCCCGTCCCAAGAGGGGATGCTCTGGATGCCTATTTTAAAATATTTGTCTCGTGTGTGTTAAGTTTCACATGAATGCTCATAATAGGGGACTTGTAGCTTGCTGAATATTGCACATTGATAATCCCTTAAAATAAGGATAAAAGCAACTTTTTGTATCCCATAGAAATGAACACTCAACCTTTGCTTGGGGACATGATACTACAAATGTAATAAAGAAAAATAAAGCAGCAATCGTGGAAAAAAATAACAATAAATCTCTCCAAAATGTAAATATTTTCACGCAGTAATTGTTGTGAATATTGACTCACAATTATATGCCCCTCGAGTTGGTTTATTTTAATTTTGATTGAAAAGTGGAAAATGTCAAAATCAATAGAAACAATCTATTGTCTTGTCCATTTGACTCAGCACAGAAATGAGTGTCACCAAGTAAATACACTGAAACTGAAAATCCAGGAAAAATTCATTCAATCATCATTATGCTGTTTCCTCTTATTATTATTATTATTATTATTATTATTATTATTATTATTATTATTATTATTATTATTATTATTAAAAATCTTGGGATATGCTTATTTCTGATAGTGATGGAATAGTGATGAAATTCGCTTCATGAACCATTTGTGGTATTTTGGAGTCCTGTATATGGCACAGTTGGTTTGAATAAAGGGTTTAAAAAATGGCAAGTCAGTGTGCTTTCAGCCCAATGTTGAACAGAGAGTGCCATCTGCTGGAGACCAAAAATACTACAACTGTTTCATAAAGCAGATTTGAAGCTTCATGTATCAATTTCCTCTCAGTTGAATCAATGGAGCTAGTGGTTAGTTTGTCTGGGACACATTTCTAGGGTTTGAGATTTGAATCTTGAATTCAGTGCGGAGTTTGTATATCCTCTCCGTGTGTACATAGTTTCCTCCCATGTTCCAAAAACTGCTCTAAACAACATGGAGACGATGGATGAATCACGACTCTGTATTAAATATAAAACGCTTTACTATTTCTTTCATCACAGCACCACCTGCTGGATCTGGTGGGCCTCACTCACCTCAGGAAGAAAATCACCACTGGTTACTGCTATTTGTTATTGTAGCTATCCTTTTGTTTTATTTATTTATTTTTTTGTTAATGGAAGCGTTAGGCGACATCTTTTTGCATGTCCTCCATAGGAAAAAAATATAGGGGATGGTTTACGATGATACTAACATACGACTCACTGCTTTTTATTAAATTGTTTTATATTCCTCTTTTTTCTATACAAATGATATATTTACTGTAATCATGACATTATTAAATCGTGTTTGTTTAAAATATGATGACATTTACAATTTCCAACAATATATATATATATTTTTTTTTTACTTGTATGAAACTGGGTCACGATTTAATGACAATCTGAAAATGTGTTTACAAGGGTGACGTCAGTTGAGCCAATCCTTCATATTTAAATTGTTATTCAAGGAAGTAACGTTCACTACTTATCTTATTGAGGAGACGGGAAGCTGGAAAATGGGGGTTGTTTTTGTTGTATACCAGCATACAAACGAGTGAGTTCCCAGCTCACCATGAGGACCCAGCACTCCGGTTTCAACCCCTCTCCTTTGTGCAGGTTATTCCACCAGACTTTTATTTAGTCTAGCAATGGGAGAACAAGTCAAGCCTGACATTCTTGTGATAGTTGACTGCATCAGATAAGCCCTGTGTCACATCCCCCTGTTAATCCCGAACATGGGAAATATTTCCACTGGAAAAATTGTGTTGGCTTCTTAATTGGAGCAAAAAAAATGCATAAGACACAGGTTTATCATTTTCTATGTTTTATTGAAAAATGACACGTTCATAATCGCAGAATTCCAACAGCATTTTTGTGGACAGCAATAAACAGGTTGAGCGTGATTGGCATGTGAACATGAATAATACCCCCAAAAATTTAATCTGCAGATTTAGCTTGTAAGATTCAGTGCAAGCAGTTAGACAAATGTTCTGTTGTTGATTTTAAGAAAGAACTGCCAAACAAGATCTTTAAACATTAAAAATAATGCATGGAAGCACCAATGGACCATTGCTTGACATAAACTGGCATTAGCAGGCTCTGAGAAAAAGTCACACTTAACATAAGCAAGAAAAATCTCAATGAGGCTCATATTTGGAGAAAAATATTCAAATCAATGGAGTGTGTATCAAAGGTTCAGCTATTCAGTCAACATGTCTGCATTTATGGAATGTGTTCCTGAGGTAACACTAGATTTAAAAAACAAATAAAAAAAAAAAACAGTTTCCTTGACCTAGTTTCACAAAATAACGCGAGCCGCCAATTTGAACATTAAAGCTCGTCACGCATTTTGTCTCCATTGGGTCGAACCACACGGCCGATATACAGGATGGACTTGGTCTTGTTGTCCTTCACCAAGAAAATGAAGGGGTGGTCCACGTAGAAAAGCTTCGGATCCCTCAGTTTGTCGGAGCTGAAGATGGTGGTATCGAACGGGTTGCCTTCCGTGTTCAGCTCCAGGGCGGATGCGTGGAAGAAGTCGGAAAGGTACAGATCCTTCTTTCCGGAGATGTTGGACATGTCTGCTTTAGCCTTGTCCACCGCCGCGGTCAGCCCGAGGTCAGCCAGATATTTCTACAGAGAGAGACAGAGACGAGAGCACTTAACAGAGTACTCATGTGTCTACATTTTGAAGCATCTTTTGACTGATTTAGTTGCATTTTATTTTGGTTAACTTCTCTTTGAACTTTTATGACGGTTAGGAATGTTGAAAATGTTACTGCACTTAAAACATTGCATTCTCGGATTAATGGATGGACGGATGATAGAGATGAATTAATTCATGAGTTCACAGAAAGGTTTGTTTTCCGGCAGGGCGGTAGATTGGTGGTTAGCACAAAGTGGCTGTCAACAGGCAAAAAGAAAAAAAAAAAAAAGAAGCCTCTGGCATCATAACACTTTCACAAGATGTTATCAACCCCATCTTACCTGCAAGTTGTGGCTAACTTCCAAAGAGACTTTGGGCAGCGAGATGGCCACGGCCCTATTCTCCATCTTGCCGAGCCAAGCTTCAACTTGCATCTTAGTCAGCAATTTTTCCAGACGAGTCAGGGGCTCCAGATGGTAGGGCATGATGAGGATCATGGAGGCCTGATTCTGGCCCAGAGGCATGTCCAGAACAAAGACATTGTTCTGCTTGTCTTCATAGAAGTCGTACAGACCTGAGGAGGAGCAGGACAGAGCGATCGGATCTCTTGTCTTCAAAGCGCAACACAGTTAAAAAAAAATTTAATAAAAAATAAAAAGGAAATGTACCTGTGCGGTGCATCATGGGAACTGCAACAGTGAAGGAGCGAGTCACCATGAAACCACGGTTGTCCACCATATTTTCGTGGAACTTCTGATCCCAGTGAGCTACAAAAGAAAACATGCTCCGTTTCCATCCAAAAAACAAATAATATGGGTTTATAAAATAAATTACACAAAACAAAAGTTGGCGTTTACGTGAAAATATTTAAAAAGAAAAAAAAAAAATTTCTCTTCTCTACCTTAAGTCAAAACGGCTGCCAAAGTCATCGACTCACAGACACTCAAGCGTAAGCAGAAAATGACTCTAAAAGTTGTCATTAAAAGGTGCATTTTACCGGCACAATTCTTAATAATTATAACTCTAATAATTCTATTAAATGCCTTTGCTTTTTTTTCAGCACATTAGGTTATTGACATGTTTAATTTGTTTTTAGGTTTGAGCTATAAAAGCTTAAACAAGACAAAGAAAATTAATACATTTAAAAAAAAGTTACTCGTTTACCTTCTTGCATCTCTGGTCAAAACAATGCAGGAAACATTTTTTTTTTTAAATATATGAATATAATCCTATAAAAGATTAACAAGTGAATTGATCATCCATGACCCGAGTGAAGATAAGCAGTAGAAAAAAAAAAATTCTAATTACTAATTTTAAACCATATAGTATACTCACGCTTGAAGAACATGGCATTGACGATCATGGCCCCGTCGGTGTTCACCACCTCCTTCGTGATCTCGGGCAGCTTGCCGCCGGTCGACTTGGCCGCCCACTCGTTGATGGAGTTCACGGCGCTCCTCTTGTCGCGGAAGTTTATTTCGGAATGGTCATAGTTGTAGTGCTTCTTGCTGGTCTTCACAAAGTCGTCGGCGAAGGCCACCGAGCTGGGCCCGTACAGGCGGTTGTTGATCGTCCACGTGGTGTTGCGCGTTTTCGCGTCACTCACCTGTGGATGAACCACATAAGAAATGTTTTAATACGACACAGCCTTTCAATAGCATGTCGGGTATACTAAATAATTGGGAGAACAATTTCAGTCGCACTTCCGTCCGACGTGATTCTGGAGTATGTACGGTATCCATTTGAGATGTGACTCATGTTGGGTGCGTTGGGTAGACAGCTGGTCTAATGTGACATTTTTTAGATCATTCCCCTAAGCAACACACGCATGGGGCGGCGGCGCAAACGAGCAATTAGGGGAGGAGCTGCTTTTATTGTCCAGGTTTGAAGGCATCTGTGACCACTTCCACAGGAGTTCAGCCCTCCCTCTTGCAGATCCACTGGACAGGCTCATCTGCAAAATTACCCACATTGGGTCTAACCCGCCTCAGCGCAGTTATGCCAGCCAGGAGGATCAGATTCATGTGTAAGTGTTATTTAACATTTACAGCAGCACTGTGGTGGTGGTTTGCACATCTGTCTCACAAATCTTGGCTTCAGATACCCTGTGTGGAGTTTGTATGTCCTCTTAATTCCTCTCACATTACAAAATTATGCAAGGTTCATTAAAGACTCTTAGCTGTCAATGCGCCCTGTGATTGACGAACATCCAAACCAGAGTGGACCCCAACTAATGTCTAAATGTAAGATGGGATCGGCTGAAGGATCCTGTGATCGTAATGAGGACAAGCACTATTGAATTGTGATGGATGAAGGAACATTTGTACTACAACATAAAATAAATCAACAATAACAAAATAATAAATTAACCCCAATTTCAGATCTTGAATATCTAATTGCAAGACATAAAATTAATGTACCTTTAAGCTTAGAGATACAGTCCCATTCAAGCATTAAATCTATCATAATTCTATCAAGTTATTTTTTTCCCAGTATTTCAAAAGGCTTACTTTTGGCATTTTATATCAACAATCAGGATGTTGAAGGTGGTGGGTGGCTCATTTGTTCCGAAGTTTTCAGTGGATATATCGAGTATGATAAAGACATCCAATATTGCGAAGTGATACCTCTGAGAGCAGCTCCGAAAGGCCTGCATGCAGATGTTCATCCTTGAGTTTGTCTGCGTGCAGCAAGGTTTTGGCCTGTGAGGCGGTTGTCGATTTACCGCCAAGGGCAACCATGCCCAGCGAGGAGGCCAGCACCACAGGCGAGATCAGGATGTTCTCTGTGTCTTTTACCTTTGCCATGTTGTGGTAGAGGCTGCGGAGGAAAAGAAAGGGATTGTTTGTTACAAAATGCAGATGTGTGAAGATTTGAATCGACTGTTGTGTCCACTGACCTAAATGCCAGGTTGGCGCTGTTGTCGGCCAGTGTGGAAGCATGACCGCTCAGCTTCTTGTTTTCTGCGGAGGCCGCGAGGGCCAGTAGGCAAAGAGCTACGAGGTTGCTCACCCACATCCTGTTTGTCTGCTAAAGTAGCTGTAATAGCCTGCAAACGAACAGCAAAGTTTAGTGCTGGTTTAGTTTGCATGTGAATCTAATCTTTTATTGCATATTCCGAGTGCGAGTATTAATCATCAGAAAATGCAAGTGTGCAGGTGTGAGGCGAGGCCAGGAGAAGGGCTTCCAGACATGTTGCTCGCCACGTCAGAAGCAAAATCTGGAACTGCCGCCCACTTAGAGCTCAAACCAAGATGTAATCTGATACCTCTCTCTCAGTTCTCTCTTATGCATGATGCTGCGATTTTTTTGGGGGGGTTTTTGCAAATTTGTTTCTGTCTAATCACTCCCAATTGTCTATTTAAATTAACGCCACAGACATCTTTTCAAAATTCCTTTTCTCCATTGTGAATGGGACGCAGGATGTCTTTGGACTGGAACAATTGGAATACTGCAGAAATCAAGATGACATTACTTTCACACACATTTTTATCCACTTTATATACCTTGAGATCTTTTGATGTCTGTGATTTTCATTCTGAAAGACAAGAGGTGTATGAAGTAATCCCCATAAAGGTGGCAGTAAAACATAACTATGTTAACTCTTGACTGCCTTTAGACTTCAAAATGTACTTTTACTTTTTTAGATGGGGGGAAAAAATGATTTTCAGCGGTGCCGCCCGCAATTATGCAACACATTTCCAAAGGGCAACTAATAGGTTGATGGATTCAAATTTTGTTGCAAGCTCTGAGCATAGTAAACAGTTTCTTTCCATCGCATTGATTGGCTCGAATAGTTGCAGTATTTCAAGAACAGACCAACAGCTGCAAGAGCGATAGCCAAGATTTCCGAAACAGCCGAATGAGGTGCAGTGACTTTAAAGCAGTCAAACAAAGTTGCACTTCTCAAGACCGGCTAACAGTCCATCTGTGTTATCTTCCAATCCTTACCTGGCAAAGATCTGCAGAACTTCTCCGCTCAGCTGAGTCCTGTGGCGAGTTGAGCTCAGGCGAACACTCCCTCGCTATATACTCGCAGGGAAAGAACTTTCTAGAAGTGGGAATGGGATATTCAAATGTATTTTGCCGGGAGGTGGGAGGCGGGACATCCCCCTTTGGAATGCAGAAGAGGTTAGCTGATCTGGGTTCAGTTTTGTAACTTCTATCGAGGAAAAGTCCGTGCCGGGAAAATCTGACTCTGGGTCAGTTGGGGTCTATGGTGAACAGACTACGTTTAACTTTTCAGCTTCGTCTCGGTCCTCATGCAACTTGCTGACTCAATATCTGACTTTTATTTCATCATGTTTTAAAAAGGAGAATGTAGTGTTTTATCATCAACTCAAACCCTATTATACATGCAAATATCTTGCAAATGTAACACCTAAAATCGCTGTATAGTGTCTTCGGTAGATTTGTGTCCAAGGAAGTAAGAAAAAAAAGTAAAACAATTCTTCATCCTGCATCAACTATGTTAGTAATGCATCACTAGGACATGTGAAGGCTTTCCTTGGAGTTGTGTTGCAAAGATGTAAAGAGCCCATCCCCCAACACTGCCACGTACATCAATCCAAAAATGAGAGAGATTGAGATTACATAAATTGCAGTGATGCAAGACTCAAATGATTTACTATTTAATCCACAAGTAGGAAGTAAATCAAAGAATCTCAGAATAATCTGAATGAAGAAAAATAAACAGACTGAAAATGTGTATCTTCTTCAAACCCTATCTTTAGATTCAAATCGGACGGATGCCATAAAATCAATTGCTGCTAGATTTTATTTTGAGTTAGTGAGGGTTTCACAAACAGTGAAGTATTCTTTAAATCTTTCAATACAAAACTTCCTCATTTGCGGCCCTCAGTTAATTGTCCGGATAAGAGGTGATATGAGGTTCTGCAAAACCATTCCATACTCACCAACCTAATTCTGAGCAATAAAAGTCTGACCTTTTGATTGGTGTAGCACTTCAGTATGGAAATAAATTGGACGGGACAAAGGCCATTTTTGTCATCTGATGTATAACAATGTGAAACGGTGATTGTGAAGAGAGGAAAACCGACGTTGAGACGGTGTCACCATATTTTTCAGTGTTATGTTGAAAGGAATTGTTGCAGTTTTACGTATTTTCAACGTATGGCTCAGGAATTCCTACTTTGATTGTGTAAAAGGCAACAGTGTATAAATGATGCAATTCTGCTGAATCTCTGTGTCAAAGTGGCTCGCAGAGTAATTTGGGCCTGTCAAACCCCACACCACCAGTTGTTTGTAGTCCCGCATGAGTGCAACAGCCAGCATTGAAATCCCTCATTTGGGGTTCAAACATGTCCGGACAAAACTGCAAATAGACATCACGTCATCATGTCATGTCATGCAGGGAGATTTTCATGGATCAGTGAAGAAATACAAAAAATAAGATGGACAAATAAAAAGAAAACAAGACAACAATTACTTGCATGTCAACAATTACTTACAAATGTTTTTCTGTCTTTGATGAAGCAGGCACAAGTGGACGTTACTCCCTTTTCCCTTTTGCTTGCTTGCTGAGTGGGGCAAAAAGAATCTTCCAGAACAACAAGCCTAAAGAGATGATTTGCTGTTGTACAACAAATGCTGTTGAACACAACTTGGTCACAAGTAGTCAAACGTTGAAGTCTTCAAATTCCCTGTCTTTGAAGATATATATACAACTATTTTTTTTTTATTCTTATCGATGAAACTGATCTGTCTCCAAAGGGAAGAGCATGATCGTGTATGTTATAGCTTACAATTCATTACTCTTGAGGATCAGAATAATTTAGTTTTCCCCCCCTGGTTTATGTCTTGTTTTTGTTTGTGTGTGTGGCCTCTGTCCTCTCTTGCTATTTCTTTTGTTTGTTTGTTCCACCTGTTCCCATCATCCAGTTCACTTGTGTCTATCAATCCACTTTCCCAGCCACTCATGTTTTTTCAAGGTTTACTTTGTTGTCACATCTGTTTAATAAAATAAATGCCGTTTGTTTCAGAGTACAGCTTGCACTTATGCCATGTCTTTATGCTTCCTTGCATTTGGGTCCTAACTCCACCATCTTAGCTGGATCATGACACTGACAGGTGTATTTAGTTTTTTCAGCCTAATGACAGTTGTTTATATCTAATATTGACATCTGACGACGCATTTTAAGCTTTTTATTATTGATTATCAAAACAGGCACACAGTTGCATGTAAAAAAATCCATTGTTTTGATTCATGCGTTGTTAAATTCGTGTCTGTTTAGTTTGTGCCTTGCGATTGATGGAATACAGAACTAGTAATTAAAAAGTCCACTAGTATTGGTTTCTCACAGCTTTTGCGTTGCACTATAGAATAACGGCCACTAGATGGAGCTCAAAGCATCTAAATAATGGACACGTGGCATCTCCAACACTACATTGTTTGAAAGCTCCACTTTATATCGAACTATGCAATACAGTGTAAAATTCCTAGACACTCTGTTGTTATTAATCTGGAAATGCGATATAGGTTTACTTCCTGTATTGATATTCTCACTAAACCTTTGCAGTATTAAAACCCCCCTCCTGCAGAGGAGACCCCCGCCCGTCATCCGGCTTTTCCTGCCAGTGGATGCTGACATTTTGAGGTATGTGGAGATCAATAGAAGCCAAACAGCTGGAACTGTCGATTGATAGTCTCCCCAGTAGGTAGGTATATGTTGATGTTTGGTTTTATGTCCAATCACATTTCAATTATCTTTTGCCATGTGAATAGTATCGACTTGAACTATATTTGCAATGCTACTTTCTTTATTTCAAAACCTATAACAGCATCATTTTCTGCCCTTTGATGTGCCCGTCTGAACAAATCTTTTTACAGCCAACTTTGACTTGCAAAACGTGTCGGTAGTGATCTGCATACATTCATAAATAACAATCAGCATCGCTGGTGATTTGTTTTTTGTTATTTTATCAAAATGTTTTTGTGACGTTGATAAAAACATTGATTCTGTGTCGATGTATGCGCCACTGTTGCTGAAAGAATGTTTGTGTACCAATAGTTGACCCCTGATAGTGACCGACAACGAATAAGGTAATAAGGTTTATCGGACACGCTTACGTGTTTTCTCAGATTATGATTGCACATTGATTTCTTACAGCCAGTACTGTACATCACTGAGTCACACAAGCGTTTATTTCTAAATATTAACTAAGCTCTAGATTTGCAGAACACGGAGATCACTTTTCAAATTTGAAGGTTATGGCTTAATTTAACAAAGACTGTACATTTGTGATCTTTTGGGGGTAACATCATTAGGTCAGTTTGAGAAACGTTCTATAAAGGGGCTGGATCGAGATCATTTAAATGGTTGGGTAAAACACACAACGAGGCATAGTGTATTCGTGGCCTTTCATATAATCTTATCTCTCAATGTCAACACGCTTTTATTTGATAAACAGACAGTAAACACAGAGCATGCTCCTTGGCTACTCGCCTGTGAAATGTAACGTGTTGCGTTCAGGTACCGTCGGATTCTCCTAAATTATCAATTCACGTGACAGTAGAAATACAAGGATTGTAGAAAGCCTATCACATATACCACACTTGAAAAAAATAATGTCATCCAATGAAGGCATTCACTTGAATCGTTTGTTGAAAGCCGTATAACTTTAGTTAAATTAAAGTTCGAAGACTAAAAATCGCTGGATTTTCAAGGTTCCTTGAACGCACAGACCGGCCGGGAGTAAAGTCAGTTTGGTGACGCTCTTTGCTGTAGCGGGAGAGCAGCAGATAAAAAAGCTCCGACACCCCTCGCACCTTTCAGTGCTTTAAATTGTTTGGCCAGCGGACGACTCGGCTCCCACGCGGAGGAGGAAGGAGGAGATTCCGTTAACCTTAACGAGAGAACGTTTTAGAGGGCGAAAGGGTGAAAGAAAAAAAATCGATTTTTTAATCTAACCCAGAAAAAAAAATTGGACGTAACCGCTCGAGCTGCTCTTTTGCGTTTTATAGGGTGTTTCGGCTGTCAAACTTAACACTTTTACCTGCCTACCAACCTAGCATCTCCTCTTAAAAACAAAACAAAACAAAACAAAACAAAACAAACAAACAAAAAAACGGCCAGTGCCTCTATCAGGGTTCTTCTCGCCCGGTGAAAAGAGACGTCAAATTCTTCTTTGACCTGGAAGAAAAGTGGTCGCACTCCACGGACAGGTGAGTAATGTCGTCTAACTGACATTCACCTGCACTTAGTACTATGATTTGTTTGGCCGCCTTGTGTTTAGGTTCCACCTCTGAACGTCTCACACTAAAACTGTCATCAACCGTTGTTTGAGCATCTGATAATATCCTTAACGTAAACAAAAAAGTATCAAACTTTTTAATGACTCAGATGTTTTTAACTGTATACCAATTTTATTGCTCCTATTATTCTACTGTGGTTTATACTCCACCCTGACATACAGCGCTTGAAATGATTCACTTGGGTGTCATACTCACTCCCTGCAAACCAGACGCTCCCTCGCGTCATTTTATGTCCCGCGAAAGACTTGATTTGACGCCTGTAAACTTGCCACAATAAATGTTTGAGGAGCTTCATTTATATTATAGTCGTTCTTTATTGTCAGCTAGCCGAGGAACCAAGTTAAAGTGATTAGAGGAACTCCATTTAGACACAAATAGTGATTTGCCACCATCTTGTGTCCAATATAGCCATTTTTAACCTTTATTTGAGGGTGTCAATTAGGCGACTCATGCAATTTAGCTTTTCACAGCAGAGCAAATGGAACACCGCACTAGAATTTCCATAAATCAGAATCAGAAATCCCTTTATTGTCATTGTACTCAAGTGTGCAAAGAATGTATTAGGTAAGGCATATGAAGTATAACTACGCCTAATATGTAAAAAAATAAACAGTGCAGTTATGTTATGACTAGCTATGTGTTTTAAAGAACACTTGCATGCACCTCTTGCTATTATATTTTTACTGTTTATGTTTTCACGGTTGACTACAATGTGGCTCAAACAAGTTTGGCGCCCTTGCTTTAATGGCTCAAAACTGCAAGCAGAAACTGAATTGTTTGTATCATAGGTAATTTTACTTTGCCCAGTTATCCTTTTGGTATACTCGAACCCAGACAGGATTCAAAGTGCAAAAGTGTCCCAGGACACCCATAGCTCAAGGGGCATCCCATCAGTGTTTGTAAAACATACAGCCCTCTAGAGGAACCAGTTTAACTTGGAGTCAGATTATCATCATAACTCTTAATATTTTTTTTTTTTTGGGTGGGGGCATCAAATTCTGCTTGACAGCGTTAGCATATCACGCAAGATGTCGGTATTAAGGCTGAACAATTAATCAAATTCATATTGAAATTGCAATGTAGTATAATGGAATTTTTTGATTGCAAAGGCTGCAATTCTGGAAAAAAATGTTTCACTTGGGTCAGTTGTTGGGCTTTATATGGTCTTGTGCTATATGGAAGCAACATTTTTTCCATCAAACAGCATTCCAGTCGACGCTGGCGTGTGATCGCTTCGCAATATTGTGTATGTCTTAATGTTTCACGTATTCTGTTTTTGCTGCATTTCTACATGATAGCTTTATTTTTTTCGTTTTGCACTGCAGTTTCACTTGGATTGTAATAAATTGTTCAATATAATTCCCAAAATACATTTGTAAAAATAAGAACCTCCTAATAGACAAATATAGACATATTCCATTGACAACCGATTAAGTAAATAATTCACCAATTTTTACCTGCTTCCATTGCATGTGCCATCTTCATTGGGTTTGCTTTTGACGGCTGAAACCGCAACAATCAGCACATGATACCACCGCCTACATTCACAACGGCACCTGTAAGCTCTGTCAAAGCAGCACAGACTTATCCAGAGGGCTACAATAACTACAATAAACAACTACTTGTTATTTTTGGCTGCCCTGAAGCAATGAGGTCAACCCTGTGTGACGCTCACTCACACTAAAACACAAACATACACTCATATTGCGTGCCTTTCCCCGAGTAGGGACAAGGAACTGCCAAAAAGATCTGGCATTTGTCTGAATGCTTTCGCGATATTAAAGTAGCCGTGGCCAACAATAAATCCATATAAAATGAGAGGGGATAATGTCCTTTTACATCGCACTTTACTGAACCCAATTTTAACCTCCACCGATAAATTTATAGAGCCTTAGAAGTGGGTAAGAGAGCTGCTCGCTTTGCTCCCATCCTGAAATGTCAAGTAAATAAAACCAACTAAAAAAATTTTGCCTGGAGCGATATTGACTACACTTACTGCAGCACTTGAAAGTTCTCTTGTAGGTGAAACTCAAAACTAAGAATAGCCCAATTATATTTATTTATTTATTTATTTTTTGTTCCGGAGCAAGTAACGCTTCCAATTGTACTTTGTGTGAATTCTCATTGCAACTTTAGAGGTTCTGCTTTGCTGTCCATGCAAGACTGCAACTTGAGCTGCCTTCAAAGTACTCGCATGACCTGAGAGGTGGTGTGTGTGTCCATGCTGAGTTCAGCTTTTTGAAAATGGCAACAATACTCCCTTTTTAAGAAAAACAGTCAACCTGCTTTTCTTTCAGGCTTGGTTATTTAAGACTCCGCACTGCAGAAAATATCTTCTCATTTACTCTGTCGTTTTCACATCAGAGTATTGCTGGCCGTTCTAGAGCATTTTGACTTTCGGGCCTCACAAAATATTGTGTTTTTTTTCATAATTTATTCTGCAGTAAAGCTGACGTCTTCCGATAGTCATTTGACTCAATAAACTGTGATGTGAACGGAATGTACCCAATCAAAGAAGCACCTTGACTGACCAACATGGAAGCGGCGCTACAGAAAATAAAATATGTCCTACCAGATATATATTTTTTTTAATCTAAAAAATTTCAATTTGTCCCCGTGAGCTTCATCAATTGAACAAGTATATCTCATTTAAATGCCTCCCTGAAATACACACTTGCCCTTTCCCGTCAAGAAAAAATGTTCATTAACTGTATTTCAGTTTGAACTCTTTCTAACTCCTTAGCTGACTGTATCAGCAGGTTTGTTTGCACAGTCTACCCTTTGTGTAATTTTTAAAACCACATTTCCTCTCTTATAGTTAGCAGTATATTAAAATTTATATTGTTAACTCCAGCAAAGCCTCTACCCAATAAATCCCTCATTCCCAGTGTTCTCTCTCCTTTAGAAGTGAATAAACAATAATGACCACCACACCACATGAGCAAATAGATTTTGTTTTATTTAATCGTGACTTTTAACTGATTGAAAATGTGTAAATACGATGGGTTTTGCTCTCACAGCGTTACTCACATTTCGCACACTCTGCATTTTCCCGCCTATTTCCCATGTTGCTGTTCTGTGCAAATGGTACAAACTAAGCAAAATTTCACCATAGGCCGTAGCATGTGAGCTGTTGGTGGAGATGAAATGACTCGATTGCTGCGCGAAAGAAGCCTGATGGCACCTTCTTTCCTGGCCTCGCTCACAATAGAAGACAAATCTCGATGTACCATTGACCAATCTGCGTGTAATTGAATCCAAATGCTTCGGGGAAGATATATATTATTTCGAAATGCCCCCGCCTACAAAAAAAAAAAAAATTCAAAATATTGAAAAAAAAAATCAAAATCGGTGAATCTGCAGGTACGAGTACGTGGTGGTCCACTGTGTTGTCAACACACAGATGTTGGTAAAGGGCCCTCATGCAGATATCCTGGCGGCATCTTGAGTTAACGTACCCACCCGACCACCCACCTTTCCTTCTTTTCCCACATTGTCACGAACGAGTCAGGTGTTGAGGGTTCACGAAGCAATGGAGCTGCCTCGTTTGCCCCCGCCAACAACAATCGTTGCCGTCATGTCTGTGCATGCCGCGGATGTCTTTGTCAGCTGTTTGCTCTCCAGGCCGCACTATCAGCTCTGCAGTTACCTACAGTCAAAACCTGAAATGTGCTTTGTCCAACACTCAACAGGCAGTCACGGAGAGAACACTTTTAGAACGCTAACCCAAATAGACAAATGAGTTCAATATTATGAAATAATGTGATAACATTTTTCTTGTTGGACTTTTGGCACTATTCTGCGAGTGTACAAGGGTGTGCAAGGCAGTTGGTGATCTGGCTTCATCCTTTTCCAGATAGTCTTGTGTGTTGATGTTTTAATGGTCTCGAGGAAATTTATAACACAAGTTAAGACAAGATGAAAGAACACTCGCACGCCTCTTGGTTGGCGAGAGTGCTCGTTCTACTCCTGTGGAGTGATTGGTGAAGGAAACTAATGTCGGCATAAACAAGGTTACAAATGGAACATTTTCTAAGCAACACATGTCAACACAATCAGAATCTGTAAGATAAGGACACGACTAGGATTATAGTGGTCCGTGTGAACTGAACTACTCGGTGAGTCATGGAAAGAAAGCATCACATTAGGAAAAACACAAAAGATGAATATAAGTAGCATGTATTAAGTGTTATCAATGGCTCAATCATCCACATTTTGACTTCATTTTCAATGCTCATTTTAAACACAATTTTGCTTACTCAACTACGTCAGTCACTGTGTGTGCATGCATGCATTCAAGTCCTGCCTCCCACAGCGGCAAGCACTTTGACAGATGAGCGAGGGAATGTAGCAGCGCCACAGAATGTTGATGGTGGATGTAAACATGCACGCATATAACTCACTTATTACATATTTCAGGAAATTCTGTCTTTATACAAGTAGCAGTACTAGCTAGGGACTGTTCTTTGGCATAACTTATTTCACCCCCAAAAAATTCTCTGGACTCATCCGATATGTGTTTGCATAGCTGGAACAGGTTGTTCAATGGTAGCGGCTGAGATGCCTTTATTAGGCCTTGATAATCAGCAGTGGAGGTCACCTCAAATCCAGAGGACGGCAGCTGAAGAAATGAAAAATGTCTTCATATAAGGCTTGAATGAATGGAGATGTTTTGCACCAGCTGCATGGCAAGCGCCCGTCTTTCAATGCTATCACAAGCCTACAGTACCTATTATAATCAAACAAATTTGTGAATGGATGATGATGATGATTTTTTTTCTTTTTACTTCCTCTCACTTGCATCCAGTATCACGCGCATCTCCTCCTCCAGTATCTTGTTCTGGTTCGCCACGCGTGTTAGAAGTCGACTGTCGACATTTGTCAAGCACGTTTGTACAGCATCCACTCAGCCATTTGAATCAATGCAGCCCTGAAACCAGAATTTCCGCTAGCCAATGGAGGAAGCGCCATTATGTGGTGTGGAAACTATTTTTAACTCAAGAGCAAAAATGAGGGCGATGTTTTTGCAAGTCTCCATCCACTTGTAACTCTTCATGTTTCATCGAGAGTCGGTGAATATCATTTGTTTAGTTTTATGTCTTAGTGGTGGAAATGAGTAACTTCCACTAAATGCAGTGGAGGTTGAATAATTTATTATTTTTTTTCTTGGGTGGATATTCGATGTCCCACATTTTTCAATTGAAGAGTGTACACAATGTGAATATGCTCTGGTGTGGTTCAATCCCCTCCACTAATTCTCATCTGTCAGACCGCTGACCCGTTTAAAATTTCTGCTGTAATTTCCCATTCTCTTGTTGTCATGGAACAGAAACTATCGAATGATAAGTAAGTCCGTTAATGCTCACTGAGATGGGATAGGCAGAGGTTTTGTGTGAGATCAGTCCCATTTAGTACGACTTCAGGGGCATCCAACGTAAGAGGTAACCCCAGAATTGATTTCTGACATTCCCTCAACAGCTGTTCGTCCAAATAATGCTGAATTGTATTTTTCTAGGCTACGTGTTTGTTACTTGTGTCTGAAAGGAGTTGGGATGGTTTTGCAAAGCAATATAGCTGACTCGGTAATGTGAGAGTGGTATGTGGTTGCAATTTGTCAAGGTCCTCACCGCACGGACTTGTGGGGGTGATGGATGCCATCAGTCGGTCCTGAAGTATTGAACTGTAAATATTTATGATTGCGCTTAAGGATCTATAGAATAAATCTATCCACTCGCTATCGTTCTTGTCACAGGAAAGCCAAGTTTGCCAAGCGGCAGGTTATGCCCTGGACCTGTTAATCACCTTCCCCACAAATAGAGAGACGCAACTACATCTGTGCTTTCAACATAGTGCTTGTAATGCACATGCTTGTGTGGAGACCTACCAGCATACCTTTTAAGTGATGAACCAGCCGAGATTATGTCATTAGAGTGAGTACATTATAAACGCCTGGGTTGATGCAGTGGACAGGTTGGGACATAAATGCATGTGCCGCTAAGAAGCAATGTGAGTGCGGGTTGAAAAAAATAATTCTATGAGGGCAGGCTTGCCAGCACAGGAAAGGCTGTACAGTCCATTGTACAAGAACAAAAAATGTATGTCCAGCCTGGTATCGGGTCTCCAAATTATTTATTGGGAATAATTGTTCGACTCGGATTTATAAGCAATTGTGTGATTTATCTTTTACATTCTGAAATAGAAATGTTGCCAAGAGTCTTTGTTGGCAATCTCTCAGTGCTGAACAGACTTTAACAGCTCTGATGTAATGACTGTCATAGCTTGTTGTTACAATCGGCTTTATCGCTCATGTGTCACTAATCAACTCCCTCTCAGTCACTTTCTGTTGCCTCCTGGCTCAGTCAAGTTGCCAACGAGGCTGCCTTGTTGCTTCATTTGGCTTCTCGTTGCGCATCTCTCCAAGATCAATTGAACATCACGCATGACGCTGGAATTGCTGAGTTCTTTTTGTGCTTGCTCTTTTACTTCTAGAATCACTTTACGGTGTTATGTCAGTGGCCATGGTGATGTCATTGTGCAAAGTTATTCTCATGCACCTTATTGACGGCAGGGCAAAAATGGAAGGGATCTTTTCACACACTGCTGTCATGCTCCATGTAACTTAGATTTCTTTAAAAAAAATGCAAATGACATTAAAGACGTTGTAAAAGGGCATTTAGGTGGTCTCTTAAATAAAAAATAAAAACCTTTTGACAAGCACATCTGATTTTGGAGAAATTTTCTTTTCTTTCTTTTTTTATTTTTCTTTGCTTTTAATTTTAACCTTTGAACATTGCTCTTAATTCAGGAGGATTGCTAAATATAGTCCAATATTAGATATTGTAGTATTGGTATTATATCACTATTTATATTATGAAAACCTGATGTTCTGGAGAAAAAATAAACAAAAGCAAATTGAGAATCAGAGCAAAAAAATCCTCTAGAATTGATTTAATAAATTCTAATAATATAATAAAATAATAATTCGACCAGTCTAATCAATTAAGTCTTGAGATTGAGTTTTCCAGTTCAGTTTGATTTGCAGGTTTTTTCTCTATGTGACAAAAATCATGTGAATAAAAAGACAATAACTGTCCTCATTAATACATTAATAAAGATGAGAAACGGGACCGTCACACAAATGTTTACATCATCATAAGCCATGGAATTTGGAAATGACAGTTTTTGCTTTTCAACATGCAAGTGACCATTCTATCAACTAAAAAAATTAAAGCAGTGTTTATTTTTTTGTTTTGTTTTGATTTTTTGCTAAAATATTTGGCTGTCTCTGTTGCAAATTTCGGAGTCCAGTGTAATGTTATGGCAATAAATGCACAAAAAAACTAAACCCTAAACATACACTTCCTGTTTGGCTCAAGTAACTATAAAATTATGCTAATATATCTGATTGGGGATAAGGTTGGATAGCTAACATTAAAGATATTGCAGTAATAAAGTGTGAGGAAAAACTAATTGCAATCCTGGCATGCGGGATTCCATTCCTTCTGAGCAGGTATGAACATGTCTTTTTCCCGCTCACTTAATGACTCATTGTTGTTTGAAACATCCAGTCTGAGCTATTCCCTTCAAGCTGAGTTTTCTTCTGCACACCGCCCTCGGCCAGAAGAAGACCCATGTTTGCAGGGAAAATGCTGAAGCGTTTCCTCAATGTGACTTTTTGGATGAGAGGAAGTGAAGCAGCAGAAAAGGAGTTAACAGCTGTCTTACAAGTTTAGTCAACCTTTGACAGATGCTGCAGATGATTTGGCAGCTTCCTTTTCCTGATTTCTAGCATGAATAGAGATGATGATCGTCTGATAATCGCACTTCCTATCTTTCGTTAATCTGATTATATATTTTTTTTCTGGAAATGGATGTGACGTCGTCAAGTTAATCATTAAAATCCATAGATCTGCCTGATTAAATATCACAATTCATGTTGTCGAAAGTGTGGCGTAAGATTTGGGGGGGAAAAAAAAAACATGCTGTCCTGCATTTAATGTTCATTGGCTCATTTTTATTCCGGTCAAATTGGAATTCAATTTGTTTTCCACCAACAAATTGGGATTTTATTGTAACAGAACTTAATCAGATTGAATAGTATCCATTTATTTTGGTAGGGGTAAGTCAAGGTCAGTAAAATGTCCTTCAACACGTATTTAGCATTGTTTTTAAACAGCAGTACGGCAAAATGAAGATTCAATTTATTGTTGCATGAACGAGAAGTTTTCCAATCTTTGTCTGCAACATGACGAGTCAGTGGGACTGTGCAGCCCACACTACTTATCTTGATTGCTTTTCTGTGCTTTTTTTTTAACTTCATTTATGGCACCGGTGTCAAAGTCGAGGCCCGGGGCCGGATCCGGCCCACCACGTTTTATGTGGCCTGCGAAAGTTTATTACGTGCATCGACTTCATGTTTCTTGCTGAAATATCAAAATTGTGAATTGACTTCACGTACAAAATCATTGAGATATTGCAAGCCTTTATTTTGTTTCCAAACGTTTTAGTGATCATGCATTTTTATTGGGTTCACATTCATAACAGCCTCCTGAAGGAATCCATAACTACGATGTAGCCCGCGGCAAAAGTGACTTTGACGGCCTAGATTTACGAGATAAACATGCTAGCTGAATTCCTACTGGGTCATACTGATTAATTGCAACACTTGTATTCAGAAAGACATACGACCTACAGTGTTGGGTTGCTATGCTGCATTTGTGGTTTGCAACGAGGTGAAATTAAAAGGGCTGGGCTCCCCTGACGTTTATGCCACCCCATTAGATGACTTTCATCTTGTGGCAAATCAAAAGTCGTTTTTAAGTCACCACTTTTGTACAATTTTCACTTTAAATGTAGCGTAACCAGGACTATGTTAATAAAACTGTAATCTAATCTGAGACTATGAATGTGTGAATGCTGTCGTTTATTCAAAAGAAATATCAGCTAAGCATAATAACATTAAAACAGTGACTGCACTATTGTGTCAAATTGGCTGTGTGACAGAAAGCCATGTGAAATATTGATTGGTAACACACCTCTGGAGTGTCCTTTGCAAGATTATACCCTGAAAGTATCGAGACACACCTCTTAATTCCTTTTTATAATCCCCTGAATCTCTTGTGCCGTTAAATCCCTGCAGAAAATTAAAGCGTAGGAGCAGTTATGTCAGGAACTTGTGTGGTCCTGCCTGGGGTGGGCCAGGTTCATTATAGCCTCGGCTCCGACCCGCCCTCACCAGAGGAGTTGCGCTAATAACAGGAAACACCGCCACTGCAGCAGATGCTAATAAGCAGCTGCCCGGAGTTTAGACGGTGTGATTACAGCAGGAAGTGTTATCTCGATTCTCTGAAATGTGATATCAAATGTGCGTGGTCAGTATACAATAAGATTTGTTGCTCCCAAAATATAACCAGTGAATGACTGAAGAGTTTCACAGCAGCAGGCTCAGTCATGTCAAAAAAAAGTGTTGTAGCGCATTGCAGAGTCACAATGCTGAATCAGCATCAGCTCAAAGTGGGGTCTGATTTATTTGAAATATTTTCACCCTGCACTTTTTGGTAGGTTTAACTGAAACTTCGCAGTGAAAAGAATGTGGAGGAAAGCCTTGAAACATGCAAAGACCCGCACAACAACTTGCGTATAAAGATCAGTTCTAACGCTTCTACCATTGTGTGAAATATTTGGCCGACTCACTTTTTTTCTCGGCTCAGAATGTTTAGAATGTGTCATCAGTTGTGTGGTGAATTTCTGGCATGTCTTTAATTCATTGGGCTACAATAGTCATCTGACGCAGCTGAGAGAGAATGAAAACTGAATTTTTCATACTTGAAACTTTCAGCGTCAATGCTGCTGCGCTAAGTGGATGAATGGCCTTCTAAAGTCATGTTACGAATATTGTTGTATTTAGAATAAAGCACAGACCAAGGAACACACTATTAGTGCTTTTCTGTTACCGCTGTTTTTAGCATGAGTATTCCCAGCTCGCAGACAGCTGATGTGGTTTCGTTTTTTTTTTTATTGGAAGATGATGATAATGTTGTGGTTAGCTGCAACCAACAACCATTGGTATTTGAAAGCCAGGCTTACTTTTTATGAATCATATTCCAAAACATGATCTTTGAGTCAGCATTTGTGTCAAATTTTGTTGTTTCCCTAATATTATATTCCAGTGCCCTTCCGGTCTGTGGGATGTTTGACTTGTGGAAGCAGGACTGACAGAAGGAGCATGGTCAAACACCAACCCCTCCAAGTCTATGAGCGCCAGCTGTGTTTGTCGTGTATCACTGGGATCTACGGTTGCCGCTGGAAACGCTATCAACGCTCCCATGATGACACCACCAAGGTAAGGAGTAGAAATATTTGTTCCATTAATGCACTCGGAAAATTAATATACTCATCGGGATGTGAGCACCCGTGTGGAGTGTAGAGTGCCACGTTGTTGCATAGGCCCGATTCTGAAAGCGATTTTATTTACAATTGTATTGAACGAGATGTATCAGACAAATACAAAACGAAAATACTCGAAATGAACATGGAGCAGCGTCATAGGAACTGCTTATTATTACTGTGAACAGTTTTCTCTTTCTGCAGAACTCATAAAAAATACGGTCGTGTAGGAGATGGAAGCAGTACAAAAAACACGCACAGATGCTCCATTTTGAAATCTGTTGTATGTCGGAATCCATAAGAGAGTGCTCTCAACCATCAAGGATCTTTTGGTAATTACCTTCCGTGCAAAAGTGTCCTCACTGCTATCATACAATGACCTTCATCCTGTAAAGGTTTGCGTTACATCACAATACAGAACTCCACCAGGTCTCGTGTGTGTGCTCTATCGGCCATGGATTGAATTAAATATTTATCTTCTTTCCAAAGTTACTTTTGTTTCAACAAATGTCATATTATTATATAGTACAGTATTTATTAACGTAGAAAGACTGCATGAGGCATTTTTTGCCCAGTCACATGCCAGGATAAATATCAATCTCGCCAAGGCATTCATCCTGACCTTTTCCTTTGGCTCGTCTCTTCATTTGGACGCAGGAGTTGTGTTGTTGCAACAATCCCACAACCGCGCAGCCGAGTGTACACACTCAAAATGCACTTCAACACTTTTGTTTATGCCCGCATTTGCACTGTGGACAAGTGAAATCGAGCAAAACATGCACACACAGTCAGATTCTGTCACTCAACCCATCAGAGACAATTTACAGCATACGTTCACTCTCCAATGAGAGTGTGGAAGGTGCTTCACAATCATATGTAGAGTGTTGCAGAATTGAAAAAATAGAGGTATTGATTTCTGCTCTCCTGTTTACAGGAAACTGGACACTGTGTAGCTCTATTTCCTTTTGCAAGTGCTAGTCCTCTCGGGTCAACAGACAGTGCTGAGTCAGCATTCTTTCTTTGAGGCGCTCATCCTTTTAGATTTCTGCGTTTCTACTACTTGGCACCGACACATCTGTGGGACTGTGTTTTGAACAATATAAACTTAAAAAAAAATCACAGTGAGGGACATCACTTCTGAGGTTGAACGCAATCCATTTTGAAACAATTTTTCACCAAAGGAAAGAGTGGGAGAAGTGTCATGTGACTCTGGACCTTCTGGGCATCATTTGCAGAGATTTTGCTGTCAAATTTTGTAGAACTGTTTTGGCCAATTTAACGTGATGTTCTTCTGCGCATCAAGAGATTGATGGCATTCCTCCCTGCTTGTAATCTCCAGAGACAGTTATACTACCCTGAGCTTTTCCTTGAGTGTTTCCATAGCAACGGTTGAAACAAAACCCATCTATCGGAAGCCCTTTAGCGGCATCTTGATGTTGTTGTTGTTGTTCGTATCACTCAAGGGGAAGAGGGGCTCTGGATTTGGGGACTGAGACAATTAGTCGCCACTCTCGCAAACTATAGGTGAGTGGAGGTGTCAAAACGGTATCTGTAAGAAGCCCCCGAAACGAATGAGGACCAATCAAGAAGGCATATCAGTTGCAAGTAACTGGACCTGAGTGATGCGTGAGAACTGAGAATATGATGCCGAAACAGTTGAGGCAGCATTCATAACTCACAAAAGAATGTATCGGCTCTCTCCTTTTACTTCATCTTTTTTTTCCAGATTCGGGTTGACATTATGTCCTCAATGAATCTGCTTTTGTGTGAACTTGCGTGAATGAGTGTTCAAGGTGCTTTGTAGGTGTCAGGCCCACGTCACACAGTGCAAGCCGATCTGTCTGCTCAGTAATAATTGAAAGTATTTCCATTTAGTCAGTCTTTAACATTGAGTCACACAAAAGGCTTTAGAAATTGCAGCAACAGTGCTCCTGGTTTGGTGTCATTTGCCTCCGTTAAATGTGGCAACACTAGAATCTCGAGCACTTTATCACAACTGTCTGTTGTTAGTGTTTGCCATTTCAATTGGACTGGATTGCTGCTTTTGTCATAGCTTCACAAAAATCAAGATCTCGATGATTAAAGTGAAGCAATTTTTTTTTTTATACATTTGTGTCCTTAGTATGAAATCAAAGAATAAATATGTATATACGCCATTATCATTTCTAACCGATAACAATGGCGACACATTCTTTACAGTCTAACAAGCCCTCTCCTTGCACTTGCTCCCACTCTAGACTATCACTTATCCCGGTGATATAGCGGCATTGTAGTACGCCCCGTGTGAAATTCCAGCGAGTTATCTGGAAACGCACTGGAATGTGACAAGGTTCTGAGAGGTTAATTCCTGCCGAGATGGAGGGTGAAGAGGCAAGCAATGTGGCTCTCCGTTGCATTGATGATAATGATGAACTTAGTCCACTCTTATTAGTTCATGAAATCTGACTTGCAAGAACGGTCAGAAGCACAACCTGTCAAGGACAAATAGTCTTGAGATAATTGCAGAAATATTTGTTTTTTTTCAAGGACTTGAACTTACTGTCTTCTGATTTTCTCAATCAAGGTGAGCAGCTTTCGACGAGTCATAATAATTATGTCATAGGGAGCAAAGTCTCCTTGGATTTAGATTGTCGCTACGCCGCTTCATGCCACAGGGTCGGATAAATGCCAGCCATGGAGAAATGGTAATGTGATGTCACAGGGCCAGGCCGTGTCTCCTCAGCTTGCACTGTTGCTGAGTGAGCTGCGGAAACGGGAAGAAAGTGCTTCCATCAAATTTTCAAAAGAGACTTTTTTTGATTGACATTGCGACCACCACTGCTGTCGCTCAGTACCACCGGATGTTTTATCGTGAAGTGCAACTGTCCAAGATTGAAAGCCCCAGAAGAGGCACGATTGGAAGATACTTTTCTGGAGGCAAATATGCCTTACAAGTCTGATGACAGTTCAGTGAACATACCTGCCTTAAGTCTGTTTTGCTTTTTTGTTGGCTCAAGCAAAGTTTGAGCTTTCCCATGCTTGAGTGAGGAGTTCTCCACAAACATTTTTTTTACGATTACTGTCATCTTCAGTTGAGAAATACTGTTATCCTCCCTTCCCCACAATCTTTCAATAAAGTCAGAACCAGAAATGAGTCAATGTTTGGCTCATCATGCTTATGTCTGTCTTTATCAAAAAATATAAGCCTACATATATTTGCTTGAGGTGAAAGATCAGGACAGTAATTAACGGCATTTGAAGTTTTAATGAGCAATGTGAATAAGGGAATACTTAATGCGAAAAGGTTGATTGCTAGCTTCACCTAATGTACTTAACGTCAAGAATATATTTTTCCGAAGAAACTTAACATCTAATTGGCCGTGACACTGACAATATTGAACAGACAGTTTTGCTTTCTTAGTCACTTCAGTTGATACTGTATAACTAATGATTCATTGTGTGTTTTATGTGTGTGTTCATAGTGGGAGTTGCTGTGGTCCCTCATCTTGCTTTTTACCTTTTGTGCGCTGCTGGTCTGGTTCTACTTCTGGTTAGAAGCTCACAACGACTACAACGAGTTTAACTGGTGAGTGGTCGTGTTCTCATCGAATGTGTTTGTTTCGCCTCATCAAAATATAATTAGAAAAATATAATTAATTATTTAAGCCAAAAGGCCGTTGTGGATATCGTTCATGCAAATTGCGAGTAACTAACAATTTCTATAAGCGCTTACAATATATCTCTTGCACTGTAAAAACCTCCATAATGTCACCCCGTCCACTTCTTATCGGATGCCTCTTCTGTTATCCTTTTCCCACTTGACTTTTCCTCTTCCCTCCCCTTCCCCATTTGCCCCTTTTTTAACCTTCAATTACCCTTTAACATGTTTTTTTTCCTCTCACCCTTCTTTCTTTCGCTCCCAGTATCTCTTTGTGTCCTGCACTGACGCATCCCACATGTCTACTCGTATCAAGAGATCACACTCATTTTGTGTTTGGGGTGACGTGCTGTGGCGACAAGATGAAATGTAAAATAGGCCTGCATTTCTTACGGGTGGCGCATGCATAAGGACAGTGAGGGTGATTTAGCAGCAGGGAGTGTCTTGGTCCATCTGCAGTGTAAACGTATTGGCCGAGGGCTCCGCATATCAGTGACAATGCAGCAGCGCTGACACTTGACAAGCCTGACGTATGGAGTATTTAAATCAAAAGGACATGCAGTGGCTCATATAAGGTCTGACAAAATCATCTCCAGGATGGTGGTTGACCTCCAATTTCTAAACAATTTGCAGACTGGGAAATCATGGCAATAGAAATCATCTGTCACATGTTATCGTAGATTTTTGTACATGTTGTAGTTGGACATCATTTTGTCACTTTTTGGAAAAGTAAAGCAAAACACAGTTGTGGAATTAATAATCACTAACCTGAAGTCTTGCAAGCTATGCACCGATTTTGCAAGGCTGCAGTACAAACCTCTTAACAGTTGAACTCTAACCTTTGAATTGAAAGTTTGTACATATTCTCACTTAGATGCCTAATGTGTATTTCTATTTCACTTTCTGTAGCACTTTTTCATTTCTTGGAACAATTTTCCAAGCAAGTATTAATCTAACATTCCCAAAAGTCTCTGCGGTTGCTGAGGCTACGTTTTCTGTCGCGTCTGTTCTGACTTTATTGCAACAATAATGCATTAATTTCCATGGGACTTGATAGACGTCTACCTGTGAGCCGCAAGCATCTTCTCTTTTCATTTTCACTCGCTACCTGTTTATGTGTAAACAAGCACACAGTTGGGATTGGCGTTTGGCAAAATTTAATATAGGCAGCAATACAGAAAGATGCACACTTTTGATCCTAAGGCTTCCCTCTGGTTGATATTTATGAAATGCAGGCAAGCGCTCGATATGACAACTGTTATAAAAATGTCTCGTTGCTGCAGGTCCCTCTACAACCGCTCTGGCGAGTGGAGTGATGGAACCGTTCCAGTCTTGGCCACCACTGCTGCTGGCTTCACCTACATAGCATTTTTAATGGTTTGTGCCTCCCACAACGATCCAAGTTCAACCTCTGTGTGGAATATTTCCTCGACAGCAGCATGTAGCCTCTATTGAGTGTCTTTTTCCTCTCGCAGGTTTTAGCCCTTTGTCACATTGCACTTGGCCAGCAGTTGAATTTACATTGGCTGCATAAGGTAATGTTTCAACTCTGACTTTTTGTGTGTTACTTTGAATGTGTGTCATGAATGTGTCACTGGGTGTGTATGCTCATTCACGGATGACTGACTTTACAGTTCAGACCTCAATGTCGCAGGGAGGTTTTGAAAGCCTTGTTACATGACAAATGCCGACACCAAATTCGGGCCATGAAGGGGCCACAAGCCACTCCGGGTTATTTTGTGATAGATGCTTGTCCACATTGATGGCATTTTTCATTCTCTCCCTCTCCTCCTGCCTTCACAGATAGGAGTCACTGCGGCCCTACTCACAACTGTTGTTGGGGTGATATCCATCAATCAAACATGGCACCACGAGTGGGACATCATCCCCATCTCCCTGCAGGTCAGCTGACTACAACATAGACACTCTGAACAGTATTTTCCGTGTATTTCTGGAAGAAAAATACAGTGGAAATAATCGCTTCAGTAAAAACTGAGTTGAATTGTGATTTGTTCAGAATTTTAAACAAATATGTCACGTTGTGATAAATTGTAGTTGAAATAATTTGCTCCATTGTCAAAACTGCCGCCATTATAAAACCTAGTTAATATTTTAACATGGTTAGTTGTCATACAAGATCAAGCAGAAGTATTCATAATCAAAATTCCACTTACACTTTTAAGACTCTCAATTTAAATGATGCATGATTCATGCTCTCTCATGTATCGCATTCTGCGACATTAACTGTCGCACAAGTCTAAAATGAGACAATGGCTGCTAAACAGCAGATCGTGAGAGAAGCTAATGGAACAAGTCTTTACCCAGTCCTCCTACATCTCGTCAAACAACACAAACAGCTGGATTTAAATTAACAGACAATCCAATGAATCTAAGGATTCTGCTTCCAAAGTTTTGCTCGAAACAGAACCAACACTCCTATTGAGTCATCCCCATGACTCCTAGCAATTCCTAACTATCGTCACACTGAAACACTACTGAACAAAAAGTACTTTGCATGAAACCATGGGTGATACTTGGTCTGCTGCAAAAATACATCCGGTTAAAGCCTCCAGTGGCTGGAATATATCCCACTGGGGTGTCTTCGGGCTTTCCACACCGCACCGAACAGCACAATGCCACCATTTAGCTCGCCAGCTAACCGGTTTCTAAGACTCTTCTAGACTGGAAGCTCGTGGAGTCACCATCCGCACTTGGAAAGTTTAATTAACATATTTTGGAGTATAGACTGGAGTGGTAGAAATGGGTCTAATAACTAACTCAGTTGAACAGTTGAATTGGATAACCTCTGATGCGAATGAGGAAAAAATCAGGAAAGCTGAAATGATGACAATCAGTTTGAACATTATATCTCCACAACACAGTTTTCAGTCGTTTTCTGCATTATCTTCAGTGTATTTAGGAACAAAATCCAATGACGAGTGGTGTGAGGAACATTGCAGTTGATAATATTCCGGGAAATTACATTCTATGTGTGATTTGAATGTGTATGTCAACTGGCAACTTTGGATGGAAACGACTTGTCAGCTGTGTGTTAACTCCTAAGTAGTTCTAAGAAGTCTGTAATTAGTATCCCTGTGAGATCGTTGCAGCAGCAGGAGTGTGTGATGTGCAATTCCACTCCAACCGTCACATTTTTAAGGAAATGCCTCGACAAATTACAGCCATTATCTCCCAAGTCTGTAATTCCACCAAGACGTCTCTTTTCTCCATATCCGCTTCACTGTTTGTGCATCCTCTTCTGCCGTTCTTGCATCCACACAGGCCACAGGCCCGTTCCTGCACATCGGTGCCGTCGCGGCAGTCACAGCTCTGTCCTGGATTGTGGCCGGACAGGTCGCCCGCGCTGATAAAACACGTAAGTTAAAAATCCTAATTAACTCTTGTCACTCTTGTTTTTTTGACTTGCACACAGGAAGCGTGTGCAATGATTAACAGTGGTGAGACAGTGGCCAAGACCTTCCACCCATTGAGTTACAGATAACAAGCATTCTTTCTGGCTCATGTCAGACAGAGCACTTTTTGAGATTTGTCTTTGCTCTGGAAGACAGCGATCCACTGTTAGCATTCCTCAGTGTGTGTTCACATGAATTTATTTATTATTAAATCAAATTATGTTTTCATGGTTTAGTTACATTGGATGTCATCTCGGGATTTAATGTAACATGATGTCTGTTCCACAGACAAAATAATTGTCATGTTAATCCTTCAATTTAGTCATTTCCTCAGAGGCAACACCCATAATGATTTCAGATTCGTTGCCTGAAAATATTTTTTTTCGCCCGAGAGTTAAGAACATTAATCAAGAGAAACGTATTCGTCTGTTGACAAGATACTCTTAAATCTATGTGTACTTGAACGATTGATGAGGTGCAAAGGTCTCTGACAAAATGCTTGTCTGTCTCCTTGTGCATGCACACACACATACACACACACGCTCACACACTTTGCCTTTCTCCCATTACACACACAGACACGCAACAAACACTGCTGACCTTGAAACAAATTCCTCTGTGGTGGTGTCTCTCTCACTCTCTGCTGCAATTGCTCAGTTGAACTGCGGTTGCTCTAAGATGCCTTCAAGGGTTAATTAGAAAATTTAGACAACTTTCAGGAGTAAAAAGTTCAGATTTTGTCTAGAATGAATTTGATATACTTCATTATTTTTCATGTGCAATTAATACCTGTAAAAATGCATTTTGCCTCTTGCTGTCAACTGAAAATGACCTGTGTTGAGGGCTCTGATAACAACCAATCACGGCACACCTCACATTTATAAGTTAAGCCGTGATTGCTATTTCTATATTTAACGCATACATAAGGCTCACCCTATTATTGGGCGTAGGCATGTGTAAGATGGGCTGAGGATAGTTAATCAGTTTGTGTATTTATAATCATGTTTTTATACACTCATTCATGTTTAAACACACACACATAGACACTTACTTGTTATTTTAGCACACACGCACACAGACACTGTATCCTGATGATGTGTATAGTTAAATTGACCTTTACACTGTGAGTTGTGATTCTCTGCCTGCTAGAGTTACTGATGATTAGTTATTGATGTTTTCTGTCTTCTGCTGATTAGTTTAGTCTAAAACAGACCACCATTGTTAATTAATCTCCTGTATTCTGGTGATTTAGTTTAGGCTAAACAGACCTTCATTGTATTCTAATTTCATGTGATTCTTGAGTCAAACTAATAAAAGCCGAGCCGGTGAGAAGAGGAGGAAGAGGAGTTGCATGGGGCGGCCGCGAGCAGGCTGCTCGCGGCCTCTCTGTCCCACTCTTTTCCCCCGCCGGCGAGGAAAATGAACAACGGTGTCTGGTTCCTCCTGGCCATTCAGCTAGCGTTTTATTTCGGCCGTTACATTTAGTAAGTCATTTCAGTAAGCCCTCCCAAAATGGGCATTTAAACCTGACAGCATGTCATCTTAAAACATACGGTAGCATGCACGCACGCTAAAACATACACTAGCATGCATGCTATCTTCGTTGTTTGTCCCGATAAAAGACATATCTACACACTGATTCTCAAAAATGGATGTGCTGGCAAATTCTGCGCCCTGATTGGTGGAGTGACAAGAAGGCAAATAATTTTTGGTTGCTAACGGCCACATGTGTAATTAGATGGGGATAACGCATCAATTTACCTAACAAAATGACGAATGTGTTCTTAATAACTCAAAGTAAATCATAAAACTCAGAACCTTGTCAACAATTATATATGAGCTAATAGTTGAAATGTGTGCTGTCCTGCAGTGTTCCAGGTGGTGGTCATGCTCCTGTATCTCAGTTTGTTACTGAGTCTGTATGTGGTGCCGCTGTACATCACCTCCCCTTGCATCATGGACCCCAGCAACCTCAGGCCCCGCCCCAATGTTATTGGTCACCGGGGGGCCCCCATGGTGAGTTCAAAGTGTGTGTGGGGGGTCGGGGGGGGGAGAATCAGTGTGCTTCAACAACACAATTAGCCTGCTTTTCTGTCTCTTATGTATATTCGACCACCATTATGTGAACAATCATATTCTAGATACTTTCCCCTTTTTTTCTTCTTCTGCACTTCCTATCGCCGTTCTAGCGTTCATGACCTTGTGGTCAAATAACTAAAAATAACCAAACAAGAAGAGCCAAAGGAAGCTCTTTTATTGCCTGATGATTGATGACGATTTATTGTGAAGCCGCCCTTTGCAAATGCAGGTCCATTAGTTGCTGCACTGAAATGAACTGGAGTGAATTAAAACAACACAAGATGCTCTCATTATGGATCAAGCGGAAAGCCACATTGAGAACATGATGCCTGACCAGACGCATTTGATCTTCTCCCATTCTAATTGTATCGCTTTTTAAGTGAGCCGAAGATGGTTTGATGCGGTTGGCACAATATCTCGCTCAATGTTACACTTGGGTGGGAAAAGGGAGCCGACATGTTTACACACCAAAGAAAAACACACAGCCGTCTATTTGCGGTATGTGTGATCGATCTTTACGGTGGCTACTAAAATTGGGAGAGTTTCCGCGTGACTGTGAAAACAAATCACGTGTCTGGACTCGGTTTCCCACAAGTTTATTGAATCGATGATAACATTCCTCCTGTTTTCCTGCTCGCTTGACTCACTCTGCGTGTGGACAAAAGTGTTTCTTGCGAGTGATGTTTAACCGGCGGGATCATATTGATTTTAACCAAGTTAATTTGTAATCCAAAGAGTTGTTTTTCTGCACATTTCACAGCATTCCTCTTGTCATAATCAGTTTTGTTCTCATGCTATGGCCCGAAATTAATAATAAAATGGCACAGGGAAGTAGAAATGTTGGTCGAAATCTTTTTGTGTGTGTTATGATTTCAGCTCGCGCCAGAAAACACAATGTGGTCCTTTCAGCGAGCGCTGCAAATGAACGTCACAGGGTTGGAGGCAGACGTTGCAATCAGGTACACAAACACAAGCAGCTCTCAGGTTATTTGTGCCTTATTGTTTGGGAAAACATGCAGTTCCAACGAACAGGTTATTTAAGGGGAACTTGCTTCATAAATCACAATGTCATCGCAATACTTTTTATTGACTGCACAGAACATCTTTTTGTAACCTTTCAATATTCTTGACACTCTGACATGGTCATGTCACATTGTTGCCTGCGTCCATGTTTATGTTACAGTTTTGCTTGCCTGTTTTGTTCCTAGCGTGATTCGAGAGATTAGCATCTATAACTCCTGCGCCCTCACACTATGATCACATACACGGCATACACAATGAGAAGCATCTTCCCCCTCAACATTTGAACTAAAGGTCAAATTAGCAGTGGAAAGTAATCCTCTCGGAAGGATGGAAGGACGACTGTGATGCCAGTGTTGAGATGACACAACGCTCTCATTAACAACATTGAGCAGTGAGCTTGCTTGGTTGTGGGTAGATGATCCAGTTCCATGAAAAAAAGGCTCATTTTTGACTGTGGTATTAATTTGAAAATATGTAATTATTCTGGTTTTAGTTGAAAGTGGTGAATAAAAATACTGCATATTGAATTACAGTACACAAGAGGGCCAACATATGGAAGAAACATCTCAGTATAAAATATATTGAAAAGTACAACCAAAATAATTAATATACTATAAAATTGAGTGCATGAAGTCTGGAATAATGTTTTTTTTTTTCCCCATTTGCTCCAGAATAACCAATTCTATTCCTTATCTGTCACATAATAGTGTTGATGGCATTCCGTTCCTGATGCACGACCGCACCTTGCGTAGGACGACGGATGTAGTGAAAATGTTTCCAGACCGGCAGATGGAGGACGCTGCGCTGTTCAACTGGACCGATCTCCAGCAGCTGAACGCAGGACAGTGGTTCTTCAAGGTGGGAGAACAGTTTCAAATTGTGTCAAACAATCATTGGCTTTTCAGACTGGAAAAATAAATATATTTGTGGAGTGTGTAATTATAGAAATGAACATTTTTACTTTGACCACTTTTGCTCCTGTTCTCCAGGATGACCCCTTTTGGACGACGCACCTGTTGTCGCCCCATGAAAGAAACCTAATTGCCAACCAGAGTGTGTGCAGCCTTGAGCAGCTACTAAAACTGGCCTCCTATCATAACACCACTGTGGTGTTCAGGCTCAGGAGACCCCCTCTGACGCACCCTTGCTACCACAGCTGGATCAATGACACTCTGCAGGCTGTGGAGCAATCTGGAGTTTCTCAAAGTCTGGTTGGTGTTGTCCTGCTTAAGTAACATAGTAACTTTTCAGGTTCTTCTTGAATTTTTTTTTTGTGTTTGCAGGTGATGTGGACTCCAGATGAAGACAGGGATCAGGTGACACAGCTTGCACCCGGTCTGGTCCAGACGTCCTTGGTGAAGCAAAGTCCTCAAAGCCTCAGAGAGGCGGGCATCAGTGAGTTGGTACTCAGATACAACCAGGCGAGCACTCAGGAAATCAGGTAGGAATACATGCTCATGTACATACGTGCCTCAAGTAAGCGCACGCACACACACAAACACGTTTTTAAAAACAAACATGTCTTTCAGGGACTTGTCACAGAAAAATATCAGCCTCACCCTCTACACGGTCAACGAGCCCTGGCTGTACTCAGTGCTGTGGTGCAACAACGTGTCGTCTGTGTCTTCTGAGGCGCCGCATGTCCTCAAAAAGGTGCCTTACCCCATCTGGCTCTTGGTAAGGACACAATACATTGTCATCTTTTACTCAGTTGCTTTAATCATCGCCTTAACTGAGATAATATTTAACTGTGTGCAATCTGCTCTACACAGTCGTCTTTCTTCTTTTTTTTCAAATGGCTAGGTATCCTTTCGAAGGATGTGGGCATCACCTTTTAGCTGGGAATGCGAACGACCACCAAAAAAATGGCCCAAGAGTAACTGCATTGACTAACAATGGTCACATTTTTTTTTCCATCTGTCAGAGATCCCCTCCTCTTCAGCTCGAATCAACTCTCGTGTAATTGCACGATGAACAAAAGCAAGCGATAAACGTGCCGCTCCCTGAAATTTGGTGTCTGGTCTGAACGTAGCGTAATAGTGCTAAATCTAACAAATAAACCTAAGGTACATATAGAATAAACTATAAACCCGCCTACTGCCCGAAGACAGCTGGGATAGGCTCCAGCAACCCTGCAGCGACCCTTGTGAGGAGAAGCGGAACAGATTATGGATGGATGGACATACATGCTTCGCAAAAGATAATGTGCATTACCTTATAACGCAGTACGGTAATTAAAAAAAATATATAGATTGATATTATGCCTAATAATACAGTGCACTTAGTGGTCCGTAAAATATGATACACACAACTTTTGTGTTTTCTTTATTTTTTTCAGGGGACCAGAATAGTTGCTCCCTGATGAACGTGTCGTTTTCGATTGTCAGTATCAAGCAAATTACATCGATGCATTATTACAAACTTTAAGAGTGACAAAATGTCACTTGGGGTCGGTATCAGATAATCCTCCGGGCTGCAGTATTGGTGTCGGATATGAAAAAGTGGTATTGAGCCAACAATATTTAATACTATTGCTAGCCATGTTTGAATGTTAACAATGCGCTTAAATAAAGGAAGATGAAAAAAACTGTACAGGACAGAACCCGCTTCCAAGTTACCATCCTTTCATAATCCCTGTCATAGAACATTTCCACACTTTTTTTCCTGGCAAATTGTCTAAAGTGAGATTGTAATTCAAAAGAATTGTCATTGCAACTTTTTGACTATAAACGTCCTAACTCAGAGTCGAACTTAATTTAGCAAGTGGGGGTCTGCGTTCTTCCCTTTTCTCCTGCTTGTATCCTTTTATTTCCATCTCAGTCATGCACAGTCTCACTATATCTCACTGAACAGTGGTCTCTTGAATTCTGCTGCGCCATCACAGCACCACTTTGGGTTTTATGGCTTGACCAACAAATCAGTCGGGGCCTTCCAGTTTCTTGCCATATGGGAGCTCTGCATGGGAACTCCTGACCTCAGCGTCTCGCTGCGTTTTGGCAAAGTCAGATGTCATCGAGCGGATGTGTAATGAAAGTATTAAAAAATATATTAATACAGATTAATTCCTGGTTTGCAGGAGTCTAGTTTTATGTTAAATCCTTTTTCCATGTGATCGCTTGAGGAGCGTATCCTTAACCAACAGCGCCACCTGGTGTTGAATAACCATGCTGGCTACTGTTGAACCCAAACCTCACCATGCATGAGTAAATTGTTTTGTACTCCGCCAGAAACCAGATGAATACTGCCTGATGTGGGTGTGTGTAGACCTCATCTCCTTCGTGGTGGTTATAGGAATATTCATTTTGCAGAAGTAAGTTCACATACGTCAACAATCATGTTTCAATGGTGGACAGAAGTTTCTCTCCTTTTGGCGCTTGTGTAAATTCACACTTTCACATGCATACTGACTGCTTATTAGCTCCTTTTTACCCCCTTTCAATATGTTACTAATTCCACCTATTGCTATCTTGTGAGCAAGTCTGTATTGTATCCCTCCAGAGTACATTGGATTTGTCATTAATCTGCCACTGACTGTTGAGCACCTTGTGTTTTTATCTCATTGGGAGCAATTACACTACAAGTTTTAATTGTGCATTCATTCAAATTTAATTTGGGAATGTAGAGCGCAAAAAAATCCAAAATATATCTGGTGGGATACATTGTGGTTGTGCATTTGTTGTTGAACTAACTTTTCAAGGAAAGCCTGAAGGAAAAAAAAAAACTTAA
This sequence comes from Idiotropiscis lumnitzeri, assembly GCF_059441095.1. NCBI lineage: Eukaryota > Metazoa > Chordata > Actinopteri > Syngnathiformes > Syngnathidae > Idiotropiscis > Idiotropiscis lumnitzeri. The sequence goes on along the minus strand of NC_142397.1, from coordinate 9,870,998 downwards.
ATCATATTGCGTATATATCTTAATGTAAAACTGTTTAATTTAATTTTTGTATTCAGTTGTTTTTATAGTGATATATTTATTTTAATTTAATTTAGCATTATTTTTTAATTGTATTGTTATTACATTTTAAGATGTTTGCAGTTTAAAGGGGAAGTCAACCTAAAGTATTTATAAAGAATATTTTCTATGCAGGCCCACTCGTTGAAATACAGCATTCTGATTAACATTGCATTCGTGGAATATGAGTTGAGCAGTAAAATCGTGTGCGGCCATTTTGCCACTTGCTGTCGAGTGTAAACGACATCACAGTTGCTCAGTGCTCAGCTCGCAACCAATCATGACTACGCTTCAGAAAACAGGTGAGCCATGATTGATCGTTACATGAGCCCTGAGCAACTGTGGTGTCATTTGCAGTCACAGAAAGTGACAAAATGGCCGCCCCCGAGAAAAAAACTGGTGAATTTTGCTGCTTCACCCATTTTCCACATACGCAATATTCATCAGAATGCCATGTTTAGAATATTGAAGGCACATAGAACATATTATTGCAATTAATAATTTGGGGTTGACTTCCCCTTTAATAACCCCAAATAACATCTATTTCAAAGTGTTCTTTTTATTTCATCCTTTTCCTAAAGTCTCCACGTAGATCAAGGATATGTTCAGACAGATGATCGGATGATGTCAGACATAAATTTATAGTTACGCCTTCTGAGCGTCTCTTCTCTGCTCCTCGGCGGCTCATGCCGGCTTCTAAAACTGACCTCTCTTGTCTCCCGCCTTCTTTTGTCCTTTTCTTTCTTTGTCCTCTCTCCTCTGCCTGACTGCATGCTCGTCTCCTCTGCTGCATTCTGGCATCTTCTCTCAGCTATCACGTGATCAGGTAACGCTCATCTCCAGTAATCGCATGTCCTCATGTAACTCACTCTTCTTTGGACAATCCATCTCTTTTGATATTTGTTAATTTTACCCCCCTTTTGCTGATCTTTTCTAAAAAGACATCTAACCATGAATATTTGACCCCCCCCCCCTTCCCCCGTGGCTTTCATTTGAACAAACTGCTGCCACTTCTCGAGTTTATATCTCAGAAGTACGAAATGTCTAAAATGAAGTATGGAAGCACATTTTAGCAGGGAAGTGGTTCTTGAGTGAATTTGATTGACGCTGATGGACTTCAGCCTTGGGTGGATTTCCTGCTGCTGTGCCACTTTTCTTAATTATACTTAAATGGAGGCAGGCACTCTTTAATTAACAGTCACAATATTAAATTTCAATGTTGAATTAACTGGAAGTTTCCAGGTTATTTAATTCTGCACGATCGATGCAATGTAGTACCCCTTCATTTCCCCCCCCCCACATTATGTTGTTACAGCGTTATTCCGACGTTTATTAAATCAAGGATGGGAAACTTAAATGTTGGACGGGGCCACAAATTATAATCTCTGATACTCGGGGGGACACATAGGACCACACACTTCCCAACCAGATGTATCACCCACCCAATAAAAAGCTATTTTAAACATGGACAAAATGCATGCATATGTTAAACATGTGCTCTTAATATATTTCATTTTTCCTAATACATGTCTTAATACATCTAAAATATGCAATAATAATAATAATAATAATGAAACCTAAAAGATCCACTATACTAACTCAACATCAAAGGGTTTGAAGCAAATAAAAAAAGCAATAATCAAATTAGGGCTGCAGCTATCAAACATTCTGGTATTCGGATAGTCTACTGAATCGAATAATCTGGAATTTCAATGAAAATAAAGATAAAATAACACATTTCAACTTAATAAAGAATGTCCAACTGGTATTCGTTTTTAGATATTCCACATTTTATCCTTTTATTTAAAAGTGTGCATCGCAGAAACTTATTTTCCTCTCTAGAAACTTCAGTGACATTTTAGGCAAGCTTGCTAGCGCTTGCCTGCGTTGGCGGCAGGCAGAGTACAAATACATTGTCAGTTTTATTGTCATTTTTAGCGCCCTTAACTGGTGATTTAAAGTTATTACATGACATCTTAGTGTTGCTGAAATCGGTAGTAAGAGTTTTTATGTACTTGGAATTATTTGCCAATTAAGTCAGACACATTGTCAATCTCAAAATACCCGCTCCCCCACGTTGACAACATTTCACTCAACATTAGAATATCTGCTCAGACTGTCAGTGTGTCTGAACAAAGAACATCGACTCCACATTTGGCTATTCTTCCTCAGGGGGGTTTAAACTCCGCACAGATGAGCAGAGCGTGAGCAGAGGCAGCAGTTATTGATGACGTGATTTTCTGAGCTGACATTTTTAACCCTCCTGCAGGTATCGTACTAGCGGCATGCGCAGCTACAACCCTGAGCAGATCATGCTGAGCGCCGCGGTGAGGAGGTCCAGTCGGGACCTCAACGTCATGAAAGAGAAGCTCATCTTCTCCGGTGAGATGGAACTTCCTCTCATTTGTCTCTCACTCCCATCTTTCTCACAGCATGCCGTCCCCTTTTGAGTGTCTGTGAACTTCCTCCTCCTCTTCCTCCTCTTCATCCCATCAAAGGTCAAGCACAGTAGTCACCTCAGCCTGCGCATCATCCTGTATGTGACGTGCCCATCGTCTGCACCATCATCCTTTTTAATTCCGCGGCTCCCTCGCTACCTGCAGCCCTTTTTTCCGCATCCTCCATCCCTCCATGCAACCCACCTTCCACCCTCCCCTCCAACTTCCCTTGGGGAGAGCGCCGTGCTTGGGGGAGCTTATACGCTATGTGCCCCGGTCTGTCTTATACTGGGGGGGTTCGAGGTAAGACGCAATACTGTTCTACTGTCAAAACCTTCCATGCTTCAACCCGACCGATTTTAAAATGTCAATGATTTGATTCAGGTAGATTCTGTGAGAGTAGGATTCAACTTGAAAAGGCTTTTTTATTTTATTTTTATTTATACTTGATTTTTTTTTCATACCATGAGTACCCACTCACTCAATGTGTTGATGCCTCTCCAAAAGTAGAACGTAACACAAATATTTAAATGAAAATATATATTTTTTTAAATTTCATCTGTGATATTTGCATATTCTTTGCTCAGTAATGTTCTTCTTTTTACCTCAAATTAAACATAAAAATGTTGCCATGATAAAAAATACAATATACATATAAAATACTGTGCCACAGCCATTCTCCCCGGGGAAACAAGTCATTGCGCCCAAATATATATTTTATCGACAGGCTTAGGAAATCCCTCCGAATATTCACTGATCAAATTATGTTTCCACGTTCCCCTGCAGTGTGCTCGAGTACCCCTACCCTGGTTAGGAAACACTGTGATATGGTGTGGCTGTAGATTTTGTCATGTTTATTCATATGCAACAGCGTGTTCATCAGCAACGTCAAACCGCTTTATATCTGCTGTACTCTGATAAAAGACGATTCGGTATCGATATGTGGGGTACAATTTAAGGATGCAAAGACTTTAAAAGGATTTGGTTCGTCAAATCAGAACCGATTTTATGATTCAAATACTTTGCTACGCCTCTACTAAAAGCATACACAACCTAAGAGGAACTGTTTTTTAAAACATAAATATATATATATTATATATAATTTATTAAAAAATTATCTCACAATGAATGGCGCATACTCACGGTTCAGTATTAAAAAAATTGCCTATTCTTTTTTTTTTTTTTTTTAATCATAAGTCAGTTGTGAACTGAGGACCCCCTTTTACTTCAATGTAATTGACTGATTGCCATCTGACCGCTTGTATGTCTTTTGGCTCCACACAGAGGTGGGGAATGGCGTCGGAAGCGGCGAGGAGCCGTACACAGATGGCCCCAATGACTATGACTACTACACGGACAGAGGTGGCGGCCAATGATGGAGGAAGCGAGCCGCCAGTGGCTTTGTGTACATTTTGTAAATGAGTTTTGGCTTCCCGGACGCGCATCAGACTCAGCACTTTTCAAGCCATGAAATTTCTTTGGCTTGTTTGTCATTTCTAATAGGTGACTTCCATATTCTTCATTTTAAGCTAATTTTCCCGAAATGTTATTCCTTCCATTTTAAGCACTGATGCCTTGTTTGTTTGCATAATACAAAACCAAACTGTATTTCAGCATAAAAAATGCTTCCAGCTCAATAACTGCGTGTCTTGACTTCTATTTAAGTTGTGTAACAGTAAATGCTGTCTAAAAAAAAGTCCTGCGGGTGCATTGAACAGTTATGATCATATATGATGTGAGCTGTACAGCCAGGACAAAATAGTGTTATGCCTCTTTTATAAACCACTTTAAGTATGTATCTTTATTGGCTGAGTGTGTGTATGTTTTTTTAGCCTGTGTGCTGTGTTGCGTGTGTGTGTGTGTGATGCTATGCTACAAAACTGAAAACTGGTGTTTGCAAGTCAATATAGAACACAAATGTGAGTCATGTGACTGTATTGATGGACCTTGGCTGCAGTCAAGTCTACGGTAGTTCTTGTTTACAAACCAAAAGCATCTTCATGATACTTGCTGCTGTAAAAATATGGATAAGTGTGAATAAAACTGTACGTTAATGAAAGGGACACTAATGGGGGCAACTAGCCTCATGTTTGAATTGTATTGTGCCTCAGAAGTTAAATAAAATTAAAACAACTTCTAGTCCAGTCTACAAGTGCTTCGTTTGACTTTTCATTCCAGACGGTAATTCATAATTCTAATCAAATGTAAATGTGGAATTTTCAATGTTTCCCCTCTTTTCAAAAGTGCTTGACTTATAAACTGCTTTAAAATTCTTGTGAAGGTCAAGGGCTAAATAGTATGTAGGCAAGAAGACATTGCGGTTGTGTTCATGACAGGCACATTGCAATTACGCAAAGCAAAAAGCAAAGCATTTAATATGATAAATACAATATACAGTCGTTTTTAAGTCATTAAATTACACAGAAATTAAGGTGAGGGGAGCGATGGATGCAATTCATGACAGTTCCCAACGTCCTCATTGGGTCTTGAACACACAACCCTAAGGTCCCCCTGAACCAAGTCTTCCTGAGATTCTTCATACTCGCTGTTTTGGCCTTTTTAGCTCCAAGTATGCCTTGAAATGTTGGCGATGCAACACAACAAAAAGTCTGGTTCTTCATGTGTAATTGAGCCAACAAGAATGGGCTAACTACATTTTGGTCAGAAATGTCTTATCGTTCCGATTAAGACTGCTTTAAATAAAAGTTGAATTCCCCTTATTACAAGTAGGAGGCAGTCCCTTATTGCCCTGAGCTCTTATTATTGCTTGAGTGCCAGTGCATCTGAATGTTAGTTTAAGTTATTGTTATTCATCTTTCATAATAGATTTGAGAGATGTTTGGATTTACGGTAGACCGATATTGTACTAATGCTTTTGTGGCAGCCATTAAACTTGATATCAGTTCCCTGCAAAATGACATACAGTTAGCCCACCCTAGTTCTAAGCGGCCCAAATGAAGTACATTCAGGTGGTCTCTGCACTGTCCCGGCTTTTCAATTAGTTGAAGTTGGTCTTATGAAGGTGTCTGTTGGGGATTTCGATGGCACTGACTTGTAATGGCCACGATCCGCCCATGATGCCTGCCTGGAGGGCCACGCCGGTCACCACGGCAAGGTCGGGGTCCACAGAAGTGTTGGGCTCCTTGCCAAAGAACTTGGCGATGAGCCTCCGGATCCGCGGAATCCTGGTGGAGCCGCCCACCAGCACGATCTCGTCCACCTCATTTTTGTCCAGGTGGCCCTCGGCGAGCACCGTCTCCACTGGGGCCAAAATCTTCTGGAAGAGATCCTCGTTGAGCTCCTCGAAGAGTTGACGCGAGACAGTGGCTTTGAAGAGCACCGGCTCCGGGGCTGAGTCGTTACGGGCAATCAGGTGTAGAGGCAACTTGATGGTGGCGCTGTCGTGGAGTGTGAGGTTGATCTTGGCAGCTTCCACAGCCTGGCGGAGACGATGAAGGTCCTCTTTGAGTGTGGGTACAATGCCGAACTCCTGTCGGACTCGCTCTTTGGTGAACTGGAGTAACCTCTGACTGAAGTCTTGACCGCCGAGCTTGTTGTTCCCTGCAGGAATACACAGTTTGAACACAATTAGTACAGCAATTTGCGGTCCAGAGCACAAAAAGAGCCTAATCTACTCTTATTAGGTTTAATTCATTGATGTTGTTCTTCGTCAATGCTTCACATGTCCCGTTTTGTGCTTGAATGCACAGTCAAAATGCTGTTGTTGCTTCGCTTGACCCATTTAATAGTTTGTGTAGTCTACTTTGCCATTAGATATTGCCTGTCCATCCATAATGCTTGGGTGTAAATGCCAGAAGGGCTACGTTCCAATACGTTTTGCGCATAATTGTTTGTCCATGTGTGATGTCACATTCGACGCGCATTGGCAGAGGTCTGAATTTCACTTTGTTCTGTTTTTAAAGACTAACATAGAGAAGGCAGTTTTACCAGCCATGGATCTGGTGAAGAACATGCCACCCTGTTTGTTGAGCAAAGAAACGTCCAGGGTTCCTCCTCCAAGATCCACCACCAGCACGCTGAAGACGTCCACCTTGTGAAGTCCGTACGCCATGGCCGCCGCCGTCGGCTCGTTGATTACACGTAAGATCTCCAAGCCTGGGAACAGTTGTCATATTAGTTATGTTTGTGAGAATGACATCACATTCATGAAGATTGATGTTGTTGTATAATGGCTGACCAGCAAGGTTGGCGGCTTTGATGGTGTACTCCCTCTGCCTCTCGTCGAACTCTGCAGGCACTGAGATGACGGCTTTGTGCACGGGTACGCCCAGTTGCTGCTCGGCCATCTTCCTCATCTTCAGCAGCAGCCGAGAGCCGATGAACTCGGGAGTCACCATGAACGTAACATTGGTGGTGATCACAAACTCGGCACTGCCGTTGTTGGAGATGACCTGGAAAAAGTTTTAAAATAAATTAGAAATATGAACATACAAGTAAAGCCTCACACCGCGCCACACAGGAACAATACTCCTTTTGTTAGCCTTATCAGTCAGCAGCATGGCTTGCAGGTGCTTTTGATGACAGTAGGACAAAATGGTGGTGCCTTGGGAATCACACACATGAGTTCGCCACATTTGTTTATTTAAAGTATGTTTTTTTTTTTTCACTTAGAGTTGAAGCCGCACTCCAACGGGCTTTATTCACGCAAGACTCTGCACAGACTGAGTACTTTTTGCACCCAATGAGTACCTCGCTGATTGTTTTTTTTTTTTATAACATTCCATTAGAGTCACATGACCTCAAACCCACCTTGAAGGGATAGCGGCTGCTCTCCTGCTCCAGCAACTGCGGAGTAAAGATCTTGCCGATGAACCTCTTTGCATCATAGATGGTGTTGTGAGGGTTGTTGTCGGCCACGTCTACGGCATCGTGGCCAGTCAGCACCGTCGTGTTGGTGAAGGAGACAGCGCTTGGGATGCTCCTCCTCCCCTCCTCGTCAGCTATCACCTCCACCTCGCCATTGCCGGCGTGGAACACGCCCACAGAGCAAAAAGTGGTGCCCAGGTCAAGGCCGATCACTTTGGGTTTAGGTGGAGGTAAGTACTGCTGACCCAAATAACCAGCTAAGAACAGAGCCAGGATCATAGAACCTATCGTAAACGTAAAACACACACATTGTTAGCATTGTCTCCTATTCATTAGATTAATATACAGATAAAAACGAAGATAGGTAGTTACACACAGACAGAGCGATACATAGCCTGACTGATAAATAGGCAGTCACATGTTATATTCATTCGAGTGGGTTATTTTTTCGACTTACCAATTATTGACATTTCTCCTGCCATCGTCACTTATTTTTGCGAATCTGACCGCAAGTGAAATAACCAGAAATAGTTGTTAAAACCACCGAAGTGGTCCTTGTTACTTTTTTGGCCGAACGACGATGCGACATTCACACTTCCTACTAGACACACGTCAGCGTTGCATGCGTGTTGCTGGGGATGCTGGGAAATGTAGTCAAAGCCGCACCGCCAACAAGGATGACAGCTACAGTAATTGTAGTTTTCTACTACATTTCCTACAACGCTACACGGCGTGCGAGACGAAACCGTCATAAAAGAAGGGATCACTCCTGTTTGTCACACAGTATGTTTGATCCATCCATCATATATAAACTATAATGTAGCGATGGCGCGGCCATGCACTATGTTCCCAGCATGTTTTCCAGCGCTCTTTGTAAATAGTTGTTGATCTTTATTTGCTTTGTTGTGAGTGTGCCTGTGATACAGCGGTCGCATTACGTAGTAACTCTGGCAACCACCTGGCCACTGCACAACTAGGGGAAAATTTGTATATCTGTACTTTCCCTGCCATTTTCCCATGGATGCCGAATTCTATGACCCCTTGGCACTCTGTCACGATTTATTAAGTTCATATAAAATGAACCTTTATTTATTTGTTAATTCAAAATGTGTCTGGTATTTCTGCTAAATAATAATTTTGGGCATTTCTATTGTCATTTGTACAAATTAAAATATATACAAATATATTGTTTTTATATTTTGATTTACAAAGTGTCTCTGGTATTGTAATAGCTATTGTTGTGGTCTATCTTGTTTTTAGATCTGTTTGCTTTTTCTTTCAGTTATTAGGATGGGTGGAGTCTCCAGCGCACACCTGCTGGTCATCTTTGTTGGTAGGCTTCTTAAATGCTGGAGCTAGTCGCGGGAATATGGTCTCTTGTTGCCATTTTCCTGTGCGCATTTGTACCTCTTGTTATTCCTGTTTCGCGTCGATAGTTCCCACGTAAGTAATTCCTGGCTATTGGTATTTGCTATAGTTATCTAACCTTCTCATTCTAGTACTATTAGTATTCCCGTGTGGCTGAGTTTGTCCTTTTGTCTCATTAGTATTCGCTTTGTTTTTCTCCGGTATTTGGTTAGTCCTGTTTTTGGCCGCTAGCTCCTCTTGTTCCACCCATTCCCCTTAGTTAGTTTATTCGGCGTACCGCGGCTGGCTTTCTTTAGTGTATTTTTTTTTTTTTTGTGCGTTTTTCTTACTTACGTCTGACGTGCTCCCTGAGTTAAATAACCCTACTTTGTTTGATCTCTGCCCCTGTCGGTTTTCTTGGGTCCCTTTTGCTACGCACACACACCCACACACACACTCTTAACTATAATAACGACAAAAAGTCAAATTAGACTGTTGGCAGGGTTTATTAATAGTTATTTACAGAAATATTCACATGAATACTTTTTTTCTCTGCCATTCACAACAGCACATTTAAGTCCCTATACAGTATACATTACGTATATACACAGTATAAGGCAACTTTGGAATTTAGACATTATCCAAATACCATGCCAAAAAAATAGTACACTTAATAATTTTTTTACCACTTTATTCATAAAAAAATAAAGGTCACAAAGGTGGCAACACATTTAAAGCATACAAAAAGGGAGTTTCTTATGTGATGAATAAGTACAAATACTGAATGATTTTGAATAAAATAAATACAATAAAGTGGTGCTTTTGAACAAAATACCACATAAATGGGCCCCCTCAAAATTTGAATTACAGAATTACATATATTGTGACAAATTGTTGTTCAAGATCAACTCTGTCCCTTGTGATGCGAATGCATGCAAACCCTTTACAAATATCAAGGAGTGCATACATTTTTTTTACATACAGTATGCATCTGTCTAAATTAGAAAAATGTTAAGAAGCCACGCCGTCTGTGAGCTGCTCTGCGTCGTCCTTGCTGTCCGAGCACTCTGACGGGATGAAGCAGCCCGAGTCCCTTGGACAGTCGCTGTCATCCTCCTGTGGACCACCCGGCGATTTGCTCTCGTCCACATCTCTGACATCATCAGCTGCAAGCACAAAGGTCCAAATTTGATTTGACTCAAAATAACCACTTGTATGTGGTCATTTGGATGTCTGAACTCTGACATCCACCCATCCATTTTCTATAGTGCTTATCTTCATTAGGGTTACAATTTCTGCATGTAGATTATGCCCACCACTACACAGTAAATTTCATAGAGTACAATTTACTCTGAAAAGACTATATTTGGTCACAGTAAACAGACTAAAATTTGAGAGTAAAATATTTAAATTTACTCCGATTTTTACTCTTTACTGGGACCAGATAAAGTATTTTTTCGAGTAAAATTTGCTGTGCATAAGGATTGAAATGAATGAAATTCAAAAAAAAAAAAAATCATCCATACATCCATTATCCGAAACGCTTATTTACAAAATATACAAAATTCCAAGAGGTATTCAGAAAATAATTGGCCATCGTATTAACCAGTCGGCCACTGTGCCGCCCTACTTCATAATTATGATAATAGATTATTGATGTAACTGAACAGACTTAGCAAAAATAAGGTGAGAAAAAAATTATAATCTCATTCACTGCCAGCCTAAGTAAAATGAATGTACTTTTTGGCTTCTACGCAAACCTTGGGTGGTAACTCTACACATGAAGGCTGGAGTCCAGAATCCAACCTTCGAACTGTGTGGCAGAAGTGGTAACCACCACCACGAGTTTTCATGACCTAAAAAGTTACTAACAAATTTCTTAATCATCTCCTATCTTGCCAAATTACAACCCAAATAGAGTCCCTGTCATGCGACAACAAGCTGCCATCTGTTTTGTCACAGGATAGAAAACCAAACAAACAAACAATGACCTTTATTTTGACTTGGCCACATCTGTTCGGAAACAACAAGCAAGGATTAATGTAACCCGCCACTTTTAGTCCATTTGAGAACTGACGGTGGCTACTTTTGCTTTCACTTTGAGAGAGCAGAGAAAGAAACTCTTCAGCACTTTCTATGTGACTAGCAGGAAGTCACTCATCAAAAGTTCACGTAAAGCTTGGAACATCGTACAACAGCTTCTATCTGGCATTTTACATTTGAAGGTGTGAAAAACATTTCCAACTAACTGAGGGGAGGTTTTAGAGGTGGATTAAAATCTGGTGGTGGTTCTAGCAAATGGCGGGCAACCTTTTTCCTATTCGTGTTCTGAAAGGCATATTAAATTTATGAAGAAATATGACACTGCATATCTTTACTGTTACGGTATATTGTGAGTATTTTGGGGTTAAATATTTTTGCAGCTGTTTTGTTATATGAGTTTATTTTGTTTTGTTTGTGTCGCTGACCTTCGGCGTAGTGACACTGGGAGGCTGCAAGCAGCTTGCGTCTGTGCTCGGGGTCTTTGACGTTGAGCTCGATGAGGTGTTTCTCCTGCAAGTGGGTGAGGTCCTCCACCGTCTGGTAGCCATTGAGCAGCAGGGCAGAAGCGTACACCTGAAAGGGAAAATTACATTCTCAAAAATGAATCGCGGCGTTTGTGGTAGGAGCACTAAGCTGAGGAAAAGCCTTTCAATATTTCTTTCCGAATGGCCTTAAGATGCATTGCATCTTTTATATGGATGGTCTGTGTTTAGACTAAATGAATGCTATAATAACATGAATACCTTTGGAAGAATTTCCTTTCTTCCTGTTTCTCTTTTTGTCCTCTGTTTTTTATTTTCTTTCTGTTTTTTCTCACTTCCTACCAAAGGACTTCATTTAGACATCCTCACCTCCAGATTGAGTCGCTCAAGCAACTCCAGCAACGTTTTGGGCCGAGGTCTTTTGCATAGTTTCTGTTGTCGTATCGTGGGAGCTTCATCGTCGTTGTCATCGTCATCTCTTTCTTCTTGTTTCTCCTCTTCCTCCACCAAAACGTCGACATAGATGAACTTAAAGTTTCCCACCCTGTTGTTGAGCATGCCCATCCAGATGCCCATTGGAGGCTTACTGATGATGTTGATAATGTCACCAGCCTGGAATATTGATGGTAAATAAACATTTGGATCAAACCTAAATTTATTTTTCAATTTGCACATACAATGACACGTGTCTGACCTTAAGTTTGAGGGAGTCCGTGTCATAGGGACTGGGGACAAAGTCCGTATGGACGCGGGCTCTGCCACAGAACTGACCCTGATAGGAACCGTCTTCCTCCAACCTCAGACTGTCCCTCTGGCCAGAACCATTGGACTCACTGGTTACACCACCTGAAGCAAGAATAAATACATGTATTTATATATCATATGTATATTTATAGAATATATAATATATTTTAAAAACTCGTGTAATAGGACATCAATGTGCTTTTCTATGAATAGTAAAATGTGACGTGATTGTATGCGTACTTGAGGAACTTTGGCCGCTGTAAAGACTCTCCAAAGAGTTGCTGGCTCTTGTCGAGTTTTTCTCAGTTGCAGGTGTCGTCTCTGTCTCTGTGTCCTCACCCTGCCACACATAAAGGATGAAAATTAACCATTTCATTCAGTTAAATGCCCAAGTTGTGCTTTTTAGGAAAGCTCACCATCTCTTCTGACAAGGACTTGGCATGTTTTTTGCCCATTTTTCTGCGCATGGTCAGTGAAATTGCCTTCATTTTCTTCGAAATTCCAGCTGGCTTATTTGGCTCCAAGGTGTGACTTTCTTCAGGGAGCTGTGAAAATATGTTTTGTGAAAAATTGTGTCAATTTCACACTCATTCTGCATTCCGAATGTAAAAAAAAATAAAAATAAAAATGACAGATATCTTGAATCATATTGTTCCCCACATAAAATGTTGAGTTTCTCGCCCTCTTTCTAAAAAAAAAAAAAAAAAGTCACGTCTATTTATATACTCCAAAGAGGCCTAATCTAACTAATATGAATTTATTCTTTTTGCATGAGCGGAATATTTTTCACATTATTTAGCATATGACAGTTAGTTTTACTCTTAACTTTTACATCTACTGTGACATGCAGTTAAATTATGGAACATTTAAAATATTAGCCTATTAAGGGTCGGGTGTACCTGTTTCAACTATAGCAGTGCTGCGCAATTATTTTCTGTTACGCCCCCGCTAGGAAGAAGAAAACATTTTGCGCCCCACCTCGATAAACTTACAACAAATAACTTTAATAACATGATATTTTAAGCTGTCACAGAAATGATTTGAAATTTGCCTGAATTAAAAAAAAAAAAAGAGAAAGCGCCACCTATTATAATGGCTGTGCAATTACAGTTAATTCTTGTACGTCCCCCGCACCGCAAAAAAACAGGTTACCCAGTGACACATTTGAGTAATGTACGTAATAGTAATTTGCTTTTTTTTTTTTAAATTGGCAAAATCGGAAACAAAATTTGAATCAGAAAAATATGTATAATTACTGCCCAACCTTACTGAAAAGTAAAATGTACAAACCATGTTTGTTCCATTCTCCTCGGCTTTGGCTGGAGATGGATTAGGTCTGAGACCCTCAAACTTCCCAAAGCTTGTGGAGCGCTGTGGAAGACATTTTTTTTTATTCGGATGAATTTATTTATTATTTTTTTGATGTCATTGTCAAAATAAACTAGTCGCTCTTAAAGTGTGAAGAGTATGACGCAGTGCGGTTCTTCACCGCTTGTTACCATTTTAGAGGATTTCAATACTGCTCATGTACTGGATGTTCTTAGGTTGCGCTGACGAAGTGCATATTAAGTAACACATTGTCGTGACAAGTATTTACGAATGATCTAATATGGTGGAGTTAAACCATTACGCACTCATGCTTGCTTCCCATTCTCTTCTTGTTTTAATACTTTATTTTCTAGCCCCAATTTTCCATAAAACTAATGTCATTATAATCTCTCCCAAAACCCTCGGTCATCTGCGTAACAGAGCAGCAAATAATTATATAAACCAAGTAATCCCTGGGAAAATCCTGGGTTAAATATGAGCCGCGCGCTCCTCGATAGTCCTCTGTGGATTGATTTAATGCCTCGATGGGCTAAACAACGTCCTTGCTGTCCAAAAATACAAACAGGCCAGTTGGAGGCTTTCATTCTAAAACCTTCACCCTAATTTTAATCGAATTCTCTGATTTAGTTTCATCGAAAAAATGTGGAAGTACAAAAACTCAATAAAACACTAAGGATTTTTTTCCTTACATTTTCAATAGTTATTGGTAGAATTTGAACACACTTGACATCTTAATGTATATTCCATTGTTACCTCCTACCTTGGGTTTGCTGCTCTTTGTTTTGTCAGATACGTTGGAAGCTGCCCTCTGCAACATTTTCTCTTTTCTGCTCTCCAATCAATCTTTGGTCTTTTTTTCTTTTCTTTTTGGTCTCCTGACTTTCAAGTGCGGACTGACATTGGGGCTGTGTGGCTGTGTGTCTGACTTCCTTGCAACACACAGGATGTTAAGCAACCGACTTTGTGTCTGCCGTTGCAGAATCGCTTTTGAAAGGGGAAAATTGAGGCTTTGCAGCCCCGCTCGACTATAACAACGACATCACATCCAGGAAGAGTTGCATTTAGTTTTGAGGTAAAAAGAGGCTCAAAGTGGAGTGACGTCACAGATGCAGCAGTTGAAGTTGGTTTTTTTTTTCCACCTTTTGTTATGTTGAAGTTTCACTTTGGTTAGATGCAATTTTGGGATCTCTTCCTTTTGCAGTTTGAAATGTTACTGAACTTTCTACACTACTCGTGTATTTCACAACAGAGACTCTCTACGCTTTGCTTTTCCAGCTACGGTGACCAGTGATGAACTATATGGAAAATGTGAGAAAGGGAAAATGGTATTTTCAGCTTGAATATAGTGATGCATCTTCTACTTCACATTGATATCTGAGGGAGTGACGTAACGTATGCGCCGTGTCAGGTTTTCAGTGCGGTGATGACTCACGTATCCATCCCATACCACATGGAGGAAGGAAAGAGATTCACGTTTTCAAGCTGGGAATACAGTTACTATTTATTATAGATTGTAGCACAGTATGTATTCATGCTTAAAGAAGAAATCCCAAATGATGTGTGACTAAAAGACGTACCCAAATTGAATCGTTATATTTATAAACAATGTACATTAGTTCAAGGAATTAATTTTTATCAATGCAAATCATCTGCTAAAATTGTTCTGACCCAGAGTTTTTAAAAATGTTGCGGTCCGTTTGTATTGTCGTCCTGTACGAACCAGTAAGTGGTCTCCTTACATTACGTTGTTGGTTTCCACACACTCCAGAATTAAAAATGGTTCTGTCCCATTGTCTCCCTGTCTGCCTTTTAACATAGCGACGCATAGCTGTCTCGCTCACTTTTGTGTCAAGAAGAATGGTTCACCTCGTCACTTTATGCCAGGAAATGGCCTCTTTTTGGGCAAACACAAATTGTTCCAAAGTTGTTAGAGATATTTTGATCAAGATCGTTTTTACAAATATGTTTTTTTTCCCTGCGTAAAAGCAGGAAATGGAAATTTGGAAAAAAATCACTATCCTTTGAAAAGCATTGTGGGAAATAAAATTGAGGTTATATGATGCCTGAAGATTTTAAGGTTCTTCTCTATTCATTTCTTAATATTGGGTTTTGCTTTTGAGGAAGTGCTGATGCTTGAAGTGGTAACTTTGTTGTGTCGAAATCCATTCCCGTCTGTCACTTGCTACTTGGATCTTCTCCTTTTTGCGGATCGTATGACACACTTGAGGGCTTTCACAGTGGAAAAAAACTCGCGCTGGTGTCCTACGGTAGATTACATTGCATTGCAGGAGGATTTTAATCACTCACTTGTTGAAAGCAGGGAATTCTAAAGACAAAACGGTTGCCTAATCCCTGCTTTTGCAATCAGACGCAAACTCCTGTCAATCCAGATTACAGTTTCTCATTTTTTTTCCGTTGACCCACAGGGCAGCCGTTTTGTTTACAATTGTTTTGACTGTTTTTCTATATCGTGTTGTTGAACTCTGAATATGACTTGGAAGGAGCATTTCCGAAAGATAATAAGCAAGCATACACAAGGCTCAAAATGAGATGTTTCGCATTGCAGTTTGTGAGGCAAAATTCGCATTTTGCGTTACTCACGTCACCGACTGTTGGTGGAGTCGGAGGTCAAGACAAGCTCGGTGCTGCTTACATTGCACCAGATAGCTAGCAACAAGATTTGGCTGGCAAGAAAATAAAGTTTGCTGCTGTATATAATGTGAATTAATAAATTAAATAAAAAAATAAAATAAAAAAGTTATTTCGTTAAACTTTCCGATTTTTGTTATTTAATAAAACCCTTGCTCCAGGTCTCTTGGATTAACCTGCAAAAAAAAAAAAAAAAAGGCCCTAATTTAGTGCACGGTTGTTTGTCAGACAGATAGCTGGGATTGCCTCTAGAACATCCGCAATATTTGTGAGGAAAAGCGGCTGGGATGATGGACGGATGTATTACTGTACAGTATATTTCACATCATATTACCGGACTACCTCACGCAAAATCGGGATGCGAAAGAACCTATTTGAGCGAGGCGCTTGAAGTGCCAGTATTTCATAAAAGGGGTAGATATATCTCAAATGTTTTCAAAGTGGAAAAAAACTATGCCGAGTGTTTCCTTGTCTTGCTTGGCCTTTTGACAAAAGTTTCCAACCATTGAAGTTACCAACCAACCACATCTTCACATATTTCCATGTACATTGGCCTAATTGTTGTTTGTTTACCTAAAAAGCCAGTTTTCAGCTAAAAATGTGAGTCTTAAGTCTTAAGAGGCACTGCGTTTTAGCTCTAAGGATCAGTGACACTATAGCTCCTATAGAGATCTTGTCATCCAGCAATGCGATCATCCTACTCATTGTAAACAATCGCCTCTTAAATCACGTTAAGCTTCGGAAAACGTGGCAAAGAGGACACACAGAGCACGTGCCGCCTGGGTATTCTCATCAAGGGTCTTAAATTGGCAAAAATGTCAAAGAAACGCATAAAGCGCTGAGCTCTGAGGTCAATCAGTTGGTACTGTGACAATGTCTAAGATGACTGATCTGGATCTTGCATTAGACGAAGACATGACATGAAGCGATATAGTTTGAAAAAAAAAAAAATGGGTCAGAGTATATTGGGTAAGAGGGCTATACCGCACCACAACCAGCAAATGTTGCCATTTTGCTTTCAAATATGACTGCTTCAGCCTAAAATCACCCATAAACACTAAAATTTGGGTGAAAATGAATTTTAACGTGTTGAATGGATAACCTATGGCAGGAAAGTACACAACGTGGCAAAAATATTTGTGTTGCAGTTTCCGTTTTCATTGTGTTTATTTACATTTTAAAAATGACAATTCTTTTCCAACTTTTTCAAGCACCATTTTTTTTTTCAACCTTTTCAATTGATCCTGTTATGTTCGACCATCATTTAGAGCACATGGGTCAAACTCGAGGCCCGTGGGCTAGATGTGGCCTGTTACATCATTTGATGAGGCCCGCAAAGGTAAATTATGTCAATCGACTTCATGTTTATTGCTAATATAACGAAATTGCAACTTGTCTTCACTTTTCAAAAAGTTGAGAATGTGGAAGCATTTTTTGTTACCAGTCCCACATTCTTCAAATAAATCGCAAAACTTTTATTCAAATTATTATTATTCCGCACTTTGTTGTGTATACGTCATAACGGCACTCTGAATAAAACCATAACTATGATGCGGCCCGTGTCAAAAATTAGTTTGACATCCCTCATTTAGAGCATTAAAATTGTGGCAGCAAACGTGACATGATTAAGAAAAAGCTCAAATGTATGTAGTATATTTTAGTACATTGCTGGAGACTTACGTTGGGTTCTGACAGATCCAAGTCAGTGACGGACCGTGTCACCTTCGGGGGGATCTGGGGTTTACAGTTCATTCCCAAGGTGCCATCCTTGCCCTCCTGCTGTTGCATGTCCTTCTCGTGAGGGAGGCTGAAGTCATCGGTATACAATCGGTACTCCGTGAGTGGCCTGCGGCAGTTGTGCTGGACGGTGCCCCAGGCAGGACTGTTGTCAGCTGGGTTGCTCCAGCGCTGGTTGTGGTTGTGGTTGTGAGTAGGTGTTGCACCACCAGGCAGGCTGATCATATCGGAACAGCGGCCTGGAGTTGTGTTTTCCTGTATGGGAAGGGTGGACGACTTGCCCAGGTAGAGCCTCCTGTCGGATCTGTAGGGCACATCCAGGTGGTGTTTTCCAATTGGGGAGCTCATGGCACCTGCTGGGGGGTACCCTGAGGCCGATATAAAAAATGTGTTCATCTGTTTTAATTTGTGTTCTGATTACCCGCTATTTTATATGACACCTTCTCTACTAAATAATTGGTATCGACCTTGAAAAACGCCATATCGGTCTATCTCTATTATTGACAACATTGAGGCATACACAGGATTTATGAACATGAATGATTTGGCACTCTCCGGAGTTCCGTTTACTTTATAGTTGTGAAACTTTATTACCTGTGCTATTGTGACTTTTCTTCCCCCCGTCTTTGCCATTCTTTCCTGTCGGTTTCTTTCCAGGTTTTTGGTTCCTTTTTGCTGCTTGTTTAGATTCTATTGCTGCTTTGGTGTTGTTCTGAAAAAGATAGACAAAAAAATAATCATAATAATAATAATAATTTTTTTTACGACTAATATGGCAGCTGCTTATCCCTGGCTTTGTTTGCGTCTTACTATTATAAGCTTTAGCAGGAATGGACGCTAGGTGACCTGCCACCAGGGCTCTAAGCCCTTTCTCTTGCTCTGCCATGTGGCTCAGAGATTACACGCTCTTTGGACCATCTGCACTGTATTAAAATCCAATCAGCATTTATGTTCAATTCTTCTGTCATTTTGCTCACCAGAGACTGACACAAAATAGTTGTCATGATTGTGAACTTTTAATGCACCTTATTCAGAAGGTTGTCACATATAATCTGATATTGCTTTGGACAGTTTAATATAAAAAAAATGTAGCGTATTTATTTAGTACTGTATTTAGGTCATTTCCAGCCTCAATGTATATATTGCTCACTTAAAAAGACCTCAAGATAGTAAGTTTTGTCTCTAAAAAAATCTGCTAATACATCATTATTACCAGTAGTCCCAAAGTGTTCGTAACTGTTATGTTGGCAATCAGTGACCTATGTTGAGTGAAAGTATTTGTTGATTTTATGAAAACTACGTCCACAAGTTTAAAAAGCCAAAGTGAAATATTTAATTTCCTGTAGGGAACAATAAATTAATCAGCCAATTTATTTAATCACTCAATATTAGCATTATTAAAATTGACAAAGGCCATGGGAAATTTACTCTGCCTTATATTGGCATCGGCCTCAAAAAATCCATATCGGTTGGGCATTAATGTCCTGAACTACGTGTGGGACTGAAGAGAAACTGAGTGATTTTAGTGGAATTCAAATTGTACATTTGTGTTTCATGAGGTTTAATGGAGGAAAATCTCTGGATAATATAATTAAATATTTTACATTGAACTAGGGGTGTGCTAAAAAAAAAAAAACCTGATACCCAGATACATACCGATATTTATTAAAACGACACTGTATCAATTTTCTAGTTCTGATTATCTGTACTCCTTCTTGACGCCAGGGGGCGCAGCGGCGCCAGCTGTTCACATGAGAACGAAGCACCTGAATGAGGAAAGTTAAAGAGAAAATGGCCAACCTGATTTTTGAAGCACTGTCGGAGTTTAGTCTCTTAAGGTAGATATTTGTTTTTAATTTGTTTAATATTTTTACAGACATCAAAGGTTTTTGTCAGTGGAATATCTCTCTCCTTAGCCGTTATTGGAGGCTCTGCGTTGTGAGATGATTAGGTATTTTCATCATTTCATTTCGTTGCTTTTTTTGTGTGTTTATTAGAACAGCTAGCTAAACATGGATGACCAAAGTTTTAAACAAACTAGAAACGAGGAAGAATGATTTACCTGACTTGGAGAATTTTTTTCCCTTTTTTTGGGACCAGGTTGATGGGCTGATTTTCCTCCTTTGATGTCCCCTCTGTGCTTCGTCCTCTTCGTCTCTTTAAAAAACAAAAAACAAAAAAAACCCCAGATGTAATTCAAAAACAAATAAAGAATCAATCACCTACTTGACACCGGTAAATGAAATCCATCAATTAATTTTAGCTTATCGTTAGGTCGTGAGTGAGCTTGAGCCTACACAACGGCGCCCAGACAAAAATGACCAATTAAACTATATTACTCTGAGCACTAGTTATGTTGTCTATTTGTATTGAGAATTATTCAGCATTGTAATGTTCTGGCTGACACAACACTGGCCTTCCTTTGTGGAGTTTGCATGTTCTCCCTGTGCTTGTGTGGGTTTCCAATAACATGCATGGTAGGTTAATTGAACACTCCAAATTGTGGTTGTGCATGTAAATGGTTGTTTGTCCATGTGTGCCCAGCGACTAGTTTAGGGTGTACCCCGCCTACTGCCGAAGACAGCTCGGATAGGCTCCAGCACGCCCGCAAACCCTCTTGAGGAGAAGTCGGTTGGATAATGGATGGATGGATGAAAAGTTCTGCACACTTTTGATGAACTGTCTGCTAAAGGGGAGTGGGAGCGGGGCACCCTGCTGAGTGCCCAAATGAACATTGGCCCATAGATCAGCTTAACTGATTTATTCCCTATTTACCTTCATTGTGATGGTTGGTGATGTGGACTAAATCTTCTGGGTTCTTGGCAGTCTTCCAAACCGCCGCATTACCAACGGCGTTATCTGCTGAGCAGGGGGGGGAATAAATCACAAATGTTGAGGATTTTAGTGGAAAAGTCGTGGTGAACTGAATGCGGTCAAAAGTGGAAAGTCAGCAGAGTAGGTCAGTCAGTAACACTGTAAAAAAAAAAATACTGTAAATAAATGAATAAATAAGACTCACCCAACGCTTCATTATCTGATGCGGATTTGGATACTTGTGTTCTGGAAGTATAATTAATCGAGTTATAAAATGTCTGCAATCGCTAATTTCACTTAACAATTTAGTGTGTACATGTGTCCACATATTTATTACTCCTCCTTAAAAAGGCCAACAAGGAAAGAGAAGCAAAGTTCTTCGAAATGAAGGTGTATCAGAGACTGGAGACTAAGTAGGTGGGCTTTCAATCCGCTTAGTTCAACTATCCCAAAGCCATAATCTGCTTGATCTATACTCTGCATTACCCAGACCATGAAAAACGAAATCTTCACAATTCATCTTGTGCGATCACAACGACTCTCTCAATCAATCTGTCAGTGCGCCTCCTTAAGGCCGCTTGCAGACAGATGAGGGAAGGATGTGGAGATCTTGCGTTGTTTATCAAGAGCCAGTCGGCTGTGCAACGGGAAGGATTTACAGAATTAGTGTCCACGGAACATAAACATAGAGCCTTTCAAGCCATGTGGGGAAACCCCTTTGGCTTGCATGTTTGCACGCACGTCCCACAGTTAAGGATGTGACGGCACGAGCCTGCATGCCAGGCTGGATTATGATGTCATTTTAATACAATTAAGCTTCTCACATACAACAGAAATAAGTCATAGATTTGCCTCTGACTACAAAATCTAATATGTTTTGGTAGTCAGCGAAGGAAGAGGAAGCTTACCTTTTTTTCTTTTTGTGGGCATTGGTGCCTGGCCTCAATGTCATTTCCTGATGCAAAACATGATATTAGTCATGTTACTTAATGGCACAAATTGGAAAAGATTTCATATTATGCTGGAGAAATCTTATAAATATGTAGAAATTCAAAATATCAAACAAAGGCCACAGAGGATATAACAAAGTTCAGGTTGCAAATAATTGTAAATATCACGAAACACTCAGTACGAGACAAAAGCCACCATCAGTTTTGTTGTTTTAACGTAATTTTCTTGTACAGTATTGCAGGATGATCTAAATGTACAAAACTGATTTTCCATTCAAAAAAATTGTTGACGGGTGGTCCATAAATCAAGAAGACAAATATTGAAATTGAACCCTCATGGGGTCCGTACAGAACTTTCCAAATTCTCCGGGCACTTGAATGCCTCTCACCATAGAAATAGACCTTCCAGAACCCCTCCACTTTGCGTCATCGTCTAGCAGGAGCGCCGGACTACACGAGCGGCTAGAGGAGCGGCTCGGGATGGGTTGAGAGGGGTTGTCGCCGAAGGTCTGCACAGCCTCATACAGGCTGTCCATTGAACCCTCCTGATGCCACACACACACACACACACACATGGATGTTAGCATTGGGTCTTTGACAAGCTATTGTGCCCAATGGGGTCCAATAATTTCTGGGGGTGAGGGAATGACTTGGCGTTGCTAAAAAGGTGCTCATGCCTTTGATAGACGCATTGGAGCCATTTTGATGTCACCCCGCCTCCCCCACCCCCACCCCACTCTAATTTATGAATGGATTTAATCTTGTCTGTGGGCTAAATCTGACCGAGTTTCCCCCATGAAGTACTCTGCATGCACACCAAGCAGCTTTTAAAGTTTACACATTTGGGAGGAGGGGCAGGCACTAGACAGGAAGTTGCACTGAATGATCAGATAATCATTTCATACCGTGGAGCGCACACAACAGATTATATAATGCAGTAGAACCTCCAAATCCATCCATCCATCATTTTTTTTTTTTACAGCTTATCCTCATTAGGTTTCGAGTTAAAGCTATTATCAATTGTGGAGTCTCAGCTCTCTCAGCAGCCATATTGTTAACTCCAAAAGTGTGTTCCACTTTTTCTTTGCCTTTCTGCGTTTTTGTGTGATGGCAACGAACCATAGAATTGTAAATGCAACATCTTGTTTCGTCTGGCGGCTCAGTACAAAATCACCAATACAATTACATTGTGCATTGACTCATGTGTTGTTGGCTGTGAGTGACCATGCTCGTAACTCAAATGAAATGAGTGAAAATGGCGTGATTGCAGCCCTACATTGTGCTCTTTTTGGTATGCCTGCCTTGGCCACCAGGCGGGCCGTATAATACAGACGTAGAGGCACTTATGCCTAAGAGTTGCACAATTGCTGCAAGTAACTCAGTAAACTGCAATAATGTTTTATTATTTTTTTCATTTTTGTAGAGTATAAAGAATATATGCAAATACATATTGTGACTGGGCTGTTGGTGTTCACATTTCTGACTCTTAAAGGGTTATAACACCACAACAGCGATGCTATATGTTAACATATTTGCATTATTGCATTTTGAGTTGTCTGTTATCTTTTTAGAACACCGGTTTTAAATATACAATGTGTCTTTTTTGTTGTTTTGTGTTTAATTTTTTGCAGATACTTTTAATATACACTGCAGGACATTAATTCCTGCAAAATCAGTGGAACTGCGAGCAAACATCTTATTTAGTCGCCATTATGAGTCTGGGGATTGACTTCAAAAGGTGAGTAGTTTGACTTTATTTTAGCTTTATTATGCAGTTGTTAACTTCTCCCAATCTTACACCTTCGGAAAATTTAGCACAGGTTGGAGGTCGATTGAGTGCATGTTCACTGATGCCCTAGTAAAATGAAACCAAGAGTCAAATCATATTGAGGAGGATTGGATACTGTATAGCTGTAGGAATATTAATACTAATGCTCCGAAGCTCTGATGTCAGAATGGATTGAAATTCCTCCGATAAGCTTTGAGTGTGGATTAAAAATGTGTTTGGCTCGTTCACTTTCCTTCCAGGAACATAACCAGTTTTCAGTTTTGTTTTAGGACAAGGTCCACTTAGAAATGACAATATGTTTCATAGCCACTCTGTGTATTTTCCATGTAACAAATCATTCTGGAAAAAGTTATCCATTACCATTGCGTGTCTCAAGGAATATCCATTTCCTGTCTCTTTAAAGCCCGTTTCTAATAATAATAGTGCACGTGAGGTGGAGTAACACAGAACACAATCTAGCCAGAGGTTAGAGAATAATCCTCATTACTGGTGAACAACCGCAACATCTGTGCACTGATGAGTCCAGTCGCATGCACGTGTGGCCACAACATTAGGTACACCTGCACAATAGCCGTAACATGCTCGGCTGTTAACGGTGGTGGTAACCGAGAGGATGAATACTTTGTTTCTTTTGCTATTCTGTGACTGTATGCGTTGTCTTATCTTATTGGCGTTGTATTACAAAGTCAATCTTTACAAAGAGATAACGTTGTAAGAAGACTATTTGTCTATTTGACAATATTTTTGTCATTTCTGGTGTACAACATTTGTGCGTAACATTTGACACTTCTCGTAGCTACTCATTTGTGCTATCACATTTTGGGAATATAATAAACAATATTATTCTTATATTAGCTTTTTTTGTTTAAAATAAAATAAAATGACATGAATAGAATCAGATATGGTGGAACTAATCATGTACGTAACTCGAGATGTTAATTGTCATTCACGACCACGTAATGGAGGATTATTTTTAATACAAGTCTCCACACTCTTAAGTCATCTGGGACTGTTCACTTGCGTTTAGGTGCCGCTGTATTGGTCAGCAACCAAGTTCGGAATTCAGTTGCGTGTATAAAAATGTATACGAACTGAAATAATTACATTTTTCTAGCGATAGCAATGGTTTTGAAGTTGAAGATACATTTTGATCCCACTCCATTATGCAGTTGTACTTAATGTGTGCATGAGTGAACCAATTTGACACTCTCAGGCTATAGTCAAAATTGAAATACTTTAACTTACGCATGAAAAATATAGATATATTCATTAGTAAAGTGTAGCTAAAAGAAAAACATCTAGCAGCAACCCTTTTCCCATGTTCCGTTTCCAGTTTAAATGCAACACCTGATTCAAGCTATCAGATAACACACAAACACCCAGAGTATGTTTCTTACCAATGAAAAGCAGAAGAGGTTCATGTTGCGTCCCGATGACGGTGAAGCAGCGGAGCAAGCGTCGCAGGCACTACAACCCAACTCTGTATGAGTCCAGGCCGGGTGGCCGGCTGCTGTCTTGTCAGATTAATACCACTGTAAAATCCCTCCTCTAATCCAATAGAATAGATGGACCACCATTACTTTAGCTAGCAGATGAGGCATAATTTGATAACACACCCACCCACCACTCATGCCAGTAACTGCGTTTTGGACCTTTCTACATTCATCCTCAAATATTATTTAAATATTATTTTCAAACTCTTAATATTACCAAGGGCACACAATCCATACTTGATAATATTGTACTAATTCAGCAGAAACTACAAGAAATAAAATTGTCGACAATATATGTTTAACAAATAATGTTCAAACAATAAAATTCAATAATATATCAAATTTTTAAAAAAGCAGAACAGTTATTATTCAATGAAATGATTGTAACAATATTTTGATTGTTGTATAGTATGCATTATAAAGTGTTTAATCCCTTCCCAATGGTGTGAAAACAAAAAAAAATACATTATTAATATTTAAATAATAATAAATATTATAATAACTTATTTGTACATTGTTATGTATGTTGAGAGTTATTTATAACTTTTTTTTTTACTTGAAACTATGGTAAGATTTTAATTATAATAGTCTAGTAAGAAACTCTCAAGGAATATTTCTTATTCAAGAATATATCAATTCCGTCCTCGTTGTTAACAGAGTATTTTAAAAGTGGACGTGCGGAAAAAAAAACATGATGCCAAGACTGATGCACTTTTGTGAGTATTGTTCTAGCTTTATTTTTGCTTTTCTAACATGATCACACCTTTTCGGAAATCAGAAAATGATGGATGCATTTTTCTCCATCTGGGGTCATCTCCCCAAATGTACTAAAACGAACCACTTTACACATGTGGAGCAAAGGTTACTCCTCCACAGCTGCCCATTAATCCAGCCACCCTTCACCTCTGCAGTCTGAGCTGATCTAATGAGGAGAAGAAGCAGCTGGACAGATTAACACATATGACCTATATATGCATACCAACACACGCACACACACACTCGAAGGGGGTGATGTGTGACACTGATGTGAAGTGTGAATCCACTCTGCATATTAAAATCAACACAGAGGTCAGTTAGTGCGTCAGCTGAGGACACATTTACAGGCATGAATAAAACTTGACCATTAGTTGACACGGTTACTATG
This sequence comes from Idiotropiscis lumnitzeri, assembly GCF_059441095.1. Lineage (NCBI taxonomy): Eukaryota > Metazoa > Chordata > Actinopteri > Syngnathiformes > Syngnathidae > Idiotropiscis > Idiotropiscis lumnitzeri. The sequence goes on along the minus strand of NC_142397.1, from coordinate 9,845,155 downwards.
GAAGCATTCTGATTAATCTCCTGAATTGAATATTTCCTTGCCATGGACATATTAGATTGCGGCTGTTATTTAATTTTTTATTTGCCCGGCATAGGGTTCACCTGCTTCTCTGGGTGTACCTCACCTCACCATCAAAGTCAGCTGGAAAAGATTCCAGTTTAACAAGCACTATGCATTGACAAAAAAAAGTACTTTGTTATCGAGTGCACATGATTAACCTGTGGTTAACTGGCGTAATGTACCCCTCTCCTCCTCAAAAAATATATGCTCTTTTAACATATTTTGATTATGTGGAGTGAGGAGCAACTGTTTGAGCTGAGTGTTAACGTTACGTCTCTCTCAAGTCACTCTTTTCAATAGTTGAGTTAAATGTCCTTTAAATGCTGATTAGAAGTAACGATGCCAAAAACACATCATCATTAGCAATTAGTCGACTTCAATCAATGTGGAGTGGTAAAGTCGACTAGTCAACTAATCGGTTCATCTCCTTGTAAGTAAATTGACATTTTTTTTTGTACACAAATCAACTTTATTGAAATTAAACTGAAATGTACGAGCCCCAACGCGTGATGAGATTTAAAAAAAAATAATAATAAATCAGCGAGTGAGTTCTTACTACCCTCTGTGTGTGGCGTACTCGAAATGACCAACACAGCACATCGCACACTTGACGATATCTGCACTGAAAATCCTTAGTCGCCTCCCACAAAACAGATGATCTGTCGAAGTAGCAAGACTGACCTGTGAAAGCTTGAGGCTTGATATTCTGGCTGTCATAGCAATATAAGGAAAAGTTGATATAATGCATTCTCATCACTGGTGTGTTAAGTAGTTGAACATTGTCCAATAGAATACATTTCGTTTTTTTGTCTATGTTCGGCAATTAAAGCACAAGAACATTGAAAATCTGCATAGCAAACAAAGATTTTTTTGATTAACTCGTTCCACAGTTTGCTTTCTTAGCGGTTGTTTTTAGTGTTTTGCAAGTGGATGTTACAGTTTTAAAAGTATTCAAAATATTAGGAGGAAAATGTCACTTAAAAATATTGTGAAAACAAGTCTTTTTTTCAAATCTGATTTTTAAAAACATAATTCAACATTTGTAATATTACAACAAAAAATATTGTACAAGAACAGAATGGCGATATAATTAAGGACCAGTTGGGACATATTTACGAGTAAAGGAAAATGAAATCCAAATTTTGCGTAATGTTTTGATCATAAAAATACATTATAGCTCCGTTGAGATGAACTGTTGAGAATGTTCTCGTGGCATAAAAGTAGCAGGAAGAATACAGTGTTTGGTCACATTCGCCTTTCCATCATTTTTGTTATACTCATAGTTTCCTTTTTTTCTCCACTGTGGCCCCAATACTCCTTTGTATTTGGTATTATGCAAAGACGATTGAATTAAAAAAAATATCCCTTCATAACATGCAATCACTACATGGCATGTTATCAGAGGACAGCTGACAGACAATAATGAGATTAGCGGACGTCTTTTTATTATGACATTGGATTGACTACAGCGTTGCAGAATTGACAGACAGCGACCCACATAGAAATCAGTGACGCACTAAGCAACATGAGGCAGAGATTAAGTGTGTGTTTGTGTGTGCGGACAAAATAAATCACAGCTCTTGAACTACCGAGTGGAACAACAATTGATTGGGCACACTCATTAGACTTTTTTTTTGCATTTTCATGATTCCATGCACAAGCCCAAAGCGAGAGCAGGACGTCGCTTAGTGTTCTGCACCAGTCGGGTTGACAGCAACTCTCAGTGTCTTCATCGCACTCCTCGTGCAGCCTTTGGAAATTTGATTTCCTTTAAAAAATAAAAATAAACAATAAAACGACAATAACTGTGGGAATATACTTTTAAAATATTTCATAGAACTGAGGCCAAGTGTTCCTACAAACCAGAGCATGATGCTTTGTGGAACTCACACTCACTAGCCCAGTAACATCTACTGGCAAGAAAAAGACAGGTGCAAGAAAGCGTGCAGAGGAGGACACAGCGATTAAAAAAAATTTCCCCGACTTTAAAAATCTGAGCAGCCTGTCATGGAAAAAAAATGTGTTCTTCCTGCTCTCAAAGTGTGTAGTGTACTCAAGATGACCAACATAGCACACCACACGCAATATCTCCACGGGCAATTGCGAGGCTGACCTGTGTGAGGCAGTACGATGTCACAGGGCACCCAGAGAGCCGGAAAAAAAAGAAAAAATAATACACTTGTAGTAGGAGTGGTAGAAGAAATAAAATAGATTAAGCTAGGCTAACAGTTAGCATAGCTGGTAACTTTCACGTCACAAACACAAAGTCCGTTGGTCAGACAAACTGTGTTGACCACACACACACACACGCACACCCCCGCCCACACACACACATACACACAGGATTTTTGAGAAGTATATATTGTTTAACATTAACGACAGTTGGGCGATGGCTGTTTTCGAGCAAAACCAGGAGGAAAAGTAATACACTCACAATACGTCACAAAATCAAAGCACTACGATGCCAGACTGGTTTTCTCCTGGCTGCCTCCAGCTACTGGCTGTCTGTGGACAACAAATAGATAGACGTTGGCATAGCGTCAATGATGGTGAGTGGTCCTGATAGTATTAACAGCACATACTGGGACCCTTCAAACTTCCTCTCCCGGTAAGCGGTACCATTCTTCATGATGTAGAGAAGGATCATGTCACACAAGAACACTCCCTGTTCAATCCAAATAGGCATTGTGTCATGTATCGAAAACAAATTCATGAGAAAGAAAATGACAATATAAGATGACTGCTACTTACCGCGCCCATTAAAGCTAACCCTGAACCGACACTGATGGCTGTAGGGACAATATTGAACATTCCAGCCTAAGAACAATGGGAGAATTTTTTTATTCCACTCTTATTTCTTATAATTACATCTTTTATTACATTCATTATATTTCTAAGATTAGTTTAGTTCTATTCAGCAAATTAAGATAGCACACCTTTACGATATTAAAAGGGAATTTTTGCTAAATGTAGCCTGGCTTGGATATATTTCTTTGTAAGCTAAGGTCTCCTCCGTCTTGCCACCCGACCCGGTATCCAAGACATGTGAAGACTGGATATTGTTTACACATATCCTAAACAGCCATACTTGCCAGAAATTCCTGCAGCTCCTTCAGTGTTGCTGTCGGCCTCTTGGCAGCCCCATTTTTATTCTTTCCATCAATTTTTGATGGACCAGCTGTTGTTGGTCCTGTTTTGTCATATTTTCTCCACATGACTGTCTTCCTTGTGTTCCGTGATATATTTAATGCCTAATTTAAGCCTATGATGCTTGTGCTGTAAGATATGACTACTAAAATGTCAGAAAAAGCTTGATAGAACAGCTGAAATTGTTCAGGTTGAATCAGAAGCAATTTAAATGCTGCCTAGTGTGTGCAGACTCAGTTAATTCTGAACACATTCCCAGTTATGGGGGATGTGCACACTTGTGCAACCATGTTATAACCAATGCAAAATAGTTATAATGTACTTTTTTCCTCACTTGGAAGCATATGTTACTAAATACATTATGTTCCTTGTTCATTAAATACCTTCTTGCAAAATTTTATTTCAAAATCTCATGGAAGTTTATAAAGCATTAGCATTGCTTTTGCTTATGACTAACATAATAAATTTGATTTTAAAGAATGAAACACGGTAAAATTGTGTGCCACTGTTTGAGAATAAAATAATAGTGATCGACCGGTTAGTACAATGGCCTCAGAGTGCAGAGGTCGTGGGTTCGATTCCGGCTCCAGCCTTCCTGTGTGGAGTTTGCATGTCTTCCTCCCACATTCCAAATACATGCATGGCAGGTTGATTGAACACTCTAAATTTCCTTGGCAACCAGTTCAGGGTGTACCCCGCCTACTGCCCGAAAATAGCTGGGATAGGCTCCAGCACCTCGCGCGACGCTTGCGAGGAGAAGCGGTACAGATAATGGACGGATGGATGTTAGTTACACAAAAACACACAGACATTTATCTAACATAAAATTGTGTGTATGTGCTTGCCAAGAATATCTTAACATCGAATCTTTATGTTGTTGGAGTATGAAAACGTGAATTAAAAATGAAAACATCATTGCTTGTTGTGGGGGTGGAGGGCGTTCAGTTTTCAAAAGAAAAACTCATTGACTTTTGTCAACAGGTTACACCCAGTTGTATTTTCTTAGTGAAACACAACTCAAACAAACCTCATGATTCATTAACTTCCTATGCTTTTTTTTAATACTTTTTTGTAAATTTAATGACAAAGAGGACAGCAACTTCAGAATCAAAAAGGTAATATGCAACTATAAAATATAAAGTTATTTCATGTATGGGTGTGACACGAACACATTTTGCTTACCTGCCCGTTCACCATGATGTTAAATCGAATTCCATAGACTTTGTACAAAGATCGATATCTCTCACCTGCTGGGTTTTCATAATAGCGAGTGTGTCTGTTTGAGAGTCGGAATTGTACAATTAGCAAACATTTAAATCCACAAGGATCACTTTCTCTTGAACTCCAAATACCTAAAGTTGTACCCCATCGCAATGGTATTGTCGGAGGTGGTGATGTCCTGGCGACTGAATCGGTATTGCGGGTTGCACTGGGAGTAATCTTTGTCAAGGTCACAGTCCCACTGGATGTGGATGGCGATGGAGCCGCCCTTGTGCAAAAAATGTTGGATATTTAGTGGTGGACCTGATAACATGACATGACGTAATAATAATGATAATACAAACAAAAGTTGCCATGTCCCGGAAGTTGTATCCTGCACGTGCAGTGATGTCGCCCAGGCGAAAGATGGGGCAGTAAGGATGGAACTTTTCATCATATCTGCATTTCAGGTAGGACACATTGGTTGTCTCAAGAATGTTGGACCTCAAAGCACAAAGAAAGCACGGTGGTAGAGTCTTGTTCATGTTTGGATGCTTTGTGTCTGTTGTGTAGGATGGAAGACATACTTGGAAAATTTGAATTTGGGAAATTGTATAAAATTCTTGATGTAGATCGTAAAGTTTTCGGCGTTTGTCAGCAGAGACCTGTTACAAAAGAGAAAGTCAAAACATTTCTCGATTTTTGCGTTCTCTTGGTTTGGATGCGAGTAGCATAGCGTGTGAATGGTTGGTTGTCTATATATGGACTGCGATTGAGTTGCGGCCATCCTAGGGGTACCCTGCTTTTCACCCAAAGTCAGCTGCCTGCTTAACATAATGAGGGCAAGCGCTACAAAAAATGGATGGGTGGATGGGTGTACATGCTTGAGGAAAGTTCAATCTTATAGAGCTAACTGAAAATAATCCGAACAAAACAACATGGCTCCTCACTGTGGTTTAATCCGTCTTTCAACAGGACACCAGCCAAAGATTTCACAGGTTCCAGTAGAGTTTTCATCCCTGCGTAAGCATCGTCCACTCATGATTCCTTCAGCAAAAAAACAGAAGCATTCAACATGTTATAGTGCCACATCCAAATTACAGCGAGTCCTGAATTTGTACAATTTGAATGAGTTTCAGGAAAAATACACCTCTAAAGGTGCACAAAGGTTTGCCGTTTGGACAGCCGTCATCCGGGAGGTAAACAGTCCTTTTGCAGGATTTTAAATAATCACATGTATATGTATATATATTCAAAGCTTGTAACGATTCCATTTTAGTGTTTTACTTATGCATTTATTTCATATTATTTTAAAGAAAATGTGATTCTGAAAAAAAACTTGACATAATGGCGAAAAACTGAGATCAGTTTTGAATTCCTTACTACCTTACTCAACAAAAATTGTCTTCCACGTTGTAATTAAATTGGACCAATTAGGGAAATGGAACGATTTTTCATGGTACACCTGATGATCCCTTACAACACTCTAATGTGACACGGCAAAGTCATTGGAAATTTATGGTGATGTATGAAGAGATGCGATATGCTACATAATAACATACAAAGTAGTCTGAAACTTAACATCCCTCTCACAACTGGAGATGCATATTCTTTGAGTTAAATGTATGGCACTTCTACAGAAATTGAGTTTTATAACCCATGATGAGTGGTGAACCATAACACCCAGAAATGTCCTACCATGGCCAGACACCACGAGCTTTCCCTCTTTGCATTCAGCGTCTTGGTGACAGAGCCCATCCAGCACTTTGGGGCTCTGTGGAAACACACACAACAAGCGCCAAACCATTCATTGACTTTAAATCGGGGATTCTCAACTGGGACCCACATTTTCTCATGATTATTAAGTCTTGACCCACTTTGACATGAGTCAACAAAGTACAGTACAACTGTGTCTATGTTTCGATTTAAAATAGACTTTGAACACAGCTCATCTGTATAAATCATTTATTATATTATATAATATATAAGATATATAAATTTGACTGTTATTGTTCATAATTAATTTAATTATCATTAATGAACCAATTATTTTAATTTTAATTCTAAATTATTTTCTATATTTGATAGTTTTTACTTTTTTATAATAAATAAATTTATGATGATTAATAATAATAATTATTATTATATATTTAATTAGATAAATGAAAAAAAAATAAAGAAATCAAATAATGAATGCATTAATAAGCAAATTCTCTGTTGGCTGGAGGAAGGATCAAAGCAAGCTGTACGCGCCCCACGGGCCATACTTTGAGTGTCCAGCGAGCATATATGGCAGTCTCACACTCAAGGCTGTCCGGAATAGTTTCCAGATGATCAGGCGTCAAGAGAGCAAATAAAATAGCTTGGAAATAAACACTCTGTGACAGCTCGGCACATGCGCGAGCTGTGAAGAGTTATGGAGAAAGTACACATTGACTTCCTGGTGCGTTGACTTCCATGGTTGAATGGGGGCACTTGAACTACTAGAATATGGAAAGACACATTTCTGAGGACCCTGGCATTTTGTGATGCCACCATCACATCAGTGTACCGGTGATGGCAAAGAGGAAAAAGTGTGATGATGATAGAAGAAGAAATGGAACTTATTACGACATGAGAGTGAGATGCACGCAGCTCAGTACAATGTGGCTAAAATGACACTAGGTTGATGTCAATTAAACAAGTATTGCTTGTAAACCCTGGGAGCTGTTTCGTAAAAATGTGAAGCGGCGCACCTCCCAGCGCCACATTAATCTGTTTTATCAGAGTTAATATTGAGTACTCGTGCAGTGTTTATTGTGTTTGATTTTGTCATCCTGCAGTTACCACTTTTTTTTAAAGATGAATAACAGTTAAGAATGTTTAAAATATGAGATGTATGATGCATGCAATTTCCATTTTTTACAGTTATAAACCTTTATTTACTAGTTATTGTAAGAATGTCTAAATGCTCCGTATATTATTTTCATATCTTTTTTCCTACAGAAAGTAATTGCTTCAAAAATATAAACTTTGATATAATTTTTCAACTGCAATACAGGCACACCAAAATGGGAAATTCAAAAGAATTTCTGAGGTGCATAGCTTGTGTGCATAACTTATACGTGAATCTCAATCATTTGGAATAAATTGAAAAAATGTTTTTCATATAGCAGTAGCTCAATTAAAAAAACTGAAATATTCATTTTCATACCTCAGCACAGTATCCCAGCTTCTGATTGGGCGTCTCTAGGAAATTAGTGACAACAAAAAGAACAGCTTCACCCTGCATGTAGAGAGCAATGTAGGTCAATAAAAAAAAAAAAATAAAAAAAACATGTTTAACATGGACGGCTCAGTTGCCGGTAGTTTATTAGGGTGTGAACTACATACATAATGGTTTGCCTAAACTTACAAAACTTCCAACCTTTTTTTTTCTTTTTTTTTTAGCTTATGCTTATGATGACCTCAATTCCTCCTGGCCAAGTTTGCGTGTTTTTACCTGTGGTGGGATGACATAGTCTTCTGGCCCCCACACCAGCACACCCGACTCAGTGGTGTTGGTCACCGAGACGCCCTTAAGTTTTGTGATCACTGTGCTCTGGATGGCCTCGTCTTTCCCCTGGTAGCCCTTCTTGGTTATAAAAACCCACCTGGGCGCGGGGGGAAAAAATCCACATGCTGTAATTTCATTTGAATTCTGGTCAAAGTAATCATACAAATCATTTGGTCTTTTGGACAAGTCATCCATACAAATGTAAAATGCTTGTCCTTATTACGGTTGCAGGTGAGGTGGAGTCGATCCTGGCTGAGAGTGAACAAAGGTTATTCTAGTTCATGAAAACTAACCAAATAACTAAAAATAAAATGTTAAAAAACATTTTCGTTGATGAAATAAAATAAAAATGAAAATTCTTTTGAAAAACAAAAACTAAATGAAACTACATTTCACATTTACAAAACTAACTAAAATTATATTTAAAAAATGTCCTTCATTTTAGTCACGGGTGATTTGTGTGTAAATTAATTTGAGTATGTAGAGTATTTCATTTATGGTTTACAGTCTGACATCATTTATTTATTGAACAAAATATCAGTTCCAATATTTATATTAACAAACAAATGGTATTGATACAAATATTAATCAAGGGTAGTAATCTCCTACCATAGAGTTGAAACATTTACCATTATAGTCCACACTATATAGTTAAATATCCTCATTACAAGTTGACTTTACCAGCTACAGTATGGTAGCAAATTTTGTATTTTAAAGTATCGAAATATTTTGCAAATCAATTAATGGCCAATTTAAAAAAAAAAAAAAAAAGGTAAAAGTAACTTAAACTTGAGTTAATCATTACTCTACAAAGACAGTGATATTGTAAAGAAACATACTACTTTCACATGCAAATAACTAGTACGATGTAATGCATTACATTTTGGAAGTAACTTGCCCAACATTGGAGACGGACATGTAAACCACTTACCCTATAATGTAACCAATGATAGATAACTGGATGAGTCTGTACAAAATGCCAACTTTTTTATTCTTGGCCACGATGTATTTTTCCGTTTTATAGTCCAAAAACGATAAAAGTCGTCCTTTACACCCACTTGCGGCCATCCTACAAACGTTTGGAAGGACGTCGTCACGTAACGTGTCGGAGTGGCCTCCTCTCGGAAGTCAACAAGTCGCCTCTGCCTCATCTCTGCAACTGGTGGTTGATGAGCCAGCCGGTTATCACCGTTGGTCATCGGTCGCTCCAGACCTGTTTTATCTTGTGCGTTTTTGATGTATGAAGTTTTGGACTGTAGAGGGGCGGGGTGCGGTGGGGACCTTTATTTTCCTACGTCATTTCTTCGCACCAGCGCAGTACTGGTTGCTTCAAATTTACTTACTTTATTATTTATTTTTTTATTGCGGTAAAACTTTTTTTAAAACGTGTCGCTGAGTGTTGAATCAAAAGTTTGTTTCTGCTCTTCCCTTAATATTTTATTTATAATTGTAATGCGTAATTCGTTCTGTTTTTCTATACTATACAATACGTGAGGCGAATTGTTTAAAAATACACGTGAGGAGCAACCTCTTGTATTACGGGAGATGGAGTATGGTTTCGCCACTCTTCTAAAAAAAGAAAAAGATAAAAAGAAGCGCTTCAAGGATGTATTTGTTTGTTTTTCTGTTTTTTTTTTGTTTATCTGACATTGTCCTTAACTTTATGCATTCTAATGACATAAATCTGGAATATCTATAACGTGTTTGGATTCAAGAGTAATTTAATTTTAAATAAATTATGGATTTCTTGTGGTTTACTACTCCAGATTCCACTATCCATGTGTTTTTTCTTATCTTATGTGATGTGTTATATATATATATATTTTTTTTTTTTTTGATGGATGAATTACATTAGATTACAGTAACAATTTTGTACGTCCCAAGAAGTTTCAGTTACAGTTTACGAGCTGAACCGGTTTACTCTTTTCTGGTCACGTGTTTGCAGATCGACCAATGGGCAACCAAAACTGAATCGTTTGCGGAAGTGAATGTGAGTGTGTGTTTTCCGAACTGCAGGATTTAGTGGCTGAACATGATCTTTTTATCCGCATAGTTTAGGGAGTTGTGGCCTATATATTTATTTACTTATTTACAATTTGTATTATTTCTTGTCATAACTTCCGGACCAGTAATGTCCAAATCCACGGCGAAGTACCGGAAAGACAACGAGTCAAAACAATTGCCCATCTACAAGCACAAAGATAAACTGGTACAGGCTGTGAAAGAAAGCACTTTCTTAGTGGTCACCGGTGAGACTGGCAGCGGGAAAACGACGCAGCTTCCTCAGTATTTGTACCAAGCAGGTAAACCAAAACCACAAGTACTGTGAATGTAATTATTGCGTATTGAACTCTTTTCGCAATTCTGGGACTCTGTGTTCTGTGTGCACCCTTGAAGTTTTGATTGGTGTCTGATTGTCATGTTTCGTTGGCAGGTTTTTGTAAAAATGGCAAAATTTGCATCACCCAGCCCCGACGCGTGGCTGCCATCACAGTGGCTCAGAGGGTTGCCCATGAGATGCAGTGCACTCTGGGACGAGAGGTGGGCTACCAAGTGCGCTTTGACGACTGCACGACAAAGGTGAGCGAGCACCTCAGAGCCACCCCTTGCAGACGTTGCGAGACAAAGTGATATGATGTTACCATTTGATTGACACAGGACACTGAGTTGAAATACATGACGGATGGCTGTTTGCTCAGAGAGGTCCTGGCAGACCCTGGACTTTCTCACTACAGCGTTGTGGTCTTGGATGAGGTTCACGAACGAAGCCTCAATACCGTGAGTCACCAAATCATCTTAAGAAGTGAAAGTCACAAGTACTTGGCAAAAAGTGAACATTTAAAAGAGTGCACCAAAACAATGCACATTCCATTTTTTTGGGAAAAACTTATAGTCTTACTAAAGCTAAAGCAGTCATCATTGTAACACTAGCACAAATTATTATTTATATATATATATATATATATATATATGTATAATTGTTTTATATTGTATTATGGCTTTTATTGCTCATTACTTGTAAAAGTCCTGAAATCACGGCAACATCTTAAATTCTGACTAAAATTGCGATGTTCGCGTGAAATTGACTTCTCATTAGGAATAAAATTACAACTTTATTCCTGTAAAATTATTAATTTTGTATTATCCTAACTTCATTCTAAAAAGTAATTATCTGCCAATGATGTTATTCTGATATTATAATATTTACACTCATAAATCTATACAATTCTCTACAAATACAATTTTATGATGAATAAAAAAAATGTTTTTTATACTTGGACTTTCTCAGAAAATAAAAAAAATCTCTAACCTAATTTTAGTAATATTTATTACTAATTATTTTCATTGTATTTTATTTATTTTGTTGTTACTGTCCTAATACCGCTTCATATTCTGCTCAGCTTGAATGTGTCTATAATGGCCATTTGGTGTCTTGAAATGATGCACACACTTAAGAATGTCTTTTCATTACAGGATATCCTCCTGGGTTTACTGAAGAAAGTCTTTTCTAATCCAACTGAAGCTATGAAAGGCCGAGCTTTCCCTGTAAAGGTGGTGGTGATGTCTGCCACCATGGAAACAGAGAAACTTTCTGCCTTTCTTGGTGGCTGTCCTGCATTTGCTATTCCTGGAAGGACTTTTCCTGTCACCTGTACATTGGGAACTGCTGTGGGACCTAAAGACCTACAGAGCACGGGTTATGTGAAAGAGGTAAAGAGCTGAACTTCCAATGCAACAAAATGTTACTATTTTGACCCTCTTCTGGAGCTGGAGCGAAAAAATAAGCCAAACGAGCTTTGTTTAACTTTTGAACCTTATCGTTGCAAAAGATTTTCAGCGGATTTAAGAGATTCTTCTAAATAAAACTCAGGATTACCGAAGAAGCTCTTTATTTTGCTCTCCAGGTGGTGTCTCTGGCCTTGGATGTTCACACCAGTGAGAAGGCTGGCGATATTCTGGTGTTTTTAACAGGTCAGATACACTCATTAGTTGACGTATAAATCTGAAGCCTGTTGACATCAAACTGTAGTAATCTATCTGTATTTGACAGGTCAGTTTGAGATCGAGCGGGCCTGTGATTTGCTGTTTGAGAAAGCGGAGTCTATAGACTACCGCTATGATGTACAGGACAAAAGAGTGGACGGACTCCTTATTTTACCCCTCTATGGCTCCATGCCAACTGGTAAATGAATAAAACAGCCGTCATCATGCACTTTGTGATATTAACCATGAAATATAGCATTTTGGCACCTTGAATAATTTTTTTTTTTGTGTTGGTTAATTTTTTTTCCCATTTAACATCTTTATACATTATTATTTAAGCCTTTAAGAAAATATTTCTTCCGTCTAGTTACTTTTTTTTGCTTTTTTTTCAGCATGAATTCAAACTTAATATTTATCAGTTGACATTTTCTAGTCTTTGTATCTTGTTCAAGCCATTCCTCATATAAAAAAAAATAACTTGACATGTAAAAAATGTGCTCAGCGCGGTACAAAATTTTATATTATAGAAGCAATTATGTGTTATTACTTTGCCAGCAAAGAACATCTCTGGAATGAGTGAGATTGTTTTTGTTGTAATGTCTTATTTTGCAGATCCAATCATCTGATTGCATTGATCGATCGACAAATTATGGCATTACAAACACTCATTCCATAAGATCTGCTGATCCGATCCAGCCCATCAAACCTGTGTCAACTAGTCTTCGACTGTATACTGCATAATCCATCTGTGCCCTCCTATCAGAGCAACAGCGGCAGATCTTTCAGCCTCCTCCTCCGGGAATAAGGAAGTGTGTGGTGGCCACCAACATTGCTGCCACATCTCTCACCATCAATGGCATAAAGTGAGTATTCTCCTTTGCTTTTATCCATCCGTCACTGTAACGAGCAATTTAAGATGCCATTTAAGTTTTTGGGTTCTGTTGTCAGGTACATCATAGACAGCGGCTTTGTAAAACAACTTAACCACAACTCCAGGGTGGGCATGGACATTTTGGAAGTGGTACCCATCTCAAAGTGAGTCCTCTCTGCTGACGGGTTAATCTTCTTTTGCAGCAACAGCAAATTAATTTATTCAGTGATTTCCTGCCGTTAGGAGTGAAGCTCTGCAGAGAGCAGGTCGAGCTGGAAGAACCTCACCTGGGAAGTGTTTTCGCATCTACACCAAGGAATTCTGGGAGGAATGCATGCCAGAATACACGATTCCTGAGATCCAGAGGACGAGTTTGACTTCAGTGGTTCTCACCCTCAAGTGCCTGGGTGTACATGATGTCATTAGGTATGCCTAATGTGCCTTCTCCAAGCTTGAAATACAATCAGTTCTGTGAGTGGTTGACTCAGATTCTCGTTTCAATGGAACGAGTACAAAAATTATACAGTACGTGAATAGGTGAGTTTATTAGCGAAAAGCTGAGGATTCCACAGGAAGAAACGCAAATAAAAATGATGGGGATACAAGGTGTTTTCCAATGTATTCATTGGCATTGCTGTAATTAATCAGTTTTGTGTATGGTAAAACAAACAAAACAGGAAAAGTTACATTTTTGGTTGTATCAAACATGATTATACTTTTCCTCTTTGCCAACTGTTCTGTTGTTGGATCACAGGAAAAAAAAAAAAAAAACGATTTCAGAAAAAGATAAATAGAACACTTTGTCTTTTAGATCACAGGTGGGAAATATATGGCTTGTGGCCCAAATACTGTCTCTCTGTTCTTGAATCTGGCTCGCCAAGCATTATATTATGAAGACTCCTGGAATATTTTTGGCATTCATTTACATATTTTTCACTAAAATTGGTTAACTGAAATGTATTTATTATACCATATTTCTGAATCATTTGTATCCCAAAAATAACTGGTTTGCCAATTTAAGGAACTAATACCGCAAAACATTTGACAATATTTATTTTATTGAACCATGATTTTGTTGATCAAATAACATCTTGAAATGGCAATCAACTTTTTTTTAAATTTATGTATTTATTTTCCTGAGAATGTCTATGAATGACACTTTAAAAAAATAAATCAATCAAATCCTTTTTTTAGTTGCTCACTCAGCTGCACTTTCATCGTTTGCTAACATCTCGCAGATAACATTGTTTAGCAGTGGTCTTTTCTCTCCAAAGGTTTCCCTATCTAGACCCTCCAGAAGAGAGGTTCATCCTGGAGGCGCTGAAACAACTCTATCAGTTTGACGCCATTGACAGGTTTGTTTGCACGCTCTTTGCCTTCTTTGGTATTGTTAACACAAGTGCTAGTTGTCACAAGAGGCTTGTTGTCTGCCAGGAGAGGTCGAGTGACTCGCCTGGGGGAGCTGATGGTGGAGTTCCCCCTGGAGCCGGGCCTCACCAGGGCCCTCCTCAAAGCCGCCTCGCACGGCTGCCAGGATCTGCTTCTACCCGTGGCCGCCATGTTGTCTGTCGAGAATATCTTCATCCGGCCTGGTAATGTTACATTATGACAAAACTCAACCATAGAAAAATATTGCTTCAAAAACACTAAATCCTCTATTCACTGAAAATAGCAATCTCCATGTAATTAAAGCGCCACCAAAAAGGCTTGTAATGTACTTTATTTTCTTTAATTATTATTATTTTTTTTGTTTTGTGGAAAACGCTAATGTGCTTTATCTCTCATCCAGGCCACCCTGAGAAGCAGAAAGAGGCCGCTCAGAGTCACAGAGCACTGGCGGCCAAAAGCGCCGGCATAAACGACTTTGGTACGCTTCTTAGTGTGTTTCAACAGTGTAAATCAAGGTATTGGTCACAAAATAGGCATATGTTCTTTGGACTCTACTTTCTTTTAGTCTTCTGCACACTATCCAAATTTCTTACTGTTGTATTCCGCAGTGAAAGACCATCGGTGTGGTGCAAGGATAATTGGATCCACTGGAGGGCGCTCAAGTCTGCCTTTAGTGTAGAGACTCAGCTGCGCGACATCCTCCTCCGCTTGCAACAAGTACTGCACAGCACTTATTTGAATTCCTGTCCTGTAGCTCTGGTAACTCATGCTGCTTGTTAGCTCGCATCAATCTCGTGTTTATCATTTCAGAAGAGAGATTTCCCTGTGGAGAAATTTGATGGCAATAAGAATGAACTCTTCAGACGGTGTCTGTGCACAGGATACTTCACCAATGTTGCCAGAAGGTAAAAATGAAGACTGAATGCAAGTCATTTATATTAAATAGGTGGTTACGTTTTTTTCATTTTCCGTAGAACCTCAAAGGTTGCCGTTTGTTCACCTTTCAAATGAAATTTTAACAATGAGATCAATTACATTTGGAATAATTTGTTAAAATGTCATAAACTTTTGTCACTATAAAAACTTGATTTAAATTAATTAATTCTCCCATGAGTACAAATCGATTTTTCACCGTGACGTCATACTACACTAGTAAACAAACCTTGACAAGCCAGAATGTAAATCTCTTTAACGATGATATTACCCTTCTTCTCGACTGCCAATGCTTGAATATGTGAAGTGTCAATCAAAAAGTTCTGATTGAAAGGTAAATTGCTTGAATGTGAGATGGAACACTTGCATATCAAGGCATGTTGATTAAAAACATTTACATAGTGGAAATTAATACTTAGTTGATGATCGTTGAGAAAGTGGCTAATTAATGATGTGTTGCTCGGATTAAGTTGAGTGTTCTGTATTAATTTATGTTGCGCAGTACACAATACACTGTAAAAAAAAATTTCTTTACCTTGCGTAGATCTATTGGAAAAGTATTTTGTACAATGGATGGGCATGGGTCCATGGTTCACATTCATCCATCATCCTCGGTAAGATTGTTAAAATTCTCTTTAGTAGCATCTCGATTAAACTGTTTCTACTTTCTACTTTAAATTATGTCCTCTTTGTCCTTTTCGTTCTCAGCTGTTTGAAAAGGAGATGGAACTGGATTGGATTCTCTTCCACGACGTGTTGGTGACATCACGCGTGTACGTCAGGACGGTATGTCCCATCCGATACGAGTGGGTGAAGGATCTTCTGCCTAAACTGCACGAGGTAGACGTTTATGAACTAAGCAGCGTGGCGAGAGAAGAAGTCACTGATGAGGAGGTGAACAAGTGGGAAACGAGGGAGGCTGCCAAAAGGCCATCAGGTCTTAAAGATTGTTTTGAAGTCCACTTTATTTCAGGGAATTGCCACTTTCTTGCATGTGTTGAGTGTTGGCATGATCTGTTTTAATTTCAGAGACTTCTGCTGAGGATGCCTTGAAGAAAGTGGAGAAGCGAAACGATGAAAGTAGTGTCAGTGACGCACGTGCTCGCTATCTTCAGCGGAAGCTGAAAAGACAACAGAATAAAGTTCTTTGAGAGTGCGCTTTTCTGACCAGTGAGGAGTAAGCGTGTATTACCAGTATTTGGATGTCAAATATTTGAAAAAAAAAAACTGGTTGCCATATGCATGGCTGTTATGGACCTCATTCATAGTGTCCAGTAATATTATTTTTTATAATTTCATCCTGACAATTTATATTTTTGATATATTTTTAATAAAGCTTCTATCTTTATCTGTCTCTTCACTCACAAAAACTGGTTTATTTTGAATCAAGTACATTTTGAGAATCTTGCTTATCATTGGGCAGCAAGCAATATAAACATAATTACAAGAAAGACCTGCCCTAAATATCTTTTTCATGTGTAATCGAAGGAAGTGATATGTTCACTATCAGATGTCAAATATTCTATAAAGAGTAACTATAGGTATGTTAGTATTTACATGTGTTTGTGCCTAGCACACGTGATTCTTATTATACATTTATAAGGGATGGAATTGAAAGCTGTTTTATTAATGGACATTAAGTGTATTTGTCTAGTTAAACACAATCAATATAAATGTCAAACAATATAACATTATACAAATGACAATGGTAAAGAATACACTTTTTTTAAGGTCACAGGTGAGCTGGTCGACGTATGCCGTAGCCCCATTGGAACACGAATGTTTGTCCACCGCTGAGTAATTCGCTAAACATTAGCGCATGGGATTTTCTGTACTGTACTGCAGCGGTTGTAAGTAATCAATTACAAATACGATGGTATAGTGTTCATGAGGGTGTTTGAAACAGTCCCGAGAACTAAGTGTATTTCCATCACATTTGCACAAGTTCCAGCAAAACATGCATTTTTTAGTCTTCCAACTGTCATGGGGGAATCGTCGAACAGCTTAAGAAGGATCATGCATCCTAAAAATAAGGAACAGAAGTTATACAGCGGGAAGAAGTTTGTCTTGACACAGGTGTGATATCTGCACCTGCAAAAACAAGCTCCTGCACAGTTGCAAAGTTAAAATATGATAAACGATAATCTAACTATGATCATTATAATTTATTTAAATTGGGGTCATAAGCTACTTGAGGTGACATTTCAGCTTTGCTTGGTTGATAGGACAGAAGATGTCCTTATCCAAACACAGGCGGTTGTAAAACTTGGAAGAAATTAGATAAATGCACTTTCTCTTTTCTCTGAGACAATCATCCATTTACACATGACAGACAAGCTATTAATATATTTTGCAAATATGTCTAGAGTAGTAAATCCCAAATTAAAGTACATTATAGATGGATTATGAATATATATCTTTAATATAGTATGCGGGCTCCCTCTAGTGGTAGGTTGTGTGAGTAATTCAGTTGATGCCCTCCACGTTTTGCTTTTTAGAAACAGGTACCTCTGAAATTATAAATATACTTATGTATTATTGTAAAACAATATATCCTGCATACTGTAAAGCGTCCGGCTGGATCTTGCTTAGTACTGATTTTTTTGAGGTTGTGAAAGCTCATGGGATACAAAATTACATTTTGAACGGCGTAATAGAGAAGTAAATCCCCCTAAAATTAAAATGTGAATAAAAAATTAAAAAATCAAAAAATAATAATAATAAAGTCAACCTCTCCTTCACAATTTTTCACTTTTCGCGTGGGGTCGGGAGGGTTCGGGGGGGTCTGGTCCTCATTAACTACAAAAAGAATACTGTAGTCTTTGTGTCTGCATGACTGTAGCATGATACTGCCTACTGGTGACCAAGGTTGGCACAACAGAAGGAGCAGAACGATTAATTGGATTGCGGCATAAAAATCATAGCATATTCTCTGTTTGCCATGCGTCTGGGGTATTGCCCGCCAAAAGACAGTTTACTACGCAGTGAACTTCATCATTTGGTGATGGGGATGCTGTGGATGACCCCCACGACCGGCATCCCTCCCCTTTACATGTCAGGCTCAATTATTAAGAGGATATTGTTTGCCCACAATTGATCGGAGAAATACTTTGTTGAATTAAAAATATATGTAAGGATAATTTCAGAATCTGTACACTTTTACTTTGGGATAGAGGTCGAACCACTCTACTCTTTGGCCGTCCAGGTGCTGGCTTGTAGTGGGCTCTTTGTACGTCACTTCCGACTGGAGTGCCTGCGGGGCTCCAGTGCTGCCTGCCTGCTTGCCCGCTTGCCTGACTGGGAGGGGACGGAGTCACGGAGTGGGGGACTTCCGCGCACAGCAGCAGCGAGCAGACCTCACTAAACCAACAGAGACGCGATTTAATATATCCACGAGTTGAACATTATTTATAGCCGTCTTGCAACGCTCTCTCATCCACCTAGTCGCGGCACGGAGGACAAGTTCTCTCTCTCTCTTTCTCTCTCTCTCCCTCTCTCTCTCGCTCGCTCTGTCACTCTCTCTCTCTCTCTGTCG
Organism: Idiotropiscis lumnitzeri; assembly: GCF_059441095.1. Classification (NCBI taxonomy): domain Eukaryota; kingdom Metazoa; phylum Chordata; class Actinopteri; order Syngnathiformes; family Syngnathidae; genus Idiotropiscis; species Idiotropiscis lumnitzeri. The sequence continues at coordinate 9,826,501 of NC_142397.1, read as the reverse complement.
CTCTATCTCTCTCTCTCTCACTGTCTTGCTTCGGTGACAAACCGAGCACGCCGCGGCTGCTGTTATTGTGAGAAGAAAAACAAGCTAGTCGGCTAAGCTTGTGTGATCATTGACAGAGTTCAATACACACAAGCGGAGAGTGATAACCGGCGGAGGGAGCCTCGTGCAGCCCTAGTCGTGGAACTCTTCAAGAAGTGGGAATATTTTACAGCGGAGGTACGTAGTAAAGTGGGGAAGAGGAGGAAAAAAAATATCCCGGCGTGGTGGTAGTAATAATAGAACTGCAGACGAGTGAGGTGGCTAGCTTGCGTGCTAACTAGCTGTTAGCTCAGGGGGCGCTATTGTGGTTAGCTGCTTTGTTTGTGAGTAAATGTCACGCTCGCCGTCCCCCGCAGGTATGTGGTGAATCGCGAGGCCTGCTATGGTGGAGAAATTAGTTTAAGCGTGGGAAGTAATTTTCCGCTTTCTGGACTCCGAGCGACACTGCTCGCTGACCCGTGCTAGCTTAGCGTGTAGCCTCCACGCTAAACGGATGAGGACGTGTTATGGGACTGTTATGCGGCATGCTTTTCACAAATTAATTACTGCGCTATTTACTCGCCTAGCCGTGCTAGTACACTCTGTACTGTTAGGCGGGTGTCCAGAGTGACTGATAACTTTATTCTTGCTCGTTTTCGTCAAGTCCTGCTTTGTCACGACGACGGTAAAAAGTTTTGTTGTGCTCCGTATGTTAAATAGTGTAAAATCACTCACCCTTTGCCTACATTTGAGCTGAGTGAAATGGTCTTAAAATAAATGTATTCAAAAAACGTTTTAACAAGTTTGTTTAGATCTTTGATTTGATTTGTTTTTCAGATACTAAAATGAACCTGCGTCGACTTTCAGAGAAATATCAGAAATACATATAGTTGCTTTACTGATATGGGAAAAAAATCTTTTTACATTTTATCCCCACAAAAACCTTGTTCTTAAAGGTACAGTGTGTGAAATGTACATGACATCTAGTGGTGAACTAATAGAATGCATTGCCGTGAGTTCGAAGCGCATACGTTTTGAAGTACGTGCACTACGTTTTTCTTCAGCAGCGGTGCAAGCGAAATGTCACCACAAACGACTTTTAGTATTACATCAAGTGTCGCATGCTGTAGTCATCGATGCAGAAAATTTGTAATTGAGCGATTTTTCTCCTTCGGATATTTGTAGCAGAAATATGGCGGCAAGATATATCAGCCCTCTGCAAGGTGAGGCGTGACCGTGCACGAAAATTAAAAAATCAAAACTTTCTGCCCACTGTTCCTTTGGATAAAAGGAAAGAAAAGAAAGTATGGAATAAGCGCTACAACCACACGAAGACTCCATCACAAATGAATTAAGGAAAACTGCTCACACTTCGCCCGTTGTGAATAATGTTCCATTTGTATTACATGGAGTTTTTAGGGCACTTGATGCCTTTTGTTACATCACAGTAGTTTTGATGTGTCAGTTTGGAGATTCCATTGATGTTTTGATTTGTTGTATTCAGGTTGAAGTAGCTATTGTAACCAGACTAAACATTTTGACCGATTGTAATTTTGGGGAAATTTTGTCCTCATAGAATGAACTGTCAAACTGTATGGCGTGGTTGTTCCTCGTCTGGTATCCTAAAGTAATCTTGGAACACCTCCAGCTCTGTTTTCTCACATAAAGTTGTAAAGCTGGCTCCAATGATTTATCAAATAATTTATTTTAAAAAAAAAAAGACAAAGCAAAATGTCTGCCTTGATTCTTTGCCGCGATAATTTTTTCCCCACATGGACTAATGCTGCCGCAGTTGCATGCACTTTTCCATGTAGAAATAAAGGGGCAAAATGGCGGTGAGCCGGGAGGAAAGAGTTCTTACATACAGATAAGGTCCAGTGTTTGGTATTATTTTACACTTAACAAGGAAGAACACGTCATGTATTACATCACATGATCTCCAACACAAGGTCCCCTACCGGTATTAACAAACTTAATATGGCCTTCGGTAGTTAGAGCATACAGGTTTGTTATCGCACAGTGCAATTGGTCAAGAATAGAAGTGAGGACGGAGGTACCAAGTGGACAAAATATCTCCATGTAACATGCACGTTGGTTGTTCAATTTAAATGGAAAATGTTTTTGTCTGCGCCGACACCACTCACTGTTATTAGTAGTGAAGAAAACCAATGACTGATATTTCGAGCCAATATTCATCTGAGCAAAAAAAATGGATGGTGCATACAGAGAAGGTGTTCCAAATCTGTTGGTCTGTCAGACTGTACGTACAAGGCGGAAGCCCATCTGTGACGCGTGTCATGTTTAATCGTTCCCATATAAATTAATAGCCGAGTCCGAATGTGTACTTTGCCACGTTAATGGCCACCTCACTGAACTAGCGCTACCGTATTTGCTTTATAAAGGATGGCTTCCCATTCAGCTTGCTCCCATTCACAGAGGCGCCTTGCATTTTGGCATCCGAGACTTCACACTTGTCATCCAGTGTTCCATATTGAATTATAAAAATTGTGCTCTTAGATACTACTGTTGTAAAACACAGTACGTATATGGCCGGTTAGGTCTTCAACTATTAAGCGATCTCTACCTTAAAGTGCAGAAACAAAAGTATTATTGTGTTGCGGCTGATCACTTGGATCACCCATGCCATGTAACAGACGGATGCTTGAGATTGAATATTTGTATTATCATTTGTAATGCACCCAACTTTTGTGGTTCGAACGGAGTCATAACTGGAACATGAGATCCTGTGGACTTTTTATCAATCTGTAAAAGCAGGCATAAATCAACCAGTGTGATGGGCGTGTCATCACTTTTGACTTTTTTCACTTAATTACAGTCAATGGTCCATCTCATCCCTTGCTCAATGTTACAATACCAAAATAAATCACCGGGCTGGGATGTCAAACATTAAGTACAGAATTCAATGAGACATTATACTCCAGGGTTGCTCATGGTGTATTGGTACACTCGCCTGGCTTGTGTGTGGGCAGCATGGAATCGGCTCCCGCTCTGTGATGGTGTCTGTGCGTGCCCTGCAACTGGCTGGCGACCAGTTCAGGGTGTAGTCTGCTCAAAGTCAGCGGGGATAGGCTCCTGCACCCTCCCGCGATTCTGCACATGATAAGCGGTGTTGAAGATGATGCATGACACATTTTATACTCCCCAAAGGCTTGAACAATGGACAACAAATCTTTTGATGCCCTAAGACTTTTGTAAAGTCCTGGATATAAATACCAACAGTTGTGTGTAGAAATTGTCAAATGTTTTTCATGTTCAATTGTTATAAAGTGTTTGAAAAACTTCCAAATGTAATTTTTTTTATGTAAACATAAGCATTGTAATTAATATCCTTATAATATTTCATGAGCTGCTGTTTGTGGCAAAGTTCTTGTTAGAGCAAAAGTTTTTAGCACATGTCTCATCAATCTTAAACATCATATGAAAATACCGTCTGCCCAATGAGATGACTACATCAGCAAATATGTTCAAGCTGAGCAGTTCAAAAGTTCTCTGCTCTGCTCTAATAGGTAGAACACTCCATCCTAAAAACATTCGATAGCCGCAGTCCTAGTTGTGCAGGTAAAGCAAGGCGGCCTCTGTGAAACTATTTGCGGCTTGGAAGCACACACTTTGGATCTAAAGTATCCAGCATGTCAATAAATCAAGTAACGTTTAAGTTGGCACTTTGTTTGACGGACTTCTTTCTTGTCATGCGGAAAACGATTCATCTAGTTGTCCGTTTCTTATCAGGCATAAAATTAATAATTTGGATCCATTCTGTCTGCAGCCATGTTTCTAGTGTCCGTATGAATGCGCTCTGTGTGTGTGTGTGTTTTTTTTTTTTGTAAATGGCTCCGTTGATATTTTTTTTTGGGGGGGGGGGGGGGGTTGGGTTAACGATTATTGTGGCAGCCTCTAATCGGAAGCCAGCGACATTACGTTTGAGCTCTTCTTGCCACTGCTTTAATAATATTAATATCTACAATTTTTAACTTGACACCGACAAAAAAAGTGCATGAGGTATCAGTGGTGAGCACTTTCCCATCGTGTTGTCGTAAATGTCAGATGGTCAGATAGGAAGGAGGTGACGTGCACATTTCAGCACTTTTCTGTGTTGTGGGCTGGTGGTGAAACACAAGCCAAGGTAAGGACATGATTGCGTGTAGACAGCTAACACGTGAAATTCGCAGAATTGTCCTTTGTTCTGGGAATCAGATTTGTTTTGTGTGTTCACATATGCCTCCCCTGGCTGAACTTTTAACTCATTTTAGCACCGCCTGACCTATAGAATTAGCCACAAACATTTAGTTTACACCGTTGCTGTTGATTTGTATTGATGCCCGGTACCTGATGGTATCTGTTCGTTGCGCGTTATGTCATAGTTGAGATTGAGCAGTTTGCATAATACTGTATGTGATTTTTGACTTGGATCTTAAACATTCAGTGAGCTGGCATTGTAACATTGGCAGTTGTTTTTTTTACAGACACTAAAATTGAAGGAGGAAGTGTTCAAATTAAGTGCAAAAAATCATAATGTTCCAAGAAACAAGTGACAATATTTTGAGAAATATATCATGTGACAACAGTTGTGTTTTCAACCACTGCAACTTGTAAAACTGCAAGAAAAAAAAAAAGCGATGTTTGAGAAAAAGTACAATGCGAAATGAAATTATCTAAATATTGTAACTAGATCAACTTCAAGGACAGACTGTTGCGTTCACGAAAAAAGACGTAATGTTCCAAGAGTAAAGAAAACTTATGACCGTAAAAGAAAAAACTTTTGCCTTCTTGTATTACTGCAAATTTATAATAAAACAACATTTTTTTCTTATATTTTGCATTTACCCTGATAATTTTGTGATTTAATTCTCATTATATATATATATTTTTTCAGTGTAGCCCTAATACAGCTACTCACAGTTGTCAGTGGAATCAATTAAAATTCATGCCTTTATCAACGTCTCTGTCAGTCATGATGACAAAGTGACATATTCCTCACACTGTGGCATTTTCCCACTGTCCTTTTCCTTTCCAGGCCTTTTAGACAAGTGTCGAATCTGAATCGTTGTCACTCTCTCAAGCAGTCAGAATTTGAACAGTTTGCACCAGCTGATCTGCCGCCCCCTCCCAACCCAGACAGTCTTCTGCCCCAGCATGAATGAAGTCAGCGTTGTGAGAGAGGGATGGCTCCATAAGAGAGGTACTGTATCGTTGAAGCAAATGTGTAATCCCAAATTTTGATGAATGTCTGCCAAGCTTGCTTTGAAATGTTGCGAGCCTCTCACCGATGAGCAGCACATGATAAATCACTTATTTCAGTGTACGCTTGTGCTAATTTTAAATCCGGAAACCTTGATTCAGAAAGACGTGAATTGTGCTCTGCTTTTGTGTCCCTAGGTGAGTACATTAAAACTTGGAGGCCTCGTTATTTCATCCTAAAGAGCGACGGCTCCTTCATCGGCTACAAGGAGAAGCCCGAAGTGTCCAGTGATCACAGCCTGCCGCCTCTCAACAACTTTTCCGTCGCAGGTCAGTTCCGCATGCCGGCTGGTGCACGTGGTGAGCTTTGGATGTGTGTCTTTCCACGTTTTAGTCATCCTACCCCCTCTCGTCTTCTTATGTGGTGGCTCTGTACTTTTTAGAATGCCAGCTGATGAAGACAGAGCGGCCCAGGCCCAATACGTTTGTTATCCGCTGCCTCCAGTGGACCTCAGTCATTGAGCGTACCTTCCATGTGGACACCAATGAGGAGAGGTATGTTTCAAAATCAAATCAAAATCATTATTAATTTTAATCAATTTACTCCCCTTCAATCAAAAGAAAAAACAAATGAGAATGACATAATCCAAAAGTCACCCTTTGAACACAACCTTGATTCATTTTAATAAAATGTTTTAAATGTGGGGCTGTGACGATAATTTAATGTTGATGTGTATCGCGGTAGTTGGGTGATTGATATCAATAGAAAATGGTATTGATAAATTATCGATCAAAAACCAAAAAAAAACAACGGAGCAGATTCGACCTATCACAGCCCAACTCGTCACAACCATTTAGGAAATACAACCTGAGGCTTACGCATGTGCTGCTGAGCTAGCGTGACTCAAAACAAACACACACAAAAAAAAAAAAAACGGGTGAGGAAAGGTTGACTTACCGGCCGACTTGACGAAACGGCCCGTAGCTCCAGCACACGCGACCTCTGGAGAAGCGAAGCCGGCACCCTCCCCGGACACGCATCACGAGAGAGACCGGCGTGCGTTTGACTTTTTTTCTAGTTCATTTTGAAGGTTAAATGTTACATTTTAAAATAAAACAAATCGGAATTCAACCCTTTACCCTTTTTTTTATTTTCAATAGTAAAAAAATGAATAAATAAAATTAATAATAATTTGACATATGTCGATATCGACCAAGCCCAGCCCTATTTAAATGTTTGACAATTTACGACCAAAGTATGTAAAACAGTGTCAAATGTCCTACTAAATTGTTTCCTTGCGGAAGCTTTCCCTTTTGTGCGCCTCGCTTTGGTTTCAACAGTCTTTAAACATACTTTGCTGCGGGCTGTTTGTTGCTCAGTGTCTGACGCTGCTAACCCTAACCCAATTTCAAATGACTGACGAAACAGTGCCTCTTTAGTCAACTAGCTCCTCTCTGTTTGTCGTTAGGTCGTCAGTGTCAACAGTGTGCATTAGCAGGCTATACAAGCCACTAAGGGGATTGGCTGAAAAAAATTGTTTTATTCATTAAACTGATTAATCGCCTCACCCTCAATTAAATGTAAAACTCTAATATGTGACTCATAAAAATACAGCACTTGTATGTTTTGATCATTTTCGACAAACATGATGATCAATAGTCTGCAGTGCGAGAAGTTAACATAGGAGTCTAAAAAATATCTGGCCATATTGGCTTCGACTGAGAGTCCTATCAAACTAATGGGAGCAACAGCAGGAAGTAGAAACCTACCTAGAATAAAATGAGTAAAAGTGTTAAACAGCTCTTAACAAAAGCAACACGTCTGCCGTGTGTGTCAGCCAACCAGCTACTCACTATAATCGAAACACTTGCTACAAATATATGTATATATTTTTTTTTTCTGATATTTAGGTGAGAATCCACATTTTATGAGCTCATTTTCTTACGAGTTGAAGTTGTGCTGTAATCTTAATGGGGATGTTTGCGTTTAAATCCCATGTTGAGTTTACCATTGACAACGTTATCTTGGGTGAGTCTCAAGTTTCAACTGCAGAGTAACACGTGATCTGCAACAAAACAGAGCAGGCCTAAATGATTTTTTTTTTTTTTTAAAGGCAGGTAAATCCATTTTAGATTGTGATAATTACATTTGTGCTCAAAATAGAATTTGCAACCAAGCTGCCTCTTTTTTTTGTAGTCTTTGCTGGATCTTTAAATAACGAACATGGCTAGATATGGGCAGTTTTGGCTGGTTAGTTTTTTGCGGCGTGTTTTGTTTTTACCAACTGAATTTCGCTTTCTATTAATTCTTTCTGTTTAAAAGCATGTCACAATCAACTTTATAATACATTGATTAAGGGGACATTTTTATCTGAACATGAGGGGACTTTGTCATTCAAATGTGTTTGTGTGCACTGTTGTTTCAGGGAAGAATGGATGCGATCGATCCAGGCGGTGGCAAACAGCTTGAAGAGTCAGCAGCAGGACGAGGAGCCCATGGAGATCAAATTTGGCTCACCAAGTGACAGCAGTGGCGCAGAGGAGATGGAGATCGCCGTGTCCAAATCTCGCTCAAAAGTGGTCAGCTCACGTCATATCGAGCTTGTGTTTTTAAGCCTCTTGGGTCACACTGTGGGGTTATTTGGCGCTTGAGAATGCAATTTGATGTGGGTAGTCATTGTGGCTTCTCTGTCATCGCCTCAGCAGACCATGAGTGATTTCGACTACCTTAAGCTACTGGGCAAGGGGACGTTCGGCAAAGTGATCCTGGTGAAGGAGAAGGCTACGGGCATGTACTACGCCATGAAAATTCTCCGCAAAGAAGTCATCATTGCTAAAGTGGGTGCTTGTATTTTTTAAATCACTTCGTCAGGTTTAGAACATCCCATAAATGTGTTTTAAATGATCATTTTGCTGCTGAGATAGATTATTCCATCCTAACCGTATGCATTGCATTGGTAGTTGCTGGTGCTTAAAAAACATTTTTTAAATCACTTATTTTTCCTTCATATTCACTGTAATGCACTCTATGCGCCAATTAGTCGTCAACATTGACTTAAAAAAAAAAAAAGAAATGTGGCTCCTCAAATGAATGCAAAAATAACCGATCATTTCCTTGCTGACTCTAATTACCTTGACTCTATGACATGATCTTAGTGTGTGTTGCAGTAAATGTATTTATCACTACAGTGGCTGAAATTTTTTGTATAGGAAGTGCTGCTGTGTGCGTCGCAAAACTTTCACTCTTCGCTTTAAATGCATTAAAAAACAAATTGAGAAGATGAGTCCTGTGATGTGTTTTACAGGTTATCCATGCCAATACTCATAAGTTTCTTTTATGCTATGTAATTTGACTTGACATTGCTGATAGTTTGCATGTGTGCATACGCATATTATATGTCCAAAATGCATGCTTCCTTTAGGATGAGGTAGCGCACACGGTGACTGAGAGCAGAGTCCTCCAAAATACGCGGCATCCCTTTCTCACAGTAAGTCACCAACGCCCTCGTTTTGGTCTCCAAAATCCATCAATGTCATCATGACAATTTTCCTCTTTTCACAACAGACACTAAAATATGCTTTTCAAACAAATGATCGTCTATGCTTTGTCATGGAGTATGCAAATGGAGGAGAAGTAAGTTATTCTCTTTTTCTCACTTACATTCACATTTATGAAAAATTGCTCATCAGCGTTCCAAAAGCATATCATGTAATTTAGTGACTTAATTTGGAGTTTTCGCCCAAAAATCCAGTGTCATGTCTTTGTTCATTTGCAGCTCTTCTTTCACTTATCTCGGGACCGAGTGTTCACAGAAGACAGGGCCCGATTTTATGGTGCAGAAATAGTATCGGCACTGGAGTACCTACACTCATGCAATGTCGTTTACAGGGATTTAAAGGTAAGCTGTCACGCTAAGATATTTTTTCTACATTAATAAGGAAGTGATATGTTTTGTTGAATGCATCTAAAATTATATAGCGCCCATCTTTACTCTTTCAACTTCTTAACGTCCTAAACAGGGGCTGGATGTTTATATAGGAGTATTTCAAATCACTCACACTTTTTTCTTTCAACTATTCAAAACGGGGGGAAAAGTATTATTTGCCTTTATATTAACCTTCATTCATTGTACATCCAATGTAAGTGTAGCATCTAAATAACTTCACAAACTAAGAATCTCCTTTTATTACATTTTTAAATTTTCATGAATAAAAATGTTATGTTTATAATTTAAATAGGCCAAATGAGTTGTTGTTGAGCGTATTATTGTTATAAGTTCACGTCTTCTTCAGTCCACTGTCCCGTCATTGACTGTTCTGGATTCCGTCCACGTTTTTGTCATTTAGCTGTAATTTAACGCTTTTCTTTGTTCAGCTGGAAAATCTCATGTTGGACAAGGATGGCCACATAAAGATAACAGACTTCGGCCTGTGCAAAGAAGGCATCACAGATGGCGCCACCATGAAAACCTTCTGTGGGACTCCCGAGTACCTGGCACCCGAGGTAACTCATTTGCTCAACTTTTAAAGATCACACAACCAAGTGAGCGCTTAATGGAGTTGCACTTTGAGAACACCCCCTTCACTCTACTCTGACAGGTACTAGAGGACAACGACTACGGTCGCGCTGTGGACTGGTGGGGCCTGGGTGTGGTCATGTACGAGATGATGTGTGGCCGCTTGCCCTTCTACAACCAGGACCATGAGCGACTCTTTGAACTCATCCTCATGGAGGAGATCCGCTTCCCCAAGAACCTGGCTCCTGAAGCCAAAGCACTGCTGGCCGGCCTGCTCAAAAAGGATCCCAAGCAGAGGTTTGTCCAGACCTTCCCCTCCACTACCGTTGGATAGTATATCTTTAAATCTGCAGTTGTATTGGTGTGACTGGACTGATCGCGAGTCTATCCATTCCACAATAGTCACACCTATGGACAATTGTGTGTCTTCAGTGAACCTTGCATTCATGTTTTTGAAATGTGGGGGAAGTACATGGACAAAATGCACACGAGCACAGGGAGATAATATAAACAGGAAAACCCGGCATTTGAACTTCTAAACTCATAACTGTGGGGCAGATCTGCTTACCCTTTGGACCAATGTGCTGCCCCTGTAAATTATTTGAATTTCAAAACAAATAGTCCCATAGGGAATGCTGTGATATGAAGTAATCCTGAATGTTAATTTTTTCATATACAGTAACGGGAAGGTAACCACAAGGCCTGTGCATTTCTCAAATAAAAAAAAAAAAATAATAAAGTCACTACATAACCTGGTAGATGGCGTTTGATACAATTCGCCCACAGTCATTTTTAAGTGGAACAATTTGATTTGGATCCATTCAGTGGGATTGCGATTCGATTTGATAATGTACAACTGCATCTTTTGTCGTGTTTATTTATATTTGACAATATGCAAAAAGCTCTCCAATGCCCACAGTAGTTAAATTATAGAAATAACAAATCATCTGTAAGATCAAACTGATTTCTATCCGGTGTAGGTCTCTCATAAAAAAGGCAATTTGATATCTAACGATGTAATTCAAAAAGCCGCTCTGCTGCGTGTGTGGTTCTTGCGTGAGTCTGCCAATCAATACCGTTATCAATACTACAGCAAAGCTTCAAATGTTATTTTTCATCTAAACGGTGTTATTTTAAGTAGTAGATAAACAGCATTATCTTTTGGCAACACAGACGTAAGATGATGATGCATCTCTCCCCATTTGCTGCAGTGCAGCTCGTCAATAGGACATAATTCGTTTTACAAGACCTTCGCTCTCATCTTGCCTTTAGCCAGCGCATACGCAGTAAACCACATTATTTAAGCTCTGTTCCTTGATTCGTTTTGCTCGAGGCTACTGGCAATAAACAAGGATGTCATTGATTGTTGTTTTGGAGGAGGTTCAGCGGTTTCAGGTAGCTAAAATAGTGTCAGGGTGCTATGCCTGCGGGCGAGGAAATTACGAATGAATTTGTCTCAAATTGGCCATAATAAGGGAACAGCACATTTTAAGTGTGGTGTTTACGCAAGCTGAGAGATCAGTAGTTTGTGATAACACTTGTTTTTATGTTTGTGTTGTTTCCAGGCTCGGAGGCGGACCCGATGATGCCAAAGAAGTGATGACCCACAAGTTCTTCACCTCCATCAACTGGCAAGATGTCTTGGAGAAGAAGGTGACGCACTCGGAGATGTTGATCATTTCAGTCAAATGTCAACACAGCTTTGCTTGTTCTTCCGTACAGCTCGTCCCACCTTTCAAGCCACAAGTCACCTCGGAGACGGACACGAGATACTTTGATGATGAGTTCACAGCACAAACCATCACAATAACTCCACCGGACAAATGTAAGTACACCTGCAATGGTGCATCTTTTTCACAACACTGCTCGCGAGATCTTTATTTTTTCCACATTTATTGTCCGATAATTTGCAAACTCAGTAGATGTATAGTAATTACCGTGTTTTCACGACCGTAAGGCACACCACTTCAAAAGGCGCCGTCTCAGTCACGGGTGATATTTCTGTATTTAACACATTCAGACTCAACGTATTATTGGGTGCAGGCATGGCAAAACCTACGCCATCTGAAAATATATGCATGCTAAAACATACACTTGAATGATACCGTATAACTTTAAAAAGGTAGCGGGAGCACAACTGAGTTTGGTTGTACAGTTTGGTTTGATTTACTGAGCTAACCTGAGATCTTGCAGCTTGTACTTTGTGTCATGTCTTGTGGAAACGTGTGTTGGTACGACAACAAAGATTCCTTGAAAACGTAACTATAACTAGAATGAACAAGGAGAAAATAAATTAGTAAGAAGCTAAATAAGATCATACTCCAATTATAGCAAGTGGAAAAAAACTAATACCAGCTGTTCCTGCAAAGTTTGGCCGCTTTGGTGCAGTTTGGTGGCTTGCATACATTTTTGATGATGCCAAAACCTAATTTTTCAAAGTTGGTCACTGTGACTCATTTTGCTCTGGCGGTTCATAATTAACTTGCAACAAACCACATACCTCAAACCAAAGAGCTTCATGGGGGCTTTTCATTATTATATTAAAAATATTCCCTCAAACAATGACGTAATGTCTCAGAAAGTCTCTTGTTTTGTGATAAAATGTCACAAAAATCCCAAACATTACTTGATATGTACAAAACATTGTAGAGTGTGTTTTTTGAGCTTTTCAACACACAAAAAAATTACCAAAAGACATTTCAACACAGATGTGGCTTATCTAGTTTCATGTTTGTTTGGCTTTGCCGTGTCTTTTTTGTGTGTTTCCAGATGACAGTTTAGACCCAGAGGACTCGGATCAGCGCACACACTTCCCTCAGTTCTCCTACTCTGCCAGCATACGGGAATAGCGGCTCAGATCTTTGACCAAGCGGGCAGCAGGCATGCTAACACATGACCCAAATCTCACGTTTGCACTTGCACTGCTGAGGACAAATCGAATGACACACAAACTGGCACAAGACACATTTTCATCCAGTCTTTCACCCAACAATCCACCCCACCGCACGCGCTCATCCTACATGCATACATACACACACAGACCAGCAGAGAATCATGTACACGATGAACACGCAGGCTGGGAATTTGCAAGTTTGCGAGTGATGGACCTCACTGGGGTTTTACGTGGACAGACGGGCAACTTCGTCTCCGTACATCCTCTCAGGGGGACCCCCGCTGCACTACACTGGGCACACTTTGAAACCAGGTTATGCCAGCAAGCACCAGCTCGTTACCAGCCGTAGACAGCCAGCCCTGACACGTAGACTGCATCTTTGCGTAGACACCTTATTGATTCAAGTTTTAAAATTGAAAATGAGAAGAATGGAAGAGAGATTGGGTGATTAATTGACCAATTTTAACTTGGATTGTTACAGTTTTAAATATAAAGCCATATTTCTGCTATTTCCTTTTTTTTTTTTCTTTTTTTTTTTAAATAAGTGCTCTTTCTGGAACTTGCTGTTACAAATCAATTGTGTGCGTGTACATGTGCGAGAGAGAGAAGAGGAAGGGGATGCGGTTGCCATTTCTGTGTATGCACTGCGTGTGTGTCACGTCCGAATGAATGTGTGAGAGAACCTATGAACAATTTTGTTTTGCAACCATCCATTTTGTTTGTTTTCATGGATGCTGGAACACGGGCAAGCAAGGACACTACACAGTGTTGGCCTTCTAAAGGGAACAAATGTGTTATTTATGAAAAAGGTAGCGAGCGGCTAAGTGCTAAATCGACTCTTTGGCTTCTCTTGCATGGCTTTTTAAATTGTATTGCTTAACGAAAATGGTGAGACACTCGAAGGGCCCATTTAGCTGTGTGTGTCGCAATCACAGTGACATGGACAAGTTCAAGGCCACTTGCCCAGTGTGCTAAGAGAGAGACAACTTGACCTCAGCCATTCATCAGTCCAGTCATCTTCACTGCCAGGCTTCATTCAGTTTAGCCACCCATATTCTCTTGATACATTCAGTGCAAGTTTTTGTTTTAAATATTTTAAAATGAGCTTTTTGAATGTTTTCATGTTTAAAAACAAGAAGTTTTCATAATAATTATATGTATTACCCCTCACCCAGATAAAAAAAAAAAATTGGCTGACTTGGTGGATTTTTAACTCTTCAAAAGTTTTCACATTGGATGTAGGATTTGTGTTTTCTGGCAAATTCTGTCTCTCAAACACCTAAAACCTGCGTCAGCCTGGAGCACGCAGCTTCAAAACAATGAGAGGCCACATGAGCTGCTCGAGTAGAAACAGCACCAGCTTGTACCGGGGGTGAAGACACGAGCTGTTGCAGGCACTGACCTGCTTTGCTGAGTTCTGTGTGAAAGCGAAAATGCAGATGAATGCCAGATCTGTAAAAGGGCTCGGATGCAGATATTTTAGTAGGATCTCTGTATAAAAGAGCCTCTTTTTGGCGGATGTATAATTTAGTCAAATCAAGTTCTGGCTGGATTTTTTATGAAATTGTGCTCATATTTTATTCTTTCTGGAGAACATGCTGGCTAAAATTTGAGCTTTGCTTAAGGAAAATCAAGTCCTTTTTATTTTTGTTTGTCATTCTTTGTGTTTTGTTCCGCTTTGTTTTTGTCCATATATTTCTAAAGAAAAATTGGAAAATGTCATGTCAAGCATACATTCTATAAAATATATATTAAAATGTTTTCAACTGCTTTCTATTTTATTTTTGTTTGTTTTCTACAGTGGCCCGTGAAGTGCAAAACAAAAAACTAAACACAACAGCAAGTGAAAAACATCAAAAACTCAACCAAAAAAAAAAACAGAAAAACAAAAAAACACACACATGAGCCTACCAAAAGAGGTCAGAATGTGAGATTATCAGACTCTTCTATTGAATATTCCAAAAAAGTGGAGTCTGATTTGCTCTTTTTGTGTGTGTGAGATTATATACTTTTTTAATTTTGCTGCTGTTTCGCTTTTTGTTGTAGAGTTTATTAATTTGCTATTCTGTTAGGTATTTTTTTGGGGGGGTGTTTTGTTGTTTAACTTGCTGTTTGTATTTTTTTGTGTTTTGCACTTCAGGGCTAACTGCAGTTTTCCACCAGCCACCTCATCACATTTCTGCTGAATTTTTTTGACATGCCTATTTAAAAAATAATGGCGCCCAGACTCGAAATAGATACTAAACCTAACAATTCACTGGGCATCCTCATAACCTTTTAATTTATCATCGTTTTTGTGAATGATGGTGTGATTGTAAAATGTTTGAGTGAAAGTAAAAGTTTTTTATTTTTTGGTGCATCGGGCGCCTCAGTTTCCTCTGGATGAAGACGTAATCCAGGTGTAGGGTACCTACATCCCATGTGTCATGCAATCCGAAAACAAATTAGTCGACCACCAGAGCTGGGCACTTGACCCTTTTTCGCCAGTCAGTCCCCCGCCATTCCGTCCGCAATTGAGGGAGCATTCCGGCCTCGGCCCTCCAGCTTTATTCATTTAAAATTGTCGGTCCCCGACCCCAAAAATTAGCGTCCAGAGGACCGGACCGTTCCGCCCCCCCGGGACGTACTGCCCAGCTCTGTCCACACGCATACTCTCGCTCTGACACTTGCGTTTTTACAGATTCTTTTGTGTTTTCTGGATTTTTTCTTAACCTTATCCCACTCCCGTTTTTAGTAGAGAATATATATTGAATGTTTATCAGTAGACTTTTTGAGTTTTAACATATTTTTTCCGCAGTGAATTTAAATGTGCGTGCATTTTCACAACTCACTGGCCGACCGGGTCCCTCTCCCTTGTGAATACTAGTGGTCGACTGTAAACCTTCGACAACCCTAGACACATAGAACTCACGATAATATACAATAATACAAAGAAGTAGCTGGTTGCTAAGTATTTTTTTCCTGAAGGCCTTAATTGAAATAAAACAGCCCCCTGATTGGAAAATGCTTCACCACCCCCGCTGTGATCAAGTGACTTTTGAATCTCCAATTGTCAACTGCAGCAACTCAGGCACCGCCAACACAGCAGCCTCAAGCCTCGCGTCCTGCTTTAGAGTGGGCCACCACCTGAACATCACAACTTCTGCACTGATGGACTCCACTGTGGATTTGTCATTATTTGCTGCCACGGCCATAAGGGGGCGCTGTTGAACTTATTTGGGGCTGCTTCAGTTTTTGGTTGTGAAGCCATACACCGGACCTCGCTGCTGCCACGCTTTAAAACAATGCTTTACGGCTGAACATGCAAATGGACCTCACCTGTAGGGCGTATGTTGGCACAACAAGTGCCTTCTCACTATTATTGTGCAAATAGCGGCCAAAAAAACACGTTGATGGAGAATGCGGCATAAGTAGTTTGGGAGGTGTGCAGCTTTTGTAGAATTTGATTTGCAGCTTTATCATATGCTTCTCTGTGCATTTGAATGTGATCATCAGTCACGAATATTACAAGACTTGAGTTTTTTCCTTTCTTTTTGCTTTTTGCAATTAGTTAAGGCTCAGAGAGCTATTTTAAAAAACTGTCTTTTTAAAGACAGGAAACTGTCCTATTGGACAGTACCAGCCCCATTTTTGCAAGACAATGTAACGGGTGATACTTGCTACAGTAAGTAGCTCATGACATTTGCAATGAATGATAATGTGCCAGTAAACGTTTTTACTGAACCAACCTCTGTGTGTGTATTTTACATTTATTTTGACATAATCTAACAGTTCAGTTAATACATAAACATGTCATCTATTAGAATTATCACAGCGCTTGGTCACCAAGTATGCAGCGGCAGAGAAAAATTTCAACAACTTGTTCGTGATGACCATTTTAGCCACCCAATTCATTGCAATTGTTTTTTTTGTTTGTTTTTTTGATGGCCCGTTTTCATACGACGGACCGTGTTGGTTTTTACGATTCAAGAGCAATATTATGAAATAAATTATAATTAATAAATTGGATATACACGTAGTTGACTTTACCTGCTGTGAAGATGCTCTACCTGCGCTGTTGCAACTTGCAACGGACCAAATCCCTGAGGGACATTTTGCTTTCTTCTTTGCGCATGCGTGGGTCGGGGAATCGCCGCTCGTCTGGCTTCCCTTGGGACCTGCCTGCAGCCTGTAAAAGGTCATTCTAATTTGCATGTTGTGCAGATTCTTCCTCGCACACCGAGATTCGTAACCTCGGCTGGCAATTCGTGCGTCGTGAAGGTTCGTTGTCGTAGAAACGTGAGGTGTATTCACAAAACATTTCACCCTCACAATTTTGATTCGTACTCACAAAAAAAAAAAAAGAAATCAAACCCTCAGAACTCTGATTCGTTCTCACAGGGAAATAATTACGGATGAGAATCTTACATTTGCTGATACGGATCGTTTAATTACGCATTTGCCTTTTTGACAGCGATCTTACTCCATAGTACTCCACACATTTTTGACCGAACAAACGACAGGCAAAAAGCTCAAAACGTCCCACGAAATCGCAATCGGGGTTGCGCGCATGCGCACTAGGACGTCTTGATGGGTCGGAAGGAATTTCAGAAAAGTTGTTTTCTGGCTCATGGCCTATGACGTCAGCACGTCAATCATTCCTGGCTTGCCCACCTGAGATGCCTTTCTTTATAATTGGCGCTAGCGGAAGCGCGCCATGGCTGCTCTTCGTGTTGCAGGCTTCCGTTGACTCCTGTGCGTAAGTAGCTGCAGTGGCCCGGCAGAGAACTCCGTCTCCGGCTGTGAACATGGCCAAGATCGGGTTCTACGACTCCAAGCCTCTGCTGGACTTGCACAAGGTCGGCGTGGGCAGTCACCTGTTGTTTTATGCGGTTGCTTATTTCAAGTAACTTGTCTGAGTCTGTGTTTGAAATTGTTGTTAGCATTCTTGTTTGTTTGTTCATTCATGTTTTCATGGACACACGCAGCTTGCACTCGAGGATTTATAAAAACGTTTTTAAACTATGTCGGCCACCAAGACAACACTTAGTTGGCTCAGCACTGAGTACATTTGCCTTTTTGACAGCGATCTTACTGTACCAGAAGTACAGATTGTACTAATTGATTTGGTTTCAGTAAATAAATTAATACATCTCCTTTGTTTGACCCTGCAGGCAGACGACAGGCGAGCCGTTACAAGAACTTTGCCGACTGTCTTTGGGCCCACCAATTCCTGGCAGCCAGTGGAGGTGTCAGAGTCCAGATTGGTGCCTGTAAAGAGGGAGCCAGAACCCAAATGGGTACTTGTGCTGCCTTCCCACTATACAGTACAGAATTTAAAGTGGTCTTTGATGTTTCTTAAAGGGATGTTTTGCACGTAAAAATGACATCAGTACCAAAGCTCACTCACTGATAGACTCTGTAGTGATTTAAGTTTTTTTTTTTTTGTGATCAGCTTTACAACAAATTGGCAAGCCCCCTTTTGGGCGAGTCAATTTATTTTTCCTAGTTTCAGCATCTGCGTCACAGCAGGGAGGCACGCGAGGTAATATTGTTTGCATTGTCAGTTCTGTTGTCTAAAACGGCGACCAATTGCCACCAATTCAACCTGTGAACGTATAAAAGCGTTCTGCACAATAGTTTGGATTTATCAACATCAAACGTGAGCTCATGTGATCTCCACAAAATCTAAAATACCTTTCCGATCGATTTTCCACTTGTCAGAGCAAGAATGTGTAGATAATCCACCCACTGGTTATAATTTCGGACAATTAGCTAAGCTAAAGTTGTGTCAACTCTCAAGAGGCATACGGCGGCTGCCAGCGAGCAGCAGGTGGGCATGGATTTTTAAGTAGTGCATCTCATTTGTAACATTAACTTGCGTGTACTGAATTGTAAATCGATGTTAACCATAACCACGAATGTAAAATGATAAATGACGGGCTGGTTAGTGTTTGGGTTCACTTCAATTTCTGTTCTTTTGAAATGTATATTTTAAAAAAAGGAAGGTGCGGGCTTAACTGAGTTCTTGTGAGGAATGCCAATGTTTAACACACGCTGACCATGTTTTGGTGCATATTTTTACCCAGCAATTTGTTCTCCTTTGGAATTGTATCTCTGTCTGTCTCTTTTTCTATGTGAATTGTGCACTTCCTCTGTTGAAGGCAACCCATATCCTTTTGATAGAAGACTATTCTTATCTAATTGAAAAACACATTTTTCTATTTGCAGGACATGATCTTACCGGCCAAAATGAACAACAGCATCTTTATAGGGTTTAACGACAAAGTTTGGACATTCTCATCTAGCGGCATCATTCCTGCCAAAGGTGTTGAGATCAAATGGAAGCAGTCACTTGTTGAATGCAGTGCTCATTTGCTTGTACGTTTCTCTGTGCGTGCTCCTTTCGATCCGCATGTGGCAGATGGATTTCTGGAGGAGCCGTTGCGTCTTTACCCTCGCAGCTTGCAGGGCTTTCCCATCCTCCAAGCGCTGGTGCCCAGCCTTCTACGTCATGAAGTGGAGATTGCACTTGAGAAGATGGACCTCGTATGGGACCGCACGTTCGCCTGGGAAATGTTCTTGGACATGATGGTGAGGCCGAGCTTAGACACACAATGCAGCTCTGCTTACCTTCTGTAAATCAAGAGTGGAAAGCAAGAACATCTAGTTCAAATGCACATTTTCAGAAATGGGTAGAAAGTATTTCTTTGTAAATTGAAACCATTTTTTTGTTCTTTCAATGAAGGCTTTACATTCTTGTGTGCAGAGAAGTCAAAGTTGGCAGTCTTTACCCAATACTGAGCTGCCGCGACACTTCACCGACACCACTCGAGCTGTCCTAGTCGACTGGCTCGTTCAAGTCCATGTGAGTCTTTGTGGCCGCCAATGCGAGAATGCCGAAACGCACTCTTGTTTTTAACCTCATAACTTCAACAATTACTTAACACGAGGACCAGGAGAGCAGTCATTTTAACGGTTTTCATATTGGGATATCTTATTACTCTATATTTTTCTTTCTTTATCATAAAAATTGAAGGAAAAGCTTAAAATATTTAATTTTGTGAGTGGTGAACTAATACGCGTCTTGAAAGACGTTATTGAAATAAATGGACTTTTCCTCGATTCTATTTTTTTTTTTTTTTTTGCATCCATCTATATTGTTGACAATATAAGATCCTTTTGTAGTTTACTCCATGAAAATGCCACCCTTGTCATTTCCGCTGTGTTTAATGATCAAGCGTTCCAAAAGTTGACCTAATATTGTGCATGCTCTACTCCAACAAATGATGCTGAAATGTGAGTTGTATATGCATATTTCCAATCAGGAGATGATGCAATTCCAGGAAGAGACGCTCTACCTGGCCATTCACCTCCTCAATCGCTCCCTCCGTCAGGTCAAAGTGACCACAGCCAACTTGCAGCTCCTCGGCATTGTCTGCCTCTTCCTGGCAGCTAAGAAAGAGGAGTGTCTCCTCCCTGCGGTACGTTAACGCAGCTGAAATCAAGTTTATTTAAATGTGACCACCTCCCTCCTCTTGGTCAGGTGTCTGGACTGTGCTACCTCATGGACCATGCCTACACCAAGCATCAGCTGCTGCGCATGGAGAGAAAAGTCCTCACTGGTCTTAAGTTTAACTTGTCCTACTGTCCGCCTTTGCATTTCTTATTGCTGCTCGCCTCCATTGCCCGCTCCAGTGCTCAGGTGACTAATTTGTTTTCTATTAATGTTTCCAAGGTCAAATCACAAGGTTTCCAGTAGCACCTACTTTGACGGAAAATGATTTTGGGGGGTAATGTTGTTCTACCAAAATGGAAGGGAAGGAAATGCGGAACAAAAATCATTAGAGCATTTCAAGGCTTAAAATCTTCAGTGGCACTTTTTGTTAACTCCATGGAAACATCAAACAGGAATTTCCTGAAGGGGATTGGAGTGTAAATTGCTCACTTTGGAAAGTCAGGCAGAAAAGTAAACGGTTGTTCCCAAAATGTATGAAGCACTCGCATCAACGTGCTTGGAACGTTACATGGGATAAAAAGGCAAACAATGAAGAGGAGTTTGTTCAAACATGGAAAAGAGAGTGAGGGGATGGGACGGGGGCAGTTTATGCATACCCATGTGTATGGTGTGGCTCTTTGCAGTAACAGTAAAAAATGGTGGCGCTTACCCTCTGATTGCTTGGCCACCCCTGTGCTACAGTAGGCTGTTATGCAATACGTCATCAAAGTGATGTTGTCATTTTGATCTGTGCCACCAGATGGTGTGGATGGCTCGCTACCTGCTGGAGTTGTCTCTCCTGGAGGGTCAGTGTGTGGCGTTTCTGCCCATGCAGTTGGCGGGGGCGGCCCTTTGCTTGGCCCGTCAAGTCCTGCAGGAGCCCCTGACCCCGGAGGGTGAGGCCGCCTGGTGTCTAGCCTCTGGCATCCACGCCAGCAGGTATGCCGCTCTTTGTTTTTCCACATTCTTCACATTTGTCATTTTTAACCAGTCTGCTTTGTTTGTAGTGAGACTGTCCTACTGAGAATAATGCAAATTCTGGCCGGTGCTGCAGCCAGAGCGCACACCCGAGAGACCTGTGCTACTTTTATCAAATTCTCCTCCCCGGAAACCATGCATGTCAGCAGACACCCTGGTCTTAACAAAGCCTCTGCTCTGCTGGGTGTGTGCACTTGACTTGCACTTGTCCTAAAGCTCTACAGTGATGACACTCCTCTTCCCTGGGGAGGAAGAAGGGTGACTACTATAATGGAAAACATTGTTACTAGCCCAATATTTTCACCCTTTTTATGATCTAATATTGCAGCTAATTTTGAAAATATTTGAATTGTATTCATGTCTCTTTGTGTGTGTGTGTGTGTGTGTGTGTGTGTGTGGCAAGAATGTGGGGTGTTTGAGAAATTGTTTAACTTTTAATGTAAAAATAAAGTCTGCTGCAAACTACTTGGAGTTGATTACAAACTAAATGTACCCAAACAGAAGTCACGAATATTCTCACAGAATGCTCAAGAGCTATTGTGCAATGTTGTGTGGGGCAGCAGCTGTCCTGAAATGAACTTTCAGCCGTCGACACCGGGCTTGTTTACGTTGGCGCTCTGTGCAGCATGTATGCACCAGCTTTAGGAAATGCGTAATGCGCCACGGTGGGGATGTTACCCAAATTTGCAAAGCAGGTTTATCACTTATTTACGCCAATGCAGAATTGCAGCATATTTGGGGAAAAACGTGTCGCCGTAACCGAGCGTACTCGTATATCACCCGCATCAGTCGGTATGTATTTAAAGGGGAACACTTCCGACTGTGTTGGGTGAGTCGAGCTCTGATTGTTTTTTCCAGTAAATGTAGGCTGGCTGCGGAGCGTGACGCGAGGCTGTGGGTTCAATTCGGGTTACGTCGCAAACACTTGCAAAACACTTAACATTCATTCCAACGCCAAGCTGGCCAGCAACCGATTGCTGGTAGCCAACCTTGTGTGACATGCGGAGCCCAAGCGAATAGCACGTTTGTTAGATTAAATGTTACATTTAACTGTTTGTGGTCGCGTCAAGTTTACGACACTGTGCCTATCGGGATTTCAAAACAAAGGCGTTCGAGGTCCCATTGACGCATTACCGTGAGGGTAAGTGTGGTATATTGCCAACCTGACTTCATTATGTAATGCTTGTAAAATTAAAACATCTTTTGGCATAACACGGTGTTTCTTTTATTGTATTTATTTTTGGTAACTTCGTTTTATTATGAAATAGACCTTGTGTGCTGCAGCTGCGTTCAGGTCACTTTGTCCGTCGGACATAATACAACTCGTTCCACTTGTCCAATCCGGACTGCCTTTAGAGAAGGTACAATTAGTGTGTTTCTTTACTTAAACACCGACAGATGCTTCCAGCATGGCTCTGGGTGAGAAACACAACGTAACTTGGCGTCGTATAAGCGAGCCGGTGGTTAGAATCGTCTGTTACTGTTGGGAATAACTGGTTATCATTTGGAGGTAAGTTGTGAACACGACTAGGTAGCGCGGACGCACACAGAGCCTCAAAATATCACCGACGCGCAACTTTTTTTTTCTTTTTTGCTCAAGCTTCAAACGTTTCAAACTGATGGTTTCATGATCCGAAATGGCCGTCTTTTTTTAGCCAACACTGTGAACGTCCTTTGAATTTTCTTTTTCTCCACACACACATATGCTTTCAATTATTTGTCCACTGCCAACATTGCGTTGTTTTTATGACTTTTTAATAAATATAAGGTAAAACAACCGTTGTCATTTTTTTGTTTGACAATTGTCTTGGTTATGTTAACCAAGCAAGCAAAAAAACAATCGCATTCTTTTCGTATCTGACACAGGCAACCATTTTAGTGAAATTGATTTTGCAAGAATTAGAAATCTTGAAACAATAAAGTGGGATACTGTCAGGTTTATTTACTGTAAATAATACTTTCCTTTACTTAACTGCTTCTAGTGTTGATGAGTTCAGAATCACTTAATCTTTTTTTTTTCCAGAGTGTCAGAATCAATAAAGATCCTCCTTAATCATGTGATGCAGCTCTGTGTGTCTCTTTTGAGCGCAGTCAGGTGGGTCGGACCAGCACAGGCGGTGGAGGCGCTAACAAATAAATACAAATATGGTTGTACTGAAACATGCGCAAATCATATACAGGCATTCAACCAAACAGTTAAGGATGCTTTCTTTGAATCGTTCTTTCACTGGAGCACTCGGCCCACCTGACTGAGGGTTCCTGTGACGGTGCTCAGCTGGTATAGTGCCCAGCCTGGCACCAGCAAGATGGACGACAGGGCCATCATCCATCCCATCACGTAGGCCCACGTGGGGTACACGTACCAGCGGTTGAATACCAGTGGCTTGTACTCAACTAGAGAATATGTAAATGTGCCCTGGACAAAAAAATGAAATGTTTCCTTGTGTGGGTCATCCAAGCACAATGTGACAATTGGTGTTGGCCTCTTAGTATTTCCTGGGTGTGCTGTCACATGTTTTACAGGGTTGGCTGAATAGTTTCTATGAATAGTTTCTCCAGCGTTTTGTCATTCAGTCTATTTCTTTTTTTTTTAGGCACAACGGTGTGCACAACGCCTGTGTGGCTAATATAAATAGGTGAGGGAACGTTGCCTCCATGGACTTCCAGTATAAGAGCGAGTCTTCCGTACGTGCAACGTGTCCTGCTGACATATAGCGCTGCACCTCTGAGTGCGCATCAACAGTGACATCTTCTATCTTGCGGATATTTAACGCAAAATAACGCGCCAATAACTCGATGCTTGTTTTGAGCGTCCATCCTGTTGACAGATGCGCTTCCTTATGAACACAGTTTGGCGCGCGTCCGCTGTGTCGACACGGTGGTCACGTGACTTTCTTAAAGCGGTACGCGCACCGACACGGGGTTTGCCCTGGAAGCTCGGCTCGCGCATCGACGCCTCAGTGTCGCTGGACCCATCACTAGTCAACACTTGTTCAGGTGTTCATTCTGAATGTGTTGAGGTGTAGCCTCAGAGTATCACGACCATGTGGAAATAAGGCAGAAATAATGAATCATCTGCACCACATGATAAAAATCTTCCCCTGGATGTGTGGGTGGCCGAAGAGTCCCCGACCTGGCCAATTTCCCACTTTTAGAAATTGAATGTTATCTTTGAGGCAAAAACAAACAGAAAAAAAACATGCATTCGATGGTGCAGGTATGAAACGAGAGCAGCCAAAAGCTTAACTCACTCCCACTCACCAGAGAGAGCAGGGGAGTCAGGTAAAGCCAGCAGATTTTGAAGAACATGCTGGGCTGCTGGCCTGTCATGTCTGATATGATGCCGCACAGTCGCTCTGCTCCTTCAAGAAGTATGTACAACAATACATAATAATTAGCCCATAATAGAGTAATATTCGTCAAGCCATTAGTAAAGAGCACAGTCAGGCCTAGAAAAAAAATGGTTTGTGATTGTCTGTGTTCACTTGATTTGTTTTTGGTAGTGATTCACTTTGACCCTCAAGGGAGTCGCTATAGTCATAGTTTACTTTTTATAACAAGGTTAAAAAAAAAAAAATCTGTTCTCAACAAACCACATAGACTCTGCTCAACATGAAAGCTTTGCAGATATGTATATTCCTTTTTGCCAATATGCCAGAAATGAAAAAAAAACAAAAATTTGACCCATCAACCTACTAAATATCCAGCCCAGTGCCAAACTCTCAAAGACACAAAGAAAGAGGATGCAGGCTCCATTGCAAGCGTAGTAGTCAAAAATCTGGAAGATGTACATCCCTCCCTAAGGACGACATCAGGAAATATATTATTTAAACACAAAGACACAATATTACGTACGAAAGAAATGATACTTTTTTCCAGTGTAAAGTACTTGCAGTCTGTGTACAATTTGTATAATAGGTTAAAATAACTCAACACACAGCAATTAATGCCTTAACTGCACGCAACAAATGTAAGTACACACCTAAATGAAAATTTCTATACTTTGCCTGAAATGTGGAACATATCTATTTTTTTATTTGACTCATGACACTGGCAGGGCACGGAGAGATTCATTCCGAATGCGAGCCAATAATCTCACCTCGGTGATCATGACGAGTTGAGAGAAGAAACACGTGAGGCAGAAGAGCAGCAGGAAACGTTCCCGTCTTCCCGCACGACGTAATACCGCTGGAAATAGGTCAGTGATGGATGTCATCACCACCTCCATGGAAACAAACTGTGAAGAGAGAGCAAAGTCACCAGGTCACGTTCACGCAAAAAGGAACGTGAAGACAAACATCTAACCTGTGTGTCCAGGCCCAGGAGGATGATCATGACGAAGAAGCAGATGGACCACACTTGAGGCAGCGGCATCATGGCTACTGCCATCGGGTATGCGATGAACGCCAAGCCTGGACCTGTAACCAACATCCACGTGCACCATAACCATCAACTTGTAATCGGTGTTAAACTCATTTTCTTCGTGGTCCATATCACGGTTATGGTTTCTCTCCGAGGGCCGTTATGACTGGGAAAATATCAAATAAAAAACATTTTGAAGAAACTACCACCCCTGAGGAAGAACAGCCTATCAGAAACAAAAGGTGTGACCGACAATAGCCAGTCACCGGCACATCCCACAGGCTCACGCTGACGTATAACCTTCGTCTTCTGTAGCTTTGCTTAAACCTTCCCGGAATATCCACCAATGGAAAAATGAGAACCAAAACAACAAATAGGTGACGTTTTTTCAGTAAATAACAAGCGTATAGATCTGTGAGCATGGCATATTCACACATACTGAACTGCGAATGATGTGGCGCTTCAGTGTACCTGACTCAGCCACATCAGCAATCGGAATGCCTTGTTCATGAGCCATGAATCCCAGAACGGAAAAGACAGCAAAGCCAGCGACCACGCTGGTGCAACTGTTCAACGAGCACAGCCAAAAGCAGTCCCTGCAACACACAAATCTTCTGAGCAAACTATTGAGAAGCTGTAGCTCTGTATGGTGGCTTCAAGCAGGTCTCCTCTTCTTCCCAGAAAAAGACGACAGCGAGGGACGGAAGACTCCATGAACTCGCGTGTTGGACAAGAAGAGCTTCATTTGTATCAAGCTACGTATCCAAAATGCTGCAGGAGTTGAGCGAGAGATCCGGCCAGTTTAGTAACTCTGCCATGTTAAGCCCCAGCCTGCTACTTATAAGGCTCTGTAATACCTGAATAGTTTTGGAAACAACCCCTGAATAGGATTTCATTGGCTAGTGAAAGTGTACCGAAAGTTGTGTTTTCTAGTTTTAATGTGACACTTACTTGTAGCAATTGTTTTTTTGGATGTTGTAGCTGCTCAGTACAGTCAGGGTGCCCACACCAATGCTATACGAGAACAAGATCTGCGAGGCAGCCGCCATCCAAACCTGTTTAAAAACGACTGTGACTGAGTGAGTTTGCCCTCCGTCAAGATGCATGGAGTATGTAACGCAGTCCTACTTGAGGGTCCGTGAGCCGCGACAAATCGGGCAGAAGGTAGAACTCGACTCCTTGCCTGGCTCCCGGAAGAGTAAGTCCTCGGATCAAAAGGATGAGGAGCATCACGTAAGGGAAAGTGGCAGTGAAGTACACCACCTGGATGAGAGGAGGATCACAAGACTGCTACAGCCGTTAAATAAAATGTGTTATTTTTCTAGTAGTTGATGGACTTCACCTTTCCGGTTGATTTAACCCCTTTCCAGATGCAAAAGTAACAAATGACCCACATAGTCAGGAGGCACAGGAGCAGCTCCCACCTGATGCTGCCAATCTCCTCAATGCCCTCTGAGATTTTTAATACTCGTTTTCTGGAGAGGGTAAAAAAAAAAAAAAAAAAAATGAAGTTGATGTCACTCTAAATGTTTCAAAGATGCTATTTTATTTTACCGATCTCCCTTACTCCCAGAATTCTATTGCTGCTGAGGTTCCTAGTGTGTGGTTGGTGTGATTCCTCATTGTCGTAACATCGTTACAATCCACTGAGAAAAGTGACAAGGGTATAGATATACATAAATACAGCAATTTGGCTTTGCAAATAAAACAGAGTCAACTGAGTTAAAATATTTAACTGCGTTAAATTTTGGGGGGATTAATTTCCTGAATTAACCCTAATAACACACACACAGGCACCAAATATATTACAAAGAAGCCATGTGAGAAACACTAATGAGTCACATGACAGTAAAAATGGCTAATTGGGCCAAAAATTTGACATTTTTACTTCAGGTTGTAAGACATTAAAATACGTGACACTTTAACTGTATGGAGTTATTTTGACAAAACGCTAAATGTACTTCTACTGTACATTGTAGCAAAGTATTATTTTCTCAATGGTGTCCCATGTCAAAGTTATAATGCAGCATTTATAGAAATGCAAACAGAGGCTTCCTTGTCCGAAAACTAATGCTGACCTCACCTGTGTTCCAGTAGTTGTTGCACGTACTCCAAGGCAGCGTAGAATTGAAGGAGAACAGCAGGTAGAAGAGAGCCCAGGACAAAATAATGATGTAGGTCATGCAGCTGTACAGCAGGATCAGCTGACCCCCGTAGCCGATACCTGGCACACAATTTTTTCATCACTCTAACATATGTTTGAGGTTAGATTTGATGTGGTCATGTCACTGCATCTTAATGGAGTTGAAGTCAGGTCGTTGTTGTTGTTTTGTTTTTTTTTCTTTTACTGTTGAAGCCATTGTGGAACAATGAAGAATCTAATTCTTTCTTCTGACCTTTGGATCATTCTCCTGTTGCATCACTCAACTTATTTTAAGCTTCAATTGGCAGACGGACGGTCGTAAATTCACCTCCAAAATGTCTTGATAAACTTGGGAATCGTGCCATTGCTGATTCAATTCAACGCAATTTGTTCAGGCAACAAAGCAGTCCTAAAACATGAATCTCCCGACACCAAAGTTTTGATGCGACTTTGCTTTTAACTCTAAAAGAGGTTACGTAAGGTTACACGTTCCTACCAAATAACTAAACCTTGGTTTCATCTGTCCACACAATATTTTGGAACACCCAGGCACTCTGTTGATCATTTCAAACCTGTAGAAAGATTTTTGGAGGCAGCAATTGCGTCTCAATTCTTGTTTAATGTATTACTTATTGTAAATTTGTCAACAGAGATGTTTGCATAATGCTGTGATTTCTGTCAATCTTTAGGGGACACTCTTACCTGCAGGGATTAATGTTGCTCACGACTGCGAGTGGCAACAGTGCTGTGCTTTCTTGGACTGATGAATAAAATGGCGTTCCGAGGTACTTTTGTGACCCTTTCCGGATGAATGTGAGTTAATTCTCGATCCAGATAGTAGGTACAGTTATTCTGAGACTACTTACGTGTGAGGCACGTTTCGCATCGTGCAATGCTTGTTCAGATAGCAAACTCAAGACTGGCAACTTCAACCCAAAATTCCAATCTTTATATAGATTTGAGTTTGGTGGACTTCAGATTCTAATTACGTCTTTGAAATGTAACTGGCCAAGGCGTTTGCATTTATGTTCGCATTGAGTCAGATTAAGCAGAAGGCTGCAGACCAGATTACATTTAATTTTTAACTCATCCAGAAACCCAGGTACCTGTAATTCCAAAAGGGTGAGACATTTCTTCTTGCAAATGTGTATCAGCGTGAGAGTGTGCAGACATCTTCGTATAGCATTGTAAGACACAATACGCAATAATCTTATTCGATGCTCATTTTATACAGAACAGAGTGTTGCGCACCTTCAACCAGTGGGCACATTTTCCTCCAGCAGCTGATAGCCCCCTCTTGGGTGTGCTGGCCCATGGTCGTCTCCAAAAGGCAGATCGGTACACCGCACATCACCGCAAACACCGCATACGGCAACAGGAATGCACCTGAGTGTTTGTACATGCTCTTTTGTGATTTGGACAAGTTTTGGAAGGAAAAATTTGCTTACCGCCGCCATTTTTGTAGCACAAGTACGGAAACCTCCAAACATTGCCCAGGCCCACAATGTTCCCGGCAACAGCCAGAAGATATTCCACTTTGCTGCCCCAGTGTCCTCTCTCCTCAAGTGCATTTTGGCCTGCTTTTTTTACGGCACAATTTTTGCACCACATTCTTTAAAGGCTCAATGTCAACCCAACCTTCCTTTTCAGCCCCACACATTCGGTGTGCTGCGTGTCCAGCTTGGTTTGTAAATCAAATTTTCATATAAAGTCACGTAATGAGCAACCGGCTGAGCAGTTAATCAGTTACGAGGGGAAATATAGATCATCTGCAGAACAAGAAAGTCATGGCTTCATTTCTTTATTTAAATCCATAAAAAATGTGGGAAAAAAAATAATTGAGACAGAGCTTCAAAAAGAAGTATTTGAGGGAGTAAATTAGTTCAGTTAATCAGTTTCTCTTAGTTTCTCCAAAGTTGTATTTCTTCCTTTTACCAAGACTGGGCAGCATGGTGGCACAGAGGTTAGCACAGTCAAGCGTTTCTACGCTGAAATCTTGGCTCTAAGATCCTCCTTGTGGAGTTTTCATGTTCTCCTGTTGCTGGTGTAGGTTTTCACTGGTACTTTGGCTTCCTGGCACATTTCAAAAACATGTATGTGAGGGTCTTAGCATCTTAAACAACATTGGCAGAGGTACACAGCAAATCCTTACACCCCTACAATTCAGTGCACGAGCTACAAGCTAAGCAGTGGCAAAGAATAAGACATTATCCAGAAATTTCCCTCCCAAAAAAAATTTGCTTTCTACTTGGACTTGGTTCTGATTGTATTGTGGGTTTGTTCTGGATCTAAGTATTTTGTTTTGTGATTTAATATGCTATATGTGATGGTGTGACTGTGAGTGTGAATGGTTATTTGTCTATTTGTGCCATGCAATTGGTTGGCGACCAAATTAGGGTGTTCCAGCATGCTGGCGGCCTTAGTGAGGAAATGCGTTGATGGAACCATGACTGTGCCTTACGAGTTTGATGAGAAAGAACCCCAGAGCGGCCCCCACCTTAACCTCATGAAGCAAAATACAGAAATTGTGAACCAGGCCTCGATGAATTCATGTACGTGACTGCTTCTTTTGGGGAGTTCAGGACCAGTTCATCATTTAGTCTGTGTCAGAAACAATCTAGATCCTCCTCAGTGATGCGGTGCAGCACTGTGTCTTTCTTTAGTGTCAGCGAGCAGTGAGGTGGCTCGGGCCAACACAGGCGATGGAGACGCTAACAGATGGATACAAACAACATTGTTACAGAATGATGACACAATCCTATAATAATAATTGAAGATATTGGATTTTTTTTTAGTTATATATATAAAAGCGTTCCTTCTTTCACAGTGCATGGACAGCGGTGAACTCAGCTCACCTGACTGAGGGTTCCAGTGACGGTGCTCAGCTTGTAGAGCGCCACGCCCGGCACTAGCAGGATGGAGGACAAGGCCATCATCCAGCCCAACACGTAGGCCCAAGTGGGGTATACGTACCAGTGGTTGAATGTCAGTGGCTGGTACTCAACTACAGAATATAGAAACGCACCCTGGAACAAAAAATGACTCGGAATATAAGATTATTCGAGAGTGACATGGGAGTGGATTTTCATTCCGGTCAACATCCCAGTCCAACAGAAAAAAAAAACTCCACTCCCAAACTGCTTCCGTTCCGACCACTTGGCACTTATTTTTGACACCAAGGTAACTTTTAATGCTCCCATTGTTTCGTTTTTGGTCCATCAGGACAAACATAAGCGAGAACTCATTTATTGCCTTTGAAATACTGTACATTATCTTAATAAAATGTAAGATAAATCAAGAAATTTTGATGCAAATTTTGAGATGAGGTCTCATTCGATGACGTGCACGTAACAAAGTGTCTGATGAGCGCGTTTTGCCTAAAAGCTTAAAAACAGACGTGTGACTCACCAGGGAAACCAACGGGGTCAAGTAGAGCCAGCAGACTTTGAAGAAGACGTCGGCAACGTCGCCTGTCATGTCTGCTATGACGCCGCACAGCCGCTCTGCTCCTTTCAGGAGAAGTGCAAATATGTACAACAGCACTTAATAAAACGATAAAAAATAAACATACTTACCAGTGTTGGAAAGGTTTTCTCATTGTAGTTATTTTAATTTAGTTTTGACTTTTGTTTTTAAATTCTGTTAATTTTAATGACTTTTTAGAGTGTCTTTGTCATTTTAAAAAAAAAAAATTTTAATAGGACTTCCTTCCTTTTTAGATTTCATTAATCAACATCAAAAGCTTGAGTATAAATTGAATTGACAAAAATGGACATTTTCGCTGTACAATTATTATACTCTAATATATACCCTCTAATCTCGTTGCACACTTGAGTACAATGACAATAAAGGGATTTCTATTCTATTCTATTCTAAGTTTTATAAACGTAAATTGTTTTCATTTCAAAGCACTCTTGTTTTATTTTATTTCATTAATGAAAATGTTTTTTTCAATTTCAGTTTCAAATATTTCGGTAGATGTCGCTAACTACAATAACATTGTTAAGCCAATTCGTCCATATCTACTGACAAGTTCAAAAATAAAATAAAGACGTCAACCTACCAAACTTCCAACCAACTGCCAAGCTTTCAAACAGACAGAGAAAAAGGACGCAGGCTCCGTTGCAAGCGTAGTAGTCGAAAATCTGGAAGATGTACATCCCTCCCTGGGGGCGACATGTTATTTGTACTCATTAGCAAAAATATTAAGTACACTTGTAAAATGGATTCTATTGGCTACACTGTGTCTCTTGGTATTGTACAGGTGTGCCTAATAAAGTGTCCAACGTGAGTGTCCAATTTGTTTCACTCAAAACACATTCCATGCTGATAAGCTACCAAGATGCTTTAAATGGTCCTCGAAATGTTTTTGTTTGACACTTTTCATGGTGACGCAAGCCAACATTCTGACCTCAGTGATCATGACAAACTCCAAGAAGAAACACGTAAGGCTGAAGAGCAGCAGGAAGCATTCTCGCCTCCCCATCCGACGCATCACTGTCGGAAACATGTCCGCAACGGACGTCATCACCACCTCCATGGTGACAAACTGCAAAAGAGAGCAGAGCCGTGAAGCCACGTTCAAAAAGAAAGGAACGCCAAGATGGATGTCGAACCTGTGTGTCCAGGCCAAGGAGGAGGAGCATTACAAAGAAGCAGATGGACCACGCTTGAGGCAGCGGCATCATGGCCACCGCCTGAGGATACGCGATAAATGCCAAGCCTGGACCTGCAAGCATATTGACATGCACCAGTTTGGTGCGTTTTTAATTATTTGAAGTGGTTAAAAGTCCAGGTGGACTCATGTTTGGCATCTTATCAGGGTTTGAATCTTGGTTCCTTGGTTAATAGATTGAGACAAAAGAGGATTTCAGTTTTACCTGACTCAGCCACTTCCGCGATAGGAACACCTTGCTCATGAGCCATAAATCCCAGTACTGAGAAGACAGCAAAGCCAGCCACCACACTGGTACAACTGTTCAGCAAACACAGCCACAAGCAGTCCCTGCAACACACAAACGTCATTTTCTGCTGAACTCGGGTTCAAACTATAGCAATGTTGTCGCTCTGCTCTTCTGCTCGGGTTTGTGGCATGCTGAGTAAAGCTCTCAATACATTTGTCCAAAGGGACCGTTTTTCAACATTCAAGAATCAAGGAGCTAAATAAGAATTACAGAAATTTAGATGATAAGACTCTTTCATATTTATTTGGTCCTGTTTTGGGTTGCAGTTTCTATTTTATCCTTGTTTGAGAGTTTGATAATTGGCATCAAGCGACTACAAAACAACTACATTTAATGCATACACTGTCAGTAAATGGCATCATATCCTATTTGCATAATTCAACAGCAAAGTACAACCACAGGAACATTCAGTACTCGCTGTAATGTTCAGTTAATACCTTTCAAATGCATATTATTATCTTTGTACGGGCAAAATTTGGTCATTCAACCCTTGCAATGAATCTCTTGACAGTCCAAGTGTACCTAATGTTCTGACTGGTGAGTGCGTCCATTGTTGTGTTTTGTATGTTTTTGTTGTTGTTGGACTTACCTGTAACAATTGTTGTTCTTGGTGTTGTAGCTGCCCAGTACAGTTAGGGTGCCGACACCGACGCTGTATGAAAAGAAGATCTGCGAGCCGGCGTCCAGCCACACCTGTTTTAAAAGACACGCACTGCCATTGAGTGTGTTTGCCCTCCAATCCATCAGAGTATGTAACACAGTCCTACTTGAGGGTCTGTGAGTCGCGACGGCTCGGGCAGAAGGTAGAACTCCACTCCTTGTCTGGCTCCCGGAAGAGTAAGTCCTCGGATCAAAAGGATGAGGAGCATCACGTAAGGGAAAGTGGCGGTGAAATACACCACCTGGACAGGACAGGGTCACAAGACTGTTGGGGCATTTAAATTTGTTTTTTTTATTTAGAGTTTGATGGACTTCACCTTTCCGGTTGATTTGACCCCTTTCCAGATGCAGAAGTAACAAATGACCCACATTGCCAGGAGGCACAAAAGCAGCTCCCACCTAATGCTGCCAATCTCCTCAATGCCCCCTGAGATATTCAATACTCGACGTCTGGATGGAGTTAGAAACCACAATTACCTATTTCATGTCATGTAGAATGCAAAAAAAATATTTTAGTGTATTATTTGCCTTACTCCCAGAATTCCGTTGCTGCTGAGGTCCCTTTGGTGAGGTTGGTGTGGTTCCTTGTTACATCAAAACAATCCACTGTGTTCCAGTAGTTGTCGCAGGTACTCCAAGGCAGCGGGGAGTTGAAGGAGAACACCAGGTAGAACAGAGTCCATGCCAGAATAATCGTGTAGGTTATGCAGCTGTACAGCAGGATCAGCTGACCCCCATAGCCGATACCTGTACGCGTCACACATTTGAAGATTTTCATTCATTTCAGTGCAGAGAAATGTGTCTTGGAACAGTAGCATGCATGAATATAAATAATCAAGCATCAATGTTACATCTAAACACCATATATTAGGGGTGTCCACCTCATACAACATCTGTCTCTCTACATGAGGGAGAGTGAACAGAAGCGAGAAAGCCGTCATTTTTGAGTGTGCGCTCTGAGATGAAATTTTTCTCTGGTTTGAGTCGAGCCCCAGCCACAATGATGACCGCTTCTTCATAGTGACGCTTATCTGGTCGTCTTACTGGGCCACGTCTCACTCAACATTTCATACTTCTCATGACCTCTCTCTCCAACCAATCAGCAGCTCATTAGTCAAGCAGTGGCAATGATGTGCGGAACAGAGAATTTTATGACGGCCTGATATCATTGTTTGATGTATCCTTTGTAGGCTCTTGCCAGCGATCTCGATGAGAAGCGCGTTACAGTAGTCCAACCTGGAGAAGACAAACAGGACAAGACAGAGATGGCCCGGAGTTGGGCGATATTGCCGAGGTGAAAGATAGACGTTTTGCAAGTATGATTGATGTTTTTCAAAGCTAAGATGGCAGTCAAACCTGATTCCCAAATTAGCCACAGTAATTCAGGTTGAGAAGGAAGACTGGGGAAGGTTGCTTCAAATTCGCTTTATGAACCATTTGTTGTATTTTGGAGTCCAGTAGACGGCACTGTTGGTTTAAATAAAGGTTTTAAAAAAATCAGTGCGCTTTCAGCCTAATGTTGAACAGAGAGTACCATCTTCTGGAGACCAGAAATACTACATCTGCTTCATAAAGCAGATTTGAAGCGTCATTTCCCCATCACCACTACTAAGTATGTTTTGAAACTAACCATTTTTGTGGCAAAGGGTTGTATGCGGTCCGGTTAATGTTTTCCTCACACCTATATAAACATAACATTCATGTTTAGGTTTCAGTCATTTGGTAATGTATCACTCACATCCCACACCCCCTCTAAGTGTTGAGACCGCAATGAAACACTGAACGAGAAAAAATATACAAGTAGGTCATTTTTGTTAAGAACCAGCTCCTTCAATGCTTTGTGTGTGAGAACATCGGGCTTCTACGAAATCGAATATTACTCACCTTCAGCAAGTGGACACAGCTTTCTCCAGCAGGTAATGCCCCCCTCCTGGGTGTGCTGACCCACAGCGGTCTCCAAAAGGAAGAGCGGTACACCGCACGTGATCACAAACACCATATATGGCACCAGGAATGCACCTGAATATGCCACAAACTTTTGTGAAATGGACAACTTTTTGGAAGACGTACCGATCAGTACAATCGCTTACCGCCTCCGTTTTTGTAGCACAAGTACGGAAACCTCCACACATTCCCCAAGCCCACAACGTTCCCGGCAACAGCCAGAAGAAACTCCACCTTGTTGCCCCAGTGTCCTCTCTCCTCAAGTGCATCTTGGCTCGGGTTTACCCCGCGTTTTTTCCACCACATTCCCCTTAGAACTCAACGTGACTCAAACCGTCCTTGTAGCCACGGGCCAGTTTTACTTGGACGGAAAACTCACGTGATAAGCAACTACCTGAGTAGTTAATCAGTTCCTGAGGCAGAATTTAACTTATCTCTAGAACGTATACAGAAAGTCACGGTTCCATATCTTAAAACCAGAAAGTTAATGAGAGCACTTTATTCTGAATGGCTTCAATGAAACAGTGGATGCACGAGAAAATCTGTGAGCCGGATTAAAAAAAAACACAAACACATTCACACACTCGGAAGTTTAAATTATCGTCACAATATGTACGTTATGGCTTCATCTTTTTATTTAAATCCCAAAAGATGGAGAGAATTAGAGGGATTATTGTTTCAAATATCACACACGTCGCATCGCCGACCAAGGGTGCAACCCTTCCTCATATGGTCGTGAAATGATGAGAAGTAAACAAACCAAACTGCATTCTGCTTCTCTGCTCAAAGTGACCTCTCTCTGCTTGGCATCCCAGGCGAACGTGGCGAACACAGCTGCATGGCAATTACCGTAATCACACACTGCAGGGTATGTGATGAAACCACGGTAAACAGGAGTTCCTCGTGTAGCTAACCTCAAAATCTACCTGCAGATCATCACTTACACGGTCAACATGTTCATGAGTCAGAATCATTCAAGATCCTCCTCAGCGATGTGTTGCAGTGTCGTGTCTCTCTTTAGGGCCAGTGAGCAGTCAAGCGGCTTGGGCCAGCACAGACCGTGGAGACGCTAACAAATGGATAAAAAGAAGATCGTTTTACTGAAATATGCTAAAATGTTATATACAAGACAGGAAATGATTCGCTTTTTGATTCATAGAAAACATATTCTTTGTTTCACGCTGCATTTCAGTGGTGGACTCGCCCCCACCTGACTAAGCGTTCCGGTGGCTGTGCTGAGCTTGTAAAGCGCACAGCCTGGTACCAGAAGGATGGACGAGAGAGCCATCATCCAACCCAACACGTACGCCCAGGTGGGGTACACGTACCAGCGGTTGAATTTCAGTGGCTGGTACTCAACTAGAGAATATACAAATGAGCCCTGAAAAAAAGAAATTAAATAAATGAGGTTTTTTTTCTTTTTTTTTGGGCCATGGAGCCTAACGCACAATTTTATTTTGTGGCCCTGCAACTAATCAGGTGTGTTGGAGGAAGGAGACATCTAAAACAGGCTGGATACGTGCTCTAGAGTACCAGACTTGGACACCCCTGCTCTAAGTAGACTCCAAAACCTGAGCTCATCTCAGATCAAAAATCGGCTCATTCAATAATTTGTTAATTCATCATAAATAATGCGATAAAAAGATGACATGAATCAAAATCTCTTTAAATAATTTCACACACACACATTTTAATTTGTTTTACCTTCATCTATGAATAACATGGCCAATTTGTTCACTTTAAAAATGAAATGACTCTTGACAACTATTCATTCATTCGATGGTGCAGTTGCACCTAATGAATGTATGATGAGCGTACTGCTAAAAGCTGAACATTCCACTCACCAACGAGACCAAGGGGGTCAAGTAGAGCCAGCAGATTTTGAAGAAAGGGTTGGGAAGCTTGCCTGTCATCTCTGCTATGATGACGTACATCCGCTCTGCTCCTTCATGGAGAAGAATGTACAACAGCACATAATAATGAGCCCAAATTGGAACTACTGTCATATTTGTCAAGCAATTAACAATGATAAAAAGTACAACCATTATCGGTAATCCTTATTTTGCCGGTACGTATAAATGTCCGCATAATGATGCGAAATAAATAAATGACTCACTCATCAACCTACCAAATATCCACCCCACTGTCAAGCTTTGAAACACACAGAGAAAGAGGAGGCAGGCTCCATTGCATGCGTAGTATTCAAAAATCTGGAAGATGTACATCCCTCCCTAAGGGCGACATCAAGGACAATTATTTGTACTCGTCAAAGTTTTAAACATTATAATTGCCACATCACTGAAAAAAGTTTGACAACCTCTGATGTAGACCAACATTTTATTCCAGGTCCTCAGAGAGTTCTTTGCCAGTGACTAGTATGTGAGTGTGAAAGCAATAACACAAAATTCAACATACTTGCTTCCCATTTAGAGCTGAGACCTGGGGAAACGAATGTGTCACGTGACACTGCGAAGTGCCTACCATTTGAAAATGTTTATTTAGGGGTGGACTCGTGTTGCTTGTGGTGTAGTCAATTAATTTAGACTGTTGTACAAGATGCACTCTGACTAATTCACATTTTAGAAAGTTGTCGTTTTGTCAGCAGTGTCTTCGCCTGAAAAGCTATAATAAAATATTTACGTATCAAAATGTGTGGAGTCAACTCTCTTTTTGCGACTGTACATGGGAGGCAATAAGTGTGGTGATAAGTTATCAAAATGAATATGGTCTAAGCGTCACAGACATCGTGAGTGAGTCAATATTCTGACCTCTGTCAACATGAGGAGCTGCAACAAGAAACACGTAAGGCAGAAGAGCAAGAGGAAACCTTCCCTCCTGCCTGGCCGACGCATCACTAAGGGAAATATGTCGGTGAATGACGTCATCAACACCTGCATGCCGATAAACTGCAAAGAGAACCAAGCCAAAGGTCACTTCCATCCAAAAAGGAACCTGAAGACGGAAACAGTGTTTACAAACATTTATTGAGGCAAGGCATATTTTATACATGAGAAAAATCTCAGCATACACCAAAAAAACAAATAGGTCATAATATACAGTGAACCTCCGCATATTTGCAGTTCAACATTTGCAAAATCACTGACTGTCAAATTTTATAAGCAACCGATCCTCTTTTTTTTTTACTGAAAAATGAAACTATTCAGGGCTTTTTATTTATTTTTCTTTGGCCAATGCAAAGTATTAATTTGGCGCCATCTTATGGCATTTTGGTGCCAAGGAACTAAATTGAAGTGAGTAGTAGTCAAAAGTAGTGCTTTACCGGCATCTTGTGTCATTTAGACGCTGTTCTACACTTTTTCTTGAGGTAGGGTGCGTCAATTACATAAAAACGTGTTGTTGTTTTTTTTGCCATACTAGAATAAAGTATGATAGCACATCCAAAGACGTCTCTCACACTCACACAGGACCAATTTAGAGTGTCCAATCAATCTTCCACGCATGTTTTTCGAATGTGGGAGGAAACCAGAGTATCCGGAAAAAAAACCACGCAGGCACGGGGAGAAGCCAAATGAAGTGACATTGTATAATTTCTCATGGGTCCAACCTGTGTGTCGAGTCCCAGGAGGATGATCATGACGAAGAAGCAAATGGACCACAATTGAGGCAGTGGCATCATGGCCACCGCCTGAGGGTACGCAATAAACGCCAAGCCAGGGCCTGGAAACAACATCCACATGTACCTCCAACATGTAGCACTCACGTTACAGCGATGCCTTGAGATATGAGTTTAATATATTGCTTGACAATGATTGTAACTCAAAACAGTCAAATCCCTATTGAAATGAATGCAATTCATCAGTTCCAGCCTCCCTATTCACAAACCAAAAACAAAAAATTTTTAATCAGTAAAAATAACATATGGTTGTTTTCTGAAAACAAAGTAGAAACAGTTGAGAAGATTTCAAGTTTACCTGACTCAGCCACCTCTGCAATAGGAACGTCTTGTTTGTGCGCCATGAATCCCAAGACAGAGAAAACAGCAAAGCCAGCAACCACACTGGTACAACTGTTCAGCAAACACAGCCACAAGCTGTCCCTACAACACACAAAACATTTACTCTGAGCAACAATCAAACAGTGTTTGCAGCTAAATAAACTTAAACAAGTAGAATGTGCACCGTTTATTTATTTATTATTTTTTA
This sequence comes from Idiotropiscis lumnitzeri, assembly GCF_059441095.1. NCBI lineage: Eukaryota > Metazoa > Chordata > Actinopteri > Syngnathiformes > Syngnathidae > Idiotropiscis > Idiotropiscis lumnitzeri. The sequence continues at coordinate 9,787,183 of NC_142397.1, read as the reverse complement.
TTTTTTTTACTAAAACTCCCCTTTTAATAAATGACCCTGATGTAATAAATTTGTATTTAGCATATTAAATGTGTGGTCAAGCATGATTTCTTTTTTGTTAGTTTTTATTTGTTTGTTAATTTATTCGTTGTAGATTGCAGCGGTGTAGAACTGATTTGTACAGGTTGCTTAGAGGTCTTTCTGATGCTAACATATCCTCTCATGAAACAGAATAAAATTGCCAAAATATTTAGAACAGTTCTCAACATGACACGGCGCCGTTCTACACCACGACAAACCAAAGTAATTTACATATTGTTAAATTAATACTTGCAAAAAAACTAAGTACCATATCATTGTCTTTAAAAGACAGAATTTTCCAATTTCCACAATTTGATCCCATTGGCTTTTGCAGGTTTACTTAATGTTGCGACCGTTGAACGTGTATATTGTGTTTTCTGACTTCATTGTGACACTTACTTGTAGAAATTGTTGGTGCGGTGGTTATAGCTACTCAGTACAATCATGGTGCCCCCACCGATGCTGTACGAAAAGAAGATCTGTGAGCCGGCATCCATCCACACCTGTTTAAAAAGATACCAACTGCCATTGAATACGTTTGCCCTCCAATCCATGAGAGTGTACGTAACGCAATCCTACTTGAGGGTCTGTGAGTCGCGACGGCTCAGGCCGAAGGTAGAACTCGACTCCTTGTCTGGCTCCAGGAAGGGTAAGTCCTCGGATCAAAAGAATGAGGAGCATCAGGTAAGGGAATGTAGCAGTGAAATACACCACCTAAATGAGAGAGCAGTCACAAGACTGTCAGAACATTTCTGTGACATGAGCTTTCTAGTTTCTATTCGTTGGCGCATTTGGATGGACTTCACCTTTCCGGTTGATTTGACCCCTTTCCAGATGCAGAAATAACAAATGACCCACATAGTCATGAGGCACAGGAGCACCTCCCACCTGATGCTGCCAATCTCCTCAATGCCCCTTGAGATATTCAACACTCGACGTCTGGACAGGTGGGGGAAAAAAACATTTTATTTAGTGTAGAAGATGCTCTAGTAGTGGAATATCTTCCTTACTCCCAGAATTCCATCACTGCCGAGGTTCCAATGGTGTGGTTGGTAAGGTTCCTTGTTGTGACAATGACACAATCAGCTGAAAGAAGGAAAATTAGTCAGACTAAGGGACACAAAAGTACAGTATATATATCTTACTCATTGACAGAGTAAATGTTAACCGTTATTTGTCTCAATTTATGTGCCCTATGACTGATTAGCGACCAGTCTGGGGTGTAATTGTCGGAAGTCTGCTGGGAGCTGAGCGTCCATTGATCCTGAATTTATTAAGCAGTACCAGTAAAATAAAATGAATGTGTTACATTCATACTGTACAAATAGCATATATTCTATTTTCAACCGAGGGGTGTGCACTCTTTTGTTGCAAACAGTTGAGCCAGTAATGACTGCGTGTTGTGGGGACAGTAAAGTTACACTGTTATACAAGCTCTACAATGACTGCATCGAAGTAATATCTCATTTCTTCCGCGTCGTCCCATGAAAAGGTCAAATAAAATAAACCCGCCTATTTAGTGTGCTGAACCTCACCTGTGTTCCAGTAGTTGTCGCAGGTGCTCCAGGACAGCGGAGAGGTGAAGGAGAACGCCAAGTAGAAAAGAGCCCAGGCCAGAATAATAATGTATGTCATGCAACTGTACATCTGGATCAGCTGCCCTCCATAGCCGATACCTGACATGCATCACACATTTCAGGTTCAAGAATTTTTTAGGTCTTCGTAAGGAGACATTTGACCTGGAGCAAAGGCCAGCTGCATACGTACAATATCAATTTGCGACGTTAACGTGTCGAGACTATATAATAACAGAGAACTGTCTGATGCATATCGTGATATCGCAATTTAATGTCAATAGTTGATGCTGTTTTTTTGATACAGTATCATAACACGGTAATATGATGTAGCACAATATTAGCATTTGACTCTCATCGATGGATACTGTTTTGTATAATGATTTTATATGTCACAACTGATTTTGATATTGATGCACTAAAGATATTTAGGAACAGAAAACACAATGTAACAATACCAATATTGGATTCTGATGTATCAGAACTGTATCATAACAGACGACACTATGATCTCCCTTTTGGACCTCGCATCACTCAGCTGTGAAAGTATATTTATATTAAATTCCTTATTTGTTGAATTCTAGAAGAGCTCGTGATCCGATTGCCTTATTCTAACAACCATGGCAAGGCGTTTGAGTTTATGTTTGGGGTTCCGTTGGTGACTAATGATTCACTCTCATTGCACATTCCTCTAAGTCACAGGTGTCAAACTCCGGTCCTCCAACACACCTGATTTAAATGATCAGCTCATCAGCAAGATCTGCAGTAGCCTGATAATGATCTTGGTCGTTTGAATCAGGTGTGTTGGAAGAGAGAAATATCAAAAGCATGCACAAAGACCGGTGTTTGGTTCTCAATGAAACATTTTACATTGGAAAAATGTACAGGTGGGTCGTTCAGGCTTTGTGTTTCAGAATGGCAAGTTTGTATATGACACACCTTCAGCCAGTGGGCTTATTTTCCTCCAGCAAGTGACCCCCCCCTCTTGGGTATGCTGGCCCACGGCGGACTCCAAAAGGAACAACGGAACACCGCACGTCACCGCGAACACCACATACGGCACCAGGAATGCACCTGAATGTTACACATACTTTTGTAATATGCACAACTTATGGAAGTGCTACATTTGCTTACCGCCTCCATTTTTGTAGCACAAGTACGGAAACCTCCACACGTTGCCCAGGCCCACAATGTTCCCGGCCACAGCCAGAAGGTACTCCACCTTGCTTCCCCAGTGTCCTCTCGCCATAAGTGCATGTTGGCCGGGGTTTGAGGCACGTTTTTTGCTCCACATTGCAAAAATGCTTGACGTGAATCCTACCTTCCCTTTTCAGCCACTCGTACCACACCGACTGTCTGGTTGTACTTTTAATTCAATGTCAATTAATGAGCAACCTGACAAGCAGTTAATGAGTTCTGAACAGAAGTGTCAATGATCTCCAGCACGTGCAAGTCATGTTTGTATTTCTTTGGATATTACATTCAAAATTCACTGAAACTGAACAATTGTCTTTGCTATTTTGAACCCCACGGTCACGCGTAACGTACCCGCGAGCATTTGGGTCTACAAGTTTCAGTATTTCATCCACAAGTCTAAGGCCTGTATTATATAATTATTAATTTCGTTAAACAGTATTTTAAACCACGATATAATGGGGAGTGGAGAATGGATAGTGTTTTAAGACACCGTCTTGAGCGCCCAATGACTCAATACTCATGTGCGTTCTGGCCACAAAAACATCACGCTTGACTATTTCATCCACAGGTAGGCCAACTTATATGCTGTAATAATGAATTTCATTAAGCATGGTTTCAAATCAGTGCCAGCGCCGATTCTGGAATGGCCAGAACAAATTTGGCTTTATTCATGGTGCGATAACCAGTTTGACGGTTTACTGTGGCTTTAAAAAGTGCTGGTTTCCATAACCACTAATGCGGGCTGTCACTTGGCTGTTTGCAGAGTTGGGTAAATGAGCCACCACTTTGACGTTTATTACCGAAGTACAAATAGTGGGGACGAGTCAGCCCCAAGGACAACTTGAGAGCACACGGAACTTTGAAAAATACCTCACACGTGATGAGACACTGTAAATGAGTTTTATTTATTTATATTATTTTTATTGCGTTGACGTCATTTTAACACTGTGGTTTAACCGAACATTTTGCCCACAGGTGTCATACCGCCAGAATCTAATATCGGCCCATGCTTACTTGGGTCAAGGTGGCCAAGACAAGGCCCCCACCGAAAACAGGCTCAATGTCAAACCGTGACTGCAGACTAAATTGTCCATGGGTGTGAATGCGAGTGTGAATTGTTGGTCGGCTACATGACCGAGGGTTGGAGGGAGGAGTCAAGTGAAGCTGTATTCAAATCTTGATAGCCGTTTAAAATCTGCAAACTCGCCCAGCAAGTTCTGAGTTCAGAATCATTCGAGATCCTCCTCAGTGATGTGTTGCAGCACCGCGTCTCTCCTTGCGGTCAACGAGCAGTCAGGCGGCTCGGGCCAGCACAGGCGATGGAGACGCTAAGAAATGAAGACCAACGACACTGTTGTCCTGATACAAAATCTTGTAGACAGTTACTGAGGAAATGATTTGCTTTTGCTTGTTTCATACAACATTTCAGTGGCGGACTCGCCCCCCACCTGACTGAGGGTTCCAGAGGCGGTGCTCAGCTTGTACAGCGCACAGCCTGGAACCAGCAGGATGGAGGAGACGGCCATCATCCAGCCCATTACGTAGGCCCAGGTGGGGTACACGTACCAGCGATTGAATGTCAATGGTGTGTACTCAACTAGAGAATATATAAAAGAGCCCTGGAGAAAAAGGAAAAAGACCATTTATACCATCATCATATGCATGTTTTTTTTTTTGCGTGTACAGAAATATTTGATTTTTAAAGCCATCTATTTCCGTCCATTCATTTGCCCACCTGCAATAAACAGCTCAGACCATAATAGCTTTTAAAATTGGCAAGAATTACTTAATTTTTTGCAAGGGCAGGAAGAACCATGATGTCACATTTGCAGAAATTTCAGACTGAAAATTATTTTCCGGAGGTTTTTACAAATACCCATTGTGGTATTTAAAAGATATGTGAGTCATAAATGGTCAAAAAGGCTATCGAAATACGCAGCTTTAATAAGATGACTGACTAGCATATTACAGTTCCAACCTCAACAATAAGATGTCTCACTCACCAGTGAAATCAAGGGCGTCAGGAAGAGCCAGCAGATTTTGAAGAATAGGCCGGGACGCTCGCCTGTCATGTCCTCGATGATGCCACACAGCCGCTCTGCACCTTCACCGAGAAATATGTACAACGGCACATAAGAATGAGACCGTATTGGAACTTCTAGAAGACTTGCCATGCCATTAGTAATAACTACAACAAGCCCAGAACAGAACCCTGCAGGGAGATTCGCTCTGGCCGAAACTCACTGTTCATTGCAGTCACTAGATCGGATATCAACAAACCACACTGACTCACATAAAATAATTCTGTCTGGCAAAAAGTGAAAAAGAACCAATTACGTGATGGAATCAACCTACCAAATATCCAGCCCATTGCCACGCTTTTAAACACACCGATAAAGAGGAGGCAGACTCCACTGCAAGCGTAGTAGTCGAAAATTTGGAAGATGTACATCCCTCCCTGAGAAAATCGGGAAGAATAATTTGTACACATTGGCCACAATATTAGAGACACCTGTAAAATGTCATTTTTACATTTTGTATCTCAAACCTGTTCAAGTATGCCTACCTAATAAAGTATGCCCCCCCGCCCCAACTCTCACCTCGGTGGTCAAGTTGAACTGAAAGAGGAAACACGCGAGGCAGAAGAGCAGGAGGAAACGTTCATGCCTGCCTGCCCGACGCATCACTGTGGGAAATATGTCTGAGAACGAAGTCATCACCACCTCAATGCCGACAAACTGCAAAGCGGGCAGAACCACAAGGTCATTTCCAGGCAAAAGGGGACATGAAGAATTATTTCAAACTCGCTTTTTCCTCAACATTTTTGAGCCAATGCACATGTTTTTAATGACGAAAATCTCACAACACACCACCAAACAAAAGGGTCACAAAAAGTAGACAATGAACCAACACATTTTGGATTTCAGCAGTCGCATATTCACCTATAATGGCAGATTTCTTGGGTGAACCTATGCTCTTGTAACAAACAAATGATTGGAATGGGAAACGGGTTCTGATTTGAAAGTTGTTAGTTTATCCAATTGAACCGAATCTTTCAAGTCAAGTCAAGTCAATTTTATTTGTATAGCCCTTAATCACAGACAGTCTCAAAGGGCTTTACATAGCCACAATCGACATCCCCGATCTTAACCCCCAGGAGGGCAAGGAAAAACTCACAAAACCTCATTAGGGGAAAAGTGAGAAACCTTGAGAAGGGACCACAGATGGGGGAATCCCCCTTCCAGGATGACCAGGCTGCAATGGATGCCAACTGGGCAACATTTGACACATACAATGATGCTATGCAATAATAGATTTTGGTGCACTTTTTAGATTAGAGGGGATTAGAGGAGAAAAGAGGGCATCTCATAGTTTTTTTTTTGCCTGACACCATTTTTATACATAAACATTTCCGAATCAATTAAGTTGCATTTTCCACACACACACTGATGAGCGATCACAGTACAGAGATTGGGAATTAGTCGTCAAACCAGTGTGTCCAGGCCCAGGAGGATGAGCATGAGGAAGAAGCAGAAAGACCACACTTGAGGTAGCGGCATCATAGCCACCGCTTGAGGGTAAGTGATGAACGCCAGGCCTGGACCTAGAAAAAATATCCACATTGTATGAAAATCATTTTATCTATGTCATTATAAAATGTAATTCTCAGGTGTTATCTTCTTTCTAATGGAAATTAAACATTTTCTTGTTTGATATATAATATACTGCCTTGGAAATTGAAATGTATAAATTAAAAAAAATATTAAATCAAAACAATGAAGAAAACCTGTGCTCATTTGAATAAGTGCCCTTGAAACAGACATTCAAATTAATATCATCAGGAACAAAACACTTCTTCCCAGGGAAACAAGCGCAGAAATACAATTTTATTGACGGGCTTCTGAACTGGCAGAATATTTCCTCATCATCTTCAAAATAAAATGTAAAATGTTTCTACGTCGCCCCTGCAATGTGCAAATACGCGTAGCCCTGCTTGCAAAACACTGAGCATCAGTTTGGCGAAGAGGCATGTCACAACAACCTTGCATGCGTTGACGATGGCCAAGACACACCGTCAAACTTCTAATCAAAAGTGTTGGTAACACTGCCGGTTCTACGAGAACTCCATAAAACAAATGCAATTTGACTTTGTAAACTCCTCAAGTATAAATTTTTTTCAAGTGAGAAGCAACAAATGGAGCGACCTTTTGTGGTGCTATTTGACACGCCCTCCAGTACATCACTCAGCATCCTGACTCCAAATGAAAGGCTTGCCCACGTCACTCCCAATTTTTTAAATCTTTTTATTTAAGTTTACCTGACTCGGCCACCTCTGCGATCGAAACGCCTTGCTCATGAGCCATGAATCCCAGCACAGAGAAGACAGCAAAGCCAGCTACCAAACTTGTACAACCGTTCAGCAAACACAACCACAAGCTGTCCCTGCAAAACACAAAACATTTATTTTCTGAACCATTTTTGTCGTCTGGAAATTACGGCAAGTGGGTGTGAATAGGAAATCAGCTATCCAATAAGCTCTAAATGATATTTCTCTTTGAATTATGAAACCTCTGCCGTGAGCTTCTCCGTTTTCTTGCTTCATTGAGAGACTAACTTGTAGCAGTTGTTTCTGCGGTCGTTGTAACTGCCCAGTACAGTCAGGGTGCCCGTGCTGATGCTGTAAGAGAAGAAGACCTGCGAGATGGCATCCATCCACACCTGTTTCAAAAGACACCCACTGCCATTGAATACGTTTGTCCTCCAATCCATGAGAGTTTAGGTAACACAGTCCTACTTGAGGGTCTGTGAGCCGCGACAAATCGGGCAGAAGGTAGAACTCGACTCCTTGTCTGGCGCCCGGAAGGGTAAGTCCTCGGATCAAAAGGATGAGGAGCATCACGTAAGGGAAAGTAGCAGTGAAGTACACCACCTGGGCAATAAAAGGATGACAAGACATCACAGAATTAAATATATCCTTTTTAGCTTTTGGTGCAGTTTGATAGACTTTACCTTTCCGGTTGATTTAACCCCTTTCCAGATGCAGAAGTAACAAATGACCCACATAGCCAGGAGGCACAGGAGCAGCTCCCACCTGATGCTGCCAATTTCTTCAATGCCCCCTGAGATATTTAATACTCGACGTCTGGACAGGTTGAAAAACAACAACATATTATATGACACAGAATTGTTTTAAACATGCAATATTTAATTGTCTTCCTTACTCCCAGAACTCCATTGCTGCCGAGGTTCCATTGGTGTGGTTGGTGTGATTCCTTGTTGTAATGTCAACACAATCTGCTGAAAAAATGACAATTATTCACTCTGAGGCAGAAGTATATTTATACAGGCTTGGGGAGTATTCGGAATTTTGGAATTAAGAATTTTACTTCAAAGCAAAATGACATTCATTCGGTAAATGAAGATGTGATGAGATGTGAGAGACAGTGATGCCTGCGTTGTGTGCCAGACGTCACCCATGTTCCAGTAGTTGTCGCAGGTGACCCAGGGCAGTGGAGAGCTGAAGGAGGATGCCAAGTAGAAAAGGGCCCAGGCCATAATGATCATGTAGGTCATGCCGCTATACAACATGATCAGCTGCCCCCCATAGCCGATACCTTACACACATCACACATTTGAGGTTCAATGTTCAATGATTTTCTTTAACTGTCTCCAACATTCTAAATTCATCTTTGAGCATGGGACAACTGCATACACGAAGACAAATAAATAGACAATAAAGATACAATTTACAGAACTAGCGCCACCGGTCTACGTGTTTCAGAATGGCCGAATTGTACACGACTGCGTGCTGCGCACCTTCAGCCAATGGGCACAGCTTCCTCCAGCAGCTGATGGCCCCCTCTTGGGTGTGTTGGCCCAAGGCGGTCTCCAAAAGGAAGAGCGGTACCCCACACGTGATCACAGACACCATGTACGGCACCAGGAATGCACCTGAATGTTACACATATTTTTGTGATCTGCACAACTTCTGGAAGACGTCCTGCATGCCAGATTTGCTTACCGCCTCCGTTTTTGTAGCACAAGTACGGAAACCTCCACACGTTGCCCAGGCCCACAACGTTCCCGGCAACAGCCAGAAGGTACTCCACCTTGCTGCCCCAGTGTCCCCTCGCCTCAATTGCATCTTGGCGTTTTTTCTTGCCCATTCCCACGGGTTCAATGTGAATTGTACCTTCCTTTCAGCCGCACACACACACGCACACACATTTAAAGACAACGTATGGATAAGATTAAGAAGAGTCACAGGCTTGGATAAGAATCCTTAACAAACTAGGAACACTTAAAAGTGGCAAATAAAGCATAGCTGTTGTAATGGAGTGATAGCATTAGATAAAGGCGAAGGATAATGAGCGGTAGAGTGGATACAGGAAGTATGCAATTCATAAAAATTGGGATAAACTTGATTTCTCATACTATAGGCCAACATCTATGCTTCCAAAAATTTCCAAGATATTAGTGAAATTCTAACCACTCCACACCAATGGCACTAATGGAATTAACTGTATAATTATCCTCCTCAATAGATGGGAAAGTATTTTTTGGGAAATATGTTTGTTGCACCAATCAGTTTTTTAATATGGAAGGGACTGAAATCATATGAATAAAATTGAGTAAATGTACTGTGCTAAAGAAAAATAAAATTAGCACCTGCGCTTTAGTGGTTTCGATGCAATCACGCATATTTAAAAACTATGTTTTGATTTTAATACACTTAAGTTCGCTGACGGGCGGCACGGTGGCCGACTGGCCTCACAGTGAGAGACAGCATCGGGCGTGGGTTCGATCCCGGCTCCGGTCATCCTGTGTGGAGTTTGCATGTTCTCCCCGTGCTTGCGTGGGTTTCCTCCGGGTACTCCGGTTTCCTCCCACATTCCAAAAACATGCATGGCATTCCAATTGAACACTCTAAATTGCCCCGAGGTATGAGTGTGAGTGCGGATGGTTGTTCGTCTCTGTGTGCCCTGCAATTGGCTGGCAACCAGTTCAGGGTGTCCCCCGCCTACTGCCCGAAGATAGCTGGGATAGGCTCCAGCACCCCCCGCGACCCTAGTGAGGAGAAGCAGTACAGATGATGGATGGATGGATGGAAGTTCGCTGACTAATGCCGCCACAATCCACAGTAGACGCAACATTATGTTAGCGTACCACAACAGGACATCGTTCCATCAGACGCCTGAGCGGGCTAACTACAGCTGGCTATGTCAAAAATGACAGTCACTGTTGTAAATTAAATCGGGCGTCAGCCGCAACCTTCCTTTATACATACTCGTTTATCAAAACTGTGTTACTATCAAGGGAATTTTGCATCGTATTAAGTAATTATGCGTAGGTGTGCAGTTTGTTTACAGTACAGAGAGAACGGTTTTGGTTAACATGGCGTTGGGAATCGATTCTTTTATATCCATGCATATTTTGAGCAGATTATATTGATGTTAAAACAATTTTCGATTAATCTTTACAGTCAGTCCTCGGGAGAAATCTTTTAAATTTTAATAATTTAGTAATACTACTTTATATTATTTTGGCTAAAATGTAATACAGGTTCTGAATGTGGTTTAACAATAATTTAAAGTAATAAAAGTTTGATGTAAATTATCGTTAAATCTTAAAAAAAAAAAAAAACTTCATGGTATTCAATAATAAAAGGAGAGACGCTGGTAGTCAGTGAAAATTAATTCAGCTTTCCGAAGAATATGGCTAGCCACAGTTATAATTCGTTATTTAACAAGGCAGCAACATTTTTTTTACACAGGTCGTTGTAGCCTTAAATAATTCTTTCCCCTTAATAAATAACATCACATTTTTAACTCTACATTTTATGTGTACTTTGGTTTTATTTATCAGACATTTACATTTGTTTGATGATCTTAAACATTCAAGTGGGTTAATGAAATAATTCGAGAAGAGGGCAAATACTATTTTACGGCGTTCAACTGAGCTAGATGTATGCTGCGAGGAGCATACTGTTTTTTTTTTCCCAAATATATATCAACATTTTAACGCTGCATTTTATGTTTACTTGGGTTATAGATGTCTGAAATATTTGCTCAAGTTTGATGATCTTAAACGTTTGAGTGGGGTCACTCTGTGAGGAATAAAATAAGAATTTGAGAAGCGGGCAAATACCGAAGTTAAACAACATTGAGTTCAACTGATGCTAATTTTGATTTGATCATCAATATCTGCAAATTAAAACGCAGCTAAATAAAAATGTACACACTTTGCTTTATTAAATACTTATCTTACATTGTCTTTAAAACACAGACTTTTTATTAAACAGTCAATCAGAAAACTGCAATATTACCCATAACATATCAAACTATAAAGTTTCAAATACCACATACCTCGCTTCACCTTGCAACCTTTCTTGCAGCAGTAGTCAAATGGTGGGAGGTACACAAAACACTGCGTGTACCAGGTGAAATATGCTAAACGCAGGTGTGTGGAAATTAGAATTATGTACACATTCCAAACTAATTAGTGGGATCAAGTTTAACTTAATCAAACAAGAGTTAGGCACAAGCTCACGACGGGTTGACAATCCCAATTTAGAAGAAGCATATTTTACTGATGTGAACACCAGCACACACGCTTTCTTATGATTGTTTGACCCCTCACAATTGTGCAGGGGCTGCTTAAGCATTCAGGGAGTGGATCAGGGTATCGGCGTCTTGTTCACGAACACCACCGTCCGTCCTGGGCCCGGCGGATGATCAGTTGCCGCATGCTCTCAAGATGACTTTTTTTTTTTTTTTTGCTGTAGTATTTTCCCCACATTTTTGCTGCCAGTGATATGGATCCCCACGGTGGCGGGCAACAATCTAAATCACTTGGCCTGATAGGAATTTATCCTTTCAAACCAATTAATCACCTTGCAGCAAACGTAGTGTACTACTTTTTCAATAGGCTATTCAATGACGAAGTGTTTTGAGAGAATGTCCTTTGCCACATTTAACCCAAGATGACTTTTTAAAGCAGTTTATCACCACCCTCAAGAAATTTAGCTTTGTCACATGGGTAAAATTAATTTCATGCCGTCGGGCTATCTAGTTAGCATACTTTCCGCTTTCTCACGCCACCCACCCAGGTAGTCCTTGGAACCTCTTTGTTTTTTTGTTTGGTTTTTTTTTGCTTTGGCTATCAATCTCCTCTTTCTTGAATGCACTTTGTTGGAATTCTTGTATTACAGGTATTTTTAGGAATGGTTGGAACAAACAGTATGTCTTGATGCAGACAATTTGCTTCTCTGCAGCGCTGACCATATTTTTTACCCATTTGGTGCTATTCCAAGCTACAGGATTAATTTAAATAACTGCAAGTGACAAATTTAAAGAACTTTAAAAATCTTATTGTAAATATTATCCACTGTAAAGCTATTCCATGCAAAAGGGAGAACCAAAAAAGGTTGCAGGCTCAAACCGAGCTGGCACAAACAACATTTTCTGGGACTTGAGCTTGACACAAGACTTCCTGGACCTTCTCTTTTGACGCACGTCACACATTTGAGGTTCAATGTTAAATGATTTTCTTTCTACGTCGTTATAATTAAAATTTTATTTCGGAGCAAGGGACGATTGCATAGATGAAAACAAATAAACATACAAAGTCGGGTTGTCACGATACTAAAATTTCAAACTCGATATCGATACCCAGGAAAATTCTCGATACTCTATATTATTTTCAATACCGTGGGGATTGTAAACTGACAAATATTTTCAAAAGGCATGAATATTTTTATTAAGATAAACAAGACCGGCTGGTTTGGCCCTCCTGTGGCCACCTGTTTGCTGACTCTGCAATCGGTTGGCATCATTGGCTCAGAGACATCACGGGTGTGTGTGCGTGTATGAGGGCGTAAATGTCAAAGTATTTGCGTGTGCGTGAGTGTGCTGTCAAAGTTTTCAAGAATGACTTTAACTCATTCACTACCATTGACGGATAAATACGTCAAAATCCATTTTTTTTTTACTGGGCTGGTCGTGAATGAGTTAATATAGAGAATATCCCGTCTGCTGACTCAGCAACCAGTGGTTATCATGGGCTCGGCAGCGTCTGTCTTGCCACACGGGGTGTCCGAGGTGACGCCTTGAGTGGGTGTCTAAAAAAACGTGAAAAATGTCCCAGGCGGCAGGAAGCAGGCGGTGATGGAAAAGCCGGGATGCCAGGAAGGAGAAGAACAAGATGGCGGCCAGGGAGCAGAGCATGGCAAAGGTTTTGATGGGGAAACACTGCACGTAGATGCCAGTGTGGCGGTCCCAGACGCCCGGGAAGTGCAGTGTGGGCGGCAGGCCCACTAGGGGCTCGCCGCTCAGCACGCGCACAGCGAGGCCCGCCATGCCGCCCAGCACGGCGCCGTATGCATTGGTTCCGGCAAAGAAGACGGCGCAGAGCAGCTGCGGGAAAAGCACGTTGTAGGAAATCTCCACCCCCGCAAACCAGAAGAGGATCACGCTGGTCTTCAGGTGGGTCAACGCCGTCCCCGCCACGCCCACCACCACCACCACAGTCGCCGAGATGGCCAGCTTCAGCTCGCGATCCGACGCCTGCCGGATTGCAAACTCAACGCATGACTACAGTATCGTATACCCCTTTCACACACACGTACTTGGAATTATCACCTTCTTGCTAACATTTACACTCATCTACGCCCTTTTCACATTTGGGCTATGAATGGCATGAGAGATACAGGTTTCACCTGTGGATGCCCCCACGGCCCCCAGCATGATGGGGGGGGATGCCGAAGGCCATGAAGATCGCAGCCGAGATGATGCAAACGTGCTTGGCGTTGGACGGGGACGACGCCGACAGCGTCCTCTGGTGGAAGTTCTGAGAGCCGAGACTACCCAAAGCCTGAGGGAGCAGAGCAACACCCCACACACCTTATTACTCACGTGCTGCCAGGAGGCGTGTGCTTGTGCGGGTTTGTCCATAAGTGTGGAGGATGCAAACAGGCCCATTAGGCCATCTAGGCAGATGATACAAGGGCGTCAGGAACTCTCTTTGAATATTAATTGCATTAGTTTCTATGAACTAAAATGAAAGAGATCATCAGTCTATGGATTCAATGCCCAATGCTGTAATGCTTAAAGAAGAATAAATGCAAATAAGTGCCAACGACGACATATGAAACTGAGCTTGTTAGTGAAGAAAAAAATTAATTAATTAATTAATTAAGGAGCGTGTGCGTGTGACTCCGCTCACTTACCAAGAAGAAGTAATTTGAGAAGCGAGCAAATAGCGAAGTTCAACAACATTGAGTTCAATGCTGGAACCTTTTTTTGTGTACATCTGTGAGCTGGGTGACCCACTTGTTCCAGACTATATGTTTTTTTATTTAAATTTATTATCAAATACATCGTTGAATGGGTTGTGACATTTGACTGAATCAATAGCTTTAAAAAAAGGCGTCCCCAGTCGCTCCTAATGCTGCATCATCAGTAGGTCAATGCAAAGCACTTTGGGGGCCTCAGCATGTGGAAAAAGCACTATACATGTGAAAGACCATTTAACATACATCTCTCTCTCTCTCTCTCTCTATATATATATATATATATATATATACACATAGAGAGAGAGAGATATCTATCTATATGGATAGATAGATAGATATATCTATATATGTACTCTAAGACAAGGACAAGAGAACAGACACAGGACTCTCTTTTCATAGACAGCAAGTGAGTGTATGAATGGCGTATCTTCACCAGCGCAAGCCTGGTTTAGCGTGTTTGGGAATTGGGCAGACACCATTTCTAAGTCCAGAACTATTACTTATTGTAGGTGCCAATGTTCAACCAATTAGATGGTCCCTTTAAAGTGCAAATCATTAACTTTGCTGTCCGGGTCAAAGAGGATGGTGCAAGAGCAATGAAAGAATACATTCAGTTTATTTAGTGCAGTTTCAATGAACAACATTCTTTTTTTTTTCTTAATTCCTGCAGCGATATGCTAAGAGTAACCATTTTTGACATGCACGACTTTAGGAAAAGAGCTCAGTGCATAGCAGCAACATTAGGAAAGAGAAGCCAGTGGGTGTTCCAGGCCCACCTCCACTATATTCTGTCCTTGTGTCAATCAGCTTCCTCTGTTGACCAGATGCAAGATTGCAGCGCTTCATGTTTCCAGCAGTGTCCCACACTAGCAGCTCAGCCTGGACCGAGCAACAGCTGGAAGTATAGTTCACCCACAGGGGCTGTGATGAGCCCAGTCCCCACCCGGACACGTTTAATGGGGGATCTCTCTCCACTAGTGTGGCCTTGTGTTGGACAGGATGATAGTCTCCTGTGTCTGGTGGGAGTAAAGTCAAAGTGCCTTGTCCGTTGTGTAATTGGAGTGCAGCCAGGCCGGAGCGCCCCCTGTCCGACACAGCCAGTGACATACTCCAGGTGGACTCATTGCAATCTGGAGAACAGGAGGACTGCAGGCGGGTGGCCGAGCAGGATGGAGGAGATGTATCGGTGTCCTAGAAGGGACATGAGATCCAACACATCAGGGATGGTCAAAACTATTTCCTCAATGCCATTTGCAGTCCACCATTGTCATACGTAGCATTATTTGACAACGCCTTCAAATGAAGATATATGAGTGGCAATGTGTGGGTGGAAATGTGTGGATGTCAAAAAAGGTTTGGGAGAGTTGTGACACCAACATCCCTCTTGGGTGCAACGCGATTGACACTTACTACCATGATTACTAAAACACTGGTTTTAAATAGAACTTTTTAAGTTATGCAGAGATGCAAAGAAATTATGTACAACAAAGATAGTAAAAAGTAATTATTTCAAATTGACAATCAACTTTAATAGAGAGCTTGTAGCTTTAATCTGTATGAACAATAGTATAATAACATAATAACATTATATTATAATATAATATACTATAATATAATATAATATAATATAATATAATATAATTGATGAATGGATTCGTTTTGGCATGTTTAAGAAATTAAGGCTGCAATTGTCAGAGTGACCCTTGCATCCTTCAATTTTTCTGTTTGTGGCTTTCGGAGAAATCAGTTTGAACAGGCTTACATGAGATAAAAGGCTAAACGATCCAACAGGTTAGATGATACTCACAGGTGGGACCACTGTCAAGTAGGCCACCACATAGTTTGTGTCTGCAGAGTCGAGAGCGCTCACAGACAATGTCAGTGTGACTGTCGCTCCAGCCTGAGCTGAAGCAGGAGTGTGAAAGCCCACCTGACTGTGGAAAAGATTGTGGGCAGCAACATGGAACCTGATGGGAACAATGACAAATTGCTTTGAAGTCAGGTATAATATGTCCATGTTTTAGATTTCCATAGTACTAATCTTCCCTTGTTCATTATTCCCACACAAGCTATGTCTAATAAAAATAGATTTCCTAAAAAATAGTGCTTTGGTGTCAAGCAACTATGTTAAGCTGAGAGTAGGAGCTTAGTTAAGTCAAATTGCGAATAGCCTTGTCTAATAGGAATATAAAGTGCTTTGGTCATCTCGTGGCATCGATAGTCAATAACAAAGAAGCGTTTTATGTGGGCGTTGCTGTCACCTTTTCACTGATTTTTGTTATTTTAGGGAGGCCTCAGTCTTCTTTAGTCTGTCTTTGGTTAACCCAACATGCATGCTTTTGGAATGTGGGAGAAATCCCACGACGGAGAACGCAGAACCTTGAATCAGATGGTACAGTGGTGTTACCTGTGAGGCCCTCTCGTGTGGAGATATCCAGAATCATCTTCCGCTGTCAGACTGAAAAGTCTGTCTGGACCGTGGTTCAGGATGTTGAAGTCCACAGTGGTGCTGTGACCAGGTGCCAGAGAGGGTGCAGACAGGATCTGAAGCGAGAGAAGAACGAGACAGCATAAGATTAAATAAAGAAATATATATGCTTGTCTGAAATTGATGCAGTGTAGCAACACAACGCCTTGATTACCTGTATCTGAACACGAGTGGGCTGCACCATTTCCGAGGCAACCCTCTCCACCTTGTTTCCTGCGCCATCTTGCCCCGTGAGGCGGATGCAGAAGGGAGCTCTGGGAATTGAGTCCACCCAGCCAATCAGATCCACCGTGGCGTAGCTTGATGCCACAGTCGGCAAAGAGGAGGAGGAGGAGTTGAGCAACACTTTCTTGAGGCTTTCCCCTTCTGCTCCCAGCAGCGTCACATGACTGAACGAGATCTCCTCGTTATGAGGAGACAGGCCAGTCACGGCCAGCACGAAGAAGGCAGGGACACCTAACAAATGAAAGAGTGTACTAGTACTTGGATACTAAGCAGAGCTGGACAGGCAAAAAAAAAAACAACAAACGCCCGTGGCATTTTGATTTAAACCGGACCGTGTGTGCATGTTGGCATGCACGTGCACCTAAGCATATTCATAACCTCTTCTGTAACTGAGAAGTCATTGTCATACCATCCACAGTCAGGGTTTCATGAAATAAAATGCACACATAGTCCTGAAACTTGCTCAACATACTCATAAGACAATCAATACAATACAATAAAATTTGTATTTCACCACAGCTGGCAGGACAAAGTCTATGTAAAAAGCGAGTTTTGCTGAGCTTAATTTACTAGATAATGCCATTTTAATTGTCATTGCTTTACTTCTGATGTACTTCTATCTTGTGCATATGCTAGAAAACAGCCAATCAGAGCCAACACCATTTTGCATACAGTGATTAATGGCTTTTTGATTGAACTTTTTTTTTTTTTTTCCATTTTTAAAAAGCAACGCAAAAATCACTTAATTCTTCACAATTCTAAATGTTGCTTTGTAGGTTTGTCCCTGGACTCCCTGCTTGTATTAAGAATGTTTCACAAGCTTCGAGAAGTGCGTGCATTTTATTTCACAAAAGCATGACTAGCTGGTATGATGAAAAATGCTTGATAAAACAACTTCTTAACCTTGTTGTTTGCTTGATATGGTGTGAAAAAAATAGAAATGAAGAATAATAATCAAGAATCAAGTGTCCTATTCTAAAGACGGATTCTTAAAAAAAAAAAAAAATTATTCAAACATGATTCCTGACCACCCCTGGATATCATAAAGCTCTGCCACTGATGTTGACTCATTCAGTTTGCTTTCTATATTGTAAATGGAATAATGGACTGATCCCTCTAAGTTATGGGTCGCTCTCAGGGGGTAAAATGGAGTAAAATTAACAAATAATTAAATAGCACAACATCAGCCCCAAAAGATTCGAGCACACCAGGCATCTGCCCTAAAAGCCAGATGGCTATTCCAGCCATGATACCAAGAATAAAAAAAAAAATGCTCAAACGGCCTCTCATAAATGAGGGCGCCACAAATTAAAATGAACAATAAATATAAAACCCTCACCTGACACAGGACTGCCCTCTACTCTGGCCAATCCCGGATGAGTCTCATTGGTTACAGTAGCAAAATAATACAGGAAATCCACACTGCTATCAGCTGAGGGGATCAGAAACCAGTCAAGATTGCAACATTTCATCAGGTTTTCACATTATTTTTATCATCAAAATTAAGTACCTATTATGTTGAATGCAACATGTCCATCAGCCTTGGCATGAAGGTGCCACTGGCCCGGCTGGATAGGAGGCAGAAGACGAACACGGTAGAGACCGTTGAAGAGCTCGAGAGAGGCCAGAGAGCCTTGCTCACTCAGAAGCGACTGAGTTTGGCCTAAGGAGGAAAAAAATGTGTAAAACATCCACAGATTTTCTATTGCGGTGCTTCTCAAACTTTGCACATGCATTATCACTTTCAAAAAGGTTGGTGACTCCTGGTCTACAGAGTGGTATGTGATGTACCCGAAGGCGCAATTAGGATGCAGTGGCTCAATAAACCAGTGACGTGTACGGTGACGTCATTAACGGAACTGTCGACCCTGAAGGAGTGCGAGGACATCTGCTCCTGGTCTGTCTCAACATGGAGGAGAGTCACCTGTGGAGGAACGAATAAGTGAACTCACTTTTAAAGAGAACATGAAAATGCCTTTGCTTCTTCCTGGTTCATGTGGGTCAGGATGACGTAAAAATGACGAGACCGTACCATGTTTGATTCTAGAGCGGGGGAATCAGGTAATTTGTTACTCAAATGGACAAAAGTGAACAAAAACTGTAAAATAAATCTTTTAAATCATTGAGCACTGTATTTATGTTTGCTTTACTAGCATTAATAACGTTTCATAGTCTACCACCTCCACAGAGGAAGACAAAAGCTGAAGAGCCGGTATACTAACCACTTCAACACCCCGCTGCCCAATAGACGAGTTGTCCAAATGTGAGGCTGATAGCATTCATGGCTGCCTTACCTTTGCTGCTGCTGTGTTGTCCTCCACGATAGAGGAGACACTGTGGATGTCAGAGTTGCTGGTGAATATCGTCAGTCCTCCCGACAAGGACGACAGCGCCGAGTAGAGGGAGAAACGATCAGGGGACAAAGTCTCTCCGCTACTCTTCTTCCTCCTTGACCTCCTAATTGCTGGGCTCCCTGTGATGTAATTGGGGTCTTTTGTTAAGAGAAAGGTCACCTGGAAGAACATCAGGTTGAGTGTCACTGACAGCAGAAGTGTCCTTGTTGCGTTTTTCTTATTATTGCTATTATTATTACTTACCCCATAGGATTTTGATTTTACGTCCCTTTGATGTTCGCAGCCATTTCATTTATGTGATTTGTCTGATATAATAACAATAGTCGTAGTCACGATCATAATTTTCAACGTTTTAAAATAATTTAACATACGACCTTGTCTGTAAAAAATATCCATTTATTTTTAACCCTTCAAATTCCAGTTTGTCATTTATTTGTTAATATATTCTCAGCAACAGTATTTAAGTATTTTTAGGTGGTTTTTTGAGTAAGAAGTTTGAGAACCAATGCAGTAAGATGCTAAACCCCTCTGATGTAAAACGTATGTTCATTGATATAGTTAAAGATCTGATGAAGGAAGTTTCATACTTTTGCATTAACACAATGAAAATGGTTAAAAAAAGGGAAGCAAGGTGGACACAAAATTGACCAGTATGTCCAGAGTCCAGAGCGGTCACAAACGGTCTTACTTTGCTCTGTTTGGCAAGTGTGAGGGCCTTCACCACATCAAACATGTGGATGTCCTTGGGGGAGGCATCGGTGAACACAAAGATCTCCGACAGCGGAGGGCTGTGAGTGAGGGCCAGCTGCAAGCACGTGACAGTTAGTACACACACACACACACACACACACAAACATACTCTGGACACCTGAATGGCTGTGAAGCACATCTCTGGTTCATCTCCTCCTCCAAGAGCCATCAGGTTCTCCATGTGTTCCATAAACTGGTCAGGGTCATCCGTCTCATACACAGGACCGACTTCTGCTCATAGCAATGACATGAATCTATTAAATTAAGTTACCTATTAATACACTTTAGTCTGGGCGTATCTCATCTCTCGCCCAAAGATTTCTGGGATGAGCACATTAAGTGACCCTAATGAGCCCACCACTCTAGAAATGATGTGGATTCTATGTTTTTCAGACTTGGGCCATTACCTAAATCTGACCTAAACCTTTATTTCATTGCAAGATTTATTGGCTAATTGTTTGCTTCAACATTTCCTCGTCGTTGTTTTATTGCTGCCATAACTCTGTCAACAGTTTTCAAGTTGGATTGTTGCCTTCATGGTTTGGTTGCCTGGCAGCGTGTTGAGAATTTCCTGCCACCTTACTTTCGTTCTCACATTGTCCATCTCGAGATGTGTCACAGTTTCAATGCTTTTGTTTTAGTTAAGCATTGTCAGCTCTGCTTGCAGACATGAATGTGTGTTTGTCAAGATCAAGTAGGCATTTACCTGATCATTGTCACACAAAAAAAATCCATCACTGACTGAGAAATTAAGTTCAATGTTGGGAAAAGTGATTTAACACAGTATTACGGATTAATCCTGTTGACAAACAAAAAGGCAGCAACAAAATTTAGCCTCAATGTTGGATGTAGTAATTTGTGATGGAAAAAAATATATTAAAAAAATTGGTTTCCAGTGAAGTTTACGATAAGACTATAGGAGAACTTTCCAAGTTGAACACAATAATTTCTGTCACTCCTGTTGATTTCCAAGTTGGTCCAATTCTAAACCGAATTTCCCTTCGGAAATAATATTACCCTACATGCAGATTCACCAAATGTCAGATTTATTATTATTTTTTTTTAAAGGAACTTACTCTCCATTATTTGTTGAAAACCCAGATCAAAGAGCTGTTTTAGCGTTTACTCACCGGGATCATGGAAGGGGACCAGCACGAAGCTTCCAGGTTGCCCAGGAACGTCGGCTCGGTTCCGGATGATGGAGCTCGCTCGCAGTCGAGCCGCCGTGATTTCCTCAAACATGCTCCCCGTGGTGTCCATGACGAAGACCAGAGCGGGCGCCTGCTTCACGCTGAAAAGCCTGTGGAGGTTGTCGGACACTTAGAAAAAAAATTGGAATTTTGTAAAAGTAGAAGTTCTGATTTGACTCCTGTAGTGAAATAAAAGTAAAAACGCACAGACTTGGAAATGTGAAAGTAATATGAAATCTTATTTTCAGTGTCAGTTAGGTCAAATCCAAATTTTGGGAAATGGGACATTTTTGTTTATTTCAGATTCACTTTTCAGTTTATGATAAAAATTAATTGTTCAATCACAGTTCCTAAATGTTTATGATTAGTTCCCAACAATAATTCTTTACATGGTTTTGCATTAGATTTCTTTGTTGTCACCTGAGGAAGGCTTTGTGGCCTACGGAGTCCCTGAGATCTCTCAGTACACTCAGTGTGGCTTCAGAGGCCAACTTGGCTGCTTCCATGTGGAGGAAATGATGAGGGGAGAAGAGCGGTGATGTACTGTCTTTGTTGATGCCCCCTTTGGCCCCCATGGAGCGGCTGCTGTCCAGTATTCCTCCGTGACTGCATTTGCCTGACCAACATGTTACATGTTCAGTGTTAATGCTGGAAAAGTTCATTTTATATACCTAGAGTATAATCACAATTACTTACAGTCAAAATCAATGGTTATATTGTGTAAATGTTTTATTTTATCTTCAAATATTATTTATAAATTGATTGATTTATTTAATTTGATTTGTATTGTGGACAGTAAGTGTATCACAATTTGAGGCATTGATGACTTGTTCCTCTTATAATTTCATTCGGTTTTTAAACAATTTTACAATGAAGTTATAATTTTAAGACAATCTTAATATTTATAATTTTTGTTATTCAGATGTTTACGTGAGGCAAAACACATTTTTTTAATACTTTCTATTGACCATTAATTATCCAGGTTTAGTTTTACTTTCGTACCTTCAGGTTTTGGAGGGAAGGTGCTGAAGTAGCCGGTTGTGAGCAGCCGGGCGTCCCTCTGTGTGCCCGTCAGTCTCGGGAGGAGGTTATTGCGACAGGTGGCGCTGAAGCACTCCATGCAGGTGGGAGTGTCACCTGTCGAGAGGACCAGCACATTGAATGGTTTGTTTTTTATATGTAAAGATAATGGTCCATGTACTGTCTAGGTCTGCATTTACCTTCAGCCACAGGGACGGCTGGCTCTTCAGGCTGCAGCAGGTGGAGGTAAATGGAGCGCTGGCCCATCTCCACCCAGTTGCTATGACTGTAGAAGTCCTGATGTTTAAAAAAAAAAAATACAAATATGTCCAAATTCCATTCTATCCTTTATTCAGTCGTAGTTGTTGTGCACCTGCAGGGAGTGAAATAATTGTCCCAAGCTGTGACGAGCACTTTGGTACTCATTGGCCCGTACGGACAGCAGAGTATGAGCCCAGAACCGTCGCAGCATTTCCATGGCGCTGTCGACCCGCTCGGAATCAAAGTGGTACACGGGGTCGGACCTTGTGGAGCTCAGGAAATCCATTTCAGCATTGGAGTGAACCACCTCCCCCACGGCCCTCCAGAAGCTTCGTCCCAGCTTCGTCTGAAAAGGAGGCCAAATATAAAACACAGAAACGTCAAACTATTTTTTTCTCTCACCTAATTGCAATGAATGTTCCGTTGCACCTCTTCCTCCGCATGGTGGCCCCGGTGCTGTTGCACAGTGTCCAGGGTGACATTAATGATGGCCTGCTCACTGATGTACTGGTGCGTGTACGAGTCCCAGGACAGCGTCAACACCCGTGACCAAAAGTTGGGGAGGAAGCACGAGCACGGTGGAGCCAGGAGGAGAAGGTAAGCAAATATAAACGGATGCGCCCTCCTCTCACTGTCTTTCCAAATTCTTCTTTTTCTTCCCTGTGAAATCATGGCTTTGAACAAACGGTTGCTAGGTCGCATCCTACCTGCAAGAAAGTTCAAATGCATGTTTGTATTAAAGTTTCTTATTGGTTCAACTTAAAAACAAATAAATAAAGAAATCCTGCTAATAAAACATGTATAGTTGATATTCATTGTTAAGGTTGTTTTTCTGACTTTGCACGTCTCATATTTATGCTGTTTTTGTTTCGTTCTCATTATAAATGAATAAATCTCTTAAAAAGTCAAATACTATTGATCAAAATTTGATTTTATAATAGTTTTGTTGGATAGATAAATAATGGATGTTTGCAGTCAAGTTGATTGTCATTTGTTAGTTTTTTAGATGACAGCAATTCAAATGAAACATTTTAAAGGGAAAAAAATGTAAATTATATGCACAGCACATATTTTTGCTCAATTCAGTTTAGCTTCATCATCATTAAATTAATAATAGATTTACATGAAAAAATATGTTTTTATCTGACAAATAAATGAGGGCATGTTTGTGCCATATTGATCTGAGTGGCTAAACCTATTGAGATTATGAACCTATCATATTTAGCAAAAGTGTAAAAAAAAAAGTGTATAACGCGTATCGATTTGAAGAAACGAATTGCTGTTGTTGTGTTTTTTGTTTTGTTTTGTTTTGTTTTGTTTTGTTTTTGTTTGGTTTTTTTTTTGCTGCAGGGTTCTCTTTACAGATGTGGAGTATACGTAGTGTGGGTGTTATGATGTCAAAGACTGCTTGTAAAATATGTTCATTTTTTGGTAAGTATTAAACAGAAGAAACTCTTGTGTTGCAACATCCGACCATATCAATGCACAAATAATGACAATAAACTCAATCCTAGTGATGGCCCAGTTGTGTTATGTGTCACCCACTCGTCACAAGTGCCCCCTGTCCCCGCAGCCCCCAGAAATAGAAGAAAACCTCCCAATACTTTTGTTCTTGTGGCTTGTGCTTTTGCAAGGGCTCAGCCCGAAACAAAGCATGTTGAACCCCCACCGCCCCCCCAAAAAGTGCACCCTGGCACTTTCCACTCTACAAATCTGTTTCAATTGATTAGTGTGGACTCTCCATGCACCCCAAGGGTGGGGGAGCTTCGGAATTCATGCAATTAAAATAAATTCCCCTTTGCAACAATTGATTGCATGTGTCATAAAAGAACGGCAAACACTTTCTAATCTAGTTCATCACTGATCCTACAACAACGTCATTAAAGTTCCTAAAGGAAGAATGCGAAGGAAAATATTTCTCACCCTGATGGGTGCTCTTCTTGACAGTTTCTTCTCACTTGATACAGAAAATCCCACAGTGAGCATCACACACGTACGTTCATATGACATTAACTTTCACTACAAAGCAACGATTCCCACGGCAAGCATAAGTACAAAATGTAAACACATCCGTATTCTGCTCCCCACCAACTACCACTAAAATGTAAATATGATTCCAAAAAGTACGTTTTAGGACTCACGTGAAAATTCAGTTGACGCTGAGTGGTCATGCGTGTGTTTCTTTGGACGTTTCGTCACAGCCCGCCTTCAGCCCTGTGTGCCCCTCCTTGCCCCCTCCCATTAACGCACGGTGCATTGATTCCCCACAATAGGGCCGCATATATTACCATCCATAGACCTTCCCAAACTGCACCCCCCCCATCCTCCATCTATCACTCTCCCTTTTATCCCTCACCACAGTTGATCACGATTACAAACAACCAGTCCTGTCTCCTTGGTTGCCGCCACTTTTAATGGCTGTTGCCAGCCATGACCATCACATAGTTGGATCCAGTGTCGTAAAAAAAAAGCCTATAATCATGTGTCAGTTTGTTTCCATTAGTGGTGTCATGGTTCACATAGCAGACTTCTGCACATGTACTATACTAGAGATGAGAAAAAAATACTGATACACCATCAAACATTGTGGGGTAACTGCTTTTATATGAACTTTAAAACAAATGTCCAAAAGGTCAATTTTGTCTCCATTACGGAATTACAGGATAAACAAAAAGTAGTAAGTGTACATTCATAATAATCTTAATAATAATAATAATAATAATAATAACAATAACAATAAAATAAAAAATAAAAAATAAAAAATTTGAATGTCCTGAAAAAAAAAATATAATTTTAATCCTTCACCACATAAAGTTAAACTCACTGCAAAGCAGTATCAATCATCAAAAAGTTTTGGCCATTCTTCTTGGAGTCTTTGGAGGTGGTGCTAGGCAGAAGGCACCCCAAGGCCACATTTCAAGCCATGTTGTGTTATTGGACTTGTGTTTTTGGTTTGAGAAGACTAGTAAGCAAATTGTAAATACAAAGAAATAACTGGCAATGGCAGTTTTAAGATGAGTTTACCCAAAGCTTGAGGTTGCTTAAGTACTGCAACGCTATCTGCAGAATGCCCAAAGGAAGTCTGTCTGAACTTGGGTACTTTCACCACAAATTGAGCAGGCAAAAAGTTTCTCTCCAGTGTGTGTGTGACTTGAAGGTTCCTTTTTGAGTAAATCGTTTCCAAAAAATTGAGCAGGCAAAAGGTTTCTCTCCAGTTGTCATGACCCGGGTCGGTCATGTCAGGTGGCTTTGTTATTATTTGTCACCTTCCTGCCATGTCTTCGTTTTGTTTACTTTGTCAGCTGAGTGGGGCGATTTCCCCTCAGCACTCCGTCCCCACCAGCCACGCACCTGTTCCCCGTTAGCCTCGCACACCTGACTCCCGTCTGCTCCCATAATTACCGGACTATTTAACCACCCCATGCCGACAGCTCAGCGTCGGTGCATTGCCTTCCTTACTCGACATCGCGGCCCTCGCTTTTGCGATTCTGCACGCCTTTGACATCCTTGCCTCGTTCATGCCCCCAGCTCTTGTCACCTGTCCCTGTCCCTGTCCCGTTTCTTATCCCCACTTAGTTCGTTCCCGTCTTGTTTTGTTCTTTGTCCGTGGTTCAGTTTAGTCACGTTTAGTTTGCCTCTGTTATTTTGCACCCTGCTACGTTGGTTATCCTTGTTTTGATTCCCTTAATAAATTCCCTTTAAGTTACCCATTTCCCTGCTTCCTCGCCTTTTGGGTCCACCTCCAACTCGCCTTCCGGCGGATTGTGACACCAGTGTGTGCGTGTGGGTGTGGATGGTTATCAAGGATATCAAATAAATATATATTATTACATTAATTCATTTCCTTACAATGTTAATTAAAACAGATGAACTTATTTGATGCAGTTTTTAGTAGACACTAATTAAAGTTACAATAGATTTATTTTTTTGGGGGGGGAGGCTCTAAATATTTCCTTTTAATCATCTCATATGTGCTGTAGCCCAAACTAAAACCGAAACTGAACATATGAGCGGTTGAGCAGGAATGGCAAGTATCTCGGAAGTGTGTGTGGGCGTTGGTTTTTCCCCTCTTCTCTTCCGGGTTGACTCCCTGGTAGCTTAACACTTTTTATGCCGCCTAAAGAAGGTAGGAGTGTTTTGTTCACAGAATCTCACTTTTAGGTTATTGTCTTGAGTTATTTGTTGGACAATGTCATGTATCTGCATTTATCTTTAAATACATTTTATGTTAACGAATATCATGTTCTAATAATAATCCTCATATTGTTCAAGGAATACCATGTCAATCAAAAGTGATACGAATCTCACGTAACTGGTTTTTCTATCATCGATCATGTCGGTTGACCTCAGGTCCCCGTCTTCTGGCAACCTGCAATCTTTCGCCCTGTATTTATATTGGAGTTTAAAAAGACATATTAAATTTAGGTATGCAATAGTACAAGTAATTTTAATTGTGTCTTTTCTTTGTTGAGTGCAGCAAAAGCAATATTAGGAAGTGACCTGTTTACTCGTCATCATGATGAGCCGCTGTGGTCTGCTCAATGTCGACAACAAGCCAGGTGCAAGTTCAAATCACAGTTCAAAACTGACATTTGAGTTGCACTCTGTGGTTGATTTGTGTTTGTGTGTGGATGTGTGTGTGTGTGTGTGTGTCAGTTCCTCTGAAGGCCATTGAAGTAGAAGTGGAGGTGAAGGACCACGTGGCCACTGTGGCTTCCACTCTGCACTATGAGAACAAGGAGGACAAAGCCATAGAGGCCGTTTTTGTCTTCCCCCTGCCTTCTGATGCTGCCGTCTGCCATTTTAGCGCCAAGATTGGACAAACTGAGATTGTAGCTGATGTGAAGGAGAAACAGGAAGTGAGTGAGTCCCCGTAGTTGTGCGAGTTGAAAAAGATTGTGTGAATATCACATTTTCCTCGCCAGGCTCGAGAGGAATACGACGATGCCTTGAGCTCCGGGCTGCAGGCCTTTCTCCTGGAAGAGAGTGGACAGAGCCCAGACATTTTCTCTCTGAGTGTGGGGAGTCTTCCTCCAGGAGAGAGCGCCTCCATCAGGCTGGAGTATGTCACTGAGCTGGCTGTGGAGGCTGATGGTGGGCTGAGGTTTTGTCTGCCTGTGGTGCTCAACCCTCGCTACCAACCTCTTGGTAGGATAACCCATCACAACATTCAATTACCTTCATCACTTTTTCATCATCATCTATTTGTTTGTTTGTGCACAACTGTACAGTTTCAATATACAATACGCTGCTCATTAAAAGTCCGTGAAATTGGCCTTTGGGTGAAATTTGGATAAGCCTAAAATGCGTCTTAAAAGTTTTTTTAATTGAAAATGATTTGATATTTAATCAAGCCTCTTCATCGTGCTGTTCACATTTTGATATCATGAGACCAAGGTGACAATTGATGAGCATCACCTCGTCACTGTGAGGTGTTAAACAGGATGTTCTTATAAGGAAGTGGCCACTGAGCAAAGTGTCACAGCGTCAGCAACAGGTTGCAACAGAAATACAGAAAGACTGGAAGAGTCTCAGAAAGGCATACTTGTGGCAAAAAAAATGGATGCACATTCAAAAGTTTGGAGATCAAATTCTGTTCACCTCTGACAATTAAATTGCATTTTTGGTTCAGCGTGTCATTTCATCCTCGTGCCCAACATCGCTAATTCTATGAATATTGACTGTATGATCATACAGTATGTATACAGGAAACCAAGTTTAAATATGTTATTAATTTTCACATGGAACTGCCATTTAACAGTTCTTCAGATGCTTACAAATTCATATTCATATAATGTTAGAGCTACCTGTAACTTTCTATGCTTTTGTGGGATTTTACATTCATTCTTAGTATGAATTCATTTATGAATTATTAATGAATTATTACTATTATCATTATTATTATTATTAATTAATTATTAATGTTTACAGGAAGTGAGGGTCGCGGCGTCCAGGTGACGTCTGTACTCGCCTCTCAAGTGCCGTGCACTCTGTCCTTCTCTGCCCGTGTGTCCTCACCGCGTCAGGTCTCCAAAGTGGACTCCAAGTGTTCCCTGGAGCCTCTGAAGTACCTCAACAAGGAGCAAACCCAAGCAGTTGTATGTACAAAACTCAAGTGATCTGCTGTTGCTCACACCGGGACATGCTGTTTGATCTTTTTTTTTTTTTTTTTTTTGGATCGGGATTTCAGGTTAAACTGGGTGCAGGACACATGTTTGACAGGGATATTGAGCTGTTCATTTATTACAAAGATGCCCACCAGCCAGCTGTTGTGGTGGAGGCAGGAAAGGCGTCTGCCAAGTCTGGTGAGTTCAAATAGTTTTCATTCAATGTGTTTAGATGCTTTCTATTGCTTCAAATTCATCTTTCCTGTCTGGGTTGTGATTCAGGCACACTGATGGGGGATGCGGCGGTGATGCTGAGTGTTTACCCTGAGTTCTCCCAGGCAGCGATGTCTTCACTCACTACAAGGGGAGAGTTTGTGTTCGTAATGGACCGATCCGGAAGTATGCACGGTGCTCGCTTCGGCAGTGCCAAGGTACACAAAACGTCAATGACGCTGCAAATCGCTTCTTTTTTCATTCAACGCGTGCCCAGTATGTCTTATTTTGCTATATGGTACACTCTTGAAGGGTTGAGCTAAAGCAAACTGCTCTCTATAGGCAGAGATTGTGCTTCTGTGTGTCGGCGCACAATAGGAATGGAATGGGAAGAAAACAAAAATGCATTTGTGAAAACACACATTGCTTTTTACATAGAGAGCTGACAATGCTATTCGCCTGCACACCTTCACGATTTAACTTTCCAAATAGAACTGTGGCAAACTAAACTGTAACTCCATGGTGGGAATGTGGC
Organism: Idiotropiscis lumnitzeri; assembly: GCF_059441095.1. Taxonomy (NCBI): domain Eukaryota; kingdom Metazoa; phylum Chordata; class Actinopteri; order Syngnathiformes; family Syngnathidae; genus Idiotropiscis; species Idiotropiscis lumnitzeri. The sequence continues at coordinate 9,757,916 of NC_142397.1, read as the reverse complement.
TTTCATTCATTTGTTCTTCTCCTCACCAGTTTCCTTCACTTTTTATACTCACTTCCACACAGGATACTCTGCTGCTGCTTCTGAAAAGTTTGCCAATGGGCTGCTACTTCAACATTTACGGTTTTGGCTCCTCCTTCGAACACATCTTCCCGTAAGAATCTATCCTTTCTCAGTGCAATAATCAACAATATCATACTTGGTCTCGCAATATGTGTGATTGTTCTTGTGTGTGTGTTTAATGGCAGGAATAGTGTGGAGTACACTGAGAAGAGCATGGAAAGCGCTCTGAAGATTGTCCAGACGATGCAGGCAAACCTGGGAGGAACAGAGATACTTCAGCCGCTCAAACACATTTACAGCCAGCCCTGCATTCCCAGTCAACCACGACAAGTAATACACACACTGAACCCTTTCAGAACTGAACTACAGTTAGAACCCATCCATCTATTTTCTAAGCTGCTTCTCCTCACGAGAGTCGCGGGCGTGCAGCCTATCCCAGCTATCTTTGGGCTATAGGTGGGTTACACCTGGACTGGTTGCCGGCCAATCGGAGGGCACACCAAGACCAACAACAATATGCGCTCACAAACACACCTAGGGGGATTTTCAGGGTGTCACAGTTTCAACATAAATTTTAAAATTTGTTCCATGACGTTGGATTAATTTTTGGGGCCCAAGTCAGTTTTCTTCATTTTCTTGCATTTTTAATATTTTGTCCAATCAGATTTCAGCCACTTTCTGCAGCCCTGGGCCTTCAGAATTAATAGTGCCGGTCAATGTAACATGAACTTAAAAGCAAATTATTTTTTTTTTCTTCAACCAATCATTGGCAAGCCGCTACTTGATGACGGCAGCATTTCTCCATTCTGTGAAAACTTATTACAGCCAGCTAGCAAAACACGTCTTGTAGAGATATGCACAAAACTTTTCATAATCATCATCTCCATTGAGTAAGAAATATTTCATTAAATTACTCTTTTTCGATAAATATTGATTCTTAATGGTGTCGCGTGGTCACTTTGAACTCAAATGCAAACTGTCCTTCCAGCTCTTTGTCTTCACTGACGGCGAAGTGGGGAACACCAAGGACGTTATAAGCCTGGTGAAGAAGAATTCCAGCTCCCACAGGTCAAACCACATTGAGGATACGATAAAAAATAGTCTTTATGAGTGTGAACGAAAAGTAACTTTATTACAGGTGTTTCTCGTTTGGGATTGGTCAAGGGGCCAGCACTGCCCTCATCAATGGTTTGGCGAAGGAGGGAGGAGGTCACGCTCAATTCATCACAGGCGCTGACAGGATGCAAGCAAAGGTGCACAAGATATGGAGCCAAAGGATTTTTGAGACACTTTGACTAAATCATTGATTTCAATTCACCAGGTAATGCAATCGCTGCAGTTTGCTTTGCAACCAGCGGTGGAGGACATCTTGATCACGTGGGATTTGCCAAAGGGTGTGTCTGTCACACATCTGTCTCCGCCTCTCAAAGACATTTTCCAGGGTCAACGGTCGCTTATTTATGCTCAGCTCACTGGACAGGTAGGCATTCATTGACATTAAAGTAGTGTTCCTGTGGATGCTTTAAAAGGCATTGAATCCATCAATGTAAAAACAATCCCATCATTGGAATTAAAACGTCAAATCAAGCTCCTTGAAGAAACTGAAACACACGTTGTTAAATCCACAGAAAGAACATTGGGAAATTCAAACCCGATTTCAATCTGAAAATTATTCGCCAGAGACTCGCAAGAATACCCATTTTGAAAAACTAATCTGTTAGTTATAATATGTGTGAGTCATAAGTGGTCAAATGAAAAAGATATTCTGGGACAAAATCCTACGGTGAGCAGCTTTAATAACAGATACAAATAATTTATGGACTCAAGCAACTTTGAACACAATGGACATGACAATGACATGTTGGTTACATTACAGCACTAATATAAAATTGATCATGCCTTTAACAGAGGTGGGCATCATCATTCAAATTTCCCCATTGTGGGACTAATAAAGGACATCTTATCTTATCAGTCCGGTGAGTCCGTCAGTGAGCTGCCGTCAGTATTTCAGGCCGGCGGCCCAGTCAGTTTGAAGCGTCGAGAACGGACATATCTGTGTTCTTTTTTTTTGTGTTTTTTTTGGTGTGTAAATTATGTTCTCGACATTGAGGGATGAACTGGGCCCACATGGGTAGGCTGGAAATACTGACGGAAACTGACAGACTGACGGACCTTTCATCCATCTGATGGAATGCCTATCTCTGTCTTTAATGTTTTCTCAGAGTTTGGAGGAAACCAATGGTTCTGTAACGGTGAAGTACAGCCTAGCCGGACATCTGTTCCAGAACAAGCTAGGCTTCGCTTTCCAACCCACAGAGGACACTGGGTAATGCACGTTTATTTTACGCATTGGACACAATAATACAACACGTATAACTCACAGGCGAGAAGTTTTGAGCCTGACCCCTTTTTGGGTGGAATTTGCAGGTTCGCTTATACTGTATATACTGAAGCGATGATCCCATCACAATATATTTACAAATTTAATTACTCGGTGTGTATATGCACCTTATTGATCATCATCATCAAAAGGTTCATAGAATTCGGAGAAATCAACACCAACACTGAATGAGCGTGACCTCCGATCACTCTAGTGGCATTGCATCAAAAATCAACAACAATGTGAAGAGCAGGCGTGGGCAAACTACGGCCCGGGGCCACATGCGGCCCGTTAAACGTTTTAATCCGGCCCGCTGAACTTGAAAAAAATTAAATGAATAAACCATGTTAATGTTTTATTTTCTAAATACTGTGGTTTTTCAAAGACTTATATATTGTTGTAATGCTTTTGTTCACTTTCATTTAAAATTAAATGTATTTTCTCCGATGAGGTGAGGTTACCAAAACACTCCATCCATCTGCTCCTGGTCCGGCGCCGCTGTCAAATTTTAGAACCCATTGTGGCTCGCCAATCAAAAAGTTTGCCCAGTTTACCCGGTCAAAAGCCACACAGGCACGGACGGGGAGAACATGCAAAGTCCACACAGGAAGGGGTTGGAGCCAGAATCGGACCCTGCACCTCTGTACTGTGCGGCGGACGTGTTAACGGAATTGGGGTTGTACATTGCTGGCATATATAGAACGACAGAAACATTATTGTAAATAAATAAACAATAATTGTCCATATTAGATATTAATAGTGTTTGTGATTGTTCTGATAGTTTGTACCTCTTTGCTTCCTGCAGATTAACAATCCACAGGCTAGGTGCTCGAACTCTGATTCGCAGTCTGGAGTCCAAGGAGGAAGAGAAGGATGAAGTGAAGAAAAAGGTTGTGGATGTCAGCATCCAATCAGGAGTGAGCAGCACCTTCACTGCCTATATTGCAATCAACAAAGCCAGCAGGGAAGCCATTCAGGGACCTCTGGTGCACAGAATTGTTCCAGGAGTTCGATGCTGTGAGTGCTAAAAAAAAGAACAAAAAATGTCCCACATCCTTTAAAAAAAATGCTGTTTTCTCTCAACCCCAAGTAATACCGTTATCAAATTTTTCACGAGATATCTGGCTTGAATATCAAGATATGAAATGTGATCCATATTGCCCAGCCTTACAATGACATTGGCATGGAAGTCAAATTTGACAACTCTGCGAATAACTTGAGAAACATTTAAAATTATGTCTAATCAGTACTGTTAAAACAATATATTGCATTACATGAATTAATTCGAGATTAAATACAACATAGAATAAGATGTATTAAACAAAACACAAGCTATATAGCAGGAAAATATTTCCGAAAAATCATATGTTTCTATCGTAGTTGATGTCAATAGATACCAGCAGTACTGAATGTGCTTCAATCGAACATACCGTCATTACACAGTATTTACACAATTTGTTAGAAACACCATTTACTTGAAAGTTATCACAGTCTTACAGTATATTGTTCAGTATTTGCTCATGTAGTATTCTTTCTTTTTTTTGTTTTTTGTTTTTTACGAAGATAAGGCTTGTGCCCTGAACGCTCCAATCAAAGGTAAGTATAAGAGAGCGTAATTTAAAATATTGGAATTTATTTATATTTCATCAACTGCTTCTCAAAGGAATGAATGACATTTATATCTGGTGGTATTTGCTCATGTAGTATTCTTTCTTTTTTTTGTTTTTTGTTTTTTACAAAGATAAGGCTTGTGCCCTGAACGCTCCAATCAAAGGTAAGTATAAGAGAGCGTAATTTAAAATATTGGAATTTATTTATATTTCATCAACTGCTTCTCAAAGGAATGAATGACATTTATTTCTGGTGGAAAGAGTTAAGTGTATGTTAAGTGCAACTGTTTAAATGAATGATTGAATTGCTATTGTTTTGAACAAACCAGTTTGTTAAGTAACTAAAATACTTTTACTTGAGTTGTTTCCCCCCCCCCCTCTGTTCTTGATCCAACCAGCTAAAGGATTTGGAAGTCTTTTTAAAATGAAGAAAAGCAGTCCAAAACATAGTAAAGTAAGCAGCCGGGTTTCCACAGTGGCAGCAGACCACGTCCCTTGCATGAAAATGGATGCTTGTTCTCGTAAGTTGTACATGCACTCAGACACCGCCAAGCTGTATCAAATTCTATAAGCATCGCGCAACACAAGTTTATTTTCATTTGACCAAACAACTTGGAAATTTCTCTTAAGAACATAACAAGCAAACCGACACACACAACACCATAAAATATTTTCTTTCTGCAATAGATGTCATAATTTTCTAAGATGCTCCTAAAGCGGTTAATTTAGTTTTGAAAAGCAAAAAATGTAGATGATATGCATATCAATTTGACCAAAAATAAAATAACAAACGCGGAATCGGGTATCAAAGAATTTGTTCAAAAACTAAGATGTGCCGTATTGGCCAAAAGTAGCATTTAGCTCCCGCCAAGGTTATTATAGTTAACACAATGTAACAAAATAACTTATTAAAATAAATAAATAAATACCTAAAAATAAAAAAGTTTGCGATAATGAAAGATTTAAAAAAAGAACAACAAAGCACTTTACAAAAATTTTACGTTCATAAAACTATCACATAGTAACTAATTGAAGTGACAATGTCCTGCATTTTTGTCTTTGTCCGTTCATTTTTTGGGGTTTATTTTAAATGTTTTAATTTCTTTATTATTGTGCAGCACAGAACAGAAGAAATCGGACCAAAGAATCATTTGGGAATTGACCTGTTTTTATTTTGCATTCTACAAATCCTCCATACAATAAAAAAAAACTCTCAAACTAATTCTAAAATTAATAAATAAAAACATAACAAAAGAGCCTTTTTCCCCAAAATTAAAATTAATGAAAATTCCAAACTAAAAAAAAAAAAAGTAAAACTTTGAATTTTATAAAAAAAACAAGTACAAACGCAATAATACAATGACAAATCCCCAATTATTCTAACCCTGCCTTTCACATATGCAAAAAAGCATCTCACACTCACTAAAAAACTACACACACACGCACACGCCCACACACATTCCAACACTCATAAGTTTCATTTGTTTTCATAATTGTCCGAAAATTGAATGTTTCCCATTGATTTTTTTTTTTATTGGATAATTTTTTTAGACCTCACAGGTTCCACTGTACAGCATATACATCTGATCTTATCTCAACCTATCTATTAAAGCCCCCCAAAACTTGCAGACCAGCAACGTTGACACTTTGCTGCAGTTGGTGTCCCTCCAGAAGGCGTCGGGCTGCTGGGAGCTCAACCCGGCTCTGGCTGCTGCACTGCACAAGACCAGCAAGCAGGTGGAACAATCCAAGCCAGCAAAGGTAAAGGTGGGCCTTTGTTTCAAATGTGCTTGTGACACCTTTTCCACTTGTTTGTGTAATGTGTGTTTCTTTGCTTCGGTGAACCGAGGTCAATGAGAAAGTGTGGGCCACCGTTCTGGCTCTGATTTGGCTTCATGGTTTCAAGTCGGATGCTGAAGTTGAATGGAAGCTTCTTGCTCGTAAGGCTGTGTCATGGCTGCTTGCTCAGAATGGTAATTACCTCAGAGTTTGTTTTTTTTGGCAGTCGGTTGACTGATTTCGTAGAGCTGGGCATGGTTAAGATCCTCCCTGAATTTATTTAGTTTTTGAGTCAATTCAATGTCTTCTGGTTGCAATTGGATTTAATATCAATTTAAAGTCAGTAAGAAGTAAAAATAGACAAACAGGATGCAATTTTGAAATATTTAATCCTGCCATGAAAAAATGGCATGCCACGTAACATTTTTAGTAATAAAAGACTTGGGAATAAAAACATGCACATAACTTATCTGTGCATATTGAGCACGAAAGAAAAAAAACATACAAGGTGTGTCTAACACTGAAAACAAAAAGTCCATGTAAACCTAAATAATAATTATTTCCTCTAAGAAATTGCAATAAAAATTAAATAAAAGCACAATGATTAATTATTTGTGCTTCTGGAGTGCAAAAGTAAAAAAAAAAAAGATAAGAAAAGAAAAGAAAAAAATATTGCTATGCATTGATCAAGTGATATTTTAACCCACCTCTGTTGTTTTGTGTGTGTGTGTTTTTTTTGTTTTTTTTTAAGCACCATGTATCACAGAGTGTGTGACGGCTGGAAACAGTCTGTTGGGGTGCAACGTGCAAAAAGACAGCCTGGGTCTTTAAGGTCTCCAATACAAAGAAGGACTTGTAGCTGATTTCTTCCCTTTTCTTCTTCATTATTTGTCATTGCTCCTTATTTGGTTGTTGATCGGTCCATAGCAAATGTGCATTTTATGATTGTTTTCCTTTATAATGTAGTCAAAACATTTAAATCAATGGTAAAAAATGGAATGGGTTAAATATCCAAAGCTACCGTATAAATGGTCAGCTTTAGACTACAGGTGAAAATGAAGAAAACAGAACTAAATTGTGTCACAAGACAATGTCTTGATGGTGTTTTTGAATAGGATTCCTAATTCTCTTTTCTTTCCTATGTCATCAACAAAGGACACAATTAAATAAAGACTTTAGTGGCAATGTCATTTATTCATTCTTTTTTTTGGTGTAGTCACTCATGACCCTTTTCTCCAACATGGTGTCTACTCAACCGACTCAGCCTACACAACAAAGCAACATCGTCAATACGGAATCGATGTGTTCACTTTTTTGTTGTGCGGAGATTCTGTCAGCAAAAAAAATGCATTCCAACGTCCTAGCTGTTTCATCGCCTTGTCATTACAACGGCATTTCAAGTGACGTACTGTATGCAGCACTGACTGCACTACCTTTGGACTAACACATTAAATCAAGGAATCCGCACCTGGCAGCCCACAAGCATGCACGCGTGCAAGCAGCCTGTTGATAGTTGAGTAATAATAATATAATAATAGTGTTCTAATAGCTTTCTTTGATCTTTGAATATGATTATTTTCCTGTAAAATACAGGAAAAACAGTTGAACAATACACCAAAGACATACAACTAATGTGCTATTTGAATTTGGCTTTGCAAATTGTGCAAATTGTTTTGGATTTCTCCAACGAGCCGTCGAGCGTGCGTGTTTGTGTGTGTCTGTGTGTGTGTATATAAATGTAGATTTTTTTTTGTTTATAAATGTGTGGTTTGAGACAGCGGTCGAAGTTTACACAAGTTTTAGGGTTGCAAAATGAGGTTTCAGTAGAGTATCGGGGCTTCAAGATATGGTGATAGTGAATTTGTAATCCCTTTCAACAAAGTTTAAGTAGGCCGGCGGTGGACCAAATGAGGTCCAAAATACGGCCCGTGTGCCTCAATTTTACCAATTTGATATTCGCGTCAATCAGTGCGCAGCTCCAGCACAAGGCTGGCAGGCAGGCGGTACCCAAGCGCGCATTTCCGCTCACTCGTCGCAGTGAAGTGAGGCAGGCAGCAGCTGGAGGATGATGCCGTCGCCGGCTCATAGGGGCTCTCTGTCGGCCTTGACTCTTCGGCCAGCGGCTCTCTGGTGGCCGATACTGGTGTAAGATGCAGCGGGGCACACTGGCAGCGCTGGTCGGCCTAGCTGAGCCCGGCAGCTCGCCTCCGCCGCACCCGTTTCAGCTCTAGTACTTGCTGTCTTCTTCTCTTTTTTTTATTTTTGGAAATTATTATCGCGACAATATTGTTTCCACGTCAAGAGTTTCCCAAGCGCTTGTTTGGACTAAAAAAATGGCCGGAGATGGCGGCGCTCTGAAGGATATCAATGAAATTAAGTCGCAGTTCCGGACCAGAGAGGGCTTTTACAAGCTGCTCACCCTCTCCGATTCGCAGCAGCGGGGCGGGCTGCCAAGGGGTCCCTCCGCCGGGGCCACGCTGGGCCCCGCTGCTGGAGCCGGCCCGATACCCGGCGGAGGGGTCGGGCTGCTGCAGGGGCCCGGAGCCGCCGCAGCAGCAGCTGCCGCAGCCGCCGCCGTCGCCTCCTCTTCGAATGCCGCAGCCAACTCCTCCCCGGCGGGTTTCCTCCCGCCGGTGCGAGTCTCCATGGTCAAGCTCCAGCCCGAAGACCCGGGCGAGGAGTCGGAGAGAGTGTGCTTCAACATCGGAAGGGAGCTTTATTTCTACACGTACACCAACATTAAGAAGGTGAGCCCCGGCCGGACGGCCTTGTCCTCCCTGGTCACGGGAGTGGACTGTCGGTTAGCCTCGCATGCTAACTAGCCTAACATTAGCTTCCATTTCACGGCTTCTGAACGAGCTAATGAGGCTGTTTGCTGCTAACAAACACCACGTTTAATTTATTTTAGCTGTCTTTGGTGTGCCATGGTGATACATATAATGCAAATAGTAAAGAAGGTAAAGAATAGGTGTTTGGAGGCCCTCTGAAGATGAGTCATGGAGCAGAAGATGTACAGAGGTGGTCAAGGTAGTTGAGGAGCTGCAAGATGTCAAAAATCTGCGCTTCGCCTCAACTCAACTGGTCTTTATTTATATGACTCATCTTTGCTGGTTTAAATGTGGCAGCATTCTAATGCACCTTTAATATATATTAATAATTAGAGACAGGACTTCAACTTAGGGTTTCAAACAAGGGATATGGTTTCAAAACCAAAGTTAGGGTTTTCAGACATGGTTAGGGTTATCCAAACCTCAATCAATCATTATGGTTCAAGACTGTGTTATGACCTCTAGTTTAGGTTTCAAACAAGTGTCAGGGTCTCAAAGCTGGTGTTCAAGATCAGAATTTAAATTAGGGTTACAATCCTGGGTTACAGTTTCAAAACATAACACTATAGATTTGTGTATTTATTTGCTTCTGTTATTATTTGGTGTCATCCGGTTTTCTCAAAATACTTGTGTGTGTGTGTGTGTGTGTGTGTGTGTGCATGCCAGGCAGTGGACCTGAGCAAGCCTATCGACAAAAGGATATACAAAGGCACGCAGCCCACGTGTCATGACTTCAACCAGTACTCGGCGTCGGCCGACAGCGTGGCGCTCATTGTGGGTTTCTCGGCCGGGCAGGTGCAGTACCTGGATCCCATCAAGAAAGAGACCAGCAAGCTCTTCAATGAGGAGGTACTGAATTTTCAAGCCAGGGTTAGGTTTTCTATGTAGGTTTAAAGCCAGGGTTTGAACACAAGAAATTTGAGTTTATATAAGTTAATATGCAATCATTTTATTCAAGGTCCTCTTTGCATGTATTTTTTTAACAAACACAAGCAATAAAATAATCTGTTAAAATAAGACTTATTATAAATAAATGTTTTGGTCTTACAGGTTAGACACTCTAACATAAAGGCAAATTACTATTAATTAATATGAAAGCATAAGATAAACTTGACAAAATTCTAAAATAATTGTTTGGGCCTCTAAAAACCATCCATTTTGTCTCCTATCTTGCATGTGCAGCGTCTGATCGACAAATCCAAGGTGACGTGTCTGAAATGGCTCCCCAAGTCTGAGAACCTGTTCCTGGCCTCCCACGCCAGCGGCCACCTGTACCTGTACAACGTGGAGCACTCGTGCGGCACGGCTGCTCCTCAGTACTCGCTTCTGCGCCAAGGCGAGGGCTTTGCCGTGTACGCCTGCAAGACCAAGACACCCCGAAACCCTCTCCTGCGCTGGGCCGTGGGTGAGGGCGGCCTCAACGAGTTTTCCTTCTCACCCGACGGGGTCCACGTGGCCTGCGTGGGCCAAGATGGCTGCTTGCGGGTCTTCCATTTTGACTCTATGGAGCTGCAGGGCGTGATGAGGAGTTACTTTGGAGGCCTCTTGTGCGTCTCATGGAGCCCAGATGGCAAGTATCTGGCCACGGGGGGCGAGGACGATCTGGTCACCGTATGGTCCTTTGCTGAGAGCCGCGTGGTGGCCCGCGGGCACGGACACAAATCCTGGGTCAACGTGGTGGCGTTCGATCCATTCACCACCTCCCTGGAGGACGAGGAGCCCATGGAGCTCAGTGGGAGTGAGGAGGACCTCCACCAGGGTGGGGCACCTAACAATACCACCCCGCACTTTGGGCGGGTGCGCACTAGCAGCACCCTGTCACGGCTTTCCCGGCACAGTTCCAAGGGCGGCGGCTCGGCGGCCGTCACCTACCGATTCGGTTCCGTGGGGCAGGACACCCAGTTTTGCCTGTGGGACCTCACAGATGACGTTCTATATCCTCGTCTGCCGCTTTCCCGCGCCTTTACCAATACTTTCGGACCCACGCTGCCCAACTCCAGCGGCGGTGGGGTGGAAGGTCACGACCACCCGCCTGTTGTGGGCTCTTCCAACCCGCCCACACTGCCTCTCCCGCTCCCTCGCTCTCTCTCCCGCTCCAACTCACTTCCCCACCCAGCGGTTGCAAACACCTCCAAAAGCCAGTGCGCCACGGAGGGCGGCACTGGGGGAACGGGAAGCGGGACCGGTACCGTGGGTGTTGGGCCAGGTAACACCGCACCGTTCAGCATTGGCCGCTTTGCCACACTTTCTCTGCAGGAGCGCAAGTCGGACAAGTCGGTGGTGGGCGGCGGGGTGGAGAAAGAACACAAGCGCTACCACAGCCTGGGTAATATCAGTAAGAGTAACGATAAGATCAATGTGGCACCGCGGGGCAGCGGGCGTCTGGACGCCGCCAAGGTGCTGGGCACCACACTATGCCCGCGCATGCACGAGGTGCCGCTGCTGGAGCCGCTGGTGTGCAAGAAGATCGCCCACGAGAGACTCACCGTGCTCGTCTTCATGGACGACTGCATCATCACGGCGTGCCAGGAGGGGCTCATCTGTACCTGGGCCAGGCCTGGCAAGGCGGTACGTACCGACACGGTCACGGGACAGCGACATTCAGGAGCTAATCCACGTCATCCATTGCAATCTGAAGGCTGGTTTCCAAACTTACAAGGTCTTTATTTTTATGCGAGCCGGACAGTCAAAGTGTGACTCGCATCAAAGCCTGTCAATATTGGAATGGCAATTTGTTATAAAAGTACGTTTCATAAAATTGATAAAAGGGGTGTCCAAACTTTCATACTGAAAAATGTATTCTTTATTTATTTTCGTATTTACATTTTGATGTGCTTCATTTATTTCACATCCTAAAACTAATCCATCAGTGTAGGTAAAAAAATAAAAGAAAATACGGGAAGCAATTATATATTGGTTTATTAGGAAACACAGCCTGGTGATGAAACCAAAAGTCAAGTATGTTTCACTATTTTATTTTCCCATTGATTTTATTTTTACTCTTATTTTCCCATGTCCATAATTTGGAAAAAAAAAAAGTAAGAGCAATCTGTACATATATAATATATAATACCGTGCCGATCGATTCTCCACTTACACGGGCTGAAGCGGACAAGAGCGAGACTGTGCACACGAACCCCGACTGGTTATATTTTGGAAAGTTAGTTACGCTAATCTTTTATTAGCACTGTGAGGCCATTGTGATAACCAGTTGGCCACTGTGCCCCCAAACCAAAAACAACTATTTTAAAAAAACTGCCGAACCGTGAGTATATGTTGGTCAACTAATACAAAAGGGAGTGCGCTACTTCTCCTGCAGTCTCAATTGTTTGTACTCTGAAGAAGAACATGACATTCGCTCTTACCATTTTTGTTTGCAGTGGCCCTTTCCAGGCGTCCTTCAAATATTTTTTTCTTATGGCTGCAAAATTCAAAGCAGGGTATACTACACGTATAAAATTGCGGAAGATTTTAGTTTTTCGTCATTTCTTGGACAGAGCATGGCAGCAAAGTTTTCTAAACACTGAACTAACAGTTACCTCCCACCATCTAAATCGCTGTTTTTTTGTGTTCTCTCTTCCAGAACTTAACAGCACAGAACGGAAATTCTCCAAGTGGCACGGTGGTATAGCTGCACCTTGATCCCGCCTCCTGCCATCCCTAAATGGAGGGCAACCATCAAGAGTGGCCCACCTCACCAATGCAGTATTATACCCTCCGCTCATCCTGCAGAAGCCACGGCCAGCTGTATTTAAGTAAGTTATTTTATCATGAGACTGTGTAGTAATTTATACTGTAAATAGTCAAAGTACTCTAACGGCAAGGAGGCGCAACAGGAAGTTGTACAAGGCAACACACTGAAAGTATTTTCGTGAGTTATGACATGATGTCACCGTCTCATTTAAGTTCACGCCGGTTGCTCTCGAGATGCTTCGCCGAGTTCTGAAAGTGGCGTCTCACACCAAGTCACGTGACCAACACGCACAAAGTTGCGCACACACACTGACACTGTTGCTGGAGGTGTAGCTGCAGCATCATCTGTATGTCACACTCATTCGTGTTGCACAAAGGAGTATTAGGAACTTACTGGGGGGAACAATGCTATGGATGAAGATGAGCAAAACAACTACCGAAAAATGTTTTGATCTTAAAATGGAAAAAAAAAATTAGGGTGGGGTTGGAAAAATACACAAGTCTCAGAGAAAATTTCCCCACAAATATTGCAACTTTATCCTGGAAAAAAGACATCATTCTTGAGGCCATAAAGATGTGCATTTGAAAAAACAGTTGCATTTTTTTAAGAAGAAAGCTTTGACAAAAAAAAACTACATTTTTCAAGAAAAGTAAAAAAAAAAAAATTGGAGAAAACAATTTTTGTGGGGGTGGGGAGGTCTGTAGTCATAATTCTAATTTGGGGGTGGAATTCTTTGTGAAAATAGTCTCTTCAAGTAAAATGCATTTTTTAAAATTTATTTTAGAAAAACACTTGCTCTTTGAAAAACTGTGACTTTTTGTGTTACAACACCTTGTTTTTCTTGAAATATTGGGCCTCTTGTAGTATGTTTTTTTTTTTTTTCTTTCTAGTGTGGTCCTAATACTCCTTGGTAGTGTTGTACCTGAATTGCCTCTTGCAATAATTTGCACACACAAAAACAAATTATGGTCCCTCCATTCGCCACTCGTTGGACTTCATTCAGTTCATACGTTAACAGTCAAAAGCCACATTTGTCTCCTATGATTATTTTTTTGCTTTGCAGCGACAATAAAGACGAGCCAAGTATGTTTGTGTCTCTCTCACAATGATGATGTCATTCGTGTTGTTTTTTTTTTCTCACATTCCAGATCAGGAAGTTGTTCCAATTGCCTTGCTTGATTTCCTTTTGGATAATAAACATGAATTTAGCGCACATGTGATGATGAGGACAATGAGCGTGATTATTATGATTATTTTTTGTAAGAGTGATTTACTTGGACGCTACCACATGTCAACTCCCAAATTTTCTCAACATGCTGTCAGTTTAAAGTGCCTCTGTAACTCGTACTTGTATTAAGTTAATATTGTCTTCTTATCTATGTTTTTACTGATTAGTACATAACAGACAATGCTGTTTTAGGTTGTTTTGTCACCTGACATGTTTTGGTGCTTTACTTTCGCCTTCATCAGAGTGTCTGAAAGCGGAAGTAACACGCCGAAACATGTCAGGTAACAAATCAACCTAAAACATCATTGTCTGTTCTAAACGAATCAGTAAAACATTTGTAACTATAAGGCCAACCTTCGAAATAAACGCCTCCGTCCTAATAGTTGCCTGGCACTGTGCAGTTAATTAGATAAAAAAAATAACTTTTTTTTTTTTTTTTTTTTACATGGGGGGCCCTTGCCCTATAAGCTCACAGCGTATGTTCTGTAATCCCTCTGCTTGAGTGGAGCCCATGTTCTCATGATGGTGAACAATGTTCAAAAGTAAAATACAGTATTGTTACCAGTACACGAGCTGAGAGCCAGTAAAAAGTCGAGATGTCTGATACTCACAATTAGAGCCACTGTTTTTTATCTTATTATTTGATCACTATGTTAAATTTTAATGGAGTATGTTGTTACAATAACACTTGAAAGCTTAATTTGAAGAGTAAAAATAATAGCAACTATTAATTTGCTAAATAAACGACTAAACTACATCTTGAAGAAGTGTGATATCGATCTGCACTGTAAAACGGCTCTTCTGATTAATGCAGTATTCACGTCAGATCACGTCGGATGTAAACGGTTGACCAACTAGTCATTAAAATCCCATTAGCAATGCACAAATTCCATGCAATTAAATAACTTAAAATTCAATTTACCCTAGAAATAATTTCTAAATTATTTTAAATAAAACAAACTTGCTTGGTAGGTTAATTGAACTGCCCTTAGGTACAATTGGGAATGTGCGTGTGCGTGTGTGTGCCCTGCGATTGGCTGGCAACCAATTAGGGTGTACCTCGCCTGATTGTAGTTTGTCCAAATCGACTTACCGTACAATAGCCGCTGCCGAGCGCCTTCGGTGTTCAAATCGGGTCATAAATCGGTTGACCACATCTCAAACTCCGTTGCGTTTTTTTGTCACTGAAGATCAACAGCCAAGACGAAAGGGGGTGGGGTGACCCAGGAAAGCTTGCCGATCAAATCACAGACACAGCGGAAGCTGCTAGGTTTTCGTTAGAGAATAAAACCGATTTTTAAAAAAAGGCATGAATTTTTTTGTCATAAACACAGCAAATCATATTTAAATTATTCTTGCAACCTCGTCAAAAAAGATTAAAATAATTAGTCCAGAAACTGTTTTGGCTATATGTCATGTCACGTGCATAACACTAAAGCAGAAGTGGGCAAAATCAAGTGATCAGTTATACTAGATAACAAATTAATATTGATGAACTTTATCACGGGCACCGGGTATCCCTCGAGGACCACATGACTAGCCCACGCGCCTGCTCTAAAAATAGCTCGCCAGCGATGGGGACATATTGATTTTCGAGAAATGTTGTAGAAGTGATCTTTTGAAAATATATATACTGAAGGGATTCATGTAAATAATGTGTTGCATGTATTTATCTGTGTCTTAATTATTACGTCTTAACATAAATTATCTACAATTGCATGTAAAGGGGTTAATTGAGCAAATTTGGTATTACATGATAAGTAGGTCTCATTTTTAAAAATCAGTGCGCCAAATTAAAGAATTAAGTGGGCCGTACATTGCCCACCCCTGCTCTAAACTTTGCACAGCTCGTGTTACAAGATCTGATTGGAATCTTCGTGGCCATGTCTGCCGGGAAGCCCTGTAACGTGAGCGCTTGTTGACGTCAACCTTGAAAAGGTACAACCGGAAACAGTATTTTTCTCGGACACTTGACACTCTCTGCCGTGTGAACTTTTTTTTTTTTTGGGGTCACGCGTGACAAAAACAAGGCAAAAGAGCAGGAATCTCTGAACCAACAAACGACAATATGGGCGACGAAGACGAAGCTAATGTGACCGTTAAACGGTAAGATTTGTTTGTCGTCAAATGGCGCCTTTGTAGTGTGTCGAAACTTTCGGGAAGTGCGAGTCGAGGGAATTTATGCAGTCCGACGGTGAGTTTGATCGAAATTCATCGATGGTGGCTCACCTGCTTCTGACCAGTAATCGACCATTTAAAGCCAATATGTGCTCATTGTGGTCATTTGTGGTGGTCGCTGGATCTGGCTCCGTTCGTGAAGTAGTGGTAGTAATAATTTTATTTACGAGTTTTTGTTTGCTTGTTTTTACTACATTTACAATTTCTTGCGGCCAGTCGGGAGTTGCAAACGAGCTGTTTTGTTTCACGTGTTTATTGAAGAATTGAACAGTTATGCAGTAGAACAATAATGATGTAGCTTGAGAAACAAAAATAATTGGCAAATTGATTTGGACCGAACAAAAATAAAAGGTTATGATTGGGGTAAGAATAAGGATGTGATTAATAATAGAAAAATGTCACATTTGGGCTTAGACGATCAGGAATCACCAACTCCCGTACTCGAGGGCAACTATCCTGCATGTTTTCTGTCTCTCCCTGTAGCAGCGCACCTGATTCAAATGATCAATTTGAAATCCTTGAATGTAAATTTCTGAATTTGAATCAGGTGTGTTGCAACTTGGAGTGATGGAAGAAATGCATGATAGGTGCCCTCAAGGACTGGATTTGGTGACCCCTGGAGAGAGTAACCTTGCTATAATTGAAACATTAATAATATGATTATTATAATAATGCTAAACAGTTTTACTTGGAATGATTTCACACTGTCCAAAAATGGGCAGTGAAAAGCTTATGTAAAATATCTCTTTATTTGGCTATTATGACTAGTGTGGAATTTGTGGCGTTATTGGAATGTTTTGAAAATACTAAACTGTCACTGTCTTGAATCAGCAGGTTTAAACATAGAGTAACATAAGCCCTCAAAAGTTGCATAGTTTAAATTGCAAGTTGAAGTCAAAATGGTGGACGGGATAATATATCTCCATCTTTATAAAAGGCGCCTGATTTTGGACCAGAGTCAGCCTGTTCAGAACTTCTGATCGGCAGCAAAACAAACTAGTGTGTGCCTGCGCGTGTATGTGTGTGTGTTAGAGGGCTAAACACACGCAAACGCACTTCCTGTTTTGGTGAACAGCATGTTCCAATCCAAGCGGGTCGAAAGTTTAATTTGCAATTCAGAGTTTAATCAAGGCTCATGTCCTCTCCTTGAGATGTGTGTGTGCTCATGTGCATGTGTCAGCACACGCGTGGGCGTTTCCAGTCACCCATTCACAAGACACACTAATGTAAACAACAGTAGTGCCTGCTGTTACTTCTTGTGTCTGCTCACGCGTGCACGCACGCGCGCGCGCACAAACACACACGCACGCGCGTGCGCACACACGGGGCCAAGTTGCACAAGGACTGAGTGTTCCTGCATGACGGCAGACTGCAGTGTTGCACGATACTCATGCGCACACTATCAGTTTATTGCACAATTTGTGAGTCCCAGCAATGGAATTAAAAGTGTGTTTTGTGTCCTGTCTGCAATGTTCTCTGGTTGCGTGGGCGAAGGACGAGAAATGGAGCGATGGGTCAAACTGCAAGTATCCAACAGTTTGTCAACAGCTGAGTAGCCATTTTAGGGACGTTTGCTCCTCTTTTGGACAGCCAAAGTGTTTTTGCAGCAGAAGGGTTGTTCTGGGTGTAGAAGTGGGGGAGGAAGAAGGGATGGGGTCTTGTTCTCAAAGAGGTCCCACAGCATGCCCAAGGGACATTTTTAACATTCCTGCGCTCAGGCTTTTAGTGGAAAAAGGATGCACTAATGGTATGCAGGGGAGCCGGTTTATTTTGAAGGGCAGCTTCAGGAGGATTTTTCTTATTCGGCAGGTTGAATCAGCTTGAGTAGTGATTGTCAACCGGTTGGTCGGGACCCAGACATGGGTCATGATGGGTGGGTCGGTGACAGGTCGTAAAACATTACAGCCATTCCCCAGCACTGGCAAATTCCCAGCTCTGGTGTTTTTCATACAAATTCACTTCTATCTTAGTGTAGATCCATGATGGACTACATGGCGTTCCAACATACAAATAGGTATGTTTTATCTTGACCTGTGGTGACCTCTTTCTTCCTGGTTCAGGAGCAGTTCAGAGCAGAGGAAGCTGCGTTCTCGCGACGCGGCTCGCTGCAGGCGAGGTAAGGAGACAGAACTCTTCTATGACCTGGCTCGAACCCTCCCGCTACCCAGACGCGTCTCCACACACCTGGACAAGGCGGCCATCATGAGGGTCGCCCTCAGCTTCCTGCGTATGCATCGCCTTCTTCATCCTGGTAAGAAGATTCACTCCAAAATGGCCACTTCCAAACCAAAATAGCTGCTCGGACTGTAATATAATTTTCTGGTCTCGGGGCAGAGAGTCAAAGGGCGTCTGAAGAGGAGGAGGAGGACCCGGCGGATGTTTTGTACGCTCAGGCACTATCTGGTTTTATCCTGGTGATTACATCAGAAGGAGACGTCATCTACCTGACTGACAATGTCAACAAGCATATCGGCATCCCGCAGGTAACAACGCTCACTATATTGGAAAAAACATACGCTTAGAAAAATGGGGAGCAAAAAAAATACAACAAGTGATTATAACACGCGTTCAAAAATAGTCCAAAACTACCCTAGTAGTGTCATTCTCCTCGCTTCTTCCTCTTATTCCTCCTTTTGTTCCTTCTTTTATCACTCCTCCAACTTATTTTTTGCTCCCTCTGTCTTGCCATTCTGCTCCTCATTTGTTTCTCCTCCTCTATACTTTTGTATATGAAGAAGAAATCTGATTCTATTTGTTTGTGTCCAGTTGGAGCTTCTGGGTCAGAGCGTGTACGACTTTGTTCATCCGCGTGACCAGGACGAGCTCAGGGACCTCCTTCTTCACCCTCGTTAGTTACAACCAATTATTGATTCCTAAATCCTTATGATGATGATGATGAACTAGTTTGTAATGTATATAAGATGAGGTCAGGTTAAAATAAGCATCGTTTGTTCTTTGATTTTAGAATGCAGTAAAAAACTGAGCAGCGGTCAGTTAAGCCAGATGAACTTCTTCCTGCGAATGAAGAGCACGTTGACCAGCAGGGGGCGCACTGTTAACATCAAGTCTGCCAGTTGGAAGGTACTTATAAACACACTTAATGCATATACACTTTGTAGATGGTGTGTTTTAATAGATTTGCCTTGATGAAATGTTTTGTAGTGAGCCACTTATCACCTTCACATGTAAAAACTAGCTATGTCATTTTAAAGCCTGTATTTGTCGTTCTCTGTCAGGTGTTCCACTGCACCGGTCACATGTGTGCGCTGGGCGACTCTTTGGCAGCGCCCGCTGTGGATGCTGTGATGACGCTGCTGTGTGAGCCCGTCCCCCACCCGTCCAGTGTGGACTTCCCCCTGGGCACGCACACCTTCCTTACCCGCCACAGCATGGACATGCGTTTCACACACTGCGAGGGCAGGTGAGCACCAAAGCCCCATCTCATACATCCAGACAGAAAAAAGGCTCCACCAAGCACACCTTGAAAGTGAGAGTTATTGTGATTTTAAGTGAATTTTGTTTTGACATTTGTTAAAGTCCTCTATGTGGGCCAGTGAATCACCAAATCCAGCAGGTGGACCTGTCTCCTACTTAAATAATTTAAAACATAAATATACCACAAACTATGATCCCCAAACACTTGCGTATCATTTCAGACTAATCTTACAAAAGTAGGTGGCTCATAGAACATTTATTTTGATTTAGAGGGTAAAAAAAAAAATCGCTGAAGTGTGAAGGTGCTGCGTTTTATGGCTGTTAGCTTGGATTTGGCGATGTCTTGTTGCATCAAAGGGCTTTAATTGAAAAAGTCTAAAAATGTACGGAAAGAGGTGCAACTAGTGGCAAATTTTCATATTCTGTTTGTTTGTTTTCCAGGTTGGACGAGCTGGTGGGATATGAGGCGGATGATCTTATCGGCCGCTCTGCGTTCGAGTTTCACCACGCGCTGGACTCGGTTCATGTCAACAAGAGCCTGCACATGTGTAAGTTGTCATGATATCCTCCCTGGGGAGGAAAAAAAAACAATGTTCATTTCACATGGGTTTACTTTATTCTTTCTTCTCCCTGCAGTGCTGGTCAAAGGTCAGGTGACTACCAGCCCCTATCGCTTCCTGGCAAGCGGAGGCGGCTTTGTGTGGGCCGAGACGCAAGCCACCGTCCTCTATAACAACAAAACGTCACATGCCGAGGCCGTGGTCTGCCTCAACTTTGTGCTCAGGTAGCCAATCAGCCAATGTTTTTCCAGATTGGCCAACTCTATAGGATGTCTTCGACGCCATGCAAACTTCTATTGTTCAATGTGAATTTATTGTCTTTAGGTAAAGCACAAAGTGAATTGTTTGAGAACCTGCTTGTTTTGATATTGTATGTGTTGTTATAGTTGCTTAACAAAATTTGAAAGAGAATTTGACATTTTATGAAAGTGTTTTCATAGTTGTAGCTTGTAATTTTTACAGTTTTAACTATGAATATAGGCAGTTCTAAACATTTTAGAGGGGTGTCATTGCTTGGATTTTTGCGCTATCCCTGGCAGTGCTAGTCCTTATTCCCTGCAAAAAAGCATGGAATAATGGATGAATACATAAATAACATTTACACTTCATTCTTCTTTGCAGCGCCGTGGAGCAGTCGGATGTGGTCTTTTCCTCTGAGCAGGTCCGCACCGGCCATTGCCTCAAAGCCAAGCGTCTCAACGAGGACACTGATGTGGACGAGAGTCGCAGCAGCAGCACGCCAGAGAGACTTCTTTCTCCCACTCCAGAAGACACAGATCCCGTTGCGCCGCTGGCAGGAGGTTGGGTGTCATTAATTGGATTTTGTTTTTCTCCCCACATGAATTTTGTTAGGATATTTCTTCATGCCCATAAATTCATTCATTTCAATTTTTTTTAAATCTTGAAAGCTTTCTGCTCTTAACTTTAAAATGACAAAAATAGAATTAGCCCACACGAGTTCTCAGTGGCTCATTTTACAATAGTCTTTTTTTTAAAATGTAGCGAGCCCAGTACTGTATTTGTTTTTCTTGAACAGATTGATTTGCTATTGTAAGACAAGGTACCAATCTACATAATAAATTAATAATCATTGTGCTTGTTGTGCATGTCGCAGACTGCATAGCGCTTTCTTTCGCCACGCCATGCAGCTCCAGCGACGTCCCTGTGGACCCTCAGGATCTTTGCACTCCGCAGCTACGCCAGCTTCTCCTTCCCATCTTCAACCCCGACACTCCCCCGCAGTCATCATCCTCACCGGATCCTGAGCCAGCACCGGTAAATACCAAGTACGCTCGCTCAACATGGGACACGAGCGGCGCTTACGTGATATTTTTTTTCCAGAGCGAGAGCGGCAGCGTGAAGGACACCAGCGAGGTGGAGAAGTTCTTTGCCTTTTGGCCAGAAGATGGCGACAAGAGGAAGGACAACATGCAGCAGGTGCAGACAAAATATTTTTGTGCTTGTGAAATTGTAATGTATCATACTGAAAGCGGTGAATGTTTTTTCATTTAATTAGCGCATTTCACAACAGCTGGAGCTGTAACAAAAGCGCTTTCAATATGGTGTAATATAAATTAGTGTGAAATTAGAAGATGAACTAAAACGTATAAACAATAGATACCAGAAGAACAGCAGAACAGTGACAGTCTCATGTTAAGTCGAAAGCTAAAGAATAAAAATCTGTCTTCAAATGAGTTTTCAATGTGTACAGAGAGGGGGCTTGCCTAATATTTACTGGGAGGTCATTCCGTAGGGAAGGACCAGCAACAGAAAAGGCACAATCCCCCCTGAGGCTGTGCCTCTTCCTTGGTGCATGCAGCAGCATTTGGTCTGCAGACCTGAGGCGGCGGGCAGGTGTGTAGGGGTGAAGGAGCTCAGAGAGGTACACTGTGGCGAGGCCATTAAAATATTTGAAGACGAACAGAAGCATTTTAAAGCGAACTCTAATGTGCACTAGGAGCCAGTGAAGAGAGGCCAAGATTGAGGTTATGTGATCCGTCTTCCGAGATCCAGTTAAAAGGCGAGCAGCAGCCTTTTGGAGGGGCGCTGTTCCTTTTTTTTTGGTATTTTAACCACTTAACAAATAAATGCTCTAAATGGCAATATTCATATTTGGGATCTAATGTTACTCGTTTATAGATTTTTTTTAAACATATTCCTATAAATTGCAAAAGTATACAAACTGATAATTTGTCAGTTGCACTTTCTACTATATATTATTTTGTTTTTAACTTGACAGTATTACTTATGAACGACTAGCATTGTTCCAAATTGTTTTAAATGCAAATAAAGCCATCATGCCACTAGCTTTTATGAAGGCCAAATTGTAAGTAATGGCCATGGTAATGTGTCCCGTGGATTGTTGTGTTGTCAGGTGATGGAAGGCATGGATTTGGACATGTTGGCTCCGTACATCTCTATGGACGACGACTTCCAGCTCAGCTTCTTTAGCACCATCCCAGAGGCCAACAGTGACGTAGACACAGAGCTGTCACCTGAGCTTGCTGCCATCAACAGGAAACGGTAGGAAACCATTTGAAAATATGCAAGAAAAAAGTCATTAGACTGTAAGAATTTTTTTTTTAATTATGCTGGAGCAAATTCTGAATTTTGTAAAAAAATACATCTACATATTTGTAATGTAAAAAATTTATCATTTCATAAAAGAAGTTTTTAAATCATTTTAAAAACTGCAATGTAAGAAATGTTCAAAGTCAATTAGAATGCCCATTTCTGAGCATAAATCACCCCTGTTTGAAATATAACTCAATAAAAATTCTTATCAAAAATGCCACTAGGATAAATGCTATGACAAAGTTGCAATGGTGGTTACAACGCTGATATATCTCAGGACACACAACCTGGACGAGGACGCTCTTTCCCAGCTCATGGCGGCGGACGACAAACGTCACAAGCACGACAGCGACGGCACGTCCTTAGAAGACCAGCTCCTCCTCAGCCACGCATTACTGGTGAATGAGATAATGATGATTACGTTGTTGGCCGGGATGTGGCTGCTGTGTATTCTTTATTTATATATATTTTTTTAACACAGAGCTGTCTGGAGGGGAGCCAATCAGGGAGGGAGCCAGGCACCAAAGGACGGAGTCATCTTCTTACTGACAGGGATCCTGTGTTGGGGGGCAGAACAGGACTCTGTGACACCACATGTACGTTTGCGCAACTAAAATTGAATGGAAATATGCTGTCATGCATAAAGTACAGTATAAATGTCACAGAGACATGTACACATACAAAGTTTGACCTGAATCTATGTAGACATTAAAAGATTCAAACTTGCTTCATAGTCATTAAATATGGTTAATACATTATTACATTACAGGTAAATTAACATTAAAAAAGATAAACTATTTATAATACGCTAGATTGATATGAAACGTGACATTTTTTATGTTTGGCAGTACTGATGCTGGACATCTTCAAATCCCAGCCACCTCCTGACTTGTCTCCATTGTCCTGACCAAGCTGTCATCGTCATCTTTGTCTTCTGCAAACGCTCAGACAGCAGACAACCAACCAGCTACATCTTAAGCTCAGAAAATGATGATGCTTTACTGCTCTGACACACAAAGGCCTTTCAGTGAAATATTTTTCTATACATGCGCTATATAAATAAAGTTGTATTGTATTAAATACCAATCATGAATACATATACCAAGTCCATACAGTGGTATCACTTTTTGAGGGCATTTATTTGTGGTTCTCATGCATGCGCTGGGTGAGTGATATTAACATGATCTAACATTCCTACATGGTCATGTGTTTATCTTTTGCCTTGTTATCCAACTGTACTCTACTAGAAAAATGCGGTAATTGAGTAATAGAGCTTAGCATCAGCGAGTTTTTAGACCTACAGTAGAAGTAATAAATTGTGATACCTTACTGTAATTTTTAAAATGTTTTTCTGAGCATGAATTTATAAACAAGGATAATGCTACTTTCAATTACATGACTGTTTTTAATCTTTTTATATATACTTTTAGCAACGACATCATTATTCAGTGTGTCCACACTAACAAAAACATGGTGAAAAATATATATTTTTAAAATGTATATTAAAAAAATGCTTAGAAACTCTATTGCATTCCTGTGGTTGAAAAAGCAAATTGTATTGGGTCTTCGTCACGGAAACTCACATGTGCAGTCAATGAATTGAGACACCAGACTCAAATATCCAGAATCCACAGACATTTATATCGTGCCTGTATCATCTCGATTGCAGGCTGGGTAATTTGCTTCTTTCTTGACCATTTTGAATGGATGGTTAAAAAATATACAGTGCAGTATATGAAGGCTCACAACGATTCATCTATATATGGCCTTAAGGTTTAGTTGTTTTTTTTCGCAAAAGGAACGTTCGTTTTATCCTTTTGTCAATTTTACCGAAACACAAGGAGCAAGCAATTGCGATAGCAATTAACTCCATATGAAGAAGGTATTAAAAGTACTGAAAATCCAAAAATGTGAATGGAGAGAAGACTCTGTATATATGTACTCTTTATAATTTCGTAGTGTAGTTTTCTTGGTTTCTTAACTTTGTCTCACACTGGCCGTTGTTTTTGTCAAAAAATATGTTTCTGAATAAAGTTATGTTCATAAAAAGAAGAGGGAGGAAATTATGACGCCATCAACAAGCGACCAATGTAGTGCGCGGGGGATTTGAAAACAAAAATGTCGGCTAAAACAGAAAAGATGTTAGCTGTTCGAAAGTAAGTAAGACGTTTACATGTTTCTTTCTCAACAAAATTCCCTGAGCAGTCTTTCTTCAATTTGTTAAACACAACATTTGTTTGAATGTGTTCTACTTAAATTTACTGAACGTAGATGCTTTTAGATGAATACGCATTGGGGAATCATGAAGAAAAATGTTCATTCAGAATTGCTTTTTGTTTTTTTTCTTTTGTTTATCTTAGCATATCTTTTATTATAGCAATTCTATCTGAATCACAGCTACATGAGCAACGTTTACGATTTTGTTTTGTCCGAATAAATATCTAACCCCAAAATAAAATGTGAAAATGCAAATTTTTTAACTTTATTAACATCTGCACATCTTACAAAAAAATCTTACAACCAAAGCAAGTGACGATGTAACACATGACGTCATGAAAAAAAATATTATCAAATATAGTATGTAGCTAGGGAGCAACAGTACCCTGACATTGACTGGAGATTAGGTCAGTTTGTCCAGACATTGTCTGTCCGGTCAACAGTCCTGAATGTACGCCGTTTCGCACCCAAACTCGGGTAAGCCCACCCGCGACCCTAATGAAGAGGACAAACGCAATCAAATTGTGGATTGATAGATAACTCTTGACTTCAGTTTGTGCTGAGTGCATTTGAAATGGATTGTGTGTACATATTTAATCATGCGTGTCTACATGTTTGTCAGTGTGTTGCAGAGCTGTGACCCCACTAACCCGGCGCTTTGTGATGCGGGCGAGGAGCTGGACCCTAAAGGAGAGAAACTCCTCTTCCTCCAGGTTTTCAAATTCTTCTGAGGGTTTTGGTCACCAAAACATCCATATCTTAATGCCCTTTGTGTGCGTGTGTGTGCGTGCATAGGACAGGCAGCTGGTGCAGAACGTTGAGTGGCGTCAGCTGTTTGTCCTGGACTCTATGATGTGCGAGCTGGAGGGCCTTCAATCTGCCCAGCAACTGTTAACACAGCCCTGCCCCCTGCAGTCTGGTAACAATCGAAAAAAATTGTCAGCACAGCATGAGAAAATGTTTTTTTTTCATTTACATCAGTAGTTAGCCTTCATTTTGCAAATGTTTTTACATATTATGTACTGTTTTGTGAATCATGAAAAGTTGAAGTGATGAAGCCACAGATTTATTTGCTTATATTGTTCTTGATCAGGATTCTTCATGATTGACTTATATTTTGGTTCTCATTTATATTACATCAATTAAAGATGACAATGTAGCGAGGGAACACGATAAATGTTCTGAAACACGCCACTTTCACATTTCCTCCATGTTCTTAAGTGGAAGGCGGACTATTATTTTATTTTGATTGACATCTATAGTATCATGTCAGACAGTAGTTTGTTTTCTTACCGCAGAAGACGGAGCTCGAGGCTGCTGGCAGGCTTTGAAGGCAGAGAGCAGGACGACAGCAGAGCAGACGGAGGCGCTGGTCGACACACTGCAACAAAACATCATCGGTAAACGACACAAAGTCACACAGCTACTGCAACAGCTGCAAGCCAAGGTACATATACAATAACACACAAACACGCTAGGTGTGGGCAATTCATGAGTTTATTCTATGATTTGATCGAATGGTCTTTTTTTGTTGTTCATTGATTTTTTTTCTTCTTTCTTTTTAGTATATATTTTTTCCCTACGTTTTTGAAGAATAAATATGATTTTATTCAGTTATGTTTGCCGTGAAAAATGGTTACATACATCTATGTCACATGTATGTGTTTCAGAGGCAGCAAAGTGAAGAATTACAGGTGCAAATGAACGAGGCACGCAAAGCATCGCAGGCACATGATGGTCAGCTGACTCGGCTGAAGGCGAAGCTTGGTACGGCGCTCACGCACATGGACGTCTGGCAGCGTTCCAGAGATGGGTGAGTGTCATCGGGTCACATGACGGGTCAAGCGATCCGACGCGTCAGATGCGGTGTGCTTGTCAGCTTGCAGTCGTACCTGGCGGCCGTGCAGGAGGTGGCGCACGTCAGCCTGCTTTCCTTCAACCAATCACAGGTGTCTCTGGAGCTGAGGCCACATCCCCCTGCCAACACAAACCTGGCACTCAATGAGCTGGAGCCGTTGAAGGTGGCAGTCATCTGGAGCCAAGACGACCGCTTCACACTTCAGATTGATCCAGTACGAAAAACTCTTGAGTATCGTTTGGTGCTATTTTGATGCCAAGGAGCTACATTGGAGTGAGTGTGGGGGCAAAAGTAGTGGTTTTCTGCAATTGTGTGGTATCTAAAGGTAATTCTAAACCTTTTAAGCAGGGAGGCGTCAATTATGCGTAACTTCCTTTATTATTTGTGGCTGGGCTCTGTCCATATGTGTCAAAGTGATTAAAGAGTTTGGAATCATACTCTCATTTTTTACTCCGTAATCACTACAAAGGAATTTCAATTGACTTTTTCCTGAACTATAATCAGCCACTATTTAACAATCTCTTTAATGATAAAGGAAAAATAATTGACGCGTGACCTTCATGTCACGTGATTAGGCAAGCCCGCTGAAGCAGCTGCAGGAAGACGTATTGGGCTGCCCATCCGAGCTCAGCGGTGCGCTGGTGGAGGTGGTGGAGAACTACGTGGGTCAGGCCGACCTGCTGGCCGAGATCCAGAGTCTGAGATCCAGGTGGGCTTCATAAGCGACCCCTCGCTGTCCTCTGTGATCTAACGTGGGCACTCCCGCTTTCCTTTTCAGCTTCGCCATCGACTGGCATCCGGCTGAGCGCCTGCTGGTGTACCTCAAGTCAACGTCCATCTTGTGCCACCTGGAGGTGCAGGAAGGTTACCCCAATGACGGAGCCGTACGCCTGCGAGATGTACAAAGAGACGGACAACCACTGAACACCACCGCATTGCAGGTGTGCTGCTCGGCCATCATTAACATCAATTAATAGCACTAATCATTACCATACAAAAAATGCTTCAAATAGTGAGGGACATTGACAATTGGCACTAATCATTAGCATGTTTCATTGGAATCAAATACAGGATGTTTGATACGTACTTTTTTTTTCAGACCGATTCCCGCATACTCATTCTCTTGAGTACTCACTGATACGAAACCAAGTAACCGATACTGCTAGTTTTTTTTTGTTACTTAGCATTTTAAAGCAATGAAAGCTAATTTTAAAGACCTTTTCTTAATTTCTGACAAAAGGCTGAAAAGCCTTAGTGCAAGAAAAAAAAAAAACACAAAAAACTCTCGATTTTAGGATTATTTTTGATTAAATTAACAATTATGCAAATAAACCTTACAACTTGGTATTTGTTCCAAATAAATTGAAGTACATTGTTAATGGAAAATAGGGCTTAGGTGATATGGTAAATGGGCTTCCACTTATATTTATAGCGCTTTTCTAAGCTTCGGTACTCAAAGCGTTTCATACTGTTGCCTCATCTACCTACCGATGACGCAGCATCAGGAGCAACCGTGGCTTTGGTATCTTGCTCAAGGACACTTTGACATGATTACACTGGCCGAGGGTCGAAACCCCAACCTTTGAGGTGGGGGAGACCACTCTACCATTAAGCCATGCCTCCCCGGCTAAAAAATGTATCACAATGTAAGGATTTCATATTGACCGATATTGATAAATAATAAATTCCTCTTCAAAATAATAAAAACTATTAAAATTATTCAAATAATGCACTCTCAGCAATAGTATAAAGTTTCTCAACATTCATTGCCATTGACGGATATTGACGTCAAAAAGTATGTTCATGTTACCAGGGCTGGTAGTGAATGAGTTAAAGATGTTGCATCTTAATGTGCATATTCCAGGTTGTTCAACGATACAGTTCATACAGAAAAATGTTCTGTCAGCCATGCATGCCATTTACTCCATTATAGTGGAACGGCCTTCTGCATCAATGACCAGTATCGGCAGCCTTCCTGAGTTCCCAGTGCATTGAAACAGCTGGTATCAGCTTGATACCATTACCTGATATCAAAACTCGTCCATCCCTGATCAATTATTAGCATCAATCACTTCCATCAAGTATGAGCACAAATAATTAGTGTCAATCATGTGCCTCTATTGTACATAGAAATTACTGTCAGTCAGTTGGCATCAATCACTACCATCAACATCAATCAACAATATTATTTTTCTTCTTCTTTTTACCTTCAGCCTCGAAACCCTGATGGCAGCCTCACTGACTGGCTCGTTTTTCTCTGCAGCAATCCACTCATTTGAAGGTTTGATGATGATGTTTGTGATACTCAAATTAAACTGGCAAGAACCATCGTCAGGTGCCGGATGATGATATTAATGTCTGCCCATGTGTGTATACAAGATCTAAGGGTGGAAAGGACGAGGTAATACAACACATCCTGAGTCAGCCAAACAAGAAAGTAGCAATCCAAATCACTCTGACCATAATCTGAATGAAGATACTGCAAAACAGCATTACTTCCAGCACTAGGCTAAAGCCTGAATTTCAAGAATGTTCATTTGATAAAGTACAGACGACCGAGTATTTTGTATTGTTCAGTGACAAACACGTTCCACTTGTGACGAGTTGAGAATGTTAATTAAAACATCACCTGGGGAGTTGTTAAATGTTTTATGGTGAAACAGTTTTAGCCTGGAAAAACATCCTTGAGCCACATGCTGCAAAATTGTCAACTATTTCATTAATATAGCATTAAACTTCCCCATGTATAATTAATCTTCAATACACAAGTGAAGCAGTTTTTCACCTTTGCTGCTGGCTCATTGTCTTTTATTGTATTCACAGCCCTGAATGAGGTAATATTGTAGTGCTTTCCTCCCGGTGGTGCGCACACTTGTGCAATTATTCGTCATGATGCCAAACTTCAAACATCCAGTACTTGAGGGTAGGGGAGGTTTTCCTCTGTTTCTCAAGCCAAAACGAATGACGTGAAAAAAATTTGACAGAACGTAACTACTCATCAATGACTTGTCCTCATGCATTCATGTATTTGTGTGTGCAAGAGAGCGTGTGATGTGTTAGAGGGCGTGTGCGGGCGTGTGCTTGAATGTGTGTGTGTGTGAGAAAGTATGTGTGTGACTGACTGACTGGGAGTGTGTTGGAGAACCTTTTTGTGTGTGCGTGTGGGGGTGTGTTGTTTTACAGTAAGTCAACTTCTCTTTTTTTGGACAAACCACATTTAAAATGCAAACAATTTTAATAAGAAACATTAAAAAAAAACGCCGTAAAGCGGTCGGCGAATTCAAGTCATTGGGGTTTTTTTGGGCTTCCGTCATGGTGCAAATCAATCAATATGAGAAATCGTGGTGTGTGGTTTCTAGTTTCCTGCCGTGGTGTCAAATTCCACTCAATGAAACTAAAACGTCAGAAGGGAAAACTTCAAATATGACAGAACAAACAGATGTCAAGATATATTTATCAATTATGTTAATGTTATTTACAGTATGGCATTCATCAAGAGAAAATACATTCAGTGTGCAAGTTGATCTACTTCATATAAATATAAACTCATAAATGTATTATAATATTTTGTTTGTAGATGCAGTGGAACCTCTCAAGTCACTAAGGTTGCAAGCCTCGTGAAGTTGGGCTTCAAGCCTGCATTAGGGGTTTAAATTAGGGTTTCAAGTTAGGTTGAATACAAATTAGAGTTTCAAAACAGGGTTTCAAGCCCAAGTTTGAACTTTAAATTAGGGTTTCAAGCATGGGCTAAGGTTTTAAAACAGGGTTAGGGTTTCAATGAACTATTTCAAGTTTAGTTGGTGTTTTAAATTATGGTTTGAAATCTAGGGTAGGGTTTCAAGACATTATTTTAATTAGAATTTCATGTTGGAGAGCTTCCATTGCACTGCTTCTTCAGATGAATCAGACAATATTAATAAATTGTTCAAAATAACATTATAAATCCCGGTTGGTTGCCAAGACAACACACAGGTTTCTATAACAACGTGATTGCACTCACACACACACACACACACACACACGCGCGCTTACAGTACAACATAAGTCAGATGAGTGCAAACTAGCCAATCAGCTTTGGTATGAACGCCTGCCCGCTGCGCCCAACACAATATAAGAAAAAAAAAAGTGCCAAGTCATGACGTCTGGCAGCTATCAATCGGAACCGCCTGACAGCTTTGTCCTTCAAATGTCCTTGTCGTCCGACAGAGAAACGCTTAGCCTTCGGTTGTCGCTCGTTCGTGATTGGGCCTCTTCGTAAGGGGGCGGGGGATTATTGGGGCTGGATTGATTGCCGGGCAGCTCCCGGGCAAGCAGGAGCTGGGTTGGTCCCGGTGGGAGAGAGCGGGAGGTGGGGAGTTGCTGGCCCCAGCTGCCATACACCGCCTCCTCGTAGGACGGTAGAGAGACAGGAAGTCCTTCAGCCATCAGGTCCAGCTGCTCAGAGGACCGATGCCTGCTGGGAGATAAATGTGTCATGTGACTCAATTCAGACACAGGTCATGTGATGCGCATCATGTTATACATGCCCTGCATCATGTGGCACACGATATGCGCCATGAGACGTCATGTTCCACACACATAATGTGAAATGCCTCATTTGGCTCATCACCTTACAATTTAACGTGTTATGTGACATGTGACATCTGACATACATGTCATTACATGTCATATAACAACTTGTAACGTGTCATGTAAATCATCATATGACACATCTTGTGACACACATCCTGCAACGAAAACATCACTTGACCCATGTAATGTTTCATGTTGTATACGTGATGTGACAACCAGTGACACATTGTTTTCTTCCAGATATGACACACGTCATATGACGCATTTCATATGACTCATGTCATTTGATACATATGCCACATCATGTGACGTAACATTTGACACTTCATGGAACACATCATGTGACACACGTGTCCTGTGACATGCATCATGTGACATGTCATATACATGACACGCCATGTGACATACATCATGTGACATGTTACACATGACATGAGTCATGCGTCACACGTAACACAGGTCATGTCACATGCGACTTGTCATGCATCGCCAAAGATCATGTGACACAGGGGACAGCTGTCATGACACACGTCATATGACGTGACAGGAACCATGTGACTCATGTGTCGCGTGTGAGTTGACGTCAGGGACCTCACCTGTGTGAATGACAGGGGCAGAGGTGGGACTTGACCACCAGACATGCGGTGGTGGTGAGCAGGAATATGGACACGCCCACCGCCGTTGTGGCCATGTTGGGAATGCCAAAATCTGGCCCGTCGTCAGCGTTGATGTGAGCCTCCCCTGTGGAAACAAGCAGTAGGGTTTCAACTCAGGGTTAAAGTCTAAAATAAACTTTAAGGTTTCAGGAGGTTTCAAATGTGGATTTCAAGTCCAGGTTAGGGTTAAAAACAAAGGTGAGGGTTTCAAGTTACGGTTTGAAGACAGGGTCTCAAGGTACGGTTTGAAATCTGGGTTGGGGTTTCAAACAAGCATTAAGGTTTCAAATTATGGCTTCAAGCCAGTTGGTTTCTTACTAACCAGAGTCAAGTATTACATTCAATTCTATCTACAGCACTACAAGGCATTGTGGGTTTAAAAAAAAAAGTTTAATGGGTAGGATTTCTAAATAGGGTTTCAAGTGAGGGGTAGGGTGTCCAGTTTGCGTTTCAAATGAGGATTTCAAGACATAGTTATGGTCTCAAATTAGGATTTCATAATATTGAGTAGTGCTTGACAGGCTTATTTTCTCTTCTGCAGGGCATCGTGGGTAAAAGAGTGGACAGGTTTTTGATGTCTATGCGGTTAGTTTGATGCTTCCTGTCTGTCAGCTTCGTGTTTATTTAGGTGGCTTGTTTCACTTCCTCTTCTGATCTCTGACTTCCTGTTTGCAGAACCACTTACAGAAGAAGTAGAACAATACATGGCACCAAAACCATAAGTAGTATGATAAGGAGATAAAAAATTAACACTACAAGCAATCTTTAGTGATTAGTAGGGTTTTTAAGCCTGTGTTAGGGTTTTCAAGTCAGAGAGGTATCAAATTAGGGTATCAAAACATAGTTTAAATCCTGGGTTAGTCTTGAGTTGGGGTTTCAAATTACTTTACTTGGATTAGGGTTTTGAGTGACAGTATCAAATTGCAGTGTGAAACCTGGGTTAGGAGTTAATGGTTTCAAATTAAGGTTTCAATGTTGAGTTTGGGATTCGAGGTTTTAAATTAGGCTTTCACGAGCAGGGATAGGGTTTCAAGTTTGGGTTTCAGATTACGGTTTCAAACAAAGGTTAGGGTTAAAAATCGGGATTAGACCTAAAAACTTGAATTGAGATTAGTTCTCTTCTTCTCACACATTATGTTTTGGTTGTCTTGTTTATGTTGACCAACGCCTGAAATAAATGAATGCCTTAGAAAAGTAATAATAATAAAAAATATTTCAAATTGCATTCTGGAACTTGGGTAAAGCTTTCCAATTGTGATTTGACACAAAACTCATGCAAATTGAAATCTGGGTTAGGGTTTCAATTGAAGGGGTTTTATTTATGATGTACCATTTTTCAAACAATTTACAAAATGTGTTAAAAATGTCCAACTCTACATAATGTATATATCCACAATAATATAATGTCATTATGTGCCTGGCAGAAAGAAAGAGGAATCACGCGACCTAAAGAGAGTGAAACTGAACCAGCTTTGCGGAAAGACCGAAACGAGAACTTTGGAGGGAAACTAGGTCAGCACGTTTAGATCTTTGCCCATTATATGTAACACTTCAAATGTGCTCGTGTCAAATACAATAGGCATTTATGCCCAAAAAATAAAATAAAATCTAATCTTTAACCGTGCTTCACCCAAAACTCAAATTCTTTAAATGTTCGAAATCTAGTAGCACTCAGACTTTCAATCTCTGTCCAAATGGGCCTAAAATGGATGCTTTGAATCAAAATGGCAGTCTTCCTGTATCTTGTCACATTTTTTATTATTATTTTTTTTTTGGTGAGTCTACTAATGGCGGACAGCTCTACCAAGTTTCATGCTGTTAAGTCAAACTCGTTTCCGGAGTTGAATTTCTCAATTCTGGGAGCACTCAGACAAAATCTCAAGAATTGTTAGTCAATAAAGGACTGGAAATGTTGGCCAAAATGGCAGAATTTATGTTTAGTAGCGGATATGTCTTCTTAAAACATTTTCATGAGTCTACTCATGACGCCCAAATTTCATGTAGCTAAGTCAAAGCGTCTTCAGGAGCTGAATTTTCAAAACATCCAGAAACTAGTTTCCCGTTTTATGGCAAGTCATCAAAATTTAATGCCATGCTCCAAATTCTTCAGATTTGAGCCGAACCCATCTGTCTAGTGTACGTGGGTCAGATTTAGTCGCAATCAGACAAAATCCTAAGAACGAGTGAGCCTTTGAAGGACTCCTGGAAATGGCCTCCATTTTTTCTGACATGGTTCCTGGAGAATTTTTTTGCAGGTCTATTAATGATTATACACATTTCTATTGGCTAAAATAAACTGACTTCGAAAGATGAATTTTCCAAATCTGGTATAATTCGGATGAAATCTCAATTGCAAGTTCCTCTACCTAGAAATGATCAAAATGAGCCTCAAATGTGTTGTCGGACATGGTTTGGTGTACATTTTATGTGCATCTAGTCAACATGTCGACAAAATTTCATGTTGCTAAGTCAAACTGGCTTTGCAACCCAAATTTTCTTATTGTGGTTGGAATTGGAGAAAATATCTTGAAGAAGGAAACCTGGAAATGGCAATTTTCCAAATTCTGTAGCAATCAGACAAAATGTTTGGAACATTTTCCTCTTTGACGGACACCCGGTGCTTTGAACGAAAATGGCAGACTGCCTGAACGCTCACCTCTGATGTGGACGCAGGCGGGAATGGGCGGCTTCCAGGCGCCATAATGGCACCAGGAGACGGGAGACTTGGCTGTGTGATAGCCATCCTCACAGAAGAGGTGCACAGAGCTTTTGTGGGGGAAGCCTCGGCAGGGGGACGGCTCACATCGGAAGCCCCCATGCTCCGGCACCAGGGGGTGTGTGCAGTTGCTCAGACGGCCTGTAGGGGGCACAGTGGCTTTGGTAAAGAAGGCAGTGGCATCACCATCGTAAATTGTTTATTAATTCCTAACAGTCAATTGTGAGTGTGTGTGAAGATTGAGTGCAAGGGTCACATTTCACTTTTACCATTTGGACTGTAATTTGCTGACAAACCATCTCATTGAGATACAGAGAGGAACATGTCGGCATAATACAAAGGGGAAAGAAAGGAGAAATCTAAACATGTGACTATCTCCTGAGGGAAACGTGTACATGCAACACTTTCAGAATTACAGTGCAGTCTGCCTACTTCCAAATTCCCACCCATATCGCAACAATTATTTTTTTCATAATTATTATTTCAGAAAAACTAAGTGACGCGTCACACATTTCCCTTTGTTAGAAAAAGTCAAGATTCACCTGGTAAAGAACTCTGATGGAAATATGTTCACATATGTGATTACCTGCAAACAGGTGTGGTAAGGAGGTCAAGAGGACGATGATGATGCACCGAAATGGCCAAAGAGACGACGGTGATGCAGACATTCAACTTCCTGTGGAGCAGGTCAATTTTGAGCAGCCATTTTGAAAGAAGCCTTATATACAAATCTTTGATACTTGAGTTGCTTTTTAGCCAAGCAATAGACACAATAATGATTATTTTATACACACATACATTTTTTCCAAGTCTTTACTGGGTTGGGTTGTCACTTGTATAACGCTTTGGGGATGCGATGATTCTGCCCTACGTGTGTGAGACTGAAATTTGTGTACGTGTGACTGTCTGTGTACAGTGCAAATAATATTTGTGTGTGTGCATGCGTGTACATGTGTTTAGTAATGTAACAGAGAGGACAGCTCTGTGAGGTCAAGTCAAACCGAGCTGCTGTGTCACGTGACCATGTGCTCCGTGGGTATGCAGCATTTCGCCACTGAGCCTTGTTGAATATCATAACTTGTACTGAAACCAAGGAATATTTAGGGGAAAAGAAGTAAAACATGTTTAAAAAAATAAATATCTTAGGAGGAGAAAAGTTTTTAAAAAATCTAATAAAACTTTTGCAGCAGGTAATTTGTTTTTAGAATTGTATTGCGGTGGCCCACCGGCCATATGTTGTCCACCTTTGTTCAAGGGATCTCTCCAGGAAGTCTACAAATCGTCCCAATATTTGTTTACGTTATTTTTTACAGTGACATGCCAACAAATAAACCTATAATCACTTTTATGGATCATAAATGTATCATCTACTGCTCGTTTATATTGTCGCAATCGTTGGAAGCTGATATTAACGACGATATAGTTGAATCTTGAAGGTCTCACCTGGAGGCAGCGGAGAGGTAACGAATGAAGCCGACGACTGCCGCTCGCTGCTCGGCAACAACAAGTGGCTTCTTGGCTTGACAGCTTCTTGCCTCTTTGGCTTTTCTCCCTCCTCCGCAGCTGTTCCAGGATCAGCTGGGTTAGCAAACAGTCGCGAGGAAACTGATTGGCAGTGAGCGAGTTGTCAGCCGCGCCCCCACAGAAACAAACGCTAGTTGGAAGAAGTGGGGCACGTGGGCGCAGGGTACTGCCCGGAATCTCCCACTTGATG
The DNA here is from genome assembly GCF_059441095.1 of Idiotropiscis lumnitzeri. Lineage (NCBI taxonomy): Eukaryota > Metazoa > Chordata > Actinopteri > Syngnathiformes > Syngnathidae > Idiotropiscis > Idiotropiscis lumnitzeri. Next base: position 9,721,857 of record NC_142397.1, on the reverse strand, counting down.
ACATTTTCCACGTAAAAAAACACATTTCCTGTCCTTTCTCTGTTTTTTTTTTTTTTTTACATGCTAGAGTTACACCAAGTCTAACAAATTCAAATATATCTACACACGATGTGCCTTACGACGGAGGACCAAAATTAAGTTTATACATCGTATGCGTTCTCACTGGTCAAAAACTAAAATAAGGCCGATTTGAAAAGTGTATTTTCAAAATAAAGCGCAGAAATAAAGTGTACGGAGCGTTTTACCATTATGGCCCTACTCAAAAGAAATGCTAGAAGACACACACACACACACATATATATATATATATATATATATATATATATATATATATATATAGTTAATTAGCCATTTTATCTTATATATATACATATATATATATAAGATAAAATGGCTAATTAACTACATCATACTTCGATCATATACATCGTTTATCGAAGGAGGATTAAAAAAACACTTCTATTCCGACAGTAAATAAGTTGTCTACAGTCGTGCCACTTTGGCCACTAGGCGGCAGCAAACGACTGCATTAACACTGACGAACGGTGAATGTTTTTAAGGAAAATTAACTTTTTAACAATTATGTACAAAGAGTTGGATTTCTGGAGTGCCTGCCTACCCATCAAGTGAGAAATTAACAGTGAGGCTGATGAACATTTTGTTGGTTGGCTGTCTGACAATCAAAAGCGAAAGAACCATTTTGTGGCAATGATGTCAAAGCCTATAGGTAAGTAAAGTGGCAATGTTTGCTTATATTAGCACTAGCTAACAGTGTTACGAGCAAGACGCTATACAGTCGATGTGGTTGTCTGTGGTTGGCTATGCAATGCGCCACAACGCCTCATTTACTGTCAAGTGTAGTTCAGTGGCTTGGTGAATGCTAATTACGCGATAGAAAAATGGGGGAAACATTTTGTAAATATTCCCTGCAACTCTTTTAAATTGTGAAAAGAAGGTATGTCGCCTTAAAATACTCTTAAGCACAATTTAGCTTTGTTCTCTATTGTTATATGTTTTCATCTAGATGAGCATGAAAATATCTCACAGGAATTTTCGATTGGATTTATTTGAAAAGCATAAAACAGAACAATTGTGATTACGTTTGGCACTTCAAATACTGAATTCGATAGCATATATGTGCTGGATTTGACTGAAAGAGAAGCTGGTATCATTATTTAAAAAAAAAAAAAAAGCTGTTGTTTATGGGCTAAGATGGAAAAAACAATGTGATTTGAACTATTTGTATTCCCCCCACAGGCCCACTGTCTTGCCATCCCACTCATTGTTGGACAGACACTTGACCATGAAGTGTCCCAGGTCATGTTTGGAGATGGCTCGGCCCCTCAACGCATTCTCTGTCGCCGCATAGCTCCCCGTCAGAGGAAGATCATCTGTGTTGCATCGGAAATGAAGAGGGGGGGGGGGAAGGCATGTTATGAGGAAACTAATTTTCCTTTCGGATGTAATGATTGCTTGACACAGGTGTTTAATCCATATGTTATGTCAAAAACATCCCACTCAGGTTAAGTATCGCAGAAACATAATCCAATAAGATCCAATAGAAAAGCTAAACAGTAAAAGTGAGATAAAAACTGACTCAAATGCCAGAAGTAAATAAACAGAGAAGCATATGTTATTATTCAATCCTAGTTACTGCCTCCGTACTGCTAAACGTCTAAACAATGTGAAAATGTTTCGTTTCATGTTTCCCCTCGATTTGGCATATTTTTTTCCTTTAAATGAGTCATTTTCATGGGATTTTTCAGGAATTGGTCCACACTCACTGCCAATGTGAGGCGGCATGACGGCCACGTAATCCAGGCCGGACGACTTGAGGGCGTCGTACATCCTGTCATGGTCTTCAGTGACAGCCAGCATGCGTGGCGGCACTTTGGAGCGGTCCCACAGCAGGAAGGCTGACCCACGGGAGGAGGAATAACGTAGATCATTTGGAAACATTCAGAAACACACATTGGATGAAAACGTGTCGTACCTGACATGCAGCCCACAACTTTGCGGATGCCGCGAGCCTTCATGGCCTCAATGATGTTTTTGGTGCCTTCAGACATGGCGGTGGTTGGACCTGACAGAAACAACACAGGCAAGTATGATAGTCTGTCTGAACTTTAATTATGAGGTGTCGTTTAGGCCAAGAGTAGCATTTACCACACATAAAGTTGACTTTTACCAAAATGCAATGTGATCATCCTTGGAAAGATAATGTAGCCATCATTAAAAAAAACAATCCAGGCTAACCTCTCTCCCATGACCAAAACGTTGGAATGAGTGCATTAAGGAATAATAATCAGCATTTGAGATGTCATCACGAGGTAGATGAGTAGTTGTGTGAAGCACTTTGAAAACCAAAGGTGACCACCCATTTACCATTTAGCCATTTGAGATGGCTTCCACTTTCAGTTTTGTGTTTCCTTACACACATACACATGCACATTTTTTGACTCAAATAGGCGATACAGAGCTCACTCAGACAAAAAAAATGTGATACTTTTGTGTGAGTGCTTCAGTTGACATTGCTTTACTAGAATTTTGATGAACACAAGAACTTTTTGACACATGATTGTTTTTTGTTCTTGAGATGTTTTTAAGCAAAAGGTTGGGGGTTGCTTGCGATTGCTTTGTATACGTGAGAGTTTTTTACATGAGTATTTTTTTTGTAACCAAGATTTGAGATTTAGTTTTTTTTTTGTGAGAGGTTTCTGATCAGTAGCAAAGGGGAACGTTTTTTTTAGGTGTGAATGTATGTTTTTGCTCTTGAATTGCGTGAGAGGTTCTTTGTCATGAGACTATTTTGCGCAAGAGGGAGTTTTTTTGTTTGAGAGCTTTTTGGTTGTGAGTGAGTTTTAGTGTTGTTTAGGTGCGTGAATGAGAGGTTTCTGGTCTGTACATGTGTTCAAGATATTTTGTTTAGTGTGAGAGTGTATTGACTCTGTGGTGAATTTGCGTGTTTTGTTCTCACTGAGGTCATTTCTGGTTCCCAGTATGATGATGACGGCGTCCTGGCCCTCCATGGCCTTCTTCACATCGTCCTTGTTGAGCACGTCACCCACGACCACCCTGGAGGCCTTGTGGTCCGCCGGCAGCCTGGCGGGGTCTCGCACCAGCACCGTCACGTTGTAGTCTACAGGATGGAGAGAGCAGGTGAGCCAAGGAGAACCACGGTAATGTGCCCTCGTGTGATCAGCTGCAGTGTCACAAAAAGGCAGTGCTGGGATACATCAGGAGAGTGGAACAGCAGACGCCAATTCACAATTGGCTTTTTCTTTGTCTCTTTTGTGTGTGCTTTTTTGGGGGCTTTTGGATATTGTTTTATTTTTTGTAAGGTCACCATTAAAAGATATGGGCGCTGACAAAAAAGAGGGGGGAAAATGTGATAACAGAATCATAAAGGCGTCGTATTGTGATGTAGGAGAATGGTGCACAAAACACATGTTTGCTTTTTCTTTAACTCATTTATTTTAGAAATAGCACCACAGAGGCTATAAATCCTTCTCTTGGGAATAGAAACATCTCTCAATGATTTGAAGACAGGCAGGTAGACCTGACAACTTGTTCTGGTGTATCACACCCACACACATGCACTTGCACACACACCCAAATCGGACCAACAGTCAGAGTGACATCGCCCCTCATGTACAAACAAGATAACAAGCATCTATCATCACCATGCCAACCTAACATGACTCAGCAGTTTTTGGACCAGGGCTATAATTGCTTAGTCACATTAAAGCAACTGAATGTGATTAATTAAACTGAGAGTACATTGGTCAAATTAATGGTAACAATTTTCCTTTATTTTTTTGGGGGGGCCCATCAGGAAAAAATTTAAATAATTTTCATTTGCTGGTATGTTTTATAAAATTATTATTTAAAAAATAAATCATGTGGTATCTTTGTTAAAGGTCAAAATTGATCAAACAGTGAACATTAGAAATGCACATTATCAATCATTCTAATAACTCTAAATTTTTCAAAAAATTCCAGCCATTCATATTCAAAATATTCATCTTGTTCAGGACATCTTGGAAACTAATTTTCAGATTGCCACAATTCCACATTGAAAATGCTCAACATTGTGAATAAAAAAAATACTACTTGTTGAATAAGTTCTCAAGTTCTATTAGAAATTACTGGACAACTTTTATTTTTTTCCCCATTCAACATTTACTATATTTCTAGTTTGGATGATGGTGATCATTATTATGGTACTTTAAGCGGTACAGAAAATGGCTGGCTAGATGTAGTAATACGAGTTGCAGCAGTATTTTATCAGATTAATCACACAACTGGCAATTACTTTAAATGATATATTGTTATATTGCAACGCAACTTAAACAGTGACGTCATATTCACAAAAAGACGATACACTAAGTTGCATTCGGAGCTCTCAGTCTAGAAACTGTTTTTATGATTATTTAGCTATTTTAAGCGTCAGTCAGTTTTATTTATTTATTTAATAAACGAGACAGTGTTACGTCATGTCGGCGTGATGTCATCTGTCGTCTCTCACCTGCAGCCACAGCAAGAGGCAAAGTGGCCTGACCGGTCATTCCCGTCGCCCCAAAAATGAGCACGTTCTTAACGGAGTCCGACATTGTCAACGAAAAGAGGTTACTGACATCCACAAGTGTAAAAAAAAATAGTTACATTAACCTCACAGACATTAGTCGGTCAAGGTATGTTCAGCCTCCTTGTGCCGCTTCCGCCTGTCATTTGGCTCCTCCCCTTAAATTCATTTAAAGATACAGTACAGTATCCCTCTCGCCGAGCTTTTTATTTAATAGTGTGTACTTTCATATGAGATGTACTACTCATTTTTGCTTTTCAAATAATATAATTTTTTTTCAAGTATAACAGTATGATTTTTAAAAATATATACATTCCCAATTTATACTTACAAAAATATTAAATAGCATATTTACAGTTAATCTTTCATATATTATAGTCTTGCTTTATATTATATTCTGAGATAACAAACTAATATTATTGTTGTATACTGTGTATTTACTGTGTTATATTTAAATGAATGCCATATTGTATAGGTATTTTATGGTTCTAATATTTTTGTTGTATGTTGTATTTCAAAATAATATTTTATTTTATTGTACTTTCAAATAATATTAAACCTATACCAATTTATATTTCAAATGTGATCACTTTTCTATTTAATATTTCAATACAATAATATTCTTGTCCCATGTTCTATTTTAATAATAATCAATCAACAATAATCATATTCCCGTTGTATTAGTGTTACCTTTATGCAACGTTGTATAAACTCAAGACAACTTACAATAAAATACAATACAATACAACTTTATGTATATAATGTTAAAACATTTAAAGAAAAACAGTACATTCGATACAAATGTGTAAGGTAAAGTAAATTGGAGTTCTAATCATGGCTGTATGTGTCGCAACGTATTTTTGTGGCTGATTTGAAAAAATCTTTACTTTTTTCGCTATGACGTTTCAGAAATAAAATCTACCTCTGTCTAGGCCTAACAATTCATTCACATATATTACAAAATATATTACTCTATCCCTCCATCCGTTTTATAAATTGCTTAACGTGTTAAAGCAGTATTATCATATTTTCTATTGCTGTAGTTTCGATCGAAATGTGTTTGTTCGAGGGTGCCCTCTAGCGCCCATTTTGTGTTCTGTCGCTCTCTCTCGACCCCTCCTGCACCCGTTGCTGCTGCTATTTCCCGCATCTCCACGTCGAGGAGGAAGCCGTGGAAGAAGAGGGGGAGGAGGAGGGGGATTTGTCAGGTGGTAACGGTGGTGGGGGGAGAGTAGCGGGTCCGTCCTATGGATGTCATCATCATCCTCAGCAGCCGCAGCCAGGCCAGCACCTCCCGGCCCGGCACTTAATCGGCGGCCTCCTCGGCTCGGCTCGGCTTGTACCGACTCGCCGGTGCTGAGCAAGCCGGCGTCGAGCACTCGAACGCCGGGAGACACAAAGGTCCGTCCTCGGCACACGCGCAGAAGGTAAGACGGGGTACAGTCAGGGAGGGAGAAGGAGAGATAGGTGGGGTAAAATGAGGGGATGAAGTTCGACTCTGACCGGTGGGAAAGTCGGCATCCGGGCATGCGTCAGGCTGCAGGGGTACCGTACCGCAGTGGTCCGTCCGTGCGCGTCGCCATGTGATGGACGGTGCACGCGTGACGAGTGTTGACGGTGCGCGTCAGAGGGCGCATGAAAGTGAGAGCATCCTTGGCCACAGGAGCAGCAGGCCTTCTAAAGCAACAGCAGCAGCAGCATACACTAGCTGCACTGCTCCTTCTTACTTTCTACTTTTAATGACATTGTTGTGATGGGCAGCGTGGTGGTGGAGTGGTAAGAATGTCTGCCTCACTGCTCCAAGGTTGTGGTTTGAATCTGGCGGAGTTGGTTCTGTATGTTCTACTCGAGTTTGACTGGAGCTTTCCTCCCTCATTCCAAAAACACATTAGCTCTGCCGAAAATTCAAAATTGGCCATATGTGAGCATCATTTGTTTCTATTCTTGACCTGTGATTGACTGGCGACCAGTTCATGGTATATTTCGTTTGTTCCTCAAAAAATCACTTTACTCTATCGTAGTTGAAAATTGTATATTGCCCACAGGTGTGCAATGTGGGTGCCCTGTGATTGGCTTGCGACCAATTCAGTGTACCACACTCCCCCCCCCCAAAAGTCAGCTGGGATATGCTAGAAATATTTACAAAGGAGTATTAGGAAAAGAAAAACTAAACAGGAAGGCCTGAGCCTACATTCAAGACCCAAACATTAGAAATGCAAGGGAAACATGCTAACCACTAATCCACCATGCCAGATGAAATTGTAATATTACACGATATACAGCAAAAATATGGATGGAATTTAATAGCACAAAGTTTGACTTGGTCAGCATGATGACCTATTGGCTAGCGCATCTTCCTCACATGTCTGCGGTTCAGGGTTTGAATCTGGGCTCCACCCTTTGTATTTGAATATTCTCCCCATACTTGCGTGGGCATTTCCTCTCACATTCTAAAAACATGTTATCCTCAAATGGAAGACTTCATAGTGACGTTGTAGCATGCACATTTTATCCATTTCCAACAGATCTGAAATAATCATAAGAATTTTTATGAAAAAGTCGGATGTTTTTGTTTCTTTTATGAGTTGTCATGGACCAATTGCAATTGAGTTTGCCTGTTTCACTGGATGAAGCTACGGACTGGTGGCTACATCTAAATATATATGTTCTCATTCAATGTGCCGGAAGCGGAACAGGCTCCTCAGGGCCAGCTGTTGTTCAGGTGTGCGCGTCATCTGGATTTTGCGTTTTGACATTTTTTATGAGAAGATGACAGTTTTGATGAGGACTCAGATTACAAAGAGGAATACGCCTGCAAGGAACAATGTGACTTGATTAATACTGGCAGCTGTCTCACTCTTCCTTACATGATATGACTGCTCGTGTGCGTGCACGTGTGTGGTGAAGCAGCATGTGGCTCATGGTACAAGTTTATCTTTGTACCCTCTGTGTTCCAATACATAATTGTGTGTTTATCATTAGGTGGCTGCTCAATTTAGCACAAGTATGACAGCAACTGCTCTATTAAAGCTCGGCTCTTGGTGTTCCCGAGTGTTCAGTACAATTATTAAGAAATTGTGCCACAACACTGGGATGCATGCCGTTAGCACGGTTACATAAAAATCCTCAAGTTTGAAGGTGCCATTTTGCAGCTTTAAAACGACAAGCAAGATCTGAATGTTGCCTCACTTCACTACTCCCTCCCCACCTTTAGTCTATGACCCAAAGTGAACATGCATCCAAGTACACTCTAAAAAAAAACCTGCACCATGAACAAGCCAAAGCTGCTACATTGATTGCATGACTTATTCGTGTACACTATCATGCCCAGCGCAAGTCAAGCACAAAGCGCAGTCTAACTGACTTGACTAGTCTCAGGATATTTCGCGGTAGTTTCAGCAAAGATCCTGAAGCCCAAGGAAACAAGCCTGCGTGATGCTGCGAGGTTGTGTCGTGTACGGTAAACAAGTGACAACTCATTGGTCACGCCTTCTGTCTCTGATAGGTTGTTCTTCAAAGTCCACGTTGATTGAAGCATATTAAAAAATGAAAATCCACACACTGCTGTATATTTGTGTTGCGCACCACACAGTGAACCAAGTAACCCAAATGCATACAGGGAAAGGGGTGGGCAAACCGTGCTAAATCACTTGAGCTGGGGGGTTGGGAAGGTGCCTTGCTTGAGGACAGCTTGAAAGTAGCCAAGAAGCAGTCCAGCATCACTCCAACAATCACATCTAACACATCTAATAGTAAACACTTTATCCACCTGCATGTATTAAACACTGTGTGTGTTTGTGTGCGTGCATTGTAGGGCGTCGGGGGCGCCATGGCGAATGCCTCGCCGGATCTGGACAACGCCGACGCCCAGCGCCAGCTCAACAACAACAACCGGCCCGTCAGCTCGGCATTTTGGGAAACGGAGTGCACCAGCTCCAAGTTGTTTGAGTGCTCCCGTATCAAAGCCCTGGCAGGTAATCAAAACCTTTCTACCGGGGCTGGATGACATGTCTGTAAAAAAAAAAATAAATAAAAATAGCAAATGACAATCACATAGTCAAAATGAGTTTTTTTCCTCACTTTTGTGATTTACTTTATTTCTCCTGATACCAAATCACTTTTAAACATTTATAAAAAGGCAGAGAAGAACTATTTTTTTAATGTCCACAAAATTATTTTCATTTTCAAATGACAATATAAATAACACATTTAAAAAGTCATTTAAAAAAAGCAAGTAGAAAAACAAATGCAATTTAAAACATTTTCTGATCTGAATCTGAATTATTCAAAGACTTTTAAGACGATTTAAATGAATCGTTAAAACCGATGACTCGCCCAGCCCAACGTAACATTGTACTGTTGCCTCCACTGAGTACTACTTGTTGTCCCAATACTTTTTCTTAAAATTTCCTCAGAGGAGCGAGACGCCGTCCAGAAGAAGACGTTCACCAAATGGGTTAACTCCCACCTGGCCCGAGTGTCCTGCCGCATCTCCGACCTCTACAATGACCTGCGCGATGGCTACATGCTTACACGGCTCCTCGAGGTCCTCAGCGGGGAGCTGCTGGTGAGAGCCTGGTGATTTGCAATGCGAACATGTGTGCCAGTATGTCGCAAGACAGCAATTTGGGCCTTTGTGGCCGACGATAAGAGCATACAGACTGAAATACCAAAGGGTTATCCATGTCTTCATATCAAAATGACTGTAATGTTACAAATGGTGTCACGTGCCCGAAAAACATAGTCGAAGATCTTTTGTGATGTACTAAAATCATCAACTGTTATTTCTTCTATGGAGAATTTTAGAGGCATTCGAAGTGCTCATTCCATGTTTCTGAAAATTCCACAAAGATCGCAGCCATTTGTCATGTTGCACTAAACAACAGCAATTTGTTTGTTTTCTCTATCCTCCAGCCGAGGCCGACGCGAGGCCGCATGCGCATCCACTCTTTGGAGAACGTGGACAAAGCTCTTCAGTTCCTCAAGGAGCAGCGGGTCCACCTGGAGAATGTGGGATCGCATGACATTGTGGACGGGAACCACCGCCTCACACTGGGCCTCATCTGGACCATTATTCTCCGCTTCCAGGTACCAAGCAAAAACACACCATGTGCTGGGGGCCCAAAGCTGGCTATGCTAGCATGGTAACAGTTATTTAGAAATGCTAAAGGTAAAACTTGAGTAGGTATAGCACTTTGGGAGATTTATCAACTTTATTCATCATACCTTGTAGCTAGTTGAAAAGACTAAAATGCTTATCTAGCTAATATGGTAGCATGCTAAGAGCTGGTGCGCTAACATGCTAACAGCTAGTGTGCTAAGTAACATCTAGCACCCCGTGAAATACAACTGAAATGCGAACAATACAAATACAATATGCTAATGTTTTCCAATCTTTGTATACCAATCATAAGGAACATGTTAAAGGCTAGTTTGCTAACATTTAGCAATCTGTGAAATATCTTTTTTTTTATCTTTATATTATAAATATGAATATTTTTTTTGGTCGCTAAAACTATTTTTGACTTATTTTTTTGTATTGATAGAATTTAAAATACTGCAGCTTTAGTGAAACTCAATTTGCAGTTAAATGAACAGACATTGGTTTTACTTTGATTTTTATGTAGAGCTTTGATGTATGACCACCGCTGCTGTTGAAGCTTTTGTGGTGACCTCCCCCAAGAAAGGCACAGATGCTCAGCTACACAACCCCCTTATCCCAATGTAATAATAGTGACTGGCCATGTGGTGCCCTCAGGCTGAGCTGCATTTAGGGCCTCAAAACTGCCCCCAAAACTGTCAAAATGAATGGAATGAGCTGGCCATGCAGCCTAATCACATGCTTATTTTATGAATGTCAATAACAGCTGCAGGGGTCATTTCAGGCCTCACACAATGGAACGAGTCACACCCCCCCCCCCACACACACACGCACACCCACACACCCCAGACATGCGCTACAGGATGGTCCAGGGTGGTCCCATGCTTCTGTTTATTATGCGTGGCACTGTGCACACATAACAGTAAAACACTTATATGGCATCATCCGGACCCTCCCGCGGTCTCGGGCGATTCCCCATTGTCATTTGGACATATGGACCATGTGTCTATATTTTATTATCTCGTTTTTAAATTATCAAGCTACATGATAATCTACACATCTTGTTGGTTTCTTTACAAGGAACAATTCTTCCTTGCATTTCTTGTTTCCACCTTTCCTCTTTGTGCCGTATGCGGAGAGGTTTGGCAGTACACTGATGAAGAACTCAAGGAATATTAAGAAGAGGAGGAGGCGGAGGGGGCACCTGGAAACTTTATTTATAGACATGCACTTCCAATCATATCAAGTGTTTAAGTCAAGATGACTCAAAAGAGTCTACTGGCCCTTCAATCCAAACGTGTTGTGTGGAAGGGAAAGATAAAGAGTTTGGAATTTGGACATTTACCATAACCTTGGATAATTAGCCACATGCTGCTTCACCCAGAGTGAGCGGATACAAAATAATGAAATATAGAAGATGTATAGTATATATATTTTTTAATCGCTGCTGTTTCCTGCCCATCCCAATTGGTATATATTCTTTTTCTTTTTTACTTAGTCATTCCAGCAGTCTCTGAAGGTTATCTTTCTTAAGTGTTCTCCGGAAAGTTGTCAATCATCATTGTTGTGTGTTTGCACAGATCCAGGTGATCAAGATCGCCACAGCCGACAACAGAGAGACACGCTCGGCAAAGGATGCTCTGCTGCTCTGGTGCCAGATGAAGACTGCCGGGTGAGGGGGGAGTTCACATCAGAGGAAGCACACTTAGAATGTTTTACTTATATTATTATTATTTTCTTCTTAGGTATCCTGAGGTGAACATCCAGAACTTCACTAGCTGTTGGAGGGATGGCCTGGCTTTCAATGCACTCATACACAGGCACAGGTGGACATGTTATTTTTATTTTTATTTATTTATTTTTTTTTTTTACACTTTACTAATTGTCCCTTCACGTCAATGACTACGCAAGTACAGTTTAAACAAATCTTCCTAAAATCTAATATTTTGACCCCTTTTGTTGAGAAATAAGTTCACCAAACTAGTAAAAATCAAAACTAAAAAAAAAAAAAAAAGACATTTATTTATTTAATTTTTTTGTATATAAACCTCTCGACTTTTTGCTAATACATTCTGCAATGTTGTACGTGTCCATGTTTACGTTATTGGCTACTTATTTATCCCACCCAATTTGTCTCTTCAATCATTCCTTCTCCATAATAGTCCTTTTTGTTTTTGTTTCAAACTCCTCTTCCACTTGACCTAATAGACGCCTCACCCCCATCTTCAATTGAGTGAATCCCATTTGTGGGAATTGATGACATACAGCAAGGCATGCGGTTTAAACGGTCTTTTAAAAGTGAAGCGCGTCTGAAGCGTGTCCTACTTTCTTACTACAGACCGGATCTGATTGAGTTTCACAAGTTGACTAGGTCCAACGCCACTCACAACCTGCAGCAGGCCTTCAATGTCGCCGAGCAGACCCTGGGCCTCACTAAGCTGCTGGATCCCGAAGGTGAGAACTGGACCTCCCCCTTGTCATTCATTTACTTATAAGTGTTCGCTAAATAATTTCTTCATGTGCAGATGTGAACACAGAGAACCCAGATGAAAAGTCCATCATCACCTATGTGGTCTCCTACTACCACTACTTCTCCAAGATGAAGGCTCTTATAGTGGAGGGCAAGAGAGTCGGCAAGGTAACAAGCGGTTCATCCACTCCCTACTCCAAATGTGTTTTGATTCAACCGGTAATAATGTGCGTCAGGTCCTGGACAACTGCATTGAGGCAGAGAAGCTGGTGGGCCGGTATGAGGCGCTGGCGTCGGACCTGCTGGACTGGATTGAGAAGACCATTGCCGTCATTGGCAACCAGAAGTTTGCCAACTCACTGACCGGTGTTCAGCAGCAACTGCAGGCCTTCACCACCTACTGCACCATTGAAAAGCCAATCAAGTGAGTTCAATTATTTCTAAAGGTGACTTTTTAACAGCTTGTATACAAATTGTGGAATCTCTGCATTACGGACAACATCCTAAACCCGGACAGGATGCGGGTGGTGCCATTTGAAAACTCACTCCTAAAAAAATGTTGGTGTAAAAATTAGAGTCGTCAATGATTGACTTCCATTAAAAAGTTATTTCCTACTGTAACAATCTGTGAATAGCCAAAACATCCTAAATGAGAAGTTTAGCACTTCTCAATGTTCTAGAAGTGCAAATGAACCTAATGTACCGTTTTGCTGACCGTTGTAAGTCCGGGAACTATATATGGGAATGAAATGGAGACCTCACTTCATCATGTCATCTTGTGTTTGTGATCACCAAGAAGCTTTATGTTGATTGTGAGTAGGACAACTCCAAAAAACTAATTTATGTCATTCAAAGCATGCTATATGCACTTTAATTTTATTTTTTGGGGCAAAACTATGTCCACCAGATGTTAGGGCTGGGCAATTAATCAACATTTAATGGCAATTTCGATTTTGGCTCCTCGATCCTAAAAACATTCTAATCGAAGAAAAACAACAATTGTGCCAAATGGCGTGGTATGTTTGCTAGTTTCTGACATTGTGAAATTAGCATGCAGCATGTTACTACTTACGCAGCAAGCATGTAACTTTTGGTCTGAGCATGCATTCAACATCAGTTGGAGTTTACTGTCAAATTAAACACACAACAAAAACAATTACACACATTTTATACTTTAATACAATAAATTATTTGCTTTAAAGACATTGCTAATGCTAAAGTCAATGTGAAATCCCCTCGACATGCTAACGAAAAATTAGCATTGACCTCCGGGACTTCAAATAATGAATATTCACACACAAATGCTGTAAGAACACATATAAGCAGGTAACAAAACAATGCTCAAAGGAAAATATTCTAAAACTTATTTTATTTTATTTTATTTATTTATTTATTTATTTATTTATTTTATTTTTTATTTATATTGCTATTAGTTTGTTGTTATTTACTTTGTTCCTAATTAATTTGCTGGTTGTTTCCTCAATTAAAATGTCACTCAATTTAAAGTTGAGTTTTGATGGATTCCGAGTTCCTCAAGATGCGGCATGAAATACAATACCCGAGGTCCCAGGTTAGCCCAATAAATCCCAAGACACGTAAAAATAAAAATAGAGCAACACAGTAAGGTAACACTAATTCAATAAATACATAAGGGAGATGCTTATTCACACTTTGAATGTGTGCTAAGATGCAATGTAGCAAAGGTGACTGGAGAAGAATGACATTTCAAGAGGCTTGAATTTCAAATGATATTTACAAAGCACTGATGGTGTATTGGTACACTCGCTTGACTTGTGTGCGAGCAGCGTGAGATTGGTTTGCGCTCAGTGATGGTGTGTCTGTGTTCCCTGCGACTGGCTAGCGACCAGTTCAGAGTGTAGTGCACCTTTTGCCCGAAGTCAGCAAATATATAGTTTTGAAATCAATCAATAATTGTTTTTATTTATAGTGATTTCAATATCAATCCAAATAATTTTTCATAATTACCTAGACTTAAAACTTTAAACTTTGAGACAGTAGTAAACACCTCTGATGGTTGTCTGAAAACCTCCCTCATTGCATGGAAAATGGTGTACCACCATTTCAAGTTAACATTTCTTAATTGCAGGTTCCAGGAAAAAGGGAACCTCGAGGTCCTTCTCTTCACCATCCAAAGCAAATTAAGAGCTAACAACCAGAAAGCCTACATGCCTCATGAGGGAAAGCTCATCTCCGACATCAACAAGGTTGTCTTCCCAGACATGACCCTTTTTAAGTTCATTTACCCTCTAGCCTCACATAGTCTCTTTCCAGGCGTGGGGGCGGCTGGAGAAGGCGGAGCATGAGAGGGGCGTGGCCCTGCGTAAGGAGTTGATTCGCCAGGAGAAGCTGGAGCTGCTGGCTCAGCGCTTTGACCACAAGACCACCATGAGACAAGCGTGGCTCAACGAGAACCAGAGACTCGTGTCACAGGTACACCCAAGCACCTGGCGCTTCTTGATGTCATAGAATGACATGGGTGTGTTGGAAAGCGCACCCCTGATAATTTGGGTTTGGAAGTCAGATGAAGATTCATCCCTCTATGACTTTTCATTAAAAAGTTATTTCCAAACCTTAATCATCCGTGAATGGCTGAAAAAGCTGAAAATCTTGGCTTGGACGCCTCACTATTTCATAGGAGAAAGCTCACTCATAAAAATGTCAAGGTAGCAGTTAGATTCATGTTGATATTACTTTCCGTTAAAAAGTCATTTCCATCCTTAACGATCCGTGGAAGGCTGAAACATCTGAAATCACAGGTTGGATACTTCCCGAAATCCTAGAAGGATGCGGGTGGTACCAAAATGATGGGTGTCAGATTCAGCTCAGCATGATTTTCTGTTAAAAATGTTTTTACTAACCGTAACAATTTGTGATGTGAATATCCGAAAAAGACTAAATGATACTTCCTGACAACGTAGAAGGAAACAGGTGGCACCACTGGAAAGGTAATCCCTAAAAATATTAGTGTAGATTAATTGAAACACCCCAAGTGATGGGTTGGACACTTCGGGGTGCTCTTGTCACCATTGGAAAGTTCATTTCTAAAAATGTGGAAGTAGATGTTGTGACATCAGTGTGTTACTTTAGGTTCAATAGTCAACTCTAACACTCTAAAACACACTCAATCCAAAACTTGGTCACTTGCTTACATCCTTCGAGAAGGTGGATAATTGGGGTCGAAGTTGAACACGTCCAAAATAATCCTAATGTTCTCTGTCCCCTCTAGGACAACTTTGGCTATGATCTCCCTGCGGTTGAGGCGGCCATGAAGAAGCACGAAGCCATCGAAGCGGATATTACCTCGTACGAGGAGCGAATCGGCGTAGTGGTGGAGCTGGCCGCCGAGATGGAGGTGGAGAGCTACTACGACATCCGCCGCATCTTGGCCCGCAAGGAGAACATTCTGGGACAGTGGAGTCTGCTGAAGGAGCTGGTGGCGGGCAGGCGGACCCGGCTGGAGAAAAACCTGGCCCTGCAAAAGACCTTCCAGGACATGGTCTACATGATCGATTGGATGGAAGACACACAGGTAGGCAGTTTTAGAACGGGCTTGGCCAAACTTTTGTGGAAAAAAGTGACTGAATAATTTAAACTTAATAATAAAATAATAATTAGTCATTTTTAAACTTGTAGTCAAGTCCAATTTATTTGTTTTGCTAATAATAATAATAATTATAATTTGCCCTTTATTAGTCCCACAATGGGGAAATTCGAGATTCGAACCCAGGCCTCCTGGGGAGACTGGGTCCTGAACGCGGCGCCTTAGACCACTCGGCCATACTCACAAAAGAATCACAAAAGATTTGCGACAGCCCCTGATATTAACCTTCATAAAAAATATAAACGTGTTAAATGTGTTTTAATTTTATATACAATACAAAATAAATATATATATATTCATAGAAAATTGTGTATTTTATTATTTTTATTTTGGGCAAATATATTAACCAATTATTCTTTTTAAATTAATTAAAAAAATTTTTACTGTGTATGTCAAATGGATTTACTTACAGAAATGATATTACTGTATTATTCACAATAAAATTATTAACCAATTTAATGCAATAAATTAATATAAAATATATTACAAAATAAAAAAAACAAACATTTTATTTACCCAGTTTTAGGAAAAAAAGACAAAATTATTATAATAACAAATATGATATATAACAAATCTGATGGGTCTCTTGATAATGTACAATGCTCGGTGGGCCAGAATAAAGAAACATGTTGTTTCCCGCAGGCCATACTTTGCCAGAACCTTTAAAATCCATCCATCCTCCAGATAAAGTTTAAAACCTCTTCCCCATTTCCCTCGTAGGCCCAACTGCTGTCCAAGGACTTTGGGAAGCATCTTCTGGAGGTGGACGACCTGCTGCAGAAGCACAGCCTGCAGGAGGCCGACATTGGTGTGCAGGCCGAGAGGGTGGAGACGCTCAATGCTGCTGCGCTCAAATTCACCACTATCGAGGGTACACATACTCTAAATCACCCACGTAGAGGGTAGCCACAACAAAATGATGATTCTGCATCCTAGCCAGCGAGGTGATTGACTGCATTGTCATTGTGGTCTTCCAAGGTTACCAGCCATGCGACCCGCAGGTGATCTGTAACCGGGTCAATCACGTCTCGTCCTGCCTAGAGGAGCTTAAAGAGTTAGCGGCAAAGCGGCGCTCTGAGCTGGAGGAGTCCAGGCAGCTGTGGGCTTTCTTCCAGGTCTGAGATGGAGGCTCAACTTCTGTGCTAAACTGCTAGCATGCTAACGTGTGTCCTCCAAACAGGAACTGGAGGAGTCTGAGGCGTGGATCCGGGAAAAGAGCTCCATCCTGGGGGCTCAGGGCTACGGCAAAGACCTCAGCAGCGTGCTCAAGTTACTCCAGAAACACAAGACCCTTGCTGGAGAACTGATGGCCCACCGAGCCTTGCTGGAGGTGTGTGTTTCTTTGCGTGCGTGCGTGTGCTTTCGTGCATGTGTTTGTCTCCAATTGCCTCTGTCAATCCGAAATGGAATAAGGTTTTCAAATTTGACACCCTGTCCCTGGCGGGAAATTCCAAATTGACGCCCTAACTAATCTTTTGAAACCCTAAACCAGGCATGAAACCCTAATTTAAAACCCCAATCCATGTTTGAAACCCTAACTTGAACCTAACGCAAGGTTGAAACCCTAACCTTGACTTGAAAACATAAATTGAAACCCTGACTCCAAGCTGGAAACCCTAACCCAGGCTTGATGTCCCAATTTGACTAACTCAGTCTTCAAACGCCTTTCGTGGGGTCTGTCAATACAAGCTACTGATACTTAAGGCAAAAAAAAAAAAAAATCAGATTTGAAGTAAGTCCTCCTCGACAATCGTTGCCGCTATCATGCCGCCGTGTGACACATCGGCAAATGATGATTTGTGTCAGAAAGAAAGGCCTGTTCGCAATATTTTGTCCTGGTGTAAATGAAATGTTATGTATAAAATGTACTAAAGGTATCGATACTCTAGATCAGTGAATACTCAACGAATGAATACTCGTACTGGTATCGGTCTGGAAAAAAATGTTATGGAAGATCACTAGTCCCTATGAAGTCCTTAACTTAGTGACTCTGCAATTATGTGGTAACGTCTCCAGACAACCATCCAGCGCGGTCAACAGATCCTGACTGAGAAGAGCTTGGACACGGCAGGCATCCATGAACGCATCCTGGACGTGACTGACGAGTGGACACGGCTAGAGGAGCAAGCGGCCCAGCGCCTTGCCCACCTACAGGAGGCGCTTAACTTCTTCCAGTTCTCAACCGAGACGGATGACCTGGTGGTGTGGCTGCAGGACTCGTACCGCCTGGTGTCCAGCGAGGACTTTGGCCATGATGAATACTCCACATGCTCGCTACTCAAGAAGCACCGCGGCGTCAGCGAGGACATCGACAAGCATCGGCTGCATGTGGTGGCGCTGCGCAAACATCTGGCGGTGCTACCGCTGCGCTACAGAGAACAAGAGGTAGGTAGTGTTTCTCCACGTGTTGCCAACAGAGCACGCAATCTGTTAAAGTGAGCGATCAGGAGTCGTGGACCACTAGCGTTAGCTTCTCAAATTATCTCTAACATTAGCTACCATTTATTTTTCATTCCCTAAAAAAATCTATACATTATCTAGGGCTGAACAATTGTGAAAAATAATGTAATTGCAATTTCTATTGTTTTTAAGAAACACAAGCAATAGAGTAATCTACAATGTCAGATTGAGTATATATTAGATTTATATAGATTTGGTGGCTTCTCAACGCTTAGGAGGTGCAGGTCCGGATGGTGGAGGTGGAGCAACTGTACACGGAGGTGGTAGAGGTGGGCGTCCTCCGCCAGCAGTGGCTCCATGACGCCCTAGCCGTCTACCGCATGTTCAGCGAAGTTAATGCCTGCGAGCTATGGATAGACGAAAAGGAGCAGTGGCTCAACAAGATGGAGATCCCCGAGAAGCTGGAGGATGTGGAGGTGGTGGCGCACAGGTAGGGCACTGCCGGAAAGAAAACATGTTTCCAGTTGGCTAACCTATGTCCGGCTGCTTGGTCATGAATTGGGGTTATCTTTGCCTTTTTAGAGTGGTGACAAAAGGTGGCAAAGCAAGAAAAGCAACAGAAAATAATAGTGGAATAAAACAACCTGATCTATAACAGTGGTATTACATAGGAACTGTAAAGTTACATGGGAAGTGTAACGTTTTATCGGACTTCCGCATTTTTTTTTCGCAGGTTTGAGTCCTTGGACCAGGAGATGAACAGCCTAATGGGGAGGATCTTGGATGTCAACCAAATAGTCCAGCAGCTTCTGGATGGGGGACATCCGTCGTCCACGGAGGTCAGAGGCTGTCAGGACCACCTCAACTCAAGGTACTCACATAAACCCCACTTGAAGTTCCAACATAGAGCCACACAAGAGATGGGGAGGATACTGTATCAAGTAAGATCTTGAGTAGGATGGAGATGAGGAGAGAAATGTAGGTTTGGCGGACAAAAAATCTTGAGTCAGATGGAGACAAAGGGTGGGATGGGAATGAGGAGAGAGTGTAGTGGTGGCCACACGTAAAATTACTCGAACACACTCACACACACTATGTGATCAATTTAACATGTTGGTTCCTTTGGTAGGTGGAACAGCATCGTGGGTTTGGTGGAGCAGAAGAAGGATCAGCTGGACAGCATGCAGCGTCTTCAGAACTACTTGCTGGAGTGTAGCGAGATCAAGTCTCAGATCCAGGAGAAGCGCAAGGCCATCGACGCTACGCAGTACGCAGGCAGCGATCTAGGCGGCGTTCTGGCTCTTCAGCGACGCCTCTCCACCATGGAGGGGGCGCTGTCTGTGCTGGAGCCCAAGCTGATCCACCTCCAGGTGAGGCACGACAAGGGGGTAAATGCAGAAATATTTGATTAAAAAGTTGTACGTTGCTGACAAAATAAATAAAGAAAGAAAGAATTAAACGTGTGTGTGTTCATATATATAAAAAATTGGAAGGATTGTTGAGGAAACTGAATTCCTGGTTTTGTTTTTGCTGATGCAGGAGGAAGCGGAACACCTCGCCACTGCCCACGCTAGCCGGGCCACGGAGGTCCTGCTTCCCTTCGACGGCATCAGTGTGGAGTGGGAAGAGCTTAAATGCACTCTGCAAGGCTGCGAGGACTCGCTTATGGTGGCCAGCAGATTGCAGTGTTTCATCCAGGTCAGCAGGTGGCGCTCATGCCAGTTAACTGCCAATTACTCAAAGCATTCAAATATTTTGATTGATTAAGGACATACTCGCACAAGTCTAGTCATGCTCAAGCCCACTCGTCACCCGTCTCCCTATTTTCGTTCCAGCGCAAATCTTGTGCAAAATTCAGTCTAACTGGGCCCATGAGTGGAGTTTTCTTTTGGTGTTTCGGTAGATGTTTGCGCCGTTGTGGGAGTGAACACTGCCGGCTTGATTCCCGGCAAATCGACGTGGCTCCCCTCAATCCCTTTAAGTTAAGCACAAAAGTGGTACAAGGTCATCATGGTGAAAGAATAATGAACTCGCTTGAGACCCATGTTCACAAAATAATCCACAGAGTTAAAAAAAAAAAAAAAAGTTCATCTCATGTTCGGTCATTACTAATGGGTGTGAATGCGTGTGCTATATTTTAATATTTCTTCTAATATTATTTTATCATTCCTTGCAATTTATTCATGAAAATTACCACGACACAAAAGAAATACCCTAAGGAATCAGAATAATCCACAAAATCAGAAAATAGTCCATGTCGCACATAGTCATGATGGGAATGCGTTTGCAACAGCCATGTTATACAATTCCTATGTGTTAACGTCTTTTGAAATTTTGCATGATGACCACCCCTTTGCAAAATAGAAATGTTAGAAATAATCCACAGAATCAAAAAAGTCAACAACACACTTGTCCAAGATGGGTGTGATTCAACACCACAGCTATATGAGAAATTCTCCATTAGAAAACAATAGAATTCCTCTTTTGCTGTATCTAAACAGGACCTGGACTTGTTTCTGACGTGGCTGGTCCAAACGCAGACGTCCGCTGCCTCGGACCAGCTGCCCAATGACTTGGAGGAAGCCGAGAGACTCATCAACAAACACGCTGCGCTAAAGGAGGAAATTGGACGGTGCGTACCTCTGAGTTGGACCACAATCTTTTGTTCACAAAAACATAGAAACAAATGTCAGCCACAGAAGATCCGAATCAAAATCCTTTGTTCAAACTTGAACTAAAACGCAGTCACATTCTTAGAAAATTATTTCCATCGAAAAATGTATTCAAATGCACCACAGTCAAATGACTTCTTTTTCAAATACTGAGATAGATAGAACATGTAAAAACCAAAAGCAGCTTTTCTCAAACATTGCCCAAATTTCGGAAGTTTGCTATGTTCTCTCCCATCCCCCATACTGTATGAACCACACTAGTCACAGGAGATCCCAAATCCAAGTCCTTTGATTGACAAAAACTTCACTTCAGTTGTACTCCGCAGATACGAGGAGGACTACGAGCGTCTGCAGGCTATGAATGAGCTGCTGGAGTCGGAGGAGGCGCCGCTTCCGCAGGCCGCCCTGCAGCAGTGGTTGCAGAAGCTTGATGTGGGCTGGAACAAGCTGCTGGAAATGTGGGAGAGCCGGCGGGACGTCCTGGTGCAGGCGCACATATTCCACCTGTTCCTGCGCGATGTCAAACAGGCAGAGTCTTTAATCAACAACCAGGTGGGGAAGTTAAAGACTTGAACCTTGAAGGTCTAAACTCAAAACTCTTGTTCCTAAAAAGTTGTACTCAAATATACCACGCCAGACACAGAGGCCCCAGTCAATCCTTTGTTGCCAAACGGCATTTGCTATGTGCCTTATAGGAGTCGGCTCTGGCCCACGTGGAGCTTCCCACCACGGTGGAGACGGTGGAGGCTGCGGTGAAGAAGCACAAGGACTTCACCACCACAATGGAGCTTAACCTGCACCGCATCAAGGCCGTCATCGAGGCCGGCGAGAGCCTCATAAGCCAGAACAACATCTACTCGGAGCGCATACGACAGCGCGTAGACATGCTTGCCAACAGGTACCCAACCTTAAAATGATCTTGATTGATTATGTCCGCTAGCTTCATGCTAGTCCATAATGGGAAAAGCCATAGAAGGGCTAACAACGAGACCGGCTCCACGTACAATAAATCCACATGTCTCCATCATACTGCACACAGGTGGCTAAGGTTTGTATATAAAAAGGAGCAGCCCGATGTCTATTGAATTGAAGCTAAAATGTTTAATTATTAAATATAATTCAAGAATTTAAAACAGTTTGATATCATTACATTTCTATTTAATGATATCAGTTCAGTGTCATGTGCTATTTTTAAAAAAATACATTGTGGAACAGATTAAGGCATTTCAAATCATTTCAGGGGAAGGGGGGGCATTTTTTTTCTTCTTAAGGCATTTCAAATCACTCCTCCCCAAAATGATTTGAAATTTGTGTTTTGTGACAAGGTCATAGAACAAATGTAAGTTTTATCTAAATATTCACTAATTATCAGAGCGTACTCTATGTTCGGCACGAGTGGAGTTGCTTAGTGGCGAATTCTTTTAATCAATTTTGTTTCAATATTTAAAAAAAATTGTGAAATATCTTTGGGTGGATTGTTTTTTTTCTTCTCCATATTCCCCTCCATGTTTATGGTAAATGCATATAAAATGCTTATCAGCGTGTTTTTTTTTATTAAAAAAAAAGAAATCAAGCAAATGTAGTATGTTAATTTTTTTGCTCCCTTAACATTTAAAACAATAAAGACATGAAGTGCAGGCAGAAAATTTGACTGTTTTATGTTATATGTTCAGCCTCTTTTTTTACTCAGATTTTTTTTTTCAGATTAGTATGAGTGCAGCTGTCGTATTGCTATTCAGCCACTATACAACAATGAGTATTAGCAGCCGAAACACAAATGACACCTGCCCATGAAATCCGTCTGATTGTGTGTGTACTTGGGGATGTGGTGGAGTTGTGGGGGCAGGCCTGAGCGTATCAGCGGCTGAGTGGTTTGTTTGCTTATCCACTCAATATAAAGAAGCATATATACTACATTGCTGTGAATTAACAATTCTCATGGCTATGCTCCCATTTATGCTGCAATTATTTATGTAATTATTATGTAATTGTTTTTGATCAGTTAAAATGTCCAACAGCATACACAGAATTTTCATCAACTAATCAGTAGGTGTGATTTTCTTCCAAATCCTGTATTTTTGTTAATACGTTTTATAATATTACAGTCGAGAGGACACTTGATGTTGACTCTACTGAAAGATGCTAAGTTTAAGGCTACAGAGAGTGTGTTCAATTGACGTGCTTGCGTGTTGGGTTCAGGGGCAACCGGAACCGGGAACAGGCCCAGCAGTGGTTGGAAAAACTCAATGACCAATGGGCTCTCCAGAGATTCCTCCAGGATTGTCACGAGGTATGTCAGTATGCTCGCTATGACATGTTTTGATTTGCTTGGCTTTTCAACTGATCTTCGGTGGGGAAAGATTTTACTTTTGGATCTCAAAAGCACTCATGGTCTATAAATTTGGGGCATCTTCCATTTCTGGATCCCCAAAACTGGTTTAGTTTGTGCAACTTTGTCTGAGTTGGCACTGCTCAATTATTCATGAGCATGGCTTCTCATCAATAATTTATTACATTAAAAGGACTGGACCTCACTCTCTGTCGAATGTATGTAAAAGACAAGATCTCCAAGAAAATTCATGAAACGTAATCTGAGAATAACTTTTTGGGGGGGGTTAATTCAATAGATCAGCACCACATTAGAGGTTAATAGACATTACATGTGATGGTAATATTCTATGTGTGTCCAACGATTAACATTTAGATTGGTCAATAATTTGTAATAATCACACCCACATGTGTGGACTGACCAATATTTGAAAGTATGAAATGTTCCAAATGTGAACCTGATCTAAATCAGGGGTCACCAACTCTGGTCCTTGAGGGCCGCTATCATACATGCTTTCGATGTTTCTCCCCTACAACACACCTGATTCAAATGTTCAGATCATTACCATCCTTTTGCAAAGCTTGCTGAACAGTATTGACAGAAATCTTCTGGGTCGTTTACAGCATCGGGTGGTCATTAGTGGTAGCGCTCTTGAGTGGTTTAGATATTTGGCTGGCAAGACTTTTGTGTTTGCCCCGGTTGCTCTGAGTCCCGCTCTGCCCCACTGTCGTATGGCGTTCCACAAGGTTCTGTTTTGGGTCCTTTGCTGTTTTTGTTGGCCCTAGGTCCTAAGAAAACATGGAATTTCCTTCCATTGCAATTTCAACAAAAAGAAGACAGAAGTGGTGTTCTGTCCCAGTGGTCGTTCTACTTTCAACCCTGTTGACCTTGGAGGATGTAAAGCTGATGATTGCGTTAATATGGTTTAGAATGTTTGTAAAACACAATCTAAGTGGACTGCTCGCTAAAAAACAGGAAATTTATTTGCAGCAATGCTTAAAGAAACGCCTACATTTGTCAGCCAATCAGATAACAGTGACGCCACTGCCCTCCTTGTCCTGTGTTCTGAAACCAGGTTGGAAGAGGTTCTAATGGTTTCGCTTTAACCACTCGGACTCGGAAAAGCGACCACACAGGTTGGAACGAGGCTGTTTCGGGGTAGAACTGGTAAAAATAGAAAAGAGGCTTTAATGTATTGTTCCAGGAACTACAAGGGCCAAGAAATTAAAGCGATGCAATTTCTGGAGAAAATATTACCCAGAATGCCTCCCTACCATCGGAGCTGTGCGCTGAGGCTCAGCGTGTCGGGTCGTTGAGCACAAACCGTTGTCCGATTCCCTCTGGTGCGATGCAACTGCAGTGGGGCGGCCAACTGCAGAGGTGGGGGTGGGGTGTGTGGAAGTGTGTGTGTGCAAAGTCCCTTTCAAAGAAAACGCACACACATTGAACTCCCTCCCTCATCAGCTGTGTCCGGGAAGCCCTCCCCACTCCTCCCTCCTCCCTTTGCTTCTCACCTCCTCCCTTCAATGAAGGTGGGAGGCGCTAGCGCATCATCTCGGGCCGTCTGCCATTTTATTGTTTTGGAAAAAGGAGGGGGAGGAGGAGGACGAGTTTTTTTTTTTTCCTCCTCTTTCTCCTGCGCACGTGCTCAGATGCGGACCCTGATGACGGACCCCCGCCCCCCCTTCTCTTCCTCTTTCTTCTCCTCCTCTTCATCCTCCTTGGGCCGTTCCCGCTAAGGAGTGTCGCCGGTAAAAGCCAGTTTGAGTTGAAGGCGATGCTGCATGCGGATGCGAGGATGTTGTTGCCGGGAGACCACAATGCTGTCGTGTGTGTGTCGTGCGTGTGTACGTAGGGATTTCTTGCACGACATGTGTGTGCTTAGTGACTCCATACAAGCGTGTGCGTGTGCGCATGTGTGTACGACCTTGTCCATATCTGCTGCTGCGGTGTGTATGTTTCCAAATGTGTGTGTGAAAAGTGACTTCTGACAACATGCTGTGTGTTCCTGGTATGTGTTTCCTAAACTGCGTTAGTGAAGAACAGTCTAAAACAAACGTTTGCATCAATTTCATTGCTTTTGTTATATAACAGTTTGGTTTTTGCTTTATTCTTAGATTTTTGTCACATGTTAGGGAAGAGCATTCTTAAAAAAATATTTGATCACTTTCTGATCTACTTTTATACTTACATTTTTGTGTTATTATTAGTAGTAGATTATACATTTACATCTGAGAACCAACCCAGAATTAAACCTGCCAGTGAGAAGTTTGCAGAATTCAGAAAGATACAAGAATTATGTTATAAGAACATAAGAAAGATGCCTCTAAAGCTGAGTAAAGTTGAATCTGTTGTTTTTGTTTGTTTTTTCAGCGTTATTTTTGCTGTCTGTTTCCAGCCTGTTATAGCAGAAGACCCGTTGAGTCTATTTTAATAGCGCCGTCTGTTGATTCGTTTCAAATAATGTCATATGATGTCTCCATGCTTTAGGATGATTTGATTGATTGATTGCAATGATGACGTTTTTTCTCCTTGCCCTCAGCTGGGCGACTGGGTGAGCGAGAAGATGCTGATGGCGAGGGATGGGATCCGCGACGACACGCAGAAGCTTCACAAGAAATGGCTCAAGCACCAGGCCTTCATGGCAGAGCTGGCACAGAACAAAGAGTGGCTGGACAAGATCGAGAGGGTGAGTCAGTCTATCACGACAAGCTATTCAGATTTTTTTCATTCATGACAAACAGTATATCATGGACTGTCCAGTCTATTTTGATATATTAGTGGGAAGTGTGTGGTTCATCTTTATTGTCATCGTCTCCTTTCTCACGTATTTTTGTTCAGAAAGCAGTTTATTCGTGTGATTCATCTTCTTCATTGATATTTTCACTCTTTTTTTTTTTTGTGTCGAAAATCAATACCGACAATCTTTCCTCCTTCGTTGTAGCAATTAGCATTTCATCCACTGGCAGTTTTTTTGGGGCTAATTGTGAGTCATCATCGTCTTTGTCATTGATACCGTTCGCACTTATTTCAGTTCAAAATCAATTCCAACAATCTATCCTGAGTTTCTGCATACCATGCGCTGTCAAAGTTAGTTTGGCATATTACTGCAAACTGTGTTCTTCCATTTTCATTGTCTTTGTCACAGTTTTCCATCCGCTATTTTGGCTTAAAATCTACCCTGGCAATCTATAATGATAATTTTATTTAGTTTTTTGTTCCTAGGAGCATATCATGCATAGTCATGGCTACTTCAGCATAACACTACAAAAAAACCTTAGATTTACGTTATTGCTTTGGCTGATGTCGTTTTCTACACTTGTTATAGTTCAAAATCAAAGCTAGCAATCTGTCGGGATTTTCTTTTTCCACGTAGCATCATCAGTCATCGGTCATCAGTCTTTCATCGTCTTTTGTTGTCTTTGTTGGTGCATTGTTTAATTCAAGATCAGTGGATCCTGAATTTCCTTATTCATAGCAGCAAGTAGTACATATCGCACGCTACCTGATTTGGAGAGAAACACTACAAACTGTAGCCTTCTCTCAGCTTTTTTTCTTTTCACTGTGTTTGGCACTGCCTTCCACACTCCGCATGCTATCCTCTCGCCTAACTATAAGCAGCATATTTGCACAGTCAGGGCTATTTTGGGTTAATTTACGAATGGCCTTTTTTCACCGCTTGAGCTAATTTGGCAAAATACGACATGCATCAGTAATCCAAATTAAAAGAGAGATTTTGATCATTTCATGCTAACCGATGCTAAAGCTACATCAGTTGGATTGCTTTCTTTAGTGATTAATTTTTTTCTCCCACATGAGTGTAACTCAAAGCTCTCTACATAGCTCAAGCCTAATGCTGTGGGAATCCAACAGGCGACAACTCAGTCGCGAGGCGTTCGCTTTGCTAAAAACCAAAACGAGGTCACGCTGCGCTCACTTGTGCGCCGCATCACGCTTCCTCTGCAGTGTGTGAGTGGGCAGAGCTGAAACTCAACTCCTCCGCTGGGAGTGCAGAGAGTGAGAATGGCCAACACACCAACCATGACTTAACATCAAAAGTCGTTATCATATTTACAGCCAAATAATTGGAAATATGCTGTCTTTCCCTTCAGCGTCAACCATTGTTATTATCCATCAAGAGCTCTTCAATCAGCGAGGAGAACGGCGTCCTGATTAAAGGACCGCCGTTTTGACGTGGATCGTAAGGGTTTTCACTGTCCTGGTTACGTCTCCTCTGAGAGCTTGGGGATTATTTTCGTGCTGAATGAAGACGCACACAATGACGCTTTGAAGGCAGCACATGCATGGTTAACAAGTGGTGCCTCGATAGGCCTGAGAGGCCCTGAGAGTCCACTGCCCAGTTCGAACGTTGAGATACGCAGAATAGCCTTGTTGAATATACTTTGACATTTTATGTTAATTAGCAGTGGGTGCTTTTATCTCAGGCCTGATGAGATTGTTCTCCAAATGGACTGCAGACAAATGTAATAAAAATGTTCGTATAGCAGTAGTTGTTCACTGTGGATTGTAGTATTAGTGGAAGCGGTGATAGTTGTGCAGTATTGTATTATGTTAGTGGTGTTTGCTTAAGCATTTACGTGACAAAATGCAGGTTTATATTTGCTGCATTTATTAAACAAAAAACACTTGTCAAATAAAACTAGTAGTACAGTGAACAGTAATGGCAAGTGATTGTGTTTACTAGTTTTATTCATTACTTAGTTGGAATGTGTTGAATTTCATTAACTGTTCATCATTTGCACCCCACCTTTGCACCACAAACACACACACACACACACACACACACAAACAGCTTTGCACAAGTGTTGCTTGCACATGGTGAGCCAGGATGTGCAATGAATGACTGTTAGGTTTGTCACACTTGGGGGTAAATATTGACACGCTAGCTACTAGCAACATTTGGAGGCTAGCAGATGTCTGTCGCAATGACAGATTGTACGTGTTAGCTTCTGTCAGACTGTGGTCCGTCTGGGCTCCCTACATCTCCTCTTTCATGCAAGAAATAAACTCAGATATGTTGTGGTGTTTCCCATTGAACAATTGTATATTTGTGATCATGAGGAGGCACAGTGTTTAGAAAGTGGCCGCTCCTCCCATATGAGACAGAAAATCATGTATGCTGCGTTCCGTGCTTCTCTTAGTTGAACATATCCTCTTTCATGGAATGAATAAACTAGAAAGACAGCTCCTGGTTCCTGGAAAACAATTCTATTTTTATGTCAATCATGACAGTGGCTATTATGTTAGCTAGATCATATATGCTGCTTTCTGAGCTGTATGTTGCTCAAGAAATTCTACTAGTGTTTTCCAGTAAACAATTGTATGTTTGCAATCACATGGTGGCTCAGTTGTCAGAGGACCTTGTATACTGCATTCCGTGCCTCGGTTCACTTCAACATTTCCTCTTTCTCGCAAGGAATGACCTAAAAAGGCAGCTGTTGGTGTTTTTCAGTTAACAATTGTATGTTTGTCATCAAGACGTAGTTCCATGTTTAGTGCAAGGTTAACCTGCCATGTGAGTCAAAAGGCCTTGTACACTGCATTCCGTGTTTGCGCTGTAAACATCTCGTTTTTCTTGCAATTAATCCACCAGGATTCAGTTGGTGACACACATTACAAGGAGTATAAATAATATTTCCTGAGTGTGTATGTGTATGCCTGTGAGCAAACGTGGGGGGAGTGTTGCTTCGGCCCACGCGGTCCTCCCACACTCACAACCAACTCACTAACAACAATTTACCATCACCACAGTGGTCTCAATGCTGCATTGGTACTGCTTTTCAGGACAATTACTGGCCATAGGATTAGGAACAGGAGGTTTTTTAAGATAATTCTGCTGAACATTTTCATTGGTTAATTTTCATTTCATTTTTATTTATTATTATTATTATTAATACTAATAATACTACTACTAATAATACTACTAGTACTAATAATAATAATAATAATTATTATTATTATTATATTATTATTATTATTATTATTATCTTTTATTAACAGACGGCTACTAACAATTTTGTTCTTATTTTATATACTTGACACATTTTGTCGGCTTGTGAAAGGTGAACCCCACTCTTCTCTGTTTTGTGTAAAATTTAGATCTTCATTTTATGGGGTCTTTAAAAATATATGGCTAAAATGTTTGTTTTTCAAGTAGGACTTTTTCAGGAAGAAGCAGATGTAAATGAAAAATCATACTTTTAAATTTTTGTAAAATTAGGAATTTGAATTAAAAAAGAATATTACATTTTTCTTAAAAAATAGGATTTTTTTTTCTTTTAAGACGTCACCCTTTTGCTGCTGGTGACAACGGGACAAATTGTGAATAAGATTTGGCTGGGGGATGGGAGGGAGCAGGTGCGTGTGTGTGCGTGTGCGCGCGGGTGGCTGTGTGTAATAAAATGGTACATTATCTGCACTCCCCTTCCCCCAATTACCATTCGCTCTCCTTTTCATCTGCAGCCCCCATCAGACAGACTTACTCACGCACATGGTGACATATGTCTGTGTTGTCTTTGTCTTTGATTTAAAAAAAAAAAATCGGATCCAACATGACATGCATGCAATGTTGTCGACATGTAACATTGGGGTATCGCAGGAGGGCCAGCACTTGATCCAGGAGAAGCCTGAGCTGAGCCCGCTGGTGCGTCAGAAATTGGAGGAAATTCGCGAGTGCTGGCTGGACCTGGAGAGCACCACACAGGCCAAGGCCCAGCAGCTCTTCCAGGCCAGCAAGGCTGACCTGCTGGCTCAGAGCTACCGCAGCCTGGACCAGAGGCTGGGGCAGATGGAGGGCCAGCTGGCCTACGTGGACCGCGGCCACGACCTCGCCACCGTCAACAGGCAGCTGAAGAAACTGCAGGTTGATACCATTATTTGTCCTTTACCCGCCTACCGACCCCACCGACCTATCCAATTACTCTACCCTGCCCACGCCCTGTTCATGCACCTACTTGCTTACCTGTATGGTCTCCTCCATTCCTGTACCTTCAGACCATGGAGTGCCAGATGGAGGAGTGGTACCATGAGGTTGGTGAGCTGCAGGCTCAGGCGTCCAGCGTGCCGCAACAGACCCGAGCCAAGGAGACGGTGGCCGAGCAGCAGGCAGCGGTCGAGGCCCGCATGGTGCGCCTTATCGAACCCCTCAAGGAGCGCAGACGCCTGCTGTTGGCCTCCAAGGAGGTGCACCAGGTGGGACGTGACCTGGAGGATGAGATGGTGAGTATCGTCTGCGATATGCGACACTAAAGAAACGAGAGCGTGCCAGTTATGTAACGTCTTGTCACCATTCTGCTATATTGTTCACGTTTTTCATGCTGCGCTTCTTTTTTCAAGATTTTTTTTTTCAGATTTCTACCTCTGTGAATCATTTTCAGATTTTTTTTTTTTTGTCACAAACTGCAAACACACTTTGTCACACTCTCCGTAATACTTTTTCAGGCTTTTATGTAAATAGTAAATAGGGTGAGGTGCAATGCTGCCGGTCTTTTTCACTGAGTGTTTTGTTAAGACTTGTGTGACACAATGATGTCCTACACTGTCAGTCTCCCACACTGCTATCATGCATTGTCATGCTCTCAATCTGTATAACAGCACACTGCAGAAAAGCCAGGAAAACTAGCACAGTCTGTAGTGGAAAGATGTGCTATACATTGTCATAATCCAATCATTGACTCTTCATGTGTGTTTATATATGGACGTGAATGTCTGACTTGTCATTGCGTGTTGCAGTTGTGGGTGCAGGAGCGCCTCCCACTGGCCATGAGTCAGGAACATGGTTCCTCCCTGCAATCCGTGCAGCAGCTCATGAAGAAGAACCAGGTGGGACCATCAGAATCTCCATTTAGAAGAACTCAAACCTCTAATGCATGGGTGGGCAAACTATGGCTCACCCAGGATTTTATCTAGACTCCTATGATATTTTTTACATTAATTCGGCCGTTTTTTTTTTTTTTTCTTAACATTGGTTTAACACCCAAAATGTATGTGCATTATTTATTAAAGTGATTTTAATCTTGATTTCAAAATAGGTTAAAAAAAATGATTGGAAAAAACATTAGTTTAGTAAATGTAATTAAATTATTACAAACACCCATCCAATCCAATTAAAAATTAAAATACTTTTTTTTTTTTTTTTACTGTTAATGTAACACTATTTTAGCATAGTACACATACACATTTTAACTTTTTTTCAACCTCATCTAAAAACGACCTGGTCCATCTGTCCATTTTTAAAAAAATAAATGTCGCCCTGAGAACATAGATTTTCCAACTCTATTTCCCTTTTTTCTTGCAGACTCTCCAAAGGGAGCTACAGGGCCACCTGAGCCGTGTGGAGGAGGTCTTGGAGCGTGCAGCCGTCTTTGCTTCGGTCCGCAGTCCAGAGGCCAACGCTGTGCGGGCGGGTCACGAGCAGCTGTCCCAGCTTTGGGCGCTGCTCTGGGCCGAGACGGAACGCCGGCAGCTCGTGCTGGACGCCATGTACCAGGCACAGCAGTACTACTTCGACACGGCCGAGGTGGAGGCGTGGCTCAGTGAGCAAGAGCTGCACATGATGAATGAGGAGAAAGGAAAGGTAAGGAACAAAAGTCAAATATTTCTATCCACAGCACAAGGAAATCACCCAAAGGCTCAACCGTCATATTATTGAGGTTTGAACATTTATTTCAAGCCTTCCTCGTCACTATTGTCTTCTTCCATTCAGGACGAGCCGAGCACCTTGCAGCTGCTGAAGAAGCACCTGGTCCTGGAGCAGACCATCGAGGACTACGCTGAGACCATCGGCCTGCTGTCTCAGCAGTGTCGGCAGCTGCTGGAGATGGGACACCCTGACTGGTTAGTAATCAAACACATATTACAAACTCTAGATCTTTTAGACAAACTCAAAGGCTTATCAGAGAAGAAACATTTGGAACCAATTGAAGAATCTTTCGAGACTTTTGGGACCAACTGGGGAGCTGTAAACACCAACTGAACAATCTTTAGAAACTAACCAACCTGTGATTCGTCAAAGACTTTATAGACCAAGTAATGTGTCATTAGAGACTTTTTAGACCAGTTGAAAAGGCATTAAATACTGTTTGGTCTAACTAGAGAATCCAGAAGAAATTTCTGCTTTAACTGAAGAGTCTTCAGAGACATTTTGAAACAACTTAAGAGGCCCTGGGAGACTTTTTTTTTCTCAATGACATGTGGACGTAAACAACATATTCTGTTTCTGGCACAGTGAGCAGATCAGCAAGCGTCAGTCGCAGATGGACCGCTTGTATGTGTCGCTGAAGGACTTAGTAGAGGAGCGCAAGAGCCGCCTGGAGCAGCAGTACTGGCTCTACCAGCTCAACCGCGAGGTGGATGAGCTGGAGCAATGGATCGCCCAGAGGGAGGTGGTGGCCAGCTCGCCTGAGTTGGGACAGGACTTTGAGCATGTCAGTGTAAGTTGGGAAACTGAGGATTTTGCATCAGCTGCATCATAATTATTTATTTGCAAGTGCCTTTCAAACAGAAATCACTGAAAAGTGACAGTGCTCATTCACACTGCCAATTTAAAGCTCAAAACTCACCTTGCCATGCCACTCTGTATTAAACGCAACACATGTATCTCATTATCCTAATGGGGCAAGCTGCAACAACTCTGCAAACGCACTTGAGAAATGGTATTGTCCTGCTTAGGTGAGCTCTGTCTGAAAGAGACAGCTTTACCATTACCGTTAAAAGATCATTCCATGTATAATAACAGAATGTCAAAATATCTTTTTTAGTTGCTCCAGGAGAAGTTTACGGATTTTGCATCAGAGACGGGCAGCACGGGTCAGGAACGGGTGACGGCTGTCAATCAGATGGTCGACGAGCTTATCGATTACGGCCACGCCGAGGCTGCCGTCATCGCCGAGTGGAAGGATGCCGTCAACGAGTCATGGGCTGAACTGCTGGAGTTGATGGAGACACGAGCGCAGATGCTGGCCGCCTCGCACCAGCTGCACAAGTTCTTCGCCGACTGCCGAGAGGTGAGCTTGGAGCGCCGAACATAGAAAAGTCACACTGATGATGTTATTTAGTTTGATTTAGTCTCCAGCACACCTGCGACCCTCGTGGGTCAGATAATGGCTGGATAGATGGATGTTGAGCAAGGGTCTTTAAAATGCTAAAACGTATCAAAGTCTTATTGTGTCACTTAAAATGTTTTCTTATCATTATATTTGACTGACTTGATCTCACCCACTCCTGTAATAGTTAATGTAGGAGAGGTCTTTGGTTGTGCTAAAATTATTTGACTTCATTTAACCAACATATATTTTGTATACAGTTAATAAAGGTTTATGTTGGTGTCAATTTGCAGTATTTTCCATGGGAAGAGCTGGACAGAAAAGCGAACTTGTGCTTACGTGATTTCCAGGTTCTGTCTCAGATTGAGGACAAGCACCGCAGATTACCGGAGGTGCGCGTCCGTCAGAGCAGCACGGCCAACACCACCACGCTGCAGAGGCTGCTGCACGGCTTCGAGCAGGACATCCAGCTGCTGGTTACGCAGGTGCAGCATCTAAAACGCGTTGCCGCTCCTTAAAGGTAAAGACTGTGCCGTCCCTGATGAAGGCTTCTAAAGGCGTTTTATTCCGCCAGGTGCATCAGCTGCAGGAGAGCGCGGCCCAGCTAAGGACCGTGTATGCCGGCGAGAAGGCGGAAGCCATCGCCTGCCGCGAGCACCAAGTCATGTTGTGCTGGAAGGAGCTGGTCACCTCCTGCGAGGAGTGCCGGTTGCAGATCACCACTGAGACAGACAAGCTCAGGTTCTTGGGCCTGGCCCGCGATCAGATCATGTGGATGGACTCCATCCTCTGCCAGATCGACACGGGGGAGAAGCCAAAGTATGAATGCGGCATCCTTTGATTACCTTTTAGTCTTTCTTAACGCTATTGCGTTTGTATTGATTATGAAACAAAGCCTTCTTATTGATTGTGAACCAGTAGTGGTTCAGATTAGGGTTTCAAGCCTGGGGTTAGTTAGTCATACAAGTGTTAGGACTTCAAATTAGGGTTTCAAGGTAGGTTTGGGGTTTCAAACTAAACAGTGTCAAATTAATGTTTCAAGTTTGCAATTGGAGCCAGGCACAAACAGGCGTTAGGGTTTCAAAGTAAGGTTTCTAGACAGAGTTCTGGTTTTAAGTCTGGTTTAGGGTTTCAACCCTGGGTTATGTTTTCAAATTAGAATTACAGTTTCAAGTTCGGGGTACTGAGTAGGGTATCAAATAAGTCTTTGGGTTTCATTGCAGGGTGCGTTGTTTTAAATTACGGTTAGGGTGTCAAACCAGAGTTAGGGTTTCAGAGTAGGCTTTCAAACCAGGCTTAGTGTTGATAAGGTATGGTTTCAAGCCTGGGTTAGGTTTCAAACCTATGTCGGGACCACAGATTCGGCTTTCAAGACATGTTTAGGGTTTCAAACAAAAGTAAGACTTTTGAAGTTGGGTTTTAAATCTAGATTAGGGTTTCAAACAAGAGTAATCGTTTGAAGTTAAGGTTTCAGGGATTTTAAAGTAGGTGTCAAACAAGGGTCAGGGCATCAAACTTGGTTTTCATTCCAGGGTTTGGGTTTGAGATCAGGGTTAGGGTCCAGACTAACTTTATTTACTCGGAGCACAGTGGCCCCTGACCTGAAATTTTTGGAGGTCACACTCACCATTTAAGAGCAGTCTGGAACTTGGGTGGTGGTATGCCATGCTGTACCGATGTGTGTGTCTAATGTGTGACCGTGTGGTCTTCAGGGACGTGTCGTCTGTGGAGGTTCTGATGAACTATCACCAGAGTCTGAGGAACGAGGTGGACGCTCGCAGTCAGAGTGTGATGGATTGTATCGACATGGGAAAGATGCTACTGGCGGCGAGGAACCCTGCAGCTCACCAGGTCTCAGCTCAATACTCATGCTTCTAAAGGATCTGCAATAGTGTGTCCCAAATTTTATTGCGCCCAGGCACCTATTTTATACAATAATAATATCAGAGCACACCACTAAACAAAAATGGCACAAAATGTTTACAAATAATACCTTGACGTGCATTTTTCAGTTACAAACATTTCAAATTTGACTCCCAAGTGAACTTCACATACGCCGCTGCTTGAGTGAAGTGAGCTTGAGTGCCGCAGTCACTGATACATTTATGGGACAGGACAAGCAGTCAAATACACACATGCAAAATGAAAACACGGAGCTTGGAGTTCAGTCAACTGTGTTTTGACCTTCACCCGAATATTGACTACATATAAATGTAATCATTTATGGCAACAAATTAAACTCATAGTTAAGTTACCAATGTTACCAGTATGACATGATATCATGACAGTGTGACATGACAACATCTCATAACATCAGCATGGCATAAAATGACATAACATGACAACATAGCGTGCCATAGTACCTTCAGCTTGGAGAGTATAACCTGCTTCCATCGTGATGATGCCGGTGGTGGTGATGATGATGATGATGATGACAACATGGACAATTTTTGAGTGCAGATCAAGGAGAAGCTGGACCAGGTGGTCGCTAAGCAACACGAGCTGTCTGTGAAGTGGGACAAGCACTGGGAGGCTCTGCAGCAATGTAAGCACACATACACACACGCACACACCCCCACGCACGCACACCTACAGTGGGTGTGCAGTTCGATGTTGGTCCCCAACATGTAGCTTATACAAACACGCACACACACACACACACACTGAAGTGCGCGTACAGTGCATTATGGAAAGCCATTTGAACATTTATTCAATATACCTTGCATCAAGTTAAAGGACCATGTACTAGTGTGAGCTTTCTCCACACTAATAACACAATTAATAGCCCTAGTACAATAACTGTGTCTTACAAATAGCATGTTAGTAAGCAAAAAGAGCATATCCGTACATGGAACTTGAACTAGATGACAAGGATATTGAATAAATGATAAAATGGCATTCCTAAATGGCAATATGACACCCACGTGTTTGTTGCTCACACTTTTCATT
Source organism: Idiotropiscis lumnitzeri (assembly GCF_059441095.1). Lineage (NCBI taxonomy): Eukaryota > Metazoa > Chordata > Actinopteri > Syngnathiformes > Syngnathidae > Idiotropiscis > Idiotropiscis lumnitzeri. Next base: position 9,685,665 of record NC_142397.1, on the reverse strand, counting down.
TAACACTGTATAAAGAGAATAATGGTCTCAAATGTTGTCTGTGCAGTGCTGGAGGTTCACCAATTTGCTCAGGAGGCAGTAGTGGCGGAGGCGTGGCTGGCGGCGCAGGAGCCTCTTGTCAGCAGCAAGGAGCTGGGAGCCAGCGTGGATGAGGTGGAGCAGCTCATACGCAGACACGAAGCCTTCCGCAAAGCCGCCGCCACCTGGGAGGAGCGATTCAGCTCACTCAGACGTCTCACCACGGTACTACTCGACTTGTGTGGATTGATACAGAATGTTTCTAAAAAGGCACAGTTATGCATCTCTGTCCCATGAAGTCCATCAGTTTCTGACGCCTATTTCCAGCGCTGCCTTTACCTACCCATAGACCCCCGGGGCTAACCATCAAATATTGGCCACCTTTCCCCAATAACCGAGCTGCTGAACTCATTTTTTCAACATTGACAGCACACATACAGTACTTATGCTTTTCCTTTCATTTTAATAAATAGAATAGCCAACAAATCAAAAGACACACACAATAATTTCTTCAACCAGTGCATCTTTTCAATCACTTCTCTGACTAAAATATATTTTAATACTATTGCACTGATTCAACAAACAACTACACTTAACCTACACGCTACCTATAGGGCGGACGGCTACTTCAAGCCCTGTTGTGTTCCTAGTAGATGTTGAGGTGTTTGTATTGATTGCACAGGTGGAGAAGCTCAAAGCCGAGCAAAGCAAACAACCAGCAACGCCTCTGCTAGGCCGTAAAGTCTTCCTGGACCCACATGATGCATCCCCGGCTCCCTCTTCCAGCCTGCCCCGCCTGCCACTCTCTCCCGTCATGAGACAGACCATCTATGAGCAGAACGAGGCCAGCACGCCGCCCTCCCCCTCGCCCGCCACACCAACGCCATCCCCCTCGGGGGTCCGACATCCCGTCCATCCCGCCCATCCAGCCCATACGTCCATCTTGTCCGTGGCCACGGCCGCAATGTTAGTCTCGGCCAATCAGGCGCGAGAAAGCAGCGGGAAGGCGGGTCACCTTCAAGCCAAGGTGAAAATAGTTTGGGATTTTTCATGAATTTGACTTTTTTCTTTCCTTTAGATTTTTTGTTTTTCAGACTTTTCTTTTTACAGTGGATTTGCTTGAGTTTTATGCTTTTGAAAATACTTATGGTTAGATAAGAGATATGAATTGAGATAAGAAAAGAAAAAAATTGTGATTTCAGACTGTCCCTGAATTCATTACCTTTGTAAAGTAGTTATGGTGATTTTTAATGTTAAATGCAGTCTTATTAAATGGATGGATGGATGAAGATATGAACCGACGGATAGATAAATGGATGGATTTGAAGATAGTTGTACAAGCAGCAATTGTTTTTAGACGTTTTTTTTTTTTTCAAATACCCTGTTCTAGATAGACTGATGGATAGATGTTTTACATTTGTAGAGTCAATGACATCTCAGTGAGTTATTACTTAAAAAATATAACAATTTTGCTCTTTTAGTTAAGAAAAAATGTTTTTTTAATGATTTTTTTGGTTTTGAATATGATGACCTTTCTTCAGCTCGAAGTGGATGCCAAACCATCGCCGTACCTACGCCAACCCAAAATTAAACACCTGGACGACGCCGTGACGCCGCTCCTTGTTGCCAGCCGGTTGGAGAAGGTCCGGGAGAAAGGCAGGGAGATGATGACGGAGCGAGCCGAGGTAGCCGTGATGGCTGAGGTGGTCCTCCAGGAGCCTAACCGGGACCGGCTCCATGGAGGGCCCAAGCCGTCCAGGACTAACCCAGAGCCGCAGGTTCAGACTCAAACTGCCCGGCTGGAACGTCAGCTGTCTGGCGAACAACTGATCCAGGCCCGCAAGAACGAGCTTCCTCAGGAGGTGTGGCGGGAACACGCAGAGCGGCGGGAGCGGCGGACCCTGGAGAGGCAGACGTCCAGCGAGCAGGAAGGACACGGGAGCCATGAGGGCCGAAAGAGGGAGCGAGACCGGCACCGGCTGGAGAGGCAGGAATCCAGCGAGCATGACACTGGGAAGGAACATTCTGACAGACGCTCAGGAGGAGGGTGAGATGTTTGTTTTTAAGACAATGATACTTCTCTTAAGTCACATCGCCACTACAATTTTTTTTTTTGCCTGATGTTTTTTTTTTTTTTTTACGCTTTCGTAATGTTTGTGTACTGGCTCATGAATGTATTTACACCAAAACAGCAGCAGCCATCTTTCTTTGTGTGCTTTTCTGCCTGCAGCGAGAGGAGAACCACAATGGCCGAAATAGTGGAGCAGCTTCAGGAGAGAGAAGCAGCACAGGTTGGAAATTTACTCACTTCCTTTAAATGGAGTGTTTTATAAAAAGTCACAAGCATGTGTTTGGAATCACTTCATGGCTGTGATACGACGCACAATATAGTGACAACACTGAAGACCAAAAAATGTTCGGTTTTTTATGTCCATCCACTATACCAGTAATGTTATTACAATGCATTTTGTAAAATATTTATTACAGAAGGTCGACCAGATGGTGCTTTTTTTTCTTTTAAACCCTAAAAATGCTTCATAAAAGGCTGCTAAACCCTCAATATGCTTTTTACCAGGAAAAGGGGGTTGTCACCCCAAAACCTTCCCAAAAACAAAAGCAAAAGGATAAAATTAATGTTTTTAAATACATATGTGCCGAACAACAAGTATGCGTTGTTCCATTGTTTATAAAAATCCCTACATTGTTAGCATTGATATCATTTACTTTAAATTCCGGCCTAGTCACTGTCTTTCAGGGGTTACCAAAGCGAGCAACTCACATGATATGTTTAACACACTTTTTACGTCGGAAATCCTTCCTGATGAAACCCACCCACGTGTCATGACAGTGGCTGGGAAACAGCGAATACCATAATTGCCTAAATAGCTTTTACTTACTGTGCTAATGTGGTTGCTAAAAATTATGTTCATTCTTCATGCCTGGGTAGGTTCTCCTGGTCATAGTTACATGCAAAATTTGAATAGAGGCAACTCAACTCTTCTTGCTCGTTCAGAAATTGAGTTTTTATGCCACTATGCTAACAATATAGTGATTAGCGGAGTAGGGAATTAGTGAATGATTCTGAACACCGCTATGTGTATTAATTCATCCTCCTGACTGCCCTTGCTCCAGGCCCGAGGCGAGGTTCCCCGACTGCCAAACGGCCTACCAGAGAAGTCTTCCCGTCCTGACCGGCCTCGAGCCCGCGACAGACCCAAACCACGGCGCCGGCCGCGACCCAAAGAGCAAGGAGAGACCACGCGACGATCCCGCTCGGCTCCAGCCCAGTGTGGCCCCGCGGTCCCCCAGCCACCCACACACAGTGCACACCATGAGGGCTTCCTCTTCCGTAAGCTGGACATCGAGAGCCTGAAGAAGAGCACCAACAGGTGGGTCTTCTGGGTCCTGATGCCATGCAGGACATGTCTGACAGCACTTGGCCCATTTAATCACTGGTGCTTTTACACAACAAACGTATCCATCAAATTAGGAATTTCCCCAAATTTCCCCACAAGGTGGTCGAGTCTTTAAAGACTCTGTTCAGTTGGTCGAAAAAAATCTTTTCACATTCTTCAGCTCGTCCACAAAGATACTAAAAGAAAAATACTAGTGAGTTGAGTCTAAAATCAAAAGACTCTAATTTTGGTTTAAAATGCCCCTTCAGACTCTCTAACTGAGGGGTGGGCAAACCTTTTGATTGGCGGGCCACAATGGGTTGTAAAATTTGACAGAGGGGCCAGACCAAGAGCAGATGGATGGAGTGTTTTGATAACCTCTCCTCATCAGAGAAAAAAAATTCACTTAATTTTAAATGAAAGTGAACAAAAGCATTACAACAATATATATGTCTTTGAAAAAAACACCGTATTTAGAAAATAAAACATAAACAGGGTTTATTCTTTTAATTTTTTTCAAGTTCGGCGGGCCAGATTAAAACGTTCAACGGGCCACATGTGGCCCCCGGGCCGTAGTTTGCCCACGCCTGCTCTAACTGGTCTGTAAAGACTCTTCTGTTGGTCTAAAAGGGTTCTAAACAATTATCACTTAGTCCAAAAAAACTTCCAAGACTGATCTGTTGGTACCAAAAAAGCTCTCGAGACTCATCAGTTGGTCCAAAAAGGCTCCAAAGACTATTCAGCCGGTCCGGAAAGTTCATGAAGCCTTTTGGTTGGCCAAAAAGCCACCAAAGATGTTTCGGTTGATTCAAAAATTCACTTGAGACTCATAAATTGATCCGAAAAAGCCACAAAGATTTAAGTTGCTCCAAAATGTCTCTGAAGACTCTTCCATTGGTCCAAACTCTGTCTGTAGACTTTTCATTTGTCCAGAAAGTCTTTATAACACGCTTCCAAAAAGTATCTAAAAGCCTGTTCAGTTACCCTAAAAAAATCTCTACTTTTTTTTCAGTTCAGGAAGTCTCTCAAGACTCTTCTCTTGGTCTAAAAAGTCTCTTCGGACTTTTGGTGATCAACTTTCATTTAACCAAACTTTCATACTGTTTGTTTCAATCATTGCTGCTGCTGGCTGCTGCCATCCTCATCACCTCTAAGGTAAGTCCAGTTTAAGCTTCCCCTGCTATACCCCAAACTGTATGTAGCCCCCTCCACCCTGCACGTGCCCCCTCTTCCCCCGTTGGCGTCCGTCTTGTGTTGTTCTGCAGTGTGTTTTCTCCTCCTTTGTTGGTGTTGGTCCTTCTCGCCCACCTACCTGTAAGATCAGGTGAGTGAGGTGTTAGCTTAGCAGCAGGTACTTTGCAAGCGCCACTAACTCTTCACGTCTCCACCCGCTTCCCTCCCTTTTCCCTTAACCCCGCCCCCTCCACCTTCCCACCTCAGCAGGTCTTGGGTGAACCTGTACTGCGTACTGAACAAAGGCGAGCTGGGCTTCTACAAGGACGCCAAGAACACCACCTCGGCGTACAACAACGAGCCAATGCTCAACCTCGCACACTGCCATTGTGATGTCACCAACGGATACAAGAAGAAGAAAAATGTCTTCACGCTCAAGTACAAGCTTGTTCTCGCACCCATGCTGTATATTGTTACTTTTAAGTCTTCAGTTGATCAAAATAGTCTTTAAACATTTAGTTGGTCTAAAAACTCCTTAAAGACAATTTTAAGTTTATCAAAAAAAGTCCTTAAGACTCCAAATTCTCTGAAGAAACTCTGGCTTGTCCAATAAGTCACTAAGACTCAATTGACTTAAAAAAAAAAGTCTCGAAAGACTCCTAACTTGGTCTGCAAAATGTCAAGTGACTCTTGATCTATAAAGTCTTTCCATTGGCCGAAATTTTACATAAAGACTATCCAAATGTTTTCCAATCTGTATACGGGGTTTATCATTGGCTTCAAACCTAAATAACACTGATTTGTCCACTGTGCTCACAGGACAAAGGACGGCAGCGAGTTCTTATTCCACGCAAAAGACGAGGTGAGTCATTCTTGTGGTCTTTAACACGTCTACGGAACTTGGCGGAAATTGTCTGTCTGACTTGTTTATGTGATGGTGACAGGAGGACCTGAAGACGTGGGTGAACAGCATCGGCAGCAGCATCTCGGAACACGAGGAGATGACCAAGTGGGGCCAACCTCAAGCAACTACCTCATCCACTGACGAGGGCACGCGGCGCGACGGTAGCAAGGCTGGCTCGGAGCGCGGTGGCGAGCGATCGGACCGAGCCGAGAAGGCAGAAAAGGTGGAAAAAGAGAAAGAAAAAGACAGGGAACGGGACAAAGACAGGGCGGAACGCTCCGATCGCGGTGGAAAGGCGGAAGCCAAACGCTCAGAGAAGTCCAGTAAGAAAAAGTGATGTCTTCTCACCGCCTCCCACGTGGAAGCGCTTGGATGCAATGTGACACAGGAGGGAAGAACTTTTTGAACTGACTTCTTCTTCTCCCACTGTGTCTATGCGGTAACGCCCCCCCACCTCCCCACCCTCAACTGGCTGTGCTGGAAAGTGGAGTGGGAAGATGATTGCCGCTTGTGAGATAGAGTATCCAGTAGCTCGCGCTGTTCCTTTTCTGATTCCTTGTATGAACTGTGTGTGCGTGTGTCATATTTGTGTGTATGTCTATGTGTGTGTGCGTGTGCGTGTAGAGTTCAGAGTAATAGCAGTGTAATTAAAAAAGTGAGTACAGCTCAAAATTCTTAGACTTTTTTTTTCAGTAGCTGGAAATTTATTTATTTATTATATGCTTCGAATACAAATAAACATTAAAGAAAACAAATTTTCAAAAGTGTTACTCCTTTGAAGGACATAAAGGGATAAAAGAAAAGATAAACTGTAAAATGAATGAATGAAAAATGTTTGAATGTTTTTGCTTTCCTGTAAAGCAGGGGTGTCAAAATCATTTTTGTGGACGGGCCACATCGTAGTTACGGTTTCCCTCAGAGGGCCGTTATGACCACATAAAATGCGGTCATGGGCCACATCTGGCCCCCGGGCCTTGAGTTTGACACCTGTGCTGTAAAGCTATGCAGATGTCAAGCACGCTACAATTGGTTTATGTCTAAAAATTCTCAAATTAGTCCCAAATGTCTGTAAGGGCGCTTCAGTTGTTCAAACCCATCGTAGTTGATTCATAAAATCTCTAAAGACTCTTTAAGTGTGTTTAAAAAGAGTGAACTAACATCTGGCGGTTGTGAATTGTAGTGTATATGCGTAACACTTTTTTAAAGACACTGCTATTATATCGAACACAGCTGTGTACGTCTTTTAGTGGAGGAACCCCCACTATGCCAAACTGATCTCATTCATCATCCCACATCCCATTTCTTGTTTTTTTTTTGTTTGTTTCCATCAAAAGGGAATCTGGTTGATGTGTACGTCTGTCCATGGCTCTCAGGTTTCTTACAATGTTGTAAGCGTGCGCTTGGCTTGTTTAAATGTCTTCCAGATGTGTGGTTCCAAATTAACGGAAACGTCAGCAGAGTGTAAACAAGGAGTGTTGGATGAATGACTGAATGAATGGATGGATGAATGAATGGATGGCAGACCGGAACCGCTTCAGCTGTCACACCTAATGACTTTGCATGTCTGATTTGGCGTGAAATCACGTCTAGAAAAAAATAAAAACAAAACAATCATTTGTTTCATGCCTTTAGACTTATATTCAAAGGAAATTCCTCCTCTGATTGGCTGCTTAGTTTTTCATGATGTCCTACTCTTTGACTGTCTTGAGCACAATTGGACCCTGATCGAGGCTATTTTGGTTACATTTCCTGGAAGCGTGTCAAAGCCCAGGAATTTGCCTCAAATGGCTGCTTTAAGGTAAAATGGCCAAGTTTGTGTTCTATTTCAGACTGGGGTCCCTGAGACTTGTTAAGTTGTTATGAAAGACATGTCCACCAAACTTCATTTCTCTCAGAGAAGCTGGTATTGGAGGCTAATTGTTCTGACTTTCGGATCATTCTCAAAATGAGCATCAAACTTTGACGACATGATTTCCCCACATTGGATGGCATCGACAAAACAGCTTAATTTACCATCACCAATCCGATCCATCACTCAACTGACCATCTTGTCTCATTTGGGCGAATTCCATAATAGGAATTTGTCAGTTAAGTCCAAGGAAGTATGGAATTTGTCCCAGATGGCTGCTTCAAACCAAAATAGCCAAATTACTGTTCAATTTAAGGAATGGGTCTTTTAGACTTCTTGGTGTGTCCTTTTATGATATACATTTCCTCCCAATTTCTTGTTGAACTGCTGTCCAGGGCTGCTTTTTTTTCTAGCTTTCCAGGAGGTGCTACTGAGTGTGTTTCGGGGCAATCATATTCAAGACCCCTAAAATACATCCATTTTCACTAGGCTACATGATACATTTTGGCAAGGTTCCCCAACCTAATGAAAAAAGTAGCCACATGGTAATCAATTGATGTCACTGCAACGTGCATTTCATTTTTTTTCTTATGTTTCTTATACATGATGTGTGAAAGGCAGATCAATGCAGTCTTTCCGTGCATGTCGGACACAACTAGCAAATCCAGACAAAACGCGAATGAAGCGATGTCTAGTTTGGTTGCCGACAACCTGAACATGAACTCTGAATTTGCAGGCTGCACAAAATTATGTAGTTTGTCACGCAGATGGCAGCCACATGAGCTATAATAGTATGTATGTAAGTCCACTTCAGTGTGGCAGTTGAAATGGAATGATGAATAAAATACATTTTGGTCTATTAAGGAGAACATTCACTGTGTCTAATTGTGACAACTGAAATACTGTACATGGATACATTGGATCATGTACCTACTGAAGGGCCCCCGTGTGTTTCTATAAAGAGAAAAACATTTCATGATGCACTCTGTACTAGAGGAGCAAAAAAATAAATATCAACATATATAATACATTATAATGCAAAGTATTAGACAAAAAAAATCCTACTTTAAACCCACAGTGCCTACGCAGACGTGACCAATATTAAAGAAAACTCAAAAACATTATAAACATTGACAAAGTTAGATTAGAAAAATATTACACATAATTTTGCAATAATAATATAATTTATAATAAATTAATCAACCCATTATTTAATGGGTTAAATGACTAATAAGTCATGGAAAGTAACTATTTTACTATTAAATAAATTAAAACTACTCAAAAAATTACAGGACTACTTGGTGGTCATATGAAAGAACAGGCCCGCGGGCCAAAGTTTGCACACCACCTATATGGGAACAAAACCTGCCCCTGAAAAAATAATTATTCATCCATTCATTCATCTATTAATTGAATATATTTTTTGTGTTAGGTGTGTTTTATCATTTGGAATGGTAATGAAATAGTTAAGGACTTCAAAAGTACGTAATAGCTAAAGGCGTAAAAGGAGACGAAAAAGAAAAGGAAACCGGAAGCGGAAATCAAACGCGGAAGTTTTATCGAGACGCACAGTCCGCCATAGTCAATAGTCAAGTAACATGAGCTGGAATTGATCACAACACGGTGGTATTTGAGTGTTTCAATCGTCGTATAATTGACGCAAACATGGCGGCGAAGTTAGACGATGAGTTGGCGTCGATTGTCGAGCTTGCCTTCCGAGCCACCGTGTTGCTTTTCAGGGGCGTGTGGGAGAAACAAGCGCCAAACTCGGCGTGGGAAGAGGCGACGCACGGCCTCGTTGGCGATCTGCAGGAGATCGAGCGCCGTATGCTGGCTCAGCTCCAGCGGGTGTTGGTCGAGTTGTGCGACGAAAACGAAGCACTGAAGACCAAAGTGGAGCAGCTGGAGGACGTGATGCAGAGGAAAGCCGGACAACTGGAACAGGAGCTGCACGTTCGGGTAGGACAGCTAGGCAGGGATATGGAGCTGCTGGAGAAGGAGCTGAAGAGCATCAGCGATGGAGGAGCTGCGGCAGGAGGCAAGACTCCCTTCAGAACTAAAAACCCCACTACACACTAGAATTAATAATCTAATTGCGATTACTTGAGGTTGGGGTAATTTTAAGGAGTAGGTTCATAATAAAAATAAGTCAATTAATCTAAAAAAAAAGTTTGGGTTTTGAATAAAGAAAAATTCAAGAGTTTAAGAAAAACGCAAAAAAGGTTAACGTAAGGCTATGATTAGGAAACACAAAGTTACTGGACTGACGTTGCCCGCATGGCCACAGCTGGAATCGAGAGTCAATGTGGAAACCAGTTGAACCTGAACATGGCAGCCTACACATCACGCTAAAATAACCTATTGGTGGCAGGCCAAGAATATCTAGATTGGGCAATTAACCAATCAGAGCTGTTCATGGCAAAAATAACAACTGCCTAAATTTAATAATGCTTATTTAGAAACGTGAGCCAATCATTAATATGCCATTATTTCTCTCTGCGAATGAACACAGAAGTCTCACTGCTTTCAGTCTCCGCCGACCAGACAGCTGCTAACACAGAATTCAGTCCAAGTGTCTCAGAAGTCGGTAATGACGAGGCAGCCCTCAGTCCGAAAATGGACAACCAGTCGACAGCCGCCCCTGTGATGATTGTCAACGCCAGTGGGCTCGGCGGCGTCCCCGCCATGTTCATTGTGGAAGATGGAGAGTCTGTTACACAGGAGACAACCGAGACAGCGCTCGTGACGCAACTTGTCCTTCAACCTGCGTCCTCGCCTCAAGATGCTCCAAGTCCTGATTCCTGCTCCCTTAGCAATAAGGGGCCGGCTCAGGAACAAGCACAGAAACAGGTTTGGTATCTTCAGCATTTGCTTTTCACCCCGCAATGTTTGTTCATCTGTGTTTATAGGGCAACATAATGATTAAAAAAATATTTACATTTTTGCTTTGTGTAACAGGGCTCAGTAGAAAAATCTTCATCAGGAAGACCAAGGAGAACAAGGAAGCCAAGCTTCAAAGTCGAAATGGGTAACTAAGATCTGACGGCAGGTTGTGTTGCGTTTGAAACTATGAAGTTGCATAATTTGAAATTCCACCAGGCTTGGTGGAAAATTGGCCTATAAGTCACTATTACTAAACTACCTAAATGTTTGGAATATATATGAAAGTATACTGTAAAGTATACTGAAAAATACTATCTTGGACAATTTTTTTTTTAACAAATACGACAACAGTACTAAAAAATTATACAAAGTATTAGACAAAAAATTTAAAAAATAAAATTAAAAAAATAGTACAAAATAGGAAAATGTGAAAAAACATCAAAACAAATATGATTTTAAAAAATTAATTATGTAAAATTACATAACAAATGACAAAAACATTCCCAACCAAAAATATGACACAATGTATTAAGTTAGTAGACAGAATACACAAATGTTAGGTACAAATAATGATACACAAAGTAAAATATTTGAAATGTAATACTTAGAATATGAAAGTAATAGCAGTATGCACCCATCAAAGTTAAGGTTGATTATTTAATTGTTTGTCTTTTAACGATGACCGTGTTTTACGTGGAGCAGATTATTTCCAATGAGAATTCTTTCTCTAAAACTAAACAAACCAAAGTGTTGGATTTATGAAGTTGAGCTGCATTTGAATCATTTGGAGGGGAGTTTCTTTTAAATAAAGCTTCCATCTCTTTCTAGCTCTCTCAGCATCCACCAACATAAGCGACGAGATGGATTCCGGCGAAGAAGAAGAAACCCCGAGAAAGAAGGCGTGGCGGAACGTGAAACGCTTCTCCTGCGATGAATGCGACGCCGCCTTCTACTGGAAAGCCGACCTGAACAAGCACGCGGCGCTCCACAAGCGGCCCTTCCCATGTCAGCAGTGCGACGAGAGCTTCCCGGAGAAGAAGTCTCTTGAGGACCACCTGCTGAGCCACAAGGCAGCGTCCAAGGCACCATTGCCGTTCCCGTGCCCGCACTGCAAGCGCTCGTACCGCAAGGAGGAGTCTCTACAGAACCACCTGAAGCGCCATCAGCCACTCGCCCAGCCCAAGCCTTTCGCCTGCGAGCAGTGCGGCAAGACCTTTCGTGTGGAGCGCTCTCTGGAGAACCACCTGCTGCGCCACAAGGTGAAGACACCCATTGCACTAAACTCACAACTACTTATTTGCTACTACTTAACTACTTAAGAAAGTTTTGAAGAACGCTTTAGTTTTTGATTTATTTTTTTATTTTTATTTTTTTTAATTGAAGCTTTATAATTGGCAGTATGAGTATAAAATAATCCTGACAATACTATAGATTGGATGATGTGAACAAATATATTGTGATCTTTTTTTTTTTCTTTTTGCCCTATCACCAAGCACGGCTAAAGTCCTTTCTTTTCAATTGTATTCCGCTCAGAAGTGGAAGGAGCCGCTCCAGTGTCCTCTGTGCAACAAGACCTGCAAGACGCCGGTGCAGCTGCGCGGCCACATGGTGGTGCACTCGGACGAGCGCCCCTTCAGCTGTGCCACGTGTGGCAAGGAGTTCAAAAGCAAGGACACGCTGCGTTTCCACCAAATGGTTCACACCAACGCCAAGAAGTACAAGTGCAACGTGTGCGACGAGACCTTCAAGTACGCCCACTCGCTGACCGTGCACAAGCGTAAACATACCGGCATCACGCCGTTTGTGTGCGGGGTTTGCGGACGCTCGTACCGCACCGGTACGGCGCTCAAACGGCACAGCGTGGTGCACACGGGCGAGAAACCCTTCACCTGCCACATATGCGGCGCCCGCTTCAGCCTCAACAACAATTTGAAACGACATCTGCGCATCCACACCGGCGAGAAGCCTTTCACCTGCAAGGATTGCGGAAAAAGCTTCTCGGATAACAACAAGCTCAAGTCGCACATGCTTGAGCATGGAGCCCGGAAACCATTCATGTGCGACCTGTGCGGAAAGACCTTCCTCTTCAACTGCCGCCTTCAGATCCACCAGAAATATGTGCATGCCAAGGAGGATGAGAAGCCCAAGGTGTTCCCTCCGAGGCAGAGGAACAAGCTTCTGGTGAAACCGTACAGCTGCAAAATCTGCCTGGCCAGCTTCAGTGCGGCCTGCTCACTTAAGCTCCACGAGAAGGGCCACAGCGAGCACAAGGAGTTCTCCTGCGCGTTGTGCGGCAAGGCCTTCCATAATAAGTACTCGTTCCGTTCGCACCAGCGCTCGCACTCAGGCGAGAAGCCCTTTGTGTGTGACGTGTGCGGCAAGGGCTTTATCCACGCTGGGAGCCTCAAGCAGCACGAGCGCATCCACACGGGCGAGAAACCATACAAGTGCGAGCAGTGCGGCAAGGCCTTTCGCACCGATGGAAACTTCTACCGTCATCTGCGCATCCACACGGGAGAGAAACCCTTTGAGTGCGCCTTCTGCCACCGCAAGTTCCACCAATCCAACCAGCTCAAGTCACACTTGCAGGTGCACACGGGCCAGAAGCTCTACTCGTGCCAGACCTGCGGACGAGGATTCTCTGACTCAAGGCAGCTCAAGAAGCACAGCTGCGAAGGAACAGTTGTCCCGGTGTTGTTGACATAAACGCTTTATCATCTGGCAATATCGGAAAAGAATGTCCCAAGCACTGTGCACAGCAACTGGTGCTTTTTTTCCATGAAAAACAAATCTACTGAGGCGCAAGCTGCAAAAACTGGATCAAAGAAACTTTTTAAAAAAAATTGTCATAAAAATAATAAATTATCTGCAAATACGACAGGAAAATCTGACTTCTAAAAACAATACAACAAAGATAGCCTCAAAACCTCCCACCTCCCCGTCTTCATTGTTCATGTAGTGTATTTGTACATCCCCTTTTCCTCTGAGGGCAGCACATGGAAAAATCGAAGGATGATGTGCCACTTGAGCATTCTTTGCCTTTAATTAGTTGAACATGCATCTAGCAATTATATGCATCACTCCATCCATTGATAGACTTTCTTCCGCCTAGCCACGGTCGGATCATGTGGCTAGATTTTTAAAGCAGAAAAGCCCCAACATCCCTTACAATGGGCTGCTAAAAATTGATAATCGATAGGGGGCTGCAAATGAGCCCCGACTTTAACCTGGGCACAATTGATGTAGCTACACAAATAGAATTATGGTATTTATTATTTTGCACTTAACTTAATCAGATCTAGTGATGAAATCTCAATTAAAAATGTATACCTTTTTTCTTTTCAGGAAAAATAATGCTGAAGAAGCTGTGTCATTCCCTCTGTAAATGCAAGATGTGCATGCTCTTGTCTACGTATGCAAACAGTGCACAAAATGCTAATAAGTGACCACAATATACAAATTTCTGGCGAGATTGCCTGGTTTCCCTTGCCAGTAAATCCAAGCTACAATATATATTGATAAACAGCGATCCATCCATTTTCGACACTATCATCGTCTGGATTCACGGGTTCCAGCTCAAGAACAAGGACACTGCAAGGTCAGATTTGCAGCATTAATCCAAAAGTAAATGACATCTCCTATTTTCTTAGGCTATTTTCATAACCAACACTACCGTTTAAAATATTTTAATACAATACAAGAGTGTGATATGATTTTTGCATGATAACATTGCATTAGTTGAGTGTTTGGGAGAATGTACAAAATAAAATATTTAATTTTGAAAGTGTGGAGTTTTATTTTGAAATCCCAAGGTGGCGCGGCTTTCATTGTGCGGTGTGTTTGTAAAAAGGGGCTACGGATATACTGAAGATCTTGTTCGTGAGAGAGTCTGCAGTCAATCCCAAAAATGTCTGAAAGTTTGGTGTTTTATTCCCAAACTAACGCTATTTTGCAGACCGTCATTAGGTGTGCGTTGGATTTAACAGCCGCACATTCCCGAAATGACTATTCTGCAGAGGTAAACTTTTTAATGCTGTGTTTATTTGACCTTTTGCGTTAAGTATTGACAATTAGGACACTTCTGGTTTTCCAGAGATGTTACGTTTGATTGCAAAAAGAAACAAAACTAAGATGGCGCCACGTCGCGTAGCTTGACAAGCTAAAACTTTACGCAGAGACTTGATCTCACTTAAATATGGTCTCGTTACTTTCTTGTCTAGTGGTGGTGGTGATAATTGTTTAAATGGTTTAACTTGTGTCTCTCGAATCCGACCGTACGATTTATATGACTGTTAAACCTAGGCTAATTGTTAGCTTTTTGTTGCGACTTGACAAGAGTTGAAGCGCCATGGAGAGTCCGAGATGGCCACGTTTACAAGTTAGCAGTAGCGCCATCTAGAGACTCGGAGGACGACACGCAAGCATCGCAGCATTGGGATTTATACATTAATTTGTTATAAAATATGATCTGGTCATCAGCCTAGCGACAACAGTCGACAAAAACAGTCTTCTTAAACGAATATCGCACATAAAAGTATGTTTTCCATGCTTTTATTTGAGAATAATCGAAACACCTTGTAAACATTCTCAATGCTGGATGGACAAAAGTATGACCCTACAAGATAAGAGTCATCCAACCTAGAGTTCAATCACTATTGAGCTTGGAGGAGTTGATTAAAGTCTGATATGAACAATACATTATGCAGTTAACAAGAAAAACATTAAATCACTGCGAATTAATACAATCGTAGATCACAATGACAATCAATTTAAAGATGGCCAGATGACAGTTTTGATCAGAGCTTAAAGGGATTGAAGTGGCCTGAAATTAGGTGACGCTACCTGCCTTAAAGTTTTACATTCAGAAAAATGCATGTTATTATGTTTGTTTCTGCTCTGAACAGGCAGAATTTGACAAAATGGTGGAACTCCTGGCTCGGGAGGCAAGCAGAAAGATCACCGGCGTTTTCCTGCAGCTGTATGACACCACCAATAAGGAAAGGCTGATGCTTCAGGACAAAGTAACCGACCTGGACCACCAGCTCAAGGTGGGGATGAAAGACTTTGACATCGTCAGAATATGGAAGGAGAACGTGTTGAGTGGAAGCCCCGTCCTCGACGAGCAGACGGGATGGGTCTTCACCCTGAAGCCTTTTGGGGTGTTGGTGAAATCGGATGAGTTAACGAAGGACGATGCTGAGTCCTTATCAGCCCTCAAAGGTATATTTATTAATGCATTGTGATGTTACTGTCTGAGAGTTAACCACTTAAAATGTAAAATGATCCTTTTAGAAGAGTCTGCGTTGGTGGAGGTGAATTGTGATGCTGAGTCATCATTAGCCGATAGACAAGGTAAGTTCAGGGCTCAAACAATGCAGGAAAATTTGGCTAAGATAGCCAGTGTGTCAAAAACTGATTCTTTCAACTGTATTCTGCAGATATCGCTGAGGATGACAATGCGAATCGGTCGCCAGACTCCCAGAATCCTTTGCAAACTGAAGTCAACAAGAAGGTGTTTGAATGCGACGTGTGCCATAAGAGCTTCAGCCGTCAGCTCCACCTCAAGAAACACTTGGACATCCACAAGGAGCCTCTGAGTTGCCATCAGTGTCGGCGGAGTTTTCGCCGCAGTGCTGCGCTTGAGCGCCACCTACTGCGTCACAAGGAAAAGACACTTCAGTCCTTCACGTGTCCGATCTGCGACAAGACCTTCAAGAACAAAAAACTGCTCAAGTCACACGAACCGGTGCACGGTGATCACGCTCAGCCTTTTGCCTGCAATACACTGCACTGCAAAAACTAAAACCAAAACACCTTAAAGTAGACGAGTGGAATTTATGGATCAAACTAAAATTAACTACGTTTAAGCCACAATATGTAAAATAAAATGTGCTATGGAGAGAATTAAAAAAAAAAAAAAATTTTTGCAAAAGTCAAAATAAGTTAATCTTTCAAAGCTGTGGGTCATTTTAGGTTCATTCTGAAATTCACCTAAAAGCCGAACGCGTGCGTGTGTGCATGTGTGTCCAAATTGGTCCCAAAATTCTCTTAAGACTTAAAATAGTAATATAGTCCTCTTGTAATTATTTTTTATTTTCCTTTTTTTTTTGTCTTGAAAGATCAAGTTTCACAGGGTAAGGCGTTCACCTGCGAAACGTGCGGCGCCGGCTTCACTCTGCAGCAGAACCTCAAGCGGCATGCCCGCATCCACACGGGCGAGCGACCATTCAAGTGCCACGTGTGCGGCGCCAGCTTTGTCCAGGACAAGCTGAAGGCTCACATGTTGCTCCACGGCGCCACCAAGTCTTTCATGTGCGACTTGTGCGGCAAGACCTTCCTGTACAACTGGCAGCTAAAGAAGCACCAGAAAGTGGCGCACCAGGAGGGCACGCAGGCGGGCACGCATGCAAGGCAGCGGAAGGTCCGGGCACGGGAAAATCGCACCGTCATCTTCAAACGCGACAGGTGATGGAAAAGTCTTATCATCATAGATTGATTTCTGTGCATTTGCTTCAGTAAATCATATGTAGGGTCTCCAAAGTATGGCCTGCCATCCATTATTTAGTGGCAAGCCACATGTGCTAAAAACACAGTATTATAAGCGACTCATGCTCTTAAAATGTTTCATTTTTCATAATGCATTTCTCAATCCGTATATAAAGGATCCGCTATCCTAACCCATCAACAAAGAGTTTGAAGCAAATAACAACAATATTACAACATAAAACTACGATTGATGCATATTTGCAGTTTGGCATCCATTAATTCTCAGATTTCTTTCCCCCAGATTCCAAAAAAGATTTTTGCCCCATTACCCCTCGTTTTTCGTGGAAAATTTTTCAACATTTCTTGACGAATTATTTGTTCTTTATCTGTTACATGGTTTTTGAGTGAAATGCACATTTTGAAGTAGTTTTGCTACAATTACAGCCCCAAATGATCCTTTTATTTTTCTGCATATGAGAAGTTAGTAATTAACTTGAACTTGAACGACAGGACTACCATAGAGTTGGCAGCCTTCGCCTGCAAGACGTGCCAACGTGGTTTCGACTCGGAGGGGGCGCTCAAGAAACACGAGCTGCTCCACACGGGCGGCACCCCGTACGCCTGCGACGTGTGCGGCAAGGCCTTCCTCTACAAGACCACCTTCGATTACCACCTTCGCACGCACTCGGGCGAGCGGCCATACGCCTGCGACGTGTGCGGCAAGACCTTCATCATCCAACACGCGCTCAAGTCGCACCGGCTGCGCCACACGGGCGAGAAGCCACACGTCTGCGAGCAGTGTGGCAAAGCCTTCCGGGTGTACACCAACTATCGGAGACATCTCAGGATCCACACGGGCGAGAAGCCATACGAATGCGAGGTGTGCGGCGTCAGATTCCGCCAACTGGGACATGTCAAGTTCCACATGCAGGTGCACACCGGGGAGCGGCCGTACTCCTGCTCCGCCTGCGGACTCGGATTTTCTGACTCACGGCAGATGAAGAGACACACGTGTGCTGGGAAAGAACAAGGGAACACTTTGATAACACCTTGACTCTCAAGGATGCCTTGACACTTTTTCTCCCAAATAAGTGAATTTGGAGCATTTCTCAGAACACACTTAACAGTCAAGCCCCTCTCTGTTCCCTCGACCCCCACATCATACCCATGTACTTTTACAGCCATTAAAGTACTTAAAACTCCCTTTAACGTCTTGGCGTGCTTTTCCGAGCTGCACTTGAACGCGTCATGAAAAGCAAAGGACAGCTGGTGACAGACAGCTGATCAAATATTCAAGCACACCAACCTGCAGTATCAGAGGGAGAAAAAATATTTTACAAACCAGCCATGTAAGTTCAGTACAATCGTTGTACATATGTACCAAGCAAAAATACTTAGCTCTTGTGCTACCATTATTACAAACTTTAAAATTGGGTAGCATAGTAGGCTTAAGTGTTCATCGTAATGAGATGGGTGTTATTCCCTATCAAATTGTTTTATTGTTGTTGTGATACAAGTGTTTTTCATAAAAATGTTGACTGAACTTGTGATTTCATTTCTGTACAAATTGACAAAAATACACTGCGTAGATAAAAATACCAAAATAGTAGAAATTACTATAACTATACAGTGTTAGACGAACAATACATTGATATTGGAAAAACAAAAGTAAACATTTGAGAATTATAAATAGGGGAAATTGTTTTTTAATTATTACAAAAAATACATTAATTTTAGGAAAAAAAATGCAACAAATTTGGACAAATATTAGACGAAAACGGGTCTGGAAATGATTAATTGTATTTCCGTTCATTTCATTGAGGAAAGATGAGTAGAGATCCGTGTATTTGAGTGTGTGGTTCCGGCGCAACTTATTCATTTGAAGGCATCACCGAAACGAATGCTCTTATTTTGAAAAGTAATCGGGAATTAATTCCGCTTTTATGAACCAAGTGATAGTGGCAGTTACAAATTATTAATTATGAAATGCGTATTATTCACTTTTACCCTACGATTAATAATATGAAGTGGATTTGACACCAGTGAGGAAAAACCGCATGCATTAAAGTGATTTCTTTCGTTCCTAAAATGTAACGAGTTAATACGAATCAATTTAAAAATCGTCAGCGCCTTATCAGTAGGTGGCGCTAAAGCGCCCAACAGTTTCTTGCCAACAGCCATCAACCACGTAAGAAGAATGTCACTTCCGGTTATGAGTAGCGGACACGTTTGGCATGGTTCTGCGAGTTTTAGTTTCTCGATTGTGAACGTAGTCCTTGCTGCACGCCGTCTTTAGTCCTTTTCAAGATCGTGTCAAATGGGGGACTTTGAGGCGCGAGCTACATCCATTTTGGAGGATATGGCCAACAAGGCTGTGATGGAAATGTGCAAAGTTGTCTTTTCTTCCGACACGACGCAAGAATTGTTTTGGAGCGAGGAAGACAACGCTCTAATTTCATATCAGGATAATGTATGTTTATTCCTTTCCTTGCTTTCTTGTTGCACCTTCCCGCCTGATCATAGAAATAGAATAGCTAGCTTGCTAGCAACTGTAGCATCCGAGTTTGACCAACGAATGGGTGCGTTAGGTAGTTGTATGTTTACATTTGTCAACAAGCATGTCAGACAAGTTATCGAAGTCTCTACATTAAGTCGTGCCAATAATGTAATCAAAGCTACCATGACAACTTTAGTAATTCTGACGAATATGACGCGAGTAAATGGACAAATGATTCTAATTATGTTTTGGGCTTCTTCTCTGCTACTGTGATGTAAATGTATGACGTCAGCCGGAAATTAAAAACGTTACGTCTGGTAAATTCAGACAGACTGCGCAAGCCTCACAGTTCTGAGGTTTGGGTTCAAGTACCCGTGCGTGTGTGCATTTTCTCTGCGTATTATTCTACTTTGGGATCCCTCTCTGCATATGACTAACTATCCTACCAGTATAACAATTTGACATGTGAACTGAGGGGTAGGACAAGATAAGTATTGTACTTTTCCCCTACTCTATTTGTTTATGTAAACTGAGTTGATCAAGGACATCTACAGTTGGTTTTCGTTACTTATTTTTCTTTCTTTTAATTAATTACATTTTTATCTTGTAATGTGTTTATATGTTCCATAAATAAAATCTAAATCAAATCAAATATCTCTTGTCCCCCGTCAGGTGATCCAGCTTGCCAACACCTTCATGACATTGCTGGCTCAAGAGGCGGTCAACAACATCTGCCAACTTTTCCACGAATGTTCTGCTCTGCTACGGGTGCAAGTACGTTCCTTTCGTATTTCCAAATCAGAAAGAGCGGGATTCGAACTGCCTCCCCTCCGGTTACCGAATGACCCGCTCCACCTCCTGATCAAGATGTTGTGGCTTCAAAACTATAACGAAAGACTGCATTTACACATGACAGCATTATTGTCATTTAGTTCTTCATTCCATCGGATCTTGTCATTCCTTCCTAGTAGCCATTTTGCGCGAGAGTGATCTTGAATATGAATAATTTGAATGAATATGAATAGGACTCCTGTCCGGTGTGCAGGTGACACAGGGAGAGGCACAGCTGGAGGACCTGAGGACGAGGCTGGACGTGGCGCAGACATCGTTGAGTAGGATGTTGCAAAGCGCTTACACCGTGGTAATGGAACAGCAGGTGCAAGAACACGTCGGAGGACTGGAGCCATCGGAAGAAGAGACACAGAGCTCAGGTGTGCAGCAGCTCAATGTCAATATCGTGTGTAAAATGTGTTTTGATACCATGTTTTAATCATGGATTTTCATTCATTTTGGGGTGGGAATAGAAGATAAACACACACACACACACACACACAATAAATGAGGGTTTACAGTGATTGATTTTCTTCCAGTGGTATTACAGTGTAATAGGTCCTGTACAAAATGTAGTCCAAAGCACTCACCAGTTTGTTACTGACTTCTTGGCATGATTTGCGTTTACAGCTGTGTCCGGTGAGGTTGAAAAATCGTCCTTCATTGACATAACTTCTGAGGTACTTCAGACTCCATGACACCTCTGGCATGTTTTCCAAAATTTCAGTTTCATATTAATAGCAACCTCTCGGCTTCATAATTGCGTCTTTACAAGGATAACTGGAATGACACTGAGTGGAGCGCAGACCTCCAGGAGCACACCAGTGGGCTCCAAGCCCCATTTTGATTATCTTAAAGAGCAGAAACGTTATACAACTACAATTTACAATTTTGTATACTAAATTAGTAATTAGGGTCATTCAAAAGTGACCATTACAATGCATTAGATACATTTTGGACCACATTAATTTGTATGTTTTTCTGGCAGAACGTGCTTGCAGCAATGACGCAGGACATCATTGTTGACCAAACATGTGAATCCGGCCAGCAGGAAAATAACATAGAGCCCGATGACCTCACTGATCTAGACTACCAGGTTGGGACTCATATCAGATTAAACATTTAATTTACTTTACTCTTGTTTATCATGAACATAAAAGGCTCAAACTAAACTGTTTCTTTGCGGAGCAGTTTTGCTAGTCAATGACTTAATTTTAGGAGCAACTTTCTAATTTTGTGCAGTAATTTTGTGCAGATTAATCCGAGGACCCTGAAGCAGTCGAACCAGCTCCCAAACTACTTTCTTGTCTAGAAACTTTTCAGAATCAGAATAAGAATGGGAATGCCCTTTATTGTCATTGTCCTTAGTGTGCAACGAGATTAGAGAGCTCCCCGCTCTGGTACAATACAACAAAAATTTAATTTCAGATCAGGTCAGTGCGAGTTAGTCTCTTTTCTGCCACCCAGAAGCACAGTGCCCCCTGCTGTTCACAGTCCACTGTATTATAGTGCCTGTTGTTTAGAAACAGGATGAAATGGTGTATTGACTATAAGAAATTCTTGAATCTTTGTGACCCTTCTTTCTCTGGACTGAAGCCAGAAGAGGACGACCTCAACGCCAACCACAAGGTCCAAACCACAGGCAGAGTCCCATCTGACAAGCTCGGAGTGCCTCAGGCAGCGCACCATCGGGACAAAAAATTTGTGTGCTCACTGTGCGGGTCCAGCTTCCCCCTCAAACGCAGCCTCAACTCACACATGCGGAAGCACACTGGTCACCTCACGGGTCAGTATTGTTGTACACAGGTTTTACTGAACTCTTGCATTTTATCAAGCTGGTCTGAAAAAAATCTGAGTAAATCTTACGAAACGAAATCCAATGACGTTGAGACTTTGTGTTGAACATAAATAAAAACAGAATACAATGACTTGCAAATCACGTTCGACATATATTTAATTAAATACTCCACAAAAACAAGATTTTTAATTTTTGTTACACAGAGTTTGGCATTGTCTTGCTGAAAGAAGCTGGGGGGTCCATGAAAAAGATCACTGCCCTGGTTTGTCTAACACTAGGGACTACTTCCTGTTGTTCTTTCCCCAGGTAAACATGCTCACACATGCGACAAGTGTGGTAAGGGCTTCACTCTCAAGCAGATCCTGCTGAGCCACCAACGAAGGCACAATGATGAGCGACCCTTCAAGTGCACGCAGTGCCCCAAGAGCTTCTACCGAGCAAACGGCCTGAAGATGCACAAGCGCTTGCATGTTTCCCGCCACGTGCGCACAGGCGAGCACCGCTGTCAGTTCTGCAACAAGATCTTCAGCCTCCAGTGCAACCTGCGGCGCCACCTGCGCATCCACACAGGGGAGAAGCCTTTCTGCTGCGAAATGTGCGGGAAGAGTTTCAACCAGGCCGACTCGCTCAAGATCCACCAGAGGATCCACACAGGCGAGCGGCCATTTAAATGCGACACCTGCGGGAAGACCTTCATCCAGAAGTCAGCCCTGAAGTTGCACACGGACGCCGCCTCCGTGGCGTGCGTGGTGTGCGGTGCGACGGCTGCCTGTGCGGACGGAATGCGCAACCACCTGCAAACGCATGCCAATGCCATGCCGTGCCTCTGCATCCTGTGCAGCGACACGCTGGCCACGCTGGCGGAGTTGTGTTCGCACCAGCACCACCACAACACAGCCACCCGTGCACACGTCTGCTCCTTGTGCAACAAAAGATTTAAATCTGCCAGCTACCTGAAGATACATACCCAGTTGCACAGCGGAGACAAGCCCTTCTCTTGCGACATATGCCACCGGAGCTTCCCACTGCACTGCAGGCTCAAGTTGCACCAGGTACGCTTTTTTTTTCAATTTATTTTTTTTCTCTTCATACAGTAGGTTAAAAATGGGGCAGCTAAAGAGTGTTCCTTTTGACAATGTGATTTTTTTTTTTTAAGGGTTCAGCAATTAGACTCCATGAATGATCAAATGTCAGACAGATTTCAAATAGGAAATTGAAAAGCTCCTGGAAAGTTTTACATTAGTCTGGTCATTGAAAGGTCACAAAATTTACGTTTGAATCAATAAAATGGGTTCGATATGAAAGAAAAAACAGTGACACCACAAATTAGGAGACGTGGTAGAAGATCCGGATTGTGTATTAAAAATATCAGACAAGACCCTGCACAGGATAAGCGAAATTGAAGATGACACGACTGATGCTACTGTTGATTGTTAAATTGACTTTTTCTTCTGTGAAGAATTTTGATTTCCCATCTGCTTCTGCTTAGTTTCAAATATAAACACTGTTCATATTGGTTATTTTGATTTACTTGAAAAGCTTTTTCCTCTTCAGCCACAATTGGTTTTATGTTGCCAATAATTTCAACAAAGATGTAAGTTAAGAAAAAAGGCCCCAAAATCTTTAATATGATCAAAGGTCAACAAGTGGTCATAAAATGTTCCATCTTACATTTGATTAAATGTTAAGTTTGACCAAAGTGGCCATGAAGGGTAAAAACTAAATCTTGGCGATAAGTATGTCCACCACGATACATGTCTAGTGCATAACAAACCATTTTTTTCTCTTTCTCCAGGAAGTTCACATTGGTGACAAACAGTTCTGTTGTGACATTTGTGGCAAGTTTTTCAGCAACTTGAGTATGTTGACCCGCCACCAACGCATTCACGCAGTTGAGAAGGTAAAAAAAAAAATATATATATATATATTGGTAAAAAGGTTGTTAAAAGGTCTTTCTTCCATTCTTCCCTGCATATTGTGCAGAACAGGCTTTGTTTGTGGTCATTTTTTTACTCATTTTGCTAGCTTTGGGTTTTTTATATTAGCATAATGCGACCGAGACAATTAGCATCTTGACGTGTCAAAAATCGGTCATAGATGGATGGAACGGAGAGGAGTCGGTCACTTTTCAAAATAAAATATTTTTCAGCCTGGAATAATAAATAAATTGGAACTACGGCAAGTTGTTTTTTTTTTTTTTCCACGGCCCGGTGCTTTGAGACCACTGTTCTAAGACAAACAGAGCAGTCCAGATCAATCCAATGCTCTGAGAAAGAAACGAAATGGATGAATGAGAATATTCCCAAACCACTAACGTACAAGGGTGTATCTCAGTCAATAATCTCAATAAGTGGCCAAGTCGTGGACAGCATAAACTGAGCTCCCAATAAAGTCTGGTCTTCCCTGCTCAGTCAGCTCACCCTGGATAAGTGAAAGATGGATGGATTTGTGAACTACCTTTCGTTTTCATCTTCAGGGAGAGTACACGGGTGAGAAGGAATATGCGTGCGACATGTGTGACAAACGCTTCAACCACAATGCCAACCTGACCCGCCACCGCCGCATCCACACGGGTGAAAAGC
This sequence comes from Idiotropiscis lumnitzeri, assembly GCF_059441095.1. Taxonomy (NCBI): domain Eukaryota; kingdom Metazoa; phylum Chordata; class Actinopteri; order Syngnathiformes; family Syngnathidae; genus Idiotropiscis; species Idiotropiscis lumnitzeri. The sequence continues at coordinate 9,661,249 of NC_142397.1, read as the reverse complement.
CGTTTATCTGCGACGTGTGCGGCCGCCGCTTCAGCCAGAGCAACAGCCTCAAAGCCCACCAGCTTGTCCACACCGGCCAGAAGCTCATGTGCGACCGCTGTGGAAAAACCTACAGTGACAAGAGGAATCTCAAGAACCACAAGTGCCTCTAATGCTGTGTGCATAAATGATTCAAATTTAACTCGCTGAGTAAATGGCTTCTTGCACGGAATGAAAGTTAATTTATGAAGCTAACGTTCTGAAATGTTCCACAATCTTTGTAATGCTCCGTGGCATTACTGGAGAAGTTCACTGAGTTGAGACCTAATTCTGATGCTTCATTGAATGAACACAGGCCAAAATTGCTTCAATCGCTTGTTCTTCAAGTTTCAATGTTGGGGTTACATCTCAGTCTGCCACACAATAGACGAGAAATGTGAAGTAGCGACCAAGAAATTAGCACATTTACTACACCAACAAGCAATGCAGTACGTGTCAGGTGCGGGTGTTGTTTTTGTCCATTTGGTGTTGCAATCACACATTCTTCATCTTATCATTTATATTCCTTTATAAGGCGGGTCTGCTCATCTGACTGATGTGATAGTGAACCAAATATACTACATACATACTACTGGCAAGCTATTTCTTGACGAAAGCATTAGCCACTGTGGTGTACAATGATGCTGTCAGCTACGAATGTTCTTTTAATTACTCTATTTTGTTACAGTTGGTTTAATAAAATGATTGAATGAGAGAGACTGTTTTGCCTGTCACTAATAGTTGCTGGAGCAGACCGATGCGCAAACACGTTTTTTTTTAAATTAATTATCAGACTAATAGAAATCGATCTATTACCCACATCACACCTGATCAATCCACAGTGGTGCAGTTTTACTGGTGTATTAGTGGTGGCTGGTGTAGATTTCAGTAGAGGAACACTATTTGTGCATGTATACCTCTTTAATGACGTCATCCAATTAGCATCTCGATTTATGATACATAATATTCAATTGATAAAACAGATTGCTGCCCTTTCAATTCACCCATGCAGAAATTCTTACCATGTCTAAAGGGGAAGTCCAGTCAAACCGTTTCTTGACAATTGTATGTTCTATGTGGCCCTACGGGAATTCAACTGTAAAATCCACCTGTTTTTAATCTCAATTTCTCATTTGGTCACTTGTGTCTGAAAATAACATCACAGTGCCTAATTAATTCAGTATGTGAATATCACATGACTAAACCCAGAAAACAGGTGAGCAGTGATTGGTCGTTACTTATGCATTAGTGGGCTCTGCACACATCAGAAAATGCTGGAAAAAAGACCAAAAAATACTATAGGGAAACAGGAGAAAAACAGCAATATAGTTTTGAATATTTAAAACAATTCAAAGATTTTATGCAATTAAAAGTTTCTTGCTCAGAGTACACAGTAATGGGATTTTAAACTGAAAACGTTCACTCTTATTTTGAAACGGAAATTGGAATAACGTCACATTCTTATGAACAGATAGCTTTAGACCGGAAGTGACAAAATTACATTAAAATCCCGATGAACTTCTTTCACTGTAAATTATATAACACATATATGATTTGTGATATTCAAATACTTCCTTTGCGAGAGTCGGTGAATTCCTAAAACGTTTCAAATTGATAAATAAATCAATAATGAATAAAAGCTTGTATTTTGAAACAAACAGTAAGGAGAATGCGACTTCCGTGTTTGTAAAGCGCGTTTCCTTGCGCGTAAAAATTAACGTTCTTAAGGTTTCGGTAATCTGTTTCTGTCAAATTGTATGTTCTGTACGTCTTACATAGGTCACTTCTAGACGTTCAATGGGTGACTTTGAGACGCGAGCCACTTCCATTTTGGAGAAAATGGCGAATAGGGCTGTGATGGAAATGAGCAAAGTTGTTGTTGACCGCAACACGACGCAAGAAATGTCGCTGGGCGAGAACGACAGCACTCCAGTATCGACAGATAAAGTACAATTCATTACTTATTTTTATTAATGAACTTAATTATTGCTATTGTTTACATTTGTCTGGTTCCCCCTGCCCCTCCTTCCTGGGTGATCATAGAAATAGAATAGCTAGCTGGTGTAGCATCCGCGTTTAACTCACGAATAGACGCATTACAAAGAAATTCAAAGCTGACACGACTTAAAATATATTGACTCATTTGTTGAAACGCCACTTCAACCCTGTTTAGAAACATTTTCGGTCGCCGTTTTATGTCGGGGCAAGCACGGATTAATCTATTTGTTGTACGTCTACAAGTACGTCGGCCACATGTTAGCGACCGATTGTTGAAACCGGGTGACATCACTGCCAACAAGTTTCTTATTCAGCTATTCTTCTATTATACAATCCCCACCTTTAATCTTGTACTGAATACACAAATGCATTTTAATCGCCTTTTTGAAACAACCAGTCTCAAGTTTATTGTGGTCCCTATGAATTGATCCACATCTCCTGTCCACAATTAGGTGTTAGAAAACAGAGTTTAAAATATACAATGTGGTTTTCATGAAAATTGTCTTTAAAATGTTTTTCAAAAGTCATGAATTTGTATAAAACGTTACTAAAATGTTTATGAAAGTGATATTAAAAAGGAATATATAAGTATAATTTTGATCAAAACCATCTTCTATTTCAACAACGGGGGCTTTAAACGATTCTAGATTGGTTAGCATTTGAAGATAAACAGTCTTAAAAAGTTCTAAAAAGTCTTAAATTAGGTTAGTGATCTTAAAAGTTTCCAGGGGGAATGATTGGAACAAAGAAAGACAGTAAGGAAAGTGGTATGGAGGAAAGAAATCAGAAGGGGAAAAACAAATGCAATTAAATGAAACATTTTCTTTTTAAGTGTATACCTACTTTTGGCCCATCATGTATTTAAAATACCAATTATCTCAGGTGGTCCATCATGCCAACACCTTCATGACGTCGCTGGCACAAGAGGCAGCCAACAACATCTGCCAACTTTTCCAAGAATGTTCATCACTGCTGCACTTGCAAGTAAGTCACAAAATGCAATTATATTTGTTTTTTTTTCAGTTATATTTTTATTCTTGTGAGAAGCCAAAATTCAATTAATTGCTCAGCCCTACAAGGAGAGGGCTGATAATTAGTGAGAATTAGACTGTATTGTGCTTGATGGCTCTCTTTCCCTCTCATCTTCTGATTCCCCTAAGATGCCATTTTGTGTCTCACAAATCACAAATATGACTAATTAGAGTGCCCTTGATTAAGATTTCGGCCTGTGTGTAGGTGATGCAAGGGGAGGCGCAGTTGGAGGACCTGAAGAAGAAGCTTGAAGTGGCTGAAACAGCACTGGGTATGGTGCTGACAAGCACTGACACCCGGGTAGAGAAAGTGAAGGTGCAAGAGAAGGAAGTAGATGAAGAAGTCGGCCCGTCGGAAGGAGACACGCATAGCTCAGGTGACCTCTTCATGGTAATCCATTTTCATCAGTGAATATGGTGATGTGTTGTTCATGCTTTTCTTCCAGTAGAGGTGGGGTACAAAATGGCTGCAAATCATTAACTGTCTTGTTACTGACTCATTGACGTAATTTGTGTTTGCAGCTGTGTGTGGGGACATCAAGGACTCGGCCATCATTTACCTAACTTACAAGGTATCTAGATCATGTTGACTTCATCTCCTATTTTCTGCACTCAATTACTTTCCCAACACCACACAGAAGTTTCAATTTAGCAGCAACCCTTCATCTTAATAAGTGTGCCTTTAAAATGTTAGAAATCTGGAATTTACCTCCACCAAGGTACAAAAGAGTCTTAAAGTCTTACATTTGATAAGAATGACAATAAAATGTTATGAAAAAGTCTTGAATTGTTTCTATGGTCTCAAAAAGTTCCATAAAAAGTTCAATTTAATCTGAATAAAAAAAAAAAAAACTAATACCGATCTTAATAACATCCTAAAATAGGACAACGTACAACCGGCACTGACGCAGGGCACCTTTGTTGACCAGACGTTGTGTGCGTCCGCTCAGCAGGGAGGCAACTCGGAACTCAACGATCACGATGATCCAGAGCATCAGGTCAGGACGCATGACTCATATCACATAAATCATAATATTTATTATACTCTTATTTGTATTCAACATATCAGTATCTAATCAATTAGCAAATACATTCCCAGCTGTTGTGCTGCTTGAAATTATACAATTGAACTTAATTACTATTCCTATTAATAATCGGTAAAAGTAATTATTCTCTGATTTCTGTGTTTCTGCACAAAGCAGACCGATTGTCTTTTGTGGCTATTCAAAATAAGACATTTGTAAACATCTGCGTTTACCTTGGAAAACAATCACAAAACCTGTAATTGAATCAGTTTCATGTTGGTGAGTACAATCTCAAACTCGGGTGCTATTGCCTAAATAATCAACAATAATCGGTTAATAAACAGTAATGAGGAGGGGAAAAAAGGGAATAAAGAACAAGTAAACTACATTTTGTCCTTTCTTTCATGGGGCAGGAGCAAGAAGACGCCAATGACGGCGGCCACACGGACGGCACCAAACATGGTCTCCAAGCCGGCAAACCGAGCGTCAGGAAGTTGAGCATCCGGAACCCGAAAGCCCGCCAGGGAGCGCACAGCCAGCAGAAGAACTTCTCATGTTCAATATGCGGATCTGACTTCGCCTTGCGACGTAGCCTCAACGTGCACATGCGGCAGCACTCGGGTCAGTGCTCACATTATTGCGTTCTACATGTCTTCCGTCTGATTAAAAACGGTCTGAAAAAAGTCCTAAAAAAATCTTTAAAAAATGACTGTAAAAATTCTTAACTTTGATTAAAAGCAGCCCTGAAGTGAAATCAAACGCGTGCATTATACTTGAGTTGGGGAAACGTAAGACAACACAATATTTAGCATTCAGGTGGTGGAGTTATGTGTGGTTGCTTTAGTTAAACACCCGTGTAATTTTCTGTAATTTTATTTTCCTGTTTTTCCAGGCAAGCGTGCTCACATGTGCGACGTGTGTGGTAAGGGCTTCACACTCAAGCAGACCTTGTTGGACCACCTACGAATGCACAATGACGAGCGACCCTTTAAGTGCACGCAGTGCGACAAGAGCTTCTACCAAGCGCACGGCCTGAAGTTGCACCAGCGCTTGCACGTCGTCCGCCGTGAACGCATCAACCGCTGCCACTTTTGCAAGAAGACCTTCAGTGTCATCGGCAACTTGCGGCGCCACCTGCGCATCCACACAGGCGAGAAGCCCTTCAGCTGCGACACATGCGGGAAGAGCTTCAACCAGGCCGACACGCTCAAGAGCCACCAGAGGATCCACACGGGGGAGCGGCCATTTGGCTGCATAAGCTGCGGCAAAACCTTCATCCAGAAGAGCACCTTGGAAACGCACACCGACGCCTCCTCGCTGGTGTGCGTGGTTTGCGGCACCACGGCGAACTGCGTGGAGGCGCTGCGCGGCCACTTGCAAACGCACGCCGATGCCTTGCCATGTGCCTGCATGTTGTGCGGCCAGCGGCTGACCACGGCGGCGGAGTTGCGTCCGCACCAGCAGCGCCACCATATGGCGGGCGGTGAGCACGGCTGCACCATTTGCGGGAAGACATTCAAGTCAGCAAGCTACATGAAGATCCATTTCAAGGTACACATCGGAATCAAGCCGTTCTCCTGCGACATCTGCCTTCGCACCTTCTCACAGAAAAGCAGCCTGAAGACGCACAAGGTACCCTTTTTGTTATTTTTTCATATATATTATATATATTTTTATCATGTGTGTACTGAATATATTATCTCTGCAAAAATTATGTGATTTATACTGTAGATCACCTTCTCTGCCTCTTCATCTTCTTGATCTCAAAATACAATTCATAACAAACGAAATACCTGTCGGGTACATCTGAGCCGTTTTCATGTGCTTTCCAGGCGTTACACACAGGTGAGAAGCCGTTCGCCTGCAACACGTGTGACAAGCGCTTCAGCAACATGGGCAACCTAACCCGCCACCGCCGCGTCCACACGGGCGAGAAGCCGTACATCTGCGACGTGTGTGGCCGCAGATTCAACCAGAGTAACAGCCTGAAGGCCCACCAGCAGGTCCACACGGGCCACAATAGGTTCATATGCGACCGTTGTGGCAAGAGCTTCAGCTACAGGAGGAACCTCAAGCACCACAAATGTCCTTATTAATTTAATAACTGCCTGAATGGTTGAACTTAACTTGACGGTTGAATGGCGGCTTGCACCGAAGGGATGCATTCTTGCTTGTTGCTTTAAAGTAATATAGCAAAATACTGCACAGGCCTTGTGATTCTCCCTTGTACTACTGGAAAAGCCCAATCAATTGCAATTCTCAAAAAAATGAACTTCCTTCTGATCTACAGTAATACCAAACTAAAAAGAATTAAAATAAACCTGAAAAGCTCACATACTGTATTCTTTGATAAAATGAAAATGACATTTTCGGTATGATTATTGTTAGTTTTATAAACGTAAGATTTATTTTAGATAGATATTTTTTAAAGCATTTTTATTTTATTTCACTAAAATATTTTGTTCAATTTTCGTTTTTCGTTGACTATAATAATGTTGTCTTGGTTACAAGTGAGACCGAGCTTGCAGGTCTCCTCTGTAATTTGTAAAAGTCTTTTCTCATATAAATAAGTGCAAAATAGGCATATTATTAAAATAATGTAGTATTGTATTTCAGCGGGTGAATGCGTATTTTCTACAATAAAAAGGAAAGCAAACCCGAAAATGTTTCTTTTCTCTGGAGGCTACGACATGCAGGAGCGTCGATATGTGGTAAGAATGTCCTCATCACCAGAATCACGATGCGGCACTGGAGTCGCACAAATTAGACTCTTCAAAGGACAGTAAAGCAAAGACATGCGGTAGGCAAGTTGGGCAGTGCCGCCTCATGCTGACTCTTCTTTGTATGTGAAGACTAAAAGTTGAAAAAATATATTAACTTGTGAAATTTGTGGATTGGGGCCCTCGAGGATCGGAGTTGGTGACCCCTGCACTTAGTGGAAACGTCGGCTGGTTGTGGACGCAGGCATAGCCGCCATCTTGAACCGGGAGTCCTCGGCGAGTTCCTCAAAGGTAACTGGTTTTTATACGGATTGCTTTGTTAGAAACATTAGACATGCAGTTATGACACCTGACAAGCAAGTCATTTTAAAACCTGGCCTTTTATAACGTTAAATTAAGGTAAAGTGTCGACCAAATGTTTTTTTTTCATTTTACAAGACAGATCTGGAAAAAACAAACTTGAAACTTACATGAAACATTCTTGGTTTTTTTTTTTAGATATAATTTTATTGAAGCATTGAATAAAGGTCTATATTGATATGTAGACTAAAATTTTATTCTGGGTTCATATTTTTATTTCCGACGAGAATAGTGCCTCACCACTCGTGAACCTTTCCGCACTGTGACAATAAATGTCCTTGAATCATTCAATTTATGATTAAACGTGGTAGTTATGTTTAATTTAGGTTAATACTATATGGTGGCCTTTGGAGTGATGTTTTGAGAACATTGGCCAAAAATGCAGTCTCTTCAATTTTCATGACAACGGCACCATCTTCAATGGAACTGAAGATGGCAGTAGTGTGCAACAAATGCAGTGCCGTTCCAGTGTTTCCCAGACTGGATAAAGCACAGCCCAGGCACGTACGGTACGGTATTTCATATCAAATACTCTCGGCGAGGGCCATTATTTATTCTGATGTATGAACGGCAACAGGTGTATACACATTTTGTACCTTCTGCCATCCAATAGAAGAGCGTTTAATTGCTGCCACTATGTGTCACTGGCATACATAGGTGAGCAGATGCATTATTTGTAGCTAATAGATATTATTTTTTGGGCCAATCAAGTGAAATTGGGCCGCAAGTGTTTGTCTGGTGTAAGCCATAGCAGCCAAATAAAAACAGCCAGAAAGTGCCATTTTGCATATTGTTTTCTGTATTCTTTACATTGTTATATAAACAATTAGGATGACATATGTGGTACAAAGCGTTCGTCTATGTATGTTTTACTGGAATGTATAAATTTTCAGGCAGGTTTTACAGGAAATGAGATGATTACAAAATGCTGTATGTTCGACTACTTTGTGTTTTAAAACTACTGTTATAAAATAAAGGTTTTACATGCAGCTCTTGCCTTTTCCTGCTACATAAGCCTTTCAGTGTTAAAAGAAACTGTTTTGCTTCATGGAAATGTGTTTGAGGAATGATGGTTGTCTTAGCACACAGCCTTGTGGAACCCCATTGATATTTGCTTGTAGATGCAATATCTGTGATCTGAGCATGTAAAAAGTGTGATATTTGTCTTAAATGTCAATTTCGTTATTTTAAAAAACAACAGCAATGTTATGTTGTTGTTAAAACATCAAAAGATTTTGATGACATTATTTTCATGCCCTCTGTCCGAGCTGACCACATGCCTCTCATAGCCTGCTGGATGTATTGATGATTCCGCATCGACTATTTTTTTTTTTTGCCCTCTAATTGCTTTATCCACAGCTGACCGGACGTTTCTGCTGTTACATGGAAATATGGATGTTCTTTCCTTTCCAGCATCGATCCCCACTGTCAGAGCGGCGAGCTCTCTGCTGTCCACTTTGTAAGCTTCTCTGACAGAACACAGCGGTGCTTTGGACTCGTTTATTTGACTTGCAATTACTTTTTAGGTTCAAGAGTCATAACCAAGAGGCGACGAGTGAAGGATGAGGCCTTGGGTCAGGTCCATAAGATCCAGATCGGTCCAGGTAAGACACCATATAAAATCTGATTAGATTCTCAATAGTGTTCACACATACACATTTAAATGCATTCAAAGGCAGGAATATTTTTTTGGATTTTAGCTAGTCCAGATAAAAGTTCTAGGCTGTATCCAATGTGTGCGGTAACCAAAAGTGGGGCCAGTCATTCATCTTGTTTTTTTTTTAATTATTTAGTGGGCACACCAACATAGTCAAGTCATAATTACAGTAAACCTTTTTAGGAAAAAACGCTTGTTACAATAAAAACATGCATATAAAACAACCATGCCCTGTGGTTGGCTGGCAACCAGTCCAGGGTGTACCCCGCCTACTGCCCGAGGACAGCTGGGATAGGATCAAGCACGTCCGCGAGCCTCGTGAGGAGAAGCGGCTCGGATAATGGATGGATATAAAACAACCAAATGAAAAATGGCGTAAACACCATTCCGAATGTACGTCTCGTAAACCGAGGGCTTAAATGGATGACTTTTTAATGTGTTACAAAGGGAAAAAAGAAAATGCAATACAGTAGGTATGTACGCGAGGGGTGCCAAAACTAAGGCACAGTGTAGTTTTTAAAATTGTTTCAATTTTATTACATTTTAATTTATCATTACAATTACTTTTATTAACCAGATTAACCTCACAAAAGTCAAAGTGGGGTTTTAAGCAATGGATAGATTTTTTTTTTGTGTGTGTGCGCAGATCTGGTGGAGACCCTAAAAGTGGCAAAAATTAAATTAGTAAATTCCTTTACCGTATTCCCTTGTCGCTCTTTCCTTCTATCCTTTTCTCGCTTCCATCCTAGTTTCCTCCTGCCCTACCATCCTTTTTTCTTTCTTCTCAAACCTTACTCCCTTTTCTTCATTCCTTTCATATAATCCTTGACCAAACCTTTTTCCTTTCATACTATTCCCACATTTCAAACATCATCCTTCGTTTTCTACCTTCTTTTCATACGATGTATTCTTGACCCAAACTTTCTCCTTCCTCCCTCTTTCTTTCACAATATCTTTCAGCCAACCATTCCTCCATCCTTTTGTACTTCCTTCTTTAATGTTTCGCACCCTTCCTTCCTTCCTTTAATGTATCCTACCGTGATAACTCCCTTTCTTATATACTATACTTTATCCAACCTTCCATCCAGCCAACCTTCCTACCTTTCCTAGGCATCTTTCTTTTCATTCCAACCTTTGATCTGTCCTCCCTTCCGTTTATACCCGTCCGTCTTATTCACTCTCTTTAAGGGGGAGTTAGGTCAAAAATGTTCTTTATCGTAAATATTTTCAATGGCCCCTCACGAGTCTAAACACAATATTCTGCTTATTATTATTGCATTAGTGAAATATGAACTAAGCAGCAAAAGCCACCCATATTTATCCATCTCAATGGTTGGCTGAAAATGACAGCCTTAGGCACTGTGATGTCATTTTCAGTTGACAAGTCGCAAACTGGCCCCACCTCTGTGATGCATAAAAACAGGTGGGTTTTTCTACTTAATACATTTTCCACAAACACAATATTAATCAGAATGCCATGTTTAGACTATTGGACATATTATTATGAGCGCCTTTTTTACTTGACTTCCCCCTTTAAATAATTATTTTGCTCAAAGACAGCTGGGATAGGCCCCTACGCGCCCGCACCTCTTTTGAGGATAAACAGATTGGACGATGGATGGATGGCCAAATAACCACGCGGTTTTTGAGAGCCATGTGAACATTTTCGATTACGAGGTGAATTTGAACGCATCGACAAGGTGGGAGACTAATGCATGCCAATTACGAGGCGTCACTGAACACATCGCGGCCATTGTCAGAGGAGGGAGGAGAAGAGGGAGAGTCAGCCTGTCTTCCCCTTTTACCGTCATCACAGTGGACGTCCGTCGGCCTCATTCTATGGTCTTAAACTAACGGCCCGGTAACGAAGGACTCTGTTAAGTGTCGAAAATACGCTGCGGGGGAGATATTAGCCTTTTGCTTTGAAGCCGCACGACCGCCAGACACCGGCTACTTTCCATTCGCCGCATCCAGAAGCTTCAAGAGGCGTTCTTCATGAGAAGCAGCCCCCCCCCCGTACATTAATGGAAAAGTGGACTCTAGGTTTGTTGCCGTGACAATTCCAAATCTTATTCGACGCCTTTGTAAAGCCTGGAACTAAAGCGGCTTGCCCGTTAGCCAGCTAGCCTCTTAGCCCGCTGCGGGTTCGCTCCCGTATCTCTCGGTGTTACTGAGGACATTTGCTTCTTAACCTCCGAGATCATCTTGTTAGCGACGCCGTCTGTCCAACGGAATGCGGCGATAGAGCTGGAGGGCTGGGAGTCCTCATTAAGTGGAGGGGCAAAAGTCGGGCCCCTGTGTGCAGTATTTCTTGTTTTTCTCGATGATGCTGAGTTGGTGGAGCTGCGTGGAGCTCACTGGACTCTTTACCGTGCTGCCTTCATGGACCGTCACCATGAAGATTGTATGAGAGACCCCCCTTTTTTCCTCCCTCAAATACGCTGCGTCTGCTGTTATTGACAGCCAGAGGGTGACTTGTCTGGCCCCGTGTGTACACTACACACAACAGTCTGCTCATTTCCCTTCTCCTGACCGGAATCGCTCTCAGGGACGAAAATGTCTTTATTACGGGCCGCACTGCCCGGAAACGAGCGGAACCCGGATCATGTAAGTGCACATCATACACACAAACACACACACACAGGGGATGAAACGTTTAGAAAGTCATGTGTCCCATCCTGTCCATTCTGAGCTATGACGCACCCCCACTACCAACCATGCCCAAAAGCCAATCAATATTTAATCCACTTGATGCAAGACCACCCTGAACTAACCCACTCAGTCCCCCATTATCCCTAAAAAATCATTTGTCTCTGAAGCACGCGCAGAGTAAACCGTATGACCAGAAATATTGCCGTGTAAGTGTAGTCTGGATATTGTGAAAAAGTACACAATACATGCACTAAAAGTACACAAATAACACTGACGTTTTTTAACCATTTACACATTTGAAATTGTGAACAGAAACAAGTGGTATGATTTATTTATTTTTCCCCTGGATGCTTACAGAGATCCCACTAAATTGAGTTGAGTTGCTTCACACTGACATTTTCCGTAACATGTTTGAAGTAGAGTTCTAATTTTCTAGAGTTTATTTACCATCCGAGGCAACTAAAAAGTGAAATATGGCACTGTAGGTCTGTAGACATACAATTTGACTTTTACAGTTTGACTAGTTGATTATTTGACATTGCCTTGCACATGGATGGTAAAAGCCAATTTTCTGTATTTTCACAATAATGTTGGTGACATCACTGATTCACAGACTAGAAGATATAAAATTATTTATTTTAGCTGCTATCTTGGGTAATGGTACAGTGCCTTATACAGCCCTGGGAAATGAAAAATCATATTTGGACTCATTTTAAGAGTGACGAGTAATATTTTCTAATTAGACTTATCCCTCTTGGCAGATCACTTTTCTAAAAACAGGTTTAAAGATATGATTCTCGTGAACGGGGGCAAAGTCACAAGCCATGGTAGTGAGCAACCTTACAATGGTAACAGCTGTGGTGCTTAAGGTCCTCACCGTATTCCTTTCCAGCCATTTTCATGTTCCTTGTCAGTTTTCATGACCATTCACAAGCTCATCTAATTCTGCTTAATTATTAGAAATAATTATTCCACGGTTAAAGTGTGACCGTCAAACGCATTTCAATCATACAGAAAGTCGTTTATTCTTTCTTAGTCATAGCTTCAATAGCGTGACCTTTCCATATGATGACAGGTTTATCTTTACAGTTGTTACTGCGGGACTGAAATATTTTGCTCAAGGCGAGTCGTGAGATTTGATCTGCGTGTGTAAAGGAAGCCCCAAAGTGGGCGTGGCTTAATGCCTGTGTGCACATGCATGGCTTTGTTGTGTTTCCTCTACAAAATCCACTCTGTGAGACCATGTTGTTTTCATTTCATTGTTAATCGAGTAAATAGACAAATTGAGGACATTCCAATTCTCCAAATACCCCCCCTCATAAAATGCCAGTCGCGCATGGCCACATATTTGGTTGTCATGCCGATCATAAGTCGACCCCAAAAGAAGTCTGCTCGAAAGGACCGAGGAAGTATGCCAATTTGGTTCAAAGCAGCCTGTTTAGATTTATGATGACTCTTGTTAACGCCTTCTGAAATGTTTTAAAATTTCAGTCCCTGAAGCCAGTTTCACTTAACAGTATCAATCACTAGCATGGTTAAGTATGTCAGTCATGAGTTGCCTGGATCAACAAAGGAAGTCTGCCATTTGGGTTCTGCAGAGAAACATTATTAGGAGCCCTTTAAAGATGAACTCATCCTTGATATTTTTTCCGATACCCTCCAAACAAGTCTGGCGCACCTCCCAACCAGCTGCTTTAATTTCCCTTTTATGTTTCCTGGACTCACATATTAAAGTCACAGACTTGCTGTCACAATTTGTTAGCCTGCGCTAGTGCCGCACCTCAGGCCCATCATGTGCCCCGCTGAGGCCCAGCCAGCCATGTATGACGCCTATAAACTTTGATATGCGGTGACCTATATTTTGCAGTTTTGTTTTTCACCCGGACTGCACGGTAAGGTCAGAGAAGTGGGACAGTCGTTGCAGCATTTCCGTCTTAAAGCTTGCACTCTCTGAGGTGATTGAGGTGCCATCTGTTTGCTCTTAGCGTCTCCTACCAAGATCGCCACCTGAAAGTCGAGACACAATGCAGCTATGAGTGTTTAGGAGTGCTGATACACTTCCAGAAATTTATATGACAAAGCTCTCTCCTTGGAAGTGTAGTTCCTTGTGATTGTGACATTTTTTCACATCACATTTGGCAGCTGTGGCATTTTTCAAGTTCTGTTTTCTGTTCGTAAACGGCAACATCATGCTGTTTGGAATTGTCTGTCTGGTGGACTGGATATTTTTTACTGAAACTTTTCACTCAAGCATAGAAGGGGTTACCCAAGTAGCAGATCAAATATACTCAAAACCAACCAAAACCATTGCACTTAGATTCATGTGGCCATTCCAACTAGACTTAGCATTTTGACAGTGTTATTTTTTATTATTATGTTATTTATTTAGTCCTGTTGCTCCTTTTTGTTGTCTCTTCGGTGTAGTGCACGTTAAAGCTGAACGATTAATTGCCTTTGCAATATAATCACGGTTTGAGAGAGCAATTTTGTAATCGCAAAGGCTGCGGTTTAAATGGTCATCACTTTATTGACCGCAGAGCAGGTAGTAGTTAGAGGGGGGGCTCCAGAGAACGCTTAACTGCCGCACTATGTACGGAAAAAAACCCTCACCGTGTACGCGTGTTGAATATTTTCTTGATCTTTTGGCTGCCTTCGTAAATTAGAGCGCATGTGTGAGGAAGTGTCTGATGGCTTGACTTTGATTTAACTGTTTCCAAAGTATGATCTCACTCACTCACTCACACACACATGCACGCACACCCACGCCCACACACGATTGTATGCTGCTGGAGCCACTTCAAACAAAAATGCATCTTTGCAAACTTCTCAAGTGGTCAAATATTACGAGGATGAATTCGGCCTTATGTTTTCAAACCAAAAGACTGACGAAAAGATGTTAAATCATGAGACGTCGCTGAGTGGTAATGGCCGCCAGCGCTTGATTACTACGGCATGTAAGCATTATCTTTTTGTCGTAAGGTGTTACTTACTTGAGATTTATGTTTTATTCATTTATCGGTCTATGTAAGAAATTGTGTGATTAAGAAGTGCAGTCCACGTCAAAGTGATATGTTGGAAGTGGCAAAGCGACTGATTTGTTTACATTACTGTTGTAATCTGCATTTGAGTTTGTGCCATCCAACACACCTGTATGGCAGAATTATGTTGTCGTGGTGAACTCTTAACAAACGCCATGTCAAAATATTTAGTAATATTTAGTGCAATTGTGATAGCTAAACTGTCTTGAGTATTGATTAATTTCTCATTAGCCTTTACCTCAGTATTCTATGATTCATAACAGATTGGGTATTGATTGTTGTAATAAAGATTAATTGTTGAAAAATAATTTAGAAAAGGATGTTGAAATTTTTTTTTTAATTTTTAGGAAAATAATCGCAATTAGATTATTTTCCGTAATTGTTCAGTCCTTGTACACGCCATGAGCCAAATAGCACATTGACTAAACGCCACCCTTTAACTAGGCAGACTGACTGATTACAAGTTTGACGATACTCATTAGAGGACACACCTTAGTTTAACATTTCCCAATGGTCAAATTACTTTCAGTCTTTTCTAGGGCTGCCATCAAGAATGATGGCCTTTTTTATTATTATCATTTTTTAAAGTCTTTTTGTTGAACTATAATTCAAAAGCAATGTCGTTATTGCCGCTTTTATCCGTTTCAATTTATTTCAGTGACCATTGTTGTTTTTTTTTCTTTCATAAGCAGAGTAGTGCCATCAATTTGGTCAATCTTTGCCTATGTTGGTGAGCGCAGTAGTCCAAGTTTTATGGGACTCAAAACTTTTTTTCTACACTTAATAAGTATTAATACATTTCTATGTTTATTTCTTCGACAAACATGTTTCCAAATCTGACTACTGACTGCATTGTTGCTAGTCTGTTTCAGGTTGAGTGACAGATGAGCGCACATTCTGTAGTGATACATGACTTTAGTGTGCCAAGTTTGCACGTGTGATACGTTTGAGCGGTGCTGTCAAGCTTAAAGCGGCAAGCGTGTTTTCACCTTTACATAATACAAAAAGACATTCCAAATGAGCATGTCAATGCCTTTCGGGATCTTACGTCGGCTTCAAGTGTCATGCGTGCTACTGAAAAATGCAATGACAACGCAACTACTACTCAGACTGTACGTACAGTGTAAAACTGGTCTGATGCTGAGTCACGCTAGTGACATAAATGGGTCAAATGTTGACTTGGTTCTCGTACATGCGCACGGAAAACGTATAATAATTGTGATTTTTTTTTTCCCCTCCATATTGACATTACAATTTAATATACGGTTATTTTTTGTTTTCTTTTCTGAAGGTAAGGCTGACACTAAAATAAAGGCGCACAAACCATGAATTAATATGAATATGAAGTTTATTTATGTACTTCAATTAGACTTACAAAACACTTTGATTTGCAGTCTTTAAAGTGTTCACTAGAACAACTTTGCAAATACAAGTCATTAAGTCATAAATCAAATTGCAATACTAATCCCCACATGTGTTTTTTACCGTCTCAACTTTTGTCACTGCTTAAATGTGACACGTTTGCTGTCATCGCTCAGACAGGAAGTGATGCAAAAGAAATGTTGTGGTTCTTTCCATTGCTATAAGGACTTCAGTCGTATTAGTGACGAGACAAAAGTGTTGGTACGTCTGAAAAGGGAAGAAAATGTGAAGTTGCTCAACACTAACACCTTTTGGGTTTGGCTCTCAATTGCCTGGCAACAGTTGACGTATGTTGTTGTCACAACAACGATGCAACACAACGCCGTGACAATCAATCAAATTCATTAACAAAATGGATGTGACTTGTTAAATAACACCCTGTGTCAAGCGGTGACTCACCCGCGTCTATTTTCATCATGCCGAGAGACGCTCGCTGTTTGTGTGAGCATACGAAAGTTAATGTTTGTGAGCGATAGAGATTTTCTGTACGCGTGTGCGTGTGTGTGCGTGTGTGGGGGTGTGTGTGCGTGTGTGTGAGAGAGGGTATTTGTGGACTGTATTGTGAGTGAGTGAACGACCTGGGAGGAAAAGGAAGCTGGTGTTCATGCAGCAAGTGTGGGAGGAAAACTCAAGGTTACGCTATTGCTTCAGCTGGGTCATGACGTCACACTTCCTATAGTCCACGCGTTTCCTGTTACACTCACGCAAACACACACTGTGTGACAGCCAGACACTTCCTTGTACCAATGTCACTGTTCCTTTTTTTTTTTTTTTATCGTATGTCAGATGTTATTGGTGGAAGGCATCGTTAATTGCGCAAAGGCCTTTATCTCCAAAACTCCTGGACTTGCCTTCTCTTGCCTTCTTGTCGTATGCCAAACAATTCCTTTTAACCAGCCATTACATTACAATACATCTTTATTTATATAGCGAGTTGGTGTTGAACGCCTCTTGCCTGAAGACAGCAGGGACAAGAGTTGCCTGTTTTGTGGGGGGACAATTGGGTGTGGCGGCGGGCGATGAAAGCTCAAATTGATGTGAGGTCACCCAAAATAAAGATGGTGCCAAGGGACAAAAGAGACGAAGCGGATGGGAGGCAAATTGCTTTGTGTGGGGGAGGGGTATAATAGGGGGATGGGATAGGAAATGAAGGTGAAAGAGGATAAAAGTATGTATATGATGAATGATGTGTACATAATTCATGTTTTTATATTCATAAATAATTGATTAATACCTCATCTACACACCCCACTGTTTTTCCACTTTTATGCAAATTTATTTCTCCTTCTCATAAAGGGGTCTTGTGTGTAAAATTTTGACAAGAGAAAATTAATTTAATCACTTTAGAATAGAGCTCCAGTACACTGAAATGTGGAAAAAATGAAATCACTGCATATACTTTGCAGATGCTATGAATAATATGCTGAAGTTTGCTGCCCAGTGAGTCTTTTCTGATACTGAGTGTCCTTCTGTTGTCTCCTCAGCACACCTCGCTGTCCACCAGCCGCTCGGATAAGGGCTCGGGCTGGTCCAGCCGCTCGCTGGGTGCCCGATGCCGCAACTCCATCGCACTGTGCTCAGATGAACAGCCGCACATCGGAAACTACCGGCTGCTCAAAACCATCGGCAAGGGCAACTTTGCCAAGGTCAAACTGGCGCGACACATCCTGACGGGTAGAGAGGTGTGTTTTTGGAAGAAGGGCAGTTCATGGGTGGATTTACAGTAAAAGCTACATCCCATTTTATGTCCACATACATTTCACGTGACACACACGAACACAATAGTAAGTGCACAAAAACAAGTTAGCAATAATGAAACCACAAACCAAAAAAAAGAACATCAACTCAAGGTGTATGAAATGTCTTTCGACCTCTAATGCAGCATAATTACATCGTATTTAATGTCTATACATCAGTAATGGGCCTGATTGTGATGTGTGCCGTGAAACATCGGATGCTTTGATCAATATTTCTGCAAATTTAACTTGTTCAAAAAAATTAAGAAAAAGAAAACATCCTGTCATATGAGCGTTGTTCTGCCGCACACACACACACATGACTCCTCCAGAGTGGTGTTGTTCTGTTGGCTTGACAAGGTCACTGTTGATCCTTGTTAGTTTGTGGTATTCACTTCTTGTCTTTTTTCCCAGTCAAACAACTGTAGCTTGTTTGTTTTCTCCAAATTGTGACAATCTTCATGGAACCTCCTGCTTTTTTATGGTCATTGACTTCTGTTCCTTTTTTTTGTTGTTTAGGTTGCAATAAAAATCATTGATAAAACACAACTCAATCCTTCAAGTCTACAAAAGGTGAGTGGATTTTATTTTATTTAATGAATATTGCTCTGGTTTAAAATTCATTTCCAGTTTTATTTTATTTTTGTCATTTTAGTATTTATTTTCTCACATATTTATGGTCTTTAGAATTTGGAGGTACTTTAATTTTTTTGTTAATATTTTTATATATTTATCATTTAATTTGTATACTGTATCATTTTGTTTAGATAGGCCATAATGTCTAATAGAAAAAAAAGTGCTTTGCCAGCATCTTCTGACATTTGTCTGCAAATACTGCTTAAACCTTTTTGGGGTGGGTGTCGCCTTTCAATTATGGTCTACCTTTCACCATTCGCAGTAGGACTTTGTCTCTTTGTCACCCGTGAATAGCAGCGGTTCACTGTAGACTCGTTATCTCAAACAAGGCGTCTGTCTGTTTTATTCCTGTGAAGTGTTTCCGAGTGCAGACCTCCACCAAGGCAGCGGCTCATATCAGCAATTTCGTTGTTAGTCCAGATCAATAAGTTTTTATGTTACTCTGCTTGTAGATGTACCAACCGGACCAAAACCATACAATAACCTCCTTGAGGGAGATAATAAGAAGCACTGTATTGTGTTAACTGTCTGCTTTTCATGTCTCAGCACGTTTTCCCTGAGAATTAAGAGTCACAGTCCATTATTGATTTCTGATTCAGCATTTCCTGTATGGATTCTAACGGCAGCCATCTTTTTCTCATCTTAAGATCCAATGTACCCGTCATGTTATCTCCATGTACAATTTTTTTTTACCCTCCACATCAAACATGAGGATTTTGGCGCTTTTCTCTGTCTGTATTGTTTAAAAACCTAGATTATAGTTTCTCACACTTGGTACAAGTCACTCTTTGTATGGGAAACAAACGTAGCCTTTGTCTGATTATCGGCTGACTTTATCATCACTGTCCCAACAACAAAACGATCCATACACCATTGCACACACATGCATACACATGCACACACAAACATATTCACATACACACAGAGCTGGCCTATTAATGAGTTGTCTGTTGGTTAGCTAACAAGTGTTGATAACACCCGAGTATCGATGGCGTCTGTCTCGATAGAAATCAAGCTCGAATGCTGTTTCTGCTGTGCGAAGGTGAGCAAAGCAGATTGTTGTCACGTAAAGGTAACTGAGTACCACGTGAAACAAAAAATGTCAGGATTTTGGTGCTTGCTTTCTTTCTTTTTTTTTTTTTTTTTTATACCTTTTACCTTAATGTAGAAACTTAACAAAATTCTACCAAAAGGTGTAGCGTAAACTTAAGTCAATAAACCAGAATTCAAATTACAACAATAATGCAAAAATAATCTGTGGCTTTATCCCTTCAACTTTTCATGCAGCATCTCCAATTGTATTCTCCCACAGTACAATGCAATGTCAATTTGAGTTCAATTAATTGTTCAAGCCTATAACATTCAACCAAATTGCTAAACTGTTTGTCTTGCTGACGATTATCCACCAGCATCTGTTGTTGGTTTTGATTTTCACATATGCAGGCAATGCATATCTGTGCATATCTTTTCTATCTGGAACCACAATTGCAGTTGCAACATTTCAAAAGATTTTTGTTATGTAAATGTGCCCTTAAGTGGCCCAGTCGTGACATTGATAAAGTGTTTGGAGATTGTGTTTGAACCGTCATCCAGCAATGCTGGGAAGTGTTTTTTTTGTTTCTTTTAGTCCCCCTGGGCTGGCCCCCTAAAACCCGGAGCTGAATTCCAGACAAGCACACAAAAGGGCAGCAAGCAGGGGTGTGGAGTTGTGGGGCCTTGGCACAGGACAGTAGAAAGACAAGATAGAGAGAAGGCAGACTACGCGGACTTGGCCGTCTGTCTTTGCACCTTTTGTCCGCATGTGTAATGCAATTATATGCATTGCGATTGTGTCATATTGTTGTCACAGAGTGCTTTGTTGTGGTGATGTATGGAGAATATGTAGACAAGGGGATAGACATGTTGCTTTTCTCACAAGCCACATGAACACAAAACTGACAAATTGACCAACATCTGAGGCCTAATAGATTCTAGTTCTGGTGAAGTATGTGCATTTAATGTTGACCATAGTTCCC
Source organism: Idiotropiscis lumnitzeri (assembly GCF_059441095.1). NCBI lineage: Eukaryota > Metazoa > Chordata > Actinopteri > Syngnathiformes > Syngnathidae > Idiotropiscis > Idiotropiscis lumnitzeri. The sequence continues at coordinate 9,640,941 of NC_142397.1, read as the reverse complement.
GCGATCCAAACACAATAAAGAAGACCCTGGTAAGTGAGGTGGTTACTTTCAAAAGAGTTCCAGGAATCTTGAGTGTAGTGTCTGCAGCGCTGAGAATACTGGCTAGAAATAATAAGTAAGTTTGTGGAACTTGAGGTGAAAATGTAGACCATAATTCCTGCAGTCCAAACACTCAGTCATCCTCCCAAAAGTTGCTAGTTCCTGGATCTGGATTTTTTTTGGTGGTTAATTTAGTGATTCTTTTGCATGCCAGTGTAGAGAGGCCGCTTACAGCCAGTGCTACTTGTACCACAATTAGACAATCACTCCTCTAGACTGTCCATAGGTGTAAATTAGAGTGTTCATGGTGGTTTGTCTATTTGTGACGGGATGTTCTGATAAGCAGTCCAGCGTGTGCAGCACCTCCCACCCTACATCACCTGGCATATGCTCTTGCTATCTTCCCCTAACATAAACCTAATGAGGACAAGTGCTATTGAAAATGGATGGACATAATGGATGACACTGCATACCAGTCTGTAGGAGAGTGTAATCAAATTAAGTAAGTGGAGCATCTGAGTACTTTAAGAAGAATTAAGGGGATGAGCCTGTCACCTCTAGTTTACATTTTCCGCATCTTGAGAATCATGCGATGAATAAGGTTAAGATTTCTCTCAAACCTTTCCATCCTGCCTTGCTCGTTGAAACCCTGTCTGGATCTTTTTTCACTTACTGGCCAGCTGCCATGACAACGGCCCAGTCGCGTCATGGTTGCAGTGACAATGCCGGCATTAATCCCCCCGAGGGCCACAACGCTGGCTGCACTCATACTTGCTGTGGTTTACCCATAAAATGTGACAACGTTTTGAACACGTGTTATGGTCCTCGGTTTACGATGGACTTCCAATCCTATGAAAGCGGATCCTTGAAAAGGTCTTGAAACTTTGATGCCATGCTCCACCCACATTAGCTGACGTAGGCTAGCTTGCAATGTCATCTTTTTGTTCAATGGTTCCTTGAGGATTTTTTGGAGGGGCTACTGTTAGGATAAGGCGAAAGTGCTGGCTGTCAGGGCGTCATTTTCTCGAACTTGCTGACAAGCCTCAAAATGAACATGAAACAAACACTATGCTCCGTCTGCACTAGATAAGATTGCATAGGCAAAAATAAAATGAAAACATCTTAAAGACAGTAATCCTCACCCATATGGGTCTGATATTTTGCTTCTGAGAAACCTTTTTTAGGGTCAATTCCATAGCAGAAGTTAAAATATGAGCCCTGGAATTAGCCCAAAATGGCTGCTTCAAAACAAAATTGCAAATTTGTTCAATTTCAGGCATGGGTCTTTCAGACTTTTATGTCCATCCTTTTATGAATATGTCTCTTGTGTTGGTCAGTGAAACTACTGGTTGTTGTTGAGATCATTTTTATAATCTTGCCGACAACCCTTATAATTCATCAAACTTTAACACTAATTTTAACACTCTACGCACATTAGCTGGTGTAGGGTAAAAAATAAAAGTTTATCATGGCCAATCTGTGTTGTTTCCAATGGGGGCTCATTTGGTTTAATCAAGCTTTAGAATTTCCCCTAAATGGTTTTGGTCCTTAAGACTTTTTTTGTGCATCTTGTTACGATAGACGATGTCCAACTAGTTAGTGCTGATTGATGAATCCGGTGTCAGGAACAAATTTTTTAAAAACTACCAGGAACAAATCTGCGTGAGTTTGTAGTTGGTGTCGAAAACACTTTGTTTGCTTTGGGGCTTGCGTGCATCAAAATCCGTTTTGGTTGCTATCGTTTACAATAGCAAAGTGCAAAAATTGCATAACGTTGCTAATTTAGTATTTGTTTATACTGTCTTCAAAATAATTCTGTTGTCATTATACCAATCACTGTAATTATATTGCTCGTTGTAATCGTGATGAGTTTTTTTGGGGGTAACACTTTCTCAGTATTGTGGATCCTATTTACAGTAAATTCGCACCACCTTACAATCCATTTGCCTATTGTGACGTCATTTAGGGAGTGCTGGAGAATATTTTTGATTCATGCGTCACTTGACAACTGGAGACTGGACCTGTTCCACCAGGCCAAGTTTCTCCTCTCAAATACGCAAATGAAGAAACGTGCGATGATGCAATGAGGAAGTAAGAAAGTGAAGCTTCTTTGTGTTCACTTTTTCTCACCAGCTGCAGGCATATTAATTGTATATTTCCGCTGTTTTCTCCCCCACTTTGCTCAAACACCATTGTAATCGGGGAGTTGACCTAGGAATTTTTCTGAACCGTTTTTGTATTGGAACCCTAACAGAGGTGGGATAAAGGATGAAGGGCCGTTTTGACAGCTGGTTATTGTTGAACATCATTGAGTGAAAAGTCACACATGTATGATATTTGATCTGACCTACCGAGCATTTACAGTATCAAAAATATGCTGCTGTGATTTAGCAGTTTTTTTTCTCTCCATAAAATTGGTTAAATCAAGCGTATGTAGTTATTCAACTCGTTAAATAATTGGTTGAATGATTTCTTCTGCATAACATATTTTAAACGATATTAGTAGAATAAACTATTTGAATTTAAACAGGTTTATTTTAATAAATGTTTGGTTAGTTAATAGTAATTATTAATAATACAATTTATAAAATGAGTCAATTCATTTAATAAAATAATTTGCATGGACAACAAATGTTTTATGTATTAAAATAGAAATTATTAATTACACTTACATTATTATAAATTACACATTTCTATACATAAAAAAAATATATTATTAAAGACAAAGTCAACCCCAATGAATTTTTTAAGAATACACTGTATGTGTAAATAACAGTAAAAACTTGGTATTCTTCTTCACATTTCATTTCTGGAATAAGAGTGAAACATAATACATCTACCTAAGGAGGGTGCCATGTTTGACATTGCCGTACTTGTCAATCGATTGATCGATAAATACGTCACAAATGCTTTTCATTTGTCCATCCATGCACTTAATGTCTACTTTCTGTGAGGCTGCTCCTCTGTCACACGCTCATGTGGGGCACCAAAGCTGGTTCGATGTATATATATGAATATGAATCACGATGATGATTATATTCTCTCCTTTTTCCAGCTTTTTCGTGAGGTACGCATTATGAAAACCCTCAACCATCCCAACATTGGTGAGTTACACGTGACTTTGTCCATTAGTCGGATTAGTAGGCTTTATTTAGTGTGACCTTTTCGTTTGTGTGTTACAGTTCAGCTTTTTGAGGTCATAGAGACGGAGAAGACTCTATATCTGATCATGGAGTACGCCAGTGGAGGTGAGTGACATCGAAGCACTTAAGTGAGGTGCATACATACAGAACTGATTTATAATATCTTTGCGAAATCTTTAAAGCGAGAGAGAGCCTTGGCGTGACGAGGCCAAAAAATGGCCGTATGTGTTTTTACTGCTTTTCGAGTGTGTGGCGTTGGAGAGGAGCAGCACAGCGCACACCCTGTATGTCATAGTACGAAGACTGAACTGTGAGAGGCAGAGCGGTGCCTCAGGGCATCCAGACTGAAGAATGAATAGTAGTCACAGAAGAAGAAGAAGAAATAGAAAGAAGCGAGGGGACAAAATATCTTGTCGTGTAGGATGTCATTTCTTTTGGTAAATGACTTGAGGGACATGTTATGCAAACACTCAGCACAACTCAAATGTTCCTTTAATTGTGTCTGGCAACAGCGCCACCTGCAGTGAGCTTCCCTTTTGGCTCAATTATGAAGGCTTTGGCCCAACTTGGTGTTGACCACACACTTAAAGGTTTTCAATCGTAAATATGGAAAATGTTTAACATTTACGATGACTGCACCATTTTTCGAGGACTTGACAATGGATGCAGGAAAAATTACTCTTCATACACCACAGCGCAATCGCTTCGGATAGTCTTTAAAGTCACTCTTAACACACACATAATCATCCGATAATCGATCTTAACGGACTCCATACCGCGGGGTTATGGTTCAAGGTAATCTTTTAGAAAATAACTCTTAAAAATGCTCAAATTCAGACTGATTGTTGTTATGTGTTAGGGCTTTCCAGATTGGGAACCATGTTATCCTTCTCATCATGCATGACTACACAATGAAGCGAAAAGCTATCCTTCCCAATTTTAATGATTGTGTTTACCTTGCTTCTTTCATCTCTGTGCTGCTCCCTCCTGCCTGCCTCCAATACCTAACAAGGAGCTCGCACACAAAATGGGAGGCAAACACACACAAACTCAACATCACATGAACTGACAGAGCAGCCAGTCTTAATCTACTCACACGATAAAGAAGTTCACATCACAAGCTGGAGTGGACTCATGACTCCCTGTTTTTTTTTTTTGTTTTATAAGAATTAATGTACTGTGTGTGTAAAAGTTGATGACTCACCTTCAGTTGTTTGGCCAACATTTTAGACAAGATTGTGGCTTTCCTTTTTCCACCCGATGGATGAATATTTACATATACCCCAGCTGTTGGACTCATTGGAGCTTGCAAAGATCAAGTGTGATTTAGTGTATTATTGAAGTAAGGACAAAACTGAGAAAGACAAATTGGGCAGTATTCCCACAAATTGTTTTTCTTTTTACACCCCCAGTATGGCTTTCATTACCATGGCGACTTGACATGAAGCTAGGAGTAGCTACTTGTTTGCCTCTATTCTAAAAAAGTGACGAGCAATAAAAAAGTCCACCTATCCATTTGTTGAGCTGGAGTCTATTCAAGCGGACTTTGGGCCGAGTACCTATACTGCCCAATTTCAAAAGGCAATTTTTCGTTACATGAAGGGGGATGCAGTTAACTTAGTTAACAGCTCTTTATTTATTATGTACTCCCCAATCTTCACTTAGCTCATTGCTTCTCAAATATTGGGCCGGGCCCCACTGGGGTGGCGCGGTGCTATGCTGAGGGGGCCGCGTGTGACCCTCGGCACCATGCTTTTTTTCCTGCCGTACTACAATAAAGTGTAATTGCACATCCACTCCAGTAGTTGGCAGTGGCGCTCTGATTGTCCATTGTGCACTGTTGATTGTCCATTGTGCACAGTGAGTATTAACTCTACGGTGTAGGTTTGTTTTGACACGAAAATGCTGTCAGTTATAATTCTGGCGTAGAGTGGGTGGGGGCGCGAATTGTTTTCTTCATGCGGGAGGAGGCATAACAGAAAATAATTGAGAAGCACTGACTTAGCTGAAGGTACTCGCTCCGATTCTTCAAAGGGATGTCAACCCCAAAAAATTATTTGCAATGGTATGTTCTATGGGCCTTCAGTAGTCTATACATGGTAGTCTGATACATATTACATTTGTAGAATATGAGTTAAGCAATAAAATCCACCCGGTTTAAGCCATCTCAGTGGCCCGACACCGATGTCGAAATCTACATCACAGTCCTCAGGGCTCAGTTAACGACCAATGATGGCTCACCTGTTTTTGAAGCTGAGCCATGACTGGTCGTTAACTGAGCCCTGTGCAGCTGTGATGTCATTTTCAGTTGACAGCCAGTGGCAAAATGAGATGTACCAAAACAGATGCGTTTTACTGCTTAACTCACATTCCACAGACGCAATATTAATCAGCATGCCATGTTTCCACTAGTGGGGCTGCATAGAACATTTAGATTTTTTTAGTTGACTTCCCCTTTAAATACATCTAGTCATCTTTACAAAAAAAAAAGACACCCTAGTTGTCCACCCTTATCCTTGTTAGTGGTTTCTCAGAAAAAAAAAAGCTGTTTTGATTCTGCATTATTACTTTACTGTTGTTGAAAACTGCAAAAAAAATGTTGACATTCAATCTTGTCATTACTCGCAGGGGAAGTGTTTGACTACCTCGTTGCCCACGGCCGCATGAAGGAGAAAGAGGCCCGCGGCAAGTTCCGACAGGTCGGTTCCAACTTCAACCCACTTGTGTTTGTCAGAGATAAGGGAAAAAAAAGACGCATTTGCTGCATCATACTCCGTAAAAAGTTGGTGGCGTTGGCACGTGAGCCGGTTAAGATGAGCTGTAATTTAGCAGAGTGTGACGCAAAATCAGCACAGACATTTCCACTGCGGCGCACTGCAAAATAAAATAAACAGTGGCAGTAAAATTCTCAATTGTACATTGTCCACTGTACATGAAGCATGTTTTATTGTCTTTCCACAGATCGTGTCAGCCGTGCACTATTGCCATCAGAAGAACATTGTTCACAGAGACTTGAAGGTGAGCACACACTGAAGTGTTACAATAATTTACAGACGCAATTTATGTTGGAAAAGTTGTCGGGTTCACTCATTGATGGACTGAGCCTTAAAGATTGTCTCATATGTGCAGAATTGATTGTGGATTAAATGTTTCTGGAAGCACTTGAGTCAAAATGGAGTTCGCTACTCTGTGAAAATTATTTACTCCACAAAATGACAATATTGGCATAGACAAAGAAGCTCACAAAGAACAACAAAAGACATCGCTCATCCTTTCAATACACAGAAAAAAAAACAATTCATGTAGGATTTAAACATTTTTTGCCCTTTGTTGATCAAGGAACCTGATGATCCCTTGCTTTCTCTCTTGTGGGGGAAAAACAAAACAAAACAAAAACAACGATATACAAGCCGCACCAGACTATAAGATGCGTTTTTTTATGTTGAAAAAAAATTGTTGTTTACTGCATGTACAGAACGATTTTGTACTGGTCATGCACATAAAGGTACATAAACAGTTTGATTGTTAACACAGTGCCTTTTAACACAGCAACAACTTTGCTGATTAAAACAGAACAGACCCAAGAGAAAAAAAGAGATTCATTTAGCGTATTTTCTGAATTATAGAGTGTCCCTAGCGGTGAAAGAAAAATCCACCGAAAAGCTGCACCGCTGTATTAGCCGCATGGTTCAAAAACTAGTAAGAAAGTAGCGGCTAATAGTCTGGAAAATACGGTAATCAGTTATTTAATACAATTAAAAAAATTAATTAAATGGTCAAAACTGTAAATGTTTTTGTTTTATTGGCAATAAATCCACAAACAAATTATTTCATTATATAAATAAATACACTGCAAAAACCTTTTTTTTTTTTAAAAACATAATTGCAACAAATTGTATGTAAATATTTTGCTGGATTGAAGAATGCTGTGGCCACACTTTCCCCACCCTCGCCTTTGCACATTTATTAGCGACTTCAGATGTAAAAACTTTTTTGAAGGTCATTTCAATATAAACATTTGCCACTATGACATCCCCTGTTGCACTCCACCATCTAAGGCGGAGAATCTGCTGCTGGATGCCAACTCCAACATCAAAATCGCTGACTTTGGCTTCAGCAATGAATTCATGGCCGGCAGCAAGCTGGACACCTTCTGCGGCTCGCCGCCCTACGCTGCACCCGAACTTTTCCAAGGCAAGAAGTACGACGGCCCTGAGGTGGACATCTGGAGCCTGGGCGTCATCCTCTACACGCTGGTCAGCGGCTCGCTGCCCTTTGACGGCCAAAACCTGAAGGTGGGCATAGCGGCGTTGTTCTCTCATGCATCATTGTGTCTGTGCCAGAAACGCATCGAAATTTGTGTTCCATTCAGGAGCTGCGTGAGCGTGTCCTGAGAGGCAAATACCGTGTGCCCTTCTACATGTCCACAGACTGTGAGGGAATCCTCCGTCGCTTCCTCGTCCTCAACCCGACCAAGCGCTGTTCGCTGGAGGTGAGCGGGAACACTTGTAGTAGGACTGGGCCATCCGTTTGAGTTTATTTGCCAGTGCGATTTATTATTTCTTTAAATGTTGATGCACACTGCTTGCACTAACATGTTCTGCGAACAGAGAGGTGCTACTTTACAAAACCACATATGGTGTTACCACTTGAATGATTTGATCGTTATTCTAGTGACTTTTACGACCCCTTTGAAATTTATTATTCAAAAATGTGTTTAGGCACTACCTCCTGCAAAAAAAAAATATATATATATATATATATATGAGGAATCATCATAACTAGAACAGAGTCAGTTGCGCTGAGCATTGCCAACGACATCATGTCCATAAAGAAATGTCCAAGCTGTGATTTATCCATGTTGGAAACTTTTTTGTTTTGAACATACAAATATTGTGCCAACGTGATCTTGCCACACCTGTACAAGCCTTACAGCAAGAGGTGTGGCGCTGCTTTTACAAAGTCACCTGGGCCTACCTGCAATTTGGAACCTTTAGGTAATTAAATGAATGATCTAATAATGGATTCAGCGAGAGAACCCATCTCTTTAGTTTTCATTATTTAGGAGGACGCTGGTAAAAGTACAAAAAACGCTGATCCGTATCTTATCTGTTATTTGGACAGAAATCAAGCAATTCCAAAAAAGCGTTACTGTCAAAATTGTAAAGTGAAGGGGGAAAAAGATTCAAATCTGAATCTTTAAGGCTAAATAGCCCAGCACTATCAAGTAATCATGACAAGATGTAAAAATACATAAAGGACTTATTTTGCTGGCATCATTTTAATAGCAAATCATGAAAGACAAGTGGTTGAACGTGAGCTACGATGGAGAGGAGCTGAAACCTCACAAAGAGCCTGAGGAGGACTTCAACGACACCGTCCGCATCGGTGAGCGAAGACACTCAGAACGATGCAAGCACTGAATTGAAACTTGCATGACTTTGACGCTTGGTGTTGCAGATGTGATGGTGGGGATGGGTTTCACCAGGGAGGAGATCCGAGATTCTCTGGTCGGTCACAAATACAACGAGGTGACGGCCACGTACTTGCTGCTGGCACGCAAGAACGAGGCAAGTATGGCATAAACGGGTTTCAGCTTGTTTCTGTATGATACACTCCAGTTTGGTACGACTCCGCAAATTTCAATGTGATCCAGTTCATCGAGATGCAATTCATTACAATTATGATTCTATTCACTCCAAGTACTATGCGGTATTTGCTGCAAACACAATTCGATTCACTGCAGATTACTTTTGATTCAACATACTGTAAAGCTAATCAATCTGCTTTCATGTATATTTATGTAAATCTAAGAATATTTACATACTATTAAGAGGCTGAAATTCCAAGCAAAAGGTCTCCAAATGATTAATCGATTATCAAAATAGTCATCACTTAATTTCATAATGTATTATTGTATAGTTGCTACGATTCACCCTAATTAAAATCAAATTCACTATAGCTGTTATCCGTTACGATACATTTCACTTAATTTATAAGTTTGTAAGGTATTATTTGATTTGCTGCAATTATGATTTACTCTGATTACAATATGTATCACACCAACGTGCTTCACTCCAGTCACAATATTATTCACACTCTATGTTCCCGTGCAGTATAATACAATATGATACTGAATAATATAACAATATCATTTACTTAAATTCTGATCCGATATAATGAGATTGTGAATTCAGCTCAGCTTCTTCTGTCAAGTGATCTGTTTGCACTCCCAATACCACACTGCTACACAATTTCATTGTCGTCACTCTCTGCCTCAGGCCGAAAGCACCGTCTCCCGATCAGGCAGCAGTCTCAGCCTGGCTCGTGTCAGGGGTGGCACCATCGCCAACGGTACCAACAAACACTCTACTTCCTCCTCTGGTGCTACTTCCTCCTCCTCAGCCCACAAGCCACAACGCAGTGTCTCCACCTATCAGCGCCAGAGACGACACTCTGACTTCTGTATGACATCTTGACATCACATAGCTGTAGCTACTAAGTGGTCTTCATCTGTTTCTTCTGTTCATCTGTTGTCTGGTAGGTGGTCCGGCAGCTCCCGGGTCGGCGCATCCCAAGCGCAGCCCGAGCGGCGTGGCAGAAGGATCTGGCCTTAAGGAGGAAAGGCTCTCAGTCCGCAAGCCCAGCAACAACACCGTCGGTTCTCGGAGCATCCCGACGCCCTCCAGTCCAATGGTCAGCTCTGCTCACAATCCCAACAAAGCTGAGATTCCCGACAGACGGAAGGAGGCCAATTCCACCACGGTACAGTCGGAAAACACTTGGAAACATTTATGTTTTACACTGAATTACATTCAGGCCATGCATCCATGTGTTGAGATTCGCATGTGGCAGATTCCACCCAACTAAAAAACAGAGAAGGTCATCAAGAATCTTTTTTTCACTCGAATAGTGTTACAATTCACTCTCAATTATGTTATGCTACAAATCACTACAATTGCAATGACAATTCCCTCCGATGAGAATAGCATTTGATTCACTCCCATTACAATGAATTCAAATCTTTCCAATTACCATGTGGTATGATCTGGTATGATACAATTCCCTCCAGTAACCGTAGATGAACTCTTTTAAAGTATTTAAATGTGTGTGAGTCCTCTTTTTTTCTCCCTTGGTAGATTCGAGGCACATCACGACTTAAGACGCCATTTTTAGGAGTTGCAACTTGATTGGCTTACGATTACGAAAGACTCAACTTAGTTAACACATGCTCGTGTCAACGAGCTGGATATCCAAATCTGACGCACTTTGTCAAAACTTTGAGATGAGACAAAGTCATCGGGCTGACTGACTGCACACACCGACTGCGGGAGCGAAAGACATCATGTCACTTAGCATGCACTTACAGCTCCAAAAAAAATCAAATAAAAACAGCTCATATTGCTGATGGAAAGGTTTTTCAGTTTTTAAACCATGTCATCTTACAAAATTAAATGGCTCATGACAACTTACTTGAAATTTAGTAGACTCGCCTTGCCACTGTTAGTTCATACTTGAAGTTAAGACTTATTTGTGACAGTATGTGACTTAATCCCACCTGTGCTGCTCTTCTGTATTTCTTTCTATCCCCCAGAATAATGTCGCTGCCAGTGGCATGACGCGGAGGAATACGTATGTGTGCAGCACAGACAGACACTCGTTGTTGCAAAATGGCAAAGAAAACAGGTGAGAAGCATTTCCAATTGTAAATATATGATGATGACTCCTCTTTCCCAATAGTCGAATGTATCAAGTAATATAATGTAAACACAAGGTTGAAATGACTTGGGCAGATATAATTTCATTGGAGATTTGTCTGACATGTTTGGAGTGGATAAAGAGTTCTAAGTGCACAAGTATGTATGTGTGTGTGTGTGTACGCATTTGTTTATGCAGCCAGTATGAGCTCTGTTTTGTTGTGACAGATGGCGTTGTGCTGCTGAGTGTGTCAGACAGTCACCTCTTGATGTTCCTTCCACATCTTTCACCCGAGTTAGCGCCTATCAGTCCTTACTTAGCCTTCACTACCACATTGTAGCCGACATTCTCCACTTTGCTGCAGTGCTCAGTTTTGTTGGATTCCGTTAAGTTGGTCTCCTTGTTGCGGCCAACGACCACATCTTTTCTATCAGTGATACGGGCTGTTATTCTAGAAGGAGCTTGTATCATGTGATCGGTCAGTCATCAGACGAACATAACACAACATTAACTTAGGAGTGAACCACTGACATGATTGCGTTAAATTAAACTGAAATAAAGTAATGTTACTTGTCCTTTGAAGACTCTTGATAGTCACGCAATGGAGAGCGAACCGGAAGAAAATCAAATTAAGAAATCTTTGCGATTGAGTAAGTGAGATGAGTCAGAGTAAATTAAATTTCTTGCAGCACACTAAATGTGCGGTTAACTCATCTGCCGCACAGTTTTGAAGTTTGGCATTCTTTGTGGAGTTTGGATGTTGGGACCCGTGTTCACATGGGAATTGCCGGTGACAGTCCAAAAATATGCTTTTTATGAGCTACATTGAAGACTCAAAATTGTGCGTGTGATGCCTGTTTGTGTATATATACGCTAAATTGTCAATAGCTGTAAATGCAAGTATACTATAAATGCCGGTTTGTTTATTTGATGTTTATGTGCCCGTACATTAACTGCAGAACAGTCCAAAGTGTAGCCCACCTCTTGCCCAAAGTCAGGTGGGATAGGCTTTATTTTAGCTGCCACCTTAATTAATGGAGGTACCACAGACAATGGTTCAATTTTCTGTTCTGTGGATCATGCTCCGTCTCTTTTTTGATTCGAGAAAAGCAAAGAATTTTCATCATATTTTTATTGAAGCGGGAGTTATAAAGTCAAAGAGGGCGCATAATAAAGTAGGAGGAAGCATTGTGGTGGTAAAGTGGCTACTGGCACAGTGCCCACATCACCACCCCACTCATCGTACATTTGCCCCAAAGGCTTTGTCAATGTGATGCCATGCCCGTGTGCTTGATGGGGTAAACACGTGCAGGTCCACAAACGCACGCATACACACACTTTAGTGATCTATTTTTTTTTTGGCGAATTTACTCTTCTTCTACTTGACTGATGAAATTCATTTGTTCCGTGACCACTCTTAACTCAAATCACGCGTCTTTCAAATCAACGTTCTGTATAGAAAAGAATCAAAATCCTGTAAATTTGAAAAAAAAAAAAAAAAAAAAACACCCAACAGTTTATTTCACATTTTCTTTATTTAATAAAAAAAGAAATGGCACTTTGCAGTATAATGCTTTATAAAGGATACAATATTTACATTAATAAAATTTAATATATTCAGAAATATAATGGATATACTTTTGACGAAGCATGAAGCTGATGATTGGAACTAAGCTGCAGTAGGATGTTGTTTTTGGCAGAGCAAAAACAATGGATGCCTGCGAGTGTTGTTAAATGCTTTGTTTGCTTGGGTTGCTCCCGCTTGTGTTCCAGTCTATCTTGTGTAAATGTTGATGTTTACCGCGACATCAATGCCACTTTCGTCAGCTTATGTACGTGGTTTATTTGCAGTGCGTATGAACACGCGTCTCTGTGCGTGTGCACGTGCGCGTGCATGTTTGCTATGTAGAGCGTAATGACAAGTAGCCTGAGGGCAATATTGGGAGGTTAGGTGTGTTCATGCATTAGTGCTCCATGAGAAGACAAATCTCCTCCTGGAATTACACTCAGCAAATAAACATTTTCCTCCCTTGCCTCCCATCCCAGTTCCCTTTCCCACCGGCTGCCCCCCGCTTCTCCCTCCACCCACAGCATCGCCGGCGCGTCAGCCTCGTCCTCCTCCTCACGGCTCTCCCGGGGCTCCACGGCCAGGAGCACCTTCCACGGCGGGCAAATCCGAGACCGCCGCCCGCCCTTACACGTGGCACCGGCCTCGCCCACGCCGTCGCACGACACTGGCGGCACCCTACCTGGTGCCAGGACACCTCGCACCACCAGCAACTTGCTCAGCAAGCTCACCTCCAAGTTGACCCGCAGGTAAGCGGAGAAGCCGCGGGAGAAAATGGCGGGAAGAGGACACGTCGGCTGACTGTGGACTAGCGTTGTGGCTAATTGGTTAGCACGCTAAGAATGGACTTTTTAAGTGCGATGGATGATGCCGTGCTGTGGACTGTTGTTAATGACTTCTCCTAGTACATAAAGATCTCATCTACTAACATATCAGCCTTTATTCTTTTTTCAGTGAAGCTTGACGAGTTGTCCGCCTCAGGTTCACATCTTTAGCCTCGTTTCCACCAGGCACTACAATTCGGTCCAATACGGTTTCGGTAAATCCGAATTAGGTTTGGAATATCCTGCTTCTGTGACAATGGCGATGGCTGCACATGCTGTGTAACAGCGCATAAATCTTGTTTCCACCAGGTGGTATTGTGCGGTTCATTACTTTGCGGTACAATTTTGGCAAATACTGATGAGGTTTTTGTTTCCAGTCTGAGATATGACGATAACTCCATGATCCATGTGAAAACTGTCACAGCTTCGTTTCCCCTTGGGACTACAGGTCAGTTTGAAACGGTTCCGGTAATTCCTAAGCGAGGATTCTATTTTCACTGCGGGGATGGAGACAGCTTAGTCAGCTATGTCGATAGTTTATAATCGTCGTGCTACTTTACCACTGCGCGGTAACAACTCACCACGCATCTGTTGGCCTTGGATGCTTTCTTGTTCGCAAAAGCAAACGTTGTGAGATCATCTTTCTAAAGTGTGCAAACTTTTGACTCTACATGACTAGAACCGACCAAAATATGTGTTAACTTTAGCTAACCTAGATGCTGTACCTTGGATCTACAATAATATGCTCTGCAGTTCCCACGAGGGCTGAACAATGAATCTAGTTCAAATCGACATCGCAATGAAGTAGAATGCAATTTTTCCAATCACAAAAAAAAAACTGCTTGAATTTTATTTTCAATGGGCTTATCTACATTTATTTTGTGCCTAGTTAAGTTAAGTTTAAAAAGTGCAGTTCATGAAAAGTGGAAGTGGTAAAGCCACAGATGTGATTAGATGCGTTATTTTTTAAATCTGATATGATTTACGGATTTATGTTTACGTCACGTTTTGCTTGGTAGCATTTTGTGAAGTTGTTGTAACGAACGCTTCAAAGATTGCATGTGAAAGTGTTTAGCAAGTTAACTAAGTCATATGAATTTATGGGTCATGTGCTCTTATTTTCGTAGAAGCCCAACTCATAAGACCAAAACATTTATGGATAATAAATCTGTTTTATTGAGAGGAAATTAGATTCATTTTCTAGATCGTTCAGCCCTAGTTTGCGCGTGGCTATCGCGCTCGGCTTTCTCTGTTTTCTTCTCTTTATTGTGACAAGTCACATGGCAAGAAGTGAGTCTCTCAGCATTAAGGTACTTTGAGGTACTACTTCTAGTGGCTGGTCAGGCAGGCGTTCCAAGCATACAAAAAAAGTTCTCATGACACTTGGCTGCAGTGCTGTGAGGGTCTTTATTGTATTTTACAGATTAAAGATGTGTTTTGACCCGAACACAACAGTATGGCTTGATGGGAACGAGGCTTTAATTAAAGAAACCTCTTAGTTCACTCACGGCGAGGCGTCATCTCAGTGTATGACATCACTTCCTGTTTTGAAGTGAATCTCTAGTTTTTGTGACCCATTCCAAATATTTGTTTGCGCCTCGTGGCTCGTGATGGCGTCTGTCTGAGGCAGACAACTTTCTTTTCCACGCGTGGCGTTCTGCTTGTTGTTGCTTTTCCGTGTTTCTTTGATTGTCTAACCACGTTTGCTTCCCTTCGCCAGTCACCTGCCGATCTGCCATCCTGTCTTCTTCAATCTTCTGCTTTGTTTCTTCTCACCCCGTGTTGTTTTCCTCCCCTCTTCTCCCACTTTCTTTCTTTCTTTCTTTGCCTTGACACTCTGCTCTTGTTGTCATTCCACACCTCCTCTTCCTCTTCTTCCAGGGTCACTCTTGACCCTTCTAAGCGTCAGAGTTCAAACAAATCCATGTCGGGCTGCAACCTCCCGCAGGCCACAAAAACAGTTAGTAAGTCTTCCTTTCCCATCTTTTCTGGCTGCTGTGTGTCTCGCTACATGTCCATCTTGTGTCCATGCTTGTGTCATCAATCGTTGGTTAGGGAGGGTCGGAGGTAGGGGGGGAAGAGGAGAGCGTGAGAGGGATGGGTGTGTGTGGGAGCTTAGTTTGGGCTGCAGTTCCGCCCCTTGTGGGTTGAAAAAGGTACAACAGGTTATGGGGGTTTGAGGCTTTCTGTAGAGGTGTAATATAACAATATTGATAACAATATAATGGGGCCTCAAGGGAAAGAAAAAAAATATCTAATCATGCGAGGAAAGGTGTAATAAAATGTTAACGAAGGATAATAATTGAGTAACTGTCAATATTAATGATAAACATTTAAACTTTTTAAGTTTATTCACATATTAAGAGTAATTTTTTTTATATCTTGCATGATTCTAGTAAAATGATGCTGTTCTTGATCAAAATATGACAGCTTTATTCTCGGAATATAATTTAACATAACAGAAATATGACTTCTTATTTATATGAAATTTTGTGATAAAACAATTTTTTAATCTACATTTTTTTAATTTACGTTTTTGTTCTGACTTTTTTTCCCTTGTATTTATTTATTTATTTTTTTTACATAAATGTGACTTGTGACATTTTTCGCGCATTTTTTACGCCCCCTAATGCTACTGCTTTTAATTAATGATCCTTTTTCTTATGAAAACGCTTTATTGCATTTTTCAACTTTTTTTCCACAACAACACATCTGTATTCTCCTAATATTAAAAATTTTTCCCCAAAAAAATTACTGTACATTCTAATAGTATCCCAAATCATTTGACAAAAATGTCTACCGTATTTTTACGGCCATAAGACGCGCTGCATCAAAGGGTGCAACACCAGTTGAGGGTGCTATTTCCGTATTTGATGCATATACTAGGCTAGGCGCGCCACTCTACAAGGCGTTAGCTCAGCTGCTCGCGCTAGCCAATGCCAGCTCACCAGGCAAAAATCTAACTATTTTCTTGTATCAATTTGATTTTATATCTCTTTTTGTCCTCTTCAACATGGCTTTGATCATACTCATTCCTATGTTTGCTTGTTTGGTAATGATAAAGAAGTGGAGGTGACTTTTAAAGTTCAAGAGTAGTTGCCAAAGAATCGAATTGTGCGTGCACGTGCATATGTGTGCACACTTTAAGAGGGTGACAGCTTGTTCACACGTCATCCAGAGCAAGTGTGTGTGCTGTTTTCCATCAAGATTAATGACGTTAATCCGGATTAACGCTGCTGTTGAAGCAACATTTACACAGCTTTTGTTTTGTTCTGCTACTGCCATTCTTTTTCTTCTTCCGCTGTCCTCCCATCATGCACCTGTACTCTTATCCACATTTAATCACCCTCACTTTGTTGTCATTAATGAACACGTCACACTACAAGTGAGTCAGGGTTAAAGATTAAATCAGTAATGACACAGATGCTGCAGATCACATGTTTGAGACTTGATTGTCCTCATATTCATTATGTGTGCTGTTTACATCTGCCCACTGATCATTGTGATGGCTGAGTAGCCATGTTCTGTGTTTTAATTAGTGGACTCATTGAAGTAACATTTGAGCAGGAAGTGTCTTTTTTAATCTGGTTGTTTTCTAATGGACACTTTTTATCTTGCTCTTGAGGGTCACAGACGAACCTGAGAGAATCAGCAGATCTCCGGTCACAAGGTGAGATCACGAAAAGATTTTAACTGCATGTAATTTGACAAAATTGCAAAAAAAAAAAGTTTTAGACAAAACCGCTTTACATTTTTTTTTAAGATGGCAAGTATATTTTCTTATGTTGTAATAAGAATGTCGCATTAGCAAAGCTATAATTAACAAGTGCGCTTTTGTTTCCTAAAAGTTGTGTGTTTCCTCTCAGTTTCTCAGTTTAACAGCAGCAGGTAACTTTAGCTTAGTTAACCATGTTGTGCTTGGTAGTGCTAGACACCTCCGTAAAATAAAAAATATTTTCACATCTAGGACCTCCTTTTTCACCCTCTTTCGACATGTGATGTAGAAAGTGGTTATTTGGAATAGTTAAATAGTCCTTGTGTGTAGAAATGTTTCAGAGAGCAATCGATCTCCTCAAATAGGAGAGTCAGCAGATGTGGCATTTGTTGGGCTTTCGTGCCGCTTAAAACAAAAGCTGCTAGACGATTCAAATATGTCCTTCAAAGTGATAAATAGGTTGAGTAAATATAATATAATCAAGACTCAATTTGTTTTTCTTTGCGGAGCAGTTGCGTCAATGACTGTCTTCATGTGAGAACAACTATCTAATTTTGTAGAGCATTTTTTAACAGGTTAATCCCAGGGATCTGAAGCAAGGTTTTTATTCATCATTAAAAATGACATTATGACAAATGAACAATTGTTTTTCTTTGTTATACAATCAACAGTTTTTATTGCATAAAATATATATGCATAAAAATAAAAGTACAATACAACACGGTAACATGTGTCCGTGTATATATATATAAATATATATGTACTAAAACTTTTTATACAAACAAAAGTTGTGTAGTGCATAGTTCTCTGCAGTTAAGTAACTAAAAGCCCTTGGAAATACTTTTAGCTAGTTGAACTGCATTATAACTAACGTGTGATGTTAATCAATTTTTTTCTCTTGCTTTCCCTCCGCCAAACTCATCATAACTCATCTAACCTGCATTCACCCCCTCCTCCCCTCTCAACCTTTCACCACCACCCATTTTATTCAGTCGCCATATATCTGGGCATCAGAAAGCGGCCGAGCCCCGGACCCCCCGATGCGGCTGGGATGTGAGGGTGCGCAGCCCCCGTGACCCGGCTGAGGTGGTCCTGGCTCTGCGGGAGGCGGCCCAGGGCTGCGGCTGCCAGGTCCATCTGGCGGGTCCCTTCTTGCTCTCCTGTACGCATGGAGCGGCCGGCGCTCGCGTGGCCTTCGAGGCCGAAGTGTGCCAGCTGCCCGGCGGGCCGGTGCAGAGCAGCGGCGTGCGCTTCAAGCGCCTCTGGGGGGCTCCACTCGCTTTCAGGGACATTGCCACCAAAGTGTCCAAGGAGCTGGAGCTCTGAGGGCTAAGGGGCAAGGGGCTAAGTTGGGAAATAATGATGGCGGGATAGAAGAAGCGGGTGCAAACTCCTCGCCGTGCCTCCGCCAAAGACCCTCGTCCTGTGTCCCATCTCGAACTGCTGAAAACAAGCGAAAAGTGAACATCACACACTCACACACGTTATTTCATTATGATCAGCTATCCACGGGTGTCAAGACCACATTCAAAGGAACAACAAAATGCTCATGATTAATACCACCAGAATAAAGTAATGATCTTCAGAGAATAAAGTCATATTTTTCAAGGACTCTCATGCGAATTGTCAAATTTGTTTCAAGAAAAAAAAAATATTGTATTTTTCAGAGAGAAAAAAATATTTCTATATTAAGAAAGCGCAATCAAAAGCAAATTGTTCCCTTTAAGTTTTTTCTTTCTTTTTTTTTTAACAAGTCAGAATTTGATCAGAACAATTAATTTTTTTTCTTGGAAAAAAAAATCTGATTTTCCAAAAAATTGGAATATTTTTGAGAAGTTTGTCACGGAAAAAGAAAATCTTTTCTCTTTGAAGAAAAACTATTTTGTGCGACAAAACTACTATTCGTTGATTTGTTTCAAAAGAAAAGCTATTTTTTTTAGGGTAAGAAAAATTATTTGAGAGAAAATGAGACAAACATGTGAGAATGTCATTTTGTTTCCCTTTTCAGGAATAAAATAATTTATTTTCCTCTAATACGTGAGTTTTAGGAAGTGAAGTGAAAATACTCCAAAAGAATTAAGATTAAAGTATGACTTCCTTAAATTACTACTTTGAGTTTAAAATATTAGTACTTTTTACTTGAAAAATTGCAATTTTATTTTCATAACATTCTGATAAATTTCCTCCCCAAAAATATGACTTGTTTTGTAAGATTCCAACTTAATTCTGGTTGTATAATTTTTTTTTCAGTGTGGTCCTAATACACGTTCATAATTAGCTGTTGATTTTCCCCCAATAGATCATCATTCCTTTTTGAAGCGCTGCTATTTATCGTCACGTTTATCAACTTTTGATAAAAAGGACTGACAGACAGCAAAAAAATGTGTGTAGTGGATGTTACGTGCTCAAGTAGCGATGCTGCATTTTGACCCCCAGCCTCTAGAGGGATCCATGAAGTGAAACGACTACTTGGTATAGTAGTTTTTTTTTTTTGTTTGCTTTTTTTTTTATGCTGAGACAGAATGAATTTGTTGGTTCACACTCACACACTTTTGGCTACCAAGCATTGTGATGTTAGCATTAAGGTAGCATTAAAACAATTGATAAATTTGACTTTTTCTACAATAAAAATGACACTCTCATTGTCTGAATGCAAGCCTGCAATCGGACTTTGCAAATGTGTTTGATTTATACTCACACACTTTTTACTAACACGCATCACAGTGTTCGCTTCGTCACACAAAAGCTGTTCAACGTTAGAAAAGCTACTGGAAATATTAAATTCATTTCCTGTCATTGTCTTAAAGCAGAGTGCAAGTGTCCACTCCCAATTTCTGTGGTGTATTTATTGGTTAATGATGACACGTCTTTGGCTACCTAGCATCGCAATGTTAGCATTACCACGATAATGCTGTCAAACGTTAAAAAGTATCCAACATTATGGACGCGATAGTCCGTCATTATCTCCAAGCAGTTAACAAATATCCAATCCGATTGCTGGGATGTGTTTTGCTAACATGCCTTTTGCTGCCTAGCATTGCAATGTTAGCATTAGCACACAAATGCTATTTAACATAAAAAAAACAATATAAAACATTGGACGTGATATACCATAAATTGTGAAGTGTTTGTTCACACACATCTTGACATGAAGCAACTTAATATTAGCCGAAACTCGCAATTGCTTAAAAAAAAAAAAACAAACACACACAAAATATCCAATGTGATGTCCTTCTACTGCCGTTAGTTAGTGTCCAATCCGATTGCAGGCACTCGAGTGTATTTGTCCGATATTTGGAAAGTCCTACGATAGCGTGTGATGTATGAACCTGCCTCATAATAGTTTTGTTGGATTTTGGTATTTGAACGTTCACGTGAACATTCTCAGGAAGTGGACACTTTAATTCTACAAATGAAAGTCGGTACGATACATTTTACAACACCTGAAACTCTTAAAAGTGTGAAAAGAATGCAGCATTGCATAGCGGCCGTTCTTAGCAACACAACGCTATAACACAACCTCAATGGCGGCATGTTAAAATCATATTGCCGTTTTTATTGTTCTGTGTGTGCACCAAATATAGAATAATCTGCGTTAAAGGGGTGTGACTGTCAACCAATGGAAAGATAAAATGCTTCCAAGTGTTTCTTTGTGACAGGTCTTCATCTGATGACTGAAGACGGCAAGCTAGTTCTTTTTTTTTTTTTTCTATTTTTCCTTTCGAGCCTCCAGGACTACCCTCTAGCACCTTTTGTAGCCGTCACTGGATTTAATTTATGGAGCAAGCTGCAGTCGTCAAAACATCACGTGTGACACAAATAAAGACTTTAAATCATTTTGATATTCGCAGATCATCTTTTTTACTCAAGGCTTTACGTTTTATCTGGAAGAGGATACTCAAACCTAAGATAAGTGCAAGCACTTTGGATACTAAAATGTGTATTTTTTTCTGCTAACAAGAGCAAAACATTTAACCATCTACATTGTTCACCTTGTAGCTGACAAAGGTTGATAAAAATGTAAGTTTTGTTAAATGACTACAAACAGCATTTGGGGCGGCTGGAGGTGTAATGTGGCGTAAAAGTCTTTTTTTTTCAGAAACGGTGTCTCAGAAATACTTTTTAGGTGGCAATTACATTTTTATTGTTAAAATAATTTTGAGGCGGAAAATAAATATTTGATTGTTGTATTTGGAATACTTTTATCAACAAAATGCTGTATTTGTTTTAAGGAAACATTTTTTTTAAGAAAAAGGTTTTAAAGTCAATTTTGAGGGACAGCGATTAAGTGTAGTCACATTTTTTGCGAAATTAGTTGTATTTTGGGAGAGCAAAATTAAATCTTTTTTGTACAGAAGCCAATTTAAGAAGAATGTAAAATTGCTTATTCTTCAGGGAAACAAAAACAAATGATCCCAAACTTAAAAATCGTTGCAGGTTGTTCAACGGCATGCCACCAAGAAAGTGTCTTACCTTCTTAAAATGATCTGATTGGCCAGTCTCCATTTTAGGGGTGTGGCTAATATTTAGTGTAAATTAAATCAAGACACAACGCTATTCGTTTTAAAATGGGGCATTTGTTTATTAGTCCAGTTATTAATTTACAACCAGAGAAATAGTGAGAGGATGGATTGATCCCAGGATGTTACAGACAGATGAGAAGATTCAAGGAAAGGAAAGGAGGGCACTCATGTTGTCAAAGAACAACCAGGCTTTGTTTCGGTTTTTGTGAATATAAAAAAAAAAGAAACAGCAACAACACAGACAGTCCGTGGTAGTTGTTGCTCTTTTCGTTTACTTCTGGGCGGGGATCATGCCGTCGATGGACTCGCCCTTCTCCAGCTTCTTCTCCATCTCCACCATCAGCTTGACGCCATCCACCACCAGCTGAACCTGGTACACCTCGGAGGAGCCCAGACGGTCAGCGTTGGAGATGTCGAACACGCCGCCCACGGAGGCTGTGTCCACGCCACCTGGAGGCAGGAAGAAAGATCAGTTTTGTTCAAGATTTTTATTCATTCTTTTTTCTTCAGCAAAGCAAAGCAAGTGGCGCGTGGTGGTACCTGTGCCGCGCTTCTGCAGGCGCAGTCTGGTGAGGATCTCCTCGAACTTGGGGTGCGTGCTGAGCTTGGGCAGCTTGACGTGGACGCCGCCGCGCAGGCCGGTGCCCAGGTTGGACGGGCAGGTGAGGATGTATCCCAGGTGCTCGTTCCACATGAAGCCGTGGTTGTGCTTCTTGAAGATATCCTCGATCTGAGGAAAAGCCCATCCGTCAATGCATTCATTTGTTGTTTAGGTTTGGGTTTTTTTTGGTGTCTTTTTGTTTATTTGTTTTTTGCTCACCTTCTTCAGACCCACGCAGAAGCGCCTGAACACCTCCTTCATGTTGCCGCCCTTCTGCATGGAGATGACACGCAGGTGATCCTCCTCGTTCACCCACACCAGGAAGGTCTTGCTGTCGTTGTGCCTGAACAATCAAATCAACACAAAGCTGATATAGTACTTGTGGGAAGTCATGGTTTAGTGCTTAGTGTTTTTTCCAAATAACACAAAAAAAAACATTTTTACATTTTTTTTTTTGCACATATTTTTTTCATTAAAATATGTCATTTTTCAAGGAAATAAAGTAGTGAGTGAGTAGTGAGTCATACATTTTTTTCCAGGAAAAAAATATATTTTTTAATGCACCCAGAGGCTAGTTCATAACGTGACCACCCTCCATATGCTGGAGATCATGGTCAGGCATACAAATTTTAAAACATAATCATATTGGGGGGGGAAATGTGCATTTGTTAAGAAAAAAGTAGGATTTTGTTTTTGGGGGGGGTTTAAAATGACATTTAAATGTTGTAATTTATCCTGATAAAAAAAACTCAGCTATTTGAGAATTTTTTTTCAAGAATACAGTTTGAGAATTTTTTTCCCCACTGATAATTGTATTTTTCAATACAAAAAAAAATAATGCTTTTTTTTTTTCTCTGGCAGAAAAGGGTGGTATTTTTTTAAAGAGATTTTTGTTTGTTTGTTTTTTGAGTGAATAGAATAATTGTTATTTTAATGAAAAATTATGGCCAGTGTGGATGGCAAGGTTATTGAGTTCACATTATCTGGATAATAGGATTGATTCTGAATATATATTTTTTTCTTTTCTAAAAATGTAATATTATGAGAAAAAAAATGTGATTTTATTTTTCAAGTTGGATTTTTGGATTTTTCCAAAGAAAAGGTACAATTTTGGGGGTAATGTTTTTTTTTTTTTATCATTTAATTGTTCTGCCTGTCACTATATGTCACTGGCCAAGCCTGACAAATTGCGCTCAAGAAATACAGATTTTGGGACCAATTTCACATGTTGGAAAAAAAAGCGCGCTAGGTGTTTTGGTCTCACCAGATACCCCTGGCGTCGGGCCAGTCGCGGGCCATGCCGGCGCATGTCAGCAGAGGGGACACGGGCTTGTCAAACAAGAAGTGGTCAGCGATCAGCTGCTCCTGCTCGGCGTCGGTCATGCCGTCCAGGGGGTAGTACTTGCCCTTGAACTCGCCCTCCAGGCTGGCCAAGGCTAGGGGAGGCAGGACAATGTTAGTGCTTGTCTCAGCATTTGTGTTTGCGCAAATTAGTCATATTAGAAGTTCTTTATAGATTAAAAAAAACAGATACTGTACATAAATGCAATTCTTGATTTCTATACGCCGATGTTAGCACTTGAATTACCATTTTTAGCGCTAGTAGTATTTACATTTGGGTTAGCGCTTGTTTTAGTGTTTTTGTAAGAGCTAGCGTTATTGTTCTCACTTATGTTACTGTTAGCAGTTGTGGTTGCATTTGTGTGAGAATTGGTGGTGGTTGATTGTGCTAGCAGTTGAATTAGTGCTTGAAATACCAATTATGTTAGCACTTGTGTGTTAGCGTGTGTGCTGGCACATGTTATCATGTCTGACGATGTAAGTTTTTTTTTTTGTAGATTTTTATGTTTTTTCACCTTTTGTTTATTTTATAAATGATTAGATACATTTAAATGAAGCAAATTTCTGACAAAAGTGCAGCTAATCACCCTCAATGGACAGCTTCTCGATTCCTCTGCGCTCTCCACGGCTGTTGTGTGGCGGCAGGGTGAATCCCTTGATGCTGCGGCCGGTACGCACGCGGCTGGACAGAACGTAGTTGGGATCCAGGTCATCTCCACCCTGCGAGAACAACACGCACACCATTTAGCCACAGTGTCATTTACATTGAAGAAAAATTTAATATTTTTTTTAAATTGACCATAACGAGATATCTTAAAACAACGCAAAATACGCTGATTCTGTCTGCCAAGATATATCTTCTGACCTGGCAATTTTGGCGTAAGAGCAATAAACATGCGTTAGCATTTTTTCATTACTTTTTAAAAAAAATTTTGATAAAGTTTCTGTGCTGTAAACTCTTATTTCTTTGTTGTAAAAAGCAGTAAAGCCAATTTGCACAAAGGCAAAACTTTTAATTACAATTACTGACTTAACATTTTACCGAAAATTATTGCCTTGAAATTTAGCGTTCAACCAAGATTTTTTTTTAATAGTGTACTTTTTTCTTGTTTTGTCTGTACCATCTAGGAAGAAGAACTCACCTTCAGGTTCTCGAAGTTCAGGTCGGTCTTGTGCTTGTCGTTGGGTCCGTACCCGTTGTGACGGTCCGAGATGACGGGGTCCAGCAGGTCCTTGAATACCTCGTAGCTCTCCTCATCACCAGCCACGCAGCCCACGGTCATGATGAAGGGGTGGCCTGCAGAGGAACATGCGCGGTTGATAACATCTTTTTTTTTTTCATCAAAACTGCAAGGTGTTTGGAACTCATCTTACCGGGGTTGTCCACGCCAGTCTGGATGATGTCATCCAAGGTGCAGCCGCTGGGGGTGGACTTGCCCCTCAGCTTGGAGTAGATGTCCTTGGTCAGAACCTGTGTGACGGGCGACAATGGCTCTGTATTAATTATAGGTATATATATATATTTATGTGGAGTATATACATAGACCAGATGTGGGCAAACTATGGCCCGGGGGTCACATGCGGCCCGTTAAACGTTTTAATCCGGCCCGTCGAATTAAAAAAAAATTAAAAGAATAAAACTTGTTAATGTTTTATTTTCAAAATACTGTGGTTTTTCAAAGACATGTATATTGTTGTAATGATTTTGTTCAATAAATGTATTTTATTTTTCTCTGATGAGGTGAGGTTACCAAAACACTCCATCCATCTGGTACTGGTATGGCCCCTTTGTCAAATTTTAGAACCCATTGTGGCCCGCCAATCAAAAAGTTTGCCCACCCCTGACATAGACTATATTTGTGTGTGTGTGTGCACACGCTACCTTGGCCATATGGTTGTTGTGCAGGGACAGATCGGGGTACTCGTCGTC
Source organism: Idiotropiscis lumnitzeri (assembly GCF_059441095.1). Lineage (NCBI taxonomy): Eukaryota > Metazoa > Chordata > Actinopteri > Syngnathiformes > Syngnathidae > Idiotropiscis > Idiotropiscis lumnitzeri. The sequence goes on along the minus strand of NC_142397.1, from coordinate 9,615,560 downwards.
CGCTGAGAACTTCATCTTGTAGTCGTTGTGACAATTCTTGGCCATGGCTGCGATTCCTGCTCCGACTGTAACAACATATATTCAAAAATTATGTCCTAGTGATGAAAAATTGCACCCTGGGCATTGTCTGTGGTATCTCTGAGTGCTTCAATGGCTGTGTTGATGACTCTTTGGGTGAAGAGGAGACACCTAGTCATTATCTGTTGACTTTTCTCCCTCTTTTTTCTTTCTGTGTCTCTGATTGGTCGAAGTGGAAGCTATGAAGTGTTCGCTAAAAGTCAACGGTATCTGTGTCTCGGTGTCACTCTGTCAATGTCTTTCTCAGCTGTGCCATTTTCCCCTCCCCACCAGACCTCACCCCCAGCAGGAAGTATTATTTATAGTCTAGGAGACCCCCGCCCCCTTCATAACACCTTGGGCCAGGGGCACTAAAAAGGAAAGGTGGTGTGTACTAGTGCATCTGTTGCATCTCGTCCAACCTCAACAAATCACTTTTGGTCCACGCGCCAGCCCAAAATACAATTAAAAAATATGAACAGGTTTTATCACATTTGCCACTGTGAGAATGATGGCTTTACAATATGACACAATTATTGATAATTTACAAAAGATAATCATAATCTAACTTTTTAGACTGGCCGTGATTTTGTCCGCCTTCTATTTTTGTAGTTTGGTCAACTATTTTCACTCATTTGCATTAGTTTAATTAGGACTTAAAGTTAAATAATTTTGTTTTACAATGTTTTTTTTTCTTTCATGCATTACAAAAACTAATATAAAATTAAATACATTAAAAATAATGTTAACATTTTTACCTCTTTTTTTTTTTTCTTTCATTTATGTAGTTTGGTCAACTATCTTCAAATAATCAGAATTATTATATTATCTGTATTTTTTTTTGTTTGTTTGTTTTGGAATATTAGTTTTCTACTTCCTTGCATTTGATTTTATGTAACTCCAATAAGAATCTGTCTCATTTTCGGTCACATTTGCATTTAGAAAAACCTCAAAGCTAATCACACTTGAGGACCCTTGACCACTTGACACGCGGTCGTCATGACCCGCAAGTGTGATTTTTGCTGCAAATGTCCACCAACATCCATCCATCTAGCCTTTATCATCCAATTCAAGAAATTCAATTTGGGTTATTTCAAAGACTAAATTGTGACATGATTACCTGCTCAGGAGGAAAGAAAGAGGTAACAGATCCCGGGATCAGATCCTGTCCACCAAATGTAGGGGTTGCCCAAGTGTGCCAGGTGTTGGACGATGACTTTTATAGCGCCACCTCCACCCCGACTGGCTGGGAGGACTCTGCCCTCCCTGGTGTGATTGGACGCGGGCGGGCCTGCTGTTGTAAAAGGCAACGAGGAAACGTGGTGGAGGCGACAGCTGCAGGAGGAACATCGAGACCTTTCACCTCGCGGCCCGCCGGAGTCGGCAGGACCGGCGTGTGCGTGATGTGTTCGCAAGCATGTTCTCGGCTATTTTCAAGCCTGTACACGCCATTTTCTCCGCCATGTTCAATGACTGTATGTTCAACTCTGCCATATGAAACTTAACAATCGGTGGATGTCTAAACATGTCCACCGATATCACGTTCAACTAGACTATGTTCAAGGGTGCAACAATTAATTGGCCGTGTGCTGATTTGCTATTTAACTGTCAAGCAGAGTGATCATCGATGGCCAATGCTGTTATGCATAGGGTGACTAATGGCTCATTCGTTCAAATCAAATAAGCAAATATGCAATTACTATAAATGACTTGTGGCAGAGTATCACAGGGTCTAAGAATACTGCATCGATGTGAAAAAGGCAGAAAAGACACAGGTATCAAAATCTTCCCTTAGATGCAAGGGTGGCCAAAGAGTGACACCCTGGGCCACCACGTAGCTCCGCCCCTGGTCGACGCCGCTCTCAGCGATACCATGACGATAATCATTGGAGGTCGGACTTCCTGCCAGTATTGTCAGGCATCGCTCCAGCTAGGCGGTGCAGATAAGACCTCATACGGCATCTGCATCATCTGATGACCGTCCCCTAAATCAGATGGTTGGAGTGGAGCAACTGGTTGGGTCTCGGCATTTGATATCATGTCGCTCCCACTACCACCAGCAAGCAACTTTGAGATGGATGTGTGGACCTCACAACCCTTAAGGAAAATAAGGTCCAATGGCTGCTGCGCCACCTGGATGAAATATTGTGATCTGGCTGCCTCAAACGCAAAAAAGAATTATACGACAATCAACTACACACACATCATGATTTATACCAATTGCCATTTGCGAGGCTGGGAAACAATTTTCCGCCACATTTAACTATAAGATGCACCAACTAAGTTCAAATACTGTAGATTCATTTATAGCATGTTCAAGTATATGATGAACCAACTATTGCAGTGAATATAAAAAGTTTACACACCCCTGTTCAAATGAGTTTTCAAAACTTTTCCCACCGCAAATGTCACTTAGAACCCTCATAACCTGCACAACTAAAGTGAAAAAAAAATATTTGAGAGCGAATTAGTCAAATTATAGCCGAGATAATTTGGTTGCATAATTGTGCACACCCTCTTATGTCTCATCTTAAATGGGAGTTGGGAGACACCTGCCATAATAAATTTTTTTTACAAGTTTGTTTAATTTTCAATGTATCTGTGTGCCTTATATAATACTGTGATTAATGTTATGGCACTAAGTCAAGTAATTCTTGGGCATTATTAGCTTGGTATCATCTCTCAGTGAGACTTGAAACCAGCCATGGAACAGATCACTTGACTGAAGACTGATTTTTTGGGGTGGGGTACACAGGGTGAACTTCCTAAAATGCCCCTTTCATACTGTGAAGCTTTGCTCTAGCGTTAGCGCCGGCTGCTAATTTGATAAACTTCAGTCATTCGCTTGAAGCTTAATAAATCATACTGAGATCATGCGTACATGTTGGACAATTCCTTAGGGAGGCCACCCTGAGGGATCTTGTACTAAAATATACAAATAAAATGTTAAATTGGTGAAAAAGTCGTTTTTGAAAAGTCTATGGGCTGTGTCGCTGCAGAAGACATCAGTTTGTGTTGCACATGAGCATCAGGTGTCACGCTCCGTGCTCTAAATCCTGCCTCGGGCTCGGGTTTCTCCGAACCAGGCCTTGGTGTGGCTTCCTAAATTAAACGCCCTCGTTGCCATGACGACCCCAGAGCATTGGCTCATACAAGCAACTTAATAACTCAATATATCCTATGTATGTAGTGACAGCAACTATTTCACGCTGACTTTTATAACACTATCAATAGGACTAAAGGTCTCATGTATATGTGTGTGCGTGCATGTGTGTGTGTCTGTGTGTGTGTGTGTGTTCTCTTGCTCATATGCTACTGTGGCACTGATCCAGTTTCCCACTTTAGATGCAAACTGTATCCGCATACACCCCCCACCGAACACACCAGACTACACTACCCCTCTCCTCCCACCCCCACCCAGTGCCACAGCTGCCCAAAGTGACAGAGCGCAAGGGCAGTTATATAAGCAGCAACACCGTGTCAATCAGTGTTTCAGATTATCCACACAAGATTAGGACAAACAACGTTATGGCAAACAAAACTGATGCATGCAACAGTATGATGCAAACCATAGCGGTTCACAACATTAATTATACGTTCTACTGCACAACATTACCGAAAACAACTTTATGGTATAGCCCATTATGGCAACGTAATGATTATTAGTCTATCACCGTACAAACAATTAATGCATCAAGTGCACTGCGACACAACATGAATGTATACAGTATTACACTACACAGTATTAATGGGTACAATGTTTTGTACAGATTATGCGAAACAACATCATGATGCATAATATGAAAGTATGCAACATACTATTCAACATTGCAGTATGCATTGATACACTATATAAAATTACTGCAAAGAACATTATGGAGCTCGTACACAACATCAATACTTAGAACTCAATGGTGATCAATTATCAACTCATCTGTACATCACTTGGTACACAATAATAATATGATGCAACATTATGGTACATAACATCTTGTACAACTTCAACACACAACATTAAAAGGACACTTGGATGGGTTGCACACTGTCACTTATATAATATGCATGTAAAAATGACACCAAAACTAAAAGTCATCCCTCTAAAAGAATCTGTTGTGATTTAAGGGCTTTTAGGGATGAGATATACGGCAAATTGGCAAGCCACCTTTAAGAGCTCGGCTTGTTATTTTTCCGTCTCAGCTGTCTACGTCACAGCAGGGATGCGAGCAAGGTCATATTGCTTGCTTTGTCACATTGTGTTGACTGATCACCACATTACTACTCTTGTCCACTTCAACATTGTAAATTTCTGAAGAGCGCTGTATAAAATGAGCAGTTGAAAATGGTAGAAAAAAAAATTATGCTACTTTGTCTACCTTTCTCACACTTACACATAACTGATAACACGTGTTTGCATTCAGTTATGGAAAATATAACAGCTTGCGTGTTTGCCTACATTTTCTGCATTTCATCCATGACGCACTTGTCTCTGCCCCGCAGCGCCCCCTGTGGTGTCATCTTTTATTGGTCTCAGTGTGGTCATCCAAGGTATTTTTATGGATATCCTTGTCACGTAACCAACAACGCCATACATAGATCATCGCCATCGCCACGTTCAGGCCTAATCTTCACTTGTGTTTTTTTAATCATAAAATTTGTCTTGTTGATTTTTTTTTTTGTATGGATTTCTTTTCATGAAACCCGAACTGAACAAACTGATCATTTTACACTCTGACTTCTATTTTAGTGGCGCCTCCTTCCTCCTCCGCCAGACCCGCGATTGGATTGCGTCGATTCAGCTGTCCCTGGGTATGACCCTACCACACCCCCTGCTCTCTCTCTCTCTCTCTCTCTCGCTCTCTCTCTCTCTCTCTCTCCCTCAAAATCACGCACGTACACTCTGCCACGTGTGTGTACGTGGGTCGGCGCATTACGTGAGTGTGTGCGTGTGTTTTCAATCATAGTGAAATTCGTTCGGGTTGAGGAAAGTATTATAGTTACTTAGACATATTTAGTGAGAGGCTTAAACACTCAAGCCCCTGAAGAATGTGAGCAGATTGTCGTAAAAGTCACGTTGGACAGCAAAGCGTAGTGTGTGCGTGTGCGTGTGTTTTTGCGTGCGCGTCTTTGTGTGTTACATGAGCCGGGTGACCAAACAGCTCAGCTGCAAGGTGTAGACTGTAGACCATATCCAGTAAGGTCACTTGAACTGCTTGGGGTTTTACAGGCTATTTGACTAGTCGACTTTACTACTCCACAATGTTTCAAGTTTGATGTTGACAAGTCGCTAATCACATGTTTTCGCCTGAGGAGGAGGCAGAATTGCATGAAACGAGTCTGTTGCTTTCAATTATTTAAATTGTCTCCTGTGTTGTTTTTTTTTAATTATACCATTCTAAAAAAATAACAATAGTAATCTGTGACATCGGCAGAGACTAGTCAACTAGCCTTTCATCAGATTAGTCAACTACAAAGAAAATCTAAAATCATGCAAAACCTAGACCACAGAACACCTCCAGTAACTGACAAGCATACACTTTTCAATCCAAGTTTTGTTAATTTACTTTTAACATATTATCTGTCAGTGGCCATTGACCCTAATGGGAACAACATATTTTAGTAGATCGCAATTGTGGTTCTGTGGAAAACTTGTGATTTCTGACATCCACGTTTCGTGCATGTGATGTGCCACCCGATTTCATCCACAAACACGCACCCTTGTATCACCGTGTTTTGCACAATAATGTCGATTCTCCCAGACCTGTAGGCGGAGTGTGAGGAACCATGCTGAAGATATCGCTCACACTTTGTCCACTTTCTTAAAACGGCCGCATGACATTGGAACCAGTTCACCCCGACATGACCCTTACACACACACACACACACACACACACACGCACACCCCCACGCACACCCACACCCACACCCACGCACACGCCCCCCCCACACACACACCCACACACACACACACATACACGCTTTCCTTATCAACAGTGCCATATCAGCCTAGACTGACCAAGAGGGAACCCTTTCTGGTCATTTTAATGAAACAAAAAATTAACAGAAAACTTTCTTTGAAGGTCTCTAACCAAAATGTTACTTGAAATGTGACTTTTTTTTTAATAAATTGCCATGAGGGGACGTGTATCATTGAGTGAGGTGTAACTGCCTAAAAGGGGACTTGCTTCCTGTATTCATTTACACCGCTGATGAGTGCTTGTTGACCACAAAGTTTTTCTTTGTTTCTTTCAAGAATGGCTGATTTAACCTAAATGTGATTATTATCTAATAAATTATCCGTGAGACAAATATCTTGAAAATAATTTAGTAAATTATATTAGATTATATTATTATTTTAGTGGAATAAATGTGGAAACAATTGCAAATACTCACTGTGTGACAGTTAAGCGTAATCCACTGACAATTTTAGTCTCTAATTCATTAATAAGATTATTAACTCTTCTTGCACTATTTCTGGTTATGCTTTTGTTGGCAGTAGGATGCTAGGGAATAAACCCAGAGGCTGTACATTGTATTGCATCAATAAAATTCACATTTCCTTTCGGGCTTTCAACAAATGTACACTGAAGTATTCACAAATTAAGATCCATTTCGTGTAATTAATTTGCTCATACTTACAATATCTACCATAATTTCATGAATTAAATCAAGACAAGAACCTGTTTTCCTACAGAAGCAGCTTGCAATCAGGTTTCGAGAATTACCCGTTGTAATTCCCACAGTTACACAATCCAGCACATTCTCAATTGTCTTTTGTTGACTATTTAATTTAAACCATTAAAACTATACATTTAAATATTTGTATGTCTGACTATGCTTACGTTCCCTGAAAAAAACTTAATTTGAAAACTAAGAGACACCACTTTCAACCCTCCTTTTTCATGAATTCTGGGTGTGCAATCATATTGCAAAAAAAAAAAAAAAAGCTGTTTTTTTCTGCGTAATCTATTTAGGAGCTTTGTTTTTCGGACTTTTTTTTAAGGTTCTGTTTTCAAAGTATTTTTTCTTTTTCGAATCACAGTAAGGCTGTCATTAATCCGAAAATTAATAATATATCCCTCACAAATATGATACTCGACAACAGTAGCATCCAGGTGACGTCGTTTAGCTGCAGTGGATGCTGGGAAAAAATAGGATCAGGTAAGCCATTCCAGTCACAAACCATGGGGAGAAACACAGGAAGTTAGCGGCTTTGGCCTCCACAGTAAGACATTTAACTTGTTTTTTTGTATTGGCATTGGTCATTTTCCGGGTTTATTTACTATCATTCATATGACACATAATTGCTTTAAAGTGTGTACTTAATAAAGTGAAATATTTTAACTACGGCGCTATTTTCCTGTGTTGTGGCGTGCCGTCATTTTTTTTACTTTTTGACGTCATATTCGTAAGCGGAAGTCGGTGCCAGCTGGTGTTAGCACGACTGTTGCTAGTGTCTGTCCGATGACAGCGAGTCGAGGAGGCAGCAGGTGGATCATTTACACTTTTATTAGTTTTTAAAACCAACAAGCTCCTCAGCATCACATAAAGCGGGCAAAAATGTCGCTCAAATCATAAATAATATTGACCTCTATGTAAAAACAGCACCCGCTCGCAGGGCACAAAGCAGACAAGATCCCGACGGAGTGTAGACTTAGCAGGTAGGCTAAAAATAACTTTTAGTGGGAGTGGAAATGAAGCTGTGTCTTTGTGTTTGTTTACTGATGCTGTGAGCTCGCAAATGTTAACATATGTTGCATACTCTGCTCCAAACTTCACTTTGTTTGGCCCATAAACGACTCGAAGTGTCCAGGTTGGGAGATTTGTGTGAGAATTATAATTATTATTTGCGGGCCTGTTGCACGTAGCGTGTAAGGGATAATAAAAGAACCTTTTTTTATTTTTATGTTTGTGTGTCTGTGCGTGTGTATGCGTCTTTTTTATTTAAACCGTAATGTAATATTAACATTAAGGATACAAATCTAATAATGTCAAAACGTGTTTCACGTTTTTGTATTGAAAATAAGGTATCAGCATAAAAAAACGTTTTTAACGTTTCTTACTATTTTAAAAATACTTATTTATTAGAATAGTACTTGTGTTGTTACAAACTTATTTTCATTTAGAAAATAGTGTGAATTATTCAGCAGTAAACACTTTCATTTAAAACATTTAATCTACATTTTCCAAAATAATAAAAAGTATTTTTTATTTACCAAAACTGTTCAGAAGATGAAGAAATAGTGTGATTTTTGTTTTTAAAAAAATATTCAGAAACTAGGAAATTTTCTTTTTTTTTAATATCAAAATCGTTCAACATTTACTTGAAATAATGAAAAAGAGTGTATCTTCTTATAGTCAACAGTTTCAGCTTTTTTTCTCCATACAATCAAGTGATTATCGTGTCAGTCTTTTTTACCCCAAATTTAATTTTTTCAAATGTTAATTATGAAAAATATTCTAAATCAGATAAACAGAATGTTGTCATTTTTAATTTTATGAATAAAACAAAATATATATTTTATAACATTAAAACATTTTGATAAAATGTTATGAAAATTAACATGACATCTTGCAGCATTTCTTTTTTATTTTAATTTAAAAAAATTGTCATCTGCAGTACAGTAGTACAACTTTTCCAAGTAAAGAAATTAGCAAGGTGTATATAGTACGCAGAACCTTTTTGTTGGACTATTCATTGACGTTTGGACAGCATTTCTATGACCTGGTACTATTATTGCAGCTCAACAATGACAATAAATATGTTCACAGTCTGCCAAGAAATATTCAATTGAAAACACAGTTTATTGTTTTTGTTGATTGTGTTCATGGTATTTTCTTTTTGTAGCGTGCGACGTTGTGTGGCCATGTTGTCGGCGGAGGAGATCCTGTGCGACACGCAGCAAGTGATCGCCGGGCTGGAGGCGCTCCGAGGAGAGAATCGCAGCCTGCTGGAGAGCTTGCAGGGCGCAGCCCAGAGCCCCGAAATGGCGATCGAGAGCGGCGGCAGCGTGGAATGCGAGAAGAGCGGGATCATACGACAGTCACTGGAGAGGATCGAGCTGGGACTCAGCGAAGCGCAGGTTTCGTCCTAGCGATTTCCGAGGGGGGGAACATAGACAGAACAGAGAGAACCACAAGGTGCAACAATACTTTGCGGTACTTTGTGTGTTGTGCCATCAGGTGATGATGGCGCTGTCGGCTCATTTGGGTTCTCTGGAGGCTGAGAAGCAGAAGCTGCGAGCTCAGGTGAGACGGGAGAGCGCAGAAGCGAGAAGGAGGAAGAACAGAAGGAGGGTGATCCTTTTCGTTTTGGGTGTCCATTTCAGGTGCGTCGCCTGTGCCAGGAGAACCAGTGGCTGCGTGACGAGCTGGCGGGCGCCCAGCAGCGTCTGCAGGAGCGCGAGCAGGACGTGGTGACGCTGGAGGAACACAATAAGCATTTGCAGTTCATGGCCTCCATGCGCAAGTATGACCAGGAGGAGGCGCCGCCGGTGGTGAGACAGCACGCGAGCCACACTTATTATTCGCTCGCATGATGGAAACATTGACTGAAAAAGTGGGACCACATTTAAGATAGTTGATTGGATTGCTGGGGAAAACAAACAAAGTTTCACGGTTTCTTTTCTTCTTACAACAGCAAACCAATGGACAGAGACGCGTCCTTATTTGTATTTTTTTTCCCTCCCCAATGTTTTTGCTTCACCTGATATTTTTGTATTGTTTGTTATTTTTTTTTACAAAGTATTTTGGGGACTTTTCAATACTTTTGAATTTTTCATCAATTTTATTTAATATTTGCCCATTTGTGATATTTTTGTATTTTTTGTCTAATATTTCCAGGATGACAAGAACACACCTTCCAACAAAGAGTCTTTGGATGACCTTTTCCCTGGCGAGGATGAGGAGTCATCACAAAGTAACACAGACAAATGCAGAATAAACCGAATAATATAAATGTCTTGAATATGTATGCATGTTGTGCGTGTCAGTGTCGGCGTTGCAACACCACCACAGTAGCGCGGCAGCGGCAGCCCAGCAAGGAGGCTACGAAATTCCCGCTCGCCTCCGGACGCTCCATAACCTCGTCATCCAGTACGCCTCGCAGGGACGGTACGAGGTCGCCGTGCCACTTTGTAAACAGGTGATTGCTGCCTGCTGCTGACGTGTCGCAAATTGCACGGGATTCTGAAATCATGTAACTGAAACTTGAAACACTCCACAGGCTTTAGAAGACTTGGAGAAGTCGTCGGGCCACACCCACCCTGACGTGGCCACCATGTTGAACATTTTGGCACTGGTGTACAGGTGAGGCCAGTTTCTATGGCAACACAAAATCCCTCAATCCACTTGAACACCACACGTCACTTAAATGTGAATCCCGACTTTTTTTACTGACTCCTCATGAAGACTTTTTGCGCCTGAAATTAATTATGTGTTACAAAAATACATCTATTTTGACAATTTGTCTTTTGGGATTTTTTTGGGGATAGAGACCAAAACAAATACAAAGAAGCCGCCAACCTGCTAAATGACGCGCTGGCCATCAGGGAGAAAACGCTGGGAGTGGACCACCCAGCGGTAAGTTGGACACAAACTCACACATCATGTAGCATCTTCTGACATCCGCTTTTTGTGTGTGCGCGCATGCGGTTGTGTGTGTTTGTAGGTGGCGGCCACACTCAACAACCTGGCTGTGCTTTACGGGAAACGAGGCAAATACACAGAAGCCGAGCCGCTTTGCAAACGAGCACTGCAGATCCGAGAAAAGGTGAGAGAAAAGTTAAGCTTAAGCATTACTAAAAAAAAAAAAGTCCTAAAAAGGAATGTCACCATTTGCAGCGTAGTATTCGGACTACAACGCACCTGATTAAAAGCTGCAGCAACTAAATTTAGCTATAAACACACCTTTGTACATAGATTGGGACATTGAATGAGACCTTTGGAAATTAAGAGTCGTCCAGAATGTACGCTAAATACAGTTTATAATTTAAATTTTTCATCTAATATTTTTGGGGGGTTAATATTTTAGGGTTTTCAGTCTAGTTATTTTACTCTTCACTCACATCTTTTCATCAATTTTCATTTAAACGTTTTTGTATGTTCTTGCTAGCCATTTTGAATTTTCTCATAATAGATTTGTCTTATTTTCAAATATTTCAGGATGAAGATTACTTCAATTTTCCAATATTTACTTTCCCCAAACACTGTTTCTTTTTCACCTAAGAGTTATAAATTTAATTTTGCATTCAATATTTTAAAACTTTTTACGCTAATAATTTTGTATTTTCAAGTTGATATTTTGTTTTGACTTTGTAATATTTAAAATTACCCCAGTTAGTTGTCCATTTTTTTCAGTGTAATATTTTTGAAAAGTTTCTAGAATTTTTATACGTTTTGTCAATTGTTTTCAGGAGTTTATTTCACATATTGTTTACTAATATGTTGGTGTTTTATTATTATTATTTGTTCATTCTTCTTATTTAGTGTAAGCCGTGCAAAAATACTTTTTTTGTGGAAAATAAATGAACTGTAAAGAATGGCTGATATGATGCGTTAATGACCCCAATCGTACCTTGCATGGTTTGCCAGGTGCTGGGCACGGAGCACCCCGATGTGGCCAAGCAGCTGAACAACTTGGCGCTGCTATGTCAGAACCAGGGCAAGTACCAAGAGGTGGAGCGCTACTACGAGCGAGCGTTGCACATCTACCAGAGCAAGCTAGGACCCGACGATGCCAATGTGGCCAAGACTAAAAACAACCTGGTGAGCCCGAGGCCATGACGTCATGCGATCGCAGCACCTCATCTTTCTCTTCTTGCTGTTAGGCCTCCTGTTACCTCAAGCAGGGGAAGTACCGCCAAGCGGAAGCGCTCTACAAGGAGATTCTCACCAGAGCGCACGAGAAGGAGTTTGGATCTGTGGAAGGTAAGCGAAAATGTTACCATGACCATCAGCATAGAAAATTCTCCTCAGGTGAAAGAAACATTTTTTTTTTTTTTTTTTTAAATCTGCTTGGTCTTTCTATTCATTTTGTCTCCAATACTTTTTTATATTCTGTATTTGGTTTTTCTCAAATGTTTTTTTTTTTGTCTCAAATATATTTGGAAAAATTTCAATATAATATTTTGTAGTATGAGCGGCACGGTGAATGACTGGTTTGCACGTCCGCCTCACAGTTCATAAGTGCGATGTTTGATTCAGCCTCTGTTTGCATGCGTGGTTTTTGCATGTTAGGTTAATTGAACATTCCAAATTGTCCCTAGGTGTGATTGTGAGTGTGGATGGTTGTTTGTCATTGTGTGCCCTGCGATTGGCTGGCAACCTGTTCAAGGTGTGCCCCGCCTACTGCCCAAAGATTGCTGGGATAGGCTTCGGCATGCCCGCGACCCTTGTGAGGAGAAGCAGAACTGATAATGGATGGCTAATATTTTGCGGTACCGTCTAATGTATTGTTTTCTCTTTGTAATCTACGGATCGTTGTTGTAACATCCTACATTTTCTTCATCCTCTTCTGTCATCCAGGCGACTCTCGGCCCAGTTGGACGGGCGGCAGTGACCAATCCGGGCAACAGGACGGCTCGCTACGGCGAAGTGGCTCCTTCACCAAGCTGCGAGAGTCCATACGGCGAAGCAGCGAGAAGCTGGTGCGCAAACTCAAGGGCGTCGACGTGGAGGAAGCCACACCGAGGAATGCAGGGTAAAGTAATGCTTGCGGTTTCGGACGTGGTGAAACTAAATTCAAATTAAGTGTTGAAGCTTATCGTGTGACTTGCGTGTTTTCAGGATGAAAAGGGCCAACTCACTCAACATGCTCAATGTCAGCGGTGGAGAAAGTCAGGACGGCGGCCAGGTGAGCAAATGCCGACCCAAACGGGAAGTTGTTGACACAAGCTTTGATGGCTTTTTGTGTCTTGCTTTTGTGGCTCAGGCACGCTGCCTGATGGACCATCGAGGACTCAGCTCCAGTACGCAGAGCCTAAACAGGCGAGGATCACTCGGGTCCAGTTAACCGTCACATACGCACACTTTTAAGCTCCTTTTTATCCCCCCATTTTGCTGTTCTTTATAAATATCACAAAATGGGCCACATTGCACTTTCAGAGGCTGCATCAGAGTCGTAACAGACAAAAATTCTTGAAAGGCGGGACGACACTGTTGTCCTGCTCATCTTTTTTCATGCCACTTCATTAATTTATCTGAATGCGCGTTGATGTGGAAAGAACACAATTAGCCGTTTTGCTTGACTCTGCTGAATGTTTTCTGTTATGACTCAGATGCATGAATGACAAAAAACAACGTCTTTTGACTTTGTTTACACGCGACGTCGTTTTAGAGCTTCAAAAGACAAACGTAAGAGAATGGACTCCGATGACATGTAGAGTAAAAAAAAACAAAAAAAAAAACAGCTATGATGGACCACACTTATGTTATTGAATCCAGTTGTGCTTCTACATATAGGACAAGCTAAATCTATTTAAGCATCTACATCGCCAACTACTGGCCGGACATGCGTGTTACACTGTCGGTGGGTATCATTTCGCATTTTGACAAACACATTCCAGTTCGTGATTTTTTTTTTTTCGTAATGATTAATCTCCGCCTCAATATGAACTTACATTTTAGACATTTCCGAGAAAAAGTTTGACATTCCAACGATTTAAGTCGAATTCGTTTTTGCCTTTAAATAAATCTGTATTTTCATAATTTATCATCTCCTACATGCTTTGTTTACATGGGACGGTTGTGTTCCTCCCACACTACTGATGGAACTGACTTTTATTTAACTCTTAGAAGCGTATTGCACATTTTAAACTGCAGCAAATCAAGAAATGACCCTAAATAAACAAAATATTTCATGTCAGCTGCATTGGAAGTGGAACTCCTAAGACTATTTCAGTGTGGCGTGATAAAACCTGTCATGCCGCAGGTTTTTTAAAACTATTTATATATTGACACTAACCTTTCTACTCTCATTGAAAACTTGAGTTTTCACTCATTTTGGCTTTTTTACTTGCTGTATTGCTTTTACAATCTTGTGGATATTGCTGTGGTGGAAAATGTCACATTGGTTCACATAGAAACAATGTTACAAAGATTTCTATAGATGCTTATTCTTGATTATAGTCAACATGAATGCTTTTATTGGAATATCTTGATGGGAAATTTAAATAAAGGTTGACATGTTTTTGTGTTTGTGGAGTTATTTGGTTTCATTTTTAATAAATGCACGCCATCCATAAGGTGCCTTTGAAAGCCCATTTCATTACCTGAAAATAGGTGGACTACCGAACTTGCTATCCAGTGTATTAAATAGGTGAAATGCATGTATATTGCACAAGCTCCCACCATTTTTTATAAATGAATGAAAATGACCTACAAAAATGTGAGTGTGCTGACAATGACAGGTTGGACTTTTTTTGGGGTAATGTGGCACTTCACTCAGCAACTTGAAGTGAGCAAACTGAACTGTAGAACAAATATTTCAAATTTCTTGTGTTTTTTTTACATTAAGAAATATTTCACAATGACAAGAATGGACATTTTAAACTTGACAACATTCACTACAAATAAATGCAAATTACAAAGTGTAAATATTTACTACACAACTAGCCACTGTTTCATCCTCCATTGAAGACATAATTTTGTTCATAATTTCACTGAAAACATCTTAAAGCAAGTTAATAATGACAGCGTAGACAACTTTCAGGAATATTCACTGACTATGAACAAAACTATGTGATCAAAATGACTTGTTTAATCAAATAATGCAAAAGCGAAATTGTAGTTAGTAGTGTGTTCTGGGGAGAATAAAAATGTTGCCATCATACTGGGGTGCATGCAAATATTTGGCCTCCTGCAATAACACCTCAGAGTTTCGTTCTTCTGCTACATTTTCCACGAGTGATTCGGAACTGACCCAGCTATAATTAGAAAAAGACTAAATGACAAGACACATAAAATGTTAAATAAACAGTTAAAGTACAAAAATGTCTGTACAACAGACAGTCTGCAGAGTGATTTTCCACTCATGTGTTGTCACTGCGTTAGACTAACAACATTATTCTGATTATTAAGAGGACTTTTAGCTCTGATGAGCCATCTGAGCGATCTTCTTCAGCATGTCCTCTGACTGCAGCTGCTCCAGTGTCAGAAGTGACAGCCCCAGCTGGTCCTCCTGTACACCGGGGGTGTGACACAGGGCACAGAATGGTTAGCGACATCATGCGTCTTAAGTACCAGTAGCGCTAAAATAACCGATACTTTTCTTGTCTGCCTAGCGAGAAATACTCAAGTTAACAATTATTTATTACTTATTTTTTGTTAGACTTTGTATGGCACATTGCATTTAATGTTAGCTTTAAGATAGTCAATATTCGTTAGATCAAATGAGGTACATTTGAACATTTTTGTGTTTAATAAACAATGCTTAATTAGTTTTATGTGTCACGGTTACAGTGAACTTTAACTGAGAGTGACAAATATATTAAAGCAAGCATACTTTGCCACTTATTTGGAGGACTGAATTAGTGACCGTGAGAACAGATGCTAAGCAATATTGTTTTAATCATAGTAAATGTGTTAAAAGTGTGTGGGACGGGAACAAATTAAAAAATTCTTTATGGCCTCTATATGGTGGATTTTCTGCTATTGCGGGTGGAGATAGGGCTGATTGATTTATCGCTGAGGGACTAGAATCGCAATCTCAGACAAAATTTTGAGATGGTCAAAACTGCGTTTTCTTTCTTTTTTTTGTTCAAGGGCTCTTGTGCCCCACGCTCAGGAAGCAGGTCACACTAACCAGCAATTGAATGGATTAAAAAAAAAAAAAGCGTCCTATGAAACGTAAAAAATTTTGGGGTTTGAAAAAAAGCATTTTCATATACACAATTACACTTCATGACAAGTCGTTTTTAAAAACTTGAGAAACACCTGCCTCCCCCACAAAACCTTGCGAGTGTCCTTGCATTATTACAGTAATAAGTTTTCTTCTCATTTCTAATGGTATAATGGCATTTTCTGTCATGTTTGTAAATGCCACTGTATATTGTGAAGAAAATCGCATATCAAATCGAAATCGCAACATCTGTCAGAACAATCGCAATAAAATTTTTTCCTAAGATTGTTCAGCCCTAGCATATGTATAAACGGGTGTTTACAGAAGTTTATGTTTGAGTTGGGTTGAGTTGGACCTGTCTGAAGGGCTGAGCCATCTGTCTGAGGAAATGCTTGGACAGTTGAATCGTCTCATCTACAGTGAGGTTGAGGCTGCCGTCGTTAATGTGCTCCTGGATCCAGCGAGGGAGCTTCCCGCGCTTGTCCGCTCGGGCGTAACGCTGCCGTAGGAAGAAGGAGGTCATCACAAAAGTGCAAGGAGAAAATGGACACAGTAGCTACTTACTTTGACGACATTCTAGGAAAACAATTTTCTCCTGATCATGTGACATTTTTTTAAGGTCACTTGTTGCCAGGCAGAATATGCACCGAAAGAGCCAATTTCAACAAATGCACAGTATACGCGTTCAATTTCAATTAAAAGACGACTGTATCACACAGCGAAGAAAGGACAGGAAAAGCAAGTTGCGAAAATTACTCTGAAAGCAACTAATGAGACAGTGTTTGATTACATTTTAACAGTAGTCACAGATTCAGACCCCCGCCCCCAGAAAAAAAAATATTTTATTATTGCAAAACACAATGCAGTCATTTTGTAATTCCTGAAAAGGTTACTACTCCACCCCAAATATGAATGTTGCTGAGGGACTATTCTTGTATATTTGTCAAGACAATTCAATCTGCTGAAAGGGGCGGGGCACTGCACCATTAGCCGCTAATGAAAGTTGGTCGGAGGACATCAAACTAATCAGCATGATCTCAACGAGCTCAAAATTAATCCAATCGGTGTCTTTGTTTTGAGGGTTAGAGCAGTAATCCAATATTGACAACAATGACCCCGATGCCACTGAACACAAACAAAACACCAAATTACCTTGTCAGCAAAAATCATAAGTCCATAGTCCGTCTTTCCTCGGATGGCTCGGCCGACGCACTGCGCGGCGTGTCGCATGGCGTCAAAGGTGAGAAAGTCGTTCTCTCTGATCTGGAACTGATCCCGCAGGTACTCCAGACGGGCCTGGCAGACAGCCACGTCATGTAAATATATATTAAGTGTCAACACAGGACAAAGGCAAGGAGGATGGACGTTAACCTTGAGGATGCGGCTCTGTGTGTAAACGTACGGAACGCCAAACATGATGACGGCTCGGCCAAAGTGGTGCACTGATCACAAATAAATAAATAAATAAATGAAATTAGTGAAATAACAGTTATAGAATGTTTTCCATTGAATTAATTTGCATATTTTCATGATGTTACGAAAAAGAAAATTACCCCAAAAATATACGTATAATTTTGTTTTGGGGAAAAAAACATTCAAATGATTATCAAGTTCACATTGTTTTCCTTACTTTTACTCTCACAAAATATGACTTCATTTTGAAAGAATAAAACTTGCTTTCTGAAAAGAAACAATTTTGTTTCTTGGAAGAAAGAAAGTAGAGCCATTCTTATAAGACTGCAACTTTAAAAAATTATGTTGTTTCTTATAGTTTTTTTAACACAGAAAAATCCCTAAAAAATTATTTGCCCCCCCCCCCAAAAAAAATTCTAATTTTAGTTTAAAAAAAAAAAAAAAAGCAACACTATGACCACCCATTTTTCCCCACATTTACCGAAATCGATCCCTTCCGACACTTTCCCTCGCGCCACCGACAGCAGGATGGCTCCTCTGCCATTCTCACACGCCTGTAAAGAGAAAGAGAGAAGAGCGGGAAGAAGTTGAGAGGCGAAGCCACTTAAACGCCCGACCAGGATGTGGACATCACCTCCTGGTACTTCTCCAGCGCCATGCTGGTCTCTGCAGCATCCTGCGTCTCGATGAAGATCAACTTGTTTTTCTGAATATTCTCCAGAATTCCCTGGAAGCCACCCAAAGACAGAACATGGCTCATTAGTTACTACGTTAGCGCGATACTAATGGAGAGCTTGCGAGTGAACAAAATGCTGACCTGCTCATACCAGGACGCCACGATGTTCTCCATGTAGACGTAGCTGGTGAAAAATGCAACGATGCCGTCAGGTACCACAGCGGACAGCTCCAGGAGCAGGTTGCCATAGTTACGGATCACAGCTGGAAAGAAAAAAAAAATTTAATTTGTGTTTTCCTGCATGTGAAATTTGGAGATTGAAATTTTCTTAAAGGTGACAATGGCACGACTCAAGACAATGTTCAAATATTGTTTAAAAAGGTCACATTTCGCCAAGTTGAAGTTAATTAATTTTGCAATTTAATTGTACACATACACACTTTTTTATGCTTAATCTAATCACAGTGTATTTCTGCATTTGTGTTTGTATTTCAGTATAATATATAATTGAAGTACATGCCCCAATTCGACCCAGTAAAAATGCTGTTACTTTTTCCAAGTTGTTGGATGTCTTTTCTTTTTTTTTTTTTTTAAACCCACCGAAATCCTCTCTGGTTTCAAACTTGGAGCTCAGAGCGACCTGGTCATTTCCTCGCCCGACAATCTGGAAAAATAAGAAGACGAAATTCTGAAACGAGTCAGGATGACAAAAATGACATCAGAGGCCAAAAGCTGTAGCCTCAATTGCGACACAACGCATGCGCAAAATGCAACTTTGTGGCCACAAAATAAGAGTAATAAAAAAAAGGCTTGGATAAGATGGCGGACACACACCAGCGGGCAGAGGCAGGTTCGCGCCAGCGTCATGGTGAAAGAGGCCATGGTGACAGGCCGGAAGTCCAGGATGCGAGGGTAAATATCCAGCGGGGACAACGTCTGGCCAGGACAAACATGGGAGATTGTGATGGAAAGTTGAGGCCGGGGCAAAACCGGAATGCCGAGGCCGGCAGACTTACCCCTGACGTGATGACGACCGACTGGAACCTTTGAAAAACGGGTTTGATGGCGATGGACGGGTCCATGCAGCTGAGAAAAGAACAGATGAGTAAGAGATCATGAAATATGTTTTAAAATATTTTTTTTCAACAAAACCCTCCCAAATTATTTCATTCCTTTAGAAAATATATTATAAATTCATTCCGGTCAAAGTAAAAAAAATAAATAAACACTTTCCCTCTAAAATTAAACTTTGGAGCACAAAAAAATTTATAAATATTTTCCTTGAAAAAAAATACTTTTTTTTTTTAATTCTCTAATATATTTTTTTCTCTAAAATGTAAACATTTTCAGAATTTTTGTTCTCTAAAAGACAAACTAAATCTGTAAAACCCGAAATGTTTCTCTCAAAAAAGTTTTTCCCCGCCAAATATCTGATTAAAAGTAAAACAGGCCCAAATATCTTATCTACAAAACCCTCAAAATGACCTTTAATTTGAGGAGGGACTCAAATCTTTCACAGTTTTAGTTCCGGGTGATACAATTCCCCTCAAGTCCTGCAGGTGGCAGTAAAACAAAACTGCAAAGCCACTTACCTGAAGTGCAACACAGGGTTGGCGATGGTGGGCGTTCTGTCTTCAAAGGGCTCAATGATGATGGTGAAACCTTTGAGGAGAAACATTTAAAAGATTTAGTGATTAAATGGAGGCAGTTTGGAATCAAAAACAAGGAACTTT
Organism: Idiotropiscis lumnitzeri; assembly: GCF_059441095.1. Classification (NCBI taxonomy): domain Eukaryota; kingdom Metazoa; phylum Chordata; class Actinopteri; order Syngnathiformes; family Syngnathidae; genus Idiotropiscis; species Idiotropiscis lumnitzeri. The sequence goes on along the minus strand of NC_142397.1, from coordinate 9,595,846 downwards.
GGACTAAAAAAAAGGGCGCAATAGTGGAACTTTTAAAACAAAATGGGGGCTCGATACAAAACTCCATCGGTTTTGTCTGTTTCATTCTAAAATTGTGTCAGTTTTTACTAAAAAGTGCCTTTCACCAGTGTGAAGGTTTGAATCAAAACAGAAGCCCTTCAGGAGTCCATCGTTGAGCGCACCTTGACTGTAAGTGCTGACCAGCGTGGCAAAGTTGGAGATGAGTGTGACAGCGGAGAAGTCAGCGATGTCCGTGATCTCCAGCGTCCGTAACAGCGACTGCAGACGCTCGGCGCAAAACCTGCAAGACGCCGGTTGTCCAATCGCGGGTGAGGCGGCATGTCACATGTCACAGGAGGAATAAGAGATGGCGGCGGTAGGGACCTGAGAGGCTTGCGGTCGATGCAGACTTTGTCAAAGATGTCTTTGAGGAACTGCGGGGCGCTCTCCTGGACCACGTGCTGCACCCTCAGGCGGGACTTCAAGTACTCCATGAAGCGCCTCAGGAAACCCACAAAGTGCTCAGCGGTGCGGATGGTGCCCGGAATGGCCTCTGCGAAAATCATCCAACCAATCGGTCAATTGTAAAATGATTCATGTCAGGGGTGTTTATTTACCTTTTAGGATCTCGTCCGGCAGCACGGGATTGGCGAGGTAGACGTCTGTCTCCCGCGCCACGTTGGCTTCCTTCAAGCCTTCCACCAGGCGTCGATATTCCTCCTTCAGTTTGGCAGCGTCAGTCTCTTTGATCCTGTCAAAGGCATGAAGCTGGACCCTGAACTCCAAAAGTGCGATCTCACCATAAGCACTTGGAACTCTTAGTTCCCCCTCGAACTAAAGATATATCAGACACCTACTTACTTGTGTATGGTGTTCTGCAGCGTATCCACATTACCCTGGCATCGATCTAGCGTCCGCCTGGTAATGTTGACGCTCATGGAGTCGATGCACACATTGTCTGCCGAGGACGGGAAACACTCCGTAAGTCATGAGCGCAATTTCAGCTGTACGCAGAACAGAGCAAGGCGAGACTCACCGATGTTGTGCGCCTCGTCAAAGACCACCACAGACTGCTTGGCCAGCTCCTTGGACACCAAGTCTGCTATCTTCGGGTCCAACAGGTAGTGGTAGCTGTACACCACGATGTTGGCGTGCAGGATCTGGCCACAACACCACAAACATGGATGTTATTGTGACCTCCATCAAGCTACTTATGTTTCCATGCCCTGTGCCTCATGACACCTGACTAGACGCTACTGGAGGTACCAAAAACCAAGCAGAGGTTCAGAGAGGATCAAGCTTCTCCATTGCCGAGCCCTCTGTTTGAAACGAACGCCCACGAAAAGTTTGGAAACCCTAAAACTCGCATCGCATATGTTTCCACTTCTTGTTTGTACCGAGTAGCGCGCCAGGTAGTATGGACACCATCCTTTCCTGCGGCCAAAGTCCTTCAGGTCATCCAGGTTGTAGATGCCGGCAGGAAGCGGCACCTGCCGGCCCACCGCGTCAAACTCCTGCTGGGCACAACGGAGAACTTTGTTCAGATCTCGTCACGCAGGAAGTGGACTTAGGTGAGGGTGGGTTCACCTCGTAGAAACGACAGACGGGCTGGTTGGGGTTACTGTGACGTTGCGCACGAATGTACGACGCCGTCAGACTGTGACACTTGCTGTCCACCTCCTTGCCAAAGCGCAGGCTGCTCACCTGCAACAGCAATATAGAAAGGAATTTGTAATTTAATGACATTCTTTATCGACTCATATTGATGTCAATGTGTTTTGTACAATTAATGACAAGAGAAACAGCTAAGGTTCTCTTCTCAATTCGTCATTACTGTGCATCAGTGCATTATATATTTCGATTACTTGAAGAAGTGCCTTCAAATTGGCTGACACGATTCAGGGTATTATCACACATCTTAGTTCTTGCCGGCTCACCTCCGGGTGGACGCAGAGGTTCTTGCGGGAGGAGAGTGCAAGAGCCAGGAAGTTGTTTCTTTCACCAGTCTCCTTGGAATAAAACTCAATCAGCTTCCTCAGCTCCTCCACCACCTAGATGCACAAAATCAAAAAATGTGAGTCAGAAGGGTTACGTCTTCTACAATATGGGTGCATCTTGACGGGGCTCATTTGAGTCACCTTCTCAATTTCTGGGACCGTTCTGGAGCAGTAGATGAGCTTGGTGACTTCCAGAGGGAAAGCCTGAGGAAAAAAAGGTAGAAGCTCTTAGGCGAGGAACTGAACCGGAACATAAACACTGGACGAAACTCACCCTCTGGTACGCAACAATGAGCGACAACAGTGAGATGGTCTTGCCGGTTCCTGACGGCATCTCCAGGACACCATGGCCCTGAAAGTAAGAGACGACGAACACTATTTTTTTGTTCAAATGCCAGTCTGACCATTGCTGCCCGAGAGAACAAAAGGGGCATTATTACAATGTAATTAATCCTCAGAGGGCGCTTGGGTTACAACAGCCCTGACATAGGAGGTTCTGTCAATGCCATACAAACTGCTTTGCATTGGCTTGCTTTTACATTTATCCATATGACTATTTAAACCCCCTCTACGATCTTATGACCAAAAGCCAGATAACAACTGTTGAAGTTCAATGTTTTTGGAAGAAATATTTCCCTTAGCTGACACTCTAGCATTCTTCTTCATGTCAGTGACAATTTTAGACTGCGTTCTTGGAGGTATCTTTACAGGACGGCCACTGTGCTGAAATGTATTTATGTATAGACAAAAACACTGTCTTGCCATGGACTGATGAACATTAATGGTTTTAGAGATGCTTTGGTGACATTCTCCATCTTAATGCAAGTTCATTCTTAACTGTAGGTATTCTGAGGTCTTTTATGTCAGGCATGATTCACATTGACCACACTTCTTATGAATGCCAAACTCAAAAACGTTTTTTTCTTGGGCATGGCAGCTTTAACCAACACCTCCACTACCTGGCTGACTCCTGTTTTTTTTCCAACCCACCTTGCTGACTGTTTACCTAGTGTCTCTAATTAAAACATGGCATCAATTCATCAACATAATAACGGTTACTTAAAATTTATTTAGGCTGTTTGACTACCATTGTGAGTTACACATATTACATATTGTATGACCAATTTCTGCAGAAAATCAAAAGGGAGTTCACAAACTTTTACTTGCCAGTTGCCACTGTACAATACATACATTTTAATAAATTGCCCCCAATGGTTACTGCTGAGGGTCCCTTGAAAGGGGCTACGGCATAGAGATTGTTATTAAATACTTATGTAGTTCTCCCACCTTTGCATCCAGCGTCCTCTTGAGCTCCAGCATGTACGAGTATTGTTCAGGATAGATGTAATCGTAGGGGAAATACACCAACAGACCGTCAATGTTGAGCCTGATATAATATGAAAAAGACATCAGCCAATAAAGTGCAACTATTCACGCTAGCTTGGCATGCTAACGCGAAGCTAAATAACGCGACTACTCAAGACATGGCAGTCACCTCTACAGGCGTTTAAGTAGAATAAGGTCAATGTTAGACACGCGGAATACTCACTTCATTGTTGCTAAAAGTGTCCTCTTTTCTGTCACTTTACCACTTCATTCATTTACAAGCTTTCATGGGCATGTATAGTGTGAGAGGAAAGCTGCATTCACACACGGCACCTTCCTCTTTTTCGCTTTGCTAAATAACGACGTAAAATTGATGTACTGCCACCTAGCGTTTCTTGGGACTAAATACAACAGCGAAAAATATCAATTCGTAATTAATCCCCTGTCAACATAAATTCCCAAGACTTTTAAGACAGCTACATCAAAATTAGGGCTAACAAAAATGTGTTTACTGACCCGGGTTTGTCATAGCTAAGAAATGTTATATGATAACTTATATCATCCATAAATATTGGAAGTTATTAATGATGAATGGGAAGCTTTAACTATGTAATCAAATTATTTACTTAATTGCATTTTCATTAGTTGAATTAAATGTTTATTTAATCAAACCATTTATTTTTCTATTTTATGGAATTTCTTATTTATGGGCCAAGGTTTTTTTTGTTTGTTTTTTTTTAAACCAGAATTTAATTTGTTTACAGACCATGAATGCAAATGTAATTATTACATAAAGTCTTCACTTTGCAAAGGATAGTGACACCAAAAAAAAACCATTGTGCCTCGTACAAATAAAATAGAACTTACTTTCATGGATGAAACATATTAAACTCTTTTGATTCACAATTGAAAGACTTTTATTGATACATTCACAGAAATGTACACAGCATGCACGACTTATGGAACATGAAACTAGTGTAATTATGTGTCACTTAACATTAGTTGGACAAGAACCACTCTAAATATGTTTTTGGTTGGAAAAAAAAGCAATCTATGTACGTAAAAGCATTTTTCCATTAGCTTCTGAAACACATAGCAAGTCGAAAAGACATATTATTGATGTGAATGGCCAATTTGGACAGAATATACATACAGTATAATAAAACACTGAAACAATTTTTGTTATGGCAGAGAATTGATGTTATTAAAGCAGACACATTGTTATGAGTAACTTTTGAATTGTTTGCATGAGGCAGGACTGCCACCTCAAAACAGCTAATGAAGAGTGTGTAAATCATTGTGCCAAAGACATGTTTATAAAACACCTGAAACGTGTTTTAAATTGTGGAAAAAATGTCTCGTAGAATGTAGGAAGTGTAAGTTAGGAATTTACGTGATTTTTGACGACTGGTGTTCACAGCTTCACATGAGATAAAATGACACGAATGGGTACTGAAGATGGCTTTAAGGCTCTTAAGGACCAGCCTGAGCCTGTCGCTACCCAGCAACAACAGCACATCTGCAAAATATTCACAGCGCTTCGTTTCAACACTTTATGTTATGACCTTATTCCAACTTTAAAAAATGTTGCATGGAAAAAAGTGAAGCAATATTCATTCACAGCGTTTCACTTTTTCCACATAGTTCATTTATTTTTGACAAAATTGAAAAAAAAAATACAAATAAACACATAGTGTGTACTTTTCACCTTGTCATTTTAGGGTGTTGGGTGTACATTTTAAGGAATAATACATTTAAACCACTTTGAAATAAGATCTGTAAGATAAAATGTGGAAACAGTTAAGCGCTGTAAATACTTTCAGGAAGAAAAGTCCGCTCTGTCATTTCAGTACAAGGCCTTGTTATGCATCTACGCATTCCATTTGCTCACAGCTCGCATCTGTGGTCAACGTCCTTGTAGCGGTCCATGATGCTCAGCACATCGTCCAGGATCGAGGGCCCCAGATCCAGGTCCAGGTCTGCCACAGAGTCCGATCGCAGGAAGAGTCCACAGGGTGAATCGCTGCGCAGGTCCTCGTTGCTTAGACCGGCGTCGGAGTCCAAACTGAGGCCTCGCCGCTCATCCAGAGGGCCGCAGCCGTCCGACCCCGACTCCTCCGACGACACCTCAGAGAAAGATCCGGACGAGGGGACCAGTCGGCGGAGGGAAGGCGACAAGGAGATGTCCCGACCGCCGTTCTCCGAGGGACGCCGCCCCTGCTGCTTATCGTGGACGTCCACAGGTTGTAGGTGGCACTGTTTGGCGCCATCCAGGTGCAGGCGTGGAGGTTTGGGCGGCGCTTGCTCGTGGGCGATGAAAACGGGCATGGAGATTGTGGACTTCAACAAGCCAGAAGACGAGTGCTGGTAGTGGAATCCGTTGTACGAGTAGTCCGAGGCAGCGGCCTCGTCCCCGAGCTGTCCGTCCACGCTATGCGAGCGGGCGTCACCGTTATGCGCCGGTAACATGTCCATTTTCCCCCTGAGGAAGCCCACATCCCCGAACATGTCACGCTCGCCTTGAGGCCCCACGTGGGCACTGTGGCGAACGTCGCCCAGCGGGGGGCTGATCATATCGCCAGACAGCACGTCACGCAGTTTGGCCTTCTTGCCTCTTTTGGGTGTGGTGGTCTTCAGGTACATGGGAGTTTTGGCGGGCATCCTGCGGGGCGACTCGCCGCCTCCGCCGGACACCTCGGACCACTCGGGCGTGCTCGGAAGCAATTGGAGACACCACCACGACGGCGTGCAAACGGTCCAGGAAGACGCTTCCACACCCAGGACGGCGCAAAGTGCTCTGAGAGATTTCTTTGTCTTCTTCTTGACTCTAAACAGAAAGACGATAATATTAGTAAACAATTTGACTTCTATTATTAATGTACAATTTATTAATGATAATTAAATTGGTTATAACAACAAAATTCAAAATTAGCATGATTTATTTTTAATTTTTTCATGCATAATGCATACAAATGTTGAAAATGTAATTTTTTTTACCTCATCTTCAAAAGAACTAGCTCAATGGTCTGTTATTAAAAATCAAATGCGGCCTCTGAGGCTCAAAGTTTTGCCCACCAAGCTAGATGGAGAAAATGGTTGCCTTTTACAACAGCACATCAGAGCAAGCATGCCAAGAATCTGTTAAGTGAGAGCTGTCAACATGTGACACCACAAGCTTGTAAAAAAAAACATTTTTTTAATGTAATTTCTTCATATTTTATACGTTCTTAGCTCATTCGATATATTCTTTAAATGTGTTTTTCAAATGTATTTAATCAATGGCATTTTTTTTAATGAATGTATTATTTTTTAATAGATCTCTATTAGTAGAATGATTCATTCAAAAGCAGCCTAGCGATAGTTTTCCTGAGTTAGCTAATGTTAATGGTTTGGCCAAGTTACAATCAGTCAGTGAGTTTTCAGTCGGTGTCGTCATGACGATGGCATGTGAAGCGCCTGTGAATGTTCACACTCATACACAGTTTTATCTGTTTTGTGTGTAACAGGATATAGAATTGTATTTAACTGTGCAGTCAGAAAGCCACACAGTATACGTTCACTGGCCACGTCATTCGGTACATAATAATAATCAGACTTTAGACAATTTGAGTAGGTATGCGAACGTCAAAGAATTATTTCATAGCATGTGTCAGTTTTGCTTCTGATTTGGCTTTTTGGGCCATATTTAAGAAGTAGTCGCCCAAAGGAAAAAGAAAAAGTGATGCTATATACAAAGCAGTAAGCGTTTTCGTTTTTGTTTTGAGAATGTTAAATAACATGAAATTGCATGAGAATTAAACTTTCGTCAAATTCATCATTCAAGTACAGACTAATTGCACCTTTTATCATCAACAGTGCTCAACTGCTTAACTTTTAAAAAAACTTTAATCGTAAGATTTTCTTCTGACTGTGTTCACAAACAAACAAGCATTCCACCACCTGGTGATGTCATCATCGTGACATCTGGTTCTGTTCTAAGCATCCTTTTTGGCGCCAAGACCATACAGCCACCCTCCCCCCTCTTTTTTTGTAGCTGTTGACTCACTTGTCATCCTTAACTTAATAAAATGCGCACACGTGAAGGACCATGCGAGGACACTAATTACACTCATTTTTTGTTGCTAGGTTTGACAACTCAGACTAACCTATAGCAACTTTCGATCCAAAAAACACTTGTCAAATAATTTGGCTACTTTTGAAATTTGTTTGGAAACGTTTTACTAGTATTACACGTTATTAATAAAGAAACAAACATGACTTTATTGTAAAAAGAGAATGGAAAGAAATAAATTAGTTTTATTAAGTATAATTACTGTACGTTGGGAGATGTCGAAAGACGCACCACCATCAGTGTGTGTGGTTCATGCTTATGCTTACATCTTAACTGTTATTTCCATGTTCTGGTAATTTACTGTTTACTTTCCAATTGTTGTTCCGGTTCAGTCCAAAACTCTCCTTTTCGGATCACGACTCTATTTTTTTTTATGTCCGCTAGCTCCAGAGCCGCTAGCAGCAAGTAACTCTTCAGGCTAGCAGAACGACAGACAATTAGGGTCGACTGACACCAAACAACCAAATTCCTGGTAGACACAAACCATACATCTGTTTACCAACTTGACTCAAGCAATACTACTGGCTCAGAGGGGAACAATAAAGTCGTAAGAACTGTGGCGCTTGATTGCTAGCTGCCACGATCACCTCAAATAGCATTCAGTCACTACTTTACATAGGAACGTCCCAATCCGATCACGTGACATTCAGTTGATCGGTGATCAGGTTTAAAAATATATATTTTTTTCATTTTCCGAAATAGTATGGATCACAAAGTGACCAGTGATCCAATGCTATGAATATATTGTCAAGTGGAACAATAATAAAAACGTTACGGTTTGTTTTTCTTTTTTTACATCGAGCCTCAAACGTAAACTCTCTTCCTCCGGGCTGCAGAAGAACGTAAATTGTGTTTTGAGCAACAGGGAGACATAAACGATGTGAAAATACTCAAGGTAAGCCAGAAGATACTTAAAAAATAGCTTACGTCTGCCTGCCTGTTATAAAACTGCCTCACTGAACGGCATCAAAGTAACAGACAGGGAAGCAATTATGAAACGTCCAAACGACGTAATTTAACGAGTTGAAATTTTTGGCCGAAAAGCAAGCCTATTCCCCATTCGTTGCATTTATTGAGTTGATAAATCAATAGTTGTAAATGAGAGAAGTATATATATATATATATATATATATATATATATATATATATATATATATATATATATATATATATATATATATATATATATATATATATATATATATGCGTGTGTGTGGATACGCCTAATGTTTACCACAGGTAAGAACTAAAGCCCCCCATCTAGCTCTCATGCACTCCTGCTGTTTGAGTGTGAGCGTGCGTGCTCCACTCACAGTCAATTGAGGGTGATGTCACGGGAGTAACTCACCGCGCTTCCCTCTTACGCAATAATAACGTCACAACCCGTCTCCTCCTCCTCACGTCTCCCGAGTGGCTCATCTCATCTGAGCTGTCATGCACGCTACATTTGTAGCTCTTGTTTATAGGCGTAAACTTGAAAACTTATATAAAACCACACTAGTCTTGTGGACCCCACCCCACTTTTCTGATGTCACCAGTATTTTTTATCCTCACCAACATTTTCACGTGCGTCCAAACGCGTCTCCGCCACAATAATGCAACAAAGACATTGATTTGTAGAGATGCGGACCACTTCCTGATCGCAAAGGGCGTGTCACAGTATGTTCACAGCTCAAACTGATGCATTTTATTGTTATTGTTGTTGTTGTTGTTATTCATGTTAACAATAATATTGAATTTATAATTGAAAAGCCCAATTTTCTTGACCAATGTGTGTGCGCGGCTGATATTTACCTACAAAGTGACGCGTGGTTCCAACACCATCTTCTTTTGTTTCATATTTTTATCCTCTTTTGTTGAAGCAAATGCTGTTTTCGTGGTGGTGGCGACAGAGTGCTCTTTCAAGCAAACCTCTTGACGACAGACTGTTGCTTGACACCCCTCCCATGGACCAGACAGATTTCTGTGGAGCGACCAAGAAGTGTTACGTTAAGGTGATGGAGACAAACACATCCTTTTAGGTTTTTTCAAAATAAAACAAAATCTTAATTTCCCATTGATTAAAACACTGCTTGGTCATTAAAAAAATGTAAGGTAGAAGATTAATATTAAGAATACTATGTATTTAACAATATCTAATAACTTATAAGAGCGTAATTCAACGGGTGCTTTTAATCTTATTTTACTTTGACCTTTAGGATAACTTGGTTTCCGGTGTGATTTTCTCGAACCTGATTAGCCAGAAAATGCTAATGAAAGCGCTGCCGTGTGGATTAAGAGGATTCGCGCGAGGTTATTTGATGAAATAGGTAAAGGTGCTAAGGCGCTATATAGGTGCTAATGTCTGTGAAGGGTTTAAAATAACCGCTTTGATCACAACCGGATATCTTTTGCGCGTGCGCGCGCGTGTGTTAATTAAGCATTTGTGGTTTAATTTGATTAGCCGCATGATTGTAAAAACTAAAAAATAACTGAATAAAAACCCACATATAGATCCAAACTGGTCCATCTGAATAATCACTTTGTCATTTTTGATATTTAAAAAAATATATAAGTGGGGAACCCAGATTTGCACCAAAGTATTTTGAATGGTTTTGTATAATCTTGCTGGACAGTAACACTGCATTTGTGTTTATATTGCTTTAATCATGAGCAGTCATTGGATGTCCACAGACTGCATATACCTGTACAAATCATGTTGACTCATTTATATACTATTTAATGCCTCACGCTTTAAGTGACTTTACTGTCTGATATTTAATTACTGCTTATGCACGTCTGGTTATACAATACAATTTGCATTTTGTTGCTTTGCTCTTTTGAACGTGTTGAATAAATATTATAATACAAATATTACTTGTGCTAATATGTAAAGCAAGAGTCACACACTCAGCTGTACCCTTATTAAGTGCGATGAGGAAGATGATGAAGATAATAATTACCGTTGACAGATGTGTGTTGTCAGCATTGTTTCTGCAAGCTTGCACAGTTTACAGTCCTGAGGGAACATGTAGGGAAAAATTAAACCCCGCCACACACACCTTAAAAAACGTGTGCTTTGTGCTTCAGTAGCATCTTTTGTGATGAAGCAGCATCGCAACACATTGCGACGTCACTGCATTGTACCTTCATAACATTGTAGCATGATAAGTGATAACAGCATAGTTCCACAATATTGCCACATTTTAACATTGTAACATCAAACAACAGTTTCACAACATTGTAACATCAAAGAATATTGTGGCATCACGTCGTCACAATATCACAACTTCATATTGCAAAATTATAGCACTGATTTTGTAATGCTGTTAAGTTGCGGTGGTAATTTTACGCATTTTCTTGCCTGAGTGTTTGGAAAGTGGAATGTGCAGAGAAGATACACATGAGGACTCTGCAACATGTGCTGACAGCTCTCACACACACAGGGGGTATGACATCACCTAAATAAATCAAAATGTAATCAGCGCGGCCCTCCACTCGGCCTCATGGCGAGGCTCCAGGCCCCCAGGTGTCACCACATGCTGAGACCCCCACACCAAAACCCCCTCCGGCCCAGACAAGAGGCCCCGTGTGAGGTCCACAACAGCGCAACACAGACGATCCCTTTCACACTGCCCATCAAGTTTTGTGGTGGTTTGTCCCGTGTGAAAGGTACCGATACAGATTGGGGGACATGACATGACGTGAAGTTGACGTTTGAATTTTTAGGCTTCTCACATACTATCAGTGGCATACAGGAATGAAATTCAGGAAGGCCAACTTTCACAAAATCAAAACTTAAAATATTAAGTCAAATTTTCCAAATTAAAATGTGATCTAAGATTGCTGCCTTGAAATTTTGAGTTCACCCAACTTTTTATTTTAGTACAGTGCCACTTGCAGCCTCTTTCACATTGCCCACCAAAGCCAACTTTTTCATGGGCCCTTTATCACATATGTAATATTACTGACAAAGTATCAAAAGCGAAATGCTGCCAGTAGTCCTTTTCAATGCCCATCAGATAGCATTTCGCATGCACAACACTTCAAGTATAATTTTGGCAACCTTCAGGATGTGCTGGAAGTTACGGGAACCCAAGGATGGCAAACAGGAAGTTGTCCATGTTCATGTACACTTTGTGAGTTGGCACTGTGTCAAGTTAACCCTCCTCCTTTTCTGACAAATCTCTCTTCTCCAGTTCTGTGCTATTACGCAACAAGTCGAACGGAACCTTCCCGGGAGTTCTAAGCGTCCTCATTTGATTGGATGAGAATGTAAACAGTCAGAACCTGGAGCAAGACTAAAATACAGCTGTGATATTGGAGTGACATCATAATGGGGAATTCTGGGAATCTGTGAGTGATACAACCCATGTGGATCCACTTTTCTGTGATTGCTGTCAGGAGGGGCCCCAAAATGAGAAGGTTCACTTTGCCAGTTAGCTGATCACTAACTGCAACATTCCCAACCAGGAATGAGGACGCACAAAATAAGGATGATGTCACCTCACTTCGGAAAAAGAGCGACACAGATCAAATTTGACACTTTGGAAAACGCGCCCTCCCAAAGCAGCTCACAAAATGTCAGTCGACATTCCAGTTTTACAAACACATATTAAGCCCTTTTCACATTGATCATGAAAGCAAACTTTTCATGTACAGTATTTATTAATACTTTATTAATCCAGGTGAGGCAATTGAGAACAAATTCTCATTTGCAATGCTCACCCGGTAGCAGACAGCAGAGTAAAACCACTCAGAACAAAAGCAACCAAACTGTCGAGTGTGACAGTTACATAATGTGTTACAATATATTACATCATAGCGACATGGTGAAAAAAAAGGTTACGGTTCTCTAACGTTTTAAATGATGGATTTTTGGATGGATCAGGTGAGTTTTTGTTTGTTGTTGCTGACTTTGTAAATTATGTGCGGAATTAATTATATCGCTGGAATTGACAGTGCAGGTGGTGGTGTGCATGGTGAACAGAGAGCAAAGATAGGGTGGGGTTCTCCCAATTAGTGATTTATACATGGACCTGGGTTTTATGTCATTCAAAGTGTGATATTTCCTGCTTTAAAAGTACCGATAAAGAATCTGTGTAGAAGCCAGCAAAATATGGATCAATACGGAAAAAGCTATGGTAAACAAACAGCTTGAAAGGGCAGTATAAAATGGACAAAAGGCGGCGAAAAAGCCAACTTCGGCAGGGTAGCGTGAAAGGAGAAGTCGACGTTCCACTTTGCATTTTTAATGTTAGAAGCACGCAAATTCGCGTTGACTTCAACAGTGCATTTTACAGCAATACCTATCAACACACAAGCGCAACAAAGACTAAGCCAAATTTGTTGTCCTGTGTGAACACAGAGATGCTGAAGGCGACTTTCAAGATCAAATGCAGAATGTCACATGTGGCCCCGTTCACACTGCCCATCAAAGCTGTCTTTTATACCCCGCCCCCCGCATGGTTCGGCACGCACTGGTGAATAAATGTCATATCTACGATTATACGCATTTTGAGTAAAGGTAGTGTTTGTGAAAGGAGCTCCACACTTCCCGACTTGTGGAATGACTTACAGAAAAGCATGATATCACAAATTCAGCACACAAGACGGGAAAAGAATCCCCGCTCTCTCCCTTCCGCCGCCCTTCAAAGTCTGATGGTCCCGCCCTTCATCCTTCATTCCCACAATCTGCCACCCCCCTCCTGTTCTCGATGCTCCGGGGTAGTGCGGAGGGTCAGGGCCCTCCAGTGACAAACATTCCGAAATAGACGAGGGGGAGGAAGACACAAGGGGAAGTGCCGACCACTCGGCGCAGTCTTTAAAGGGGATCAAGACCGGGTTAATGGTTAAAACTCAGCACTGTTTTAATGTGTGTGCGAGCTGGCAATCTTTGCAATTGGAAAACAAACAAATGTCACATGACTTTGGCTGTGTGTGTGTGTGTGTGTGTGTCATGACAATAACAAGTTCCTCGGAAGTGCAGGAGGGGCTTGAATCCCGCGTCAGCGTTAGTCGGGAACATTCCGAGCCGAGGTGGTTTCAAGTTGGTGCTTCACAACAGGAAGCGGAGATGTTGTTCTTGGACCAAAACACCCAACAGTTGTCTTTATAGTTTATTGCTTGCAAGAAAGAGGTGAGATTGTGCCTAGTAGACGCATAAATGCAGTAAACAAGTTCTTGTGACTAGCACAGCAGTTGTTGACACGCTTAAGACTAAATGGGAAAAGCTGTGAAAAAAGAGGCGATGAGGGGGTAGTGTGAAAGGGGCAGCAGACGGTGATCTTTCTCCAGTCTGCCTTGAATTCCCGTTCACAGCGGGAGATACATGATCCAGACTCACCTGCAATAGGTGAAAATCCTCAATATAGAAATGTCTTTTAACAATATTATGACTCCAACACACTTTGAGCAGCTCACTCTGTTGCACACAGATTTCCAAATAAGAGGCAAAGCACGCATGCAGTAATAAGTCGTTCCAGTTGAGCGTGATAAAATCAACTGAAAGTCAGTTGCTTCTGACAAATTTGTGTATCAAGTGGCAAAATCACTTTGAAATTCCTCTTTCCCGTTCAAAATGATTCAAAGGCCAGAGCTCACTGAAATTTAAGAGTACTGAGTAAATGTGGGCCGGATACCGCCTGACCTAAAACCTTCCTCTGACTTTTACGGGAAAGCTACAAGCAAGAAGACTAAACAGAATGACCCACGGAGGAGTTGGGGGGCGGGGGGGGGGGGGTTGAGGTGTGACAGGTTTCGGAGGGTTGGGGGGTCTTCAATGTATTGTGTAAGCACGGGGACAGTGGCGGCAAGAGCAAGGACGCCTTGGAGTGACTCATTAGATTGATTTTCTGAAAATGTGACAGAAGTACATTGTTCTTTCTTTTGGTGAACATATGGGTACAGTTTTACCCCCTGTGTGGGAACTTTCCAGTGACCTGATATTTACGACACACAAGGAGACATTAAGAGATTAAAGCCTCCGCCAGAGAGTCACGTATCTGCTATTTGAAGCCATGGCAGGATGCGAGCCAACACCTAAGTGGCTACTTTTGTTCCCTCGGGTTAATGAAGATTAACTTTACCTCCATTCTCTCGCTTAATGTCTCATCATGTTTCATTTCATACTCACTGACTTTTATCTGTTGTGACAAATGCGACATTAACAAACCAAAACGTGTTTTCTGGTCACTGTGGCGGTCATAAGATGAGGGTGCGTCGCCAAATCAAGCTGTCATTGCTGGCTTTAGTTGAGCTCAATATCATATCAAATTCGCGGGCCGCACGAACATTAAACTTTCATAATAAGGCGGGGGCCGCAAACTGTCATCCCGCGGGCCGCAAATGGCCCGCGGGCCACGAGATTGAGACCCCTGCTCTAAGGTGAATATCAACTGTCGAGCTGCTGTGATTTGTGAGACAGACTACTCCAACCTCACAGACGCCATCCCTAAATGGACTGAAAATGGCCACTATTTATACTTTGTCACCTGACTCTCAAAAAGTAGCCCCCGCAAGATCACAGCCAGCGGCGCAGGCATCCTTTGCCGTCGTCAAATCTCCAAATCCCGGCCAAAGGTTTAAGAGGATTGCGTGTGCTAAATATATACGTACACACTCCACACAGGTAGCGGCAGCTAAGAAGATTAGCCATCAAAGACAATTACACATCAACCCAGAGAAGTAGTCACTGTCACTTAACAAATTGTAAAAGTGTAAGCAAAAAAAGGGGGAATTCGAAAAAAAAAAAAAAAAAGAAAAGTCATTCTTACAACAATGTAATTTGCATCCTGTTTCAGATTATATTGTTATTCACAGGTGGGCAATAATTGGGCGCTAAATTGCCCAAAGGTGTAAACACGAGTGTGAACGCTTCTTTGACGAAACTGTACGTGCCCTGCCATTGGCTGACAGCCAGTCCAGGGTGTATCCCATTTCTTGTGTCAGAATTTCGCTTGAAGTTGATTGAATAGTCTAAATTTAGCTACTGCATGCAACGTCCAGCGAGCCTATGTACAGTTTGCCAGAAGGAGGTGTGGAGCAGTTAGAGGAAATCTCTGAGGTGCAAACACCAGTCCCGCTGGAGCCGACCCGACTAGGATGGGGCGGGGATACAGGAAGCAGGGGTGAGGGATTGCAGTGAGAACAGGAAGCGGGCCGCACACCGCCGGCAGGACCCCAAAGGTGCCTGTTGAAAATGATTCTGAATTCAGAATGCGACAAGGCATAAGCACAGAAAAATTCCAAGTACCTCACTCGGACAGTCAAAAATGAAATGGAGAGCCAGGGTGCTGCATTGAATCTGGTTGGTGTCTTTATTCAAATACTCACCGATGGTGTACAGTTAGAAAAGACCACCTAACCATTATAATGGACAAGAAACAGCTCAATTGGATATTGTTGCTATTGCAAAGAAATGAAAGCAGATTTACAAAGCCCAACAAGAAAAAAATTAAACGACAGAACCTAATAAAAAATACATTGCTAAACCAAACAGTAAGTATGTGGAAGTATGTTTTAAGTATAAAAATAAATTAAAAGGAAATTTTATTTATTTATTTATTTTTACAAAAAGGGTCCTGTTTGATGGAGTTGGTCTCAAAAGTCATGTCTCCCAAGTGAACTTGATCACGCTCTCAATGGCGAGCGGCGGTAAAACATTAGTGATTGTCACGTCGCCATCGAGAATGCCAGAGACGCAACATGGACGCTCCCATTTCTCTTCCTCAGCGAAAGGAGCAACAGGACTGGAGGGGTAACGAGAAGAAGAGACTACGGTAATGAAACTGTAAGGTGAGCGACATTAAAAGCTGGGTCCTCAATGGGAAGACAGTGCACGAAAGTAGAAAAATAAATATTCAAAAATGGGAGAAAAAAAAAAAGCTTGTTATGGGGCGATGGGCAGTGGCGCTGCTGAGTTAATCACAACAAGTTAACACAAATCATGAAAATTCAGATTCCATCATTGTTCAATGCGTTGGTTGGAGGTGAGATGAGTGAGGTAATGAGCGGATGCTAAAACACTGTCTGTTCTGTCCACATTTATACAACAAATCCTCTATTTAAAATAGACATTTAACTCTCCCACATCCCAAAAAGTCTTTTGCACACATGGCGTGCGTCCATGTTGGATCGACAACATGTCAGGAGTTGACCGGTATCACTGGCAAAAGGGCGAGGCGGTGGGATCAAAGCCCTTGAAAACGTCCTTGAGTGACCCGTTGTCCTGCTCCGCAGTAGGCTGCTCTGTCTGGGCCGGGCTGCTCCCCCCAAAAGGGCTGCTGGTCCCACCGGGCTTGCCGGCCTGCTTGACCACACCAAAGAGGGTGGACACAGGCAGGTTGTGGACGCCCGAGGGGGCCTGTTCCGCCGAGGCTCCAGCAGCGGCTGGACCCCCGGCAGGGGGCCCTCCCTGTGCAGCAGAGTTGGGCGAGGGTGCTGGTTTGGGTCTGGGTCTGTTGTAGCTGTTGTACCGGTCTGTGCCTTGCTCTGCGCTTTTATCGGGCTCAGGTTGCTCCAGTGCAGATTTGCGGACAAATAAGGGCTCCTTAGGTTTGGGTTTGCCAATTGAGGGCTCATTCTGTCGGGACTCCGAATTCGGGGAGCTGTTGGGGCCTCCGGCAGTACCAGGGCTTCCTGGTTTGTTAGTCCGAGGGTCATACAGACTGATGCTGCTCAATACATTGGCGCCCCCTGGTGTGGCGGGCGCCGCACTGCGTCCTGTCCCACCAGAGGAAAGGAGCCTTGGATCATAGGGAGCAATGGTGGATGGCGAGGAGTCGGATGTCGACCCGGCAGGCGAAGAGGACTCAGGAGGGGGGGCTGGAGGTTCCGACGGTTGTTTGAGGGCCGACTTCTGCGGCTGTAGGCGGGGGTCCGTGGGACCTTTCCGTGCCATGCGGGGATCGACAGGTTTTTCTGAGGGGGTGGGTGGAACAGAGGGAGGTTGCGTCAGTGGGGCAGCGGGGGTTGGCGCTGGCGGAGGGGACGAGGACTGGGAAGGGCTGGAGCTAACTGTCTTAAGGATGCGAGACAGCAGCTCAAAGTCCGGGAGTGAGGATGACGATGAAGGTGCCGGAGGTTCCGAGGAGGGGGTTGGAGCTATGGGAGGAGACTGTGAGTGGGGGTGGACGATGCGGGACAGACGTGGGTCAAGGGAGGGGACCGGAGGAATTCCTGGGGGGAGAGGAAGAAGGTCCTGTTTGGGGATTGGTAGCGGGAGGAGGTCCTCGGGGGACCAGGTGATGGTTTTGGAGAAAGCAGGCATGTGGAGAACGATGTCCTTCTTGATGTGGCTGAACTGCTGCAGCTGGGAACGGGGGTCCCTCAAGGCCATTCCCATCAGGGGATCCAGAGGGATTGGGACCGGCTTGTCCCGCAGGACTCGCTCTGTCTCCTCCTCCTCTGCTGCCGGCGCAGTGAGCGGTGGTGGTTTATAGATCAGTGGTTGCTCCACTTTGGGGGTGGTGGGTTGGTTGGTGGCAGACCCAGCTGAGACGGCGGCCAGTCGGGCGAGCCGCGGATCTGCTGGAGGGCCAGATGAGGTCGCCGGCGGTGCCAGGTCGGGTCCAGCGGCTCGGGCCAGGCGTGGGTCGCGAGCCAGGCGTGGGTCGGCGGGGCGACTAGGCGGGTTAGTGGTCTTTTGGAGCCGAGGGTCGCTCGGCGTGTCCGACTTTGGAGGAGCCTGTGTCTGCTGACGGAGAGTCTTCAGGATGGACGTTACGCTACCGCCACCATCCTCATCCTCGCTGGAGTACCAGTTGCCTGAGTCGCCTGGAAACAACACATAATCTATGAGACATCCGGAATGTCAACGGACAGTATGGCTAGACCATCTGGTCTAGCAGTAAAATTTCCAATTTTATTTATAAATACTTTCCCATTTAATTTGACTCCCCCACCCTTTCACTTATTTAAAAAAGCTAATGAAATGAGAAACATTTTCTTTTTTCTTTCTGGGATTCACACATTGTCTCCTGATATCAAACAAGCTATTAAACATTTTCAGTGTGGTGTATGTGTCAGCTTTGATGCACTTAGAACTGCCAAAGCATCCCATACGTGGAGAAGTGTATTAATTCATGAGGATGGCCTGTGTTAGTCCTCTTATTGTCAAGTTAACAGCATTCAGTGTACGGCTGAATCAGGGGGGGGGATGGACCACGGGTTTCATTTGAACCGGAACAAGAACAACGCTTACCTTCAGTGTCTCTGCTCTTCTCTGTGCCTCCATCCATACGGCGGGCCCGCTCCTCCTCCTCCTGTTGCTTCTGTTGGATCCTCATGAAAAGGACACGCTGTGCCGGAGGGAGGTCCGAGACGGATATTCCTCCCTGACTTGCTCCGTTGGTGGAGTCCTCCTGGCTGCTTAATTTACCAGCACCGCCTTGATAATTGTCACCTAGGGGCACATGTCACATAAGATCTCAGCAAAGCAAATAACCAGAGAGATCATTAGAGCAATCAAAGTGATAACAGAGTCTAAAAAGATTCATTAGTGACAGGCCTATTTAAAATGGGATTTTTGTGAGGGTGAAGGTGGTGGGTGTACAGATTATATTTCACAACATATCGCACGACCCTAACTGAAAGCCTTTAACTCTTGCGATTATTCTCACCCTCTTCCACCACTCCTTCCATCTTCATTCCCTCTTGATTGAAGAATGTATTGAAGTAGTTACCTCCAACCTGAGGTGGTTGCATGGCGCCCCCATGAGGAGGGCAATCGCCGGACGCAAATGAGCCCATGTCCTCATTGGAGAAGCCGGTGGGAGGAGCCCCTGGTGCACCAGTTGCTGGGGTTGCTGCCTGGGTGTTGCTGGGTACCTGGCTTCTGGCGGAAATTACCCAATTAGTGAATGAAAAAAAAATATGCAAACTACTGAAGCAATCATTTCATGGAAAAGTGATATTTGATGGCTTCTATACAAATAGTTGACTCTCTGGCATGACCAACCATGAAGTGTGAAATGAAAGAATCAACCAATAAATCTTGCAGTTATCTGCCAGTGCCTACTTCTGAAAATGTGTGCGTGAGCTGAACTGAGATGTCACAATTTGTCTAATTTACATAATAACCGCACAATACTAAGTTTAAGACAGATACAGACTCAAAGTTGTAGCATTAAGAGAATACAAACGTTAAACTTAGCGAATGGGTATCACTAGTTTTGCCCACAGTGCACACATGATCCATATTGAAATTAGGTACTTCATATTACAAACATTTGTAACATTAGACGTTAAATATCACATTGTAATGTAAGGATGGCTTTTTTTAACATCTCGATACCCATTAACATCTATAAAATGTATATTTTTTTAATATGACGGTGTATAATACGGTGGTATAAAACTGTGTCTTATTCACAGGAATTTATGGTCCACAATATGTCTACTTTAAAATCAAGTACATTTGTGCGCACTCACTTAACAGCCAATTTATGAGCCAGCTGTCCGGTTGGTTGCACTTTGATCTCAAACAAGGAGGGGATCTTCTTCCCGCTTCCTCCTCCACCACCAGCAGGCGGGGGGACCATATGAGGGGGTTGTCCACTGGGGTTCAGGGCTGCTCCTTGGAATGGAGCTCCCTCTGGATTTTGTACAGGAGGACCACCAGGGCAGGAATTTGGAGAGGGAACCATCCCTGGACCACCAGGGGAAGACATGTTGGCAACAGGCACCTGGTTGGCAGCCGGGATGCCCCCAAAGTCACCGGCTGCAAGGCCTCCGAAATCCCCAGCCCCAACATTGGCTTCGATGGGTGCCGGACGGGGAGGAGTGGGTAGTAGGCCCACTCCAGGCGGGGGTTTGGGCAGAGGGTTGATCCCCTGCTTCTTCAGTTCCTCCACCTCCTTCTCATCCTCTGCCCCGGCCTCTGCGTCCTCAGCCAGCATCTGAGTACACAACAATTAGGAAAATATTATTCGTTCATGTCCCCTCCAAAAGCATTGGAATATCGAGTACTTCTGCGGTAGACTGACAATTAGCTGGTCTTTGTTTTGCGATATAAATACAAAGGTATTGCCTTGGCGCCAATGAACTGTGTTGAAGTGAGTGAGAAGCTTCGTTTGACAAAAGTAATGCTTTGTTGTCCTCTTGGTGCATCTCTAGGCAATTTTAAACATTTTTAGGGAAGTCTTTAA
Organism: Idiotropiscis lumnitzeri; assembly: GCF_059441095.1. NCBI lineage: Eukaryota > Metazoa > Chordata > Actinopteri > Syngnathiformes > Syngnathidae > Idiotropiscis > Idiotropiscis lumnitzeri. The sequence continues at coordinate 9,575,285 of NC_142397.1, read as the reverse complement.
TTGCTCACAGATTTTCAAATAGCATAGGTTCAATGTAATCTAAAAACAATTATTTGTTCATGAGGTGTAGGACCTTGTTGAGCAGCTCCTTGGTATCGTCATTGAGGCTTTCGTGGGAGAACATGCACTCATCGCCATTGACACAGTTGCCTGTGGTGTGGAAAAGCTTGCAGGGAAATTCACGTGGCGTCAGCGTTAAGGCATTAATGCTCAAAACTTACGGTCATGTGATATTCATGATTTTTAAAGCGGTGAAAGGATATCATGCATGTAAGGGCAGTGGTTGGCTCGAGCACAGTAACCAGTGATGTAAAATTTGCACAGCTCTTTGTTCTTGGGCAACTCAATGTCGTGGCTAAAGTTGCAGTATTCCTCCTAGAGATCAAACGAGGAATTATAAATAAAGCAACTCATATAATCAGAACTGTAAGATTAATAAAATATTAAGAAGCAACAACTATTTTTAGGCTCACCCAGGTGCATCTGTTTTCCATGTAATACTTGCAGATGGCTTTTCCTTTCTTATCCTGGTACTTCTCGTTCTGATTCCGCTTGCCTATTCCTGATCCAGCATCACCTCCTCCATCCTTAAAAATACAAACACACAAGGAAAAGTCAACACATCACGAGTTGTAAGAAGGGACCAAGTACAACAAAACACAATCCCTTTTCAAATGTGTATCCGCAAAATGATCATCAATTTTTGAAGCCATTCTTTGTACACATTGGCGGTTTAGCATCGCCCATCCGTCTAGTACGACTGCTTGGGCTTGAGCCTTGGACGCAACCCAAAACGGCTGCTTCAAACAAAAGTAGCCAACTTCCGTTTCTTAATTTCATCAGTGGGGCCTTAAGACTATTTTGGTGCATCCTGTTATAATAGCCTTGTCCACCCATTTCCAAGGTAAAGAGAGAAATTGGTGTCTGAGGCTCATCTTTCCATTCTAACTTTCAAGGAGGTGTTTTGAGCAAGTTTGAAAGGGGTTGTAGTTGGAGCCCCTAAAAGACATTATCAAATCAAATACAGTAACTTATTCCCAATTTCTATGCTGCAGCACATTAGTTTGCTGTGAGAAATCTTCAAGTGTGCTTGATTTAATTGTTCCAAAAAATTTATCTACTGCACATATGGTATACACCTACCCATGAAGCAAAACATAGTGACAGGCAGAAAAATTAAATGCTCTTCTCCAGGATATCATAAAGTACAAAATTACGCATGTGATTCAAGCTATTGCCATTCATCAGCAGAAAAATAACAGGTTTCTGTTCCATCAAACCGACCCAGACTTCTAACTGAGAAAGTACATTTGTATGTAAATTATGATCAAGTCAGCTTGATTACCTTATATGATACATACCCTTTGTAACATTTTTGGGGGTGCATTATGAGCTTTTTCAAATGAAAAAATACAGTATGAGACTTGGGTTGAAAAGGACTAAATATATACTATAAATAGTTTGGGCCAAAAGACAATAATAAATTTTTTTGTAGCCCCTTAGTGTGTGTGAAAACTATGCTGTGGTAGACTCAATAGGTTCAAGCAGCTGGGGACCATACCCCGTTGTCCATGTCTCCATTGTTGTTGTCATCGTCATGGCCCATGTCTCCTCGCCCTCGTCCACGGCTCCTCATTTTTCCTCCTCTGATCATGCCACGTCCTCCTTTGCCTCGACCTCTTCCGCGACCGCCTCTGCCTGGAGTCCAATCCAGAGACACGTATTCAGGGTGGGCAATAAAAAAAAAAAATTCTTCTACAGCTTCATGAGCAAAGGACTCACCTCTCCCCCTGTCTTTGGACCTCTTGTACTGATAGTCATCATAGTCATCTTCCCCCATGTTGTCATAGTCATTGTCATACTGAAGATAAACAAGCAGATGTAAGCCTTCCATTCAACCACAGCGAAAGAGACGCAAGTCAATAGCACTCACCTCCATGTCCTCCCCATAACCATCTCCATCATCATCTCCCATCTTTCCGCCTCTTCCTCCTCTTCCTCGGCTGCCTCCTCGTCCTCCTCGGCGCCCGCCCCTCATTCCACCGCGGCCCCTCATATTCCTCATGCGGCCACGGCCTCCTGTAGAAACACGATAAGTTTCACTTAACAACAAAAGAATATATTTGATCATGTAATCAGCTCATCAATATAAAAACAAATCTTCAAACTTGTTCAGCATCGTATTTGATGATGATTACGTCACAGAGCCTTCTTCAAATGCTACGTTCACAGAGCAGAGCGAGATACACAAATTGTATTTTTTGTTAAAACCGATCTTTCTATTGCTCACATTATACTAAACAAAGATATATGTTCTCTCTCAAAACTTTGATTATTAAAGCTTACAGCTAACAAAGACTCAAAATTCACCATCACAAGAAATGTGAATATTTGTAATAATCTAAATTATTTTTACCTTAAAAATGAGACAGGTTGGTTTTCTGAAAAGTATTTTCCCATGTGTTTAATGATCGTCATGCAATATAAGAGGAGGGTGAAGATTCCCGTCACACCCACCTCGTCCTCCGCGTCCGCCCTCCTTGGCCTTGCGGTACATATTGAGCTCCTTGGTGAAGTCGTCGTACTCCTCTCCACCCATTTCCTGCTCCTCCTCCCCCTCGTAGTTTTCCTCCTCATAGTCGTCATAGCCGCCGTAGCCCTGCTTGTCCATCTTCATGTAAGTGCCCTTCTTGGAGCCGCCATAACCACCGTGAGACTGTAGGAAGGATCGGCCAATCACGTGAAGAGACAGGTCGAGGCAAAGCTTTGTGTGGGATGCTCGTAGACTTACGGTGGGGGGGTACTGGGGGCTGTACTCTCTGTATTTCCTCTTTTCGCTCGGAGAGTAGTCAGAATCATCACTGAAGTCCGAAAAGTCGTCGTCAGATGAAGCGTGACGCTGCAGGACAAAGTATTACAGTTAAAGCAGGGTACAAACAAAAGAATTTTCTCCCATTTCTGATGAATCAAGCCGAAATCCAACCATGGGAAGTTTTTAAAGATGATCATGAGTAATTATGCTCACTGCAAGACAGTTATCAGACAATAAGGCTGGCTAGCTTCTATAATTTCTACTCCTACTTCTCTTTTCACCATGCTGCCCCTCACAGGTCACTCTTGGTAGGACAGCAGAAAGTGCTCACGTGTGATGTGCTGTGTTGATCATATGAAGCAGTTTACCAACCGTTATTGCCCTAATATTTTTTTTAAACAATATTTTATTTCCAAATAATAATTCAGAGTATTGTAGGTCAGACTTGACTTATTTGTAAAATAACATTATTTTGACTTTCTTAAAAAGTGCCAAGATGAGTGAAATTCTGTGGTAATATTTTGTGCAATTGCGAAAGCTATTTTTGTGCTTGGGATTGTCATGTTCATCCTTTGTGTCCTATTAAGGTGTTGTAGAAGGTACATACTTGGAATGTGTGTTATGTTTAAAAATATACTGTACACCTGATTTCAAATGCTCCTTTGGAAAAAATAATTTTCTTTATTGTTCTTCGTGTCCTTAAAAGTGAGTCGCGCTTATCAAAATAGGAAAATGTGGGCTCCAGTGTGACAACAGTTGAGAACCGCTGATCGAGAATATGTCACATACATTAAGAGCACAAGACAAATTTTCCCTTGTTGTGTTGGCTCTCTAACATTGAAACAATCAGTGAAGATGCTAAAATTTAGTGTACTCCGCAATATTTTTTCTTACTTTGTGCTTGGACTTGCGTTTCTTCTTGGTGCGCCTCTTCTCCCGCTCACGTTCCCTCTCCTTCTTCCTCTTCCGCTTGCGCCGGTGCGAGCGCTCCTCGTCCGAATTGCTGCTGGCGTGGCGCTCCCGGCTTCGAGGGGGACGCTCGCCACCTCCGCCAGCGTCCCCTGCCGCGCCAGCATCGCCGCCGCCTGCTTCCTCGCTCACCTCTGCGCCGCCGCCTCCTCCTCCAGCAGAGGCGTCACCTCCCATCTCCACCTCACCCGCATCATCTTCAAGCTCGCCCTCCTCCAGTTCGCCATCCTCTGGCCTGTGTTCACACAACATAGATATGTTAAAGTCATTGTATTGACTTTTCACTCATTGTTTTATAACACAAATATTGTGCAGTGACCCACAACCACTCAATACGGAGCAGTGATTCCTAACCAGAGTGCTATGTGAAGCCTTCAGGTGTGCCAAGGAAAACAATCCATTCCCCTTAGTTGGCCTGAAAATTATTTAGTTACTAAAAAAATGTATCTATGCCAACAATGTACAGTAACACATAGAACAATTAAATGTTCTTCCACTAGATGACGTAAGATGCAGAGAACATTAACCTGCGCACCCACTTTTTGTGACATTTTTATTTTTGTGGTGTGCCATGCATTTTTTTCCCAATATAAAATATGTGCTTTTGGCTCAATACAGGTGGACAAACATGATTCAGAGCAGTGTTTCCAAAATTCTATTGAGCCAAGGACAGGACATAAATCTCATGGCACACCACCATTAAACAAAAATGTCTGCAAACGTATCAATACTTAAATAAAGATGATCAAGATTCAATTTACTCATAAATGTATTCATCGAGTGTGAAATCTGGGCTTGATTCATTGAACACAAAGCTGCTATACTTGCAGAAAGGTACAGCTCATTCTGTAGAATGAATGGCAACAGGTGGATTCACAGGTTTGTACTTTTTGATGTCTAATGCATGAGCATTCATTGTTCTGCCTGTCAATGTACATCACAGGCATAGATAGATGAACAACGATATATTTGTCCTAAATAACTAATTTTGTAACCAATCAAATAAAATTGGATAATTTCACACGGCACTAATGATGAACTCTCTTTTTTTTTAATCAGTTTTCATTGAGTCCCCCAAGTGCTATGCTAAATATACCAGAAAACATGACAAACGAATGCTGGATTGTATATTATAAGCATATGTTGGGGTTTGGGCATAACAGTCCGACTAATTTATTTATAGAATTTCATGGCATCCTACATCAAACGGTGGCATTAGACGAGTTGTGGGCCACGCGCTGTAGGTTGTCCACATTCACACTGTGGATGGTTCAGGTGACAACATTGAGCTGCTAACCTCAGAAACAACAGTAGGGACTATTATGCATGTTTTAAATGCATATAATATGCATGAGAGCATTATTTGAACAGGACAAGTGCCGCTACCTTTAAAGGACAGAATGCTGGACCCCACAAGTGTCTGGGCTGCAAAGGGAGGCGGGGCTGGGGATGAATGACTAATAAACAATTAAGCACCGAATCAACAATTATTACCACAACTCCACAAAAATATATTGAACTTTTCACACCTTCAATTTTAAATAAATGTTTTGCTTGAGTGGGACATGTAAAAACACAAAATAAAGAGCCCCTGTCACAGTGGATGGACATTTTTCAACCGGAATATCGACGATAGGTGCTGACGCCATATATTTATCTGATTGCACAGTGTAACATTTTCCACATGTAGCTGTGTCTTTCTGTAGCGAGGTTTGGCCAGCAACAACAGCTAAATAGTTAACTTTTCTCAGAGATGTCACAATTATTTATCCTGAAGTTCAGGGTTTCTGACACCATTACGGAGAAATGTTGCCGTGACCCTCTCTGACCCACACACTAATGTGCAAACACATCCTAACCAGGTTATTCTGCAACCTGCCAGAAAACTTATTTCAATATGTCACACAACTGGATAAAAAGACTGATTGTATCGCTGAGGATAAGCAACAACAAGAATATGACATATCTCTATTATGTCTAATTACCAAATCGCAACACACCCTCACCAAGATTATAAGAGTCAACAAAGCACAAGCTTGTTCTCTATGCAAAACGCACCATGCACAATGATTAAAGAGGCATAATTAATTAGAAAAGGGCCATGATAAAAAGGGGGTGGGGGGTGTATACTTACTGTGACAGGCCTTCTTCATATTTTGCACTCACAACCATTAAAAAGTCCTCCCCCTAACACTTTGGGGTCACTTGAGGGATTTGTAGGGGCTGGGAATTGTATTTACTAAAACATTCAACCAATTTGCCAACTGGGTGGTTACATAAACTGATTTTTGTGTTTGACTTCTGGAATGCTTTGCAGACATTTTACACAGCGTTGGTACATACAGTTATTGAACATGTTAGACAAACAGCACAATCTCGGGGTGAGGAAAGAAGAAGAAAAAAAGCTGTTTGATAGCTAGTGTGCCCTTTAAAATAATATTAAACGTGATATCGTAGAAAGTATCCAGTCTTGTCAAAGAATGTTCGCCAGGTTAAAAGTAACAAATAGGCAGCACTACTTTGGCCACGAGGACAAACCGTGAATTAAGTTGTTATAGAGGCTCGCTGATCTTCAATTTCCAATAAGAACACGTTTGTGTCGTGTAGGGTAAATCGTGTTTTAAAAACTTTGAATATACGTGGGTAACGTTGACAATGGTAGTTGCTATATGACGTGAGGACCGACGAGAAACAACGGAAGATATTTATGGGGGGGGGGGAAACACTCTCACGGTTAGCCGTTACGAAGCTAATGTGGCTAGACTAGCTGTCGGAATGGGCACACCTTAAATCCATAACTTTTTTTCGACACCAAAATAAAATTGTTACCCACGCAAACTTATTTATAACAATTGTTAGTTTACGGCACCCAGACAACCAGCAAAGCCACTCAACGATGGTTTTGCATTCGTCGAGGTGGTCGACGGCCGTGTCAAAGAAAAGTGTGTTTAGGAGCGTCGGCCTGCTCTTTTTGCTCGTCATATCAGTCCGCGTCGAGCGAGCCGGTTCACCGTGAAGTGAGATAACGTAATAAAATAAAGGGAAAACGTTATTTCCGACGTTATTTTGGCCTCCCAGTTGGCGTCGTCGTGTCAATGCTCAAGTCCGTTACCGCTTTACCCGTTTTCCAGAAAAGGCGACTTTAATTCCTCTTTGACAAAAAGAAAAAAGGTATCCCCGGGCTTTTTGTGTAAAAAGCAGAGGACAAATAAATAGTTTCATTGAAATGATTGTAGAATTACTCGACCTTTCGTCAGTCAGGAGACTGTTGTGTTCGTGGTTGGTAGTTGGGGAGTTTGGATGGACAGTCATGCTTTCCACAGCCATTTCCTCTCTCTAACCCTTAGCTAACATGGAGGTGCCCAAAAATTCAAACTGTCGACACTGGAAATCTACTGTCTTATGCGTCACTTCACAAGGATCTACTCAGTTTTGGATTTAGTTGAGTTTCAGTTCATAGGCAGTAGGCAATTCTCCACTACAGTTGTAAGAGAAATTTGATGAAATTGAGTCCAGACGTTCTCTTTCCGTCCTACTGAAGCGCTGTGAAATGACGACTGATGCACTTAAAATGGCCGATCGTCTTCTTCAGAGACAAAAGGGGCGGACCTTCCCCACCCTGACGTCACATGCCTCAACGCGCTTGTAATGCGTCTCACGGACATTATCGACGTTTAGAGAACAGCACAAATGAGCCCTTCATTTTGACTAGTAGACATTTTATTGTGTTGCGTGTTTTGCACTGTTTTAATCCACCCATCCATTATTTGTACCGCTTGTACTCACAAGGGTCGCGGATTGTGTTTTAAACATTGTAAATTTTACTTTTATTAATTGGGCGATTTTGTTTTCGCGGACCACTACTGCTACTCGCGCCACATTTAAAGAATCACTTGCACGAGTCTATCAAAGTTTATTCAGGAATAATGTCACAGGATCATTACAGCCTATCTTAATTTCCGGTAGGATTATTTTACTATAATTTGATCACAGAAGTGTTGTGTAGGGTGGAGTGCAGTGTACATAATCGGTACTTTATCCAGACTGTGACATTATTATCCAACAATGTTAAGTCAGGAAAATGTGATGCTTATCCTTTTGGGTCTATTTATGACATTTTTAAAGCAGCGTTACATTTGATATCGCATTTGATATAAACCCTAATAAACCATATTTGAAACACATTGAAGACATGATATGGTTGTCTTTCCAATAATGTTTCCAGTTTTGAATTATAACAAAGCCTTGCGGACAGTCTCAAAGTGTTTGTTGACGCCTTGTTTGAACAAAAAAAACAAAACAGAACGAAATAAAAGCACGGATATTTAAGTAGACACGTTGCCATTTGAGGTGTTAATTTATTAAATTACTAACACTGTTTTGAAGAAACGCTTGAAAATGGTAGTAAGTCTATCCGCAGGGCAAAATTCCCCCAAATACCTCTGTAGTCAATTTACATTGGAATGTAAAATTAAACATGTAAATGGTTGATTGTGATGGATTATTGTCACAGGAAACCCAGTGTCAAAATAATGTCCTTTGAAAAACAACAAAAACAAATCAGCATAAAACGAAAAGACGCCTAAATTTGTTCTCCTGACGTCATCACCTTGCGCCCATTCAGCGGGACCATCGCGGCTTTTTAAACAATTAGAGGTGTAGCTTCATCAAACGACCATTTTAAAAGCTGTTTCTCTCCCTTTGCAATAAATCAGACATGATAGATATGATCGAGAAGGAGGACCCGGTAATCACCGAGGAAGAGGCGGCTCAGTACGACCGCCAGATCCGGCTTTGGGGCTTGGATGCTCAGAAGAGGTAGGTTATCTTGCCGTGCTAATGCAATTTGTCCAAGATAGTTTCCGTCATTTTATTGTACTTTTGAATAAATTAAAATGCAACTAATGTCATTTATATGCAAATTACTTGCAGATTGCGTGGGTCGCGCGTTCTCCTGGCAGGTTTAGGTGGTTTGGGGGCAGAGATAGCCAAGAATTTAATCTTGGCTGGAGTGAAAGGACTCACCTTGTTGGATCACGAGAAGGTAAACGCCCACAATATTATAAATGATAAATCTATTCTAATCTATTATAAATCTCATTATTTTAAACTCTGACGGTAGTTTAATGAACGCAGTGCACGTGCACAATGGTAATTATGCTTACTGCATTGCAAATCTCTGTTGCATTAATGTCGTGAATTTTCTTTTAAGGCAGTCGTTCTCTCCAAGTTTTTACACTCCGAACCACCTCAAAATATGCTTGGTTCTCCAAGTACCATAATAAAAACGACAATTTAAATACAGTAGCTATTCAGGCCATATATTTAACACATTGGGTGTATTTAGTAAGTCAAGGAAAGTGAGTATCGAAAGTGTATTTTTTTATTTTCTTTAATTTTTTTTGTGTTGTCGCCATTGAATTGTTTTCGGGATGCGCCGATCTATCGGCCGGGATTGAGATTGCCTTAATTTTTTTCCTGAAAATTGTGATTGGTATACCTGTTAAGTGTACTGGTAATGTACTTAATGATGACCATGGAACAGGAAATGGAATGAATTATGACTACTGGACATTTTAAATATCAATTCCATGCCCAAATTGATTTCTAACTACATGATAATAATTAAGCACTTATAGTTGTTCTTATAAAATGCCACTTTGAGTAGTTTTACTTTTATTCCTTACTGCACGTAACTTATTATTTTTTCTTTTATGACAGTTAATGTTATCAAATATTATTAAATTGCGCCGACAGATTATTTCTACATATCGTATGGAAGAATTGTTTTTTTTTAAAGAGAAAACTGGAACATCAACTAGCTTTTTTTAAGTCCTACTTTATCATGCATAAATAAATGCAACAGTAGTTGCAAGGGTTGACGTTTGCTGTGTTTCACTCACCAGGTGACGGAGGAGTCGTGTCGCGCTCAGTTCTTGGTCCCAGTGACTGAGCAGGGCCGGAATCGAGCTGAGGCATCCCTGGAGCGTGCTCAGAACCTCAACCCCATGGTGAAGGTGCTCGCTGACACAGGCAGAATAGAAGACAAACCCGACACTTTCTTCTTGCAGTTCAATGCGGTGAGTGCGCGTGAAGTAGTTGGGTATAAAGTGAAGCACAGTTTATCGCTGAGGATATATTGTAAACCCACTTCTGACATGTGAAAAAAACATTTTTAGCAAAATATAGCATCCTTTCTTTTTAGGAAACAATTACATATTTTGTCACCCCCCTGATGGACACTGATGATTTTCTTGAACCACCTTCATGCAACTATCAACCTTCTCTTTTGCTCTCAGGTTTGTCTGACAGGCTGCTCCAAAGACGTGATGGTGCGCGTGGACCAGCTGTGTTCGCAGCACAATATTATGGTCTTCTGTGGCGACGTCCACGGTTACTACGGTTACATGTTCTGCAACCTCGGCCCTGAGCACAACTACGTGGAGTGAGTTTGAATGTGAATTAAGAGTTAAAAGCACTTTGTCAAGTCACGTCCACACTGCTGTAGGCTCCGTTTTGTTGTTCAGAGAGAAACCCAAAGTGGTGAAGAAGTCCTCGGGAGACTCCAATGATGGTCCCGACGCCAAGAAGGTCAAAGTGGACCCCAGTGAGACCACCATGGTGAAAAAGGTTGGCAGACCACCTCTTTGGGGAAAAAATTCCAATCCATTACACACATTTGTTTAGTATTTTGTTGGATAAACACTTACATTTCTATGATGACATTTTTTGTTAAAGACAAAAATCATATAAATGGTAATGGTAAAAAAAAATTCTGCTCACCTTAAAAACATTACTTTGAATAAGCTTGATGTTCCTGTTTTTGTGTGTTAAACTGTAAAAAAAGTTGTATTCATTTATTTAAAGAAATGTATCTAGTTTGAATGAATTAACCAAGCGTGTAATAATGATGGAATGTCGTAATTTCAATCAGACGTCCAAGTTCTGCAAGCTGAAAGAGGCTCTGGAGGTGGACTGGACCAGCGACAAGGCCAAAGCTGCCCTCAAACGCACACCCGTCGACTATTTTCTGCTTCATGGTACTCACCCTTTATTTTATTAGCGGATAATGCCCACGTTTTTGTGAAAAGTTCAACTTCCATGATAATCAATGGTTGTTAGTGCTTCTGAAGTTCCGCACCGACAAGGGCAGAGACCCCGACCCACAATGCTTTGCAGAAGACAGCAAACTGCTGAGTCAGATCCGCCAGGACGTACTGGAAACTTTGGCGGTGGGCAGCGACCTCCTCAACGACGACTTTATAAGGTATGGTACCCATTGTTGAGGCAGAGGCCACATCCTGTTGGTTGGCACCCACCATATCCATGCGTGTCGTCTTCAGTTTCTGCTTCTCAGAGATGTCGCCAGTGTGCGCAGTTGTGGGAGGGGTACTCGGACAAGAAATTGTTAAGGTAAGTACACGTGCACGCACATGTACACACAGATCTAGTCTTTAAGGATAAACTAAGTGTAACCCTAAATCTTGCCTGACATCTTAACAAGTCAAGAGTCCCAAACAAAGCTGAACTACTCCAAATCCTAGCCCAACACTACTCATTAAGATAACCCCAAGATATTCCTAACCCAACCCTCTGCGCTAAATTCTAACCCTCAATGTGGTTATTGTTGTTGTCCAGGCTCTGTCCCAGAGAGACGCTCCTCATCGCAACTTCTTTTTCTTCGACGGCCGCAAAGGAAACGGCATGGTGGACTATTTTGGAGCAAACTGAGTGTGCCCAGACAGCTCGTTCTACCATCCAATAGTGTTTGTTTATTTATGGCATCACTCACTATTCTGACTTTTAATGTTTTCTTAGTTTTGCTAATAAACAAATGAAAATGTTAAAAAAAAAAGCATCCTTCATAATGTGTCCTTCCGTATTTGTTAAAATGATTGTAATAATACCTTGCTTGATTGGTTAGTTAATTAGAAGGACCACTGTAAAGCTACTTCTCCAATTTCATGAAAATGCAACAAATGAAAGGTTTGAGTTATAGCTCTCCTCTTTAAAATGAAAACCACAGATATCTATTGGTGAAAAACAGGTATTTATGGAACTTGGTCTTTTGATATCACTCAGTTTCAATGCGTTTGGAGGGGCGTGTATATAAATATGAACATCAGAAACAAATAATTTATTCAATTCACTTTATTATACAAAATAAAGTAAGAAAGCAGTTTGCATCTCAATAAATTAGAATACAGTGAACCCCCCGCATGTTCGCTGTGCTGCATTCTCAGATTTCTTTCTGTGAAAATTTGATTTGTTTCCAGTTATGCACTGGAATTAAGCCAGTGGACTTTAAGGGAAAGTTATGTAGTTGATTGAAATAAACATGTAACTTTGTTTGATGGTAAACTTAAACTGAGCATGCCTTTAAACAGCTTCAAACCAAACAGTTGTGAGATTAGCTGAGTTTAGTTCACTGCCACCATAAATCGAATGCCAGACGACACCTCATACCTAAAGAGAGCACAATATACTTGATACTTTTTGTTGACATTTTTGTTTGGTGGTATGGCAGAGATTTTACCTGTGAAATAAATGCCTTGGCTCAACGGTTGAGGAAACAACATCCTAATTTATTGAGATGCATCTGTTAATATAAAACAGTCATATATATATATATATATATATATTTTTTTTGGTGTATTAATGGAATTCTTACAGCAGACGACATTGGCGAGTTTATCACGAGTGTTCCTGAACCAGCAGGAGACACAAAGAGTTAACAAGCAACTGTGCTCAGTGGCTGAAATGCAGTGACGATGCTTAGTTAGCGTTTGGTCATATTCAAAATCAACAGGCACCCGAGGGTTTTGCTTTTTGACTACTTCAATGTGAAGTTCAGCAGAATTACATACAACAAACTCCCCCAAAAAGTCCCTTTTTATTTTTCTACCCCCTCCCCATTCCCCAAGTTGGCTCGGTCCGCCCAGCAGCGACTCACTTGCGTCGGCTGAAGATGCTCTTTTTGCCCGAGGTTTTGTCGGCGGCACTGAGGCCAATGAGCAGCCGAGCCTTTTCATCCTCCTCTTGTTGCTGCTGCAGGCCGGAGTCCGCCTTGCCGTCCAACGTCTTCCCACGCGGGTCGGAGCCACCGGCGGCTGGTTTCAGCCGCAGCTTCTCCTTGATCATCTGATACAGAGGAAAAAGATCAGAGTGCGTTAAAAATGCTCTAGTGGCACTAAAAGAAAACCTCAGAAGATTTCCGATCGAGTTTAGGCTGTGATTTCAAACTAATGTGCCATGTTTTCTTTTGTTTTTTTTTATCATTTTGCTCAGTGGTGTGCCGTGGACATTTTTCCGATGTGAAATATGTGTCTTGTTTTAATGAAGGTTGGCAATTAAGATATAAACCACCATGTTAGCTGTGGACTTGTTAGCTACCATGTCTGCTGGATGTAATGTTTTAACGTTTTTGATTTCATTCTAGTAGGTTGCTACTTGCTGTTTTTGTTGTCATTCCCACTGTCTTGCTAAAAGCTGCCATTTTTTCTTTCCCAAAAAAAGGACTTTGCGTGGATCTGGCAATAGATTGCTACTGTATTTAGTTTGTATGCTCGTTTGCTAGTTTGCCAGCGTCATACTTGTGCAACCAGAGCCTTGCGACTGTCTCTCTTCACGGCCATGGCGAAGTCCAACCATGTCCAGGTGTTGTTGTGGTACTCCAAGCATGGCAGGACCAGGTTCAGGTCCTTCCAGTCCACACTGCTTTTTTCTCCCTGCGGAAGATCATCAGTTACATTAGTTTAATCGTGTTTCGTTTGGTGGTAAAAAATGACTTTTAAACAAAGGGCCTTGAAGAGTCAGGGGCACAAACTGTCAAGCAAGACAACTAGGGGGGGGAAATGTCAGAAATTTATTTGGTTGATTAATTCTACAATTAAATTTATTTCAATAATAATAATAATAATAATAATAATCAGTATTTATCAGACTATCCGTCATACTACACAACCGTTATTACATCTAGCCAACACTCGTCAGTAGTCACCTTATAGCTGACGCAGAGTGGCACTTGAGGAATCTTGATGTAAATGAAGGAGTTGTTCATGGCTGCTCGCTCCTTCATCTTGTCAATGTCATCAACAGGATGCTGGTGAAGGAAAGAAAACGGAGTACGTTACAATCTTTTGTGCTATAATCTGAACACTTTTGATTACAAGTATCAATACCTCAAGCGGCTTCCTGAACGACCTTCTTACGCCGGCACTGCGGTTCATTCCCTGCGCGACACCTTTACTGGGGCCCATAGCGCCCATGGTGTCCTCGCTAGACTGACGAGTCTTTACGGGGATACCTTCCATGTGGAGGGTATAGATATTAGATAGACATTTTGTTTATTCAAACACTTTTATCAAGTTGTTGACCTACTTAAGTCTTCAGACTGCTCTGTTTGTTGCCCAAGGGCTGAGGTTAAGGATATGTGCACTCAGTGCTAATTTCCTGTTTTACTGCCACCAAAGGAATGAAAAGCATACCTGTGGTGACCAGTCGGAACTTGTCTTCTTCGTCAGCAACCTCCTCCTCCTCGACGTTCCTCCCGGGGAAGAAGAATCCCATCATCCTCTTGAAGAAGTGGTACATGAGCTGGATGGTGAGAGGCACCACGTTCACCTGAAAACATGTGAGCGTTTTCATTGTCAGTGGGGCAGGGATGGGGGTCTCGAGATAAAACGATGATGATGAGTTATTTGTGACTTTCTTCACCTCGAAGTGCTCCTTGACAGAGATCCCGCCCACTGGGGGGCGCACCTTGCTGAAAATCCGCAAGGCAAACTGACGTCCAGATTGACAGGCGCTCTGAGGGCGAAGGACCACCTATTGGAACCACCATTCACAATAGAAGTTAACAACTAGAATCCAGGAATGGCCTCGCGTGCATATGCTCGGAACACACATTGTAATGAGTCAGGCCGGATGATGACTCTTGTGCATGCAGCACTCAAGGACCAGAGGACAATGTCACGTGGACAAACAAGATGGCATCAACACGGAGCAACACCGGTGTGCATACATACCCTCAAACGCTGCGTGTGGGAAACCAGGCAGAGAATATTAAGACAATATAAAATGCACTGGTTTTACCAAGTAAACAAATTCATCTGGTGTTACAATACAGAAGTTGTCAAACTTTTTAGCTTCAGGCACCACTACTATGGAATAATTTTTTTCCAAGGAGCCCTTCATAATTCTAGCAAAAATAATACAGTTGAAAATAAATGCCATGTTACATTATTAGTCAAATACATATGTGGTCTGGATAAAAATAAGTGATCTTAGAAAAATTAATCTTGTTTTTCTAAGAGAGTTGCAATGTTAGAAACATGTTTTAAAAAATGAATTAAAAAAACATGACTTCATCCTTGTTATAATACACCTTCATACTGTAAAGAATCGGAAAATACTCTGGAAAAAAATCCACACCTTTTGTTTCAGGAAAAAAAATAGGACTTTGCTTCTGTAATAATAATGCATAATAATCTAAAATAATTTCACAAATGACCCAACAGAATTCATTGCAAAGACCCATGCCCACAGCTTTTGCAGACTCTGGGTGTCCGGGAAGCCCAGCTTAAGAACTACCGCTTATAATGAGCATTTAGTGGACAAGACAGATGTTACCTTGTAGGCTGCATTTGGCAGCAGGTTGTTCATGGTGAACCAGCCCAATTCCAGAAGATGCTCTGCTGTGTCATCAGACTTGTTGAGCTGTGTTGGGAGAAAACAAGTCCATTTTAGAAGCCCAAGTGAAAGACCAGCATTGTCGCAAGGCGGCAGCGTTCAATGATTTCCATACCAAATTTTATAGCAGCTCTGCGGCATTTCTATGTTGCAAAAGCAGCTGTATGTGCTGATTTTTATTTTTATTTTTATAGAAAAACAGTTACAAGTAAGGTTTGATATCAGGAGAAGTAAAACACCCCATACAATATGGAAAATATGGGGAAATATGAATATGGGAAAAAAATCAATTAAAAAAAAACCTTTTGTGAAAAAAAAATCCAGGATTTTATTTTAAGACCGAGCCCTGGTTGTCCCTCACCTTACTATACATGAACCTCTGTAGCTCCAGCTCAGCGATCCCCAACTGGCCATCCTCTTCAGTCAGACACCAGCGCGCCTGAGCGAAGTAGATCTCCGTCCTCCTCGCCACGCTCACGTCCTCTGGCGGCTTGCGCAGCTCCAGCTTGTTTGCCCGCTGCAGTTGGAAGTCCTTAAAGCACCTAAGAAGGAATGAGATGTTAAGCACATCTGGCCCACACGCAATATTTTGCCCACTCCTGATTTAGAACCACAAACACTAAATCAGCGCAGATGTGGTGAGGACCTGATGAGGATGTTGAGCTCTTCGCTTTTCATCTGCATGTCATTTTTCTCCTGGTTGAGTTGGTTCTGCAGGTGAGTGTTTATGTCATTCAACTCATCAATACTCAGCTCCTCAGATTGTGCCTAGGATTTGGTGAACAGCAAAGAAAATATAGTACAGAGATGAGGTTAAATGCATGGAAAGCTTTGGAATTGACGTTTAACACAGTTTTGAGATTTATATTTTTCATTGTAAATGCAACACAAAAAAATGACATTTGTATTTGTATTTATCCAAAATCATTTTAATCGTGTTAAAATGCTGCATTTTAAACTAATTCAATAAATGGTTAACAGTACATAGTCGTATGACTAGCAAGTATATTTCAGGACTTCTTTATATTTTTTTCATTAAAATGCAGTGACATTACAGGCGTAGTTATATTCATAAAAAATCAGCTAAAAAGTTTGAAAGACAACATGTAAAATTCACCCTGATGTTGGAGTAAATCTGCTTTTCTAAGCGTCTTATCTGGGCCAGGTGCTGCCTAACTGCCTCCTGGAGATGCAGGATGCTGCTGCGCTGCTCCTCGGGGTTACTGGAGATCTCAAGCTGGAAGCGCACGCGCTGCTTCTTCTCGCTATGCTCCTGCACATGGAACATTGACGGGAGGCAAAAAGACACCATCAGCAAGAAAAACGTAGATAGAAGCAGCTGCTCTTGAATTGGACCACCTTGCGTCGGGGCTCCACGTGGAGCAAGAGGTTGTTCACGATGTCCAGGATCATGGCATACTGAACAGGATTGGTGGATATCTCCAGGTCATGATGAATGAGGGTGAAAGTGTCCACAGCACCTGAGAAACGAGGACGATCATGAACAAATTGGTGCTGAAAATGCGGAATCTGTATGGGAAGCACACGTACCGGCCTGTTTCTTTAGCAGGTCTTCCTTCTCGTGGTGGTGTCTCAGCTCCGGTGGTTTAATCTGTGTAGCGAGCTCCGGGTTGATGTCGTGACTGTAACTGATGTAGTGCATTCGGCAGCTACAGCGCGAGATTATGCGCTGGACCTGCTGGGCCTCATTCACCTGCGCCGGCTGGTTCCAGTCTGCATGCACAATTTAAAAAATAAATAAATAAAATAAATAAATCAGGATATTGAGGTGAAAATTTAAGTTTAATCTAAAATGCACGATATCATTTACAGGTGACCAGATGTTCAATATTTCAGTAGATTACAGCAGTGTATGTGTGTTTGTGTCATCCGCCATACCAGTAGTGGTGCTAACCATTCCACCCACAGCCTGGCCACTCTCCATCAGCTCCAGCACAGAGTCAAGATTCCGCTGTCGGTGCTCCTCAATGTTTTTCACCTAAACAGAAAGTCACAATGACCAAATGGAATAAAATGCTCAGCATAAAACCTCAATTTGAATAGAATTACATTCATATTCAACGAGTTGGCATATTCCTTTTACTAATCCAGTCCACACATATTGATGTTTATTTAACATCTCCCTTCCGTCTAATGCACTTGGTTTTTATCAATTGCATTAAATCTCTACGAGTAGTCCATCTTTAAAGGACCCCTGAAAAACAAATACCAAATGACCCTAAAATGGTCTACTTTTCTTCTTTCATCTTGAGACTTCACTATTCATGAAACTGGCTTCTGGGACTGAATTTTCCAAAAAGTCCAGGAGGTGCTAGCAAGACTAATCAAACCTAAGATCCATGTACTGCCCACATGCAAATATGACAATTTAAAATATGTAGTTTAAATTGAACGGGAATCGGATACACCCTCAAGGAATTGTCAGTCTTTGAAACACCTTGAAAAGAACACTTCTATCCAAAAAGGCCAACTTTCTATATCTCACCACCCAGCAAGCATTTAGCCCACCTCCAGCCACAGCTGTCTGTCCTCCTGCTCCGACAGGTTGGGCTCCATGGTAGCGAAGTACTGCATACCGTCGAGCAAGCAAGTCCAGGTAGTCTTCTGCTTCAGGGTGTCATTGTACCAGGACGGATGGTGCTCACACTGCAGCAGCTGGGCCTTGGCCGCAGACACCAGAACACAGCCGGCTGTCTCTGTCCCACGGAGCATCATCTATGTGAGCAATTTAAAGGGATCTTATCAGAAAAATTGCAATCTTCATATCTTCCACACAACACACCGTCCCACAGTGCATGCAACGTGTTAGAGTGAACATGCAATTTAGTGGCTGCTATTTGGGATCTTGGTAAATCAGGCGCTCAGGGTGGTTTTGAATAAAGTTTACCTGGCAGTTGACCAACTCAATAAACCAGTTTCGGTTGTAAACGTCATCAGTCTGACAGGCTGCGATGCCGCACAGCTGGTCACTGACACCGGAGTCCTCTTCGGAAAACACCACAAACTTGTCCGTTTCCTCAATCAGCTTCTGGAGCATTGATGTTCCTACAGAGAGAAGGAGCAACGAGAGAGGAATTACTGCCATTTTCCGGAACGTAGTGGATTATTAGTTGCCATGTTTCTTTCTATTGTGCACAGCGGTGGGTATAAAAAAATAACTGTTGAGTGGAGTGTTTGTATTAATGATATAATACGTTGCACCTGACAATGGACGTTCACTGTGGATTTAGTTGGAGTTATACGTCTATGGACTCTATGCATGTAGCACATTTGCTGTATGTTCCGCATACAATGCAAAGAAAAAGAGATCAGGAAATGATATACCACGCACATATCTTCCCCCCCTTGTTATTTTGGTGTAGTGTACGCCCTAATCTTTTTAAATGAGCAAAATCACAGTCCTCACCCTCATGTGGACTTTTCTCAGCTCGACTTAATGTGGGCGCAACAGGTGTGGTGGAGACGGTGGAGGGCGAGTAGCTGGAAGGCGAGCGCTTGAGCTTCTTGGCTTGTAGCTGCGTGTCAATGCGCAGGCCCTTCAGCGCCTCCGTGGAGAGGTTTCGCTTCAGGACAGAGGCCTTTTTGTAACCGTCGTACAGCCCAAATGCTATGTTCCTGTTTGTGGTGGTCCAGGAGGCGCGCAGGTCGACCAAGCGTAGCTTGTGAGTGTACGTAGCGTTGGTGTCATCCTTTGGGTTCACTTCCTGTGAAGAAGAAAACAATACATTACACAAAACAGCACAGCAGATGATTGCTCGTGAAAGTACAGCATCACCTCTTCCACACGGTTGCTCTGTCGCTGGTAGCTCAGGGAGGACAGGCTGAGCAGGTGGGTCTTGTTCACCTGAGCGTTGATCTGATGGTCGGCCGTCTCATCCCACGTGGAGGCCATCAGGTGCACAGTCACCTGCGACAGCTCACTCACCATTTGAGTCACGTTCCATTCAGAGATCAGCCTCCTCATCACAGTGCCAGCTGTTTAAGCAGATGTGTATGTTAATATATAAGAAAAAAAAAAAGTTCAAGAGATCTGTCAATCTGACATCTCTCCTTGCACGCCTGCATGTGTGTGATCTGGTTCTCTTTGTGGTTGGATTTGTTTTTTTTGGGGGGGTATTCAATAAAAAAATAAAACAAACATAGAATTCATTTGCAAATGACATAAAAATACCCTGTGGAATTAGTCTTTGAGCCCCTCGAGTGAAGACGTGACCTTTGTTACACTCCACTTGGACACCTCTTTGTTGGGCAAAGGATGCCCAATAGTGAACCTGAAGGACACACAGAGGGAGAGAAAAGGACGGCATTTGGAAATACTGTATTCTTTAAAAAGGACACATATTATTCTCTGGAGCCTTGTCAAGAGGAACTCTTTACAAAAGTTTTCCACACATGCGAACATATTGTGTTGTCTTAAAAATCTTCTCTTCCATGCTGCTGTGATCTGAGTGCCGCAAGTAAATCGCCTACTGAAGATGACGTGTACGAGCGCAAACGGATTAATCGTTGATTAAAAGTAATATTCAAACTTGAATACAAAAATTAAAGGGTATTGGGGAATTTTGAGTATAAAATCAATTTATTAATGATATCGATCAAAAACGTGTACAAATTATTTAGTCGATGTGTGGCCATCTTTGATGCCAACTAGTCCAGCGCCGATCGATGTAGCCAAATAGTACAGCAGACACATTGATTAAATAGATTTATTTTTACACCCCTACTGCGTACACATTGCAACAAGGACAGGCTACACATACCTGTAGTTGTGGGAAGGCAGCCGTATAGGACATCTGCTTATAATGCTGACCGAGCTTCTTGCGCACGGGCCTGAGACTGTGAAAGAGCTTTCCTCTGCAAATAGGCCGAGAAACGCCGGTCCAGGTGGCCCAGAAGTTCTGCATCCAGCGCAGAGTGCTACTGTACAGCAAGATTCTCGGCTGCGATGATTCTGGAAACGAAGAGCAAAATGCAAAACAGAAGGATGATTTTAATGTGGCATGGACACACGCACACACGTATGCACACACACGCTCACTCTTACCAGAGCCACATTGTTGGTTAAGGTCCATGGTAATAGACAGGTTGAGATTCTCAGAGCGAAATGCCCTGTAGGAGTCATGAGGCTGTCCTGAGGTCACACTTGCAACGTTCTCGACAGAGCAGAGTGTGACGGCATGGTGATCATGAGGGTTGCCATGGCACAGCCACTGCAGGTCGAGCGTCATACACAAATTGGGAAGGTGGAGAAAGCAAATGTCGTCGTACCTAAGATGGAGACAAGAAAGTTATAGTGAACCCCAGTGAAGCATTCACATTCTCACTGAAACACAAATCATCCTCTCATATACATCATGTATAATGTCAAAGCCGAATGCTAAACAGAGCTTCAGTAATTTTGAATGGAGCGGTAGCTTCTTATAACTAGCACACACTCAAATGTTTGGTTAAGTTGTTGCTATGGCGGTCGAGGTTATTTACAAGTGGAGATGTGCTTGCTGCACGAGCCACATTCACTTCTTTAACTCATTCACTGCCAGCCGAGTAAAAAAACAAAAATGGATCTTTGACGTCTTTCGCCGTCAATGGTAGTAAATTAGTTAAAATGCTGCAGCAGTGTGCTTGGCGTTTGCATGAGAAAGGACCCTCTAGCTTCATCCTCCAAACCGAGAGATTTAAACCAGGATGACAGGAAGACATTAAGTGAGTAAACTCAATTTCTTTGCATTTTGAGGGTAGAATGTCAGAGAACTGTCATTAAAACATCTGGGATGTGTTTTAAATTAAGAAATAAAATCCATGATGTCCATCTCTAATTTAAATTGAGATTGACTGAATCTAAACATACTCACTTTGATGCCGTTCTGACATTGACATTCAAATCTCCTTTAAAAACAAACTGGCCGGGGTTCCAGTCAAAGTTGAGTTTGCTCCATTCCCAGTGCAAGTTCTCCGTGGTGTTGTAAGGGTCCTGGATCAATACAAAGTTCGTATATCAGATCAAGTCAAAGGACAGTCGGACTGAAATTTTGTTCAACCTCCTGTTATGTTTTTCTTTCTCAGGAACAGAAATGCTGTTACTGGGTCAATTTGGCTCACGATACAAAAGTGTCAGAATCAGAATTATTGTATTATGTGTATATATATATATATATATATATACATATATATATATATATATATATACATATATACACACATAAATAAATATCATTATTAACTTCAATTAAGATTTACAAAATAACAACAATTTAAATTCCTATTTAGGGCTATTTTTTCTTTACGTCACACAGATTATGCATTAATGGGGATAATTCACTCATTATTCACAGTGCAGCCAAAACTTTTTAAGATACATGAAAAAAACCTACCTTTAAAATACAACGGTTTTAAAAGTCAGTGGGGGTTTTTCTCCCATGTGTAATGTTGACAAACATGACACACCTCTTTTGTTCCGTCTTAAATTGACCCACCAACACCTTAAAATCAATTTCGAATTTTCTTATTTTTATTAATGTTCGAAATAAATCTGTGTTCCCAAATCACAATACTACTTTTTGGTCTACTTTAAAATGGGAGAATTTCACACAAATTAACTGTAATTCCTCAAATGAAGGTCCCTCCTCCAAAAGAGTCCATGTGTCAGGTCCAAAAGAACGCTCCCTGTAAACACGATGTCATTACCTCATTTCGACATGACCATTCAAACACCGACATTTAAATGCTAACTGTTGAGATTATTTGGACTCCGTTTCTAATCAAGGCAGCAGCACCGACCACCAACAAACACCTAAATAAACATTTCAAATCTGGTTATTCAACAGTGATTATTATATTTTTGTAGTTTTACCTCTGTAGCAAGCTGATGCAGATTGGCCTGGTCAATGTCCATCACCCAGCGTCCGTGCAGCAAGAGGCGACTTTTGTCCCACCAGGCGAGCAGAGGCGAGGGATCTGCCGTCAGCTTGGTGAGCAGGTCAACCGACTGGCTGATCAGCGTCCACGCCGGGTCCCAACATGGCCCCCAGACGATGGTGTACAGGCAAATGTTGGCTGCAGACAAACAGTAGTAAGTTAACAGCAGATCCAGTCTTCTGTATAGCGGGGTACACACAGAATGATTTCTGAGGATAATGACTTTTCACACAGCCCAAAACACAGGACAATCTTTTACATCTCACAACTTATATTATGTTGACTTTGATTGCAGGGGAGGAAAAATGCTGAAATTTGGCCCGATGGCTGGTCTGAGCGTACCTCACCCTAACCAGCCACAATATGGCAGACATGTGAGAAAAGCCCATTAACTCACATTTGAAGTCATAGTAGAACTTGAGGGGCGGCATATTCCTGTGCACCGTCACATCACCCCACGGCAGGCCGAGCGGAACCGTTTCTTTCCGATGAGCCCTGGCCTGTCCGTCCTGCTCTGTCCCGCTCAGGCGTCCCGACAGCGACCAATCGCGTATCTCAAACAGGTAGCGTGGGTAGTCCCGAATTCTCACTGGGTAGACAGAAACAATGTTAACTGTGAGGCATAAAATTGAAATTTTGTGAAACTATCAATGGTGGATTGTTTTTTTACTCTATTGAGTATTTCTTGTATGTTATTTTGGACAGCCAGTGACTCTTACCGCCGTCGTTTAAAAACAGATAAATATACTTTCAATTCCATATTTGCCAAAATAGGCAATTACAAATAACACTTAAAGTCATTGAGTGGTAATGTCAACAAGTCATTTAAACTTTCACGTGAGCATAAAAGCAGAATTTGTACTTCTACTTTGACTAGGCTTTTTATCACAAGCTTGTAAATTATAAAAAGTGTGAGTATTTCCAACACCTTGGGAAACTAACCCAAAAATGAAGCCAGTTTGAACTTGACAGCGCGGCACCACTGGACAACCAAATGGAGTCCCTCTCTGGGAAAGGGGCTGATCTTGTCGATATCCCTCAGCTGCTCTCTCACCCGCTCCGGGCCGTGAAGCGACTGGTCTGCCAGGACAACCAGCTCCAGGTCGGACACAGTCCACGTCAGCAGCGACTTTCTCATGGGCGTGTTGGCGTACAGGCGTCGGGAGCGCTGGATGTAGATCTCGATGTGTTTCTTCTCCAGTGAGCTGTACAGCTCCTCAATCTTCCTGGCGGGCAGCAGCTCGCCGTGTTGCTTGCGTAGGTCGGCCACCTTCTTATCCAGCAGCTGCAGACGCTTGGCGCTCTCTTTGCTCTCGTCTTTCATCAGCTCGTAGTTGTCGCGCAGCTTGATCTCAAAGATGTCATCCAGGAAGACGAAGGAAAACTGACTGATTTTGAAGACGAGGTCTGGCGGTGGGCACAGCTGATTGGAGGACGTGGGGCCTGTTAAGCGGTGCAGGGTCTTTAACCACTTCTGCACGCTGATAGCTCTGTCGAAGGTGTCTGAGAAGTTGTACTGGTAGGGGAACTCTACAGAGAGGAGCGGAGAGGTGAAAACCCAGACGCGGTTGTGAGGCATGTCGAAGGAGGAGAAGCCATTTCTGTGCAGCTGCATCTCTGGCAGATTGTCGTGCGTCTCCACATCCAAGCCTTTGAAGGAGATAATATCATGCCCGTCAAAGTTAAACGCCAGGGCAGGCGTGCGCGCATGCAATGAGCCGGCGTGCTTGGAGAGGGACAGTGCTTCGGCGTGGAGGATGATGCAGTTGTGCTCGCCCACGTGCGCCGCGGCGCGGGCGGCGCCCAGTTCTAGCAGCACACTCAGACCTCTTTGATCGCCTTCGTCTGGTCTGATCGGGTGCTCATCTTTTCGTTCCCCGCAGAGTATATGCCAGCAATCCAGTGCTTCCATCATGTGCTGATACAAATACATGTGGTCCGGGGGCGTCCATACCACGGCCAAATTATCCTCACACTGAACCTGTTGGAAGAAAATACTTGTTAACATTTACATGTACAATGCTACGCCTTAAAGAACAGTGACACATATTAGGCATTTTTTCCTGTCTTCTATTTTCTGGACTCGTTGCCAACATGAACATGAAGAGAACCAACCATTCGTATTTGTGGCTATTTTACAGACCGACTCAAGACCTGTAATGTACAGCAACATGCATGTGACCTCTTTGCAAAGATAGTTAACTGTCCAAGATGCATTGTTACCAATATTACATATCAGAGTACATTTGTAACAACAGCACAGTACCCAGAGAAAAGCCACACAAACACAAGCAGAACTGACCAAAAATGTCTCAACTTTGAGGCAAATGCTCTATCCATCAGGTTACCATTCTGGCCATTATACAAAAGAGTTCCCAGATGTCTTCATAAACACGAAAGAAGAAAGCTATTTTTGAGCCTGGCTAAGGCCTGTTTTGAGGGAGCTTTTTAAAATTCGTATCTATATTGCATGTCTTGATTTTGTTTTCCTCTTAACTTGTTTTTAGTTATTTATATCAGGTCAGCGAAGAATGTTTCTTCTAGAAGGGGGACTACCAATGGAAATGAGCCGTTTGGGCATAATCGTGTGAATTTATGTTTTATTATTGAAATGTTCATTAATGTATACTGTCCCCTACAAAAAAAGAAAGAGGAAAAAAAGAAAGTTATGCACCTACCTGCAGTGTGTGGGTGCTGACGTGATAGCAGAGTGCCGTGGTGGTGAACCTGACAATCGGCTCCGCGATCTGAGAGGAAGGACAGCATGTCTCTGTGTTCTCTGTGAGCATCTTGATAGCAGCAAAGCCGACGCCCTGCAGAGACACCTGCGAGCACTCGGCTGAGCTCGTCACTTGGACGGTATCCATTCGCAAAGACAGAGCTCCTAAATAGACAGCAAATAGGCTTAATTCAAAGGCGAATACACATTGAAGGCTGCTTAAATCAAACCTGCCTGCGACATTCGAGACTGTGAAAACGTTCACTTCCTCCAAATGGAATTCCAGTTTAAATAGCAGAGGTGAGGATGGGGAGTGTTGTCCCATGTAGGCGGTAGGGGGCGATTGTGAGGGCTCATCTGACAGCCTCACTCCATCTGAAGCGTAGATGACGGAGAGCAGACGAGACAAACACAGCGCGCAGGTTTCCGACAGTTCTACTTGGAGTCCCTTCAGGCTGGACTCCACACTCAAAGATGGAGTGCTGCCCTTCGACTCACTGCTGGCTCGATTCCAGCTCCCCTTGATTGACAGGACAGTTATGCTTAATTCAGCACTCGAATAAATACAGCCAGTCTTGATCTGCTTGGATTTTTCTAACCTGAAGATCAAGGGAGTCGAGAACGAGCGCTTCACCCCACACGTGTTTGGCGGGAGGATGCGGGGCTTGCTGGATATGAGAGCCCTGGCCCACTCGCCACCAGAAGCTGTCCAGGTTTAATGAGGCACGCTGGTGCACGTTGCGGGACTCTGGACTGTCTGGGTCCACCTTCAAGTCCAAGAGATGCTGTAGTTCTGCACATACAAAATGCACGAATAACTCTAAAGATGGCAGAATGTTTTTCTAAAATGGTTTATGACAAAGACAGATAAAAAAATGTGTTTTGCAATTAAAGTGAATATACATCATAGAATAAAAAAAAAGAATATATAAAATACAATAATTTAAACAGCAATACGAAAATTATACTTTCATATAAATAAATAAAAGTATAGAGAATAAAAATACAATAAACACCAATCACTGGGAAAAAAATACAGTGCAACCCCACAAAATTTAGCGAATTCACCTACTATATTCCCTGGAGTATTTTCTGTGACATGTCCTCTGTAAAAGTATCCACACTTTTTACATGCTTAGTCATGCCAACCACGCTCACAACTATATTGAGCAATTATTTGCATATTTGCTCTTTACAGTAAAGGTAACGTTCTCCGTTTTTGCGGGACAGCCACAACATACCATGACATTAAGACTGTGTACTACCTGCGTTGGCAGAGAGGAAACCGAGGGTGAAGGGCGTAGTGTCTCCAAGCTGCACGGACACGTTGAGATTGGACACCAAGGAGGAGATCATCACAGGGGCGTCCAGATGGGGCAGGCGCCTGAGGAAGAGGAGGATGGGCAAAAAATCTAATAGACTACACATAATAGACAGAATGATGCGGACGTGGGTAACAGACAAAAAAAAAAAAAAAAAGATGGATTATCATCACTGCTGAGAAGAACCTCCCTCCCCCTCCTTGCCACTTACCTTTTTCGCCGTGACGCCTTCCTGTGCATCAGCTGTCCCCATGGCAGAAGATTGAGCCAGTGGGAGAACTCCTGGTGACGATAATGGACGATGCAAGTGTTGACAGCGAAGGAGCCAGCAATGTCCATGGATGTGACCTACAACCAAAGAACCACACGTTTCAAATCTTCCTAGGCTTTCCACAGACAACAAAGAAAAGCTTCCTTGCCTGCAGGGATGTCTTGAGTGAGTTTACACAGACGATTCTTTGCCTGCTTTGTGACAGAAGAAGTCCATCTGCCCAAAAAAGGAATGTTATTTGATGCTCTCTATGCACTTCAAGTGAAGCCTAGCTGTGCACTGACCCTCTAGAAGGAGCCCCAGGCTACTGTGGGGAAAGCTCAGCTCAGGGGTGAAGCTCTTCAGAGGGAGCTGCTCACTGTCACGAGTGTAGCAAAGCTTTAAAGACTTCAGCGTCCAGTTAAGGTGTCTGCACAAGTGGGAGGGTGGGGGTGGTAAGCGGCAAGAAGACCAGATTCCGGAATACAAAATCAAAGCGTGACGAACCTTTTCTGACTGTGCATGGACAAGGTGACATTTGTGTTGTCAAACTCCACGTTGGCCTTGTGCGGGATGACGCTGTGGAATTGATCAACAGCTTCCGTTTGGATGAATTTGGTTTCCAAACACTCTGAACAACACAAAGAATGGATGTTAAAATTTACTTCTGAAATGACTAGAACATAACCACCACCTTGGATAATAAAATTACCTAGAGGTAATCGAGTTCGTGCAGTGGAATAAATAATCACGTACCTTGTGTTTGCTCATAAGACGGATCTTCAGTCGTGCTCGGTTTCACGAGTATGGGGCTGAGGAAGAGGCCCTCGTGTAGCTCGGCCAACAGCGTTCTGACGCGCAGCGACAGCGAGCCAGGCCTCATCTCAGGGAGACTCACATCGCCCGACAGCAGCAGGTTGAACGCCACCTCTGCTAGACAAATGTCCTGCGAAATGCCAATCACGTTAGACAGGACATAAAATTCAGTCCATACTGGAAAACTTACCAGCTGGCTGCTTTTGAGAACTTTGCTGCTTAATTGTCCCACCGAGAAGTCCCATGCTAGCCTGAAGGAGCGACATGTTGGTTAACAAAAGGTCATTTAACACATTTTTCTAACCAAAAAGTGGTTCGTCACCTCTTACTGTGATGGTCCAGCAGCAACGTGATGCAGGTGATGGTCATGTGCCACAACGACTCGGACAGCGCCATGTTCAGGACCATCACGTTGACCGAGCTGACGTGGAACGACAGCAGCTGCGGAGAACGGCGTGGGAAGGCAGTTGCTTTTTCAAACCACTTATATCATATACTCCTCATAAAAAGTTAGCTATTCAGCTTTCGGGTGAAATTTAAAGCGGAACGTAAAATGCTTAATGTTTTATAAAATGGAAAGGATTAACAAAGGGTGTTAAAAGAAGACTATACACAGGAAGACTGCAGCCAGCATGTCCAGCAATTGACTGGCGACCAGTCAGGACATACCGTGACCTTTTACCCCAAATATTTGATGGACGGGTTCCACTGTATTCTGATACATACTTGTGATAGGAAGCGAAGTGTCGTGGCACTGATGGAAGCCTTTCTCGTTTTCGTCCCGTGGCTCGTCCTCTTCATCAGTGGCCCGAGAGGCACTTGCAAATCGAAGCGAACTCTTGTCTCGCCCACGCATAATGCCAGGTATTTCCTTACAAAAAAAAAGGGGGGAAGAACACTCACTCCAAAATACGCACAATGCGTTGAACTATGAAAGGGTGCTTTGAAATTTACTGTTGTTGGCTTTATTTCTATTCTGTTATCATGTTTAACTGGCAAGAAGAGCAATTACATTAATAAAAGGACACGTGTTGTGGACGTGAAGGTGGCCAAGTATATTGCAACTTTTTTAGACTCCGGATGATTTATAGGGGTTTAATCCATTTGTAATACAAAAGGCAGCAGTTTTCATGAAAAATTGTTAAGGCACAATCTCATTACAGTAATTACATGGCACATTGTGTACACGGATGAACCGGTGTGCACATCGCTATTCTCCATTGCGCACTAAGGAGGTTATGATGAATAACTATTGAGAGGCGCCATCTATGACACGTATGTTGCATGAGGTCATGTGCCCGTCCGTGCATGCTGTGGAGTTTTATTTGCCTCTCTGGATGATTTCTAGTTGTTCAGTTTATTTCTATTGTGTACGCTGTTATTAATAATAACTTACAAGAAATAATCGGTGCAAGTGTGAGTATGCCCGATAAGAACCACAACACAATGTCAATATGTTCAGTCAAAATGCAGAATGTTTACTCACGGCAAATCCTGGTTTAAAAGTTTGCTTGAAATCCATATTCGGTCAATTTCCTGTCATGAAGGAAAAACTGTTAGAGCCACATTGTGCAGGTATACCCTTTCCTTACTTTTTTGAGGAACTCCAACTTTTTCCCACGTAGACCGTGAGTCACTTACCACGGTGTGCAGCGGATGAAACTGGATACGGACTCCTCGGACTGAGAACAGTCCTACAGATTTGATCTTTAAGTCTGCATTCAACTTTGTCTGGAAGAGTCGCACCGCCAAGGTGTTGACCAGCCATCTTAGATGGGAAGGGGAAATAATACACAATCACAAACCTGACAGCCAGTAGTTGTATGCTCCTAAACTGAAAAACACTTACCGGAATATGATGCATGACAACACAATGGAAAGAAACAGGATTATGAGGAAGTAAATGAGCAGCAAAGACATGACGAATCAAGTCGTGTAGACATGGAGCTAGTTTATCAGCTTCTGTCATGGAAAGAGAGACATAACGGTGCTTTATCTTGACACTGCTTACTTTCACTGTATTCAAGGTATGACCCTCCCCACGCCCCAAACATACACACAGGCACTCACGCGCGCGCGCGAGCACACAAATGGATTAAACTGTCAGACCGAACGTCCTTGCGTACTAAATCTACAAACTATTAGCTTCTGACAGTAGTAAATTAATGACTATGTACAAAAACATTACAACACGGATTAGCATCAAGCTAACAACACCTCACGAAACTTCTATAATGCACGTGAAAATGACAATACATATTAGTCAATCAGATAAACTAAATGTTTAATTACCCCCCAAAACTCGGCCGCCGCGTCATCAAAGTGGGAGAAAGAAATCTGTAGAAAATCTGTGTTAGCATGCTAATGCTAAGGCTAATACTGTTAGCTTCCAACAAACGAGAGGAGACAACTTTCTTCTCGAGTAGAGAGGCTGTTTTTTTTTCCGTCCGAAGTTTATAAACTCACCTAGCCAGGCATTTTTTGGGGCTCCGTGGCACCGCAAGGCAGAGCGGTGACAGCTGACAGTTTAGCCCGGACAGAGACCGTCAACACCGCCCTCTCTGCTCCAGAAGAGAAAACGTAACGGAGCATAGAATTGTACTTTTTTTTTTTTACTTAAAATTTACTTTCCCTTCAACGAAATGATTAATAATTGGCTTGACAGAAAATGCAGCTTTCAAAAAGTTAGAAGTTAAGGTTGGTTTGGTGAGCAACATAGGAAGTTTGAAAAAAATAATAATTTTCAAATGTCGTTATATACATTTACGTTAGACGTTTAAATGATAACTTGTAGCTCACTAATTAACACAGATAGAATCAAGTAGCACATTTGCAAGTCTCAATTAAGTTGTTTTAGTAAGTCCAAAGTCGTCTTGGGCAAATCATTAAAGTCTGTTATTTGGCAACTATTTCACCATAGTCATGATATTAACTGCAGCTATGTGATTTTTTTTCATGAATTAAAAATAATACGC
Organism: Idiotropiscis lumnitzeri; assembly: GCF_059441095.1. Lineage (NCBI taxonomy): Eukaryota > Metazoa > Chordata > Actinopteri > Syngnathiformes > Syngnathidae > Idiotropiscis > Idiotropiscis lumnitzeri. Next base: position 9,544,795 of record NC_142397.1, on the reverse strand, counting down.
ATAATAGTACATCATAAAATCTAATTCCAAATAATTTCGTTATATTGTATTTTTAATTGTAACGTGAGACACATATTACAAATAATTCGGTTCTTCCATGTCAATTAAACAAAAGCTGTTCATAGTTCTGTTAGTCAACTTCAAAACCAGTTGTGACACAAAGTGCTGACTAATACAATCTTGAATTAATACAAATCAAACAAATTTAATAATATTATTTATTATTGAATTTGTACAATAAGAACAGTATTTTTTTCCAAACTCAGTGTATATATATTTTGGACTCACACCCTTCACTTTTGCAGAAAATAGTTGTCCATCTAATTATATGGAATAACATGACCTGCAAATGAAGAATTTTTTCCTTAAGAGTAATTGACAGTAAAGGTGCAGCCTTTGTATTCAAGCGCTGTAAAAGTTGAGTTTTTCCAGACCGCGTCATTCACTTCATGCAGCAGCTTTCTGTCTGTTGTGTTTGGCAAACCACTCATTGCTTTTGTCATCGGCCATTCCCTGAAATATAAGTAAAAGAACACTGTGAGCATTTTATGTATTTTCCATATTTATTAGGGCCCTTCATTCAGAGCAAAAATGGCTGCTGCAATACAAGCCATAACAGTGTGTTAAACATTTTAATGTCAATCAATCAATTACGTGTAAGCAACCAGTCTCATAGTTTTCACTTCTTCTCTTTCTGTAGTTACTGTGGCGAACTCGCCTTATTTGTGCTTGAATGGTTAGAAACGTGACTTCAAGTGACTGTGCTCACTGCAACGTTTCACATTATTGTGATACTGTTGGTTGTATGCTCACAAACAACGAAAAAACCACTGACCTTATCAAGCAGCTCATTTCCTTTGGGGTCCACCATAGACAGCTGCCGAAACGCTTCATCACCCACAAAGCAAATTTCATGACCATCCTGCACAATAAAAAAATATGACCACAAAACACAACACGCTTTCAAGTAACCAAAAACTTATAATTACGTATCTCTAATTGCACTTACCGGGTCGGCCAGAATCACCACCTCAACGGTGGCTTTTCCTGGAGTGTCCAAGCTTACTAACGGTGTGAGAATGTTCTGATTCTCCTTTTTCATCAAGGCCTCCAGGTCAGGAAGCTGTAGAAATTGGCACCAATTTAATATTGAAGAATATCATTATCAGATTTATAAATATGAACGTTGAGCCTCAATACAGTGAACAGTTAAGTCTTATGGCTCGAGTGATATTGTACATTAGTCACTATGGTCGACGCTGGTCTATCGTCCTTTATACTGCCACCCACTGGTCACGCATTGTAAGTGCATACAACAGCGCTCCAAAGATAGCAATATAAATTTTAGGTCAAATATAAAAATACAGTTGTACTTGGACTTTCGAGTTGTTTGAGTTATGAAATTCCGCTAGGTTAATGTTACGCTTTGTGTTGCCATCTAAAATGAGTGGTACAAGTGAGATTTAGCCATATTTGCTGCTCAAGTGAAGTGAAAAAAGAAAGTCGCCAATACACATTCAGCCTTTCACTGAATGGGTTAAACAGTCAAACACACAAAAAGAAAAAAAATGCTCGCAAGTAGACTCACAACCAGACTGACTTCAGGCTCTGGATGTCATTTTGACAGCAAGACTCATGCATAGAGATAAAAAAAAAAAGGTTTTGAATAACTGTCCACTGTAGTGAGCACTATGCATCAAAGAGGATTCATTAATTAATAAGGAACTCATACACGGTAAATAATACCAATACAAATGTATATTATGTTACCTGATCCCGAGGGCATGAAAAGGCAATCCTTCCAAATGCTGTGCCATGGTTTACAGTCCCGTTGATGTCATGAAGCTCCAGTTTACACTTTGCAACACAAACGTATATGTGCGAAAATTAAACTTGGAGCCTTTTGAGATTAAAATCCAAATTCTAAGAAAAAAAGTCATGTACTAAAAGTGAATTTCCTTCACTTTACCTTGTAAAAATACATCTTTATTTTAGTTACATTACAGCTTTATTCACGCAAAAAAATACTATAGTCTTGTAAAAAAAAAAAAGGGACATTATTTTAGTAGTATACAGGATGACAGTTGTTTCTGGAATATTCTGGAAGAATAATGACTTTATTCTCATATGCCATCTTCCTCTTTATTATATGCTTGTTTTCCCTTAATATTACAATCATTTTCCTGAAGAAAAATATGGCTATTCTGAAAAGAAAAGAAAACTATTTATTGTCTAATTTTGGTAAGAAAAAAACAGTTAATCTAAGATCTAATCAAATATATCCACGAGTTACCTGTGTGTCTGCGAATCCCAGCAGCACTGTTTTTTTGTCCTCATTCTTTTCCATAACTGTCATTCCCAACAATTTTGACCAGTAATGAGTAGATTTCAGGAGGTCCGATACGCCAAGGCAAACCTTCTGCACAGGATCTGTAGTAAAGAAATACTCTTGGCAACAGTGGAAAGAATAAGAAAATATGAGACTCCCTTGGACAATAGAAGCCCATGACACTCGCCTGTGGAGGGCTGTTCTTTGTCCACCAGGTAGAAGCAATAGCCTCCCGGAGCCTGCGTCTGGTACAGGCTGTCCCCCACTTGAGTGAGGGGCCATCCCAAACGTTTGGCATTGCTGACGGCCTGACTTGACTGAAGGGTGATCCCCTGCAAAAACACAATCCCAGTAATTATAATAACAACAATTCTTTAGCACATATTTACTCCCTACGAACATAAAACCTACCAGAAAATCATTCCCAAGTTGATACTCAGCCACCCCATAGTTATAGGTCAGCTCAGCAACAAAATGATTGTCCTCTGGACCAAAACCAACCATCGTCTTGCTCCATTTGCCGTCATAGGGGCTGTGTGGAGAGTAAAATTCAAAACTTTATATTGCACAGAGTTAAGGGGGTAACTCACCCATTGCATGTTGCTTTGCAGCCTTCGACAAACTCCTCGTGGCGTAAAACCTGCAATTCACATGCGAGAATATTTGTGAGGAAAGGACTTGTGAAACACTTCCATTGTCCACGTTGATTGTGCAAGAAGATGGAAAACCTAAGATACCCACCTTCATGCCTAAAACATCTCGGTAAAAAGTAGCCGTTTTGGATCGGTCGCCAACTTTAAAAACAAAATGTAGCGCTCGCCTCATGTTCTTTTTGGAAAGATGTTGCAGCTGTTTATCTATTATGATGACCCTCAGGGTCACGTGAATGCGACCGAACTTCCGCGTTGATCGATTCCTCCGCCGTCGATTAGCTGCGAGCAAAGCGCCAACACGACGATGGAATGTACGTCAAAAATGTTAATTATTATGTCATAAAATAAGTAAAGAAAAACTTGTACTTTTACACACCTTATACATAAAAATATGATTGACTGTGAATACTTCATCAGTGTGTCGAATTTTGGAAGATATCGCGAGAATTCAATAGGTGTTAAAATTCCCACATGCCTTCCAAATTGTATCATCTTTGCTTATAAAAACCAATGGAATATTAACCGTAAGATAAATGAAAGCTCTCGCAAGACTTTATTTTTTTTTTTGGGGGGGGGGTGACAACAGCTAATGGTAGGTATATTGGATCAGAAGAAAAAGACAATTGTTGTCTTGTAGTGATAGCCTCACTTTCATTAAATGTAATAATATCGCTATAATTAAGCATTGTAAGGGCAGACGAGCGTTTGTGTGGTCTGTAAATCTCTCGCGAGACTTCAGTTATTCGCACAAACTCAGGGACAGGGCGCTGTAAAATAGAGAGGAGACAGGTGTCGTTAAATTTTGCTCCTACACAATTTTGCTTTGAGAAATGTGAAAAACTTATCGTGGTGAATGATGATTGATTGAATCGTTCTCACAGTCGTTTCGAGTACAGTAGTACGGAAAACTCTCGCTAGACGTCAAGTGGCGCTGCAGCTTTCCCAAGCGATAACATTCGAAAAGAGAAGAAGACAAAGCAACATGGCGACTTACATGAGGAGTATAATGAGTTGCCTCTTCTCCTTGGAACGATCTGTTTTCTTTTCAAGGGGGAGCGTCTTTAGCGTGGAAACTAAACGATACGTACGCGGACTGAGAAGGAGGCCGGTCAGGGTGATATTTCCAGAAAATGAAGCAAAAAAAGAAGACGGAAAGCTTTCGTCAGGGTGGAAGAAGGGGGGGAAGAAGGAGGTCAAAGTTCCATTGAGGGCAGAGCAGTACCCTGGAGACACAAGTGATGTGAAGAGCAAAGATAGTGAGATATCATCGACAAAAATTGCTCACGTGGATGGTAAAAGTAGTCAAATTGATGGAGTCCGCTTCGAGAAAGCTTCACATGGGGATAAGAGACTGGCGTGAGTGTTGTTCGCATCCCCACGCTGGCCCTCTTGGCTTGACACTCATAATAACATACAAAATAGTTCTCTGTTTTGATAAAATATGATGCCAAAATTACATTTGAATCTTAGTTTCTGCAGTGTTCAAATAATGCTTATTTCTATTTTATTTTGTTATAAGGGAATTGTAATGTACAAGAAATACACTATTGATACATTTGGAATGTTTTTTTTTTTACAAGTTTATCTATGAAACAACGTCAAAACATGTGAAAAAACAAAAAATATTAAATTATTTGCATAGGTACGGGAATTGATGTTGCATACCAAGTTCCTTAGTGGGGAATGGAGATATGCGTTGAAAATTCACAATAGGAAAAGTAGTACAATTTTAATGATATACTGATTTAAAAAAAAAAAACTATAACTAAAAACAATGACCATTAATGGTTTGATACTAATGACCATTTTCTAAAATAACAAATTGAGACTGCCAGAAATTAAAATGAAATAATTCAAATACAAGTGATTGAGGTAATTCCTTATAGAACTGTTAAGACCACTTTCGTGTCTTTTGCCTTGCAGGAGGTTGGTGAGCGTGGCACGTTCCAGAACGTTCCGGGAGCATCAAGGCAAGGTCCTGCTGGAGGGTCGACGTCTGATTTGCGACGCTTTGAACTCAGGCGCTATCCCTCAAACCATCTTCTTCAGCACCCCTGAGCGCTTACGAGAGCTTCCTTTGGACAAGCTGAAGAGTGCCTCGCTGGTCAAAGTCAAGTTTGAAGACATTAAACTGTGGTCCGACCTGGTGGCCCCGCAAGGAGTTATAGGTGAGTGTGGCTTTTACGGTAAATGTTACAGGGTTAATCCCAAGGATTATTTCGGACACACTGCAAATAAAAGTACATTTAAAATATTTTACAAAAATAAAGTTGTGAAGGGGAAATATATGACCTTGTTAATAATGCAAGCTTTAATTTTTGATTATAACGACTTCTTGTAAGATTAACTAAAAACATAAATTATAGTAATATCATGACCTGCTCGCACATAAATAAACTTTCTTTTAATGTTCTCTTTATTCTTATTCTTACAAGGAAACAAACATCACATTGTTCTCATAAAATTAAATACTAAAAAAAATATTTTATTCTTGCATTATTTCCCAAATGTGGCCCTAATACTACTTTTAGCATTATGGTTGATTTAGTTTTGAGTGTGTGAACTGTGCAGGCATATTTTCTCGTCCTGATGCGTCTCGACTGAGCTTTGCTGCCAGCAAGCATTCTGTGCCTCTGTCACTCATATGCGACAACATCAGAGATCCCGGCAACCTGGGCACCATGCTGAGATGCGCTGTCGCTGCAGGCTGCCACCAAGTGCTGCTCACTAAAGGTGATGCTAAAGGTATTAAAGTTTTAATTGTTCTATGAAATAATTTTTCCCCGTTATCTCCAGGCTGTGTCGACATGTGGGAGCCCAAAGTTCTACGAGCGGCAATGGGCGCCCACTTCCAGCTTCCCATTCATTCTAGTTTGAAGTGGGAGGAGGTGGAGGATCACCTCCCCGAGCAAGCCGATGTCCACGTGGCTGACTGCCAACAAAACCAGGAAGTTAACTCCCCTCGCAAACCCAGCGATTTCGGCTGGATCAGCAAGATGCGCGCTCACCGCGACGCCCACTTTGAAGACTCTGACTCCGATGACTCTGACTCAGACGACTCTGACTCCGACAAAGAAGAGCTCTCGCTGCCCAGAGTGGACGCCGCGGCGTACCACGATTCCTGGGCGTCGAGTCCAGTTGCCTTGGTGGTCGGTGGAGAGACTCATGGGCTCAGCGTAGAGGCGCTCCAACTGGCAGAAAAGAGGGCGGGGCGCAGGCTGTTCATTCCCATGGTTCCCCACGTGGACAGCTTGAACTCGGCCATGGCGGCCAGCATCCTGTTGTTTGAAGGCAGGAAGCAACTGTTGACAGCGACGCAAAACTCTGGAAGGAAGTGGACGACCAACGCCAAACGACATCTTTCATAATGTTTGCCATTTTTCTCTGTACGCAACTTACAAATTAAATGTCGTTTATCTCCAGCACTTTTATTACTTATTACATATTTATTTTGCTCTCAACTACCTAAATTCCTTCTATTGACCATTCAAACCTTGTTTGAGTCACGTCACATATATGGCTTCATTATCATGGCTAGCGCAAGTTTAGTGACTTTGAGGAATGAGAAATGGTGGAACTGGAGTCCCTGCAGAAGATCAAAGCGCGGAAAGTGTGTTTACAAATAACTGCAAGCAGAGGCTGGATCATCACAGCTCATGACAACCGCCACCTTGCGCAATTATCTATTTGGTCAAAGTCCACAGCACTGTTTGTAGAGCACAGGCGCATATATAATGAACGTATCTGAATAAATGCATCCGTGCCATGTAAACATCATGTGATTGCTCCTCCACCACCTTGCACAAGTGCAGATGAACAGAATGACTAATCGGCAGTCATAAATGTCGATGGCATGCGGGGTCATGCAGTGGCACCACATGATTATTGCAATTGTTCCTCACGTTATTCATGATAAGCACAATTAACTCAGTGTAAAAAAAAAAAAAAAGGGAAATCATCCTAACGCAATAGGTCGTCTTGCCAGTTGTCATAAATGCCACCTTGCACAATAGGAACAAACAAAATGCTGCAATCACTTTATTCTTTTTGTTTAGTTTTTTTGTTTTGTTTTTCAAAGTTCCATGGTCCAGACGTGAAAAAGATGTGAGCGACAAGTAGGTCCGCTGGGCTTCGCTAGAATCCAGAAATGCTATTTCATAATGCCATAATGTGGAAAAACAAAAGAATATTTTTAAATATTAACTGTAGGGACTATAGAGTCAATGCAAGGCACCACAGGAGATGGAGAGAGTAAAAAAAAAAATTAAAATAGTAAAAAGTGAAGGATGACGTTGAGGGAGTGGATTGATGATGATTGTGAAGAGTCCCGTTCTCGTCCATATTTAGACTTCCTGTCTCAGATGGGCTCGGGTTTGAGCTTGTCTGCCAGGAACTCGCCGACGAACTGCTCCACCACGTCCGGCGTGATCTCCTCCACGTCGCGCACGTATTTGGCCCGCGCCGACATGTCCAGGATGGTGAGCAGCGGCGCCGCCTCCGGCAGATTGGTGTAATCGCGCAGAGAGTCACTCATGTCGTCCTGCGGAGACAATAAAGACTTTAGGGGCCCGCCATGTCCTGTAGGTGGCAGCAGCGGCCATTTGCTGTTCGCATCACTCTCAGACAAGTCTAACATCACGGTGTTAGAACAATTTATACAATGAATATTTGTACACAAATGACGGCGCAACATGTGGCCAGATAATATTACGATTCACTGGCATATATTCTTTATCCTCTGCGGAGAATGATTAATATCGCTGGGCTTACTGAGGAGTTGAGACCATTTCTGTATTTGCGTTTGTTTGTATTGCACTTCACCCAGTTGGCCAATGAGCACACAACAGCTGCACAATATCCATTAAAATGAAATCAATTATAAGATGCAATGATTGCGCAATCGTGGTGTGGACGTTTCTTCTTGACTTTTTCCGTGACCTTCTTTTGACTAACGATGATTTTTTTTTTGTCATTCTGTTTATTTTTATTATGTAAACGTGATAGCTAGGAGCAATCACATTAATCACAGGACTTGCGCCTACCAACTGAAATAATAAGTCACCACTTGATTTTTTTTTTCTTGCCCTAATTGGTAAAAGGAAGTCGTCTATATGATGGAAGTTCTTTATTGGTATCAGCTGGCAACTAATTGGAGCAAATCGTCCATGAGCGGAGCGGGATGTCATTTCACAGGGTGCAGGAAACCCGACAGCTTGCTTGGCACTGATTAAGTGGGTATGTGTGCGTGTGTGTCTCAGAGTGCGAGCGAGCCTGTTTTCTGAACCCCCGAGACAGGAAGTGAGATGTGAGCGAGATCAGGATGTGAAAATGAAACTCGCTGATTTCACAAGAGGCCGAGGTAAAGACAGGAAATTAAATTGAAGGTATTGTGGATGTAAAATATCGGATTTGGCCTATGAGGGATTCACATTTAGAGTCTTCTCACACCAGAACATTGAGGCCTACATCGGGACGGGCGGGCTGCTGACAGATCCACTTTCCCTTCCGGGATTATTTCTAGTTTTGTTTATTTCTATTGTGTTCGCTGGCGTTAATCATTAATGTGGGACTATGAAGGATATTATGCTTAAAATTTTGCCCCCCCGTCAGTTTGCCGAGTCAAAGCCAAAGTGGAACAAACAGATTTCCCGAACAACCACTCATATCTACTTCAGTCCATCTTGATCTTTGCACATGTGCGCTAAATGCCATTCACCCAATTATGGAAGGGACATTGTTTTTTTTTTTTCTCACCTCTCCGGCCACAAAGAAGAGCAACGGCGTCTCCTCCTCCTTGGCTTTGTACTTGGTCATCAGTTTCTCAGCGATGGGCCGGATCAGCTCCTTGGCCGGCTCCAGCTCGCCTTCCTCCTCAGCGTCTGAAGAGAACAACAGATGGTGCGTGTCACGCTTTGCTATACGGTTTGACCTCGACACACATTAGGGCGGTGTTGAATTTAGCCGGTCCCTGCAAAATACTCTGCCTTCTTCAAAAATCTGGAAGACATGTCCATCATGAGCGCACCCCAAAAAAGTCGCAAGAACCCGTGCCTGAAAAGACACCGGCAGTGGCTTGAAGCTCTCTAGATTTTGAGAGGTCTGTAAGTCGCGGGTCCAGAGCCGCATGTAGTGATTTCATCCTGGCTCTCTGTGACTTTTGGACTACGTAAATAATACGTATTTCATTTAAATTTAGAGTCATTTTGTTTTTCAAATGTAATTCTAAATTTGAAGATGATGGTGCCCATGTAACATTAAAATATTTTTTTCCTCACTCAAAGTATATGGTGACATGGAAAACCATATAAATTCACAACAAATTGATGACTAAAGTACAAGTATTCTATTGCCCAAATCGCTCTTGTCGTGAGTTTTGTGCTAGTTATGTCAAGATTTGACGCATCGACTTTGGACTTCGGAATTTGGGCCCTTATGAGCTTATTGGTAGATCTATTTCTATTATATTTCAAGGTGTTCTCTAATGATGAAACTAAGAGTCAAGGAGATACTTTGAGAAATAATCAATTTATACTGTTATACTCTAATTTAAGTGTATTTTCTGACCATATTTTCTAAAGGCAAAATCACAGAAAAATATTCACCAAAGAAGCTAATTTTCCCATGAAAATCAAAATTTCTCCAGAACCCATCACCCGATTTTCTAAATTCTTGATGCATTGTACTGTGGTTGAATTGGACGTTCATACCAGACTGTTTTTTGGAACTCCCGTCTCATTGCGAAATAAAACTAAAGAAAACATTAAACTAATAACCACTTTGCTTTTTATTTGAATTTCAGAACAGTGTGACAGAATTTCAGTGTGATTTAGTAGAATAAAATTTGATATTTACTATCTATCATGAGCTGACCCAAAAAGTCTCAAGAAGCCAAGCCAGAAAAAAAAAAAAACACCCAAAAGAAATCTGCTATTTTAGTTTAAAGCGGCCATTTGAGCTATTTTATGAGTCTTTCAAAAGGTTACTTGTCCTACAAATTTAGTCGGACTGCTCCCAAATTGCAAATGTGCATACTAGACACGTGGGTGACAATATATCGTAAAAGATTTCAGAGAATTCGACAACGGCCGCCGACTCACCCACAAAGAGGACAAGGCAGGGTCCCTCGTGCAACTGCGCTGCGTTGGCCTCGCTGAGCTCCAGCACGGGGCGAGGGTGCCACGGGAACAGCCGGCACTCGGGGTCGTTCAGCACCTCCACGCGGCCCTGTCGCGTGATCACGTGACCCTCTGTGTCCAGCAGGATCAGGGTGGGGATACCTGGAGTGCGATAAAGGGGCGTTAAAAGACAACAGGACAGGATATGGATAATTTCCTTGACACCATACTTTATTTGATTTTATTTATTTATTTATTTTTGCTGTATGAAGCTTTTGTTTTGGGGCATCCCCACTTTTCTGCACATAACCTGAAAAAGGGTGTATAGGTTTAAAATTATTTGTAAAAAACAAAAACAAAAACAACAAAAAAAATGCAGCATGGATGGTTTTTACATTTTTATTTTTTATACAGTTTCTCCATGGTTACTGTTATGAAAATTGGCTTTTACCGAACAGTTGCCCTTTTATGGAACCCCCAACTCATAAGCAAAAACAACTTGCAGGCTTTGTTGCGCAACTAACACTGTTGCTATAAATGTCAGTAATTTATATTAATTATATTTTTCAAACTGAAATTTGACCCAAAAAACACAAATTGTGTTTTTGAAAGTGTAAAGTCCATAGGTGTCAAACTCTGGCCCGCGGGCCAAATTTGGCCCACAGTGTAATTATATGAAGCCCGCGAGGCTTTACCAAATGCCATTTTACATTCAAAATGCTAATAGTAATTTTAAAAACTAATCATGGTATTACATCAATAAAGCCACTTATAATAAAAATGTTCAAAAAAAAAAATCTGCATTTATATTGTTTTAAAAAAATTAAATGCTGGCCCGCGGATTTGTTCAAGTTTTTACTTTTCGGCCCACTGTGTATTTGAGTTTGACACCCCTGGTATAGTCTATAATTAGATCACCCGAAAGTAGGAATCATTTTTGCTGATGATTTTAAGTCCGAAGACAAATGCCATTTGTATTTTGGATCCAACCATTTTCTAGACTGCACATCCTGAATTGGATCGCTGGTATATCCTAGCTAACCTTGGGTGATCGTCGTAGTACCCCGACTGGTCCGTAGTTAACGAGAAATAACCCACAATGAAAAAAAAAAAAGTCATGGAACGTCCAGTCATGTGCACAACAAGCATGTCCGACAATATCTGCAAATTTACTCGCTCCTTGCCAGTTCTTTGTGGTAAATTCCAACTTTTGCACAACAGAAGTAAACAAATAAGCCACAGAGTTAAAGAAAGACAACTCCTTGCACACATTTTTCCCCGGAGGGCTGCTTGTGATTCCTGTGATCACAATCTGTCAGCCTTATCAGAAACAGCCGTGATGCAGGAGCACAGCCGGGGTGAGTGTCACTGTTCATCTTGTCTGCTCATGTGGACTCAAGGCAGGCCAGGTTGGGTAAAGCGGGTGGGGGTAGCAGTGTTGACATCTCTGTGCATTCCTCACATGCTTTGCAAGAACAACTCGCATCCCCCCTCGCCTCACTTATTTCAGACAGGGAACGAAGAGGAAGAGTGAGGAGTGTAGAAGCGTAAACATGATGACAGATCAAATCCAGGAGCTCATAAAAATTCCATGCTGCAATGAGAGATACAATTCTGACAACCGAGGACGTCTACTCTGAAAATCCAAACGTGGTTGCTATAGTAGATAAGCTATTCATAAAAGAATCTCAGCCAAAAAAAGAGCTCTTAAAGATGCACGGCTGCAAATTAGCAGATTTTGGGGATTATATCTAAACATTCAGTTTATTTCTATTGAGCAAGGTGGCCAACAATTTTTATGAATAAGGCCAGTGGGTCGAGGCAGGAAGGCTACCCAGATCGCGGCCGGAGGGCGGGGAACTGACCGGCAAAAAAGGGTCAAGTGCCCAGCTCTGTAATAACAATGTAATAACAATGATGATGGGTGATTTTTAATAATGTGAAGTACTTTGAGTTACATTTTTATTGACATTTTTTTATTGATTTAAACAACAGAAGAAAACTTGACGTTTTGACATGACACTAAGCCACCAGAGTTTAAAATGCTGACGATATTAGGTCACGCCCAATACTATTTGGCAAAATACGGTAAAATTAGCTTTTGACCAGGGTAAAATTATTAGCCTGGGGAGTTATCGTTTTATGCTTGGTCTATACATGCTGCTGCACCGTTTGTGTTCAAATATCAGTTCTTTGAAGCAATAGTAATGATGCTGGTTTTGTTAGACGGTCAATGACACTTCGCATTAAGTGTTAGCATTAAGACAATTGTGAGAGAAATTCTGTGTTTTATGTCCTGTGAGCGGAGCACATCGTTACCTTGAATCCCATACAGCCTGTTGAGTCGCGAGCGCCGAGCCTCGTCTGAATACGGCACCGCCACCCATGGCATCTCGCTGAAGTACTGCTGGAAAGATTCCTCAGACCTACGGAAAGGATAAATTATGTGTGCGTGCGTGTGTGTACGTGTCAATAACCTATATAAGGTATATTACCTGTCGGCGCTGACAAACACGATCTCAAACTTTTGACCCGACTCTTTGATGGTGCGATACGACTCCACCAACACTCTTGTCAAACTGCGGCACGGTGGACACTAAAAGATATCAAAAGTAGTTTTGCATTATGCCATAAGGATGAAGCATTTTTGGCCTACTAGTAGTTTCTGACAAATTATTTTACTGCCGTTAGATTCTGATTAATATTGTAGTCAAATGGAAATTTTTCAACTGTTAACAAATGTAAGTTTTGGTCATTAATTATTTCACTCTCTTTCGATTATCACTACAATATTGTTGAATAATGATGTTTTTTTTGTTTTTCACACGACAGTAAAGCTCTTTGCCAAACCTTGCAATGACATTTTTCACCACTTGGAGGCGCTTTACAGTTTATGACAAAGCTTTTTGTTCTGCCTTTGCACTCATGACTTGAGTGCTTGCTGGTATTGCGGCGCAAAACAATGTTCTTTCTGGTCCATCTCAGTGTCATGTGTGATTGCGGTTTGGTCGAGCCAACCCCTCAATAGAGGCTTTCTCTTCTGGCAGCTTCAGGGCCAACTGGGATCAGCGTCTGCGTCAGTGCTGGGATGCAAGTACAAATGCTTCATAACTGTGCTTAGAGTACCTTTTTTATGTATCTGTGCTTGAGTATTTATTTTTCTTCGGATTTTTCACTTTTAATCCCAACATTTGAACATGGATATCTGCACTTTCTACTTTTTTCTGTTTCAAAATAACTTTGTTACTCCGTGGAAGATGACACAACGTGAAAAAATGAATATGTAAATAGAGCTTAAGTCAACCATGGTTAAGATCTTGATTCATTGAGAGGTTAGAGAAGGTGAACTGGACGAATCGAAACTAGGTAGCACGATTCGGAGAAGCACGATATTCTCGCTGTTTGGTTAATCTATAATGTGTTTATAAATGTGAATAATAATAAATAAAAAATGACTATGTTTAAAATAGATTTTTTCCCCCTTTTTTTTTTTTAAACACACAACTTCTATTTAAGTGCACACGTTTGCAATCACTGGTCTGCACAATGTAGGATCCCCTCAGAGCCTCCCGTTGACCCACACAACCCTGACTTGTCGCCTCCGAGGCGAGAGTCAATAACATTACGGCCTAAAAGATGCTCACCCAGTGCGCCGAGAAGTAGACCCCAACAAAATGCCCCTCCAGAGAAGCGCTGTCGGTCGACTGCCTGTTGCTCCTGAGCAGAGGCCCTGCCACCACCTCTGCAAACGGCTTGGGCCCCCAGGGGAACTCCAGGCCTGTGAAGAGGAGAGAGAGGGGGGCAATATAAGGGGGGGATTGTCCAAAGTCCGGCGTAGGGGCTCATTGGAAGTCTGCTGCTAGACTTTCAATGACTAAAGACTTTTTTGAGTCAGCTATAAAAATTAATCGATGGTGTCATTGGTATTTTTTCAGCATAGTAGTTGCACCACAGACCGGTTTTACATAAGAATTTAGTTTGACAGACCAGCACAAATAGAACATTGTATTTTGAAACATTTTTTAAAATGTAAAAAGTTAAACGGAAATGTGGCACACAATTTTTTTTTATTTAAAATTATGGAGCAATCACAATATTACAAGTTCACAATAATTCTTTAAAATGTAAAACGTTTGATAAAATTATATCACACCATTTTTTTATTAAAATTGTGAAGAAATTTGAATATTACAATATCACGTTTTATATTTTTCAATTGTAAAAAAAAAAAAACAGTGGCATGAAAATGAAAACATCAGTGAAGTAAGGAAAAAAGAAAAGAAAGGTCTGACAGAAATAGGACGCCCGCAAAAGTGGCACAGTAAAATTTGAGGATTACTACACAAAATCCCTTCGAATAATGTTGCTGAGAGTTCGAGAATATGTTTGAACATGACAGCGCTTGTTCTATTGTTACCCAGAAATCTAAATCTAAACAAGTGTAGATTTCAAGCGCATCAATGAAAACAACAGGACGTAGATAGATCGAGCAGAACTCAAAGAATGGAGAAAGTCGAAGCAACTCTGTGGAAATCCAAGAATGAGAATTGCAAATTGTGGGAAAGCCTTTTGGCGCCATGCAAGTTATTTGGATGTGCCAGCGCTTCGCCCAAGGTCTGGGACAAAACGAAACACTAAAGACGATTGAAAGTCTGAAGACGAATTTAACGAACATGTTTCTAGAACCATTTTCTGTCCTTTGAAGAAGCGACCACACATTATGCTGAAATCCGTTTAGAGTTTTCAATGAATTTGACATGGATGATGTTTTTTTTTTCTAAGCCTTGAGGACACAACCTAATGAGTTTTGGGAACCATGGAGGACAATTTCCAGTTTGTCATGAACACAACACGTGCATTTCATAAGCATCAAAGGGCAACTTCAACGGATTGGTTTGACATCACAAATTGAGCAATACTCATAACAATGGGAGAGGTCTAAGGAACACAGTGAATATGTGCAACTCTGTATTTCGGACAGTTTGTCTTTGAATGATACCTTGAAGAAGGGCCAAAATGACCCTAAAGTGGCCAATTCACACCAAAATGGCAAACTTTCCGACGGTTATTAGTTGGGGGTTTTATGGCTAGACCTAAAATTTCGCCACCCACGTGCAATGACAAAGACTCCAAATTCTCACAATTTAGCAAGCCTCTGACATCTGATTAAATCAGGCGTGGGCAAACTACGGCCTGGGGGCCACATGCGGCCCGTTAAACGTTTTAATCCGGCCAGCCGAACATGAAAAAAATTAAATGAATAAATCTCGTTAATGTTTTATTTTCTAAATACTGTGGTTTTTCTAAGACATGTATATTGTTGTAATTAAATGTATTTTTTTTCTCGGATGAGGTGAGGTTAGCAAAACACTCCATCCATCTGCTCCTGGTCCGGCCCCTCTGCCAAATTTTAGAACCCATTTTGGCCCGCCAATCAAAAAGTTTACACACCCCTGGTTTGAATGTTGCTCATATGTGTGCTAGCCATGGAACTGAATTGGAAAACGGTCCAAAATGAACCTAAAATGGCCACTTCAAATCAAAATGGCCGACTAGCAGTCCCCGCCCCCCCTCCCCAAGAATTATTTTTATGGATCTACTGATGCTAGATAATTAGACATACCTTCCAAATTTCATGTTGACAATTAAATCTGGCTTCCGGGGTTGCTGTTTCAAATAATCGAATGAAAGGAGTCATTACAGCTTTTGTGTTGTACGGCGAGTCATTAAACGCCGCCACACCTATACACACATGGACACACGCATACAGACGAACCCCCTCGCATACCGTGTAAGCCAGCGTTGCCCATGTCAAGTATACGTGGTTCATAATTAGGAGCAAATTGGACAAAATATCAAAGCGGAATTTGTTGTGGGTCGACTCATGATAGACATACCTCCCTAATTGGATGTAATGAAACCGACTTTGGCTGAAGATTTTCAAAGAAATTACTGGTTTTATGTCTTACGGCAATTTGACAAGCCATCAAACTTCCAATCCCTTCAAGTCAAAAATCCAGTGTCTTTTCATGCATGGCTTCTAATGACGTTTTGAGGCTCTAATGATGCTCGACATGCCCACCAAATTCGATGGAGCTAAGTCAAATCAAACGGTCTCGGAGAGTGCCGTCTGCTCCAAGCAAACAAAGATGTGATGCAGTTCATCCTCTTCTTCCTTCCAGCTCTGGTTCACGCTTTCACTTCCTTTTCATGGTGTCTTCATTGTTAGACCCGGGCACCAGAAAGTGGACTTTTATACAGGAGGGCGGGCAGCGGAGGTAATCCTAAATAAAGGCCTGTATGGCCGCTCCATAATGGCGCCTTTATGCTCGGGGCTTCATTAGGCAGGAATGACACGTCTGCGGCGCAACAGCCGCTCATTGTGGTCCTGAGGCGAAAAAGGCCACTCGCACACTCCATCTTTCACACTGGCTGCAGGCACTCAAGTCAGCCTTTTCATCCATGCGGAGAATGTTGGCCACGATCATTGCTTACACCCACGTTGGCTAACATGGCGATGACATATAATAATCATGGAGCCGCCTCATGATGACAAATATACAAGTGTGTACAGCAAAACACCAAGTGTTGTCTTTAGTTTATTCCTCCTAATGAGGAAAAATGGTACAGACGCAGGAATGACAAACACGCCAGCTACAGTCACACTTTTACTACACGTTAGCCTTGTGGTGACAAACATACGATTGTTTACTGGAAAACACCAAAACCAGAAATTTTTTATGACATGTAATATTTCGTTGATTTACTTTACATTTGAATCATTTTTTTAATTTGATTGTTGCTGTTTGTTTGTTGTCTACTTGAATATACATTTCATTCTATTTATTTTTATTAATTGTTAAAGTAATAGAAATAATTATGAATTATGTATTATATTTGTAGCTACTGGATTAAAAAATTTTTTTTTTATTATTTGCAAGTCGTAAAAATTTTGTTTGTTCTTTTAAGCAACCTTT
The DNA here is from genome assembly GCF_059441095.1 of Idiotropiscis lumnitzeri. Taxonomy (NCBI): domain Eukaryota; kingdom Metazoa; phylum Chordata; class Actinopteri; order Syngnathiformes; family Syngnathidae; genus Idiotropiscis; species Idiotropiscis lumnitzeri. The sequence goes on along the minus strand of NC_142397.1, from coordinate 9,527,721 downwards.
AAATAGGAACTAATCAAGTTTACAACATTTGGAATAAATGTGTAAAAAACCCTATTAAATAAAAATACATACATAATATATAAATGAATTATCTGTTGCTGTTCTGTAGCTGGAGATTTATGTCCTCTCCACATCTAACTTGTTTGCAAGTGCAGTGAATGAATCATGCAAATAGCACCACAGGGTTGCTCTGGCTTTCATTAGCCAGACAGTAAAAGATGTCAGAAAGAAAAGAAATCCACTCTGGTTCTCCGCTGTGTCGCCTTTAGCATGCAATTCTCTCACATGACTAATCGCTTTTTAGTACACCACTAGAGCTGTGAAGGCATGGAAGAGAATGTAAATGTTATGTTAATCTTAATACTCTATGAGCGTGACGACAATGTGCTCCACAGAAGCCTGAAAAAGAGGCTCATGGTGAGGAAAGTGACAAAATGTAACAGCAGTGTGCTACACGAAAGCTCCCAAAAGAACAGGAGTGCAAGCCACAGAGAAGCAGAGTGAACAGAGGGCACCTGTAACAGCAGTGTTCTCCAAAAAAATCTTGAAAAAGAAGCACAGGGTAAGGGGGTTACAAATGTGACAAGAGTGTGCATTAATAAAGCCTGAAAAAGAGGCCCCGAATGAGAGGGTGGCAAAGCCAAATAGCCGCGTACAACACAAAAGCCTAAAAAAGAAGCACAGAAAGAGACGTGATAAAGCATGAAAGTGCATGACGAAAGCCTGAAAATGAATCAGGGTACCAGCATGTGTTAAACATGTGACAGGGGTGTTCTACAAAAAACATCTTGAAAAAGAAGCACATGAATGATAAAGCTTGTCTGTGCCACTCAAAAGAAGAAAAAGAAGCAGCACGGTGTGACCGCTTGAAAAACAAGATAGCTAAAAAAAAAGAGAAAATAAGAACAGAGAGATACAGTGACAGCGACGCGTGACATGGAATACTGAAAAAGAAGCATAGTAACAGAGTGACAAAAAAAAAGACAGAAAAAGAAGCACCGAAATGGCAAAAACTGACAGCACAACATTCTGAAAAAGTATCAGTGGCAGTGCACCATGAAATTGCTACACAAAAAAACTGAAAAAGATCACAGAATAGGAGAAGTTATACAATCCAAGTCAAGTCAGAGTTATTTATAAAGCCCTTAATCACAAGAGTCTCAAAGGACTTCACGAGCCCACAGCTGACAAATACCGTTGACAAATTAACTGCAGTGCAACACACATTTTCCACAAAAACATATCAATAAAATGTTGCGCAGGAAGAATTGATAAAAAGTGACACAAGTGAAAAAGCAGCGTTAAATCAGGATAAATTGACGCATGATGCAAAAATCCAGAAAGAGATGACAGCAGCTAGCTAAACAAAATGTTGAAAAAGAAGCGCGGTGTGAGTGACGTCACCAATATCGCAGCAGAACTGCGAGCAGATATCTCGTTTTTTTCCTCGTCACTCTTTAAGTACAGAGTGTGTACGCCACCACGCAGGCTCACCTTTAGGATCGTCCCTGACCACCAGCAGACCGTTCCGACACACCACCTTCCCCGTGGCGGCGTCCACGAACACCAGCGACGGGATGCTGGTCACCTTGTACTTGTTCCACAGCTTCATCTACAAACACACCAGAAGGAGGAAAAAAACAAAACAAAATGGATTTAGTCTTCCATTTTTAAACACACAGCTCGGCGTTTTCCGCGCCGCCCTTTAACCACTCGGACACGAGGCAGAGAGCGCAGACGATCGCTCTCACTGTGAGAGTCCCTGGAGGAGATGATAAGCGGGAACAATCACATGCCGCATTGATCCACTCTCACCCTCGCAAACATCATTTCATTGGATGCGATTACAGCCCGAGCAATAAATACAGCATCACGTCTCCAAAGAAAACAACATAAAGCCTAAGAAAAACAATGTCAGCCGGATGAAATATATTTTATCGTCTACAAAACGTCACTTCACTTGAAATGGCTGCTGCAGGGAAGGCCACAAAACATTTGAGTGTTTGGCATATCTGACGGACAGTCTTTCAAAAAAATAGCTTTGCTCACACTGGAACGCTAGATGCTAACGTTAATGTTGCTACGACATGTTTTCATCAAGGTTATAAGTGGCTCATGGTCGTCATCGTGAGCGTAAAGCAGGGGTGGGCAAACTTTTTGATTGGCGGGCCACAATGGGTTCTAAAAACAGTATTTAGAAAATAAAACATGAACAAGGTTTATTCATTTCATTTTTTTCAAGTTCGGGCGGGCCGGATTAAAATTTTTAACGGGCCGCAAGTGGCCCCCGGGCCGTAGTTTGCCCACGGCTGGCGTAAAGGGAGCTCCGTCAGCTACTCCAGGAAAGAATTCACTGAGACCTGACTGCAGATTTCAAACAGAACTCACTGAAATGCACATTTAAACAACTGACATTGCGATGTCGATTTGAATTCGATTAATTGTTCAGTCCGAGTCCACCCCCCTCCACACTCTCGCTCACAAATGTCTCATCAAGGCTACAAAAGAGAAGATTCTTGCGCTGCCTCTCCCACGAGCATGTGCTACCACTTTAATCCCGCCCGCTGGCCTCCCCAGAGACAGCGGCAACGTCACAGGCCCTAACCTCTCTTAAACACGCCATCTTGTCACGTTTTTCAATTGTCGTTGTCTTCTTGAAGCACGCCGCAGATCTAAGCGCTACCACGCGGGGAGGCCCTCCGCGCCATCTTTAATCTTGAATTAATCCCTCATTTTAATCGTCAGGAGTACGGCAGGATAAATAGCATTTTTCGATCATGAGGACTCCGCCCCCCCGCCCTCACCACCTTTACCACCGCTCCTGTTGCCAAGGCAACCCCCATACCCCTCAGTGCCAAAAGAGCGCCAGACGTATTGTGTGCTTCTCCCGCTTAATAATTCAGTGATAAATTAATGGTTTTGTGACGGGAAACAGGTGCTAGAATGTCAAAGTGCTTAGGGCGGAAAAAAAAAAAAATTGAGGTGGAGGAGAGGAGGGGGTCCCCCTCCTGCGCCACCTCCGTGCTGCCTTATGTGCGGGCACAAAAGCAACCTGCTTGAATTGAGGTCCTAAACTTTGCGTCTGTATAGTGAACAGTTTTAATGGAGTTTAAAAAAAAGAGGGGGGGGGTGAGGGGGGGGCATGAAGGAGGACAAAAGCTCTCAGGAGCAATGTGCAGGCAAGCTCTCGTCACAATGGCAGCGGGTACATTCTTTACTCTTATCTGCTCTTTGTTTCCTCGGTTTGATCACGAACAGCATGAAAAGGGTTACATGCGGAGTAACGTGGAAACTATTTGAAACGGAGCATCGGGCATGTCGGAAGGGTGGAGGCGCGCTGGACCGAGAACTGCGTGTGAGCAGTAAGTTTGGTTTTGGGTTGCACGGACAATCAAAGGCTCGGCTCACATCCTTTTGTTTGAAGCTAGGGTTGGGGTTTTAAATGGGCCTGTTTGGGGGTTTCAAGACAGGACTGGGGTTTCAAACTAAAGATAGACTAATGTTTTTTTTTTTTCAGGGACAATACCGATTATGGTAGAACTCCAGTATATGGTTTGCAGTTTGTCACTTGATGATTCGCAGACCTTTTTTATTTTTTTTTATTTTGTGCCCAACAACTGAAGCAAACCAGTTTTAAAGTGATCTCTAATCGTTTATTGGATTTTAAAAAAAAAATGGCCTAACTCAACTTCTAACAAGGATTAGTGTTTTAAATTAGGATTCAAGTGAGTTTTAAACAGGGTTAATGTTTCACATAAGCATCTCAAATCAGAGTTAGGGCAAATTAGGATTTTTACAGCAAGTTTAGGCTTTCAAATTAGGGTTTCAAGTCAAGTTTAGGGTTTCAAGCCAGGGTAAGGGTTTCAAGTTACTATGTCAAAATGTGATTAATAATATAACATCCATCCATCATCTACGCCATTTATCCTCCGCCATTCTCATGAGGGTCACGGGGGTGCAGGAGCCGATCCCAGCTGTCTTCGGGCAGTAGGCGGGGTATACCCTGAACTGGCACACAAAGACGAACAACCATCCGTGCTCACACTCACACCTAGGGACAATTTAGAGTGTCCAATCAACCTACTATGCATTTTTTTGGAATGTGGGAAGAAAACTGACTACCCGGAGAAAACCCAAGCAGGCTTGAGGAGAACATGCAAAATCAACACAGGAAGGCTGCAGCCGGAATCGAACCCCGCACCTCGGTACTATGAGGCCATCGTGCTAACCAGTCATCCACCGTGCCGCCCTAATAATATAATTTATATAATAATGTACATTTAAATTAAAATCTACTGAAAGTGAAGGTAGTAAAAAAATTAATGAAAATTTATGGAGATATGTCAGTTTGATAGGAAGCAGCATTTTTCATTTGTCCGCCACCCCCAAGCTCCGCCCCCCTTTTTAGGGTGTGCAGGCCCATTTGTAAAAACAAAAGAATTTGCAAAAAAGGAAAAAAAAAAAAAAAAAAAGAAAGAACCAAATGCTCCATTTGATTGATTCCACCAAGCAATTAAACTTGTCCTTAAATGGAAGAAAGAATGCCTGCTCTACCAGCAACGGAGAAAAATGAACCTGGTACCTAGTCTGGACCAGCTGGAACCAGCCCACAGTTTGACTTTTGTCTGGACCAGCTGGCTTCTCTCCATGTCTTACCTCAGGCCCGAGCCTGGTGGGCCGACTCGTGGCTTGGAAAGCCAGGTGCATTCTTTGTGTCTGCAAAGGGCTGAAAAGAAAAAGTGGCTGGTGTAAAAGCCTTAACGTGTCCTCATTTATGCCTTCATGCCATATTAATAATCGCACAAAACACATTAATGAGCTTCGTTTGCACGCTTTGCCGCTCAATTAGCCGCAGTCAGCAGTCATTACGCACACACAAGCGCGAACCCGCATTCTGCTCCAAGAAGAAGAAAGTTGGGGGTGGGTTGGAAAGCTTCCCTGCTGTGACCTCCGTTTGACCCTGAATCGAAAGTCCCACAGCTCCTCCTCCTCCTCCTCCTCGCGTGCTCTCGACATCACAACACATGAATATTGATGCCACTTTAAAACGGGAACATTTCACACGCATTAGCAGTCTTTTGCGCCTCATTGTCACAGCGAAGGATCACGTTTCACACCAAAATTGCTGCTGGGCTTCAAATGCAGGAACGTTTAAATATGCTGCAAAGCTTTGAAATTTGAGTTTCAAATTTGAGTTTTGAGCCAAGGTTAGTTAAGGTTTAAAGACATGGTTAGGGGTTCATTGTGGTTTTAAAGTGGGATTCAAGCTGTTTCAGGGTTTCAATTTCAGGGTTAGAGGTTCAAATTCAGGTTTCAAGGTTTGGGTTCATGTTGTTTTAGGGTTTCAAGATAGGATTATAAAATAATAAGGTATTAAGCAAGGATTACGGGGTTCACGTTGGGGTTTCAAGTCTTGGTTAGATTTGCAAATTGGGGTTTCAACTTTCAGTAGTGATTGGTGCAGTGATTTAAGAGTGAAATTCAAATTAGGGGTTGACCAAGGTTAGGGTATCAAATAAGGGTTTCAAGTTTGAGGTAGGATTTCAAGCGACAGTTATGGTTTAATTAGGATTTCAAGCCTGGGGTAAATTTATAAATTAGGGTTTCAAATAAGGGTATGAGGCAATGTTAGGGTTTCAAACTAAGTTTTAAAGCCAGGGTTCAGGGTTCATTAGCATTTCAAATGAGGGTTTCAAGACAGTATTTGAGTTTTAATTAAGGACTAGGTTTTTAAGATAAGGTTTCAACCCTGCGTTAGACTGACAGATTTGAGTTTGGAGTCTGGGTTAGAATTTTAAATTAGGGTTGCAATCACTTTAATGCTGTGTTGAAGTTCCAACAAATTAGGATTATGAAACAATCGCCTATCAAACACGAACTATGCCTTCAAGTCAAAATTGGGGGTTTTAAAATATGATTTCAACAGGACTTGAGCGTGAATTCTAAATTAGGGTTCCAGGTAGGCTGTGTTTGGGTTTCAAACTGGGATTGGAGTTCCAAGCAAGCAAAATTAGGGTTTCAAGACCAGCATTTAAACAAAGCACATTTTCCACAAACAGCCGTCACATTGTGGGATGTCGCTCATATTTGTGACCCACTTTTCGTCTTCTTCCCAGAGCGGACTGGCCGGCTCATAAATCATGGTGACACAGTTCTCTGCTTGTCATTAAAAAAAAAAAAGAAAGAAAAGAAAAGAGCACACAGAGAGCCCCAAGGCCTACCATGTTAAGGTCCATTCAAAGCGTCTTTATTTATAGTCATGTCCCTACATGTCACCTCTCTTTGCTTTTCCACGCCAGCTTTGCCTTTCCTGAGGGCCAGGATGTCGGCCGTGTGCACATTACCCGAGCCCAGTGACGTTACGGCATCGAGTGACACCGTATAACCGCTCGTTAAGCCCTTTCCTCCCCTCGTTAAACCCTCACATCTGTTAGCCGCTTTCCAGCATCAGCCCACCTCAAGGATCGACTCAATAATGAGGAATGTAACGCTCAAGTCCGTCCAGCTTCGATATGATTTCATAGGGGTTCAAGTTTGAGTTTCAAGCTTCGGTTAGCGTTCAGCCTCCGTATCGGAATGTTTGGCCAAGTTATCGATACAGTACAATGGCTACTCGATTAATCGACAAGTAATCAAGTGAGTAATCGTTTATAGAAACTTGTTCAATTTAAAATTGTTTAAATTCAGCCTCTCAAAAGTAAAACAAACCAATTTCTGAAGTCCTCCGTGAAAGGTGACGTGTTTTGTCAAAATAAATCTGTTTTTAATTTGGAAAACAATCATCAACATTTTTGCCGATTTTCTGACATGTTATGGACCAACCAAAGCCAAACGACCAGAACATTCCTTCACTGGCTCTGTTTACTTCCACTGTTTCCTATTTCCTTTTGGCAATATGGTTATTTTGTTGTTATGAAGCGCTTAAAAATCAATACAAAAATTAGTAAAAGCGCAAATATACATTTTATTTGTTTTTTGTAAAGACCACCGCCAAATAGAATCTGCTGAAAATAATGCAATTGGGCTGCATTTCCGATCACTTGATCAGGTTCGAGACATCCCTACTTTTTAGCAAGTCGTAATCAAATCCGACAAAATATAATGTATTCAGGAAAAATAAAGTGCTTTCCTAACTAGGCAATGGCATTAAAGTGAGGAATGCTCCGCTTAAAAGGAAGTTAAGGAGGCCGACTGACCCAACATGACTAATGCAAGACCACATATGAGTCGTAAAACAACTGCCAACAGAAAATTAAGAGAAACGCAATGGTAAGAATTAATAACTAACAAAGAATAAATAATAATAATCAATGATGACCATCTGCAACATTTTTTTCCCCTTTCTTGAGGGTGTCCACAAAGAGGACGTGCATGGTCTGCAGCAGCCCGGAATGTTCTGAGGCTTTACTCACTTTATAAATAACCAGGCACAAGGCGGACATGCACAAAAAAAAAAAAAAGAAAGAAAAAAAAAGCCTCGTATTCGCTACAATGGTTCACACTGGACTTGTGCCACCAAGATAGCTCTTAGCATAACAGCTACAGCTTTAGCCTGCGATTACCATCATGTATGCCAATTACAACAATTTTTCATACTTTATTGGCCATGTATTGTTGTTAAAACAACGTCATAGTTGCATTTTTTATAAAAACCAAAACAACACATTTGAGCACATTAGCTACAAGAAGCATTTAACACATCAGCCACAGTAAGCATTTAACAACAAGAAACCAAACCAGCAAAGAACGGCAATCCAATAGAAAATGCTCTCAATGCCCACTAACCAGTACAAGGATTTTTAAGCAATTTTTTTTTTATAGTATACAAGCACGCCAGAATTCAGAATTGTGCAACTTCAGTATGATACCTCACTGTGCTGCAGCATATCAGACAGCACTGAGGTCTACTGCACATGCAGCATAAGCAAATAACAAGTCGAAGAAGCACAGAAGGGCCAAGTTAATCTTTTGAAATACAGTAGTTGAGCTGCATTAAGCAATACTCGTGCCCACGTTAAAACGTTAGTCACTAGCATTTAACTCAATGTCAAGAAATTAGCACAGCATAGCAACAAAATTGAAATTACTCAGTATTTTTGTTGATATAACACAGTTATACAACATAAAACCATATAGTTGAATGTTTGGACTTATATGCTATGGCGCCATTAAGTAGACAGTTAGCCCTCCATTAGCGTCATCTTTGCACACAAAAACATTTTTTTTTTTACTTTGTCATGTTTACTGTGTATTATTATTAAATTAACTGCTAGCCCAAGTCAAAATAATGTACTTTTTGGCTTCTATACCTGTCAATGGTAGTGAATGAATATTAACTGTCAAGACCTATTCATGCTACCCTGTATTTTATATGTGTTAGGATCCCAGTTGGATGAAAACTAGACCTACCACGCTACAGCGCGATTAAGCTAACAGTTAGCATTCTGTTTTGATAAATGTGTCCTTGTTTTGCAATGTGTCTAGCTAGGAATATTACGTCTCAAGCACTCCTCAAATTCCTTTTTTAACATCCTTGTCAATATGTGTGGCCTACTAATATTAACACTTGAGCCACTGTTAGCATTTAGCGTGACAACAACAAAAAAATTGAAGGTACATTTTTTTTTCTACTCTAAATTATTTTGTGTGTTTAGCACAACTATACCACATAACAAATCCAGTTAATAAAATGTTTTGAACTTTCTAAAGACAAATGCTACCTTCCATAAAAGTGGGAAATCAAATTAATCCCACTCGGACTTAGCTTTTAGTTCACTATAAATGGTCAGTCAATGCAAGCCGAGTTTTTTTAAACATGATTTTGGGGTGTTTTTCTTCAACTTTAGTCCATTAGCCATCGCTAAAAGCAGGCTACTAAAAATAACAAGCGAGTGGCTACTCTGCATGTGTTTTATTGCATTCATAACATTCATATATCTGCTTTATGGACACATTAACGGTGCTGCTCCATATTTCCATGTCAATTCAAAATGCAGAGGGATTGGGATTTTGGAAATAGTGACACAACACTTATGAGGGTAATCAATCTGCCACATTGCAAGGCTTCATCCCCCAAGGTCGAGATACACATCGGCCTGCTTTTTATCCATCAGGCCCAAACAGCAAAGAATGTGTGGTGGTGGACAATAGCCAGTCACTGCCTATGAATAATACCCGTTGTACGAATGGAAAGCAAAGGCAAGGGGCGTAAAGTCTTGTTTGTCCTGATGTGGAAAATTGGATTGTGCTTGCAAAATGTGACCCAATTTTTCTCACGCCACAAAAAGAAGGAAGTACATCCCTGGGATTGGCTCTTTTTACTAAGGCTTTTTCAATAAGGCATGACCAAAAGGAGGCTGGAAAAACATACGACACACTTGTCAATTATAGTCGGCGGCCAGTTATAATAACAAATTATTCACACACGTATTCCATGTTTCCGCTAGATGCAACTTCTCCTCAACCAGGTTATTTTTTTGCGCTCCTTGTTCCAATTAACTGTAAACAATTGCATGTCTGACAAACTTGAACCGATTTGTTGCCTATGACTTCTGCAAAGAGACATCCCGTTACCATAGCAACATGACACCGTAAACAAAGTTGTTCTTGTACATGCTGGGGGTCCATTGTGCTTTCGCTGTCGCTTGCTTGCAGTCATGGCGTTCCAGTGACGTTATACAGACGTAGCGGCCAAATGCGAAGCGGATCTAATTGGTCGCTGTTCCACACTAACAGGATTGAGCGCTGCCGGCAGACTGCTGAGTGGCACTCGGCGTAATGCGTATGAACAGGAACATGGTCGGAATACACGCGCCCTGCTGGGCAGAACACAGCCAAACAAGACAACCGTGTGAAAAAAAGAAAAAAAAAAGGCACAATTATTTTTTGGGGTAATTTATTTATTTATTTATTTTATGTAGCACACAGTGGATTCATTGAGGCCATAATGGCAAACTATGCCCACATTACTAACCATCCCGGAATATATCAGCGAGTTTCATTTTAATGGGAAAATGAGATGTAAAAATATATTTAAATAAAATGTCACCATAACTGCAGATGGACAAAATGTAGTGGGGATCCTAAATAAATAAACAAAGGTATTTATGGGCAGGCACATGCATGTAAAAGTGACAGGAAGTGCTAAAAATACAAAAAATAATATTTGGAATATCTGACATAACTAATAGCACCAGTGGAATTTGGATTTTGGCCACAGCTAGGACATACGTCAAGGAGCCTCCCATGGAAGCTACCTGAAGGGATCACTGCCTAAAATATCTAAAATATCAAACCTAATTTTAATAATCACCTTTTCTTCAGTCTCAGCATTAAATACGATTAAAAGGAATGTGAAAAGTTTGAACAGGAAATAAGATTATCATGACACATCATAACAAAACAGACGCTTCTAATAATTGCCCTTTGTTCATGGTCTGTTCCACAAAAATAGAAGAATGCGTATAATTACCAAGACAACTTTAGAACTGAATGTCTTTCACACTCTGTCGATGTTTTGTGATGTTGCCATAGCGGCACACTGTGTCCTCGTGAACCCCCCAAATGAGTCTGTGATTACACCAAGCAGCACCGTTCTTACCATTTGCATAGCGCAGACATTCACAACAGGGCAGCTGCTTCACACTTGTACCAAAGATCAAGCCGCCTCATGAGAAACATACAATTGTTTACTGTGAAACACCAAAAATTGGCATTCTAAGTTATTCCTGTCAAGAAAGTGGAGAACTTGTACAGAGAAAAATGCGATACACAAGGTTTTCCGCCTGTGATGGGAGCAGCTGTCACAATTATACTAAACATCGAACCGCCTCGTCATCACAAACATACAATTGTTTTAGGGGAACGCCAAGATTTCATTCTAATTCATCCTGGCAAAAAAAATGAGCGCTTGTACACAGCTCTTCACATTTACATTTGCGTTATGGAAACATTTTCTATCACCATGATATATTCATGTTATATTATTCTATCAAAAAAAAACATGCACAACACTAATGTCTGCTTACTTTTCCTAACTTTATTTTGAAGTGACATTAAACAGACCTGTATCAAATGAGAAATGCATCTGGTGGTGCTTCTCCATAGAATTATCAAACGTAAACACTCAGTCAGCCAAGCACGCAAATCTGATCTCACATTAATGTTAAGTTAGCTTAGCATTTAGCATGCTTTCTCCATCTTTCCCTCTGTTAATGACGCCTCGTAATCACTTTGTGAGAAAGATACTTGTAAGAAGTGTGGCTTATTCGCTGCCATGCAAGCAGTGATTACTGATTGAGGAGTGAAAACACATGTTAGCCAGCGGACGCTTGTTGCTAGCTACCTGCTGCGGTGTAAGTAGAATCGGACTTGCCTCGACCTGCCGACTATCCGCTAGTAGGTGACGTAAGCAGCCCAGCAAAGCATTTGGGGACCATCGCCGCTGTTCAATTACGAGGAAAGCTTGAAAATCTGTGATTCTCAGTTATGTAGTTTTGATGAAGCAGAAAATTCAAATTTAGACTCGCAAACATCTATCATGGGTTGTTGTTAAGTCTGCCACCTCATGGCTGCTGTGTGGAACAAAGATGCTATGTGAAAGCTTTTGATCAAATAAGCTTGCTCTGTCGTTGTTTGTGCGCTACATATGACGATAAAACCTTTTCCATCACCTTCACGATATTGCACAGCTCTACAATCGAGTAAACATCAAACTGCTTTGTGATCACAAACATACAAACAATTTTCTGCTAGGAAAAACCAAGAGTTCACATAGAGCAGTCTTCCAAGTAAGCTGGCAGCTGCTGTCACACCTCCACTAAACGTCAAGTCACCTCATGATTAAAAACATAAAATTGTTTAACGTGGAACAGGGCCGACAGAAATAACTTGGGGTAATGAGCCTTGAGCTGCTCCATGCAGACATTATGGCACGATCCCACGTAGCCGCCCGGTCTGGTAAATTTCCACACTGAAGTCAATCTCTGCATTGATGCTCAATAAAGACCCCCCACCTCTCCCCTGGGGGTCTTTCTTTCAACATGGTAGGATCTTGATGAGGCGCTCCGGGAGAGCAGCATTCCGTAACAATGCGCTCACAGCCACACATTTGCGCATACACACTTCCTGCCAGGCGTCACCAGGAAAAAGCACAAAAGCTCATCTCGCTGACACTTCCTCTTCTTGGCTAATGAATAAACACCCAAAAGCACTAATGACCTGTTTCAAGTGGATCTTTACACCATGTTCTACTTAGAATTAAGCAGGGCAAAGATACACAGAGGAGAACAAGAACAAGAAGCAAGGTTGCGGCTGTCAACCATTTTTAGCTTGGGAGAGCCCCCTCCTCACATCATCTACAATTACCATTCAGCCCCGAAGGCAGTTTTCACTTTTGGTCATTACATGATGTGGGTAGAGCATGGCAACGAAATGATTCTTCATGGCACATTCTGGAATTTTTTTTTTTAGAAAATTCTGTCCCCAAAGCCTGTTTCACTTAAGCCGGGTACACACAAAAAGACAATTGGGCTGTTTTTGTCTTTATTTTGCGACTTCCCGACCAAGGATGTCAAATGCCCAACAATCAAGATGATCCCTAGGTCCAGAGGTGCACAAAAACATGTTGTGGGTTGTGTTAGTTGTGACTTTTGCTGTGTGTGCTTCTGTCATTTTCCCGTCCGACGTGCTGATTTCAAGGCTGACGCGACAGAGGGTCACAAATTTTAACTGACACACCAGTTTAGACCAGGAAGTTTGTACTATTTCATGTCCTCCACATGAAAGGAACATTGGTACAAAAACCCAAGAGAATCAAAGCCAAATTGAGAGGACCATATTTTAAGATTTTGTCGTTGCGCACGGGTGGAACACGGCAGAAAAGTTTGACGACTCAACAATAAAACACAAAATTCAAACAAGCCAGCTCACCATGGTCAGAGCTTGACCAAATGTTAACGCCATTGAATGAATTCGCTTTGGTTCTCATGGGTCAATGATGACAACAAAGTGGAGCAAAGGGAGTAAAGAGCTGGAAGTGAAAGAGTGCCGTGAAGAGGATTATGAGGGTCCAGCAATATCAGGGGGGGGGGGGCTTTTGTCAGACTCTGAGAAAGAGTTCAGGAGTGCTGCTCACACTAATTAGAAACATGCACGATTGCACACTAATCAAAACACTACGAAAGTTAGCGGGATAATAGCACTTCTGAGTTGTTCCATGCCAAAATAGATAAAAAAAAAAAAAAAATTTGGAAAAATTTAACCGAGCGGATTTTGATTTGGATCAAACTAGTTGTGCGTATTGATAGTGGTGGCACAACACAAAATCTCAAATTTAAAGTCAATCGGAGCAGAGGTTCCGGAGTAATAGCCCACCATTTTTTTATTATTTTGGCAAAACCAAGTGTGGATGATATGATCTAAAAAATAAAAACTAAACAAAAAAAGATATTTAAAAAAAAAAAAAGAACAAAAAAAAACTAATACAATACAATTTTATTTATATGGCGCATTTAACAACAGGTGGTGCCATCATATAAATTATCAGGTCATTAGAATTGATAAGTTGACAATATTATTTTGGAGTCGCAAAGTTTTCCTTCATTTGGCTCGTGCGGGTAAATTGCTCTTTACGGCGACCGTTTTGGTACATCTTACAAAGTTATTTTGACCGACGCCAGTCTTGTGAATCATTTCCAGGCTAGGGACGTGGACACTTAACGTCTTGCCATCAAATTATTGGCTGAGACAGGACACTTCCTCCATTTCTCCATTTACTCAATTTGAAACATCTTCCGCTTGGCTGGAGCCACCAAGTCTCTTGACTGGGTCGCAAAATCACTTCCTGTATTTACTGTCTTGCCTCCAACCCTAATACATTAGACCAATCAGATTAGAGAAAATGTTCTTTAATCAGATTATTCGGCTCTAAAGTAAAAGCAAATCTTTGCTCTACACTAATTCTCCTTATGGCAAAGCCTCACCGATTAAACTATAAATACTTCACTTATTGGCCGTCTCAAACGTGCGACTTATAGCAGAATAGTTGCTTTTTGTTCTTTTACCACCTCTGCCAATCACACACACACAAAAGAGACGTGAAAATGGCAGTACATGAGACAGAAACCTGACCCACTTTGCGAGTGCTGTCCTCTTTGTGTTGCTAAGAGGAAGAAGAAGAAAAGACTCTGGGGGGATTGACAAATATTATCATGGTCTGTTGCAATCTCATATGGCACAAAAATTGAAAATGTTTTAACATTCAAGGAAAACTCCGCTAAGTAACTTGGACTTGGCAAAAAAAAACAAAAAAAAAACAGATCTCAACTCTTCAAAAGTCAACACTTTGAAATTCTTTGCACAGACAAAAGAGACAGCTGCAGCCCAATGCCGTCGACTAAACGGGCATGCGGCAGCAATTATATCCAGCGTCCGCTTACAGCTGCTCGCCTCGCACCGATGCCAGGATGTTGCCTCTCAGTCGTCAGCGTTGAACCGCATCAGCTATCGTCCCAAACACTCTAACAATAAACGCCAGCGTGTTTCACTCCAAGATGAGTAAAGATACAATCTTGGATATCAAATGTTTAATGTTTCATTTATAAAAGTGGAATGAATACATGAAAGTGGCGGAAAAGATCTCTGAGGGTTTCATGATTTAATCAGATTCCCATGCTGGTAATTATTTGACAAGTGTTTTACATTATCGTCGTCATACCGAATGGTACAAGCAACCACATTTGATTCAACTTTGTTATGTTCATGCTACAAAACAGATATTGCTCCAAATTCTGAATCCAACAAATCAGATTTCATCTTAGTCTCGACACAAGGTTCGGAGTTATTAAGTTAGAAAAATATCTCAAGATCAGATCAAAGTAAATCGATTTGTACTTTGTTCATACTGATGCTAAAAAACAAACGTTGGACAAATCTGTATGAATGGAATTTACGAAAAAGATCCAGATTACAATAAATGTGTCATCGTACTAAAGCTTCAGCAAAAATTTCATTTACACCTGGCAACACGGAACAGACAAGAAAGTCGATGTCTCCTCACATTTGAGTTACACAATACAGACCAAATTGTACATGGAAAGTTCTCTTGTGAGGGGAATTAAGTCATTTTTAAATTTGACCCAAGTCTGTCGCTACATGCTACACCAAATCCAAAAAATGTCAATCCAGATTACAATTAAAAGATAATAAGCATGTCATTGACAGGCCAAATTTGTCCTCAAAATTTCATCTCAAATTTTGTTTTACTGAAGTATGTGGATCCAGAATAACAGGGAATCGATTTATTCTTTGATCATACAGAACTGATGGACCATATCTCAGGTGAATCTGTCACTACACTGGACCAAATTTGATACTAATCGTCCTGTAACTACCGCAACATTTGAATTAGGTTTAAAAAAAATAAATAAAAAAATAGGATGCAGATTTAGGATTCTGTATGCATATAACTTTTGAGTTATGGAAAATGACTTTGATCCCCAAAGGCTTTTCATTTGTCCTTATCCCTTCAAATTTTGACTCAACATCTGTTCAACTGCTACTGTTGAGTAAATTGAATTCAAATCCTTATATGACCTTTATATCCCAAAATATTAAAACAAAACAGATTAAGGATACAGATAGCAAAAAATAATCTTAATGCGCGTTAAATCCATTTACAACGTTCACAAATCAAAAGTTAACCAATTTGTACTTGGTTCCGGCCAAATCTGATGCAAATCTGTTAACATTTTGTCTGATGTTGGTTCCAAACAAACATACAAATGTAAAGGAAATAGAGTTATTTATGTATTTTGTGTTAATGGTGCTTCAAAGTTGCAATTCAAGGATAAAAGACAAATCTTTTTCACCCGTGCACTTTAGAAAACAACAAAAAAAGGTAAAGGAGTAAACCATGTGATTATTCTGGCTTTCAATTAAGCCTGATCGAAAATATTCTGCCTGTATTTCAAAGTCAAAAGCAACACAAAAGAATGGAGAAGAAAAATGCAGCGGCAGACCTTGAAGATTAACTGACCAAATGTGTTTCACAGACTTTTGTGTTCAAGCCAGAGTTAGCATCGGCTAACATTCCAAGAAAGCGCATGGTCTGCCGCTGCCTAATCTGCACTATCGGCACACAAAAGCAAAAACACACTCCTTTTTTTGCTGCGATAACATCCTCAGCTTTAAAAGCCGCCGCCAAACGACCGTGTTTAACTTGGCTCGAAAAGAATGGCTACATGGTCCTATCTCTTAGCTAAGGGAAATGACAGTCTGACGTCAAAAACATCCGCCATCACTTTGCACCACAGGAAGAACATCTTCATGATGATGATGAGGATGCCAACGACGACATTCCCTCTACTGAGCACCTGAAGCAACAGGAGAAGTGATGAATACACCTTTGATAAAAAGGTTCCAACATGCAGGGACTTCAGCTCCAAACAAAACCCATTTTTCGTCATCTGTTTGCCTAATTGCCGCAACCCTTGTGTAACGAGATTATCTCAATTATTAAAGGGGAAGTCAAACCTTTAAAAAAACATTTGCAAAAATATGTTCTATGTGCCTTCACTAGTCTAAACTTGGCATTCTAATTAATATTAAGTTTGTGGAAAACAAGTTAAGCGGCAAAGTCCACCCATTTTAGCCATTTTGTTACTTCTGTCAATTGAAGATGGCATGGCAGTCACTCAGGGTTCATGTAATGACCAATCACCGCTCACCTGTGATGTCATTTTCAATCGACAGAAGTGACAAAATGTCCGCCCCCTAAATGTATGGTAAAAAAAAAAAAAAAGACGTGTGGATTTTACTACTTAACTCAGTCCACAAACATGTTTGGACTTGTGGCCCAGCATAGAACATATTCTTGAAAAGAAAACCTCTGGGTTGACTTCCCCTTTAAGATTAACTTCCCACTAGTACAAATAAAACATCATACAGATATATTTTTCATTTCAGTTGTAACGGTTTTATGATGGAAAAAGTTCTAAAATGATTATTTTGGATTTATTTGAATTTGATTAGATTTTTTTTTTAATCCCTGCCCCAAAAAAAGCATTTCACCAGGGGTGTGTAGACTTTTTAATTCCACTGTGCCTTGCGTTACAAGTGGGGCAGAACTGTTCACTCGTTACCAACTGCATGCTACTACCCGTGGCAATATAAAATTGTACTCGTTAACATCTAGTGCTTCACTTGACGTACTAGCAATGCACAGATGTCAACTAATATCCTTATCGTGCATCGGTGGCTTACGCATAGGACAGTGAACCATTAAAAAAATTAAGCAAAAGGTGGTAGATGGCCAGCGTGCAAGGGGTTACTGACTGTAAAAAGCCAACATTTGCCTGACTTCACATAACAGATGGAATTGGGAAGAAAGCCAACATTCCTCACATGAAACATTTTCATGCTTTCTCCCTGTTAATCCTCTTTATTCCTGCAGGAGGTCATGTGCTCGAGCATTTGGCTGTGATTAAATACAAGCGCGCTGGATGATGTCGCACTGCGGTCGCCACTGAAGTTATCATTGTCATCAGAGCAGAAGAGCACCTGCTGCTACCAACACAGCGATGCTACCAACATGAGCAGGTGGTGAGTGACATCCAGGTGAGCTACTAAGCTGCAAAAGCATCAAGTGCGCTCGGCCTAAACTCGGTTTGTTGTGTTCATTTCAATTGAGCAAGGCGTCGCTTATAATGAATAAACGCAATGATCAAAAGTTCATTCATCCATTGATCTTACTGAATACTTCATCATGTAATTCAGCAGATTAAAAAAACTGCGCGTGCGGAAAATTGGCCCGATGATTGTGTGCGTGTGTGTGTGTGTGTGTGAGCGAGTCCTCAGAGGATAAGGATGAGACCTCTGGTGCTCCTTACAACAGGCTTAAGCTGATGAAAGCCTTTCATGCAGCATGGCCGCCGCATCACCAAGGCGTGTGAACAGATTGGGCGAAAAAAAGACCAATCGAAGCGACGATTAGCCCCCCGACGAGGCGGTGGAGGAGCCTCGGCAGGGGGTCGGATCCTGGGACTTGCCAGTCATTTACTCCACTTTAAAACGTTTACTTGCAAGATTCGACAATATTGAATATGCATGTGCCGTGGGTGATCGGATATTTTTTTGGGGGGAGAGTAAATGTTTATTTATTTCTATAGTACAAATTTTAAAATGTTTAAATGGTCTCGCCGCACCTTACTGTTCTGAGCTCCTCCACCCTTACGCACCTGTCCGGCGCCTCAAGTCTGGGGAGCAGATGCAATCGGAGGTACCAAGGACTAAGTAAAGGCTGAGAGTGGATCGAGCCTTTTCTGTTGCCGGTCCCTCTCTTTGGAATGACCTCCCGCAAAACGTTAGGCAAGCCTCCTCGCTTCCCATCTTTAAAACTCGTCTTAAAACTCATTTTTATTTTTTGGCTTTTGACTCAACAAGAGACTTGTTTTTTGTGCTTTTTACTGTCTTCATCATTAATTTGTTTTGTTTGAATGACTTTTGCTCCATGAACAGCACTTTGTATCCAGCAGTGGTTATCTTAAAGTGCTTTCTAAATAGAGTTGTGTGGAGACCTGGACTATTATTTACCTTTCCAGTCATTCTGTTTATTTCTAATGTGCAAGGCGGTGGTTATTATTAATAGCTGGTGAGATGACCGATCGCATTCATTATATGACACACACGTACCTGGACAGCGCATTGCACTCCTATGTTTTCCCTCAGTAGATTATTTCATGTCATATTGTGCACAGTTGCCGTTAGCACGAAACAGTGGCGAGAGGAGAAATCACCATCACTGAATGACACATTAGCCAGCCATCTGAAAAATAAACTGGACTTCTTGTTAATGCATCTTCATCTGTTTACTGCATTAGCTTGCGCAAGGCCAGCTGAGAGAATGGACTAATCTGTATGACACACACACACGCACACACACACACACGCAAACAATGTGAAATATGCCGACTAGGGAAATTTACATGGCTCCATTTCATTGCTGCAAAGGTGTCACACGGGCGCAGATGTTGCTATATTTTGACAAATATTCCTAGTAACAGAAACACATTCAACAATGCGTATTCAAATATGTATAAAATCTTAAAGTGTGTGTGTGATTATTATAAAAATAAGCATGTAAAAGGCCATGATGAGATTATCTTTGGCTGGCTTATTCATTGCTTTTTTGATAACATGAACTACATCTGTTTCTACTGGGTTATTGTGGCCATGCTGCAGTGCACTTGGCGCTCCTTCAGCCCCCATGATGCTGCCATGCGGGCCTCCGCTTGTGCCCCCACAATGGACGTCCGGCGGGCCAGACCCGAACAAGCGCTTCTTTCTTTTGCCGAATGAAAGCAGCCGCCTGCGTTGGCCGCAACTCTAATTGATTCACATGTGACACTCCAGCAGTATGAATCCATCATGCCAAGACAGCGCCAGCAAGCAGACAGCAGGCCATCACTGACGTCTCCTATGATAGTTTAAGTGTTTTGACAAACTTTGACGCTACGTCTAATCACGACAAATTAAAATCTTTGCAATTTTGTCACCCGACTGTTTAGCATATTTTTGTCAACAGTAGTAGCAAAATCGCTTAAAAAAACAAAATGGCGGACTTCCTGTATGTTTTCAGGCATAGATTCTTCACACTTTTTTGTGAGTCCATGTAATACACTATACACGTGTGGCGTACAAGAGCATTTAAATGCTGAAATTGTAATATCTCGATCATAGCGTGCATGTCACTCACGTTGGCTGCGAGCTGAAGTTTGAATCTAAACAAACAAACGCCATTTTCTCATTTCAAATCTCCGTCCCATTAATGCGCTCTCGCACTTTCACTTTACTTCAACCAACTTCCTGTGCGTTTTTGGTCATGGCTTCTTTTGTGGGTCTACTTTTGATAGCTGTTCACCCAAGTTCATGTTGTCTAGCCAAACTGGCTTCAACGGCTGAATTATTATTTGTTAATTCATGAGTCAGTTTCATGGTGAGACGTCAAACTCAACTGCCATGTACCACCACTCCACATGCAATGACAAAAATCCTGCATAATTTAGCATCATCCATCTTGTACAAGCTTTACATTTGATAGCAAATGGACAAAATGTCTTATGGGAATCTGTCCGTGAAGGACTGAGAAACGACCAAAATTATGCTAATTTGGCCATTTCAAACAAAAAAAGGCTGACATTCTGTGTTTTCACACATAGCTTTTTGAAACTTTTTGGTAGATCTACTCATGATAGACATGCTTACTAAATTTCATTTTGCTACGTCCCAGTTGAAATGCCTGGTTTCAATTCATTTAATGCACTACTACGTTTTTCCTTTACTACTTGCAAACATACTGAATGACTAACGTTTCCCGCAGTGGGAAGGCTTGGATGGATAACCCCAGATAACCTTCCAGGGGTGGGGGAGATAGTGAGGGCAGGGCCCACAGCAGGAAGAGGAGGTACAGTGTGAGATTCCAAAAGGGGGGTGCTGGGCAGTGGTGTAAACAATAGAAGATAAATTGCTGCGCTGGAGCTGAGCTGAAGAAAACAGAGGGAGTCTGGCCAGCAGCCTGAGGTGGTCACATGACCATTGGGTCAACAACAGCAACCATAGACTGGTTCTGTTAATAGCACACACTTGATTTTATTACACCAGCTTGCAATAGCCGACTGCTGAAATGGACACTTCCATCTTGAATGTAACACGAATGACCTGATAATGGACATTTTTGGGACAAATAAACAAATACAAATTAGAAATTCTATATGATATATATATATATATTTTTTTAGTATATGTCTTAAAACTTCTCATGCTAACTTCTTAGACAAACAAAAAATAATGACAAATGTATGTTTAAGAAAATATAAAAAGTTATTATTTTTTTAATTAATTGGACAAACCATAAAAAAATTACAAATCAAATAGAATCTTGCAAAAATTATAATTTCTCAAAATTATAATTACACATTTATAAAAATAGGAAAAATATTTTATTACATAAAAAAATAATTAAGAAATGCAGCAAGTTTAATGAAAAATGTATGTAAAAGTAAAAAAAGAATATACAGTCCTGCTGTCAGTTTAATGACAGTTATATTTCCTTATTTTAAATAATCTCTTAAATAATGGTATTTGTTACAAAATATGTAACAAAAAATACATCAAAAGATCAAATTTTTCACAAAAAATAATTGCACAAAAGTCAAGTGAATGATTTTTTTCACATTTAAATAGTATTTTTTTTAAATATATACATTTGAAAATTTCCATTTTTAATGTTATTTGTAAATAAAACTACATAGTTAAAACATTATATGGATTATAATTTTGAAATATCGAGATAAAAGTAGAGCAGAAATGATTAAAAACTCTAAACATTAAAGCTTCCTTTTTTTTTAATTAAAAGGTGTAGCCTGAACTGATGGGCTTGTATGCTGCAGTGTGAACTAAAAATCACCCACACAAGCAGGAGTGCATTAAAAAAATAAACTGCATTCCAAATGTATGCTGATGAGGGGGTGGAAATGGATGCACCACATGTTGTGGACAAGTTGCATGTTTGAAATATCGTTGACTGTTGCATTTGATGACAACAAAAGGCAAATTACAAAAAAAAAAAAAAAACACACAACCAGTGATGCAGGCCTGTGAATGAAGCAGACATTGTTTGAGTCCAGCAGGAGACCGACTACATCTTTCCACAATTGCTCCTCTGTCAAAAACACGGCTATTTGCTTCAAATTCAATAACTATTGAGTGTTGGTGGAGGGGCTGCTGCTTCCAAGCCGAACAACAACACAACAATGACTTAACAGCTTTGCAGTGTCACACCCCTCAAGTAAGACTTCATTAAAAAAAAACATATCATTGAACTGTGTATAACAAATAAAAAGCACCGGAAAATATACACAGTTCCAACTTACACCCGACATATGTAAAAAGGACAGTGTTTATTTGAAAAAGAAAATGTCTCTCAACTATACTAGCATTTATATATTATATATTACAGGATAAACTGAATTATTTTTTTATCCATTTAGAAATTGCCGAAAGGTAACTTTTTTTTGTATGGGCCTCATTGCATGTGAGCAGATGATGGTCTTCTTTTTACCTCTCTTTATAGCTTTAGTTTGTTATTTGTATATTTTGAATGATAATAAAATGGGGAGATTGTAAGTGCAATTGGTCTTTTAGTCAGTGAACAAAGGAGCAGCCATTATATTCTTCTAAAAATATAGATGATGTGCAGTCAACGAAGTGCTCGCTGACAGTGCTTAAGGTATCTAACAAAAAGTACATTATATATATAGAGAGAGAGAAAAAAATTACAAGTATTAGCTAATCAAAAACTGTAAAATACACATTTTGTTTCACATAATCTTTGGCGTTTTTACAGGATCTATTTATATGAAGTTTGCACGTGTACCATCTAATTATTGCAGACATGAACAATGATGTGTTGCCCATTATGTTAGGTTAATACAAATGCTCATTTTCATTATAGTTGAATTAATGGGTACAAAGTAAAGGAAGAAGATGAGCTGGGAGGAAGGGAGTAGAAATCGGAGCTCTCAAGTTTTTCGAATTGAATTGTGCAAGTTTTCTATACGATTAGATAGATTTGAATCTGATTTTCTGCAACTGGGACATCCAAATGAAAGCATCCATGCATGTAAAAGGTCCACTTGTTACCTTTTTGTGTCTGTCTTTGAAGGGCAAGGCGGGCCAGGGCATCTCTTGCAGAAAGTCCTGCCACTGCTTCTGCTCCTGGTCCGACGAGACGAAAACCACCTCCAGCTGGTCTCGGTGCTCGGAAGTCTGCTTGAAGCGGCCGTAGAAGTCACACAGGCTGCCGTTGAACTGCCGGCACGGCGCGTTCAGGCCGCAGCCGAAGAATAGGCCGAGCAGCGACACTCGCTCGCCCAGCGCCTGCACGTCCACCTCGGCTTTCTCGCGGTTGACGAGCCGCTCCCCAAGCACGCTCAGCAGAAGCTCCGACATCTCCGCTCCCGAGGCTCCCGAACCGCGGACAGGTCAATAGACGATTCCCCTCGCCTAGCACCACGCGGTCCGACGTGAGTTTCGTTTTGGGGGTGAGCTCCTCCGGGCCCCCTGCGAGCGAGGCGTCGCGGTGTGTGTCCCCCGCCTGTGAGTCTTCGTCCGCGGGTGCCGTGCACAGGAATGTGCCGCACTGAAAGAGTCTCGGCTCGCTCGTAGTGTGGTGAGGGTCGATACTGGGTGTCGATATGCAGGCGCATCTACTCAATGACTAGACAATCGATTCCCTGGCAAAGGATAGCATAATATTTAAACTTTTAATGTTTTTTCCCGTTTATGTTTTATATATTCCGTCACGGGAATGTGTCATACCTTGTTGGTAGGGAGTGTTGATTTTATCAATACATATGACAAATGATCAATATTTATTTTCTTAAAATACTTTCTTGCCTTTATTTTTATTATTTTTTTCAAATATATTAGGCAAAGGCAATATATTGCACCTTGATGGTGGTGCGGGTTCAATATTTTACTTGTTATAAACGTAGTAACGGGAAACTGTGCTTCTTTGGTGGTGAGGGGCGGGTTGATACTGTGATTTTGCTATCCCAATACCATAAAAATAAAATTAAAAAAGATCAATTGATACTCACATCGATAAGTGATTAATATTGATAATTCAATAATACCTTATTCTTTATTACATTTCGGGGTACTTTCTATTTGAAAGTGACACATTTAGTTTAGGATAGTGGTCAATATAACCAATTAAGGCCTAAACATGTAATTACTGGTCAACTGGTACTCCAGCATTTCCCATGTACAAAAAAACACCTCTAAAGTTCATTGAAGATTCTAAATTTGTCTCTAGAAATAAACCAAAAAATAAACATAAATATTCCTGTGTCATGAGGCATCTGTTACTCGTCAAAAAATGTATTGCCAAAATATCGACGAGATTGGCAGTATCGCACATAACTTAACTCCACTCTGCACAATCGCGAGGTTCTTATACACTCACAAGACTTCCTGTCATGTGACGCTCCATATTAAAAGCACCCCACACGCAGTACACGCCATGAATATTTATACTAAAGGCTTTAATAATACGTACTAACATTCTTGTCACTTATGAGATCTGTTTTAGGTACAAACAACCACAAAATAGATTTGACAATACCGTTTTTATTGTTCAGCTGGCGAAGGCACTCGTTAACCATTACGATAGCTCGCCATCTAGTGTTCGCATGAGAAATGTACACGTAATAGGTTATTTAAAATTAACAAATGTATACATTAAATACATCTACAAATTTTAAGCATCACTTGTTTTATAATTTTCATCTGTAGCACTAATTTATAAATTATAAATTCTATTACATTTTTGTATTTCATTCACATTTAAATGCTATAGATACCCTTCAATAATTTTGAGGAATTTAAAGAGTGCAAATGTGATAGTGTAGCGCTTAGTTTGATTATTTTTCAAATCATTATTGTGTGCAAATATAGATTGACGTCAAAATTATTAAATTATGATTTTAATTTAAAGAAAGTGGCAAATAGCTACTGTACATCAGGTATGACTTTATTAAATGCTACAAGACATGAACACAGATCATTACAAAAAAGCATTAAATCATCACAATTGCGTGTAATTAACAGGTTCTTTATTGTGTTTCTTGATTTATTCGAGAGTGGCTGAAGGCAAACGTCTCTTTCAGTCTTCAGTGAACATCATCCTCACTAGATCCTCTTTGAAACATTCCTCCTCCACCAGCTTCTGAGGCTGAAAATGTCATACATACACACATGAAAGTTGTAACGACAGTGCGTGTGTTTGTGTGTGCGTGCATGATTCTTACGGTGCCGTATCGCAGCAGGGTGGGCACCCCAGTTAGCTTCAGTGTCGTCTTGAACTCGTTGCTTGAGTCCTTCCAACTGTATAGAAAACAAGCAGCATAATATTCATATCCTAGGCTTTAAACCCTACTTTGAGATCCTAATTTGAAATGTTCATTTGAAACCATGAGATGGTCTTGAAGCCCTAATTGGGAACTTGAATCCAAACATGAAACCTAACTCGGATTTTAAACTGTATTTTCAAAGCTTGACAACCAAGGCTTGAAGAACTATTCTGAAATTGTACATTAATTTTAACATCCTTACATGTGTTTGAAACACTTCTTTCAATCCCAAACCCAGATTTGGTCATTTAATTTGTAGCCAACACCCTGATTTTGTAATACTATGACTGACTTGCTGAAAAAAAACAAACCTATGTATCTTTTTATTCCAGTCATTTATATTTATTGCCTCCAAGAAGTTGTCAGCAAGGTAATTATCTGTCTATTTGATCAGAAACATGTGTTTGTAATAATTAAAAAAGGACTTGTGACTATTTTCTAATTTCATCTGCAATGAATCATCAAGTTAGAAAAGTAAATTTTGCTTACAATGCAAAAAAAGACCACAATTACGTAAAAAAAGAAATACCGTAGATAACTGCATTAAAATTCGTCAACACATAATAACAATAAAAAATTCTCTGTAAACTTTAAATGCGCACATTTTTTGTAATATATTCAGCTCGAAAATTATTTCTGAAATTTGGTATTTTGGTAAACAAAGTAGCACTCGTTGCACATTTGCACGTGTAAGTGGCTTTAGGAAAAAAGTATTGAAAATAAATAAATAATACTGACTACTTCTTTTCACCAACTTGACAGTAGATGAAGACCGAGCCCTGGGGGAGTGCACTCAACGCTCCTTTTAAAATTGGCTCAGCTGCAGGCGTAAAAAGGGGAAACCGTTATGAACACGGAAAACACAAAGCTGCACCAACATAATAGTAAAAGTATTTTTCCAGGTTGCAATATTATAATAATTATAATAAAGTTACCTTTGACACAGTCCGGACACCAGCTCTTTCCCTGCTCGTCTTTGTCGCCACAAAAGTAAGCAAAAATATCTTTGCCCGGTCTGTCTGCCACAGCTTTGCAGAATTCGCTATAGCCACGCACGTTCACTTGTTCGTATTGGGCCATAGTTTGGTTCGGCGAAGGTATTAGCTTGTATATGTGTCACAAACGTGAAATGAAAAGAAGAATAGGCGTCTGTGGCTTGTACTGTCAGCTGATGTCGCGATTGCCAAGGTAGTAAAAATAATACAGTGCTTGGACAAATGTGACAGAGACACTTCCGGGGTAGAGACGTGTGCATCGTTTTGTTGATTTGGGATTACTTTCACTATCGTTGTCAAAACGCAGTTTACAACTTTTGGATGACAAAAAGACATCAATACGTTTAGTGGCTCCATAAACTCATTTATACACCGTTTTGTAAAGACGATTCTTTAACTTTTGGAAAATGTTCATTTGCTCCACTACAATTGAAAGATCATATCACCCCTAAATCCGTGGAAATAGGGATATTTTGTGGAAGAATGCAATATTATTGTTTAAAAAGGAAAGAAAAAAGGTCGTTTATAGTATATAAATGTATGCCTCGTAAAGGATTTTCTATTCAACAAGACCTTTTCTTTTTTCCGCACTTTGTAAAATCTTAGTCGTTATTTTAAGATTTAAGATTCTTAAATCGTGAATAAAATTTATTTTATTTCGACCTTAATACAACGGTAAATTGTTACTATCTTTTGCTGAACGCGTTTATTACGTTTCCGCATAAGGCGTTCTCGTAGCATTTGACCTCTTTCGCTTTCCGTATTTCGTGCTTCCGGACAGTGACGATTTGTTGTTGTCATGGCGGCGACAGTTTAAATTCACAACTTTAAATAGTGGCTTTTAAATGTTGCATATAGTTATAGACGAATGTCTTTATACATATCTAAATTTCGTAAATATGCATTTTGTTTGAAATCATTTTTTTGGACGGAAACTTCCACGCAAATGCTGTGTTAGCTATTTTTATGCTCATTTGTCCCAATATGGCGCTTATGGCTTTTCACTGTTATGAATTAATTTTTCAACTATAAGTGCGGCGATGATTTCCATTGGACAACAAACAATTGGTAGGGAATGGGTTGTATTGGCTTCAAACCGAAACACCGACAACAATGGCTTTTTACCCACTGAGACATCCCAAACCAAGGTAAACGACGAGTTTAAATCCTCACAGACTTCAGTCTTTCCCAACCTTCATTGAGCCAAAACATTTAACTTTCAGTGCATGAGAAAAATGTCCTACAAAAGATACATAATGAAATAGTGATGATCTTGACTCAGTTTACTCAAAATTTACTTACTCACTTTGTGAGTGACTCTTTCTGTTGTCTGAGTGACAAGAGAGGTTAATTCTTTCTGACATCTAGCAAAAAAATATTTGTTTTGCCTACCCCCATTAGTCGCTGGCATAAATGGGTGATCAAATATACTTTGTTTGTTGCTGTTGAAATGAAATCTGGGTATTGCATAATTTTTGGACAGTTTTGAAGTCTTAATTTCCTAAATTGTGAGCCTGCCGCCAGATATTTCACAGAACTTGGTGCCCCAGTATTTCCCGTGACTGAGATGAGCGCTTTGACATGTACTGAGGCACAGGTGGTTTCATCTCATTTTCCAACATAAAAAAAAAATTCAGACTCTGATCAATAAAATATATTTTTTTGGTTTCGCTCTGTGGACAGTTTCCAGATGTTCCGCGGTCCTGTCCTGGTGTGCGACTGGTGGTTAGAGACCGCTGCTTTAAGGGCAACAATTTAAAAAAAGTCCTCAATTCCAAATAGTTCTTTGGCATGGTTTTACCAAAATTCCCCAACGGTCAAGACTTATTGTCATATTTCATAACATATTTTTTGCCATGGTGAAATTGGCTAATTTTAGTGGAAGTTCTGTCTTATGTAGTGCATCAGCCCTGATCCCATTTTCAGAAATACTCAGAAACTGAAGAGGTAGGCAGGAACACTAATAGTTATTAACATTAAAAAAAAAATCCATACTATGTCCCCTTTACTACAGCTGTTGTTCAATGAAGCCGTGCCGGCTAGCATCAGGAACCGAGCAACGGCCGTGGGTCTTCCAGCCGCCATCGTCATCGAGAAGCTGCTCCCCCTGCCTCCAGCCAAGCGGCATAAGGACGCGGACAGCAGTGTAAAAAGCTCACCCAGCTTTAGCAGTCTCTCCGAGGAGAAGCTACAAGCTGCGGTAGACCTAGCGAAGAGGGATCTGAGGCGGAGCCGTTTCCAGGCCATGTGCAGGTCATCGGTGGACCCATTGGGAGATGCCTCAGTGATGGACATTTGCAATAAGACACTGCCTCAGGTAAGCAATGGAAATAAACAGTGTTTTCTGTTTGTTTTGCGAGCAAAAATGTAAGTCAATAGCGAGCTTCAGATCTGCCGATGCTAGAGTGATTTGAAGGAGAAAAAAAAAATCCTTTCTTCTTTCCTATTAAAGATGACAACCAAACTGAGTCTAAAAGAGCGATTAACAAGACCTGGATCCAAACAGCCAGCTTCGAAGAGGCATCCTCTGCCTTCCAGGCAAAAAGGCCATCCACCCACCACATCAAGGCCGGTGGCAGGTGCGGACCAGCACGAACTCTTAAGGCAGGAGGTCCGCAAGCTTCAGAATGAACTCAAAAGTCTAAAAAAGGTACCTGGTGCCAGGTTTTATTTTTGCTTATCCTTTCCATCTCGCAATAAGTCCCATATGACCTCTTTCTTTGAAGGGGCTGAATCCAGAGGTAAACTCACTTGGAGCCAGACAACCACAGAACATGGTCAAGAAGCCCCCCACGGCATCCAGTCTGCACATTCATCGGCCCCCTTTGATGAGCCAGAAAGTTCTCAGGATAACCGATGTCCCAGCCCAACACGATATCCCGAGACAGGAAATACTGCAAAATGACTCTGACAGTGCTTTTGTGCAGGTACTTACTACGTTGTTATTTTAGTCAGGAACATTCTTGTGCAAAGTTCTTGCCATTTCATGAATGAAATCATTCCTCTCAGCAAGTATTAATGGTTGGGTTACACCAATAGCGCTTTTATATCTGACGAAATACGAGTACTAATACAATTTGAGCACTTAACGATAAGTATTGATACTTGATGGTGCCATGACATCTTGGAATTGGGACGCTATCGTTTTTGCCAGTTATGAATCTGTAGTTTGCCTCATCGAAATACAATAATTACAAATAATCCACAGCGGCCAAGTCCAGCACAGTTTAAGTAGAGTAGGCCGTTTGCGCTCAACATTGATCCAATTGCTGAGTCAGATCAACGATGAGATTTCTTTGCTCACAGGGCGGAACGACCAATTGGAGTGACACTTCCTCTCCCAAGAAAAGCGCAAATGACGCTTCCAAAAAACCTCAGCTTGCTTTCAAGTCGTCATGGATGCAAGATCCTCTCCCGAAGCCACCGGGGCCCACGGGCCAGCAGTACCTCTTAAGCCAGCAGATGCACAAGCTTGACGCCGAGTTGGAAATATTCATCCATCAAGTGGAGAAGCTGTCTGAGACGTCACTTGTTAAAAATGAGCACAATGAGGAGGAAGAGCTAGAACCCAGTGAGCAGAAAAAGATGGAGGTGCGCTGGCGGAAGCAGTCTGAACGCTCGTCACGGATCATCTACGCGCTCCACCAGCAGGTACTTCAGTTTGGCTATTCATGAATTCAAAAAGATAATTTTCGCCCTCTAGAATCAAATATACTTTTTTTTTCCCCCTCCAGATTAAAGCAATACAACAGTACATCGAGAAGCTGCACAACCAGGGCTTATGGAATGATAAAAAGGTTTGTTTTAAGAGCACCAAAATGGACTTTTTGACTTGACTTTAAATTTTTTTTTATCCCACAGTCCATCGCCATCCAGCGTCTTGCAGGTGCTCATCGCGGCACTCTGAAAGCCTTGCAGTTGGTCACCCGCCAACTCGCCGATCAGTGTCACAGAAAACTCCCATCTCATTGTGAAGAACTGAGCCGGCTCATTTGCCAGCTCTCTCTGTGCTCGGCCAGGATGCAAGCGGAGCCGGGCTCGCCCATGCCGGAGACGGCTGTTGAGATCCTGCGTAAACTAGAGGTGAAGGAAACATGAATGTAGAAATGACAGTATCACGTTACAGGAAGGTGTATATGATGATTATGGCTCCCACTAGATTTTGGACTACGCCATCAGCAAACATCAGGCACTGCACGCCATGCAAGACGGAGCTTGTCCTTCACAGAAGAAGCCGACCACTTATCCCAGCATGCCAGCTATCCGAGCACCGGAGGGAAGGAGTGCTGTGCACCGACTTCCTAAAGCCACCAATCCACCAGCAAGTAACCATGGTGAGAACCCCATGAATGTGTGCACATGCAGCTGGGTGTCAAAAGTGAATAAATATAAAGGCAATTAAATTAAATAAATTAAATATAATAAGAAATTGATTGTAAGTGTGAGTGGTTGTTTGTGCGCCCTGTGATTGGCTGGCAGTTCAGGGTGTACCCCGCCTACTGCTTGAAGACAGGTGGAATTGTTTTTTTTTTTTGTTGCTCTCTCCTACAGTTTTTTCAAAGGTACTCCCGCTGTTGGTTAATTTACCTCCGCAAATTAATGTAGGCACCCTGCTGATTGTCAACTCTCTGTTGGCAGCTCGGAGAATGGTGGCGCCAAACTGGCGCGGACAGGTTAGGCCAGGTGGCCTGCAGAGGGCGCCGCAGCAGTTCAAGAGAAACTCCCCTGGCAAAAAAAAGCATCAGGCTACAAAAGTGAAGGTATTTGTTGGAATAGTAAATGCCACAATTATCCCATGCTGACCTGCAGCATGTGAAATTGTTTATATCCTGGGTAATCTTGGGAAGGAGGACGCACATTTTAAGGAGCCAACAGTGTCCTCTTGCCTCCGAGTCAATCGGCCTTCTCGTAGGGAGCCGTCAGTGCCGTGGATACCGCCATCGTCACACTCTCTCTCGCCGCCACGGTGAGCCACTTGCCTCCTATTCTTCTCATATGTGATGATTATGGAGTCTGGGTAGTCTTGAACTTATACTTAAACTCTCAGAGTGTTTTTGAACTGCTCGAAAAGGTATTCAGTGTCCATTTGGCTGCACTAACTGGACACATCATTAGTTACAATAATTCATAATAAATGTTTGCAAACAGGCTCAATATCAGTGCAAAAAAAATATAAAAGGATTGTTTTTTTTTTTTTCAACTATATATGTATGAATTTACAATGAGTTTGAATGGACAAATTCCTCCTTGTGACTCCCACCAAGATATAGAAGGAGTAAAGGCGGAGATGGCCATTTTTCTCATTTATGGTGGGTGGTATTAAGGCTAGAGTTATTTACTGATTTCTCCAAAACAAATTGATAAAATTTAAAATGCAAGCTAAAATAAATTTACTGAATTAAAAAAATGCATAAATTGAGCTTGTTGGTGAAAAATGGACCAGACTGCACTGATGATCCCTTTAATGGATAAATTGAAAAAACAAACAAACATCATACCTCAATAATTTTTAGTGAAATGATTTTTATGAGAAAATGTTCAAAATGAGTTCTTGCACTTAATGTTGGATTCTTCTTAAGCAGTTTTGTGCTGCAAGAGATCCCTTTGCACTGGGAAAAAAATAATGTGTATTGTTGTTGGCTTCAAACCATTTTAGAGCCATTTTGGCCATTTCCACACGAGCTGATGTCATGACAATGTGCCATTTGCCTCTTTTGTATCAAGATGCCATTAATCAAAATCTCTGTTACTGCCACAGCTCTCGTGACAAGACGACACACAAGCCAAGATGCCTCTCATCACCCGCAAAGCTGTCGTCATCCTCGAGCCCCCAGAAAGCGCTTGTGAATTTCAGCGACGAGGCCCACCTTAGCTCAGAAAAGAAGCGACAAGCCCAGAATGAAGCACTAAGGTAAATGTCAATTTTAGTCTTCTTTCAAGCTTAACAGAAACCGCATGTCTATTAAATATTTATACAGGTTTGAGTTGGGATTTTACAACAGTAGTTGGCACAACAGAGAACAAATCTGGAACAATAGGCAGTTCAATGAGTCCCTCGTTTGTATTCGCAGAGTTATTTCCAACTCTTGTGTCAGATTGCATTTACCCGCAGCCGCAGGCATCACTCACCAATCAGTTATTTTTCTGCCTTCCACAATAAATTAATCAAACTGCTCGCTCAATTCTGAATCGAGGTCATTTGTCTTTGTGGGGTATTAATTCGTAGCTTGGTTCTCT
Source organism: Idiotropiscis lumnitzeri (assembly GCF_059441095.1). Lineage (NCBI taxonomy): Eukaryota > Metazoa > Chordata > Actinopteri > Syngnathiformes > Syngnathidae > Idiotropiscis > Idiotropiscis lumnitzeri. The sequence continues at coordinate 9,495,518 of NC_142397.1, read as the reverse complement.
GCTCCACATATGTTTATTTAATCAAAACATCAGTATTACAATTGGACCTCCCAAAGGATCAGGAGCCTGTGAAAATCTTTACAAAGTGTGCAGTATTTTAAATTACGCGTCAGCAGTCAAATATAAAGAGAAGCCGTATGTCAATAAATTACTAAATTATAGTAAAATGACTGACATCTGAAAGAGAAGGGCAACATGTTTTCAGCACAGTAAAAATTTGCTATTTTTATTGCCTTTTTCTGTGGTCGTTCTACATGCTAATTAGCTCACCAATCTTTTGCTTGGTCAATTTAATTTATCCCCAAAGCCATCGAATAGGCACCAGCACCCCGTGACCCTGAACAGGATAAGTGGTTTTGTAAATGGATGGAGGAATGTATTCGTTGCATTGCTCATGTTGCGCCGACCCTTTCCTATGTCACAGTAAATTCCATTTATTGCTCCCTGGTTATGGACAAACGTTTCCTAATGCGTTTACTAGTTCCCTTCGTAGTCACCAAATTGCGATTTTTCTGTATCACACGTTGTTACTGTAAAATACTGAACATTTTCTTCACCGTAGAGGTGCCTGGTTGGACAAGATAACCACGCAACGACTGAAGGACATTAACCAGCTGACAAGAGAGGAGACCGAACGCATTGAACGACTGAGGTACGGTTAAAGGCAACAGGCCGGCGGATGCAGATCCGGCCTAATTGCGACCGCCGAGTAAGTGAGCACATGCTCACAAATGAAACTAATAAACTGTTTTGGTGTACAGGGCTGAGGTTGTCTCGCCGACCCAGTGGGCCGAGAGGGCTGAGCAGCATGCGCGAGAAAGAATCAGGCCGCTTCTGGATGAGGCCAAGGTTGGGTGATGTCTCACTGTGTATCTTAAGTAGACGTTTTTATGCATCTGTTTCACAATTTAACACAATTCCCAGGTGTTCTTATAACACATCTGGGGCATGCGTTCATCACACTTCACCCAAGATTATGAACTATAGACAATGTTACTGTTTATTTAAGGATCCCCTGGTAATGCAGAGACTATTCTTTAAGGCAGGTGTGGGCAAACCACGGCCCGGGGGCCACATGTGGCCCGTTAAACGTTTTAATCCGGCCCGCTGAACTTGTAAAAAATTAAAAGAATGAACCTTGTTTGTTTTATTTTCTAAATACTGTGGTTTTTCAAAGACATATATATTGTTGTAATGCTTTTGTTCACTTTCATTTCAAATTAAATGTATTTATTCTCTCCGATGAGGTGAGGTTACCCAAACACTCCATCCATGTGCTTCTGGTCCGGCCCCTCTGTCAAATTTTAGAACCCATTGTGGCCCGCCAATCAAAAAGTTTGCCCACCCCTGCTTTAAGGGGTCTTTAAAAAGCACAGTTGGTACCATTTACAAAGCAAAGATAGTTAAAGAAGTCAAATTACGGGATGTTCAATTCAACAAATGTCAGCATGCAAGCAGAAGAGTGAAACAAGTGAATAACAACTACAGCTAGTATAGTGTGATTTCACCACTGATCTCAGATTTTTTGGAGGTCTGGTTTAAGATAACATGACTGCTCATTGACATCCTTTGTTGAGATATGAGATGGCTCTGTATATGAAAGTATTTGGAAATGCATTAGTTATTAAGTATGAAAGCCATGTCTGTTACAGGTGGGCTCTAGTTTCGAAAACAGGCTAAGGTCCGTAGCAGGTCCAAATTTTATGCTATGACAACACAGTACTGCGCACCAATATGTCCTGAACTTTCACCCATGAAATCATATGATGCATTTCAACCACATTAGTTTGAAAAGGGCACCCCATAGCTAACCTGACCGTCCGATTTTGTACAATCTCAAGTTTGTCTTTCTTGCCTTAGTGAAAGTGTTTCATCTTCGTCCAGCGTCTTGCTTTGTACTACTCGAAACAGTAGGCAGTGGGCGGGGTACACCCTGAACTGGTTGCCAGCCAATCGCAGGACACACAAAGACGAACAACCATCCGCGCTCACACTCATACCTAGGGGCAATTTAGAGTGTTCAATCGGCCTGCCATGCATGTTTTTGGAATGTGGGAGGAAACCCACGCAAGCACGGGGAGAACATGCAAACTCCACACAGGATGGCCGGAGCCGGGATCGAACCCACGCCCGATGCTTGTCTCTCACTGTGAGGCCATCGTGCTAACCAGTCGTCCACCGTGCCACCCCCTAGTCGAAACAGTGCACGACAATGCGAGCGAGCAGAACAATGAAAACATTTTTTGAGCACACATTGCGGACACGTTGCTAAGCACAAACCCATTTCTTTTTGACCTGCCGAGATAATTTCATGGAAAGTGAAGCTTATGAGTGTGTGTGTGGTTGTTGTGTAAATTATGCCCACTGTTGCATAAAAGTTTAATAAACGAGTAGTTACTTGGTTGGCTAATTTCACGTGATGGGTGGATAGGCACGCCAGAGATTCTGTTTTATAAACAAGTCATCCTAAAATAAAATTTCGCTGATGTATCCTCTTTTATTCATATAAAACTCAAAGCGTGCATATCTACATTCAAGACCTTGGCAGCAACATCAATCTTGATTTTCCAGCTGCCTTTGTTGACTTACGCTTGAATAAATTAGCTGAGTGATCGCAGAGCGCGAGTCTTGCTAATGGGCTTTTGGAACAAAAAGAAAACAACAACCGAAAAAAACGCTTGACACAAATTATTTGAATGGTGGTTAAGAGCATCTCCATTTCTCAACCGATTCAAATAAAAGTCAAAACGTGAATCGGGTTTACAGCTGATGTGGTATTGAATTATTTCTCTCCAAATTTTTAACACGATTTCTGGACTTTTTCCCTCAAAGGGCCAATACATGTGCCTGTTGCATATCTGAAAAAGATGCTGGAATATACAGTCGTCTTTTCCCACTTGAACATCAAAGACAATATCGTGTTGATAAATAACAGTGACACGATAATGATGTCACGGTACGGTCAGAGGATCTTCAAGAGCATTTCCGACTCCTGGGAAGTTGGTCTGATGTAATTGCACATTTCCGCTCACCGCTCCTCAGGCGGCATATTTGGTGGTTTCTCTGGCTCGCTATGACGCGTTATGATGCATTATTCAGCGGTACGGAGTCTCTCGGTGGCTGTTTTGGGCTTTTGTAACAGCGTTTCCAGAGCCGTTTATCTTCATTTATGTGTTTACCTCAGCATCTCGGAGAGTCCTGGAGCAGGAGCAACTTGTCGCTGAGGAATAAGCTGTCAGAGCAGGCTGCAATAAGGGTGAACCACAAAGGCTATTCTTAGCTGGGCAATTAAACAAGCCTCAGATGCACTTAAATTTAATTCCCTTAATGTGTCTTAATGGTTCACGTTCCTCAGGTGGCCGAGCGAGGCGAGGAGGCGGGCGGTGCCCTCCCTGAAGATTGCTCGGAGGAGGCAGCGCTGCGGGTTCTGCATGCTCCCACCCTGGAGGAAATGTTGCAGCGCATGGAGGAGATACAGGTAAAGTTTGTCAACGCCGTTCCGCTTGTGGCGTGGAGGATTAGCGTGTTTACCGAACGTGTTTCCGAGCAGAGGGACCAGGAGCAAGTGAGGAGACGAGTCGCCTCGATTGCCTACTCGGATGCTCTTCAATGGGAGCAGCCAGCAGGTACTCCACATCTCGTCATGTGCAAAAATTCTAAACGCCCTATTAACGGCGCTGAGGCAATTGGGGCGAGCTCAACCTGAGCCAAATTTGGGTCTACTTGACACCTAAACTCATCTTGGTTTGAGTGTTCTTCTGCGTGCTCAAGTTCGGTACACTTCCTCTACTCTGGCATACTTGGAAGAGCTGCGCCAGAAATAATAAAAAATAAATAATAAATAAAATAATAAACCGACTAATAAAATCCACATCAGTCCCACATAAGCACATGCCCGCACAATATACGTGTCATATGATTAATACCATTGCTCTTCTCGTCAATTTTAATGACAACCACCACTTGCACGATAGCAATGCCAAAGTGTGAATACATCTTAGTTTTCTCGACATCTTCGCTAGGTGCAGAACGTGTTACAGTGGTCACCCAATCCAATTATTCCCTCACACTCACCTCCTCCATCACCTCCGCCCTCTCTCTGCGCTTCCCAGGCTCTCAGGTCGAGGTTCCGGGATTGAGGCCAAGCTCTCCGCAGCCCATTAGAATGACCAAGCCAGTGCTGAAGCAGCCTGCAGCCGCTGATATTCAGCTGGGAGAACCCGTGGAGACGGGGTGGGTTTGTCTGTCCTTTTCTCCTTTTCTTTCTGCTGTAATTTATCTCTTCTTCTTATTCATTTCAACAGCCATTTTAGAAACTACGATTTGCATGCCTGACGTGCACAGAAGGTACAAACGATTATATTTGAGTACATGAATAGGTTCTTACTGTGGTGTAGATTTTTCCTTGAGGGACAGATGTGGGCTGAGAGTGTGCAAATGACAACAGGAGGCATCTGGCTATTTTTCATAATTAGGCTTCTAGACTGGATGAAATGTTTTTTTTTTTTTCCTGCAGCTTTTTTTTTTGTTCCTGGTGAAGTGTCACTGTAAGTGCTTTCCCAGGAGGAGGCCTTGCTTCTTTCTCAGAAGGAAAAAAAAATGTTGCTCTGTGGCTGGCTACCTTTCCTGCTTCTGCAAAGGACTGCCTTGGGCTTTGCCTGCTGCTACCCAACTGCTGGAATTAATGATGAACCTGAGAGTGATGGCGCTGGGCGAAGAAAATGTGACAAGCCAGTAGAATGCGTAGGCGTTACCAAATCCAGACCTTTTCTGATGACAAAAACATGGACATTTTATTTCAGATGTGACGATAATGTTGGGTCAGAAATCCTTCAAAATCAGCAGATTTTTCAGTTCTCGTGAATTATTCCTAGAGGTTTGAAGAAGGTTGGTTGAAAATTGTGAACTTGGTCTTAAACTTTTTATATTGCTATTTAGTTAAGGCAAGGAAGCACCCAACTAACCGACAAAACTCACATAGAAATGGTCACAAATCCTTAATTTGGGGATCACTGTAAGACTCAAGACTGAAAAGGAAATTGTATAGTAAATCATTTAGAGGAGAACAAATAATTCGCTTATTAGCTCTATTATAGCAAATGTTTCATATGCTCTGCTCACAATGTCGACGACATCCATACTGATAAAACCATAAAATTTAGGAAAAACAATTAGAATTGCCTGTTAATAGTTAACCATATCATGTATGCAACCTCCAAAGAGGCATGTTATGTTTTTGTTCAGATATCAAGGGTTGCAAAGGTACACAATCAACTCCAAAAAGTAAAAAAAAAAATATATATATATATATTTTGGGGTACATAAACCATCGATTGTAATACACCCAAAATATATTTGGGTTACTACAGGGAAAAGAAGAAGAATAATCTATATAGTATTTGTGATATTTTTAAATTTAGCTTTTGATGGACTATCACTCTAAGTACTCTTAAGTGCTACTACATTAGCATCATTGTTAGCATCCTCTTCTTACCAGAAGGACTGACTAAAATAGATTACACTTGTTTTGACTGAAGAACAAGAGCAGGAGTGCTCTCAAGTCATGCAATGTGCATGAAACAACTTAGTTCTTACCGACTGAAGTGCGTGCCAGGCTGCCTCGAAGGAAAATAAGTTGAACACGGGGAGTCATTAGGGGTGAGATGGATGGAGAAAGCGTTTAGTTGACTTTTGCAGGCTGCAAGTTGCTGCTTTTTGAGGTTAGTGTGTTTACTTTAGTGATCAAATATAATGACTCTGATTAGACATTTGGCATATTACAAGACTGTCATGCTGGGAAAAAAATGGCAACATGTATCCATTCTATAGTAATCGGACTCGAGTTTTGCAGTCTGAGGGAACAAACTACCGTTGCGTGTGCTAAAGTAACACTTTGAAGAGCTAACAAAAGCATACAGCTATGTTTTTTTTTGTGGGCAGTTGTGCACAGTTTCCAATGTTACAGCAGCAACCAACCAAATATATATACCAAAATATAACCATTCGGAGTTCGGGTGCACATTCTTGGTCTTGTCCGCTTCCTCCTGTATAAGTGGAGAGTCGATCGGCGCCCTATTTTGGATTTTGTGGAGTTGATCACATGAGTTCACGTTTGATGTCAATAAATCCAAACTATTGTGCAGAAGGCTTTAAAAATTTCACAGGTTGAAGCGGACAAGGAGTAGTAATGTGCATTTGCATCCTGGTGGCGATCGGTCGCCGTTTTAGACAACAGAACTGATAAAACAAATAATACAACGCTTCCCTCTCTGTTGTGACGTAAACAGCTGAGACCGGAAATGAATAAGCCGAGCTCCAAACGGTGGCGTGCCAATTTGTTGTGAATCTAATCACAAAAAAATCCTTAAATGTTTTTTTTTTCATTTTAATACTATTATATATTTAATACTATGTCATTTTTATATGCAAACCTATTGTGCCAATGTTAAGCTCATCCAAGTGTCCCTTTAACAACCGCGGTACTAAATCAACAACTAAACATTTAACTAACCAATGTTCATACCAACCAAACTAACCCTCCCCCAAAAAAACGATGTTTGTGCAACCAGCCAACATCAGTGTTTTGAATCAAACCAACGATGCGGATTCTCTTTTAGTGTGACAGCAGCTGCTGTATTTAGTCAAATTCCTGCATTCGTCCAATATGTACAGTCTGTCCTCTTTCTTGCACGGAGTAAACTAGAACGATGATTCCACACGGGCGCTGATACAATAGTGAGAGATTTCATGTTGCGAGATAAGATTTATGTATCCATGGTGAAGAGTCCAGACGCCGGTCAGGCCGGCGTCCTCGCTGGCCCTCGGCGTCGTCCATCAAAATCGATACGAAGATGAAAGACTCACTCAGTAATATTCCAAACCTTTCATGTATTCTTTCTTTCATTATTTTATTTTAATCCCCTCGCCTCTCTTGTTCGAGGAGCTGCAGAACTCAGACAATGTGCTCTCCACTTCCACACAATCACTTTCGGACATCATTGATTGCCATGCATTAAAGTGTTTGTCAGTGTCAAAGACTGCGGGCTTGTGCCAAGCTGAAACAATCACACCTTTTTTTTTTTCACCTCCATATTGATTTTTTTTCTTCACTCTCCAAAGCTCAGCAAGCCTTCAGTGAGCTGTCGTATCTCAAGGCAATCTTTGTCTTTATTCTGGCCGTGTCTCCTTTTTTTTTTTTTTTTTTTGACATATCCTTGAGTCAACTTTGAGACTCCTTTGGTGGAAATACACACTCTCTATACTAAATGTCGATCATGGAAATTATGATTCACAACTTGTGCAAATATTTTCTTCCATTCATTAAAGCACCACAAGATGTCTTTCTCATGTATTCCTTGCAAGAAAGAGAAGAAATTGCTTTGATTATGCATCTACTCTGACCGAGTGTACAGATTAGAATCTCTGCAGCAGCTGTCATACTTACACTAATAAGCGAGCATGAGCCGTCTCTTGTTAACTACTATGCAGTTGTTCACTGCGGAAATAAAAAAGAGAGAGCTGGGCATGTGACGCTCAGTCAGTGCCCCACCCTCCCGCCGAGATATGGGTAGCCTTCCGACCTCGACTCTCTGGCCTTATTCATAAAAATTGTTGAGCCTCCCTCGACCTCCAAAAAAAGCGAACGTGCATTACGCCGCCTCGGGAGAGATGCTAACGGCAGATGTTTATTTAAAGATCGTTAGCTGGCTAATTTACTTTTCGAATGCGCTTACCTCATTATAGGCTTATTATAGTCTTATTCGTCTTCTTCTTCTTCGTCTAATTCTTCTTCTTTCATCTTCTCCACAAACGTGCACAAACGTGTGTTTTATGTCGATAAAATCAGCCAATCTCAATTGTACTGATTTATTGAACTTCTCTGTTGTAACTATTCGGCATCTCAGATAGAACAACATAACGTTTCACTCACCCGGTCGCATGAGCCAAACACCTTCGTGTGCACTTCAGGGTCCACACGGAAAACATAAACTCAAAAAATATTACCCAATGCAAGTACGCACAGTTGGTAGTGACGCGAGGCAATTTTTGTCATTTGACGACATTACACGCCCGAGGGCCAATTTGTGGGCCGGACTAAAGTCCACCTCCGGCTGTGATTAATTAAACCCTTTTTTTCAAATTTGCCACGCCCCCGTCCCGTGCCCCAAAAATGGACCTCCGGCCGGGCCGGAGGGCCGGACTGCCGAGCTCTGAAAAACAAGTTGTCGTTCTAGTGTATTTCCTTGCAATAAAGACAAAATCAGAATGCAGTCAGTTCTTCTGACGAACATAGAAACTGCAATAGCACACGTATATCAAACATGGAACCACCTCGTGATCACAACCATCCTGTACAATTGTTTACCGGAAAATGGCAACAGTTATCTTTTGAATGTATTCCTTGAAAGAAAAAGGAGAAATTGCTAAGAAAATATTTGCAGTATTTAGTATATGATGTCTTCTGACTCATAAAATAGTTATTGCCACGAGACAATGAGCTGTCTCCTGATTACAAACATAGCGCAATTATTTAGTGAAATAACCACGAAACACGTGCTGCTTCACCACGCCTTTATCTGTTCGTCGGATTTGGTAGACTGCATTCTCGTTCTTAACTGGAAAGGCAACCAGCCAAAGCACCCCCCCTGCGCATTTGGGCGGGTGCAGAATTGATGTGATGAGGCAAATTTTAGTATGTTTTGGGCCACAAGTCAGATTTTAAGAGCACAAGTGGTTCTTGCAAAAGGCGTGTGTGTGGGAACTGTCGCAACACTAAATATAGCTCAGCGAGCACAAGAAGCAGGCCGATCCGCCCAAGTAGGGAGGATTAGAAACCGCTCAGCTGTGCCCAGCTGAGCCCTCTGCAAACTGTCGCTTTCCAAATTCATCATCGTGACCTCAGACAACACCACCCTTAAGTAAATTAATGTGTCCGAATCAGCTCATACTGTCTAAATCGGGGGCGGTGTGGGTTAAGTTATGGCCTGATTTGTTCTTGTAATCTGGCGCACCCTGCATTTGTTATCACGTGTCTTGTAGTATTTGCTTGCCACTCCAATTTAGATTGGTGCAGTCATTACCAAGCCTTGTTGCATGACCTGATGAATCCTAGTCGGATGAGAGGCGAAACTTCGAAGACCAACATATCAGCCCTGTTGCTATTAATTCAATCCCCCCCTCAGAATATTCATCACATAAAAATATTTATATTTTATGATCTAATTTTTTTTACCTCAGCCACGAATGACCTAGTTCATCTGTCCGTTTTAAAATCAAAGATGCCCCTGACTTCCTGTGTAAAACGCCATGATGACACACGAGCACTTGTTGTTTCCTTGAATTTAAGAGTCCTCACCGAGAGCAGCCTGATGGAGGAGGCATCCCAAGCAGAAGACGGCCCTCCGATATTCCCTGGTCCCAAGGAGGGCGGCCCAGTGAGGACGGTCATCAGCGTGCCGGGCGGCATGCTGAGAAGCATTCGACAATACCGAGAAGACTATGATTCATACCTGCACCACGCCGCTCACGAGAACGGAAGAGGTGACGTCAACTTCTGGTCAATTGCAGACAGGTAAAAACAACTCCTGAATGCTTTTTGATGCCTTTGTAGAAAATTTCTGGTTGCAAACTTTTGAAAGTGGCCCATGAGATGTCATGTGTAGTGGGAACATTTAGCACTCCATCAGTGGAAAGCTGTTTATCAGGAGGGTAGATTTTTATTTATCAAGGATACAAAAGCATTTTTTTAATAATGGCCTTTTTAAGAAAAAAAAATAAATAAAAAAAATAATAATAAATTATATATATATATATATATATATATATATATATATATATATATAATTTATTTATTTTATTTTATTTTTTTTATTTTTATTTTTTTTACCTGTAGTTATACTCCTACCACTTCCTTAAGATTAATAAAATACACTTTCTAAAAACATTCTAAACATACACTTTGTGTTAGAACACCCACAAAAAAAAAAAATGCAAGCGGAAAATGTACCAAACACTGCACATCCAGTATTGTTTCATCTTTGTGTTAGATTTATTTTTATTATTTAGGGCATGACGTGTGGTGTCAAATCTGCATGTGAGTGTCTGGGGGTGGGCAGTGGTCAACAGCAGCTCTTGCGTGGGTTCTCCTCATTGTGCTTGTTTGGCTGATCTTCTGGCTTTAAATAAAAAGCGGAATGGTAGTTTGTGGCATAAACTACGATAGACGTTAAATCTGATTTAAATGTGGTACATTAGAGGCGTATTGACATTAAATCTCGTCGCTGTTGAGTGAAAACCTCATGCGTCCAAACATGTTCATCTTCCTAATTTTTTAACAAATCAATCTTAATGGTTTGTTCGTGTGTGGTCTGTCATTATTTTTAAGCACATTATTAAACAATTAGTGTTGAAAATAGCATGAAAGCAAATCTATTACCGCTCAATTGTCAGATAAGTGTTTTCAAAGTCTTCCTTGTGCCTCACTCTGCGGGAGCCCTTGCAGCATATTGTCACCTCTGGATTGAAAGACTGGATTTTTATTTTTATTTTTTTTTAAATAAAGACACAAACAAGTGAACATAATTAGTTTAGATACTTTTGCGTAATCCAATTTTGTTAAAAATGGATTACTGTATTACTTCAGTGCAGAATGAACAAGTCAGCCACAAAGGTAATTTATCTGTGGATTAATTTCCACTTATTAAATTGCTTAGTCATCTTTTATTTATTGCATCACCTTAGGCTCGAAGACCTTTGTTTGTGTTATTAAACTGGCGATTGAACGTAATTTTAGACTAGTGTGTTGATGTTGGTGCACAGGTGTAAATGACAGCATTTATGGCAAACCATCCAGTGCTTGGTAACTCAAGCAAGATGGCATTTTTGGAGTTTCTGAAAAGTATTGGTGTTGGAGATGCGATCATTCAGGTGGAGAGCCATGTTATGATGTGAAGGGCACATTCGAGGTACGGTATATAGACAGTAAAGGTAATGTTAACATGTTCCATTAGAGGTGCATTGGAATGAATAAGATGTAGATATGCTACATTAGCGGTGTAAGTAACATTAAATGAAGAGAAGTTATTCCAGGCTAGTTGAAACTTACAGTATCTGATGTGTTATTGTTTACTTATTTGTTGTCACTCACTGAAATGCTTGTGGAGTTATTAACTTGCACTTTGGAAATACAGTGCAAAAATTGAGATGTAGGCATAAAATCGGAATTGGACGCTTACTTGGTTGTGTAAATCCAACCTTGACTCAGATGTTTCTTCTCTGCGTTTAGCGAGAACCCGGTTTGTGGTTCTCGTAGTACGACATGTATTAAACTGCACTGGCATGTGTGCTTGTTGATGACAGGGCATTCACATTCCCACAGAGGATGAAGCGGATTTTTATGGTTCACTTGCTCTCTATCTCGCTCTCTCTCTTTCTCGCCCCCCACTCTTTCATTTACATACTCAACGGAATTGTTGAGTTGGTGCAGTGCAGAAGAAGACTCCCTCCCCTGCTCCCATCTTTTCTGATATTCAAATGTCCTCAAAGATTCATAATATTGTTTTATAGCCTGTTTGTGTTGCAGCGCAAACAGACCAATGAGTCCTTATTACGAGTCCCTCGCTAATGTTTGGAGAGACACATCTGTGCCTCGTGTCACGCTTAATATGCAGAGGCACTTCAACAATGTCTGCACGTCACATCTGCCTGCTGCTCTCGTACACAAAACACTCGTTTACTTGCTTATTTTCCTTGACTCTATGAATATTCACAAACACCCACCGAGGCGTGGGGCTCAGGCAAACAAGAGTGTTGCGTAAACACACTGGAAGCTCATTTTAAGTGTGCTCTTTTACACACATGCAGCTTGCAGGCATATCCATTGTCAATTCTGCTTGAATTATTATGTTATAAAACCGAAATAAAAACGTAATTGTAAACGTTTTCACCTATTATTGCTGAGCTGTAAAACTCACCTGAAAAAAAGATCTTTTACAGGTTTATAAAATTATCAACTGCAATAATGCTGCTGCCCAAGTGTGCACATTCTCTTCTCACTGGGGATGTGGCTGTGTTCAGAATTAATCAGTCACATTCAAATTCATGTTAAATGCAAGCCAGCACACACCTGACAATATTCAGATTGCCTCTGATTAACCCCAAGTAAAGTTCAGCTGTTTTAGTAGACACTTCATGAACTTTTCATTTTTTTAGTCACATCTTACTGCACAAATCATGGTCTGCAGAGGGACGCTCATTGATTAAAGGTATCAGTCAGTCAGGTAGGTAGAATAGAATTTCCAAGGAATTAAATATACGGTACTACAACAGTGACAGACCTGAATGCCTCTTCAACATTTACGAAATTGGTCAAAGCGGTTGCCAAGAGGCCGGCAGCAATATTGAAAGAGCCGCAGGAATTTCTGGCAAGTACTCGATGTTTAGTTCATGTGACGATAATCTCCCATCCTCTTCATATATCTGGGCTATGAAGTGGCAAGACAGAAGCCTTCCTTATTTTGAAAAGAAAACTTTCAAGCCCAACATTTTGCAAAAGAAGAGATGGATTTGAAATCTCCCAGATCGATTTGTGAACATGTGCTTTGGTCTGCTAAAACCTAAATTCAACTTTTGGGCATAATTCATAAAAATATTTGCCGCACATCACCAAAAGAACACCATACCGACAGTGAAGCATGGTCATGCAAGCATAATGCCTGGGGCTATTTTTTTCTCAGCTGGAAATGGTGGAGGGAATTGTAAACAGTTCCAAATACCAGTCAGTGTTAGCACAAAACCTTCCGGCTTTTTCTGGAAAGCAAAAGAAATCTCATAAAAACAGCTAAACTTATATTGGTGTTAATCAAAGGCGCTTTAAATAATGCCAGGTGTGTGCAGACGCCCATTTAACATTTAAACATGATTGGTTAATTCCTAACACAATTATAAGAGTATGTGTGCGTTTGTGCAACCACATTATCTCTGTTTATTTTTTTCCCTCTCAAAGATGATTTTTTTTTTTTTTTCCTAATTGAGTTCTACAGCTTTTAATTCACATTAATGGTGGAAGAAAAAAAGAAATGTAATTATCTTGCTCTCATTTTTTTTTCCACATGGCATTTGAGCAAGGGTGTGTAGACTTTTTATATTCACGGTATGTAATACGTGTGTGTATATGTCATCGTCTCCTTTGTCACGCTGCAGCCTGGCGGACGAGCTGTTGTGGGACGCGGCAGGCGACGTAGCTGCCGAGTTCCAGGACGTGATGGAGGAGTGCGCCGAGGCCGTCTTCACCGCCGAGTTCCTGCAACTGATCCACTCGCCTCGCATCACCCCCTCTTCCTCTTCCTTGGTCAACCAATAGGTGCTCGCAGCTCGCGTGATTGTCTTTTTAATTTATTTTGTAGAAGAGAGAATTGAATTAATTGGAAATGTGTGACATGTTTTTTAAAATAAAATAAAGCTCCAACAGGGAAGATTGTTGCACTGCGTTTGATGTGAGGGCTGTTTCACTTCCTGCACCATCGGTTATTTGAGATTGTATTCCACTGGGAAAATTAGTTTAGATAAGCTTGGAGAGACCATTACTACATTATGGTGGCAGGATTATAAGATTACTGGATCTATCACGCGGATTACTCACACTTTCTATTTCCGGCCGGGTATATGGGGAGTCCGTGGTTGTATCGTGACGTTGCATGTTAAATGGCTTTTGTCTCTTCATCCATATTTGTCAGGTATGGGCAACTTAAATGATGAAGGGGGGGGCACATAGGACCAGGCACTTTGTTACAAGAAAGTGAAAAAAATGCCATTTTACATATGTGCATATTTTTGTTTTTTATTTCTAATCGATGTACATCAGAGAATCTTAATATATTTCATTTTTCATTATGCATTTCTCAGAGAATTAATACAAGATCCAGCTTTCAATAATAAATGGTTTGAACAATGAAAAAATAACCGCATGCTTGTTTTCTTCAGTGCAAATGGCTCTTGTGCAGGGGCAACCTGTTGCTGGGGCCCTGCCAGGAGCTGGTGACCGACTAGAGCCTTGCTGGTGTTTCCAGCTAAAAGCAGGAAAACCTTTTTTGTACGTGTGCGCTTGAATGGCACGCTTACCAAATTTCTTTTTGCCAGGTGAACCTGGCTTTTGAAGCAAGATTTTCCAAAATTCACGAGTTTTCATGAATTATTAATTTTGCATTTTATGCCAAGCCATTAAACTTAGCCAACGTGGTCTCCTCACACGCAATGAGCAAAACTCAACTACCTTGGAATTGACTGTCATTCATCCGTTTAGTAAACGAGATTTCGATTTAGTATAAATTAGTCTTAATTCAATTTGTTCAAGTGTCACACAGGTAAAAAGAGCCTCAATTACCTGCAAATTGGCCACTTCAAAGTAAAAAGACCAACTTCTCGTGTGTGTTCGACATCTATTTGAACTGAGTTTGATGTATCATCATAGTTGAATATTGTCAGTACTGTCGTCTTTGCAAGAAGTTTCCGAGTTGGAATCAGCACTGTGCCTTAATCTGTGGTGCTTGACTTTTGCTGGGCAAAAAAAATGTAATTTGTATGTGCCCTCCACAGCCTTAAAAAATAGAAAGGTTGAGAAGGGACAGTAAAAAAACAGAAAGTCAAGAAAAGTGGCACGAGAATGATAATTTTTAGATAAATTGACAACGGAATTGCTCGACTGTCAAACATTTTGCACCCATGTGCCATCTGGTGGGACATTGTCCAACCTGTCCTTTATGGAAGAATGACCTGCTTTGAGAGGTGAGACGAACGTCTGCAAATCTTCGTTTCATTCTCTATTTATTTCAGACGAATGTCCTCACAGTGACAGTGTGAGTGTCGTTGCAGGTTTGTCAGTGCACTTCATGCAGATCAAAAGGGAAATAAAAGCATGTTTTCACAGGGAGTGTTTTTGCTGTACAGTCATTCCAGTGGACGATCGAGTGAGTTAATGAGCAAAAAGTCAGCCTACTCAAATTTAATAATTAAGCCGCATGCACACACACACGCACACACACTCGCACAGAAGCCCTATTGGAATTGCTGAGCGTATTATTAGTCTGCTGTTGCCTTTTTGGGTCATCATGCCAGAAAGTCACCGGATATTTTTAAAACATACCCATGCAAATATGTTACGTAGGGTTTCTAAACACGAGCCGCCAAAGCTCACTCAGTAGTGAATCGTTGAAAATTAAAAAAAAAAATAATAAAAAAAAGTCCCTCACACCAGTTTAACTAATGTACATTAAATTGGGTGGCCATGTCTGCCAGAACAGTCTGGATGCCCCTTACTATCCATGGATGAAATTATCCTGGAGTTAGCCATTTTGGTTTGAAGGACTCCAGGAAATTCAAATTCTTTTTATTTTCTCACCATCCATCCGTGTCTCATATTTGTAGTTCAAATTTGCGAGCAATTGGATAAATGGTCTCCAATTGATCCAGCTGAACATTGGTACTTATATAATTGCAATGCATGTAAAAATGACATCAGTCCTAAAATTCACCCCCTAAAAGACTCTAGTGATTTAAGGTTTTTTTTTGTGATCAGAATTACGATTAATTGGCACGCCCTGTTTTGTAGCTTGGCTTGTTATTTTTTTCATCTCAGCTCTCCACGTCACAGCAGGGAGGCAAGCATTGTAATATGGATTGGTTTGCTAGTTGTGTTGTCTAAAACAAAGATGGATCGCCACTAAAATTCAAATGCACATTAGTACTCGTGCCCACTTGAACCAGTGAAACAACAAAACCGTGCAATATTTTGGATTTATTGACATCAAATGTGGGCTAATGTGATTACCTCCAGAAAATCAAAAATACCAGACTGAAGTGGACAAGAGCAAGAATGCGCACACGAACCCCGACTGGTTATATTTCTGTCATTTAGCTATGATAAAGTTTGGTTAAGTTTCTGGAGGAAGCCGGTGGCCAGCAGCTGCCAGCAGACAGGCACGGATACCCCCCATCAGCTAACAAGAAATAACAGCACTGCCAAAGTTAACTTTTTATCGCTAAAAGATGAGGTGAGCTGAACTGCTTCTTACCGTTGATACATGTGGCTCTGTGCCTGTCAAGTACGTTCGTGTCCACCCCCCGCTTGCAGCCTATTCATGAAGCCGACATCCCGTTACGAGGGGCATTGATTTCGGATAAACACCTCATCGATGGACCCTCCAGGTGGTCTGTTTGAACATTCTGCGTCGCGAAGCAGAGTCAATGTCGGATAGCAAGCTTCACGAAAAACGGGGGGAAAAGTTCGACTCTTTCCACTGAATCCCCCCAGGTTCAAAACATTACATTTCCTCAAAAGAATATATATAAAAATAGTATATATATATATAGCATCATCATTATAAATGGAGTAATGGTGGCGTTACCTTATGTGTTGTAAAGCCAACCAACCTTAAATATGGCGCAGTGCGAATCAAGCGTAGCTGTCTGCAAACCTTTTTAAAAAGTTCTCTGCTTTTAACGGTTGAATAAATGATATGCTAATGAATACTTCATGCGTCTCTCCACATGGAAGAAAAGCGGCAGCAGGCTAATAGAACGCCGGAGAATAGAACGGAGATATTTAATTCAATTAGCCCTTCTTTGCATACATATATATATATATATATATATATTGGTTATAAAATGCAGTGTAATTTTATGATCAGAGATTTAACATATTTTGCTTCCTTTATCTAAACAATTGTCACCCGCTCCCACCCCATAGCATTTCAAAATGTCTTGTGCAGATTGGTGACTTTTTGCGCTCTTGGCATATGAACTAACAACTGTGAATTTGATTTATTTTTATAAGACCCATGGAGTTTCCCCAAAGTTGGCCTTAAAAGGGATGCTTGTAACCAAAATTAGAGAGTTGCTGGATCTTCTTCATCCAACTTTGCCACCATGCTCTGCCCACACACAATAATGACAATTCGAATTCTTTGCAAGTTAGTGTTGTCTATCTTTTATTATACGTGGGTCAAGTTTGGACTTTGTAAGGAGAACAGAAACTGGCCAAAATTACCTGAAAATAGTCTTCCGTGTTTTGCCAGCTCTATATTTTAAACATGATTGGTTGTAATAGAGTTTTTTTTTTCCATGGCCTCTCCAGCCTGGTGTGCTGATGAGGTGAGGCGGGTCATAAAGAAGGTGACATAAGCTCACTTAAAGGTATGCAGGTGGTGGTATTGAGGGTTTGGACCCTTTCATTTTCCTGACCATGTGGGTCAGTTGTGGCAGAAGCCATAAAGAATCATGTCAGATTAGCGCAGAGCGCTTCTGAGTTCAGGCCAGTCACCTGCTCCATTACTCTCGCATCTCTAAAAAGCATGAGAAACAAACAGCGGACTTCATACCGGTGTTATTTTAAGCCTTTAATACTTTTTGATCACAACAGTGGACTGTTAGTCAGACGCTGTTTTGTTGAGTGGACAGCAATGAGTTCTGGTACCCACACCGGCTGACAGGACAGAATCTGTCGAAGCTCAACTAACTCCTAGCCCTTGTCAATTGATTTTATTGATTGTTTTGTCATTACATCAGAGAGAATAATAATCGCAAAGCAGATTTATAAAGCGCTTTTCTGGACCCTCGACTCTTCACAGTGGATATATTATTCATGCACGTTCACTCTGTAGGCGGGAAATGCATTCTGTTGCCACAGCTGCCCTGAGTTAGGCAGATCAGCAACAGGTACAGCTTATTGATTGCAGGCAGGTGCGGCTCGGCGACTCCGCCCACCAATAAACCAAGCCAGACTGTGGGCAGAGAAAAAAAACGCTAGCTAGCGCACAACTTTAACTCTTGCTCGCCTTTGACATCCAGAATGGGGACTAATTCTCAGTCATTTTGTTATTCTGTTGAAGAAAATGGTATGTATGACAACCTATTTCCCTGACAAGTGTATTGTTTCTGATAATTAGTTTAAATGCCTGTTTAAATGTGTATTTTTTGGTAACCGTTATTTCCAACACGCCCACAACCCTCGTAAGGATAATAAGCCATCCATCCGTCCATTATCTGAGCCGCTTCTCCTCACGAAGGTCGCGGAGGTGCTGTAGCCTATCCCAGCTGTCTTCGGGCAGTAGACCGGGTACACCCTATAGGCCGACTGCCAGCCAATCGCCGGGCACAAGCGGACGAACACTCATCCGCACTCACCAACACACCTAGGGGCAATTCAGGGTGTCCAATCAACCAAACCATGCATGTTTTTGGACTATGGGAGGAGACTGTATTACTCGGCAAAAACCCACACAGTCACGGGGAGAACACACAAACCCCACACAGGAGCCAGAATCGAACCCTGCACCTCTGCAATGTGGGGCCACCGTACTAACCATTCTCTCTCTCACCGTGCCGCCCCGAAAAGCGGTTATTTTCAAGGCAACGTATGTATTTTCCTGTATGAGTTAGGGCACAGGGGGGCAGGGATAAAGGTTGAGAACCACTGATCTAGGAGACCTCAAGACCTTTTGCTGAATGAGCAAAACCAGCATTTTAAAACGCTGTATATTGTAGTGACTGATGCGCAACTTTAGAGAAACAGCATTGAATAGCGGGCCAATGTAGTGAAGCGCACCCAAATACTGTAGTCTCCAATGTTCTCTGATCCGAATGAACGCACGTGACTGGCTGCACTTGATTGGCGTTAACTAGAAAAGAGCTTTCTGCATTCAGTTCACTTGCGAAATCAGAGTGACGTTTTTGTTTTTGGTGTGTTTCTTTGCTGCCGAGTTGGTGGTGGTGACCGCCGAGAGGACGGACGCCCTTCAGTCGCCTCGGACGTGCGCACCGCTGGAGGCGGTGGCGCTGCAGACCTGTTCTCCGCTCCTCTCTTCTGGCTTAACAAACGGGGAGGAGGAGGAGGAGGAGGAGGAAAGAAGCAGAAGAGCTGCTGGGTGGCAATGTGAGCCAAGTCTGCTCAGAGACAACAAACCCTCCCCAAAGTATGCGCGGCGGCTGCGGTGTAGCCGGTGCGGGCGGGGCGGGTGGACGTCCGCTTGACACAGGTGGACGGACGCGGAGCGCGGCAGCTCATCGCCGCTAGAGGAGGCACATCAGGCGGCTGCGGCGTCAAGATCGCGTCGGTGTGCTCCCGGAGCGTTTTCGAAGCGCTGCTCATCCCTCGTCCTCCTCTTCATTTTTGTGATCGACTCGCCGCGTGCAGAAGAGCTCTCTGCGGAGGACAGCATGTCTAAGGAGGCGAGAGGAAGAGGTAAGCGAACATCTGCATGTATGACCGCCCTGTGTGCTGTTAACAGGTAGCCTACCACGAAACGTCAATCTTAATCTGCTGGAATGTGAACACTTTGCTGTGTGCTTCTTTTACGTTCTGTTCATATGCGAGAGAATTTAAGGTTAAACAAGAGGAAGTGGTCAAGATAATTTGTATTTTTTTTATTTCTTTTGGTCTGATTTGAGTCCAATTTGTTCACTGTAGTCTTACTAGTAACATGGTCGTCCAGAGGTGAAGCCAATTAAGGCTTCTAGACAGGGTTAAGGTTTCAAATTAACATTTCAAGGGAAGGTTGAAGTGTCAAGTCGGGGTTATGTTTTAGAGGTGGCGTTAGGGTTTTAAATCAGGGGTTGAAGGCAAAGTTAGGGTTTCAATGAGGCTTTATAGGCATTATTAGGGTATCAAGTCTGAATTAGGGTTTGATGGCAAGGCTTGGGTTTCAAGCTTCAAGACAGGGTTTGGGTATGACAGTAGTGTCAGGGTTTTTAATTAGGCTTCTAAAGCAAGGCTTCAAGACTGGGTTAGGGTTTCAAATTGGGGTTCTAAGGCAATTTTTGTACGTCATATAAGGGTGTAAAGGCAAATATATAATATAGATATAATTTCGATACATTGTGCAGCCTTATTTTAAAGTTTCTTTTATTTAAGTCGGTATAGGTTTTCAAAGTAGAGTTTCAAAAGAGTTTAGGATTGAGAGATACTGTTAGGATTGTAACCCTGGGTTAGGGCTTCAAATTTAGATATTAAATTGGGGTTTCAAGCTTGGAATGGGGTTTCAAATGGCTCTCTTAAGGTTTCAAATTTCAGAGACAATTTTGTCTTGGGCCAAGAGAAGAGTTTCTAGTCAAGGTTAGGGTTTCAAACTAAGATAATTTTACTCTAAAAAGACTGGTCCCAGTAAAGACTGAAAGAAAATTACTCTTAAAATTTCTGTGAATTTTACGCTGCATGTTTTACTCTCAAAATTACAGTTTACTGGGACCAAATAATCTTTTCTGAGTAAATTGTACTGCATGAAATGTACTGTGTTGGGTTTGAACTAACAATTTCAAGTCAGGATTAGGGTTTCAACTGATTTATATTCTGCACGTAATGTGTCGTTGTTGATCTATTAATCCCAGTGCCGTTTAGTGACCGGCACCAAAATTATATGGTCTTCCACTAGATGGCAAAAGGTACATGAAACCAATTTTGTTCTTTTAGTATTTATCCCAAGTAAAATTGTGCCTTTTTTGTGCCAAAGGTTGGTCAAAGCTGGCTGTCTGCTGTTCTTCTCTTGATGCTCATTGCATCAAATGTATTGTTGTTTGGTGCTCCAGTGTCCTGGGGCGAGGCCGTATCCTCTCAGTGTGTTCGACTCGCCTTTCCCCCCCCCCCCGCGTGACATTTGCGCTCCGACCTTTTCCACAAGGCGAGAGCGGAGCAATTCCTCCACCTTATTGCTTGCTTCTCAGACGGGCAGGCTTTGCATGCATGCATGCATGCGCGCGCATATCCTTCAGTGTTTATCAACAGTTTATTGGGCGAAGGTGCATAATGGACTTGAGAGAAACCGGACAAAAAAAGTCACTCAAGTATACATGCATTGCAATAATGCTGATTTCATCTCGATTTACTCACAAATTTACCTCCCCAGTGTTATCTGGGCCAAAAACATCCCAATGATCACAATTTTCCAGCAACTACTTAATTTGTACTTTTGTCTATTTTCAACTTCCCTCCATTATCCAAGCCGCTTTTCCTCACGAGGGTCGCAGGCGTGCTGGAGCCTATCCCAGCTGTCTTCGGGTAGTTGGTGAGGTACACCCTGAATTGGTTGCCAGCCAATCGCACGGCACACACACAAACTTTCACAATCATACCTTAGGGACAGTTTAGCGTGTTCGATTAACCTACCATGCATGTCTTTGGAACATTGGAGGTAATCAGAGTACCCGGAGAAAACCCACGCAGGCACGGGGAGAACATGCAAACTTGACACATGCTTCAGCAAATTAACCCAATTTTTTTATTTTTTTTAATATTCTATAAAGAGTCAGTCAGAATGAGTTGGTGTTCACTGTTTTCTGTAACCAAATACCAACAATCAGTAACATTTGTCAGCTATTGGATGAAAATAAAAGGCCTGGCGTGCTCCTTTTGTCGCTTGCTACATTTTAGTCAGAAGCTTTTGCAATTTCACTTACAGGTGCATAAAATTAAAAACCTACTTTTTTGCGGCTTCAAGCCATTCAATTCTGTGAAGACAAAATAGACATTCTTATCCTTTTTAGTGACCGATCAGCACTACGTAGCTTCTCCCAAGGCCATATTTGGGTTTTAGTCAATATGTCTGCCAACAACAACAATATTAGCTTTTCTTTCCAATTTGCTCACAGTCATCTCTGTCATCGGTGCGGCTTGTCCTCCCTCTCACTTCCACTTAATCGTGTGAGTTATAGCCCCCCTGAGCATTTTATATTCCTGGTATTAAATGAAAGACCATCAGTCTGGAACTTTTCCTTTTTATTTGTCTCCCAATTGAATAAAGCGACATGGACTTGTTGTTCTCTTATGCGGCTGGCTAAAAATAGCAGCTCCTATAAACCCCCCCCCCCCCCGTCTGTGTTTTGAATGCTAAGGCGTTACTTCCGCTAGACAGTGCTTATTATCCAGTTGTATATACAGGTGTGTTGCGTCGTATGGTATTGTCCTGCTTAACAGGGAGCCGCCATTCACCTAATGCATTCAGCCTGCGAGCTCTTCTGCGTTGTTTGTGCACACAGAGCGGCCTTAATTGAAACGTAGCGGATGTTGGTCAGGGTGGCCACGCTGTCTGCTCACCGATGTTTCAGGTCAAGGCGGCGGCAGGGAAGCGGCACACTAGCGCCTGTTTTCTTGATACGATACAACTTTATTTATATAGCGTGGGATTATGGATGGGTGTATTTATGGTGGGATGGATCATTGAGTCATTGGGCTATTATATGGATTTAGTTGGGTGGATGTTCTGATGGACATTTTTGCTGTAATTACAGTAAATTTTGGTTTTATGAACAAAATATCAAACATCACTACCATTTAAAAAAAAAAAAAAAAAAAAAAAAGGTTAATTTCGTTAGTTTCCCTTAACTATCGAATAATAAGTTGTAACATGGTTAGCAAACGTGAGCGACCAAAAAGAATCTAAACGGGTTTAAAAAGCGGGATTAAAAGTGTAAAACCCGAAAGCGACGACTGGAACAACAACAAAAGAAAGACACCTGTTGGAATCCGGGTGTGGATAAACCATAGGAAAAGAGAATCAAAGGCATAGCGTGGGCCAACCACGATCTATTGTTGCTGCTTGGAGATCCTTATATAAATGAGGAGGGGAAAAAAATAAAAATACTGCAAGAAATACTTCGGTGACCTTCACCGTGTTATAGTGTCTGAGTGCACATGCTATTGAAAGTGACATTCGCTGTGGACAAACACAAAACGACTCACACAATCCAACTATGGGTTGTTTGTAACCAGGCCAATTCAGTGGATGAACACGAAGCGCGAGGTTGCCCGTCGCCGCCTTGAAGACGGATGCCGTCTACTGCAATTGCGTTACAATGCGTGCAAGTGTGTGGTTGTGTGATAATGTGCACCACTCATTTGACATTTTTGGAGGGCAGATTAATGCGGTGTCCGCCTCTCATCGACTGCAGCAATTGATTGTGCCGCGATGAGTTTTGATTGAAATGGAGGGCGAGCTATTAATAGCAAGTTTTGGCGGTTCACCACTGCGAGTATCATCCAGTCAGCTCCGTCCATCCTCTAAGGTTGGATTTTCACACTCGGCTCATAGACTTCCACTCTCCTGTGTTTTTGTTTGGAGGCCTCCGGTCCTTTTGGCTTTAAAAGGCTTCTCCTGTGGGACTCCTTTTAAGAAACAAATGGGAACAGTCCCATGTGGAATCATGCTGAGTCATGCTACTGCCCAGACATGACTATTACAAAAGTCAACGTGTTAAAAGAAAGCAAGTTCTGTTAAAATAAGGTTACTCCTACTTCATAGGGGGATGATAATTTTACAAGAATAAAATTAACATTTTAATAATTTTAACAATCTATAATATTTTAAAGAAATTGTTATAATTTTAACAAGTAAAATTGGTAAAAAAATTGCAATATAAGTAATATAAGAAAATCTGAAACCCACCATTAAAAATAAAGTACTAATTATTTTAATATGACAGTAGTGTACTATGAGTGTAAAATGTAAATGTCACAATTTTATGAGGAAAATGTTGCATTTGTGAATTTCAATTGTTTAACCAAGTAGTGGTACAATTGAAGTCATTTAAAAATGTTGCAATATCACAAGAGGAATGGGATTTTATGATGTAAAAGATATAATTTTACAAAATTAGTAAAGGGTTTTATTTAACATTAGGTAAAAAAAGTTGTATGATTTGGAAAAAAAATGCTACCAAAGTAAATGTTTAACAGCAGTTACACAAGATGAGATGCAAATGCATTGTAACATATTAAAAAAAAATTAAATGCAACTCAACTGCACTTAAAAACAAGTTCCAGCCACTGCCACATTATTCACTGTTTGAACGATTAATTTCTATTTCTCCAAGTGCTACTTGAGTTGCGCCTGCCACACTTTGTGAATCATTGTTAAATTCTGCTACCAGCTGAGTACTGAATGTTTGGTGAGTCCAGCTTTTCATTTGAAAGCGGAATGCGTTCCATGCAGGGGTTTATTGAAGTGTTTTCATGTTTCCCGTGCACGAACATGCTGCAGGCAATCAATAGAAAACACCCACCGTGTTTTATTTTTGGGACATTGTTACCCTCATCATAACAAATGATGGTATGAAAGAAAAATTCTGAACAAACATAAGTACACACACGTGGATAGTCATAAAAAAAAAGAAACAACACGCAAGCTAGTCCTGAGTATTGATTTGATTTCATTCATTTCCAACCCAAACACTCTTTATTGATTCCACTTGTAATCCGCATTGAATGTTAACCTTCTCCACAGACGTCACAGTCTGATGTATTGTAGAATAAAACTCAAACCACTTGCATGTCCGACCATCTTGCCATTAATCCATTCCATCGCCCCAAAACCTAGCAGGCTTTTAAAACGTTTTTTTTTTCTTTCAGAAAAATGGCATTCTATAATAAGGTACTTTATAAAAACAAGCAATCATTTTAAACTTGGATGCCCATTGACGTTGTACCCCTTGTGATATTCACACCTTGGCCACCTGGGGGCAGTATAACCCATCCAGCCATCCATTATCTGATCTGCTTCTCCTCACAAGGGGCGCGGGCGTGCTGGAGCCTATCCCAGCTGTCATCGGGCAGTAGGCGTGTACACCCTGGACTGGTTGCCAACCAATCGCAGGGCACACAATGATGAACAATCATCCGCGCTCACAATCACACCTAGGGACAATTTTAGAGCAGACATACATAATACATGAAAAAGAGTTTCACAACGATATGACTCAGTAAGCTGCAGTAAAATTCATAATTTTTCTGCATACGACTAAGAATATGTGCCATTGAGTATTGTTATTTTGCCTGTGTTGCTACACCGTTGGTGTTCAATTATCTGTTGCTTAAGTTGTGTTTGTTTGAACCCAAAGGTTCGTCACGCAAGCACAGCGCCACCCACTGGTGTCTGCAGAATATCGCACAAGAATCTGTGGACAGCTCCGATGAAGAGTTTTTCGATGCCCGAGGTTGGTGTTGCACTTATTTCCTCACATTGCCTTTTAGTTATTTTTTTGTGAAGTGTGCGCCAACACGTATTTAGTAATAAAAAAACAAATCTAATGCATACGAGTGAGAAATTAATTAGGGAGCCTTGGCTTGCAGAGTGAGTGAGCTGGCATCCAAATCCCGTCATTTAAGTTTGGAAACATTCTGAAATGGAATCCCAAGGAACCAACTTTGGGCTCCTTGGGTTAAAATTGCCTCAATGTTATTGGCAATAGGGTAGTTGAGCCATGTGAGTTCCCACCTGCTAATTGGAGGAAAAAAAGGATTCTGATGATGAAAAGCTTATGTGGATATCATCATAATATATTTTGTATTGAATAAAAAAATTAGTGTGTGTGTATATACATATCAAATACACACTGGGTGTAATATTCATAGCCATGAGCAAGTAAGTTTCACCTGTTTGCATGAAGCACCACAATCCATCACTTTCTGTTCATAGAGTGAATTTTCCTAATAAAATTTAATAATCCTTTTCTGCTGTTGAGGCCGTATTAAAATAATTCTTAAATATGTCATTCAAGATGTCACCAAAACCTGGATTACAAGCCCCCCCCAAAGAATTGTGCTTTCATTGCGAGAGAACCCACACAACAAAAAAAAGATTCATTATCCTGTACATGAAATAAGTTGTCAGAAAAGACGTTTTGTCTTAATACAGCAACCGAGTAAATCAGACTCCCTGTAGGATTCCTGCATGTCTTTAACGTTGTCTGGCGAGTAAATAAGGGGAAAGAAACGGGCCCCAGTGTGCACGCTTATCGACTGCTTTGCCAATAAACAAAAACAAAAGCTGACGATATCAGGAACACGGCCAGTAATTAAACGCAGGGAGGGGGGGCGGGGGGGGGGGGGGTCCACGTGGGATATTTACACTGCCGATGGGACGCGGGTGGACCTCGAGGCTAATTGACGCCGTTAAAGGAAGACATTTGGACATTAATTAAAGGAGATGGTTGGAACCATCAGCTAAGGAAAGTTGAGCGGTTTTAATGTTGAAAAGTTGTAGGTTTGAATGATTACATCAAATAAAATGTATTTTATATTCTCTCAAGATATTGTGGCAGTCTAATTCTTTGTTTTGTGTTTAGTGTGACTTATTTGTAGATTGGACTGAAAAACGGTGGAGCAAATGTAATTCGGCTTAGTTTTGTTGCTCTGTGGACAAACGCCGAATATTAATGCCCTGAATGTTTCCAAAGCCGGAGTGTGGTTTTTCTATCGTGAAATATAAAATCATGTTGTCAGGGCAAAGATGCAGCATGTCAACAATGACGTTTAAACTGCCTGACGCTTTTGATTTATTGAGACGCTTTAATGCATTCCGCCAGCGGCTGGCTACAAAACTGATCAGAGTAGAGTTCAACATACAATGGAAAGCCTTTGTGCTCCTGAGATAACAAAGGCACTTGTGCATGCTTTTTGTCAAGTGGGAACTATCATCATAAAACCTTGACGATATAGACAATCTTTTAAAGCATATTCATATTTCTAGCTATCCAACAAGTCTTTGCAGATGCTCAGCCTACTAATATGAATATGTTCAAAGGAATTAAGCCTCCTTTAATCTTAATGATCAAGGAGCGGCAGTCTACTTGCTTCTTTTTCAGTAATCATAAAATAATCAAACTGGTGGACAAAAACTAAACATTTTTACTTTTTTTTTTTTTTTTTTTTTTTCTACCCTCAACCCAGCAGCATCCTGATCAGCCAAAGATCTGCTCTGACATCCTCAGTGGCTCTTGCACACTCACACACCGAAACAGCAAAACATCACTATCCACTCCATCTCACCGTCAGGAATAATGAAAAAAGGAGCTCTATTGTAGCAACATGCAAACTTATCTGAAAGAGTCCAAACGGTGTAGCAAAAAAGGAAGCCCAAAAAAAAAAATCGCAAATATTCTATTTTTTTTTAGGGTGTGACCTCCACCGCGAATAAGACATATGGTCTAACTTTGACTTTGTGGAGACGACTTATTAGCATTCCGTGTTTTATGGAGAATTAAAACTAACATTCTTAACAATTTCATGTAGACCGAATTTGGAAGTCATTGGCAGAAATCTTCAGGACACGTTTTGTCTTTGAGGACCTGTGGAAATGGCCACTTAGAACTAAAATGTCTGACTCACTGTCAATTTTCAGGTTTAGTGTCTTGAGTCATTTTGTGGATCTGCTTGGATGTGATGGCCGTGCCTACCAAATTTCACGTTTCAACTGGAGGCGGCTCATTTTAATTTCTTTTAAGGGACCCTTGAAAATTGACATAACTGACTGGTTCAAACCAAAATGGCAGACTTTGTAATGTTCTATTTTTTTTTTTGCGGCTATTTTATCACATTCACATCACAGACATTCTAACCAAATCTCACATCGCTGGCTTTCAAAAGACTTGAAAATGACATCATGACTAAAATGGCCGCTTCAAATTAGCATCCATCCTTTGTGTTCTGCCATGGCCTCATGAAGCTTTTTGCTTAGGTTCACTCGTGATGATAGACAACCCTCAAATTTCATGCCAGAGAGATTTCCACCGTGACTTAAAATGGATGCTTCAAACCAAAGCTGCCGCCTTCATGACTTTACGGACGCAAGCACGGGGGCATGTAACGCTGCACAATGTTAACACTGCATTGTACAAGCATTTACTTCGCATACAAACATCATTTCCATGCGGCAGATTTCCTTTCACGCTCTGTCTGTCAATTCACTTCATTATGCAAATGGTTGCCATCAAATTTGGATTAACAATGGGGCAAATTTGTCAAGGACTTGCACCCATAGACAATGTGCCGATTGAATTGGCAGCCGCGGGGGCCCTGCGGTGGCAGTCTGTCAAGATCAAATATTAGCACGACTCAGCAGTATGAGCAGTGTATGTGGCAACAAACCGGTTGTCGAGTTACACGCAAATGAAACGCCTCTTAACTGATTGTATACTGCGCTGAAACAGAGACTTGACTGCAAAATCCATTAGAGCACACCGCAGGAATGAGCTGACGCCTCACTGTGTTAGGACAAATATTGAAAATTGTCTCTCACTGAGCAGCGGATGAAGATAAGATGCTGCTGGTGGCTGCGTGAAGCTCTGAAAGAAGAATACAATACACAGCCGAGCCAGACAAATGAATGCGTGCAACTCATCTGAAATTGCATCGTGTCTTGGTCAATCTTATTCCGAGGCATAATAAATCACATACTCGCCTGCTACTTTTTGGGGAAATTCAGGCCCGAGTCTCACCTAGCGACATAAAATTTGGTAATTATGTCAATGGAAAACGGTCCCACAAAAAAAAAAAAACAACAAAGGCTAAAACTGAAGATGCGCAGGAAGTCTGCCATCTTTGGTTCAAAGTGTCCATTTTAGGGTCCTTTCGATTATATCCAGCAATCCTTTGAAGCAAACTTGAGATTTTGTTTGATTGAAATGAACGCAGCATAGCCACAACACTGGATGACTTGCAGTAAAACATAAAAGCATGCAGTAATAATTCAACCCCCAAATAGTCATGTTGGAAAATTCCCAGGAAGGAATTTTGTCATTTTGATTGGGCACAACCACTTTCAGGGTCAAACTAATCTTCGATTTCGAACCACTTATATTAAACAGCTAGGTGACACTCGTGTAGGACCAATTTCAGTCTTAATTTTTGTGCGTGGGCCGCAAAATGTGATGACTCAACAAAAAAAAGGTGGACGGTCACGAGAGGCGTCTGTATTTGTTTCCTTGCACGTAACACTTCAGACTCCTCTCGAAGGTTAGCCAAGCACCTTTTCCTGCAGGCGTTTGCAAACAACACATTTGTACATCGTGTACCTTTGCCAATCTAAACACTTGAAAGAGAGCTCGAGGGGCAGTCATCAAAAAAAAAAAAAAAAAAAAGTTCCAAGCCTTGTAAGAAATGGTGTTTGTCACTTTCAAACACTTCCGAGTTTCACTCCTCTAAGGACACAAGTCACGTTGAAAGACAGGCTTTTCGCACACTTGTCCTTTACGACTGTGTAGTAAAACTAAATAGCTTCGTGAGCGAATTTCTGAGTTGCTGCAAACTTCTTTGGGATTTATTAGCAGCTCCTGGTATCGTTGCTTGTTTTCCTGAGGTTGAATGACAGGATTTTTTATTTTTCCTGATTGGATTGAATTGTGTTGCCACCTAAATCATTTCAGAGTGGCAACTTTATTGTGTATATAACCACAAAATAAGAAAGAGTGGAAGCGTCAGTAGGCGCCATCGGGTGAGTCCGGCAAACCTCTGCAATTACCGAGGCGGCCATTTTGTTTTGTTGAGAGATTCGATTCAGGGTTCAACTTATTTGCGATATTGCCATTGATTTTGACAAATATGAAATGAATAATGGATCATCCAAACAAATAAAACCAAACAAACCAGATGTGGTAAGGAAATTACCGCAAAGTCATGAATTAATCAATTTGCTCCATGATGACTGACGAATGAACGCAAAAATACGTCAGAAGGCTTCCTGAGCCCAATAAAAGTAGATCGGCAGGTTGATGGTTCAATTTTAGCTCGCATTCAGCTTTGGTAGTGATTTCGATTGGTTTCTTTTGAGATTCGAAGACGTGTATGCATTTGGAATGATTGTCTCTCTGAAAGTGTCGGAAGGTCACTTTTTTAAACAATGATGAAGTTTCAACTTTGTGAATTATGCGTTGTTTCACTGTCCGCCCCTGAATTTCAGGATGGCTATCCCTTTAATGCGTGCGAGGAGTATAAAGAAAGCCTTTCTGTATGAGGCTCACTTTCAGAGGTCAACGGCATGCACTCTTCCAGTTCATCCAGAGCTACACTGATTCAGTCATTTTTTTGATCATTATAGGATCGATATGCCAACTCCTTTTCGGAAATTGCGCTCATGAAAACGATACATCCAACTGCACTCCAATATTCAAGTATTTCATAATGTGAGACCTTTCAATGACCATCTGAGTAAAGGTAAAGAGTCCATATAGCTAAATTTTACAATTTGGAATTCCTAATGAAAATAGTCCTCCAAGGTACTTATTTCATGTCTTCTGGAGTCTTTTTTTTGTGTGTGTGTGTGTGTGGGTGGGGGGGGGGGCAGCTTGAGAAATGCACCCCAAATAATGCAAAATGTTGCGCCTTGTGGAAATGCGGCTATAAAGTAACGGTAATTACCGCTCCCGAGTGACTTAACCCGAGAATCACTGAACAAGGTGTTTATTTTTCAAGATACGCCGGCTGCTGTTGTGTTGAGAGTCTAGCAAATCCGTTGGAATACTGTTTTTATGGCCGTGCATAAGCGTAGCAGAGAGACTCAAAGCACCCCTTTATCTGCGGTGGCAGCAGCGTAATGACAGTTAGACGACATCATGGGTATCACGGCTCCATCAGTGACGACGTTACATCATTGAAATGACCCTACCCAGGGGGCCCGCTAAAGAGGATGGAGACGCAAGTGTACTGTGAAATCACACAGAAAAGTCGCTAGATGCTGTAATGACAATGTCTTTATTTATGTCTCTCTTTTAACAACGGTGCAAAATTGTCTACGGTTTAATTTTTTTTTGTGTTCCGTCTTAAAATGTATCAGTGTGTATGCCAAAATATGAATGACTTGAGTGCTAGTGCACATTTGTTTGCCCATCTGTGATGTTTCATCAGTTTGTCCTAATGTGTAATTTATACCAGTGCACTGTTTGTGTGTTGAATAATGTAGTATTCAATACAGTTGTTTATGGAACATGGGTTCATGATTGTGTACTTGCTAGATGAATGCCGCCGATGGCTCCCTGGTTATTCTTAATCTGTATCGTTACCGACCATAGTAAATGATCATACAACCCCCTTTTCTATGATCATCTATTTATTCGTTTGCTCGTATCATCGTTTTTCTGCTATCTGAGACATTGGTCCCTATCCTATAAATTTTTTTTTAATGGAAATAAATATACAAAACTTATTTAATTCCTCCGACCTAATCAGATAATGTCTAGGATTTTTTTTTCAAATTCATGTGATCAAGTAATATTGTTTTTAGTCTTAGTGAAGCAGCATGAGGTTCATTGCGCAGTTATTCCTGTCAGCTTCTTGATCACAAGCTGGAGGACCTTATCTACTGCATGTCTGCTCTACGTAAACACTCGTCTCTCATGTATTGAATGAACAGGAAAAAATAAGATATTGGTGCTTTTCATTCATTTATTACAGTGATATGCAAAATGTTAAAAAGAAGAAATAATGGAACGACTGATTACTTTTTCAAAGTGTTACCTCTTAAATCGATGACTGTCAAAGGCTCATTTGAAGCACTAAAGCTAATAGTTGTTCTCGGTAATGCGAAAATCATTGAGGCAAATGAGGCCTTTCTGCTGTCTCATTGTCATTTCTCTGTAACCTTCACACATTATGGGAAAATCATCCCATCCCATCTGATTTGCGCGTCATCAAATGTCGAGCCACGCTAAAACAAAAGCTGTCACATAATTGCAAAACCGCGCCCACCAGATGAGATCAAGGAATCCCCAGAATTTTTCCTCACCATTGAACAATCAAGCTTACGCCTCCGTGCCCACTCACTGTGAGCTGACAGCTTGAAAGATGTCTCGAAATCTTTTTTCTTTTTTTTTTTTTTTTTTGGGCCAATCCCTGGAGGCAGTATGTCACTAACATGAAGGGCAGTACCTCACTTTTCTTGCTCCTCACAGTCTCTTCAAAGCAATTTTCCAATATTGCCTTTCCTTCTGAGGTTGCTGTCAGCTACCCTGGAATGTAAATAAATAAATAAATAAATAAAGACAGCCCCCCCCCAAAAAAACAAAACACACACAAAATCTAATCTGGTGGGGGATGACAGAAACCTCCAAAAAGTATCAAGAGTCTGTTCTCAGAAATGAACAAGCAGTGTGCCATTATGGTAATGGAGGCAATCTTTGACCAGTTTCAAGAGGAGATACTTAACCACCAACTCCCGCTACTCCAATAGTATTTTCTCTCATGACAGGACGCAAGAAAGTCTCAAGGATCTCTTTCCCAAAATGAACAGGAAGCCACTTCTAGAGACGGGGGGGTGTCGGGGCGGGGTGAAGTCAAATTTAGCCCAAGAAAGAAAAAGCAGGAAAAAAATCTCATGGACCCATGCCCTAAAATGGAAATTCAACCAAGCAATTCTTCGCTTCACGCTATTTCGGAGAAGCATTGCCCTCGTTTAATTTGCCAGCATGACGTTTCATCACAATCTTTACTTTGACCACATCGAGATATGTTTAACTAATGTCATGATGTAGCGGGGTTTGTTCTACGACATAGCTTGTCAATCAAGTTATTTTTGTATGAAATCAATTTTCCCCATTGAAATAAATTGCAATCAATCCATTCCAGCCCTGACAGTCAACATGTTTCATATAAATAGATATTAAATAACTAGCACTGCGTTATAAAAACCTAATTAAAAAAGTGTTTATAAATTGTAATGTAGTGTTATCTTATGTGTGCCTTTGGGGGCGTGTCCTTGTGATTGATGTCAAGAGATGGAGTGTATTAGTCAGTCTGGGCATGAGTTGGCAGCCTGCATCTTCTTCTTGCAAGTGTTTTCCTTTGTACTTATGTTTGGCTTTTTATTTTGTTCATTAGTTGACTGAAAGTGTCTCAATGACCTTGGCTGTTCTTGCCCGCAGGTTGTCTGAATTTGCATAACAACCTCATACGTTTGGATGCTTGCAACTAATTATTATTCTTGGTTAAAAAACTTGTCTTGCTTTCCATGTGCGTTCCCTCTCTGGATTTGTGCAGTCTTGGCGGAAAACTCATTGGGTCTGAATTAATCGCAGCCACTGCCAAGTCGTCCATCGATCAAGCCTACAGAGACTACACAAACAAGTTTATATTGATCAAAGTCCACACGATGGACAAAAATCCATCATTTAATCCATCATGTAGATCCCAAAGTCTGTTGGCAGCCAGATTGAGCCCCCCCACTCCCTTAGGAGGACTGCACATTGCGCAACTTTGCCCCCATCCGAAGATTGAGTGAAGTGCTTTCACTTTGCATTCCCCCGCTGATCCAAGAGCGAGTGACAAACGGTGACCGTTTGAGCCTCCGCTGCGCGATCCAAACGGACAGCACGTCAGCGTATGTGGGAGGACGAGTGAGAGATGAAAGAATCTGTCATTTTTCGGCCCCCTTCTGCTCCCCCCGCCACCATTTCATGACTCATCCAGAGCTAGCGGCAAAAACACCCTGACCACTCGAACCGGTTCCGCTCGTCCTTGTGATTTAAGCCTCACAAGTGTCCAATAAAATCTCAGCCACCATTGACCGTGACAGCTTGACACCTTGCGGCGCAGCTGTTTGTTTTTAACCACCACCGCAGGGGGTGCTCTCCGTTTTTTGGCCGCACTGCAGACACAATGGGACGAGCTGAAAACGGTTATCGTAGCGTTCACATGCTTCAAAGGCCACCATCTTATTTAATCAACACAAACCGATGCAGGATTGCTTAGAATGAATGTTTATAATAAAAAGTCTCAAGGAGCTGTATTCACAATTTGACAGGAGGTTCGGCTAATTGATTTCAAATATTGCAATATTTGGCCTGTTCCTTTGGGTCCTACTTAAGATGCACGAAAATGTCTCTAAGACCTGTGCTGGAAATGGTCAAGGAAGTCCTGCAAATTTGGGGTGCGTTCCTATTTTAACCAAATCCTCCGAGGCAATTAAGTCAAACTGGAATCAGGGATGGGCCTTCATAGATTATCAAGGTTTACTTTCCTCAAAGCCGTATTTAACCGTTTTACTCTATCAACGTTAAACTCTTTTTGCTTCCCTTTCAATCACTTAAGTACTCTTTCGTTTTATAAACATTGTTTGTGGAAAAACATTTACATTTGTGTTTCATGGAATCCACCAACTACTGGCCTCTTTTACGTTTCCCACTTTTGACGTGCTAGTCACGTTTTCTTGAACCCACTTCTATTATGCTCATCAAAACTGCACAGAGCGTAAATACAACAAAAAGAGGTGGACAAAATATCGACATCGCTATGTATCCCATCACTTTTCTGCAGAGTCAACAACAAACATCAAATAATTCGTACCACAGCAATCCGATAAAGAATATCCATTTGTGGTTGTTTGCTTTTACGTATGTTTAATGTATGTGTTTGTGTGTGGGTGTGCACGTGCGTGTGTTTGTGCGTGTGTGCCCTAGCAGATGTGATGGAGGGGAAAAGCGCCATGCTGCTGGGCATGAGTCAGTGGAACTCCAACGACCTGGTGGAGCAGATTGAGACACTGGTTCACATGGACCCGTCTCATGGTACACACACACACGCACACTCATTCCGTTCATCTGAGAAAAACTTTTCTTGCAAAGAATAAACTAGGACGTCTTGGTGTTATCCAAGGTTTATCGTTTTATATATAGAATGTAGTGCCACAACAATATCCTCTTACCGATTCCGCCCTTATTGTGCTTCAAGTGAAGTTTTCTTTTTTTTTGTCACGTTTGTGGTGTGCTGCTTCATTTGAATACCACAAGCAATATTCCAAATGTCACTGGCCACATATCAACAATCATCCCAGTGGTGGCGGGGGAAAAAAAAAAAATGCAAAACAGAATGAGGACGGGGAGCTTACAGTCTGACGCTGTGAGCTGATTCTTTGGTGCTGCCTTGGAATATAAAGAGCGTGAGCATAGTGAGCCCAAGATGAACATAAGAGGGTGCAGAGGGTTGCGACTGCTGGGGGGGGCCCGATGATGACATGCAAAATATGCAATCTGTTTGAACCTTACAGCGCTTTTCCGACTGTGGGCTTGAATCGCTGCTAGTGGAATAACACGTATAGCTCGGAGCTGTCTTAAATGGCAAAAAAAAAAACTGCAGCATCTTGTACAAGGTGGTCTGACAAACACGACAGCTATTTTCACATTTAACATCACGACCACAAACAATTGTTTACAAGGCATTGATGATTGTTGTTCGCCAAGTGTTCTTTTGTGTGGATTCCTCGCAATAAAGACGAGACGAAGTGCATAGATTGCGGTACGCAACTTGCCGTTCTAGTAAATCCCAGGCACGAAAAAGAAGAGATTACGTTGAGTACATGTGCTGACTGCAGGATACGAGGTGTTCTGACTCGCATGGCATGTTGGTGGTTGCACACTCATTCCCAGGTGATGCATCGTTGATTTGTTGGACGAGGAGAGAAAATCGCGCGCTTGAAAAGAAAATTGACTTAAGCGCAAACGGGAGAATATGGCCCGCACATACAATTGTTTACAGCTTTTGGATCAGAGTGTGCGCGAAAAACTTTGGGGATTGCACCACATTCCATGTTACTGTCATAAACACTGCCATTTTTTTTTTTTTAATTCCCCGAGGCTCTTCTCATATGCACTGCTCCAAGTTACACAATTGTATGTTTGTTATTGCGAGGCAGCTCCGTGTTGCGTTCCTGCATAGTCTCCTCTTACTGGCACAGAATAAATTAGGTTAGTTGGACCGCTCTTGGTGTAAGGTAAGAATCCCTAACACAGCGTCCTAATGAAGAATCCAAATAGAATCCATTCAACCAAATCTTAGCCATCTTGAGTGACGCACACAATGTGCTGCCGACACAATGGGAAACTTTCATTTGTACTCTGCGCTCATAAATCAGCGCAAGGTTTTATGTAGATTTATGCCGAGTCTTTTGGTTTTTAATAGAAAACTCCGACTCGCTCTGAAGCTGCTGAGTGATTTGATCTATTGCTTTGAGGGATGCATTGCTATTAATGATAATAATAATCGTAATCATGTTCATACTTAAGCTTTTTGTCTTCCTCCATTAATGTCTGTCAAATGTCGCCTCCAGAAACGCACAGCGTGCTAAATGGAAATATACCGTCCAGCTTTAATCAGTCAATTCTAATCAATGTAACTTCAGCTCAGTGAGCATTTGTTGATGCGTGCGTGTATGTGTGTGCGCGAGCATGCATGGGTGAGCCCACCACCGAAGGGTTCATTTTAAAGCCGGTGTTCGAGGTTCAAATAAGAGGTTACAATTAGGGTTGGTGTTAAAATCCAAGTTTGGGTGTTGAGCAAGAGTGAATTACTAGGGAATAAACCCTTAATTAACAAATCTAACTCAATGCGTGTTCGTTTTTATCTTCAAGAAGGAAAATGTTCAAATAAAGGCTCAACCACGGATCGAAATTTGTTCCGATAATCTCTTCACTTCTCTGGAGTTCAGGAAATAGGACAAGTCAGATATCTGGGCGGCTTTTCTTATCGTGCCAAGGACTCGTACCCGAGAAGAATGCAGCTGAAAAAAGAGCGCCACTAAAATGTCGCCCTCACGATATATAAGGTTTCTCATCCTAGACAGGTTTTTTTTTTCTATCATAGGTCATGTCGGTTAAAATCGTGCTTCCTCTCTTCCTCCGTCGCACGGGTCCCGCCTGGTCCCACAACCTGGTGTCGTCCAGCATCCTGCATCCTTCCTTGTCTTTTGTGTGGGTGTGTCTGAGAGTCCCGGGGTACAATCCCCAATTGTTGTCTTTGTGTGTGGGTGCCGCTAACTGGGGCATCTTGATGCTGCTGTGCAAGTTCAGTGTAAGGTCTTTAGCTTTACCGTGTATGTGGCGGATGTGCTTTGAAGATGTTCAAAGTGATGTATAGATTATAAACAGTCTACGGAACTCAACACATTTCAACAGAGTAATACATGAATAACATACGAGAATCATATAAAAGACCAGTAAACACGGTCACTTGTCATTATTGTGCACGGAACCTCTAGTTTCATTTGCTAAATGTGTAACACTTGCAGTAAATATGAACCTGCTAATGTTAATGATTGAACATTCTGCCGCGTAAATGCTTAACAGAATGTCACTAATGTAATAGATTCCTTTAAAGTTTTCAAATTTGAGTTTCAAACCGGTAGGATTTTAAATAATGGTTTCAAGATGGAGGCAGAGTTTCAAATGAGGTTTTAATGCGAACCTTAAGGTCTTAAATTAGGGTTTAAAGACATCGTTGGGGTTAATTTATGGTTTCAAATGAATTAGATTACATCACATGCTTTGTGATGATTTAATGCCAATCAATTGGCGTAACATTTTGCTTACGATTAGTAACACAAACTATATATTCATGTTTTATCATGTCAACAGTTTGACCCTGAAGCCTTCCCATTATTTCCGTTGGGAACATGTTTTCAAAATACGAAAAAAATTGGAGCCGTGAGAGATAGATGTGTTAGCTGTGAAGCTTCCAACTCAAAGGTAAGCAGAAGCTTTCAAAGACTGAACTTCAGTGGGAAACGTCAGCGCGCTCCCGCGGAGTTCAAAAAAATATCTCCTGCGGAGATGTTCCGCCGAGTGCCTTTTCTACGCACGCACGCGCGCACGCACGCGCGCACGCACGAATAGGACTAAAGTGTTAAGGACCTGTGAAGTGCCCCACTGTCACACAAGTACTGGACTCCTTTGAGCATTTGGCGCACGAGTGTGACCGAATGTGTGGTGGACCTTTTTTTTTTTTTTTTTTTTTTTTTTTAAACTCCGTGGATGATTTCAAGTCCTTTAGTTCTCAAAGTGGACCAATCACATTGAACTAATTGCATGACATGTTAATTCCTTGCATGACTGGACATACTGTGGATTAATTTCTTTTCTGTCATGAATGAAAAGCAAGGAACAATTGCATCACAGTAACAAGACTCATCCGTTGTTGGCATGTGGGGACATTTTTTACTCTCTGTGGATGGATTGGATGAGTCATTGCGTTTCTTTGTATTCTTCAATGTGGCGGTTATCGAGAATAAGTGGCAAGAGCAGTGATCACATTAATAGCTCCCAGCTGTCCATATTTTAGTCCCATCATCATTTGTGCGCACGTAATAAGCGCTGACATTAGCGCAGGTCACATAGGGATGCGGTGCAGGTCGGCGTCGTGGCTTTAAGGGGAAATCTACCCGCAATTAACGCCTGAAAAGTGCAGCGGGCTTGTCCCAGTCAGCAGCGCCTATTAGAGCGTCGTCTATTTGTCGCTTCCTATGAAGCCTTTATGGCTTCCTAACCTCGCCAATTATTCCTTCATCTCCATTTTTTTACAATTGTGCTCAGCCTGGGTGCTCCCATTTAAACCCCCCACTCTGCCCTTTTTGCACCTCGCCTCTATTCCCATTATGTCCCTCAATGACGTCACTCCACTCATCGAAACACTTTTAATCAAAGCAGAACGGCAAGAAATGGAGGACCTCACAGTAAAACAGGATCATCTGGATAAAATGTACTTGCTTCCGATTTTAAGTAGGAATGCCCAAGTACCAAAACCAGGTAGCGGTATCGAGTAGTCATGTAAGCTGCCGATACCAGCCAATGATACTCGAGGCAAAAAAAAAAAAAAATCCTCACCGACAGCAGTTGGCGCTATACTGCGGCAGATTGATAAATCTGCAAAACATCTGGGTCAGAAAGAGAGGTCATTAATTTTTCTTTTTCATTGTGTGAGAAACTAAATTTTATCTATCAAAAGTACGACAAAAAGTGAATAGACGGACTTGGTCTGGGGAAAAAATGGTTTTGGTCATCCCTAGTTTTAAGACAGGGTTTGGGTTTAGCATTTCATGACAAGCTAGAGTTTAGGTTTTCTAATTAGGGTTTTAAATTAGGGTCGTGGGTGACGCGTATGATTTGTTTTGTTTTTACGCTGGGTGCCCCTTTTTTGCTATATTTATCCAGGTAAGGCAATCGAGTATTGATTCTTCAAATGTTAAAACCTAGATTACGGTTTCAAATTTCAGGTTTTTAGCCACTTTAGTTTGGAGATTTTAAACATGACTTAGGGCAGGGGTGTCGAGATCCAGTCCTGGAGGGCCGCTTTCCTGCTTGCTTTCAATCTCTCCCTCAAGGACTGGAGTTTGACACCCCTGGGTTAAGGTTTCTAATGCGGGCCGCGTGGTGCAAAGTGCTCTGCAATTGCACACATGGTCGACGACATTATACGAAAGGCGAAATATTGCCTGCCAAAAAAACACCGTGACACCCAATTCTACCGCTGCCAAGTCTAGCAAACTAAAAAAAAGAAAACTCTACGCATGCGCGCACTTAAACTGCGCTTTTCACACGACTTGCGCCCGGAATGAAACTCGGAGCCCTAAGTCTTTATATTGGTTGTGGCACTGAAATGAAAGTCCGCATGCCTTTTTCCATGTTGAAACTGCCGAGGAAGTCACACCAGGCAATCTTTGAGATGAAGAAGCGCGCTGGCTTTGCTCACGTCTGTGTCCTCCTGCGGCGCTCGTTTCCCAACCATCTGCTTGGCTACACAAGATAAATGTGACACCGCGACAGCGAGAGACCTGAGGGGGAAACCAGAGCCGAACGGCAAAGATGCACGCTAGAAACCTCACATTGTGAGCATGGTATTCATGCCGTCTGTACCGAGAGGGCTCCAAATGATGATGAGATCAATATTTCACACCTCCTCTTGGAAGTCCTTTCAACTTCCTTCCTTCTATCCTGTTTGTCTCGTTGACGAGCTAGGAAGGGAGATGAATTTTAAACATTTTCTCAGCACAGCGTGTGCTTTGTTAGTGTTTTTTTTTTTATAGCATTAGCATTCTTCGCGCGCAGATATGGATATCGATACCAACTCTCGCCATTTCGCCTCTTGCGAATAAACGCCAAAATCCATTTATCATGCTTATGTGGACCGATGGCTGCATTATTACTTGCAGCCATTAAGCTCGGCGTATTACTTCAAGCATGTATGACCTCTCTTCTTGAAATAGTCCTTTTCTGGGATGCAACAATGTTTTGCCTCCCGGGAATGCCGGAACTTTCAACTTTTCTCCTTCCTTCCTTCCCTCTACTTTTGTACAAGAAAGGAAAACCTCCCCTCCATTGATTTTCTGTTTCTTTGTGACCAAAAATAGTGTTGCCGTGCAGCGCAGTCCCTTGTGTGTGCCAGGGCTGGGAATGGAGGACAGACGAAAACCAAATAAAATTTAGAGAGGAACCGCAATGAGATGACACGGTGTACAGAAGCTTCCGGAGCTATTTTTTTTAAAATTTTTTTTTTTTAATTAATTTATTTTTTTCTCTAAATGGGGGGGAAAAACACATAGCAACTGACCAAATAGGTTCCGCAACATCCAGTCTGCAGATGCAATGTCGACAAATCAAGAGGCATTAGTATACTATCGACCACTTTCACGGATCAATATCCGTTTGCAGAGGTGGGACTAACTCATGTGCAAGTTATAAGTAAATGTCAAGTCTTAACCTTCAATTTTCAAGCAAATAAAGGTTGCTGGCAACAAATCAAGTTCAGTCCTCCACTGAATTTCAAGCAAAAAAATTAATCAAGTTAAAAGTCAAGTCATACAATCCTACTAAGGAACAATGTACACTGCTCCCAAAAAAATCTGGATTGTCTGCTTTCCGGTGAAATTGCAGGTTGAACCTAAACCTTCTTCAGTGCTTTTGTATTTTTTTTTTTTTCCCAACTTGGACACGTGCGCTCAAAAGTTGAGAAAAGGTCAAATTAAGTTCACCTGGAAATATTTTCTCTCAATCTGAAATTTCTTGTGAAAGCCAAACATCCCTAACGTTTTGAGAGTCGTGTATATTTACACATTTGCCACTTCTCGGTCAGTATCACAATGGGGAAATGCGGCCCTCTGTTGCATTTCGTGGTGGTAAGGGATTTTGCCTAAAAATTCCAAAATTGGCGACGGAAGTGTGACTCAAGTCAAGTTGTGTGACTTCAGTACCCCATCGCTCTCAATTTGTGCCACGTATGGTTGACACCTGAATTATAATTTATTTATTTTTTTTAATTATTATTACCTCCTTCCAGAAGGTCTCTATCAGCTGGGCGATCCACGCTGTGCCCCACAAAGCAGCATCGAGGGACCGGAGGACGGAGAGGTATGATGCAAGTAGACGAGGTCTAAGCAGATCCACCGCATAATTGTGTTACTTGGAAGATGGTGTAGAAAAAAAAAAAAAAATCTTCATTCTGATTCACAAAGATTTTTGCTCCGTCTTGTGTAGAACTCCAAATGTCGGACGCACGTGCTGCTGCTGGTGGTGCACGGTGGCAACATCCTGGACACGGTGGGCGGCGACCCGAGCGCAAAAGCGGGCGACGTGGCCACGCTGGCGTCCGTGCTGGAGAAGGTGACGCGGGCGCACTTCCAGGCCGCCGCCGATCACGTGATGATCAAGTTGGTGCCGTGCCCTGCGGTGTGCGCCGAAGCCTTCTCGCTGGTGTCCAAGTGAGTCTTTCATTATCCTGGTTGGATTTTGCCACTCTGCATAAATGAACTTTTTTTTTTTTTTTTTTTTTCATTGTGTCCTGAATACTCATCACTTATTATAATTCCCCTCGTTATTTCAGCTTACCTCTGCAATAATTTGGTCCCGCTCCAATACACTAAATTTAACTTTTCTTTCTCGAGCCATCTTTTCAATGATTAATTTTACCTCGGGGCGTTTTAAGCACAGGATGTGAATTAATGTTCCTGGCAGAGGTATCTTTGTGGATTCGGTGCTAATTGATGTTTGATTTGCATTCATTTTGCATTTGTGTCATTCTATTCATAATGGAGGCGCACGGCTGCTATCAGCTCGGTCCTGATTCTGAATTATAAAGCCTCGCATCCAATAAAACATTTTGCCGAGCTCCTTTGTTGAATATATGAGGAGAAATAACGCCTTTTACGACTCTGATTATTTAGCTTTTTTTAAGTGCTAATGATGTCGTTTCACATTTGCGCCGCGTCGTTTGCTTTTAAGGCTCAGTGTTTTTTGGTTGAACGTTGGTAGACAGAACATGTTCAGCGGCGTAGAAGGAAAAGAGCGGTCCTTTGGGTGTGATACCGCCGCGTAGGTTTGATGTATGCGTCGCAGCCTCAAATATTTAAAAACATGTTCCTGTCTGAGTCGAGAGGGAATTCATTATTTTGACGTGATTCCCAAGACTGCTTTCTATGCATGAAGTCGTCGTCACATGTTGGTTTGTTTCATGCATGGGGTTTCAAATTAGTACATAGGTGTTAGGGTTTCAAACGATGTTTCGGTTTTCATTTCAAGCAGTGTAGACAGTTTCCAAATGGGGGGTTTCCAACCTGTCTTTGAGTTCCAAAAAAGGGTTTCAAGCCTGGCTTAGGGTTTCAAACCGGGTTTTTCAGACATGGATTTGGTTTTCAAAATCGGATTTCAAGCAACGATTTATTTCAAAGTAGTGTTTAAAGCCACAATTAGGTTCAAACGTAAGGTTTTAAGCCATGGGAGGGGAGTTAAACTGGGGTTTCAAACCAGCCTGGGCTCAGATTTCAAGTCGTCAAGTTTTACAAGCCATGGTTAAGATTCAAGACAACTCAATATATCCACGTTATTAATATAGTCGAATGACCAAAGATGAAACAAAGTGCTATGCAAAAATAAAAAAATAATAAAAAAATCCAACAAAAAAACGGAAGACAATTGAACCTACTAATATCATTTAAAAACAGTGAAACAGTAGCAAAATTAAAAACAATTGAACAAATAAGACATTTTAGCCAGGTTGAAATTTCAAAGTGTGACACTGCGGACCCGAAGCTACGTCTCGTAGAGCCCCAGCAGGTCTGGGAACCTCAGTGTGAGAACCACCGTTATAAACGGTAAATGTAGTCGTCACAGTGTAAGCTGTAATGACAGTTAACTGCCAGTACAGAAAAATGTCATTATAGTATTATAAATGGCGTTATCTGATAAGACGGTGTTGGTCAAGTGGGCGTGCTGATCCTCATTTGGCCGGCGCCACACAAATACAAACATAGGATGAACAGGTGGGCTGCCGTCGCTGGCTAATTTCCACTCGCTTCAGCCAACAGCTTGCCTGACAAAAAAATGGCGCAGAGGTGGCGCAAGCGAAAAGTTTCACACAAAAACATGCCGCGTTGGACGTGATTTGAAATGGTGTATCGTCGGGCATTCCCGTGGAGACACCTCTTAGTTGGAGACAGCTTGTCGCTCGCCTCAGAGACCCGCCGTTATCTGATTAGCCACAGGCGCTACTGAAGTTAACCTGTCAAAACAACACAAACACTCTGCTCCATCTAAAAACACGTGCACTCGAGCAGAAGG
This sequence comes from Idiotropiscis lumnitzeri, assembly GCF_059441095.1. Lineage (NCBI taxonomy): Eukaryota > Metazoa > Chordata > Actinopteri > Syngnathiformes > Syngnathidae > Idiotropiscis > Idiotropiscis lumnitzeri. The sequence goes on along the minus strand of NC_142397.1, from coordinate 9,452,396 downwards.
AGCTTACAGCATTAATTGCCGTGCTCTTCAAATTAGGTTTTCAAGACTAAGTGAGGAGGTAAATTAGAGTTCGAAAACGGGATAAAGGTTTCGATTTAGGGTTAGGTGGTTAAATAAGGCTTACAAAATCTTTTTTTTTTTTTGGGGGGGGGGGGTCTGGCTTCAAAGCTGCCGGTTTAAAAAAAAAAATTAGCCACACTCTCCAGTACATAAATAATGTGATTTAAAACAATACTCAATGTAGTTTACAGTTTTGGGTGTCCGCCTACACTGCATGAAGTAGAGAGGCGTCAAAACTCAGTGGCCAAAATGCACACAATTATGTAGCGGCGGTGGGCGATCATCAAAATCACACTCCTCTCCACAGGATCTAGATAATGTGATTTAAAACAATGTTTGAAATTTATAATTAGAGATGGCTGGATGAAATAGTCAAGCGTGAAGTCTGAGTGGCTAATATGCGTGGCATACACTTGATCAGTGAATAAGGGCGATGGAACGTGCACAGCAGCAGTGGTAAAAAGAATAAAGGTCATTGATCAATGTTAATGGATACAATTTGAATTATTGAATATAAAAAAAGAAGAAGAAGAATTAGTTATTTGATCACATTGAAGCAGTCTGGTTAAATGTACAATAAGTTGCAATTGCTGAAAATGATACTCCTCCAAATATTTGGGGATGGAATTTATTCATGTATGTTGTGAAAAGTCCTGGAAAATAATTTCAAGAAAAGAGTGAGCCCCCGGAGAGGTTTTCGCAATTTAGCGGTCCAAACCAGTACTGAGGTTTAAAATTAGGGTTTAAAAAAAAAAAAAACAAACAACAAAAGATTAGGATTTGAAATTCCCGGACCAACTCGACTGACGCTGGCGCCTGAGCTCGAACGGCATCGGGAAAAGGCTGCACAGTCGGATATGCTGCACGGCCAATTAACGGCAAAAGGTTTCCATATTGATTTCTTTTCACGCCCGCCAGCCAATGGTGCCTGCCCGCCGCCTCTGTTGCCACCTTGAGAGAAAAGAAACACTTGGACTATTAAAAAGCTGACATGAGCCGGAGAATGGTGAGAAGCCTCGGAGGACGGCTTAAGAGGAAGGAAGAGGAGGTCTAGCTCGGACTCTCATTATTCTGGCAGGTTGCGAGTCACAACTGCGACTATTTACGGTCTCACGCTGTTAATGAAGAGACGTCGAGGAGCACATTAGCTTGTATTTCTTCATCCTGAGTGCAATTAAGCAGAAGCTGCCAGTCAACGCAGTTTTTTTTTTTTCTCGCGGTGTGAGATGTTTTTTCTTCTAACAGCTGTGATGGTGACCAGGTTGATTGGTAGTGCTATCTTCTGCTATTAATGGAGCCACTTTGTCAGAACACCTTCATCGGGTATGCAAGAGCATCTCCAAAGCTTTCTATAATGACAATTAAGAGAACCGAATAGTATATTATAAATATAATAATATATATTATATATTATAAATTATTGTTTGACAACCTGTTGAAATAGCTGATAATTTCTGATATACTACAATACGATACAAACGTTCATGACCCAGAATAACCCTTGACGAGGATGCAACATTCGCCACCTTCAAAACACTTGCAAATGTTCGCCCCCTTTTAAGCCTCTAAAAATAAGTCATTTTTTTGACAAAATTATTTTTGCCCTAAATATATCAGGATGCTGACCACCTCTGTTAATATTGGCTACATCTTTTAGTTAAATGGATCATTCATCTCTACTCCTGTAATGAAATATTTAATAAATATAATTTAATCAGAACTTGGTTAAGTTGTTGGTGTTTTCTGGGAAAAAAAAAAATGACTTGGACCATTATTTTATGAGGGTGAGGACATTGCTTGATTGCTGTGAAGTTAGCGGCGACCGTTTAGCACCTGTGCCTCAAATTTTGCTGGCTAGTCAAGACAAAAATCTTCACTTAAAATGAGTGGAGTTTTGCCTGCCACTAATATTCACAAGCCCTTTCTTTTACTTCCTCCTAAGTATTCCAAGTGTAGCACTTGTCTACATTCAACTTTCTGCATGTTCTCCATTATCTTACAAGCGTGCTGGGGCTCTGCTTTAAAAGAAAAAAAAAAAACATGAAGCAATCGCTCACAAAGGAGGCCCCGGAGTGCAGCAGTCAAACGGCATCTCCCGAGGCTTGGGATGCATCCTGCATGCCAGACAGATGCACATCTCACAGTCCGCCCAACGTGACGCGTCACGGGCCGCTTCACAGCTGCACGTCCTTCTTGATAACCGCTCCCCTGGGGCACCAGCCGAGGTTAAAAAATTATTATACAGTTGCTCGCAGAGTATGAACAAGAAGAAGTGACAGGAGATGGAGAGCAACTGACAACTGCTGTGTTCATCCACGTTCATTAGCCCGCGTGCTGTTAATTGTTTTCGCAAGGGTCTGCACTCGTTATGAAAAATGTGTTGCCAGCAGTTTTGGAGCGACATGAATTTTACGCCAAAAGAACATGGAACGTCTAATGATGTTGTCAAGTGGATTGAGTAGACTTTGATCTGATTTGAGAAGATGATCTCGATCTGTGTTTCGCAAACTCCTCAGGTGTGCAGCAGGAAATTATTCAATTAATTGAAACGAACTTTAGCTACAAAATGCCAGCAAACGTGTAACGGGCAAAAAGAATCATTAGCAAATTACTCTTCCACTAGATGGCATAAGGTACAATTAATGTGTATTCACCTTTTGCCATTCATACAATAAAGTAATCGCTTTGTATTCAACTAGCCAAGATCTTATTGGTAAATTGGAGTGCGATTTTATTTTTCAATAAAGGTTGGAAAACACTGATTTCGATAAATGTTTAATTAAAATGTATTAAAAATTGTGTTTAAAGGGCCACTGTCTCTAAGTTTTGAATACTTTCATTATAATTTGCTTTTGCTTGTTCTTGAAGGGAGATAAAAAAAATGTTAAAATTATTATTATTTTTTTTTAGGGTGGTGTGGATTTTGAGGTTAGAGTATAAAATATGAGCCATTTTTGGGGAGGTGAGACCTTCTTTGGCGTCTAGTAGAGTAAGGCGCCACAACCGTCTCTTGATCTTTCTGACAGCCATTAAATCGTTCAATTTGAGAATAATGCAGTCTTCTTAGTCGTTACGATTAGCATAGCGAGCATTAAAGACAAAAAGACTGGGGGGAACTTCCCTCGAAACTTGTCAACACTGTAGATGTGATCCTTCTGTGTTGCCTGGGGCCCCCAGAGGGTCAAGGAATTCCCCTCTTAAAAAAGATTTTTATAATTTGTCGTAGTGTATTATTTTGGTACATGGAACTGTTTGGAGTTTGCCTTGATATGCAAATTAGAATCATTTTGACTGCAAGCAAGAAGTGTGACTGAGTGTGAGCCAGACGGACGACTTTGTGGATGAGCCTTATTAAATTGTTAACTGACTCTATGGTTGTAGTTATGTTTCTTTTATTGCTGCATTTGTCACCCAATGTAAAAAGCATCCACATCATTTATTGCAAATGATTCTGCGGAGTTGCAGTTTGAGAACGAATGCGATCAATGCTTGAAAGTTCACTGACAGAACCGGTGGCGCACCTCAGTTGCTGATGCGTTGCAGCCTTGGCCGAGCTTCGCTGCCATTTCCTGTAATCCCGGCGACTGATGGATGGCGTTGACAGTCAGTCAGTGCAAGGAGAGCGTGTCGGGCGATGCCATCTTTTCCTCCTGCACACATCCATTCAAATCAACTTTGGCTGACACACACATGCGGGCGCTCACTGGTGCAAGTTTTATTTTTTGTGACACAACAAAGCTTTTGCTCCATATGCACCACTGGGACAAAATTATTGGGACGCCCTATGGAAATTCAAATGTTGAATTTATGCTTTTTTTAGCAGGATTTTCTCACTATAACTATGATATCCATGCTTGTCATTTAAAATTGGGTCGATTTTTTTTTTTTTTTTTAATGATCTTATTTTTTTCAAACCAAGTATTACAAAGTGCAGGACAGAAATTAAGAAGTGTTGGTGATTTGTGCATCCCCTCTTGGTCCTCTAGTCTTAACCCATACAGCTACGACGAGAGCTGCGTGTCGAGCAGCGTGGACCACCTGCCGCTAGCCGCCCTGCCGCTGCTCGCCATCGTTTCGCCGCGCTATCAAGATGCCATCGCCACCGTCATCGCCCGCGCCAACCAGGTCTACCGCAGCTTCCTGCAGTCCGATGACGGGCAGGGCTTCTCGGGACAGGTGCGTGGTTTTTGCTCTCTTGGTGTATGTTATTGTTTTTTTTGCTGATAAATATATGAAATGACGCTTTTCCATTAACCTGGTTCCGCACCGAGATTTCGCTTTTCCATTTGAACTTTTAGGGGGGGGCAAGCGGTTAAAATTGGAACCACTTTTCCTAACCATATCAGAAGCCATTCTGAATCGCTGGCCGTCTGGGGCCAAACAGGGCTGTGTCATAACTGTTATCTGATTGGCCAACAGCGATGCATGACGCAACTTCGCTGCAGACTCATTTCCTGGTTTTGGACGAGCTGCCCACCAGCTGTCGCCAAAGTCGTAAAAATGCAGTATACACAATGAACATAATTTTTACAACACCGCTTACCCATATTTACAATTTAATGTACTAATGGATGTTTGCGAGCCCACCCGCTTGCTCACTGGTTCCCATTCACTTGAATGAGAGGTCTCCAGCAGGAGACCAGCGGCTCGATGCTCCCCCCGGGGGCATGACTGATTTTGGGATCCCGCACCAGAGATGGTGGCATTGGATGGCCGCCGCAGAGGCTTAAGCGGCAGAGTGAGGATGACGAGCCATTGATTCGGAGAGGCGGCCAAATGAATGAGAGTGAGCTCTCCGTTCGGAATGACTAAGCACGTGCGGCAAGCTCTTGCAAAATCACTATCGCGGTATTTCATCCATGGTATATCATGAAATTGTAAACTTTGTTAAACATTGTCTTAAACCAGGCAATTGTTTTTTTTTTTCCAAATGTGAAAGGTTCTGTGCATAAAATGGGATGTACCTTGCGACATTGCCACATCATACACTGGCAAGTCATATTTTGGCCTGCAACTTGTCAAATGTTATGACATGTTGTAATGTGGTGCAAGCTTGCACAATTCATTTGATCCCGCCCCCATCCTGCCTCACACCTGATGTAATGGAAAAACAACGGAGTCCATGTGCAGCGGTGCCGGGCCACACAGAGTGACATGTATGGGGATCTTTGGGGCTGATGATTTGACAAAATTAGCAGCGGTTGTCCACAAAACTCCTTGCAGGGGTCGATTCAGTCTCGATTAGCCAATCAAGCAAAGGACTGAATCAAGAGCTGCAGGTTAGAAGTAGCAAAGGTGATTACAATAAAGGTATAATTACAATCTCACCATTGGCTATTACTCTTGATTAGTTTGACTCTTATGGCGACACAGAGACACACACAGTATGCACACAGTGACTGCACACTAACAGAGAGTGCATTTTACTCTAATTGAGTAAAATTATATTCTGAAAAAGACTATCCACTGCCAGTCTAAAACAATACATTTTACTCAAAGTAGCGCATTAATTGTACTCCAAATGATTCAAATCATCTTTATTTGATTAGAACATAGGTTACTCAACCACAGAGTAGGGGAGTGAGGCCTCGTCTATTGAAATTGAATAAAGAGATTTTGATCCATTCTGAACATTAACTCCTGATTAAATACAACTATGAGGGAAAAATGTGACGGTAAAAATTAGTGTAGCAATTTTACTGTGTGCATGGTACATGTTGAATTTCAGAATTTGTCCATCTTTACAAACTACTGTAGTGTTTATGCAGAATAATTGAATTTTAATAAAGAGAATTGACTCATTCTGGTACCTGCCCACTCAACTCATGAAAAATGTCAAACAGCAACAAAGCAAGTGCGTCTTGTGCAAAGCTAAATTGTGCTGTGCGATGAAAGAGACTGCTTGACACTTACTTTTCCGCTTTCTGAAGTTAAAAAACAAACATTTCCAGCCCTAGAGTCTGTTAAAATCCTTCCTTTCAAAAAGTTGTGGCGGCTCATTAAAGCATACGTATGCGTGTTGTATGCAGGTGTGCCTAATGGGCGACTGCGTGGGTGGCGTGTTGTGTTTTGATGCATTGTGCTTCAGCAACCAGCAAAGGCCTGGTAGCCCAAACAACAACAACAACACAAGTGGCAGCAGGAACAACAGCACTGAGAACCTCAAGGTGATTTTAATTCCTACTCAGATTGGCACAATGCTAACGATTGAAATGCTATCATATGGCGAGATACCAACCTAAGTATAAAAATCACAAAAGCAGACCCATTTGATGACATGGCTATGCTAACAGCTCATATGCTAACAGTAAGATAGTAACCAAAGTGCAAAAGGTGTTTGTGAGTTAACAAACGTGACATCTTGCTCGGTGGTCAGGTAATATCTAGCTGGTTTAAAATTTTGTCTGTTGGGTCCCATGTCAATTTCCAATTCATAAAATGCTAACAGTTGCTATGCTAACAAATGGCAAAATAGTGACCTAAATACAAAAAGTGCTCTGGCAACTCAAAAAGGGTCTTCGTCATACTCTGTGGTCAACTAATGCAAATGTCGATTGATTAAATGCAAACATTCGAATAGTTGGTATGCAAAGATTGCTATGGATTTAAGATCCTCTCCTGTAGTAAGATACCATTACAAACAAGAATTCATAAACTGCTAACATGCTATAACTGATTCTGTTCATGTTCTCCTCTCAGGAAAACCTGGGCCTACTTGGAGAGTCCAGTCCTGGTCTAAGCTCCAGCAAAAGGCTTAGTAAGAGCAACATCGACATCTCAGCCCCCAACGAAGGCCGTTGCCAAGGGCCGCCATGCCTCAGCCGTAAGCAGAGCGACTCGTACGATGGCGATACATCGTCCACCGGCCAGCATGTCTTCTTCTCCAGGTGATCCTTACTATTAGATTATTACAGGCATCCACGTGTTTAAGGTTGGTGTCATTTACTAATCCTGACTCTTAATCGTAACCAATGATCCTTCCCACTCTTACCTCAAACTCCTAACTTGAACCTTCAAACCAGAATGTTCCAAGTAATCATGGGGCGTTTAATTGGTTCACTGCGTAAAAAACAGGTGACGAGTTAAGGCAGAACAACCTACTCACCTGACCTGGCAGCGCTAGTTAACGTTTGACGTCAAGATGGCAGTGACAATTGATTTGTGGATGATCCCGAAAGAATCCTTCATGGGGTGAATGACGGCATGGCAGAGAAAGCCGGGAAAGTGCGATGGACTCGAGAGGGATTACTTGGAAGTGTAACCTCCGACACATCTGGTGTCTGCCGTCCAGTGTTGGCAGCGTTTTCTCCGTCACTCTCAATCTGTCCATGTGTGACGAGTGTGTTTCATATTCACATTCCGACCTCGGCGTTCCGCTCTCATCCCCGTCTACCCGGACCGTCTGGCTGCTGCTTTTCATCAATATTTGCAGCTTGACTGGCTGCATCCCCCCCCCCCACCATCACTCACTCAACCCGTCTGTCTGCGCTATAAATAGTCACTTTATGTCATCAGTCCTTGTTCAAATAATACATCGGCTGCAGATGGCATCCCATTAAATCAAACGGAATGTCGCAGCGCTCACCTTTGGCTTGTGATTACGTCGACAGGAGGTTTGCGTCTGCTCTTTTTCGCTCAGTGGACACGACCGGTCACACATTAGCCGCTCATATTCCATGTCTCCCTCTGTTTCTAACGGCCTTTCCCAATCTTTTTTAAAGGTGACATATTATGGAAAAGTGACTACAAGGAATCACTACCATGTCAGAGCAAAACCACACAGCCGAGATCTAGTGTTGTTGGATATGGCGGATTAGTATTACTGCTAACTAGTTTGTGATAGCAGGCACATGTGTTAGAAACATGACAACATGTTGTAAATGCCCGATAAAACGAGACATAGTAGCATAGTAGTAACATATCCACCACAGCTAGGAAAACATGTATGCACCTTGCCAATATGCAGATGTGGAATTAAGTCACATTGCATATCTTGTAAGTTTCGAGTCATAACCTTCAAGATTCAAAAAAGTCTCAAGTTACTGTGACAAAAAGCAAGTTGAGTGAAGTCATCACTTGGGTTGAGAGAGTCAATCGTACAGCATCAGGTCAGTTTTGACGATCAAGAGATTTTTGCTTGATTACTTATGTCCTATCAAACTATTTGTCTGTCTGTGTGTTTTGTTAGATCAATAATACGTCATACATCACATCTTGTGAGTAAATTAATTTGAGTATGTTGATCATTTCATTTATGGTTTACAGTCTGGGATTGTTTATTTACTAGCCAAAATCAGTTCCAATATCTATATTAAGAAAATAAATCTTATGTAAACAAATATTAATTAAAGGTAGTGATCTCCTACCGTAGAGTCCTAACACTTAACTTTATAGCCCACACTATATAGTTAAATATCCTCAGGCAAGTTAACTTTACAGTATGGAAGCATTTTTTTTTTTGCATTTTCCTTTTAAAGCGACAAAATCATTATTTAATACATTAATACCTGATTTAATAAAAAAAAAAAAGAACATAAAAGTGGCTTCAACTTGAGTAATTCATTACAGTACAAAGACAGTAATATTGTAAGGAAACATTACTTTGTCATGCAAGTAACTAGTAATGTGCAATATATTACATTTTGGAAGTGACTTTTTTGTCACGATGACGTCATATAAATGATGTAATCTAAAAGCGTTTGTGATGGCCATCTCACTTGGTACTGAGTACAAGAAAGTACTTTGCATGGATAACTTCACATCTAATTAGCTCGCCCAGACGTATTATATGCACATTGCTCACGAGCCATAAAGCCCATTTTAGACGTCTGAGTCTTTTAGTCTCATTTAGCTTGCACGCTGTCATCGTGTTTTCTTAATTTATTCCATTCTAGCCTGAATGCAAAACAGCTTTTTTTAATTAATTATTATTATTATTTATTATTAATTATTATTTATTTATTAATTTATTATTTTTGTCAGCTACAGACGTACTGCCAAGCTCGTGATGCCCAAACTTTTTGTTAGGTTGTGTTATAGCCGCATGTGGTTTTCTACTAACCAACATAAGCACAAACGCTAAACTCACAGTGGTCAAATTTCTCTCACCCAAGGATAAAAAATGGTAGTTCAGACGTGTTACATCTTTTTTGTGAAGCAGAAAGTGGTCTGATAACATGACTGAGCAAACAAGTAGATTTTGAATATTTTGTCTGGTTTTAAAAGTCACAGTGGATCCATTTCCCCGACACCAGGACATTAAATGCTCATCCATTAGATCAGGTGTGGGCAAACTACGGCCCGGGGGCCATATGCGGCCCGTTAAACGTTTTAATCCGGCCCGCCTAACTTGAAAGAAAATCCTGGTCCGACCCCTCTGTCAAATTTTAGAACCCATTGTGGCCCGCCAATCAAAAGGTTTGCCCACCCCTGCATTAGACAGAAGAACCCAAAAGCTGCATATCGACCTATTTTCATTCATACAACAGAAGTCATGGCCTCTGGCAAGCAGCTACTTTGTTAATTAAACAGGCCCAGATTTCACACTGAGTAAGTCATTTTGTTGATGAGATGTGAAAGTGAAACAAATCTTGGTGCAGCATTGACTTGAAGATGTGAGCAGAAAGTTGGCTAATCCTTTTTTTTTTTCGGTGCAAGGCTCAATATGGAAACATTGGCTTGCTAGAAACTCGGTCTGTCAGCACGGGGTCGTCGCGGAAGATGAACACAGGCCCTTAAGCTGTATATGTTGTATTGTGTATACGTGTGTGTTGTGGGGGGGGGTTGTGGCTGAGTCATGAAATCGAGACGCTGGCGACTGCCAGAGAATGCTAAAACAGGCTACCAGCTTGAAGAACGAGCCCCAGATGGTCATCTTCCTGACTCTGCTGCGATCATTAGTCTTATTTGTAGTTGTACATGATGATGCGATTGACAGGAAAAGTCATTCGCATTCAATCGGTAAAGACCAATAACGCGACTTTACAGAGCACAATGAACACAACCACAGCTGCATATAAAAAATGATTAGGGTTTCAAATTTGAGTTTTTAATTATAGTTTTGAGTTTCAAATTAGTGTTATGGTATTAAATGAGGATTTCAAACCATTTTTAAGATTTCAAATAGGTCTTCCAAACCAGGGGTTAAGGTTTAAAAAAAAAAAAGGGAGTAAGTTATCAAATTAAGGTTTCAAAATTTGTTTGTAATTTCAAACAAGGCGTAGGTTTTCCACTTAAGGTTTTAACCTTGGGTTATAGATTCAAACAAGGTTCAGGGTTTCAAATGAAGGTTTCAAGCCTGTGCTAAGAAGCAAACAAGGGTTAAGAACACATATTAAGGTGTTAAATTCCCGTTAGGGTTTTCTAGTTTGAGGTTTGCTTGTCAAAGTCAGCTGGGATTGCGCCACGTGTCCTTGAAGTGTTGAAGTCGCATGTCATGATCTCCCTTGCGCCTTGTTCCTTTGCGTTCAGTCTGATGAAGGAGAGCACGGAGGTGCGCGCTTGCAGTAGCAGCAGCCCGAGTCTGCTGCTCAACCCCGGCCGCTTTGACTTTGACGTGTCGGATTGCTTCCTGCTGGGTTGTCCGCTGGGTCTGGTGTTGGCCATGCGCCGCACCGTGCTGCCCGCTGTCCAAGGTGAGACCGCCACTCACGTGCAACATGCTGTGTAACATACATCAATATTTATTCTTCTTTCAACTACGTATATGTTTCAAATATAGTTTCAATCCTAAATTCGGGTTTTAAAGTAGTGTTTTATTACATTTTACGTTTTCAAAGTAGGGTTTCAAGACTGGTTTAGTGGAACAATGTTTCAAATTAGGGTTTAAAGTCAGGTTTAGGGTTTTAAGTTGGGGATTCAAGTTTTAGTTTCGACCAAGGGTTAGGTCAACGGGTTTTGCTAATGGCACAAAAATGAAGATGCGCCACTTTTTATAGTGAGCGCATGTGCGCCTGTCCATGAAAATACTGCCCAGGGTAAAGACTTTAAAAATCGAAAAAAAATTGTTCGGGCGTTGGATAATGCTGGGACTATCTCAACTATTGAAGTTGTTTGAAAAATAAATAAATAAATAAATAAATACATAAATAAATAAAGCAGTATATGGATCACATCTCCAGCTCACGGCTATCCTAACGAGCGTGTCACCGTCTTCAGTGCATCAGCTCCATCCGGCCTGCTCTCAGATCTTCAACCTGTTCTTCCCGTCGGACCCGTCGGCCTCCAGGCTGGAGCCTCTGCTGCAGCCGCTTTTCCACAAGCTGCCCCCCTTCGCTGTGCCACGCTACCAACGCCACCCTCTGGGCGACGGACGCTCCTTGGTCATAGGTGAGACAGCCACTTCTGTATGTTGCTTTGTGTGCTTGGTGTTGTATAGTTTTTTTTTTTTTGGTTGTTTTTTTTTTACAGTAGATTATTGATTGTTGTTGTGTTTACTTCTATTAATTGGCATTATAGGATGCATACATTGGTGGTCATCAGGAATAACAGCCAAGAGGAGTGATTTTATTAATCATCAGGGCTGACGTTACAAAATTGTCGGAATTGGCGCTGGGCCGCCTTCAACCTCTTCCAAACATGCCAGGGCCAAGGAAATAGAAAGCGGTCAGGCTGGCCTAGTGTGACTACAGCTGATTATTTGCATTGCGCTTTAGCTTGAAAATTGTGGCAGCTCTCCTCCCCACTTAGATGGTCATACAAAGGATGAAAAGCTGGCAAAGCATCAACAGCTTGCCACTAAAGTGCAATTAAAGTTTAATAAGCGATGAGCACGTTCAAGTGGAAAATGAATTAGAGGATTAATTTTACTGCGCAGCTCAAAGTAGTTTGAAGGTCTTCCACGCCCACAAACTTCAGCGTGTCTTATTCTTCGTCTTCTTCAACACACAGGTAAAGTCGCACACATGCACACGCGCCTGCAGCTGTATTTAGAAACATGCTGAGAAAATGATTTTGCGGAAATGTTACGGAACATTGACTTTCTATCGGGGTGGACTTGGGGTAATTTGATGTTCAATAAAACTTTTATTGATTATTATTATTTTATCATTTTTATTTTATGACATTATAGAGATACATGTAACAAAAAGAGAAAATATGGTTCTTTATCCTTTGAATAGTTAATTTGAATAGTATAAAATAAAAATATATAATGTACCCTCGGCTTTTCACATGCCCTTGTACTGGGATGAATCGATTTTTGACAATTTTTTGAAAGGTTTCTTCTGGTTTTTATACAAGTGATGCATGACTCGGACCATTAATTTCCAACAACCAATGTGTGTATAAAGTGTACAACAGACAGAGAAGCGTATTCCAAAATGCAACCTTTTCTTTATGATAAGTGATAAGGTCTGTCCTGAGAAACATTATTTCTTCCGGATTAATATTGCTTTGGATTTTACGCTACTCGGCTTTAGTTAGACTTTTTGGAACGGATTAATCACAAAAACCAAGGTTGCACCGTATAATAATTGTCACATAATAATTATTATCGATGTCACAATATTATTTTCATATTGGTCAATATTGATACGTTTAGATTTTGTTTTTTTAAATATTGAAACAAGCACCCAGAGAAAAAAGGTTGAATTGTATAAATTTCATTTTAACATGCAATACTTAACCTTTAAAAAATAAGCCTCACGAATGCGTCGTTGGTTTAGCGCCGGTGCAATTGCAATTGCGATGCAATTATTTCCCCTAATACGCTGTTTTGCTACTGAAGCAAACAACAATAATGCTAATATTGGGTACCATTGATGGCGTGCATACAGAAAAAGTGTGACAACAACTACAAAAGCCGAAATGAAGCCTACGTCAAAAGTGAAAGTAGACGTATGTTGTTCTGTCAGCGTAAAGAGACTCACCTCTCAGGCATTGAACGCCAAATTGTTAAAATGTTGTCTGGTTTTAAAGGTTTTACGCCGGAGACAGGTTTGACCCTTTTGGGCCAGCTGTCAAATTAGATAAATGCGCAATATGCAAATGAGCTGTCGCGCCGGCTCGGAGAAGCCAATCACGCAAGGGCTCCGACCCGCTTTGACACTCTCATCCATCCTCAGTGAAGCTTTGATGAAGATGAATGTGTGCGATAAGAAACAGAGTGAGAACCTTCTCTTGTTGATTCCAGTGGTGTGCCAATGAGGAGTTTGAAAAAAAAAGAATGAAGAGCATGAGGATTACCATCATTTTATGATTGGTATTGATCGCACGGCTTACGAGGCTTTGTTGTGAAGATTATAAAGAATATACCACACAATTACTTTCTAATGGGATGAGACGGAGAGATGAGATTCATTTTTATATTCAATTCAAAATATTTTTGTTTGTACTTGCATTGGTATCATTTAAAAAAAAACTCAGCTATTCTTATATTCATTTTAACATTGACAACCAATTAAATGATTAAATTTAATATTTATATACGGTTGGTATTTCGTGTACTGTATTTACCGAAATGACAACTTGACAAAATAGTTATTTACTTGTCTATTCAATAAGCAAAGGAATTCTTTGAACTTTACATTTATTTATTCATACACTTTTCTTCGTTTACCTCGTTTTTTTTTTTCAAGACCAAGGTGGCAATCTCAGTGACTCATGTATTTACTAATTTGATAGTTAATATATGAAACACGTCATTAAATGAAATGGTTCAAATTGTATATAATTGATATCTCTAACTTATTCATTTCTTAAGACTGTTTGGAGGCTGCGGCGCACTCAATTCTGCAAGTCTCAGCTTCGTCCTTGCCTCCTATTTTTTTTTTTTTTTTTTTTTTTACAACCGGTGCCACAGCCTCTGTGTCCCCCCTCCAATAAAAAATGAATCAGCGACCTCATTATTTCTCCCTCTGCCTCTGTTCTTTTTGAACACTCGCCTTCCTGCCTTTTTCGTTTACATACGTGCTTGTGGACTGAGGCGTCGTGTAAGGAATGTCGCTCAGGAAGCAGAGTAACGGCGTGGTCCTCATTCTTCAGTGTGATGCATTTGCAGTCACATGCAACGGTAAAGGGGGGAAAAAAGAAAAAAAAAACTCAAGGAATCCGAGTGAGGTGTTAATCCGCCTTACGTGGCTTCTGTCTTTATTACTGGAACAAATCCACTCTGAATGGGGCCTGGACTGAGAGGATTTATTAATCACACCTGAGGCTCGGGATCGTCAGTATTCTCGGGGTCGTAACAACGAGCACATCTGCTGCTTTATTTAGAGAAGCTCCAGCTGCCAACTGGTGTTGTTATCTGCTTGTTATTGTGCTGCAGTACAGACGTCGGCTTTCATGTGTGCCCCACTTGTCTTCCCAGTTTATGCCAAGCAAGACGAAGGCACGAGTCAGGTTTAGGGTTGCAAATTAGGATTAAGACCAAGAGGGATTTTCGTCCAGGGTTAGGGTTTCAAATGATGGCCTTGAGCCTGGTTTAGGGTTTTAAACAAGGGTTAGTGTTTGGGGCCGAAGTTCCAGGTATAACGTTTCAGTGTGGGGTTTTGACTCTGGGTTGGAGTCTTCATTTAGATTAATAAATTAAGATGGCACAGATCTGTGGGGGGGAAAAAAGACTCTATTCTCTATATTGCCTTTCTGTAGAGAAAGTTTAAAATTCAGATACGTGTCTTGGTAAATGTCCCGTTAAATGGCCATCCAACAAAACTGGGGATTGGAATGTCTGTCAGAATTAAAAAGGAAAATAAATAAATGATCGTAATCACAATACCATTTTAAAAAAATGATCAGTGGTGAAGAAAATGTTTTCTCATGTATTTATGATAAGAGACCAAAGAATGATAGGAATCAGGACAAAGAGGGTGGAACGGTTGGTTAAGATTAGACAGAGAGGGATGTTTGGGATTGAGGAAAAAAGAAGAACGCGGAGTACAAATTACAAATGGGCAAGGAAAAAAGGTTTGGAAAAGAAAAGAAAGAGGAATAAAAAAAGGAGAGAGTGGTTGGTCGTTAGAATAAGGGCAAGGGAATGTTAATAAAAAAAAGGGGTAAAAATGAAAGACTCAAAATTTAGGGTTCAAGTTAGTGTTAGGTGTTGAAAACTGGAGTTAAAGCCAAGTCTTAGCGTTTCAAATCAGGTTTCAAGCACGGCTTCAAATTGCAGTTTGGGTTTCAAATTATGGTCCAGCGCCTGGTTTGGGGTTTCTACCAAGATTTAGGCTTTTAAAATAGGGTTTCAAATTTCAAAAGTCAAATTTAGAAATTTATACAGTCTTAAGGTTTAAATTCTTTTTTTAGGTTTTGAATTAGGATTAGGGTTTTGAATGATGTGGTTTCAAACATGAGTTAATGTTTGAAGACTGAGTTGGTATTTCAAATAAGGGTTTTTAATTTCTTCTTTTTCAAGACTTAAGATAAGGTTTACAAAGGAGGGTTCCGAGGCATGTTTAGAATTTTAAATTAGGGCTTTTAGTGAGGGTTGGTATTTTAAACCTTTCAGTTTCAAGCATGTCTAAAGCCTGTATCCTAGCCTTCGAAACAGTTGTTTGGAATCTCGACGGCGCAACATTTTATATAATTTTGACACCTTGATTGTAACTGCCGTGTTCAGAAGGTCTTGTGCACTGCATTCCTGTGCTCTCTATATGGGAAAAAATGCCTTTTTTTTTCCTGTTTGTGTTCGTCATCCCTTTCAATTTTCTCCATTCTACCCACCGTCCCCCCGGACTGCCGGTTGGTTGCACATGAAAGTAAATGGCTCCGAGTGACTCACTAGACTTGTTATGACTTGTTTGTGACACACACAGCAATGTATCGATTAGATCCCATCCAGACGCATGCACAGATGTCAGCTTTGTTTCACAGCTGCTCTGATGGCTTGAAATTTCTCACGCAAGACTCAGTTGGTAGGGGTCAGGACATTAGCGATGGAGCACACAAGGATAACTTTGTCTTGTCTGTGTTTAGGTGAGAGTATCCAGGGCCATCCCGATGTGTTTCTGGAGGGCGAGCAGACCCCCGCAGTCCCTCAGTCGTTCTCCGAGGAAGGAGGTCGGCGGGCCAGCGTGATCAGCATGGAGAGCCAAATGTCCATCGGCTCCATTGGCCATCACCTCGGCGACGCCATCGCCAGCAGTGAGCGAGGGTGGTGGGGTGCAGTCAGAGAGCTTGTCTTCTTACCCAGGAATTCACATCTGCTTTGCTGTTTGTAGTTTCCAGTAGCTGGTGGGGCTCCAAGAGGTTGGACTATTCTCTCTACTGCCCTGATGTGTTGACCACCTTCCCCACCGTGGCGCTGCCGCACCTGTTCCATGCCTCCTACTGGGAGTCCACCGACGTCGCTGCCTTTGTCCTTCGGCAGGTAGGCCAGTGACCGTCTCCAAGGATTAACTGAGAAATCAAACTTGTTTTCATTGCTGGACACGTTGTAGTTAGGGTTGGGTGTTGTGTAACCTCAGGGTACATATTTAGTTTTTTGTTTAATACAAATACATATACAATACAATACATACAAATAACAATACACTTGATGATAATTCTTGGTGTGAAAAAAAGCGCACCTATATAATAGGTTTGCATGTAAAAATGACATCAGTACTAAAATGCTCCCTCCTAAAAGACTTTGTGGTGATGCAATGACTTTTTTTGTGATGAGATTGAGTTTTTTTTTTTTTTTTTTTTTTTTGCATTTCCTTTAATTTTTGCCACCATTCTATAATAGTTGTAATTTATTAATAGCTTCTTCTGTTCCACAAAATGGAGCAGACTCTATGTTCCAGCAGTGTAAATAGTTGCTGGTGTGTCAGCCATCTTCATGAATTTATTAAACTTCTGTCGTGAAATGCGTTCATTCATCTGTGAGGACTTTTCACATCCATCAAGTGTGATGGCTAATCGACAACATTAACAGCACGAAAGCCGCCAAAAGCTTACAAGTTTAACACCGCCTATCGATCCATCACAACCGACGTGCACAAAATCAATGATGTGCTTTTATTTGCTTTCCTTGGGGCAAGTAACGTTTAGTGCAAAAAAGCGTGCTGTGTTTACAGGCTTTAACACGAGGGACAGATTTAGATGACACATGGAGAGAAGGTCCACTCTGACTGAAAGTAAGCATACGAAAGTGAGCGGAACAAGAGAACAATCACAAATAAGCCAACAGGGGGACATGGAGGGGAAACACACAAGGGCACTGCAAAATAAGACACGTGGAATACATGGGAACAATCAGCAAAGCACAATGGGGACTATGTACTGGAACTGGACAAAAAGGGAACACAAGGGGAAAAAAAAACAAAAGAAGACACATTGAAACAAGGGAACAAATAGTGCAACATATGCGAACAAATGAGAAAATGCGGTAACCAACAAGGTAACACAATGAAAAAAAAAAAACGCTAGATACAAACACAACAATGTGGGCACAAACTAGGCATTACTAGGCTATAATAGGAAAATGAGGCAACACATAGAAGGTCACAAAGGGAATACACTGGGTATCCCGATACAACAAATACAAAAACACATTCTCATAAAGAGGAGAATGCACAGGGACAAAAAGTGCAAAACAAGTTAACAGTGCAACATGAGAACAATCCAAAGGAACAAGTTGATTCACGATGGAACAAACAGGAAAGTGAAGGGCGAAAAACAGTACCACAAAGCAAGCTGTGTGACACAGGTGCACAAATGGGATAACAGAACGTAACATGAAAAGGGTATCAAGAGGGTAAGAAAGAAGAACTAGTGTCACGCAAGGGAACAAACAGCAGAACACGAAGACGATAGAGTACACAAATGAATCCAAAGGAGCAAATATGGGAACACAAGCGACAAAACAGGAAAATTAAGGAACAAAAGGTGGTACAAATGGCAAAATGAGGGAACAATTTGGTTAACGCAAGGAAAGATCAGGGTAACACAAAAAGAACAAAGTGGATGACATGAGAGAAACATGTCATGGAATGGAAACATTATACATAACAGGGAACAATCGGGGTGACAAGGGAACAAAAGAGAAAAACGAGGGAACCAAAAGGGTAACGCGGGGGAACAACTAGGCTAACACAAGAAAATAACCATTGGGGAACGCACAAGGCCAGAGAGAGGTTAACAAAGGTAAGAGAGTGAGAATGTGAAATCACAGTGAACAAAAGAGACAGAGAAAAAGATGGGGAACACACAGGAAACACTGGATAACGCAAAGAAATAAATGCGGGGGGTGCAAGATATTTAAGGCGAAAAGGGATGAAAAATTGGGCTTAATAAGGAATGGACCAAAAAGGATTTCTTTGCAGAGAAGAAGACAAAAAAGCTATTATTGAGAGTTACAAAGTCCATGGTGTGCTTGTTTTTGAGCAAGCCGTGAGCAGAATAAGGAATCGGTCAGCGAGCCAAAGATGCTATCCGCACTATTAGCGCGCTAATTTAGCTGAATTCGAAAGCAGCTCTCATCAAAGGACTCGATGCACAACTCGAGGACCACCCGGCAGACGAGCTAATTTGTAGAAATCAAGTAGAATCATGTCTTTTTTTATTTTTCCCGCTATCTCTTTCTTACCCTCAAAGAAAGCATCAAGGTTCAAGCCAATCATAAAATGCTCGGCCTGTGTTTTCAAGTCGAGAGTCGCAATTTTCATCAAGTATATTCAAATCGTCTCTCTCACGTGTGTGATTTGCTTTCAAATCAAGCATCGCTTCAAGGTTTCTCCAACTGCAAAACATTTCACATCCAAACAACGCACTACTTTGCATTTGCACTGAGTGGCACGCTTTTTTTTGTGGCCGGTTCGTGCAGGTTGCGTCATTGCTCTCTGAAGGCTCATATTGATACATTTTGTTTGTTCACATCAGTGTTTTCTACTGTCACATAAAACGGTCAAATATAAGTTTTGTTTTGATTTGTGTCTGTGCCATCTTCATCGGGATGGTGCAAGGCGTCAAAGGCTAAATAAATCTTCTTTATGCAAAGATTTTAAACCACGTGATTGAAGCACACCTTAAAACAAACAAACAAACAAAAAAAAAGTCAAAACTAGTCACTCCTATAAAAAAACAAAAACAAAAGCCACAATATTTAAAACATTTGGATAAACAAGCCCTCTCAAATTTTTTTTTTTTTTTTTTTTACGCTTGATCTAGTGCACCTCAAGTTTCGGAATTTCCGTTTTGAAACACGAGCCTGAAGGAGTTGTCAGTATTTGCATTGTGTCACATGTGATGATTGCTTCACAGCTCATGCGGTGCGACTTTGTGAAGACGCAGGAAGCGGACAATCTGGACTCAGCCCCCTTCTCGCCTTCCAGCCCGCGAGAAAAGTGGCTGCGGCGGAGGACTCACGTCAAGCTCCGGGTACCGTTTATTTTTTTCCCCTCCCTCTGTGTGTGTACATGTTGACTAGACTTCAAATGCAAGCATCTTGACGGCTGTGGTCGTAACTCTCCTGACCACAGCTCTTAAAATAATTTGGCCTTGACACGTTCAAGCTGCGAGACACTTGCAATTGTTCACCACCTCCGAGGTTCCGGGTCTAGCACAATCAAGAGAGCCATGCCCTTCACCCTCACAAGTGTCTGTTCCAGCTCCCCATTCAAAAGCCACGCTTTGTCGTCCTCACATTCCTATAAATAGAATTGTGTCAGCGTAAAACCATGGTAACACGGCTGTGGTGTGTCCTATTTCTTCACGTTTCCGAAAAGAAATCACACAAAATGTTTTGTTTAAACATTAGCACATTTCTGTGCGTCTGCTGCGTCGACCCATTCATGCATGCAAGAAAACTCAAATAAAATCTCTTCCCAGAAAACAATTGTATGTTTGTGATCAGGAGGCAGCTTCATGTTTAGTTCGTGTATTTCCACGTTAGCCAGAATACCCTGACCTCAAGTTTCCGGACACTTGTAACCTGCCCGAATGTGACGGTTGACCACGTCACGTGTCAGATTCAGTTTGGCCGCTGCCAGCTCAAGTTCCGCCGAGCCACAATTTTTCACGACTTCTTCAATTCCCGACTCCCCCTGCACTTGTTAAAAGGGTCCTCGTCCCAGCTGGCGCCGCCGGTGTGCTTGTTGGCTCGTGCTCTTTCGCAGTCAGGGGGTCGGAGTCGCCCACTTATCCCTCCCACTGGAGCGGCGGCCGCCATGTCGTACGCGCTAGCCGACATATTGTTTGACTCGAGGAGACCTAATGAAGGAGAGCAGCTGCGAATGTTGAACTTCCTGGGTTCACGTCACAGTTGTGAAATCAATTATTATTAGCGGTGGCGGTGAAATGCGACGGAGTAACGCACCGTTATATGGCCCATTAGTGTGCAGGAATGTGAAATCTGGGAGATTGGCGATCAGTAAACTCAAGTCTCAAGAAGCCATGCCCAAAAAGAAACAGACACTTGGTTTCTAGCATCCCTTATGGGGTCATTTGGGGCGATTCCAGGGGTCCTTCAAAGATGTTTGAGTCATTATTATTGTTTGACCAAATTAACCACCATTTTGAGGGCCTTCCCTTACTCAAAAACGTACAATATTTGCATTCATAGTTCAGATTTAAATATATTATATATCAGCTCTGTAGCACTCGCTGGAATTCCCCCAAAGGCATTTTTTCTTAAGAATTTTGGTAGGCATGTCAATCATGAGTTAGACCTGCAAAAAAAAATTGTCATGTAGCATGACCCAAAACGCACGGAATGTCAGCCATTTCAGTTTCCACCGCCCATGGGTACCAAATTTGTACCGCTTTACTAGACATATTGGTGCCGAAGGTTTTTCACTTTTGTCATTATGTGAAGGCAGAGCATGGTTGATGACTTACCCGAAAGCACAAATAACTCAATTTTCTTAAAATGTAAGTTTCCCTTTTGGTACATGAAATTTGCTCGCCGTGTCTGTCACTCCTCAAAAAAGGCTCAAGAGTTTATGTTCACCAAGAAAACAAGAAGTCTGTCCAATTTGGACATGTTTCCAGGGGTCATTTAAAGACAAACTCCTCCTCTCAGATTCTGTCCAATTACTCCCAAATTTTCTTCCCATGTACTAGACCGACGTGACGAAAAATTGTTCGCAATTTGAGTCTTCTTCGTCATTGTGGGTCAGCAGCGCGTGAAGTTCAATGGCTCACCAAGGAACATGAAACTAACATTCACTCGGCTCATGATTTCTTTGGCTGCCAGAGCCAGTTTCCCTTAGCAACATGACATTTGGTATGTATGCCTATCATAAGTGGATAGACAAAAAGGTCTCAAGAAGCCATGCCTGAAAAGACGCAGCAAGTCTACTATTTTGGTTTGAAGGGGCAATTTCCAGGTGCTCTTCAAAGGCAGATTTTGTCCAATTGTCACAAATTTTGATGTAATCTTAGTAGACAGAAGGGGAATGCAAAATGGACAAAAGAGTTTTTGAAAGCAAAGTTGCCTTAAAACGCAAAAAGCCTCGACTCCATGTCGTCTTTGAATACATTAGCATCCAGATGTCATTATGTTCCTGTTAGAACGTCACCGCCAACCACCGGGTGAACGACGTCATCGCCACCGAGGACGGACCGCAGACGCTGGTCGGCCGCTTCATGTACGGCCCCTTAGACATGGTGACACTCACCGGAGAGAAGGTAACGACGCATCCTCTCCATGGGTGTCGGCCCGCCGCTGCTACTTGCTCATAAGTGGCGATATCTCGTAGGTGGACATCCTGCTGATGACGCAGCCCCAGTCGGGACGCTGGGTGCACTTTGACACGGAGGTTACCAACAGCAACGGCCGGGTGACGTACACCATACCCAACAACAAGAAGCTCAGCCTCGGAGTCTATCCCGTTAAGATGGTGGTCAAGTAAGCGTTTAATGAAGCCATCTCCACGGCAACATGTCAATGGTTTTTCAAGAATTTCTTTTTATATTTCAACAATGCAATTTAGTCTTTCACCTACTGCTAGACATAATTTTGATGTTCAAAGAAGACTTTAAACATTTTTTTTTTTTTGTGTTAAATAACCCCTGGCATTTTGCCTTGGGCCCGCCAGCCCAGCCTAACACACTCTGACCCAACTCCTGACCATATAGACTCTTGATCTCTCACTTATTTTGATTGGTTCTGTATGCTGTCTATTTTGTAAATGGACTAGCGGGAAGCTCCCTCTAAATTGTGGGCAGGTCTCTTGTGGTAAAATGGAGAACAAGAATTAAATAGCGCCACACTGGCCCCAAAAGATGCCGGCCCACCAGGCATTTGTCTGATATGACAGATGGACAGTCCAGCACTGATGTTAGCAGATAAACCTTTTGTGTGGTACAGCGGAAACTCTAGTTACAAACGTAAATAATATATACGTCAAAGTCTAAATATGAAATTGACTTGCGGATAGATCCGTACCTTATGTACTGATTATGCCCAGTTATGTGCACGGCACATCTTTCTTCCTGTATTTAATAAATACAATAAAAGTCATTCAGTGAGAGGTCTATAATCATGACGGAATGTATATTTGGAGCTGTTCCATTAGTTGGAAACCGAGTGAGCCAGGCGTTGTTTAAGTGTTGCCTAGCAACAGTGGTCGTCACCCGCTATGGATTTCAAGACTGACATATGTCAAGAAAAGATTCAACTCACTATCGTCACTGTTACAATGACTGCAGTTGTTAATTGTTTCAGACAAACTCCAAGTCCGCAGCTGCTTGGTCACGCTGCCGTCGCACAGCGGAGCACGGAAGCGATTAATGGAATCAAAACCTGAAATACGATTTTTCACGTTCAAGAGCCATCAGAGCGTGCAAGAGGAATGATGCTTAAGTTTGGGGAAGAATATGCACATGCTAGATTTGACAGGGGACACCCTCATTTAATGTCGCTCCACCTAGAGTGCGTACGTTTCATTAGGGTGCGGGAGTCAAGTGGAGAGAATCCATCCGCTTTTTCCGATTGAAGCACACGCAAGAATATGCCCCTCGGTTCCTTTTTTTTTTATTATCAAATGTGTGTCATTCAGGTCTATCACGCCACTTTGCTATCAGCTCAAATGACAATTTTCCAGCACACCAGTAGAATATGTAAAATATTAGAAACGTCTGCAGCCATGTTTTCTTCCTCTCGCAAGGGGAGATCAAACATCGGCCGAGGCCTACCTGACGGTGTTGCCCCATGGCATGGAGTGTGTGGTCTTCAGCATCGACGGCTCCTTCGCGGCCAGCGTGTCCATCATGGGCAGCGACCCCAAGGTCCGCCCCGGTGCCGTGGACGTCGTAAGGTCCGTCTCTTCTTCTGCTCACGGGACACTTTATTAGGAACACCGGCATCTCACTCAGACTTGTCCGTGTTCAGGCACTGGCAGGACCTGGGCTACCTGATCATTTACATCACGGGTCGTCCCGACATGCAGAAACAACGCGTGGTGTCCTGGCTGTCGCAGCATAACTTTCCTCACGGCATGATCTTCTTCTCCGAGGGTCTGGTTCACGACCCGTTGCGACAGAAGACCATCTTCCTCAGGAACCTGATACATGAAGTAAGCCAGACATTGTTCTGCATGGCAAAGCTGCACACGTCACGTTGCTTATCTTCTTCTGCGGGTAGTGTCACATCAAGATCAACTCTGCTTATGGATCCATGAAGGACATCTCCGTTTACAACATGCTTGGTCTTGGGCCCCCTCAGATCCACATAGTGGGAAGACCTTCAAAGAAGTACCAGAACCAGTGCCAGGTAGCATGATTAACCCTATAACTATTTTTGTTGCTGTTCACGTTCACATAATGTTTTTCTTCTATTCTTTCTCTATGGGCTCGGTGTAGTTCTTGAGTGAGGGCTACGCGGCGCACCTCTCCACGCTGCAGTTTGGCCACCGAGCCCGACCCAAGAAGTCCCCTTCGGTCCGCATGGTCCTCAGGAAAGGCTCCTTCGGCCTCACCGCTAAACCGGACTTTCTGTGCAAGCGCACCCACCTGCGCAGGACCATGTCTGTCCAGCAGCCCGACCCGCCCTGCACGCCCAACCCCAAGCCCGAGCGGGCCCAGAGCCAGCCGGAGTCGGACAAGGACCACGGAGGCGGAGGCGGGCAAGGCGTGTGGGGGCGGGGCGTCATGCATCGTGGGGACACCACTCCCTGACGTTGGGCCGGGAGACGGATGGATTGCTGGAGGACGGTGGAAGAGTCATGGCTGAGGTGAGATCTTGAATTTACATTCAAATAAAAATACACTTACGCATTCACTATGACTTTTGTAGTTTTAATTAGTTTTTAGAGTGGGTTTTTTGTTTTCATTTTTCTTTTCCAAATGCTTTGTTTTTGTTTTTTTATTAGTTTTTAACAGTTTGTCTTAGTTGTTTTAATGTATGGAGTGTTTGTTAATTGGAAACTTTCAAAATTGCAAAAAAAAAAAAAAAAAAGAAAAAAAAGTAACCAAGTGTTTTATCAAAGGAAACCACAATTGCCACACTACCTTCCGTCTTCTGTTTGGACGTACAGCAATACCAAAATATTCTTTTTAAAAATGAACCACGCATGATATTAATTGACAAGAAAAGTGAATTGAAAATTTCACATTTTCGCTATGTCATTTCAGTTTCTTATTCTTTATTTAAAGCACTCTCATTATTTTATTTTAACAAAAAAATTTTTTTTCATTTTTTTTTTCAGTTTTGTTATTTCATTGACTTTCTGTGACTCTAATAACCTTGTTAGCTAATTCAAAGTCAAAAACGTCTCAAGAAGCCACACCCAACCAAAAGGGCTCCCATTTTGCATCAAGGCAGCCATTTTAGGGTCATGCTGGACATTTCCACGGTCTCTACAAAAATAAACTAGTCCTCAAAGTGAGGTTCAATAGCTGCAAAATTTAAACCACGACAGACGTACAATACTAAATTGGGAAGGATCTGCTTTTGTTCTTGCAAAATTTCATTATCCGCTTGAAAAAGGAAAATATTTCAAATTCTGATTTCACTTCGTAGCACCAAATTTTTGTAGGCATGTCTGTCATGAGTAGACCCACCAAAAGGTCTCACAAAACCACTCACAAAAACGAAATGGGTCATAAACTCTACATTAAAATGTTGCCCATTTCCTTTCAAAAACAAACCTCTCAAAGGGTTTTTGCCTCTACAAGAGAATTTCCCGATTTACCCATCAGTTTGTTTTCAAGCCGACTAAGCAAAAGGCAAAAAGTCCTAGAGCAACCTGAGCGTGAAACGCTATTATTAGCAGCAGCACCTCCGGAGGCCGACAGAATGTAAATGCGCTCATGATTATGTAAGAGCTGATCCACTTGTTTCCAGATCCGGGGACGATGACTGCGATGGCGGCGACGCAATCACGGGCGATGGCGGCGTGGTGGCGAGAGCCTGCGGGAGCAAATAGCGTTGACGCGGCCATGCACATTAATCACAGCTTTGCCGCCGATGTGACAGACTTCATTAACTCTCGCTCATATTCGCAGCTTCGTGCCAACCCCCCCCCCCCCCCCCCGCTCTCCCTTTTTCGGCAGCTGAAGCTTCACTTTTGTCTTTTTGCCTCAACTCGGCAGGCATTTAGCGCAAATGAGGTGTCAATTACAAACTTGGCAAACGTCCCCGTCTGGACCACTGGACACAGAAGCACTTTTTTGGCCCACACTTCTGCTGAATGTTGTGCTTGGCTCTGCCCCTAAAAGGTTGCACTACCAAAGTCGAATGCAGTCGTTGATGATTCAGCTGTACTACGGCAGCAGGTTGTTTGTGTTTGTTCATTTCAAGGCAGCACGTTGCCCATGTGGCTGACACGTCTGCCTCACAGTTCTGAGGTTCAAGTTTGAGTCTTGGCTTGCTTGGGCCTTCCTGTGTGCAAGTTGCATGTTCTTGTTATTGTTCATGATTTTGTCGTGGATTCGATTAGGTATTTATTTTATTTATTGTCCAATGAAGGAACTATATTAATATAGTTTTTTTGTTTGTTTTTTCAAAGTAGTATTTTTCTATTAGTTTTTTTTCTGTTTTTGCAATTTTTCTGTATTTACTCTAGAAATTAATAATTTGTTTTTCTCCGGGTATTCAAAAACATGCTTGCTATGTCAAATGAAGACTATTAATCAGGGGTGCCCGAACTACGGCCTGGGGGCCATTTGCCGCCCGCCATCCATTTTTCAGTGGCCTGCAGCATATGCTAATAATGAAATTTGACACGGCCCACAAGGCTAGTTTAAATAAAAAATGAGTTGGAGGTGGGCCGAGTGAGAAGGGAGGGCGACGAAAAAGTAGGTTCCACTATTACAAATAATTTGGTTTATATATTATATAGTTTTTTTTAGACATAGAAAGATACAAATAAACAAAAGAAAAAAATGTTTCAACATTAATGATCCTCAAGTAAGTTTTAAAAACGGTTAGTCTCGTGGGATACTGGCTAAGTGCCACACCAAAATCTTGAAAACCCTAAACGATTTGCCTTATCACCTTGGACAGAAATCTGTTGTGTAACGGTTTTTCCAAAGGAATTACAAAACATAAATAATAAAATAAGTAAAGTAAAAAAACATCAAGCGGCCCTTGCACCCTTCTGTTTTTCTGTATGTGGCCGTCAAATAAAAATGTCTGAACTGCCCTGCTCTATATTGAACTTAAGTGTAAATGCAAATCGTAATTTGTCTATATCAGCCCAGCGATTGAATGTCAACGGTGTGTGCCCTCCCTCTCGCCCAAAGTCAGCTGGAATAGGCTCCAACTCACCCACAACCATATTGATGATTGATGGCTAGAGATTCATTTCCAGTTCCAAATGACAGTCACAGCAAAGCAAAGGATCACCTTAACGCAAAACACGTTGCAGTAAGCACAGATATGAGCGCTAATATTAGCATCAATTGTTCTGGCGCATGCAAGGCTCATGTGCCTTAGTAACTGACTGACTTGAAAAAGTAGAGACACGCTCAGTGGTGTGTGTGTCTTGACAGTTCAAAGAAGCACATTGTTTTGCTAGCCTTGTTTTTAGCATTAGAATTCCTTGTCCGAAGACGCTGGAAATGCCTTGTTCTTCACCGACAGGACTTCTGTGGAGCAGCAATGACAGCTCATGAAAACCGGAGAAAAAATAGCTACGTGATATATAGAAATGGGGAAAAAAAAACAATCAACTTAGAAGTATAAATGACTTGGATTGTTGAGTGAATGCTGAGAGACAAGCTAAGTTGGGGGCGGGGCTTCTTGTTGTTCATGTTTCAGTAGAACCTCTAAATCCGAATGCCCCAAGAATTTGACAAATATTTTTTGGGGAAAAAAGATCATGTTGCTTTAAACCCCTTGTGTGGCGTTTGGCACTGAAGCAGACTATTTTTACTTCTATAATTTCATAAAAGTAAAATTGCTTTGGAAGTCTTCAACACTGGAACACTCAATGGATTGGGTTCAAGCTAATTTGTCTTTCTATTTTCCAGTCAGTTTGTCTTTATCGTTACAAAAGTTCAGATGTTTTAAATCAATGGGTGAAAGATATTTTCATGGATATTCATACCATCTTCAGTGGAAGATCAAAACATCTATTGTGAAATGCGCTACAAAATGAAGTTGTATTGGATTGTATATACATCAGAAGGAATACACAAACTACTCTCAAAAACTGATGCAACCAATACAACAACCCCTGGTGAAAATTAGGGATATGGATTATATCACAAGTTCTCAGAGGATGTTTCAATTGTTTAAATTTGTAGAAAAAGCAGTTCACAGACGTGACAAAAACTTAAGTCATTTCAAATGGCAAATTCCTGGCTTGAATATATATTCATAAATATATATATAGTTACTTGTTTAGCCCAAGCTCAGGGAAAAAATATGTAATTACTCAATTCTGAGGGAAATATGGAATCACCCAGTAAATTCCCATTAGTCTGCAGTTAAAGAGGAGTGATCACACCTTGCAGAGCTGTTGCACCAAGAGGACTGACGACGCGAGAGGTGTCAGTTCAAACATTGGAAAGGAATATCAAATGTCTCATAGAAGGTACCGGTAAATCATTGTGCAATGTTGTGATACTGAACTGTAAGAAACTACCTGACAGGAAAAAAAAAAAATTACAATGGGATCAGAAAGGCAATCGCCGTCTGTGGATGAGTGGATCAAAGTCCTATTCAGTGACGAACAGCGAATCCGCATTGACCAGGGTGATGATGCTGCAAATTTAGTTTGGTGCAGTTCCAGTGAGATTTATGAAGACGACTGACTGCCCGAAGAAATGTTCGAATCTCCACGGTCGATCATATGGCGCTGCATGCCAAGTTAAGGCACTGCAGAGATGGCTGTCATTACATCCTCGATAAGTGCACACGTTTTTACCTTGACGTTTCGGATACTTTTCTTATCCCATCAATTGAAAGGACGTTTTGGAGGTGATAACAGTTTTCAAGATGTGAATGCATTTAGCCGCCGAGGAAAGGCTGTGGAAACATTCCTTGCCGAAAAAATGGATCAGATTTCAAGCCAATTGAAAATGTTCGGTTGAAGTTGATGAAAATGGTCCATGACAAGTCTCCAACCTGCAAAGCTCATCTGGCAAAATCAATACGAGAAAGTTGGAGTCAGTTTAATGAAGAGTCCTATTTATCGCTCATTAAGTCCTTGCCTTGGAGGCTGCGAATGTTGCCATTTGAAATCAATTTCCTTTTGTGACATGTCTGTGATCTGCTTTTATTTTCTTTTAATTAAACACCTGATTGAACGTCCTCAGAGACTGGTGCACTTTGTTTTGTTCCCCCCCCCTTATTGTTTCTCTTATTGCGCATTGAAAAGAAAAATGTAGCAACACTGTTTTTCTATTGCAAAATATCAAACTTTCTCCAAAGAATCATGTCGTCCAATCAGATTGCTTTGAAGTCCTATGTTTTATCTGAAGATTTCTGGGGTGTGCTGCAAAGTATTAACTTGTGTGCGATAACATTTTTATGGTCTCTCAGCATCACATGCGTTGTCTGCTGCATTTTATTTCCAATTGTTGTTGTAGCTTCGTAGCAATCCGCACACGTCGATCCGACTGAGTCTGCCTGTGAACATGTGACTACTCTGTGCAAACCTATTTTTCTAAGAGCAAATATTGTAAATACCAAAAATATTTTCATCACCTTTCGGGGCCCTGCAACAGGTCTCAAGATGTTGCGGTTTTTTTTCTTTTTTTTTTCTTTTTTCGGTTTTGTTTTTTTTTGCCTTAAATTGTATGTTATCGTTTTTTTTGACCAAAGTATTTACACTGCTGTGCAAAGTGTGTTTTTTAGTAGATCTTATGTGATTGTGTGTATGTGAGTGTTTGTGTGTGTGTGTGTCTGAGAGAGACACGAGAGAGCGAGTGAAATGGTGTATGTTGCTGGTCTTTTTATAGCTTTGTGAATTTAAAAAAAGGGGTAAAAAGAATTCAACATCAGGCATCAGTCTGTATCTCCTTACCCCGATCCTGTACATGCTGTTAATGTTAGTAATTAGAGCTTTAATTTGTGTGTGTGGAATTCCCTGGAGTTTAATTACATCAATTAGTGTTGCATGTACCATAATGTAGAAATGATTGTAATTGATTGGATACAATGTTGCTATAAGCAATTACAAAATAAAAAAAGATGACAAAATAAAACAACCGTCATTACACTAAATGGTGCGTTTAATTTGCTAGTGTCCACTTTACTGGCCATCGGCTATTTAGTGTAAATATTTTTGTGGTGAAAAATTAAAATGTGTTGAGTTTGAATGCTTAAAAAAAAAAGGACATTCTTGACAGTGTCTGAAGACATTATGCTTGCTGAACGCTATTAAGGTAAATAAAAAAAATAAAAAAATACATTGTGCAAGTGCTCCTGATGCTGTGGTCGCTAAGTGTACACTTTGCTGTATTTGCGATGATAAATTAGCCCAACCCCTCGCCACCCCCAAATGTCACTTTCTATGTGCAAAAATGAGCTGATTGTTTTGTACAGAAATTTGTTGTGATGGTGAACGTCATTTTGTGTTTGCTGGACTTGTTTCATGATTATTGCATAAATAAATCTCTTTTTTTTTTTGAAGGATTAAAAGCACTTTTGGTTATTTGTCACGCTCTTTCGTTTTTCAGTCCACTTCAAGTTGCAACAGTGTTAATTATTTAAAAACTTGAAACTCACTCACTGTGTTACAGTGACTCGACAATGCACCACGGTTAGAATATGTTTTAATTTTTTTTTTTTTTTACTTTTTCTTTAGTTTTAACTTTTTTTTAATTAAATTACGAAAGTTTTAATTCTTTTTTTTTTTAGAGCAAAGTGTTATCAGTTTTATTTTTTACATTTTTTTTTCGAATTACCATTAGTTGTTTTTTTTAGTGTTGCACATTTGTCCTGTGCAAAAAAAAAAAGGTCACTAAGTAATGTCTAATAAAGTAAGGTAAAATTCAAATCTCAAATGAGAGTTTAAACTTCCTTCTTCCGCACGGACTTACAGTAATACAGAAATAAATTCATTTAAAACTCAAAAACTCATTTTGGAGGTTATATGCTTTGTATTGAGTATGATTGTCATTGTTCAGCACTACCGTTTTGTTTTCACTGTGCATAATCTTGACTCGTTAATTTATCATGTGATAAATTAATCATAAACAAACACACGTCCCCTTCAGCACTCCTAAAAAGATGGGTCAGACACGCCCTTGGATGAATTGAGTTTCGCAGGTTATGGGTCATAATTGTGGGAGGAAAAGTTTTAGAATGATTCATTCATCTTATTTTTAATCTATAACAAAAACTTGGAAATTGAAAAGAGGTGTGTGGAGTGTTAAGTGCAGCATTGCTTTAATGTTTGCAGTAATGAGATGACTAATCCATTTTAGGATATGGCTGGATGGATGAACAAGGCATTAATATTTAACTATACTCGGTGTGACTTGGTTTCAACAGGTTTGACTCTGTGTGTGTGTTTTGTGCACTGGGTCCACTTTGTAGGATTCATTGTGTATTTTCCACCTGGCTTTACATTGAAAGCAAATGTATATTCCGTCAAGTTAGGCTGGCCAGCTAAGTAGCTTGACAACGCACATTTTGGTTTTGTAAATTATTGCATGAGAACAATAAAAGATATCAGTGAGAGTGTGTGAAAGTGAATTGGAAGATTTTGGTTGGGGAACGTTCTCCAGATATGGAGCTGAATAGGATACTGTATAATGATGATGTAACTGCTGGCGAAAGAAAACAAAATGTTTGACCACAATGGACTTTGTGCTGGTGTACGAAATGAACTGTTGCCTCTGCATCCATTTTGTTCTCATTTCACCTTTTGTCTTTTTGTGTGTGCATTGTTACTTACTTGATGTTGAAGTAAAATGACTTTGTCTTTGATCACATCACCAAAAGAGTCTCAAAAACACAGGCGGTGTAGTTTTGTTTTGTTTTTCCAGTTCTTGGGTGTTCTTGAAGTGAAGGCTTATTTGGTAAACAGCCTAAATGCATTTTTGTTTGTTAGCCTGTTAGCCAGTGTGGTCAAATATATATTAATATTCAAATATGTAAACAAAATGCATTATATATATTTTTTTCTATTTTGCAGAATCA
The DNA here is from genome assembly GCF_059441095.1 of Idiotropiscis lumnitzeri. Lineage (NCBI taxonomy): Eukaryota > Metazoa > Chordata > Actinopteri > Syngnathiformes > Syngnathidae > Idiotropiscis > Idiotropiscis lumnitzeri. The sequence continues at coordinate 9,420,877 of NC_142397.1, read as the reverse complement.
GCCTCCTTTTGGGGGTCTCTTTGTGCTCATTGGCCTCAGCCCAGTTCTGGACTTATTTGTCTTTGCCTCCATTTCCCGGCATTATCTTTATGATATGGATGAAATCATAAGAGAACTCTTTAAATGTTTAACATTGACCATCATAGAACACAATTCTGTATTATTTTTTGTTTTCAATTGTACCTACAAATTGCATAACTCAAGACTTGCTTAAGGTTAAGTTAAATAATAAGCTATTTAAAACGTCAGGATATACAAAACTAGCAAAGAGTCATCATGCGTTTTTTAAGCATTCTGCTTTATTTTGCTCCGTGCTTTGATTGGGGGAAAGTAGTAAGAGCTCGTAGAAACAAAGTTAAAATTGAAATCACCTAATGTGGTCTATTATTGAATTAGTGTAACATAAAACATGTGGAGTTGGACATGAAAAACAATTTTCTGTAGTTCTAAAGCCCACTGGCATAAAGCAGGAATAAGGTACATTTTTCTGCATCCCTTAAATGGGGGGGGGGGGTGTCATATGGTGGAGATGTATGATAAATGAAAGCCAAATTGACAAAGGATAAAATTGAATTTCATCTTAAGGTAAATGTGGTGGAAGGAAAAGATGGCATTTTGAGTGGGCCGGCGTACGAGCAAATGACAAATGACAAGTGACACATCCAAATGGGCGGAGCTGCTCGGTGCAACATGGCAGCCGTGTGGCATTCATTAATTGATTTCAAGTCAGGAGTTCTTTGGACTTGTCACACTCTTTGCCTGTCAGAGACAAAATGCCGCCAGGGGACGTGTTGTCATTTTGCGCTGAGCAAAGGCGTCAGTTCCGCTCAGTGTCTCTCGCTTTGCTCTGCGTGGGTGTTACAGTGCTTGCTTTTTATTAATACTGTTACTGTTATAAGGACTGTCTGGATTGCTCTTGTAAAACAGACAATCGCATGAATGGATTTTTTTTTTAAACATTTACCGTAACTGTTAGTTACCATATATCTCAATTCCAGGTCCCCACGCAAATACCTCTGACCTGACCTAACGGAAGGACCACGAACACCTTCCAGTGGTCTCACTCGGTGATTGTTATGACCAGCAGGTGTCATGTCAGCTTAATAAGAGTACTAATAGTAGCCTGATACTCGAGTAAATGTAAACTTAAATAGATCCCATTTCCTGATTTGTCATCAGTAGTGTTGATCATTTTAATTAAAGGGATAGTCAAGTCAAATATTTTCTTGACAATATTGTGTTTTATGTGACCCCACCAGCCCAAACACAGCATTTTGATTAATATTACGTTTGTGGAATATGAATTAAGCGGTTAAATGAAGCTGATTTTGTCCCTCTCAGAGGGCAGCCATTTTGCCACTTGCTGTCGACTAAAAATGACATTGCAGTTACTCAGGGCTCAGGTAACGGACCAATCATATGCACGCACCGTTTGGGTGATGGCAAAATGTGACAAAATGGCTGCTGGTTGGTTGATCACATGACTTCCTTGAATCATCTCTGGACAATTAGAAGCTGGTGGTGCTGACGTGTGGACCAGGGTTAGAGTTCCCCTTTTTTATTTATTTATTTTTTTTATTTAAGGTGTTGCCATTACACGTTCCAACCACCACCACCTTGCCGTGTTTCTGTTGCCAAGGCGACAACGAGGCTCCATATTCGGACCATTTACTTGTTATTTACTTGATATTGCGCTGACAGCTGAAATGACGTCCTCCATCACGCACCGCTACACATTTGTGCCCCTCCAGTCAAAATGAGATTTTTCTGGAGGAGGACTTCAAGGCCCTTTGGAGCGCATCTCAACAAGAGCCAATCAGATGCGATGGGAGACAGCACTCGGTCACACATGGAAGTCATTTTGTGCATTTCACAGCCACCTGTGAGGAAAATAATAATCCCCGAAGCTGCAGTCAGCGCGAGATTGCATATGCAGTGGTAAAGCCAGACAGCAATTGGCATGAAGTGGAGTGCATCATCATCAATACACCAGATGTGCAAATGACTTTTTGCTATCTCTGCGCAGGCAGGCGATGACGGGTCACTGTCACTCAGTGGTGACGGCTTCACTTTTACCGCACGTATTTATCCGACTGCACATAACGTGTTTAACTTTAAAGTGGATGGAAAAAGGAGAAGCCACAATGTGACGACTGAAGGATGTGAATGACTTGTCACAGGAGGATGAATGGAGACAAGGGGCCATATACGGACTCCAACGAGTCTTTCTACTTCCGCAATGTCAAACCCTGCATCTGCTTTGACCGCCCTGATTTTAATGCAAATGACGAGATTCGTCTCCATCGGCCGGGAGTTGGCTATATCATACATTCCATCCCGCAATAGTGCAAATGTTCACGTACCTGTGCAAAGTCGAGAAAAACACCAAAAGAACAAAAACTCCATCCATGCGCACAGTTAGACGACACAAATGTCCGGTCGTCCAGGCACAATATTGTCGGTACATGTATGGTCCAACGAACATAAATCCAACAAACTCCTCTTCCTCCAACTCTTCAAATACGTGGATCCCCTCAGATACGTTTAACATTTCACTTTCTGAGTCAATTTCTGACTGGCCTAATACACTTTGTTTGTTGAGCTCAGCAAAAGTTGCCTTGGAAGGACGTCACACTTTCGGGTTTGTCGCTAACTTTGGGAAAACTATTACTTTGTCAACTATATCAAATAATTTTTTTCTGTTTTATTATCCTTGACGTCTATATCCGTCAATGGTAGTAAATGAGTTCAAGTGTTTTGAGATCTTATCTGACATCTTACCGGGTTAGCACGGCTTCTAACTGCCTGGCTGATTAATTAGTAACCTTTGACGTTTGCATAACAAGAGGTAATCTCCGTGACGGAGTAACAAACAACTGTCTCTTGAGAGAGACACAAACATGGAGAAGGCCTCCAGTGACAAGATGTTCTGCTGCAGCTGGATCCGCTGCAAAGTGCCCCTGAAGATCAGAGAGGAAATGTACCACCTCTTGCGGTTGATGGGACCCCTGGTAAGCACGCTTGCCTTACTTTGCAAACCATCGGAGGATTGCTCATGCACGTGTTTTCACAGTTGCTGGCTCGAATCCTCAGTTATCTGCTTCCGTTCGTGGTGACCATGTTCTGCGGACGCCTGACCAATGAGGTGATGGCCGGCTACGGATTAGCGTCTGCTGTAAGTAGTCGTCACAAGTGGCTGTGCAAGACAATTTCATAAATGGAGCATTTTTTCAGGCAGGTTGCTTTCAACCCCCTCGCCTCCTCAAACCTTTGACTAGTGGTAACATTGTTTTTCTACAGTTTTTTTTTTTTTAATAATTTATTTTCCTTGGTTTATTTCTGTATTTTATTTTTTTTTCTAGATTTTTAGGTCATGTGTTTCATTGGACAACATTGCTTTTTCTTTTCATCCCAAAAAGACAATATTTTACATTGGACGCCAAAAGCTTTTCTCTGGACAATATCAAATGGATTTTTGATATACATTTGGCGATGCAGGCATTTAATTGGACAATATTGATTTTTTTTTTTTTTTTAGAAAAAAGAAAAAAAAATTGGTGTGTATTTATTTAGAAATAGGTCACATACTTTTCTTTTGATGCTTTTTTTGGGGTGGGAGAATACTTTGACTTTTTTTTGTATTTCTTTTTAAAACAAAAGGAGATGCATGTGTTTCGCTGTACACAATTGTGATGCAATCAATATGTGACTTTTGAACCCATTAAACTTTGCAGTGTGACTCTCATCAGACGTAATCAATTATTGTTTCTTGTCTTTCTTTTGTAGACCATCAATGTGACCACTGCGGCAACAGGCCTGGGTTTGGGGATCGCGCTTGATACTTTGGTCGCTCAGGTCTGGGGAAAAAAAATAAATAAATCACTTATACATTAACACTCCTCATACCCAACCTTGAACACTAAACAAAGCCGACATGCGACAGACCTTTGGCGGTAGGAACATGCTCCGCGTGGGTGTGATCGTGCAGCGAGGCGTCATCATCCTGCTGTTGTTCTGTCTGCCCTGCTGTGGTCTGCTCCTCAACGCCCAGAACCTCCTGCTCCTCATAGGCCAGGACCCTGAGGTCACCCGGTAACTCGTGTGACGCCATTACCAACACCATCAGCAATGCGTGTTGCTCCTCACGCTGACCTTTGTGATTTCAGAATAGCGCAGTTGTATATCACGGCATACCTCCCAGCAATACCAGTACGTTGATTTCAGCTTTGGGCCGGTTTCTGATTGTGATTTGGCGGTAGTGGTATTAAGAGGCTTGCTTAAGTCTGGTAAGTTCTCATTGAAGACCAAGGAACCAAATGTACAGGCCACGGGTGTCTTTGTCTGCACATTTGACCCTTTTAGTCTCTTACTGTCTTCTGATGTGACTCATAAATGTTTATCCGTCCTTTAGGCAATGTTTCTATATCATCTGCAAGTTTCCTACCTTCAGAATCAGGTACACAAACACACATGCTTCCATCATATTTTATTCATTCACGACTCTAAATTGCGGAACGTTCGTCATCCACTCTGAAAGTGAGCGGAATGTGGTGGCAAAATTTGATGGCATATGATGCCAAAAAAACAGAACTATAACTACTCAACTTTTGAGGGTCAGCGATTTCCTAGTTAGGTTACATATTTGCATTTTTTCTTTTGGTTGCTAGGCAGTGTTCATGGGGACTTAAAGCTAGCTGCCCCATAATTTGTTTAAAAAAAAAAAAAAAAGTACTACAATGTCCACAAGGCTGGTATCACGAAACAGGTTTTTTGGATGATGTGTACTTAAATAAATGTGCTGTTCTCTAGTCCATATATTGTAAAATGCATACAGTGGTGCCTTGGGATACGACTCTAATTTTCTCTGTGGTCGTAACTCATAACATTTGGATAAATCATCCCGCCTCATTGAAATGAAGTATCACAAAAATTAAACTGTCAACTATATGAAATAAGAACAATAGTCACTCATTCATATTGTACTTAAAACCCCAATAACAACTTTTAATAGAATGTAAAGAATTAAACAGTATTTGCAAAGGTTTTTTTTGCTTCATTTGTATGGACATTCTGCTGTTCCTTCGGGTATACGCACCTTGGCCGCTTGGGGGCAGCATAATACATTCATTCATGCATTCGTTCATTCATTCATTAACTGTAAGAACTCCTCAATAAGCCACAGTAACAGAAGTTGTTCTTTGAAGAAGATACAATAAAATACAATAAAAGGATATATCCCTATGTTTATTGTTATATTATCTGTCTACATGTGCTGCTTCACTTTTTGCGGTCAAATATCAGTTGCAAAAAGGGTTATTACACCGCAACACTGATCTTTTTCGCTAACTAGTCTATTAACTCTAGTTTTACATTGTAATTGTTATTAAGCTGAACTGACTTAAATACAAGTGTACTTGTTTTTGTTTTATGTTTAGTTTGACACTTAACTTCAACTGGGATGCAATAAACAGCTTGAAGGCTCTGTTCACTGTTCATTATCTGCAAAACTCCTGCTTGTTGTGAAGTAAGTTGAGTCCACTTCCATCTCACAACATTGGAATCTGCATTTTTGCTCGCAAGTCAAAGCAAAAAAAAAAATGTAAAAATCAGCCAATGTCTGATATTGGGAAAATTTCAAATAGGTATTGGTATCTCAAGGCACCAGTGTATTACAAACCATCCATTCTCATTGTATTGTGTTATCATCATTTAAGGGGATAATACTACCCCAGATGTATGCTGCCGCCCTGGCAAATGTGGCAAACTTGCTGACGAACTACGTCTTCATTAGCACGCTCGATCTCGGGGTGTAGTAAGTCCAGCGCACACACGTGCACACGTACTCGCGCACATGCATTTACTGTAAGTGTTGTGGTCGAAGACATTTCCGATATTTTCTTTCAGTGGATCTGCAGCAGCGAGCACCCTGTCAGAAATCTACAACTGTGTATTCCTTTTTGCTTTCATCTGGTGGAAGAAGCTGCATATAAAGACATGGGGAGGTGACATGAAATATTTCAAAAAGTCATAGTTTGTCAGTCAGTTTGAATGTGGTAGAGTCCACACGCTTCAAACTCGCTGATGCGTTGATCATTTGAATCAGGTGTGTTGCAGCCAGGCGACATTGAAAGCACACCTGATTCAAATGATCAACTCATCAGCGCTGAAGAAGCCTTATAAGTATCCTGCTCATTTGAAGCAGGTGTGTTGGAAAACATGTCGGAATGCGGCCCTCCGGGACCAGCTGCCAGTCTAATGGTTTGCCTGGCATGTGGCTCCAAAAGTGTGTGTCTTGCGTCCCCTGCAGGCTGGTCTGTGGAGTCGCTGCAGGAGTGGGGCGCCTTCATGAAACTGGCCATCCCCAGCACCCTCATGACGTGTTTTGAATGGTGGATTTATGAGTTTGGGGGCTTTTTTGCAGGTAAAAATGTCTTCCGTAATTTTGATAAAATTTTATTTTACAATTTCAAATTCATTCTATGCTTATTTTTATGTATTTTTTTTTTCATTTGATGTCTAATTATTTTACGGTATCAATTTATTGTATTTTATGGTTCAAAGTCCGATATTCATTTTCATTGTTTTGTTTATCCTGTGTGGCAGGGATGCTGGGTAATATTGAGCTGGCGGCCCATCATGCCTTGATATCAGTGTCAAATTTAAACTACATGGTATAGTGAGTTAATCTCGTGCAGATTGTGTGTCTTCATTCAGTCAACGCCACTGTGTGTCTATTTCCTCCAAAATGGCAGGTGACGCTTGGCATCCAGGCGGCGGCGTGCGTGCGAGTGGGCAACGCGCTCGGTGCTGGAGACACGACAGGGGCGCTCCTAACCTGCAAGGTGGCACTGGTGCTTTCAGGTCAGATGCTTGTTTGCTGAGGCTGGCGTTCGTCATTCAGCGTCAATGTTTTCATTGCTTGTTTGTTTGTAGTCACATTGTCCGTTGTTCAAGCTGCCGTGCTCGGAGCGACTAAATCAGTCATCGGCTTCCTCTTCACCTCCGATCCGTGAGTCTCTTGGCTAATCTCACACTTTTTTTTTTTTTTTTTTTACAAGAATAAATTGGCATTTTCTGAGAAAAAAAATGAAGGTATATAAAGACTAAATAAGGTAAACCTTCTCCAAAGAGGGGCTAATTTCTCAAGTTGACTATACCATAAACTAAATAATTTTACGAAAATTTGATTTGTCATCATAAATTATAATAATATATATATATATATATATATATATATATATATATATATATATATAATGAATTTAATTCTAATATTTTTTAATAATACACAATACAAATTCTCAACATTTTTTCTTTTAATTTTCTGATAATAAATTACTACACTGAAAAAAATGTTGGTCTGATTTAATCAATTTGCTTTGTCAAGTGGTTGTTCAAAATAAAATCATCAGAATCAAGATAATTTGGATCCAGATTTTTTAAATTCGTTGTATAGTCGACTTAAAAATGTATCTGCATTTAGATTATTCTATTTCATGCAACCAAGTGATAAAATAAATTGTCCATTATTAATTCAGCACATTTTTTTTCTGTATCATTTATGAAAATGGAGCACTAAACAATTGTTTTCATGGTCAAAGTTAAAACTTTCCATTTAAATTAATTTATTAGTGTATATATTCATAAAACTATAAAAAGTTGGAATTTTGTTTATCAAAAAAAAATCTTACAAATAACGAAGTCTGAATTTTATGTGGGGAAAATGCTGTATGATAACAGGATTTTTTTTTTTTTTTAAACCAGAAACAATTTTTAACATTTTAATAGAATGTTTTGTGAGAACAAATTTGCCGTCTTTTGCCAGCACAGCCCATGAAAGTATTTCTTGTGTGTGGTAAAATATACTTTGAAATCAAATGTGACTATTTTTCTTTCAGGAAGATCATCAGTCTACTGTCTGGCTTGATGAGCATCTTCTGCTTCATTCAGTTATTTGATACCATTGTGGTACGTAACTAAAACTTTAAATCAATCTCGAAAGGCATTTTTGAAAGTGCACCAAGATATAAAATCCTTTTAACATTTTTTTTTTGGGGGGGCTTACCTTGCTTCAGGGCGTGTCCGGAGGCATCTTTATGGGAACGGGGAAGCAAAAGATCGCCGCGATGGCTAACTTTATCAGCTACTACTGCATCGGCCTTTCCATCGGCGTCGTGCTGATGTTTGTCGCCAAACTCAACATTTCAGGTATGTACCTGATGACTTGTTTTGACACAAACAGGACGGGGTCAACTCTCAGTGTTTTTTTTTTTTTTTTTTTTTTATTCCTCAGGTTTCTGGCTGGGGCTTCTCATTTGTGTGGCTCTACAATCCGTCTTCTACATTGTGGTCATATTCAAACTCAACTGGACGAGCATCACAGAGGAGGTGCGAGCGAGGAAATACCCTTGATGAGTTCTGAAAACAAACCAGTTTCAAATAAGTCTTGTTTTTGTGGTTTTCAGGCACTCAAACGAGCCCAGGCGAAGACAAATGTTCCGTTACTGAACAAAAATTCTGCAGCTACTAACAAAAATGGAGAGCAGACCCAACTGCAGCACAATGTAAGTGAAACCTTTTTTTTTCTACTCAGTATGACACAGCTTTATTCAACTCACTTCTCAGTTATTACTGACTGACTAGCTAAGTGACAAACTAACTAGTACAGTATCTGTTGATATGTGATATTTCTTAATCCCTACTCTATATTTCACTGGTGAATGCGATTTGGGACTTCAGCAGAGTTGATATAATCAACATTTCGGTTTAAGAAACCAATCCCTTCCAGTCGTAGCCCCGTATAGAAAGGGTCCGTAAATAGGCGACAGTATGTGAAAGAGCTTTAAAGAAGAAGCAAACAATACAATCAGTAAACTCAGAGGGCTGGTGTATCAGCAGATGGTCGACAGATTGCCAGAATGACTTGCCGAAATCTCATGCTGCAGCATTTCTGATAAAAGGCTCGCGAGAAATAAAGTCCTTCTTATCTGCAAGGTTGTGTCAGCAAAGTCATCCTTCACCATTCTTAACATCCTGCTGTCTTCTTTTCCGGGAACAAGAAGCAACTTGATCATATTTTAGTTAGTTAACGGGTACCTCACTACGTGACTAAATGACTGACCAACCGGTTGATTAACTCGCTAACTAATGCTGCCTGACCTGCTGACTGACCGACTAACGACAATTAACTGACTAAATGATTTCTGGTTGCCTGAATGACCAATGACTGACTTGGTGACTCCCTGACGGAAGGACTGACTAAATAACTGATTAACTTCTGTGATGTTAGTTCTCTCTAACAGGCTTGATTGGCTGATTAACTCATTTACTACCATTGACGGATAAAGACGTCAAAGATCCTTTTTTTTTTTTTTTTTTACTCGGCTGGTAGTGAATGAGTTAAATGACCAATGCATGATTTCCTAGCTAACTGAATGACTGCATCACTAATTGATTGACTAACTCATGAACTGACTCGCTGAGTTAAACTGACAACAGGCTGACGAACAAGCTAAATGATGGAGTTGAGTGACTGACTTACCTGCCTAACTAACTAACTGACTGAAAGACACATTGACTGACTGCTGAACTGACTGACCTATTAAGGAAATAAGGAACTGATTGACTGACTGATTAACTCACTAACTCACCAACTATGAAATTGTCGCACGTTTACCTAATCAAGTGTGCTGTGATCCAAACAAAGTCAACAGAGGGCTTCATGCTCATGAGCGGCGAATGTCCCGACGGCGTCTCAAAGAGTCCACCCGGCAACATGAACGGCAGGCATCTCTCTGTTACCCAGCTGGTTGTCCGTCGAGGAATCACCATGGTTACGGCACTGGGCCTCCTGGCAGTGGGCACTTGTGTGCACTTCCTAGTCCCGCCACCCGAGAGCACGCTGTTGCTCCACGCCAACCTCACGAGCATCAATGCCACACTCGGTCCCCTGCAAACTGTTACAATGCTGGACTGGTGAAGACGAGATGAAACTTCAGCACTCCCACATCCTTTCTTGTCAAGGTCATGTCGAAGAGAAGCCTCTGAATATTGATCACTTTTATTCTTAGTGCGTTTTTTTATGACGCTAAAAGGTCACTTAAGTTCACTTTTGCTTGTTTGATTTCAGCTTATGTTTCCTTTCCTTTTTTATGAAGTGTGTTTGTATTGAGCACAACAAATAAATGGGACTGAATGTCTTTTCTACTCTATGAAAGAAATAAAAACGTTTGGAAAAATGGCCTCTCGCATCAAAAGCGCCACTACAAACTGTGCGTACTTGTATTGGGCACGTTCGGGGAGAGGAAGAAAGAAGAATGAGATGAAGGAGGATGAGGACACAAACAGACAGAGAGAAAAGAGGGGTCAGTGGCCGACAATTTCTATGAATAAGTCCGGCGGGTCAAGGCCGGAATGTTACCAAGGTCGAGGCAGGGGACTGACCGGTAAAAAAAAAAAGAAGGGTCAAGTGCCTATAGCTCTGATCAAATTGAATATTTGATCCTCATACTGTGAGAATTACTGTAAGTGGGATTGAGGTGGAGCTTTGGGGTGCACCTAAAAAGCAAAAAAAAAAAAATGCACCCTAAATGCACTACTATATAAAATCAACTTCATTAAAAATGTTTTTAAATGAATATCTTCCTCACTGAGTAGACTTATAAGCTGTTCAATGTTATAAAAAAGTTGCGTATGTTATAAGACTACTATTAAAAACGTCTCAAAACGAACTCATGTGAGCTATTAGTTTTGATAGCAGCATGCTTTCAACGCATCCGTTGTTTCAGCTGCACTTGGCAGGGCTCCAAAGGAAGCAAGCAAGCGCTCCATCCTCTCTGACATCCTGGAAGTGGCTTTTCAAGTGACAAGAGACAGAAAAAGTCGCAAGAGACCCGTGCTGGAGCGGTGGCGTTGAAGAAGACATGGCGGCGGGATCGAGCAATAAGATGTTCTTCTGCAAGTGGAGTTATCTCAAGATGACTCCCAGCCACAGAGAAGAAGTGTACCTCATCTTGAGGATGGCTGGGCCTGTGGTAAGGTGGCACACTTGGTTATTGATGCTTTAATCCGCATGCATGAGTTGACCGGAGTTATTTATAGTTTATAGGAAAACATTTGTTCTTCTGCTTGAAGTTTGCAATTTATTGTTTATAGGCTCCAGCACGTCCGTGCCACTTGTAAGGATATTTTGGATAATGGATGGGTTTTTCTTTTATATTCTGAAATAACTAAATATTTCAATTATGAAAATAATTGTAAATTTTATTTATTATTATAAAAATAATAATGTACAATTCACACAACTTATAGAATATGGTAAACAGTATAATGCACTAAATGTAATCAAAAATAAAAATAATAATACATAATTATACAAAATGCTTCAATTCTATACAAATGAAATAATTAAAAATCTCTTTATCTAAAAATAAAACAAACGACAAAGCACACAATTCTATCCAAGCCATCTTCAGGCAGTGGGCGAGGTACACCCAATTTGAGTAGAAATAAAATATGAACTTGGATAGAGCCTTGGGGTGCACCGAACATTTTGGAATCAACTGCAAAATGCACTTTTATACAACCGAAAGAAAACTGATTTTCAGACAAAAACATTTGAAGTTATTGTGGAAAAACACGTGACAAAAGAATCATTTTAAAAATTGTCATACAATGACAGGAAGTCCTGAATGAAATTTCAATGTAAAACATGTAATTATCCCCAAAAAATAAAATATTTATAAATAAATTAATTAATTAATAAGAAGAAAGCATATGTATGCTTCTTTCTAATAACGCTGGACAATTTCTAGCAACGCTGTATTTTGTTAGCTTCCTTGAAGACGAGCTCATGAGCTTGTCAGACTGTGTCTAATGTTTTGTCCTGTGCCCTCTTTGATTGTCTCTAGTTGCTGTCTCGGGTCCTCAATTATCTGATTCCCTTCGTGGTCACCATGTTCTGCGGACGTTTGGGCAACCAGGTGATGGCTGGATATGGATTAGCGTCCGCCGTAAGTGCTTTTCTCCTCTGTGACAGATAGAATTAGTTGCCACACAACTGCTCCCCTCGGTAATGCTCTTAGCTTTTTTTTTGCTCATTTGTGAATAAATTACACTTAACAAAGACCCCGGAAATGTGTAGCTATTATAACAAACCAAACCAGTTTGAAAATCCCTCATGCACTACAAATACTGTACAGTATCTGTTTGGAGTCTCAAATTTAGCCTCACCCAAACTTATGAAGGCGCAGACCCCTTTAAAATCCTCAGAGTGGAAGAAAATTCACACACGGCAGGGCAAAAATAATGCAACTGTTGATCGAATACCGGTGTGACATTACACTTCAAAATCTGCATACCCCTCTTTGAAGAACTCTTGCGCACCTTGGAAGATCTAGCACTCACTCAAACATGTTTGTGCTTCATTTCAGACCATCAATATCACCACGGCGGCAACGGGATACGGTCTTGCGCTTGCTTGTGATACGTTGGTTTCTCAGGTTTGAAAAGCCTTCATACTGAAATACCCCACAGTTATATACAATATTTTCATATGATCCAAATATGCACAAAAACTTTGTCCACAACAGACCTATGGTGCTAAGAACCTGCTGCGCGTAGGCATGATCCTGCAGCGAGGCGTCATCATCTTGCTTCTGTTCTGTCTGCCCTGTTGGGGTTTGCTCCTCAATGCCCAGAGTCTCCTACTGCTCATGGGCCAGAGCCCCGAGGTCACCCGGTAACAAAGCAACGGAATTGCAACCCACTCGCCACACACTTGTTATAGTACTTCAATGTATTGGAATTCGTAAGCCATCATTTTCATTTCAGAATAGCGCATCTGTACATCATAGCCTTCTTGCCGGCCGTGCCCGTGAGTTGCAACTTTACTGTGCAGGTTGTCATTATGATGGTGTCATGTTGTATTGTGGCGTTTTGTGTTGTAGGCAATGTTTCTGCACCATCTTCAAGCATCGTACTTGCAGAACCAGGTGAGCTCATGTACGCCTGGAATGGATTCATTGTTGATGCTGTGGTTTTTCATACAGTGAGTGTATCGCGTGTGTGTGCGTGTGTGTATGTCTATCGGAGTTTTTTTTTTAAATGAGAGGCCATCCTTGTGCATAAAGTGTGAAGGAGTATTGAAGTCATATTAAAAGAGTGAGAATGAAGTGTGATCCTTCTGAGAGAAAAAAAGCCCAATATTTTCCAGAACAAAAGTAGACTGATTCAAGAATAAATGTGCGTCTAAAAAGTCATATTTCTTTAATAGATTGAAGTTGCTGTTTTTGAGAAGTAATTCATTGTTGTTCATGAACTAGTAACTTGTTTCAAGTAAAAAAGTATTTTTCAGAGAATGAACTTTATTTATTTTTTTTATTGTTTACAGGATTTTACGTTGGCATCCAAAATATGTTTTATTCTCCTATCAGTTTTCTTTTTTGTATGTGTGTTGTTTTTGTTTTCATATCATTGTGGCCCCAATACCGTGGTCAGAAATGCCCCGCGTGTTTGTGTTTGTGTGTATTCTAGGGCATAATACTTCCACAGATGTACACTGCCGCCATGGCAAATGTTGTCAACCTAATGATGAACTTTGTGTTCTTACACTGGCTCAATCTAGGAGTGAAGTAAGTCCATTTTTGTTGAAGTCAAACTATAACAATTCTCACACACGCAAACCCACTCGCACGTTAGAGTGTGCGCGCGCGTGCGTTTTTCCGCTGTCTGTCTATGTCTGTGTGCGCCCCCTAGTGGATCCGCAGCTGCCAACACACTCTCTCAGATTAGCATCTGTGCTTTGTTGTTTGCTTACATTCGCTGGAAGAAACTGCACATGTCAACATGGGGAGGTGAGTCTTTGGTGACCCGGTGAGACCGCCTACACGCCTCATTTGTTTGTTTGCCCCCTTTTGCTCTACGTCTATTTCTGTAAGCCTTCTCCTCCAGGCTGGTCAACGGAATCTCTGCAGGAGTGGGGCTCCTACATGAGGCTGGCTGTTCCAAGCATGCTCATGAAGTGTTTTGAGTGGTGGCTCTTTGAGTTAGGGGGATTCTTTGCGGGTAACTACCTACCTACCTGAAGTAGCTACCTAGCAACTGACTGACCAACTTCCTTACCTACGTATCTATTTTTTGTAGCTCCCTACCTTAATTGCTACGCGGGATGGTTATCGATTCAAATTTGATACACAAGGGCCTGATTTGATTCGATTTTCAATTCACTTTGATTTATTTTTTGATTCAATCAAGGATTTCACGCAGTCCCAATTTTACTTTCTTATGGAAGGCATTCTCAGAAGAACCAATGATGTCAATAGTACAAACTGCTTGCTATAACTAGGTGCATATGTTATAACATTATTTATATTAAAAATTGAATCCAATACATTTACATTAATCATGTATGTTTTATTTAACTTGACCTGATCTAAACAATGAATACATCTGCCTTCATGCTTGTTGGCGCTGACTTCACTGCTTCCGCCATTTTGTTTTGATACGCTACTTTTGCGAAGCGACAAGATCTCATTTGACGCATGAAGTTGTGTCAATTTATGGGGAAAAATACATTATTAAAAGTATTGATATATGGTTTTATGAATCAATCAACAGGAAAATTGATTCAAATCGATATAGATTTTTTTTAACACACATTTCTATACTTCCCTACCTACCTACGTAGCTATATCTCTACATTTGGTACCTACCTATATAAGATGCATTCTTATGCTGCAGCTTTGACTAAACATTATGACACACTCAAACTTAGCTATCTCCAATTCAAACAACTAACCTGCGTACCTTCCTGTGTGATTTTGTAGTTTTATCACAAATATGTCATTTTGCCGTTCAGGGATGTTGGGTGAAGATGAGCTGGCTGCCCAGCATGCAGTGATGATGGTGTCTGCACTCGCCTACATGGTAAAATTGTACAGTGTTTCGTTTTGCTGACTTAAGTTCAAAACTCGTTGCCCTTTTTTCAGTTGCCGTTCGGCATCCAGGCAGCGACGTGTGCTCGGGTGGGCAACGCCCTCGGGGCCGGAGACACAGGCAGGGCCATCCTCACCTGCAAAGTGGCCCTCAGCCTCGCCGGTAATTTGGCGCTTTTTCTATTTCTATAAGTTGACCTTCTGTTTAAAAACAAACATGCATTTTCTTCTCTTAGTTTTTTTCCCCCTTTTCATTTTTGGAGAAAAATCGCAGTCAGTTTTGTCAGTGTGGCTTTGGTAGATCCGAGTGTGTGTTTGTGTTGTCTTCAGGTGCATTTACAGTAGTCGAAGGTATCGTGATTGGCTCCACTAAATCGGTGATTGGCTTCATCTTCACCTCCGATCAGTGAGTGGACACAACTGCGTACATCGGGCAACATCCAAAGTTAGAAGCTTAAATCTTGCTGGTTTTCTGATTTGTTGAATTGGAGAAAAAAAACACTCCCCATTTGTTCCGGAAAAAAAACATTTACTTTATTGTTTTGATAGTACGACTTTTTCTATTAAATTCAACATCTTTTGTCCTTGAATTGTTTATTTTACTTACGTGCCAAGCTTCCATTGGAGTAAGTAGCAGACAATCTTCAGAATAGGTTGGCAAAAAAAAAAAGTATCTCTCATGGCCATGTAAGATTTTTGTCAATAGATGTTTGTAGGTTTATATCTATGTATAAAAAAAAAAACATTACAGGAAGATCGTCAATCTGGTGTCAAATGTGATGAACGTTTACACCTTCCTTCAGTTCTTCGATGGCCTCGAGGTGAGTCTTGCTTGCATTCATTTATCAATTGAAACGATACAATCGTCAATGCTTCTTGTGTTTTTTCCATTCCACTAGTGCGTGTGCACGGGCATCTTTTTGGGAACAGGAAAGCAGAAGATTCCGGCTGTGGCTAACTTTATTGGATTCTATGGCGTCGGACTTACACTCGGTGTTACGCTCATGTTTGTGGCAAAGCTCAGAATTTTGGGTAGGTAAGGTTCTGACATGTCTTCTTCTATCGGAAGGTTGTTGATTTGTAGCTCTACCCTGTGTCATCTTTTTATTTGCTGTTTTGTCCCCGGGTTTCCCAACCAGGTTGAAACAATTTTTCTCAAACAATATTTTTGTCCAGTTAATAACTATACTTTGGTCAAACCCATTTATATTGAATGTTTTTCCACTGTCACCATTACTAGATTAAGGTAGACTCATTTAAAATTGTGTAAATTTGAAATGAATGACAACAGAAAGTATTTCAACGTGGTCAATTTTCTTGTTGAAAATTGCTATTGTTATCGTCTGTAATCCTGTTTTTTATACCTACAGAACGTGATGGTTATAGCTTAATTTTATCATGTGCATCTTTGGGCATGATTATTGCTGCATATCGTGAGTAAATTGAGTTTGTTAGTTTGGGGGGAAAATTGTGTTTGTGTACTGTAAACACCCAGGAGTGTTACGCTGTTCCACTGTTGGCACAAGTTAATAATTTAATTATAATTTTATATTTGCACACTCTCTCTTAATATAGTCGATGTTTTTAAATGTCTTTGTACTGTTTTAAAGTGCGTTTCAATAAAAATGTCAAATTTAAGAGCTATTTTTAAAAAAAAAACCTACATAGACAGTTTTTAAATCGGATATTTCTATATCTGTGATTTCAGTTATTGTGGGAATGGTGTGGAATCTAAACTCCACTACCGAGGGGAGATTACTGTACATGCAGACAACCTAAGAGGTTGAGTTAAGTACTGACCGTTGGATTATTTTAATTTTTTTTTGTTCAAAGGATTCTGGCTGGGGATTCTGATTTGCTTCATCTTGCAGTCCATCATTTACATCATTGTCATCTTTAAACTGGACTGGGAAAAAATGACAGAGGAGGTAAACGCATAACTAAATGATTGGCTCACCGACTAACTTCTGCATTTAACATCAACCCACGCATCTTTGAGAAAACCCAAAAGCTTCAATTTAATGTTGCTCGTCTCCGAAGTATATTTTGTGCACATTTGGTAGTGGTTGGACAGGAGTCGGAATCTACAACATGTCAAAATGACCGTAAAATGTAACATTCCGACAGCTCATTCAAGACATGTCGAGGACTTATCAGTCACATCACATCACCCAAATTTCCACATGACAACTTTAAGTCTCATTTTGTAAGTTCTTTTGATTCGTGTCTGTCTTTCCAGGCTGTGAAGTGCGCCCAGAAGAGCACACACTTGGCCCTAATGAGCCCGAGTGTGCAGGAAGAACACCAGGGTGACAGTGAGGGCAACACAGACACGCGGCAGCGGGCGAACCGGCTCTCTCTGGATCAACTGCTGCTGAGGCGAGGCCTTACATTTTTGGCCGCCCTCGCCCTGCTGGGGACGGGCATCGGCGTGTACTTCCTTGTACCCCTGCCGGATGGCCCGTTTCTCAAAAGTAATCTGACTACAATGGACACGGCCAATAATACATGCTGTTGATCATAGAGTCAGACGGAGCGCTTGTCATATTTATGTGATTCATAGTTTACGATGAGGGCAACTGCTGCCAGTGTCTCACCAGATCTTGTTAAAAATGGTTTCACTTTTACTTTTTTGGAAGGTAATCCTCTGCGAAATTTCATTTTTGCCTTGGAAACGTCCTTTCCTTTCCCGTCCGAGTAAGATTACTATGAAATACTCGAAGGATGGGATTGTTAGAATTCTGCATAATGTTTACGAAAAGGTGCAACATCTCGGTTATAGTTGAACAACCTTTACAAAAGGGTATTACTACCCACAATTCTTTGGGGCAGCAACAGTACGACGACGTAGATTACTAACTGTGCGATCACGTACGAGACTATGTTTAAAAAAATGACAAATAAAACTTGTTTTCATCACAAGAGGATATATTCAATGAGGCCAAGAAATGTACATTCAAAGCACAGAAAGCTGTGGTTCCACACAAACAGAAATAAAATATAACACCTTTCCATAGTTTATTAGACAAGGGGCAATTCAACGAATATTCAACTTTCAATGAATATTGACAATTTGTCTGCGTGCCGTTATCAGAACAATGAAATGAAAGCAAAGCTCTTTGAGACAAAATATTCTACGAATTGTAAACCTACCTTTCTGTCAGTCACAGATAACGATACTGGGAAAAAGGGGCTCTGATTACTCCATACAGGGATCCTAGCATAAAACCCGCACTGTTGCCAGCGAGGTAAAACATTTTTTTAAAAATCAACCAAGGTCTCATTAACAGTGGCAATGTAAAAATGGCTGCCTTCTGGCTTTCTTGGAGCTCGTCTCATGTCTCTTAATTGTAAAAAAAACTTTCCTAGCTCCTCTCTCCTTAAAACAGTCAATGCCACCCAGCAGTTGTCGTCAAGGCCCCATATGGGATATATGCCACCGAAGAGGCAGGGCTTCCGGCCAAAACACATAAATATAAAATAAAATTTCTAATTTGAGAACAATCCTATTAACTCAACCATGGACTTCAAAGGTTCGCCATAGATTGACAAATGGATCACGTGGGCAGGTGATTGGTCAACAGCTGGTTGAGCACAATGCCAGCAGCCAGAATGAAGAGCATGAGCACGACGAGAAGACCTCGACGCACGATTAAGTTCCTTTCATCTGCAGCGCTCAGGGTCGCTGCCGTGTCTTCCTCCTCCTCCTCTTCCTCCTTCTCCACGGCGAGCAACATCTCAAGCCCATCACTTTGATGCTGCGGGTCTATTGTGAGGGGGAGCGATAACTAAGTAAAAAATGATTGTTATGGCTGCTTTATTTAGGTTGCTAATCTTTCAATCTATTTTTGTGGTTGTTTTGCACAAATGCTAACAGATGTAAAAATTGGCTTTTTGCAGCTTACCTGAATACCGACTAGCACCAGCTCTAATCTGGGCCTTGGAAATAAGAAATAAATGAACAATAATAAGCATTATAAGAGGAAGAAGATTACTTTGGTGGTGCTTTGAGATACAATATAAGAGCTGTCGTTCGGCCATAATGTATTTGTATCGTTATAAAAGAGACTTCAGACGATTTATTGCCACTTTCAGTTGGACGTGTCAGCTTTGCATGAATAAAGTCAGTTCAGCTGAACGCTAACAAACAATGCAAACACCAAGGGCGGGCTAACAAAAGTGTCTCTGTGTTGTAATATTTGAAAATATTTGAAAACAATTGGTGGAACAACACTTGTAGACAGCTAATCTTTGTGATGTAAGACCATTTTCCCTTATTCTCTCTGATGTAATGAATAAAAATAAATAGACAAGGCGTGCAAGTTAGTTTAGCTTTGACATATTTGTTCGATTGTCCCTTGGGCACCACATAACCCCCTCGTGTGATGCTTTGTAGCAGTCGTCTTTATGTGTATCCACCTAACAAGGAAGCAACTATTTTTTCAGGCATTCCCTAAAGGGTTTGTTGTGATTGTCATTGGCTCAACGTCCGGTTTGCATCGACAAAGCTGCTGGAAGGAGCTAGCCTGTCCTGTGAACACATTTCTTCAACCTCATTTTGACAAGGATTGACAATAGTGGAGTAGAAAAGCTAGGAAGCAAGGAAAGCGCACTTCAATTTGGATTATTTGTAAAGTGGTTGTACCGGTAAATTAATTTTTTACAGTCACTCATGAGAAAACCATCAAAAATCACTATTCATCGAGTTTTCCAGAATAAAATAATACCAAAGACACATGTGCGGGTGTCCATCTTCTGCCTACATGACTCCCAGACTCGCCCATTTTGTTCCAATCAGCAAGAATAAGTAAACCAGCAGCATGAATGCCTTTTCGTCCTAATGTACAGTAATTTTCATGATGAAATTTTGATTATTTAGGACATAGGAAAAAAAACGCATGCCAGGAATGTGGCGTTCGTGGGCTGTCGCACAGCGTGCGTCACGCAGGCTGGCCTGCAAGATGGCATTTCAACTCATTTCACAGGGGAGATAAATGAATCCATTTAATTTGTATCTCAAGGCACCGCTGTACATAAAATTTGCAGACATTTGATCCTTAAAGCATTACCTCAAGTGTAATTTGCTCCCAGTTAATCGTTGCCAAGTAGACAACCAAGAAGCAGGACTGCAGAGTCAAAGAGGAACAGAAACCTGCCCACATACCTGCAAACAGCACGTCATTAAAGGAAGTGACGATTGTCAGAATAATCGAAATTTATGAAAAGGACGTACCCTTGATTCCCAATTTAGCTGAAAACATCAGCGGCACTCCGACAGGTAGACACACACCATAATAACCCAAAATGGTGCAGAGCGCTCCGACTTTCTGCTTCCCCATTCCTCTGATAATCCCTCCTGCGGCCGCCTGTGAAAACGCACTCAACTGTGACACAAAATCATAGTTTAATATTTTAAAAAAAGTTAAACATGCTTACTGTAGTTGCATCCATCAGGATGAACATCGCGTAGAACATCACAATCTCAGCAACCCTCAGCTGTATTTGTCTGTTAGAAACACAAGGACATTTTCAACATGACAAGCAGAATATTAACGTCATTAAAAAAATAAAGATCATGACAACAAATAATTGAGGAAAAAAAAAAATAGACATTTTACACACAAGGCAGCTCAATGTGGTATACACGACCAAAAAGCACAACATATAAAAGCAAATTACAATCAGAACAGCTGAAGACATTCAAAGGCGAAGCAAAGAGAGCGAAAGTAGCTTATTAAATGTTCTGAAAGAATATACATTCACAATACTGAAACACATTTACAAACTAAAGATTTAGACATTTTAAAGCAAGGGGAAAAACTAAAAAGTAGCTTTGTGAAAGACCAAATAGTGAGAATTGATTTAAAAAAAAATCTATTTCAAGAAATAAAAAACAAAAAAATCTAAGTTCCAGAGCATAGTTTTAAATTGAATTTGAAAATATTTAAACATCGTGCTGACTCCACTTCTGTTACTAACGTATTCCATTTGCATGCAACGTCACAGCAAAAAGGGGCTTCACCATCTTTGCTTTGGAGCAATTCAGGGTCACTGGGCAGCAGCACTGACCTGCAACGTCTCAGGGACATCGCGATGTACTGCAAAAGTGAGGCTCATAAAACCAAGTTGATGGAATAAGAGTAACAGGTGTCTGGTGTCGCTGATTTATGTGCATTATTTCTCACATTTGCAGCGTCCTCCAGAACAAAGGATTATATATAGATCTGCCAGCGCAGACCTGACCAGGATCTGCTACACTTGGAACATACAACCCTTCAGTCAGGATGAAATATTCAGCTGGTAAAAGGCTGTTAGTGATTGAAGAAGTCCACGTCACGCTGTCAGCCATACAATTAAGGCGATAGCTCCTCTTTCCAGTTATTCGTAACCATTACTGGGCACCACCATGCTTTAATGTGTACGGTAAAGCAAACTGTACAGTGTAGTTTTGGTGATGATCGAGTTTGGGATTTTTCATGTACTTTTTATTCACTTTGACTTTTTAAAAATATATATGTATATATTTAAAAATAAATATTCTTAATGACATTTGTTTTTTTTTTTAAACTGCTGGGGCTTTTTTCTTAGTTTTATTATTAGTTTTAGCTTTTCTTATATAGCGTATTTGTGGAGACGAAAAAAAAAAATGTCACCCAAAACTGTTATAAAGTCAAGTGAAGTGCTCTTCCCAAATGCCTTTTTGACCTGCTTTCTTCTCTGTGGTCGCACATAACTACCAAAATAAATATATTTAGCCCTGAAAGCCTATGCATAAAATTAATTGACAAAGACAAAAACAAAGACTATAGTTAGTTTTATAAACATAAAATATAGCTTTAGTTATTATTCTTCAAAAAGCGCTCTCATTTCTATTTTATTTCTCCAATTTGAACACTCATTATTTTGTTAGTTTTTCTTAACTATAGTAAACTCGGTTGTGATTGAAATTGTGACCAATCAACCTTGGTTTCATCAGATTACAACACATTTTCCCTCATGTGTTTGAGATATTTTATATATTTAATTTATTTTTAGTGGCCGCCAGGAATCTAAATAGGGCCAGGCAGGGAGTTCCACCCGAGAACAAGAAGTGGGCAAACTATCAAAGGTGACACGTGTGAGAAGGAAAAAAAATTGTGAAAACGATAAGAAGCCGAAGGAGTGAGCTGTAAAACTTAAATAAGAACACAAAATGTGACGTTACGTTTGATGTGGTTTATAATATCCTTGCCAACTTGGAGGAACCAGTTGGAGCTGCTTTGAAGTTGAATTACATCAGCATAAATGCTAATTGT
Organism: Idiotropiscis lumnitzeri; assembly: GCF_059441095.1. Taxonomy (NCBI): domain Eukaryota; kingdom Metazoa; phylum Chordata; class Actinopteri; order Syngnathiformes; family Syngnathidae; genus Idiotropiscis; species Idiotropiscis lumnitzeri. The sequence continues at coordinate 9,398,649 of NC_142397.1, read as the reverse complement.
CATTTAAATTTTACTGCTCAAAGTTTGTATTGCTTCTTGTGCAACTTTTGTCCTTGGATAAATTGGCATTATCATCTGATTGAAATAAGGCAGCAATCTTGCAAAGTCTCTTCAAGTTTGATTTTGAAAGAACCGCACAGTTGCAAGTAAACCAAACCCAAGTGAGCACGGCTGCAAAGAGCAATTGCAAATTAAGATTTGCAAGAATGAGTAAGCCAAGGTCAACATATTGCAGTGCAAGGTGCAAGGGCGTTCAAAGCGTTTTCATATTCAATAGGATTCAATGACGCACTCACTCGTCATACGTGAAGATTGAAGCAACGCTATGCCTCATACAGCCAATAATGACTGCCAAGCATAGAGCGACTGTTGCTGTGGAGAAAAAACAAAATCATCTACTCATAGAAACGGTCAATTTTGCCCAGGTAAAGATTCTGAGGAAAAACTAAGCTACCCTACAAACACTTATATTTCTCGGAAAAAGAAGTAGATCTGTACGAATATAAGGAAATAAACGTTTTTTTCGTGACATTGTATGTGGAAAACTCCGTAGATCGATAATCGCTTACTGCAATCATCACCCCCTTATTTTAAGCAAAACTTCCAGAAATAAAAGTTCAATGCTGTAATGCGATTTCAAAGTTAATAAATGCTCAAAGTAAATGAAATGTAGAGCATGCAAAAATATCCGCGTAAGAAAAAAAATATATTAGCAGAATAAAAACAAACATTTTGCATCTTTAGATCATACGTTTTGCAGGAGGAGCTCCTATGATGTCTTACAAAGAAAATAGCCATACCCGCCACCAGTGCATTCCATTGATACGAAATCCGGCACGCACGGTCATCCTGACGGGATGCACGAAAATTGGTAAGAGTAAAGTCAAGAGAGTAAAGTAGCTCTTCTTGTATGTGTCTGGTTTGGCGCAAGCAATGCCGAGACCGACGAAGCAGTGTTTGCAGTCAGGCTAACCTGCAGAGAGAAGCGACAGTTTCGCAGACAACTTGGCCAGCTGGCTGTCTCCAGCTCCCAGAGCGTTTCCCACTCTTATCGATCCTGCCACACTGACACCAAAAGGAATCTGACAGCAAAGCACAACATTAGTAATCTCTCACTGACAATATGTGATAAAAGATTGAGTTAAAAATCACCATGTAAGCAGTGTTTGAGAGTTCATAGATGACTGACTGAGCTCCAAGTTCTACGTCACTTACGAGACCTGCTCAGAGGGGAAAAAAAATATTTGATTTTGCTGCTGAGCAAATTCAACCGGGAAAAATGTGTTGGGAGACGGTACCAGCTAGAATGATGGCAATCTCAAAGGTCCACCACTCCACGCACAACATGAGCATGCCGGGTAGAGCTAAGTGGATGAATGAGCGCCAGTCCTGCAGGCAATCTTTGGACCAACCTGCAGAGACGCTGGACTTGAAAAGCTTTGTTTGGATTTATAGAAAATATTTCATCCCTCCGTACTGTGAACTCGACTGTCCTACACTGGTCTTCTACTCTACTATAAAGCTTCTTGTTTTTTCTTATCAGGTGACTCAATATTCCATTTCCTGGCCTTCAACAAGTCTTGATTTGAAGTTATACAATAAGACCCTCCTGAAGGAACCCCTTGTAGTTATGAATTACTAAAGATCTCCACTCCAGAATGTTGCACTCACCTCCCCAGGTGACCTTGTGAAGACCTTTCCACAAGATGTAAGCGAAGAGAATGCCAGCCATGGAAAATCTTGACACGGCGTTAGCAAGAGCAGAACCTCTGCCAAGGATATTTAAATTTGGGGGTGCAGAAATTAGTCATGTGTAAATATCAAGTATGAAAGAGCAAGTTAAACGTTGAAGAAACGCAACAGAGAGCATCTTTTGAATGTCATCGCAAGACAGTTGGACAAGATTTGCTTCATTGGCATTTTGGGTTTTATGGAGCGTGATCATGCTACCCTCACATCCTATGAGAAAATTTCAAATCCCTCGTCCAACTGTCTAGTACTGAACTCGTGATTGAAATTTGGTAGTGATTGGACAAAATTGGTAAACGTTTGCTTTTAAAGGATTCCTGCACATTGACGGCATGACGCTAAAATTGTTGTTTCAAATCAAAGTGGAAAAATTTCCTGTATCTGTGGAATTATTGCTTTCGAGACATTTTAGTTAGTCTACTTATAATTAGAAATGCATGCTCGTCATACTGATAAGTGACACTGACTTCAGGGGCTGAACTAAAAAAATTAAAAAAATAAATAAATAAAACCCACTAAAAAGCAGGGCGATGCCAATGTAGCTTTTGTTCACGCCTAAGAACAACACCAAACCAGTTTTTCGAAGCAAGAACAAACATATCTAAATTTCAGTTTATTAGAAATGATGAAAATTTTTGAATGCTCGATACTCACACCAAGCCCATGTTTAACACAAAGAGAACAACGTAGTTCATGAGGCCGTTGATGAGATTGGCCACAAGGCATGTGATCACTTGTGGCCAGATCACCCCCTGAAATAGACGATCAAGACGATTTAAGAGGTTTATATGGAATGTCAGTTCAGACGGAGCACAAGTGACCTGGTTTTGCAAGTATCTCGCCTCCAGTTCATACATGAATGTAGCCTGCAAACAAAGATAAAATATGTGCTCGTAAAATATAATTCATATTGATAATACATTTCTCAAATCATGAATAAAAGATCCACTTTCCTAACCAAAGCAAACAACAAAATAACCACAGAGTGTATTTTTTTTCCAATGCAAAGGGCTTGCTGGCATAAAAAAAATACCATTCAAGGATGGCACAAAACTGATGAACAAGAAACCAACATCAAGTGCAAGAACACATTTTGTACATTTTTTTCACAAAACACAACCCACTCAGATTTTTAGACTATTAGGGTATTATGTTTGTCCTGCATATCATTCCAAATCCACCAAAAAAAATAGGCCCACTCATGTTGTAGTGCAAAGCAGTACCAGTACTGAATCTTTTTACCGGGATTATCATTATTCTGTAACCGCCTGGAATACTCACAGGAAGTGCTGGCATGAAGATTTTCACGTACAACTGAGACAACCTGAGAAGGAGACAATAACCACAAACGTGACAGACTCATTTTTTAAAAAGCTGAACATAGTAGAAGACGAAACATTGTAATCTGCTGACCTGGCAACCTCCGGATCTTGTCTCATAACCAGCAAAATGGACTCTGTGTTGAGGAGCAAGGCCCAACATGGGAAACATGTCAGCATGAGGATGAGGATTGCTTTCTGCAGGATCACCCCGATTCTTAGGAGATTGCGGGCACCATATGTCTGACACAGAAGTCGATTTTAAACACTTTCAACAGCGGACAACGATCCAAACACTATTTGCGTCTTTAAACACGAGTTTCGATGTCATGGTCGTGGAGTGATCACTACAGTGAACAGCTTTTCTAAAGCACTTTGGGGGCGGGTCGAGTCATATGATTCACGTCGACTCGAGTTGCTGATTTTATGACTTGCGCCTTGCTTGTATAAAACTTACAAAGGCTCGAGTTGGCTTTGACTCGGCATTCATGAGACTCAACTTGACGTTGATTTGAACTCTGTGACTTGATAGGAGATTTCACTTTATGGAATTACACACTAGCGTCCACTGTAGTGACTGACGCACAACTTTGGCATCAAGACTCATGCATGTAGTCGAGTTCTCATACCTGAGAAATTAAAGTATCACATGCTGATGACAGGCCAGCACCGATAGATATTCCTGTGACATTCACAATCTGTAGATGAAATGAGTACAATTCCATTCATGATGGGCAAGTATAAGATCAATGGTGAACCGGGACACTTACAGCTGTGGCCAGAGCTACTGCATCCAGTTCCAACCTTCCCAAATGACCACAGAAAGCAGCGCTGACAAAACTCAGAGAAACTACCAGGAGCTGTGTCAGACTCTGTTTGATGAAGGAATGAAAGTTGTTAGGGTTGTAAACCTCATTTCGGGTTTGAAGCAAGGTAATGTGTTAATAAGAGTAGCGGAGAACCAGGTTTCAAACCTGGGTCACAGTTTCAAGCAAGGTTTCAAGTTTCCAAACTGGTTTACAGTCTTAAATTTGGAATGAGGTTTCAAATTATGGTTAGCATTTTAAACCAGGGTTAGTTGTGTTTTTTTTTTTAACTTTCCTCAGATAACTTGGATGTGATTGTACACAGTAATACCTTTAGCAACATCACGATCTTGTACAGCATTGATGTACTATTCATTTATGCACATGATAATGTGCGACAAATCAGTTTATTTTTCATACAACAAAATATGTCTGACATATCGTGCTTGACAATGATGCAAAGGTTAGTGCATTAATGCCACCACATTGCCCAGGCCTGTTTAATTATATTATTATTATTCTTATTATTATTATAAAAATGTTCAACCACGATTAAAAAGCCATTACTCATTTTTGTTTGTTTTTTTTTTCATTTATTTTTTTACCATTATTTCTTTTTTTATTTACTTATTTAACAGATAATACCAACACATTTTCCCACGTGACGTTGCGTTTGGGGAAGTTAGATGGAGCATTACAGGACAGTTCACGATATCGACTTCAGGCGCCACTCTGTCGCCAACTCCTGGTCAGTAGGAAAAATGCTGTCGGTGGCAACTTCCGAGAATCTAAAACTAATGTGCGAACCGTATTTCGAGTAGTCTTGTGCTAACGTCTATTTTCGTTTTAGAATAAAAAAATGAAAATCTCGTTCCACATAACAAACTAGAATATCAAGCTGTGTTTCAATTCTGGCCATTCGATATGAAAATGAAAATCAAATAACGAGTCGTTTTTCCATTTTTAATCTTTTTCAAACGTAATTACCAATGACCAAAAGAGACATGAGCCGTAACGGGGTTTAAATTTCAAGTATAGTTTGGTCTTTAGTTGTCTTTTCCAGAACATTACAGTGTGCTTGACTCGACGTTATTGTCATAGTTTGCAAAAATGTCAGGTGACTTACCGCAGGCACAGCCAACACTAAAAGTTTTTTTAGTTCAGCCTCGTAGCCAACGGGAAGTAACCGGCATATTCTCCGGAGAAAACAAGTTCCTCTCCAAAAAGAAGATCGCGAAGAAGACCTTTCCATCATTATTTCCACTAAAAACCTTTTCTACTTTTTCACCAGCAAAATAGAATGCACCAAGTTATCGGTCGGTAATACCAAACTACAGCGATGAAAAAAATAAAATAAAGGTTTTATGAGCCGTCCACAAGGCATCTATGGACAAGTTAGTCCATGGACTGACTAACTATCCATACTGACGATGCATACAGAAATCAGAATCGAGCAATAAAGAGATAAAATGATCAAGTATGTTGAGCAAACTCCCACTTGTGCCCTGGTGTGGGCTGTGCTCAAACTCGCGTGCGACGTCCTCAGAAGGCAGCGGTTTCGGACGCATGACGTAATTTCTGACGCGACACCGCGTGTTGTCGGCCGCGACATAAGTGATACGGCCGAAAATTATACGTATAGCGGCCCAATATATATATATATATAGAGAGAGAGAGAGAGAGAGAGAGAGAGAGAGAGAGAGAGAGAGAGAGAGAGAGAGAGAGAGAGAGAGAGAGAGAGAGAGAGAGAGAGAGAGAGAGAGAGAGAGAGAGAGAGAGAGAGAGAGAGAGAGAGAGAGAGAGAGAGAGAGCGACCGGTCTTCAATGAAATGCACGTTTAGTTACATTGCACGTAGTGTTAGAGGGCGCCGTTTACAAACGTGCGAAATTTGCAGAATGTGCGAAAAGACATTTTTCCACCAGACGTCGCCCATTTCCCGCTATTCTGTTCAAATCCGCAACGAATCGTGGGTGACATGCTTTGGCTGATTCCGCATGGACACGGACTCGGCTGAAGTGCGGAACAAGGGCATGGTTGGCAACGTAAGATGGCCGCCGGTGGCTTCACTCCACCCGACAGCAAGCAAGCGACATCGTTAGTGCATGACCGTGTCTGTGACAGTGCGGCCTTCGAAGGACTCAGCCTGCGAATTTGAATGGTCCTAAATCAGATGGTACTCTCGACTAAAATAGGTTCAAAATGAATAGGAAGAAGTAGAAAAGGGGATCTAATCGCAGCACTTGCTCTCTATAGATAATTATAAAATATACTTTATGTTAATACACACGTAGGTTACTTGTTAATACGCAAGTAAGGTACTTGGTGATCTTCCTTATTAAGAAATACTTACTGTCTGCATTTTGCCAGGAGGTGGAGACACTGTATTTGTTTTTTTAACACCCCTTGCATTTTAGTACTGCCATACTTCTACTCCATTGTAAGCAAATTATTTCAATGTATAATGAAACTGATGTCTCCAATATTGTCTACATTCAAAGTAATTAAAATTAAAATATTTTGTTCTTATTCTTAAAAAAATATTTAAAATATGACAGCATGATAGTATTATACAAAGTTAGCCTAGTGTCATAATCACCAAAGTATTTTTATAACTTTGATCAAATCAGTAATTTAGGGGAACAATTTGCTTGCTAAAATATAGTTTTTTTACTTCCGTCGTTTTCTGAAAGTGTTAGAATATGACAAGCAACTATTTTGTCAGGGTTATGTTATATATAAATCATACAAATACACCAATCGAATTGTTATTATTTTTATAATCATTGGCTCCTTAAATTAATATAAATATATTAAATAAATTTTAAATTAATAAAAAAAACATGATCAACAGTAAATAAAATAGAAATAAACTAGTCATAGATTAAATGACTTGTGCGTGTTTCTTTTGTCAAGAAGAGCGCCACAAATGGGGACACTACCATTGGTAATGAAGCCAGGGAAAAAAGCCTATGGCCTAAAGCCACTATTGGCACCATGTCCTTAGGTGAATCAAATATTTTCAGCTCACTGAATACAAAGAAAGAGTCTCTGTCATCCCTCCACCTGCTGAGTGTAAGCAACCAGGACACAGTACACAAACCTTTTTGTTTTAACTTGATGTTATCACACAGGAGGTACATTGTCCACCTTTGCAACTGATCCACAGGATCCTTGGAATGGGATTTTTGACCTCTTCGTCAGTCACTCATTGAGCGTGCCTTCCTACCGGATGGGCAACAATTGGTTTGTAATTTGGAAGCATGGCGGACCTCCACCAAGGCCACCCAAATATGGTTCACCTTCCTCAGAAGTGGCTAAAGTCCTCACATTTCGTACATAAGTAAAATACAGATGGTTGTGTTAAAAAAAGGTGAGGGGCGGGGGGTAGAAGTACTCATTCAACTCCTTTGTGGAAGTAAAAGAGCACAGATTCTGTAATATTCTTATAAAAAGTCAAATCGAATGTTATACTGTCAGTTATATAAAATTACTTTTCACAATGAAAAAAAAAAACGTGTCACCATTTAAACAGCTGACTAATGCAAGCAAAACAAAGATTATTTTGCGCATCGTCTCAAAGGGGTAAAAAAAAAAGATGACACACAAAAGGATAGGATTGTCCTCCCATCAGGGCATCGCTGTGCTTCACTGACTCTGTATTTACAGGATTACAGAAACACACACAAGCCAAGAAGAAGTCCTAAATTTAGAATCAAGCATGTGTTCCTATGAAGTTGAGAAATGCTCACCCAGTTCCTTGGATTTTTAACGTTGTTCTGAGCAGTGATCAATTTATTAAAAAAATAAATAAAAATTTGGGGTGGTGGGGTTTGGGCGAGGTGTTTGGAATAAAAAAATGTTGGTGACAATTAGGGTCAATAATGTACCAGAAAGTTTCTTTTTACTGTTTGCTTGATGTAATTTATTTAATAATTAATTTGCACAGAGAATAGAATCATTTCAGATTCACTGGCAACCAGTTCAGGGTGTACCCCGCCTACTGCCCGACGATAGCTGGGATGGGCTCCGGCACCCCCCGCGACACTTGTGAGAAGCGGTACAGATGATGGATGGATAATATATATTTGTGGGTTCCCTTGTTCACGGGTGAAGTTCATATAGGGCTTATGTAGTTTAGTACCTGAGTCGCTCATCTCCTTGGACATTGTGAGGTTCTTGGTCTTTTCTCTATATTCTGAGTACTGGTCGATCCGACAAATCTATTAAAAACACGATAATAATTCTAATGAAAAAAAATACATCATGCTACACCAGGAAAATTAAAGTAATTGTGCTATTTGCAATAAAAAAAATATCCACTTCCTCTTTAATCTGCAAAGAATCTGTGAGTCATTACAAAGCTTCAAAACCAAAATAAAAAATGTAACTTGAGCTAACGCAATTGAGATTTGTGCAGATCAAATTCCATTTGAGTTTTTAGGGCTTAGTGGTAACTGACCCGCAATTAGACAGGAAGTCATACCAACACGCAAACACTCAAGAGACATGACTTCAAGAAATGGCGTTATATCACTTACCAAGAAATGGCATTATATAGAAGATAACCTTTATTTACGCACTTGAATTGCTATTCTGTATTAAATACGAAATAGAAATCAAAGACGTCAGTGGAGCGCAATTTCTTACGTTGAGAAATAAAAAACTTGAGGACTTTATTTTGATTCATTTCACAGATTAAAAACACTTCTTGAGAATAAAAATATATATACAACAGCAGTTCAGACAGAAGTCATTATTGCATCCTTGCATAATCATGATTGCAAAATGCCACAAATACAGCATTGGTTCGGACCGTAAAAAAAATGGGAATGTTGACACAAATCTTGCTGTCATTCACAAGACAATTCAAAGCTGAAATAACGGTGAAAAGAAGCCCCTCTCAGGTCGAATCAGGTGGAAAAAGTCACGTCTATTATTGTGCAAAATGATTCCCATAATCATCACCATAAATTATATGATACATACATTTCCATCTATTAGCAGCCGAGAATTAAAAATGTAAATTTGTAGTAATGTAAACAATATGTATATGCACAGTACTATTAGTGGATTGTTATAACTTAAGTGTCAACGGTTAAGCAGCAGCATTTTTAGATCTGGTCAATGTTCACTGTTTTAAAAAAAATTATAATAATAATGCCCTCTCTCATGCTCAATTGTTGCTTCTGGTGACATGGTTTTGTTACAGTGCTCGGGTTAGTTTGAATGAAAATCTTGCCCGCATTTTAATGACAGGCAGAATGTCAGATATCACTGTTTGTGTTTTTCAATTCTTTCACGGACATAGAAGCCCTTATTTGTGATGGTGTTATTAGAAATGAAGGTTTCGCTCTACTTCTGATTCATCATCCACTAGACTTGAGTGTGGACTAGAAAATAGACACGGTGGGAGACTTGCGTCTCAGTAGTGCAGACCATGTCAGACGGTGATGCGGCTCAGAGCAGCGAGCAAGAGATTGATGCGTTGGGGAACCTGGTTGCCGTCATGGCCCGGTTGCGTTGGCCCATGTGGGAAAGGTGTCCAAGTGAAACATTGCCCGCCCCCACGTGTTGATGGCCAGTGTGATGCATAGTATGCCAATGATGTTCATGACTATTCCAGTCCTGGCCTGAAATAGGAAAAAAAGGTTGAACAGACATACATACTACAGAGATGGCTGGATGGACAAATGGACAGACAGACTGCCGGAAAGTCATAAATGTAGGGAAGTAGCAAGAGAGCTATCGCCATCTCAAAGATACATTTAGTAGGTAGGTGAGTTGGTAGATTAGATGATTGGCAGGCAGGTAGGTAGACATTAAGACAGATAAATGAGTTTGGTAGGTTTCTTGGAAGACAAACCAACTGATAAAATGCTAAATGGTCACTTGTATAGCACTTGTCTACCTTCGGTACTTTAAAATAGACATTAGAATGTAGACTGGCAACAGACAGGGAAAAACAGGCAGACTGACCAATCAACACACTGACAGAAAGATTGGTTAGATCAGGCGTGGGCAAACTACGGCCCGGGGGCCACATGCGGCCCGTTAAACGTTTCAATCCGGCCCGCCGAACTTGAAAAAAATTAAATGAATATACCTTGTTAATTAATGTTTTATTTTCTAAATACAGTGCAGTGCCAAAGACATATATTTTGTTGTAATGCTTTTGTTCACTTTCATTTAAAATTATAATTATTATTTTTTCTCCGATGAGGTGAGCTTACCAAAACACTCCATCCATCTGCTCCTGTCAAATTTTAGAACCCATTGTGGCCCACCAATCAAAAAGTTTGCCCACCCCTGGGTTAGAAGGTAGGTCGATGAATAACAGACCAGTAGAAAGATCGATGAGATAGGTGGACAGGTTGGTAAATAGCTGCTGGGAACCACCATTGATGGAAAGTTAGTATGTAGTTGTCTTGTTTGGCCTGACTGACGGACAAGATGTCTCGACAGGTAGGTTAGGAGGTAGATGGATTGATGGAAAGACGAAGACAGAACGACAGAAAGTGGGCAGTAGAGTAGATGCATCGTGAGTATGCAGGGTACAGAGAGGCTGATGACGGGTAGACAGATCAATTGACTGGTTAGCTACGGTAGTTTCCTGTGCTCCCTAGTTCTCGTATGCCTAACCAAGGCCAAAAGACCACACTCACCATGTCCGAAACTTTGAGGTATCCATAGGAGAAGACAATGGCGTTGGGCGGCGTGGCCACGGGCAACATGAAGGCGAAGGAGGCGCTCAGGGTACAAGGCACCATGACGTACAGTGGGTTGATTCCGATCGACTGCGACTGCAGAATCAAACAAGGATCAACTTCAATCCTCCGCTCGACGTCAGACGGTAACCGCCGGAAAGAAAACTCTCATTAGACGGGCAGATTTTAGACATATTCCTGCAAACTCAGGGCTGAGTCACGGCATCTGAAATAAGATACGTGGAACATTTCTCGGAATAATAGCAGCTTGCAAATGTGACTCTGCAAGCGTGGCACCTCACACGGGCACAGTAATTTCTGCTTCTTAAAATACACCAGATAGGTAACAGCCCTTCATCGGAATTGCGGCCGCACTGATTCATAGTTTGTGGCCAATAACATGTCATTGAACCCTTCAGGAGCATTTCTCATTTTACATTACATGCCTTCGCGTCATCTGAAATCCTTTTGTTTCATCAAAAGAGTTAGTATTCTTCAACCAAATAAATCACCTCTTGGACTTTTGTAAATTTAGTTTCCCACCTCATTCACTTTCAGCTGCATGTAACTGAGGAGATTCTCTTTTCTTTTTCTCGTCTATGAATACCTATCCAAGCACCCTCTGCCTGGTACTGTCTTTCGCAACCCGGCTCACTGGCGCTCGCTCGCAGCCCTCGATCAGGCTTCACAGTAATGGCATTCTTCGGCCCGTGGCGGGGTGGGCTACATTGCAAGGCCCGGGAGCTGAAATGGCGTGTTGGCAGGTTACGAATGGGAGGAGGGGGCCCTGGAGAACGGGACTAAACACATTCAGCTTGAATGAGCAACTAGACGGGAAACAAAACAGGCGGAGAATAGGCTGATTGTCACTGGGAGGAGTTTGAATGCTGGCCTTCCATTGGGGGAAATCAGCTGAAAAAGCAGCACTTCACCTCGCTGAACCAAACGCCGCTGTCTTTAACGGGAGTTTTGTTTTTGTATTGCTTACCATTGACGCTAAGATGGGCAGGAAGAGCGTCGCGGTGGCTACATTGCTGGCACACTCTGTGAAGGTTGCAATCAAGAGGCACAAGATAATGGCAATTGCCCAGGGTGGGATGCTTTGCAAGGGGCTCATTTGCTCCCCCAGCCACCTGGAAAGTCCTGATACCTGAAAAAAAAAAAAAGATGGACAAATAGTTGGACCAACAGACAGATCAGGTGAGTAAGTAGCTAATTGGATGGAAGGACAGATTGATATTAAGTATGGTATAGATAGATGTCACATTTTGTGTTAGCATTAGCATCCATGCTAATGTGACTCTTCAGATTTTTCCAAAGTTCTTGAACCAACTTGTAGTCGCATGTCATCCTGTCCCCCACCTACCTCACTCCCTTTGGCCAGAGCAAAGCCTCCTCCGAGGAGGAGCACGATTCCCCATGGTAACTTCTTCTGTGCCACCTTCCAGGTGAGCAGACGTGGAGCTGAGCCGGACGTCTGATGCGATGCTACAGAGTGAGTGAAGGGTCAGTGTTGTCATTGCATAGCGGCAACTTCTTTTTGACGGACTAACCCGTGTCAAAACTTTGTGTCCTCCATGAGCAGAAACGTGGAGGTTTGGATGGCATCACAAAGAGGAGGATGGCGATGAAGATGGCCACAGTGGCGTCTGTGACGTACCTGAGTGGAAGGTGATGTCTTGTGAGGTGGCCTTCAAGACATAAATGGCCCGGATTTCATAGACATGTGTGCTCTGTATTTTGCTAGGTTTTGTATTAGTAAAATAAGATATAATAAATAAATATTACTAGAAACGCAGGGGGGAAAAAAAAGAGGTTTTCCTTCCAAGCTATCCTCTTCTGGAATGTTCCATTTGCGCATTTGTGCCTTTTGTGGGATGGAATATCGTCTCAGTCAATATTCGTAGCATCCCTCATTGCATGAAAATAAAGGCAGAATGGAGCACACGCCCGAATACGGCATGCTTGAACATTGCAGAAACAGAAATTAGACTCGGTAGAGTTTGTGTATGACATATGCACGCAAAAATCTCCCCTTTCGGATGATGTCGTCCGCCATGTAACTAGAGTATCGTTGGAGGTAGAAGCACATCAGCGCTATGAAGTGAGCACTTCCAAATTGGCAAACACATGTGCCGTGTAGTGATATAAAAATCCGGTTTCGTCAGCATTTGCACCACCACATGTGTGCAATCTATTCAAATAGCGCCAAAAGTGTGATTAGGGTGAAAAAAAAAAGTGTTGTACTCTGCTTTGGAGTTGAAGATGTTCGTGGCCCAGCCGTGCATAAAGCCGGGGTCCCTGGAGAACCACAGGACCACTAGCAGAATGAAGAGACCAAGGACGCTGAGCTCGCCAAAGGACATGGGCCCCAGCCGGCGATGCTGCCCTTTGATCACTTCGTAGGCGGCCACCTCCTTCTCCGTCTTTTCAGCGCCGCAGCCCCACGTCTTTTTGAAGCTGGAAACGAAAGCACATCTATGATCAGTCCCGATGCTCTGCTGTTTGGTTTCTCAGCGGCCAAATCACTCACTTGAATCCAATAAAGACAAACTGTAGCCACATCCACGCCAGCACCAGCATGAGGATCATGTTGGGGAAGGCGAATCCGAACCAGGAGGCGAAATTGATCACGTCGCCATTCTCAGGAAACAGTCTGAAAAACAATTTTAGGTTTATGGTTGTCATCTTTTACATTTCATACACTGTACAATTAATTAATGTCCTTATGTATCACTGTCAAAAGTATGACACTTCTGACTTTTATATTACTATAAGAATTTTGAATTTTTAATACAATGTGTCAATATTGCTGCTTTGTGGGATTAGGAGGTGGATTAGGTCCCCGCTGAAGGCTAAAATACAAAAAACAATCCGCCAATGCCATCCACTCATCAAACACCCACTGGCTCATTTGTCCATTGAGCACCAAGTTGGGACCCGTCCCCGTCAGCGTGGCGGTGCCGCCAATGCTGGCGGCGTAGCAGACGCAAAGGGTCATCCCTTTGCACATCTTCCGTCTTTCCGCTGCTTCCTTTTGTCGGGTCGCCTCAACAGAGCTGTCCAAGAAAGTCACCACCACAGGGCCTTCAAACAGAAGATGAGAGTCTGAGAGGAGCAACCGAGAAAACACGATGCTGAATTGTCCGGCATCCTCTCACCTGTCTCTTTCTGCTGCTTGTCGGTGCCCTCTGATATCTGGACCTCGTCCGAGTTCGGGATGGCGGGCATCTGTGCGTCGCTGTTGTTCAGCTCCTCCAAGACGGCTTGGACGATGGGCACCATCATGGCTGTGGTGGCCGTGTTGCTGATCCACATGGACAAGAAGGCCGTCACGCCCATGAAGCCCAGCATCAGCCTGCCGACAAGGGCAGAGTTAAAACTTGTGCGCGAGATAAATTGTTCTTAAACGAAAGCATTTGTGTGTAGTTTATGTCACCATAGTAAAGGTTAAATAAAGCTGTCTCGTGTATTTTTTGTAGCTGTCAAATGTCGAAACATGTCACATTTGCTTCGTATGTAAGTGTGAAAATGGTGCAAATGGAAACTGGTGCGCCAATAAAATAAATCAATTGCTCTTCCATACTTTAGATTTGTCACGAATAATTAAAAGCTTTGATGTGATTGTGATGCATGATCATTTAACTCTGACATCACTGCATTAACAAAGGGACTTTTGCATTTTTTACGTCTTTGTTACTGTTGTATGAACGGAAATAGATGGGTAATGAGGTCATTAGTACCTCCTGCATCGAGAATAAAGTGGTATTTTCTTTCAAAAGGTATAATATTCAGGAAATAATATTTTATCTTCGATTTTCGCTTAAAATAAGACTTTTCTCCCTCACTTAACGCTGATTTTAAAATTACAATATAATAATAACAAGAGATGTGCTCTTTACTGTAGTTTGACGGTCCTTCCGTCATCGTCCCTCCGTCCTTATTCATAAAATAATCGTCCTCCAATCCTGTCCACCTTTGTCCTTTTAAAGAGTTAAAAAAAAAACACTGTGGGAGAGAGGCTAGACAGCTTTTATAACCTAGCTTTTATGATAATTCAATTATTGAATAATAACTATTATTATTGAATTGAATAATAACAATTGAGCTTTTATAATGATTGAATTATTTACAACACCGGCTTCTCATCTTGTTTTCATTCTCAACCATAATAGCATTTCGCTGCGAACACAACCACTTTATGACTTTTTTTCTTATAATTTTGCTACTTTTTAGAAAAAAAGTTACATTTTCATGATTTTTTTTACCGTCAACATTCTAATTCTTATGGCATTTACATGGTAGTTCTGTCGAGATGCTGTTTCTAAAATGTTCTCCCTTAAATAGTTTTGAGAACCCCGGTGTTTGAACTTCAGGAAAAAAAAGAAGTTTCTCTGCAGTGGAAATGGGACATTTGATGCAACTCACAGTGCCGGACGCACGCCGACAAACAGGAGCACCCTCAGGGCGATGCGCTTGTGCAGGTTCCAGTGCTCCACAGCCACGGCTACCATCAGACCACCCACAAACAACAAGTTGGTGTCCTTCAGGTACTGCATGCACACCTACGAGAGAAGCGGCACAGCCAGTTAGTCAGAACTGCCACCGTTCGCAAGAGAAATAAATCGAATTATTAGAAATCCACGGACACCCAAGGGCACATGCGGGTGTGCAATGTATGTGTCATAATGAATAAGCTAAAAACTAAACTAAACTAAAAGCAAACAGAAGAGAAGGCAGGTTTTCTGGACAATGAAACTTTTTTTTCTCATAAAATGACTTTTTCCTCTGAAAAAAAAAGATTAAAAAATATACTTTTTGTTGAAACACTTCTTTTCATGAAAACGATGAAACTTTTCTTGGATTTTTTCTACCAAAAATACAAATGATGACTTTTGTAAAAACACGTAATGACTGTTACAAAATGAACGCTTTTTTTAATTACTTCATCCCAAAAACTTTACCTTTTCATGACAAAATATAACTTTAATCATGTAATTTCATGACTTTATATCCCCCAAAACATTCTGTATGGATACAATTGTATAATTAGTGCACTTGTACACCATATTCTCAAATTTTCTGCAGTGCTGTATTTTCTTGCTGTCTCCTCTTACATAAAATGAGGTTGTCAGAAATATTTCAGGGCTAGTGCTACAAAAGATTTTAAATTCTCACTACAACAGTCTTTCCCCTTCTGGAGTCCCACACACGTTCCCAGCCTTCTCTGCCATGCTTTAGGGACTCCTTGAAAGATTCTTTGCATACAGCTCTCTTCACAGCCATCCTTGTTTTTAAAGCGTCCCCTTGATTCCTGTCTTGCACTTGGGAAATTAGTAAAAACAAAATAACACGGAGCCACATCAGTTAGAAGTGATGCTCCAGCAAGAACAAGAACAGCTGGAGCAACCTTGGCCAGGAACTGTCAGATGCTCAGGGCACTCTCACCTCTTCTCATACAAAGGATCGCTTAGAAGATGTGCTTCTTGATTGAAGGTGGGAAAACTCATTTTTTTGGGTTTGTGACACAGTCCTGGGACTTTCCTGACACAGCTCATATGTCGATGCCTGAAAATGTTTAAAAAGTCACTTTACACTCACACTCTGTGACTCCATGACGCCAAAGAGCGGGAAGAGGAGCGCAGGGAGCAGAGCCGTCACCGCCAGTGGGAGGACCTCGGTGCACCAGTACACCGCCATGAGGATGATCACATAGCCGCATGCTGCCTCCTGTCAAATCAACACTTCAGCATTAATAATGGCTCTTACATAATGTAACGATATGACGGATCAAAGTGTGCTGATGGGTGTTTATCAGGAGTTTGGTTGACTTATTTTTGTTGATGATGATCAGCTATCGGGTTATCACTTAGGGCGGAACACTTTGCTCACACGCGCACAAACAGCTTGTCATTTTAAGTCTTATCTCAACCAGCGCGCGCGTGCGTGTGCGTACGCGTTTGTGTGCGTGCGCGTGTGTGTGCGCGCGCGCGTTGTCACAGCGTGGACGCGGAGTGGTTCCCACGCTGGGAAAGACCTCTAAAATCCAAGCGCTTTACATCGAGTCACGTTCTTGTGCATTTTGTGTAAGCATGAGCAACAGGTGCAAGTCAAACATATTAGAGAGGAGTCAAGGAAAATGTTGATGACTTTTTGGTCATTTTAGCTCCCCGTGCGTTAAATTAATCAGTTAGGGAATTATAATAATGCAGAATAACGTACCGACGTGCCGATGACGAGCGGCAAAGGCAGCAGAAGGAGCGGAGCCGCGAAAAGGATGAACTCGTTCTTGATCGACAGCAGAAGCTTGAGCACAGGCATCTTGATTAAAGTCGCAATCGCGAAAGTGGCCGTCTCTTTTTATTGCGTGCGTGGTGGTGCAATGACCGATTAAAGCGAGAGATAGTCCCACGCGAATAAAAGAAACAGTGGGAAAGAGCGTACAATGGAAAGGGGGCGGTGCAAATTCGTGCCGGGAGCAGGCTGGGCTAATGACGCTCAGTTCAATTCGCATTCTGAACCAGAGAGATGGTTCCATTGGAGAGTTGAAGATTTCTTTTTAGAGAAATGCATTAGTTTTGGGAAATCTTGAGGTCTTTTCCCAGGATTTTCTTCCCTCAGCAATGTTGCTTTTATTTAAGTTTTTTTTTTTTTACCAAACCTTTATTTTTAAGAAAAAAAATATCTGACAAACCACAAACAAGAAAGTTTTCCGTTTTCCACAAAGTTTCATATTTTCAAGAATTTTATATTTTTCAAGAAAGAAAATGAGAAAAAGGCATGCAATTTGAAAAAACTTTTATCTGGATGAATCCATTTTAAGTATTGTTGAAGATATTAGCTGTTCAATTTAAGACTGGCATTTTAAAACTAAATTTTGATAACTAAAATTTTAATTTTATTATTTTTCATAAATACTTTTTTTTACCAAAAAAGAATGTATTTTTTCCCAGGAAAAAAATGCATATTATCGTAGTCACATTTTATGGAAAAGAACGACACGATTTAAAAAAAAAACATTTTAAAAAGTTATGCATTTAGATTGAAATAAAAAAGTGGGATGTTTTCATGAAAATGTTTATGTTGTATGTTATATTATATCCCATATTTTTATTTTCTCAATCTATATACACATTATTTTTTAAATCACAATCTCTTGAGACTAAAATCTATTCCTTTAGAACATAAAAGTGGTTTTGGGGAACAAAATCGTAATTGTCGCCAGACATCAAAAGCGAGACCCATCTTTTGAGTTTTATTTGTTTCTTGAAGCAGATCGGGTAATGGATGGGTGGGTGGATGGATTAATTGATTGATTATTAAATCAGTAAATGTTGTAATATTTACTGAAACTCCACTATTTCAAGTGAGTTAGCTTTGATCATTGATGTAACATTGTATCCCCTTGTATGAACACTTTAAAACATTGTCTTGTACTACGTTCCATTGGGTGACAGCATTTTCCATGATTTCACGTTAGAACTTGGTTCCTATCTTATTTACGTCTATTAGCCAATCGCATATCCTCACTAAGGCCATTCGATTTTAATGTGGCTAATTCGCCACAAGAGTGTGATTAAATAGTTCTCATTCAAACAGGTTGAAAGAGAGTACTATTCATGATGTGATCCAGTATATGTAAATGTAATGTAATTCAACAACGCATATCTGCAACTGAATTGTACCTACAACTCAGTTACAGATGTCCGCTTTTAGATTACAAATCTGTTATGACAACAGAACCACATACACGTGAATAGCAAAAGTAAGAAACCGACGTTGCAGATAGCTCAAATGTACTCGCTGATTTAAAAAAACAATGAAATACAAAATGGAAGCGAATATAGATTTCCCGATAAAATAATATATATATTGAGCTTGTAATTGATAAATTGACCATCCTGGCTGGGTGATCCCTTTAAGTCCTTGCATCTGGCATTTTGGCGGAATTGCTTCTCGGACTTTTGGTTAAGATCAAGTGTAGTATCTGTTCTCGTCAGATTAATAATTGATCGCACCCTATCTCGGGACCACACATTAAAAAGATTTTTAGATCTAAGCGATGGAATTAGGGCTTTCTTTGTCCACTATATTAATTGCAGCGTTTCCAGGAACCGTGTACTCCCACCCCCATAAAAGTGAAAATAATGAAATAAAATATAATTTCCTTCATCAATTTAACTGATAAAAAGCTGTGTGTTGTGTGCATGTTATTTCGGTAAGGTGCTGGAGTAGTTGTATTTTAGATGCGGTTAAAATTTGATTGTCCACTCGCGGTGTCGCTATACATTATGGGAAGCCACTGGCTGTCAACTCCAAACTATCATGTTCAAAGTTCCAACGGACCTTATCGTCGTACTTTTGCCATTCATTATCAAATAAAAAATGTGAAATTTTGCCATCTGGTGGTCAAACTACAAAAATAATACGCTGCCCTCTTGAGACCTATGCTCGATTAATTTGGGCTGAGGAAGCCACAACAACAGGGCGACGTGCTGAGTCGAGAAAAGTCGATCACGCCGTACCGTCACTTGTATCCGTTTCTGTGTCGTTTTCCTCCAAAATACAATTCCCAGTAAAGTCGCATGGACCGTCTTTCTTCTTTCGGGAGTAAGTTAAATTGTTATCCGAGTTTTGGGGCTCTTACGTTGCAAAACAACCGAGTTAGCCTTGTTATGCTAACATGATTCTCGTATGTCGATATGCTACTGAATTTGTTTGATTTGACGAAGCTATGTTTTAGTGTAAAATGTGTCGCTAAAACCCAATTTTACCGTTTTAATTTATTGTATAATTGATGGATTTTCCCCCAAAAATGGGCGGAATTCAAGGCTACTAGCTAGGTAGCATTAGCACAGCTCGCTAGTTGCTCTTTAATGGCATCAAAGGGAGTCTTCGTGAGCTGCAGAAAGTCTGTTAGTTTAATAGCAAAGTCTAGTCACAGTTGGGTAGATGAAGTTAAATAAAAAAAAAACGTGAAAGTTAGTGTTTATGTAAAATTAATAGACCTAATAACAAAATATTCCAGGTCTAACTGGTGTTAACCAATTGTTGAGTACATTTTTTTATATATTTTTTTTCATTTACGCTAGGGGTTGAAACCTGTCCCACCTGACTGTAAATGTAGAAAATAAAAAAATAACTATTATTTTGTATATCTTATTATTTTTTTTAAAATATGTTAACACATTAATTAGATAAATCAATCACAAATGAAAACAAACTATTTAATTTATTGTTTTTCATTCATTATTTATAATTTGGGAATATATATAATGAAATGATAAAATAAGAAACATTAATGGTATTTGTGAAATACATCGTAGCAAATAAATTGTTTTGTTGTATGCTAAATCCATTAGCATGTCATTTAATTACATATACAAAACAAGTGAAATCAAATTGTTTACTTAACAATTGATGCAACAAATACAGTATTTTGAGAAAATAATCACACTCATTTTCATTGTATTTAGATTCGTCATTTGAATGTTAAAAGTATGTGTAAAAATATATTTGCTAACTTTTCTTTACAATAAGTCCATTAACATTTTTAGTTAACTGAATAATAAATGACCAATAATTAAGTTTACCAATTATAGTGGGGAAACAGCAAAATTAATGTAACAATACAAAAAACAGTTTAGTAAATTAATTTTTATGCTCATATTTTATTATTTTATAGTAAATGTGGTTATGATTTATTATACAGTTAAATGTACAGCTCTAGAAAAAAATAATAATGAGACCACTGCAAAATTGTTTCTGTTTCTCTGATTTAGTCCATTTCTAGGTATACATTTGAATGATCATTTCATTCAAATGAAACATTTCGGTTTTATACTAGAAGCTACTGAATTCCGAATAACAAATTTTGAATAACAAATACTGTCCATTTGAGGATTTATTTACAGAAAAAAACAAATGGACAAAAGAGCGAGAGACGATGACATAAGAGAAATAAGCTCACTGTCGTTTTTATTTTTTTTTTGTTTTGTATTTTTTGTGTAAATTTGTTCACAATTATTAACAAAATATTGATTTACGTAAATGAACAAACTAAATAAATGCATTTAATTAATAATTAGGAATACAAGAAAATAAATCAAATCTTGCAACAAAACAAGACATCTGAAAACATTGTTGTTCGTTGGACCCGAGTGGGGAAAAAAAAAAACTGGGCGGCACCGACTAAGTTTGGCCTCGGGCTGTTGTTTGGCAAAGTTGACCTCCAATCAAATTTTGTTGCCACTTGCCACTTATGTGCTCCATGTTCCCCTCAGACGACCCCTTTGATAAGCCACCTTGCAGAGGCTGCTCGTCTTACCTCACCGAGCCTTACATCAAGTGTGCAGAATGTGGACCTTCTCCTTTCCTCCTCTGCCTCCAGGTGACAATATGTCCACTCCTGGTAAAAGTAAAAAAAAAAATCCTCTTGATGCCTAATAATCCCTTAAATTGCCTCTCCCTTTTTTTCAGTGTTTCACTAGAGGCTTTGAATACAAGAAACATCAGAGTGATCACAAGTATGAAATCATGGTAAATGCGGAGGGGAAGGGGAATCATACCTCACACAACACTCAAAATACCGCCTCTCTAACACACTACTAAAATGCTGTCGCCACACTTATTATTTCTCACAGGTAACTGAAACGATCACACCCAAACTACTGAAACTGTCTCGGGCGATTTAATAAATATGAATGAATGAATCAGTAGTCCGTGTGAGAGTATTTTCTTAGCATTTATGAGAGCGTTTTATTAGTCTGCCTGTGAAAGTGTGAAAGCGCTCCAGTAGGTGAGCGGGTGGGGAAATGCGGCACTTTGTTTGAGTGAAAACAATTCAAAGTATATAACAAAATGCGGCCGCCACTTTGCTCAAAAGTGGTAAGAACTCGAAATAACTCACAAAGTCACTTTCAGTAATGTTGCATCTTGTTCATCCAGACGTCAGACTTTCCAGTTTTGGAGCCAGGCTGGACGGCGCAGGAGGAGATGGCTTTACTTGAGGCTGTGATGGATTGTGGCTTTGGCAACTGGTCAGTGAAGTATTTGATTAAGAATTGTTAGAAAATGTCAACTCCACTTTTTTGTACCAGGAGAGTATTCACGCTTACTTTTCCTTCTTTTGAATTTTGTTTGATGTGCTTACTCGCCAGGCAGGACGTGGCCTACCAGATGCGCAGCAAAAGCAAGGAGGAGTGTGAGAGCCACTACATGAATAACTTCATCAATAATCCTCTCTTCTCCTCAACGCTGCTCAGCCTGCGCAAGACCAAAGACGCTCGCTTTGCGGACGGCGCCATTCCTTTTAAACGTCAGTGACTCCACACTAATGCTTTTTTTTGGGCCACTCTGAACTTGTGATCCATTCTAAGACTAACTAGCCCATGTTTTTTTTTTAAGTGTGTGTCGCTATAGTATGATATGAATAATAACAATATTTAATCTGACAGCGACAGAAGATCCACCTCGGCCCACGTTTGACTCGGTGCTGTCCAGGGACATGGCGGGATACATGCCGGCCAGAGCTGACTTTATGGAGGTGAGGGATTGAATGTGACGACGTAAAAGACGAGTTTTGCTCACTACGGGGCAAATTCTCCCATGTGCTTAAGTCAAAAAAGGCACTCTGGTTGAGTGACATTTAAATGAGGGCGTCCCCCCTCAAATCTAGAAATGCATATATTCTCACAGAGACTCGAGCATCTTTTGTCTCTTGCGCTCAGGAGGACGAGCACCCCTTTAAAGTGAAAAATCATATTGGAAGTTTTGATTCAGTTACTGCTTCGATGTTTCGCTGTGTGACGGCCACGTGACTGAACGGCTGCTGACGTGTGCTGACGGCTCAGCGTTTGTCTGAAAACGACACAACAACCTCACCCATTGTAAAGTTGGCAATGGCGTGTTAGATTTGGAATCATTTGTTTTCATTTGATGTATGCCTGTCGAGAAATCCAGGCTAGGCAACGCTTAAACAAAGGCTAAATATACATTTGGCCAGGAGCACAGTCCTCTGATTACACTCATTTTATTATATTTATGAAATACAGAATGCAAATACACGTCACCGCTGTCGATCAGTATATAACCATACACTTGTCAATTTCAAATTTAAAGTTTGACGTATATTTCAAATACATTTCTATTGAATTCACACATCTCAGGAATACTCCACAATCCAGGACTTGCAAACATCCTCAGAAGGAAGTGAGTCTTTTTCACCGGTCAAGTGACTCGCGTTACTTTCACTTTAACACTGTTGTCAAATATGTGCACTTCAAACCAGAATCAACTGCACGCTTCACTCATCGTGGTATTATTAATAATAATGATCTCTCTCTGGCCACCCAGGAGTTTGACAATTACGCTGAATGGGACCTGAAAGACATTGACTTTGTGGACGATGACTCAGACATCCTGCGTGGTGAGTATCGCCGAGCGCTCATAGAAACTCAACCACACATGACACTGCGATACGATTGGATTGTGTTTTTGTCTTTCAGCACTCAAGCTGGCCGTGGTGGATATATACCATTCAAGATTAAAGGAGAGACAGCGCAGGAAAAAGTAGGTTGGCAGCACTCTGCAATGACGCTGGTTTGCCACTAGGTGGCATCCTAAGTGTCTTTATTTTTTTCAATATGCCTGCATCAAGAACGAAGTAAAAACGAAACTGGAGTGATCACATTATTTTTTTTAAGATTCAGGAAGTCTCATCCACCCCTTAAGAATTGACTTTTGATTGACTCACTGACTGCAAATCGATCTAGAGCATTTTGTTCTTTCAAGACCCACCCGATATTGTAATCTGTCTAAAGATAAGCACTGAAGCTACAATAGAAAGACTGGACTCATCTCTTACCATTAGAAAAAGTTTTTTTTTTGCTTTTCTAGTCTTTCATAATCAGTAGTAGAATATGGGTTGATTAGCCCCAAAACACAATTTTCTGATCATAAAGCAGCTAAAAGGTGCTTTCTGTGAGGGCAGTATAGGGACTTTGACAGTAATTGTTGTTTTTATGCCACCTCTCACTATACACAGAAGAACCCGACTATTCGCGGGGGGAATGCTGACCTGGCCGGCCCAGCGAAGCGCAAAAATCCATGTAAAATTGACGGCCATTGGTATGCGTAGGTTGGGGGAAAAATAGTTTAACCACAAAAATTATATATTAAAAAAATTAAAAAAAAAAACAGTTGTAAACCTCAGGAAGCATTTTCCAAGAAGATATGGAGGAAATGGGGAAGACACCACCATCTAAGGGATCTGTTCATCATTACAGTGGTTTTCAAACCTGAATTTCACAGACAAGCTCGGAGAGACCCCTTCCGTACCTGC
The DNA here is from genome assembly GCF_059441095.1 of Idiotropiscis lumnitzeri. Taxonomy (NCBI): domain Eukaryota; kingdom Metazoa; phylum Chordata; class Actinopteri; order Syngnathiformes; family Syngnathidae; genus Idiotropiscis; species Idiotropiscis lumnitzeri. Next base: position 9,374,728 of record NC_142397.1, on the reverse strand, counting down.
CCTTTGAAAAACGATTTTAGTGGACGAGAAGGATTGGAATATAAACATTCACAGCACTAAATTGATTACTTTCACTGTAACAGAATTTATGATTGAATTTGCAGGATTTATTTGTTTTTGCGCATTCTATTTGATTAATGCCACCCTCTCGCTTGTTATTCATCTGCTACGTTCCACTGTAGAAATAAGCAAACCAACAAGAAACAATCTAGTCACGTTAACATGTTGCTGTTTTGTTCTAGTGACTTTGTTTGTTCATGACATGCTAAAATGCTTTCTTTGTCTGTATGTGTTTTTCAGGATTATTCGCGATCACGGACTCATCAACATGCGCAAATTCCAGGGTGAGTTGGCCTTTGACACACATGCACCCACAGTTGCTATGGCGATAAGATAACAGTTGCAGCGTAAATTAATGGCGATGTCGCAAGATGCTCGTAAGACAGGTCGCGGGTCCGTCCACGCCACGTGTTGCTGCCATTGGTTGGTGGAGGTTGAAGTTGGGCGCTTATGATTTATTCATCTCAGAACACCCCCCAAACACTCCTTATCTCTCGCGCCACTCTAGAGACAAAAGACAAGTCCCGCTAGCCGTCGAGCTACCGAACGGTCGTCATGGAGACTGTCAGAAATTGTGTGTACGCTCAGGTGTGTGCGTGTGCGTGCATGCGTGTGTGTGTGTGGTGATATCCGAGCCTGAGAGGCGCGTGCGCACACACACGCACACACACGCACACACACCTCCTCTCTAACGCCCCCTCAGCAGCTTTCCTCTACTCTATTCCTTAGTTCTGAGACAAACAACAAGCTCCAAGGTGGCCAATGCACCTCACACTAAGGTCCTGATTTACGAGAGGTTTCCGTATTCAATAACAGGTCTAAACAGATGTGAAAGCTGATGTACAGTGGTTAGAAAAAGTCTACACACCTTTTTTCACATACCAGTTTTTTGTGATTGGGGGGGGGACAAAAATCTGCTGCAGATACAGGTATACATTTTTTTTTTCCTCCTTACTCTGACGCATGATACTGTCGCACAAGTGTGGATCAGAATTAACCAGTCACATTGAAATGCACGTTAAATGAGAGTCAACACTCACCTGCCATCATTTAAAATGCTGATAAACCCCAAATAAACTCTCAGTGTTCTAGTTGGCTTTTTTTTTTACATTTGTGCGCTAACAATTCACTGGGGCACCCAGAACTAGGGTTGCTAAAATTCCGGAATATTTCCAGATGGATATCATGGATGTGGAATAAATGTTCAAATAGCATGTACGAGTATACTCTTTATCTTCACTAGTACGACATTTTGGTGCACTGGTAGAATGACTCGGCTGCACTAAGAGGACAACTAACAGGACAACTTCTCGGTACGAGTGAAGCAAAATTGTGCACTAGTTCATATCCGTGTGCTACTAGTTAGTGTTTATGAGTACTGGTAAGGTTTCATACAGGGTTGAAGCTTTCAAATGAGGGTCTCAAACATTCTTTAAGGTTTCAAAGTGGACGACTGCATCGATTGTGGGATGTGAGTTACATTTAAATGCGGTTTTCTTCCTGGATGATTATTGTTGCCTTCTGTCCTGAGGAGGTGACAACATTTGTGTCTGTATTTCTCACTCTGCTCTCTCTCGCTTTCCTCTCTCACAGTCCAGGAGCACTGCTACCCAAAGGAGGTTCAGGATCTCTATACCATCATGAGACGATTCGCCAGAGTCACGGGACCTGTTGAACACGACAAATTTATCGAGAGTCACGCATGTCAGTTTCTGACCAAACATCATTCTCATGTGTTTTTATATACCCAAAACCTGTTTTTCTTAAATTATTATTCTTTGTTTTATCTTGCTGCACTTCTCCTTGTGCATTTCTCAACTGATTCAAACAATGGGTGCAACTAACCATTATTTTAATGATCGATTCACATGTCGATTTTTCTTTTTTTTTTGTTGTCAATAAATCAATGAGTCAGATTAAAAAACAAAATTAAAAACAGCCTGGCTACAGGTTTGATCTATAACATGGTTGAAAAAAGACAAAAATGTGGATATTGTAGTAAAAAGTAGAAGTAGACGTTTGCCAATCACTTTTGCAATTTCCCGTTTAAGAGAGTGGCTATTCCGTTCCGTCTGATGCAACAAATTTGAAAAGTTGAGAACGGTCCAAGTTTTGCAAGCTGGTTTATCTTGGTGAATATATATTTCCGTCTCCTAACACAATCCTCTGTTTTCATTCTCCCTTGAAACAAATGATCTGTCTAAATATTTTGTGTGGTTTTTTTTGTAGTGGAGTTTGAGCTGCGACGGGAGATCCGCAGGCTGCAGGAGTACCGCAAGGCCGGGATCAAGTCTTTCTGCAGTGAGTCCCAGCCCCAACGCAGCAGGGCCCGCTCATAGCGACGAGCGTTTAGCGGTGGTGTTTTTGTGTCGGTCAGGTGCCAAAGTGTATGAACGTGCAAAGCGGATGCGCGAGGACGAGCGGCGCAAGCGGACCATGCTGTGTGACGTGCTGCAGTACATCCAAGACGGACGAGCGTGCCAGCAGTGGCTCAGCAAGCAAGCCGCCATGTAAGACACAGAGGGAGTGAATGTGTGTGTTTGTGTGGCCTCGTGAGTTCCCTGTATAGGGGTGTGTGTGTGTGTGTGTTTGCGTTTTTTTTTGTCCGTTTGTGTGTGATTGTATCTGTATGTGCGCATGTGACTATCTGTGCACTGGTGTGTGTGTGGGGTTGTGTCTGTCCATCTGTTTGTGTCTCTTAAAGCGCACTTGTGTGTGTGTGTGTGTGTGTGTGTGTTTGTGTGTGTCTGCCCACCATCCGGTCTATTTGTTATATTTAGCCTTCAGAACAAGCCTTGTTGATTTCCCATCCCCTCCCTGCATTTGATCCAATCTACCGTGATTGTGTGTGTGTGTGTGTGTGTTTATTAATAGTGTCACTTTTAATCTCCCGCCTGCAGAGATGCTGGCATCGCACCGGCTGTCACGACAATCCCATCAGGTAGTCGTTATTTTGAGCTGTTGATGTCTATTGTGTGGAATGTCACAAATCACTGGCGAGAGGAGCGGTCGAGTGGATTCTAAAACTTGCGAAGCTGAGTGCGACCAAGCGTGTTATGTTACGGGCTCATTGTGTTGTGTATGTGTCTCCATAGCAACAGGCAGAAGGAGCGCACCCCCCCTCAACCTCACCGGACTGCCTGGTACAGAGAAGCTCAACGAGCGAGAGAAAGAGGTACGCAGGCCAATGTCAAAAACAGCGAGGGTTGGGATTTATAATCAATTGAACTGGCCACTCAGAATTCAAAATGTCTGTCCTGCGAGCCAGTAAGATGAACACTTCCACAAAATAAGTCGGGACAAGGGGAGGGAAGTACTGTTTTATCATCTGGCATACACATGTACATCAGAGTATATATATGTGCTTAAATGTTATCAGCACACGTTGCTTCCTTGCTTACATATTTAGCACATTTAGTAAGCATAACAGATTTACGCCAAGTAGCTGTGACACTCGCTCACTCACAATTGTATGTTCATTTGTTGCGTGCAGTTGTGTGACATGATGTGTCGTGTTGCGTGTAGTTGTGCCAGGTGGTGCGCCTGGTGCCCGGCGCCTATCTGGAGTACAAGCAGGCCCTGCTGAACGAGTGTCGGCGTCAGGGCGGCCTGCGTCTGGCTCAGGCGCGAGCTCTCATCAAGATCGACGTCAACAAGACACGCAAGATCTACGACTTCCTCATCAAAGAGGGATGCATTACCAAGGCCTAGCGGGACGCCGACGCACGCCTGTGGAGTTTGTCGTCTTTCTTTGTCATACGTGGCCGCCAGAACATACATGTTACAATGTGCACTGTCATTTCAACAGATGGACTTGAACTGGGACTCACTGGGACACACTCAAGCTCTGAAACCGCAATCGTAAACATGCTGAGAAATTTCTGAGAAGTTGAGAGAACGTTTGCAGAACGGTTGAAGTTTTAAGCTAAGATGAGCTGGGGAATTTTCTAAATCTTTTTAATTGTCAATTTTCCATTGGATTGGAATTCATGGAAACGCACAGAAATAAACCAGGAATGGACATAATTGAAGGTTGGCTCTCAATAGAGGTGGAAACTTTCCAGTAAATTTCCATGAAGATTAAGGTCATTTCAATGGGTCTTCAAGGTGTGGAGTGTTCTTTCTCGCTCTCTCCGTCTCAATTCTATACCCGTGGTGCTGGTTAGGGACGAATGAAAAGCCCCACTCCTTTCTTTGTATGTTCTTTTAAAAAAGAAAAAAAAATTCTTGTCCTCCGTCCCTAAAATGGGTGTACGGACAGACCGTTCTGTCCCTGGGACGGAATGTCCATCTCCACAAGTTAAAGGTTGGTTCTTCATAGGGGTGGTAACCTTTCATGCAAATTTCGATCCAGTTACTGGTAAATTTCCACAGCAAAATGTAGTGGAGGAATTTTGGAAATTTTCCAACCTTGAAGCTTTCCATCTGAATTAATGGCAATAAACCCAAAATTTACTAAATTGAATGTCAAGGTGGAAACATTGAGTACATTTCAACGTTTGTAGTAAATTAGGATATTAAAAAGCTAATTCGTGAACTATTACAAATGTAACGTGTTCCGTGGTAACTGGGAGTTTAATGAAAATATATCACACATGCGTGAGCAAACATTTTGTTTAGTCATGAGCAGAAATCCATGCAAAATAGATAGCTTGCCTTGCCCACGTGGTAGGGCATTACACTGCCCTAATTGCATCAATGCATCATTTCTTTTCTCACTTCACCTGAAATTAGAGACTTGATTTTGGCCCTCCCCAAAAAATAAATAAATAAAATTGCATTAAATTTGCTTGTTTCACTCTGAATTATTTTCCGTCGTGATTTTCTTCCCCTATCAAAATTACTGCCCTTGACATCTCCCTCTAGTCCACTTCAACATGCCCGTTGCTTTCTCTCTCTCCTCTCACTTGCTCGACCTCATCACCGTGGCAACCGTCCACGTACACGCACGCGCGCATTGCTGTGGCGCACCAGAGTGACGCCCCAATCTGGAGTCCCCCCACGCCCCCACCCATGCCCCCCTACAGTGAACGTGCGTCTTGTCAGTGACCATACTTTTCCATCGCCATGGCAACCATCTTGTCACTGTACGTGTGTCTGTGCCTGTGTTAACTGTCAACTGTAACTGCAGAGCCGCTTGAAACTTCTTACTTGAAATACTTTCAATTGTATAATTTATTGTTAAATAAATATTTCTTTTCATATATAACATGATTAAAAAAGAGGCTCACTCCACATTCTAAATAAAATGCATTTTTTGTCCATTTTCTTGCCCACAATAGTCACATGGGTAAACCAAAGTAACATAAAATGAAGTTGTCACTATATCTTCAACAAAGTGACTATATACCAACACAAAAGTGCTGCTCCAATCACCCCGCTACAAAAAGGAGTCAGTTAAGCCATTTTGAGAACTTTGCAAGCATTGAGGCAGCGAAAAGAAGCGGAATACACATGGAGGGAGAGAGAGCATGATGACATAAGAGTAACTTTGGAGGAGCATGTCATAAACCATGTATTAAACAACATGAATCGGGTAAGCCTTACCACCATCAGACACATCCTGGTAAGCACAACATGATCATGAAGCATTTGAGAGGGGCTGGGTCAAAGAACTTCCACTGTGTTTTATGTAAAGTAGACTAGTGTGTTGCTGCTAACGGGAGAGAGTATTTATATGATGCAAGTGGGGATCATTTTGTTATTAGAATTTGACAAAGGATTGTTAGGTTTTGGTTTCAATTTGCCATAGATGTAAATGGTTTATTTGCTTTTGTGAAGAGATTCGTCACAGTGTGACATGTTTTGAAAAACGTGTTCAAGCAAAGGGCAAAAACTGAATTATACACGCTAAACCAAAGATATTTTGGCTGGATGCATTTTGCGTCATGACTAAGCATTAAAGACGGTTGAATCTGTGGCATGATTTGTAGAATGTCTTGGGTAGGATTGGGCGTGTCTAATGTTGTGGCCGTAGAGTGAGTGGTCACGTGACTGTTGTCAGGAGCGTCAAGGTCAATTAATGTCAAACTGGCGTGACTGTGGCTGCAGGTGCTAGTCGTCATGGCGACGGGCGCTGTCATCTCCCTGAATGGGTCTGACTCATGTGAGATTTCACTGCAGCTCAACGTAGCTCTAAGCATAACCCTCATTTATTTTTTTAATCAAGTCTAGTTTTGAATAATCAGCAAACTGCGATCTAAGCAGAACCTGTAAATTGAAAAGGTCGAAATACATTTCATTAAAAAAAATTTTTAGAATTTTAATTCAAGAAAAAATACATTTTTAAAATGTGAAGACAATATTTTATGTATGCAATATGAACTATAATTCAGTCTAAATAAGTGATAAAACTTTAACTTTTTAAAAAATGCATTGAATTTTAAAAATTATTTTTCAAATGTATTTATGTAAAGTTAAGGTTTCAAAGTAGCATTTTAAACAAGGTTTAGGGTTTCAAAGTAAGGTTTCAAACGATAGGGTTTCAAAGTAGACTTTAAAACTTGGGATATGGTTTCAAGGTAGGGTTTCAAAGACGGGTTAGGGTTTCAAAGTAGGGTTTTAACCTAGCGTTAGGGTTGCAAAGTAGGGTTAGTGTTTTAAGGTACTGTGTTAACCTAGAGGTAGGGTTCTAAAGTAGGGTTTCAAACTAGCGTTATGGTTTCACAGCAGCGTTCCCAACTATTATTAGGGTTTCAAAGTAAAGTTTCAAACTAGCATTTTTGTGATTAAATAGCGTTTCAAACTAGATTTAGGGTTTCAAAGTTTTAAACTAGGGTTAGGATTTTGAAGTTTCAGAGTAGGGTTTGAAATTAGGTTTTTAACCTAGTTTTCGGGTTTTAATTACAAGCTAAATATTTGTTTTCATGCAGCAGTCAGGCAACTTTTAAATTGACATTATTTGCACACCAAATTTGTGTGTATGTGTTATGTGCATGCTTCAGTCAATTTTTCTGATATCTGAACTTTATTTGAGTACATTAGTATAATGTTTTGAAGACTTTTCCAGTTGATCTTTTGTAAGGCGTTATTGTTTTTCATCCATCCGTTATCTGTTCCGCTTCTCCTCACAAGGGTGCTGGAGCCTATCTTAACTCTGTACGGGCAGTCGGCGGGGTACACCGAGAATTGTTTGTCAGCCAATCGCAGACGAGATATCAAAATACGGTACCCTAAAAGTGGTGTAGTACTGATCGTGTCCTCGTCGTGTCACTGTTGTTTCCTCTCACAAGTGAAAGGGGGAGGAGCAGAGCAAGAAGAAGGCGGACGCTTGTGCGCGTCTTTGCGTGGACTTTGTCGTCATGTCGACGTGTCGTGCACCTCGCGTGGACCTCCGCCTCCTCCCCTCCACATCTCCCCACTCCTTCCCACCTCTTCCCAGCGGCACCTCGGCGTGATTTAGTGGACACTGTGTACCGAGCACGGCGCGCTGATGCGGGCGTTGCGTTGAAGAACAAATCGTCATCGTCACTATCACCATCATCTTCATTCAGTGGTGAGTGGCGACTTTACATCTGAGCACCAACACTTATTATTTAAAAACAACAGGTTTGGTCAGTGTGCTGGTATATTTTTTGTATTTATATAAAAATTAACGTATACCCATAAAAAGCTAAATCAGAGAAAAGTGATCATTTCAGTGTTTTTTTTTCTCTTTTTTTCAGCTGTGTTTTTTTCCATTATTATCGATGTTATTGTTCTATTATTATAAGATAATCATGCTAAATTGCCACAAAAGGAGCATAAGACAATTGAATTTAAGATCATATGTTTTAAATTGGTAATTTAGTTATTCATGCGTACAGTACATGGCATTATTATTCTTTGCATTAATTCCACTTATTTATGTATTTTTTACTAAAAATTATTTTCCAAAAATAAAAATGAGTATATGCCGTGCAGTATATTTTGAACAATAATTTAACAAAATACAACTTAATTTTTTTACCCCCCCAAAAATGATAAAAGTATTGCATCTAAAATATACATACAATTTATTTCAGACAATAAATATACGTGTATATAAGTAGCTGCAATAGTATTTTACAAAAGGTAAGTAAAATGAAAAAGAAAATGAAACCCTAATTTCATATCCCAACCCAGGTTTGAAAGCCAGAGCCTTGCTTGAGACCCTGATTTAAAACCCTAACTTGAAACTTTCACTTATAGAAATCTATTGATTTCTTATTCATTATTTATTTATCTATTGTTGCCATTTAACTAATTTAACCATTACCATTACCCGCCAATTTGGAATCAAGTGAATGAGTGAACCAGGAAGTGGCCTGCTACCATGCAGACACTGCTCACAGTTCAGCCTTGGGGGAGGTCTGCGCTCGACTCGGTTCCATTTTAGTTGTTCTTCTGCAGACTACCGTGTCAATCAAGTCATTCCTAATATTCCAGAAAGTGCTTTGCACGCTTTGCTTTTCCATCTCATCCCTTGCTGGCTCGAGTTTCCCAGTTTGAGCGACCTGTGGAATTCGAGTCCCAAGGAATCTTTCACAAGCATGCGCACACTCACGCTTGTTGAAAGATGCGAGTGACATGAGAAGGTGCTTGATGTTCATGTGATTGATTGACAGTGGAGTGCAGAAGATTACAGAGGAGCCAGAATGTGAATAAACATGTATATAGTGCTCTGTAGGTTACCATGGCAACATCAGCAACGTTCTGTCTCCGTGCACTTTTCATGTAGAGAGCAGCGACTAGTCAAGCTTACAAGATGCACATGTTGAAGGAAGCAGCTTTTGAAAGCCGCCCACTGTAGTGACGGATGCGCAACTTTGACGCCAAGACTCATGCAAGGACAGCTCTGTAAAAAAAAAAGAGAAAATTAAAATCAAAATGAAGATCCTGGGAAAAACTGGAACAGTTTCATTCATTTCTATTCATTTTTATTGGGGAAGTTGATTTCAGGGTTCACGGAACTTTTGAGAAAACAGCTTTTGTATAGTAGCTCACTGTCGGGATTGATGTGGTTTTGTTGTTTTCCAGGAGTCTTGCTTCTCTGCTATGACTTTGTGCTCCTGAGGGATTCTCCTGTTAAACGTCTCGTTATCTTCATCCATGGGTTCCCACAGCCAAGGCTTCTTCCCGCCCCACCACCACCACCACCATCATCACCACCGTAGCTCCTCCTTGGCGCCGCTGCCGTCAGCGGCGTCGGTACCCCGGCTGCTGCCCGAGGGCGGCATGGCTCAGATCACACCGGGCCTGTTCCTGAGTCGCGGTAACGTGGCGTCCAACCGTGGCCTGCTCCTGTCCAAGGGCATCACGTGCGTGGTCAATGCCACACTGGAGTTGCCCAACTTCAACTGGCCACATGTGGAGTACGTGAAGGTGCCGCTGGCTGATGCGCCGCACTCGCCCATCTCACTCTACTTCGACGGCGTGGCCGACAAGATCCACAGCGTGGGCCGCAAGCGAGGCGCCGTCCTAGTGCACTGTGCGGCCGGCGTCAGCCGCTCGGCCTCGCTATGCCTGGCTTACCTCATGAAATACCACCGCGTGTCGCTGGCCGATGCCCACGCCTGGGTCAAGGCCCGCCGCCCCGTCATCCGGCCCAACGGTGGGTTCTGGCGCCAGCTCATCGAGTATGAGCGCAAGCTCTTTGGAAGAAACTCAGTCAAGATGGTGCAGACACCGTACGGGGTCATCCCTGACGTCTACCAGAGGGACCGCCGCAGTCTAGCGCCCTACTGGGGACTATAAACCGCCACTCCCCCACCTCTGCCCAAGAGATGGACTAGGACACGAGTTTGATCGGTCTTCTGGTGTTGACTGTGCTTGTCCTGATGTCAGAAAATGATGATGTGTACAGTAGCATTATATTTGAGATCAGTGTGCAGTGAACGCCCCCAAGTGTAGGATTTGTTTTGTGTGCCTTGATTTACACGTGACCACGTTCGGACCTCAAACATCTCAAATTAACTTTTACCAATCAAATGATTTGAAATGCAATTAATCAGTTCATACCACCAAAAAACATCAATAAAAATAGGATATTATTATTATTAAAAACATTATCCTTATACCAGACAATTTAATTTATATAATTATAAGAATAAAAGCACTCTACGATATTTTACTTATAAATATATACAACAAAAACAGCAAATGCAATGTAAATAGTTCAACAGTCTGTCCATCGTGATTTCATGTTTTAATTCCCAGGTCAAGGTCTATTTTTATAGCACATCAAACAGTGAACACTGCCCCAAGTGCTGTACATATTAAAATATAACACGATGAAAAAACACAATAGTGAGAGAGAAAAATACTTATTAAAACCAATAAAACAAGAACAATATGATGCAAACACACGTAAGTCGAAGTACCATTGTATTTTTAAATGAGATTTCCCTTTTGACATGAACTCACATGTTCAAACCCCCCCCAAAGAAAAAAACTACCACAATCCTTTTTAACTCATTCACTACCATTGACGGCTAAATCCGTCAAAGATTTTTTTTTTTTTTACTCGGCTGGTAGTGAATGAGTTAATAAAGAGAAGTAGCAATGGATTGTAAAATAGAAATAGAAAAACATAATGGTACGGTGTGTGTGGTAGCATTCCATAAGAACACTGTGCGGTGGTAAATATACAAATTATATTCATAGTAAAACTTTTGGGGATTCCTCGTAGAGCTCAGTCCCGAACCCGTGTGAATGTCAGGTGTTCACTGTACACAAACTAACTAAATATAAATAGAAAATAAAAAGAGTCGTATTTGGGTGTACTGGTGAGCTCTTCAATCAAGCACAGGAGTCACACAATTTCTTTTACATTTCCACATTTAAGTTTTATAGGACCATTTTTCCCTTTGGCATTCTTTCAATTTGGTACCAACAAGTATTATAAATTGGACACACTGCGATCTAACCTTAACCACAGCCCTAAAGAAACTAAAAAGAAAAAACTGAAACAGATTACGAATAAGAAAATACATAAATGTCAATTTTATAAATGTCTTTCCATGAATTCCGGTTTCCAACATGAACAATAACTTCACAATTGCCATTAACTGAAATCTTTCAGCCTACCACTTTGTAAATGTTCAATCACAACTTGTGTGAACTGTAATTAAGCATTTGTGGAGTTCTAGAAAGTTCTTGTTCTGCACATTACTGATGATTCTGTCACACACACACGTTATTGTAGTGCAATGTGGTGCTATGGTGTTAAAAGTGGACAACGACAAATGAATGACAAATTAGGATTCCAGTTCGGCTTTTGCCAGGCAAACTACAATCACAAAAATCTATTGAAAAAAAGTACCCAAGAAAATGAAGTGCCTGTGCCAATGTTTGTGTTTGAATTTGGAAAAAGAAAGAATAAAGACTTCCACCCAACATGGCTGCCGTTTATATTTACGTTGAGCTTTTGTGCGTTGGGCGAGGTTGAATTGAGAAGACACGAGCATGGAATTACAGCACACGAAGGCTTTGGATGAGCGTGGCAGCCGGTGTCACTAAACACAGAACCACCTCAGGAACAAACATGACATGGTTTACACAAACCAATTGTTTAACTTGGAAGAGAGCGCGCAGCCTTGTGCTGCTTCAACAGGACTCAAGACAATGACATAAAAAAACAGCATTGAGTTGAGGTGAAGCGAATTACTAACAATTCCAAAAAGCAGTCGGGTTTAGCGCAAGTCCTTCAGCCTCCTGCTCAAAAGCAATAACACGTCAGGGAAAGCCCACTAGAACATCAGAACTTGATTAATCAGTGACGCATTGAACAGTTTCCCAACATATGTCCAATCATGAGGGTATGCACACTTCCAACCACAATATTTCATTTTTTATCAGCCCTCTTGAAAATATTTTATTATATTTTTTCCATTTGTGTCGTACAGATTATAGGTCAATCAACCAGTGAAAATTGTTTTGAACTGATTTCTCGTCACGATCATTAAAAATCTGGTGTTAAAAAAGGCATATGTAGATTTATGTACTGTCCACTGTATTTGTATGATGCCCAGTCCGCTTAGATAATTACTGAGTATGAGTATCAACACAGCTACATTTCCATTTGAATACAAGCACAACGGAAACAGTTATCAGTACAAAACATGAGCCGGTCGCCACTTCTTTATGTAAATACGTACGCAGGCACGCACGCACGCACGCACGCAGACTGTCCGCACTGCAGTGCATTCTGGGAAAAGAGAACATTGCCTCCATGAAGAAAGGTTCACGCAACAAAAACCACAAAAAAATCCAAATTGTTGCACTTGTTTATTTACATCACATTCACATCACAAACACACACAAAACTCAATTAAATTACATTTTCCCCTAAATTCTGCAAATCCCAGCCACTGATTAGCTAAAATGTACACCAGTTAAATACCCAGGCAGACGTTCCAAACTAAAAATATGAAATAAAAATGTGTCTTCCAGCCAAGAAGAATTAAAAACATTGAAAGTGACATTTAAAACAAGAGCACATTCAAGTTCAGCCTCCAATGTTACATTCCAAAGACAATGAATTACTTCAAGCTTTAAACAGGATCCAGTCATGAGAGTAAAATGGCCGCCAGTGGATGTGACTCAGTGAATAAATAAAAAAAAAAAAAAGTGAAAGTTGGTCATTCAGAGAAGGTCGGGCAGGATGAGTCCCGGCGGTTTGGGCTCCACGCAGTTGATCCAGAAGTTGGCGCAGCTGGCATGGTACTGGTGCCCACCGTACGCAAGCTTGAAGTTGTCCGTCTCCGAGGTAAACGCCTGAAGACAGTGGACATTTCAAGATGATGAAGAGGAAGAAACAATCCTTTGCATTGAAATCGGGGATGTCCAAACTTTTCATTTGAGGGCCGCACAGAAAAGGGCCTCAGGCCGTGGTTTGGAAAACCTAAATATAGGTTACTATTAATAGGATGGGTTCGAGGTTCAAGGAGGATTTCAAACAAGGGGGAGGGTTTCAGAATAGGGTATGAAGGAAAGGTCAGGGTTTTAAATTGGGGTTGGAACCTACAAAATGACGCATGTTTTGTCGACGGAGTAGTTGAATCTGTCTCAGAAATAATTCAAGTCAATATTTACCATGGACTTCCGAACACTTTCTGGAGTCAACGCCTGTAATCACAACACAGTCGACACATGAACTAGAAGGAGGAGGAAACGGCAAGACACGAAGGTAGGCGCCAGCAGAAGCACAACCGGAAAGCTCGTCTTTAGCCTTGGTGAAGCAGCATGTGGCTCATTATACAAAGTTGCTTTTTTCCCCCGCCCTAAACGTTAAAGTTAAATATAACTGAATTGTACTTGACCAGTGACACTTTTGCATACTACACGTTGAAAATGGCAAATCTAGAGTCTGAATCCATCTTTGCTGGCATTTCCCAAGCTGTCAGCCCAAGATCCAATAAGGTGGCAAGGTAAGCCCGAGGATGCTCCCGTTCCACTTGATAAAATAATCATGTGACATTACAACAACAAGACGAATGAGTGCAGGAAGAGACGCTAATAAGCTAGCGTGATGTCAGACATCCATCTTGTGTGTTTGTTTCATTTCCAAAATCAATTCTTCCAGGATTTCGCTGGCTCTTTTTACGTTTAAAAAAAAAAAAAATGTCATTCCGCTCCTGAGAAAGAACAGCAAAAAATCCTGAAATATTCAACATCAAAGGTTTATTTATTGTTTATAAAGTTCACCTGCAACATTAGCAAGCAATTTAAAGTATTACTTTGGTGCAATTACTTGCTGTTATTAAGTTCTGTTCATAAGTTATTATAAATTAAGAAGTGTTACTAAATCCATTTTTGTTTTTTTAAATCGTTTAAGTAAAACTTTGTTTTTGCTTCTATCCGAATGCAGCTGGTGGAAGCCCATGAAGTCTACTTGCGGTTAAGTGATCTCTCGCATTTATTATTGTGCGCAACTTAGGAATGTCGCGATATTCAAATGTCACGATACGATCATCATCACGATCTTGTGTTGTTGTTTTTTTTTCTTTTTAATTACTCTGGAATCGGCCGTAGCCTCAATTATTCGCGGATTTACAAATTTCCGAAAGGGCTTGGCCCCAATCCCCCCCAGAATAGCAAGGGTTCACTGCAGTGTATTTTATGCTCTTCCTGAAATTTCACTCAAAAATCCCGGAAGTACAACGTTCAGTGTCTAAACTGACCAAAGAGGCAAAGAAATAAAGACCACTGTAACATCAAGCCTGCACTATTTGACATGAAGTTGAAATGACAACACAGTCGTGTTTCTCAAAGTCTGCTGAAACCTTCAAGACTCCACACAAAGGAGCCAAAGTGCCCAGTGTGCTTTTTCTCTCTCCTCACCTTTCAAGAGTCTGTCCTCCAGTATAGAGCGAGCAGACAACAATGACCCACACTGATTGTGTGCTAAAAGCACGCCGCCAACCGCTGATTGCTCAATCAGCTAACGTAGCAACAGTCACTAAGGCGCAATGTCAAAGCTTTAGATTTCTCCGACTGCTGCAGTGAGGGCCTTAACTTACATTTATACACTGCAGCAGAGAGGACTATCAGTAGAAAAGTCAGGAAAGTTGAATGAGCGCAAATAAAGGACCCAAGGAAAAGACCCAAATGGCTGTTTTGAAGCAAGATGGCAGACTTTGAGCTTCTTAACGCACATGGCTGTTAAAGATGTTTTTGTTGGGCAAAAAGAGCCTAAAATGGCCACTTTGAGCAAAAATGGCCAACTTCCTGACGTTTTTGTGGGTGTGCTCATGATAGACAAGGCTACCAAATTTCAAGAAGCTAAGTTCAACTAAATCTTGGAGGAACCATTACTGAGAGTCGTCAAACTCATTCTCTGACCCGAAAATGGCCACTTCAAACTGAAGATTTTTGATTTCTTGAGACTTTTTAATCATTAACATTTCAACCAAATTTTAAAAATGTTTAATAAGTGGGCAGATTGACACGGAACTGAGCCACATAATGAGTAATTTTTGGAGAAAAGTTGAATAAGTGCGATTTTAGCCCCACACACCCAAGCTCATCCACAAAAGAGGAACAGCCCAGCCAACACCTTACCCCCACCCGACACCACAAGAGGCAAAGAGTACAATAACATTTCTCATACTCGTTTAAAAAGGCGTCCAAGTGCGCTTGCTTCTTTGATCTGAAAACATGATCCACAGTCGAAGAAAAGTCACACCACTCAACACAACACTGCTTGTGTGTACACGTGCGTGCGTCGCGTTCCAACCTTGCTGCGAGAGTCGACGTTGAGCAGGCACACACCGCACGCCAGCTCCTTGGCGTTCTTGATGCCGTGCCGCAGAATGCAAGAAGTGAAATCCAGAGAGCTTTCATCGGGCTGCACAAGACACGACCCAAAAAAAAATTACACAATCATCATCAGCATCACTGATAGAAAAAGCCGAAACACGCGAAAGAAGGGAGTGGATTCTTCTTCATACTATCGGTCGGTTTGGTGCTTATGTTGTCATAGAACACAATATTTTGTGGGTCTTGAAAGATCAGTTAAAATACTCTAAACCGACTAACCACGGCTCAGCTTTCCACATCAATATACTCAATCGGCTGTATTTTTGGTTCATTTGCTGGTTTGCACGGATGAGCACGGTGAATCTTGTCACGTCTTGTGTTTACACACAGGCGCTTAAATAAAATCCATGCCTCTCTTGTCATGCCCGCTGTTGTGGGCGCAGGCAGTAGCCGCATCGCACCCAAATCAATCGCCGATCGATCCGGAGTTAATGGAGCGGGACCACAGCGCATAGACGCTAACATTCCGTTATGTTATCGACAGCCTTTTCATTGGAAAGACGCGCCATCATTGCCGCTCCATTGGCAGCGTGTGTGTGGGCGAGTGTTTAAAGCGTAGGCGTGTGTCGGTCGGGCAGAGATGGGGAACAAGTCACACGTGAAAGATTCGAGTCTTAACTTTTGAGTCTTAAATTCAGCTTGCTAACTGAATTGTCACCAAGTGAAGGTCCACTATGCGTTCAGAAAAAACTCTCATAAAAAAAATGTCCAGCGTGTCATTGCATACCCTGTCAGCGAGCTTCTATTTCGCTGTTTGCGTGTACATAAGTCTGACTGCAGTTCATTTAAAAAACAAAAAAAAAACATGCCTTTATAACAGTGTAATACTGTGAATATGAAGTTCAATGTCGATATTGACGAAGACAGTCTTTTCATGATCATGCTACGTCTAATTTTCACCATGCCTCTTTTTTAATCAATGCACCTGTGGAAATTAAAATTACAGTCCGCATTCCGTTTCCCTTGGCGACAATTTACCTTTTCGACAGACACGTCACACATTCAATCTGTGGCGGTTGTCAAGAAGGCTAAATTCCTCACTTGGAGCCAATTAGGTGATTGTCTTAATCAGTCTGACTCGATCAAATTACACCAAAGGGCTTGCGTACGAGTGGTGCCATTGGAAAAAAGCGAAAGCTTTTGCCAACTGGTGATACGATGACGTCATGGTGAAAAGGCCTATGTAAATTCATTGTATATTATTTATCTAAACAGAACATAAAATGAAGAGTGACGTCATCACATCTCAAGTCAAGTCTAGCTCTTAACTGCCAATTCCAATTCAAAGCCCCTGTGTAGGTTTTCAAGTCATGAAAACAAATCCCCGGAATGGAGTGTCCATGTGTGCAACAGTACGTCGGCGAGTCTCACCACCAGCTTGGCCAGCGACATGAAGCTCGTGAGGTTATTCCACACGCGGTTGATGTCCTTCAGCAGCTGCTGCAGCTTCTCCGAGCACACCGCCGTCGCCTTGACGCCCAGCTCCACCCGCCTGGTCACGCGGTACACTTCCACCACACCTAACGCATACACACACAAACACACACGTTTATTAGCATACACGTTGCTGCGTGTGAAAGCGTGCATGTGAGCACTTACCCAGCAGATACTCCATCCCCTGAGCAGATTGGATGACCTCAGTGCACACGGAAGAGCTGCTGATGCCGTTTAGAGTGTTGTTAGCTTTGGTGATGACCTTGATGTGGGGGGGGGGAATAGGCCAAGCAGTTAACTTACATTTATTTAAAAAAATGTTTTTACAAAAAAAAAAAGTCCTACAAGTTGGAAAAATGTAATTGTATACTTTACCAACCATATACTGTATAAACGTCCAACACACCAGCATACAAGCAGTAATTCTTCAAATGTACACGGTCGCCCTCGAGTGTTTGGTGAAAGAATCACTGAATTTAATGTGGTTCTGTTCTACTAACTGTTCATGATTTTCCAGCTGCCTAAACTTGTTTTAAAATAAATCTATTCACACAGCTCAGTTGAAGTGAGGAAGCCACAGATTTGTTTGCATTCTTGTAATCTTGTTTACGTCGCACTTTTTTTTTTTTTCCAATTTTGATGTTTTCATAGTGACTGCTTAAAAGACGGCTAATCAAACTGTTAATTACTTAATAACTCTAATTGAAGTATATAAACATTTTTTAACATTTCTGTTTAATGAATCTGATCTTGTTTATTGTAATGCAAAATAATTTATTGATTGTGTTTATTTAAAAACACATGGGAGGTAGACTTTGAAAAAAAAAAATTGCATGTTAAATCACAATAGCGATATTGAGTGGGGGGAAGAAAAAAAAAATCTGAATTTTGGGACAGACACTACTTAAGCGAATAAAATTAGTTCTTTATCCATGTTGGACTACCCACTTGTTCAGTAAATCAAACGATGGTTGTAAGGCCACAGGGTGTTTAATAAGCACAAACCTGAAGAGCACTTTCCAAACACCTCTGCCACTCGTAAGCATAGCGCTCGCTCTCCTGCGACATCACAAACAGAGACGTCTAAGTAAAAGTATTTTTAAAATAGGTGATATTTAGTGTATCTGACATTCACCTCCACCTCCCCTGTCAGATCCTTGTACTTGTCCCGGATGACGGGCAAGGTGGGCTTCTCGCTCAGGGTGCTGGATCGGTCGCGGAAGGGCTGCTCTGGAGGCAGCGATGCAGGCAGGCGGCACATCTCCTTCTCTCCCAGGCTGTGACTGCGCTTGTGAGAGCCTGAAAGTCAGACACAAGGGGGGGACTTTTAATAAAATTTAAACACACCTTCACTTAATTTGTGGCTTTGTGTTGTGAGAAAAAAATGCGACACTTTTTTTGGGGTCCTCGTTTTTCACCATTTTCTAACAGGTTAGGGACCAAAACAGTAACTAGGCCCCGACATATATGGATTTTTGGGAGGAAATAGATGAATACAATTCAGGTAACCGATTAATCAAGGAATTGTAAAAAAAAATAAATAAAAAATAAAAAAATCACTTTTTTGATGCACTTAATTGTGTATTTGAAATGATTTTCGGTATCATATTCGTAAAGTTAAAAAACTATCAACAATGAAAATAAATGTACAACAACCAGCAAGTGCTATTTTTCCTATAAAAAAAACCAAACTTTGGGGCTGAAACCAATTTAAATGAACATTGCTGATTTGTGATACAAGTTATTTAAGTTACCAGCACGGTCATGGAACAAATTAAACACAAAAATCAAGGTATCATTGCATTTGTTGTCACTCATCATGCCACTATTCAGTGCTTCATTCCGCCTGAACAAGAACAGAATGACTAAACAATTTGGGACAAACAATAATTACACACCAGACGGATGCATAAATAGTCATCTATGAATAATTCATTGGCATGCAAATATTGGCAGGTGACCACAAGAAAGCAGACAATGTCAGGTGAGGCACGTGAGCAGGTTGCTCTGGCTCAGTTAATCCGACCACCACCGGTACCATCAGCACCAGCACCAGGCCCCTGCAGAGACGTGCGTCACCTTCCCAGGCCTGCCTATGATCCCATTACACTTGTACTGGCAAAGAAGAGAGCACTGAGGCAAAATGAAATGCAGCTGAGGGAGATCAATCTTTGGCAAATGAGCTTGTATAACACTGCGGAAAACGTTAATCAATTATTCACAGCGCATAAGACCATCTTCAAAGAAGAAACAATGCGGTTCATCAACATGTTGGCCTTTGCTGATCCATCTCAGCAGCATTCATCGGTGCCAATAAGGTTGTCATCTCAACACTGCCATCTAATGCCTGACAGCTTTATTGCACCCTAATGGGGGCGAGCAGCAGGGGGGGCCAGGTTACAGACCTCCATGTTACTGCACTGTTCCATAAACATTTTCATAATGTTTGAAAATAATGGGTGCCAGGGTACTTCCAATTGGGGATGGCCGAATGCCAGTAACAGTATCAGGCCAAAACGGACCTTATTTTAAGGTATCGGGGACTCATGGAGGCTTCCGATACCAGACACTGATACTTGAGGCAAAAATAATAAATAAATAATTTTGTTAATTTGCTGATCGGCCCTAATGTCATAGGGCACAATTCCTAGTTAATTTCCATCGATTCCAATTCAGAATAGTTCCAAAACCTAAAATTGGAAATTTAACTGGGTTTCGGAAAAATGATAAGGTTATGTGAAATTGCGCTATTATGATAGAAAAAAAAAAAGAAAAAAAGAACAACTCACCTTGAACAGACAAGTCAAAAGTGGCGAGCTCGTTCTTGATCATCTCCTCGCTGGATTTGACTTTGGGCTGAGCGCTAGCCTTCAGGAAGTCGGATTTGCCAAACTTTGGCTTGTCTCCCTGGAAGGCGCCAAAGTCGTCCGAGGTCTCGCTCGGGTTGGCCTCCAACCCGGCTTCAACGGGTGAATCGGGCTTCTCAGGAACGGTGCTGGCAAAGTCTCCGAAGTCATCTTCGTCGCGCAGCTGTTCTCTACCGGCAAAGTCAGCGAAGGCTTTGAATTTGTCATCCTCGGCGCGAAGGGACGAGGCGATCTTGACAGGTGAGGCGGCTGAGCTGCTTTCCGCATTCACTTCGGCTTTTTGAACGGACGTAAAAGGTAGCGGGGCGGCACCCTCATGGTCCTGTGGCTTCTGGAGTTCGCCAGTGACGCACTCCTCCCGATCTGACCAGTCGTAATTGGCCAGGCTGCTGAGGCCCGACGTCCTAAACGGGTCAAATTTCATGTCGTCTCCCTCTGCAATGACAACACAGACATGCCAGTGCTTCCTGCGAATAGCGAAGATGCTGCTGTGGCAAACTGAAGACGACCTTATCAAATGGTGTTGTGTGTTCAAGTCATCACTCTTCTGTTCTAATGATGGACTTTGACAGACCTCGGGCCGCATTCACCCAGAATGAGTGGCACCTTGATTTACGTTGTCACATATTAAGAGCTTGCAGTTTCTCCATATTTAAAATAGCATTTTTGTAAGTACGTGTTCGTATGTGCCCCCCGTCGCCTAGTAGCACTTATAAAAAACGTCCCCTCCCCTGATAAATGGGCGTTCAGTATATATAAGCACGTTGAGTCAGATGGTCAGGTGACAATATGGGACGAACAAAATGAGAGCGTGACTCATTCCATCTTGTGTCAGCAGTCCAGCCTGGTGGTGGAGGTCAAGTACGCTTTGGGGGAGATTTTACTCAGACATTTAATGTGGGTTCCATTTTGGAGTTTGGTTTGAAATTTGAGTTTCAATCAGTTTAGGGTTGTGGTTCCAAATTTGGGTTTGAATTGGTATTTCAAATTATGTGGTTGAAGCCAATAATTAGAGATTTGTGTTTTGTTTGACAGACATAAGATGTTTGTCGTCCAGCCCAATTACCGTCGCCAAAATTAATCAAAACGCCCAATGTTGCATTTTATTTTTCCTGATGGCCAATATGCAATCAATTTAAAGCTATGTTAACTTCACAGAACAATTTATCTAAATTTCCAGCTAATTTTATTTTTTTGTGAAATTTAAACAAAATTACATTTAACATTTCAGTTATTTTGAAATTTTGGAAAACATTATTCATGGTAGAAAACTACAGGGAGCCATGAAAAAAAAATATCGATCTATCTCTAGTTCAAATCAGGGGTTCAAGCCTAGTTTAGGGTTTCCAAAAAGTGTGAGGGTTTGAAACCAAGGTTAGTGTTTCAAACAATGGTCTCTAGTCAAGGCAGAATGAGTTTCTGATTCAGTCATTCTAAAAAACACACAATTACAAATTACATACTATCTAAATTAACAGAGTAATTGTAAAAAAATGCCAACATAAAATATTAGGTAGAAAAACATTTTAAAATGCACAAACACAAGCTCTACTCTAATAATAAAATGCATGCACACACACGCACACGCACGCACACACAAACAAAGCAGCATCTTCAAATGCCACCCAAACCTAACTTAGTGTCCAATGCAGCCCCAAAAAAAGCAATTTGTGAAATTGACAAGGATCTAGCGCTGTATGTGAAGCATTTAAAGGAAGAAAATAAGAAGAAAATAAGACGGCACCCATTTTTGAGCCATACCAAGAGGAATATTTATTACCACAACATGAGAGAAGAGAGCCAGAAAAGGTCACAAAGTAGAATAGAGGTCTATTGTTACACGAAGAGGTTTTGTCAAACTAACAGTGTAAAACTAGACTTCAGATTTGTTGCGAGTTATACAAGGGCATGCAGAGTCAGGAGCAAAAGGGCAGAAAAGAAAAAAAACAAAGGGAAACGAAAGAGAAAGAAATGCACAAAAAACAGAGTGAGAAGGCACATTCACAGACTCAAATCAGTCATTCAGAGGAGGAGGTGACAAAATCCATTCAGCTACCAGGTTGGAAAGCAATACTTTTCTTGTTTTGGGGAACAAAAGAAGGAAACACTACATAAACCCTTTGAGGACTCAAAAGACACCAAAAAATTGAAATGCAGAGGCTATAAATTGCTTTTAAACAATTATATCGGGCTATCAAGCACTCAAAGGGTTATGAAGCAGCCAAACATCCCTGGCATCCTGCAAAAAGGATTTTAATTACATCCAAAAAGAATATTTAAAGAGACAGTATCCCTTATCCTCTTCCTTTAGTGATGGTTTGAAAGAGTAGACTCTTAATAGGAGTGCGACTCTAGTTTAAGCAAATTATGACTCTTCTCATCTACCAGCGATCACACAAACTTTTGTCTTAAGATCAAAATAAACAGAGCCTAGCGCTGTCGTAAAAATACAATTCTAAGATCCAGTACATATTCTCCCTAACACATAAAATGGCATCTGGGATGGTCTGTGTACTTGTCAATTTCACAAATTGAAAAAAGGCAGCAGGAAGTAGGGCATGATGGGTATTAGCAAACGAGGACCATGCCGTCGATGCGAACGTGACAATTCAAATACCCCCCCCCCCGAAAAATACAAAAACAGTTTCCTTCTACGCACCGTACCGGAAAGACATTTGACAAAAGGAATACTGTCTCTTTAAGAGTACGTCAAGTACGTGCATGTTCCGAAGCAGGCGACCGTCAAACTGGGCTGAACAACACAAGATGCTCTGTGGCGCTCCATAAATACTATTAGATTAAAAATAGACTTGAAAGGAGGCATTTCAGAAGGACAAAAGCTGAGTTGGAGTTGTGTTGCTGCTTCTTTGTCCTAAATGTCTTCATTTATAAGGCAATGACGATGCACAGCTGGATTAAATCACGTCGTGTATGAACAAAAAAAAAAGACTGACGAATGTCCTAAATGAATGGCTGAATCGATGAGCGAATGGGTGAACAAGATGCAACCACAGACGTAAATGGCCCGATTTGATAAAGTAAAGCACGTGCAAAAAAAAAGCTCTAACTTCAACAGTGGGCGGAACATGTTAGTGAATGTGATTCTAATTCGAGTCCTGTGTCAATCAAGCCACCTTATCAATGCAGTCTTAGCAAAAGACAAATAAGGTCAAATATCGATTATTATATTACCCTTTCAGCATTTGTACATTTTGCATATTTGGTGTTATTTTTGGGGGAGCCTAATCTCTGTTAGCTGCTGAGAATTTCTCGCATTCACTCATTTTGTGCTCATTTGTCTAATATGAAAATATTATTTTGGCATCTTTCTAAGCCTTGTCTAATGTAAAAAAATTTTTTTTTAAATGTTTGCCACAATCTTGCGGTATCTATCGGAGATTACGAACCTTTTTGAGTGGGCATCAAGCGCTAACATATTTTTGCTATTCACAGCACAGCTCGGCCCCTCAACACTATTGCAGATAAAAATAAAAATTCTGAGCAACACTTAAAGGGAGCGTTTTAAAGCTTTTCTCCTTTTCTCTTTCTTTTTAAAGAAACCACTGCACTCGAGGAAGAACAACCTATCAGAGACAAAAGGCGTGAGACTGAGATTAGTGAAGTGAGACAACGGTCGAATCTTGCTCGTGGTTTTAAAACAGCAAATTCCCCCTTCAAGAGAACCTTAAACTATCGCGACAAGAGAGGGAAGTCAAAGAGGACAGTAATGTAGCAACATCTACAAAAACTAAGAGCATTTAAATATGTAAGTAAGTAAATAAATAAATAAATAAATAAGAATGAATGAAATATAAATTAGATGAATGCTAAAAGTTGGAATGGAGAATGATGCTTAACATCCAATTTGATGTTACTACAGAGTAAGCATGTGAACTTGGTTATAGTGTGTGAGTGTGCGTGTGTGTGCGTTTGTGTTGTGTGTCTGTTTGAGTGGGAGGGCCCCTCACCAGAGCAAGCGCACTAGTTCCTCACCTGTCGCAGGTGGCTGGTGGGACGAAAGCCCCGTCAAATCCAGCGAGCTGTCCGACATCACGTGCTTCAAGTCCCCGCCCACATCGGTGAGCTTCATGTCCAGCTGCACCGACAGCGCATCCTCAGAGTCGTCCTTTCCGGCGCTGCTGCCGCCGATGGACGGGAGGTCCAGGGACTTGACCGAGGCGCAGTCCTCCGTGCCTTGCTTGAAGGCGACCACCTTGTCCACCAGGGTCTTTTCCGAGGCGCCGAGCGCCGTGCAGAATTTGGATGACTGAAAGTCGGCAAAGTCGTCGCCGCTGTCCTTCGTGTCGTCGTAGGCCAGGCCGCCACCCTCTGAGGACAGCTGCTTGAACACATCGTACTTGTCCGAGCTCTGGTGAGAGGAGGTCTCGCCATGGACTACCGCGCTGCTCTCACTTTTTGGCTCCCGGCCGGAACTCCCAAACGCCATGAAGTCAGCAAAGTCGTCCTGTGGAGCTGCCGCTACCACCGGTGCTCGAGCGGCGTCTGAGGAAGAAGAGCCAAATAGTCCAAAGTCCCCAAAGCCATCAGGCTTGGCACCGCCCGGGGGGACCACCAGAGAAGGTGGTAATGTGCCAGTTTGTGTGTCTGTGGCAGGCAGAACGGAGGGAGCGATAGAGGAGAAAAGATCCAGGTCTGCCATGTTGAGAGGGTTTTTGGCTTGAGAAATAGAAGCGGCTGGCGGCTGCTGCTGTTGCAAAGGCTGAGAGTTGGGGAAAGCAGAAGGGAAGGCGGGCTGGAAGATCTTGGCCTGCTCCGAAGGCTCTAGTGGAGAGACGCTGTCTGCGGTTTTAAAGTCTGTGAAGCCGTCGTCAGTTCGCCCAGACTTGAAATCGGCAAAGCCCTCACCTGCAAACACAAAAATCAAACTGACGGTTAGAGAATGAGAGCAACTATCAATCACCCCCCAAAATAGAGATCACCACACGACACACGAGGGGTGAAACGAGTCATCAATAGTTTCCAAAGAATATCGCAACAGTCTACAATCATGTGTGAAGCAGAAGCACTCAGAATACAGTTTAGAAATGAGCAGTCGTTCATCCAACGTTGTATGAACTGGAAGGGAGACACTCGGCACACTGCAGACTAAGAGCATGACCTACTGGATTTGTAAGACTGCGTCGCATTGCAAACTGTTCTAATGAAACAGGGAGATGAAAAACAATTGGGATCAAGTGAATTACAGCATAGTGAATTATGACCGAATCACCACTTGTGAGTCGGTGCTTTTTGGTTCATGACTTAGGGGGTACTCACACTGATCAAACGGTAACATGCATTGCCCACTTCTCTAGATCTTTAAAATGTCATTTAATGTTGGGAATGATCATGATGTTTACTATTTAAGTCATACTTGATGTAAAAAGTTTGACAACACTCGTGAGTATGCACTAAATGGTGAGGTGGAAACTTACCTAGTGGTTTCTTGTCAGTAGGATTTTCTAACTGCCTAAACACACTGTACTTGTCTCCTCCATCTAGATGGGGTGGAAAATGTAACATAAGGGGAAAAAAATGCATCCAATAAATTCTAACACACACACACAGACTTATAACTTGTACCTGAGGTAGGAATCGTGACTTCTGTGGGCTGATCCACAGACAGCTGCTTGAAAACGGCGTATTTATCAGATGTGGCTGAGGAGGCCCTGGACAGAGGAGTCAGCATGGCAGGTACACTGAAAGACATTAGGAAGGGAGGCCATCACATTAATTAAGGATCTCTGGGCTGAAAATAAAGTTTAATGGTCTTGCATGTTTTCAGCAATTAACTTTTAAACACACATAAAACAGAACACACAATTTTTCATCGTTTCAAAAGAAAGCTCTGGCTTTTTACATTTGAGAAAGGGGAATGGCGCACCATTTAGCAATGGCTCAGCGGGAACATGTCATCTTGTTTGTGAGCTAAAGTTCCACCAAGACTTTTTCACACTATATTTTTCAGGCTAAGCAGGGAGCGATGTCATCTTAAACACGGCAACACATCTTGGCACGCCACCCAGCAACGCTCCATTCCGTGGTCCACACATAGAAAATAAATCGGTCTGACAGTGGCACGCTCCACCTCATAAGTGCAGTGCGAAAAGACACACAAACATACAATTATTGACTCGTTTAAATATATATTTTTTTTAACCATTCTTTATAGAACTACAATCTCAGTCTTTGTGTCATTGCACAAAAGTCTCCAGCGTCCTTATAAATGTGAGGGAAACCTAACACCACTCTGATGCCAGATAATTTAGTTCCGTCTCATCGTCATCTCTTGATGTATAATTGCCTTTCCGTTTGAGCTGGTGAAGTAATACGGAGAAATGAACTTCTCGACCGCCAACTGAAATTAATTCATTAGGAGCTGACCCAAACTCATTGTTATGCCGAGGAGCTTCCACCAAGATAGAAATGATCACTGACTATCTGACACTTAACTGAGCACAATATGCAGGGTAACAATGCTTTAATAAGGAAGCACTGGGGCTGAATATGAATGTGTTACCTGTTTTGATGCTGTGCAGCCGTTCTGGAGGGGAATTTTGTGCTTGGTTCCCCCTGGAAGTCAGGGAACGCCTGGTCGCCGGTTCCAGCCTTGGGTGCTTCCTGGAAGTCTTGGAAGTCGTCGTCTTCCACTTTGGTACCCTTAATGTGTGGGTGGGCAGAACAATACAGGAGACAAATTATGTAAAATAGACTTTTGAATGACTTGTACACAAATAAATACGTCTCAGGAATTCCTGCCTATCCATCAAGTGTGAATTAAAAAAAAAAAAAAGTAATAATCATTTGTTTTTGCAAAAAGTGTGTCCGAGCTTGATTTTTGCATCTTTTATGCATCAGTGTGACTAATTTACATAATTACTTTTTTGTAACATATTTTTCAATGTGTAAAATAGCACTAGTAACAAATTTAAATAGCACCAGTAAAATAATTAAATACAATTAGTAGCAATAATTTCTCTAGCCCGTCTTGATCTTTTTGTGCCAGCATTGAGCTATTGAACGTTCATGAGACAAATAAGAGTCTGCTTAGTTTTCTGTTTGAATTTAGAGGAAATTTCAACGGCCGTGACAATAAGCAGCTTGAAGCAAGCACACTATACTTCTTGTTTTTGAAGACCTATTCGCAATCTGCCAAAATTTCACTCAGCAGACTCAGGGAGGGCGGAATAAATCTCATCCGCTTCTTCCCAACACTCACTTTCTTAGAAACCGAGGCAAGAAAAAGCTCACTCTTAAGTCAGATTTTTACTTGCAACTCAAAGCACAAAATATAAATATATATATATATATATACATATATTACAGAGCAGTGACTATTGAGTTAGAAAACAAAATAACAACAAAATAATATGGGGAATTGCAGGTGACGGTAAGTGTTACCTGAACAGGAGGGAAACTAGCAATGAAGTTTGCGGGTGCTGGAGCCGGCGCCACCGTCATGGGGGGCATGCCTGTCGGGGGTGGAGTGGGCATGGCCATGGACACTGGTGGGTGGGTCATCATGGGTTGCTGGTGCTGGGGCATGACGGGGGCTAAGGCCATAGCGAGGGCCGGCAGGTTGGGCACCGGCGGAGACGGGAACTGACTGAGGATTTCCACGTTCATCGCAGGCAGGCCGCTCTGAGTCACACACACGTTTTTTTAAACATCAATATTGCAGGTTAATCAATCTAATTACTGACCACACCACACCCTTGTTGTCCTTTATATGTACGATACCACAAACAACAGAAACCTAGCATAGGAAACAAAAAGCCATTCAGTACATCAAAATGCCCTCGTCACTACATCTTTACCTGCGCCACACCGATCAGCGCCAGCACAGTGTAGAGCTCCTCCTTTGTCAGCATGCCAGGAGTTGTGCGGTTGGCAGATGCCCATATTTGGCCCAAAGCCTCCCGGGGTAGACCCGACGACATGAGTAGTGGGTACAGCTTGGCAGTGTCGATCCCAGCCGGAGTCATACTGAACTCGAGAACTTTCTTGAACATTTCTGAGGGCAGAAACGCAAGAAATTTTGTATCTCTTTATCCAAAACTATCGGAAATGAAAAGGAAAAAAAAATTACTCCACTATGAACCATTTCAAGCAATATTTACTTAACACTTTAATGAGGATAATTCAGTCATTGATCATAAAAAAAAATAAAATCAAATAAAAAGTAAAGTATGTTATCACTTTTTTTTAAACATACAATTAGGGCTGAGAGATAAAGAAGGATGTGATCACTATCAACAGAATATACTCATATATCAGCTGGTCGATATAATCAGTTAGCTCTTAATTTTTTTTTGTCACTTTGTAATGTTTCAATTTGACATGTGGTATGCCTTTGAATGTGTGAACATCATCGTAGAAATTCCACTAAAACAATTTCAAAATTGAACTCACAACCGTTATCTAAAATCCAAAGATTACCTGGGATGAGGCTGTCGTTGTAAAGCCAAGCTGGCGGGATGGACTGGATGTGTTCTTGTGGTGGATATACGCCAACGCCCCCTGTAGTAATCAAACGCGCGCACACACACACACATACGTACACTGTTAATAGATATAGATATGTAGAATCAGCCTGGTAGGGGAGTACGAGTTGCTCTTTGCCAAGTCTCTTGGCAGCAGAGCCCCTTCTGGTCACAAAAATAACACAAAAATCAGCTCAGTGCAGATATAACACACACGCACAAAATGAATTTTTGGTGGCTGGCTTTTGTTTTTTTATCTTTCTATTTTTCCTTAATAAAAACATGTAAACGATAAAACCAAACCTCCACTAAAATGTGGTCGTAATTGTGAATAGCTTCCACAGTGGCAGCAATCCACTTAAAACAACATTCACACCAGGCATATAGCATATACAGAATCCCCCCAAAAATAAAATAAAATAAGTCGTCCGACTACAATAAACAAGTAAATTGAGTTTGGTCAACAAATTAAACGTGTTAGACATCATTGGTAATGTATATGCTAGAATGAAGAGCCTCTGTGTTTGCCTTGATGACACAAAAGATTACAAGAAATATTAATACAGTAAAAAGTAAATGCGCATCCATGTTAGTCCAAAGCAGGCAGCATGAAGCAGCAAGGAATTCCACGATAGACGAAAAATTAAGAAGACATTAAATGCAGAAAACCTGGAAATGCAGTGTAGCAGACAGGGTATAAAGGTTTGAAATTAAGGTATCCGGATGTCCCGCTTGACAAAGATCAGTTATTCAAGTTGGCAGCTTGCCTTGATTTGATTTGAATGCCAACAAAAACAGCTCTAAAAGCCAAAAATGGCAAAGCTGAAAATGACAGGAAGTTGCGATTTTAGTGGCAGAAGAAGCTGCGGAGGTCTCGTAAGAAATGGGCTTCTCTCACCGCTGTCATCACTGTTCGGAGGGGAAGCTTTGGCAGCTGCCGGGGCCACAGCGGGCCCCGATGAGGGGGCCTCGGGTAGCCTTTCCGTGACGAAGACCGACTCGAGACTCAAGTCCCCGGAGGCCGTGACCCAGTTCCTGGCCTTACTGCTGCTCTGAAACTGGGCAGAAACTCGAGCTCTGGGACTCATTTCCGCCAATGGCTGCCTGGGTTTAAAGTTCAAGTGCGCCGTCTTGCCGGCCGTGAGGTCGCAAGAGGAAAAAAGCTTCTCTTCCAGGGATGGGCCTAGATGGGCGAATGGGAAACAAGCTTGTTTTTCATCAGCCAACCTGCCTCTCGGATTTAAATGTGACAGCTGCTAAAAATGTTTACATTTGCTGCGATGCTCATACATGTAGATAGGGCTGTAAAAAAAAATTATAAAAAAAAAAAAAAATAGAGAAAACTGTACATGTCTTAAATGATGATTTCAGCCATCTTCGAAGAGATGTTGCGTGAGGTAAAATTGCTTGGAAAGGCGATGCCACATTGACCATAATTTACATTTCATCAGGTGAATTGATGGAAATTTAGACCAAGTGACAGAACCATTGAGGGACTGGCTAATGAATTGACCTTTAGGTAGCTCAGATGAATTCAATTTTGATTCTAAAATAAACAGCATGGTTGAGAGCTGGTGTTAGCTAGCAGGCTAGCCAAAATGGTTTGCTAAATGACTCAAAGGCAAAATGACTACAAATTTTATACATACCAGAGAAAATGTCTTCCACAAACCCAATGGAGGTTTGGTTTCCATTAAAAATGTTTTTCATTTTGGGGTATTTCTGATGATCCAACCCCAAACCTATACCTTTGTATCATTTACACATAAAAAATGGTACCTATCCCACGTGAAATTATGGAAGGATGGAAGATGAGCAAAAGAAAGAATTACCTTGAAATGAAGTTTGTGAGCTGCTGCTGATGACAGAGTGAGGAGGAGCGGCAGTGGGAATGGACACAGAGGAAGGGAGGGAAGGGCGGACCTGAGAAGAAAGATGCGAGTGTGCGGAACCGACGGGACCCTGAACAAAGTCACTAAACTCCTCGTCCTCCTCGGGGAAAACGGTTGCAAGGGAGCTCGTCATGACAGTCCTGCGGGAGGAGGCCGCAGAGGAAGAGGAGGGTGGGGAGGAGGAGGAGGAAGAGCTGGGCCCTTGAAAGTCACAAAATTCATCATTGTCCTTGGACAAAGGCGGGTTGAGGGAGGGAGTGGCAACAGACGAGTGGGATGAAGATGATGATGATGATGATGATGAAGTCGAGTCTGCAAAAGTGAACAAATCGTGAAGATGAAACACGACACACGCACACACTAGAATTGAAGAATTCAGGATCAAACAGAAGAATCCAGTTATTCCTCCCCGAAGGGGGACGCTGTAGAAGATTCTAGTACATGGATGGGCAAAGTATGGCTTGCGGGACACAAGCAGACCGCATTATTCTTTAGTCAGGGTAAACAAGCATTTTTATTATTTACATTTTGAGCTCTGTCATATTTGTGGCATTAATTTTTTTTCTTTTGACTGAAATTAGTAAGTATCCAAATAAGTATTTGTTAATTTTTGCATTTAGGGTTATATTAAAATTAAAAATAGATTTTTTTTTTATTTAAATATTAAATTTTTACTAAATTGCAAAATAACAAATAAATTAACTATAAATGGGGTCTCAATATAAAGACCCACCGCAAATAACGGATGCCACCTACCAAAGTATTTTTTTTTATAATTGCCTATAGAAATAATTTAAACCCACAATCCCAAAACACTTCAAATTAATTTCAATTTATCGTAGATTTCCAAAACTACAAATAGCCTTTTTATGATTTAATTTAGAAAAACATATGAAGTCCAAGTGTGTTGCCGCTGTGCACTCCATTAAAATTAATTACTAATTACTATTGCCAGAGGCTGATGCCAATTCTTGTAACGGATTAATTGAACGATTAATTAAAAAATATGTACATAATGAATCAAATAGGTACTTATGAATATATATTTTTTTTGGTTCCTTAATGCATATTCGACTGTTTTACAAAACTTTGTCCTTTCGTATTTTTTTATTGATTTTAAAATAGCTAATATCGGTCGAATAAGCGGTAGGGCCCTACTAATCACTTCTTTCCTATCAGCAAGTGCTTTGGTGGCATCTTGTGGCATATTAGGGCATTACACCAGAAAGAAATACACCAATAGCCTTAAACAGGTGAGTCTTTCTGCAAATAGCCAGGTTCAATAACAGAAAAAAATGTAACCATATAAGTGAGAATGAATTATCACTCGTTAAACTATTTTGCGTAGTGCATACACATTTATGTTTTTTTTTTTCCAAGTGATCTGACCCATGTGTTTGTCTTACAAATGAAATGTGACCTTTGACTCCTGTTCAGGAACGAGAAACTGTACCTGGCTTTTTGCTCTGTGACGACGGCGTGGGGTGCATCTTGGCGTCCCTGCTGAAACCGTCCAGGTTCCCCTTTATCGCCTCCAGGGCATCGTCCCGGCTCTTCTCTCCCATCTAAATACGGCCCAAAAAAGTGAGTGACTGGAAACAAAAGTGGGATTAAGAATGCCAGCAATGTTTCTCACCTTGGGTTTGACGCTACTGAGCAACCTGAGTTTCTGCTTCTGTTCCTCGAACTGCCGCCGTTTTCTGTCCTCCTCCAGCATCTTCTGCTGCTGCTCCAGACGCTTCCTACAAACAATAAAAATGGAATTATAACGCAGACACCCTTGAGGATGCCATTCTATAAATAGATAAAAGATGCTCTTGTTGAAAAGAGTGGAAAGCGGACTACTTTCTTGGTTTTATTCTCTCTTTAACCCTTACCTGTTTTGGTTAAATCCGGCTCGCATATTGGTTTATTTGGCGGCGCCCATCAATGTCCTCATTGATATATCGCACAAATTTTGACATTACAGGCGATCACCTACTTGGCATAAAATCAAAAATACTGATCTATTTCAATTTAAACAATCATATTGGTGTAAAGCCTAGTCAGTAAGTCATAAAAAAGTAACTCATAATGTGACCGAGACTAGACTCAGAACATACAATTTGTGCATGGAAAAGGAACAGTACAGTATGAAAGCTTTAATGGAGAGGGAGTGAAGGTGCATGTTTCTTACTGGTGCTCCTCGGCCATTTGCTTCTGCATGTCAGCTGTATACTGCGGGCCAGCAGGTCTCATGCCAATAAATTGGGGCTGGCCCAAAAACGGCATCCCGGGGGTCTGCATCCCGATCGCCATCCCAGCCTGTCACATACAATGAAGCCTTTATCTGCCTGCTAACTAAAGGCGTGCCTCAAGATGCACGTTTAATTCCTTCCGTGAGCACACAATCTTAGCTCAAATTATGTTTCCTCACTGAAATTACCGGAAATGCTACTTATTTATAGCGATTGACTGTATCCAGAACCCACCTGCATTGGCATGGCTCCTGGAGGCATCTGTCCCCCAAAGTTAATTCCCATCATGCTTTGCATATTTGGCTGCATGACCTGAACCATTGGAAAGCCTTGCTGCTGCTGTTGCTGCTGTGACTGTTGTTGCTGTTGCTGCATGGGCACCAAGCCTGCACACGAAACAGCAAAAATTACATTATGATGTAAATTCACAGAATGATGGTCTTATCTGAAACATGCCAGACGTAGGGAAATCACTTGAGAAAAAAAAAAAACTTGATAAATGTACACATGTACCATAACAATGTAGTTGTTTACAACCACTGAAACACTGCGGGAAAAGCTGACATAAATGTAGTTGATGACTTTGTGACTACATTTGTCGAGCAGTTGGGGAAAGACACAAGACCAGCAAGAAGCCAATCTGTTTTTTGACAGCTTGGAGAAAAACGAGGAGCGAGAAAAAAATAAATACATTTAATCATCCGCAATGTTTGTCAGCGCAGACGTTGAGTTAAATGACAGCCGGAGCCTTCTGAAGCCACCATGTAATTCCACCATTACAAGAGAGGTTGGAAATAACTAACTTTGCAAACTTGACTATTGTACAATATCTAGATATTTGTTCAAGTTGGCATTTATCCTTAATAATTGAAGAGGATCGATCACATTCCAGTATTGGTAATCACCTCTCCCTTCACTGGCATGTCGTCAGTGTAAAACACTGTGCATTAGCGAAAACATACATAATGCAAAAAAAAAAGAACACATTCAGCCATTGGTAGTACAAACACACATATGAACAAAGATTGATGTCCTTGAAACTTTATCAATTAAATATATTGCGCTACATGCATTCTGGCAACCAAAAAGGACTCAGGAGTTTAAAAAAAGAAAGAAAGAGATAACATATTGTGACTCACCTTGTGGCGGGCCCAAACTCCCTCTAACGGGATACATGAAACTAAAGGAGGACATATGAAAAACAAGTTATGAGACTCGGTACATGTGAGACATTATGTCTCAGCAGATGCTGGTATTAACGACAATTCCAAAGCCTGGCATTAGTCAGGTAATTTTATGTTTTCCAAGTGTGTCATGGGCTTACTTAGAAATTAACCTATTTTCGAAGAGTAGTGCAAATATTTGAATAAGTGTGTGTTCGAGTTTACACAAATATTTTTTCTACATTAATTTCCTACCATGCATGTTTGTTTCCGTCAACTGGAATCCAATCGCTTACTGCCACAGACGGACATTTTCAGCTAGTATGTTTTTCAACAGCTTGGTGTGTAAAAGAATGGCATCGCCTGCTTGTCTCAACTTTTGGTCTTCAAATAAACCTTCATGGGCTTCAATGATACTGCCGTCAACATGCGACACATCTACTGCAATTGTGTCCACGACTTTTCCACCCACATTGGTTGAGCTTCTGTTTCACCTGCGCTGTATCAATGTCAGCCATTCATTCATTATTTACATGGCTCAAGCTCATGGTATGAAAAATATATGAAAATGAATAAATAGTTCGGATTCTGGCTCACTGCTTGCTGGTACGTAACGCTAAAAATTGTTAAGACGCTGACTGACCCTGATTCACAAACTTCTTCATAATAATTAGGCCATTATTGTATGTTTACGGTAACTTGTCAATTCTATTTTATTCACAGAATTTTGCTCCGATTCACAACTAATGATATTTCAAGGTATTTCTTTCCTATTGCATATTTTTAACTGTTTCCGCAATACCCTAAGATGTCACAAAGAAAGTAGTCATTGGGGTCAAGGAAGAGTTGTTAAAGTGACACATAGCAATTGACAGGCTATGGTCTTTGCAAGTCAGGGAGGAGCTAAGTTAACCTGGGTTGAAAGTTACGCAGTAAGTACAATGACAAAATCAAATTAGCTGTAATGTCTTTTGCGTTTAAGAGTAATGTTAGATATGTTTTAAATTAAAAGGGCTTTCAGATTCGGTATGAAATATTTACAGTACAAATATTAATAAAAGATTTAAAAAAACTTTTCCATTATATGCATTTCTTTAATATTGTATCTAATACTCAAGGACAAAGTATTTTAAATCAGTAAATAAAAATACATTCTTTGCAGATTTTTTTTAATTAATCACCCAATTGATCAGTTGTCCTTTTTTCTGCCAAATATTGGAATCGACATCAGCCTCAAATAATCCCTGTTGGTCAGGACCAGTACACCCGGTTGGCTGAAAGTGGTAGAAACTTATGATTTTGCCATGCTTTCCGTCGTAACAGTGTCAAGTACACTGTTGCCTTCCTGCATCTCACACTGTTGTGAGCGTGTAATGAATGATAGTGTTTTACGTGAAAATTTTGCAATTAAGTTAGCAAAAATCCATCACCGGAAGTCGTGCGCTTCGTCTTTCCGAATAACGGCATTGTACAGGTTGCGCTGTGAACTGTGCAAATGTTAGCAGCACTCTTGATAGACATCGTTTGTAAAAGTTTACTGTGAGACATTTTTGTTATTTATTTTTCTATCTAGTGTGGTTCTATTCAAAGGTGTTCCTAAACATCGCCTGCTTTCGTGATGTTCGGAGTTTTACATGCGTCATTGTTTTAATTTATTTCACTCTACGTCAACGGAAATTATATTTTACTTAATTCCAATTTTTGTTGTGTTTTGAATTAAAATGACATGTTGTTGTGATTTCATCGTAGTAAAGGCGTTTTTTTAAATTTTAATATCTCTACTATGTAGTATTAACCCACTATGGGCCCGTGCAGGTACGTATTAGCGTTACTAAGGCGACATCATCGCTCATATATAACGTCATAACTAACTACACATGAAAGATGGCTCGATTTGTATTATTATGGATAAAAATAACAATAAAAAACATTATGAGGCGTCGCGTGAGTGTGTCTGGATTATGGTGGTGGAATCCTTCTGTGACAGCACCCAGCTGCTAACGTTAGCTATGGCAACCAGTCATCTCGTCAGCCGGCTTCGACCATACAACCACAACCGCGTCGACGTCCCTTTAAAGCCGCCACGGTGACCAGTTAGAGGCAAAGCATGTGTAGGTGGTGGATAAATGTCGAAAAGACATGACATAATGGCGATAGAGAGGAGTGTAAAGGAGCTCGAATACCTGCCGCCTCCAGATGATCCCGGCCGAAGCGCCATCTTGAGAAGGGCAGTGGGTAGACCAGTATGGCGATGACGTCATATATACGCATTTGTGCGCCCTGATCTGAGGCTCGCAGGCGTCTCTGACTGCGGATTATGCAGTGAATATATTGACCTATAGATGTCAGTATTTATCTATCTGTCTGAGATTAAAACCTCGGCGGCCGTTGCGTGT
The DNA here is from genome assembly GCF_059441095.1 of Idiotropiscis lumnitzeri. Lineage (NCBI taxonomy): Eukaryota > Metazoa > Chordata > Actinopteri > Syngnathiformes > Syngnathidae > Idiotropiscis > Idiotropiscis lumnitzeri. The sequence continues at coordinate 9,338,917 of NC_142397.1, read as the reverse complement.
CAAGACAAGGCTGTTGCTTTGTCCCACAGCTGTCTGTCAAAGTGGTCCGATACAAGCAACGCAAGCCAAATCCAAATTTGAAAACCAAACCCTACGACTACTCCTTTTAAATTGGAATCCTTAATACATCTTTGAAACCCTAATGTCACTGACATTAATTTAATACAATACAATACAATGCAACTTTATTTATATAGCCGGACAGCTGGAGCTGTAAGAAAGCACTTATAAAATACATGAACACGTATACAGTAGATATCAGAAGAACAGCAGAACGGCGACAGTCTTATGTTAAGTCGAAAGCTAAAGAATCAGAATTTGTCATTCAATGGAAAGTCATTCCAGAGAGAAGGACAAGCAACAGAAAAGACGCAGTCCCCCAAGGCTCCACCTTGTCCTCGGAATCTCCAGCAGCATTTCGTCTGCAGACCTGAGACAGACTGTTGGCTTTAGATAAGATGCCAGGGGGCCAAGGTCAACAGGGTTGAAAGTAGGGCCACTGCGACCGAACGCCATAACTTCTTCTTTTCGTTCAAATTCAAGAAATTTGGTGACATCCAGGTTTTGATTTCCTCTATACAGGACAAAAGTGGTCTCAAGCGGGACATAGCTCTAACTGTCATCCTCAGAGCAGGATGGAACCTAAGGGCAGCTACTAAAACGAAAACAGCAAGGGCCCCAAAACAGAACCTTGGGGAACACCATACGACAGAGTGACAGAGTTGGACTCAGCGCAACCTAGACAAACACAAAATAAGTTGACTAAGGTTTGACACTAACCTAAAGCTCAAACCCTTGTTTGAAACTCCAACCCAGATTAGTTTGAGGCCCTAGCCCTGGAATTGCCAAGTGACATGATGATGATGATGATGATAATGTCATGAATGTAATTGCTTCAAAAAATGAAGAATAAAGTGAGGGAGAGAGAAAAAAAGAGACTCCCAGACTTTTGGAGCCTAAATGAGCACACGTGTTCCAGCTGAGGCCTCCCTTGGCTGAGCAACAATGCTTTCAAGCCTGAGCACTTTGTCTGAAGATCCCTCAGCAAGGAGGGACTATATTTCCAACACTTTGAACGTCAATAGCTGAATATCCTTTATTATTTCCTCGAGGGTGATTAATGACGTCACCCATTAGTGATTAGATCGCAGCTCATTACAGATGTTTGCATGTATTCACGCCTCCAATTGAGGTTCATTAGAAGCCCAATGAGGCTCCATCACTCTGTAGCTGTAGCTGTCTCCTCCTCCTGCTCCGCTGGGAAGACATTCACAGGTCTGGGATCAGATCAGAGTGGACCCCCCTCCAGGTTGCCAACACTCCTCCCCACCCGCCCAAGCCCCTTATGCCCCTGTCCTCGTGAATGGTGGTGGGCCGAGAAAGGTGAACATTAACCGGTGTGCCGTAAATCATGACAAAGCTGCGACAGCATCAGCATGACGACATCAATCTGTCAGGCATTCACCTCCAAATGTGTGAGCAGTTTAACACCTTGCATCACAATAGAAATAAAAAGACTTTTATTGTCATTGTATGGTACAGATACAACATTTGGGGTGAAACTCTGTTATTTAAAAAAAATATATCTATATAATATATATATAATATAAATTAAAAACTAGGAATAGAAACCCCCAACCTTGGCTTGAAATCTTTCTTAAACACTCTACCCCAGTTTTGAAACCCCCAACTTGGCTTGAAGACTCATTTAAAAGCTTCCCCTTTTTTAAAAACAACTCAAGCTTGAAACCAGACTTTGTCGGAAACTAAGGCTTGAACATCTAAATCAGGGGGCGCCAACTCCGGTCCTCAAGGCCCCCTATACTGCATGTTTTAGATGATTCCCTCTTCCAACACACCTGATTCAAATGATCAGGATTCTTCCCAGGCTTCTGCAGAGCTTGCTGAGGATCGTATCATTTGAATCAGGTGTGCTGGAAGACGGGAACATCTAAAATATGCAGGATAGGGGCCCTCCACCCGAGATTGTGATCCCTGAATTTAATCAAAACCCGAAATCGAAGTCCATAATTATGCTTGAAAGCTTTCTTTGACAACTTGCAGGGTTGAACCACATAACTTGAAACCCAAACCTGGTTTGAATCTTCAATTTGAAAGCTGAACCCAAGCTGGAAGCTCTACTTTGAAACCCCACCCCACAGCTGGAAACATTTTTTTGACACCTTAACCTAGGTTTAAAATCTAAATTTAAAACCTAACCAAGCTCAGTCTTGAAAGACTACCTTGAAACTAAATCTAGTGGGAAACTCTACCTCAGGCTTGAAACCGTGCTCTGAAACACTAACGACTTGAAACCCTAATTGGAAACCCTAACACCTGATTGAAGTCGAAACTCTGCCAATGCAAAGTAGCCGGATAAAAAATATCTACATAAATGTAAGCAAATAGTTCTAAAAGAGTAAATGCAAATATATTGTACCTAAAAGTAAATACAACTGAACTGTCCTTAGAAAATGTACTATACTGGAAAAAAACAAAAAAAGCAGAGCACATTTAAAAATTATGCACACTTTGAAAACTTGATTCAGTGTAACTCGTATACTTCTAGAGTGAGACCACATACCACACTTTTGAGAACCATTGTGCTATACTTAAAAATGTTCTAAATAAATTTCAAATACATTTTTGGATTGACCTCGCGACGACACTGAGGGAGGCGCACACAACGAGACGGAAAGTGGAAGGCGCGTGCTGAATGTGGCGGCGTGTTTAGCGGCGTCGCAAGAAAGGATGCTACATCAACTCCAGCTGGGCCCCAAAGGGCCTCACGAAGGAGGCGGCCCAGCGGGGGTCAGGGGTCGGGAGGCTAATTGGTCGCCACTGTGACCCCGAGATTCATCTTTGACGCGGTAACACTTGCATACGACACGGAGCTCTTCCATCATCACGCCTCCTCTTTTCTCGTTGTTGTGCTGCGTCAGGATGATGCGTGCACAGTCATGGAGATGAGGGCAGTTGCCATGGTTACACTTTGTAGCACCACCTACAGTGACGTTGACAATACTCTGCAGCATTCTTTTGGGGGGCTTTTTGTGGAATCTACCTATAACTTTCCATCAATTATAGTGAGGGCCGTCGTCAAGTGGGAGTGAATTATGAACAGTTCTAAATCCTCCTGGAGCAGCTGTACTTTATTTGCATTTAACCAGGAGCGCTTTAAATGGTGGCAGCGCTGACTCTCGTTTAACATGTATTTCAACGTGATTGGCTCGTTCGGAAGTGGGTGTGCTCACTTGTGCATCAACATTGCGATAGTTGTCCGAAGTCATAAGTCACCATCAATCAGCACAGAAGTTAAAAAGTTGAGATGCCGGTTCGCGTTCAAGCTGCATTAGTTGTGACGATGAGAGCTTTTCCAACACAAGCAAACAGATGCGTGCAGGCCTCCTTTGTAGCTGGCAGGGGAAAAAGTTTACAACAAAAAAAAAAAAAAAAAAGGGGCTTGCTCAGATCTTTGCAGGCTTCCTGGGTGTGAAAATCAAAGGCCTCATTGAAAAGCAAATTGAGCAACATCAGGGGATTACAAGATTGAGCCCAGCGGGACACCGGGTGGCAGGTCAACGTGGGGATACGAGGACACACTGGGAGATATTTAGGTTGTGTGTGCGTGTGTTGGAGTTAGGGGGGGGGCACTGCACCACTGACAACTAAAAACGACAATTGAGGGTTTTATGGCAAGTCATCAAACTTTGCCGCCGTGCTACAGTATAATGATGAAAACCATTAGAAGCCGTAATGAGTCGCCAATAAACCTTTTCATAATGTTTGTAAACAATAGGGACCCTTCTAACTAGTTAAGCTCAGGAAACGTCTTTTTTTCGATTAACACTTAACACATTCAAGCGTGGTTACTAGTGGTGCAATATATTATTTTCGATTTTTTTTTAATTTTTTTAAATACAGCCCCCGAATGGAGTTGGACTGAACAACGTGAAATATGAGGTCATGTCTGTCATCATAGACCCACAAAAAAGTCTCTTGAAGTCATGCTTGGAAAGACACATTTTGGTTGGAAATGAACAATTTGGCAGTGAAAGAAACAAATGCCAAAATATAAAATAAAAAAAATGAAAAGAAAACTTCAAATAAAGTAATCAAACTGAATTTAAAAAGGCAAACAAAATCAATACAAAAAAAAGTAAAACCTAAAGAAATTGAATTAAAATGAAAAAAAAAATAAAACAAACACACTATATAATAAAGCATTAATAAAAACAAAATAATTATAACTAAATTAATAATCTAAAGTCAAATTAATAAGAAGAAAAAAAACTAATTAAATATGAATTCAAATTCAAAAGGTCAGCATGGTCAAGCAAAATAACGACAAGCAGCCTTTAATAATGTTCACTTTGAAAAAGCTTTACTCAAAATATCAACATTTCCTCAGCACGTATAAATAATGATTTAAGATTGATTTCCATTTTATACAAAAATAATACATTAAGAGGAGAGGAAAAATCACTCACACACACGCATACACACACCCCCACACACGCACGCACACAATGTGGGTATGAATAAGAGCCCCTCTGGATTGGACGGCAGTAATCACATGCACCTCATAACAGTCAAAGCGCTACCCAACATCATGACCTAATGTTTCCATGGGAATGTCTAATACTGTTGGGTGTCGGGACACCCCCAAACCTCCCCCCGCCCACTCCATTGGATTCCATTGAGCTCACAACATGAAAGGAGTGGATAGGGGGCGAGTGGGGAGTCCAAGTTTATCATCAACAATATTCATATCAAAACATGGATGATGAGGAGAAAATTCTTGTCTACTTTGGCCTTTTTTTTTCCTGCAGGCAGCATTGCGCAAAAAAAAAACCCCAAACAAAAAAAAACAAAAAACGCTTGTGCGAGTTGTTGTTGGTGCTGTCACTCATGTAGTTTACACACACACACACACACAAATACACATTTATATACATGCACAGACACACGCACACATTCATTTTCTCGTCTTCCTGTGCTGAAACTTTGCATAGTCCTCTGAAGATTGTCAAAAAAAAAAAAAAAAAAATCACAGAATACTATATACACAAAAGTGAGCGCCAGACAGGAAGACTTTGTGGCGGCGGTAAGACGCCAGATCAACAAGTGTCACGATTGTCGCGTAGTCCGAAGGCGTGATTCATTTTCCTCGTATGGTCACTTTGGATAAAAAAGTAGGCTTGGCAAGTGAATGGACTTTTTCATAATGTTTGTAAACAACAGACGCCAGGTTACCTCCGGGTGGCAGAAAGTAAGCAAGACGACCGAGTAGCGGACAAACAGGGAACCAAACCTCCTTTATCGGGCTTGAGGAAGACATATTCATGACAATGTTTGCCTAAACTCAAGATCATCTCTAAAGCACTCTTTCCATTTCAGCGTCAAATGTCCATCCTATTAAGGCTAACGAGGTGCCATTGCACCTGGAAAAGTGAGTTCAGAGATTTATTTCAATTGTCAAGATAGATCATTAAACAGTTTTTCACCATTTCCGTTTTCCTATTTTTCTTTTTTTTGTGTGTGTGGTGGAGGATTTGGTTGTGTGTCTACCAGGAGCCACGAGTCATACACGCTATATAAAAACCTGAGCGCCTTTGCTGAAATTAGCGGCTATCCAATAGTCGCGCCTTCAGATAGACTGCTGGCCGGCTGCCTAAGGGTGCCTTGTCGTCAGCCATAAGTGGGCGAACATCACAGACAGACGGTGGAAGAGTATGGAAAAAAATGAAAAAGCCAGATGTGATGGCCAGGATGTGGCTGGGGGCTTCGTGCTGGCGTGGCCATTTTAGAGGGCCTCGTCGTTGTGGCGTGGAAAAGCCCGGTGGGATATGGTTAAACAAATGTAGTTTGATATCTGACGGCCTTGTTCAAAATAACCTATGTTCTTTTAATAATCAGAGCCGATTTCTCGAATAGATTGCTAACTGGACATGAGCATAATCTCAGATAAACATAAAATATATTATCGTAAGGTTTCTGTGGAAAATATCCCTCAAAATGAGGAAAAATATGCACAATTTTGTTTTTGACTGACACTTCACACATTGGAAGATGCCAAAATCATAATTTAAGCCATTCCCTCTTGTCTTTCAAATTACTCTGACTTTGTCAAATAACGCGGAAGAATTTGTTGACTAGTTAAAGGTATTCTGCCACCCGGAAGTACGTGTGACGTCACCGCGAAAAGGTTTACACTGTGCTAACCAATCGTACGTCCTGCTCGATTAAGTGACGACGGCAAAGAGGCCTCGATCCACGCCTGGCAGGCACTCTGGTCCATTCCGACGTGGGTGCCACGTGGTTGTCACCCCTCTGGGTTGCTCCCCCCCCCGCCCGTTTCGTCATCCGTTGCCACGGTCACGGGCAAGCGAGTTAGGTGGGAAAAAAAAAAGAAGAGGAAAAATGCACTGGGGTTGCCGGGTAGCGAGGAGGTCAGGTGCACACGCTCTCACCATGCTTGAAGAGGACACTGTGGAAGAAAAACAGCAGACGTGAGACAAAAAGTAGGCCAATGGTTTTCAAACTGAGGCTCGGGCGTACAAAATGGCTCCCTTTTTTTTCATGGAAACAAACATGGAGCACAGGCAGGCAGAAACGTGGGTTCAAACTGTCCCTCAGAATTGTGAGATGGATCTGCTAACAACTCATGCACCATGCTGCCATCTTTTAAACAATACAGTTAAGGCTGAATCGGGTTAATTTGACAACCTCGGTTAAAAAAAACAAAAACGCTCAAAGCACTTTTTTCTGCCTCGAGTAACCGCTTACGCTGCCACGAAGAAGTTAAGCTCGATTTTCGTCTGCTTGGCAGTTCAGCATGAGAACAGACATATCCTACACATTTTAATCGATGTAATACTGTAAATGAGAAAAAATAAATAAATTCATTCATAAAATTAGTCGGAGTTGACCAGTACTTATATTACCACACTGAAGGGCTGCACAATTAATCGAATTTTGGCGGCCACGAATGAATGAACCTGATCGTTGGTGATATTTACATTTCAAAAGCAGGCTCTATTACATATCAAACCAAGCATTTTTTTCCAACTAGTTGTCAGGTACCAACCAGGGGGGTGAAAGCATGCCTCAGGATACATTAGGCTGCCATAATGTATAACAAAAATAACAAACGAGTGAAACGGATCGACAACAGTTGTCTGGACTTGTTTCGGATGCAGGAAGGCAAATTATATATATTTATTAATCATGTACTCTAAAATTCTAATCCATTTGTTTTAAATGTTCTTGTTGTAGTTTAAACTGTTTTATATTTTTTGTTGAATAATAATTGTGAACACTGTGATCGTGATTGCAATATTGATTAAAAAAAAACATTACGATTATGTAATAGAATGATAATAACCATAATTATTTTTAGTCCATAATCATGCAACCATTCTACTTTCTTTCTTTCTTTTTTTAAAGAATCAGTACTTCCACTTGAGTACAGAGTTTGAATACTTTTGCCACACACCTGACCAAATAAATGGAGCCTGTTTGGGATTGTTTGTGGAATTTATTTGGACCTGGCTGGCGGCGCAAACAGCTGATAACAAGGTGACCCGCAGGGCAGCGTGGTCAGCGTCAGGTGCAATAATGGAGGCTTTGTGGGTAAACAGGGAGTGTTGTTAAAAAAAAGTGTCATGAGAAGTAGGCGGGGCCGTCCAAAGAAAGCCCTGATAAGAAAATACCTGGGAGGGCCCGCCAGCTAATTGTTGCTTAAATAAATCACATGACAGCTAGTATAAAGAAGAGCTCAATTGCACTCCTTTTTCCATATTTCCATGGCAGGTAAATCCATCTGAAATGTATACAGCTGATGGATACTACGCTATATCATTTTAAAATTTGCTTCCATTTAATAATTTAATATTTTAATTTTAAGCAATTAAAAAACAAAAATGACTACAGCACGCTTATTATTGTTATTATTATTTAGCGATTTAAAAATCATAAAAGTAAGAGGAAAGTATTTCCTGTATTTTTCTTTTTAAATTTTTCATGAATAACTATTTGCGTCAATTTCAAAATTTGAATTTTATTTATAAAGAAACTGCAAGGCAACACATTTATCACGAAGTGAAACTCCAAACCAGTATCCATTCATACGTTTTTTAGGCGCATCGAGTGGAGCATCTTTTGCACGGTTAACATTGGACTAAAGCATCTTTCCTGAGCTCCCCGCCCCCTGATAAACCCCGCCCTCCCTCCCCATCCGTCAGGCGGCATGGCGCCATCAGTGCTCGGCCTCGCTCAGCGTGGGAAATTGAGCGTGTGAACGAACGACGACATTTCAGGCCACAGGCAGAAAGAGGAAGCAGTGCAGTGAAAACGACACTTCAGACTTGGATAGAACTCATTTGTGTATTTTCATTTTCAACAAGATTCTGTATTACGTTCATTCTTACAACAGACCCATGTTTGCAGTGGATATAAAAAGTCTACACACCCCTGTTGAAATATCGGTTTTGTGTGATATGAAAAACAAAAAAAGAGTGACCAAGATAAATAATTTCCCGCCATTTATGAACAGATTTGAAAAGAAATTATCGCTTTTTGAGAGGATAAGTATAAGTAAACGTGTATTGCACGTGCGCACTGTCTTCATAACAGGCTGGGTGGTAGTTGAGATTTCATCAGTCACATTCAAACACATATTAAATGGGAATCAGCACACACCTGCCACCAGTTTAAGTACGGTAATACTGTTTAAACCCAAATAAATTTATCTTTGCATTCTAGCAGAAGTTCATTATTTAAACCTGACTAAGGTCCCAATCAAGGCTGAAGAAAAAAAAAAAGCTTCTATTTGAACGGGGATGTGACGACTTTTTATATGCAGTTATGTTACCCGAGTGTTGGTGAGCAGATAGGGAGGCTTTTTATTGCTTGAGTTGTTAATAAAAGTTGATAATATGTTTTGCCGTCTGTTGTCCCATTTTTTTAATTAAAAACCTAACTCGCAAAATGTCTTCCCTTTCCCTGCCCTCCCTATTTAAACCATCAAAAGTCTTCACTAAAATTAAAAGTGATGTTAAATGTTCATTATCCACTTCGTTAGTCATTCATATTTATTCCCCACTATTTTTGTCATTTTAGAACGTGTTTCAACAAGTTTAGATGCGTTAAAAACACTGAACTGAACCGATGTGAAAAAAAAAAGAAGACAACGACAAACAACCCTCCCCCATGAGCTCTTCGCTATCTACTGTAGCATAACACCAAGCTTGAGAAGTTGCATTAAGAGCCTCATTTCCTCACACCATCAATCAGCGCGTGTTCAGCTCCAAGGAACGAGAGGCAGATTGGAAAGGAAATGGAAGGACGGAGGAGTATATTTGTGTGTGTGTGCATGTGTGCATTTACTGGACTAATAAAACAAAGTATTTACCCAGGAGAGACCCCCGAGTTGCACCATCTTGTTTACCGGAGCATCCTAATGTGTGACAGGAAGTCAACAAGTCAACACGCCATCATAGGAAAACACTGTGTGTGTGTGTGTGTGTGTGTGTGCTCATTAAGATGCGTGAGTTAATCACAGGAAAGTGAGGAAAATGTTAACAAAAATAAATAAATAATCTACCTACTACTACTACTATCAATTATTGAAATAAACATTTTAATATAATAACTTTTACTATAAGAATTTCTTTAGAATTTTAATTCTTCGCGGAGAAATAATAAAGACAGGCAAAAGAATCCTAAAAAAATGTCAAAAGATAAATTTTGGCCATCCAATAAAAGACAAATCATAATGAAATATTTTATGAACATAATAGTTTGTAATTAAACTTGCGCCTTCACACAAAAAAACATACCTATGACATGGAGGGGAAAAAAACACGCAAAAAGTTTAAATTTAATTAAAAACAACACTAAAAAAGCAAAATAGAGATAAAATAAATAGAATAGATTTTGTGTATGACAGTCTCTCTGATTTTTAACTGCATATATTATTTGAAAACATATTTTATTTCAAGTATAAAAGCACCTTTGAAAAAAAAACACAAAAAGAAATCTCTTTCCATCAATTATCATTGAAAGGGTCGGCATTTCTTTCCATAATAATTCTTTTTGGCAACGTCCCAGCCCTCTGCAAAGCTTCCCCATAAACGTGTTAGCTGCATTTTTTTTGTTTTTTGCATGAACTGTTGCCATGTGAGTATATTCATTATTGTGCAGATAGTTTGGAGTGACAAACACTTAAACACAAATACTACATGATCATGAGGTGAGCAGTTTGAGAGAGAGTGCAGAAGAAGTGTATTTTTTGGAGTCGAGACTGACCGTCTTGCTGGCCGACATGGAACTGAGAGTACCGATGCTGTTGGCGTCCGTCACCACCATGGCCGACGGGAAGCGTGACGGATGAGAATATTGGGGAGGCTCCTGCTTGTGAGGGTACACTGCAGGGAGATGGAGAAAAAAAATATTCCATTTAAAATAAATGGATACAAAAATAGAATGTTTGTATAACAATAGGTGTCAGCGCGCTTCCGGGTGGAAAGGAAATAGTGATGTCCAATCAGCATCTTGATATGCCACATGTGTGAGGTGGATGGATAACTTTTTATCCTCTGCGAAAAACGGCACATTACAGCAACATTTCCATTAATTTCAATGAGGAAAGACGGCGCGAGAGTGTTTCGGGTATGATGCAACATGGATTCTTTTTTTTCTTTTTTTTTTTGGGCCGATGCTGATATTTGACAGAAAAAAAATTCAGATAATCGATTAATCTCCTGATTAAATTTATAATGAATAAAACAACTTATTTTTTGGGACTCTTAACAAAAATATGAATTACAGGCAGAAGATTTGACTGCTTTTTTTTTATTGTATTGCAAAACATGATTCATGGCATGATGCCTTTTAACGTTAAATCACATTTCTTCTACCCCACTCTTGCCTTAGTCATGAAGTGACGACGCCTTTCTCACATGTCAAACATCAGCTTTGCATTTGGAATAAATGATGCACAGAAAAAGAATTCAGCTGAAACGTGAGGCAATTTTAATATTAATAATGATCACTAAGATCACTTGAATAGAAACCGTATCAACACATATATACTTGCAGACATAGCGTCTTAATGGGCATGCGAGAGAATGGCTAAGGATGTAATTCGCACATAAAAGTGTTCTGTCAGCCATGTGGAAAGTCAAATTGAGTTCGCCAATAAATGAGTACATAAATAACAAAAATAATGCAGTCAGACATCTTTTGTTTCTGCTCATACCTACGGACCAGAGTTTACTGTTTCATGAGAAACTAAGGTTACATTGTCGTTTAATCGGCCGATTATTATAATTTTGAAAAGGCCTAATATCGGTCTATTAATCGGTGGGGCCCTAGTTTTGAGTGATGATCGTGGTCACGGAATGATTGAAACACACATTCAAGGCACCGCGGTACTTTGTGTAGCTGAATGAAGAGAAATGTTACTGACTGTGCGAGTGCGTGACAGCGGCCATGAACGGCTGCTGGCTCATGTGACTGGGCGACTGCTGCATGAGGCTCTGCTGGTGAGGACTGTGAAGCTGCTGCGAGAACTGGACGGGCTGCAGGGCCGCCAGGCTGCCTGCCACACTGTTGATCACTGGCACCGACTGAGACTGCGATGTGTTCAAACCTGAACACAAAAGCGCGCCGGCGGTTAGGGATTCAAAGCAAGGTGAGGGTTTCAAACAATGGTTAAGGTGCTTGAAGTCAGGGATGGTGTTTCAAAATAGCTTATGAACCTAGGTTAGGGTTTCAAACAAGGGTTAGAGTTTCAAGTCAGTAGTGTAGTGTTTGAAGCTTTTTTTTTTTTGTACATACTTTGTGCGATGGCCATGACTCCAGAAAGCGGCATGATGAGGTTTTGCGTCTGCTGGTGGCCGTGATGCGAACTGTGGATGTTGGTCAGTGTGCTCACCGGAGGGAGGCCACCGCCCGAACCCGAAATCTGAAACCACACGGGTACCATTACTACTTTTTCTGACTTAGCTATCGTAGCATAATTTCTTGCACAAAACAAAAGCTGAAAAAAAAGGATGGACAAAATGTTAAATAATAATCAAATAATGATAATAAATAATGAAAAACAATTTTTTTTTCTATTTCATCTGTTGAGATGTCAAATTTCCTCCGATTTTAAAAGTTTAAAATCTAAGATGATGTCCCTACTTGCTATTGGAATTTAATTTTTAGTGGTCTTTCAAACACTTCTTGAAGGTTTAGGGTCATTATCTTTTTCCTACGGTACATATAAACCTACAGCACTTATACTGTATATATACATACATATTAATGATAATGAAATAAAAGAATTCTAAAATAATTAAATAATAATTACAACATGTCACCTGCAATGCAAAACTACATTTTTATTTTTTTCGGTAATTAAATTACAATTTTTTATGTCTTCTTGTCCTGTTTAAATCAGCAACTTTCTAACAGTTCCTTGTCACAAAGCAAATATTTGAACAGGGCACTGCAGAGAACCTACAAAAATATATAGATATAAACGCATGCGTCATCTATCTGTCAGGATGGCGTTTAATCGATGAGCACAGAATGTTTCTTTGTCCGCCGAGGAACCAATGCGGCAGCATAATGTGTTAATTTTGCTAAAACACGGCGTGGCTCTTATCTAATCTGAGGTCTGCGATGTTGGAAGTGGGGGTGAGGGTGGGGCCACCCAGGTGTGCTCACTCACCATCTTGGCGTCGGGTGACAGCAGACTGTGGCTGTGGTCCAGTCCCCCTGGAGACACCTGCTGGAGCACTGATTGGCTGGTGGCCATGCCGCTGCTAGCGTGGTGGCTAATGCTAGTGGATGACGTCACCTCGCCAGGTCCTTGGCTGTAGCGCACTAAAAAATACACACAAAATAGAACATAGCTAAGAGTATGTTTACACAGATATTATGTTAAACAACAGGAACGTTTCTTTTAATATATTGTTTGTTAGAAGAAAAAAAATAGCTCAAAAAGAGTAAGCTTAGAGGAGCATATGGTACGAGAAACAACAAGTATTATGTTATATGTGCTGGCTAGCTTGCTAATGTGTCCGTCGATGCTAATCTAGATCATTTCAAATCATTCTTATGAACGATTCATTTGAATTTAAATGAATAAATATGGTACATTATCAAAATAACGTTAACAGATGGTATCTAGCTCATTAACAGTAGCTTCCATGCTGCAAATTTAAAGAACTTATTGAAGAAAAAAGCTCATTTTGAGTGATTCTTCTACAGTGGAGCAGACCAGTTGGACACTAAAGACACTTTTGAAAACAGCAAGTTTCGTATGTCAGCACAACAACATCAGATCACGGCAAATATCTCCCTCACACTGCTTCTCTACCTCAGCCTGACAGAGCAAACACACACATTGCCTCCGTTGCCCTGGTCCCTGCTATCAACCTCGTTCGGCCAAGGCCATCCCGCATGACGACATGTGCGCTTCCTCACCGCCATAAGCTAAACTAGGCGAAGCTAAGCTAAAGCTGCGGAATGCTAGACGACAACACTGACTGACAGTTGACTGTTTGCCGATGCAAGGTCCCCGCTGTGATATCAACAGAGTCAACATTACACAATTAGAAGCAATGTCAAACACATTCTTATCCGCGCACGAACACACATACACGAACACACAGACTGTTTGCACTCTAGATCTCCCATCTTCCTCTCTGTCCATGACCCAGGTGCGACAGCGGAACGCCCTACTTACCTACCGACCAAACACACACACGCATGCACATACGAGAGGTTGTAGACTTACGGTAATTACTCTATGAGGACATTCAGAGCGTGACGTCAGCAAGTCGTAGCGCTGAATTAAATTAGTCCATCACCCTCTTTTGATTTAAATTGTCTTTTAGGATGAATAACGGACAGGCAACATTTCGTAAGTCAGCAAGTAGTCAGTAGCAAAATTCAACAAGCATTCCTTCCTCCTTTAATTTTTTTGTAAAATCATAGTAGTAGTGTAAGGTGTTTTAGGTTCCACACACATTGAGCGTGCGCCTTGCATGTCCTGATGCAATATTTGCCCAACTGTGCTCTAACTGCTAATTGTGTTGACTGAGGTTAATTAAGTCATCTGTCTTGTTTTTGGGGGTGTTCACGGTGAGGTGTGAATCTCCTCAAACAAAGTCACTTGACTTCATTTGCTCACAACTTAGCAACTAAACACTGTAGAACAGGGATTTGTAAACTTTTTTTTTTCTCAATAGCACCTCATAATCCACCTTAAATATTTATGACCTGTTTAAGAATAATTCATTTTCACTAATACATATTTATCCACAGTATAAACTTTTTTTTAAATGATCCATTACGATTTCCTGGACCCCCAAACAACACTCGTGGACCCCAGTTTGAGAACCACTGCTGTATAAAAAACTGATTATCTAAAATCCAAATGAGTCAGCGCCATGTAAGCGCCTGGTGGTTGATGGGGCGGGGGGACACTAAGGGGACAGCATCCATGCGCCACCTCAGGCAAGCTGGAGGACAGGGCAGCATTGACAAAAGACACGCCCCGGTGCTGCGCTGCGCTGACAAAAAAAAAAAAGGACACGGTACATCCTGCGGAGACCCAGGAGGTCTGTTATATGCAGGCCGGACGAAATGAGCGCAGCCTGGGGTTGGCTAAGTGGCCTTTGATACTACATGGCGCTCACGTTGGGGACCTGCAGGCCTTCTTGCAATCTTGAGATGACAAGAGCTCAGATAATTCACAAGAGTTTGGTTGAATTTGAGTGAAGAGACGTGTTAACAATCATGATACTTCCAAGTCAACTAACTACTGCTGACGTGAATTGAAACGATAATAACTTGTTCATTGGGGTTGCGCTGCCAGATATACACTAAAAGATGAAGGCATTTTTTAAAAAATTTACTGAGAAAACAAAATTTATTTAGCAGAGCCTGTGGGTGAGGAGAAGGATTGGATCAAGCATGGACATTTCAAACTTCATTTCAACTCATTTCTAATCATGCATTTCTGACATCTTGGCTTCCAGTCGGCAATTTTACATCTTCTGCCATTGCGAGGCTCTAACACAGCGGTGTCTAGCCAATAAGGTGACAAAGTGATCAGACGTATGCACAGCGCAAAGTCAAGCTCCAACAATATTCTTGCGATAATGAGCGCTTCATGCGTAACACAACACACAGCAACCAACTTTGCGACATTTTTGTTGCGCATTATGACAAGACAGTCCCTCGATGATCATGTTAACTATATCCTGAATTTCCATTCTGTGCGTTTTGCAACCTACGTACGCTACAGTATACTTGTGGTGGTCAGAAGGAAAAATATAAATGGCTAATCAAGAATAAAAAATCATAAAAATTTGTTTTGGTTACACTGGTTGTATTAAAGCAAGCTTGTAGGACCTCCCTGTCCGAGATGCCTCGGCAGCGAAAGTGCGTGTTTGTTCCTTTTTGGCTCCTGGGAGTGAAGCCATGATGTACCGTCGTTGAAGGCGAGTCTGGATCGTTATTGGCTGCCACAGGCAGTACTGGCTCGCACAGCATTTTGGTCAATGAAAAAGCGATCATGGCGGAATGCAAAGTGTATGGACGGCTGAACAGTGCAGAGAAAAAAATGGTAAGCAGTAATTTCTGTTAAAAATTAACGCTGAATGAGTATTTATAGATTTGAGATGCAACACACACGCGTCTGACACCACGCTGCATTCGAGAACTAAACACGGAAGCATTTGCATGAGTATGGAAATATTTAGCAGGCTGTTGAGCATTAAATTCAACAGAAAGTCAATGAAGCCCAGCCAGACCGTTCGTCATCCGACGTTTTTGTCGTTGTTACTCTATTGGTTGTCATACGCCGTCACAGCGGCTGACGAAGCTAAAGCTAAAAATCTTTCCCCCTATTTCCTCAATGGCTACGCCTTGGTCAGATGACACAGACAGGTTTGTTTACAAGTGGAACTCTACACACCTGACATCATGGGCAAAAGTTTTATTGTAGTGTTTGAGACATGGCTAATTCCTGGAGGGGCTGGCTCTTTAGCAAAACAAATTTTTAAAAAAATCATGATTGAAACTTGACAAGTGTATTTGCAGAATCTGTCCCTCAAGTTGCCTCCGAGCAGTTGGAGTTATGACCTGCACTGAACAAAGCGGCCCTGAATGGCATCCTGATGCTTTAAGAGGTCTAGATAACTGCCCTTTTATGAGTGCCCTTCCATTGTGTTCCGAGCGGGGGTCAGCGGTCCAATGCAGTGCTTTATTGTCCCGCAGTCGTGTTTACAAGGCCCGGCCGTGGGTTGCGGGAGCCTCCAGTATGTCCGCGCAGACAATATGAAGTTGAACAAACTGGAGGACGGGCGCTTGGGGACAATGAATCACAGTTAAACGTCTGGTTTGCCTTTTGATTTGACATTTTGAAGCTTAATAGTACTCATGTTGTGATGTCCGAGCATGACAATGATGTACTCTAACATGTTGTTGTTGTGTTACCTGATAACAGGGCTCGTTGATATAGCCTTGAAATGAAATCAACCACGTTTTTAAAATTTTTTTCCTAATATCAACAATTTAATAGAAATCAAACAAAATATGTAGTAGTTTATGAAGAAGCCCAACAAATGCTCAAAATGAATGATAAATGGTCAAGTCAAGCGGCACACTTAGTGTCTTTACAGGCAGGGTTTTGTGAGACTTTTTGGGGGGTTTACACATGATAGACAAGTCTCCCAAATTTCAGGTTGCTCAGTGAAATTGGCGTCAAAGACTACATTTTATTCCGAATATATTCTTGTAGTTGTGGCAGTCAGACAAAGCTATAGGACGAGATGGTCCTAGAAGCAACCCTGGTCACATCCAGAATGACTCGAAAAGAGCCATTCCAGGCTTCTTGTGCCTTTTCAGGCTTCTCTGGCTTCTTGAGACATTTTTGTATCTCTAGCTACATGTTGTTTCTAATCATCCATCCATTATCTGGGCTCAGGGGCTGAATTTCTCCCAAAAATATTGGGGCACACTTGTTAGAGCATTAGCTTTTATAGCATGTCATTAAAAAAAGCTGCCACAAACAGAGACAAAAACTCAAGTTTTCTGCAATTTAATGTCATCCACCCGTCTTTGTATTGTTTCAAATCTAATAACAATCAAACAAAATCTCCAAATAACATTTGACGGACCTCTGAAGCCATCCAAATTCAATCTAAATTAAAAATGTAATTGAAAGCTCACAAAACGAGAGGAGAAATCTTTGATCCGACCCACCGGTGAACTCTCGGGCGTGAGTGAAGGTGCGGCGAAGGAAGGCGAGAGGGTGGGGCCGGAGAGGGTTGGGGAGGGATTAGCATCTCTCACCCTTTTCTAGGGGCTCATCAGTCCTGTCTGGCCCAAAAAGAGCCAATACCCCAGTGGACAGCTCCTGCTGCTCCCAGTCTGCAACCAGCCTCAGCAGCCCATAAAGGTAAAAGGGAGGGTCTTGGGGGGGGGGGGGGTTGGTGTGACCCTCCTAAAATGTGACCCCCACTCCTTGAGGGACAAGCAGAGATAAATGAACCTAGTTTGGAGTCAGTGCAGTCTTCTAATACAGCAGACAATGGGGACTCCCGCCGAGGAAGGGTATAGTCTAAGCAGCTCCTTATCAAAGGCCTGGGAGATGTAGTAGCAAAGGACTTTAATTGACCATTAAGCATGCATAATACAGGCTGTGCCCCAGCAACGCAATGAGACACCCCACCGGGACATTATGGCCCGACACTGAAAAACAGCTGATGCCGTTGGAGGGACGCCAGCAGGACACCTTGTAAGCGGCCAGCTGAGAGCCAGGCCCATCGTGGAGGTCAACGCCTGGTCAGGTGAGCCGGGCGACCGCAACAACCAAAGGCTGGCCATTAATCCAGGAGTCAAGATTACTAGAAGGTGCCTTTCTGACTGTCACATTTCACTCCAAAGATCGACCTTTTACATGGAACTTCATATAGATCAGGGGTGGGCATTTGAAATGCTGGAGAGGGCCACAATTTTTAAATCCCTGCTACTGGGGGGGGGTCACCTAACTAGATGTATGACAAAAAGTATATTTTATATCCGGACAAAATATGTGCATATGTGCAAAAAACTTTCTCTCAATATACTTTAGACCTTTTCAATCCACATTGCCACGATCCTAACCCAACAACAAAGGTTTTAAAGCAAACCACAAAACAACCACATGCTGCATTTTTTTCCAGTGCAATTGGTTCTCTGGCATAAATATTACCATTTAAAGACAGCAAAAAACTTTTGAACAAGAAACCAGCAAGAACTCATTTTGTACATATATTTCACAAAACTCACTAAAAAGGCCAATTTTAGTAGTTTAAAGTGCCTTGTTTAAAGTGATTAACTTCAAATGGAGTTCAGCTGTTCTACTCAGCTGTTCTAGACTATATCTGAAAAGAAAATAATATTTATTTAAATTCTTTCGATGGAAGGTGATACAAGTTAATGCTGGAACTAAAACTATATGAAAGACTTTGTTTGGTTTCAGGAGAAATAAAGCATCTCAGAAGGGGAAAAAAATCCAAAAAGCTAAATTTGATTTGAATAACGTCCTTTAACTTTAGATACATTCGATTTAAAATTGAAAATCCAAATTTTGTGGAAAAAAATGTAGAGAATTTTATTTTCAGGCCATATCGCTCCGCCCGACAGCAAGAAAAGAAGGCAAATATACAACGGAGCGAGTGGTTTATCAAAAGGTAAAAGAGCAAAGCCAAGACAAACAGTTTGTTTTCCCTCATGTTCGGACACGAGTGGACACAATGGGCCGGTCGCCGCCACTTTTATGGCTGCTGAGTGATGGCGCGGCGGATAAAGCTATCAGCTTTGTTGTTATGTCGTATACACTCCAGGTAGACTTTGTCAACACCAATCACTCGCAAGGCAAACACCAGCGCCGAGGTGAAATGGTCACGGCGGTACGGCGACCGCCTTTCCTCGCGACCAAACGCGGAAGTGGTGGCGCAGCAGGGCGGTGATCCGCCGCCACCGGCCCCTCCCCGAAACCACCCCAGTGACCCCGAGCCGACCCTGAGCCCGTCACAGGACGGCCGCCCTTTGTGTCCTCTCGGGCCAGCGCGCTGACTTTGGAGTGGAGATTGCAGGTACAATACGGATTGTTCTCAGTGAGTTGTGGAAGATCCGAATGACAATGGCATTTGCTCAGCTCCACTCACTCACGCTCATTGATCACTTGTCTGTCTTTCTCTCGCTCTGTGATCGCATCAATACATGCATGCGGCCTTGTCAAACAACAGCTCTCGTACCTGCCTGCAACTTTTTCAGGAAGTGGGTTATGCACATCCCCACGCAATGTAGCGATCACTGATCTTTTTTTAAATTTTAATTTTCATTTATTTTAATTGATTTCACAAATTCTTCAGTTTATTTATTTTATCATAGTACTTATGATTAGTAGTAGTAGTAATATTTTTCCTTTTCTTTTTATAAAATGAATGTTTAATTGAATAACTGGAATATTATTATTTTTTTAAATTTCAAAAATCCTATATTGATTTATTTGCTTGTGTCCCTGTCCTTTCTCTGTGGTGTAGCATCATAGTCAACCTGCCCCCGAGTTGTCTTGGAAACAACGACTGTTTATGCCTTACCAATTCTGCCTAGCAACAAGGCAAGGTGTAACCCAGGAAAAAAAATCTGAGCCATTGTACCATATTATTATTTGATATTTAATACAGAGTTGAGTGTAATAACTAACAATGTCCTTTTTGTTATAGTCAGAACTGCAAATTTTCAAGGAAGCAGTTAGCAGGCAAATGACCCCATTTTTGTTTTTTGTTTTAACCATAAAAAGTCCACAGCATATCATCTTACTTGGGGGTGAAGCGCTGGTCTGCGGGTGGTGGGGCGAGCCGTGGGACAGCAGCGGGTTGATGCTGTGCGTGGCTGGCGTGCTGTAGGCGTCCATGGCTAGTTTCTGCCTGAACGCCTCCTCTTTGCGTCGGTTGGCAAACCAATTGTACACGCGCACCTCCGTTACCAGGTTGGAGCCCAGACCCTGAGCTTTGGACGGCGACACGCCCCTCTGGAGGCATTCGGCTCTAAGGGAATATCCGCGTTGATTAGGAAGGTGCAGAATTTTTACATCTGTGCATATAGTTGACAGCAAGGGTCACCAATCACCTGAGAACAATTTTACAGTAAATCAAGAGGTAGTTCCAGTTTTGACGTATTGGGACAGTACATTATTGAGCTCCATACTTTTGCTGATTCGTCAGTTCAAAACTATTGCACTAAACTTGTTTTATTTTCTCATCCTAGTTTGCTTTTTTTTCCTGAGGTGAGTCACCAAAAAGTCTCAAGAAGCCATATGCCTTAAACAACAATTGAAGTCCACCAGAGACATTTTCAGAGATCCTTCAAAGAGGGACGTTCCTAAGCTCATGAATATTATTCGGAAAATTAACCCACGAAAGCCAGTTTGCTTTATTTACATGAAATTTGGTTGCTGTTAAAAAATTCCAAGAAGCTATGCCTGAAAACACAGAATTCTATCGCATGTGTGTGTATTCCAATGAACCAACCTGTTGCACTCCTCTACCAGCGCCTCCCTCTCCTCCTTGCTGGGGTTCTTCTGTCTCTCGTAGGCCTGGTAAAGGATCTGTTGCGAGGCAGGCCCCCATTTGAAACGATTACGTCTCATTTTCTTGGACGAGGGCTCACCGCCGACCTCGTCGCCACCGCCGGCCTGACCCATGCTCTGACCGGACGGGTTGAACTCTGGGAAAAAAAACACCGGATCCTGATTTCCTTTGTCAGTCATATTGCAGCCAGAACCTTGCACTGCCTGGTTGAACTCTGCGGAAATAAGAAGAAGCACACACGTTCTTGTTATGACGGCGCGCATGGCTTTGCGCAATGTTTGACAAGACACTCGAAGACAATCCAATAGCATGACAACACAATACAGCAGGGCTGGTTAACCTATGACCTATGAGAGTAGAGGGTGGCATCAGGGATGTGGAGGGTGGATGGCATCCACCATCCATATCGACAGTGGACATAAAGATTTTAGGGAGCATCCAAAGAATTTGCGATTTGACATCATCAATCAAATAATTTCTCAAAATTGCTCTAAAACGGCACTGTCAAACAAGAATGGATAAGTTCTTATTAGAATTTAGTGCGACCTGTCACGATGGACACGAATCAAATTCAATATACATATGACGCATTCGTGGTAGGTTTTGTCTTAATGAAATTTGGTGAGAAAGTGTCAGAAAAAGCCCGATTTAACTCACAAATGCTCATAATAAACAGGACAATTGTTTGTGGGGAAAGGTTGGCCACCCCCGCTGTGCAAAAGTCTTGGGTCACATGTGCCAGTGAGTGAGAATTTAGGGCTCATTTGTGTGAGAAGAGAGCAGCGAGCTCTTTCCTGTTTCATGGAGGACAGCTAAGAGGGTGGATGTCAAATAGGAAAAAATCCACATTATCACTAAATTTTACGAGTTTTATTGAAATATTGTAAACTACACTTTAGGTAAATTTAGTATGTGTCCCACTCCACTGAATACTTACAGTATGTCTGCTGGGGAAATATCAAAGGTAAATAGTGACCCAAGGCTTTTCCATGCAATAGGAATAAAACGAGTAGTAATGCAATGAAAATATACTAAATAAATACATACATAATAAATGGGATGACATTTTTTGTGCATATACATATTGGTATATGTGAGTGAATTATAAGGAAATCAAAGATATATATTTAGTACTTTAAAGAATGTAATTCATAATAATACAATTAAAAAGAGAGTCAATCACATTGAATTTGCTACCACCATATCTTTGATGATCACATTGATTATCCTTATATTGTCCCTTGCTGGAAAACGTACAGTATATTCTTGATATATTTATAGTTGCATAAGAATCACTTACACTGCTGTCACTCAGTGAAATAAACAGCTTGAAGCAAGCACATGTTGTGTTTTATGCAGAGAACCGTTGGCACGAGTCTTCTTTTCTCAAAGTGACGTTATACATGTATTCTAATGAAAATTTATAATAATTGATCATCAATTATATAATTACTAATAAATAAAAATCCAAAGCAGACATTATGTGATGTATATAAAGGGTTAACAATTATGAAATACTTTTATATTAAACACTATTATAATATACATTGCATATTATAATAAAATGTTTTTTTAAATACATTTAATAATAGCAATGATAATGCAATTTATAATATTAATTGAAATAAAATGTGTTTATAAGAAATTATTATATTATATTACATAATTTTAAGGGATTCTGAAAAATATGTTATAATAATAACAGAATTATATTCTAAATAACATGAACAAGACAATTATTTGAACATATATTACTATAAATTTTGCAATAATAAAAACAAATGAATTAATGTTGATAATAAATCATTTAAAATTAATTTTAAAAATATCATAAATCCGGCTAATAAAATATTCCAAGAAAAATGCGACGATCAAACTTGACTCTCCGCGGGATATAAAATTCGAAAGGTTTATAGATAACATTATAACAATAATAATAATGAAATCATACCAATAATGAACAATTATGGAACTAAATATATACACATAGGATGATCAAACTGACAATAAAATAATACAATTTATCGTCAAGAAAATAATAGCAAATGAAGTGCATACAAATAAATTTTAATGGAATATACTGTATGGGTGACACATGGCTGTGACTGTGTGAATGATTTTTTTTTTTTTCCCCCATCTGTCTGTCTGTCTGGTGACTTACGTCTGAGGATCTCCCGCTGCTTGCGCACGTACCAGGTGTAGAGGGCGGCACGCTTCTGGGTCTTCATGGGCGTGCCCTTGTTCAGGTGCTGCGACAGATGCGACTGGTTGAGGCCTGTGATGTCCACCACCTCGCGCTGAGGGATGTTGTGTTGCTGCATGTAACCTTTGATCATGCGGGCAGCACGCCATGGATCCTCCCTATCGCGAAAAAAAGAGGCCAAATAAGTTCAGCTCACCCACAGCAACAACACAAAAAGTCAAACTCCACCTTTGCAATAGTCTTCATTTTCGGCAAAGACATGCTCGAAAGCAGTCATTGTCAGTGCGATACAAGTACTTTTGGGGGTATGCAGGTGCCGTCTAGTGGTGCGCAAAAGAATCACAGCTCAAGTAAAGTTCAGTTGTATTTAACTTTAAAAGTTCAATGCTCGGGTCGACCGACAGATATTTTTTTAGGCTGATGCCATTTCTGATATTTGGCTGAATAAAAAAAAACAAGAACTAATTAATCAGCCGATTTATGGAGAAAAAAAAGATTATTTGGTCAATTAACGCTTACAACAATAAAAACATGAATTATAGACAGAACATTTGACAGCCTTTATGGCGTTCATCTTGTCTTCTTTAAAAAGAGGTTTGGAGTTTTCTTTTTTTTCCGTCAATTTTTTTTTTCTAATGAAGAGCATTTGGTTTGTGATATTTCGAGTATATATCTGTAAACCTGTTGTTTTTTCCAATAATATCCCAACTTTGTCATACATTTTTTTCTTCCATAATATCTTGTCTCATTTTTGATAAATATTTAGGCCTACTATGCTGCTGTATTTTAACGTTGGTCATTATGGTGGTACTTGGAGAGCCAATTCTTCTTTGGGTGGAACTTGCAAAAATCTTGAGAATCAACCAATCTACCCATGCCTCCTGCCCAAATAGGCACATACACCAACAAATCAGAGAAACTTTTTTTCCACAGCTGTATCATAATCCACTTTTTTTTATCCATAGTTTTTATGACTAAGATCACAACGTCCCCGTGACCTGTTTGGAGGCTATATAACAAGAAAAAAAACGAGGGCACTCTATCACTGCAGCTTGAATAAGCTGCTGTAAATATTTTCAAAAGGTGCGCTCAAGTGCAGCATGGAAAACTTTGGACTTTACAGAAAAGCATCTCATTAGAAAACATCTAAAAGTTCACTTGACGCCGTCTGCTTTTAAATGTCGACAAAATGCATCACTTTGGCCAATAGTCGTTAATTAATACGTAAGATAGTCGTAATAAAATGAATAATCGTGATAATAAATAAAGTGTTTCAAGTGAACTTTTCCGAGCGGATTGGCAGCCGTTTTATGACGAAACAATTCGCAAATTAAACATTTCAAAATATAGAAACAATCGCGGACCTAAAACAATTCAATTAAACGAACAAGACATATTACCTCAGCCACTTTTTCATCAGTTAATAACGAAAAAACAACACGCGCGTGTGTTTGTTTTGAGAATGTGGAGGCCCGCGGAAGTGTGAGAGATGTTAGTATATAACTTTTTTTTTTGACAATGAATAACCTGATGTCCATTGAAGCCTAATCGCGACACTGTGTATCTTCCAGTTGATGATTTATAGAATAAAATTAATAAGAAGTCCACGCGCTGGTTCGATCGCTCCACGTGGTTTTGACGTGCCGGCGTCATTGCGGCTCTTTCCGCTCCGCCGCATTTGCGGAAAATTCCCTTTCATCGTGTTTCTTCTTCTTTTTAATAACAATCATAAATAATATTCATAATGTCGTAACTCTACACCTTTCCGAAGATTCCTCCTTAATTCGTTATTGTTTCGAGGTGGTAAGTCATCATTTCGTTATTTTCCCTTCAACCTGTTTCATTATCGTTGCGAGGTGGACAGTAGATTTTTATTTTAATGTTATTAGTCGTCGTCGTAATAGTAGCAGTACTAGTCGTATTACTAATAGTAGTCATGTATTTATTTTTTTACATACCCATTTTGCCACCCTCACTATGTAAAAAGTATAAATTGCACTAGTAGTAATAATATCAACACTGGTATTAATTATAGCAGTAAGTAATAAACTGTTTCTTTTCAAACACCTTTCATTCCTTCGAGAGGTGGAAAGTATAGTCTTCATATTTTATTAGAGGCTGTAGTACAATTAATATTAGTATTATTAGGGCGGTAGTAGTCAAAATAGTAGTAGTGGAATCAGTTTCAATACCTTTCCTTCAACTTCTTTCTTATCCCTGAAAGTTAAACCTTTCTTATTTTATTATTAGCACTAGTTAATAGAAGCACTAGTAGCAGTTGTAATAAAATGTTTTTTCAAACTTGCAAGGTGGAAAGTAGAAAATAATTCAATATTTTACTACTAGTACTAGTAGCATGAATAGTTGTGGTAATTAGTTGTATTAATTGTCGCAGAGATTTTACTGCTGATTTTACTTTTGGTTACAAAAGCTAGATGAAAAGTTTAAATAATAATTATTAGTTATTTCTGATTAATGTTTGTAGTATTAACCGTAGTACCCGCATGACATAGTAGTGGCAGTAGTCCTAGTTGTAGCTGGGCCTCGTGTACACTTTTTATGTAACTGTCTCTTTAACTTCCTCTTTGTTTTATTGCTTAGGGGAAATTGTAAATTATTATTGCAAATGATAATTATATGATTTATTAAATAATGTGTCCAATTTGTGATGAAGCTTGCCAAGTTTGAGAACGACAACAGAAGACGAAGGTGACCTAGATAATCTAATCACTTTTTTAAATAAAATCGGAGTAAACTAGTGCGGGATTGATCGGAGGCACTTTCGACAATTATTCCAAATAATAATAAACAATTAAAGCGGACGGGAAAGTGTCGAGTGACTCACGCCAACATGCGCTCGACTTCGGCGCGCTGCTCAGCGGCCTCCTCGGTGTTAAGCGACTGGAGTTCTTTGAGGATTGGTGGCGTGTCGTAGTCGTCGCCGTCCTCCGAGCCCTCGTCGCCGGACAGCTTGGTGGCCGACTTGCCATGGCCGTTGGTCAATGTGTGGAACACCGGTTTCGTCTCGCACGACTCGCCGTTGGGGTTGCCTTTGTGGCTCGGAGACAGCGGTGCCTGCAGCCTCTCCAGCTTCACCCCGAACCCCGCGGCCGGGTTTGGGTCCAGGTCGTCCAGCGCCTGGATCAGGACCTCCCTGGTGAGTCCGGAGTCCAGCAGGGCGCTCAGTAACTCCTGCTGCAGGGACGTCAGTTTGGACACCATGTTGGAGAACATCAAAAAATAATGAAAAAAAAAGAAAAGAAAAAAAAGAAGCGTATAAGTTCCGTTCGCGCTCTCCGGTCCGTCTGACACCTGTTCGAGGGCGAGGAGGATGGATCTACTTTGCCATGATGCTGCCAACTGGCTCCGGGGATATAAAAGATGCTAATGAGTGGGCTGGCTGATAGCAACCTTATGTAAATGCAACACCAAACGAAGAAGAACAAGAAGAAGAAGGCGAAGGTAGGAGTCTGTGAAGAAGAAGAAAACGAAGAAAAAGGGAGGCGGTGGAGGCCCTCTCCGGGCCCGAGGTGTTTACACTGCCAGGCTGCTGCAGCTTTTATTGGTCCTGCTTATCAGAGCCGCGACTTTGCTGGACTTTGAACGGCTTATTGGGAACCATAAAAAGCGACAGCATGCACCGACATATTTTGCCAGCAAGCTCCGTGTGGACTGCATGCAGCCAAGGAGCTCCTTGGCATCATCTGAAGAAGCACAACGTCGATTTTAATTGGCATCGTCTTGTTTAGCAAATTAGGCCTGGTGCTGAAGTCATACAAATTTGTAAAAAGGAAGGAGAAAAAACAACACGGTACATTTGTATGTAGCTAAGGGAATATTTTGTTGCATTGCACTTTTGCCATTTAAAAAGGTTAGAACAAGTACAACATGGCACTTATTTATTTTTATTTTTTAGACCACTATTTGAAGAAATGCATGCATGTAGAATAGGGCAAATGTTGAATTATTATTATTATTTTAAAGTTGTATCTTTAGTAACAGATTTTTAAATGAGATATAACTGTTAAATATTTGTTTATACATTTCTAATGATTTTTTATTTACATTAGGTTTTTTTACAACTAAAAACGAAAAGGTTTAACACATTTTTCATTACTAGGCTTCATGACTGAGACTTTTTTCTATTTGGGTGTTAGGACATTTTTTGTTGTTGCTGTGTTAGTTAATTTCAAGAAACGTTTTCTTTCATTTCCATGGAATAAAAAAATGGGGTGATAATGTTGCGGCAAATAAAACCCAAGAAGTACAAATGAGCATCTTTAAAATGATAAAACCTAATTATAATATTATATTCTATCACAATATGAAACTTGAATTTGTCTTGTATTTGCATGTAGAGTATTTTGTTGCATTAATTTTCTTTAATATTTTTTTTAACAATTTTCTTATGCATTTTTTTTTTAAATGTTGAAACAACATGCCCAAAATAACTGGTTTTACTATTTGGTAAGTAGGACTATATAACATATATTTTTTTAAATTTGTGCAAAGCAAATGGCAAATTTTGCTGCATTAAAGGTTTACCATTTAAAATTGTTGCTTGTCTCTTTCACTCGTTTCGAGCCCCCCCCCCCCCCCCCCCCCCCCCATGACCCTTCCAAAAAGCACCAAGTGCATGTTTTGGTGGGAGCCTGTGCAAATGTGGCGGTAATGCATACAGTTCTGCGCTCTGTTTTAAGCTCCCCTTTGAACAGTGCAAGCAAAATTTGTAACACTTGTACAAATTCAAATTCGACAATTATAAACATTGTGATTTTTTTGTGTATTTGGGTCACTTTAGAAAAACGTCACCAAATTCCAGGGTGACACAATGCCTGGGATTTTGTTTATTGCTGTCAAATGTCAAAACAGGTCAGACTTCGGTCAATAAAATGCAACTAGCAGTTGCTATGGAAACAAGCATTTATTTTGCCCTTTCCGCTACTACTTGTATTCCTCATTTTTATTTGCATGACAAACAAACTGAAACAAACTCTCCCTCCCACCTGCAAGGTTAAATAAGTACTCACTGGATGTAGTATCAATATGGTTGATCATTAGTAATACTGCGTGAATGCTTTGTTGTGAATTATCTGCCAAATTAGCCACATTACATGTAAATGTCAGGCGATAAATGGGTCATGATATTGAGATGGTGGCTAACCAAAAAAAAAAAAATCCACTTTATTATCCTGCATCTTCAAAGACCTGATGCCATATTTTCTTATCTGCTGCTGCCGTTGTTATTCTGATATCAAGTTGCAGACACACACCTGAGCTGCCCTTCGCTCCGACGGGAAGAACAATGTAGCCAACCCTCGCTGGATCACACTTTTTTACTTCTAGGCGATTGAGGTTTTTTACTACAAAGGCCAGTTTGAATTCAAATTGCACACCTTCAGTGCGGCAACCACGTTACGCCACAACATGCTGGGAAACACTGAGCTCAACTAGAAGAGATGTTAGTAGAATTAAGCGTAAGAAGAAAAAGTCGAGAAGATTGTTGCCAGAGGCCATGGAAATTACGTTTCAGGCCGACGTAGACAAACAATGAGGACGGGATGGGCAAACGTGACACGCGGTGATTGCTCTGGCTGCCCGCCGAAAAGCAGACTGCCTATCACGACATTGTTCAATGTTACATTTCCAAATCTTGCAAATCCAAATTGGCCTGGTCTTAATTAAACTTATGGTTAGCGTGATTTTTTTTTTTTGTTAAGGCAGAACTTTTTTGGATACAACACATTGAAAGTATATGCCGTCGTCAATGTAACATTTAGTGTTTTAAGCATGACTCAGAGGCCAGCGGGTCACCCAGAAGGAAGCCAACAAACACACACCCCCTCTCGATGACACACGCACACACACGCAGTGACACTTTCTCAAGTCTGCATGATGTAAAAATCCATCAACCATTAACGGCAAATAATAACAAAAGTCTGGGAAAAGTTGATCCAGTACACAGAGGTGCATCCCGCCCTGTTGTGAAAGCGACCTGCGCACTGGAGCGAGGCTCAGAACATCCACTGCTCAGCACACGTGTCACCTGTTTACGTAAACCGCTCTTGATTATTTTTTTTGTTCAAGCCAACTCACACTTTTAAAGTGTTCTCTCTTTCACTATCCCAAATTTGGCTCAGTAGCTCATTTTGACGGTTTTTCAGCACCCTGAAGCCAGTTTGATGGAGCTACAAGACATTTGGTAGCCATGTCTACCAGTATTGGACCCACAAAAAAAGTCTCAAGAAGCCATTCCTGAAAAGACACAGGAAGTTTGAAGTTTAGTTTGAAGTGGCCATTTTATAGTCATTTTTGCAATTTGCAAGGGTCTTTTAATTCTTTTGAAAATTCAGACTTTGTCTCATTGCTAACAAATTTGATAAAAACATGTTAGACAGATACATGAGGCTAAATTGTGAATGATTGGAGTTTTCTTTATTGCAAGTTGGTGGAGCGTAGCACAAAAGCATGAGTAAGATCATTCATTTTTGGGAAAATTCAGCCCTTAAAATCAGTTTAACTTAGCAACATGAAATTTGGTAGACATGTCTATTATGAATAGACCCACAAAAAAGTCTCAAGAAGAAATGCGACACAAAAAATTGACCATTTTGGTTCTAAGCGGCCTCCTTAAACTAATTTTGTCCTTTTACGAGGGTTCTTCAAAGATCAGCTTGCCTGACTATTTCTACCAAATGTGGAAAATTCCGGTCCGGAAGCCAGTCTACCTTAGCAACAGTAGATTTGTCAGACATGTCTCTCGTGGGTAGACCCACAAAAAGAAAGCAAGTCAGCCATTATGGGCTTGTATTTTGACAAACCCTTACGGAGAATTTGCCCAAACGGACATTATTGGTCAGATTTAAGTGTCCCAACGAAAGCAAGCAGGTGCCAGAGACATGTTCCAGGAGCTCCAATGACCTCTTGCAACCTTTGCGGTCCGACCGTGGCTTGCAAGCCGCGTGGGTGCACGGAGCGGAACATTGGCAGCGTTAGCGAGCTCCAAAGGGCAAGGGCTACATCGTGTTTGCGTGAGAGTCAGGAAGCAGCGGCCGTTGTAGCGTTCCGCACAGTGAGTCGGACCTTAGCCTCAACCTGAACTCTCTGCCAGTATCAGACAACACCCACCACCCTTACCTTAGTCCTCCCTTTGGGGATTGATAAATCCTCCCAACTGTTTGATTGAACACATCATGGAATTAAAATGTTCCATTTGAGACGTTTACATTGATCCCATCAGCCGATATGAGAGGATGATTGAGGCAACAAGCAGCGCAACAGTGGTAGCTCCGGAAAGCTTCACATCTAAGAAAGCAATAATATGTACAACTCTGAAGAAAAAAAGAGCTCCCAATTGTGGAGCTTTTTTGTGTTGTAGTTTATTAATTTATCTACTTTTAATGAGGGCCTAATGCAGCTTTATATATTTAACTTTATTTCTATTCATTTGTATGTGTGGATTTATCTATTTAATTATTAAATGTGTATTTATTTAGCTGTTTTAAAATAAGGGATGGAAGGATATATATATATGTATATATATATATATATATGTATATATACTCATATTAATTTAAAAATATATTTTGCCAATGTCTGAAAAAAAATATTGACTTTGCTCATGGAATTATTTTGTGTCATGTGTCAGTGAACTTTTTTCCTTTTAATCATCCAACTTGAACTTTTTTTTTTTTTTTGCTTACTTGCCTCCAGGAAGCAAAGAAAGTTTCTGCACTGCCTCTTTGTGTTTCAATGGCTTTTGTCCACTCACTCAGCCACACAACAGGGAGTGGCAGCCAGGGAACAGATTCCTGCCAAGAGAGAACGTCTTGTAAAAGTCAGAGATAAGACCCAGTCGTCGTTGTCAAGATCACACAAAAACCCAATTTATCATGCAAATCACACGGCGGCCATCTTGTTCTGTGCCATAAAAGCGCTGTGATTGCATCACGGCCTTACCAGACTGGCAGTAACTTTGATCCCAGCTCAGGCGATTTAATCACCAGGTCACCTACACCAATCAAGAGAGATCATCAGGTGGGCTGTGGGGAATTTTCCAATTTCACAATTTAATTTCAAAGAAAAATAATACATTCACTACAAATAATGCATCTCAGTTTGTCTACTAATACCAGTGATGCATAGTGACAGACAGATCAATAAAATGCCCTCCCCAAGACGGCAGAAGGAACAATTGGATTTTTAAACAAATTCAGCCAGCAGAGTCAGTCTGAATACGCAACATGAAATTTAGTCGACATTGGTAGACCAAAAAAGGCATAGGAATTCCTTGCTTCTCTAGATACAAATTTTGTTTTATCTCCTGGACTTGAAAAAATTCAGCCCCTGAATCCAGTTGGATTTAGCAGGATGAAATTTGGTACACGTTTATCATGAAGTTCAAATTTCAAGAAGTCATGCCTGAAAAAAAAACGAGGTTAGTTAGCAATTTTGCTTTGAAGCTGAACTATTTTAGGTGAATTTCTACGATTTGTTCAAAGAGGAACTTGTCCGCTTGATAGCTAAAAACTATTCCCCTACACCACCTTTACTTAGAGACATGAAATGTTGTCGGCATGACTATCTTGAGTAGACCCACAAAATCGACTCAAAAAGCCAAAGCCAAAATGACACAGGAAGTCTGCCATTTTAGTTTGAAAATCCTTCAATAGAGTCCTCTGGACTTTTTGAAATCCTCCAAATCCAGTTTCACTTAACAACCAGAAATTTGGTCGGCATGTCTATTATGAGTAGACCACAAAGAAACTTCAGCAAGATGCGAGTGTGCCATTTTTGGCTCATCTTCAAGGGTTCAGGTGGACATTTTAGGCTCATTTGGGCCATTTTTAGTGGTTCTTCAAATACAAACCGGTTCTTAAGATTTTATCTGATTGCTACAAAATTTGAATTTCATATAACAGAGAAACAATAGGCTTTTTTTTTTCCTTTGGAGGAAAGTGATGGAGGAGACTGGCATCCAAGGCTCCTCCCGATTCCTAAACATGACCCGCAGGTGATCTTTGGTGACGCTGAGGCCTGAGGCGAGCGATCTTGTGGGCCGCGACGTGTGCGTTCTGTCAACACAGCAAAGTGGGTGTGTGTGCGCACCTCTATGCGTGTGTGTTCAGATTGGAATCAGGCCCGAGACTTGAAAGTCGCTCGGATGTGTTTGCTCTGTACAAAACGTGTGCGTGTGTGTGTGTGTGTGTGGCCAAGGATTGAGCATTTCCTGCTCTATTCTTTTCTTAAATCGAGTCACAGCACAGCAGCTTTGAACTTTCTGAGTCATGACACTGAAATATATATGTCCTAAAAGTACATAATGATTGTTCCCATTCCGCCAACTATGTTGCCCTTTGGAGAGATTTGACACTACCTCCACTCTCTAAGGAGCAGCACATCTGAAAGTGGCCAAAATAACAGCAAAATGGCAGCTTCAATGGCAGACTTCGTATGTCTTCTCAAGCACAGCTTTTTCAGACTACTTTTTCAGACTGGTCCACTCATAATAAACATGACTAGAAAATGTCATGCTGCAAGTCAAATTGGCTTAACACAAAAAATGGCAGGTTTCCTGTTTCTTTTTAGCTTCTTATATTTGAACCTTTTTTGTCTGCTTACTCACAATAGACACGTTGTTGATGGATTCAGATGTATTTTTCTTCCAAATTTGGTAGAAATCATGAAAAAAAAAGAATTCCTGGAAATGAGCATGGCTTTGTGATACTTATTCGTGGGGTCTACTCGTTATAGATATGACAACCAAATTTCGTGTTGTTAACTTAAACTGTTTTTGTATTTTTAAGGGCAAATTGCTGCCATGCTCCAACCACGCAAAATGATGAAAGTTGAAATTCTTCACAATGTAGCGTCACCAAAGTGTCTAGTTTTCTTGCTTCAAATTTCGTAGCAATTGGACATCATTTCTTTTTGTAGCTTGTATTTGAAAGGGCCCGGAAATCGTCAAAATAACCCTAAAATGGCAGCTTCGAACCAAAACGGCAGAGTTCCCATATCTTCCCAAGCACAGCAGAGGTTCTTCTGACTTTTTTGCGGGTCAACTCATGATAAACCATGACGAGCAAATTTCATGCAGCAAAGTTAAATTGACTTAAGGGGCTGCTTTCACTTAAATCAACATTTGAGATACTTTCATAGGTGGGACCCTTGAGAGTATCTTCTATATTGCCTGAAAGAAAGAAAAAAAATTGGGATTAGAAAAAAAATGGGCAATAATGGTCCAAGTCCAAACATTCACCAATTATATCAATATTTCCTGAAAGATGATAAATAGCATTTACTTTTCAAACACTTTTCAGTTAAGCGAAAGCATTACAGTGGAACCTTGATGCCATAGAGAAGGTCTTGACAAAAAACATCATGTACTCTACCACAATCGGCATAACACGTGTAAGAGAGACGCACTCCGCCATAGTTACAATGAGGTTCGCCAATCTTGAGCTCCGTGACTCTGGCGACGCTAAGCTAATGTCCACGCTTTCCAATCCCTTTGATCGGAACGTCGCCCCTCCCAACATGGCCGCCATTTAGGCATGTCTTTTAGCCTCCTCGAGTCTGTACTGAAAAATCAACAAGCGGCACAACTCAGAATACGTGGACCTGATTCTGTCTGTCAACTGTGCACAATTCTGGAACTATGACTTTGACAACTACTGTACAAAGGAGCATTTGGAGTGGACTGGACACTGTTTTCGTTTTTTTAAACCCGAAATCCTTGAAATTGACAGTGGGCTAGCTCTATACCGCCACCATCAACCCCCACCAGGACCCCGGCCCCCCAAACTCTGCCACTCTCTCCTGCGTGCTGGCCGATGGTCAATATTGACTCAGGGATGGAAGCAAGAAGCACTTTATCACGCTGCCATGTCGCTGCTCCGTTTTCACCGTGACTCGACATGCTGCTATCGTGGGGCACGACATTAGATACACCTGTACTCATGCCCTCAAAACGAAACTGGGTCACATATAATAATTGAGCCACTGAGAACTAGAGAGAGCTAACTACATTTTGGTCATTTTGATGTGAATTTAGCCTTTTCTCTTAACATTTTGGTGCTTAACTGGAGTGGTCGGTGGCTCAGTTTTATGGGGGATTTTTTTAATCATGCTTGTGTGCTATTGTTGCCACTGAAAATAAAATATTAAATACCATAAAAGTAAATAGTATTACTAAAACTGCTTTTGATCTATAAAAAATAAAATATAGTTAAACTGAAAAATAATAAAACAAAATTAAATGAATAAAAATAATAAATAATAAATATCAAAAAATTAAATAAATAGATTTAATGTCAAAACATTGGATATTTTATCAACTAAAACTAAAAAATGAATACACACACACGCAGATAGATAGATAGATAGATAGACAGAATGTTTGTTTTCTCCCCCCAACACTGCCAGCTACCCTCCTTCCCAAATTTCGAATATAACTTAAGTAATTTTCTGTGATGTTGCAACCCTGTTCATGTCACTTTTTTCAACTAGTTACATGAAAGAGGGATAACAAAGTTTATATATGATGCAGGTAGCTGCACATTCAAATGTGTTGCTTGGTTATCCATGAGAGTGGTTGGAGATTTGCATCCAGCCGGTGAAGCTCACACTTGACTTTGCATAGTTGTATGCTTGTGCTAGTTGGAGTACAGTACAGAAACGGTACAGAACAGGACAGTCCTCTATTGTGAAGAACTAAGAAGCTTTTTGGATGGCTGTGGCTGAACTCCCTGCTGCCCCTTAGTGCACTGCAGGGGACAGACACTTGTACGATCTAATGACATCAAATGATTTTATTTTTTGTTACATATTTTGTAGAATCAATTATTCTTATTCTCATTATTGTTGTTGCATCATTATCATCATTATTAATAATTTAAGTCTATTAAGTGTTGAATGAATTTTCTGAAATATGCTGTGATTATTAATTTTATTGTGTTTCCCATTTTGTTTATCATTATAAATATAAGTAGTAATTTTTTTAGCAGTAGTAGTAGATTACATATTTTGTATTGTGTCCTATAATTGTTATACTTTTTTTAAGTTTAAATGGGAAATGGAATTTCAGTTCTACAGCAATTTTCTACCTTTGGTACTAAAAGCCCTTTCACACTGTTCATTTTAAATATTAATATAATATGTAGGAAATAATTAGTTAGTGATTCATAATTGATTATTCAAATTCAAAATGAATTATTACAGAATTTATATGAAATACAAAGAAATGTACAAAAATATAACATTTACATTTAGCATTTCAAACTATTCACATATTTTCCATGCACATTTGATTTTTTTTTTCACAACCTCATCTATAAATGACCTAGAGTCCTAGACCCTCTGTCTCGTTTTAAAATATCAAATGTGGCCCAAGCGTACAAAGGTTTGCCCACACAACAATTATAATAAGGTTTAATATTTCATAATATAACAAAAAAATTACAGAATAGTCCAGGTCAAATGTTGTCATATAGATTTTGAGTGGCCTTTTGCATGTATTGTTTGTCCAGAACATTCCATCCGTGGCAGGCCGCTAGCGCGATGCTAACGTGGCGTTAACGGCGCGTGTGCGTGCTGCCGCATTAATGAGCCGCGCCGTGACCCCGACGTTTAGCGGCAGAGGAAGCCGAGCAGGTAATGACTTTTCTCACAAAGAAAAACACGAGTGCGAGAAGCACGAGGAAGGAAGGGAGAAAGCAGGAGGGTCCAAATAATCTCATTCTCACAGGTATGGTGAAAATGTTGGAGCATCAAGACCTGCCATGTTTGAATTTCCATTGTGTCTATTTTTGAATAGTTTTGTCAGAGGAATGTAAATTATGGCACTTGTTAAGATCTTCTTGCAACCAATTGAGTCACGGGTAACGAGAGTGGGCTAATTAAATTTTTGTCAATTGGCAGGAAATGTTTTATGGCTCCAATAAAATCCGGGCGCTTGTTTTTTTTTTTGTTGTTGTTTTAATTTGGGGTTTTCCTCTGATTTTGGAATTCCAGATCATATTGAATTTTCATATCAGTTCATACTGTTTTCACAACATACTCACTTTACGTATGATACTGTGGATCCCGGTCTGTATCTTCTCAGTTGTCTGAAAGAAAAGAAACAATCTGGTACACATATATATATATATATATATATATATGTATATATATATATATATATATATTTTTATATATATATATATATATATATATATATATATACTCGCTTTCTTTTTTGTCAATTAATACTTAGAACAATAAAGATATGAATTACAGGCACAATTACAATTACAGCAACATTTGACTTTTTTACAATACTTTGTATTTTTTTTTAATTTTTGGGTAATTTTTGGGGGGTGTTTGAATGTAATTTTTTAACTGTATTATGTTATAATGTGCTGATGTGATTTTTTTTATGTGATCAGCTGGCCAATTAATCTGACGGGCCGTATTCAATACAGTTGCATTTAATCTTAGGCACTGTCTGTTTTTAAACTTTTGAATCAGTAAATCGTAAAATTCTTTTTGTGTTATGTTTTCCTCTCTCTACTTCTTTTAGTGTGGTTCACAAAGCAATCTCTGTCATATTTCTTGGCCTTACTTAAATTTACGAGCAAAGCCTCTTTTTATTTTGGCCCATAAAATGTCCAATAAGCAGAAAAATGTGACGGTAGCCGCGTCGACCTTTAGTGTGTGGAGATTATTCTTTCTGTCAGCCATTTGTGTGACAAGATGCAGTAGCAGGTTATCTCAAGTAGCAGCCTAGCCTCTTTTTTTTAAATTTTATTTCCGTCTTTCTTGTTCGGTGCTGACAGTTAATATGTAACCCGTCCACGGAGGAATCAGCACATTTCCACCTCGTCATACGCAGATCGATGCAGGCCAGTTGAGCTCCATCATTGTCAATATTCAAAGCTAAAAAAAAAAAAAAAGTGGGATGATTGTACATCATGAAAACAAATGTGCCAGATAAGTTATTTAAAAATAAAAAAATTTGCACTTAGATTTCGAGGGGTGGTGACTCATCTTGCTGACTATTAGTTTCTGTAAATATGGTTACATCCTGTATAGTTGTCAGTCCACTGCTGATACAATATAGATCTTTTTTCTCCATATATTGCCGCTGACTATTCTTGCTGACTAGTCACTTCTCTGTGATTTGTATCTATTTATATCAATAGTTGTCACTCAAGTGGCCTATGTTTTGATAAAATACACATATAGTTGTTTAGTTACATACAATGCTGCCGAGTGCCGACTATTCCTGCTGTCTTTCGTAATTAAGGCGGTCTTTGGGTTACATAAGAGCTCCGTTCCTATGCTGGCAACGTAACCTGAATGTCCACATATCTCTAAATCAACATTTTAATATCCCTTCAATCACTCCCCAAAGTGATCCACATGCGCAGAAGAAGACACCACATCACTCGCAACGTAGTATTTACGGAAGAAAATTTGGTCCAGCATTTCGGGTCCATGGATGTAACTTTTTAATATCTCATAACTACACAGGAGGTAAAACTAGCAGATTCACGGACACGGCTATTGTTTTTTATTATTTCTACTATATATGGTGCCGTATTTAAAATTTGATTTAAACAAGAATGGACCAAACCTACATTGATAATTGTTTTAATTTTGACAGTAAAGATGGATTTTAATCTTCTTGAATTGACTTTTCATGTGTGTTTGCGTGCGTGTGTGTGCGTGAGTGTGTGCGTGTTTATTCAAGTAAGCTACAGAACGATTAACATTCTGGCCAGGTGCCACTTAATGTGCAATCTGCAGTTATCTATTATTTCATGAGTGAAGACAAATGGCTTCACACTCGGTGGACCGCAACGTCTGTCCTGTCCTGGTGTGGCGTCTTCAAGCATCGTCCGCCTCACGTTCACTCTCTAATCTTTGCAATCCAGTCGAGTGTCTGTTACTATTTAAACTGACATTTGGCGACACTCACCGACTCCGATGGTTGTTCAAAGTTCAACTTTTTCGGGATCTGGAGATGATGACGGTGATGATGGATGTGAGGGGTGATCAGCAGGGGGCGACTGGGTGAGGAGGCTGTTCAGATATCAGGGATGAGGATCGTGATACATTTATTAAACAATATGTTAAGTTTTAAAGAATACTTTGGGTTTAAACACGCAAAAGACTGAAAAAGAAGCATAGAGTGACATTAGAGAAATCATAAAAGAAGCGCAAAGTTACAGAAATGATGCGTGACATTTGCTACAAGACATCCTGAAAAAGAAGCAGAGAGAGAGAGATGGCAAATTGAAACAAAAGTCTGAAAAAGAAGCACAGCTTGAAAACTTGACAAAGTGCGACAACAGTATGCCACAGAAAAAAAATGAAATAGAAGCACAGAGTGAGAGAAGTGATAAGGGTGACAGCGGCGTATTAGGCAAAAGTTTGGAAAAAAAGAATGAAAACTTGTTGAAGGGCTACAACAGTATTCCATAAAAAAGCCTGAAAAAGATGCACAAACTGAGAAAAGTGACAGTGGGCCAGGCATTTGCGACAAAAAAAAAAAAGCCTGAAAAATAAGCAGTGTGAACACAAGGAAACATCCGGTAACTATACATTTTACTTTTACGTATGAAGTACATTTCAAAGCCTGCACTTTTTTTACTTTTACTTGAGTAATTATTTGAATGAGTACTTTTACTTTTAAGTCATTTTGTACAAGCAATTGTACTTTTACTCAAGTACAGAATGTCAGCGCTTTTCTCATCTCTGAATATAACAGAAGTTAGCCAAAAAAAAAACATAGCCTGAAGAATTAACAGAGCAAAAACTTGCCCAAATTTACCACCAGTCTACCAAAAAAAAAAAATAAAAGTGGTCAACTCATATTAGAAGATTCAAGTGTGTCTCACACCATTTTTTTTTAATCTGCAAAACTGAATTGGTGAAAATGAGTTTACCCCTATATTTCCACAATTGAGCACTAGATAGTTCTCAAATTTCATACGTTTTCAGCAGATATCTTGAAACATGTATAACGTATTTAGCAAAAAAAATCTGTAAATTTAATTTACAGGGTCTTTACGGTTATATATCAATCTCAAATGTTGTGCCCGGGACCTGTCCACTTCCTGAAGATGACAATTCCGCAAGTCTTTTTGCTCAGGTGGTCACGTACTGTGTAACACTCAAGCCCTCCGAGCACCTTTCCCTCAGTGGACTCTGTCCCTCAGCCTTCACACTCCTCTGCTCATCCTGAAAATTAATTCACATACACATCTCTGAGTGGCCCACCAGCACATTAAGCCCCCCATCCCCGAGTTCAAGAGGCATCCTATTGGAAAAAAAAATGTCCCTCTTCGGCTCGTTGGCGAAACATCAGTTTGACCTCTGCCTCCCTGCTGCCTTCCCACCAGCACGCTTCTCGTAACCTTAGGTCAAGGGTGGGGTAGCTGTACCCTAAAGGCATCTGAAGGTATAAAAAAATATCAGGTAGGACTCAATTCACAAAACCTTCAGCATATACATGATGCTTGGTTAGGTGTGAGTTTCCGACCTGTATGTGGTTTACATTTGTTAGCAGACGCACAATATCTAGGATGAGTTTACTTTTGAAGGTAAGAAGAGTTCTTGTTGCTACGTTAAACTGGCTTTGAGGGCTGATTTGAGGAAGTTTTAGGAGATGCAATCAAGAATCATCAAAGACTAAAATGCCTGCTCCAAACCAAAATGGAAGCCTTTTTTTTTTTTTGTCTTTTGACACTTTTTGTGAGTCTAGTCAATGATAGACATGCTTACCAAATTCCGTGCTCCAAGTCTAACGACAAAGTCTACATGGGGACTACATTTAGGAGGTTCTACTAAAATGGCCACCAAAAAAATCAATCGGAAACCTTCCTGTGTCTTTTCCGGCAAGGCTTTTGTGTATCTACTCATGATAGACATGACAACCAGATTTCATGGTGCTAACTCAAACAGGCTTCGGAGGCTGATATTTCAAATACTGGACAAACGAGCCATTAGCTCCGGTGTCCATGGCTTTCTTAGCATGTCATTTGTTGCTATGGGCTGGTGGGGAAGACTTATTGAGGGAGTTTGGGGTTACGCAACACTGGCTGCTTTGTGGAGGACAGAGAAACTATAATTGGGGGCCATTAGGCAGCTTGGCCAGGGCCACTCATGCACATCTAGTTTGTAGATTGAGAACATGATGACTGCACAGTCCCACCGCCCGTGTCCGTATCACCTACCTGTGTGACTTACCCCTGAGTGACCCTCCCAACACAACACATACCTCCCTGTGTCCTTTGTCTTTAAATAAACCTTGACTAGAGTCAGGGACAGACTAA
Source organism: Idiotropiscis lumnitzeri (assembly GCF_059441095.1). NCBI lineage: Eukaryota > Metazoa > Chordata > Actinopteri > Syngnathiformes > Syngnathidae > Idiotropiscis > Idiotropiscis lumnitzeri. The sequence continues at coordinate 9,298,748 of NC_142397.1, read as the reverse complement.
AAAGCAATCAAATAAAAAAGTCACTTTTATGGCACATTGGGGCAATCTATAGGCCATCACTTAGCTGTCTGACACCACCTGCCACGTTCCGTCTGGAGTTTTAACCTTTTTTTTTTTTTAATTCTATATGTATATATACATATATATATAGATATATATATATATATAGATATATATATCTCGACTATCTAACGTGTCATTTAAGATGGACTGGACAGGAAACACAAATGCTCTGTACGACAAGGACAAGAGTCACCTCCATTTATTGAAGAGATTGAGGTCTTTTGGCATTAGCAGAGAGTCTTGCTGAGGAGTCAGGACCTTTTGACCTTGACATTTGATGGCCGTTGGACGGGGATTAAAAAAATAAAAGTGGTTAAGAAAGTTAGCTGTGAATAGCGATGCTCAAATTGATAGAGTGTAAATATAAACTAACAGAATACTAATTTAAGGTCAAACAAGCGAATATAAGATATCAGAGATAGCATGTTACGTTAAGGTAAACAAATGCTAACGTAATGTGAACCAAGCTACCAAATCATTTATCAACAATTTTTAAAAACAAGTACGTTAAGCGGGCAACTTCCTCGTTCAATGAGGCTAACAGGACCCTGCAATTTATTTATTTTAATTGTGGAGTCGGGGGAACGTTTCAATCATGACTCAATGGTTGGAACAGATTAAGTGGCATTTCCATGGCGAAAGCAGATTTGAGATATCAAAGATTTGAGTTACGAGCACGGTCGTGGAATGAATGAAACTCCTAAATCAAAGCACCACTGTACAATGGATTGGCAGTGAATCCCAACACAGCCACGGTGAGGGTCCAAAGGTCCAAAAACGACTTCCTTTCATGGGCCCGCCATCTTTTTATGGTTCGAGCTGATATCACACACGACACACAACACGCTACAAACATATGTAGAGTACGTCCCATTTGATCACTCAATCATAGTTTGTTTTTTTCGGTAGTGTTTTGGGAGTAAAGGAAATGAACTGAAGTCTTCCTCCCTACTCTCAAACAAAAGCTTTCTTATCTGAGCCGAACCCTTTATGGACCATCACCTCATCACCTCCTAATCTCATCTACTCATAATCCCACTGCTGTCAAGGATAAGATCATCCACTTGTCATAAACACATGATTTATACGAGTACTCAGACGCAGCAAAAGTACACACATTCGGTACCTAAGTAGAAGTACAGATATTTATGTAAAAAAAAATACTATACTTACAGAATGTAAAAAGCACAGAGTCTGAAAAGCATTTAAGTGCAAAAGAAAAAAATAATAATTTGAACAATGAATGAATGAATGAATTAATTAATTGATTAATTAATTAATTAATGAACGAATGATGTAGTTTAGCGAACACAATTTTAAATAAAATCTTTCCCTACTGAAATGAATGGAAATGCTAGTAATCTGTTTCAGACTCCCAACCCCCAAAAAATAAATACATTTTAATCGTAAAAATATCACTTTATAATATTGTCATTCATATTACATACAGTGGTGATGTCATTAAATAGAATGTAAAGAATGAAACAGTTTTTGCCATATTTTTTTGTTTCACCGGACATTGTGCTGCTCCTTCTGGAGTGCATGGACATGGCCACCTGGAGGCAGTATAATAAAGACATACAGATGTGCAGCACATGGAGACGCTCACAAGTTCCTCCTCCGTAAGCCGCAGTAACAATTAGTCATTCATGCTTCGCAAAGGATAGAGAATATATGTCTCAAAGTATTATTATATTATCTGTCTGCATGTTGTATTGAAATATTCGTACTGCTCCTCTTCTTTGATAATGTCAAGAGAAAAGTGTTTTCTTTTAAAATGACACCATAAAAAAAAATGCATCTTTTCATTCCGATGTCGCGTTTTAGGTGACATTCTGCTCTTATCTACCTCCCTATCGCAGCACCGCAAGCAGGCATGTGATGTTGGGTAACATAAAGCCATAAAGCTTTACGAGAGGCCCGCACAACATTGGCTTTGGCAAAAAGACACTTGTTACCTCCACCAAGCAACAGATTGCTGATTGGCTGCCTGGTCATTGGTGGAAATGAGCTTGAAAATGCCATTAGAGGTATTTTTGTCTCCATATGTACTGTACTGGTCATACTGTCCTCGAGGGCCTCTACCCTGCATATTTTAGATGTGTCCCTCCTCCAAAACACCTGATTCAAATGATCAGCTCATCAGCACGCTCTGTAGAAGCCTGTTAATGATCATGATCATTTGAATCATGTGTGATTTTTTCTTTATCCTCTGTGAAGACTAAATAAGGCTGCATTCCCACGTGTACCGTTTGGTCCACTTTAAATGGACAGGGCTTCATTCCTCACGCTCGTCCGGACTTTCTATGTAGGTGTGAATACACAAACAGATCCTGGATGAAACAACAGGACCGAGATGGATGGATGGATGGATGGATGGATGAATGGATGAATGGATGAATGGATGCATTATGCTTCCCCCTGGTGGCCAAGGTGGATACACATGAGCCAAAAATGAGGCAAAACAAGTTACGTTGTAATTAATTTTATTTTTAATGTATGTGTTTATAAAGTACAATATTATTAGTGTCATTTCTCTTGTTAAAAACAGATTACCTTTGTTTTTTTGGGGTGTGGTGAAGAAGATACATGGAATTTAGATTCATTTCAACAGGGAAAGTTGATTTGAAATGCTGTATGAGTGTGTATCTATTATCAGGCAAAATGTATGATATGACCAATGAAATTTTTTTTAAAAAATGTACCAGTTATGGTTTTTAGGCTGATGGCGATGTATATTACAACTTTTCTTGAAATCCTAACAAAAATAGCAAATAAATGGTATGGGGGGTTATTTTGTTTGTTTTTTTGTTTTTTTTAATAAATCTTGGTACCAGAATTGTCCTCTGGAATGACCCACGCAGTGGTCCTTTGGTGTCTAAGTAACAACGAAAAGTCAACAAGATATTGCGAAAATGCAAATGTCTTCCAAGCTGTTTCATTCCTAATCTGTTGAATGGCTCCATTAAAGAGCCTAATGGCATGTGAGCGATACCGCACCTGAGCGAAACCACACGGGGTGACCGCCTCACAGACTTGCTCCATGGTGCAACAAAGCAGACCGGGAGGTAAGGAGGAGGGTGTCATTTATGAAGCATGTCTCTCCCCCGCCCCAACCACCCTGGGTGCCCTACACACAAGGACAAAAACACACAGTCATTCTGACACAATCATCGACTATTAACTTATAACAAGACGCCCATGAACCTTTGAGTGGGATTCGTATTAAGTCTTTCAGGCATACTAACTAAAAAATGTGTACCGTATTTTGTATTTTACCATATTGCGATACGGTAACAACATTGCAAAAAACCTCATGAGTAGACAGCTACTCAAAACATGAGTCATGATGTCTGAAGGCTTTCTGTCAGTCCGATTGGCTTTGAGGCCTTTTTTTTTTTTATCCAGACGAGCTGACCAGTGAATGAAATAAATAGTAAATAGGACGACACACGGCCTACGGTATAAACTGATGTACAACAAAGAGTTAACAGTGATATTTTTTTCCGTTAAGACTCAATTATGTAAATAATCCTTAGAGTTTAAATCAAGGGACACCTATTCTAAAAACAGTGATGGGAAATTGTGATTTTCTTGGAATGCTGTAAAAGTGATTTTTTGAAAATGTAAACAAGTGCAGAGACGACCAACCCAGTTAAATCATTGTTGACAATTATTGTGAGAACTTGCTGATCAGAGTCTTCACAAAGATAAATATCGTGATTAATATTAATGTGAGTAAAAATAATTTGACCAAATTAGTTTCTTCAAAAGTGTGTATCAAACTGGTAGCCTTTCACATCAATTGTGCATTACAGTATTTTAAAAAAGGACTTGTATTTGATCTAATTCCAGTCATTTCTTACTGTCCATCAGGCTGTAGATTTCATTTTAAATATGATATGGCGCTGAGATTGTATATTCAATGAGCATACAGTATTATAACACCATCTATTTACTACTTATATACAATGTGTGACATGGAAAGAGTGGGTGAAGGACAAGGCTGCCATCTTGTGGTCAGAATTCTAGGCTGCATGGACTATAAATACATTTCAAAGTCAAGCATGTCATTTTCATGTCGATTCAGTTGCATTTTTCAGAACAGTCTTTTCAGAACAAGTTATATTATATATATATATATATATATATATATATATATATATATATATATAAGTCAAATCATAATGATAATTTTTTTTTGAAAAAAAGCAGCATACCTATGTAGTTAAGTTCAGTTATGAGAATCAAGTCTTACTTTTTCAAGAAAGGATACCATTACGTTTCTATTTCCATGATTACGATGACATTTTCATCACAAAAATATATAAATAAATACAAATGAATCAGTTGCGCTATTGATTAGCAGTAATGCCCCAGCAAACCAACAACAGGCTCGTTGACGAAATAAATGACGCAATTAGCTGTTTTCAACCCACACTCGTTGACATTTCGTCTCCTTTTGCATTTTGTCCCGGACAATTCCGACGTTTTGACTCATTTGTTGTATTCGAATACGCCCACTGTCATCATTTACTCACTTGTTCAAAAATGTTTTCTTCTTAAACAGGCTGGGGAAGTCTAAATTCAGTCATTTGGATGATGAGTAAAATCTGTTGCGCGATGCCAACAAAGGCTATGCTAAGCTAAGATAAACTAAGCTAAGCTAAGCAAAGAATCACCTGTCCGATGGAAAAGCGAATAGAAAACTATTGGTTAAAAGTTGTCTTTAAAAAAAGACAGGTTTTGTAAAGTCTAAAATAAATTAGGTGGTTAAACAAACAAATTGGACTTAAAAATTACAATGATATAATAAGCAGTGTTGAAGATGACACAATGCAAACTATGACAACACAAAAGACCAGTTTATAAGTCAACAATTATTTTTTATTTCCTTGAGTTTTCTATGCTGTTTTGTTTTTTTAATAACAGCTAACTGTAAATGACCGTTCTCAAGCCGGATACGCTTTGTGCGAGGAACAACTTCAATATTTACAACAGCGAGAACGACGACAACATGCCGGAGGCAAACAATCTGTCAAGGAACAGGAGCATTTCCCTTTTGCAAAGAAAAAAAAAAGAGAAAAAAAAAACAGAGTAAATGTTTAGCTTGTTTTGTGTTAGCATTGCAAGAGACAATTCGGAATTTGGATACAACGACAGATATACACAGTCAGAATGCTGGGTCTGTGCGCACAGAACTGGAACGCGGCATAATGTTAGACCACACGAGCACCTGATGAAAGCTAGCTGCAGACCTTTTAAACTAAAAATATTCTTACGGGCTATATCCAATATGTAGTGAGGTTTTTTTTCAGCAGAATTGTGCCATTTGTTTGGAAAACATGCAAATGTGTAAAATTATAAAAAGTCGCACACTCGGCTAGTTCAACAATGCTGATGTTTGTGGTGACAAACAAAAGAGCTTGAGACCATCCTTATTTCACATTGTGGGCAAAGCTCGCACACAAACTTATAAATCATTAAAAATTTGAGATATCTTCTCTCCAATGAACAAATCAGATCTAGTCATTAAGATGTGACGATGTTTTGACGCAACAAAGCTAGAACTCTGTGTCTAACATCACATTTATCCACAACCTTAAGGATTAAAAAAAATTCAACGGTCATTTGGTAAAATCTATAGAGATTGAATGAACAATTTAGCGCAAATTGATATGATTTTCGGCAAAACAATGTTACCAATTATGTTAAACGAACAAAAGTCAAATAAAATGTAAAAAATATGGGCATAATCCACAATTTGTAGCATTGTGGTTTTGATTATTAAAGAGATAAGGCAACATAAAAATTTATGACAATGATCCAACCACTTCAATAAACAAATTTGCGCTAATTACACAAATTACTTAAAATCAAACTCACAAAGATGATGAAAATTGACATTAACAATTCCGATCAACAAAAGACCTGTAATTAAGTTGGGGTGGGGGGGGGATGTAAGTTCTGACATTTTCAACAAATGTGCAATAATTATCAAGATGTGACAATGTTTTGAGACAAAAAAGAAAATAAATGCTGTTAAAACTATTACCAAACTGAAGCACTATAGTTTTGCATTATTAATTCAAGAAAAGAACCGTCCTCCAATTACGACATAAAGATGTATCGATATGACGATATTTGGTGTACAAACAAACTTTAAAAGGTTAAGATGTACTCAACCAAATTATAGCAAAGTAGTTTTTTGTTTTTTTTTGGTAAACTGTCTCAAATTAAGATGTGACAATGTTTTTATAGGTCAATGTTTTTAAATGATCACAGTCTACAAAACGCAAATGAAAACTCAATCATACAACCATTTGGTAGAAGACATTTGAACTTTAACGGTATTTTTTTTAGTTAAATAAACAAATTATCTCAAATCAGGAGGATATGAAAATGTTTCAAAATGACGTATATTTGTCAAGAAAGAAAGTTTTGCCATCTTCAACAAAATTGGAGCACTGTAGTCGTTAATGTTGACAATGTTTCGAACTAAAAAAAAATGGCCATAATGATCACATGACTTACCAATGCTCAACAAAAATTCAAACTTCAAATGTTCACATATCTTCCACCAAATTGGAACAGTGTAGTTTTTGTTTTCTTCTCGATCAAAACAAATTAGGAATAATTGTTGTGACGTGAATTTTAACAATTATGATCAATAAACTAATATAATAATAATAATAATAATAAATAAAAAACACGATGGTCTACAGCCTTCCTGTGTTGCGCGATCAAGGGCCACCATTTTAACTCACCAACACCTTGGAATTAAGCAATATTAACAAAACGTATGAGTTGCATTGAACTGGCAACCACTAAGTCATCTAACGTAGACATACGTACGAAATTAAGGTGTCGCCCATGCAGCGCTGCATCTTTACGTTATGTTGTCATTATTATTAGAGAACGAGATGCGTTAGCCTCAGATAACTTCGAGGTGCAGGAACATAACCAAAAGGAGGGGGGGAAAAAAGGGAATCGAATGGTTTCAGCCCGATTTAAAGAGCAAGATTGCGACTTGGCCCAAGTAGAAGTAGATGAAATGTTTGGTCTCATGAGTCACGTAGCTGCCAAAGTTCCGACCTACAATGCAGTGCCAAGTGGGGTTGTACTTCTTGTCAAATTCCTGGAAAAACACCACAAGAATCAATGTCAAAATTGGGCAACAGGCACGACAACGAACAACTATTCAAAAGTCGTACTTTTCGAGATGGATGAATCTTTTATGTCAAAGCTATACATCATTTTTAAATTTGACATACAGACTACTGCATATAATAAAATGCATTTGTATAGTTGCCTGATGTAGTAACTGAGGCAAAGCTTTTTTTTGTGACTTTCTTGAATGAACATTTAAAGTGACTCGGCGTTCCCCCCAGTCACCTTCTTGATGTAGGCTGCTATGTCCTTCTCGATGTTGTACTTCTCCATGGCCTGCGTGGCGCAGTCCACGGCATCCTGCTGCATGTCCTCCGACATGTCAGCGTTCTTGATGACGGCCTTCCTGTCAGTCATGGCGATGACGAGGATGAGGAAGAGCAGGAGAACGATGGAGCCTGTGTGAGGAAGAAGGAGCACGCACATTATGACAGAGGGGAAGTCAACACACACGCGCGCATAAATGACATGTCAATCAAACGCAAGACGATTATTAGCATGGCCGAGCTAAATATGTAGCCGAGCTAATAATAGAGCCTAATCGTTATTGCGATTTAAAACTTATTTTTTACGCGTCACAGACATGACTTGGGGAAACTTGATACAGGTGGAGTGACATTACTTCACCGAATCAGTTCCGCAGAGCCCATTGGGTATATGCCCATTAGCAAACATTCATTATGAGCAAATATCACGAGTTACACGTTTTGTAAATAAAAACGTCACATCGTAAACATTTAATTCAGTCTAGCCCTTCAAATTAATAAATAATATCTTACCTTTAGTTGAGACGAAGGGAAACGAAGCGTCCCAAAAGATACTGCGGCTGGGCAAGTTTAAAGAAGCACTCTTTCAATTGCTGTATAGTTTTAGTTTTTTTAAGCACACTGGGCTTGTTGTTGAAATATACGTTTGCGCTTCACTCGTGCTTGCTCCGGCGACCCGATGCAGGCTGTGGATTCCTATTGGCCAGAGTCACCACCTGCCCGCGTTGTGCAGGCGTTTTTCAGCAGCCCCTCTATGTCGGCATCTTATTTCCTCCCACAATGCAACATTCACCCGCGGCGTAAAAAAATCATTTTCTTGATGTTTTTTTTTTAAGTGATTAATCTAAGGTCGCTGATAGTGTAGGTGTACAACCGCCTCACTTTTTTTTCACACGCCTGATTTTTTTTCCACCTGGCCGATTTGTGTGAGCAGTGTGATATCGGGTCCCGGTCCGTGACGGTGTCTGTGTGCCCTGCGACTAGCTGGTTACCAGTTCAGTGTAGTCCGCATTTAGCGCAAAGTCAGTAGGGATAGATTCCAGTCCCCTCCTGGGAACCTGTATACTATAGGTGTCAAACTCAAGGCCTTGGGGCCAGACGTGGCCCGTGAAGGGCAAATTATGTGCATCTACCTCCCGTATCCAGCGCATGTTCTTCACTTTTAACAACATTGAGCTATGGGAAAATGCCATTTGTTACTAATCCTCCCTTTTTAAAATACATCGATGATTTGTTGAACAATTACTTACTGCCGTCTGATGTCAAAACTGGCTTTCCGTCAATTTGTTCTGTATGTGATGTGATTATACATTTATATGGGTTCAGTCATAAAAGCACTGAGAAAGCACAACTACAATGTGGCCCGTCCACAAAAATGAGTTGACCCTGCTGCACAGGATAAGCAGTTTATCACGTATGATAAATCTAGACTTAAATATAATTGTGTCTACGCGAGTATTAATGTAGTGTATATATATATATATATGATAACCTTGGAAGAAAGAAATGCATCTGAACATTCAAGGTTGTTTTTCCATACATTGCTTGCCAGATGCAATTGCGACAGTACCTTATTGGCACAAATCAAAACAAACAAAAAAAAAAAAAAAAGAGTCATTCTAGGTCTTTTTAAAAGTGTTTTTATTTAAAATGCTAGAAGAAAAAAGGATTGATTAAGCAAAGAAATCCACATTCAAACTAGTACCCCATATGAAACCCTCCCCAAATTTTCCCCGCATACCAGGCATCTACGATTCCATCCTTTGATCCAACTTCCTGGTCTTCTGTTTTTCTCTCGTCAATTTTCTCGCCAATATCACTGAAAAAATTTATGAAAGATAGGCAGGTGGGCAGGCTATTGAAAAACAAAAACAAAAATAAAAAAGAAAAGTTGCTCCGGGAGGTCCCCCGCTAATTAGTTCTGAAAATTTTGTTGGGAAATCCTGGAAAACTGATCCCGTTCCCGAGCATCCATCCTTGCCTATAATCCCTTTCCTAAAAATCGATCCAGCTCCAAAGGATTGCGATCCACTGAGCCACTCCTCTCCAATCAAAACCTTGAAATACCAGGAAGAAAATCAGAGGCAGACCGTTAGAACATAACGCACAAAAAATTGGGGGCAAAAAAAAAAAAATGCGAAAGAGCAGGAAGGAAAAAAAAAAACCCTAACACATTGCATCAAGCCAGATTTTTCGTTTACAAATGACAGCAAAGATGTTACACTCACATCACAACACTTTTTTTTGTCACAGGCCAAAGAGCCGTGTTTCAATTCTATGACATGCACGACAACAAGAATAAAGCAATGACATGGATTGACGGAATGTGAAGCATACCATGGCCTCCATTTGATGTCCTATCCTGACCATACAAATGAAATGTGCTCCACCACAATGGGTTTCTATTCCAAATCACTTTAATCCTTCTCTTCAGAAGTCTAAAGGAAGACACAAGGTAAAATAGTTAAAGCGTTGGTGTCTCAGTCCAAATATCCAATGACAAGAAGGCATTTTTTTCCCCATTAAACTTGCAAAAATATTTTGTGGCACAACATTTTTGTGTGTATGGGGTTGGGGGGATTGGAAAGGGGGCATGATGTAGAAGGGACTAGGGTGGAGGGGTACAACTACATACCTAGTATGTCTAGAAGACACACCAAAAAAAAAATGGCGGCGAAAAAAAAAAACGTTTGGGTTACATCTAGGGTTGCAAAATTCTGGGAATTTTTTTTAATTTGGAAACTGTTCATGTGAATTAACAGGAATTTGTGGGAAATGATCAAAAGGAATTACGTAGAGACTTCAAATGAGGGTTGGCTCTCGAACTTAAAAGTGGTGGGGGAAATGCATTTTAGTATAACCATGACTAAAAAAACTGGATTTCTTGCAGTTGAAGTTGATTATCTATGCTAACCCTTAACATAGATCACATTTTATTTTTTGCTCATCACAAAACAAAAGGCTTGTTAACATCACCTTTCCAAAATTTCCCAGCTCAACTTCCCATGAAAATTTCTCGGCAACTTTTCAGAAATGTGGTGGAAATTCCCCACCCCTTTGCAACCCTAGTTACATCACAGGGTGAGTGGGAGGACGAAAATGGAGGAATGCCACACGGCTTTCTAGGAGCGAGATCGCGATCGCGATCGGGAGCAGCTGTGTCGCGGCGAGTAGCGTGGCGATGCCCGTCCTCGTCCTCGGGAGTCGCTGCGGCTTCGGCTGCGGCTGGGGGTGCGACTGCGGCTCCTGCTCCGGCTGCCGCGGCTGCGGGAGCGCGATCGTCCGTAACTTGGGCTGCGGGGACCGTCTAATTTCACGCGAACGTACGCCGTCTCTCCCTGGCGGCACAAAAGAGAACTGCACATTGTAGAATGACAGGGATGTGGGGGAGGGGACGGGTGGTGGTGTATTTTGGGGTGGTGAAATTGTAGTTGGGGTGGGGGGCGTGGCTGGAAAGGTTTACTCACCTCACTTGGCACACGCACACAAATCCACAGTGCCAAGAGAGCCAAGTGCTAATAACATACCTCATGCGAGCGGAATTTGGAGTTGTCCAGCTTTCGGACAGCATAGGTCATGTCTTCCTTGCGCACAAACTCAACAACGCCGGTGCCGTCTCGGAACACGTCGGCGTAGCACACGTCGCCCGCCTCACGCATGTGGTCCTTCAGGTCCTGCCAGCTGCCGCTCTGAGGGAGCCCTGAATACACAGTATGGCCGTCATCTCGTCGTACAGGAGCACAAACCTTGTCTTACAACAAATTCATTTGTCTTTCGTTTTTGTTTAAATTCACTGCTAGCCATCATAGAATGTTTGGACTTTTCAAGACTCACAAGATGTGTTCAATTATTATTTAATCGCAACATCAAACTTACCAAATGAAAGCATAATCATGATTAATATAAAGCAATTAGCCACTGATTTCATAATTTTGTATTCACGTAATTTAGCCACAAAAGTCAACCACTCAAAACTAGCATGCCTATTCACCCTTGCACTGTGGACACCTTATTATAGAACACTATTCTTTTTGTCAAGAACAAAACGACCTTGCATGTCTTGAATTTAAATATACGTGTGTAATACTTTTTGGCTTGCGTTACGTTTTACAGGTAACTCCAACTGGCGAGTCATTAAAGTGTTCCTCCGGTGGCTCATTTTGAGGTATTGAAGGCAAAACAAAGCAATACTGTATAGTTTGCTAAAAATCTTGTGTGCTCATTGGTCTAGCCTTGTATTTACCAAAATAAACCCAACTTAATGTACGGCGCCATGTTAGGAAAGGATGTGGTGTCATTTCGGTCCCTTGGACCCACCAATTGCTAATAAGTGATATGCAATAATGCTTGCCTGCGGACGTAAATCTTGTCTTTTGTTTCCCCCTCACTAGGTGACCCTAATCAGCCGCCGCAAAAAAAGGTCTCAAAATAAATCCACTGTCAGGTATGCCACGAGCACGTTAGCGCAGCCTGCTCATCCGACAGCAATACGTTACAAGACATCTATTTATTCATTCATGTATTTATGGATTTATTTAAAGTGGAAGGATGTCATCTGACCCGCAACACAGAGACTCCCACCTTCCAGAGGAGGCACAATTTAGATTTATTGAAATTACGTCGGGCCTGCCGAGTCAGGCTATTAGGCTAAGTGTGACTTTGACATTTTATGAATCACATGTTAAGAATCCTCACGCTTCATTTCAACTGTACTTGAGGTTAACTGTACCACGAGTAAAGTATTCAGCACCAGATTATGTCCGATAATGGTTATCGCATATGCATGACAAACCATTCTAAAAAGTTACTTCCTATGCCTGAGCTTTGTTTCAAAAGACAATTAACAGCAAAGTTGAACCCATGGGATGCAATCATTCCATTTCCTTTGTTTCCAACTCTGTCTGCATCCCATTGTGCTCTCCGATTCATTATGATGTGGGTTTGTCTCCGCTGTGAAACACGTGCTGCGATTTTTATAGCATCAAAGTTGGTTGGCCTGAAATACTTCAGTGTGTGTTTTCCTAGTGCTGCTGTCACTTGTCAATGTCTGATTCACACACAATGCTTTTCATCTCAAACCAAAGTACTTCTAAGATTTCTAAACATGCCCAAACTTTTTTTTAATGAGGAGTGTACAGCACACAATAAAGCAAAGTTGTTTTTAGACCAAACTAAAATTAAAACCGGACAAAGCGTGACAGTCAATGTCAACAGCATAGCATAACAATGCAGCAGGCTTACCAGACACAATCACCCGATACTCTGAGCGCCTTGATGGGGGTCCGTATCGGCCTCTGGGGGCTCCACCGCCGGCTCCGCCGGCTCCGCCACCTCCACTGAAGCTGCTGCCTCTGGAGCCCCTGCCACTCCGGGGGAACTCAACACGCAGCCGGTAGCCGTCGTAGTCGTATCCGTCCCGGCCATAGACGGCATCCCCAGCATCCCTGCCCATGGAATGGAAGATGTAAGTCACAGTGGAAATGTAAGCATTAGAAGTACATAATTGCCCACTGTGGATGTCGGACGGTGTGCAGAGGTATGAACAATCTCTGCTAAGTTTCTGGTAAATTCCCATGGGAATTTAAACTGGGGAATTTTGTAAATGCGTTGCTGAAAATTTTCAATGGCATCTGATGGGAGTTAACTCATTCACTGGCAGCCAAGGTAAAATTAATGTACTTTTTAGTTCTGTACCCGTCAATGGCAGTGAATGAGTTAAAAGATAATTGAGGGAAATCTAATGGCAAAATATAAGCAGAAATATAAGGCAAGTCTATTTTGCTGTGACCGGCAAATCGCTGGCAACTTTGCGATGAACAGCTCTGATTGGTAATTCTAGGGCGGGAATAAGTTACATTAGCATGATGAGCAGGCTGTCGTGTTATGGTCCTACTGGCTCCCAATTCCAGCTGTGGCTGAAGAGGGAAATGTCAGTAAAGTAAATCTGTTTCCTAATAATAACCTTTCCTTAACTCTATTTACATTTTTAAAGGTTAAACTCAAACTTTTTTAAAAATCTAACCCCAACTTAGTTTTATTCGTTAATTTTATTAATTGTACTCCCAGACGCATCCTAACCATAACCTTTGTTGGGGGTAGGGGGGGCTAATCATTGTGCCAATTATTACACAAGCTTCAACAAAGTTATGCAAATGCGCAACTGTTCATTTTTTCCATAAACACGTGAAACAAAACGGCTCGTTTACAACTCCCGACTGGGTTCACGGGTGTGTGTGTGTACGTGTGTGTGCGTGTGTGAGCCTGTGTTTGTATTATAGCTTCCTAAATTATATCTTAACGCAACAAATTTAAACAATTAAGAGCCATGTTGCTTCAAATAAACTGTTGTATACATTGGTATTACGCCAGTGAGATCAAATGATTTAGGCAATGGCGCAGCAAATCGGGGAAACTTAATCAGATTATAGTATAACTGTGCAGCAAGCTCCAGTGTGTTGTCTGGGCCAGCAAATAAAACGTTAGCAGTTAGCAACAAAATGGCAGCTCGCTGGCTGATGAAAGCTAAGCTAAGATAGCAATAGCGCCTTACCTTGGATCTTCGAACTCAATAAACGCGAACGGCGGTCCTCCTCTGCGGTTTTTTAGGTCGATGTCTCGAATGTTGCCGTACTTGAAGAAGACCTCCTCCACATCTTTGGTTCGGATATCGGGCGGGAGGTTGCCCACGTAGATTCGGCAATCGTTGTTCCCCGCTGGGCCACGCACAACACCAGACATCGTTAGTAGATGGTGCTCGTTCTGTGCTGTTGCTGGATGGGTTTAATTTAAGAAGAACACGAGGCTGAAGTCCCGATCTGAGAAAAAGCGTTCAATTCCCCACAAGTGTGAGGGTCGCTCCGAAAGGGCTTTGTTTGTGGTTTATAGCTAGTTACCGCCTTGCCTGCCTCGCCTCAGCCTCCCTCCGCCAACTAGCGTTCCCTCTGCCCTCCGCCACCCACCAAACTTCCGGCGTGGCTCGGGACTCAACTTCATTCGGAACTTCATCCGCGTAAAAAAGTAGTCCGCCACATTCAAGAAAGAAGTCGATTGCAATTGACGTCACAATGTGCGCAAGGGAGTCAGTGAAGTGATTTGAATATAATTCTAAGTAAGAATATTAATAATGTTTGTTTATTTTGTCTGGAAAAATATGAGTCATCATTAGAAGAAAACCTAGCTGTTGCACGGATCGCTGCAGGTGGATTTGAATAGTCGGATTTTATGGGCTTGAATTTCACATTTAACGTGCAATGGTTAAATTTACGTTTGAAAATTCTAGGTTCAATATGGTATTTTATTCCATATAAAATATTCAGTAATTTCAGGGGTCTTCTTCTTACTGTCAAGCAATTATAATGTCTCAAAAATACCTGTTAAAATGGCAGGATTTTATCAATAAAGATAATTAGCATGGAAAATGTATCACTCACATAATTTTCCCCCCACATAGGTGTATTAGTTAGACCACTACATTTTGGAATGTATTTGCAAAACAAATAGCAGGATTACGATGGATGGGGACAAATGTATCACGCTGTTTAAATCTCAAAATATTGTAGTTCACACACCAAGCCTGTGAGTGGCGCTGTAAACCGAGGAATAACCGAAAATCAAGACACGCAAACGTCACGCCATGTGGCGAGTTAACGCTATAACATTAATACAAGTTTGAAACAAATAAAATAAACACATTTTTATATATTTCGTTGTGTAACAAGAAGGTGATAGTAGCTATTGGTTTTAGTGGGTATATATTGAAAGCAACACAGGACTGAGGAGTGTTGACATGTACTCTTAGAAAAGAAAAAAGTCCAGAAGTGCGGCTTCATTTGAACACTTTTATTAGGAGTGGAGTCTCTCTGAAACAATGTGTGCACAGACTTGTTTTACTAGTAAAAAATGCAGGACCAACATTTTTATGACTTACAACCAATGCATTTCAATTCAGGGTTTGCATGTGATGCTAGATTCAGGGTGCACAAGTTTGGATTACTCGATGGAGTTTTAGTCTGGGTTCTGCTTTCAAGCTTCATGGTTTTAAATTATTTTTTATTACCAAGGTTAGGATTTGAAAGTGTGGTTCAAAGGCAAGACAGCTTTATTTACACAGCGCATTTCATACACAAGGTAAATGCAATGTGTTTCCCAATGTTAGAAAACAATATTTAATGGCAAACTATTTAAAGACGTTTAAAAACAGAAGAATTTTAGACATTTAAAAGAAACGCATAGAAGTTGTTTACTAAAATAAAACAGCGCAAGGGCATTTAAACCTGTTATTGTTTCAAATTAGTGTTTCTAATCATGGATAGGGTTTCAGGCCTTACTTGGCGTTATACGGTATAGTAGAACTAAAAACACTTTTAGAATTTCCAGTTATGGTTTCAAGCCTTGGTGAGGATTTTAAACAAGGTTTCGAGATTTTAAATTAGGGTAATTCAATTCGGAGTTAGGTTTTAAACATGAGTGAAACTTTCAAATTGAGGTTTCAAACAATGGTTAGGCTTTCAAAGTCGGTTTTAAAGACCCTTTCAGTGTCTCAAGTCAGGGTTTCAAGTCTGCATTAGGGATTTCAGCAGAACGTCTACACTTATCACTTTGATGATGAAAACTGCTAAAAATGTATTCAAGTAAGATTGCTAAGTGGTATAATGAGTGAAATCACCGGTCTATATCACGATAAGTATTCAAGTTTGTATGGCCATGGAGGAGAATCTGCTTTATGACTGTGTTCAGTACGAGTAACAGGATCCGTAAACACCGTGCGCAGAATCGGCATAGTTGTCAGCACCCTTGTATTTTCCTCGACACGCCAGACTGTTGACCTGATATACACACACACAGACACACACACAATAAGAGCATGAACATTTGTCTGTTTTACTTCTTCTTAATAAGTCACAGTGTTCCATCACTGGTGAGCTATTTTTAGAACAGACTCGTGAGTTACTAATGTTATCCTTGGGGCTAACCAGTACACGTTGGCACCATGTTTTTCTTTTTTTTTTTTTTTTTTTTTTTGTTGTAGTCATCATTGACACCTTGAATTTTTAAAACCATGGTAAGCCATCAAACTGGTAACTGATCCATTTTGGTTTGAATGTTTGGAGACCAAAATTGAGCTGCACTTGCACTCTGTACTTGTACTGTACCTAAGAGCAACGTGAATAATTTTGCCCCCACTGACCTCGGCCCTCTTGATGAACTGCTCCGTAGCGGTCTTCTCGTTCTCCTTGTGCCCACGCCAGGCTCGCAGAGCCGAGGCCTGCAGGGCGCGGCCGAAGGAGAAGGTGAGGGTCCAGGGTTTGGCCAGGGGGCAGTTGTTGATGGCGTTGAGGTGCACGGACGCCTCCTCTTCGCTCTGGCCCCCCGAAAGGAAGGCCACGCCTACCCGGAAACGTAACATGTTTAGTATAGACCATTTCACCACAACGACACACGTGTCGCTAGCTTGTAATAGCGCCGGTAGCACCACTTGTCAACAAACCCTGAGTTAAAATTGCTTAGTTAAGGTTAGGGTACGGTTTAGATAGAGATTAGGGCAGGGGTGTCCAACTCCGGTCCTCGAGGGCCACCATCCTGTATGTTGTTTCCCACCTTCAACACACCTGATTCCAATAATCAGAATCCTTATCAGGCTTTTACAGACCTTGTTGATGAGCTGATCGTTCGAATCAAGTGTGTTGGAGGAGAGAAACATCTAAAGAAAATGCAGGATAATGGCCCTTGAGGACCGGATTTGGAAACCCCTGGGTTGGGGTTAGGGTTGACTTACCTGCCACTGCCGGAGGAACAGTGCGGCGGAGGGCGGTGAGGGTTGCCATTGCGACGTCCTCTGGGCTGTACTTTTTGCTGCAGCTGTGTCCTGGCGTGACCATGTTGGGTTTGAGCAGGGTGCCCTCCAGGTACACGTGGTGGTCCGACATGGCTTGGTAAACCGCCGTCAGCACCTGAACTCCAATACAACATTTTTTTTTATTTATAGGTCTTTAAATCACAGGTGTGAGAGATCGGTCACTCACCTTCTCCGTGACGTACTGGCAGCGCTTCAGGTCGTGTTCGCCATCGGGTAGGAGCTCAGGTTCGATGACGGGCACCATGCCTTGCTGGAGGAGAAAAGATTCAGACGTAAAAGCCCAGCAATAATGTCAAAGTACAGCGGTAGAGAAGGTATTGGTGCCCTCCGGAAACAGGTGTGATGTCATGGTGAAAGGTAGACTTCCATGGGAGCTGGGTACACCCACCTGCTGGCAGATGCTGGCGTAGCGAGCCAGGACGTTGGCGTTCTCACTGATGGCCAGCTTGGATGGGTTGGCGTCGCTGATCTTCATCACGCATCGCCACTTGGCAAAGCAGGCGCCATCTTTTTTGTACTGGGCGCAGCGCTCGGACAAGCCATCCAGACCTATGGGCGGATGTTTCATACAGCTTTGAGCGTGCAAGCAACGGGTCAATACATTTCCAGTTCTCACCCTGGGTGGTAGTTTCTCCGTAGGTTCCCGCGAGTGGAACAACACCCTTGTCAACCTGAGCAACAAAAGACAAAGACGTGTCTGTTTATGAATGTCAATATGAATGCTGTCCAATCTGCAGCTTGATGTTCTACTCTTTTAAGGTTGGGAGACTAGCTCTGCAAAGGAGAAGTTCATTGACAATAAGTCTTAGATCGTTGAATTAAACAAAGAAATGGACAGCAGGGGTATATTTCTCCCGACCCCAATTTGTAAACGTACCTTGACGCCAACCAGGATTCCTCTGTCTCGGATCATCTTGACAAAGCTGACCCCGCCGTCCGAGTGCTGGTAGAGCGTCTCGTGGAAGAAGATGATGCCGCCGATGCAGCCGTTGACACGCTCGTCGGCGCTGAACAGGATTTGACGGAACTGACGACGATTCTCCTCCGTGTTCTCCACACCCACCTGGGCCAGACGCTTGGCCATGCTGCCTGCCGCGATCACCCACACTCAAAAACTCACACAGTATTCAAACAAATCCGATTACCCCTTTGAAATTATCCATTCCATGTCCCTGGAGTTTCTGTAGCTGGGGATCAGAACGCCACGGTCCCTACTTTTTTCCGACGCCAATCAAGGGTAAACGTCGTCCAATTTTGGTGTTCAGCTGCTCTGGTCCCTCAACTAGGTCCTATCAATCTCCAGTAACTTTTTTTCCATGCGATAAAATCTGCTTCATCCTCCTTGTGAGAGTTTTCATTTTGCATTTTTGTGTTTGGCTGCTTGTCCCGTTCAATAAACGACTGAAAGTGCATTCGTGACTGTTGCTTGACATTTTTATACATTTTATAACTTTTATAACCTCCCCACCCTACCCCCACTGTAGAAAATCAAGGTACCGCTGTAAATTGTGTACATACCCACTGACTCATCCGCAGCCAGGATGCCCTTGCCTGGAGAGACGATGCGCATGGCGGTGTCGTGGAGTTCCTTCTTCTGAGCCTCAGATAAGGCGGCAAATTGGTGCGTCATGTTGACAAACTGTGCTCCGTGCCACTGAGTAATCACATTAAATACTATTATAAACAACGGAATGGCTGCGGGCATTGCAGTGTTTAAAATTGTTTCAGCCACTACATCGTGCAATTTTGATGAAGAAGGCCGGAGGGTAGAGGCCGGAAGGCTAGCCAGATTGCGGCCGCAGGGCTGAGGACTGATGGGCAAAAAAGGGTCAAGTGCCCAGATTTGTCCGTCAATTATATTGTATTTTAAAAATTAAATTAAATTTAAAAAATAAATTCCTGACTTTACAGAATTTAAAAAATACATTTAAAATACATGCATTTGAAACACACACAAAATAACTTTATTCAAAATCAACAGCAAAATCTCACAATTTGGAAAATGTATTGAAAAAAATAGATATTAATTCATATATCAGTAAGTCGGATTCGTTTCCGGTGAGGGTTGGACTCCGCCATTCTGTTCATAACTTTTATGGACAGAATTTCTAGGCGCAGTCGGGGCGATGAGGGGATCCGGTTTGGTGGCCTCAGTATTTCATCTCTGCTTTTTGCAGATGATGTGGTACTGTTGGCTTCGTCAAGCCGTGATCTCCAACTCTCATTGGAGCGGTTCGCAGTCGAGTGTGAAGCGGTTGGGATGAAGATCAGCGCCTCCAAATCTGAGACCATGGTTCTCAGTCGGAAAAGGGTGGAGTGCCCTCTCCAGGTCGGGGAGGAGATCCTGCCCCAAGTGGAGGAGTTTAAGTATCTTGGGGTCTCGTTTACGAGTGAGGGGAGGATGGAGCGAGAGATCGACAGGCGGATCGGTGCAGCCTCCGCTGTGATGCGGACGCTGTATCGCTCTGTCATGGTGAAGAGGGAGCTGAGCCAGTAGGCGATGCTCTCGATTTACCGGTCGATCTTCGTTCCTACCCTCACCTATGGTCACGAGCTGTGGGTCGCGACCGAAAGAACAAGATCTCGGATACAAGCGGCCGAAATGAGTTTCCTCCGCAGGGTGTCTGGGCTCTCCCTTAGAGATAGGGTGAGAAGCTCGGCCATCCGGGAGGGACTCTGTGTCGAGCCGCTGCTCCTCCACGTAGAGAGGAGCCAGATGAGGTGGCTCGGGCATCTGTTTAGGATGCCTCCTGGACGCCTCCCATGTCCCACCGGCAGGAGGCCCAGAGGACGACCCAGGACACGCTGGAGAGACTACGTCTACCGGCTGGCCTGGAAACGCCTGGGCATCCCTCCGGCAGAGCTGGAAGATGTGGCTGGGGAGCGGGAAGTCTGGGCTTCCCTGCTGAAGCTGCTGCCCTCGCGACCCGACCCCGGATAAGCGGCGGATAATGGATGGATGGATGGACATATATCAAATGTTTATTATTCGTTCTAAAATTAAAAGGCGGAAATGATCAAATATGCCCTTTAGCAAAAAAAAAACAACAATTCCAATTACCTTTTAAAAGAAAATCTGCCTGTTGGCTTGTTTGCGTTGAAAATCAAACTACAGCTTCGCTGGCTAAAAATGCCACTTTCCAGTTTGCTCAAAGGAACCTTTACTTTGGGAGGAGGGGAAGAAAGAGCAGCAAGTGTTCCTACCTTGACAAGAAGAGAAGCGTGCGGCAGCTCGCGTGATGCGATGAACTGGAACTACGGTGGCAGCCTTTTCACTGAATCCGGCAATGTGGGCGGAGCTTGCTCCACAAGTCTCACACCAAATAAGGGCATCATAATTGTGCACACTCATCTCTCTTTTCCAATCATTACAATAATACAATAAAAGCCACTTTATCATAAAGTGAATGAACTGTAAATGTCAAATGTCACATTTAGCAAAACGTTTATGGACAAAGTTTCGAATTTAGCCGCCAAAAGCGCCCCAATTTGCGCCTTTAGCTGCATTGCTATTTATAGCAATTTTTGCTCTAATTAGCTTAGACGTCCACTGGGAAGCTGTGGTCAACCCTCCTGCTATTTGGTTCCTCACCCTGGAATCCTCACAGGTCTTTTAAACAGTCTCAACGTAATTCATAAACTTTTCGGGTGAGGTTTAAACAGCGAATGAGAAATCGAACGTCAAAAACCATGAAATAATGTGAAACATGATTTTAGCCTTCTTCTTTGCTGCCCAAATTTGAAAGTAAAAGTGTCAGTCAAAAAAAGGTGTTGCATGAGGTCATTTGAGGAACTGAGAACTATAATGCGCTAAGCCTATTTTGTCAGTTTTCAGGAGAGTCATTCAAAGTTTCCTGCAATAAAATCTGAACGACTAGCAGGCATGCCACTGCGTTTTACACACTGACTCAAAGGCAACCCGACAAAAACATTTTTCACAACTGCAACTATGAAAAAAATGTCTTCTGCAAACCACGTTTGGTTTCCAGTATGCTCTTTTATAAGTGGCTACTACATCTTTAGCATCTTTCCTTTTTTACACAACTGAGGAGCGTTAAATGTGACGCGGTGATCATTTGCTTCTGAAATTATTTACTTCAAAATGATAGATGTGTCCATTGAGGCTCTGCGTGTGGCCATGCTGGAGCTGCTAATACAAAATCCCAAGAGACATTTTATGTTGCTCCCATTCATGAAATAGATCAAGAACAGCAATTACATGTGGATTCCTCCACTGGGATGCCATTGCTGTCATCCAATTAAAAACACTTAATGACCCTACTTTATCTAGTGCTCTTATTGAGGCCGCCCTCATTGGCTGGCTGGCTCGGGCCTCCTCTAAATGGGCCAACTCAAAATTGGCAGTGATGTACACTCCCCAGCAAAAATAGATTATTTCCAGTTGTTTCTATCACCCGCCACCATTTAAAGTGTCTGTGGAAATTTTTTTATAACTAACTGTTGTATACCTTGTATGAGATCTCTCTGATGTTGTGGAAGTAGAACAGTAGAACTTTATTTCAGGGTAATCAAAGGTACTTTAAATGTTAGCAGGCATTTACTTTACTTAATCCCTTTTAACTTATATATATATAGTACACATTTTCATAGATTGTTTTAACAGGGGTGTGGAGACTTTTTACATCCACTGTATCATAAAATGTGTTTTATCTTTATCTTATCTTTTTAATAGATTTTATTTTATTTATTAGGTATAATTAACATGAAAACCAGAGATGCCAAAAGGCAGGCTGTGTATGTAAAAAAAAAACAACAACAGAAACCAAAACTTTTTTCAATTGACTTTATTATATAAAAGAACAAAGTAGAAAACTCCAGTAGAAACTTTACAATGGTAAAAAACAAAACAACTGGATGAGTTCCATTGATTGGCCGCTTATGAGATGGCCAAACGGGAACTGACCACGTCATTAGCAAACGCGTGGCTAGCAAAAGGTACCAAAGCAAAAAGCGGTAAACATGCTAAGCAATGTCAACAAACTCTGAAAACAAAACAGAAAGTAAAAAGTGCACTTTGATCAAAAGTACATGAAGATTTCTTTGAGTGGCTAATCCTATATGTCACTTATGTCTTTTCGTCACGTTTTGAGTTCCGCCAGGCTAACGTCGCTGACGGATTTTTGGTTTCCCGTTTTGTCGCGTGCATCAGGAATGTCCAGAACACAAAATAAATTAAAAAACATCAAAGAAAACAAGATGAACATCAACAACAAAGAAAAAACGCTACAAATATGCTACCGCAAAAATAAATTACATATCAGACAATCATTTCAAAATGCGGCGAAATACTATTTCGGGACTCAAATCATGTGTGTTCTTGTTCTGCGTGACATACATCTCAAATCCACTGGATTTATTTTCTAATCATCATCGCAAAACAATTTTTGTTGAGGATTGTTAGCAAATATTTACACTCTCGAAAGTCACAACATGGAGGACCAACAGTGTGTGTGTGTCTGTGTTGTGAACATTTTCACTGCACTAAAAGTGCATATATGTGAATGTGAGAGTGTCTGTGTGTGCGTGTGTCGTGGGCATGCGTGTGTGTGATTGGTCAGTACAAAGGCACTGGATGTGTCACACGATGAAAGCTAACAATTTCATGCTTGGGCCCGAAAAAAAAAAAAACTAATTGGCCCAAAAAAGCTCATTGAACGTAACTGGCAAGCCATTAACTAAAGCATTGAGTGTGGACAATTATCAAAGGTTTTGGATCCATTTTCACAGTTGACAAAGAAGAAAAAGTCAGCAAGTGTGTCTGCATTCCGAACCAGCAGACACGGGGACTCCCCTGCGCCGCCTAGTGGTTGCCGTGGGAACACGGCTCCTAGGCCAGCCTGTAGAGGGCGTTGAGGGTGCGTGCAGCCAGGTTGAGGAAGCCTCGGCCTGCGTCTATCCAGTCCTGCCAGAAGGGGGCGGCGTGCTGAGGGGAAGACCACAGGCTCATAAGGTCACGTACATTACTATACACACATATATACATATATATATATACATATATATATATATATATATATATATATATATATATATATATATATATATATAGAGAGAGAGAGAGAGAGAGAGAGAGAGAGAGAAAGAGAGGGAAAGGGAAAGGGAAAGAGAAAGAAGAGGTATAAAGGATGACATTTAACCCCATTGAACCCTTTTTTGGGCACATCTGTTTTTTGGGTGTCATATTAAATTTGTTGTGTTAAATGCAGCCATGACAAATGCTCAATTCGCGCACATTGCAAGTCGCCGTTGCACTATCTCTGCTTTCTTCACGTGAGCTTTACGGGACAACTACAATAATATGTAAAATTAACTCCTACGCATGTGGCCAGATCAATAATTTAGATTTTTTAAAAGATATGAAATTCACCAAAATGGGACTTATGAGGTCTTTACCCGGCGCCATCAACAGAAAACAAAAAAACACACACACACACACACAGACATGGACCAGTCAAAATGACCAGAGAACACACACAAACGCACGCATGGACACACACGTGTACGCACACACGCACGCACACAGCCTTGAGCGTGTAAACAAAGATGATGTCATCGCCTGCCTCACTCAGACATGCAGCCTGTGTGAGGAGGGAGGAGGTGAGAGGGGTGAGTCTGTTGACAAGTCCTCACGCGAGCCAGTGTGAGGAGAGATGGGGAGGGGGGAGATAGGATAGGCAACACAGTCGTTCAACATTTGCCCGGAGTAAAGTGAGCTCATTCATAATAAGTCAAGACCACATACACTGCGTGTGCGATGTTTAGATAGTGATTACAACAACAACAAATACAAAGTCCACATGTCAGCCTAAAAGTCACATGGATGTCAAAAAAAAAAAGAGGCGAGGTCTCAGTCAGTCACAAGTATCCTATGTTGACCTTTGGCCTGTTATTCTCTTTATCAATGAGCAGTTAATGGCGACATGATATCACACTATGACGTCATGCAACAATGTCATTTTTGTTGTCATGTGTCCTGTTTTGGTGTCATGTTATGTAATGCTGACATCACACCATGACATGATATCAGGGATGTTCGATACCATTCCAAGTATTTTATCTGGAGGACTTATCCGTATTAGTACAGATACCACTAATACTTTTGCTACATAAAATTTCAATTAACACAATTACAGTTGATTGTGAACAAAGGTCTTGCACACACACGTGATGATTAAACCAAGTGTCAAATAACCGCAGTCAAGCGACAACTGCTGCATAAAAAAAACAAGAAAAAAATAAAAACGTAAGTATCAATGGCTGGTATCGGCATCCGTCACTAAAACCCGATACAGCAAAATAAGGCCGGTATCGGCCCGATACGGATACTTGGTGTCAGTACTTAACCATCCCAACCAGACATATTTCCATCACAGCAGATAGCTTACCGCTCTGAGCACAGAGGCGTTATATTGATCCCCGATGGTCCGGAGCTTCTGGGCCACGGCAGTGATATCTACGGGCCTCGCCTCCAGCGTGGCTTCGCCTCTGGGAGTCGACCCACCCCCAAACGGGCGCTGATCCCGGGGCAGTAGGTCCGGCAGGGGACCGCGCTGGTGGGACGCCTCCTGACGTTGCTGCTGGTCTATACAGAAAGAAGCCACAAACCGGAAGTTTGAAAAAAAAAATTTGTATTACGTATGATTCATTTTCTTAGCATGTATGCCCGGTTGCCATGGAAATGGTTGCCCCCAGTAGCCCAAGAAGCTTTTTAGGGAGGGAATATTAGTAGAAAGTGACTTTGAGAAAGGGGCATGGTTTGTTGTCACAGCGACTGCAATCCAGCACACTCTGCCTTGATTGGCAGGTGGAGCCGATTGCTGCACTCTGATTGGACAACTCCCTGACTAACTTCATTTAACAAAAATTTTGTTCAGTAAGTATGGCTCACTTGATTGTGGGCATTAATATCATCAACAAAATATTTTTTAAAACAAACAAAATACAGTAAGCACACGAACATTAACAGACAACATCCAGACAAATACCGTAACTGCAAAGTTTTATTGAATAATTATATGGCAGAAATCAAATGGGGAAAATTATTTAAAAAAATCTTCTAAGGTAAACTTTAAAAACGGATTTTTCTTAATTAAATAACTGGACTTGTACTAAATGGTCTTTCACTTTTAAAGCGCTTTACCACCTATGAAGGCAGTCAAAGCGTTTCACACTGATTTCACATTCCCCTCCTGATGACGCAGCATCAAGAGCAACAAGGGGGTTCGGTCTTGCTCAAGGAAACTTTGACATGGTCACAGGAGGTTTAGCGATGACCACTCAACTACTGAGCAATGCCGCCATGTGATTTTGTCTAATTTGAGAATTTTATCTGCGATAAAGGAGAAAAGCACGTTAATGATAGTATCTTGTCTTGTGTGTTTTAATTGAGTATTTGGTTGATTACGTGAGGTAGCAGGAAGTGTAGGCTGCTGGCGAGAGTGCATTTGCAGGACAAGTCTCGACATGCCCCACAGATGAGACACAGCACAGACAGGAGGGAGACAGGAAGGGGAGGGAGGAGAGGGGCGGTGTTGCGTGGGATTGTCCCACACAACCAGCTGAGCCACCAACATGTCAATTCTTTAGCAAAAATGTACACAAAAAAAAGTTCCCACTCATGCCTTACTTGTAACACGCAAGACAACACAATAAAACATTTATTGTAATTCACGTGTCATTCATAAGTGTAGCCTGTATGCCATTAAATGGTCAGAAAATTAAAATGCATTATTCTAAATAACCACATTATTTAAATAATGCTGTTATTTTATTCCAAATTAAATTACTGGTTATACAATAAAAATACTCATCCCAACCGATTAATTGGCCGATCATTTCACAACATTATTTTAACAAACAACAAGAGTCTGCATGGTTGACTTGATTATAACTTTGCAAATTACCATGATCAGGACGACTGACAATCTACACCAACATAACCCCGCCCTGCACAATTTTTACGCAATTTTTCCGTGGCTATTGTGACAGTAAACGTTAAGACTATTACATATAACAAGCAATTAGGCTATCAGGCTAAGAATAATCTTAGTTTTCTTTTGATTTTCATAAACATTTACTTATTATAATATTAACAAATGACATTAGTAATAAACTTTGTGAAATTAAAGGTTGATTAATTTTAAAATTTATCTCAGAAAATCTGAAGATAATTAATGAAAGCGTAGCAACTGCCTCATAATAAAAATCTCATTAATAATTAGACAAACTAGTTTCTCTTTAGTTACGTCACACAAGTACTAAATCAAGGTGTCCAACGTGCAAAGTGATACCTGTTTATTTTTTTATATTGGACTGCTGCATTTTATGAAAATGATAAATAATGAACTGTTGCCTTGTAAGATGAGATGGGTTTGCATTTTTGAACTCCGTGAAGAAAAAGAAAACACGTGTCAACTTTTGTTCCATCTGCACGTGTCAAAATATCATCTGCTCCACAAACTGGTTGGAGCACTTTTGGCTTCAATTTGCGTCAACGACATACGCCAATGTACGTCAATCTACAAATAAACACCTCAAGATACAAGTATTAACTCGGGCTTATGACGTAGGTAGGACGATGCGTGGAAGACCAAGCGCAGAGTCGCAACAATTAGCACTTGGGTTTTCAAAGTGTGGTATGCGAAACACCAGCCATCCCCAGGAAAACTTTTCCAGTGGTACATATGGAATTTGAAGGCCTATAAAGACCAAATATCGTCAAGGAAACAGTTATGAGTTGTAGTTGTGGTAACTTTTGGGTTTAATGTGCCTCATTAGTCGATGTTCTGATGGTGCATAACTAAATAACCATCATTGTGCCACATATTTCATATTCATTTGCAACACTTTGTCTGCATTAACTGTTGCACTTTTCCAAACTGATTGATAAAGCCAGTATTAAATATGCCTATAAACATATTGGTTATTTACGCAAATAATAATTTACTTTGTTGAACTAATTTATATATTTTTTAAAATCCGGAAAAGAAGTTGCTTTTTGTCGATTTTCAAAAGAGGTGTAATTAATCAATTTAGTGGTCCGGCCGATTAATCAGTCAGGCCCCCGTGTTAGCGTTTGACCTCTGCGCTCATGCAATTAAGTTTTAGTGATTTGTGTAAGCATTTTGGGGCCCTTTCAGAGCACATTTCCTGGGGAATTTCATGATCCTACCTGATAGTTCTACCAAGATGGCGTTTGGCTGGCCTGGTGGTGAAGGCGGTGGCGTGGGCAGGTTGGGGTGTTCCTGGTGGTTCTGCTGATGGTTCTGGTAGTGATTTCTGGGAAAGTTGTGCAAAAAGGAGTGACAAGCGCTGTGGTATTGGTGGGGGAGAGGGCCACTAGCCCCTCTGGCAGCCTCGCCCACACTCTCCACGGTCTCGGCACGTGCCATCCCACTGGTAGCCTGAAAAAACAGCACAAAGCCAAATTCAATCACATTTGACACCTTTTTACAATCAGTTCGCATAGTAATAGTGCCACTACATTATGCATACTATATTTCTGTGTGCACACAGCAGTTATTATTCTTTCTTGTAAAGATTTACGTCTATGTTTTTACTTGAGAGTTCTTTTTATTTTTGCCCATTTTGTTATACTGACTTGTCTGGTTTGACCGGTATTTAAATACAGCCACGATAGCCAAACTATTATGCTAGCCTTTGCTAAAAACAATGTTTTAAATAGCACCAAATGAAAACAAACATTTCTTTGAAAAATAATATTAATTCAAATGTTAGAATTATTCACAAGTGTTCTCAAAATAATGTTTTAAACACTAAGAACACATTTTAAATAAAGACTTCAGTTAGTTTTTGCACACAAAAAAAAAAAAAAATCACATACCACGTGTGCATTTACCTTCCTCTATTTGTTAATCGTTCTATTTTCAAAAGTAGAGTTCAAACTTTGCAAAATGTTGCAGTCACTTACACTAATATTAAAACATTTTTTGGTGGGGTCGGGGGATAAATTACAGTTTTTTTATGAACACTATGCCACTGTATATTAACGTATAGTTGTTTTTGTTTTGTGTGATTCTTTGTGTAAAAAGCCATAGATCCAATGACTTAATTGCTTCAAGAGTTCCAAATGGTAGAAAACGTCCAAACTGCCGAGTTTTTATCATCCAAATTTATTTTCGTGCAGCATGCATTTAGGATGATGCAAGCTTGACTTGCGTTACTTCGTTGGTCGCAAGGGGGCAGCACATTACCCAATTCCAGTGTTTGTAAACAAAACGCACGCGCACTATTTGAATGATTCCATTCAATGTATTTTTTCCCAATAAATCCAATTATTCTACCGCAAACATGTGCATTTATAAAACCTACCTTTGCATTTGCACGTGGGGTTTGCTTGTATGATGATAACGCATAATTTATAATTGTTAAGCATTAGTTAGTAGCATGGCTAGCATGTTAAAAAACGATTAGTATCGTATTGCATTATGTACAACTCCACTCTCTCATGTGTCGACAGTTTTGTCTTACCCGTAAGTGAAGTTTCTCGGTGTAGAGTTGTTCGTCGAGCCGGTGAGTAGAGATGCAAACCCGGGCACATCAGAGAGAGGCCGCAGCGGAAATAAATGTCATGCGGTCGGTCCAAGTGTGTCACTTCATGTCAAACGAGCTCGCCAGGCGACTTGAGGTGGCAAAGTCGAAGATCGTTACAAGTCCATTCGTGCGGCCGCTACCGACAAGTGGTTGACATGCTTGCTGGTCTTCGTCTTTTTCGAGTCTTTGCCGCCTAGCGGGCTTCCCCCAGTTTTATACTGGACAGCAACATCCGGTATGGAATTTCAAAATAAAAGTTTGCATTATAAGATATGTTCCTCGACAACAGAAAAATATGAAAAATATAGCCGCGACCCTTGTGGGGAAAGGCAGCTCAGATAATGTATGGATGGATGTGTGGAAAATATAAAGGCATAAAGGCTTTTTCAGTTGAATTTTCAATAATTTCATGATTTTCCCCAACGTCACTACATTGTCAATAAAAGTGGCAAAAAAATCATAAAGGCCTATATTAATAAATTATTCTATTAAAGAAATATTAATTAAGGTCTTCTAATCATTTCAAAAATATTTTTCTGTTTATAATTTTAGAATATATTTTTTTAATCTAAAACGTTTTAAACGTTTTCTATTCATGTGTGTAAGTGTTGTCATTGTACTTTCTTGGCGAGAGCTTATTTTTGTTTATTGGCTTCAAACTGTTTGTAAATGCATGTAGCTGTTGTGTCTGTGTATTGTGAAACAACATTTACAAAAATAAAAAAAAAATATACCCGGGAATGAATGTCTGGAATCTTAAAAGACACACAAAATACGTCCTCTAGAAATAATGATTTTTAATTTAATCCTGCGATGTAATTATTTTTTTCCTTTTCAGTGTGACCCTAATACTCCTTTGAATGACATGAGAGCATTGTGCACATCTGTATAAGTGCAAAACCTATTGTTTTAAAGTATACAAATTCTATCAAATAATTTTACTGTATGAATTATGTTCTCGTGCACGTTGTGATTTGTTGTATACAAACACTGCAAGCACGCCACGTGTTTTGCTTTGACTTTGACAGCGCATCATCCTAACTTCCGGTGTGTGGTCCTCCGCTAGTCCACAACAAGTGCTGACATGCTCCCTGACACCAGCTGATGTCTCCGCCCCCTCTTCAGTTGCAGTCGTCATTCACTACTTTTTTTTTTCTTTTAACACCCTTTCTTTGTATTTACTCACACTTACATGTCATTAACTCAACCTCTTGCATGCAAACTGTCACTGTCATCAAATGGGACCTGCAGGAATTTGCATTTTAACAGTTGGTTTCTTCTTCGTCATGTAAACAAACCTGCAACCATACTGAGCTTTATCCCCCAACCCCCCACCCGGCGTTCCCCTCCACTTCCTAACAATGAGTCAGCCTCAGGTGTCAGGTTTCTCTGTGTTGGTCCGCACATGCTTAGCAAATGTAGTAATAATAATAAACAGCTGATGTCTGTGTTTGAGGCGCAAGACCGCAATTCTTGTTGAAAGACGCACACGATCACAATGCATGCGCAAGTGTAATGTTACGTCATTTACTTGACTCGGAAATAATCGGATTCACCCGTCTGCTGCACACATACATGTGACCAAAAGTCCAGCAGTTAGGGTTTAAACTACTAGTATATTTAATTTAAACATATTGGTTGAGGGCTTCAATCGCAGGACTGGCAGATTTCCACTATTTGCATCAGTGCTTCATCCCTACAATTAATAAATAGTTGACTGCATACTATATCATATGATATCTTTCCAACAGTAAATGTATTATGTAACAAAACCTTTTGTTTTCTTACCTCCCATATGACCAACCACATGGATTAATTCCCATCCTTCCATCATGTGCTTGTTATGGCCTGGAGAAGTCATGTTACACTTCATGTGACCGGATGAAAAACTCACATAGAGTGTAACTTTAATCTCATTGATCTTTTGATTAGTTACTGTTGCTAATCTACAAAGTAATTAACTAATTCAAATGTAATTAACTAATTATATGGATGGCTGTGTAGCTTTTACCATAGCCTGCTTTTTTCAGTTTTGTTTACACCGTCGTGACACACATGTGGGCCACATGGCAGGAAAAAAGATGATGTCACTTGGAGTAGTAGTCATAAGTAGTAGTAGTAAGAAGTAGTCGTAGTAGTAGTAGAAGTAATGTTTACAGTGACATCACAGAATAGCATTTGCATCACAAATGACTTGTGACACCCCCGCCGAGCGACCTTTGACCCCACTCACATTGTTTAGCCCAGCTGCAGGGCAGAGAGGGAAGAAAAGGGGTGGGTTCTTGCAGGGTTAAAGGCAGTCTAATCAGCTGGAAATGAACCCCCCCCACACACACCACCCCCCCCCCCCCCCCCCAAAACCCCACCTCCTCACCCACCAAGCCCTCGGGCTGCTGAATTGGGGGTTTGTGGGGGGATGCTGAGCTTCAGTCAGGTACATGCCCAGGCTAGTCTTGTCTTCCACTTCCGTTTCACACAAACGAACAAGATCATGTTTAATCGGTGGTGTTTGACTCTGCGTTGTTCATTGAAATATATTGACCATTACAATTTATCCCATTGTTACAAACTACTTGTCAGTGAATGCAACTATTAAAACAGCAATCTTTATTTAAGTGCAGGAATGAATCGAGAACAGTACATAGATAGGCTACATTAGTAAACATGGTCAATAATTAAAAAAAATATTTTTCTAAATGACATTAAAATGTAGTGGGCTACAACAGTAAACATTCTAAGGAAATGAGTAGCTACTTCTCTGCTCTTCTACGTTTTGTGATATAACAGAGCTTAAACAAACTGATGTTAGCCATGCTAGTTTGCTAATTCACAGATGTTATTTCCCCAATTGTGGACACACTAACTCTCGTAGCTGGTTGTAAAAGTTCATTTCAAAATAATAATACAAAACGTAGTAATGTTGTGGACGACTGAGTAGCATCTCCTCCTCACAATTTAGAGGTCGTGAGTTTGATTCCGGCTCCGGCATTCCTGTTTGGAGTTTGCATGTTCTGCCCGTGCCTTTCCGTGCTGTTTTCTCCTACATTCAAAAAATGTGCATGGTAGGAAATGGAACACTCTAAATTGGTGGTTTGTCTATGTCAGGCGTGGGCAAACTATGGCCTGGGGGCCACATGCGGCCCATTAAACGTTTTAATCCGGCCTGCCAAACTTGAAAAAAAAAAAAAGAATAAAACTTGTTAATGTTTTATTTTCTATACACTGTGGTGTGTCAAGACACATTTTGCCACAGTATTATCAAAAGAGCCAACTTTTGAAAAGTTACCAAGCTGACTGACTGACTGGCATCATTTATGGGAGGGGTCATGTTACTTGTCTGCACTGGCAACTAAATACTCAAACTTTGGAAACTGCGACTTTTTAAAACCACAATATCTGACTTATTTCTGGAGGCTCTGGTGTACAAATGATTATGGACGCAACTTCCTGCGAGACACCGGAGGTGGCAGTAAGCCAGTTGCTACTAGCGGTTTTCATTTCTGCTAAGCGGACTGGCACAAACTGTTGCCATATAAACAAAACGTCGGTTCTGGTGACTCAGCGGTTCTGGCTCAGTGTTAACGCACTTCTATGGTGTTTCTTATTTGACATATTCAAATAATCGTTGCAACCTTAGCACATTGCTTGCCAAAATATGGTCAAATATGCATGTGACGTTGCTTGAGTAATTTCTACAGGTGCGTGGGAATGGGAATCATATTAACAAGCCAAATACAGTACTTCACACTAAGTGTCTTAAATCCGGAGGAAACGTATCACTGTTGGCTATCGCATCTGTAAACTGCCCGGAGACACACATCACCGCCATTTCCATTACCCACCCCCCCCCACCCTGGAGACGGCCTTGTGTATAAACAAAAGTGGCCGCCGTTGGTGTCATCTCTCCATGATCACAACCTCAAGGGCTCCGGTGTTGTCTCCCGGGAGCTTGTTTGGCTCATTCAACAATGAGATCATCGCCCAACATCCACAACCCCCCCTACTCTACATACTCCCGCAACCTTCTTCCACCTTCCACAAGGAAGTGATGAGCATGACTGACACAAATGGACGACCACTGACCATTACAAATATATTGTTATGTCCAACTTGTACATATTATGTCATCCCATTGGTCACCTGATGTCATGCCACTAAAACCATGTGTCATCGTGGTGTAACCTTTGAGTGACCTGCCAATGAAGACATGCTACATATAACTGCTTTATACAATTCTGGGAACAAGTTGCAAAAGCTTTGTCACAATCATGCAATCATTATGTAGAAGTCTCAGCTGTTTTCGACATTATCAATTGCTTATGTTCACCCAAAAAATGATGAAGGGTCTCTGTTGAATTGTCTCACAACCAACAACAATTTGACTTTAGTTCATCGTATATAAGTCTTTACAGGCAAAATGTCTGGCCAAGTTATAAGTCATAATATTAGATGAACAAATCATCAACAAATTTTCTGAATAAGCTCATAAAAAGCGAAGATAACTGTTGAGATGAGATATTGATGCCCAAAGGAACTAGGAAGACGTGATTGTAAAAAATCCTACTATGTTGCATGTTCCATGTTCACATTTCTACTTTTTCTATTATTTTTTTCCTTGCAGTGCTGTCTTTTCCTTTCTTTATCACAATGCAATGGTGTGTGAACATTTTACAGTGTATGCAGGGAAACATCTGTGTCATGCAGAATCCTCGTACCGCCCAAGTCATCACTTTATAGGAGACCACAAAAATGTCAAGCTATTTAAGAGATGAAGCCATTTTCAACACTTTAGATTGATCAATAATTTGTATAAATAGATAAATAAATGAATAAAAATTGTGAGCTTGACTGACCAATTTAAGAGAAAAAAATTGACATGCAAAGTTATGGCCTGATGCAAGTGAAAAGTGAAATATGAATCTTGCCCAGCCTCTTACCGACAATCTTCAGGATACATGAAAGTGTGACTTCATATTTGTGCACTATAACTTTAGAATACTGAATTTGACATCAAAACGTAAGTCAAAATTCACGTCAGAACATCGTCCCAGAGTACAGATTATAGATTGACATGACTAAGCAATTTAACTGCCGTATAAAATGACACCAACACTTGTCATTTTGATGACACTGACATGTCCAGTGACACAAATATTTACTTTTGAGAGTTGAACAAAGGATTTTGAGAAAATACCAATCCATCATGCTTTGCTATTTGTAGGAAGTGTTTTGAGAAATTCTTACTGTTTCACTTCTGATCTGAGAACTGTACCAAAACTATTGAGAAAAACTGCAGTGATTGACTAATTATTGACATTTTAATGCTCACATGCAGTTCAATGAAATGTGTCATTTGAAGACAAATGTGGAGGCTATTATTTAAAAAAAATATTTAATTTAATTAACGAATTATTACAGGGTACTGTGCTTTTACCACGTGTTTATTCATGCCATTCCTTCTAGATGAACAGACTGATAGTGAGATGACAGGTAAACGGTAAGACGATAAAAAGAAAAATGATTTCAGACAGTGCCTTAATGCAACATCTGGGTTTAATTAGATCGATTGAACGATCGATAGGCTGATTTGTCAGCAGTGCGGCATCAATATCCGCTGGGTGACGGTATGTGGTTGTTCGTCAGTGTGTGTCATACGTCGGGCGACCAGTTCAGGGTGTAGTTTTCATTGCGCCCGAAGTTGGCAGGGATAGACTCCGGTAGTGTCGAAATTGACATGACACATGACATCATCGACAGACAGATAGATACCTACATAAAGAGCGATAGACAGGCAGACAGACGGACAGACAGTCAAGCTGCGACGCGTTGAAACCTTCTTGCGCCATCCGTTGGAAAATCCCCGCACTACAGTTCCTTTGTGTCTTTAAAAAAAGTTTCTAAAATAAATTTTTGCTTGTCAGTGACTGTGGAAAAAAATGAAAACACACCAATGTTATTTTAGGTAAAATTATATGTTAAATGTTAAAAAAATATGGGAATAATCTCATTTGGGAAAAGAATTGCGACACTGTCCCTTTAAATCCACTCCGTCTGGCTCACTTTTTGGCAGGAAAAGAATCTGACCTCACCGGAATCCAAATAACGTGAGGACTCAGAGGTGCTGGAAGTGGCAGGGAGCTACCAGTAGAAACTCGTCGCCAGACGAGGTAATTATTTTGCAAAAAGCGCGATTTTACACCCGCCACCGTTGTTGTTCAACTCGCTTGATTAACTGCATGTCGTCCGTTTCGCCGTTGTGGCGATGTCCGTATGGCTCGCTTTTTGCCATGGCTCTTCCTGCTTACATTTCGTTAAAGTCAGACATTCGTCCCACGAAGAGTCTGGGAAAGCGCTATATGGACTATATAGACGACGATGTTTTTCCCAACACGTTGGTTTTCAAAATTTTGTGTGAAATTATTTAAATGGTGTATTTGCTGACTCGTATTTTCCCCACGTTGTCTCGCTGGTCGCGGGTCCTCGTGAAGGATTTGTTTCCACGCATGCGCGAATTTGTGTGTTTAACTCACCTGAGCTCGGATTAGGATAGTTTGATTTAAAATAGCTTCACATGGCCTTTTCCACTTCCATCACAATCCAGATAACAAAACTACTGCGTCTGTATGAAACGTCATGAATGGATAAACTAGTGTTACTGTAATAAACCTACTACCAGTGAATGCAGCCACTGGATTTTTAACCCCCGGCCTGCCAGTTGGTTCTTTGAAGCCTTTTATAAGCTTTGTATTAACTCATTAAACACAGATGCACTCAGCTCTTGGTTCCACTCTTCTGGTAGTAATATTTTGGATTCTGTGGCTCCATTAAAAATGATGCAGCCAAAAGTAAGACTATGGTTTAATGAGATAACTCGTGCAGCTAAGAGAATAAGCTAATAATGACTGCAATCCTCAGAGTTCTCGTCCGGCATGTTGAAAGTGCGATTAAAAAGTCAAGACTATTTAGCGATGATAAATAAAAAAACATTTCTTCCAGGTTGGCGCATGGCTGCCCGCATCATCTTATTTCTCTTTCACTACCTGCATCGCCACCCTCTCTTTTGCTATTTACTGTCCTTCAATGTGTCCATACGTGTTGTGAAACAGCCAGCCAACATTTCTTTCTTGGACGATGTCCAAGGATTGCTCGACCACTTATTTTTCCACACTCTCATCTGAGGTTGAGGAAGACGAATCACCTGCAAGTTCAGCAGGAAAAAAAATGGGGTCTGCAACATCTTTTAAAACTGACGGTATTTTGTCCTCGGCCTGGATCTCTGCATGAACGTCCACAACATTCTCAAAACCGACATGGGTCTTTGTCTTCTACTTTGTCATATAGGAAAGATCATTCACGGTTTACAAAGGTGTTATTGCTTTTAGCCAAACAATCGATTCACAAGAACATCCTTGCAACAAGAAAAATGGTTTGCGATGCGGAAAACTATATGTGAGTATGTATGCGTTGTTTTACGAGGCCTGACGAGTCTCAAAATTCACTACCCTCGCAAGCCTTTGCTGCTCAGTGAGATACGGCCCTTAGGCTGGCAGGGGGGAAAGAAAGTCATGGCCGCCCACCAGGTTTTTACATCATTGGGGGAAACTTTGCATAAGAGGAAAATGTATATGTTTCACAATGAAACTGATGGACTGATGTCTCTTTTTCAGTGCATTCATCTCAAAAGCATTCAGCAGCAAGATAGAAGCAGTCATGGTGAGTACAACCGTGGGGTTTTTTTTCTTTTTAAAGTCAGTATTCCTGAAACCTGTCTCCAGATGGCTCTGCATGAAGTGGCTGCCAGAAAATCATTGGGCACATATTGACAAGCATTCAAACTTAGATTCACATCAATTTTTATGGATAACTATGAATGGATCGTTTTAGCGAAACAACATCTATGTCAAGTGATGCAAGCTCCACTTTATTTAACAGACTACCTAGTGCCTACGTACCTTGGTGGGTGGTGCTGTTTTAGTTAGCAACATGTTTCAAAAGAACTTGGCACTTAACTCTTTGTGAATTATAGTGTCCGTGATTTGAGGTCAATTTTGTACAAGCTTATTTTTTTCTTGATGTAAAAAGTTTGCTGTCCGTTTGGGCCATGGGAGCTTTCCTGCCGTGCTTTTCCCATCCACTAGTCGGTGCTGTTTCACTGGTGACATGTATCTCAGAATCTCTGGCCTGAGTTTTTGACCTGTCTTTTTTATTCTGTCTTTTGTCTTGTCTTTTTTCCTTGTCTTCTTCTGTCCTCTATCGTTTTCTGTTTTGTTCTTTTTTGTGTTTATTTATATATTTTTTTTCTGTCTTGTAACATCTTTTGTTTTGCGGACAGAAGGTCTTTTTCATTTTCGGTCTTGTTTTTTTTTTTTTTTTCATTCTTCTGTCTTCTAACTTATTCACTTTTTTATTCTTTTTGTGTGTGTAAGTCTTCAACAGTGGATCTCAAAACCAAGGAGGAGAAGGATGCAGAGTTGGACCGAAGGATCGAAGCGCTGAGGAAGAAGAACGAAGCTCTGGTCAAGCGTTATCAAGTACGTGGCCAACAAATGTTCCTATTCGAAACAAAATTGATGCCTTGGGGCTCTTTGACGTTGACTTTGTCAAGAGACTATATGTGACCCCTGCATGATGTGAGTCACGCAAGCGCCGCGGGTCACCTATCTTTGATCGCTCACTCCGTCAACTACACTAAGACAAACCACGGAGAGAATTATATATGAATGACAAATGCAATACTTGAATATAATTTTGCTTCAGTGTAAAAGTGTTTTACACTTTTAGTTTGCATGCAACTAACCACAGTAAGGTACTATCCATCCATTCACCCATCTTATAATTTTTTGCAAAATTAAGTTTAAAAAATACAAAACTGAGCAAACAAACATTTTGGTGTAGTGACAATAAAAATATACGTTCTAAGCTCAAAATATTGTCTCATAAAATCGTTACAATGATAGATATTTTTAATTTTTATTAATAAAAACCAGCATCCTGTCCTAGTTTTGAGAATTACACACTGAGCACATAAGCAACATGACCGAACTGTGCATTCTAACAACAAAGAAAGGTCTATTCGGAAAATAAAATCATCATGCTATTTATTATTTGAAATTTTATTTATTATTTATATTGGCATTTTGTCCTAATGTAGTTAGCGATCAAAAATAGGCGACCTTCTGCGCATGCACGATTCACATCGCGTATTGACTGCCTTATTGGCCTGCATTCTTGTTGCCAACAGGAAATAGAAGAAGACAAAAAGAAGGCAGAGCAGGAGGGCATCGCCATCACCACACCACGGAAGCCCCGGGCCCACGAGCCGGCAGAGATGGGCCGTAGGAGGATGGAGAAGGAAAACTTCACCGTCACTGTCGACCTTTCCAAGTCGCCGGCAGCGGGGGTAAGTTTGCAATGTTCAACTTGTCTGGACAGTTACTTAAATTTATGACGTAAACACATTTCATCATGTTACAGATTGTGTTTCAACTTTCCACCCTTATTGAGATTGCTTCTAATCTGCACAGATACATTTTCAAACGTTAAACCCCAAAAACTCTTCGTGTTAAACGAAGACCCGGCACAGGCAGTGCCTGACTGTAGAATTTGTAAACAGGGGAAAACATGAAATATGTCATTGCCTAGTGCGATGCATCAAACAATTGCTAAATCATACTGCCTGGCATTGGAGCAGATTTGCCGTTTACTTCATGGAGAGCCAAGCCTGTGTTCTTGCGAGTCTGTCATCGTGCCTTGTAAAAAGATAAACATTAGACAAAACGACCTTCCCTGGCAGTGGCTGGAAACCAGAGCAGCAGCATCAGCCCAACTACAGGAACCACCTTCACGAGGTGTTGGGCCCAACGAAGAGTTCCTGGCAACAACGAGATACAATTGGCCCGAATTATCTCGTTGCTCAACAACAACAACAACAGCAGCAGCATCAACATGATGCTATAAAAGTCCACACACGCTCTGTAATCTGTTTATATCTCACTTTTATGTTCTGTTTGCGTCACGCTCGCCAGAAGGTAGGCCACACTTCCTATTTGATCGCCAGTTTGGACATTGAGCTTCCAGAAATTTGGCGCTCATTGAAACACTTTCATTCATCAAATGCATTCTATTTTTCACATCTACTAAGAATACAACGATACCTTCAAGAAAACCATCTTTAACCCACTAAAGGCTTTTAGTCGAAACCATAGAGGGACTCACCTGCGCAAAGGTAGAACAATTGTGGTGTGCATATCAATATTCATGAGTGTATTCATGAGCAAATATGGCGCTTCACTCATCCACATTGCAGCGCGTCTACTTTTGCTAACTTCGAAATGGGACACTGCACAACTACAACTTGCCTTATTCGTTATTTATATCATTTATGCCAGTCAATACTGATTATACAACGTAAGTAAGAATTATGTGGTATTCACTTGTGGAGATAAAGTATTAAAATGTTCTCATTTTCTTTTATTTTAATTTCTAATTTGAGGGTGTGGGGTGGCTTGAACGGAGCCCAGTGATGCACTTGCGACCCTGGCAGGAGTTGCTGCTGTCCCATTATATAAGGGCTTGAGCGCCAACTAAAATATTCAGCAACATTTTATGAGCTTTTGATCTCTTCCTCCTTACATTTCTCCAAATCACATTACATTTTTTTACATAATCTGTCTCACCGTCAGACGAGTTAATTAAAGGGGAGGATTTATTTTTGTTTCCTCATTGAAATATTTAAAAAACGCCACACTTGACTTCCGAGCTAATTGCACTAAAAGGTCAACCACTTGGTTTGCTTAGGACAAGCGGGTGGTGGAAGACTGGAAGCCCACCACACCTCGCAATCGGAGAGTGTCGGAGGACAATGATGGTCCCCGAGGGCCCAGCGACGGCCACAGCCCCCCCAGGAGGACGGGCTCGGGTCGTTTGGCAAGGGGGGGAACCCCCAGAGGAGGAGGCGGGGCCCGCCAAGAGAGGAGAGTGCGGGAACCACGCACGCCCAGAGATGGAGAGCCGGGTGAAGCAGGAGGACGTAGAGGAGGAAGGAGGGGAAGAGGGGGACCGGGAGGAGGAGATGGAGGAGGAGGAGGAGACGCAGGATGGACACCCGGCGGCATGGACAGGAAGTCCAAGGTGTTTATACTGTTTTAAAAATGTAAATATTTATTTTTACCAGATCTGACATGTTTCCTCTCAAGCAGGAATGGGAGGAGAAGAGGCGACAGAACATTGAGAAGATGAACGAGGAAATGGAGAAAATAGCAGAGTATGAGAGAGGACAGCGGGTAACAAACACATTTGGATTACATACATATTCATTTCTGCTAGTGTTGGACGATTAATCAGTTTTATCAATAAATTTGAGTCTATTAGTCAGGAGATTTTTTTTAGCGGCTTCTGTAGTTCAAAGGAGGACTCTGCTGATGTGAATTGCTTCCACGACCGACATGGCTGTGAACAGAGAGGCGTCAGCTTATGAGAGTAGAGTCAGCGTTTGCACCGTTGCAATTCGGTTGCTATATTTAGAGCTCGGTGGAAGGCAGAACATTGGCAACCACATGGTGCCTAGTTGGAAAACAGTTCCTCCGAGGCTTAATAATTCTCCTGACGCCTTGCTGTGGCCTGATACCCTCTTGCTGCCGTATTTGCTTGCTCCTTGAACCTGTGGATATGAAAAACATGTTTGAGGTCTGCTACGTACATGTATGACCTCACGTATCCGTCAGGGCCCACACTGCTTTTTTGTCTTCCAAACATACAAGGTGAACCATAAGCTCTAATCAATAAAAGATTTATAATGTGCACTTTTTTTTGCTTCAGATGCCTTATGTATCGTAGATATCATAGGCATACAAAGCTTGTGTGTGGAAACTTATGGCCCACCCTTTATATTTACAGTGCTGACATTTGTTCTCCTCAGGCAGACGGCGATAAGCCCCTCCGCAACTTCCTAGATGACCCACGTCGCATGGGCCCTGCCCCGGTCCCTGATATGGACCGCAAGGAGGGCAGCAGGAGGCATGTGCGCAAC
Source organism: Idiotropiscis lumnitzeri (assembly GCF_059441095.1). Classification (NCBI taxonomy): domain Eukaryota; kingdom Metazoa; phylum Chordata; class Actinopteri; order Syngnathiformes; family Syngnathidae; genus Idiotropiscis; species Idiotropiscis lumnitzeri. The sequence continues at coordinate 9,257,791 of NC_142397.1, read as the reverse complement.
TGGGGCGGGCTGGACTTTGACAATGTTAAGACTGGCGGCGATCTGGAGAAAGAGTGGACTGTGAGTCAATATATCCCCTTTCAGCTGCATACTAAATTTGGCCTTTTAGCTGTGGATTTATTTGTTTGCTGTTTTGTGGCCAGTCGGCTGTGCGATGTCCCCATCGACCCCTTCCTTAAATAATGATACAAGTCCTTTTTTCAGAAAACATGAAAAACTGTTCCAAATAAAGATTATGTTGTATCTACCCATTGAGAAGTCAAACTACCTCCTGGGGCTGAATTAAAAAAAAATAAATAAAATAGCCACCTCAAACTAAAATGACATTTTTCGAGAGATGTAATTATTTGAAATCCAGGGGGGGACTGAATTTTCCAAACCAATCCCGGCGGTATGCAATGATTCCTGGCACCGTGAGTGAATACACTCAATGTTGTGCTTTCCTTTCCAGAGTCGGCGTCCCAGCCCGAAAGGTTCAATGGACATGACTATGTCCATGACTGGCCGCGAGCGAGCCGAGTACCTGCGCTGGAAGAAGGAGCGCGAGCAAATTGACGAGGAGCGACTGGCGCGCCATCGCAACGCCACTGGACAGTGGAGGCGGGAGTGGGATGCGCAGAAGACAGAGAACATGTGCGTCAAGAAACTGTGACCCTTTGGGCTCTCATGGTCAATACATCTATGAACAGACCACAAATGTGTCTTTTTCGTTGACAGGTTCAAGGAGGAAGCAAGTGTTGCGGCAGAGGGCAGCACGCCAGAACAGGGTGGCAGGAGAGGTATGTTACTGTTGCCGTGGTAACTCAATACATATGCTTTTGGAACAGCAGCACTGAGACATTCTTAAAAATACAATACAGTACAACTTTATTTATATAGCGCATTTCACAACAGCTGGAGCTGTAACAAAGGTGTAATATAAATTAGCAGGAATGAGAGCAACTCTTCCAATTGGGAGCCATTTTAGTGTCCTCACGTGAACAGCATTTGTGGGTTTAGTGTGATTTGGATCTGTGTATACAAAAGGATGTACCAATGGAAGCCATCATTTGAGCGTCTGTTCTTTGCGCTCATTAGCTAAGTGGCTGGCTGCATTTCACTAGCGCGTCTTTAAGATTTCACTGGAGACCTCATAAGCAACCGGGGTCCATACTGAGAAATGACCGATTGCTCACAATCCATCTGTGACATCATTTCCCTTGATGAGTGATTTGCCGGTGTCTTTGTGTGTCCTCCCTGTAGTCCGAGGGCGTAACTTTGGCAGCGAGCCTCGGGGCAGAGCCTCAGGTTAGACACAAGTGTGGGCCACTGACGCTTGCACTGTGTGTATGTGCACGCGCGCGCGCTTACGCGTGTCCACGCATTTGTTTGTGTGTTCAAAATTTCAGTGTCTTTGCGGCCTTTTACGTGCTCATGTGCATGCATTTTTTTGGTGTTTGTTTGTGTGCGCGTGTGCGCGTGTGTGTTCAAGCATTGGTAGTAGTCCTGCCGTCTTTCATGTGTGGCTGTGTGTGCATGTGGGTGTGCGTTGTCTGTGTGTTTTTGTGGTGTCTTTTGTGTAGGCGTGGGTGTTGGGAGTGTATGTCTTGGTAATGCGTGTGGGGGTGTGTGCGTGCGTGTGTGTGTTGCGTTGCCTGTGAGTGTATAGCTGGTGTGTGTGTGTCTTTCGTGTGTGACACATTTGCTGCATGTATTGTGAGAATGATAACGTGTGTGTGGTGCATGCATTTCGTGTGTTCATTAATGTGTATGTTGGGTTTCAAGGGTGTGCTTGTGCGTGTTGTGCGTGCAGGACCACACTTTTGTGTTTTCCTCTATTTTGTTGTCTCATTTTACACCCCAATTCAACATGGGGCAACACAGCACCATTTTCTTATAATTTGAGGGTGACATTTTCATCCGAGCAGCCAAATGGAAGTAGTGGCACTCATCACGTATATGGTCTCGAGCTGTAATTAAGTTCCTCCCTTCACGCAACACTAACTCGTTGATTCCTCATGAGGAGTTGAGTTGTATTACACATCCTGGCAGCCTGGTGGTCTGACGTCAAATCTTCTTCGGCTGTTTGAATCCAACTCAGTGGTGCCTTCAGGAGCAAATATCTTCTTTGTGCTTCTCACTCAGCCTCATCTCAACCAGTGTCAAAGGATTAACTATTAAAACCTTGGTTCGGTGTAGTAACTATGAGCCAGTTTAATCAAGTCTTTTTGGTATCAAGTACTTCCCTAAATAGAACAGACACTCAGCAAAATGTGTGTCTTCAAACTGAAGTATTCAAGAAATGACACAAACATTTAATTTGAAGTCCTCCGCTGGTTACGGTGCAGCTTGTACACGCCCACTTTTGTACATCAAGGCGCTCGAAGACTCCCGCAGCGGATACGTAAAATGTCCCTTGATTTAAGTTAATCCATGAAACCGCCATGGTCGATCCTTGCACCTCAATGCGTGTTTAAGACAATTGAGAGGATGTTCAATGTGACATCGTGAGAAGAAGTTCAGGGTCGTGCTCAGTGTTTTGAGCATCAAGGAGCCCGGAATGTTGCAATTACGAGACTTGAGATGAGCCATTTCTCTCCCACTTGGCCTTGCAATGTGATCCCCCTCAGAAGGGCTTGATGAAGTGGCTGACTTCTCTGCTAAAGCTGCCCTGTCCTGGGTAAGCATGCAAAGGAGAATGGATAGATGGATGGATATTTGAACGTTATCTTTCTTATGCTGAAATGTGTTAATGTGGTAAAAAAATAGCTAATGGCTGATTTTTCGGACCGGCCCTAATGCACAGTCCTTCACGATAACAAACACTCATTCTCTTACTGTCTACACGCACTCACAGCATTGTTAGTCTCATACTCTCTCGCGAACGCGCACACACGCACAGAGGATGTGGGTGAAGAGTAGTTGGGATCACCATGAGAGGTGTGAAGGTTCAAAGCTGAGAATTATTTTTAGCGCCACTTGACTGCTGCTTTCTGAGTGTTTGCCAGACTAAGTGGAAGAAGTGGCGTCTGTATTACATCACTCACTGCCTCTTAATTGGCTGAATGACTCCAGTGTCCTCATCGCCATCTCTTTGGGACTTTTTTTTTTCCCCTCTCTTCGCTGATCCCGCTTCCCGCCTTCTCTTTGTAACCTTTTCATCACCGCCCGCCTCGCTCTTCAAGCACTTATCCCGCCTCTCTTCCTCCATCCCTGCAAAGCTTTCAGGCTCTGACCTTCCTCTCTCCTGCACCTCCCACTTTGTTTCTTTATACTGTTCTTTATGTCTGTATTTCCTCGTTTCCCACCTATAGTCAGAAGCGACAAATCTCAAAGGTGTTATGTTGCAGGTTGTGTTGTCTTAATCACAATCTTTCATTATCTTGGATTATCTTATTATAGTAAAGTACAGATCATTATCGAGGAATATTTTTATTTTATGCGTTATTAAGTTGCCACGTGTTCTACTGACACATGTACTTTGTATCTTACATTTTGCAACAATGTGTCCCCCAGCAGATGATGGCAAGCGTCCCCCCAAGGTGCCCACATTTGGGGACTTCCTGTCCCAGGGGTCCCGAGGGGAGCGGAGCCGAGGGAAGGGCAGAGGAGGGAAGCCCAGCTACAGGTAGAACACCGATTTTAAGCTTTGAGCTTTAAAAACACGTTTACACTGGTTGTTTAGCTACATATTTAACAGTACATGTAGAATAGCACGTACAATGTCATTACATGGACACAAACATTTTTTTTTATTGCAGTATGCATGACAACCGCTGGGAAGGAGAAAAGGAAGATGAGAAGGAGAAAAAAGACAAACCCAAGCAAGTGAAGGAGAAGAAGTCCATACCTGAGCCAACACAGAAGGTGGGCAACAGGAAGCGAGGGATGACACGCTTGCTTTTGTACATTCTGTGACTCTCCTAGCATCTTCTCTCAGGTGGAGCAGGGAGATGATGAAGAGCAGGATGACGACCAGTGGGAGGACGCCAGCGAGGGCGAGGAGGAAGTGTCCGACGAAGACGAGAAGAAAGATACAGGCAAAGAGGAAGCCGACAAAGACCAAAGCTCCCCCACGTCCCCCTCGCCATCATCTGCTGGAAGCCCCCGGGAGCAGCGCACACCGAGACCCAAGGTCCACATCCCCTCGCCCCAGGTGGCCTTACAGAATGCCCCAGAGGTGGGAAAGCCCATCAGTCCTTTCCAGCTGCTGGACGGACACCAGCCCGTGTCGGACTGGGGGGAGGAGATGGAGATGCTGTCGCCGCGAAGCAGCATGGGGGGAGAGAGCCCACTGAAACCTCCCAGTGCTGAGAGCAGCCCTCCACAAAAGGAGCAGCAGGAGACTGCCGAACCCATCGAGGAAAGCACAGGTACTTCAAATACACATCTGAATACTCTTCTCTATTTAGTATTGAGTCAGAAAACCAAGCACAGAGTGACAGCAGTGTGCCACGTGAAATGGAAATAAAATTGCTTGTAATAAAGCATAGTATAATAGAAATGACAATAACTGCAGTGTGACTCTTGGAAATCTGAAAATGAAACACTGGGTGAAAGTGTGACACTGCGGTGTGCAACACAAAAGCCTGAGAAAAAAAGCACATACCGGCAGTTCTCGGGTTACGCGTTACTCAACCTACGCCGTTTCAACTTTACGTCGCCCGAATCTCGTCCGGCATTTTAGGTTCACACTTCGGGCACTCGTTTCTAACCCAAGGACCGCATGGAATAGGAATTAAGCGGTGTGCTACGTAAAGCCTGAAAAATAAGGCCAAAGTAATAACGTGACTGTGGTGTGCTTCATGGGAGTCGGCAATAAAGCAGATCCTGAAAAAGAGGCATAGCGTAAAAAACAAACAAACTTGAGAACAGTGTGCAACACGGAAGCCAGAAAAAAAGCACAAAATCAAGGTTCCGAAGTGGGACAAGAGTGTGCAAGAACAAAGCACAACTACAATGTGCCACACTACAGTCGGAAAAAGGAAGTACACGGAATGTCATAACATCTGCTTAATAATAGCCAGAACAGAAGCACAGATTCCAACTCTGATAACGAGCGACAAGAGACATGACAGTACGAGAACAGTGTCCCACACCAAAGCCCAAAAAAGTAGGCCAGGGTAAAAAAGTGACAAAGCATGACGGTGTTCTACATGAAAGCCTGAAAACGAAACGCAGACTGAGAGCTTGACAATTTTTGTTACCCAAAAGCCCGAAAAAAATACAACAAAGTGAGGGGCGTGACAAAGCACAACCCCACTGTGCGACATGACAGCCTGAAAAAGAAACATAGAGTGACTGACATTTTCTATAACAATGTGAAAAATGATAAAGCGTGCCACACAAACTCCCAGAAAAAAAGCACAGAGTCAAAGCAGCACAGCAATGTGCTTCACAAAAGCCTGAAAAAGAATCACACAGTGAGAGAAGTCAACCATATGATGGCAAAATAGCGGCCAGATATTCCTCATGACATAAGCAGTTGGCCTACTGGCATTGAGTCGGTGCTGAGGATTTTTTTTTTTTAATTGTCACACCTGGTACACGTAAAGACTTAATTTTACCTTTCCTTTTCAGTTCCCTCTGACGCCACAGCGGTTCCATCGCCTCCAGATTCAATAGAAGTCCAGCAGATCGTTATGGCGTCGGAGGCAGAGGCTGTTCCCACAGTCATGTCAGACGCATCGCCGGTCGAAAACGCGCCATCAGACGTGTCCAACACCACCGCCCAGGACATCGCTGAAGACCATCAGGATGTGCCTGACACCTTGCAAGGTGTGTGTGTGTGTGTGTGTTGGTAAAGTGACATCATTCATCCGACTTGGGATGAACCATTAATCAAATTCAAATTGTTCAAGTGCCCGGCTGGTCATTCAACAGCTCTTCTTTTATTTTTATTAAACAAAGTAAAAAAAAAAGAAAAAAAAAAGCAGAAGACATTTATTTATTTATTTATTTCGCTGATTTGGAAATAAAAGAAGTTATTTTATTTCTTTTTTTTTTTTTCTAGACAAAACAGATAGTCCATCAAAACCCATCGTCCTGGTGAGCGAGCCCACTGAAGCAGAAAGCCCAACTGAAGCAGAAGGGGAGAAAGACGACAAGGATGACAAAGAGGACGGCACAAGCGACGTGAATACAGACTCCGCTACCACAACAGAGACGTCCTCTGAGCAGCCCTCCTCAGGTTTGCTACTGCTGATTCAATGACACAACACACGGCCACTGGAATGAGGCATATGACTACATTTTGTCTCTGTTTCTTCAAGACACCATACATCTTCAATTCCATGGAATAGACTCAATAACTTTTATAATTCTAATGTTTTTAGTAGGTCAAAACTACTGGATTTAATGGAAATTCCGTTAAATTTCTTGTCTCCAACAGTGTGCACCTCTAAATTCAAAAATTAAAAACTTCTAAAACATTTGTAACTTTATTCTCACCAATGGGAATTTTTTTTACGACATGGTACAGGTGCATTTCAATAAATTTGGATATGGTCGAAAAGTTGATTTCAGTAGTTTAAATAAAGTGAAACATTAAACACAAGGGAAAATAATTTTCACAAGACTGTCTCTTGCCAAATTTCTAATACAAACGTGTTCATTATATATGTAATTTCGGGGCTTTGGTCAGCTGTAAACTATAATCAACTTCATAAATGATTAAAAAAAGTACACTATTTTTGTTTAAAGGGAGCTCACAAAAACTAAAGTTTTCCATGGTTTTCGCGGCTCTTTATTACAATTTTACATTGAGTTCTCTAATGTAGGATGAAAAAGGATACCAACTGGCACAGAAAAAGAACTTCTCCAAAGTGGTCCCACTAAGTCGGAAGCTTTGAATTGACCAAAATATCTTTGGTGATATAAATAATAGATGATTCAAGTTCAACTAAGGACTATGATCCAACTCTTGTTTGATCAGCTAAGTCCAGCCACATTGGGCAGGAATCTTAAAGTGGCAAAGTCACTTAAGTCACATGATGTGTTTTTCCCAGCCCTTTGAGACCAACCATTAGTGACCACTGCTACCAGCACTCAGCTTGCGGCTGCGGTGGCTAATGGAGAAGTTGTCACACCAGCACCCTTGCCGCTGTTGATTTGCTGATTGATTGACATAACTAAATTCTTTCCGTTGGGACCCAGTGGCGAATTTTCTTTGAAAGCTCTCATTTGATTGAGAAGTCACATGACCTAATTGCAGTGTCTCCTTTTCGTCGTTGTCGTCGTCGTCGTTGTTGTTGTGGTGGTGGTGGTGGTGCTGCCTCGGGGCGGGGAACAGGAAACCAGAGAAATTTCAAGATGACAGACACAATTAGGTTTTTGCCAGGAAATGAGCAGAGTGCTGAAGCGTGATTGGATTAAGTCACACGATGGATGACACACCAACACCAAAGCGCCAGGCATCTCCGTGTTGTAAGATTACAGCAGACTTTCATTGTTAAGATTAGGGACTTTAATTTGAACATTTCTACTGCTTCTTCATAAAATAAGTGTGACATCAAAACTGAATTCTGAACGTCCATTTGGTTGAATAGACGCATTTACAATAATTCAATAACTTCACAGGCAATGTTTACGTCAAATTTTAATAGATGAATAAAATAAAATACAAAGCATATCCTCAAATACTAGCCGCAACAAATCAAAGTAAAAAGAAGACATAAGAGTCATTGTGCTTTTTCAAATATGATTTTTAATGAATTTTGTGCCAATTGTTAAACAGTGGACATTCTGATTGGCTAGCAGTCGAAATGCAAATCTGTCTACCCCAAAGCCAAAGACGGGGAGTGTGATGTGCTTGTTTATTATTTCTACATTTTTTTTTCAATTCACCTCCAACATTTGTTTCTGTGTAGCAAAGAGAATTACAACTAACTGAACTTTGAATTTTTTTTTTTTTTTTTTTTATGAACACGTAAAAAAAACATATTACATAGTAACTCATTACACTGCAAAGACAATAATATTGTAAATAAAATTATTTTCCAACACTGCTCGTTAACATTTTTGAACTTTTTAGAACATTTGAAACTTTTTTTTTCGGCACAAAAAGTTGCTTCAATAGAGTCCTAGCAAGCTGAAAGGAAACAAAAAGATGGCTGAAATGACGTCTCAAGATTTTGAGATGGTTACATGTCCAAATATCCTTAATTAACCCAGATTTAAACCCCCAACCTCAAAACTGTGACATAGACATCCTCACCACAAACACTAGTTTGTGTTAAATTGGTCAAAAACAATCTCAACTCACTGTAGTATTTTTTTGTTTCGTTTTTTATGGGTGGGATTGTTAAAGAGAGAGAATCAGAAATCAGAAATCCCTTTGTTGTCATTGTACTCAAGTGTGCAACGAGATTAGAGAGCTCCCCTCTCCAGTGCAATACAACAATAATTCAGATAAATATATAAATTAGATAAATGAGAGAATAGTTAGTGCAATGGAAAATAATACTGAATAGGATTTATACAAACACATCACGTTGCTGTTCTGCAAGGTAAGGGCGGTCGTGTGTGTGTGTGTGTGTGTGTGTGTGAGAGTTTAGAATGGAGATGGCTCTTAAAATGAATAAATAAATGAAATAAAGGAGACGCAACAACAGAGAAAATGCAAACAACACTCTGGAAGGCCAGAGCCCAGACCCAAACCCAGGACCAAACCGCTGCTAACACTGTTCTGGCCACCAAAACACCTAATGTTCAAGTGTTCAATTCAAACTCTGAATGTCATAACTGTGAGCTAGATGTGCTAGCCAATGGTCCACTGCACTGCCACGAGACTAACACCATTTTTCTCATTTTCTTTGTCAACAGTCTGAAGGCGACAACATCGCTGCAGTGATGTCACCCATTTCTAAAAAAAACAAACAAACAAAAAAAAAAACAAAGGGCAGGAGAGGCCTCATAGCCATATTTGTTACAAACAGTTTGTCTGCAGAGGTTATCTCCCCATTGTTGTTTTTATGTCTCTCACTTTGTTATCCCCCCTCCTCATTGGTGGGGAAAAAAAAAAACTTTATGAAATGGAGGTCCTGGAATCAGCTGAAACCCCGCCTCCACCTCACATGAGATCAACCAATCACAAAGCCGTGGAAGCCAATCGGTCTGTAGTGAGTTTTTTTTTGCAGAAACCCTTTAATAGGCTTCAGTTGAGTCAAGAGACTTTTTTTTAAAACTTTTTATCACTGCTGAGCAAATGTTTTCTGACGTACAACGACAAAAAAGTGGTTTGTACATGATTTAATGCCTGAAAATATAACAAAAAGACTGATTTTTCAGGTTTGCCGTCCAAAAAGGTTTAGATTTTTTTTTTTTTTTTTTATGTTTATCACAAGCCCATATCACTGCTCTAAATGGATTTTGTAAGATTGGCAAAAAAAAATGCCTTCATGAAATATAAATTGAACTTAAAATAATGCAAGCTGTGCATTCATAGAAATGTTTTTGTCATCGTGGATATGTTCTAAGTACTCATTATGATTAGAAGCTACTTTGTTTTGTCATGCTATCAATTAAAATGTAGATCTGATGAGAATTCTAAAATGTCAATTTTTATGACCACCTTTGTCACTACTCACAATTTGTTCGTCCATCGTGCTGACATGATTGAAGCTGCTGCAAGTGGACCATTTTGACCTTGCAGGACAGAAACAAAGCAAGTGACTCATCAGTGCAGTGTTTATTTTTGTTTTTATGACAGCATCCATCTTGTGTTATGTTGCTCTGCACGTTTAATGATAAAACCTGCCAGGCATAATTAGGACACAATCGTTGCACACTTTAAGCCCCTCATTTTTACCCTCTCCCACGTCAAGTTTAAGTGGGCGGCAAATGATGCTCCTCTCTCTTCAGAGAAATAATTTTGCTCAGGAACGTTTCTATCCAGGGCGGCACTATGGATGACTGGTCAGCCCGTCTGCCTCACAGTTCAGAGGTGAAGGGTTTGGTTCTGGCTCTGGTCTTCCTGTGTGGAGTTGGAATGTTCTCCGTGTGCCTGCGTGGGTTTCCTCCCACATTCCAAATACATGCATGGCAGGTTGATTGGGCACTCTGAATTGCCCATAGGTGTGTTTGTGAGTGCGGATGGTTGTTCGTCTTTGTGTGCCCTGTGATTGGCTGGCAACCAGTTCAGGAAAATGTGCCTCATTGCAACCAAGCCACTTTTTACATAATTTTTACTCCTGAGTCCTAATCAACTTTTACGAAAGGAAAGATAGGCTGGTCAGATACAGATGCTTTTTTTTGGCGTATGGACACCTCCCTGCCCTGCCAAGAACGTCACGGAGTGATCAAGTAAGTGTTGAAGCTTACTTTATCTCAACTTCTGTGAGGTGTGCTCACCATGCTGCTTGATAAACATTAATTGTGACACCCAAAATCGATTCTTCAACCCAATCTGCTGCGTTAAAATAATTAAACCAACTTTGGGAAAAATAGTAACCCAATCTGCACAAAATCCAAAGCAGTGATTGTGTTAAACAACCCATCGTTTTTGTGCGTGCGTATATGCGGCTTTTGAGTTTATTTTTCATTTCCGGTATTTGCTTTTACTTTGAAACTCGTTCCGGAAACTACTTTCCATCACAGGTCACTATTGACAGCTGTCCCGTCCCGCGGATGATATCCTGCTTGAGTTCACTTGTCCCGCAAAGCGCAGAGGACAAGCGGCCGAGGCAGCTGTAGTCAAACGCAGCTGGCGGCACTCCAGCGTCTCACCACGCCGCCCACACTGCGCCTCGACCCGGGTTGGAGATAGAGGAACCGAGGTGGCGTCTCACTGCTCCATCCCATCCCACCTCACATGAGCTCCGTGCCGGTGTGGGAAGTGGCTCCACTTGCAAGATGAAAGCAGCCGACGGAGGGGCCAGTGTCACCGTGGACAAACTGAACGGCGACCCCAAGCGGAGGCCCAGCTACCCCGGGGAGCCGCGCGCCAAGCACGCCAGCATGTCCGCCAAGGTGTGGGTCAAAGTGGCCATGGCCATCGCCTATTTCCTGTGCGTGTCCGTGTCCGCCTTCATCCTGGTCATCTATTACGTTTTCTTCTGGACGCCTGACCCGCACAACAACAGTACCAGCAGCGGCGTCGGCGGCTCTGGCATCAGGGAGCCGCACAACCGCAGCGACTGCGCGCCGAAATTCGGATGACCGAGCTGGAGGTGACCGAATGTGGGCGGACGAGCTTCGCGTGAGGTGAGGAGGCTGCGGCAGGAGCGCACACAAATGGATGCGAGGATGGAGGACAGCGGAGGGAAAGGGGGAGGGTCGTCCTGTTCTAATTGGATGGGGGTGATGCTGAAGGCTGCACCAAAAAGACCCCGAAGTGCCCTCAACCTTTTGCTGCTCTTGAGGGACGTCCAGGACTCAATCTTGACCTTGCAGTCCCCCTTGGAGCTAGTTAAAGACTATATTTACCTTGAAGGACCTCCAGGAATTGACTCCTAAATATTTTTATTCGATATTTAGAAATCCTGACTCAGCAGCTATGTAGCCACCCTTAAATATAGTTAAACACTTTATTTACCTTGAAGGACCTCCCTGTGGACCCTTACCACTACCTCTAGTACCTTTATTTATGTATTTTTTGTGCTATTATAGCGTTCATATAAAAATGCCACAAATACAAATTAGCGTAATTAACATATTTGTTTATTCCTTTATTTTTTTAGCTTATTTAATGACTTTATAGTTAATATTCTGAGCAGTATTTCTCAGTTCTGCTTGTGGTTGCGCCAAGAAAGTGGCCTGAACCTTTTACTGTCCTTGAAGGGCCTCTAGCACTTGACTCCCCCACTCGCTTTTAATATTTACAAGCCTTGACTACTTGCAACCAAGTCGCCCCACCTAAAGGTTGTTTGAGACTTTATTTACTAGGAAGGGGTTAGATTGACCCACCCAAAGAGGTTTTTTTTAATCATTACAAATTCCAATTTAACAAACACCTAGCCCCCACACCCCACCACCCCAAAAATCGTTGAACACTTTATTGACCTTGAAGGACCTTCCTGTGGACCCTTAACAATACCTCCAGTAACTTGAAGATTGGATTAAGAATGCTAAAATCAGGCTTTCCCAAACTTTTTCAGCCTCGCCCGCCCAATGTTGGTGGAAATCTGTTTTTTAGCGGCGTCATATTTATATATTCGGTACATAAACAATATATTATAAATAATATATAACAAATTAAGGCATTATCCTCAAATTACACACTGTATTTTAATATTGGCATTTTTTAAAAAATGCTACAGACATTCTTTTGTCAAATGTGACAAATTTCTAGGTAATATTTGCAGTGGGAGTCAACCTAGCGCATTAAATGCCATATTTTTCCAAATATTTTTTGTTATATATCGCACACATAAAATCACATTCTCTTCATATGATGTCTGAAATGTAATCTAAGCATCTCTGGATAATTTGACTTTGTGATCTTGCCAATGGCTAAACCGCCATTCAAAATGGACCCGGGGCCCTCAGTTTGGGAAACCTTTACTTTTAATAGCCGAACCATTTTAGAACCTAGCTTGTCTCTTCTGTCTCACTTTGTGCACTGATTAAAGACTTATTGGTCGTACTATTCAGGTATTATCTCCAGTGTAGCGGAACACATAGCCTCACTATAATCTAACATCTTTGTATAGCAGGGGGATGGGCAACCACCCCTCTGCTGTTTCGCCGCTTTGGATAGAGCTTCACTATACGATGTGACAGCACTTCCTTTGCTTGGAGTGACTGGTTTGTTGATTGCGACAATGATTATGATGATAAACTATGCATTAATTCCTGTGTGGGTGTGATTATTGTCATGTCACTGTGAGCCTGGTTCACCATAATGCCTAGGTAAGCCTTCTAAACTATAAAATAAATAGGCCGAAGGGTTTATACTTTGGCAATGTACATTTTATCTGGAATTTGCAAGTTTGACCATTCGCCGATTACAAGGGAGGAACCTAGCCCTTCAACCATTCTTTATCTACTGGCGAGGAAGACCTATTTGATGTCAGATTTTTATTACTTTTTTGGCCTCAAGTATCAATGGCTGGTACAGGCAGCCTTGACATCGTCAATTACTTATGGATTTTGGCTGTATACGCCTGGGCTCACTCCGTATCCCCGCAAATAGCGGGTGATTCAATGTAATTGCTTCAATATTTCCACATATAAGGTGCAGCCTTTTATACACATAACACCACATAGTCAATTTGAAAAATTTAATTTCAATACGTTTGTTAATTTGTTTGCAATATAAATCTTAAAAATGTTTTTGAAAATTGAAAAAAGCTATTTAATCATGGTAATTTATTAACAATAAAAAAATTAAGTGTAGCACCGTGAATACTATGAGTGCATCTGGAAAATATTCACTAAGCTTAATTTTTCACATATTTCCCAAATGTATTAAAAACTAAGACATCAAAATTTTATAGTGACAATTATAATTTGAATATGATGCCTCAAGATTTACAGCTGGGCAATTTTCTAATCTACAGTAAACTGAATGAATTACTTTACTATGCAGTACATGTTTTGAACACTGTGTGGTGATGTTGGACAGTTGGACCAGTGACAGTTACTTGCTTCAAAAAACCTCAAAAGGAAAACACTTATGGAACTGTCCCTCTCAAATATGTTGCATTATCATAAACTTAATGGATTTTCGCGTTATTCTTTGCTGTAGCTGTAGCACAGAAAGACGAAAATGGAATGCCTTCATCGTGAAAAGCCAAAAATCAGTCAGAAATAGTCATTCGACAAGCAAAAAAATAGTTTAATTGCAAAGAAATGTCATGTTGAGCCTATTTCACAGCCCCTTGTAATGCTGGATTCCTGTGCTCTTGTGTTTCTCATCTATTGTATCTGGAGTCCTGGCTTATATAAAACAAAATCATGCTGGAACAAGACCTAAACCAAAGAACCCGCAGAGATGTCTATCACCAAATTTCGCTTTTTGTGAGCTCAGGGAACTCGAACAATTTCAAAAAGACACATTCAGGATTTGAGTCACCGATGGTGTAGTGGTCCATCCGCCTAACTTGTGTACGGGCAAGGTGGCTTCAGTTCCCACTCAGCGACGGTGTCTATCTCTACCCTGTGACGAGCTGGTGACCTATCCAGCAGCCCCCCAATGATATGACGTGCAGTATTTTTCATTTTGCCTAGATTTTAATTGTTTGTCATCGTAACCTCCAAACGGTGTGTATCGGGACAATTTATTTGCATTTTTTCTAATTTCTTTTTTCTGATTTTATAGGGGCGTCATAGTTTCAATGGAACGAGGGAGAGAGAGAGAGAGAGAGAGAGAGAGAGAGAGAGAGAGAGAGATAGACAGACAGAAAGAGAGAGAGAGAGAAAGAGAGAGAGAGAGAGAGAGACAGAGAAAGAGAGAGAGAAAGAGAGACAGAGACGGTGTGCTGGAGCCTATCCCAGTAAACTTTGAGCGAAATAGCGCAATTGACCCCGAACTGGTCGCCATTCTCAATATTTTTCAAATTTTTCTATGGCATCTTTATTTATTTTTTTCTAATGTTTTCTCCAGTTTCGTTGTACACTGAGTGCAATGACAATAAAAGGCATTTTGATTCGGATTATGTGCGTGTGCGTGCGTGCGTGTGTGTTTCCCCTGTAATCTCAATTTCTTATTCCTATTTTTAATTTTGTGCCGTCGTAACCTTGAAACGTCGCATGACGTTCCCACCCCAATGACTGCTTGTTACCATGGCAGCGGCCCAGCGGTTTCCCGGATGTGGTATCTCTACCCACTCCTCCTCTCCCCGCCCCCTCCTGACGCTTCCAACATGGCGTCGGCAAAGTGAGACTTTAGGCTAATAGTTCACGGCTCTTCTATAAAAGTCACCGCGGGGCTCTTTCGCGTTGCCTGCGGCGCCACGGACGGTTCACGGGGGATCTTACGTGGTGAGTAAGCGCTCCTTTTTTTCTCTAAAAAGCACAACTTCAGCTGGTTGTTGTGACCAAGTTTTGAGTTGAGGGGGGGCGCTTTTTTCCTTTTACCTGCTAGCCATTGCTAACATTAGCTTACTACTCCTCCTTCTCCGCCAAGACTTTGCTCGCTCACTTTTCCCGACTTTGTGCCGCGTTATGATGTCACAAAAATGTAATATGAGTGATGTTTACACCATCCGAAGCGGGTTTAGTTGACTCAATAAAATCGACGAGGCACTTCCTGGTGGAGTTGTCGGACCAATAATAGTTACAGTTTCAGCAGTTCAATTTCCACCAGGGTTAAAAGCGAAGCTAAACGCTTCAAATCTCTTCCTCTTCCCTCATCTTGTGCCTGTCCGTCCGCGCGCGCGCGCGCGTGTTGGGAGTATCACACATTCCCGGGATGCCTCAAGAGCGGGTGGTCACTGCCTATTATATTTGCATGTTCGTATGATAGTTATTAAACAGGTGTAGCACACTTGAGTATTTCAGAAGTCCCGAAAATCATGAAAGCCTCCCTAATTTTTATTGGAACCAGGATAACACGACAGTTATCCGGCTTTTTTGTTGTCTGTTTTACATGTCACTGAAATAATTAATTGAGTATTACAAAAGTCTTTTAAAGCCTCTCACTTTCAAAATCACAAATATAACTGTGAAATGCTTGTGAGGCTTGTGACCCCCACATGGATAAAAATATCAACTGCACCTTACATACATAGTTTGTTTTGGTATTATTTCATATTGCCCGATCCAATTTAATCTCCTTAACTGGTTTGGTCACTGGTAGAATTTTATTCTAAAATTATTGGAGAACTACACCCCTAAATGGTACTAACATGGAATAGGTGTACAAAGTCGACCTGCCATTTTTACGGCTTTGGGTATGTAAAAGAGAGGGTTGTTGCCATGCTGTGTGAAAGGCATTGACTTGGAATGATGGGGAGACAGTCGTCCCAGCAACGTCCGCTTTAGAGATTGTATCATGTTGCCTTTTAAGTTCATCGTAATTTAAAAAAAATGTCTATACCATTTTACTATTTACACTTTTCAGTGGATCAAACTTTGCTCGTTGGGTCCATGGGAATTAAGGATCATCTCAGCAGGGAAGCTGGACCTGCTGGAAATGTCTTTGTGTGCTGTGTTGTGGTTAGTTTGAAGTCAACTGAGTCGCGGGTCGCTTCCAAGCAAACACAGCTGCTGTTTGACTGCAAGGTAGGAGCTACCCCTTGCAGTCCCTGATGAAAATTTCCAGGCAAATAATACAGTACAATTTGGGGGGAAAAAAAGTTAACCTAGTGCCTAAAGACAGCTGGCCCTCGTGAGGATAAACGGCTTGGATAATGGATGGATGGATGGATGTTATGAAACCAGAAGAACATTAAAATGCATACTTGCGTGATGATGAATATCCGCGTCCAGTGTTGTGTCTCAGAGACCAGTCTCTTCGCAATCCCTTTAAATCAGATGTTGTACCTTTAATTAGCTGCCTGTTGAAGTGTTCAAGACACAGTAATGCCTTCCCATATCCTTTTCAGGAAGAAAAACTAGTTGTAATGTTTCATTATCTCAGTTTACATTATAAGTGGTAATGTTCTGAATACTGAGGCCCTTTGCTGTTGCTAACCAGAACAGCAGGGGTAGATTAACAGTCTCTCAAATAGATTTTAGCATGCAGTTTTAAAGATTTGTTACACACAGAAAGTATCTAAGCCAGTGAATTCTGACACCTGGTAGAGGAAAAACTCAGTTTTCAATACAAACACAATTCCAGTGAAGTTGGGACATTATGTTGAACATACATGAAAATGTAATTTCATGTTCAAACTGATAAACTTTGTTTTTAGCAAATTATTGCCAACGTTAAATCACCTGTTTGGAACATTCTACAGGTGAACAGGCTAATTTGGAGCTGACAGGTACGATGTTTGGTATAAAAGGAGCTTTCCTGAATTGCTCAGTAATTCACAAGCTAAGATTGGGCAAGGTTCTTCTCTTTGTGAACAACTGCGTGAGCAAATTGTCGAATATTATAAGGACAATGTTCCTGATCATACAATTCCAAGCAATTTAGGGATTTCATCATTTCCGGTCCATAATATCATCAAAAGGTTCAGAGAATTTGGAGAAATCACTGCATGTAAGCGGCAAGGTCGAAAACCAACATTGAATG
The DNA here is from genome assembly GCF_059441095.1 of Idiotropiscis lumnitzeri. Taxonomy (NCBI): domain Eukaryota; kingdom Metazoa; phylum Chordata; class Actinopteri; order Syngnathiformes; family Syngnathidae; genus Idiotropiscis; species Idiotropiscis lumnitzeri. Next base: position 9,240,690 of record NC_142397.1, on the reverse strand, counting down.
CCTGTGAACTTTGATCCCTGAGGCGGCACTGCATCAAGGAACACTTGAGAAAACCAAAGTCAGTAAATAAAGTTGGGCGCTACATCCGTAAGTGCAGCTTAAAACCCTACTACATTTATCAACAACGCCCCAAATCGCCGCTGGCTTCTCTGTGCCCGAGCTCATCTTAAGGTGGACTGATACAAAGTGGAAAAATGTTCTTGGAAACAGTGCTCACCGTGTCCTCCTGGCTAAAGTGGAAAAGACCCATTAGGACTTCATCCATCCATCCATCATCTGTACCGCTTCTTCTCACTATGAACGCAAAGTTCGAAAGCCAGCATCTGTGAGCATGTGGGGCTATCTTAGTGCAAATGGCATGGCTTACTTGCACATCTGTGAAGGCACCATTAATGCTGAAAGGTAAATACAGGTTTGGGAGATACATATGCTGCCATCCAAGCAATGTCTGTTTCATGGACCCCCTGCTTATGTCGGCAAGACAAAAGCCAAAGCACGTTCTGCATGTGTTGCAACAGCGTGGCTTTGTAGTCAAAGAGTGCGTGTACTAGACAGGCCTGTCTCCCATTGAATTTGCGTTGCACATTCTGAAGCGTAAAATATGACGACAGAGACCCCGAACTGTACAGAGGTGCATGGTTCGATTCCTACTCTAGCCTTCCTGCGCGGAGTTTGCATGTTCTGCTCGTGCCTGTGTGGGTTTTCTCCGGGGACTCCGTTTTCCTCCCACATTCAAAAAAACATGCGTGGTAGGTTGATTGGCCACCCTGAATTGCCCCTTGGTGTGTTTGTGAACGTGGTTGGTTGTTCGTCTTTGTGTGGTCTGCGATTGGCTGGCAACCAGTACAGGGTGTACTCCGCCTACTGCCCGAAGATAGCTGGGATAGGCTCCAGACCCCCCACGACCCTCATGAGGAGAAGCAGTACAGATGATGGATGGATGGATGTTATTTCCGGGCACGCTAATGCTGAAAGAAAAATACATTTCAAGGCTAGTTTAATATCAGGAGAAATTAAGCAAATTCCAGAGAAGCAAAACTTTTTTTGAATAACATCGTTCTCATTTGCTTTGATGTAAATGAGATTTTTGTGAATAACAATCTGAGATTTCATACCGCCTTACCCTGTGTGAGAGGGTGAATTTGTGCGCATTTATCTTGTGTTTTTAATCTCATGACTTGTTGCCGAGTGCAAGCTGGAGCACTGCGGCGTCCACAGCAATCGCAGGATCGTGCAAAGGTTGGCCTGCAGCACCGGAGAGGCATGAAGCGGCAAGTTAAGCTGATGAAATAAACACACAGAAAATTCAGTCAGTATGTAAGCAGCACAAAGGCAGGGAGGGACGGCCAGGTTTGTTGCCTTTGAAGGGCCGGATTGCGGGGGTTCTTCAGTGGAATGACCACAGGAGCCAACGTCAACATCACTACCCCTCCCCCACCCCCACCATGGACATTCAGGAACAGAGGCAAATATACACAAAAGGTACACAAAAACATTACAGTGAGAGTGAGCTAGCGGCACCCTTATCAAGGGCGCTATGCGCTCCCACCGCATTCCTTCGTGTTGTCAGTTTTTTTTTTTCCTCAACTTTCAAATGTGCTAATAATGCTAGAAGAGAGTGTTTTAATGCCAATCTAAAAAAAGACAAGCTTGGACGTGCTCTATATAAACACACAACACAAAAATTAAGAAAGTTCTCGATAGTCCGACTTGAGCTTCAGTGGTGGAACAGCTGTATTGACTTGCATAACTGATCAACTCTAATAATTACAAAAAAAGGTTTTATCACATCCATGAAAGAGTGTTTGTAACCTCCTAAAATCCGGCATTTGTTCGCCTTTTTTATGTGTAGCCATTCTGTTCTAAACCGCCACGTCGTGAGAATATATGAAGTGAAGACAATAATTTTCGGGCTTCAGTGGTAGTATGACAGTTGTAAGAGTCTGTCAACCCTTTTACTGAAATAACATTTTCCTTTTGCTCTTGTTCTGTATAAACACAAGTTGCCATTTGCAGAAAACAATTAGTTTTCATCAAAGTCCTGGGTATTGCAGATGGGATATCCTCCCAAAGGTAAATTATGAAAAAGTGCAAGGAAAAGCAGAAAGTCCTGCATCTGGCATTCATTGACCTAGAGAAGGCCTATGATGGTGTGCAAGAGGATTGCAAGAGAGAGGAGTACTAGAGAAGTATGTGAGGATAATCATGAAATCCTATAGGAATGATACACCTAGAGTGGTAAGCAGAGTATGAACAATGAAAAGTTTCCAAGTAAGGGCTGGACTGCATCAAGGATCTGGTCTAAGCCCGACGTGTGCTGTATATACCTACTGCATAAATTGCATCGAGATAAAACGACGAGATAAAACTGACCCGGCATATTTTAGGAATTTACGGCCCATTATTGTTGAAAGTTGTCTTACTTGAGGATTCATGAGTCACTGTATTGTTGCTCTGTCATGTGATGAGGCGTTGACGCTAGCATGTGATACTAACCTTCCTCATAGCAGTTTTACCTTGTGAACTGTTTGTGTGTGTGCGTGTGTAGTTGGTTATCCCACATTCCACAACCTGCCGCTGGAAGCTCGTGGCCATTGGCCACGGCCCTTCATGCCTTTGTTTAAAGAAGCATCGTGATTGGGTGATTCTAAGCCAACCTGGATGCTTTGAGGCCTTCCTTGTTTTTGTGCTTGTGTTTTTTGAATAAGTGTCACTCGTTTATTTATTTTGAAGGAAATTGACTTGTACTTGAAGTGTTTGTGTTAGCGTGTTCATGCTATTTTTCACACTCACCTGCTTAGCTGCCCAAAGTATCTAGTTTGAACTTTTAAATGGTTCACAAAAGCCACTTGTCATTAGCCTCAATCATGTCATTATATTAGGCGGCTATTTTAAACACTCTTGGTATGTTGGGGGGTTAAATTGACCTGTTTTGAAATGTAACGCTCATGTTTGTTTCTTGGGTGTGACAACAGTTTAGTCATCTGAAATATATTTAAAAGAAACATCATTTAATATGATGAAATGAAAAAAGCAAAAAAAAAAATACAATGCAATACAGCTTTATTTATATAGCGCATATACAAAAGGAAATTAAAAGGTCATCGGAATAACTTTAAATTCTTTTTTTCAGTATTTTTATTCTAGAGTTTAAAATATTACAACAGTCCTTTTGACCTGTACCTGTATAAAAAATATTTCCAAACATATTCAGAAAATGTTGACTAAATTGTATTTTTTAAAATGTGTTCAAATTGACATAGCATATATTTGTTTTTGTTTCGCTATTTTATGGGTCAACAACAAACACGTTCCGTGGGTCCCTTTGATCCTTGAACATTTTTTTTAACAAAACTCACCAGGAGGGCTCATCAATATTGACACAGTATCCAACTCCTCTATGAAACAAATCCTAATAAATAATACTGCAGCATATTGTCAATGACTTCCTCTTACCTTATTAGCTAGACGAGAGGGTCAAAATATTGAACACAGGGTACTGCTGTAGTAGACAAGTTGTCTAACTTTTGTCCCTATGCATATTTAACCAAGGCGAGCAGTTTGGACTTCTTGCCCTCAAGTGTATTTACTTTACTTTTACATGACACTGACATTGCCTGCTTGTCCACATTTGAAAGTGTAGGAATATCCTGCTCCGGGGGCTTTTTAAACACATTTATTGCGGTATTTAGTCAGTCCTCCTTCCTTTGTTGTTCCAATTTTGAAAAGTTAGAAGCCGCTGAAAGAGAGAAAAAAAAGCAATTGATGTGAACTCTTTAGCGTGACTGACATGTGTTATTACTGTCAAGTGATGGAAATGATTACGATTGCAATTGTGACATCCATAGACACTTCACAGATTAACTTGAGATCATCACTTGAGACTTACCTTTGGATTGCTTATTTTATTTTTGCTTCTTGTTTATGATACAATTTTCTCCATTTTTAGAGTGCAGGTTACTTCCACACATGGTTTCACCAAGTGACTGTCTGGTTTTGGAAGTCAAGTCGTGGCTTTATCCTTGATGGTGCTCTAACAAGGACAAGTGCAATGAGTGGTTTATGTCGGCCTTATCAGATGTGTTGAGTGTGATTATGCCATTCAGACGTGTAGGTATGTCAGATATGTCTCTGAAGAATCGCCAACTAAAAATCACATTACATGCTGGCAAGGAAATGTGTGATAAATATTTTACCACACTTGATGACAGGTTGCAGAATGGTAAAACCTCAAGTTTGTGACAGGCGAGCTCATGCACTAATTATTAGATAATTAGCAAGTACGGTGCATCTGCGACGCATTTGCAGCATCTCACTTTTCACACATTTTGTGATGTCACAACCATATTGGAAAATTGAATAAATTGTTGAATTGAAAAGGTCTAGCGCTGTAGTGCATCCAGAATATATTTTAAGGGCTTCACTTATAGAATTAGAGAGGAAAAATGAAATCAATTTTGGAATAAGGCTGTAGCATAATGTGAAAAAGGGCATGTGTGAAAGAGTACTTTGCAAATGTACTGTACACTGAACCCTCAGAACAATCTGTTTTGAGATCCTACAATATTTTCCATGTGTTGCAATAAGAGCACAGTGAGTGTATTATGTTGATGTTTTGTGGACCTCCTACCTCTTCATTCATCCATGTATAGAAGTGGAATGAGGTCAGCATGCTCCTCAGATGATTTTAGACACCCTTTCTCACTGCTCGGCCAGGCGAACATGCAACTGAGAGCGTGAGAGAGGTATCTGTGGTGCTCGAGGAGGGGCATTATGGGTAATGAGGAGTACAATGTTGCGCCGCAATCATTCGTGAAATTAATTGACGTTAGACATGTTATCTGCCTTGATATCAGTCTAGGAAGCAAGTGTGTAGTATTTAAAATAAGTAAACCCAGAGCTTGTTTTACAGTTCATTTGAAAATAGCTTGAAGTTTGAATTAACCCAAGAGTGATGGTTGGGGCTCTCATGAATATGATATTGTGTGGAAATGTTGCCACCAATATCAGCCACTGTTTGGACTCACATTTTGCATATCCTTCATAGAAAAAAAAAAGGTCAAACATACCCAAAAGAGTTGATTTTCGACAAGGAGAGTCATCCTTGGGCTTACAGACTGCTCGCAACAACAACAGACGAGGGAAGGTTTGTGTCACCTTGCCTTCACTGACAACTCCAAAAAAAAATAACCCAGCTCCACTGATGGAAAGTTTTAGTGGTTTTGAAATCAGGACATTTTAAAATCCCCTACTAAGCTCCTGTAATTGTCGTTCCTTCAGAGGAGAGAAAATATGTGAGTGTTGTTGTATGTTGTCTGCATATGTGTTGGTGCCTCGTTTTAAAAGAGCCTTTATCGTAAATGGAGGTAGCGAAGGGTGTTTGTAAACTGTCAACACACTCATTAGCTGAGGAGAGAGGCATGTAACAGGAGAGCCACCAGACACTTTCACTGTGAGCTGTGCACGTTCAACTTAATTATAAAGAAGCTTTGTGGTTCTGTACTGTCAACAGGCTGGCATGTCTTTAGCAGTTTGTGTCATCAAATTGCTGCAAACCTCACATGTTGTCAGTGTATGACTCAGCAGCTGACTGGTCCCTATTGTTATGTCTCCCTTTTTTAATGATCCTCGCCTCCATAGTTGTCCCTTTCAGGGCCGTAGCCTACCAGTTTCTTTGGTTCGTTTTTAGATGTGGTCATCATGCTTCCTTTGGTCTGAGACGACATATACCACCTCCTTCATAAATTTAGCTCATATGGTCCTGGTCACCATGTGACTGGCTGCCATAGTCTCCTTCATCATGATCTTAGCCAAGTCAAATTTATTTATATTGCTACTAATCACAAAATTGTCTCAAAGCGTTTCAGAGGCCCACTGTTAGCAAATTGAAAACAAAAAGATAAATAAAGATGTCCTCTGATCAGCTCCGGTGCAATTACTTGCCTCCCTCTTTTCTGTGTAAAACCGCATCTTGGGGGAGCGGAAACAAGCTCACGCCGTCCTCACATTGTGGCATAATCCAAGTTATGTAAAAAAAAAAAACAACAACTAAATGAATCAGAAGAAAAATCCGCAAAGAGTACACTTCACAGCCAGCAAGTCAGAGATTTGGCTCGATTACCTCATATCCCCCTCTTCACGATTTCGCCTTGGCCTTGGCTCCACCCGGAAGTGTTTCAAAACAAAATGCTAAATCCATTAAATACTTAGTTAATGTGTAGCAAGCCGAGAAATCGTTTATTGCAACATTGTTATTCTATTGTGTAATATAACATTAAAATGTGTAAAAAAACGTGTCTTTTCCACTTTAAGCGCCATGCATCTGCCTCGCATTGTTTGAACCTGCATGTTTCCCTCCTTCATGAGCCTATCTTCCAGGCCCCTGTTCTCTGAGGTCCTCTCTTTCACTGTCCTAGCCTCTATTGTTTTATTCTTTATGGAGTTCTGGTCTTTATGCTGTTGTTCTCCGGTTCCACTGTTGTGGAGTTTTCAATTTAGTTATTTTATTTTCCAGAATGACGGATCTCTGTTGGGAGTAACATTTGTTTTTCAAACAAAAGTTTCAAAAAAACATGCCTCTGGCAAAGTAAGCATGCAGGTGCTTTATCCTCACTGCATGTGCTAAACATCTGTGTGTCATATTGATCTGTTGTTGTTCCTCCGCTGCAGAAAGATTTACACACCTTGACGTCATCATTTCTCTCCCTGTAGTTCTGATGCTCGGCTGTTTGCCGCCCCGGCCGCCGCCATGTTCTCCAAGAAAAAGAAGTCGCGCATCCAGATCTCGGCGCCGTCCAACTTTGAGCACCGTGTGCATACCGACTTTGACGAGCAGGAGCAGAAGTTTGTGGGCCTGCCCCGCCAATGGCAGTCGCTCATCGAGGACACGGCCAAAAGGCCCAAGCCTTTCATCGATGCCACCGTAATCACTACCATGGAGCCGCACAAGGTGGGATGAGTGCTGAGGCTTAAAATGTATTGCAGAGGACTTCCAAGTTATGTAAATTTTGTATTTGCATGAGCACCACTTGTAGGCAAAATGTCAAATATGTCTCTTTTTTAATTTGTTCATATTTTGATATTTTTCTTTCTATTTCTAAAAATTTCATTTTCTTCGTAATATTTTTGGCCATTAGTATATTTTTCATTTAATATATATCAAGTATGTTTCATCTAACATTTTTCCTTTTTTTTTCATATTTGCTAGCATTTTTTTCCCAAAATATATTTAGATTTTATATATCTTTTCTAATATTTGTTTTTTGTGTATTATAAACCTTTTAATGTTCTTGTGCTATATTATTTAAATCTTTTTAATATTTATTTTGTCAAACGGTTTTTGTTTAATATTTTTCATTTTATAGCTAATATTTTCTTTTTATTTTCCAAATGTTTTTTTTTTATTTTGTCAATGTTTTTAAAATATTTTTAATTTTTTATATTTTATTAATAATAATGTCTTCTGCTATATTTACTATTATTCTACTTACTTTCTTATGTTTTCGGTATGTATGACATTAACTTAGCGTGTCTTGTCGTCGCATGACCAAACTAGCAAATCAAGTCCTAATCTCAACACCTTACATATCGGGTCTGATGTAAACCGAGGACCCACTTTGTAGGCAGCTCGTTATTGTTTAATTCTTCTTTATCTTCAGAGCATCGTCCGTGGCACGAAGTTAGGGGTGGACGGCTCATTGACTTGGCTTCTGGACGAGTTTGACACCATGTCAGTGACTCGCTCCAACTCACTCCGGCGGGACAGCCCCCCCGTGCAACCTCGCCAGGAGAACGGAGACCCTCACCAACGACTGCCTTCGCAGTCAGACAGGTGAGCCACATAATATGACTCAAATCAGACTTAAATTATTAAATTGGGGAATTTTAAAACAAACATAATAATGCCATATTAAATCCCAATTGTAGTATTGAGGGAAGGGGGCAGGTTGTGTATGTGTTGAAGCAATGGCAATTTGATTACTTTCCAAAATAATTCCGACATACTGTCTACCATTTTCCACCATCAGTGAACTGGACCACTGGACTCCACATTAAATTCAAACGAACCTTGAAGTCTATTTCTGTCTTTTGTTTTATAGGGAGCGCCTTGGGTCAGACCACCAGGGCATAAATGATCACCGCCACAATCAGCACCCGCTCCGAGGCTCGCAGCGAGAAGACGGGATCCATGCTCGGCCTCAGCAGCAGCCCAGAGGCCAAGAGCCAGGCCGGGGCCACCGAGACAGACCGGGTTCCGGTCCCCCACCACCACCACCTCACAGAGATAGACAGCATCGGGACCAGAACCAGGTTAGAAACCGGAAGGAGACGCATGCCACACCTGACTAGTTGTAATTGTATGTGTGTGTGTGTTTTGCCATTTATTTTATTTTAGTTTTCTGCAATATATGTGGGTATATGTTTTTCAAAATATTTTTTATTTTTCCCTAGACATGTCTATTCCCCCTAATATTTGTGTATTTATTTCTTAAATATTTTGTATTCCTATTTTTTTCCATTATGCTGGAGTATTTTTCGTCTATTTCTTCTTTTCTTTTAAATATTCCGTTAAATATTTGTATGAAAAATACTTCTTGGCTGTGAATATATACCAATACAATGCGATTTTATTTGTATAGCTCATTTCAGAACAGCTGCAGCTGTAACAAAGCGCTGTTGAAATTGTCATTTTGCAGTTTTTAGTTGGGTTTTTTTTTCTCAATATTTTCTACTTTCCAATATTTATATTTTTTTTATAATATTTTTAAATTTTCCCTATATTTGTCGATAAACATTTTTTTTAACTTAATTTTCAACTTTTCCCAGACCTCAATTTTTTTCTCTGTACTTCATGTAATATTTTTCTATTTTTCTGATATTTGTGTTCTAAATTGTTACCCTTGCTATCTTCAGGATCAGCTTGCCCGCCGTGACCCGAATGGTGAAAACAGGCCAAAGTCCAGCTACCAGGTGCGGGATGGCAGCCCCCAGTCCCCCCGGGAAAAGAGACCCCTCTCAGGGCCCAACATCCGCACCCCTAATATGCCGGTGACCGATGGTGTGATGAAGACCGCACAGCAGACAACGCGGCCGTTCAACACGTATCCCAGGGCGGAAAGCGATGGGGGACGGAGCCCCACTGGGCCGGTAAGCATGACATCTGAATGTCACATCTAGCCTTCAAGGTCTTCTCCTCCATAATCCTGGCCGTTGTCGTCGTCTTTATCTTTGTGGCCTCCATGTTCTTCGCCTTAAATTGTCCTGCTTCCCATGGTCCTTGCTTGTTTTTTTTCTTGATTGAGACAATGCTTGGCTTTGTCCTCCTTCCAGCCGGTGCGTCCCCACGAATCGTCCGCTCAAAATGGCCCCTCCGTCCCCCTCCGAGGGTCTTCTGGCTCCAAGCCCCCCGTTGGCCCCACACACCCTCATTTCACCTCGTCACACCCCAGCCTGATGCCCGAGGCCGGCCAGCACCCGCACACCGCTCACCCCAATGTGCCAGCCCCACGACCGCCAGCCCCCTCTGGCCTACCGCCGCCGCCTGATGCCCGCTCGCCGCAGAGAGAGCCGCAAAGGGTGTCACACGAGCAGTTCCGGACAGCTCTGCAGATGGTGGTGGATCCCGGCGACCCTCGCACCTACTTGGACCACTACATCAAGATCGGTGAGGGGTCCACGGGCATTGTGTGCATCGCCACTGTCAAGACAACGGGAAAATTGGTCGCTGTGAAGAAGATGGACCTGAGGAAGCAACAGCGCAGAGAGCTGCTCTTCAATGAGGTAAGGACTAACATGCTAAACGTTTATTAGACATATAGAAAGTATTCTCAACTCAACTTAACTCAGCTGTGTTTATTAAGCACTTAAAGATAAAAACCATATGCTAAGGGCTGTACATGGAGAAAAAGTGAGCCATACAACAACAAACAAAACAAATTGATGACATTTATTTATTTATTTATGAATAACAAAGACAATAAAATGCACAAAAACAGTAAGTAAGTAAGTCTCATGCTGAGTGAAAAACCAAAGAATAAAAATTAGTTTTAAAGATGGAGCTTGCCTAACGTTTAGCGGGAGGTCATTCCAAAGAGAAGGACCGGCAACAGAAAGGCAAAAATAAAAAAAATATAGAAAAATGAATTGCCTTCCATTTTGTGGTCAGGCTTTTAACATAAAATGTATAAACTGTTCCAGCTGCACTGTATATTTAAAATGTTTCTCTTCACCATCTCTTTGTGTGTCAATTTCAGGTGGTGATCATGCGTGACTACCACCATGAAAACGTGGTGGAGATGTACAACAGCTACCTGGTGGGTGATGAGCTCTGGGTGGTCATGGAGTTCTTGGAAGGTGGCGCACTCACAGACATTGTGACACACACCAGGTGAGACACGAGGAGTCCTCTGCAAATTGGAAGGGAACTCTACAAGTAGCCGTGTCAAGTTCATTTTGTTTCTATCCAATTCGCCACAAAATTTTCAATGGCAATTTACTTATGGCACAAGTGTCTTCACAAACGAAGAGACTAACTGAACTCATCATAAGCAAGCACTACGCCATAATTTCTTTCTTTATTTTTTTTCTTCAAAATAAGAACCCAGATAAAAAAGGCTGACTTGTTGCAAAATTGTTCAGCCACTACTCATAAGACACGGTTTGTGAGTTCATTAAACATAAAGTTCAGTAAAATTCTTGCATAGTGTTAAACAATCCTGTTAAGTTTTTTTTCCTCTTGACTGTTTTCTTGTTTATTATTCTATTATTCTCCCGTTGTGCTTCAGGATGAACGAGGAACAGATCGCCACTGTGTGTCTGTCCGTCCTCAAGGCCTTATCGGTGCTGCACACGCAGGGTGTCATCCACCGCGACATCAAGAGCGACTCCATCCTTCTCACGCACGACGGCCGGGTACAATACTTTAAATGTTAACATTTACTTAATGTGTCACCTTTACGCTGACTGGAGAAAATAAAATGTCTGTTGCTTACCTTTTTGTGTTTATGCATGTGTCCAGGTGAAGCTGTCCGATTTTGGTTTTTGCGCTCAGGTGTCGAAAGAAGTGCAACGCAGGAAGTCTCTGGTGGGCACGCCCTACTGGATGGCGCCCGAGCTTATATCACGACTTCCTTATGGACCAGAGGTACTGTTCCCACCTCCTTTTTTTTTTTTTTACTTCCTGTGTCGATCTCTAGAAGACCCATGTTCCACTTTTTGTTCTCTCTGTTCCCTCCCTCCATCTAGGTGGACATATGGTCCCTGGGCATCATGGTCATCGAGATGGTGGATGGGGAGCCCCCGTATTTCAACGAGCCGCCGCTCAAGGCCATGAAGATGATCCGAGACAACCTCCCACCCAAACTCAAGAACTTGCACAAGGTACTGTCACGACTAAATACAGAGTAGACGTGGGGAAATTGTGTTTCTAAAGTCAAAATTTTGGCTGTGGCTTATGGTGTGTAAACTGTAATTGACATTATTATTGTTGTGATATCATGGTAATTAGTTTTTTTTTTTTTTTTTTTTAATATGTTTACTGCTTTCCAGGTGTCACCTGTGCTGAAGGGCTTCCTGGACCGCATGTTGGTGCGTGACCCGTCTCAGCGCGCCTCCGCGAGTGAGTTGCTGAAGCACAACTTCCTGAGCAAGGCCGGCCCACCGTCCTGTATCGTGCCCCTCATGAGGCAGAACCGCATCAGATGAGGACTACTTGTACATTTTGGGCTTTTCTACTGTGGGGGTGGGGGCATGCGTCTGTCTGTTCTCCCCTGGATACAAAGCAATAATTTGGGGTGAGTGAGTGTGTGTTCACAACTCAAGCACGATTCTTACTGTTAATGAAATGAACACCTGTAACCTGCCTAACCTGGAACCTTTATTATTATTTGGACCCGGCTTGGATTTTGAGAGTGGAGGGGAGACCCTGGGCCTGGTCCCGGTCCCGCCTGGACTTTTGACTACTGAGGGACGCACACCAGCGAGGGAGGGTGGGCGGGGGTAAAAAAACATGAAGTCAGAGGTAAACACTGGAGTTGCTTTTATTGCTTTTCTGTGTGTATGTATGAGGAGTATCACTGTCATGTGATCTTGATTTGATTTTAATGTTTGATAATTTGATGTGATGATGATGATGATGATGATGATGATATTCAAGCACTGTCAACACTAGAAGCTACACACACACACGCACACACACACGCCCACCCGCACAAGCCACAACATGACTGCAATATAATGACTTGGTTTAAAAAAAAAAAGTCTTTCAAACATGCAGACACACACACACACACACACATACACACACAGAGGTTGTGGTTGCTGGGTGTACATACATACTGTATTTTTTTTTATTAACTTTTTAGATTGCACAAGGTTTGTACAAAAAAAACCCGAAAATAGATGAAGCTGATATTTGATGCAGCAATGATGATTTATTACAACTTTACAAACGGTGCTTTCTTTTCCCTCCTTGACGTGAACAACGAACGCGATTTGATACCAAACAGTAGCAAGCGTGGCTTTGGCGTGTAGCACAAAACACATGTGGTATTTTTATACATAGAAATGTGGTTATCAGGTAGAGGAACTAGCTGGTACGTCCCGGGTCACCTCCCAAGCAACAGGGGGCAACGTGCACACCTATCCTTCCTTTCTTTCTCCTTGACTGGAACACAATGTTGGTTTATTTATACTTTTGATTTTAGCTCCAAAACACTAACCAATCAGCGGGTCTGCTATTAAGATTTTTTTTTTTTTAAGGGGGGGGGTGACAGATCACAAGTGAAGCGACAATCAGGTGCACTTGAAATCGGTAACACTAAAAACAAAATAAGACACTCTTGAGAGCTGAAACCTCAACTAATGCCCAAAAATCTGAATGTGTGTCAAAATTGTTTCATTAAAATGTGTACGCTCTACCCTCAAAATACAAGTACAAATCTTCAATTCACCCAAATGAAAGTGCTACCCTTCAGCACAAATTTGTAAAAAAGTTGTTTTTGTCTGTTCCGTTGAAGCAAATATTGACAAAAAAAATCCTTGGTGTGGACGTAATGAGATAACTTAAGTCCTGCTCCGTGATGGTGTGTCGCATGTCACAGAGAAAGACAAGTTAACTTGAATAGTTTACATCACGCTTTGGAGCGTCGTAGTGAACATATGAAAACATGAAAAGATCCAACTTGGTGTGCAAGAAGGAGCATGTTTTGATTAATGCTGGCATGCTAAAGTGTCGCGGAAAAAGGCTAGCTAACATTGGCGACTACAACAAGCTAGTTTTATGAAATGTTTGACCATTATTGTTGTTAAGACATTCCTCATGATTTGAAACTTTTTTTTTTTCACATTTTTGACTTACTAAATGTTTTTTCATAAAGCAGAACATTGGGCAAATGGACCAGGCATGCTAACACTGACGACGATGACTCGCTAATTTTATATCAAGATCTAAAACACTACAACACAAATATGACATTCCTCGCACCTTCAAAACGTTTTCTCAGCTTTTTGTGCGATATCGTCTAAGAAATAGAACATAGTTATCATACTGTTCAATGCTGCATTGCTAACATGTCGCCAAAAAAGGCCAGCTAACCCTGGCGACTAACTAGTTTTGACATTTTAGACCGCTCTTGTTTGTTACATAATTTCTTGCACGTAGAAAATGTTAACTCGTGTTTTTTAGTCACTAGTTGGCATCTAAGAAGGCTGGCATCGCTGTGTCAAACGTTGAGTAAGGCTAGCTAACACTGGCAACTACACCTAGCTAGTTTTACGTCACATACTGCGACGTGTGTCAACATTCCAAAAATGTTTTCTCATGTTTAGTGCGACAAGTTGGTGTCAACAGAAGGCTACATATGACAAGTTGACTAGTCTAGCTAATACTAGCTAAATTTACTTCATGTCCTATGATTCTGCGACACGCATGACAACATAACAGGTTGAAAATAATTTCCTCATGGTTTTGTGCAAAAAGCTGTCATCTGAGAAGCAGGACTTAACTTTGTAGTGTGACCGACCTTCCATAAATATTCCCCACAGATCTTGTTACCAAATGTTTTCTTCCGTTGTCAGCGTCACAGCAATGTTGCTGTTGGGGGTTCGAGTGCCTTCCTTGCCTTGCATGGACGCTTTGACGTCATGATGGGTAATGCAGTGTAAATAGAGAGAGCAATAGTTCCACTTTGGTAGCTGATGACATCATCAGCATCTGTCTGTGTTGTCACTGGGATTTGCGAGAAAATAAAAACACTTCGCTTTGGAAATGTGATTGTGATGTTTTCTTATTTGAACAAAATCTGTCAATCTGTAAATTTGCCTATGTGTTTCTCTGTCCATTCATCCATCTGTCTGTCCATCTATTTTCTCAAAATAAGTAGTTCAAATGCCTATCCTGTATGTAGTTCTTGTAGAGCCGCCACAGAAACAACTGGAAACTGCACAGAATTCACCAAACTGACGAAGAAGAAAAACTGCATCCAAAACATCTGCTTTTAGTGCACAGCACAATGGTGATTGATTCATTTGAAGTACCAGATGTTACAGCACCCTCAAAAATTATCTGTATAAATCAATAAATTGTTTATAAATATTTTTCTAGTTTAACATACACTGATTGTGTATACTATCGTATCCATTAGGGTAAAAATAAGGGCTGAATTGGGAAAGAGTATGCACCACGTGACCAAATCAATGACGTAATGCAGAGCATGAGTAGGTGAGCATCTGCTCAGTTCCTGGAAAGACTCCTGAAGAATTTTCATTGGGAAAAAAAACATTGCCGTCTGCATTAAAGTACACTGACATTAAAAACTGCATATTTTAAAATTGCTTTAAGAACTGAAATAATTTGACAGTCATTTACGAGTTGTGATATAAATAAAATTGTATTGTATTGTAAAAATCTCCTTTAAGGAGTTAAAAAACGCAATATAATTTATTTCCAAACAAGGACGTTTGCTGCCCTCCGGTGTTAAATTGAATAACTGCAACATAGGTCGACTGCGCTCCAATAGTATAAGTAGATGGTCAAAATAGAATAGAAAAAAAAACGTTTAAAGTAATTAAAGGTGACTGCGCTACTAAAAGAAAATATTTTTAATACGTTGCTGTAATTTGCCTGCATTGCCCACGTGGTCTTTGGGCTCAATTAGCAACACCTGTGAATTATTCACGACCGACGTCATCAGATTGGTTTTCGCGACACTTCTGCTGTTGGTAATCGTTTCTCTGTCACATGACACGGTTTGCCTCAAATAGTGAACATGAGAAGGCTGGTGTTGCTATGGAAACAGCAGGACCGTGCTGCACGAGGCAGATGGACGCGAGGAATACCCGTCAAGATAACGAAGAGTAACCCAGAACCACAAAACTGCGTGCTTTTCAAATTAAAAAGAAATACGGACGCCAACTCTGAAAATTATTTAAAAAACACATGAACGTTTTAAACCTGCATTGGGATTCCAAACAAAGTTTATGATTTCAAGGCTACGGTGCTGGACGTTCAAATTAAGGGTTCATCCCGGGATTAGTCTTTCAAATTAAGATTCCAGGCCTCGTGTGAGGTTACTAAAGTCAGTTTTCGAGACATGTTGAATATTGGAAATTATAGTTACATGTGCTGATTCTAATTGCAAACAATGGGCTGGATTTGGAATATATTTTCCCACCTGAGTTTTAGAGTAATATTTCAAGTTTTGATTCATGCCACAATCAGAGGATGGAATTTGGACATTGGGGTTTTAATGTTCGTTTTTAAATCGAGTGTATCGCTTAATTCAAGGTTTCGGATATTTCTGCTCTCAATCTTGGGTTAGACTTTCCAAACAAAGTTTAAAAAGTTTTGGTTTAGGATTATTTTACTTTGAAAGGGCCCCAGCCGGAAGTCCGGATCCATGTGTCAGTTTGACTTGGATTCAGTCCCAGACGGCGCCTGCAGGTAAAGGTGACAAGAAAAAGGAAGGAAAGGAGTGGGAAAGGAAGGATTGAAGGATGGACGGACGAAGAGAGTCGGACAAGAGGAAGATGTTGGTGTCTTCGTGCGGTAGCTTGTACGACAGCAACAACCTGCTCATGCAGTACTGCAACAACGGTCAGCACACACAAACACACGCACGCACGCACGCACGAACGCACACACGCTGAAACACAATATACAGCAGTCTATAATTAACACATCTGGCCATATATTTTGAATTTCCCACGTTTAACTTGGCAACAGACGCCCTACCAAATATTGAAAATGTTCATCAGATTCTAAAATGCTGCTTCCCATCTCAGATATCACTGAAATGTTTTGACAATCTATGAATGTCAGTTAATCCGCTCAGTTAAATCGTCGCTGGCTGTATTTGAGCCAACAGTCATTTAATTTTATTTTTACCTTTTCACATAAGGAGTCTTTTTCAAAATGTGTGTCGCAGGCGCCCCAAATTGTGAAGGTTTAGCCAATCACACCAGAGGAAGAAAATATTTTCATAATGTTACATTTAAAGGGTTTGAGCATTAAACGCTTTGTTTTGAACATTACACGACCTTTGTTGTCTTTAATGTTACATTTTTGCTTTTTTTTGTGCTTTTTTTCTATTTAATGTATTCTTTTTAAAAATGACATTCAATGAACATGATTGGTTTGAATGTTACATTTAGGATTTTTTTTTTTGTCTTGATGTTATATACTACGTATGGTCATACTCGTAAGCTAAATGCTAAAAACGGAGCATCTTTTCCACACAATGCCATGGGTTTTGACTTGCACATGTGCAAGTTAAAAAATTGCAATGTATTTTATCAATTTCCGATTGCCGTTTTTCCCATAATGCCACGGGGTATTTGCATGCGCAAGTCATTAGCCCGTGGCATTGTGGGAAAACATGCTGAACGGAAATCATGTACTACAGACATAAAAAGAAATCACAAGAATTATGGATAAACAATGTTTTTTGACTTCATTTTCAAACATATTGGCAGAATGAAGGCCAAATGCTAAAAAAACACTTTTGTTCTCAATACCTTGCAGCATTTAGTATTCAGTATACAAGGTATTTGCAAAAATGTTTAAACGTATTTCAAAGGCTGTTGAAACGTACTTCCAAATAATTTCGAATGCATTTAAATGTGTTTGCCTGTCAAAAATGATTACTCCCCATTGGCTGTGCTGTTTTATGCGTCTGGCATTTAGGGTGTTTCTTACATTTAGGCAATTATTTTGATTTTTTTCTTTTTTTTTTACGTGTTACGTTTAGGGCAGTGTGTAGTGTGGTGAGCACCGGTCACGTCCTTGTCTTCTTCATTTTTTTTCATGTGACATCTGTTCTCGCTGTAATCACAGACCTGCTAGTATGAGGCGAACAGTATGAGATTTTGTCATGTCCAAATAGTCTTGTAGGGTTCATTTGGGGAGAAAGATGATGCCGCAATTACCTCTGCCCTCCTTAAGAGGCACCAATTATAGCCACCTATCCAAACGAACAAGAAGTTTGGACTTTGCCAGTGTGTCAGTAGGTGTGTGTGTGTGTGTGTGAGAGTGTGGATGACGAATGTGTAAATAAATTGTGTGTGTCTGTCTGTCACATTGATCTTGTACTGACGCTTCTGTAAGTGTGTGTGTGTGTGTGTGCGTGTGTTTCTCATTGTTTTTGCCTTGATCCTTGTGTTCGTGCATGTCATTGATCTTATGCTCCCCACAGCATCTCTGTGGTGGCAGGTTCTACTGATGCTCGTGTGTGTCAGGAGGTGGGACGATATGATAGGAGGATGGAAGCATTTAGTGGGTGTGGTCCCAAGGAATGGCCCAGTGAGAGAGAGAGCGGAGGTGGGAGGGGTGTAGGGTGATGGAGGAGCATGAGGGTGTGGTGGGGGCTGGGGGAGGGGTTTGCGCTGAGTGGACGCACCACCTCCCTGTCTGTTGCTCTGCGGACTCTTTGATGGACAGCAGCCAGAAAACTGGCAAGATGGCAGGTAGGCCGGATCAGCTCCACCGTCTTCATCATTATCGTCATCAACATCATGACCATCATCATTTATGTCTTCCTTCCGCTTCCTCGTTTGTGCTTCCTAGCAGTGACCATGTGACCTTCTCTCACCTCACCCTGGTGCAATCTGTGGCGTTGGATGAATAGTGAACAGATATTACGTGCGTGCGTGTGTGTGTGTGTGTGTGTTTCAAGGGAATATTAATCAGATGTTCTCAACCATTATTTGCGGCACGGTTTCATGTACAGTGTACCCTTATTAAGTTTCGTCGATTGCACCCCCATTATGTTTACAATTTTTGAGGTAGGTGTTTATTGCACACAGGTTAATGCCAATTTAGCGTAATGGACCTTCAGCATAACAAAACGTTTTGCTACGACATGCCAGGCAGCACCGAGCTATGCTGGACGAAATGTCGCTGAATTAAGAAACAGAGAAAGTCCCCAAGTACAGTTTTTTTTTTTAAGCGCTCAAACGCACCCAGAGTTGACAAAAATCAAAAGAATCCCCATACTAAACTAGCGGAACATTACTCGATCATTGTCATTACTACTACTTCTTCTGCCTCCATTTTTTCTGTCTTTTGGCAGTTGGCAAATACTTTTGGTGCATTACTACTACCACCACCTTCTGGCCACCAGCGGCTGTGCAATAAAAGTATTTGCCAACCGAGGAAAGCAAAGTCCAACGCAATCAAGAAACAAGGATTTTGGGTGCCCAAGTGTAATTTTAGTATATGCAGGTTCTGTTCCTTAAACCCGTGGGCTACAATCACCCGATGACAAAAATGCTGGCTCGATGACTACATCACGTGCACACAAATGCAATGCACTTACTTTGTTACTTCAGGGATTCTAGAAGTCGTTTGTGGTGACATTTTGCTTGCACCTCTGCTGAAAACAAATTGGTGGTAGGATTGCGAAGTGTGGTCTCTCTGAGGCACGTGCTTGATCTTAGATCCCTGCATTCTATTAGTTCACCACTAGATAAGTACTGAATTCTGTCCCTTTAATATTTTGCAGTGTCATTTTGAATGTGGTAGATATTGAGTAGATGTTATCACATGAGCAGTCGTGGTGTGAAACACTTGGCTCGAGCCAAGAATCTGTTTCAAGGGAAATCTACTCAAAAGTGTTCAACACAATAATATGTTTTAGAAGTCCCCACTGGCCAAAACACGGCATTCTGATTAATATTGCTTTTGTGGAATAAGAGTTAAGAGAAAAATCCACACGTTTTTAGCCATCTCAGGGGCGGCCATTTTGCCACTTTCTGTTGACTGAAAATTACATCACAATTCACGATTCAAGGGTGGATTTTACTGCTTAATTTATATTCCACAAACTCAATATTAATCAGAATGCCGTGTTTTGACTTAAGTCAATGCATATGGAACGGATTGTAAAGAAAACTTTGCGGTTGACTTACCCTTTAAATCCTTTTAAAGTAAGTCATAAAAGCCATTTTGTGCACACAATATTCAAAACAACGATTGTAGCGATTGTGTTGAGGAAGTGAGATGTTTTAAATAGACTGGTTCATTGTTGATCTTGCATACGTTGACCATCTTGATGTGGTTTATGCAAAAGAGGCTTCCGGCTACTTCCTGTCGACATTATGGGTGACGTGATTGAACCGGATGCTCAGAGAGTTTTGAAAATGTGTGTTAAGTGCTCTGCTGTGAAAAGGATGTGTGTCAAATGAGGTTGCATTTTTGAGTATCATCTTTAGAACGTAGATTAAAAATGTATTTTTATTTTGGTCTTGTTAATCTACTGCATAACAAAGAGGATGGTTTAGATTTGGGAAGGCTGAGTTGATGGGTAAATGTAATGTTGTTTAGTACAGTAAATTTTGTAATATTCATAAATTGTTTTATAACTTACTCCACTCTGTTTCTTTCAAGAACAGCAGAGTTGCTTTGTTTTGTCTTTCATCTGAATTATTAAACGCGATCAGGTTCCCTGTCAGTTCTTATTGTTCCTCTAGCCTTTGAGAAAACTTAAAACCTCCCACTCACTCACACAGACATGTCTGTGATGAATAAACCCACAAAATAATTTCAAGAACCTATACCAGAGAAGACACAGGAAGTCTTGACATTTTGGTTTAAAGCATTCAATTTGGCCCTCTGCGTAATTTTCAAACGAATACAGCCCCCGGCAGTTTGATATAGTACCATGAATTTTGGCAGCCACATCTATCGTTCCTAGACCCACAAAAAAGTCTCAAGTACCAATGGCTGAAAAGACACAGGAAGTGTGATGTTATGTTTTGAAGCAGAAATGTTAGTTTCGCTATCCTAAATTTTCAAAATAGTTTAAATTTTTTTTTTAATTTTGGATAAATTGTGCTCTCCGCATTTCTTAAAGAAATCAGCCACCAAAGCTTGTTTGACCTAACAGCAAATATCTTTGTAGGAATGCCTCCCATGAATAAACTCACAAAAAATTCTAATGACCATGCCTGAAAAGACACGCTAAGTAGGCCATTTTCCAGACTTTTCAAAAGAATTTAGACCCCAAGGCTAGTTTTGACCTAACAGCAAAAACCCACACCCAAAGGGAAACAAGAAGTCCACCATTTTGGTTTGAAGGTGCCATTTTTAGGCTGATTTGATCACTTTCCAAGCTTAATGACTTGGCCATAGATTTCCAACTCAAATCCGTGTTCCTCCCTACCAGACGACACAATGTCGGCGGGGAGCAACATGGAAATGGAGGACCGCGTGTCTCACCTTGAGCAGCGTCTTCAGCTGCAGGAGGATGACATCCAGCTCCTGAAGGCAGCTCTGGCCGACGCCCTGCGGCGCCTCGGCTGCTGCGAGGAGCAGAGTGTGGCTTCGCAGCAGGCAGGGGGCACCCATGCCAGCGGGAGGAGGTCGATGCCCGGCACAGCCCCGCCTGCCAAGGGTGAGTACGATGCAGTTCTGTGTTCGGTTAGCTTCTTCGCACATGCCCGTTTTTGGCAGTGAAAATGACTCAAGATCATGCCCCAAAAAAAAGAGTGGCATATTTGGGGTAGTTCGTGTTTCGGGTTGGGTTCAGGAGGGTTAGGGTTAGGATTTGGGGTTAGTTTGAGGTGCGATGGTTAGGGGTTTAAGATTAGGTTCTTTTTTTTTAAATTTAATTTATTTTTGCCTTAATGATTCTCAAAATGTGATAAGAGCCTTTATGTAAAAGAATCACAGAATTAATTACTCAAAAACATTCAAAACATGGAATGCAATACCGTCAATTATATGTTTTGAAATCTAGTACAGTACTTTTTTTCCCCATTTATTTACTATTCAACTTTTACTGTATTTTTATTCTAAGTACACCTCAGTTGTATTTCACTTTCAAGCAGTGGCTGCTGGTCACTAAAGGATGTTCAGCCGCTGCACCTGTGACTGTGGTCACTACATTACTTTCCCTAAATAAAGGAAATTAGGTAAATAATATAAGTAAATGTCAATATTTTGTAACACTGAGTTGAGAAATTTATCTCTGTTTTATGATTTGGCGTGCATTTCTAGTTAGGACGACACAAATCTTTGCAGATTGAGTTTCATTAAAAGTTTGAAATGCGCTGTTGCTCCTCTTTAATCCAGTAGATAGGACCAAGGTGGGGCACCATGTTTCAGGGGCCTGAGCAGTGTAATTGTGTTACTGTCACAGTGTAATATGATTTGCAAAGTGCATTTAAGTCCAATTTTTGTGTCATCTGTGTTCAGTTCGTCAGTTACTTCAGACTCTTCCTTCCAAGCCGATGAGCAACGGATATGTGCAGCACAAACGCCTTCTCTCATCACCGTCGTCGCCCAAGAAGGATGTGCTGCACTCAATCAAGAGGTAGATTATGTACATATGTGAGTATACAGATACTTTTAGATAAAAGATTTATATTATGTGATGCCTGTCCAGGAAGAGCATGTCGACAGAGCGCCTCACGCTGGTCAGGAGGGAAGCGGCAGCGGCCGAAAGTCGTAGTCGAACAACTTCATCCAGCAGCTCCTCAGGCGGGAAAAGGTAAACGCTTGTTGACTTTTATCACACGCTACCCTTACAAACTAGCATTTTAAAACAACTGAATGTATGTTTTTTTTATAATCAATACTTCCGGGGGATATTTTACTGACAATGTTTTAAGTAACTTTTAAAAATTCTTGATGTGTCATAAAAAGCATTGATGATAATGGAAACACGTGAGGGAAGGGGGGGACTAATACCGTAAATTGTCATTTTTAAATTGTATTATTTACAATAAATTTAGGTTTAATTGAAAACCGAATTATGATCAAATAAATCAAATTTAACAATAACCATATCGATGGTTGTTCGTTTTTGTCTGCCCCGTGATTGGCTGGCAACCAGTTCAGGGTGTACCCCGCCTACTGCCCGAAGACAGCTGACGCGACTCTTGTGAGGAGAATCGGAAGAGAAAATGGATGGATGGATCATAAGTGTATCATAAAATTATTACAAAATGTCAACTGTATTTATTTAAGTTGTCATAATATAATAATAATAGTAATTTACTCCCATTGGATATACCATTAATTTAATTGCAATTAACCGATTATTTAATCAAATAAAAAAACTTACATGTTAAAATGTTAATATTTTATTTAATGATTTAAAATAACCCTCTTTCATCCCTCTATTTTCTTTTGTAAACCAATGTTGGGTTGTGGGGGAAGCAGTTTTAGCAGGGAAGGCTCGACTTTATAACTTAATTAACCATTTATTTCCTGTCATAAAGAGATAAAGTTAATCAATACAGAGAGTGAGAGAGCTGGAGAGGAGTGGTGAGAGAGAAACTGCAGCATGACTTAATGGTGTTCTTCTATGGTCAGCCCACATGTCCCAGGTTTAGCGAACGCAGCACGCGTTCACATTTTGGATTGGAAGCTCAGTGATAATTCAACATTATTCATTTGAGTGCTTGTAGCTTGCTTACATAGCTACATGAGATGTTCAAAATATTAGGAACATCCTCCAATACGATGCATTTGTACGTTTCTAACAATAATTAATCCTATTGTCGCATGAAAAGTGAACATGATGAGATGGTGCAGTGGTCCGGGTAGCAGCCGCTAATGGCATCATATTTCTCATTGGAAACAGGGGAGAGGGGCGGGTTGCTGAGTTCAGGAAGTGACTGCTGATTGGCTGAGAATTGAGAATGAGTTGGCAGGCTGAAGGAAGAAGGGAAGTGAAAAAGTGTTGCTGAGCACCAGACATACACACGCACGCACGCACCCACTCAGCAACGGTCGGAGTTTGTTGTAACAGACGCGAGCAGACATGAAGAAATCAAGCAGGTATACTTTTTTTTAAAAAAAAAAACCTCAATTCAATGTTATAATCAATCAATTGCATCGTTGTGCAGCTTATCAAGGTTATGTCGCGTTTTTAACGTGGGATGTTGCAAGTGTTGCGTTCCAGTCCCTCTCGGTCTTATTGTGTTTTTTATGGTTGTCGAGTGTAATTTGAACTTTTATTTATTGAGCCTGGGGCGGGGGGGGGGAGCAACGCCCACGCGCACACACACAAACACGCTCACGCACACACGCACACGCGCGCATACATTTGAGAAGTGTTCGTGTTGCAAAGTTGTCTCACAAGTTGTGTTGTAGTCAGTAGAAGCCGTGTGTGTGTGTGTGTGTGTGTGTGTGGGTGTGTGTGTGTGTGTGTGTGTGCTCACGCTCGTACATCAGTCTGTCTGTGTGCGTGTTTGCATTATTGGTGGCTTTAATTATTCACTGGAGCAAATGCTGCAAGGCGTCCGTCTGGACACACTAGGATGGATTATGTAGCGTCCAAGTGTTCCTCGCATATATTGTTTGGTTATAATTTATACAGCAGAAAATTATGTGTTATGCAGCTTTATTGATTATGTGCACAGTCCTCCTTGCATGTATTGCATATATTATTTTCGTTTTGTATTTAATCGTCTGCAAATAGTTTTACTGCAGTGTTTTGTCATTTCAATATGATGATTACCTCACTCACTCACTCACTCACTCACTCGCTCGCTCGCTCACTCACTCACTCACTCACAAACAGTATCCAATGGAGTGCACTGTGTGGTCTTTTTTTCGAGTCCATTAGAAGCAAAGTAACAACGCATTAATATTCCCACATAGCTGACAAGGAAAAACATCAAGTCAATCACACCCTTCAAATCTGAATTTCATCAACGCTGAAAGTTAACTTCATACGCATACAAGAACTGGTTCAACCCAGAGTGAAAAGGAACATCAATAAACAATGCAGGGCACACAACTTTAATCAATTTAATCTGTTTAGTGCAAACTCAACACAAACGTCGGTCTGTGTGTGTGTGTGTGTGTTTGGACATGTTGATTATTCCTAATGTGTGTGTGTGTGCTTTTGCGTGTTTCTTTGCGTGTGGTCAATGTGTGCGTGTCTGTTTGGAAATTTTGATTTGCATGTGTGCGTGCATGCATTCATTAGCGCATACATGCTTCGGTATCTATTCACCGATTTGGAATTGGAATTGAAGCGCAAACACGCTCATCAGTCGGCAACCTCTGATTGGTTGTGAAAAGTGCTGGTCAAGTTGGTGCTAGTGCTGGTCCCGCCCATTTGGATGGGCTCTGGTCTAGTACCCAGCATGCACTACTCTCATTAACGTCTCACCTCGTTGGCTCGGACTGGGAGCCACGCACACACACATTATTAGAGACAAAACAAGTCTTTGTGTGTTTGATGTGTTCCTCAGTCTTTTTTTTTTTGTTTTGCTCTTTTCCTGGCAAGTCGGCATTACCATTGAAAGCGCCGGGAAAAAGTCAAACACTTTCATTCCAACCCTGACACGGAACAGAAAAACACGGCAATCAGTGTCACTGAATATGAGGCTTATATGCCAAAGGCTAAAATAAACATTTGGTCACCATGTTTTAGGCTAACAAGCTAAACTACATCTTGGACTAATACACTCATGGCTAACATGCTAAAACAGCATGTTTGGCTAACATGCTAAACGCTAACATGCTTTTTTTGTTTTTCCCTATCCCAGTAAATCCAAAGAATGCACATATAATGCAGGTAAGAGGCCTTGCTTTGTGTTACAGTATGTATTTCATAGTGTTATTAAAGCAAGATTATATTTTAAAATTTTCATCTCTCTCTTTGTCCTCCCCCCTTCCTTCCTACATCAGAGGATGGTTACGTGAGGATGTTCCTGCGTGGCCGTCCTGTCACCATGCATGTGCCCGACCAGTTGAGAGAAAGCTTCAGCTTGGACCAAAAGGGGGCATTACCAGACCACAAGCTCAAGCTGGAGTGGGTGTATCCTTCAATGGACATCCTAACCTATATACACGTTCATAGCCTACGTCACGATGATGTCATGGTGTCTGCTGCAGGCAAATGAAACTTATTATCATTATTATTCATTATTTTGTGGGGGACTGTCTTTAAACAAGCACGCAAGTTGTTTTTGCCTCCAGCTAAGCCACACGCCATCATTGATGTCACATCATTTACAAATTGTGACGTGGCCTATGCTAGGCTATCCACATAACTTACCACTTCATCCCAATACCCTAACTTGCTTAATGATGCGGGGGCGTAAATGGATGAAATCATACACACTGTTCTAATTCTGCAATTTTAGTTTGCTTGTAACCTGCGCTTTCGAACACTATGTGCACTTCTTGTACGCATACACTTCAATGAAGACCTTATAGTGTAGTTTGAGTACTGGGATTGGGCCTTAAAGTGGAGTACATGAATACCCCATAGCAGCTAGCAAAAAAACTTCTCACCTAGATGCTATGCTAAGCTATTTTAGGGCTATCTACGTAACTAATAATTTAGGAGCGGAGTGGTTGTACCTCCTACAATACTACTATGCTATGCTAGTGTTAATTTTCCATGACGGCGCAACTACAGCTACGGCTACCGCGGGCGGGACTGCCGCTCCAATTTGTACCTTCTTCCCACCGGAGAGATCGTCTATTTCAACGCCTCTGTGGTGGTCCTGTACAACACCGATGAACAGCAGCAGAGACACTACCTGGGACACAACGACGATGTCAAGTGGTGAGATGCTAAACTACAAGTTTGTCTCACATTCTAACCTGACAAGATAGAAACTAAACTACACGTTTTGTTTAACCTGAATATGCTATAAATGCATATTTGGCTAGCATGCCAGAGGCCAAAACAAACTAACTAACATGCTAGAAGCTAACATGATATACAATATGTTGCGCTAACCTGTTCGAGGCTTAATTACTCATTTAGCGTATAATGAACCATAAAATGCTACTCAAACATTTTTGGCTAACATGCTAGAGGCTAAACGGTACAGTAAGTTAACATGAAAACCGTTGTCTTTCCAGCTTGAGTGTGCATCCTGACATGGTTACCATAGCAACAGGACAAGTGGCGGGAAATACTAAAGATGGAAAGGTACTTGGCAAACGAACGTGTTAAAATTGATACCACGCTAACATGGTAGATGCTAAATTGCACTAGTGGATAACATGCCATGGCAAAAGTGTCAGGTTGAAGGCTACTATCATGCATGTTGGAGACGTTTCTTCCCACCAAACACACTTTAGCCTACCATGCCTACCATGCTGCACAAACAGGACATGGTGACAAAATGCTGGTCACGAATATGGTAAATTGACCGTTCAGCTAAAATGTTAAAGGCTAACATACACAATTTGTGTTCAGCTGCTAGCACCTCACGTCCGTGTGTGGGACTCAGTGAGCCTCAACACGCTTCATGTGCTGGGGTCTGGTGTATTTGACCGAGCCGTCACCTGCGTGTCCTTCTCCAAGTCTGTAAGTAGCGCTACTTTGTATTCGACTTCCCTTTGGTCACAAGTTCCGAAGTGTGATGTATCATGACGATTCAGAACGGCGGCAGCTTCCTGTGTGCTGTCGATGATGCCAACGACCACATCCTGTCGGTGTGGAACTGGCAGAAGGAGAAGCAACTGGCCGACGTCAAGGTTAGTGTCTAATCGTCCATCTTGATATTGTTTTTTTTTTTTTCCCCGGAATGCTGACTGGGTTCTGATGTCTTCACAGTGCTCTAACGACTCAGTGCTGGCAGCTGTCTTCCACCCGATGGACGCTAACCTGATTGTCACCTGTGGCAAGTCGCACATCAACTTCTGGAGCCTGGAGGGAAACACGCTGGCCAAGAAACAAGGTCTCTTTGAGGTAACATTGCTGTTGTTTTTATTGCAGCAAATAATATATGATATCATATTTATTTTTGGCATTTATTTTAAAAAGAAGTGAAATGTTGCTGGTACTGTGTGTATTCAGCTTTGAGGTACTCCATGTATGTTTTGTTTTTTTTTGTCATCGATTCGTCATGTTTTGAATTCTTTCAGTTGACAGTAGAAGATGAAAACTGATGGAAAAAAAAAATAAATAAAACAAATTTAAAACGTGGAATATGAAGAATCAAAGTGGCTTCAGCGACAGAGTTGACCCTTTATATATTTATCTGAATTATTGTTGTATTGCACTGGAGAGGGGAGCTCTCTAATCTCGTTGCACACTTGAGTACAATGACAATAAAGGGATTTCTGATTCTGATTAAGGAACACTGCAGGACTTACTCAGTTTTTTTTTTCTTATTCTAGATCTTATCAGTACAATGGCAAGTTGTTTGTCAATTAATTTTTGGCTTTTAATGTGAATTGAAAATGAAAGTGGTTTGAGCTTTCAGCTGTGTAGTAAGTTGTTTTGATGTAGTCTACTTAATGACTTAAAATTCAAGATGAATGGTAAAAATGTCAAGTACTGAGCCTTGTCGTACTCCTCATGTATTAGCTCACTTATATTTTTCTCATTTTAGCTGTGGTCAGCTTGAATAAAAAGTGAATACTAAAATAATATGTATTTATATAAATGCTTTTCAATACAGAAACATGAGAAACCCAAGTATGTGTTATGCGTGGCGTTTGCCGAGAACGGAGATGCCATCACCGGAGACTCCAGTGGAAACATCTCCGTTTGGGCCAAAGGTACACCACAATATATATCCATGCAGCACGTGTACTATCTTGAGCAAAGTGTCATCAGTTCCATTGTGATGGACAAACAGGCGGTAATCGCATCAGCCAGGTGTTACCGGGGGCCCATGAGGGCGGCATCTTCTCCATCTGTGTCCTAAAAGATGGCACCATGGTGTCTGGAGGAGGAAAGGACCGCAAAGTGGCGCTGTGGGACCGCGAATACCGCAAGCAGGTGGACATGGAGGTTAGCATGAGTTTAAGATTACAGTGGCAAGCCCCGTTTATCACTTGATTCATTCTATATAGCGGTGGTTTGAATCATGAACTGTGTTACTCTGTCAGGTGGGTGACACGTTCGGTCCAGTTCGGGCCATCGCAGAAGGCAAGGGGGGTGAACTCTTCATCGGAACCACCAAGAACGCCATCCTGAGAGCAGCCTTCCCTGACACACTGACACCTATCGTACAGGTAAAGCCATCCTTAACATCATGACAATAGAAAATGCTAACAAGTTAAACTGTATATTTTGACAAAATGCCAATCTATGTGGTGAACTTGCTAAATGCTAAAAAGATAATTTGGCTAGCATGGTTGTAGCTAACCTGCTAAACTGACTATTTGACAGCTAACATGCTAACTACCTTTTTGGCTAAATGGCACAATTGGCTAAAATGCTAGCAGCTAACATGCCACTTGTTTACTGATTTGCTGACCTGGGGATGTATTTACAGTGCCGCTAAATATTGTGTTGTTGTGTGTTCTGCGTGCAGGGTCACACGGACGAGCTTTGGGGTCTGGCTGCGCATTCACGTCTGGATCAGTTTGTCACCTGTTGTCAGGATAAACAAGTACACCTGTGGGATACCAACTCCCACCAGCCCATCTGGAGCAAGAGCATTGAGGTCATTAAAAAAAAGTTTATACTATTAAAAAGGGGTATTAAAAATGTCTCCTTGACTTCACAAAGTAGTTATTTTTTGTTGCTCGCAGGATCCTGGAAGATGTGCAAATTTTCATCCAAACGGAGAAGTTCTCGCCGTCGGCACAATGACTGGAAGGTATGCAAACTTAACATATGTTAACAAGCATAAGGCACACTTTAAAGTTTTAAATTAATTAGTGGTCATGTTAAATAGTTAAAAAAAAAAGTAGTATTATTTGTGTGTTTCCTTGTGTGCATGTGTGTGTGTTTTTCAGATGGCTAGTGTTGGACACAGACACTCGTGACCTTGTTTCTGTGCACACAGACGGCAATGAGATCATCTCCAATGTCAAATATTCTCCAGGTGAGACACCAACAAAACTTTGTGATTGTTAGCTTTTGATGCTAACCACAATGTCTGTGGGCGTGTGTCAGACGGCAACTTCCTGGCGGTGTCTTCCCACGACAACTTCATTTACATCTACGCCGTGATGGAGAACGGACGCAAGTACAGCCGCATGGGAAAATGTACTGTGAGTATAAAAAAAAAAAAAATCTGCCTAGCAACAATGAACAAATGCAATATTTGATCAGGAAATACTTTTTTTTTTCTTTGGAATTTGTTTTTTACTGGTTTCAGAGACACAAAATTCATAGAAAAAACATTATGTGAGGAAATCTGTGTTCTGCACCGTGGAGCCTTGTTATGAAAGCTCCTTTTTACGTCAAATTTGAGTTCCATACAAATTTTTTGCATAAAAATGACCTCTTTATGTACTATTTTCGATATACGAATGATCTTGTCGTGGACGAGCAAATGGATCTATGTTGTAATTCTGCTCGTGCTGTCTAACCATCAGTGGCAACCTCCATAACGCATTGCTGTGTTCTGAAAACTAATTCTTTCAAAACCGTTATGACCTTTTTTGTAGGGTCTTGCAGGGACAAATTCAACTTAACAAGTAGAAAATACGTCACGTGACCAGGAAATACTTTTGTCAAAAGTGTTAATAGCTTTTTAACCGGTTTGCTTATTGTGATGATTATTTTTATGATTTGTTTGAACGAACGTGTTCCTCAGGGTCACTCCAGCTTCGTGACACATGTGGATTGGTCCAGTGACAGCCGCTACCTGGTCACCAACTCAGGCGACTATGAGATCCTCTTCTGTGCGTTGTCTCCTCCTCCACCACTTCCAATGTTTGTGTATTGTGTGTACGTGAATACACACTCAAAGTGTTGCATGTTTCAGGGGAGGCGCCCAGCGGCAAACACGTGACCAACATGGACACCGTGCGAAACCTCACGTGGGCCACGTCCACCTGCACTCTGAGCTTCAACACCTTTGGCAAGTTAGACCATGTTGTATTCACAATTATCGATATCCAGTTGACCCGAGTCGATTGCGACTTTCAGATTTGTAGTCCCGCCGATATTTTTTTTGTACAGTTAACAGCCTTATTTCAGTCTCATTTAGATCTTGCTGTAGTTTTACTCTTGACCACTAGGTGGCAGCGCGCTTAATTAGTTTGAGGCTGAAAATTTGAAAGATTGAAACAGTAAGTACTTCAACACAGCCTAGTTTTTTGTTGAAAATAATTGAATGTTACTTGCTGTCCTCCAAAATCTGGATTCCGCTTACAATTTTCCATATTGTGTTTTTCAGGAATTTGGCCAGATGGCGCGGATGGCACAGACATCAACGGTGTGTGCCGGTCACACCACGACTCCCTACTGGCGTCGGCTGACGACTTTGGCAAAGTGCACTTGCTCTCGTACCCGTGCTCTCAGCCCAGGGTCAGTTGCCCCCTCTCCATAATTTTCCATGCTAACTTGATGATACGCTGACATCCTTGCCGATTCTCAGTCATCCAGTTTTTGGTAATTTGACAAAGTTGAACTGAGGCAATCAGACTTTTCTTGGTTGTTGACGATGTTTCAGCTTTAATCCAAAAGGCATCTTCAGTTTGAAATTTTAGGTGTGGTCCTGTTATGCACTTCAAACATTGATTTCAACCATGGTTTCAATATTGTACGGTAGTTATATGAAAAGCTGCAAAATCCGTTGAAAACGATTAAAATGCAGATTAGTGAGGTCTTGGGGAAAATATGTACAACATAGCGAGGGGTACAGTAACCTCTACATTGATGAGACCAAGCAACCCCTACACATGCTACATAGAAGAGCAGTTTCTCCGGGTCCAGAGTCAGCAGTTAATTTGCATTTCAAAAAGAAGGCACCTTCCTTCAAACATCAACCAAGAAGAGACAGACCAGTTGCCTGCGTTCAACTTTTGCCAAGTGCTAAGCTCACCTTTGAAGCCTTGCTATAAATGGCATCTTCCAGGCACCGGGCCACGAGTATGGTGGCCACAGCAGTCATGTGACCAGTGTGGCATTCCTGCACGATGACAGCCGCCTCATTTCCACCGGAGGAAAGGACGCAAGCATCCTTCAGTGGTTGGTCGCTTAAATAATGTCTGTTCAGTGGCCTCCTGTCCACTGGGGGGCATCGCTCTTTTCTTTCCTTACGTGCCTGCACGTTAACACGCATACGCTGGATGAAATGAATGTTTACTACAGTGCATTAACTTGTGTTTAGTGTTTAATAGAGCTTCAGGATGTGAAAAGTAACCAAAAAAGACAGCATTAGCGCGCTGTGCCTGGATGACGTATATTAAGTGTAAGATCCAAATGTGGACTTTGTTTCTTTGTCACTATGAGGAGATGAAGATATGTGATTGCTGGTTGTGCTGGGCTCCATTTGACACATTGTAGATGCTAATGTTGTGCTTAAAGCTGGACCTCGCAGATGTCACACACAAAATTTTGAATGTAAACAACACAAACAGCGTCATGTCCCTTTAAGATTGGCCCGGCTGCCTCGTCTCCACGGAGATATGCTTCTTCTCTTCTCCTTCCCCTCTTCTTTCCTTTCCCTCCTCGTCTTTCCACTCCTTTTCCTGCATATCCCTGTTTTCCATTTCCTCCATTTTCCTTGAGGAGAATGTGGGGATGGAGGAGGATAAGAAGTGGAAGCGGAGGAGAAAGATCAAGAGGTCAAGGAGGAGATGGAAGAGGAGGTGAAGGGTGAGGATGAGAGAAGACGGAAGAGGAAGACCTTTCCTCCTCCATCCGTTCTCCTTCACCCTCTTTTTCCTTCTTCTCCCGCACCACCTTCTCTTCCTCCCGCTCCTCCTCTTCTTTCTCCTCCTTTCCCCCCCTTCTCCTTCAGGTCCAATGATGATTGTCTAGATGTCACAACCTGCTGTAATGCTGTTCATATAAGTAAGTGCAAAATGTGCACCAGGTGGCGCTACAGTGCAACAAGTGCTTGAGCTAGTTGCTTCTAAAGTGGTCAATAGATTTAATATATGCACTATATACAAATGATAAATATTCATTTACGTGTATTGCAGTGTACCCGAGTGGCCGTGCTATTTTAATATTGAAGTGTATAATATATTCATGGAACATGTCTGATGTGGGCGTGTCAAACGTAGTGATTGACTGACTCTTAACTGTGTGTTTGGCCTTCTTATTTAATAAAATTTTTAGCCAATTATGACATTTGTTCTGTGTTTTTGTCTTCTCGTCAACAAAATCAAAACTAAAAAAAATAATTATTGAAAGAGGTATTTATATTTTTCCTTGCTTCCAAAACCTGTGATGCTGTTTACTCCTTTGTAATATTGTTACAATAAGTGCAATTTAGCTTCTTTCACTTTTTTTTTTGGAGTGGATACAAAAAAATTCAAAATGTCAAAGACCTTGTCAACTGTGTATTGACTTTTGATAAGCTACGTACATTTTTTTCTGACTGAAGTGCAAATATCTTGCAGTTAGTGTCTGTAACACTAGAGGGCGACAGAGCCTTTTCAGCATTGACATGCGAAAGGGGGTGTCAAGAGAGTTAAAACGGCTAGCAAGATTTGAT
The DNA here is from genome assembly GCF_059441095.1 of Idiotropiscis lumnitzeri. Classification (NCBI taxonomy): domain Eukaryota; kingdom Metazoa; phylum Chordata; class Actinopteri; order Syngnathiformes; family Syngnathidae; genus Idiotropiscis; species Idiotropiscis lumnitzeri. Next base: position 9,207,858 of record NC_142397.1, on the reverse strand, counting down.
TGTAGCCTCAATTAGCTTATTTCTGACCATAGGCCCTCACTGATGTGTGCATGCATGATTCTCAAATATGGCCGTTCATAATGGAATTAGATTTATAAAAGCGCATACTCATGATGAATAATGACTGAAAAAGCATATCCAACTTCAACAAAATAACAGCACTTGCAAACGCGCCGATGTTCATCACAACTTCATTGGTAGCGTGATTTATTTGTAAAGGAGTGTTTCTTTAACACATTAATCTTAAGTTTTATTTTTTGGAATGTATGAAATTAAATATCTACAGTGGTAAACTTAGATGTCAAGCATAAATGTTACTAATTCTCTGTCGCTTCTGAATTTTCTCAGCTGCCTGAGGTCACTTGGCTCTGGACAATTGCGTGTTTAGAAAACTTCTGACGTCCTGTAAGTGTCCCATTACTTTTGTTCATTGTGTGTTTATGCAAATGGTTTTCTCAGGATGACAACAAGAGGTCGTGGGAACAGCAAATGTTCTGAAACATTTAATTTCATTTAATTTGAATATGGCAATTGCCCGAGGCTCAGACAATATTTTTTACGCACGCAAACACACACACCTACACACACACATATTGGCTACATGTGTTTAGGTCGACGCTGTTTGCTTAGCAATCAAATTCAAATCGACATGGCAATCAATTCAATTTTGTATTAGATTACAATTTTCAAATACTTTAATTCTTTCCATTGGCGTTATCTTGTACAGCTGTGCGGTATATCCAAAATGTCATATCTCGATATTTTTGCCCAATACAATCCATCTTTATTTGTATAGCTCTTTCACAAGAGCGGATTGAGTGTTGTATTTGCATGAGCGTGTTCACTGCATCATGCATGTTGTTCTGTACCAATTTGTCCATGCACGACCATAATGATTAAGAATTTACAATATAGATGGACGTGTTATGTGGCTTGAAAAAAACAATTAACCATTCTCACCCCTTGCACACGACGATGGTTGTGTATGCATTGTATGGCAAATTGCAGATTGCCGGGATCACGTTTTGAGGCTTCCCATACAATATGTTGCATCATATGACTATTTTTAGTCCACAAAAAGATAGTGGCAGTCAAGGAAGACGCGCGTTGTTACGGAAATAGGATGTGGGCGATAATCATGTGTTCATTCAATAAGGTGCTTGGAGCTCTTCGGATTACCCAAAATGCATTGCCGCACATATTTATCGTGAAGCCTGCTAACGTGGCGTCATTTGCCGTTGGTCATATCTTATGCATGTCATTGATGCTTGTAATAGTCGGGGAGAGAAAAGGCTTCTTTAGCCTTCTGAAAATCATTACAAGCCAGGGTTTGGACACCCACTCAAAAGAAAAACGATTGACGAATTAAATTGTCCGCCTCGTTTTCACCGCGAGCTGTTGTCATGGTTACAAGGCACACGCATCGACAAATATATATTATTTTCCAGGGAGGGTTGGACTCCGCCAAGGCTGCCCTTTGTCACCGATTCTGTTCATAACTTTTATGGGCAGAATTTCCAGGCGTGGCCGAGGCGTTGCTTTTTGCAGATGTGCTACTGTTGACTTCTTCAAGTCATGATCTCCAACTTTCACTGGAGCGGATCGCAGCAGAGTGCGAAGTGGTTGGGTGGAAATCAGCTCCTCCAAATCTGAAACCGTGCTTCTCAGTCGGAAAAGGGTGGAGTGCCCTCTCCAGGTCGGGGAGGAGATCCTGCCCCAAGTGGAGGAGTTTAAGTATCTTGGGGTCTTGTTCACGAGCGAGGGTGGGATGGAGATGAGATCGAAAAGTGGATCGGTGCAGCGTCTGCTGTGACGCAGTATCGGTCTGTCGTGGTGAAGAATCGATATACGTTCCTACTCTCACCTATGGTCACGAGCTGTGAGTCGTGACCGAAAGAACAAGATTCTCTGATACAAGCGGCTGAAATGAGTTTCGTCCTCGGGGTGTCTGGGCTCTCGCTTGGCATCTTTCGACGACATTTTACTTGTTGCGCTGATGTGAACTAGTGCAGTTTCAAAAGATAGTTGTCTTCATAGTGTGCCGAAGTTGTGTTACTCGTGTGAAGAATGCGCTTTGAATGACTTCATTGTTTTGTAGTTGACACTCACATGATGATAGTCAGCCACCAAATAAGATTTCACTCTCCCTATCGGGCTGTGTGAAAGTGTACCCATTGACACTAACATCCTGTCCATGTAAAAAGCAAACGTCGGATAAATGCCGGATTGTCCGTTTGAGCACTGATGTGGCTACCGAGCGGAAGCTTTGTGTGCATGAGAAGGCAAATTCAAGGACTAGTCGGGCAGCATTTCTGTGTCAAAATGCCCACGGTCACGATGGTATCTCATTCTGCACGAAAAGCAAAGGTGTCATCATGTGTAGACCAGTTGAATGCGAAGGCCAAGAAGAACTTGTTCAACTTGAAGCCACATTCCTGCGCATCGCTTTCATTAAAAGGCGGCTTTAATTGTTTATGTCGGCACCGTCTGAAGAAGATGGCCACGTGTGCATGTTGTGTGTGTGACTTCACGTGTGCAAGTGTGACTGTCTGCTTGCAGGTGTGAGTGTGCCAGTGTACGTGCATGCATCCGTGTGTGCGAGTGGGGGTGTGTTTGTGTGTGTGTTGTTTATGCATGACCGTAACAACAATGTGTGTGTCTTCACGTGCGTATGTGAGCGTATCTTTGTGTGCATGTCGTGTGTGTGTGTGCATGCATGCAAGTGATTTTGTATGTGCAGTGCATGCATGAATGTGTGCATTTGTTTGTCTGTAGTGTGTTTGTGTGTGTGTGCTTGTGTGACTGACTCTGTGTGGGTGTTAGCGAGCTAGTGTAGTGGCATGCAATTATGTGTGTGTGAGAGACCGTGACGGCGTATATGTGCGTGTTCACGTGTCTGTGCGTGCGTGAGTTTAGTGCATGTGCATGCTTACTCGTATTATTGTATATTTGCGTGTGTATATAGGTGTTTGTGTGTGTAGCGTGTGCACGTGTGTGTACTTGTTTGTGTGTTTGCATGTAGTCGTGTGCTTGTGTGACTGACTGTGTGTGGGTGTGAGCGTACTAGTGTAGATGCATGCAACGGCATGCGTGTGCGCGCGTCTGTGTGAAACCGTAACGGAGTGTATAAGTCTTTACGTGCACGTGTGTCTGTGCGCGTGCATGCTTACTCGTACTTTCGTTTGTTAGTGTGCGTATACTATATGTTTATGCGCACGAGTGCTTGAACGTGTAGTTGTTTGTGTGTCTGCATGTACGCGTATGCACGTGCGACTGATTGTGTTAATGTGAGCCCGTGATTAGTACGTGCGTCTTTGTGTATCCACGAGCGTGTGCATGGGTGTGTACGTGCTTATCTGTCGTGTGCATGCGGCGTGAGTGTGCGTGCATTGTTGTGCTTTCCAATATGTGTGTGTGTACGTGTGCTTGTTTTTGTGTGTGTATGAGCCCATGTATAGAATGAGGAGAATGTAAAGGAGGTTGCACATGCCGGCCGAGCTCTTAACAGGAAGTAATGTCGTGTTGCAGCTGTTCGACGCCTCCTCCCTCATTCACTCATTCTCGTTCTCATCCTCTCCCCCCTCCCTCGTTTTCTCTCTCTCTCTCTCTCTCTCTCTCTCTCTCTCTCGCTCTTTCTCTCTCTCGTCGCAGTGTGCAGGCGGTCCCCACTCAACTCACATTGGCTTTTGTGCATGTTACTCTTCATTGTTTTCACTTTTACCTGCGGCAAATAATAGTTTGACTTTTTTTTTTTCTAAGTCTGTGTTGGATTGTAACTGCTTGTTTTTTTTAGTTGCTGTTTGTTTGGGACCGGACAAACACGTGAACGTGAGTACAAACTTAGTTTACCTATCTATCTTGTCTATCCATCCTTCCACTTATCTGGCCATCCATACCGTGCCATTGACTAATGTGGCTGTTATTCACATTGCTATTCTTTAATTTGCACTTTACCATTCTCATAAATATTATTTATTGATCCAATACCATTGCGAAATACATAAAATATACCGTATATTTCTGTTCTTATAATTGCTAAGGACTTTGTTGTAATAGCTATAAATGTTAATGCGGTTTCTAACGTGATTGTTGGTGGCAAGTGTGTTTTTAATTATTTTAATCAATGGACTCATGGCACAAAAGTTGTGTGTTGAGTCTTGGATTGGCGTTGTCACGTTAAGATGCAAATCCTCCTCATCTGGACCGCTTATGTGTGTTGAAAAGCAAACCTGTCCACACAACAAACACAAAATAGTTTGTTGCCAGTGCCGGGGGCCGACAACTATGAGTAGAAACAAGCTGGACCGCAAACTGGACGACACTCCACGGTACCACTGAAAGCTTGGCTTGCTCAGTGCAACGCAGACGCGAAACAGAAACTGCCTGACAATCAAATCAAAGCAAAACTTTCAAGCATTGATACTTAATAAGCCGCTTCTAACAAGTGCTTCACATGTGTGGTGGGCTTTAAACAAATGTTAAGGTTTCATATTTTTTATATTTAAAAAAAATCAGCATGTGTTAATATTGTCAAATGATCACTTCTACAAAATTCCTAGGTATTCACAATATCTCACCATTGGTGGTGGAGCTACCTTCCGAATGGGGCATATTATATATAGTCCGTATTATGTAGTCCAGCAAATTGAGCGGAAGACAATGCCAAGCGTGTGTGCATGTCTGCTAATCCCAATTGTGTCTCGACGTTCCCAGCAATCAACAATGCTTGCTCAGTTCCTCCTCCAGAATTCCTACTTTCTGCATTTTTCCAATCTTCTCTGTATGTCGTTGTCCTCAAATCAACACCAACACCTTTTACTTCTTCTTCCGCTTAATTGACGAGAACAAATACAAGAAAATTCTCGTGAGCGCGTTCCAATGTTCTCATAGTGATTATATAATATTACTTGGTTTGATGTGAGCTCGTTTTGGAAGTCTCGCCTCATTGGCTGGGTTTTCATTCATTAGCGTTGATGCATCTTTGGGCCAAATAAATGTCAAGCATTACAGCACTGCTGTTGAGTATGTTAAGCAGGGGAAATAAACAATAATTCATATCTTTTTTCTGGTATGTTTTTAGAATTGGTTAATAACTTAATAAAATAATATTATATAAAAGTAGAATATCTAGTAACAAAAACAGAATTCATGTATTTAGCAGAGAGCATTAAAATCCACACACTGATTTATTGTAATGAACTTTAATGAGGAGTAGGAATTGAAAATGTGAACAAATCACACGTGAAATGAAGATAAAACATCTGCCCCGGCAGGAAGGATGCTTTGTGAAATTGGAGCTGCGACCTCCAATCCGGACAGACGTCTGCGGTCCACATGTGAGATCTTTTTGGCTCCGTCCACCCGCGGCTTGCGACGGAAATACTTGAGAAGAGACAAACAAGCCTCACAGCTTGAAAGAAAAAAAAATAGAAGCTATACACTGGATTAAAAAAAGTCTACACACCCCTGTTTAAATGCTAGGTTTGTGTAATAAGATAAATCATGTCAAAGTTCAGATGTTCGAGTAGGCTTTTTTAGATTTTTTTATTTATTTTTTTTGGGGCCTCTTTCAATTTGGGCCTGTTCATTTGTCTCAGGCCCAGCAGTGTGCATGGAACATGAAGATAAAAGCCAGAGTTTTTGTGAGGATGTCATGGGAAGCGAAGACTATCAACCAGATGTTATTACGTCACGTCTCGTTGGTGATTAGATAAAAGCAGCACCAACTATTTACTATCGTGTAATGCCTCCATCTCCACGACGCTCGGACAGGAAGTCACCAGGACCGACTTGTTTCCTGCCAGCCATCAAATCATTTCGTATTGAAATTGGTGAAGTTCAGCGCAAAATCTCGAATGTCACTATTTAGCATAAAACCAGATCAGAAGTTGAACAAAAGTTTTACTTTGACACATCATCGCAAGTGATGTCACATAAGACTTCAGCTCAGTGAGCATCTATGGAGAAGAAAACTTGTGGTCATGTGGGATTTTAAAAAAGGGACAACATTACAAATGGATGAAGTAAAAACAAACAACCCAGCTGTTAAAATGTGTAAATTGCTGTATATATTTTCAACAAAATAGATTTTTTCAATAATAAAATAATAAACCCTCATTTTAGCAGTATTATTCACACTTAATTTAACGCAGTTACATTTACTGAAAAAAAAAAATATATATATATTAGTTTTTTTATTCTATTACCCCTAAATATGTTTTATATCATTTCTTATTTCAACTAATTTACTAATTAATACAATGAAAAACAAAAAACACAAACACACAAAGACATTGTAAAAAAATATTAGTTTTAACAAAAAAAAAAAAAAAAAAATCAAAAATCAGTTAAGATTCGCTCACCTTAGGTAAAATGGCTAAATGAATGCCACAAACTCATTCACTGGCAGCCTCGCTAAAATGATTGGCATCTATATCCGTCAATGGCAGCGAATGAGTTAAGTACTCTACTGATTTTATTACGATACCCCTGAACTGGAATGAATTTTCTCCACCATTTAGCATTTTCTTTCCTGTGTGTGTGTGCGCGCGCGTGTCTGATAAAATAGTCAAGTGCAGAATGTCGGCTAACTGTTGTGTGTTTTCGTGTGTACTATTCGTGCATTGCAAGCACACCCAAAGTTGTGCCCTAATGGCTGCCATGTTGTTGTTAACGTTTGAGTCACAGAGGAGAGACAAAATTTATGTTTTGTCCATTTAGTGATGTCGTTGATGAAGGAGACGAGGTGTACTTAAAAGCTTCTGTGGTGCACTAATGCTGATGATGAGCAACTGAGGATAATGTTCCGCACCCACGCTGGTGGCTCCCCTTCACTCACAACTCCTCGCTTGCCCGTTCTAGCCCGTCCTGTTTGATTTTTTATTTTTTTTTTTTTAACGTGTCAATGCTATTGCTGTTTTGTCCTGTCCTGTCCTGTCCCATCCGGTTACTTCCTGTTTGTGTTCCTGATTTGGGAAGTGGAAATTTGTTTCTCCCTGTTAGAATAGAGTTGCCGGTTCCAGTTTGGGAGCATTATGTGCTCATCTAATGCCTCTTAATTGCAACGTTCCTCGCTTGCTCGCTCTTCAAAACCTTGAACATGACCAAGAAGTTGTTCTCATGCCACGATATTAAGGATCATCTCAATGGTTTTAAACGCACGTCTTTAGAAGACATCTCCATGAAATTATGACATGGAGCAGATACCACCCCAACACATTTCTACCTCCTCCCGCTTTGCTCCATCGTCAATCTCCTCTCTCCTCGTTGGAAATTCTCGTAAACAGAGGAGCGAGAACCGAGGAACATGATTAGCGTAATGAGATGCATCCTGTGACTTCCTGTTCCAGCAGTCGTCACTTCCTGTTGTTCCTGTTGCTGCGTGCCTCTTCGATTTGAGGCACTAATTGATACCAAAACAACTTGATTACACTCGAACGCAGTCAATACGTTGAACAAAAAGTGTTTCTAAGTTTTGCAGCTGTTAGGCTGCAATTCCTCAAATGAAAATAAAAACATTGCGATGGCGCTTGCATAAGCAACATATTCATTTTTTTTTTTTTTTTTTTTTTTTTTAGTCCTGCATAATTACAAAACATTCCGAATATGCAACCTCCACATTGGGGGTGGCGGTGGTGGGGGAGACATGCTTGACACAGACCAATCATGTTCTTCGTTGCATTTGTAAAATTGGGACGTATAATGAGTGTGGTTATTAGACTTTGATTTAATCCCACTTGAAGCCTAAAGTGCACATTTGCGGTGATAATAAGCGTTGACACGCATCAATGATGTAATTATCATCCTTGCCCCTCTGTCCATCTCCTCCCTCCCCGATGGAACTTTTGGTTGGAGGTGCTAGCGTATAAAGAAAGGAGCGAGGACCTCGAAAATTGCGATTAGAAAAATCAAATTATCTTACGGTTTAATTTGTAGTCCATCTGATCCTCGCTCGTTTTCAAACGTCACCATTGAGGAGCTCGAAGACATCAGCCGTCCCTCAACTTAAGCTAGCCCATGGAAGCTCCTCAATGCTTGATCCTCGCACCTCGATGCACATTTAAGACAATTGAGACACTCCTTAATACGCCGGCGTGGGAACAAATTCGGGATTACTTTCAATGTTTTGAGCAGCGAGGAACGTTGCGATTAATTAATCTCCGTTGGAGCAGAGTCCTCCCAACCTGGTCGATGAGTTGTCACTTTCTTTCGGAGGAGGGCCGTCTTGTCTCATAAAGGAAGTGGATTCATTTTTATTGTCCTGTTGGAGGAAAGCTACGATTCCCTTTTAATGAATGCCATGTTGCCTCTGTCATGTCCGGATGTGTCAACCCGCTCTTCACATCACTTTCTCTTCTCTTTCACGCAGCTGCACGTCAATAACATCGAGCCAATTGATTGACTCCTTCGTTGTCGCGGGGAATGACGATCAATATGAGGTTTTATTGATGGCATGGGATGAGAGTTTAACGGTTTGCCTTGAAGTCAAGGAGGCGTGGGTGGTCCTGAAACGTCAACTCTCAGTCAATTCAATGTACTATTTAAATAACCTCTGAACTCTAGACACGCAAATGCACCGCTGTGGGACTATAAAAATTAGTAATCACGCCTTAATGAGTCCCGTGATGCGGGGAATCCAGCATGGGGAAATTCCTGACTGCTGATGTTTTTCTTCTGCACTTTGAAAAGCATCGATGAGTCAATGAAACTTTAATGAGCCTCTTGAAGAAACAAAACAAATTATTTTAATGGGGTGTATTTATAGTGGGTCCAAATGTATTCTGAAGGCGGGGATGCCTGGAAATGCAATTTGTTTGCTGTCAGTCACATAAGAAATTACATTTAAATTATCAATGACTTTGACTTTAGAAACAATTACTGGATATTTTTGTGCTGGGCATCCCACAGGAAACCTTTCTCAGTCCGGAAAATTCTGCCCCTGAGACTGTTTGACTTAGCAACATGACAATGTTGCAGTCCTGCCTATCACGAGTAGATCCTCCAAAAAGTTTCAAGGTCCCATGCCCGAAATGGAAGCGAAAGACAGACATTTTGTGTTGAAGAAGCTATTATGGCTTAACTTCGGCCATTTTATGGGAAAGACTTGCCAAGACTAATGTTCCCGAGAGATTTAGTCTCATTGCTCCTAGATTTGAAGCACATATATACCATTCACTTTTCCACCCATTAAGGCACTCAAAGCGCTTCATACTGAGTTCTCATTCACCGATTGATGGCGCAGCATCAGTATCTTGCTCCGAGACACTTCGGCATGGTCACAAGGGCTGGGGGATCGAACCCACAACGTCTGGCTTGGGAGACGACCGCTCTACCATTGAGTCATGCCGCCTCCATACGTCCACTTGGCAGAACGACAACGCTAAATTGTGCAGAATTTTTTTTATTTTTTTTTATTTGGGTGGGTGGAGCATGAAAAAATGTGCACGTATGCAAACTTGGGGTGCCGAACTGTAACTATGCAGGAGTCAACTGTAGTTTTCGGTGTAATATCACCAATCACCACTAGATGGCAGACATGTCTTAGTTGCCCTTACACTGGATCCCGGACAATTGGGACACATCTTATTTCTTGTGAAAAATTGTGGCCTCCCCTCCTGCAGTGAAGTTGACAATCCCTTTAGTAGACAGATGGATGACTCAGTTGTGAAAAAGAGTTTTGGGCATTGTACGGATGCGGCTAAGTTAGGTGACTCATCGTATAACAAGAAATTGTAATGAGATTATTATTTTAATTGTTTCATTTAAAAACAAGTCAACTCCACAAGCTCAAGTTGATCTTACTTTTTGTGTGGGTGAAAGGTCACATCCTGGAGAAAATGAAAACAAGAACCACTCACTCTGTAGAAAAAGTTTGAAAAATCAGAACCTAGATCTTTTTCACCATGAAATTGAAATCTTATGAACACATGCCAGAAATTCAACAGGAAGTTGGACATTTTCATTAGAAACAGTCAGTTTGGGCAAATTCTATGGCTCGTATGATTACATTTTCCCAAACAGCCGGTAACTTTTTTTTTGCGCTGATGTGGGCTGAGCATAGCGTCAGCATTTGATGATCCTTTTGAGGATTCACCATGAAAACGGAGTTCGAGGGGCTTCCTTAAGTGATGTCTTGTCATAAAGATCTCTTTTAATAATAAATAAATAAATCAGATTCCATCAACGTTTATGTAGCCTGTAAAGTCCCTGCGGTCGAGTACTTGCAACGGGAAAGCAAAGAGAAAAAAAATGTGACCACGTGTTTGTCATCACGCTCAACCACAACACTGGCGACCAATCAGACAAAAAGACAGAACACAGGAAAGGAGAGAGGAAGCACACACACGCACACACACACGCACACGCACCATTGTACCACTCACTATTGTATGAATGTAACACAAGTACCATGGTAGAGAGGATTAGACTGCAAAGTATTGACCAAAATTCACTTGCATTCTTGGGTTCTTCTTGTGCTCCCATGATAAAAAGCTCAAGTTTCTCCTCATGTTGTGTATCAAAACATTGTGTAACCTCCTATTCAGGTTCACATCCTTTGTTTGAGATGCGGCTTCTTGCCAGCCATCGCTGATGTTTATTAGCTTTTACTCGCAAGTGTGCGTGCGTGTGGGTGTGTCTTGGTGGGTGTGTATAGTGTTTATTAGGAAGCTGGCTGGTCGTGTCCGGCTAACAAATCAGATCCTACAAGCGAAATGAAATGACCCTTTTAGGAATCATAGATCATCTCACACACACACACACACACGCACACACACACACGGTTATCTGATCACAGTGAGATGAGATCAATGAAGCAGAAGGTGCACGTTTATTAAAGTCGTTCATTTTTGTGACGTGTAACGAGTTGTCCACCTGCGTGTGAAATGATCGCTCGCTATTTGCAACGTGCACCTCTGTGGTGTTTGGAAAATACGCTCACTGGACACTTCATTGGAACACTATTTTGAAGGTGTTGTCAACACTTGTTAACAGCAAATTGTAATCAGACATGGCTTTATGTGTCACAAAATATATTTTTGATGGAGATTTAATTTTTTTTTCTCGAAAATCAAGTTGTTGAGATATTTACATTTTTTTTGTTTTTTAAGTTTCACCTATAAAAGCTTGCGCAATATATATTTTACCATCCATTCATTTTGTGTTATAATTTATAGCTATGATGTTTCAGGAGAAAATCCCACCTGTTGCCAACCCTTAAGTCATAACTAGTACTAAATATATCACTTTATTATATATTATATTATTGTTATTACTGTGTTGTTATTATGATCATGAAAACCTGATGTGCAAGAGAAAAAATAGTCAGATTTGGAATCAGCGTAACAACATAAACTACAAAAATTGGCTTGCATCGCCGATTAAAACATTTAGTAGAAAATTGTTGAACAGAACTTTTTTTTTTTTAATGGTGTCATGTCTCCTTCAAACGTTCATCAAACTTTGATGTGATACTTCGGCCACATTAATGCTCATTTGGATGAATTCCGAGTCCTGGAGTTCCATCAAAATGGCTGCTTCAAAACAAAATGGCTGACTTCTTGTTCAATTTCAGGAAATTTTCCTTGCGACATCGCAAAATCCATTCTCTTTTAAGAAACATGTCCACCCAATTTTGTGTCAATTAATGAAATGACGATTTTCTCTAGCCTTGAAGAGCTGCTACTAAAATACACGCGTTACCACCAGGATGCAAGTTTTTGCTAACTTTAGTGACTTTTTGGGCATGTTCCTCAGGAGATGAATAAATGCAGCAACATCATACTGACAACTATTGCTAATATTTAGATTATTTATTTGGTCACTGGATTTCTGTCTACAGTTTGGACTTCCACACAGGAAGTGACACGTTCAAGCGCTTTACTGATGTCATCGTGTTTTTATTTCCAGTCTGGCTCCGCACCTGAAATTCCACAAATGCTTTTGCAGGGATTTATGCGAGCCAGCAGGAAGGAAGGAAAGGAAAGAGATGTGTGTGCGTGTGTTCGCAGAGTCAGTACTTTAACATGCTTTTGACACACACACACCCCCACCCCCACACACACACATGCTCACCCCTTTCCAGCACAGTTGCACTCAGAATAGAAATGCGAGCCCACGCTGACACAATTAAATACTAAAACAGAAAATACAAGATGGAGTGTGCTGCAAACATTTGCATCTCCTACGCGAAGCACCTGTCGCGACGTCAGCTGACCCTGTGCTTTGCTCTGATTGTCTGCCGACGTTTATATTATTTCTATTCATTCAAATACATGACTTATTTGCCATTGATTTGTTATTGCCAATATTGTCACAGATACTCCAAAGTTCCTTAGCATTGTAAGCGGAGGCTGGAATCGCCTACACTGAAATTTATCCCGATACTGCTGCAATCCTCACTAGATACAAGTAAATATGATGCTGTTATTGTTGACAATTAAAAGTGTAAAATAAAGGCCGTAACACCGAGACTAATGTTGATGAAAACACTCTATCACTTGTAACGAACGCATCTATCGATATTGACTTTACATTTCCTTAGCAAGAAAAATAAAATAGAAATTGGTAGCTCTGATCCTGTTATCGAAACAATTACTTTAAAATTTGGTATGGATACCAACTCTTTACATTTACTGAAGTCAAATATAGGCGGGTCTTGACAATATTGACAACTTAACTGATAGAAATAAAATGAAGGCTGGCATCACTGTTGTCAATACTTCAAAATTAGTTTCCAGTACAAGTTAACAAGAGGATTTTATTGTCGATACTGATATTGATACCCGTCATGCTGATATTGCAGATACTGATATTGATACTTTCCTAATATTTTTCTAGCATTTCCTAACTAGTGCTAAAACTAAATAAAAACCGGTGTTACCAGCACCCATATTGATATTTTACATTGTCTAACCAATATAAGTGAATAAAAACTGGCCTTACTGATTTAAATGAAATAGAGGCTGATATCGGTAATGTGATGACAATCTTTTACATTCATTCATTATGTTCACTCTGGAGCACAATTTCGATTTTTTTTTATATTTTTGCGATATGCGACATGTATCAGATTTTTTTTTTCATGCAGTTTGAACAGTACAATTCAGATTTTTTTTTTTCAAATCCAACCTGGGCCTCTTTCGTATGTGAATATAAATCCGATATGTATGCGATGCAGTCTGAACACTTATCACTCATCCGACCTATACGGCATCAAAAGCCTAATATTTCCTCCGCCCGAGCGCAGAAGAGATTAATGGGGAGACTTCTGGCATCATCTGTGAATCTGTTCTTTCGGGTATCCGTTATTGTCTTCACATTTGACTCGAATCTAATCCTGAATGAAGCATTTGTGATGATTGTCGTCATTCAGCCAAGCAGATGCTTCATTTATTCCAGGTGGCAATGACGTGACGTCATCTTTAGTAGATCCGTTTCCATTAAATGAGGAGTGTTGGCTTCATATCTCCAAATCATTTATATGTACGTCCTCTCGCCCCGCTACATAAAATGAGTCCGTGTGGCGTGACTCGACCACGTGAGGTTTTCAAATTCACATTAGGCCTGTCCAAATTCGCCTACATGAGGAGCCTTTAAAGGCGTCAAAGGACCCGAGCCTGCAAATTGTCTTTGCAGAATTCGTAACCACGTGGGGTTGAGTTGCGACAGAAGTGATATTATGCGGCCGAAAATGCGGCCGATGAATTTGGACACAGCCTCAGACTATATTTTAGTATCTGTTCATTTTCTTTTGTGGGCTACTTAGTGCTGAGCTAACATATTGTGGTTCACCTGCGTCACGGAGGTCCAAATGCAGGTCAGCGTCTACGGGCTAAAAGTGAGCGAGACAGTCAAATTTCACTTCCCGTGGCAGTTGTGCAACCGCGTTGGACTTCCCGTCTTTGTTTGGCGCTCCACTCAAGTCTGGCCGGAGCACCTGGGTCTGCTCATGTCTATTTATAGATAGCACATTGCTGACATGCTTGATCCTTGAAAGCTTTTCTAGAGTTCCTTTACGGGAGGGCCAGCCCAGTGGACAACTTAGTTGTCTTGTGGTGACATATGCAATTTTTTTTTTTTCCACAATTTAAAACCGTTCAAAGGCATCTTTAATGTTTGCTTGTTTCTCCATAAGAGTCAATTCCTTGTAAGCCTCTTCTTCTGTTTTTCATCCTTAACGCAGATTGCTTTTCAGGCTCCTCTTTCAATCCATCTATCTTCTGTGTCCAGAATTCGTACGTTTGTCCTCGGCGTCTATGTTGTGACACGTGCTTGCTCAGTGGTTGCTTGGTGTCCTCAGTAAATACATCAGCGCATTCCTTTCTGATTCCCCACCAGATAGTTTTTCTGTTGACGGTCCCGTCTTTGGGATTTACTAGCCCAGGGGTCACCAACTGCAGTCCTCGAGGGCGCCTATCCTGCATGCTTTCCATCTCTCTCTGCTGCAACACACCTGATTAAATGAGCAGGATCATTATCAGGCTTCTGAAGAGCTTGCCGCTGAGCTTATCATTTGAATCAGGTGTGGGAGATGGAAAATATGCAGAATAGGTGCCCTCGAGGACTGCAGTCGGTGAACTTTGTACAAGCCTTTGACACAGAGTGTTACCAGTTCCAAAGTGTATTGGAATGTTACGTTACGTCGCTTTCTTTTGGCCACATGGGCTGGTTGGGGTATTATCAGCTCTGTGTTGTAGGGTTCTGATAACGGACGGTTTGTGTTCCAGTGGGTGGTCTGAGTTTGAAAAAAAATAAAATAAAATAAAAAATAATGGTCAGTGTGTGGGGGTTTTCTGTAACCCCTTACATGGAGGCAGGCGTCTGTCATCTTCAATGCGGATTTTGCAGTCCAATAAAGGCAACTTACTGCCTTTGACGTGTGAACTTGATGCATTTGTCCACTGAGTTAATGTGCTTGATGAATGAAGGCTTACAACGTCTGGTGTGAATGTGAGAACGGATGATTGTTCATCTTTGCTGGGATAGGCTCCAGCACCCCCGCGACGCATGTGAGGAGCAGCGGAACAGATAATGGATGGATGGACTTTGTCGAGTAATACTTTAAACATGTACTGAATGATAATATAAAATGCAATGGCCTGATCTCCAACATTGTAATCTTGCTAGCAGCTTCAAGACGACAAACTCTACTTGTAATTTCATTTAACGTGGGACGTGATATGGCACAAACACGAATACCCCTCACCCTCATCGACATCTTAGCCAAATATTATGAGAAACTAATGCTAATCTCTGCGAACACTGCAACTTTTGTTTATCTTTCGGCTTTGGCGTGACAATGGTTGCGCCGCCATGCTTTGGAAATTTGTTCATCGTCGCTAATCATGGCAAAGCCTGAGAAACTTTGAGTGGTTAAGGTTATTTTGTTAATTACTCCCAGTGTGATGTCACAATCTGGCAAAATTCAGAGGGGCTCGCTCACAGACACATTTTCTGAAATGGGCAGAAAGCTAGAGATTTACTCAGTTGTGTAATTTCAGGAATTCACAGTCACTTTTCCTTATGTCTTTTAAAAAATGCCCGACAAATGTTCGTATTTATCAAAGCTCCAAATATGTTGTTGGAAACATGATACAACAAGTCTGCGGCCACTTGTGTTGTTAGTTTAGCTTTGTGCCAGCGAAAACACGTGACGCTATGTTGACTGAGCGTTTGTTTGACCTGCTCTGGCATGAGATCAAACGCTGTCGGGTTTGACCAAACAAAAATCATACATGTTGATGGACAACTCCACTACAAACGCACAATGTCACGTAAGTTTCATTTAGGCTCTTCCGATAATCACTCCTGGCTAAATAAATCATAAAATCAGTGGAGAGATCCTTCCTTCCTTCTTTCCTTTTCTGAGGCTGGATTGTAAGATATGTTCTTAAAAATAAAAATGTTTATTTTTACATTTTTTTTTATTGTAAAATACTCCTTGAAATATTAGTTATATATTTTTGAATGAATTAAAAAAAAGTAAAGTATCTCAGGTGGTATCAACAATATGTTCGTGCATTTATGCTTGGGGTTGCGTCTCATTTTGTTTCATGTATGCTTTTCTGTTTCTCTTTCTAAAGATATTTTTAAAGGTGGTCGTTGTTTTTATTCATTTTATATATATATATATATATAGAATGAATAAATGTTATTGCTGTCAAGTGATTAAACTTAAATAATTACTCGCAAAAAATCTGTAATTAATTGCAATTAATTGATTTTATTTTATTATTATATTCATGATATTTAATATAAATTAATGAATATACTTGAGGAGAAAAATACAACTAATTGAAAGTACATTGTAATTATGCAACTTTAGGGAGTAAAAAGAAACGTGTTAATAAAATAAATATACCTTAAATAAATGTACCTTATTAAATAATTGGCAATTGAATTATAAGCAAATGATTTATAAACACTACAATTAAATGAGGATTACTTTATTATTAGAATTAACCATTTTCATTATTTTTTTTTTCATTCATGTAAAAATCACTTCATCTATGAATGATGTGGCCCCCTTTTTTTTTTTTTAAATCAAAATGTGACTCTTGAACACAAACGTAATCACAGCCTAGTTGTCAAAAGTCGAACTCCAGTTAGAAAATGATCATATGAACAATGTCTATGTTACAGGTGGCGTGTACAAGAAGCAGCTGTGTCAAGTCATCACACATCGATCTACTTGGGAGAACATCAGTGACTGGAGACACACACATCAGGCACACTAATCTCTAAAAGATTGATGAGGTCCACTCAGGCCCCCGTGAGGCCTGGTTCAGCGTCGATAAGGTGGCTTCATTTCACCGCCATTCAACCCTCTTCCTTCTCCAATCAGACGCAACTCCTTGAAAAGAGGCGTGGCATAGGCGGCAAAATGATAACTTTAGAGCCCTTACCCGGGAATCGAGAGCCATGACAGGTCACAGGAAGGATGCCTCGGCTCGGGCCGGTTGGGTGGAGGAGGACGACGCCACGATGTTGTTAAAATGGCGGACGAGCAGGAAGGCGCAGAGCTGAGACTTAAGAAACATTAAACACACACATTCAGGACAATGTGCAACATCTCCTTCTGTAATGTGGACAGCAAGGTGGATCAGTACTTCCAGCCCACGCTCTACATCATCGTCATGGTGCTGGGCCTGCCCACCAACTGCTTGGCCTTGTGGGCCGCCTACATGCAGGTGAGCTTCTACAAGTCGAGAAAAGACGCGCTCTCGTTGAGCTCAGTGTGCATGCCGGGTCGCTAGTGGCTGGTCTAAGCATGAAAAAAAAAAAAACACACAAGCAAGAATTGCAAACAACAAGCATCTGACAAGTTGGCATCGACCAGTCGTGTCCAAACTCGGCCCTCAAGAGCCGCTTTCCTGCCCGGACAGCAAAGTGGCTTCCTTGTTCCTCATGTCTTCTTCATCCTGATTAACTGTCACCTTCTCCTTCATCCAGGTGCGGCAGCACAACGAGCTGGGTGTGTACCTGATCAACCTGTCCGTGGCGGATCTGCTGTACATCGGCACGTTGCCACTGTGGATCGACTACTTCCTGCAGCGTGACGACTGGATCCACGGGCAGGAAAGCTGCAAACTCTTCGGCTTCATATTCTACACCAACATCTACGTCAGTATCGCCTTCCTCTGCTGCATCTCGCTGGACCGATACCTGGCAGTGGCCTACCCGCTCAGGTTCGTCAAGGTGCGACGCGTCAAGACAGGTACGTCCCGTTCGGTCGTCACCGATGCAGTAAATAGGGTATGACAAAATAGCGATATCACCATTCAGTATGGGAATGTCACAACGTTGTTTCCTGTCACGCATCACGAAATTAGCATTTTTGTTGGCAAAGCATCGGAATTTTATATTTATATAATTTTATATCTTTGACAACTCATTGATGATACACTACAAGGATGTTATGATATTTGATACCATGCATTGTGATATTAGGGTTGTATTACGGTCATCGATGTATTCATTACCTATCATGAAACAAACTACATGGAAAAAGTGGCCTGATATTAATACCACGCTATTGCACATATACTTTGTCTAAGTTTTATACTTTGCTAAAATCAGATATAACACCCAATTATTGTAAGAAGATCATAGAATTATTGGAGGAACAAGATATCACGATATAGGCTATTGATATTGCGATATCATTGCCAGTACAGTATGTATTGGGACAACCACGATAAGCGAGCGCCTGTCTTTTTGGCCCCCATGTAGCAATCCTGGTGAGCGCCACCGTGTGGCTGATGGAGATCGTAGCCAACTCAGCGCCGCTCTTCCACGACGAGCTCTTCCAGGGCCGCTTTAACCACACCTTCTGCTTCGAGAAGTACCCCATGCAGGACTGGGTGGCGGGCATGAACCTGTACCGGATCTTCCTGGGCTTCCTGGCTCCGTGGACCGCCATGCTGGTGGCCTACCGCAACATACTGACGGCCGTGCGTTGCAACGTCTCCACCGAGCGGCAGGAGAAGGCCAAGATCCAGCGGCTGGCGCTCAGTTTGATTCTGATTGTGTTGTTCTGCTTTGGGCCGTACCACATCCTCCTCCTGGTGCGGAGCGTGATGTTCCTCAGGAAGCCGTGCGACTGCGGTTCAGAGGAGCGCCTGTTCGCCGCCTACCACGTCGCGCTGGCACTCACCAGCCTCAACTGCGTGGCCGACCCCATTTTGTACTGCTTCGTCAATGAGGGTGCGAGGCACGACGTGGGCCAGGCTCTCTCCGCACTGTTGTCGGCAGCATGCCACAGGAGTTCCACTTCCTCGCCGTCGAACGCCGACGCGCTCAACGCCGCCTCCGTCACCTTGGAAACGCCCCTTGCGGCCAAGAAGCAGCCGTGCGTTTACGCCGACGGCAGCCAGGCTGTCGGATACAAGACGGAACTGATGGCGCTCAAGGAGGAATGTCTGCAGATGAGCATACTGGCAGGCAGGAAGTGACTCGAGACTCAAGGGGAGAAGTGCTTTGATGCGTGTCGGGCTTCTAATGAAGATTTTGGTTTCAAAGTTGGATTAGGGATTCAAACATGGATTAGAGTTTAGAACAGGAGTGGGCAAACTTTTTGATTGGCGGGCCACAATGGGTTCTAAAATTTGACAAAGGGGCCGGACCAGGAGCAGATGGATGGAGTTTGGTAACCTCACCTCATCTGAGAAAAAAAAATACATTTAATTTTAAATGAAAGCGAACAAAAGCATTACAACAAAATATGTCTTTGACACACCACAGTATTTAGAAAATAAAACATTAACAAGGTTTATTCATTTATTTTTTTTTCAATTTTGGCGGGCCGGATTAAAACTTTTAATGGGCCGCATGTGGCCCCCGGGCCGTAGTTTGCCCACGCCTGGTTTAAAAAATGCAAGATGATCTGGGAAAAGAATACAGAAATTGAGCTTGTTCTTGAAAAATGGCCCAGCCTGGCTGGATTATCCCGTTATCGCTTATCACAATAAAGATATGAGGCACACACAGAACATATGACTGCTTTACAATACTTTATCCTTCAGTGTTTGTTTAATTTCACACCAGAGAAAATTCTGCGGTATTTTTCTTTTTTAATGATTGAACATGAGCGTCCCTTATGTTGCGACGTGTTAATGAGTGACAAAAAAATAATCCGAACAAATTTTTGGCCGATTTTAAAACATCCAGTAACAGCCATCTGATTAATTGCTCAAGGCCAATTTCAAAGTAAATTTAAAGCCAGTGTTGAGGATTTAAATGAAGGTTTCCAGCCAGTGTTAGGGTTTGACGTCCGTATCTCAAAGTATAGTTCCAGCCACGTTGGGGTTTGAAATTAGTTTCAAGGCAGAGTTCAAATTTCACTGCAAATTTTGCTGTCCAAAAAGGGCTGGGGTCTCAAATGAGGCATTCAGATCACGGTGAGTGTTTTGAAGGTGAGTTGTGAGGTGAGCCCTCATGTATTTGCATTTCCGTTGTCAAAAGTTGAAGAAGGGTGCCAAGGTAAGGCAAAATTTGCCACCAATTTGTTGAGGTACCAAGCGCACTGGTAGGGTACTAAAGGGGCGAACGCCAGACATTTCTACTCTCAAAGCGCAAAGTGGACCACGGGAAGATGACGAAGGATACGGCGCTTTCTGTTATTCAGGAAGCGAGTTTACGTGTGTTTAACCAACGTTTGACCCGAAGGAATCAGGAAGGTTCCTTGGCGTCTTTGGGACGGGATTCTATTTGGAATCCTTCTTGCATGAACTGTTTTTTTTCTGTCACATCAGACGATGTCCACACTTTTAATGCACGCATGGACACTGGAGTCGATGGTTGGTGTTGTTTTTTTGTTTTTTTTATTGTTGAAAGACAAGTTTGTAAGTTATTCATTCTTTTGTTTTTGAATAAACCAGAATAAACTATATTGTCACCTCACCAATCAGCAGTCAAACTATTTTAAATACATATACCGTATAGCTCTTTCAAATTAGGGTTTCAAAGCAGCGTTCCAAAGTGAGTGTTTGAAATTAGGGTTTTAACCGAGCATGAGTGTTTTAAACGAGGGTCAGGGTTTTTATAGTCGGGTTAGAGGTAAGTGGGGTTTTATAGTAGGGTGACAGATTGAAATTAGGGTTTTAAAGTAGGGAAAGAGTTTCAAAATAAGGGTTTCAAACTAGTCTTAGGGTTTCAAATTAGGGTTAGGGTTTTAAATTAGGGTTAGGGTTTCAAATTAGGGTTAGGGTTTTAAATTAGGGTTAGGGTTTCAAATTAGGGTTAGGGTTTTAAATTAGGGTTAGGGTTTCAAATTAGGGTTAGGGTTTTAAATTAGGGTAAGGGTTTCAAAGTAGGGTTTCAAACTAGTCTTAGGGTTTCAAATTAGGGTTAGGGTTTTAAATTAGGGTAAGGGTTTCAAAGTAGGGTTTCAAACTAGTCTTAGGGTTTCAAATTAGGGTTAGGGTTTTAAATTAGGGTAAGGGTTTCAAAGTAGGGTTTCAAACTAGGCTAAGGGTTTTAAATTAGGGTTAGGGTTTCAAATTAGGGTTAGGGTAGGGTTGGGGTTTAAAATTAGGGTCAGGGTTTCGAAGTGGGGTTTTAAATCGAGGGTTAGGGTTTCAATTTAGAGTGTTAAAAAAGAGTTAGCATTTCAAATTAGGGTTAGGGCTTCAAAGTAGAGTTTTAAACTAGTGTTAGGGTTTCTAAGTAGGGTGATAAGCTAGGTTAAAGGTCTCCAAGAAAAACGCACTGTATGCTTATGAAAAATGTTTTGAAGGTACACATGCATGTCATTGGACAGCGATCATATAATTATTTTTGGGTCACTGAAAAATGCTTTAATCCCGTTGTTACGGCTACAGAATGGGCGCCATTTAGTCCTCCTTCCAGCGTGACCAATTTGACCCAGAATCCATTTAGAGATCAAAAGCAGAAAAACAGCACTGCAAACTGCAAGCACATTCTTGCAAAAATATTCTATTGGATATTGGAGGACTCTAATATCAAATCAAATTTATTTGAACTGATTATCTCAATTTTTATTTGAAGTTTTCCTTGCCCTGCTGGGGGTCAGGATAAAGGGATGTTGCTAATATTTGTCAACTGTCGGCATGTGAAACCCTTTGAGACTTTTCTGTGATCATGGGCTATATAAATATATTTAATTTGACTCTTCCCTTTTCGCAGCCAAGTTGGACGGTGCCACTCAGGAAACCAAATATTATTGTTTGTGAACTTTTGAGATGGGTATTATCGTGGCAACTTAAGTGGACATCTTTCATGCTGTTAGCGTCTCGAAGCAAACGAGGCAGGTTTATGATTAAATTTGGTGAATATAATATAAATTTGTTTTGACCAAATAAAAGTTGGGGACCACTGAATGAGACATCTAACAACGTGTCCAGAGTCTAAACAATAGCCCACCAAGCTTCTTCAAATGTTCGGTCCCCCTTGGAGAATGTTCCGGTCCATTCTAGCATGGGAATGCTATTGTGGTTGCTCTACAGAGGGAAGAAAAACACAACTTCCTGTCAAAGACAATCTCAGCGCTGTCAGCATGAGGTCTGTTAATGTCAACATTGGATGCACTGAAGTCATCAGATGTTCAATAGCCGATCAAGAGGACGTCGGCGTGAAGGACCTGAACCACTCGCGGGCCTTGATCAATCAACCCTGTCACTTCCTGTTTGTCAGCAAATGTGTTTCTGTTTAGAACACGCACAGTAAAGAAACTTTCTCACGGTACCCGGAAGGCTTTTGCATGCTGAACAAATAAATGCTGCTGTAAAATACATCAGCCTACGTGACTTTTGGTGTTTACCTTACCCCAATAGAAAACACCATCGAAATTGGTTTGACCTCTTGAATACACTTTGAACTCAAGATCAAATATTTAATTATTTTTCCAACAAAGTCTGAAGTCGTGTGTAATGTCACATTCTGCTTGTACTACATGTTTAAGAAAAATAAATAAATCACGGAATCAGAAACTCACAGAATTTTGTCTAATACCGCCATCTTGTGTCCGATGAACACATTGCAACAGAAAGGATATAAATAAGCAGTTATCAAGCTTATTACACCGTGTTGCTAAAACAAATTTAAAAAAGAAAGTTAGACCATAAATCGTGGCTTTTATACTATGTATCCCTTTATTATTTCATGACTTAGGGTACTATACAAAAATAAATAACAAAGAGCGCGTTTTGAGCATTTTTCCTTCATCTGATTGGCAGTTGTCAGCACTTGTTACATAATTTTAAAAAGCATCCACACTCAGTGTAGCTTTTTAAAGTTCCCATCAGTCCTTTTTGTGAATGAAGTGATGTCATGCTCTCAATCTCACTGAGTGCTATCTCCTCCTCTCTCTCCTTACCATCGACTCGTCTAGCGATCTTTGAGGGCACACCATGGACGACAATCATGCAAATGTAAAGTGGGGGAAGGGCTCAGATGAGACGTAACAAATGTCCTTCACTTGGAGCAGGAAAAAACGTCCCGTTGGTTACTTTCACCTCCTTAGCGTATTTATGTTTCACTTTTATGCTCACAACAGCCACAGAACAAACACGAAGCAGCTCGTTTTTCTCCTGCAAGAGGAAACCAGTTCATTTGAGGTAATTGTTCTCTCAAAATGGAAAACATCCATCTTGCGAGACATCAGAATATTTTGTTGTTTCCTTGAACCAAACCAAGAAGGCGAAGCAGATTGTTGATGATTCATTAATGTCATCGGGCTAAATATAAAGCTTACGCCATTAGCAATATACTAGGACCTCGAAAGTCCAACAGAAAACATTCTGGGATGTTGATCAATCTCTAATTTAATGAAGGATTTAAAACCATTTTACCCATAAGTAATGGAAGTACAAATGAGCTCTCCCATGGTCAAAGTTTTTTTGTTTTTAATTCATCATGCAGGCAAGTAACATTTTCATATATTTTTGGTGTTGAACATGCAGCTGCAGTTATTTATTTAAAAAAAAAAGTGTTGCAAAAAAAGCACTCTCACACTTATACCAAGGAACAATTTAGAGTGTTCAATCAACCACCCTTGCATGTTTTTGGAATGTGGGAGGAAACCGGAGTACCCGGAGGAAACCCGCAGAGGAACGGGGAGAACATGCAAACTCCACGCAGGAAGGCCGGAGCCGGGATGGAACCCTTCACCTCTGTCCTGTGAGCTCATCGTGCTAATCAGTCAGTCACAATGCCGCCATTCACTAAAATATTAGAAAAAAATAAATTACACACAGAAAACGGCCCACAAAAATTGGAAAAAAAATCTAAAAAAAAAAAATAAATCATCTTGAAACCGAAAATACAAAAATCTGAAAAAAAAATAATTCCCCCACCAAAAATAATCATAAATTAGATGAAAAGCACACTAATATTGTCATCAAATAGAAATAAATTGTGAATATTACATCACCGGAACTCCAAACTGAAGACCACCGAAAGAAAAACTGGGCTGCTCTTGCGCTTTGCTACCCGCAGATGGGGCCAGAGGATGAACATCTGCAAATTGAGTCTCTTTAGAGAGACTCAATATTACCTGCACAGATGTTTTTCCAAGTCCAAATTAAAACGCTGCGTGTCACATTCTGTTTTGACTAACCTACAAGTTTTAAACTGCAAAAATGTTTCTAGAAGATACAATGTGCTTTTCGGAATATTTCCTTGTGGAGCAGGAAGCGTCACAGGTGTCAAACAGGAGCTCACAAATATTAGCACATCTGCTCTGCTTGTAAAAAGTCTAAAACACTGCCTGGCCTGCATGTGTTTTTACTGCCCACCATCCTGTTTGACTTTTTCCACATGGCGGCGGCGTTGGCTGGCAGGAGCGTCTGGTAAAACATCTGGACAGAGCTTGGGAACGCAAAAGGTGCACATTGCCCCAAATAAGTTGCCACGTGGTCAACTCTCACGCCCTTGCATTCTTGAGTGGACATGGGAAATCAAGAAAAAGCACAGCAACCAGTCCAGGATGTACCCCGCCTACTGCCCGAAGACGGCTGGGATGGGCTCCAGCATGCCCGCGACCCTCGTGAGGATAGGCGGCTTAGATAACGGATTGGTGTTTGAAAAGTTTTTCCACATGATTTAAACTTTTCAATCCATTCCAAGTCACTTATTAAAACACATCCTTTAAGTATTGCTTAGTGTCTGTTGTTGTCCTCGCAGTTAAGAAATGCAAGACTATAGCATAACATGAGTTCTCCAAATGAGACGCAAAATATACTTGTTTCAAACTGTTTGTCACTTAAGTTGAGGTTTACTGAAAATCTGACACATAAAAATAAAATAGAATAAACAATGCACTGTATCTGTAAACACCAAAATGGTCAACCAAACCATATTGATATAATTTCAAACACATGGAGCAGCAAAACACACAAACAGAACAATGCAGTAATACTCACAGGAATCTATTCCCTCAGCTCTGTAGGAATCGCGACTATTACTAGAGATAGTTGAAGACCAGCTCTGCCTCTTCCTCTCACTCATCATTACGCTGCATCTCTTCCACGAGCTCGGTGCTGCCCGGGGTGTTGTGGCAAAATGTGGTACGACTGTGAAACTGCACAATAAATTGGGATTCCATACAGTAAAACACGTTTTTTTAAAAACATCACTATTAAATTCGGTGATGTAGTGGGCGGCTGCCTTAGTGTGTGGTTGTGTGTGTGTGTGCGTGTGCGTGTGGGTGTGTGTGTGTGTGTGTGTGTGTGTGCGCGCATGCAGGCAATGTCACCTTGACTACAAGCTACAGGAGGCGATGAGGGTGCATCTGTGCACTGGGCACAGGGGAGTGAGCGTGATTGCCGGTCTGTCTAGTGTGCGTGTGTGTGTGTGTGTGTGTGTGCGTGGGGGGGTGCGTGTGCGTGTGTGAGTGCGTGCGTGTGCGTGTGGGTGTGGGTGTGCATGAGTGCGTGGCAAACAGCCGAAGAGGAAGAGTGAGGAGCGACCGGAGATTCACCTCTCATCACAGAACCGCCGACATGTCAACGCACTCAGGTGGGTCACGTGACCAGTCACATGGCGTCCATCTCATGTCCATGCATCACATCGTGCTTCGTCGCTCAAAGGCATTCTAGGACAATTATGTACGTCCAACACTTTGGGGAACTTCCTTAAAGTTCCACCAACGGTATGTTTGGAAGAGTTTGGTGTGGAAGAATAAGCCCATCACACACCTATTAGGATGAAGAAGAATAGAGATTGCGGTGTCTTTTCTTGTCAAATAGAAACGTGTAAGTGATACATGCACAAGCAATCATTTTCTTCTTGATGATGCACAAAAAATACAAAGCAGCTCAATAACAAAACTAAGTTAATGTTCACGTTTGAGCGGTATATTCATTGTTAGTAGTTTGCTCTGGTGTTGACGTTTGTTTTGGAGATTTTGAGGTCTACACAATAGTAGTATTTGAAAGTCAAAAGGTGAAAAAGGAACCATGTCACTGCATGCAGCTGAATAAGCATAATATTAGGAACAGCTGAATGAAGACCTCACTGACAGAGTAAATTAAAAGTGATTATTATTCATAACGCTGATTTAAAAAAAAAATCATATTCAGGGGCAGTGCATGGTAACAATAAACTTGTAATATTTGAGCGTTATTCAAGGAACGTGATGTTAATGGGGTGGGCTAACTTTTTTTCTACTCAAGGGCCACAACTGAAACTTAAAAAAAAAAATATGTATATATATATATATATATATATATATATATATATATATATATATATATATATTAAATTACACATCAGGTAAAATTGTTTATTTTACCAGTATGTATTTAATGAATTTCAATAAAAAATCTATCATTTTTCAAAAAGAATTACGAAGAAATGTTAATTTCACAAATATTGAGTCAATATAATGAATTCATGATCCAATGATGAACGCAGATTTAATTAATAAATACATTTTAATAAACAAATGAATACATATAAATTCACGGCACAATTGTAACAGCATTCGTGTACCAAAGAAACCCCCGTACGTATTATGTCATGTTATTAGCGTAAAAACAACAAAAAACATCCGAAAGATGTGACGCCGGAGTTCACGGGAAGCCCCTGAAGGCACCACGAGGTCCTGTGACGTCACCGCCCCTTCCCTTCCCCGCCCCTCCCTCTCCCTCCTCCCGAAGCATTGAGCGAGAGTAGGGATGCTCTCCGAACGCGAGAGTGACTGCAGCATCTTCAGCGAGACGACGCACAGCAGCACGTCGCTCTTTTGCCTCCGCCTGCGCGCTCCCGACGTCACGCACGCACGCACGCGCCGGATCGTTGCTCTTCTTTTTCTACTGCGCATGCCCTGCAGCTTTTCCCCATCTTTTCTTCCGCTCGGAATTGACCCGTTTCGTCGCAATGACACGCGCGTGATGGAAGACTGACGTGAACGCGCTCCACCAGCCTCTCCTGGAATCTTCTTCTCTTCTCCCCCCGCCCCCTCCCTTGTCCACCTTATCCTCCGACCCACCCTCCCTCCTCCCCCACGCGCAGCATCTCTCGTACGCCCGTGCGCGAGAGCCCACGCCGCTTTTTCGTCTAGTGCGGACACGCGCGCGCGCCACCCTCCCGAGGACTCGCCCGCGCGGCCACGCTGCGTCAAGAAGAGAAAGGGAGAGAAAAAAAAAGCCGAAGAAGAAGGGGGGGATTTAAGCGGGCCGAGGCAACATCCAAGAGAGCGCAAACATGATGGCCGGCGGAGCAGTGCAGCAGAACGGCCTCTTCGCCACCCCGCACCACCACGGCCAGCAGCCCCACATGGAGGCCGACCCACCGGACTCGCGCAAAAGACCCTTGGAGACCCCCACCGAGGCCAGCAGCACCAAACGCACCAACACGGGAGGTAAGAGATGCGCGCGGGGGTGGGAGCGAGCGACGGACGATTAGCGGATGGGGTGGACTCGGCTCGGCTGGCCCTCGGAATGGCGACGTTTCATTATGATGCCGCTTATTATTATTATTATTGTGTAGCCTTCCGTTCTGCTTAATGGAGCGTTTTATTGGCTGCGTGACGGGAATGGGACAATGAAGCATGACCGGGGGATGCGGAGGCGAGGCGGCCGCGGAAGCCTCCCCTCCACCCGGGCTGTTTTTCTCCGCGGAAGCCCCGCGCCGGAGAAACAAGTGGGACGTAAACAAGTGAAATCCGGATGCGGCTGGTGCGTGAAGACATCATGACCTTGTGCGAGTGTGTGTGTGTACCTGAGAGTGAGTGAGTGAGATAATCTCACACATCAGCCGCCATCGCCCGATTAACGAGCAAGTGCGTCAGTGTGCACTCACGCCACCCAGTCCCTCTTATTTTGATTCTGATGATGACGATTCTGATGGTCAGTATGTCGCCATGGCAATCTCCATTCTTGTTTTCTTTTTGTGTTTACATGCTGTCATGCATCCCATCACAGCATCCCAACCATCATGCAGCCACACTATGATATACATTTAGGATCATATTTGACACTATAACACAACGGAGAGTTCTTCACGAGCAGTGTGTTTTCTAATATGGCTAAGAAGTAGAGAAATGTGTAATGATGCATTTCTACGACAGTGTTTATGTGTAAAATTACCACTTGTGTGAAAAATGTACTGGTCACTATTGCACACACTTACGTATCCTTTTTGAATTATGCATTATGAGCCTAAAAATATGAGTTGTTAACAGAAAGTAAGCAAAAGGTTCTAGATTCGTACGTCAGCATTATTTAGTTTAAATTTCAGTGACGCTTTTTTTTTTCTTAGCAGTTTCTAATGCAGATGTATAAAGAGATCCAGACTAAAAAAAAAGTGAAGAGACCCCAGACAAGACGGTACTGGCCTGTGATTAAAGAAAAACAAACCTAAAACTGGCGGAACATTTAAATCGTCTGAAATCCGCTAAATCTGCGGCGCATCAAAACATTTGCCGAGTAGTTCTGTGTGACCTACTTGCCGAAAACCTCATGGACACCACGCAGACGACGTTTGGCAGGAATGTGATGTGGAAGTCGGTGACGTTTTGAATTGAATTGAACTGAAGTGAGGGAAGTCAGTGTCGTTTAACTCGGTCATGTTTAATATTGTGGTTAAAGTTAAGTTTTGTTTTCATTTGTGACATAAATCAAATGCGCTGTGATTGAGTTAAATTCACATTTCAATGAGTGACTTACATCCGTAATGTTTTCATTCTTGAGCCAAGCTAGTCATGTTCTGATGAGCCAAGTTGGCAATATTTTTATTGACTTAAATCACGGATGATTTGACGTGTGAGCAAAATCAGTGATTGTCTGATTGTGTAAAATTAGAATTATTTTGGCCGGTGACTTAAATTGGTATTATGACGATTGAGTTTAATAAATAATTCAATCAGTGACTTAAATCAGTGATGTTTTGCCGAGTGACATAAATTGTTGATGTTTTGATTATTGACCCAAATGAATAATATTTTAATGTTAAGATGAGTGACGAATACTCCAATTAGTGACAAAAATCATTGCTTTGTTGAGAGAGTTAAATGTGATCTTTTTCTCAGTAAATTAAATCTCTGATGTTTTGATTCTCGACCGAAAAGAGTGAGAAAGGAATGTTTTGACAAGTCAGCCAAAGGAGTGATATTTTGACGAATGAGCTAAGTCGATAATATTTTGGTTAGTAATTTATGGACTTAAATTGGTGATATTTTGATGAGTAAGCTAAATCAGTTATTTTGATTGTGTTAAACATTCTGATGAGTAAATTTCATCTGTAATGTTTTGGTGGGTTAAATCGGTTCTGATTCCTAAGTTGTGCTGGTGCTGCCCGAATTTAGGTGAGTGTGTAAAACCAGTGATATTCAGATTGGTGACTTAAATGGGTGATGTTTTGACGACTGACTTAAACTACCGAGGCTTTAATGCAGCTTAGTGCTGCATGTAAAAGCCCCCCCCCCATCCCCCCAGCCCCCCCTTCCCTGGGGATGCTGAGTGCAGCAGGCAGGCAGGCCGTCCATTTAGACAAATGAAAAGCTTGGGATGATGATGAAGAGCAGGATGAAGAGGAGGATGAGGAGCGACTTAGCTACCTCGGCCAGCAGACTGAAAGCGAACAATCGGAGTTTATTGTTGACGAAATGTCTTTCGATTGAACCAACGGTCTGATGTTATCGCGAAATCAAGTGTACTTACTAACCTTAGTGTGTTAGCGTTTAGCTCAGCCATCCTCTTGGTTGTTTCTGTGAACAAATTAGTTGACGCCACGACAACCCCCCCTCCAACCCTCCGCCCTGCCCCCCCTCCCTCTCTGCTTCCTCTCTCTGTAGTGGCCTTCCTGCAGCCCCTTTTTGAAAGCGAAGGCATTGTTTTCCCACACCAAGACACTGAGAGCCATGGTAAGACTGCCTCTTTCTACCAATACCTAACCTTTACACGCACACACACACACACACACAAACTGCCTACCAAGGCATGCTAATGTGCTTTCTATTGTATCCATGACATTCATTTTTTTTCTTCCATGTATTTCCTTTTTCCACACTGCCAAGCTGGTGAGTCCTCATGACCTTTGAACTCATGCCAGCCATGCCATCATTTGGGCTTGTTGTTTAATTTATTTATCATGTGCAAGTTGAGACATTGGGCCCTATTTTGGTAGACTGGCGCCCGTGCGCTTGGAGTAAAAAAACAGGCATAACTTAATTTTTGTGGTGGCACAAGTCCAGTTTCGTGCATTTGAAGCCGTGGTAACAGAAAGTATTCTGCGCTTGGTGCAAAAACTGTACTGCCATTTTTGTGACGGGGCAATGGTCTAGTTCAGCGTGTTTGTGAATTTGATAGTCGCGCTCCGTCTCACTGGGCTCAGCGCATCTCACAATTTGGCGACAAAAAAAGAGGCAACATTTTAGACTGGCTAAAAGGTGGGCGATTTTGCAGCGCGGGACGGTATAACGTGATTTTGACGTATTCACTCAAGGCGCAGGCAGACAAATTTCATGCTCCATGGACATCATGGTGTTTCATTCATCCATATGGAACCAGCGTGGGACAATCCCTCTCAATCAGTGTGGAAATCAATCCAGTGGATGAATTAAATTGATTTTCATTTTAAGAATATGTTAATAGCACCCCCATCACTATTGGGTTCACACCCGGACGCACGTTGGGGTGCAAGGATGACGACATCATCCATCCGCAAGGGGAGATCTTGCTGCGGGTCTATCTTTGCTTCCACCATGCCAAGCATGGCGTACTCCAAACGCCCTAATTTTGATGCCAATGTGGGATGCTACTGGGATTGGAGACTA
The DNA here is from genome assembly GCF_059441095.1 of Idiotropiscis lumnitzeri. Lineage (NCBI taxonomy): Eukaryota > Metazoa > Chordata > Actinopteri > Syngnathiformes > Syngnathidae > Idiotropiscis > Idiotropiscis lumnitzeri. The sequence goes on along the minus strand of NC_142397.1, from coordinate 9,177,122 downwards.
TTTCCATCCCACAAAGGCAGAAACAACTCATTTTGCCCAATTCGACAGTCTAGCAAAATAGCAAATGAAAGAAAACTCCACCCATGTACACAGTTAGACTTTGCTTTGTGCTAAACTTGCACCTGGCACGAAAATAGGGCCCATTGTCTTTAACTGCTTTGTTGAGGATTTTGCCATGAAAGGAACAACAATGTATATTTTACCTCAAAGATTTAATGCATACAAAAATATACAAAGTACAAAAACAGCACTTCAGGGTGAGAAGCTTCCAAAAAGTAACACAGCGGACATTAGGAATAAATTGGGAAAGAAAATATATTAAAAATTATTATAATTTTCTTTTACACCAAACATTCTTAACCAAAAAAAGCCAATATGCGTTTCCACAAAAAACGAGAGTTTGGCTCCTTGTAAACGGTATGACAATATTTTTAAAATATATTTCTAAATATGAAAAAAGGTGAATGTGCCGGTGCTGAATGGCAAGTATGCGGTGGGTCACAGTGCATGAAAAACATACAAGTAATAAACTATCATCTATCATAGCAAAAAAAAGACATTTTACCTCTAAAATTCAATATTTACAACAATATAGAAGTAGAAATTTGATAAAAGCTACTCTTTCACAGTAGGAACTAACATTTTACTTCTAAAACATCATGCACAGAAAATCAAAAATCTGAAAAAGTTAAAAATAGACAAAATGGCTTTGAATTTAACTTTTTGTCAGCAACAACAAGGCTATTTCATGGTCAGAATGGACATTCTTTTCCTCTAAAAATTAATGAACTGGATGTCATTTTTTTGGGGAGGAGGGTTTGAATGTCATTTTCATTGCCTTATCTTACGTGTTAACAATCTGCCAATTTTCAGCAATTAAAAATAATAAAAAAAAAAATAAAATAAATCATGTTGCCGATTAATCTTTCAAGTCTTCTTGGGCACGTGTGCCAAAATAACAACACTCTAAACCAGTGGGTTGTAACCAATGAACTAGGGCTGATATTCAGACCACAAATAAAACTTCAAATCAACTGTGATTAAAAAAATCCCCAGAATAATAAAATTTATAAATGCCGATAATTTGAATTCATCAACATTTATTTCATAGTTTCAAAGGGTTGAAATCGGGAAGAAGGAAGGCTTGTGGCCAGCATCCGCTAAAACCATAAAAGTCTACAACCCCCGTTTAAAGACTCAATGAGAAAGCGGGAGTCATATTTAGACACTGCACACGTGTACGTACGTTTATGTACATGTGTGTGAATGTGAACGTGTGTCCCTGTGTGTGTGCGTGTGTGCTAGCTAGACCACTGTCAGTGGTCTGTGTGTGATCCAAATGTCCGCCTGCAGCTCATAAATCACCGCAAACGTCACATAAAGAGGTGAAGGTCTTCAAGATGAAAAGATCAATGAGAAGCCGCTTTTCCAAGCACCCGCCAGCATCTCCCTCCCACCCCGCACACACATCAGCCTTGCGAGCCCCCCCAACACCGCTTTAATCCACAGACCCTGAACTCAGCGTCATGTCTAGCAGACCTCGCCGTGTGAAAGCAGGAATTAAAAATGGATCGCATCCGCGTGATTTAAGCATGTTCGAGGCTAAAGGATGTCAAATAAGAAATATTCCGCTAACTTGAGCTTGGGAATTAATGGATATGTCAAGACAATGTTTTTTAAATGATTTTTTTTTAACAACTTCTGGAGTTTAAAGCGATTAAACCCGATTATTATACTAAGCACATGGTTGTGGACAGAGAGGAGCGAGTTTACAAAAGCGCAGACAGTTATGACAACTATTTTAGTCACTTTTACCATCCCTCTCGTGACAGTGTTTTTTTTTTTTTTGTGATTTTTAAAAAAAAATAATAATTCCGTATATAGCACCTGCTTCAGTCTTTTATCCATCCATTTCCAAGCAAAATGACTGAATCCTTCACAAGACTTCAGGACACGGTTAAGTGGCACCTAGCTGTAACAAGACACGTTGTGACACACAATTATTCCATAACCAATGAAATTTGTACTTAAACAGATGAATCCAAAGATGTATTTGGATGGGGAGACGCTGAAATTGAAAGTTCAGAGAAGGAGTGATGACAAACGAGTGAGGCAAACGGGAGGGCCATTGGCATTTAGCTAACGGTCGAGATGCTAACGAGCGTGTCGGCCATTAACGAGCGCGCTCAGTCGCGACCATTCGGCAAGTTAGCAAATGCTACCATGATGATGATGATGATGATGATGATGAGGAAGGTTCTTGTTTTTGTTCTCGCTCTTGTGTTTGCGGTGGAGGAGGAAAGATGGCCTCTTGAGGAAGGGCTGAACTTTCAGTTGCCATGGCAACCAAACTGGATCAGCACTCGATATCCTCCCATTTTTCTTTTCTGCGTTTTCTTGTTCTATCATTTTCATGATTCCTTCCTATCTTGTTTGTTTTTCTACTTTTTCCATTTTAGTTTAGAACTTTTCTTCACATCTTTTTCTTTGCTATTGTTTTATTTTTTTTTATTTTTACATAATTTATCTTTCTGATTCATCATTTCACTCATTGTTTCTATTTTTTCCTCATCGTAACTTTTTTCTTTCCCTCTATTTAATTCTTTCTTTACATTTCAAACTTTCTTCTAGTTATTTTGCACATTTTTATTTTCATTATGTTTTTCTTTCATTATTGCTTTCTTTGACCGTTCTTTCTTTTTTAATTTACAATTTCACATCTCTGTTCTTCCTTTCATTTTCTCTTGCTTTCTCCAAGCTTCTAATTTCTTTTCTTTCCTGTTCTCTCTATCTTTAAGTCTTATTTCTCTCTCTTACTGGTCTTTTTCCTCCAATTATTTTCTTTTCTCATTGGTTTTCCTTTTGTTTTCTCTCCTTTTACTTTTATCCTTATTTTCCTCTTATTTCTCACGCATTTCGTTCCCCCTTGTAATTTCCTTTCAGTCCATCATTTTCTATCCCTTTCTCATCATTGCTTGTCTTTCATCATTTTCAGTTATTTCCACCCCCTTCCTTTCCGTTTTCCATTTATTTTCCCTCCTTCCCTTGTTTTTTTTTTATTTTGGAGTTCTGTAATCCTTTTGTCTTCTGTCCTTTTCTCTTTCCTTGACTTTCCACTCTCAGCTGCACGATGTGTTCCAGTTCAATCTGTAAATTGTTGGACTGACGCAGCATTTTTTTTCCCCCCCGGAAGGTCGGGACAAGGAAGGAATACAGGCGCGCACACACGCACACACATCTAGTAATATCAGAGAGGCCGATGCTAGCTACTTGGAGTGGAGCATCTTCTTTTTTTTCGGATTGTAATATGCCAATCAGGAAGCAGGAAGTTTATGAGTCCGTATGACGAAAGCAAACGTTGGAGAACATGGCGTTCCCGGCCTACATTTTCCTTCTCTTCATCCTCCTCATGCATTCTAATCAGGCTGTGCTCCAGACCCTCACGCCCTCGCCCTCCTCCATCTATCGCCCGGCAACCGCCGCCACCGCCAATCGATCAGGAAGGGCGGTGAAGCCAATTGCTTCGACCTCTCCTCCGTCTACGTCGTTTTTATTTTTTTCCAAATACTGCATAAAAGTAAAAAAAGAAAAAGAGAAAAAATGGAGCCAAGAGGCGGAGTCGTTTCAGCTGAGCGAGCCTCGTGATTGGCTATTTAGGGTGGCGATGAATATAGATGAGAGCCGGCGATAAAAAAAAGGCTGAGCCAAGCAAGCTGCGCACCTCCCCCTCACCCAAACACACGCACACACACACACGCACGCGCGCGCACACACTCACACTACAAGGAGAGAGGCTGTTAGCATTGTTAGCATAGCTGCTTCTATTTGGCCTGATGAAGTGTTTTATTGCTTGAAATAATTGTCATTAATGACCCTTTGCTAAAGCAAAAATTCAGGAATAGTAGAGGCCCGCCCCTTAAATTTCCTGCAATGACTGTTTAAAGACCTTCATTGACTAACAGGCCATGTTTTTGTGGTTCAGCGAAAAACAATACAGTGCAGTACTTTATGTTATATGTGGAGCGTAAAAACGCATACACAGTCGCAGTATTTCAGTTACAGTGCGTAAGTAGATGCGTGGTTCTGAATCTTGAATGAATTTTTTTCCCCGCAATTGTCCAGATCAGTAGTTTTTGGCTGCGTCATTTGGTGAGCAGCGGGCCATAATTAAGCTCTACAAAAAAATTCAATTCACAAAATGTGTCATGAATCTCCATTCAACGGAGAATTCTAGATCATGATGCTTGCCACAACGCCAGGCGTCGAGATGCCTAGAAAAAAATAGATAACACACACAAACAACCACACACCCATACACACACTCACATACACACGCACGAGGCATCAAACAATCCTCCCAAAACCCCTTGATGAGCTCCAAGTGTATTTTGGTGAATCTTTCTGACTGTAGACAGCTGGTGGAGCCTCACTGCTGTTTGAGTGTGTGTCTGTGAGTGTGCGAGCGTGTATGTCTCTGTGTGCAACCCCCCAACAAAAGACCCCCACGATCAGGGGGTGTTAGACAAAGCATGTCCCCCCCCCCCCCTTTCCTCTCCCTTAAAGGAGATGAATATTTGAATTCCCCAGAGGACACGCACCCACCCCAGAGTCGCCCCCCCACTGTCCAGCCTACATGCACACACACACACGCACGCACCCCCACCCCCACGCACACACACACATACATGCACACAGACACAAAGCGAAATATACAATCCTTTTTTTTTTTTTAAAAACTTTTACAAATACAGCAAAGCTTACAAACTGCTGTTTAAGAAACGCGATCAAAGTGGCGAGCATTAACGAGCTCATAAAGTGGGCGCTGTCCCATCTGGTTTTGCCTGTTACGAGCGCACATTTAATCCGGTTGTAATCCGAGACCCTGGTGGTCATTGCGCCACTCAAACCGCAACATTTTAGCCCCAAAAGTATTCCTGCCAACAATTCGTACTTGCTCGGAAATGCCTTTAAAAAATAGGCAGAGGTGGCACACACTTTGTACTTCAGGAGAAGTACAGATACTTGTACTAAAAATAAACTCTGGTAACAGTAGAAGAACTGACTCAAGTCTTGCCATGAAAAGTAGACTAAAAAATGAACTTAAATCTTATATTTGGTTCGGCTGAATGAAATTTGACAGCAATAAAAACACCGGCGATGTCGTTCTTCCAAAACATCCCATAATTTATATAATAAATATTGTTATTCGATTGCATAGGTGCTACAAAGTGGTGTACCCATGTCTACTACAATTGTGTTTTGGATTTAGATGGCCTGTAAACAAGAAAAATGGATACGCTATGTTAAAGAATATCAAACTGTACACGCTATAAATGTGTCTATTTTTTATGGGACAGTTGTAACTTGGTTCAAGGAGGCGCTTCAGACCCTCGGGAGAACTGTCTGTGTTTCCACCACATTTGCACATGTTTGAATAAGCACCTGTTGGTCTTTGAAGTATCACAGAGGAATCAAAATAGTGAACAGAGTGAAACAGCAAAAGAATGAGCATACCTATTCAATACTAAAGACTACTGATTATAAATGTTTTGATTAAAAAAAACAAAATATCGATATTTATTCTCTGAATAATTAATGCTTAGTAATCCATTTATTAATGTCTGACAAGTTATTCATACATTTTGAAGAGAACTGTGGTCCAGAATATTAATTATTAATAATATTATTATCAATTAATAATAGAATAATATTGGGAACATACAATATGTGTTACAAAAGTATGTAAAATAAGGCTTCAAAGTGGTAGAAAATCAAGCCGTGGTCACCGCTCTCGGACACTGTGGGTTATGTTTGATGAATGCGCTGAGACCACACATCACTCAACTGTCAAATAAATACCACGGATATGACTTGGAAAAACGCATGATGCTTCTTTTAGCATCTTTCTTATGGTGACACATAATAACATCGCAGGTCTTTTCCAAATTGTTACAATGAGGCGCTCTAAAGCAGCAATACCAGCGAAAAGCTGCTGTCCAAACAACCAACATTCCCAATTATTTTTAAACCGTATAATGCATTCGCAAACAAATCTCTGATTCCATTTCACAGGGCTTTAAGTTTTCATTTTGTACGTCGGTGTGGTGGTGAGAATGAGTGGAAGCAGCTCGGAGAAAGAAGAGCCCCCATTTTCTTTGCCCCGGGGACACAAGATCCCCAGGATTTAAGACCTCAATCCAGCAGCATGTGGCGCCTATTCTGGGCCCGCTGGGTCGGCGCGGGCCTTAGCAACAGATTGCACTGTTTACTCGCACCACGATGGTGTATTATTTATGATGGAGCACCCACACACATGTTGAGCTCTGCTTATGTAACCTACAAATAGCACACACTCATGACAGCGGGGTTAAGTTGACTGGCACGGTGGTGAAATTTGTTGAGGTAACGCACAAAAACCTGGCTTTTGGACCCAAAAGAAAGGGAAAAAAAAGACGAACAACCATCTGCACTCACAAACACACTCAGGGGCAATTCAGGGTGTCCAATCATCCTACCATGCATGTCTTAGGAATGTGGCATGAAACCGGTGTACCCGGAGAAAACCTACACAGGCACGGGGAGAACATGCAAACTCCATACAGGAAGGCCGGAGTCAGAATCAAACCATGACCTCTGCACTGTGAGGCCATCGTCCGAACCAGTTGGTCACCATGTTGCGCTATAGAAAAAAAAAATATATATATATAATTTTAATTTACATTTTCTATAGGATGTTCCCCTCAATCATCGAAAAAAAAAAAACAATTTCATTTGATCATACAAATGTAATTTCTTTAGGTAACTGTACAAATATTGCAATAATATCGATATTACTATTATCAACATACATATCGCATACCGCAAGTTTTTTTCAATATTGTATGGCAAGAATGGCAGGAATCAAATCAGCAGAGGAAAAATGTACAAAGATGAGAATGAAGTTACCAGAATATAGTCATAAAATCGGAGTTGAATTATGAAATGTTCAGAAAAAGTAATGAGATAAGGAGAATACGTTGTAATGAAACAAAATGTCAATTATATAATACAAATATAAAATCTAAAAAACATTTAATTACAAGAATGAAGTGACAGTATGAAATAACAATAATAATAATACTAATATAATAATAATAATAATAATAATAATAATACAAAGAAAGCATGAATATAAATAATTAATTTATAAAAAATTAAATAATGGTTTTAATGTTAGTAAAAAAAAATCAGTTAACAAAAAGTAAACTACACATTTTGTGTAGTTTAATTTGCTGTAAAATTACAAGAATAAAGCCACACAGTTAAAGGACAAAAGGATTACCAGACTGCAGTTGGATTCATTGTAATTTTACCAGAAAAAAAGTCATCAAATGAGCACAATAAAGTAAATACATACAAAGCGTTAGGATGTGGAATTTCCCGAGAATAATCAAAGAAACTAAAATACATGGTAAATCCGCTTTACCTCCGCAGACTTTTCCCCACCATGCACATTGTCATTTTTTTTTATGCAGGGGTTAGTGAGATGCTGACAAGTCAGGGTGACCTCGGTCAGATCTACAGCGTATGCAAGGGTGACGGGATTTATCTTGTTTTGGAAAGAAGATTTGTTTGTCATAAAAGCTCTCAGCAGCAGAGTTTATTACCTCTTAAAGCCACAAGCGTTTAACTGGCAAAAGCATGCATCCCTGTTTGGACTGTGTGGCCAAAAAAGAAGTCCAGATTAGATTCCAAGAATAAAGTCATGGAGGTACAACAATGAAGTCATGCAACAGCAAGGATGAAGTTCTGGAATTTCCCCCAAAATTCTAAAAACTCAAAACGCAATCACAATCAAGTCAGAAAATTACAATTCCAAGATAAAAGTTGTAAAGCAATAATAAAATACAATTGATTAGTAATATGTTGTAAAAATAATACAATTCAGTTTCAATATTTACATTTTTAAAATTTCAAAAATGAAGACTTAAAATTTCAAGTTCTAACGCAATGCCATTGTAGTTATTTGGAATATTAGGTACGTTAATTATATTTGCATAATAATCCAAAATAATGAAGCTTCCTCGCCAGAATGGATTGTGGAAATGAGTGTGTGTGCGTGCGCGTGTTGTGTCAGTGTGCGTGTGTGTGTGCATGTGTGTTTTGTACTTTTCGTATTTACCAATTCCCCTGCTCGTTAGCATAGGCTGGTTATAATTAGCTAGCCTCCATCTTAAGCAGGTCAGCGCCAAGGCTTCGCGCCACGCACAAGTGGGTCACCGCGGCGAGGAGACGAGAATCAAGTGCATGATGGGAAACGCAGAGGGGAAGGAGAAAACACATTGATTTGTTACATAAGAGATCCGACGACACTACCAAGGCCGTATAAAACTGGAAGGTTAGCCCGACATTTGTGTTAGTCAGTCTTGCCGACAGTTGCTAACTCGCATTATAGTAGCAAATTAGCAAGTGTTGATAATTTACGCTCATCTGCTGCAAATTGAACAGTTGAGAACAATAACGACTAGCTTTACGTAAGAGTCCGGCACGCTAGTATTCAGTTAGCATGAGTACACTCGGGTAGAGGAGGTCTCTGTTGTGCCGCTAGAAGCTAATGAACAAACTAGCCGTGGTGTTGTTCTTACGAAAAGGCGAATTGTCTCAACACAAGCTGCAAATGACCTTGTTCGGGTTTAGAAGGCGATGCCCAGGTTTGTCATCAGGCTCCAGCTAAACGTTGTAAAAGTAGCCCACGGCGTGACACCAAAACAAACACAGCTGCTAATTAGCAATATAGCCCACTTGTTGCTGTAGTGAAAAATCATCCCAGAATAATTTGCTTTTACAGCATCACTGTGTTAAAAAAGTCAAAAACAGCAAAACCCCGCCCCCCCCCAAAAAAATAACGTTAAAGGTAATTTTAAATTTAAAAGTTGATTTCAGAAGCTAACATTGAAAGCTAAAGTTGAAGCTAATATTGAAAACGAATATTAGCGGTAATGTTGAAGCTAACGTAAGAAGTAATGATGTCCAACTTAAAAAAAATAAATAAAAATGGAGTCTGGTGCATGTATGCACTCCCTGCTCTTTGTCTTTCGCCGCTGTCAGTGAGTGTCGAGGAAAAAAACAGTTGAGGCGTAACTTGTTTCCTGCCTCATGTGACCTGACGCAATACGAGAAGCTCGCTGACACGTCGTTTGTTTGACTCGTCAAATCGAGTATGTGAAACAATGACGCCTGTTTCTTTTTTTAATGCGCAGTCAATACGCTGGAACGCCGCCGGGTTTTGTTTATTTCTGTCCAGCGGTCACCCGTGTGGATTTGTGTGTAAGTGGGGTGCCGCTGTAGACAGGAAGCTGGTAGCATGAAGTCTTGTCTGCCTTCAGGGACAACAGTCCATGGGAAACACCTGTGGCAGCCTTTTTGCTTTTGACACATTTTTTTTGGATCAAATTTTTCATCGCTTTACATTCAGGCGCGCTCTTTTGGTTGTTTTCTGTCTACGGCCTACAACTGTGTTGCATGCAAATATTAACTGTTAGTATCATATATATTATTTAAAAAAATAGAAAGATATTTGATGAAAAATAAAACAGTTGGAATAAACGAATGTCACAAATATTACAAAAATGTCAATGCTATTACAAAATAAATAATATTTGTAAAACATATAACTATATTCGTGGAACACTAATATTGGAAAAAGAATACTAAAATATATGGGAAAAAATAAAGTGACAAAAAAATAAATATTTGAAAAAAAAAATGGGAAAAATACTTTTGTCCAGTATTACACAAATAAATAAATAAATTGTATCAGTAAAAAAAGTACACTTGTGTATGATATTTTTTTAAAAGAGAAAAATACTAAAATATTGGCAAAAATAAAAATACTGCCACCTAAAGGACTGGAGTAGTACATGTCAGTCTTTGTCTTTCAACAGACATGGTTAGAACGTTAACAGCTCAGCCATGGTGGATGTATCGCTTGTGTCATTCCCAAAGACTTGAAAATTGACGTCCTTGCTGTATTTTTTTTATTTTTATGCTTCACTTGGAAAAGCACAGCGGTCTCGCCTGTGCGTACAAGTGTGACCCTGTAATAATAATCCTATTTTAATCTGCTACCCCCCGAGGTTACGTGTCCCGGATTATCAAACATGAGGACGGCACATGGACCCAAATCTGATGTGATACACTCGCTCGCTGACCTCTACACTCTTTCATGACCAGCGGATTTTTTTTTTTTTTTTAACTGCTGCTTCTTTGTATTTTTTGGGGAGTAAATCAATATTAAAGATCTTAAAATTACTGCAGTGTGAACATCGCTGTTGTGTAATACTACGTACCTAATAATAATTACTAGGTGTTTGCCACAGGCCAAAATCAGGGAACAAAAGGCCAAACAAAAATTTGCATTTCTTTTCTGTAAACAGGAATTAAAAATAAAACTGCTTACTGAAACATTCAACAAACAGCTTGATTGCCTCAGACATTTGTAACTTATTGTCACAAAATAAATAAAAAATTGCAACGTGTTTGTTGAAGAAGAAAAAAATTCGTCTGTGTAAATCCATGATGGTGCGCATTGATTCGGGGCAGCTGGACTGTTTGTTTGTTGAATTTATTGTTTTTCCAAGAATATTCAAACATGACTTGTACAAATTATGCGATTAGGCTAACAAAATCAAAGATCATTTAAAAAAAAAAAAGGAAACTGTCCAACAAATATGTAGAATTGCTTATTGTAGAAATAAAGTAATTATTCATTCAAATTTTTAAGTTGAATTGTTATAATTTCATTATAACTGACCAATGACAAATATGTGTGCGTGCGTGTGTGTGTGTGTCTGATTAAATAAAGGCGAAAGTCATAAGTGTACGACTTGAATTATTTTTACATTAATTTAATGGATTTTTCAATTCATTAATTTATTCAGTTTTACATCATTTTTCCGCCTTTGGTCAAAATTGACAGAGAAGCTATCTGATGACACCACATTCAGTCAGCAAGCAGGGCAGAGAAATACATGTGTCTTCGTTTATTTAGCAATTCATGTATTTATTTAAATATTTATGTGTTTGTTTCCATTCTGAGATCATCTCCAAGTCTAATTTTTCTCCCCCAAAAGTTCTCGGCAGAGCTCCAGCTCACAGGCGATTTTATGTACACCTCTAATTCTCAGAACGTGGAACGCAAACATCTTGGTCACGTTCCGCATTGCAGGCGACACACAAAAGATACTTTTTTTGTAGGGAGGACCCTCATACGCCGAAACCCGCGCGAGTGAAGCTATGCATCCAGCGTTGGGGGCTGGCGCAGATGTGATTAGAAGCTCGCTCCTTGGCTCCTTGTCGCCGTGCCAACACGCTGACGAGGACCAGATTCCTCGGCCCGACACCGAAATTAGATCAGGGCCGATGCGAGGCCGCCGCGTTCAAAGGCTTCGCGGGAAAAGCGAGCAATAATGCCGGCAGGGAATCCTCACATTATGGAAATAATGACTTGTCATGGGCATCGGTCATCGTTTGATCGCCGCTTCCCCGTCTCTTGACACTTGAGTCCAAACGGGAGCTTCTTGGAATTGAATTTCCATGAAATGTAATTGGGATGAAAAAAAAAAAAAGATTGCAGGCATGGGGACTGAGGTACAAACAGGCTGTGATCAGAATCACTTCCTTTCCTTTCCACAGTGAACTTTCGTTTATTGTGATTCAACTGCTGCAAGTGAAAATCGGAGATATGGAGAGACTGAAACTCCATAGATGGGCGAATGTAAATTAGCATAAACGTTACAGTCACTATAGACTTTCAGACAGTTGTCATTTTAACACACGTTAAGATAACACTTACAATGTATAAAACAAAATAGTATTACACGTTGTATAAGGTAAACCACCCTCCAAATAATCCAAACACCTTTAAAAATATGCACTGTAGTTATATTGAGAAAGCGCAAGAGTAACGATAAGACAAAAATATTGTCCATTGTTAAAGTGTACCGAACACTCTGTATGTTTATCGGAAACACATGCGCAAAATTGTATATTATAAAATGTCACTTTCTGTAGGCGTAAAAAGCAGGATTGAAGAGGAATTCATATTCAGTAATCTCAAGCAAAAACTAGGCTGCGACTTCCTCAGAATAACGTGCCGCCATTTAGTGGCCGACAGTAGAATTGCACCCAAAATAAACGGGAGGCAGAACTAAATCCAGTTATGTAAACTACAAAATAAAATCTGCAAAATAGTGACACCATTACTGTATATTTAAACAACGAAATGTTCAAAAAAACTATTTTTTTTGTCATCTCACAAATAGCTTAATGCTAACATGTCATGCAATTCCGTAAACGTAACGGAAATTACAAATCTTCAACTGACTGAAATTTTGAACACTTTGAAGATCTCAGTGCTGCCCAATATTTCAGTTTATAATAATCTCTGTTATTGAATTAAAAAAAACAACTGTCTGGCATGAGGACAAAGATCCAAACGGACTCCTGCTTTTGGTTTTCTGTCAAACTAGATTGTGCTTTAAGGGAAAGTTTCCCTCCTTCTAAATTCTTGTTTCCTGTTTTGCCGCCGCAGAGGAAGGCGAGTACTTCCTGAAGGTTTTGATCCCCAGCTACGCGGCGGGCTCCATCATCGGCAAGGGCGGACAGACCATCGTCCAGCTGCAGAAGGAAACCGGAGCCACCATCAAACTGTCCAAATCCAAAGACTTCTACCCCGGTAAGAACTTGGAGCCCATCACTGCATGCGTGGATCACAAATGCTGGCTTGGTTGGTCGGTCAAATTGGTTGCTAGGAAACGAGAATGGAACGATGGATGATCAATAATGACTGGATCTTAAAAAGATGCTTTGATGGTTGAATTGTGGGATTACGGTTTTTATGATGATGGATGCAAGAAAAAAAATCATGCTTGGTTGGTTTTTGGAAAGACAAATGGATGATGAATCATGAGGACGTTTTTATAAATAGATAAACGAGAGGGATGACTGTTGGATTGGGATTATGAATTAATGGTGGATTAGTGGATGCATACGTCAAAGTCGGTTGTTTGATTTGTGGAAAGATAATGGAATGATATTATTGCCTATTATAGATAGAATAAATGTTTGATTGATGGTTAGTAAGATTATGGATTGTGATTGATTGATGAATGACCTGAGATGGTTGGAAAAAAAGACAAATGATGGGATGGATTATGTATATTTATATTTTATGGATTGATGCTCGATCAATGGAATATTTAACGATGGCTTGATGGACGTATGTGTGGGTAGTTTATTGATTAATTGATTGGCTGTTTGCCGGAAAGATGAATGAATGATGGGTGATCAGTTGTGGGTGGATGTTTTGATTAAAGGATGTTTGGTTGTTGAGGGATTATGGATTATTGTTGGGTTGATGTACGGATGCATAGATATAGATGCTGGGTTTTCTGGAAATGATGAATGTCATGATAATGGATTAAGGATGGATTTACAATGATCGTAGTTCGTTAGTGGGATTATGAATTCATTTTACTGGAAGGATTAATGGAATTGTGGTCAAATGCTAGCTCATGGTTGCTTGCTTGAAATTCCCGCGAGATGCTATTAGACTGCAGTGTTGTCATGGCGACGGCAGCCTCTGTGTGTGTGTGTGTGCCGCATTTCCCATCCTATCACACAGCGCCAGGCTGTGTGTGTCTGTGTGTCCTTTTGTGGGATTGTTTGCACATTGAATTCTTTGATGTAGCGTCATGCTAACATGTGTCGCTATGTAATTATGGGTAACAGAGGCAGCCATTTTGTTTGTTTGTACCGATGCATTCGCCACCGCAAATAAGGCGCCGTTGTTGTTGTTGTTGCACACAAGACTCGCTTTGCCAGCTACAACACACACACACACACACACACATTGCAGCAGGTGGGCCTTTTGATTTGTCACCCAGGAAGAACCCTGTCGCATTTGCATACAGATGCCCCCTTCAGCGGCGGCGACAACACGCACGCACGCGCACTCACACACTCACGCACACACAGCTCCTTCAGTCAAGACAGGAGGAGTGTACAATCGTCTCTTTCTTTCTTTCACTTGTCGTCCTTCCTCCCCTTGCTAAGCGTTGCAGCTACTTTGGCACTGCGTGTGTGTTTGTGCGACTAATACTTTCACCACTTTCCTCAAACGGCAATCTAAAATGCGCTTTTGCGTGTGTGTATGCGCGTTCGCATGTCGGGAATGAGACGTCGTGTCTAATGAAGACAAAAAGGACATTTACTGAAACGTCTTGGCCGGAGCGTCTCATTCCTGTCCTTGCTCGCTCCTCGGAAGACATTAGTCACTTTCCTCCCCCACTCACATGTACACACACCCACATCCACGCACACAAAGACACACTCTAACACACATGCACAGCACACACACAAGCTAACACATCCCCTTCCTCCCTCCTGTCCGAGCTTCTCGCCCCCCCCTAAAATAGACCGTACCACTTTTCTCTTGTGTGAATGGGAGACATTGAAGCTTGAAAGTAACCTTGGCTTCCAGTGAGGAGAGGGGCATGTGTTGTTGCCATGGCAACACTAGAACTACTTTTATACACCTGCTTGCAATTCCTGCACGCCTCTTTTCCATGAAAACTTTGTTCTCTACCTTCTTTCCTTTCTTTTGTCCTTTCCTTCACACCTGTTTTTTATTCTTGCATTCTTTCTTCCCACAAACCTGCCTTCCTGCCTTCGTTCCCTCCTTTCTTTCACTCACTTTTATTCCGGCGATCCTTCAAGTCTCCCTTTTTCCCCTGAAGTCTCCTTATGTCCTTTGCTTGAACCTGCTTTCATTCCTGCCTTTCTTTCTTTTGCCCTTCCTCATTTGCTTCCCTGAGTTCTGTTTTTTTTTATTCATACATGGTTACATCCTTTCTTCCTTCTCTTAAACCTGCTTACCTTTCGGTCCTTCCTGATTTCCTGCCTCATTCTTTCAGTCCCTCCTTCCTAACATACTTCCTTCACTTAATCCTACGATTCTGCCTTCCTTCCTTACAGTCGTCTTTCCTGTCAGACCTGATCTCTTTACCTCCTTCCTTCATTCTTTCATTCCCTGCTTTGCCTTCCTTCCTGACTTGCTAGCCCTCACACTTATTTTGCACCCTTTCTCCCTTCACTTATAACTTACTTCTTTGCCTTCTTTCTTTAGCTGCTTCCTTCCTTCTCTCGGCCCACGGTTTACTCTTGTCCCCTTCCTTAATTACTTCACCACCGTCATGCTATTTGCTCTTCTTTCCTTTTTTCCTCATTTCTTCCTGCCTTCCTTCTATACAGACATGTTTTGCCTGGCATCCTTTTCATTTTTTGCATTGCATCCTAACTTCCTTCACTTCAACCTTGTACGCCGCACTTTTCCTCCAGACCGTCTTTTCTCCTGACCTTCTTCCATCCTTCCCTCAGACCTACTTCTTACTCCTTTGCTTCCTATTCTTCCTTTCAGCCTGCGATCCTTCCTTCCCTTCTTCTTCCTTTCTGTGGTACCCGTGCTCATCCATCACATCTCTGAGGAGAAAAGTGCATCAGCAGCACTTCAGCCTGAGTCGGCCAATTAAAAGCCGCCAGTGTGAGAGCACGAGACGGGCCGCCATTCATCCTCACGCACTCACGCACACACACTCACACACATGCACACACGCACACGATATGACAGCTTTATTATAGTGTGAGTTGATGCTAGTCCAAATATAACCTCATCGTCTCAAAGGACAAAGCTGCAGTCACAATGTGGGAAAAGTAACAAACGTGTGAGTGTAACGAGTACTCACACATGAGGAGCGATTTCTTTTTTTTTTTTTTCTACATCTTGTAATGTTTCTCTATCAACGTAGAGTCTGGCAGAAGATGCGACGTTGCCACTTCATCACTTTGCGCTGGAGGCCCCTCCACATTAAATATTTATCCCATACACCTGTTTTCTTTTTAATTACAATCGACCTGTTTGCTTCCTTTCGTGATATTGACCACGCACTCGCGCACGCACACACACACACACATATATATTCTGAGGCAAAGTCATAAAGTCAAACTAAAAGCAGCAAATGAATTAGTATTGATGTCCCCCCGACCCTCCAATGCACCCACACACGCTTTACGGACGCGACTTAATTTGAAAGCCTAACGCAGGGTTGCTACGTCATCAAAACGCTCGGATGATCATGCGGGTCTTTATGAAAAACATCAGCTTTTTTGTCCGTCTCGCTGTCTTTCTACTGTATATATCTTTCTATCCATACTTTAAGTGTCCAATAAATGTTGCCTTCAGGGACAATCTGACAATGCAGTGCTGTGGGGTAATATTGCAATTGCATTTTTTTTGCCTAACTTTGTGCAGCACAGGTCAAAAAGTAACAGTTGTCACAATGTCAATGCTTTTACAACCCAAAATTCGGCCTCCAAATTTTAGACAACATTGCGTTAACCTGTTTTCCGAAAAACCTTGCAAATAGGTTAATGCAATGTTGTTGTTTTTTTTAAGCACTCTGATTTTTGGGACCACGTCATGTTTGGCTTTCATTATCTACCGCCGCAGTCACAGCGCGCCACCATTTTAGAATGTTGCCTCTAATCCCACGCCATGATTGCAGCTCCCTCCACACACACACAAGCACATCTGTCACACACTCTAAGATAGTGTAGCACACACCTGACACGCACACTCACACACGCTGTTTTCAGATCAGTAAGCCTCTTATAGCATCGCTAAGCTCTCGCGCCGCAAAAACATCACAGAGCGGGGCAAACATGGCCGCCGTTGGCCTCGCGCTGTGATTCGCCATGCGGAGCTCGCCGGGCAGACCGCACAAGCCGATTGGCTGGCTTTCTCACACTATCTTCATCCTTTGTCAGTTGAGTCATCTCTCTCTGCATTTATTTACTCAACTGGCTGCCAGGATGGCCGAGTGGTCTAAGGCGCCGCGTTCAGGACCCAGTCTCCCCAGGAGGCCTGGGTTCGAATCTCGAATTTCCCCATTGTGGGACTAATAAAGGGAATATTATTATTATTATTATTATTATTATTATTAACTGCAGATAGGGAGTTGGTGTCACACTTTTGATTTCGGCATGTATTTTTCACGCTTCCCTTTACACGTGCCCCATCCAGATGTCAGTCAAGACAGAACAGGACAGGTGCACAGCCCCTTACTCACTAGGCACATCAGTCAGCGACCCGGCAGCCCCGCTGACAGGCACGACTAATCGATCTGCGCACAGCATCTGCCTCCCTGACGGGGTCAGGACTGGACGCAACCTCCTCTTCATCCTCCTTCCTCCCCATCTTCCTCGACCACAACGGTCACAACGCCTTCGCAACTTTTAGGACTGACAGCAGAGTGCAGAAGGATGATGGATGGCACTCGGCGCTCGTAGTCTTTGGCCTTTTAATGAGGAAGTGTTGAGGGTCCCGTAGAGGCCCGAGCGTAAATAGAACGGCGGGACTGCAGCCTGGCAATCGATGCCGCTGCATAAAATCTGTGTGCATGCGTGCATAGGAGAGAGAGAGAGAGAAAGAGAGAGAGAGAGAAAGAGAGAGAGAGAGAGAGAGAGAGAGACAGAAAGAGTGAGAAAGAGTGTGCGTGAGTGTGTGTGGTGGGATAATGTAGTCTTCCAATGAAATACGACCTTTGAAAACCCTCAAACACTTTTGCTGTCTCTCATCACCCCTGGAGCACACACACACACACACACACACACGCACGCTACTGAAACACACTTGCACACACTACTGAAACACTAATACACATGCTACCGAAAAACTCTCATACACACTAATGCACGCACACACAACAGAATCACTCATGCTCAATACTGAAATTCTCTCACATTCACAATTGAATTATGTGCCGCACGCGTGCTGCTGTAATTGATATAATCAAGGTAGGATGTGGGAAGATCCAGAGCCACTTTCAAGCGTCCCAAAAATACTGTCAAAGACAAATATGCAAAGCATTTAGCTTCTAATTAGCAGCTCTACTCAAAAGTTGTCAATTTGTGTTTATCTGTTTGGCGTAGTGTTCGCTGCATGCGCCACATGCACAGATCCACGACACTAATCAAATGTAATTGAGTGGCGACGTGCTGGCTCCACCAGTGAAAATCTTAATTGGTGTGGCCAGTTGCATTTTTCTTCAGACTGGGCAGTTTGTAACGCCATAGCTTCAACAAAAAGCCATACTCTGAATCTGGGTGAGACAGTCACGGCACCCTGTAACGTTTTATCCTTTGTACATTTTTACGAAACAATGTCAGATTTTATTATGACATCAGGGAACTCTTTTAAATTGTGATAAAAGTGCATGATGTGTTTCATTCAATGCTATAAAATGACTATGGCGCTGTTTGACTCTGTTGGTAGTTTGCCTGTGTGTGTGTGTGTGTGTGCGCGTGTGTGCGCAAACACCACAGCTTGTCAAAATGTTGGCTTCCTCACTGCGAGACATGAAAAGTGCAGCACATGTTGGAAATAAAAGTCAAAACGTAAGCGCGCAAGCACACACTCAAGTTGGAGCTGACGTGATGATTCACGAGCGTGTGCTCGTATAAAATACTTCCAGCTTTCTGCAGGACACACCGAAGGGTAAAGCACATTGCATCGTTCATTATTTTGCAAAAATGGAATCTGTCAGCATTCAATTTGTATGGAAACTAAATTTCCCCCCATAGGAAATAATGTGTATCGTGTTTTAGCCAAGCCAACTGACAATGTCCAGTACATTTAAAACCACTGACCGAAGTGAGAAACGAGAGTATAAACAAAATACATGTGTGGAAAAACAATACCATCTGAGTAAAGTCATTCGGTATATTGGCCCTTAAAAGTGCCTTTAAAAGATGTACCTAAATGTGTTAAACAAAATCAAGATGAGTAAAATAATAAAAAAAGTCAACACTTCTGTTATGTATATAAATATATAGAGAAAAAAACAGCATTAAAATGATTTTGACCACGCTTTTCCTTTTTATCTGCCGTGGGCCATATTGACCCATGAACAGGTGATAAACAAACACAAATTGGGTGTTCTTAATAATTGCAGATTAAAAAAATAATCTATATTTTTAAGGGTGTAATTGACATTTTTTTAGGCCGATACAAATTCCAAAATTTGGCAAAATGAAATTCTGATAACTGATTATTCGATGATTATTATTATATTAATTCAACAAATATACAATAGAATCACATTTCTTGGGCCCTTAACGATGATAACAACAATAAAGATATGAAATACAAGTAGTTTTACAATACTTAGCCATACAGAATTTGTTTAACTTTACAACAGAGAGAAACATCTGTGTTGTTAAGTCATCACTTCTGTATGATCATCTTGCTACTTTGAGTGTGACATCACATTCCTCTTTCGGAATCATTGGCACAAAAAAGCCAGAAAGCACTTTGTGCGGCCTATCATTCCCCCAAACTTTAATCCAAATCTGAATGATCCAACCTCAGCCCGCCTCTCCCCACACTGCTCCAAACCCAGATCATCAAATACATATCACATTCATTGTGTATGTGTGCGGTTGTGTGTGTGTGGGTGTGTGTGTGTGTGTGTGTGTGTGCCAGGTCATCAGAGTTCTGAGGAACAGGCCTTAGCACATTGTTGTCAGGAGTGCAAAGCCAAGCAAATGTTTGAAGCGAAGCTTTCCAAACAAATGAAAAAGATGTTCCTGTGTTGAGAATTCACATTTAACCCTCTACAGGAGCCCGGTGCGACGTGTTCACGTCAAAATGGTGAGCAACGGACATTTTTGCAGGACAATCCGACAAAACAACTCCAAAATATTTGACGAGCATTTTTTTGGGGCGTTAATTAAAACCAGAAAAGCGCTCGTTATATTGACGATCTTTGACTAGCTTTTTTGGACTGGTGTCTGTTTCTTAGCGGGAATTAATGTTGCTCGTCACTTTTTGAAAAAAAAAATAAAAAATAGTCTCGAGCCATGTTGCACATCAGCAGGGATGTGCTTCCTTTTTTGAGCCTGATGCCAATCAAATTCAGATAATTGATTAATCAGACCATTAACTAAAAAAAAATATATATATATAAAGATAAAAATTATTTTGTTCTGGGACACTTAATCCTTAGAACAATAAATATGAATTATAGGCAGAACATTTGACTATTTTATAATACTTTGTCCTGTAGTATTTGTGTCGACAGTTCGGAAAATAAATAAATCGGCCGATTTTTGCACATTTTAATTCAGTCAGGCGCTTGCAAGCTTATACTTGTCTCCTGTTGCTCTCATCGTCAGACTTTCTTCGACTTTGTGCTGATCAAGAGGTTTCTTTTTTTTTCTCATCAGTCGTGTCCAGCTGTGCAATGGCTGATGACGAAGAGGAGGGGAAGGAGAAGGAATAGGAGGGGGAGGAGAAGGAGGAACGGCCGGTGAAAGCAGCAAGGGCAAAGAGGAGAAAGGAGAGGAAAGTTGAATGTGCAGGGGTTTCTGAGAGCTTCAATGGCCACCAACTGCTGAGGACAATAGAGGGGGCGAGGCTCCCCGTATGACAATAGCGCCTTTGACCCCGATCATGAGGAGGGGGGGTGGGGTCCCCATCTGCCGTGGTGTAAGAGAGAAAGTGTCTTAGAATAGAATGGGATAGAAAAAGCCTTCATGAGCAAGCGCATAAGAAAAAGGACAACATACAGAATGTTTGGAAAATTAAACTCCAGAACAGTTTCGTTCATTTACATGAAATTTGGTAGGCTGGTCTGTCGTGACTAGCCGAACAAAAAAAGTCTCAAGAAGCCAGGATCACGTATGATCAACAGTCACTACGGGCTAATATTTGCCAAGACGCGGAGCTGTGGTGGCTTGTGAAGCACCAAAATTGGCTCGAATCCTGCATTTGGGCGTGGATCGGCAGTGCTCGGCTTGGAAGCGCACTGAGACCCCCTCAAAAGGTGGGTCTCGGTCCACACCATGATTCGTTTGTGTGTTCTCACACATGCATAAAAAGTCCGGAGCAGCAAGGGAAAGGAACCCTGGTCCGTTTAAAGTGGACCAAACAGTACATGTGTGACGACACCCTTTGATTCATTTGGCTCAGTTGTGACTGATCGGACACAAATAATAATCCATCCATCCATTATCTGAACCGTTCACGAGGGTCGCAAGCGTGCTGATTTTAATCATGACAATAATAATACTGTAAATACAGCTGAAAAAGCCAGTTTGACTTGGCAACATGAAATTTGGCAGATGAGTCGGTCATGAGTAGACCCACAAAAAATTCTCCATAAGCCATAAGAGAAATGCACAGGAAGTCTGCCATTTTGGTTTGAACTGTTCATATCAGGGTCGTCCCCAAAGTGCGTGGGGTGGTAGGGGGGCCTGTTCACAGCAACCCGCAGCTTTGATTGCTGTCATGGTGTTGAAAGCATATGGCTGAATATGCACAATCACGTCTTAGCAAAATCTCAAATGAATCCAATTTCATAATTTTCAACCATGTGTCGTACACACGCCCAACTGTGCTGACATGTCTCGACAACTAACACGATAGTGAACCCTCCACGACCCCCTCGCCCTCCCCCGCTACCCCCTTCCGTCTGTGAAAAAAGATAGCCACAGGCCACATGGAGTCAGAGGAGTTTAAAGTGACGGCCGCCGCCGCCGTGATGTGTCACTTCTCATGACAACGCGAGACGTTACTGCTTGCTAAGCTACACGAATGTCACCACGCATCTTTGTCTCACTCTGCAAACACACACACTAGTACACTAGCTTCCTGTAAATAGCACACATACTTTATTTGGTTACAGTGTTGTCATGGTGACACACATGCACACTCACACCACAAGGGCTCTCTCACATAAATCTCACTCATATGCACTCTCTCTCACATTCATTCACTCACTTACTCTCCCACATCAGTCTCATTCACTCATTCACAATTTCACACACTTCTTTCTATCAAACACACACACTCTTTCACACACTCTCACTCACTCACACATTATATCTCTCATTATTTCACACACATGCTCTCATACACTCTTGTCCACTATCTCAGAGTCACTCTCACTCACTCATAAACTCCTTCTCATTAACACCCTGGCACACACTGACCGACATAAGTCACTCACTCGCGCCCTCTCCTTTCCCTCTTATACATACTCTTTTCACGCGCACACGCACACGCACGTACTCGGTCATTAACACACACTCTCACACAATCTGTCATACTCAGAGACACACACACACACATCTTCAAGCTTCCTGTAAATAGCACACATACGTTGATTTGTTTCTGTGTTTCCGTGGTGACACACACATACACACATTCACCTCTATCGGACAAAGCAGAGGATTGTGGGACGCCCATCGCCGTGGTGATGGGAATCAAAGTGACAACCACAATGCTGAAATTGGCCCCGCCGCCCCCCCACTCCTTCCTCCGAGTGGCCCCCTCCCCCACCCGTGCCCCCTAAGCCCCCTAGCAGGTGTAAGAGCGCTAGAGAGAGAGACGTCTTTCTTCACGTCTTGGTCCACGTCCAGATCCTCTCGTCTTCCGCAGCCCTCACCAAACCCACCCTACATTACGCGTGGGTCTACGTGTGCATGCGTGTATTTTCAGCGACTTAATAAGATATCAGTTCCTTCAAATTAATACTGCAGTAAAAAACACGACATGTGACGAGTACTGCTAACCAAAAATGTCTTCATCGGACACTATTTTGTGTGTGCGTGTGTGTGTGTGCGTGCGTGAGAGAGAGAGAAAGAGAGAGAAATGTCAATTCGCTCTACATAAATAATTATAAAACTAGCCAACATACAGGAGAAGCACTTGAAGAAAACAAAACTTGCACTTCGGTTTTGTAAAATTGAATGCAGCACAAATATTGAAAGTGTGTGTGGGGGTGCGTGTGTTTGTGTTTGAGACATATCAGTTTTCTCCACATGAATTTATTACGAAACGAGAAACTGTGCATGCGAAAAGCACTTGAACACAACACAAACCTCCTAAAGGCACACCTCCCATTTAGCAAATTCAATGCAACACAATCAAATACTTGGGGTGTGCGTGTGTGTGTGCATGTTTGTGTGAGGACAGGATTGGATCCAAAAATTCAAATGAAAACAGCATGTTAAAAACAAATCCCAACACAGACACATGCACGCACGCACGCACGCACGCACGCACACACGTAGACTTCAGAGTGCATTTGCTGCGTCTTGATTGGCCCTCAACAACAATGACACTCAGCGTTGCCGGTCGCCGTGGCAACCTCCCTCGGTTGGCACAAAGGGGTCACATTTAAAAGGTCCAAATGGGCTAATGTCTCTCCTTGTGAGTACTTTCTCTCTTGCGCTCACTCACTCACTCGCCCACCACAGATGTGTGCTCTTAAAGGGGTAGTGTGTCCTTTCTTTTATGGCATGGAGAGTGCATAGAAGAAGAAGGTAAGTGCCGCAAACAAAGAGGTGTATTGATGATGTTTTTTTTTTTAACTCCGGTGAGGGGACCCCTTTATCACACGCGCGTGTACTGACATGACAATAGAGCTACTTCCACGGGGGCCCCTCCCACCTTTTTCCCCCATTATTTTTAATCCTCCCCCAGTGAAAGCCCCAAATGCCCTACTCAAACCCCCGTCCTTACAGAACCCCCCCCCCCAAATACCATCCTCACCCACGCCCTTTATGATTAATCCCCCTGCCTCAAATACCACCCCCACCCCACCTTATGATTAACCCCCCTCGCTTCTCAGTCTGGGATCCCACAAAGCCGTCAGCTGTCACGGCCACTGGACTTTCCCTTTAATTGTGTGCGTGTGTCTGTGGTGTGTTTAATGACATTGAGGACTTTTAAGTTCTGTCACGAGTGACATCCTTCCTTCTTTACCACTTTCTACCTTTCTTTCTCTGGTCTTGACTTGCCTTCATTTGATTATTTCTTCCCTCGTTCCATCCTACCTTCTGGTGCGCCTTCTTTCCCTTTTTTGCCCTTCAAGATTTTATTTATTCGTCCTTTTCTTTCTTCCTTACGCTTCTAATTTTCTCTTTTCTTAAGGCCTTCCTTTCCACTTTTCACTTGTGCTTTCTTTTTCTAAGCCTCCTTCAATCACCACTTTGTTTCTCTCATTCCTTCTTTTTTCTTATTACGGTTGAAATTAGTTTTTTGATGAGTCTGACCAAAACCGGATTGCACGAAATCCAAAACAATACTTCCCTTAGGAAATAATGTAAATCCAATTAATCCGTTCCAGACGTTTTTGCGTAAAATATCTCCTTGTCAAGTTTTACATACAAAAACAGTATGAAATAAAAGACTATAGAAGTGGATTTATGAACATCTGAAAACCGAATGATACAGAAAACTTTGGCAAATGAAAACCCAGATTCCACAGTATTAGTTCTTTCTTGCATTCTTTTAAATTCCTTCTTTTTTTTCCCATTTCTTCATGTCATTGTTTTCTCCCCCTCTCTTATTTTCTTGTAATTATTTCATTTTGTCATTCATTTGTACTGCTTTCATTTTCACTTAATTGCTCTCCTCCTTTCCTGCGTTTCTTTCCTCACATTTCATTCCTTGTCCTTGATTCAAAAAAGTTTGTTTTTTCCGTTCTTCACTTCGCTCATTTAGCTCCTTTTCCTCTCGCCCTACTTTATCTCCCTCCCTTCTTTCATTTGTTCGCCCATCTTCCCTTGCCACTTCCTCCTTTCCCCACATCGCTCTCTGTTTCCTTCCTCATTCCACTTTTCCATGTTCGTGCTTCCTTCCCACATTTCTTTCCTTTCCTCTTTCCCCCTCTGTTGTCTTTCTTCATTTTCTTTCATCTCCTCAAGTCGTTTCTGCTGACATTTCCAAAAAAAAAAATCTGTCTGCTTTATTTTTTTTTTTGTTTTGTTGTTTGTCTTGACATAAATGAAAAGTAATCATCTTCCATGTGCTTCTAATTCATAGCAATGAGCTCACACACACACACACGCACAGGCTGAGCTAATGTAGTGGAGGAGGCTCAAATTATGCCGTGGTATAATTCTTGATTATTAGGATATTTTTATGAAAACAAAAATGTTTTAAAAATGCACACATATAGTACATTTTTTATCAGTAGACGTTTCAATATCGCGTACAGGACGTATGTGCCGATTTTGAAAATACTGTCTGGGTGTTCAGAGTTCAAGTTTTTTTTTTTAATTATTGCAGCATTTTTATTTATACATTGATAATCTTGATACCTCAAATTGGAAATTGGTGAAAAAAAAAATGGAGCAACTAAGGTAGTGAAACACCCTCACATGTGGGCAAGAAGAGGCATAGCAGCACTTTCAGCCATTTGCTGACCACGTCAAACACACAAAAACAAAATTAAAACACTCCCAAGGAACTAGAGTAAGCCAAAACACGTGCCCAGTTGCTGTCACGCTGTCGAGGTACCAGTGCATAAGAAATGTCTGGTGTAAGAGAAAACACCATCAAGGAGAACTTTCATAACAAAGCGTCCATGTTGGGAGCTGTGTGGTCACTTGCAGCAATGACATCATCCCAAAAAAAGTTCTGTTGGCGACGTCCAGGTTGATGATTCACGCACTAACAAAGTGAAACAATATGGCTTCGTTCTTTCGACTTGGCGGCATGTGAAAAAAACGCTTGGGAGAAAGGCCACGCCGCCAAGCGCTGCTTTGTTTTTCTTGGTTTGGAATTAGGAATGTCATGTCCGACTTTTTTTTTTTTTTTTTTTCGGGGGGAAGCGGGAGTAAGGAAGTTGTGACATTCAGAGTGTGTGTCAATGTCGCTGCGAGTATACACGCTCACGTGCACACACACGAGGAGCCAGTGGGAACATACAGTAATTCAAGATGATCTCTCTTACAACTGAAAGGTTCTCACACACATTACAGAAATCCTTTCACACATAATACTGAAATATGAGTTTCAGTAGTATGTATGGAAGTGTTTTAGTAGAGTATGTGAGGAAAACAAAATTCTAACTAGCGTGAGAGTTTCAGTAATATGTGAGAGCATTTCTGTTAGAATGAAAGTGGTTTGGTAGTGTATATAAGTGAAAATTATTTGATTGTGTGACAACATTTAAGTAAAATTTTCAGTAGTATGTGTGACAATGATCCAGTAGCATGTGTGAGAGTATTTCAGTAGTATGACAGATATTCGTGAGAGCAAACAATTTAGTAGTGTGTCAGTGTTTAAGTTGTGCATGTGAGAGCGTTTCAGTACTACATATGTGTTTGTGTTTCATTTGTGCGAGAGTGAGCGGTAATCCTAAATTATGTCCCTGATGGCCCCTCATACCTACGTGAAATGCACACACACATGCGCGTGCACACGCACGTGCACAAAGTTCGTACACGCTCTCACACACCCACACACACGCGCACACGCGCACACGCACTGGAACAAATGGTGACCAGATTGTTGACGAAGATGATGTAAAGGAGTAGGCATGCTGGTCTCCATGGCCAGAGAACTGTGTTGAGTAAATGATGCATGTGCGCGTGTGTGTGTGTGTGTGTGTGCGCGCGGAGGTCAGCGCGCTTTTAAAGCAGCCAATCACAAACCTGCGGCATTAACAACTCATTCTCTTCTTTTTGTACATGTTGCGTAAAAGAAAGGTTTGTTATACAACTCAAAGGTGACGTCTTCGTTGGTGTGCTTGCATGCGCGTGTGTGTGTCTGTGTGTATTCGTGTATTGTGGGAGTGGCGCAGCTGTCATCATGCCAACAAATTTTAGTAAAAACAACTTTTTCAAACAAATGAAATAAAAACAATTACCAAAATATTCTCAAAAGCAAATTAGCATTTCTCATTTTGAAGTCTTCCATAATAATGAGCAAAATTTACTTTTTTTTTTTAATTATATGAAATATAAAGATTTTTCTAAAATGCATTCAATTGTTTTTTTTTCCAAAAATAGACAAATAATAAAAAGAAAAATGCAAAATAATCACGGTGTTAAAAACTTAGATTTTTCCACATTGTTAACGAATTTTTCAAAAAAATTTTTCTATTCTACACGCAACACCATATCATGACAATCTATTACCCCCCATTTTGCACATTTACTAAAAACGTTTACTAAACTTGAATGCACTGTTTATACTGTGTTGAGAAGTTAGCTTTGCAGATGCTAACTAAGTGTTAGCCACATCATAAACAACATGTCGTAAAGCGGCTCCTTGCTGCTTTAATACACAATGTCACGGTATGTCTTGTTTAGGGGAGCAAGGCTCCAGTGGAGGACCCGGTTCAAACAGGTGTGAATTTGTTAAAATGTTGTTGAAGTGTTGACGATGCAGCTGTGCATGTGTGTGTACCAAAGTGGGTGGGGGTGTATGTGTATGTGTGTGCGAGACTTTTGTACAGAAATTCGATCCTTGATATATTTAGTTTGGCGTCATTAAGTCATTCAATAAGTTAATTAGACAGTTGGCCTGGTTTGTTTGTGGGTGTGTGCGCATATTTTCCACGACAGAAATGTAAACCATTTCATGCTCCGTTACATCAAACCAAACTACCAATTTAGACGCTGATTTACAACTTATATATATGTTATTTAGTTTCATTTATTGTCTGCAAGGTGGACATTTGTCTTTGGTCTCAAATACAGAACGACAACAGATCAACAGCAACAGGACAAACACACAGCAAAACATTTTAAAGGCAAAAGGCAGAACAACAGTGACGATAACAGGCAGGTCTAACGAGACATCATTATGCAAAGTCCTGATGGCATTTGTCATTTTTGGTAAATTTTTAAATGTGTTACGGTTTGCCAATTAGGAGTCACCTGTTTTCTGAGTTTTGTCATGTGATGTTCGCAAGCTGAGCCGTAATTGGTCGTTACCTGAACCCAATGCAGCTGTGATGTCATTTGCAGTCAATACAGCGTGGCAAAATGGCCACCCCTGAGATTGATACAAATGGGGGAATTTTGCTGCTTAATTAATATTCCAAAAATGCAATATTAATCAGAATACAGCATTTAGACTAGTAGAGGGGCATAGCACATTTTATTGTAAAGATTTTTTTTTACTTGAGTTACCCTTTAAGGTTGCCCTATAAAAAGCTTGCACAACACAGATTTTACCATGCATTGAAATTTATAGCAATGACGTTTCAGAAAGAAATTCCACTTGTTGCTTTCATAAATACTACTAAAATACACTGCTATATTACATAATTTGTTATTATTATTCTTATTATTATTATGATGATGAAAAACTGATGTGCTCGAGAAAAAATGAGGGCAGATTCAAAGTCCACCAGAGTGTGAATCTGAGCGAGCATGAATAATGTATCCATTATAAAGCATGTGTGTGTGTGTGTGTGCGTGTATGGATGGTGGACAGTGTCAGCTGTTTTAAGACCCCTATCTCACCCTTACAGAGTACAATCCCCCCCAAATCCATCTCTGCACGCCACTCATGTGACCACAACTGCCCCTTCTCTATCCTGTCAGCTGTGCACGCACACTCACACACGCGCACACGCACACACACACACTGCCAAAGATAGACACGCACGCATTAGAGATGAGGTTAGAGGGGACTGTTTAGATAAATTTGAGGCCTTGGGACGTCAAGAAGCGCTGACACTGGAATAGATTTGTGTGTCTGCATGTGTGCGTGTGTGTCACCCCGCAGAAAGACAGGTGCGAGTCCATTCATGCAGTTGTGCAACACTAGACACCAACAAGGGAGATAACGCTCAACGAGCTGAAGACAGCCACTGTTATTATGGAGCGTGTGTGCGTGTGCGCGTGTGTGTGCATGCATGCGTGATGACACAAAAGACGCACATACATGCACAGAAAAGGCCAGGATGCCAAAGGTGACTCGATGAGCCACTCAGCAAGGCGGCTTGAGCGACAACAAGCAAACGTTGCACGTGGAAAAGAGGGGGGAAAAAAAGAGGAAACGTGTCTGCGAGTGAGCCGCATTCCTGCCGGCAAGTTTGGAGTGTCTTCTCCAACTTCAAGTCAGAGGCGGCGCGCGCGTAAATCACTCGGGTGGAAAGGCGTGAACTTTTCACTTCTTTTGAGACCTGGGCGATACAGCCATTAAAAAAATTCTAACCAAATTTTCACCGCCATAATTTTTGGGAAAACCCATTTGAGGATTTGCTCAATTTTTCCTGATACCAAACAAGCTTTGTATAACTGAAATAAATTGGTACATTTTCTTTAAGGGGCATGGCCTAGTGAGTGATGTCAGGAGGTTGTTGGCCAATTCGGCTGCGTGTGAGCATGTGGACATGAGTTGTGGCCTACAGCAGGTACTTGTGAGTGTTTCCATTTTCTATTTGTGTGTTTGTCCCATTCAATCAACAGCTGAAATTGCATCGGCGGCAGTGGCTCGATTCGCTTAATACATTGTGTGTGTGTGCGCGCGTCAATGCGCGAGTAAAATCGGAACAGCGCTGAACTCATTTGGTTTGAGTAGGAATTCACACCAGGTCCAGTTACTGAGCCCGTATGTGCGTGTGTGTGACAGATGAAGCCGCGGGTGATTAGGTGTGTATATATAGTTGCGTGTACTCAGATAAGCAACACTGTGAATGCACGTGTTTGTTTACAACGAGCAAAGCTACACAATTTTTCCATTGAAAATGCAGAAAGTCTGGCCCAGGTTTGAATTGTGTTCACCGTGAATCCTGCACTAGCCATTAAAATTCAGTCACAAGTTACATTTTTCTCACAAACATGCAAAATTTCCTCTACCCTCTATTTTTTCCCAAAATTCTATTTTAAAAAACCTAAAGACTGAAAATTTACATTTTTACATTTTTCTGAAACTATAAAAAAAAATGTGTCCAAATATATATATTAAAAATGCATTTCAAATGACATTTTTTGGGGAGAAGAAAATCCTAAAAGTTAGAAAGAAAAATACTCCAAATTTTAAAAATATATATTTTTTCCTCCCCAAAAAATTCTTGATCAAAAACGATTCGAAAACTTTCCCCTCAAATATACAAAAGGTCAAAAAATTTATAAAACAAGTTTGTCTTTTAAAATATTATGGGGGGGGGGGATCTAGAACAAAAAAATTACTAAAATACAGTCGAGAAAAATCCTCAACTGTGTCTTGTTGCTAGGCGGATTCCACTTTATAACACAGGTACAACACAAGAGATTTAGGAGAGCTGCCAGGAGGGTGAAGGGGTTCTCGTTCGCGGTCACTCAGGGCAACAACAGACATCCCGCTTCAAAATAAGAGAGCACAAGGGAATCGTGGGAAATTTTGAAGGGTCTCGAAGGGTGGGGGTGTCCTGAGTGTGATGGGAAGCAGGGGAGGAGAGCATGAATGAGGATGGATGAGTAGAAGAAGTTTCATACCACAAGTCACCTTTCGACTACGACTGAATGGAGGATCAATTTGAAGTTAAGCCCTGACTAATAAATCGTCTGGCCCATTTAATCGGCTGATCTCAGCTCTTTAAAGTAAAGGGAAAAAAATCCCCCCCCCCCCCCCCCAAAAAAAATGCACAGCCAATTTTTGTCAATTTTCTTTTAACAAACTACAACACAAGACAAAATAATGCCATTCGAACATTCACACTACCCCACTCCCCTAAAAAATGTTCTCTTTGTTGTAAAGATGTAAGCATTAAGGGACAAAATTTTGTTCAGTGCATATTTTTTTTTAATAAATCGTCCAATTAATCATTTACCAAATATAGAACTCAGCATTGGTAAAAAAAAAAATGGTCAGGCCAAAGTTAAAATGTTGAGTTTTTTTCAAAGGTTTAATGTACACATCAACTACAGGAGGAAAAGAAATGCCTGAGTATTATCCAGCATCTTGGGAAATTTGTGCACCAGGTCCCCTGTAAGTAAGGTCGCACTCGTATGTCCTGGAACAAAAAGGTTTTTGCCAGATGAGTGTTTTTTATGAACCAGGGCGTTGTCTGCTTACAAACTCACTTTTTTTTAAACTAATTGCCCTTCGGGGAGGTCTCTGCTCTGCTCACTGACATTCTAGTCATATTAAGTATAATCGTTAAGTCGACTTCATTATCATTAAGGCTTGCTTGAGAAACTTGTAGACTAGGATTCATTCTAATGTTCCTTAACAAGAGCCTTGTTGTAATTTAGGGGGGCTCTTAGGTGACTCAGGAGGGACTGGTGTGAGGGGGTTCTTATATGGGGGGGGGCTTGTCGAGGCAGCAGCTGCAGCAACTGAAGAAAAGGTGACATCAGTGGGGAAAAATTCTCTTTTTCTTCCAGCTTCTTTTGTTTGCTTCGATTCTTTACGTTCGAGCTGCTGACACATGGCGGAAAGAAGTGTGTGTGTAGGTGTGGTGGGGGGGGGTATTAAGGTAGGGGTCCCCACATTGTAGAAGGTAGTGAAGCCAACAAAAGTTGATCTCATATACACGCGCACACATGCAGCAACATGTGGAAGCTGTCAGGTGCACACGCCAGAAGAATTCCACTTCCTCTCTTCTTCTTGTAGAGAACACTAAAATGAGCCCAGCCATCATTTTTTTCTATGGCCTTTTCCTAATTGGCGCTCATTTGGACCCCGGCCCCAAGTATGAGAGTGTGCGCGTGCGTGCACGTGTGTGTGTTCCAAAGCAACATCAGATTTTCATCCACATAAGACTTGAGCGAAAACACGTCCAACTTTCCTTCCTGCTCATGATTACATCAGCACATGATCGCGCACGCTCACACACACACACACATAAACACACGCACACACACACACACACACGGACACAGGCACGAACGCTCTTATGACATCAGTAGCAGCTGCATAAAATCGTGTGCCTGAGTGTAATTTGTACATTTACACAGTTTGAGCATTGGAGTTTGTTGTCAAGGTTACAGCAGCAGACGGCCTCCATCCAATCGGGTCTCATGTGTCATGTGATGTCATCAATTGGCTTTAAAAAACTGTTGGTGTTAACCCTGCGATTGTGTAAAGTGCTGTTTTCTGCGAACAAGGTTTTCTAGAAAAGTATTTTTGATTTTTTGGGGAAAAAAAAAATCTAGAAAGTGCATTTCAATGAAAAAAATCATTTTGGTACATTTCTAGAATTTGTTTAAAAAGGTTTTTTTTTTTTTTTAGATGAGATCATATTTTCAGTTTTAATTTAAAAAATTCAAGGGTTTTACCAAATGTTTGAAAGAAATGAATCACATTTTCAAGAATAAAAAGTCAGATTTCCTAGGAAAAACTGTAGTCCCGTTTTTCTAAAGTCCTTTAAGAAAGAACTCATTCAAGAAAAAAAATTCCTGGGTGAAAAAAGTCTATTTCCAGTACAAAGTTACATTTTCTAAAAGTCCCTTTAAAAAAATTTATATACGCTGTAATAGGTTGTATTTCTAGATTTTTTTTTTACTTCAAGAAAAAGATGGATTTGTTTTAACACAAATTATTTTTAACAAAAATGTATCAAAATTCGTGAATTACTAGTTTTCAGAAAAAAAAGTATTCTGTTTGCTAGTTTAGTTTGTGTATTTTCAAGAAATGGAAAATTGAGGGGACAATTGAAAATGAAAACAAATATGTCAACATACAACATGAATGTTCTCATCTACACGCATGTCAACACGACAAGCTGAAGATCACATTGGCGCGCATTCTGAGGCTTACTGAGACTTTCAGAAGGAAGGTAGGAACGAAGGAAGGAAAGGAGGCATTTTAGCGGCAGGAGTCGCAAACAGGCGGCTAATCCATCAGATGTGATCAAAGGTAGCCGACTAACGCCAGCTAATCCTCCACCTTGAGGAGATCTCCTTAATGAGCTTAAAGTAATGAACGCCTCTCTTTAGCATCATGGACTGTTCCTCCCAGGAACAGTCCGACGTGACTTTTGTGGATGCCCTGACATCATCTCGGGGAGATTTTTCATATATATGAGTTTGTGCTAGTAAACAATATGATAAATATGAATGAAATAAATGATCAATAATAGAAAGCTAGCGCTGCTAAAACCACTTCATTCTTTAATTGAATTTCTGCTGGGAATGGTTGCTAGCATTAGCATGGCGGCTAGCCTCGGAGTGTCTGGCCTCCAGTTACTTGGGATTTACCAATAAAGAAAAAAAAAAAAGAAAACACCAAATGAAATTTAAATTAAATAACTTAAGGTGACGTTACACTCCAATAACGGGCATATCGTCACTTTCCCAATACAATACTCAAAATAAAATTCCAAAAAGGCTCCTCAAGGTGCCATTCCACCAACTTCGGGAAACATTGGTTAACATAAGAGTGCAACTGCATGACAGCAAAAAGAACTATTAAAAAATTACAAAATAAATGAGTCCATAACTTTGCATTTCTGATTTGAATTAGTCTCGAAGTTTGTTTTTCCCTTTCTTCCTCTCAGTAAGGCCTCAATGAAAAGTAATGCCACGCTTGAGAGACGAGACTCACTCATCGTTGAGCGCTGGTATGATTTAATTAGTTTAAGGCGACTGAAAGTGCGCTCAGCTTGTGCACTGCAGTCAGAAAGATCCAACATGAATTTAACTGAGTGAACCCGTCTGATTAAAATATGGTGAAAGAAAAATCTTAAATGTCGGGGGTTTGGATTTGGATTTTATGAAGCAGACAGCGCCTGTTTATCTGCTGTGGCCTTGCTGCAGCTCCGACTCGTGTCGTCTCGGGTCTGGCTTCTCCCACCAGGACAGACGAGATCTGTCAGTTTTGTGCATTTGGCTGAATCCTCAATTAATTGTTTGCGCTCGTAGCCCCCCCGACGCAATGCAGTCACCCAGTCTGACGTGACACTCCGCTGCGAGAGTCAACCAGGGCAACATTACATTCAAAAAATTAATCTACGCCACTGCCACACTTGTAGCCCGAAACAGATAAATTGACTTGACATTCTTTCCAATGAGGATATATTTTTATTAGTTTTGCAATAAATGAGAACGACTCAAAAGGTCGAGCAGTGTCTCGCCAAATGGATTGTGTTCCACTATTATTAGTGTGCTAGCTTATTAGCGCTCCATACAATCAGCGGTGAAGCTCTTGGGTCACCAAGAAGGCGAAGAGGAGGAGGAAGAGAAAGAGGAGGAAGGAGTGAGTCATATGAGCAGGCGTTTAATAAAACGCAGCCTGCACGATCATGATGATGATGATGGTGATGATGATGAGTGTTCCGCATGGTCGCCGTGCGCAGGAAGAGACCAGCTCTCAAAAATGAGAACACTCGCAAGGAGCAATCAGCAGACACAAACACCAATTAAATTCATTTGTCAACCAAATAGCGAAAAGGAATTTAACTTGTCAATCAAAGCCAGATACATTTTCTCTTTTGAGTGCACCGCTGTCAGGAGTCGTGCCGCATTCAGCGCCCTCTAGTGACCAAAAACGTCACTAAGCATGATTTAATCATGTTAATCATTCATTATTCATTCATTTTGTGATTTGAATGGCTTTATTTGATTAGTGCCTGGTCCCTGAGGGGGGAATGTTTGGCATGAAGATGCGGCGACACAGCTGTGCAAAAGCCTGGTGTCGAGCTCACCCAACAGTGTCCTATTCTCAAACGCACGCACACACACAACAAATACACACACGTACTCATGCCAAGACAATGGCCTGCTAATCCTTGCTGCTGATTGGACGAGGGCAGATTACCCAGAGGGCACCAGCTGTCGGGGAGAGGCAAGGCCCAGTTTCCTTCTCTGTGTCTCGCTCACACTCACACACCCACACACGCACACACTAACACACACGCACACACACGCGCGCAGCCATGTCACTGCTCAAATGCTAACGGTGACGCATGCTTGTTGACGTTCTGTAAAGGGATAAAGGAGGCAAGGAGATGAAAACGCGGCAGAATTCAGAATAATGCGGCAGCTCCATCTTTTATTTTTAGCCTAGCCTTTTTCCATCCAGCCAGCCAGCCTCATCGCATGAGCTAGCTGCACACCTTTTCATCACGCTAACAAGTCGTCGGTTCAAAGAAACGACACGGAACGTAGTCACATGTACACGGGACATGTTGGTATTTGAAGGACCCGTGGAAATGTTGCCTAAAATACCCCCTTCAAAACATAATGGCAGACTTCCTGTGTCTTTTTGTCCACGGCTTCCTGAGAATTTTTTGTGGGTCAACTCATGAGAGACTTCCCTACTGAATATAATATTGTGAAAGCTTAAAGGGCTGAATTTTCAAAAGATCTTTGGGTTGAGTTTACTGGCGTTTGGCATTTTTGGGCAACTCATCCAATTTCCTCGCCATGCTCCACCCACACGCAATGAGCAAAGTCAAATATTTAACATTTATGTGTATACGTGCTTGGAATTAGGTAGCAATAAAAAAAAAAGGCTTCTTGAGACATTTTGTGTGAACATGATAGACTTGTCTACCAAACTTGATGTTAAGTGAATCCAGCTTCAGGAAACGATTTTTTTTTTTATTTTGAATCGCAGGACCCTATTAAGAAGCTATCATCAATTTCCCACAAAAACAAAAACGTTGATACTGAAAATGTATTTGCTCTATTTGTGTGTGCAGGCACTACGGAGCGGGTGTGTCTGGTTCAGGGCACGGTGGAGGCGCTCAACGGCGTCCACGACTTCATCGCAGAGAAAGTACGAGAGATGCCACAGAGCAGTCAAAAGTCCGAACCCGTCAGCATCTTACAGCCGCAGACCACCGTCAACCCGGACCGCATCAAGCAGGTCTGTGCTTGGCTATTCTATTCGGGTTCGAGACTGTTGTGTTGCCATCTCAAATCATCTACTTGTGTTCTAGTCAATTCTAGACTGTTCTATTCAAGTCTAGTCAACTGCATTGTAGTCTATTCAAGACTATTCTATTGAGGTTTTAGTTAAATGTTGGTCTGTACTCGTGTCTAATGCATTGTGTTCTAATCAAGAGTTTTATCAGTACTAGTCCATTGTTCTATGTCTGCAACCTAAAGTGGCAGGAAGGCATCGACAGGAAATAGGAAGAGATGACGAAGGGAGGAGATTGAAAGCAGGGAGTGTTGTCATATGGCGGGAAAATGATATACAGGCGCGCACCCGTGCACAAAAATGATGGTCCCTGCTCAAGTTAACAACAATTAGTCTCATTGATTGCTAAGTTGGCCATTAGCTCTCTCTCTGATTGTCGCTTATCGACTAGTCGGTTCTGGCAATAATAGCGTCTATTGACAGATCAGGTTTGCCAAAGGGCGCAACACACGCGCACTCACACGCATGCATGTGTATAATTAAAAAGCCGGTTGAGCAGTTAGAGGCTAATGATGCCAACACGATTAGAACACCTCGAGACACTTTTTGTGATGTTAATGGAGTCTCATGGCTACTCTGAGACTCCCTCAAGGGATGTTCACGCCGAAGCCACCACTTGCTAATTTAACCATATGTCCCCATAAAGGACAAAAGCCAGAGGGATTTAATTGTATTTTCCCGTGTGGAAATAGAACTTCATTGCCAAACAGCCCAATTACATTTTGTCAATTAGTGTCGTGGATCCATGCAGAAGCATCGCCAAACACAAAACTGCTAACAGCTAATGAGTTTGTTGATGCGTTGAACAAGACAAATCCCAAAAAACAGCGCGCTATATACTAACAAGTCACCACAAATACATTACAAAAAATATCCGCATGAGTGTGTCAACAATTTGTGTCCCTGCAGTGGAGGTTAAGTCGAAGAATTTGTGCACCTCGTAAATCGTCTCAGTTAACGCCAGTTGCCGGTCACGGTGGCGACTGTTGGCTAACAAGAGCGGTTGCCACCTATCAATCATCGCGAAAAACGTGTGCCCTTTTGTCGCTTTTGTCTCCCCGCCATCAACATCAACGAAAAGAAATTTTAGCCACCACTTGAAATAGACTCAATACACAATATTCGTGTGTGTGTTTGTGTGTGTGCATATAAATAGTCCCCAAAGCGACAGGAGGCTTCTCCCTCCATTATAAGCTAAAGATAACTAAATAGCATAGCTAACCAGCTTAGCTTTTAGCTTTCTGAAGTAGAAAATATACAACACTAACATTAAATAACATT
The DNA here is from genome assembly GCF_059441095.1 of Idiotropiscis lumnitzeri. Classification (NCBI taxonomy): domain Eukaryota; kingdom Metazoa; phylum Chordata; class Actinopteri; order Syngnathiformes; family Syngnathidae; genus Idiotropiscis; species Idiotropiscis lumnitzeri. Next base: position 9,140,143 of record NC_142397.1, on the reverse strand, counting down.
AAATAACACATTAAAAACACTAAATATGACTTTATATATAAACCAAACAAAGCTAACTAAACAAAACATTTCTGGTCATAAAAAATGTGGTGGGCTGAGGGCACCATCTCACCTCTCAGTTTCGGCCACCCAAAGGGGTAGCAGCGACCCTGGTTTACTATACACGGGTTTTGGTCGTACCAAGATTGACAAGAGACGTCTCCTTCCATTACAAGCAAAACATACCTACCAAGTCAGGTCAGATAACAAAAGATGGCTATTGTTGTGTAATTTCACACAACTATTTGGTTACTAACATTAAAAGTCATTGTTCGATATATTCCCTTAAGTACTCATCGAATAAAACATTAGCTTTTGATGGTCACAGAAGCTATTTTTGGATGTGAAGTCTTGGATGCACAAACGCACGCGCACACAAACTAGACCGCGGTCTGGTCACTTCCTGTCACCTTTGACCTCAGCCTTGGACACCTGTTTCCTACTTCCTGTTATTGACTCTTCTGGTAGGAAGTCTACAAAATGTCACCCTAACGTTAAACATGCAGAGGACTTGTGCTTTTGTGGGAGACAAATATAAAAATATAGTGGCATCTATTTGCAAATTCTAGCTATTAGTGTGAGCATTTACAATATCGTCAGGAGTTCTGTAATATTTATTATTATAAATGGTAAATTACATCATACATTATAAAATGTTTTGTTCATTTAAAATATATATAGTTCAATTAAAATGAATGTATTGTTCATTTACCTCATTACTGGTTAATTTATTTTCCTAAAAAAAATAAATAAATAAATTTAAAAAAAAAACAGCCAATCAGATTTCAGCCTTTATGTTTTATAATGTCAATCAAATCCTTCATAATTTGTCATGCTGGCCCAAGTAACTTCAAATATATCAATAATGGGACCGCTACTTTAACTAATAACATTTCAAATTCCAGCTGGCAAATGCACAGCTCAACTGTAGTTCCAGAAAAAATCTGGAAAAAGTGCGAAGAAAAGGAGGCGCTCATTAGTGAAGAACGCCATGCGACTAAAAGATGGTGGATGCGATTGCTAGCGAGGGATCAGACATGGCTTCTGTTTATACTCCCACTTCTTCTTCTCTGTGTGTGTGCGTGGGAGGAAAAGGCTGATGGATACAATCTTTTTTACTACCTCCCTCAATGCCTGTTACTTTAAGAAATAGTTTTTCTGTTTTAATCACTAGCTTCTTTGCCCCCCCCCCCAAATCAACCAAAAAACGTTTTATATAAATTTTAATGAACTGTTTTTATGTTGTATACATGTATTGTTTTTTTATTTGAATTTTTTTTTTATTTTAACGTGAATGTTGCCAGGCTCATTTGTTTAACATTGAAGGATGGCTAGTTTTTGTTCCATTTGTGCCCACTAGATGTCACTAGTTCAGGTCCTCAACACCAATTGTAACGTTTCTCCTCCTAGTCGCTTTTCACATAACGTAGTCCTCCTCCTCCTCTATTTTTTCCTCCTCCTCCTCCTCCTCCAAGGCCAAAAGTCTTTTCATTTGCACTGCATCTTTTGACTCAACTCAAAACTGATGTTGTTCATTGCAAAGATCTGCATTCACTCACCAAGTCACTCCCACACTCACTTTATACGCAACACGCTCACTTTATTAAATAAATGTACAGCACCGTATCCACTTCCCCCCCACCCTCCAAAAAAGCGATAATGGCTTTCATTTTTCTAAAGAAAAAAACAAAACATAGTCCAATAAAAAAAAATGCGCGCACATTTTAAAAGATAAAATTGTGACAAAAAAAAAATCATATATAAAAAGAAATTTGAACAAGCATTTAAAAAAAGGCACATTTAAATTCTTTCAAAGATATGTTTGAAGGGATGGAAGTTTTCTCCACATAAAACATTGAAGTATTTTTCTTTTTTTTTTGCTTTCAAATTTACTCGACTACACGTCCACTAAAAGCACTGTGCTGTGTGTTGCCTTTCACTAGCCTCTCATCTCAATACGGGATTGGAGCTGTTTCCATGACAACAGTGACCCCCTGAGTCTTTATTTTTTTATTTTTGCTGGGAAGCAGCTTTTTACAATGCCCCCTCCTCTCTCCCTCAACTCAACACTGTCCTCTGCTCTCTATCGTCAGTGTTTTGTTTTTCACCTTGTTGCCATGGCGATGCTGCACCGTCCTCCACATCTCCTCCTCCACGCACTCTCCTTGGTGTCGCATGCAGTTTCTCGTTGCATTCAAAACGTCATTTCACATACGGCAGTCCAAGGCCGTCAGACAGGCCAGCAATTAACACTTAAAAAAGAACAAGAAACCACAGTAATAAGTACTTAAGTTGAAAAAAAGTGTTCAAATTCATTTAAAGAAAAAAATGAGCATTTTGAGAGGTTTTTAAAGAATGAGTCCAAGCTGATTTTTTTTAAAGAGAAAATGGGTTCAGATAGTGTACAAAAGACTCATATGTTTCATGGTTTGTTACAGATATTTTTTTTTTGTGTTTAAATGCATTTAAAAAAATTGTGTTCAAATGTATTTTTAAAACTGACATCGAATGGATTTGAAAAAAACAAATAAAGATATGTTTAAATGCATCTTTTAAATGTGCTCCAATTCATTTGAAGAAAAAAAACAACTCATTTTTGCATTTAGTGACTATCACTTTCAAAATGGTTGGCGACCACTCCCTACAAAATTGCATTGCTGAATGGCTCTCACGTTGAAATAACTTCTGTTCTGACATTTCAAAATTGTTTACACAAGCAGATGTGCCACATCTGCTCTCTCAATCATCTCACATCTTGCCTATGCCTACTTGTCATGGATATACGCAGAGGTGCCGTTTGCATCTGCCTTTTAGGTGCTGCATTTAAAGATATAAAATCAGCCACTGCAATTCTTCTCATGTCCAAAGAATTGCATGCCACGTTCTAAATGTATTTAATATACTCCTCCCAGAATGCGCACTATAAACTGCACCGTTTGGCAGACGCAATCCTTAGTGCACCTGGTTTGTAGATCAGCGTCCATATTTGTTTGCTCGAACAACCGAGTCTGTTTTTGCATGCAGAATACTTTATTACTGGGGTCTTGAATCTTGTTCCTCGAGGCCACTAAGATTGTTAACCAGCTTCTGCAGACCTCGCTCATTATCTGATCATTTGAGTCAGGTGTGGTGCAGCAGGGAGAGTTGGAAAACATTCAGAAAACTTGAGGAACAGGATTGAAGACCCCTGCTTTAGTAATTAATCAGTAATTTATCCTCTAAATTGTGTCATTTTTGGTTGTCATCATGTTTGGCAGGCCAAGCTGATCGTGCCCAATAGCACAGCGGGCCTGATCATCGGCAAGGGCGGCGCCACCGTCAAGGCGGTGATGGAGCAGTCAGGCGCTTGGGTACAGCTGTCGCAAAAGCCCGAAGGAATCAACCTTCAGGAGCGTGTGGTCACCATCAGCGGCGAGCCTGAGCAAAACCGCAAGGCGGTCGAGATCATCGTACAGAAGATCCAAGAGGACCCGCAGAGCTCGTCCTGCCTCAACATCTCCTACTCCAACATCACCGGGCCTGTGGCCAACTCTAACCCCACTGGCTCGCCGTACGCCAACTCGGCCGAGGTCATGCCAGCGGCAGCGGCGGCGGCGGCGGCGACCGCCTCCTCGCTCCTCGGCCAAGCAGGGCTGGCTGGGGTGGGCGCCTTCCCCACGACCATGTCGAGCCTGTCGGGCAACGACCTGCTCACCATCACGTCCGCCCTCAACACACTGGCCAGCTATGGCTACAATACCAACTCTCTGGGGCTGGGGCTCAACCCGGCCGCCGCCTCGGGGGTCCTCGCCGCCGTGGCCGCCAACGCCAACCCCGCGGCCGCAGCTGCCGCTAACTTGCTGGCATCCTACGCCAGCGACGCGTCCACCAGCGCTGCCCACCAGGCAGCGGGGCTGGGCGGCTTCTCCTTGGGCTCGCTGGCCGCCGCCACAGGGGCCACCAACGGGTACCTGAGTGCCGCTTCACCCTTGGTGGCGTCCTCGCTTCTGGCCACCGAGAAGCTGGCGGAAGGCGCCAAGGAGGTGGTGGAGATCGCCGTGCCAGAGAACCTGGTGGGCGCCATCCTGGGCAAGGGCGGCAAGACGCTAGTGGAGTACCAGGAGCTGACTGGTGCTCGCATCCAGATCTCCAAGAAGGGCGAGTTCATCCCGGGAACCCGAAACAGGAAGGTGACCATCACAGGATCACAGGCGGCCACCCAGGCGGCGCAGTACCTGATCAGCCAGAGGATCACCTACGAGCAGGGGGTGCGCGCCACCAACCCCCAGAAGGTGGGCTAACCCACCACGCCCACGAGGAATAGCGAGAGGGAAGAGGAGAGGAGAGCGTTTTTTTTTTCCCACCACTTTGCGTCGTCTTCTCAGTATTCCCCCCTTCAAAAAAAAAAAAAAAGTGCTGAGATGACGAAAAAAAAAAAACATGTGTAAAATGTAAATAAGTTTTATTACTTAACGTCTTTATGGACTTTTTATTCCTTTTTGTCGCGTAAATTAAGATGTTTGTTTCGTTTGTGTACTGTGGACACGCTGAATGACAGGAAGTAGGGGAGGGGAGGGGAGCACCCCCCCCCCCAGTGTCCCCACCCACCTCCTGCAGGGGTTTTCTTGGTTCAATTTGCCCCCTCCCTCCCTTTTTCGGCCCTTTCGTGAGGGTTCCATGACTGCAAAGGTGTGCATATGACAGAACAAACGCACCCCCAAACCCTAAACAAATCCCTGCCCCCTCCCCCACCCCAAATCTTCCGTCCCACATTGATGACCTCACATAGCGAGCGATACTGCGCTGCGCAGCGTGATGACATCATCACTATTTATTCTTATCCAGAGGAGTTGAATGTAAATGTTTTAATTTAATGTTTTTGGACTGCAGATGAATGCTAACGCCACATAGTGTAATATATGTCTTATTTAAGCCAGGGGGGGGGCGCCACCTATGTTAGAGGTCTCCTCGTTAGCGTCCCCCCCTTATCTTGACCCGGCTTATCCTCCCTGGCGCTCGCTAAACCATAAAATGGAGTCCCTGTTGGCTAAAAGCACTTGGGACTAACTACTGAAAAACAGGCGGCGAGAGTGGCAGAGGTTACTGGCGTGCTCTTTTTGTGTGTTCTTTTGTGCTGTTTTTGTTGTTTTGTTTTGTTTTTACAGTCAGAGTACACTGAATTGTTGTCTTAATGCACTGTGAAGCGAGGGGACGCAACTGGACGACTATTTTGTATGGCAGGGAACACTAACGAATATGAAATATATAATATAATATATATGAATTCCGCATTGGAAGGCATACGGAGAGCCGTTCGTCAATCGGCGGAGGTGCTCGGGAAGGGACGGGACGTCTGGTGGGAGCGCCGGGAGAGGGGGGCAAACTTTTCCTTCATCAATAGGACATTTCCCCGTGACGTCACACGTACCTCCGGGTGGCAAAAGACGGAGCTTATTCAACAAAATCGCGGAAATGACTAGAATGATGACATAGTCCTCGAATTTGAAGTGTCTCTTGAAAAAAAAAAAAAAAAAAAAGACGTTATGTAAGGTCAATTTCTCGGAAGGGAAATGGAACACTGAACAAAATTAAGACATGATCATTGACGGACTACCTAATTTACATTCACTGCCATCAGTTTTTGAAGCAGCACACCCCAGATTGCCAGCCTTCTAGAGCATTTTGACTGATCTTTCAAGACCCACAAAATATTGGCTTCCAGGACAATATTAGCACCAAACCTTCCAAACAAATGAGATTCAACAAAAACACATATCCAATTTACAAACGTGCCATGAGCAACACTGGCTCAGCGCAACGTCGCTTCATTCGATGTCAGCTCAACCTATCATTGGAAAACAAGATTCACCCAGTGTTCAATGTGTGGTGCCGAAACATCTGCCTCAATAGTGACAACATGAGCCAAAATTGTTTCTCTCTCTAAAGTTTGGTGGAACCCAAATCCAAAGTGATTGCAACACATTGCAATTTGTTTGTCGTTAAGGGGTTCAGATAAATGGCACAGACGTGCTGTTTTGATGCTGAAATGGGTAACATGCTATAGAGCTGACGTTCGCTGGCTGGCTTGTCACTATGTTTTGCTTGATGACGCCAAGACAACATTTACCCTCCGCATCCAAAACGTAAAATGAATTGTTTTCGATTCCTTTAGGGAATGAGGGGGAACGACAACTTCTCACTAGTTTTCAGTCAGCGGTAGCCGCTCGCTTCTCTGCCACCCGGAAGCACTTCTGAAAAGGTCTTATTGAAGTGAATGTAAAAAGTCAGCAGCGGGGGTGCGTTGGATTCATTCACCCTGGCGAGCGTGCCCGAGTGGGTACTCCTTCCTCTTCGATAGTTTGTCTTTCTGAGGCGTCGCTGGGCCGGCGAGGCTCTCTGGTAAGGAGGCTTCTTTACTCCATCTTTAACTCCTCCATCCTCACGCACCCCCTTACCCCTCAAAACACCCCCCATCGCTACGCCGCCCCCCCCCCCCCCCCACCTCCACGTCCCCCTACCACATCGCTCCACGGGCGGCGGCCGTGATGCATGCCTCCTATTCTCGTCGTCGTCTTCTTCTTCTTCTTGTGCTGCTGCTGCTGAGGATCTTTGACGAGTCAAGCAAGGAAGTCCCGCTTTTCTTCTTGTGGTTGTTGTCATGGCAACCATGGGAGGGTTGCACTAGCTTGGGCGCGCCAAGTAGTAATACGGTGAACTCCTGCATATTCGCGGATTAGGTTTAGGGTATTGCAGATTTCTTTTTTTCCTACCCACTGTCATGATTCGCCGTTTTTTGCACTCAGGCCAAAGCAATAAAAGTGTTACTTTGGCGCCATCCTGTGACAGCTTTGTGTCAAGGAACTTTGGTGAACTGAGTTGAGGAGTTTCATTTACACACAAATAGTGTGTTGCTGCCATCTTGTGGCAGCTGGGTGTCAAGGAACTTTGTTGAAGTGCATTGAGGAGTTTCATCAACACAAATAGGGCATTGCTACCATCTTGGTGTCAAAGAACTATGTTGAAGTAAGTTGAGGGTTTCATTTAGACAAAAAAGGTCTTTTTATGGCATTTTCAGACAATTATGAACCTTTCGGGAGGGTGAGGGCATTAATTATTTGCAGATTTTCGCAGGTTCACTGTATTGAAGACATCTCGGCCAAGTGGTGGTTAGATCAGCATTTTAACAGGTTAGCATGCAGCTTTGTGGACTTCCTACCGAGGCAGTGTTGTCCATCCACAACAGAAAGACAACCTCCTCCTCCTCCGTCTTGATTTGATTTGATGATGAGCAGCGAAAGCGCGTTGTCTAGTCCCATACGTTTTCTCGTCGCAACGCTTTTTCTCCCCACTGGTCATAGTTTGGGTTCATTGTTTTTGTATCGGTGGGAAATGATGCTGCTAAGAAATGCTAACTGAAAAATGGAAAAAACACAAACATATCGAGCATAAGTTTAAAGAAAAAAAAAAAAGTCATTCTCAAACTTGTAAGTAGTCAAAAGCTGTGCCAAATTTTTTTGATTTGATATCGCAGACTTACAGTACTTTTTATACCAGGAAAAATGTGAAAAAGTGCCAAATGAATGAAGCGTATTCTATATCCTTTCTATCAAAACGCGGGGAAGTGCTTCATCAGTGTTAGCCTGGACGCTCCCACAATGCAACAGTAGAAGGAATCAATAAAACATAGCGATAGCTTAGCATTATCATGCTGTAATACAGAGAGGAAAAATAATGTGACTCCATAGCATTCTTAAACCTTTTTATAGTGAAGATGTATTTTGTGGGAATAGATGTTAACCTTTTTGCACGTATAGATTGCATGACGTCAAGTGTGGACAAAAGAAAAAAAAAACATGGAAAAAAAAGACTTCCTGTCGTTCATTATCAATGAAAACATCGAACAAAACCCGAAAAACCCCAAAAGTCCCAAATCACGGCTTTTTTATTTAGTTTTTTTAACAAGTGTGCTAACATCCCCTTCGAGCTCGGCCCACCCGTTCGTCCCTGCGCACGCGCCATGCTTTCTTTTTTGCTTTTCGCTGTTTTTAAATCAGTATTTCAGGCTGAATACATGGCTTGTTAAATTTGCCAAAAACAAAAAGAACAAATGGCCATGATATTACCTCTGAAGCTGGCAAATTAGTGGGTCGACAATTCCAATTCCATGTCGGGAACAAGTTAGTGACCCTTGAAAAGAATTCCAAACTAAATGTTTGGAATCATACAAGACGTTACTTGCGGTTAAGCATCCCTTTCCTGTCAAATTCGAACAAAAAAAAGATGTTTACGCAAAGGGGCCGAGCTGGGGGATCGTGGCGCATGTGCCAGGGTTTGGGTACTGCATGCCACATCCACTCGCTCTTTTTCGCACCATTTTTTTTTTCACTCTTATGAGCGCCCAGAAACAGTCACTTGCTGCACCTTGTCGCTAGCATGCTAATATGCTAATAGATGTTTGCGCCATTTCCAGAGGAAAAAAATAAATAAAAATCTCACCACACATATTATGGGACCCATGTCTTCCCCCTGGGCCCCCCCGCCCCTCACTTACCACCAATCACCCCTCTCAAAACTTCCACTTTGAAACACCAGCAAGTGTCAACTGCATTTGTCATATCACTGTTTCCTGTTTTTTCTTCTTCTATAGTTTACTTTGCTCGTTTGTGTTCGACTAACCGACAAGATGCCATTTGTATGTGTGTGTATTTGTCTAGCCTGTTTACTTCCACAACACACATAAGCCCCTTTCACACAAAGGTTTCGCAAAAATTGGTGACAATTTCATAAACAATTTCTTTGTTCAAAAATTTTAAGATGTCCTCTGACAGGCGGCATTCCGGGAAAATTTGGGGGTCAATTTCAACCCCGCATTCCGTATCGGTGCCTTTCACACAGTGGAGTGAGCTGGGAAAAATCTGGCTTTGAGAAGAAGTTTTAAAGGGGGAAATTTGTGCAGTGAAAGGTTTTATCTGGCTTCTGATACTATTTATGAAGACATCAAATTTGCAACCAGAGTTTAACACCCCCTTTCCGTGTCGGTACCTTTTGCAAAGGATAGCAAGCCGAGAAAAGCTGGCTTTGATTAGCAGTGCGAAAGATGTTACTTATTCTACAAATGTTGCCGTTTGCTGCTGTCTTGCCTTTTTTACATCTCTAATTTTACGTTAGAAGCCAGCAAATTGCGCGCCAACTTCCAACACCCCTGTTCTCGTTTTGGTACCTTTCGTAATGTAAAAAAGCAAGGTTGGACAGGCAATGTGAACGGCTCAATACCAATACCAATTCGGAAGTCAGACCCACACAGAACTGTGAAGGGAAAAAAAAGACAAAACGTCATTGATAAGCGCTATGAAAGGGGAAATTTAACAACAGAGATGTAACAGGGAGACTGACTCGCAAATGTACAGATTGACTTTGGCCCTCCATTCCGGATGAGTGAAAGGTTGGTGTGAAAGGGACTTCATTCATGCCCTTTTTTTGCACTTCACTGCCCCCACACACACACTTTGCTACTCTTCCTCCTCTTCTTCATCACCAGTGCCAAACTTCTGGAGGACACCCCCCCCACACACACACACACTCACCCCCACCCCCCCAAAATGGCGCCGCCAATCATTCCGAGCTTCGCGTCGCTCTCGTGTCGGGACAGCCTGTGAAGCCAGCATGCTCCGCCCCCACTTCATCACATGACGGCACCCCCCCTTTACCACCACCACCCCTACCACCCTTGCACCACCACCACCTCGTCCTCCAGCAGGATTAACCCTCCCTCCGTCCGTCCGTCCGTCACTGGCCCAGGTCCGGCCAAGGAGCCGCCCATCCCCGGCAGCTGCTTCCTAACTCTTGTCATGTTGTTCTTCAGCTGTGGAGCTCCTCATTGATCGTGTGCCATAGTGTCGGGGGGCACCTGTCACCCCTTCCTCACCCTTTCTCTGTCTCCTCTCTCGCTCCATTTGTTGAAAAAAAAAAAAAGACAGATAGAAAACTCCCCATTTTTCTAACAACGAAGATGTTTTTGGAGCCGATTGTCACCTCCCTCCTCCTCCTCCTCCTCCTCCTCCACCACGCCACCACCCCTTGCTCGCTCGCTCGCTCATGAACTTTATTATTGATCTTCCTCCTCCTCCTCCTCTTCCTCCTCCTGTTTTCATCTCCAGCTGTCGGGACAATAACTCTCCATTCCATAAGTCCAAAAAAAACCTCTGTGAGACTGTGCAATGCTCGCTGAAATGATTCTTTTTTTGTTGTTTTTTTTTTTTTCTTGCTTTTTTTCTTTGTTACGGAGCCCCAGACATGACATTGGGGAATAAAATGGTTTGATTGTGGCAAGCTACTGAACAGCCATAAGCACAAAATGCTAATTTGTGGCCAGAAATGACTAGATTGTGGCCACGAAATACTGAATTGGGGCCATGAATTACTACATTATGGCAACAGCATAGTCATGAAATTACTAAAATTGTGGCAACAAAACAAGTATGACATGTGCATGAAATACAAATTTGTGACCATTAATGTGTAGCAAAAATACTCATTTAGGCTACAAGATAACCACTGCTGATAGTATTATTAATTTGTATTTTGTGCGCACGATATACCACTTGCTTAATTTATAGCCACAAAATACAAAATTGTGACCACTAAAATACTAATTTGTTTAATATTTATTAATTTGTATTCTGCGTGCATATCATATGAAGTGTGTGGTCACACAGTAGTATTTTGTGTCAACAATATATCTACGTTGTGGCAACAATTAAGACATTATTTCCGCCATGTCATGTCCGGGGCTCTGTACTTTGTGGCTCATCATCGGGGAGAAAAAAAAAAAAAAGCGAAAAAAAAAGGGGGAATTTAAACAAACAAAAAAGTTGTTTCTTTGCCTTTTTTGTTGTCATTGTAAATAATCTTTTTTGTACAGGGCGGGGCAGCATAAAGATTTTAGCTGTGCTCTTGTTAGTCGTGTTCGTCATAGCTGCTGTATTTCCCCCGTTTAGTAAGTTCCCCGTCAGACATATCACTTGACTCGTTTTTTCGCTGGCTCGCGGCGCTGCTAACTTTGTGCAATACAGTCGGGTTTACAGCCAGCCATCAGCACATATCCTCCTCCTCCACGCCATCACATGATCAAAAGTATTAATAATGCCACCAGTGATGATGATAATTTTTCATTTCACCGCATGGCTCTCTCTGACTTCCACTCCCTGATTTTATGCTGCCCGTCGCCCCATTTCCACATATACACGAGCTATTTATTTCCTAACTCATTAAAAATAACAAATGAGTCAAAAGGGAACGACTGGAAGAAGAGAAAATATTGTTTGGATTTTTTTGGGGTTTTTTTTAGTATCTAAGTAGTGGTTGCTTTTTAACACCGTTGATGAGCTGACGTAAAAAACAAACAAACAAAAAAAGAGTATTGAATATTAAATGTAACTGTAGCATTGTGTTTGTAAAGAGACAAAAAAAAAGAGAAAAACAACCTAGTGAGTTTGTGTTTGTTGACTTGTGGATTACCAGTGAAGTGAAGGCCATCTAGTGCTCATAATAATAATATTAATATAAGAACTACTATTATTATTATTATATGATATATGAGGTCATTTTCTAAGGATTCTTATTTTGCCACAGCAACAGCAGTCATTATAAATGTTCATTTTAGCATCACCTGTCTTCTGTTGTCTTATTCTTCACCTTCCACCACACTCTGCATCATCACACTTTAACACATCAGGGGCTGAGCGTGCGTGTGTGGGGGTGTGTGTGTGCGTGTGTATATGTGTGTTCGTACAGCAGGTTGAATGGACGGATGGCTGTTGGATGGTGGGAGGGGTTTTGTCTTGTCCAGTGTCCACCAACAAGCTAAAACCAGTCAGGCTTCCATATCTCCTCATGGAAGCTCCTGACGTCGTTATAGCTACCAACCATGTGACCATCATGTGATCTGACTCAGCTGACTGTCCATAACCCCGCCCCCCCAAAACCTCCACCCACCACCAACCAACCACCACCGCCGCCGCACCACCTTTCAAGTCACCTGACCAAACCAAAATCAACCAATCACTGTCCTCCACTGCTGCTGCTGCTGCTGCACACCATGTGATGTTCTCCATTGATAACATACTACTGTACTAGTCGTGGCACCAAATGCGCTCACGCGTCTGCAGGCCTGGGAAAAACGTGCGCACAGCCCTTTAAAAGGACAAAAATAGGCTCAATGTATGTACATTATAGGTTAAAAAACCGCCCACGATTCCCTTTAAGGACAAAAATCACTTTCGTTTAAATCTGTTTAAGGACAATAATCAGATATATATGCAGTATGTCCTTTAAAGGTCAACAATCAACTCAGTAAACAATCACAACAATCACTTCCATTGATGTCCCTTCAAAAAAAAAAAAATAATAATAATTCCCTCTCTTTATGTTCCTGTAAGGACAACAATCAGATGTGACTATGTCCCTTCAAGGACAATAATTGTCTTGATGCATGTCCCTCAAAAAGTGCATTTGGCAGTTGACCCCATGTATGTCTATCTAAGGTCAATAATTGGCCCACAGTCCTTGGAAAGGACAAAAATTGCCTTCATTTGGATTTAAAGCATTTTCTGCAAAACTAACATCAAAATTGCAGACGGCAAAATTTTGACGAACTTTCCACTAAGCAGTGTAGCAGTGCAACTCAAAGTGTCCCAAGAACCACATTCGGCAACCAAAGACTGGACTCAAATGTGATCCCTGATGTTCACGGCAGGTTGCAACACACTTTGGTCCGGACCAAAGTGTATTTATGCACGATGCAAGGTGTGTCTGGCTTTGATCGGAAAACCTAAATGTCTCTGTTTTTCTTCTCAATTTAAAGTTGGTCACTGTCTTCAGTTAAGGCAGTGTTCATACTCGATCGAGTTCACTTGCACTTGATTCAAGTAGTACGGCTATATGGTTTGTACCAGGGAATGTACTTTAGCATTCACAGTAGATCAAACTAAAGAGAGCTGGCAGCACAATTGAAGCAGAATTAATTTTAACTGGACCAATCTCGAGTTCTTGCTCATGTCACGAGTGAGGGAATTATGGATTGTGGTTCTATGATAGTCCTCAGTGATGTGGCCACTGTAGCAGAGTGACATGAAGAGAAAACCTAATTTACTGCATGTTTCAACTTTGATTATGGTCATCAGCTTTGAGTGGGGACCATAAAGACAAGATAACGAGCGCCCGAAATAAGTAAGGCCTCATTCATTTGGATGAGGCCTTAACTTGGGGTGCATGCTGGTAGCTTCGCTGTAAGATATTCCAGGCCGGACCAGGTTTCTCAGTTTGGTCAGAGTCAATGTTAGTCATCTGGGAAGGATGAGACAGTTGGGTTGGATCAGGCATTTATTTCTTAAGCCTCCCGTGGCCCACCAAGTGAGGTGTTCTCGGGGCATATCCAACCACGAGGAGACCTCGGGACAGACCAAAAACCACATTGCAAGCAACTCCAATGAAGTTCCACCAGAGGGTTAGAACCTCAGTAATCTGGATCAGGCTGTATTTCGGATGGCTCCCCGTTGTCTCCCTAGTGAGATATTCAGTGGCATATCCTGCCAAGAGGAGACTTCAGGGCTGATCTTAAACATGCTGGAGGGGCTTTTTGACTCTCAGCCAGTCTGAAAACACCTTAGGAGGTTGCTTGAGATGGGGAAGTCCAGGCTGCACTGCTCAGAATGCACCAATCACCATGTCTTGCGTAGGAGTACTTATGTAGGGCGATCCTGCCTACAAACACAAGACACGTAATGTTTTCTTCCAAACTGAAAATTAAACTGCTTGGTGGAAAGGTGTCAGGGTTCAGGGTTGTGCTCCCCCGGAGCTGCAGACTACACTAGCCTTCATATTCGTGTACGTGGCGCATCATCCTCTACGAGGTCCACCTTAACCTGTTTCCATGCCAACTGCAGTCAGTTGCACGGCAACCAGCCGCCGTGAGAGGCCTGGAGGAAGGAAGACGAAGTCAGGGGCGTGCTGCCTATTCTCAGGGTGTCGTCATAGTTCGTAAAAAAGCGATTTTAGCACGTCTCATCCCGACCAAGCCCAAAGACCAGTCCGCCCTTTTCTCAGAACCAGCTGTCAATTGATAGCATCGATTCTCCGCAGAGAGCCGCTACTAACTTAAATGTTTACAACCCAAAATGAGACCAACAACGCTGTGGAAAGAATGTCAATCGACAGAGGAAGCGAGCGGACGCTTCTTTGTCGACCGACCACAAACTTTTCCGCTTACTTTATCTGTGATGTGAGCTCGTGTACTTTTTGTGTTCAAACCATTGCATGTGACTGTGAGAGTGTGCAATGAAACTATGGGGCTGGACGATGATGATGAAGGTACCCTTTTCTGTGACATCCGTCCAGCGGCCGCTCGTGTACCAATGAATGCTAATGTGTGACCATGCAAAGCTGTCGAGTTTTGTTGATTTGTACATGGTCCAATAAACCATTGAAGCAAAGTCGCATCTTAAGTCATGTGACCACAGGTAAGTGGAGTGGAGGTGGTCTCGTTGGGGGGTTGACCCGCCCGCCACACATCCGTCCAGAAGGGTCCGTCCGTCCGTCCTCTTAACATATCCATCTACCCACAATCCTCCTGTGCACCAGAGCCATCTGATCAGCCAACACCGCCACATTCGCCATGACTCCACAACACGCCAGGTTCCTGCGGCCGCCTCCGCTCCCTCTCCATGCCATCGGCTGAGTTGCTTCTTTCCGGCGGTTGTCGCAAAGCCTCCTGGGAAACGGAGTCTTCATTCACAGCATGGTCTGACCAACTTCCCGTCACTCTCCTCCTCCCACACTCTTCCTCCTTCCTCTTCATCCGCCAGATAAAGAAGCTCCTCCGACAACAACGCGCGCTCGTAGGGTGTAACCACATCCTAAGGCCATGTCCGTATTCAATGTTTTAGCAAATAATAATCGGTACTAAACTTCATGTCCTTATCAAGCATATTGTCCTGGAAGATGAAAGGGACGTCATCTTTGTTAGATTGTGGGCAAGGCTTTTCAGTGTCCCACATGGACAAATCACCACGAAAACATTCAATGTTCACCATGTAGAAGTTGGCAAAGCATCAAAAGTCAAGGTCATGAGAGGAAGGGCAAAGACGTCAAACACAAAAAAAAGCAATTGATAAAAGGACAGCAGTCTACACTGCTTATTAAACTCTCTAATCAAGTTCATAGTCATTGTTAGGGATCAGCCAGTATCAGATTTGCAGATTATAAAAACCATGAGCAAAAATATTGCGGTCTCATGGTATTGCAATTATAGCTCTAAAATGTATTATTTTGAAATAACTTTTTTTCATTTCTCTTTCAATGAGCTTCAGAAGTACAATGGTAAGCGTAAGAAAAAGAAAAAAAAAGGGAACTGAATGTTCCCAAATAAAATCAAAATGTAGTACAAGAGTAAAAATACTTATTTGTCAGAAAATAACTGTCATAGCTAGTTGTAAAGGTTCATTTCAAGACATTTATAATAATATATCACCTTGAATTTGTGGAAGAGACATGGTGGTGCTGACTTAAATGTGATAGCCTTCTTCTATCAAGTCAAAGTAGCTTAACTGACTGCTCGTACCAACAACGGGGGGTTGAGGAGTTGTGTCACTTTGCATGCACTGATGACACACAAAAAAATAAGTTCATGTTTTAGCCGTTTGGAAACCATGGCTTTTTCAAATTGTGATGTACAATGAAACTGGTAAACAGCTCATGCCTTGTTAGCAAAAAGTTTTTTTTTTCATTTTTGTTTTCATCCCACCACAAATATAGAGGAACCTCAAAGATACAAGTGTAAATATACGATAGTAAAAGCTAAAAGCAATAAAAGAGTCGAATATCTTATCTTTGGTAAAAAGGGACATATATAAGAAGTTGGATTATTTTGAACGTTTTTGTGTACAAAAAAGCCAAAGAACAAGCAAATTCATTCTTTGACACTCACTGTGAGGTACGATCCATGGTCAAACTTTGAACTGTTCCCAAAACAGCATTTTTCCAGGAATCAAGTAAAGCTGGAGTCACGCTTAAGTGCATCATGGGAGCACTTTCGGCTTCCTGAATTGGCGTTAGACGCTTCTTGTTGATTCTGCAAGCACATTAACGCTCATTTAAAGTCATTTTGATAATAGATTTCCCATTTAATCCAGCGGTAACACAGTCAAAATAGCGTTTAGAACATCTGCATCACAGTCAAACTAATGGCTTGAATTTGCAGGCATTTCAACCGATAACTTGAAGGTTTTTGTCTACATGCACCCGAACATTAACTGGCGACGAGCCCAGGGTGAAGCGTGCATGTTTCACCAAAAGTCAGGATAGACTCCAGCTAACCTCTGACGCTAATGAGGTAAAAACACTAAAGAAAAAAGATGAGCATTAAATCCAAATTCAACTTTCTCGGATCAGGAAATGATGTTTCTGCTGCATCAGAGCAGTGGCCCATCATAAAAGTGGGGCGCTCTCATTTCTCCCATAGGCAGCGGGCAACTATCTTTAGCTCAAACCCTCGTCTTCCCAAGCGTACACGCGCTTCCTTTACCTCGGCTTATCCGTCTTTGTCAATGCCGGCCCAGCAGCTGCTAGCGCTATTAGCCACTTGGGGACAGGACAACACAAACTGAGAAGGACTCCAACCTTGAAGAAATTCACTAAGAATAGACCATGCAGGGAGCACGACGAGGCGCTCACCGGAATTCCCATAACACTCCTGGGAAGTAAAAGCGCAATGTAGATAAATTGACTCGAAAAGTCGGTATAGTGTGCTCAGATTGCAATAAATGATGCGGTCTATTCCAGTGGATTTTGGGTGAGAAAAGTAGAATGGTTGCCAGCCAAGGGAGCAGTCACACATCTATCTAGACAAACCAGCATTCACACTCATTCACATCAATTAACCAACAATTAAGAGACTACAGTGACGATAACAAGAACACACAAGGACTAAATGGAAACTCCACATTGGAAGGTCAAAGCAGAGATTCAAATGTTGGACCTAAAACTGTGAGGCAGGAAATGCAGTTATAATCACTGAAAAATCACTAACTGTGTGTGGGTGGAGCTTTTTTTCCTCCTTTTTTTTTTTACTAGGAATTACGCTGATATTTTAATATTATCTCCAAAATAAAGACTAGTTTATATTAAACTCAGATAAGAAGTGGCCTTTGTAAATAAAAATCCATATATATTGGCAGCTAACCGAAGCTCACAAAGTGATCTTAAAGTTGTGTAAAACAAGAAATAAAGCTGGTGAGAATGTTTATGATTTGTGGTCGACATGATGTACCAATAAATGTTTGTTGTAATAAAGAACAAAAAACATTTACCAGTGGGTGCTTCATGTGGGCAGCATCAACAGCAGCAGCAAACAGGAAGTGCTGAAAGAAGGTAAGATGTATGCTTTAGTTTAACGATGGTGCCCCCTTTGGTGGCTCACTGTATGTGCAACCTAAGAAGCCATCAAGCGATAACAAGTCACGTGACCTCAATGAAGGCGCGATAGCAATATGCTAAGTAAATTAATTTAAGCCATACCTACGTTGAAAATAGTCATAAAAGAGGACGAGGACTAAATGAAAGATAAGATTAAAAGTAAAACAGACAAAACTTGAAACAGGATTACGACTGAATATGCACTTTACTAAACCAATGACAGAACAAGATTGAAACCTAAAACTGGATGAGGACTAAACAAGACAAACTAAACTTAAAACAGGACTAGGACCAAACCAAAAAGAAATTAGATCAAAATAGGACACGGAATAAAGTAAAACATAGCCAAAAGCCCCTTCAGAAAACTGTCTAGCCCTTCTTCAGCCACCCCCCCAGCAATTTATTTTGACATTACGCTGACGTAATTCTAGCATAAATCTAACACCATAGAGGCGCACTCAACCGCGCCAAACACTCCCACTCTGAGTCATGCACGGGCATCACAGTGAATTTCTGAACACATCTCAGGTTGACGTTAGCTAGCTTGCAGTCCATTTCAGCAACGGATCGCGATGTAATTACAAAATAAATCAATAAAATTGAAAAAAACAAACATTTAACAAAAAAAAAATCTCCCTGTTTCCACAGGGGGTAAAGAAGAAGGTGATTGTGAAAATGACCTCAGCTTGTAAGTGCGGACTTCAGGATATTGTGCTACAATAAAACCAACGAGGTGATGCAATCATACAATTTGGGCATTTCTGCCATAGTGAACATTGAACAATAAGCGCAATTTGATGGTAGGTTCCAAATCTCGACCTTGGTTAAAATTCACAACTTATACTGAATACAAGTCTCTACCGCGCACCACTGAGAACCTCTCAAGTAAGTGAAGTCATGAAAATGTATTTTTCTTTCAGCCCCCCACCTATCGGTCAAGCCAACCTTGCCCCGCCAGGGAAAAAAATCCTGGCGCCGTGCCTGCCCCACACCCACACTGCAAATCCCTGGTAGGACTAAACTCTATCTATCTATCTATCTTTCTATCAATCTAATTGTGTTGTGTTGATTTTTTTTTTCTTTTTACAACAACTCAAAATAACTTGGTTTGTTTGAATTATTTATTGAACATACAACTAAGGAACCATTGAAAGAAAAACAATAAATACACGTTCACTTGATTGTCTGAGTGGATTAAAACAAAAAATAAAATAGTTTTTCCTCACAGGCAATACTTAAATACTAACATACAAAGACCTCCCTGAAAACACCTCCCCCTAATCTCCATTATACCACCAACCCTCCTTGCACCTGAACTGTGAGGAGGCAGCAGGACAGATGAAAGATGTTCAATCTTGCCTGAATGCATCTGCTGTGAAGGACACATGAAGTACACACGCACGCGAACACACACGGACACAACATAGAGGTCCACACAATGGGGGGATGTGGTGATGGAGATGTGGTTTCCATGGCAACAGCAGCAAGCTGCAAAGAGAGCTGCTTGGAGAACATATGTCACTCTTGACTGATCACACACATAGACCCGTGAGCGCGCACGCACACACACCCCCACACACACACGCACACACGCCGACACACACGCACACACAGCCTGGCAACACGTTTTATGTGTGTAGCCAATCACAAATAATCAAGGGCTCACTTGCTTCTTTTTGCCTCAGGACTCCAAAGACTCACTCCTGATTCTCATCCCGGCCCCAGTCCTGATCCAACTGTAGTTCTGATACTCATCCATTTTCTGATTTGGGTGACTTCCCTAATAAAGGATTTGGCTCAGAACCAGAAAAGGTACCTGGTTTTGATGTAGTCCTATATACGGTCCTGGTCTTTTTCTTAATCCTTTATGACCATCTATTTCATCATCCTGGCTCTACTTTTGATATAGCATCCAATTCCTGATCTGTGTCCCTTTGCTGGTTCTGATCCACAACTTGTGTCCAGAATCTGGATCAGAAACAGGTCGCTTTTTGGATCTAGTCTACTTCTAATCCTCATCTTGGCATTGGTCTTTATCCTAATTATGGTCCTAATGCTCATGTATTTCCTGATCCTGAATCTAGTCCTGACCTGGTCCCGGTCTTGTTCTGGATCATGGGCCATGGGCCATTTACCAGTCCTGATTCATTTCTGTTTCCGGATTTTAGAGAAAATCCTCCTCCCAATCCTCATTCTGTAACTGATTAATTTCACTGTTGTTGTCCTGCTCTTAGTCTTTGTGAATGTTCCAATTTGGGCCCATTTCCTGTACTGATGCTCATCCGGGTAAATTTACTAGTCAGGGACTGACTCTAGTCATGGTCCTCGTCCTGGTCAATTTCCTGAGTCAGTGCTATTTCATGGACTTGAATCTTATCCTGATTGGGTCCATTTACATTTCCTGACTCTTATGCATTTTCTCCTCCCGATCCGCATCCTGATATGGGTCCATTTCCTAGTCCAGGTCCTCACTCTAGTCCTGTTAAACAGATCCTGAAACTTGTCCAGATACTGGTTGCAATCCTGGTTTTTGCCCCGTTCCTGGTCAGACCAGGTTTATTATATCTTCCATGTTGTCAGTTGGCTTAAAAAATGACTTGTTTCGAATAACATCATTTATCTTTGAACTTGTACCAGTGTCATCAATACATCCAACATGATTGACATCTGCCTCTTCCTCTTTGTGTGTGCGTGCATGCTCAAACGTGTAACGGTGGTCTGAGCCATATTAATTACAGTAGATAAGTGAGTGGGTTGGGGTGTGCAGACATAAAGAGGCGCGTGGGGGTTTTTGGGGGGGAGGCACAACATTAATAGGCCATCAAGTCGCTGCTGCAGCAGGGATCGACTATTAATGTCTGCCGCAGTCTCATGCGCAAACACACAGAGTACTGAGTGTGACTTCTGTAGTGTACAAGAAAGTGAAAAGAATGCGAGTTTGTGTTCAGTCATGCACACGTTACTTCACTCCATAATGATTTTTGCTCAAATGGTGGGGGGGGGGGGGGTTCAGACATTGATGACTCCCGGACCCCCACCCCCACCTCCTCTTTCTCACCAACACACTGGTCCTTGGCAGGTCCCCGTTGCCATAGCAACACTCCCGTTGCCGCAGGCTTGCTGGAACGATGTGCAGCGCTGTTTGGAAATAAAAGAAAGCGAGAGGGAGGAGTGGGAGATGGGGGAAGGGTTGAAGAGATGGGGTTGGTTCTCCAATTCATTACCTCTATAACGACCCCCCTCATCCCTTGCCATTACAGCCCCCCCTCCACCATTGCATCCCATCACAAGTATCAGCTGAGCCCAGGAAGGCCTCAGCATCCGTTCAGCAGTCTGAACACGTCGCAGCCAAACTTCCAAGCTGCATTTATTATTCATCCTCCTTGCACACATAAAAAAAAAAAACACGCACAATCTAAAGCCTCACAGAGTCAAAAAGGGGAACATAACGCAACTACTGTCAAACTCACAGTCGAAATTAATTTAACTCATTTATGTTTTATGGTGAGGCATCAAACTTTTCTGCCACATGCAATGACTAAAATTCAAATTATTCACGAGTGAATGTCAAAGGTCAAATTTGGTAGCAATCAGACAAAAGCGGAAATGACCAAAATGCCTCTAAACAGAATTCCTGTGTCTTCTTGTGACATTTTTTATGTGGGTCCAATGTACTCAAGGTAGACATGTCTATCAGATCAAACTGGCTTCAAGGGCAGAGTTTTCAAAATCTCAAGTACTGCAGTCTGCCTTTCAAGGACCCCTTGAAATGTTCAAAATGACACTAACATGGCCGCTTAAAACCACAACAGCTGACTTTGTGTGCTTTCAGGCCTGATTTCTTGAGATCTTCTTGTCGGTATAGTCATGCTAGACAAGTCTATGAAATTCCATGTGCTCATGTGAAACTGGCTTTAGGAGACTCGGTATTAGAAGCAGAATCAGATTCAGAATGCCTGTAATTGTCATTGTACTCAGTGTGCAATGAGATTTTTTGAAAGTTTTTTGTGGCTCCAGTCATGATGGAGATCTCTCCCAAATTTGACATTGCTAGCTTATCTTTTTCGACACTTGGAAATGTCCGAAACTGTCATACAATTGCCATTTTGAAACAAAGTGTCTTTTTTTTTTTTTTTTTAAATAAACCATTTGTGTCTTCTTGTTACAATAGAATTTCACCAGGCTGTTGATGTCTTCATAATGGTGTAGGATAGGAACTTTGGACAGTTTCTCGTCTTCTGTGATAAACACAAAAGTTGGAAACACTACGAAAGGGACCTTGATAAAGACACTTTGTTAAAGATATATTATTAGAAACATTAGCAAATGCCAGGTACATTACTGAAGAGAACATTTATGCACATATATATATATATATATATATATTTATTTATTTATACATAGATGTCCACACACTGATAAAAAATTAAATAACACATACTATGAAAGAGATTATTAATTAGATGATTATTGAAAAACCACAAAGACATGAGAGTGAGAGAAAGAGACAAAAGGAGGTAGTAGAGATATTAATGTGAGGATAAGCGGCTCAGATAAAGGATGGATGGATGTTCCTGACCAGTGCTGTTTGTCAATATGTGATGTTTGCCTTTGGTCTCCGTCTCCGCATGAGCAGATGTTGAAGCTCATTAGGAGTCAGGACCACACTTTGGTGCAGAGCAGCACCCACCTGACGACCAACAAGAAGCGGAGGGAGGATGCAGCGGAGCAATGCAGTCCTTCGGTAAACGCCTGAAAACACACAAAAAGCACAGTGATTTGGGTTGTATCAACAAAACAATTGGTTAAATGAAAATTCACTCTGGGAGGTTGTGAATTGTGAAGATACAGCGAAACCTGAAGGAAAATGCGGAGTGTGGCGCTACCTGCTGGACAGGCTAGAACGCGTCCATGTGTGGAAATGGACTCATGAGATGGTGACGTTAAATAAGGATGGGTTTCTTTAATTAATAATAAAGCTGGTTGCTGCAGAAAGACAGAAAACTGCCACCAATCGTCACCAAAATGCATGCAGACATTATTATTCATGCCCACTTGATGATCTAGGATAGGACGATCACGCTAATATTTGGGATTTTAAGAATGTTATATGCCGTTGTTTTTCAGAGACACTTATCGTTGAGAAAAAGCTGAACGTAAAATAAATCGCAATCAATAATCAGAATTAATGTGGACATCTGTACTTATGCTTACTTCATCTCAGAAAAATATAAGAATGATCGTGCCAAAATGTAGGATTTTATGGACAATTTTAAGAAATCGATGACTTTTTTTGTAAAATTATTGATTTTTATTATTTGTCAATTGAACTGTGTTTTTAAGAGATTAGATGATGAATACAACAAGAACATGAATCACCAGATGTCATAGATGGAGTAGGAAGTACAATAAACCTTAGGTCCCATCTCAACTTATTACACAGGTAGGTTCTTTGTAAACAGAAGGACCCTAGAGTAGAACAAATACTATGCCAGATTCACGTTCATAAAATATATACACATCTGTTTTTAGCACCATATTTTAACCTCCCTTTGAACACAAGTGATTCACACCTTTTCAATTCATTATAATTATTCCATATTTGAAGGCCTGCCTGAGCAAAACAAATATGTTTGGGTTCATCCACCTAAATTGTCCTAAATCAGCTAAAACATCAGAATAATTTGCTGTGGACCAGTGTAAAAAAAAAAGTTTCATAACTAAATGTTTCAAACTAACACATTTGAGGAGAAAATAAGACACAGAAATACTAAAAAGAGACGCGTAGGTTTATTTTAGATCAACAACATTTTTAGGGGGTGAGCACAGAGGTTAGCATTTGTAGCACACATTCAAGAGGTTCTGTGTTCAAGTTTGAATATTCTCCTCATACTAAGATGCAGTTTTCCTCCCACATTCCAAAACGTAAACGTGAGCGAAAGTTTGTTCGCCTTTATGTGCGGCTGGTAGATGATCTGGTGACCAGTCCAGGGCGTACACACCACCTGTCACCAAAAGCCAGTTGCCTCCAGCTCACCTGCACCCAAAAGAGGACAAACGGGTGTCGGATGGTTTTGGGCTCCACCCCAAAAAAAGAATCAAAGTTCAATATGAGTTGATGACATTTAGTCATGATCCGATTTGCTTTTCTTCTTTTTCTTCTTTATCGCCAAGCTCTCATCTTTGTAAGAGCCCACATCCAACTCACTCTTCACTTCCTGTTTCACTTCAACAACCTCCTTGCTGTCCTTTTTCCTCTTCCTCCTGCTCTTTTCCTTAGTGTTCCCCTGGCCTGTTTCCTCAACCTCCTGTTTGACCCTCACTTCCACCTCCTCTGTTTTTATGTGCTTGTCTTTCTTTTTCTTCTTCTTCTTCCTCTTGCAGTCCTCATCCAGTTTCTCCTGCGTTGTGGTGGGCGTCTTGCTTCCGAAGGGCTGGAATCTCTGCTTGAGTCCGGGCGGGATGGCAGGTGCAGGGGCGGCGTGGACGACGCAGGGTGCTGTGTGGGTGCCGCCGTAGCTCTCACACAGGCTCAGTAGGCCAGAGAAGGCGGGCGCCACCATCTGCGACGATGAATTGGCGGTGAGCAAGCGGAGGTCAGAGGTGCCATGATTAGACGCTAGGATGTTGTACACTTGAGGGCTATGGCCCTCGCCCACGATGGAAGGAAGCTTCAGCGTCTGAACGCCGGAAAGATTCACACTTGCCCCTTGCAAACTGCAATAAAAAAAAATAAAAAATCTGTGTTCACATTTGCACCACCACAATGATAGAAAGAACAATAAAGAAAAAGACTACTTGCTTTTGTCACAATTTGATTACAGTGACACCCGCATATTTGTGTTTCAGCATTTGCAAGTCTGTATATTCTTATTTTTTTGGGAAATCTATGCTCCATTATTCAATGACTATCTTTGTTGGGCATTATAAAAAATAGTGCTTAATTTAATTATCAATTTGACAATCATTTGCACCGACAATAATAGTAATAATAAATTTACCATAAATATTTTGGTTTTATAGATTAGGCTTGCACTAAAATGAATACAAATGAAAGCAAGTTCATTGATCTAGTTCAATTAGAGTTAAAAATATAAAAATAAAAATCATAAATCTGATTAGAATAATAATGAAAACAAATCAGTGGTTTTATCACTTCAAACTTTCATGGTTCATGATACAATTATGTCAACATGTGGACTGTACTTTTTAAAAAGGACCCAATTTATCCAAACAAACTACATGTACATATTGTTTTGTTGCCGGAGCTTGAATGCCCTCAGTGCATGTCAAATGTTACAATTAGAGTCTGCTTCCCTCCCAAAGCCAGCTTGCGTCATACATGATCCCATGTGTAGTGTCAATTAGTAAATGGGTTTCAACTTCTTTTTAAATTGCAACTCAAAAGAAAATCAAGTGAGTGAAAAATAGTCCCAAAACATGAAAGAAGTGACAGACCATCGTGGATCAAAGCTGGCAGGGGCTTTGATGAGCCACAGTTCCCTCTTGCTGCTCTTCAATGTTTTAGTAAGCGTGCTGTTGCAAGGTTTGTGGTTGTAGCACACGAAATCATCGGGACACCGATACTTGCTGCTCTTCTCTGCCAAAACACCATTCAACACCTCATAAAATACATTTAAATCTTACATTCGTGTAATTAAATCAAATGTTGGTGTTTGCTGCTACGAGAGAAAAACATAATCCCAGTGCAAATTTACCGACTTCACTTTGCCTTAACGTCGCTTCCGTGGGTGAGTTACCCGCTTCGTCTTCGCTCGAGGAGGATGAGACATCTCGAGGCATTTTAATATTGTTGAAAGATTATCGAAAAGTCGTCCAAATTGAATTATAACGTTGTATTATAATGCAGGGACGCATACTTGAAAGAGTAATTTGCACGTGCGCGAGTGGCCACAAATGAACTATGACCTTTGAGTACAACACTTCCTGCGTCGGCCTTGTTTGTAGTCCAACAACCAAACACGGTGCATTGGTTTGCTTTAAGACTCCAATCAAAACACTGCATGACCCATAAGGCACCTCGCCAGTTTGCGTATAGTTGCGCAGGGCTGGGTTTAAACTATCATTGACATATCGCGAGAGCGGTTGACAGCGTTGCTTGCTTTCTCGCTTCCTGTGGCAAATCTGTCTGTAGTCCATCAAAACACTGCATGACCCATAAGGCACCTCGCCAGTTTGCGTATAGTTGCGCAGGGCTGGGTTTAAACTATCATTGACATATCGCGAGAGCGGTTGACAGCGTTGCTTGCTTTCTCGCTTCCTGTGGCAAATCTGTCTGTAGTCCAGCAAGCAGACGTGGTGCATTTGGGGCACGTTCGAAAATGCACTCTCGAGACTCGAAGGCAGAGCGCGCTCTTCTCCTGTTAATTTTCGAACTCAGACTTTGTCCTAAATAAATCAGCGGCCCGTCCTTAAAGTGTTTCCATCTCGACGGCCCGTCCTTGAAGTGTTTCCATCTCGACGGCCCGACGCACCGTTTCCCCAGTTGGAATCCCTCGTGCGCTCACCAGCACTTCAGTTTTGGTGCACATTGAATCTCCGAACGGTCCGATTGGACCAGTGCGCGCTTGGGGGAGACTTTCGAACGCGCTTTAGAGGGTTTGCCTTGAAAGAGTGCGACATATTTAACTACATCGCCCACAATGCACCTCAACAGGTTACATAACGTGCCAGCTTTATTTGCAAGAGCGGGTTGACAGGAGTCAGGACCGGGCCTAAGTGGGTAAACAAATTAGGAATGTATGGAAAAAATCGTCAAAATCAACAGTTTTATCTCGCCTTATATTAGAATTATGTTCGTGGTTGTTCCAAAACGTGCCTGAAGAGGCAAATAGCGCTTTTAACACCACTTTAAAGAGAAATAGGTTAAGTTAGCTAACGTGTGCTAGTTCGTGTTATCCTGATAGCCGGCTAGCTCGCTCGCTCTCCGGTCATGTCGTCGCCGTCCTCGTCGTCGCGGCGCCAGTGGTGTTACCTGTGCGACCTACCAAAGATGCCATGGACGGTGGTGTGGGACTTTAGCGAGGTGGTATGCCGCGGCTGCGTCAACTACGAGGGCGCCAACCAGATCGAGTTCTTGATCGCTAGCGCGCGGCAGCTGAAGCGAAGCCACGGCATGCAGGACGGCAACGTCCGCTCACCGGGACCGGGACCCTCGCCCCACAAGCACGCCGCGCCTGGCCGCGGGGAGCCGGTGACGGACGGTGGCCGGCCGCACAATGAGCGCTTCGACCGGGGTGGCCGAGGGGAGGGTGGCAGCGTGGCCGCCGCTCGCGTGCCGCCCAATGGGTTGCATCGTGACGGACAACCTCCGCAAGAGGTGAACCGCCAGAGCCCCAGTGGGAGTCGGAGACCCATGATCGGGGCAGTCATACCCCCGAATCTAGTGACTCAGAACATAGCAGGGATCCCCCACGGGCTGCTGGCTGGGATGCCGGCCGGCCTGACTGCTCGGACGGCCCCCATGAGCAGCCCGATGATCTTTCCAGCCCCGGTGCTAGCCGAGATGAACCGCCGCCAGCTGGGCATCGGAATGGGAATCGCCCCCTTCATCACGCCGGAGCTCGAGCGGGAGCTGAGCTCGTCTCAGGCCAAGTCGCAGCAGCCACAAATCCACGCCGCCTCCAGCAAGACGGCAGGCCTGCCCTCGTCGGCCTCCGTCAGCCAGACGAGCCCGAAGCCCGCGTCGTCGCCGGCCAGGCAGCCGCGCCCTCTCGCCTCCCGCGCTGGAGGGGAGCCGCTGTCGTCTGGCAGCTCGTCCGAGGCGGCCACCACTGCTGCGGCCGCGCTTCCCCACAGCGGAGCGTCCGAGCTGGCCTCCACCTCGGCCGGCAGCAGCCTGGCCGGAAGCACCTTGTCCTGCACGCTGTGCCACGAGAGGCTGGAGGACACACACTTTGTACAGTGTCCTTCCGTGCCGGGACACAGGTGTGTACCAACACAACAACAATATCGGAGCCTTTTATGGTTAAAATAAAATCACATAATGGAAATAGAAAACGTGCTACTTAACTATCATACAAATTTAAAAAGAGGGTAAATGCTGTTAATACATTTAAAAATAATAATGATGATGATAAAAGACTTCCAGTTTTGATTTAAGATAAATTGAATGCAACTTTAAGGTTAATTGGTGTTTTTTTGTTGTTTTACATTAAATGTTATATATATATGGAAAAAGTTAAACAATAAAAACAAAAGCACTTAGCTTTGATAACAAGTAATAAAGTTAGACTGCTTCAATTGCCACTATGCTTAAATCACCTCACAAATGTCGCCCATAAATTAAAATGCAAGGTTCCCTAGTAGAATATTAACAATTAAAGATTTATAATATAACATTTAATTATAACAAGGTGGCACCTTTGAGACTAACCAATTTATTTGACACACATTTTTGCAGACAATTATGTCTACTTCATCAGGTAAAGCAGCTGAACCAGACATCTACTGTCTGTGAAAGTTAGTCTCAAAGGTGACACCTCTGTCCTATTCATCTACTTATCCGACTAACACGGCTACTCCAAAGTTCTATTGTATTGTATTAATCTTAAGTATAACGTGTGTTTGCATATACGTACAGGTTCTGCTTCCCGTGCACCAGGGTGTACATCCAGAGCCGGCGGGGTGACGGCGAAGTTTACTGCCCCAGCGGTGAGCGCTGCCCGTTAGACACGTCGGTCAACAGCCCCCCTTGGGCATTCATGCAGGGCGAGGTCTCCACTATCCTGGGCACAGGTGTGACAGGCGCTCCGTCGGCTGCCCCATCCGGAGCGGGGCCTGGTGGACCCGGGGGGCCTGGCGGTGCCAATGGGGCCGCAGCGCAGAGCGGTGATGTCACCGTCAAGAAGGAGCGAGAGACGTGATGGCTGTTTCTGTGGCAACATAGAACAAAAGGCAGGCAGGCTTGACACATACACACACACACACACACACTTTTCTGATTTGGAATAGGAAAAGATGAAAATGTTAAGGGTGGTGCACTTACACACATCAGCATTTTTGTTAATCACCCCTGCCCCTCAAAACAAGTCAAAATGTCCCCACAAAGAAATACAGCCCTACTTGACCCCCCCAAAAATGGACAAGTCTGGTGCCACACAAATATAGAAAGACAAGATGACGTTCATCATGTAAATATCCAGTGGACTCTCTCTGTCGCACACGCGCGCACACACAGACGCACACTATTTCATGTATCATGTGTCCCTGCCTGCCAGCGGGTGAATGTACAAGATGAGTGTGTTTCCTTGTAGAAGGTTCCTGGTTGATTCAAGTGCAATCCTCCATTTTACAAGCTGTCATTGAAAATGGTTGCACGTCATTTCATAAAACATGACAATTTTTTTGTAAGAATAAAGTTTTTTGTCTTTACGTTTTTTTTTTTGTAGAGCTTTTCTTTTTCGCAGAACCAGAATGTTCCTTGCACAGACGACCCAAACCAAAGCCAATGTATGTGTATACAATCTATACGGCTATATGCTAATGCTAAGGGTGTAAGTCTGTAAAACAAGTGCCTTGTGCAGCAGTGTCCCGCCTCCTCGCGGCGTCGCCATGGCGACGACCAATCTGCTCACTCTTGACTGCCGCTTCTTGTACAAAACGACCCAGTGGGAATAAACCAGATGGAAAAAGTCACACTTGTCATGGTGTTTTTTTTAATTCTATATAACATAATCTTTGATGTTGTCCTTATGCCGATTGATACTTTGTATTAACAACTGTTTCCAATTATCATAATGATAAACTTATAATACTTGAGTGGACAGTAACAGCGTTGTCCGTATAGGTTTTGGCCACCAGATGTCGCCGTTGTGCTGAAACGTTTATTGTACAGCATTTAATGTGTCCACGCCATTAGTTGACGTGCGGCTGAATGCAAATGACCCTAATGTTGATTGTCAATGAGAAAAACGAAGAAGAAAAACAGCGAAAGTGGATGTGCGGCTTCCTCCATTAGTGTCAACTCATTACCGCTATTGTGGGGACAATTATGCACGTGCTAATGGGCCACGCAGGGACCATTGTCATGCGAAGGAGGCACGCAGGGAGGCCACGCGCATGCACGCACACGCACACAGCAGACGCATATTAAAGGCAGTAGCCTTTATACCTTTTTTTTCAGCAATCTTCCTTTTGTTTATTAAGTTTATTACAACAAAATAGCCTTCTTCGTTCAACAGAAATATATTCACCAAGACTTTTTTCCTCATTCGATTAAATGTTTAAATCCTAAGTGTTATTTTAACAAGAAAAAAGTTGGTGAAAGGGAGACATTAAGAGATGGGATGTGATTTCTTTTTGTAATCATCTTATGTGTCCTATTTACGTTTTAAAACTCAATTGTACTTCACTACTTAAATTGCAGCCTATTTAAAATTCCTATTTTTATAGACATGATTATACTTACATTTAATAGAAGTTGCATTCCATTGAATGTGATGACGTCACTAACAGGATTAACTGTTGTAATTCGTCTACATCATTACGCGTACATAAGTGTCCCCTCTCGATCCACTCAGGCCTTGCTTGATGCAGGTGCGCGAGTGTTAGCCCCTCCCATTTTTCCTGCAGTATCATTAATCCTCGCCGGCGACCTCCCGCGTGCGCGTCATTACATGCCAATTGTGCCCGCCGCCATTCTCATGCACACGCATGGCCGTCTTGTGTATTCCGGCCTCGCGCATAAATTACATCACACAACGCTAAGTTACGTTCCATTGCATCACGCTATTTTATGTGATAGAGCATTCAAGTTGGTCAACATGGCAGATCTAAACTGTGACAAAGCAGTTATATATTTTTTTGGGGGGTGAGGGGTGGGGGCATTCTTTTTAGATTTTTTTTCATATCCCTTTTCAAAAAGCAGTAGTTTCAATTTAAACTTGATTTTAAAATAAATACGTTTGGAAATAAATAAAAGTAAAAAAAAAAATTTCTAAAAAAAAATAACACGAAAGGAATTAAATACGGATGTTGCTGGCTAAAAAGAAGCAAATAATGAAATCTTTATTTTATATGCAAAGAAAATATGTGTGCATACAAGCCAAAAATAACAAAACGAAGAATATGCCAAAAAGTAATTAAAAAAAAAAAGTACAAATAAATGTGTATTTTACAGACCTGAAAGTACATTAAAATAATGAAATATGTATTTTGTCTATTTTAGTTGGCATTTTACAAATCATTTTTTTAAATGAAAGTATTTTTTAAATGTTCTTGATATTGATTATATTTCATTTTGGGATCATTTATGAACCAGTAGTTTGAAATAAATCACTTAATTATATTTTATCTTCATTTCATGTATATAATATTTCAATTAAATGCGTTGTTTTTTCATCAAAGCGAGCACACACACACCCACTCACATTTTATATAGCTTGTGCGTGTGTATAGACCCCCCTCCAATATTACAAGGTATACGTTAAGCATCTTGCATCATATATATTGTTACGTACGTGTAGCGTCATAATTGTGCTATTTAATGACTGTTAGTGCAATTGTGCATGCTTTCAAATGCAACGTGTGTTGCACTTGTGACATGTTTCATGCCAATAGAGTTGGCTGTATTCCAAGCATTCCTATTAATAATACTCAAATTATTAAGATCAAGCATGTGCCTGAGTGACTTGGGTTGATTTTATGGCCCTTTTTTTAAGCAAATTTGCAGCCTAGTAAAAGTCTTCCCTTTTGCCGCCGTGTGAAAGGTTCCAAGGAGGTGACAGCCGCGGGAATTAACGACTTTCACGCCACTCTGCCTACACCAAACCACCAC
Organism: Idiotropiscis lumnitzeri; assembly: GCF_059441095.1. Taxonomy (NCBI): domain Eukaryota; kingdom Metazoa; phylum Chordata; class Actinopteri; order Syngnathiformes; family Syngnathidae; genus Idiotropiscis; species Idiotropiscis lumnitzeri. The sequence continues at coordinate 9,108,858 of NC_142397.1, read as the reverse complement.
ACCCGCCCCCGCAACCCTCGGGCCTCAAACTGACGCCCCCCACCCCCACCTCCCACGCAAGCTTTTTAACTTGATTTCACTTATTTGCTTAAATGTGCCATCTTAACTTTTAATGTGCATTAGAGGGTGTGTGTGTGTGTTGGCATGGGGGGGGTCCCGCTGCAGCCGGGGTGGCCGCCGGTCCGACCGGGCCAATAAACAGCACGCCAGGGGGCCACATCGGCCTTTTTGCGGGAGCCTCCTTCCTGACTCCGTATTGAAATGTGAAGGAGAAGGGGAGGAGGGGGGCGTGGGCGTATTCCCGGCTCTACCTTATAAAGGAGTGGGAACCGGACTGGCGGCAGTCCTCACGCCGTCCAGCGTTCCTCCTGACACGCTCCGGGCCTGCGCGTCATCCCACGGGCCTCCACGTCTGCACACAGCTGGGAAACAATGGACCAATGAACTTTTGAGTCACTTGACACCACTTTTCGCTTGAACGGAGGGTTTTTTGTGTCACCAAGGATTCTTTTTTTTTTTTTTCAAACAGGAGAAAACGTGTAACGAAAAAAGTGTAAAGGTGCGAATAGCTCGTCCAGTTCCTCTCAACGTGTTTCTTAGTGGGGATGTTGAGCTCTGTGAAGATGGAAGCACACGACCTACCTGAATGGAATACTTTCTACAGCGAGGCCAGCGAGGTAAGGATAAAGGAACACTTTTTTTCCGCACAAAAATACTGCTACAGAAATATAAATACGTAAACAAAAACGTCTTATTATTTTTGTCCAGTAAAGTGGATTCAACTTGTTTTTTTACCTGGGGAAACGGACTTCAGCGCTCGCTCATTTACGTCATTTTCAGTTAATTTGTACAATAAAAACGTTTAGTATTTCAAATTAAACAATACTAAATCATTTTGTCAAATACTAAAGGATGATCTATAACTAAAGAAACGGGACTTATTGGGATTAAATGCATTTTTACAGGATGAAAATTTTGCATCAAAAAACAAAACACAATTCAATACCGTATATGTTGAAAGAATATATTCAATCATTAAAAACACATGTAAAAAGGACCAAAAGAACAAAAAGATAATAAAATACAAAATTTCACATCAGAAATGCAGAAAAATTAAATGTGCATATTTACCGGCCACAAATATCATGTAAAAACTAATGTGTATTTCTATGCCAGAGAAGAAAGACAAAAATTAAAATAATACATATACTACAAGAACGGTACGAATAGTTAAACGTGTATTTTTTTTTCCATGGTAAAGGTAAAAACAACATAAATACGGAACATATATTTTACAGGCACAAATCCTAAAAAACATATCTCTGGCTTTTGTGATTAAGAGCTTTGGCTTAAAATATTTTTTACAGGCCGAAACAACTAATAAAAAAGATATTTACTTTACAGGCCCTCATAGACATACATATATATTTTCATATCCCATATGCCATTCATATGGCTGCGTTTTATATGAAAAATCACAGGTAAAAATAATTCAATTTATACTTCATATTCCAAACTGAACATATTTTTTCAAGCCATTCAAAAATGAAGCAATGCTTAATATTTGGTGACAATATTTCATTTGGTTTTACGGAGACAAATTGAATTCAGATTCATTCATCTATAAAGAAATTCAAACGCATAAAAGGTTCAAGTTGAGGTGATAATCAAATTAAACGTTAATGCAATCAACTACTGATGAAATTACCACGTTGCTAATATTTAACCCAAAGTGCGCGTGAAGTCTCAACTCGCCTTACTTCGAATTTTACGCGACATTGCATATCTTAGCGTTAACTTTTTTTTCTAGAATTTGGTTGGAAAACGTTTTGGAGCTGCTTGCGTTTTTTCCGTGCACGGCGCGGAAAAAGGAGGAGAAAGAGTCTGTGCAGGATCAGCGTGACGCGCTTTTTACGCACTTTGACGTTCACGCGTGAGTGTGAAATCCGCGCGCACTGAGAGCTTCATTGTGCATTGACGAGAAGAAGAAGCCACTCACAAAAACACTCCTTCGAAATTCCCATATAAAAAAATAAAACGTCACACTGTTCAATTTGTATGAATTTCATTTGGGTTGTTGGTCCAATTTTAGGGGAATTGGGGAAAAAAAGAGCAAAATACAAACTGAAAACACTGGCAAGGACCTGGTATAGGCCACAAAACGAAGTCCATCTTGGGACGTCACTTCTGAGAACACGCCCCTTAAAGGCTTACGTCAACACGCAAATACTACAGTGATCATAAAACAAATTTTCTTCATCAAATTAGATTTTTTTGGGAACAAGTTATCAATCTGGAAAAAATACTGTATTAATAGACAAAACCTTAACACATTTCAGAAAGGAAATAAACTGGTTTTAGGATATGTACTACTATAGTTTCCGTGTGTTAGTTGTCTTTCAAAGGGGGCGTGGCCTATTAAGTGACATCAGGTTGTGGAGTCGGAGTCGCTCCTTGAAAGTGGATCCGCGACTGTGGGTCTCCTTGCCCCAATGCCGGGCATCACGAAGTGTCATAGTTGTCTTTTACTTCACTCGAGTGGTGGCAGCTCTGATGGTCAATCAGTTTCAGCACACAACAATGACAAAAAAAAAAAAAAGTGCTCGAAACTTGAACAAGCTGTAAGTTGGAACACTCGTTAGTCAAGGTACTAGTGTGTGGCTGGCAACCAGTCCATTGCTTAGTTTTTCTGTGACCCATCCAATGTCTATATGCGCCCTAATATTGGATTGTGAACAATATCTTGTTTGTTGACCGGTGTTATCAGGACAAATGATAATTCTTTTTGATCATCGATAAACCCTTTGGATATCTTTTTTAATAAAAAAATTGTCCAAATCCTCATAATTTCATTTTCTTCCACAATGATTTCTGTTGTACGTGAAAGCAGACCTAACCATAACCAGAGATGGTTTCATTAGGGCCAGAGGTGGCTTTATCTGTTCCTAAATGTATTTTTGAGGCTGACTGAAAAATGTATTTACTTTTTTCTAGAACATCAGGTTTTAGAGATATTTTACATTTTTGTTTTTAAGTTTGATCTATAAAAGCTTCCGCAATACAAATTTTACTATGCATTGAAAACTATGAGGTTTTGGGGGGAAAAAAATCCACCTATTCGTGAACCTAACCCTAATTAAAAAATATATGACTAAATATTATTATTATAATCATTATTATTATTATTATTAGCAATAATAATAATAACAACAATTATAATACCAACTGTACTCAAGAAAAAACAAGGGCAGATTTGGAATCAGTGCAAAAACAAAAATAATCCAAATACATTTACTTGCACCCTAGTGAGGAGAAGCAGTATTGAAAATGGATGGATGGAGATTTACTTGCATCTGTAAATGAAAATTGCAGAAAAAAAATGTTGTCCAATGTAATCGATTAGTTGTCGATTACTCGATTGATCATTGCATCTCTAAACCAGTGTACTCCAGAGAAAAATCAGCTGAGATCGGCATTGGCTCAATCACATCCCTAATGAGGAAAAACACAATAGAAAATGGACAGTTGTATCATTAATGGACTGCTGTTGTGTTTGTTTCAGATGTATTCCTCGCCCAGCAGCATGAACTCCGCCCTGGCTTCCGTCAGCTCCATGGGGCCCATCAACAGTTACATCAACCTCAATCCGGCGGGTGGTGGAGGGGGCGGCGGCCTGAATATGGCGTACCCCGGCTCGGGCCTCAGCACGTCCCCACTGGCCTCCATGGGTTCGGGCCCAGCCCACATGCCGCTGTCCCCGGTGGCGTCCTCCCTGGGTTCTGGCTCACTGACCCAGCTGGGTCCGAGCGCCGCCCCAGGCTCGCTGTCCCACTACGGAAATATGGGCCCGTCCATGAGCCAGCTGGGCTACCCGTCAGGCGCCTCTCTGAGCCGCGCCGGGCCCAAGGAAATCCCGCCTAAGCCGTACCGTCGCTCGCTGACCCACGCCAAGCCGCCCTATTCGTACATTTCGCTCATCACCATGGCCATTCAGCAGAGTGGCAGCAAGATGCTAACCCTCAACGAGATCTATCAGTGGATCATGGACTTGTTCCCGTACTACCGGGAAAACCAGCAGCGTTGGCAGAACTCCATCCGCCACTCGCTGTCCTTCAACGACTGCTTTGTCAAGGTGGCCCGCTCACCCGACAAACCGGGCAAAGGTTCCTACTGGACTCTGCACCCACAGTCGGGTAACATGTTCGAGAATGGTTGCTACCTACGACGCCAGAAACGCTTCAAAATCGACGACAAGCTGTCCAAGAAGGCGGGAAAGGAGAGCGGCAAGGCGGGCGATGCCTTGGGCGAACGCAGCCCGGCGGGCGGAGGCTCGGATGAAGCCGACTCAGCCCACTCAGACAACTCCCACCCGGGTTCATCTGACGACCAGTCGCTGCCCCGTGGGACTGCCGGCAACGCCTTGCTGGTGCCGCTTGACTGCCCGCCGCCACCGCCCGCCCCGACCGCCATGCCACCCACCTCTTCCGCTGCCATCTTCCACTCCCAGTCCACCCATCTCCTACCCAGCGCTATGGGGCAGCACATGGACCTACAGAACGACGCCCTCAAGTCCCTGGACCCCCACTACAACTTCAACCATCCCTTCTCCATCACCAATCTCATGTCCAACGAGCAGAAGATGGACCTCAAGTCCTACCAGGACCAGGTGATGGCGTACAACAGCTATGCCTCGGGCGGCTCACCCGTGGCCGCCAAGCAGATCTACGACAGCCCCGGACCGGCAGCCATGGACTCTGGTGCCTACTACCAGACTCTCTACAGCCGCTCCGTGCTCAACGCATCGTAATCTAAAACAATACAAGACAGAGGCTTTCTGAACAGACTCTGAAGTAGCCAACTTGTCTGAGCCTGTATTCCATATCCTTCTGACCATTTTAATGTTTGTGTACTAGTATGTTCTTTGGCATCACTAGTAAGACAATTCAGACCCCGACCAACTGTGTCTTACTCGTAGTTTTTTCCACAACTAATTTGTTACTAGAACGTAATACCTTACTCGTAAACTACTCATCTCAACAATAACACTAAAAGGTCCAACAAGACAATTCAGTGCCAAATTAGAACGTATCAAGAATATGTAATAAATGCTCAAACTGCTTTATGGACAGCAGTTTGAACATTTATTCCATATCCTTGAGATCCATCTTAGCAAGGTTTTATTCCATATCCTAAAACAACATTGTCCTACTTGTGCAACCTGCATACTAATACATGGACCTTATGTTTATCAAGGATCTGGAATAAATGCTCAGATGGCTATGCATAGCCACATTTTGAAGGACCACATGTTTCTCTTCCCCCCTATGGAGACTCTCTGGTTACACACAATTATGAAGATGATGACGACGATGAAGATGGACTTTGTACAAAGTGTAAATAGCGGCAATGTTTGTGTATACGTGAGTGTGTAAAAGGGGTATTTGCATTTATTTATGAAGGGAATAAATTTTAATATATCTTATATTCTGCTTTGTCCAAACAGTTACAAACGTGTGCTTCAGGTGTTACTTTCACGCTTCATGTTACAAAAAGCTGTTCATTGCATCCCATACCTTGGGCCTCTTTTGAGTTTAATCTGGAATAAGGGATGTTCCGGAATGATTGAATATTCTGAAATGTAGAATATTAAGGGACATCGATCTTCTGGTATGGGAAGGTTTTAGAATAAGAATTTTCTGGAATATGGGTGTTCTGGAATAATTGAATATTCTGGAATAAGAAATGTTATGAGGCAGAAATATTCTAGCATATGAAAAGTCTGGAACTGGAATTGTTCTAAAATTGGTAATGTTATGGAACAGGATTATTATAGTGTTGTAATAATCTAGAATAGAAATGTTCTGGAATATGGGAATGTTCCGGAATAGAAATGTTCTAAAGTAAGGAAAGTTATGAGAGAGTAACATTCTGCTATGTGAAAGGTGAATGGGAATGTTCTGAATGTTAGTTTCCCAGGAAAAGGATTGTTCAAGAATTGGAATGTGTCAAGGAATTTGGGAATGTTCTGGTAAACGACAGCGCTAGAATAGGAATGTTCAGGATTCTCTTAGAGAAATGTTCTAGAATGCTGTAAAGTTCCTGAAAGAATGACTATTCCGGAATAAGGAATGTAATAGGACATGAATGCTTTGTATGGAAAAGATCTCGAATAGAAATGTTGAGGAGGTTGTGCTAGGGAACATTTGGGAACACTAATGTTTCAGACTAAACGACTATTCTGGAATATCGAATGTTATGAAACACAAATGTTGAGGGAGGGTGAATTTATTAAATAGGAATGTTCTGAAATAAGGAATGTTTGGAAATACAAATGTTCTGTAATAGCAATGATCCAAATTAAACGACCATTGTTCTGGTATGACAAAATTCTACAACAGGAATATTCTGAAATATGAATATTTTGGAATGTTTGAAATTAAAATATCTGTAATATGGGGATGTTGTAGTATGTGAATACGCTCGAATAGTAATGTTCCAGAATAGATGACTTTTTTTGGAACAAGAAATATTGGACAGGAATGTTTTGGAATAGAAAGGTTCCGGAATACAAATATTCTGGGATACAGAATGTTTGGGAACAACAATGTTATTCTAGAATATGGGGTGGCGATGTTTGGGATAAGGAGGCAAAGTAAACTGTGGTAGACTAACAGACATCATTATTCCGCATTTCATTTTCCTCTTGTTACCTGTTAGAGTGGGTTGGCGAGCGATATGTGTGTGTGTGCGTGTGCCTGCGTGTGTGCGTGGGGGTGTGTGTGTGCGCGTGTGTGAAGCCAGTTACTAAACGAGAGGGGAGGAGAGATGCACTATGGGAGATTTACATACAGTACTTTGCACTATGGAGCTCCCACTGGCCAGGTGGGCTGATAGTGTGTGTGTGTGCGTGTGTGTGAGTGTGTGTACGCGAGTGTTACAATACTGAGGGGGCGGTCTCTCCGTGTTTAACCAAAGGTGTCAGTCACATTGCGGTCCAAAAGTGCCTTTTTCCTCTCTTTCCACATGATCACCTATCAATAAAGTGAAAGATAATAAACATTCAGGTCACATGACGGAAGAGAATTAGTCATATTTAAGCTACGTGGTGGCTTTTTTGTTTTCACAAACTACTTTTTTTTTTTTTTAAACCGTGTTTCCTTTTAATATATTGTTTATTGTTCTTATCAATGTGATGGCCATCAGTCATGTTTCTTAATAAAATAAGGTTCAAATGGGGCAGTTGTTGTGTTGTGTTTTCACAATATTGCAATTGAATGACAGCAGTCTTTTAAAGCAAAATATGATTTTTCCTTATATAGTGAGCTCTATTTTTTGTTTTTCATGTGGTGCAGTTATTTGGCGCTATTCATTTTTTGAAAACACGTAGTTGCTAAAATATTCTGAGAAGTCACTAAATACAGCGGCAATATTTTGATGTTGGGGACACTGAAGGAAAATCATTTGTTCACTTGCATTGCTAACACACACATGCATAGTTGAAATTTGAGTTTGACTTCCTAAAGGCCCCAGTGACTGTGGCTGGATTTGGGCCACAAGCCATACTTTGCCCAGATGTGCTGCTCTCCATCCATGAGGTCGGAGGCCGGAGGGAAAAAAATGAGCAGCAAACTACAGCCTATGTGGCTCATCTGAAAATTTTGATGTCCACCCCAACATACTCAAATATTGCACCTTTGTGGCCACACATGCAATTTAGCATCTTGAACTAGCATGATTCGCCTTTGTGCAAGATGGTGAAGTGCTGCAGTGAACTGCGAGGGATGGTGAGCCCAGAAGCGCCACCACGGTGGTCGGATGCTTCGTTTTCTTGTTGAAACAGCTCGGGGCCAAATGGACGCGGCGTGCAGCAGACTAAACATGGCCGCCTCACACTGAGAGCCTCAAAGAGCAATCTGGACAAGGGCCGTCGACGGGCCGTCCGCGCACCGATCCTGACCCCGGCACGACCCCGGCGGCGAGTCAACAAAGACGACGGGAGAAGGCACGCTGTTGATTTTTGCCTCCTTGACGCATCTCACAACGGCCATCGATTGGCGTGCAGCATCAAAGTGCCGCACAAAGATGAGTGATGACTTTAATGACGCAGCACATGCAAAAATGCCTCTGAGAATACTTGGAATTGTTGTGCCAGAGTACTTTTTGTGGACAACTATCGTTTTTCTCACAAACAAATATCGCCCTTTTGTGGCCCGTCTCCCAAATGAGAGGTTGTGAGTCGGATCCCCGCCCATTGTGGCCATGTTGAAGTGACCTTGAGCAAGATACCGAACCCTCCCCCAGTTGCTCCTGATGTGTCGTCAGGAGGTAAATGAGGTAACAATGTTGAGTGCCAAAGGTGGAAAAGTGCTCTACAAATGATCTATTTTTTTTAATCACCATAATAGCACTTTGCTGTGTGGATATTTTTTGATTCCGTAAAGCATTGATAGTATGTTGCCATTTGTGTACAAATATAGTGTTTCATTGGCAACTTTTTTCATTTCCCTTTAATATTTTGATCACAACAAACAGCAAGTAAGTGCAGAAAGTACATATAGTTTCTGGTTTCAAGTTTCAATTTGCGTAATGCTATCGAACATTGCCAAATGACATAGAAGGGCTAACGAAAAGGTTGGGGGTTGCTGTGTCCAAACCCTTTTAGCAACGGATCATATAAAAATACTCATAAGCACATATTTTTTATTCTCTACGAAGAACTGCGAACAAAATATTACATCATTGTGTCATTATGATTTAATTATTATCATAACATCTTCAGGTACATGTCAAAAATAGACTGCCCCAGGTGGCCAAGGCATGCACAACAGAAGGAGCAGCACAGTGTGCAATGAATTGAGAAATACATCAAATAAAATGACTAGAATACATTGAAAAAGAAAATTAAATGGTTAAAAAATGTTGAATTATTTATATTTCCTGATGTCATTACTGTGTGTTTTTTTAACAAAGTACAATATTACAAAGTGCAAGTTGTCTTATTGAAATAAACAACATGACAAAGACTTTTGTTGGGTTATTTTTGGTAGGAGGCATTTCAAGGTTCTGGAACACAATCAAGTCCTAACTCAAGGCACCACTTTCACTTGAACTTACAAAGTTTTTTTCTAAAACAAAAAAAAAAAGCTTGTTCAGCTCTTGGGATTAATGTTTTAAAAAAGTGGAAAAGTGGAAGGACCTGGGGCAAAAGATAAAAGTTTTGCATATTTACTGTCAAGAAGAAGAATAGGAGGAGTAGGAAGAGAAGGAGGCAGACGAAGAGAGAAAGTGCGCCAGCGACACTCTTGCCATCTTGTTGACTATTTGACCCCTGGGGCACAACAGACAACTCACAATCATGCTTGCAATTACACAACAAAACTGAGAAATGAAGGGGGAAAAAAACAACAAAAAGGTGGGAGAGAACCGAAGAAATAAAAAGAGAAGACGTCGTGACAGAAAGTGCGACAAATTAAGAAATGAGAAGAGGAGCACGAAAGAGAGAAAGCTGTGTGTGTGTGTGCGCCGTGTGTTTTCAGGCCCTAGGATGCAAATGAAGCGATGCATCCTGGATCCTGTTAGGTGGATGCTGTGTTTACTCTGCTTATAGCCTGTGGGGAAGGAGGGGTGAGGAGAGGGGGAGGAGGTGAGGATGGGGGAAGAGTGAAAGATGGGGGGGGGGGGTGGAAGAAGGCCAGGCCGGAGGGGTGAGGAGGAGGAGGAAAGCAGCACTTACAGTTCTGCCTTGGGGACATACACTCCCTTTCTTAATGGGTGACATGATGTGACACACACACGCACACCTACACACACACACACACACCATAACTGTAAACTTACATGTCATACATATACGTAACAAACATGCATTTGAAGATGGAAGTTGACGTTAAGTTGGTGTCAGCGTCCAAACAAAGTAGTCAAAAGGAAGTCAGAACAACGAAATTAATTCTGCACCAATCGACAAACCACCCAAGTAACCAACCAACTGACCTTGCACTAAATAACTAACAAACCACCGGTCAAACTCCCAATCAATCGATTGATCGATCAATCAAACAACCATTCACTCAACCAACTAGATAAACAGCCAACAACCAATCAATCAATCATCCAACCAGTTAGCCAGCTGAACAACCAACCAAAAAAATCAACCCAATCACCCAACAGACTAACTCATGTGGACTCTGCATGTCTTCCTCTTTGATCCATGTGCCTCCCTTTTATGATTTTTTTTTTAATGAGCAACCAACCATCTTAAACTAACACACAGCCAACCAGTCAACAAACAAACAAAGCAAGCAAGCAACCAACCTGTAATATCTTCTTCCTTGTCAATTCTCTACAGCACCAACCAACCAAAGTAACTATGTATCAAAATGTAATGTTTTGTTCCTTGATCTATATGCTAAACAATTAAACAAGCAACCAACCAACTAGCCAACTAACTAACTAACTACAATACAATAGGTCTGTAAGAAAATGTGCTAGTTTCTCTTTTACAGTCATTTTAAGGTCATAATCCTGCTCACTTTGATGAAAATACAAGAGCGGAGAGAGTTAATCATTATTTACTGACTAAGTCGGCTTTGAAAGGTGAATAATGCACGAATACATGTCGCAACCCAAGATTCATCTTGCTGATTGGTGAACATGCGCACGCACGCACACACGCACACTACACTCATACAAGCCGGCATTAAAAAAATGTTACATAGCAAAAGGATGTCAATTTTAACAAACTTTAATCCCAAAATAAAAAAGAAGCTGCATAAAAATGCACTCACACACACACACACACACGGTGAGTTAAGTGTGTCAGTCAGACGTTCAGATAAACGCTTGGACTTTGTCCTGCCGGGCAAAGAGACCTGATAAAAATGAACGTTGCAGAGAGACAGACAGACCAGAGTGATTGCGTTAAACACTAAAAGTGTGTGTGTCTGTGTGCGTGTGTGTGTGCGTGCGCGTGTGTGTTTGCATGCGTACAGACAAAAGTGTACAGTAAAGATGGCTCGACAGCAGGCAGGGGAAAGTTGACCAAAAGGTTGCTGCTTGAACCGCTCTACACGGTCCAGCTCTCATCTATTTAGTTTTCAATTTTCTTCTTCTTTTCCGCATATATATGCAAGTTGAGCCGCGCTTTTTCTTGTGACTTTACCGGCACTGACCCACTTTCCCTCCCTCCTAGAATCATTAAACGCTTTTTGTTCTTATCGCTGTTCTGCTCTCTGTTATGACGGCACACCCGCGCAACAAATTGCTCGCGTACATTTCATAATACAAAGTTAGACATTTTTCCAAACGATCAATTATCTACACATGCTCAAGATTCATTACGCAAGTCATTATATTGCTTTTTGCCGTTCAAATGACTAGTTATGTAAATAAGCTGTACAAGGAATATATAATTCAGTAGCAGTACGTTTATTGGAATGTGGCGTGGCATGTATAGCACTCATTACAGTGGAAGTTGTGCAAACTTGAAAACCAAAATTTAATGAATAAACCTTGTTGATGTTTTATTTTCTAAATACTGTGGTTTTTCAAAGAACGCTTTTGTTCACTTTTATTTAAAATTCAATGTATTTTTTTTCTCGGATGAGGTGAGGTTACCAAAACACTCCATCCATCTGCTCCTGGTCCAACCCCCCTGTCAAATTTTTTAACCCATTGTGGCACACCAATTAAAAAGTTTGCACACCCCTGATGTAAACGGTAGTAACGTGTTGATTTATTTTAGCTTGTACAGTAGCTTCAGTTGCATGTGTAAGTGTATTAGTAAATTTTGTATTACCATGTGTGGTAGCACATGTGAAAGTATGCGTAGTATTTGCCATGCGGTTCTACAACAAAGCAACGAGTTTTTAGAAAATAAAAAATATATAATATGGCATAACTCCTCCTTGTGACTGCCCCCTGGAAGGCCCTTCGATGATTCCAAATCGTATTGCCGAGGAGAATATATTTCACAGTAATTCTTGTTTATGGCCTTTCAGAAATGGCAGTTTTGATGCAAGGAAACTAAATCAGGTTCCAAGTGCACTTGTGCGAACCTGCCGTGCTGAGCTGGGCCATGTTTCACCAGTGTCTTGGGGATGTTTGTTCATGCGTCAGAAAGGAGTTGTCAAGGCAAATATCCTCGGGACCCGAGGAAGGGGGGGAAAAAAAAGAGGATTTGATGAGGTTGAGAGGCGAGAGCAGCTCAAGCGACAACGACAGGAACACTTTTTTGTGACGGGAATTAACACCAACGAATAATTAGCAGCTATCTCAACAACACTGTCACAAAGCCAGTCACTCTTTTGGCACCTCGCAATAAGCCAAAATGTTCTGTGTAGTAGAATAGTTGTCGGACAGTGATGACTGCTGTCAATACGAGAGATCAACTCTAGACCTGACTAGTTTTTCGACTGAGCTTCAGTATCTTCCACGCAAATCGATATTTTTGCTTTCACCCCCAATCAGATAATTAGGTTATAACATAGTTATATGACAATGACGACTGATTTTAACACAACCCAGGGCACACTTCCAGACCTGACTAGTCCATGGATTGAGCTTTGACAAATTTTTTTTTCACAGAGATCTCAATGTACACGCAATCAGCCGATAATATAATACAATAGTTGTATGACAGCAACAATTACATTTAACACCACAGGTCGGGAGAAGCGAATGCCTGGCGGTATAGGCTACATCACGTCTCGGGATTAGAACTGCTCCAGGCCCATGTAGTACTCGGACGGAGTTTAGTGTCTGTCACGTGACCATAATCAGAAAATAAACAGCGATGAATACTTTCAACAGATCACGCATAAGACGTGAGTGTCAGGTGTTAAGCTTTACACCCCGTCCCCGCATTACCTTACACAGAGACGACATCACATCTTTATTACGGCTTTTATTTGATGTCTACACCATTTATACAAAAATGATAAAAGACTATTACGCCTCTGTTTAGCTGATTTAAATCAATAAAACTGTGATAAATGACAGAGAAATGTTGATATGGCGTGTGTGTGTGTGTGCATAACAAAGCATCAAAAATGTGACTTTGTAAATACGCCGACAACACAGATTAGTTAGCTGCAAATATTTGCAGCAAATCAGATAATTTGTGTTGTTTGAGAGCAGCACAGACAAACTCTGATTGTTTAATATGACACCAACTCAACATCTCATTGACTTGCCTCACTCTGACACCGGCCACCTCAATAGGTACGCTAACTCATGAGTTCCAATTGAAAATAAAAAGCGCACACCTTGAAATGACAATGCTAGTACATACTCAATAGGTTTTCTATTGTGCTTGTCTAAATTTGAAATAGTCGGGTTACCTGAGAATAGGGTCTTTTAATGTCTACCAAATGAAGTGGCCAGAGGGTCTATTTTATGCTGCGTGAGGAAGAGTACACACACACACACACACACACGCACACAAGCCCTCAAGTTATCTTATCATTCATCACAGGTGTGTTGAAGGGACCCCACCCTTTACCGGTTTCCATCTGGGACTCAGACACTTGTACAGTGTGCGTGTGTGTGTGTTTGTGTGTACACACATAAAAGATAATTGAGTTAGAAAATTATATATTTTCTGCGCAACTCGGTTCTTCTGACAAAACAGTATCTGTTATGAGATAGACAGACATAGATACAGACATACTTACAGTCATAATAAAAATAATAAAAAAATATCAATACTAAAGGGCGGAACGTGGACTTTGCATGTTGCCGGCGTGGCTTTTCTCCAGGTATTCTGGTTACCTCCCACAATCCTGAAACATGCATGGTAGGTTGATTGAAGGCTCTAAATTGTCCCTCGGTGTGATTGTGAGCGATGATGGTTGTTTGTCTTTGTGTGCCCAGCGATTGGCTGGCAACCAGTTCAGGGTGTACCATGCATCAGAAACTCTGAAATGAATTACAGGCAGACTATTTGACTGTTTCACAATATCTTGTCTTAAAGCATTTACTTAACTTGACAAAAGAAAAAAAAGTCATCTGAATAATCGGTCGGGCACTGATAAACACCTTTCCAGATGAACGTGTTCAACATCAACACATTTCCTGAATGAAATGGGTTCATGCTCGGTTCATCAACACTCACACTTCTTCCAATGGAAAGAACATTTTCTAGTGAAGATGTTCAGCAATTAAGTTTTTTTGCAATGAAAGGGTACAACACCCACACAATTTCTGTTAAAAGGGCACAAAACATATTTCCTGATCAGGGGCTCAGCACCCACACTTATTCCAGTTCATCGATACCCACACTATTCCTAGTGAAAGACTTAAATACTTAAACCCAGAAAAGGGGTTAAATACCCACATTTTTACCTCTGGAAGCCCTCCACACACATTTTCTAAGTGAATGTGGTCCACACTCTTGTTACAATGCAACACAGTTTTCCCAGTAAATGGGTTTAACACCCACATTTATCCCTGTGAAACAAGAGTAGAACACCCGCATTTTCCCCGGCTTGGATGGCCAGTGTGACAGGGGCGTAAAGACTAAATAGCTCAATGAAAAAGCAAGCAGAGGCAGAATGTTTGATGCAACAATTGTGCGCAATACATTGCGTAGCAAACTTAACTAATTTACTACCATTGACGGCTAAAGACGTCAAAGATCCATTTTTATTTATTTTTTACTCGGCTGGTCGTAAATGAGTTAATGATGTGTCCCAAGGGCCTTGTAATTTTGGTCACCACAAGAAAATCTTCCTGTGATGACATCATCACGAGGCCACAATGGCGCCACATACAGATCGAGCCATGGTGAGTGGCTAGCGTGCTAGCGTAGCATCCAAAGAGCAGAGGCGGTCACACCAGCGTGACAACACACTTCATTAACACTGTGTGTCTGTGTGTGTGTGTATACAGCTGGACACACAAAATGTGCGAGCACACACGCACACACACACCCACAGACACACACACTCACACACAACAATAGAACAGGTCGCCAACAGCTGGCAGAATGAGTGCATGCGATGCACAATAATAGGAAAACCCTCTCACCTGTCGGCTTTACACTGACGTCCATTTTAGAATGCGCACTACTTCATAAAATGAGGGCTGCAAAACAAACGGTTAGGTTTTGGCTTATTTTCCACATCAATACATTGCTGGACTTAAAGCGCTCTCTTTGGTTTACTGTTGTACTATGTTATTGTAATTGATTCACTCCTTCGATATGTACTAGGAAATATCAAGCAGCTGACAATAGGGCTGCTCGATTATGGAAAAAAATATTAATCACGATTATTTTAATAATAATTCAAATCACAATTATTCAAATGATTTAGGTATAAATGGAAACAATGTTGAGACAGATCAGATTGATGTTATCTTAAAAAAAGGTGCAAATGTATAATTCCGAGTATGGTTTCCTTGTATCAACAAGCAGTGCATTCGAGTTTACACTTAGAATTTGCCATAGAACTGTTGTAACTTCTAAATAAACAATTTCAACAAGTATACACACTTTAGTATTAGTCATTGGAATATCAGTACTATTTTAACAATGTTTTTTATATAAAATAATACATACTGTATAGAATAATCGTTTTTTATGATTATGCCAATTTTGTCATCGTTGAGTGGAATAATCGTAATTGTAATTGAATTTCGATTAATTGCACAGCCCTAGCTGACAATGTCATTAGGCGATAGCAATGATGTCTTCAACTGAGCCTTAAGTGTTCTAATATTTTTTTCATATAATTGATTAATGAAGTATATATTAAAATCCACATATAGTAATTAGGTAGAATGGGATGAGTGAATAATTTCAAACGCGGACACTGCTGATTCATCAGTGCAACACTGGGCCAAGACAGCCACACAGATGAAATTGGTTGGGTGAGCTATTAGTGACAGCTGCAGACGTCCCGACCCGCTCTTCCATCCACACAGGAATTCCATTCTTACTTTCACCCTTCTGTGACTTGATGTTGTTTGTACGCCGCCTCCAATCGGAGGACCCCCGGCCAGCCCCAATTAACAACCCTCCGTTGCGCCCGACCCCCCACCACCCGCTTCCCTCACACATACAGATGCACTGAGTGTGGCACCCAGCTGTGTCAGATTAGCAGCCTCCACCCAGGCCATTAAGACAGGAGCTTTGAAATTAACACTCACACACCACAGAGACAAAAAAATCCTTATGAAGACGACACGTGTCACCTGAGGAAGATGTTACACCGCTCTCGTGTCTGCCCCATATCAAAACCCAACAAGCGACACCTCAACTCAACTTTATTTATATAGCGCTTTAAAACAACCATTGCTACATACACAGTGCTGTACATGAAGACTGAAGATACAGCACCATAAAAAAACTAACGTTAGCATGCGGGTTCAGTCATCCGATTTGCTACGTGCTTCGGCAATGACAACACCAAAGTCGGACTTGTTCAAGTTAACAAGGCTTTGTGGTGAACATCAGCTAAGTAACATGACTCAGCACTGAGCTTGCGCTAGCTATGCTAAGCTACACTCGCTTTTTTTTCTTTTGAAGGGCAAGCAGGGCAGAAGGATGAAAAAAAGTGAGAGGGAGGACGGGGGGGGATGAATGAATGAATGCTGCTGTGTCTTCAGTACGCGCCTGCGAGTGTGTGCGTGTGTTACAGTCAGGTACACAAGCTCTTCTTATTTCCAGCTGGAAATGTGCAGCTTGGCCCTCTGCAGCCACCGTAGACATGGTGATACCATAAATACCATATTACAAATGTGTAACTATTGCCTGTCATGTAATATGCATGCCAGGCCAGTTGGTGGCGATGTCACGTTTACGGCACTGATGGCCTGCGTGAACAGTATTGCAAAATCAATTGGCACAACATTTTTTTCTTTTAGACAGCACTCAAAACCTTTTAAATGCTAAAATGTACAAAGTAACATTTTTTTTTTACCAAAGAAAAAAGTAGTTGAACATGAAAGCAATACTTAAAAGTGTTCTGTGGAAGTTGATCCAAGAAAAGCACATTTTATGTTTTTTTTGGCAATAGGAGAAACAAAGTAAATTCTATAAGTGGCTAAAAATCTAACCTTGATTTGAATAATGTCATTTTCATTTTCTATAAAAAATCCAAAATCAGTTTTGTTTGCCTTTTGAAAAATAAAAAGTCACATCCTAAGCAGGGAGTGATCCTCAAACACAATGAGGATCTCTTTGGCGTACGTTTAAACTGTCAGAGATATAACTGCTGAATAACCGACAGCATCTGCAAGTTAACAAGCTAGGGGCCACCCAGAGCTCGGCAACAGTTATTCCCCAAGGCCGTGTTGTGGGAAAAAACGACTACAATTGGAAATTGGATATTTGTGAGTAATAAAATAAATATATCTTATGTGAGCTAAAAAAAAAAATCTATTAAATGTATTAACCCAATTTGTGTAAAAAATATTTTTTTTGTTGGGAAAGCATAAAAGTACAACAAGATTATGTGAAAATGTTTTAGAAAAAACAGAAATTGGATTTTGTGAGGAAAACATTTTGAAATAGGAAATCTAATTTATCAGAAAATTGATTAAACAAATTCGATCTTTGTAAAAAATAAAAAAAAAAGATTTTGTGACTTTTGTGAATGAAGATGATTACGAACAGAAATTGGATTTTTGTGGGAAACAGTGGATTCAAATTGGATATCAAGATTTTATGAAACTGCCATTGGCAGGCAACCAGTCCAGGGTGTACACCACCTACTGCCCGAGGACAGCTGGAATGGGCTACGGCACGCCTGCGGCCCAAGAGAGGAGAAGCGGCTCCGATAATGAGTGGATGGATGGATTTTATGAAAGAAGTGGTTCCTTTTTTTTGTTTGTTTTGTTTTTTTTTAACTGTGACTGGCTGGGAAGCAGTTCAGGGTGCCCCGACCTAGGAAGACAGCTGTGATAGGGATAACCCTCGTGAGGATGAAGCGGTTTAGATAATGCATACATGGAAATCACATTTAAAAATGATTGAAATTAAACTCAGACTTTTGTTAGTAAAAAAGCTGTAAGGTTCTTTTTATGGAAAGAAATCATGAAAATATATTGGCAATTGGTTTCTGGGGGGGGGAATCTGATTTGATGAAATTAAAAAAAAGTTTTTGTAAATTTGAAAGCAGCTTTTTGTGAAATAAAAAAAAAATAGTGTTATTTAAAAAATATTTTTCGGGAGGTGAAATTTGAATGAAATGGACTGGTTAGCCTCACAGTGCAGAGGTGCAGGGTTCGATTCTGGCTGCAGCCTTCCAGTGTGGAGTTTGCATGTTCTCCCCGTGCCTGCGTGGGTTTCCTCTGGGTACTCTCGTTTCCTCCCACATTCCCAAAACATGCATGATAGGTTGATTGGACCCTCGAAATTATCCCGATGTATGAGTGTGAGTGTGGATCGTTGTTCGTCTCTGTGTGCCCTGCAACTGGCTGGCAACCAGTCCAGGGTGTACTCCTGCCTACTGCCCGAAGTAAACTGTCATAGAAGACAAAAAAAAAAGAAAAAAAAATCTACAGCCGTGTGCGGCTTTAACAAGGAGGCGCCATCAACAGTTAACCCCCGGGGCTGCTTGCAGACGGGCCTTGTTGTATTTTAATAGTTGCTGCTACCTGCCTGCCTGCCTTATTGTTCTCCACCCCCACCACATAAGCCCAAACAAGAACCGAGCATCACCTTGGTCTTTTCGTCCTTTCCTGTCAAATACTGACTGCACAAGAGTCAGAACGGTCCTACCTGAGCTAAATATTCCAACTCTGGCCATTCCCAAGAAAGAAACCACCCTTTCACTCTCACTGCCTCCTGTCAAAATAAACACATTGCGAGCTCATTCAGTGTGTGTGTGTGTTTGTGCGTGCGTGTGCGCGCGAGTATTTATAACACACGGCGTGGTATCTGACATAAGCGGCGGCGTTGGGCCTTCCTGGCAGATAGAGGGGCCGCCGGTCGGCCGGCCCGCAGCCCAACGGGGGGAACTTTCCTGGCTCGGGGAAGCCTCAGGACAATCCCACCTTTCATGGGGGAAGGAGAGAACGCCGCCGCGACGGGCCCGGGGAATGTCTCTCTCGTTCTCTTTCTACCTCTCTACCACGGCCCAAAACCCGCCCTATTCCCCCAACTCAAAGCAGGACGTCCTTGTTCTGCTTTATCGTCGATACAAAATTATTCAGCACATGTTACAGCATAGTATTCAAGCCATCAACTGTTAGAGAATAATTTCAAGATCTTTAAAGAAACTTCCTTATGATAACAGCATTATTTCCAACATAAAAATGTAGTTTTTGTTAAATTGCACTGTTCCAAATTACTTCGCACAGCAGTGTTTCAATATATTAAAAAAACTGTAAATATTTGTTGAATTTGCAGCATTAGGAGGTTGTAGTTGCTGAAATCTAATATTTTTTCAATCTAAAACATGGTGAAGTGACAGTTTAACATTGGACCTCTTCGCAAGTCTTGTATACATTAAACTTGGGAGTTTTTTTGCAGAGTCGAAATCATGGAGAAAGCTGGTCGGCACCCTTCAGGTCCCGGAAGGTGTGAAAATAACATCAGAAAAGTATGTGGAGTTTCTGACTGACTACTTTCTTCCATCATTCAAAATTGAGAAATTTGACAAGAAAAAGTCAAATATGTGCATGACAATGCATCATCTCATGCTTGAAGAAATTCCTCTACATCATGGGTTGCTATGGGCATAAAAGGAGAAAATTCCTGATGATTAACACCCAACGTTCGCCGCTCAATGTAACAAGCGGGCATCGTACGTGCTATCATTTGTCATTTCGCTAGCTTGTGTGTTTAATATTAGCATCTTGACATGCGACAACTGCAAGTTTATTTTTTTTTTCCATCTGTGCAGTCCGCCACGGCCGCGTCCAAAGGAGCCTGGTCCTGGTCCGCAGCCCATGGGTTGGGGACCACTGATATAAATGATGTTTTATGATATGAAAAGTTGAACCGTGATTGACTGATTGGAGTTTGATGGCCTTGGCGGAGGTCATCCCCCTGCTCAAGTTTCTCTAATATTTTGTGTAGAAGCCATCAGTCGCCATCTGTGAAAGTGCACATATGAATATTCCTCTTGTATGTCATGTTATGCCGGCTGCCATAGCTTCAAAACATTCCTTCATCCGCAACTTCCCCGCCATAATCTCCCCCCCACCCCCCCACCTTGAGCTCCACAAAGCTACCTTTTAGTGGGTTTAAAATTAGAATGTTCTGCAGTCGTAGTGACGGAGGGAGGGAGACTCTCTTTTTCTCTCTCTATTTGAGAATGCTGGTTGGACAGTTTTTGGAAGATGGTGCTGTTGCTGCTGCAAGGCCGCCACGCTCTTCCCGTAAGGACGCTGAGTGGCGTTATTCAAAGAGCTGCGGTAAGACGAAGATCCAAATAAAGATGGCATCAATTTGCATGGAGGAAGTGAAGGTGGGTGGGAGTTGGGGGTTGAGTCGGGATCCAAGTCACCTGGGACACGGGAAATGTCCAGGAACAAATTATGGGAAAAAACACGACGTGTGCTATATCTATCACTCAGTTGAGTTTATTGGGACAGAGCTACGGCCGTCTTCTGCGGGGTGGGTAACGTAAATGCAGTGCTACTGGGTGACCACTTCCTAAACCTAACCAGATATGAAGTAAAAATGTGCAAAGGATCATGCTCTTAATATATTTCATTTTTGCTGCCACATTTTTCAATGCATGTATGAAAGAGCCAATATTCTAAGACAACAACAAAGGGTTTGAAGTAAACAACACCAAAAAAAGAGCTCTCATGCATAAAAATTACCATTCAAGGATGACACAAAACTGGTGACCAATAAACCAACATTAAGTGCAAGAAGTTATTTTGTAAATGTTTAAAAAAAAATATTCTGAATTAATTCAAGAGCTACTCCGTTAAATTTGAAATTTCAGACGGCAAATTCCCAGAATTTTGCAATCCAAGTCTTCAAGGGAGGTCAAATCGCCTATGACAGGACAACATAAAATTGATCGTATAAGTGACTGATAGCTTATTGTTTTTAATGGTGGTTTTCATTCTGATGGCTTGAGGCACGCCACCCTGCATCCTGTTGTCACGTCAACCGTTCTTGATCCCTTCCAGGAACCTGCCCGAGTTTTCACACTCAACAATGTGTACACACACATGACTCACTCGCTGCCGCAATCAAACGTGTGTGTGATAGTTCTTCAGAAGACTCGTATGATTGGGCCATTGAGAACTGGAAGGGCGAACTCAACTCATTTAGATACTATTTTAAATTAGCCAGATATAACCACAAAACTGAGGAACTGTCGTCAACTTTCGTTTCATGGATTTGATCTTGGTCACTATCATCTAGATTGTCTGGAAAAAAATAATGTCCACTTACAAACGCTCTCCATGTAATGTGAGAAGTTTTTTCTTAGTATAAGTACTCAAGTCCGTCAAGTATAATTTACCCAAAAAGTTAGTTTAGTAAACGAAAGGGAGTAAATGTAGCACGTTACGACTCACCTATGATTCCAACAGCACTATAAAATCATTTCATAATAGGAGTGATTCCCAACCCCCTCAATCTGTCTTTCATGGCTGCGCGTGGCTCGGCGCTGGGATATCTATGGTAAGGCATCTATGGGCTCTTTCAGTGCACGCCGCACCACCAAACGTATCACTGTCATGCTGCCACAGCACCACATCTGCCAACTTCTCCCAGATGAAGAAAAGAATTCTGTTCTGCTTTGTAAGACGTCTCACTCGTGTGGTAAGACGCACTCGGACACACGAGTGGTCAAAATTAGTTTGATTGGTTGTCAGGAGAGTCCGAATAAATATTAGTTTGAGTTGACCACATGAAATCCGGTAGGTATGTCAGGTCAGGGGTAGAGCCACAAAAATGAAGAAGAAGCTATACTGGAAAAGATAAGCAAAGTAAAGCTACAAAAGTAGCTTAGTAAAATAACAAACAGAACATACAGTGAACAAGAACATGATCATGGAGGCAAAAAAAAAAATTTAGTGGTACGTTCCAACCTGCTTTTTTCCCCCCTCATGGTCCCCTGCAACACTAGATCGACTTATCACGCAGATATTTTTGTGTATAGCGGCATCACACTCCCTTTTTGCCATGTATCACTCATACGTGACAAAACTAATCATCCCTGCTGTTGTAGAATTATACAACTCTCACGTTTCCAAGGAAAACATGCTGCTAAAATTGCCCAAAATGTCAGTTCAGCTCAAAAGATTCAGACTCAAAATATGAGGAAAATACCCTCTTCTTTTCATATTCACATGGCTGTTAAGAATGTTCACATGTTAAAAAGCGGAGCAATCCTATCATCCTAAAAGCAAACACGGGTAGTTCCCGTTGAACACTTGGAAAGAAAACAAGACAAAGTGAAGGCGGGAACAGAGCCGCTGGTTGTGAGCAAACACGACTGGTTCAACTGGTTACTGCAGGGAACATTTTGTGGAAACCACAGGAAAGGTACGACCAGGGACGGGGATGGAGTTTTCCTCCTTTGGAAGATTAATCATCAACATTCATATCTACAAATCGACCATTGTTTAATAATGACATTTGTTGTTTTGACCTTAAATATTGTAGTTGTGCGACGTTACACGGACATAGAGATGAAATATGGAGTCAATATAGTGTATAAATATTAAATGAGAGGCAAATATGCTATATTTGGTGTATGGACATTAAATATTATGTACATGCACTACATTAGATATACAGTACCGACATTAAATGTAACCTAAATTAGAGATGCATAAATATTAAATATGGTCAAAATATGCTCCATTAGAGGAACGGTATATAAACACGACATTTGATGTAAATATGCTACATTTGAGGCGCACTGTATACAAAGTGAAATAAATACACAAAATTAGAGATGTCTTTTAAACCAATGTGAGAAATTGAGTTCATTCAGATCAAAGTAAACCATACAAAATGTAACGTCAAATGTTTACTTGCATCTACTCTTATGTTGTCCTTATTTGTGTACATTTTTCTTACGCTTGTGTTGTTGTTTACATGATTTTAAGAAAGTTGTTTCACGTGTTGCGTCAGTTAAAACACAGTAATATGATATAAATATCACTCAAACCTATTCAAAGGTCGATTCCGATCTGAGACAAGTCCAAATACGGAACGGGAAACACTTAAATATTCACCTTTACAGCTCAGCCGCATGTTTGACTTTTTCTTTCTTTCTTTTTTTATTTTTTTTATATGCACTCTGCTTTGACAGCACCACTTTATAAGCGAGATGGAATTTCTGATTGGACGTGCGATCTGTCGTTACTAAAGGAGAATTCCGCCATACTCCGCAAACAACAACATTGACTTTCCTCAGCTGTGTCAATGAAAACAACAACAGACCTCCACACACACACACAAACACACACACACAGATATACAATTGTACAAGAGCGTATACACACACAGACACGCACACACACTCTTACACTTGTTCCTCACTTTTGGCCAGAAATAGCAAAATAAACAGAGATGTTAGCCGAAAGGAAAAAGGTCAGAGTGGCTCGCAGGCAACATGAAGGAAAACAAACCTCACTTGACCCCAAAGGGACCAAAACAACATCATCTACACGAGCATGATGTGATTATTTTCTTTTCATTTTTTCCTATACATTACAACCCCCACAACACACACAACCATTAATATAAAAAATGCTGGCAACAAAAGTGAGGGCGCCCCTCAGTCAAAATGTAAACATTGGGACAAATAAGGCCTTCTCCAAAATTCCATAATCTTAATAACATTATTAGGTGAGCCAAAAGATTCTAATTCCTACTAGAATGTAGTCCTAATTTTTCAAGTAGAAAACATAATTTTATGAGAATTAAGTCCCATTTTTTAAAATAATAGATATTTTAGGAAAAGTCATGATAAAACAGAATACAGCTGTCAAGAAAAAACATTCAGAAGTTGTTTCGTATCCAAGAATAGTCAGTTTCTACACACAGAAAATGTAATCTTATTCGAATAAAGTCCTGTTTCTTTTTTTGGGAGATAAAATATACTTACAATACAACTTATTTCAGTCAAACAGTATATCAAAACTGTATTTCGCTTGCAATTTCTTTCTGTTCAGGCTGCTCAGTGCAAAATGGACAAGTTGACCCAAATGAATGATGAAATAGAAATAGAAGAACGTTAAAAAATCTCTTAAAATATGATTTTGCACTCTTAAGAAAAGTTTCAGGATGCAGACGCTTTCACCTTGGAAGGAATGAATTTATGATTCCCACTATTCACAAAGAAGAAAAACTGTTCTGAAATATAACCAAATAATATGAGGTGAATTAGAGGACAACAAGAAGATCACCAACGATACTGACGATGTTAACGGGTTCTGGCAGTGAACGCGGTCGGACTGGATCACCGTTTTGCGTTAATCATTTAAATCAACAGAGAAGCAACAGTGTGACGGCTCGTCAATAGCGTGCCCGTGTTTAAATATGGCGTTAAAGTAAAAAAAAAAAAAAAAAAAAAAAGATGCTATGCTAACAAGCTAATGAGGCTGAAAGGACTGAGGGTAAGAGCTAAACAGAGCGGGTCCAGTTGAGCCCGAGGGTACAGTTAGTGCAGCTCCATCCTCCGTACGTTTCCTTCAAAACATCCGCCGCATGAATTAAGACGTCTTATTTCGCCAGCGGCCTCCACCCGCTGGCCCCTCCCGTCCTTTTTCTTCTCACTGGCCCAAGGAAAAAAAAAATCTTGAAAGACTTTGGGTTAGCGCGGCGGCAGTTTTTTTTTTTTTGCTCTCAAAGAGGCCCTAAGAGTTATAAAAGTGGCCAGCAGACTCAATGAACAAGCGCGGCGACCATGCCGAAATTTGTTTTAAGACAGCGACTGATAACTTGTTTAATGACATGCATAAAGAACATCTAAGGAAGGGGTGGGCAAACTTTTTTATTGGCGGGCCACAATGGGTTCTAAAATTTGGCAGAGGGGCCGGACCACGAGCAGATGAATGGAGTGTTTTGGTGACCTCACCTCATCGGAGAAAAGAAATATTAAAAACAATTACTTTAAATGAAAGTGAACAAAAGCATTACAACAATATATATATGTCTTTGACACACCACAGTATTTTGAGAATAAAACATTAACAAGGTTTATTCATTTAATTTTTTTCAAGTTCGGCGGGCCGGAATAAAACGTTTAACGGGCCTTAGTTTTCCCACGCCTGATCTAAGGGATACTGATATTTCAGATATTTGACACAGAGATCTTGCCGGGCTGCTGTATTATGCTGCAGATCCACTATTCATTCAACGCACACACAGAGAAAGGGATGGATAGATAGATAGATTTTTTTTTTTCAACTTTTCGAAGAAGCGGGGATAAACCGCCAATAACTACTTTGAACGGTACAATTCATATATTTTAGTACGGTATGAGACACAAACCAGAATGTTTGAAAGAGTCAGTCAGTTCAATAATTAAAAGGCGTTTTCACAGCTATAAGTCGACTTTTTGGCTTTTCCGATATAATCCACAAATTTCCTGTGCAGCTCACATCGACCCCCGTCGAACGCAGATGGCTATTTGACCGTATTACAACACGATTATGTCCCTGTCACCTCATTCAACGGCATGTCATCTCCGAATCACAAGCTATAAATATTGTTTCCTCTCTTCACTTTACACACACATGAGCACACACACACTTACACAGCAGCGCCACAAGGCTGCAATTAAAGTGCATTTAATTTTAGTCTCATCTGGCACGGTGCTGGCACAAAGGTAGCAGTGTTGGCCCAAAAGGGAAGGAACACAGCGAGGTATTGATGCTGATGGCCGCAGTCTCCTGTGGAGGGAAGTAAGCAAGAAGAAGAAGAAGAAGCGAGCAGAGAGGAACGTTGCAGTTTTGTCACCATCGTCTGGAGGGTGTAGTAATATGAAGTGAAGAAGTAATCCTCACGTTAACGACTAAAAAAGTGAATCATCCAATGGCAAGGATTCTTGAGAATTTTTTGTGGGTCGTCAAATGATTGACATGTCTACCAAATCGTGGTGAAACTGGCTTTGGGGGCTCAATTTTTTTAACAAGTTATACTTGGACTAAGATTCACAACAAAACGGAACGGTTAAACATTTAATTAGTTTGAAGAGGAGCTGAGGATAAATCCTGGCGTCAAACTTTACCACCATGTTCGGCCCCGACACAATTATGAGAACTAAAAAATACATTCTCACAATTCTAACTAATATTACACGCACTTTAGCACTGTACATCAGTCTAAACCAGGCGTGGGCAAACTACGGCCCGGGGACCACATGCGGCCCGTTAAACGTTTAATCCGGCCGGCCGAACTTGAAAAAAATTAAATAAATAAATATATATTTTGTTGTAATGCTTTTGTTCACTTTAATTTAAAATTAAATGGGTTTTTTTTTCCGATGAGGTGAGGTTTCCAAAAAACTCCATCCATCTGCTCCTGGTCCGGCCCCTCTGTCAAATTTTAGACCCCATTGTGGCCCACCAATCAAAAGGTTTGCCCACCCCTGCTTTTAAATATACTAGTTGACTTCCTGAGTCTTTTCAAGAATGCCCACTTGAGACTTTTTATGTGAGTGAAATCATACCAGACATAACTAACAAGTTGAATGTTTCCAAGTCAAACATTTTCAGATGCTGAATTTTCAAAACATTGTCTAAAGTACAAACAAGGTTTACCAAACACCTTGAAATGGCCAAAATGAAATGAATATTTCACTTCAAACCGAAATGGGAGACTTCCTACCGTTTCAGGAATGGCATATTGAGACTTGTGGGTCTACTCGTGATAGATTACCAAAATATTTTTTTTTTACCTGTCTTCCAAATTTCATGTTGATGAGGGAATCTTGGGATTGGATTTTTGAAATGTTCCATTTTGCCCAAGAATAGCACACTCAAAACTGATATTAATAATTTAACATTCATGAGTTTGAAGAGGAGACGAGGATGTTTTTAGGGCTTCAATTCCGGCTGTGCCTCGACTCCGCCCTGAGTTTCTGTTCATTGTTACCGCTTCAGGTGCTGCGTTAATGGTTAATGGCGGGCTGGGCCCTGGCGGAGCGAGCTGGGAGGCAGCGGCGGCAGTCACGAAAGAAAACGGTGACGTTTGGCTGCCATTATTCACGGCGGCTTTTGTTCCTGCAGCAGGCAGGAGTGTTTGCACTGGGATGAATGGGAAGGGGTGTGGAGGGTGGCCATGTTGAGGGGGGGTGGGGTGGCATGCCAGGTGAACAAGTCACAGGGTTAAAGTGTGATACAACTTTTGAGGAGCGGATAAGACACACAAAGGCCTCTGTGTTTCTACATTGGCTATCTTACACTTTTAATCGTGGCCTCTTTTCCTTTGCTCCTAGCTTGGTCCGACACTTGTTGGTTGGCCGTATATACGTCACACATGCACACACACACACATATGGTGAGCACAGCCATGTTTGCATGGTGTGTTTGCACAATATGGTGACAGAGGAGGAGCAGGGATGTTCCCCTCGCTGGAGGGATGCTCTGCTCCTGCACATCTAATAACAAACCTCTTATGCAACAAGTAGGGTTGTTGGGAAGACATTTAAATATTGATACCAAAGTTGGTTTTGCAGCAGTTTTTGTTATCCAAACCCTTTTTACAGTAACTTGAACAACTATTATCCATCAAATGTATTATGGCAATTCGACATTTATACGGTTTGACAGTCATGACGGCCCTCTGAGGGAAACCGTAACTACAATGGCTCGCAACAAAAACGAGTCTGATACCCCTGCCTTGGGAGGACGCTACATGAAGCTTGTTAATGCTATGTATATTCTATGTTACCGGCGTCCACGGCAATCACCTTTCAGGTCACAACAGAAAAAGACGGCTGGTTGGGACACAACAGGAGGATAAGATGGGCAAACTTGAACGGCTGTGATTCCCATAGATTTTTACACGATCAAAATATTTGCCAGGTTGCACATAAGAAACCGATTTGGCTGAAGTTGAACGGGGTGAACGCAACTAAAACTGACAGGTAAATATGAGGTAATAAAAAAATTTGGAGGTGGCCTGTAGTGGTTTACGAGGCGTATTTATTCCAGACTTCTCGCAATTGCCGCCTACAACTCTTCTACATCTAAGCCATGTGTTTAATTTATCCTCAATGTCCGCGCTGGGGGGTGCAATATACAGCTTGGATGTAAATAATCATCTTTTGCTTGTTTGGTACAAGAGATGTATTTGTAAAATAGCTGTTGACAGAAAAGTAAAACTGTCAAACATTTATTTAGTGGCAGTAAGTATTAACCCGCACTGTCACAAACTCTGGAGCTTTGTGGTTTGCATGCAAAGCGGCGCTACCGTTAAGTGCTTGCGCTGTTGTGGTTATGGAGCTCGAAGCAGGCGACGTGCATTACGCAAGCGGTGGCAGGTTAACTCAAACAGTGGCTTGCCCCCCAAAAAAGACAGAAATAAAAAAGCAGACGCGTGGCTTCTAATGCCCGAAACCAGCTTGAGTGATCGCATGCGAGCTGTTGCGTGTTGGCGCGTGCACATGGGGTGGTATATATTCTCTCACACGCACACACACAGTGGAGTCTCAGAACAATGGCCGGCTTTGACTGAGGCCGACTGACAGGAGGAGATGGGCTGGATCCATTGTCTCTTGTGTTTACTCACAGACTCACCTGGCACTGAGCTAATAGCACACGCTCTATCTATCAGTGCAGGGGGACTGCCAACCACCCCCAACCATACACCCCCCCCCCCCCGCCTCCTCATACACACCCACTCACAAACACACACACACACACACAAAAATAAAAATAATTCAAATTCTATGCATTGATTTCCGTGCTTGAATTAATGCTGTTAACAGGCGTCTATGTCAGTTTATGCAGCTCTGTGTGTGTGGGGGTGTGCGTGTGTGTGTGAGGGGGTGAGTGCGTGCGTGTGAGTAGTCACACCTGGGTGTCCCGGGAGGTTGCGGTGGTGGTAGAGGATGGTTTATGGAGGAGAAAGAGGTGAAGTTGGGGGAAGGTGGGTGGAGGAGGTATCGGGGGATTCTTTCAGGTTTTTACTACTGTGCAAACACACACACACGCACCCCCCCCCACACACACACACGCAGTTGATAGGTTTGATGGGATCAGTTGGAAGCCTCACACTGACCCTGCCCCAACCTCGCCCTTGTTTGATCCAGAGAAGATGGGTGTGTGTGTGTGCATGTGTGTAATTGTGCAGACATTATGAGATTATTTGGATTTTGACAACAACAGACATCAACAAAAGCCATGAACCGCACGCACGCATGCACAAACACACAGGTTGTAAAGTTGGTTTGATTTTCACCCTATAAACTGTGCACACGTGTGTGTGCTCTGTACATGTG
The DNA here is from genome assembly GCF_059441095.1 of Idiotropiscis lumnitzeri. NCBI lineage: Eukaryota > Metazoa > Chordata > Actinopteri > Syngnathiformes > Syngnathidae > Idiotropiscis > Idiotropiscis lumnitzeri. Next base: position 9,079,483 of record NC_142397.1, on the reverse strand, counting down.
TGTGTGTGTGTGTGTGGAACGTGAAGATTTTAACAGCAGACACCAACACGAACACAAGCCATTTTAGAAACCAACATTTACTGATAATTCAATTACAAATAGAATGAAAATATGAGACTATTGTATTATTACTCAAATGTTGACATATTTGACAGAAACATTCAATTTAAACTCTTCTACATCTGCTTGATTTAAAAAAAATTAAAATAATAATAAACAAGGTTCTGAGACATAAAGGTTTGCCCACCCTGTCTCACCCCATATGTCCCCTCACTCCTGACCTCACATCCACCAATCAGACGCCACTGCTGATAAAAGTTTTTTTTTTTTTAAGTTTTTCAAACTCCAGATCAAGGCTGCCTGCTAGCTGATAACGCGTGACATACCTGTTGCATTAATGATTACTCAACTTGCCTTTATTTTCATATTTCTGTTCAGGCACTAACCAGAGAGCCTCTCAGGCCCCATGAGTGCGGATTATTGCAGACAGTCAGCTCCAGCCGGCGGCCATGAACATCAAACAGACTTGAGTGGGCAGTAATGGAGTAGGACGGGTGGGGGTGCGGGGTCGTTATCTCGAGCGCCATCAGGTCACCGCGCGCCCAACTTGCTGCTAGTGTATGCCCGGATGCCCGTTATGTGACATCTCTCAGTGGAGAAGATCATTAATCAGCAGAGTGATTATTTACACATGGAAATATTTGCTTGTATAGAATGGCGGTTGATGAAATGCGCATGTCTTGGTATTGAATTACATTTGATCAATGTATCTGTAAAATAAGCAATGAATTGTAACTCTATGAAAAAAAAAACTGCAGATTGGTATTATTTTTAAAATACTTCTTGACCCAAAGCCAGGTTGACTTATCACCATGAAACTTTGGGGCATGTGCCTATCATGAGTAGACCCTCAAAAAAGAAAACTTGCCTGAAGTGATTAAGGAAATTTGTCAAATTGGTTTGAAGTTGCTGTGTTAGGGCCATTTCTAAGGGTCCTTAAAAGCAAACAAAGTCCTGGAGATTCCAAACATCGCGCGACTTCTTCTCTCTAAGCTAGTTTTACTATCATGAGTTGACTCACGATTGAATCTCAAGAAGCCACGATTGAAAAGACAAAGTAAGTCTGCCATTTTGTTTTTTAGCAACCATGTTACGATTCAATAACTCTTGATAGCGCCTCCTGAATTATTTGAAAATTCAGCCCCACAAAAAGAAGTGGAAAGGTTTCCATTTTGGTTTGAAGCGCTCTTGGAATTTCGTAAATTCAGCCCCCTTAGCCAGTTTGACTTGGCAACGTGAGATTTGGGAGACAAACAGTTGGCAGAAGGCATGCCTAAAAAGCCACAGAATGTGCGTCATTTTGGCTCCAAAAATGGAAAATTTGTCCATTTCCAGAGTTCCTTATAGGGCAACTTATCCTAGAAATTTTGTCCAATTGCTACAAAATTTAAAGCATATATACTTGACAGATGGCTAATACAAAATTGTGAGGGATTTGCTTTTGTCACAGCATGTGGGCGGAGTATGGTGGGGAGGTTGGATGAGTCACTATAAAACGAAGAACTAACGCTAGAATTCTCTAAAAATTCAGTCCATGAAGCCAGTTTGACTTAAATACATGAAATTTGATGGACGTGTGTATCATGAGTCGACGCACAAAAACATCTCAAAATGCCATGCTTAAGAAGACAGGAAGTCCTAATTTCTGGCTCAAATCAGCGAGTTAATTTTGGCCATTTCCTGGGTTACTTTCTTCACACTCCGTATACTGGCATAAAATCTTTCATCAATTGCATGTAAGTGAAGTAAGAGGAACAAAGACTATTGAGAGCGCCAGTAAATATAACCTAAGTTTTGAGACACGCCCAATAGCGAACGCTGCGGGTCGGCCAGTGACCTGCTGGTTGTCTGGGCTTGATAAAGGAAGTCCTGGTTAATGAGTAATGAGCCTGGACGCTACAGGTGGGGCGGGCGTGGGGGCTTTCGGCCGGGACGCCGCGCTGATAAGAGGGGACGACAGAGTGACTTTTAAAGGGGGGGCGGTGGTAGAGGCAGTAAAAAACCGTCGCCTCACATTAGCGCATCCACGCTCACGTCAGCGACGAGCAAGGGGAAAGGAACATACGAGAAACGATGGAAAAACGTCAATTCTGTGACAGGGTGACGGCCCTTTAGGCAAGAGGCGGGATGATTAATGGTCACACTGAGAATAATAAACGACTATCTGAACTGGTAGGCTAAGATAATATACAATGGACAGTACAAGTCATGACATAAGCACACTTTTCCACATTTCCAAAAGGTCCAACATTGATATTTTTCAGTTGTTTTTTTTTTTCAATTGCTACATTCATCAAATGGAATAAATTGATGAACTCAAGTAATATTTTTCTTTATGACTTTCCATGTTGAAAAGACAGCATGACCCTGATTTCACAACACATAAATTGAATGATATACAATATACTATATATGATATACAAAACATATGTGCAGAGTAATATTGTAGCTTTTGTTAACATTAATGTTATTAGAATGTTCCGTTTTAATAGATTACACGATCATCTAATTATGCAAAGTCGTCCAGCCACTGTTTATTGTTAATTTCATTCTCAGGTGCTTGTATACTACCACAATAAACGGCTACTCTAAAATGTAAGGTTTTACTCTATTGCGTCCATTTCAGATGTTCTAGTAAACTTTTCCTGACCTGCCCTCACCAAGATTGAGTATATCTCTTCAAAAACATTTTTTATGGTTAGATAAAACAAAGGTTGAACATTTGGTCATACTTTGTGTAGTTTTAAAATGTATATTCAGTCCGAATTTGAGCTGTCAATATCAAGTATTTGAAGGATCAAATATTATATTGATTATGCCACCAAATTAATTGAATAATCTGATATATTGGTTTGCATTAATGAGTATTACAAAATAAATTTCTCCGATTACTGTCGAACCAATTATTGGTGCTTATTTGATATTGTTTAGTAATGAAAGAAAATAACTAAACAATTAAGAATTATCACACGAAAGGAATTTATATGGTATTCGTCTTATTATAAGTCTATATTATAAGTCTGATTTTTGTAAAAGTATTATTTTGGTGGCTGGTGTGTGCTAAGTCCCATTTAACAAAAATGTAAATGTTATAGGTTAATTCTCAACACAATCACATTCATCTTGGAAGATTACAGGTGTGCAACTACATCAGTCGTTTACTTTTACTTTCCATCATAAACAAATGTTTAATTGAGTTATACAGGATATGGGCCCCTAATAGTGGAGACAGTTTTGAAATTATTATCTTCATATAATTTTTACTGTACACAGTATCACAAAAAAAACTCATTTGAATAGGCGTGCGTAGACTTTTTATATCCACTGTAAAAATTGTGAAACCTTAAAGTGCCTCCACATAATTCCTTACTATCAGAGGTAGAAACTGATTCTTGATATTCAAGGCCATACAAACATTAACAGTCGTATTAAAACACATGCACTATTAAACACATTGATGTTTCACCAGGAAGTGATGTTGGCCAATCACCGTACAGGACATCCCATAATGTACAGCACACGCCTGATCACAAAAGAATAAAATGGTGGAATGTGGCAGTGAGTGATGACATTGAGACTGATAAGGCCGCTGATAGTGAACTAAAAGGGGTTGCCATGACAACCCGCTCACTTTTAACCTTGCTGGAGCTTGACTTCCTCATTTTGGATGGCCAAACGTGGGAATAGACATGATGAACACCACGGTTGTCACTTAAAAGGTGTTTAAAAAAAAAAAAAAATCATCTTTGTCACCTGAAACCTTGCCTAGGCTCCAAATCCTGTTTGCCAAAGCATCGAATGGGCTCCACCTTTAAGAGCTGGACTCCCGCCGTGTTTGTGATTCTTGCGTCTTAGACCAACAATGTAAAGGAAATCCTTGTAAAAGCTTTAAGGGTTAAAAGTCCTGAAGAGTTTAGAAACCGGGCCCTCCTCTGTCCACCCGCACTCACTTCGACCGTTGGGTAATCAGTTACCCGCTCTATCAGGCCCCTTACGCACACTCACATCAAATGGAGAGTCCCCCAAAGTCCACTTGTACGTCGGCTTCAATGTGGACGCAAATAAAGAATCAAACTATCAAAGTACTTTGTTGTCATTAAAAAAATAATAATAATAATAATAATACATTTGTGCTCAAATTCATGCTGTGTTGGTTTATGTAATAAATGCATGTACCTCTATCAGAATTGTTTTTTTTAAATAATTTGTTTGTGTGGAGCATTACGCAAAAAAAAAAAAAAAACAGTTTTCATGAACGCTTGTACAAAGGTGATTCTGGAACACCTTCGAAAGATTTACACCAAACTTTGTAGGTGGGTTGGCAGCGTGTACACTGTACGTGTCTTCCTGTTCTTTGTACTACAAATCTGTATCTTTACTCTTTCTCGTGTGTTTATTCTTCTATTTTGTAATCATTCAGGCAAATCCCCGCATTCCCGTAATTGGTCCAAAAGTCCAAAGAACTGCAGCGGTCTCGGAATCTATCCGCCTCTTTCCATCCCACCCAAATATGGTCCTTCAAACACCAGGCCAGCTCACATTTTTTCGGCGGTTGTGTTGGTCCTATCATGCTGTCACTTAAACCTGGCACCACTCCAGTGCTATGCCGGGGTGGTCCACTTCCTGTTGGTTCCGTTCTGATGTGCATCCACAAGGCCTAAGCTGTCACCTCACTTCCTTGAGCAATTCTGAGTGCATTCCAACGTGACCAAGAATCGATTTTGACTCTTGTCCAGTTCTTTCTGGCCCCCGCCGCCCACTCTCTGTGCGAGCTGGACTCTGAGACTGGGGAGGTGGGAACATTGTAGGAGGTACACCGGTGAAACTGGCAGTGGCGGAGGGGGTCAAGGGGGGGTTGGAGGGGTGAAATGGACTGCTTGTTCTGCATCAGGTGAAGGTTGACAGATAACCTATTTGCAAAGCTGAGCTAGTTTGAACCTTTCATCAGGATTGTATGCAGTTTATGTTATCACTAGTAAAGGACAAGATGGACGGATTTAGTGATTCTGATTTAATACGTCTATCAAGTTCTGTCCATTTTACTATATTTTACTCATACATATGAAACAAGCCCCAAAAATAGTCGGAGGATATACTGTATTCCTGCCACTGAAGGCTTTGAGCAGATATATTTTCAGAGCTCTATCACGCAGGTATATGCTGGAAAGTATAAAGTAAAATTGACTGTTGAAAATTGAGCGGAAAATGTTTTCAGAGCATTCAACAGATACCCCACAAGGTCAGAGAGCTGAGGGAATATCTCGATTTTTCATGCCGTTGATGCTTCATTTTATATACTTGGTAAACATTTTAATTTACTCATTCAAATTCGGCAGGCTTGTTAACTGTTCTCTGTGGTTATGTCAAATTTACAAGACATTTCTCATTTTCATTTTACATGGGCTTTGTGATCTTTGGAGACCCAAAGAACCCAACACACCTCAATGCTTAAGTTGAGCCACTCAAAAGCAACTATTTCCTTCTCCACATTCTTTAACTGCACAGTTGACTGGCTTTGCAAAGATCGGCATGCATATAAACGCAGAGTGAGATAACCAATTGCGAAATCAAACAGATCAATAAAAAAATGACTGGCGAAGCTGACTAAGATTGAGGTCAGCACAGCACGGCTAGTTGAAGAACAACAAAAAAGGGGGTCATTCCGTGTGACATCACTTAGTGGGTTGAACTGAGCGGATTTTGATTTGAACGAAACTTACTGTACTGGTGGATAGTGACGGCACAACATTAATTCTCAAATTTGAGGTCAATCGGCGCAAGGGTTTGGGGCTACGCCATAGCGAATTTTAACGAGTTAAGCAAAAAGGGGCGTCACTGCCTTCGTTTGAACCCTTGTACTTGAGAACTGCTGGGTCAATCTTCGCAAAACAGGTATTGTCGTAAAGGGAATTCAACAAGGAATCACAATCTGCAATAATTTTGATGTGTGCATATTTCGGTTGCTGTACATTTTGACCAATAATTTGACCTTGAAATTAATTTTGTGGATCAGGTGACCGTCACAAATCTTTTCATGAAATTTAATCTCTGAAATGTTCTTTAAAACATGTAAAAGTTTCAGATATGTCATTTTATCAGCAATAAAGAGTCAACATATCCATAAATTCAGATTTACAATAAATATTCAATTTATATTCACTTTGAATGAATATCCAATGAATATTTGATGTATTGAGATCCCAACTATGTCATTTTGTCTTGTTTGTTAGCACGAGTTTGCTTTCCTAAAGCAAAGCTATGTGGTTACTTGAAATACACAAAGTACTAGTCTCCTTCTTTTATTTTTATTTTTACAGTAAAATTCAACTAGGGGTGGCAATAAAGATGAATGGTTCACTATCTTCCAAAGTGCTTCTTGTTGTGAAGTGAGTTGCATTCAGTTCAGCACCACCATACAGCGCTTGTCATTTAAATGTTTGCTCCCAAATCAAACAATATGGCCTGACGACAGCTTGTATCTCAAGAAAAATGTACAAGTCAGGTCACTCATATCTCAAGAAACCACTGTATAGTTGAAATTTTATAGGCCAAGAAGATTAGATTAGACCAGTTGGAAAACTGACTGGACAAAAAGAAAAATCTAACATCCACATACACTTATGGGAACCAGTGCAGCCAATACACTTTTACGAATAAACTAATACAATTTTATGGAACTAATGTTATAATGTAGATTGTAAATATTAGGTGGTAATTTTAATGGTACAGTGGAAGGCCTTGCTGGTCCTGACGTCCCACCACTGCATTTTGTTCATGTTCGTGCTTTGTGAGTCACTGTTTTCCGGGATGCAAACAAACCTACCACGACGTCAAACAGTTATTCATGCAACAGCTTGTGCACGATGAGCGTGTGCGCACACACATACACACGATAGGAAGTAGTTTGTCAGTTGTCTAAGTGATAATGATGCAGTGACGTCACCAATGAGTCATTTTATATCATTAACAACTTAGCATGGAATTTACCTTACTATACAAATCAATTTAGGATGGAATGAAAGAGCAGAAATTTCACTGTGTTACTAAACTACCTATAACTGTACAGCAAATAACACAAACAGTGTTATTACAGTGAATAGAGTACACTAAATGACAGAAATGCATCATCAAGACTATTCTAAGTGAGGGTTGGCCAGCTTGGCTGTGGAAGTCGACGTTTATGACTGTGTCATAACTGGGCCATAAATGTTAAATGAATCTGGGAAGCACAGATGACACACATTGTCGCTAACAATAGATAATAGCACACATGGCCTTGCTGCCTCACCATACTTATTTTAACTCTCAATTAGGGGTGGCAGAGGGTTTCGTTTACTTTTTTCAAGAGATAATCCTGGAATTTCTTTTCTTTCTTATCAAACGTTAAGTTCTAGCACCCGACAAAACTGCTCACCTATCATACACACATTCCACACTTTTAACCCTGGCTGCTGTTGAAAACATACAGTCACTATACAACACACTTCCTCTTTTGTATTGCATATCCGGTATTATTTGGACAGACATCAGGATGTGCGGCTTTGCGAGTTTAGGCTTTACAGTTTTTGCAAACAAATCATTCCTTTGCCCACGGGTTGCCAATTGACATTGGAGCAGTGCAGTGGTTGGACGTTACCTTTACCCCAACTGCGGTTCAGCACTGTCTTGAGAAGCTTAATAGCCACACTGCTCCAATGTGTAATGCAATTGTGCCATCAACGACAAGGTTCTTGAAACGGTATCTGTTCTTGAGGAACCATGCACGGAAGGCTTGCTTCTGTAGCCACTGATGAGCAGACACCGAACCCTTCAAGCAGGTGTTTGCACAAAGCGAGGGAAAGACTATCTGGATTTTGAGGAAGGCTGCTTGGAGCTCAGCAGCAACAAAAAGTTGATGCAGCGGATCCTTCGGAAAATGATCAAGCTTTACGTATACTCACTACAGGCTGGGCAAAGACTTTAAGCGGAAGCTTATGATGCACAACTTTGTTTTTTATTTTCTATAGGTAGGGAATTTTGGATCAAATCTAAGACTTTATCTTAAATGTATACCACATAACCTAATCTCTATTATGCTAGATATTTAGCTAGTTTAACCAGTCAACATTTCTTTTTAGTTCCCAGAAACACCACAGTTTACACAAAACGTACCAAATTTAAACACATTTTCTAGATACAACACACGATAGAAATATTCTATTTAATCTAGTTCCTGTTAAATTGGATGAATATGGTGCATTGTACAACGTATTAACACACAAATAATCATTTATGCCAAGTAGGAAAAATGAATCTGTACTTCCAAGATGGCGCCTTGAAGCTTCCACCACTTCCTACAAATGGCGTCCTTCTCAGCTAAAGCCGATGTAATGCTTAACTATAATACACCCTTAAATGGCAAAAATACTTTCGGTATAAATTTGTTGTCCTCCTCACCAAGCATCTTCAAGAAGCAGAAGTAGCTTTATTAACGTTTTTGCATGGTCGTTCAATGGCATATTCACTGCCGAAGAGTACGCACACACAAGAGCAATATCATCCAGTCTGTGAGTTTTCTTGTGCGTTTTTTTCTTTTACATGATGACTTAGCAATTCCTTACTTCTCGTTCACGTATATATATATATATATATATATATATACACATGTTAATATTATTGTTATATATTGATTCACGTACACACAAAGGTCCAGTGGTCTTTAAAAAATCTTAACTGAAGTTTTAGTGAAGTTATTAAATGGCGACGTCGTTCGTACTTTCAAAGAGTAAACAAGTACAAGATTCCATCCAGTCGATCTGTACAAGTATAACTAACTGCTGATAAAACATAATGAAAAAAACATATACCATAAAAATTAGTTTGGGAACTGTGTGTGAATCTTTTCTTTTAACATTTTTGCTTTTGCTATGTCTTCTCTTACTATTCGGTTTTGCATGATTAATTACACATAGATATTGGTTTATTTACCTGCTCGGGGCATGCGTTACATGTGTCCCCACTATTCTAACGCATTACGTTATACGTTTGTGGACATTTGTTTTTTAAAAAAATGGGAGAAAGTTATGTTGCCTACGGGCTGACACAAACAAATTTAATCACCTGGCAGCCACTTTTACCTAATGGTTTAAAGTCAGTCATCCGCGGGATTACAGCGATATCTAGAGGTAACCTTTGACACTGCATGCGTATAAATAAAAACGCAACCTCGCGCGTCACATGACTCTGCTCATCTCTCATTGGTTTACTTAGGTCACATGACTGATACAGGCGCTGTACCACTGTAAACAATTTGAAGCTTGATCGCTCCATCGTGACACAGTTTCTTGTTTTTGTTTGAAAGAAATCGTGAGGGAAAGTGACTTTAAATGACATTTAGTGACATGTGGAGAGACTAACTCTATTGTCCAGGACTTCAGTGGAAAGACAAGCTTGAGAGCAGGTGCGTAAAAAAAAAAGAATTGCTTTTTTAAGGCGACGTGTTTGTGCTGGCTAAGCAAAACAAGCGAATCTCAGTGGAAAAATTTGAATTGAATTCCTTTTGACCTGTTTCGTATTACGTCGTGTGCTTTTTATTAACGGCTTTGATATGGTGACACCTTTATGATAATTAGCTCTTAGCGTAGCTTGTCTCTGTTGTGTCTAAAAATTAAACCATATTTTCATTTTTTTTTACTTTTGAAGGACAAAGGAGGAAAATAGTTATCAGAGATATGCCGAGGTAATTTTAAAGTCACTGTAAAAGTAAATCAATGCAAACGTGTTAAAAAGTACAAGTAAAAGTAAATGGGATTAGCTTTTAAATATTATTCTAAACCTTGTTAAAGTAAAAAAGTATCTAAAAGTTTAAAAAGTGCACGTAAAAGTAATAAAATAAATAAAGTAACTGTGCGGTGAAGAATGAGTAAGTAATTTTTAGGTACAAGAGTAAAAAAAGTAACGTAAGTACAGTGTAACTAACAGTAAAAATCTATATAAATGTAAAAAATATAGTTAGAAGTTAAAGTACATGTAAAAGTAACTTTAAGAAAAAAAATTTAAAAAGTTATTTTGAAATACCACTTAACAAAAAACAAACGTTTAAATAAATGTAAACATAAAATTAAATTAAACTGAAAGAAAAATTAAGTAAAAAAAACATGCAAAACAGTGACTATTACACACAAGAGTTGCTGAATGCTGCAATAGAGTGAACTCATGTGTCACCCAGTAATTCGATTTTATTATTACCATACTATATTCAATTAAAGACATCAAATTTAAATCTGCATTGTTAGAATTAGTTGTGATGGTAATGCAACGCATGTGATTATAATTAAAGAGGATATCAGCTAAAGTCAAAGCCCTAGAAACTTCTCTTTGTGTGTGCGTGAGTGAAAGCATGTGATTCTTTGTACTGTTTCGTCACGTTTTTTTTTCTGACAGTTGATGTCCTCAGAGGCATCAAAACAGAGCAACTTCCCGAGTGAACATGAAAATTGACGTCCCCTATGAGAAGGTACCATGAAAAATTAGTTACTACTTGTATCTCAAGTTTGATATGCGCAACTTCTGAATGGCATCTCTAACATTCATCCATTATTCAATGAGAAATTAGAGAAAATGTTTTTGTAATAGTGAAAAAAATCAATCCTGGAGCTTCATGAAAATGTAATAGGCTTTTCCTAAGCCTCTCACAAGTTTTGCATTAGATCGCTTTTTGCATCGTTATTCTAGAAATGACAACAACTACGAGAAAGCCTGAAGATCTACGCATTTGTACATTATCAAATCTTTGTTTTCCTAGAATTGGTATGTGAAAACATTTGCATTTATTTGTAAATACAAAAATAGTATTAGCAAATTGAATAATTTTGTTAATAGTTAATTGATTTTAAAGATTACAATTCAAACAATGAAAGAATTATTTTATTATGGAAGTGTAAAAAATGTCCAATTTTACATGTTGCATCTATGAATGATCCTGCGAGTCTCTCTGTTTTTAAAAACAAATCTGAAGTGTATATATCTGACTGGGCGAAGTGATACAGCTTTCTAAGAATAAGATCAAGTTAATCAGAATGACACTCCCTGAACTGAGTCATGTGAAGATCTGAATCTATTACTTACGAGTGTTAGTGTTTTGTTCCACAGTTGGTGGATGTCGGGCGGAGGCGGCCGGACTCAGACAACAAATCTCAAACGGTACGACCCCGAATGCCGGTTCAAAATTCACCTCACAATAATGTTCTGGGCCTTTCTACTCACAGTACTCCTGTTGTCTGGTGGCAATGGCCGCCATCGCCTCGTTCCTCCTCGCCGCCACGGCAATATACAACCTGCTGGCGCCGGCCGCTTCCACCGTGACATCTAAAATTGGCAGCGATCTGCAACTTGGCCTGGAGTCCTGCTCAGACCCCTGCAAGTAAGAATTCAGCATCAGAATGAATACTGTTTACATATGTGGTTTAAAAAGAGGACGATAAGGAAATTCATAAGTAGTAAGAAGTACAGTACAGTGCAACTTCGCCTTGACAGACCCTGATTCAATGGATTTCAGATTTAACAAACTGTTCATGCGCAATGAAAACGCCCATTTGCACACTAGTTGTCAACAGCAGTTGGTTTCAGAATTGTCCGCTGTTGTTTACTGGTAGTGTGACTCGTAGACATATTTCTGTGTTGTGCCGCTGTTGAAAATTGCAATGACAGAAAACATAGTATTATATAATTGGAAAACTACAACTGTCAAGAAAATTGGGAAGTCTGATCATTTTTGAGAAATTGTGTAAATTAAAGACTTTAATAAACAGTGAAAACTTAAAAATGGGGTTATAAGAAAAAAAAATTGGAAAAGATCAAATGGGAGAATGCTGCTTTCCAAAAAACTGGGAAGCCTGAAAATGGCAAAGCAAATAATTAATAAATTGTTGTAAATGCTGCTTTTAAGAGAACTGAGAAGTCTGAATATTTGTAAAAGAAAACGACTTTAAATGTTTCTTTCATTAAAACACGTCAGAAAAGACCAAAAACACATAATAGTTCAATTCAGAAAAACCTGACGACATATATCCTCTTTCTCTCCGCTTCAGGATCTCCCTGGTGGAGAGCATCCCTGAGGGCATGCAGTTCAACTCCAGCAACCCGTCGCACGGCTCCATCTACCAGGCGTGGCTGCAGCTGATGTTCCAGGCCCGCAGTAGCGTGGACATCGCCTCCTTTTACTGGACGCTCACCAACCAAGACACGGGCACCCACGAGCCCACCGCAAATCAAGTGAGCACACTTTTGTTCTTCTCCAGCCGTCAGTTCGCTAATGTCTTCTGTACGTGAACGCAGGGTGAGAACGTTCTGAAGAACCTGGCCGAGCTGTCGGGATCCTTGTCGGTCCGCATTGCTGTCAGCGCACCGCAAGGGAGTCAGCCAACTGAAGACCTCAAACGGCTCAATGCTTCAGGTGACTTTCACATGCAGTAATATATAATTACAGCTGTAAGGTACAGGTGTAATGGAAACCAATTTGAATCAGAAAATTGGTTTTGCTCTAAAAGCATCGAGTCAAAACGAATTATTCCGCTTTAAAATATCTTGAATCATCTTATTGGGGAGAGATGGAGAGGAAACGTCACATTTACAATACTTACAAAATCATAATAAGGAACACATTGATCAGACACTCTTGAACTCAGCTGTACCGTACCAAATCGTAATACCACTGAATCGAATCATTCCACTTTAAAATCGAACCATTCTTAAATCGAATTACACCCCATCTATCATGATACGAATGGACTGTGCATAGACATTAACATTAACTGTTGTGTAAATTAGGGCCGGATGATTTTTCTGAGTCGGATTTAGATATTTGTCAGAATAAAATTCCAATAACTCATCAATCGGCCTATTAACTTTTTTTTTTATTGTCCCTTCACCCTTACAAAGGATATGAATTACAGACAAAACAATGTTTTGCAATACTTTGTTTTCTAGTATTTAACTTTAAAAAAAAGACAAAAAAACTTGGATGATTTTTTTCGGGGGCATGGGGATGCTTAAACATTATCTTTGTCTTGTTTTCTAAAATGTAAAAAATTAAAAAATCTGTCAATTTTAAAAGAGCCAGTCCACCGATTAATTGGTAAATATTGTAAATATTAAATTTTAGTTAACATGATGGATTAAGTTGAATTGAATTACAAAACAAAGTACAATGTATCCAAAATGTTACACAAGTAAATGTAATGGTGTAAATGTAGCGTGTTGCTACCTACCTTTGATTATAGCAAACATTACACATGCCGATCATTAAAGGGGAAGTCAAGTCAAACATTTTATTTCCAGTAATATTATCTATACAGCCCTACTTGTCTAAACATGGTATTCTGATCAATATTGAATTTAGCGGATGAGCTGTGACAGTCATTACTTGAGATTTTTTGCTCTGTGATGTCATTTTCAGTCGACAGTAAATCGCAGCCCCCTGAGATAAAAACAGGTGGAATTTTGGTATTGACTGCGCATGCAATATTTTTAACCCTCCTGTTATGTTGCTGGTTAAAGTTACCCATTGTAAAGTTAAAAAAAAAAAAAAAAGTCTTTCTGTGTGTTAGGAGCCGCCATCAGGATGGTAAAGATGAAGGAGCTGACCTCAGGGGTTCTGCACACCAAATTCTGGGTGGTGGACAAGAAACACATTTACATAGGAAGCGCCAACATGGACTGGAGGTCCCTCACACAGGTACACTTATTAATTCCAGGAGTACCTCCAAGAGGCCACCAGGTGTTAGCATTTCTCTGCAAATGCCTTCTGGCTGAAGGATGATTAAATTGACTTAATTTAATTTGAACATACTGCGTGCATTGAGTAAGTTTATTTTGTTCCTTAAATGATCTTTTCTCATTGAAATGAAATGTTTGTAATGTGTTTTTTCTTAATTAAGAAAATAGAACTCTTTAATATTGTACATTATAAAAACACACTACTGATATAATGAAAAGGAATATGAAGGAACACGTTTTGTTTCAGTTCAGTGGACATTGTGCTGCTGCTTCTGTTGTGTGTGCCTTGGCCAACTAAGGGCATTCAAATACAAAGATACAAAACGTGAACATGGACACAAGTAACTTATAAGCTGTAATAACATTAATCATTCTCCATGGGGGATAAAGAACATATGCCAGCGAGTATTGTCATATCTTTCTACATATGTTGCGCCACTGTTTGTGTTACTATTAACAAATAAAGTTATTTGGTTGTTTTCCATTCAAATTTAAATTTGTGTATTTCATATCTCAAGGCACCACTGTATGGAAAATTGTAAATATTAGGAACATCTCAATGTGTGAGCCATGTCGTTTTTTTATAAGTAGATTTGATAAAGTTATGTTTGAATGTGATCGCCAGGTGAAGGAGTTGGGCGTGGTGGTGTACAACTGCAGTTGCCTGGCCTCAGACTTGGGCAAGATCTTCGAAGCCTACTGGTTCCTGGGAGGGAGTCAGTCTATCCCATCACCCTGGCCCTCCAGCTTCTCTACCCTCTACAACAAAGAAACGCCACTCCAGCTGACACTTAACAACACCCTGTCCAGCGTCTACTTGACGGTGAGTAACAACAACAAACTAAAATTTGTGTTAGTGGTTATTGTGTTATAACCTCTTCTTCTTCTTCAGAGTTCTCCTCTGTCCTTCTGCGCCGCCGGCAGGACCTCTGACCTGGATTCCATCCTGAACGTGATAGATGACGCCCAGAGTTTTGTCTACATTGCTGTCATGAACTACATGCCCACCATGGAGTTCTCACATCCCAGAAGGTAAAGCAGGCTACGTTGGTATGTCCAGCTTTAAAATTAGAATTGTCGGGTTTGATAGTTTTCTAAGCAGAAGGGAGAGGGGAAATTAATTTTAACCGACATGGCAAGACTCAGGATCGTCTTTAGGGGCCGTTTTCTTTTTTTCCCCTATTTGTTGGTATGTGTTTACCACTTTTAACGTCGTTCTTGGAGAAACATTCATGTGGTTTTGAAAAGTAACCGGTCGAATGTGGCATCACTGTAGGTACTGGGCAGACATTGACACCCAGTTGCGTCGAGTGGCCTACGAGAAGAACGTGAAAGTGCGCCTGCTGATCAGCTGCTGGTCCAATACGCCTCCTGCCATGTTCCCCTTCCTCAAGTCGCTGGCGTCAGTTTACGACCCAAAGAGCAAGCTGGATATCCAGGTGGTGAGTAGACATCGTGTTTGTGGCGAGCAGGCTTGATGTTTGTCACAAGCTCAAGACAGCCTCCTCGTCTCTCTCGTCAACAGCGAATCTTCGTGGTTCCCTCCAGCGCAGAGCAGAAGCACATCCCTTTTGCCAGGGTCAACCACAACAAGTACATGGTGACAGACCAGGTCGCTTATATTGGTGAGACATGATTGTTAATGTTTGCCACCTGACTGTCAGGAATATCGCTGAGAGTGAGTTGATAGAGACCCCAGGTTGGGTCAGGTGAAATGTGGGGATCTCCACTGCAACAAACACTTAAATTCAAATTGTGGAGTTCAAGTAAAAAATGTTCTTCAAATGTTCCCCTGCTCACAATTAAGCAAACAATCATAATTGTTTTTTTATGTTTTGTTTTATGTTATGATTAAAAAAAATTCAGAGTTGCTTCTATTTCTTCAGGTACATCCAACTGGTCCGGCGACTACTTTGTGAACACTGCAGGCTCTGCCCTGGTGGTCAACCAGACAGCATCCTCATCCTTGAAGCCCACCGTTCAATCACAGCTGAGGGACATTTTTGAGAGAGATTGGAACTCCGACTACAGCGCCCCTCTCACGCAGCACACCAACATAAAAAATGTCTGTTAGTCCACGCGAACCAACTGGTACAGCCCATGCCGCAGAGTTGGAGGAACATTTTCAACACTCGGGAAGTAGCTTTTGACAATCCTTTTTTTTTAACATTTTAAAGACTTGACTCGTGACTATAATGTCACCATTAAGACATCCTCCATCATAGCTCATCTGGAGTCTGCAGTGTGTATGTGAATACATGTTCTTAGAATTTAAAAACTAAAACAAACTGATTGAGCGCTCGCTTCTATCATTCATTTTTTTTTATTTCTTTTATTTTTTTAGGGAGAGTCAATGTTGTCATGGCAATTGTCAAATGAAGCATAAAAGAGCAGAGCTTGCTAAACTTGGTCTCACAATCGATAAACTAGACAATGTGGCCTGCAGGGGGCGCACTTTGTGCTCATATCTCCTTTTAGGATTCAGGAAAGTGCTGAGTTCATCCAACTCAAGTGGACCTCGTTTTTTCAATAACAACTATCTCCTAAATCGGTAAATGTATGTCAAATTCCAACTTTTTCTGGTTGAAGCAGAATGAACTACGTCACATAAAACGAGACAAAAAAAATTACATGCATATTTGAAAAGGAGAATACATGTTATGAATGCATATGTAAATCCTAACTTTGTCGAAATGTTCGCTAAGTTAATGCTAACATAATGGGAAACACCATAGATATGCTAACAAATAGCAACGTTAAGCAATGGCTATTTGAACACGAACGGTGGAGCAATACATGTAGTCAGATAACATAACAATAAATGTTCTATTGCCGTTCTCTGTGGAGCTGTGACTGTCTCCATGGATATCCGAATGTTTATTATACTGCCCCTAGGTGGCCTAGCACACCCACTAGAAGGGGCAGTACAAAGTCGATTAATTTGAAGCAAAACGTGTAAAACAGTTCATTCTTTACTTTGTGTTTAATTGTGTCTTAAATGCATGTGTTTGTAAAGTAATGACATTTGAATTCATTTCAATGGGGAAAGATGATTTCCGAGGCAAGTGTTTTGGGTTACGGGCGTGACCACGGAACAAATTAAACTTACATGTCAAGCAAACACTGTAGTCTCGCTCACCCTGTCCTTCAACAATGATTCATTACTGAAGCTTAAACAGTCTCAGGCTCTTCTCCTAGCTCTTAATTACACTGCAGTCGAGCTCGGTGCGACTCGGCATATTGTGGCACAATTTGGTATTACACTGAAGGCACGCAACTCTAAATTGTGACTAGCCTGTATACTAAAAAAAAAAAGACCACAAAAACGCTCACAATATAGTCGTGGTGCAAATGAGGGGGACTCTGTATTGCACATTATTTTTTTTCTACCCTCAAAGTATGACTTTCGAACGCCCAAGAGACCGGGGAACGCAGTTCTAGAATGACTTGTTCCGCATTTCTGTGCAAACTTTCTGCCTCACTACTTGTTGTCCAAACCAGACTGGACATATTTCAGCCATGGGTCTTGTCTAGCCAACAATGGAGAATAATGTGTTGATTAAAAAGGTGTTCTGATGCCGCAGTAATCAACGCGCTGAGCTTTGTGCTCCGTGCTGGGTGTCAGTCGTCAGCCATCCAGCATGCAGCAACCACTAAGCCCACCAACAACAGCCTCTGCTAAAGCCTCCAAAGGTAACAACAATAAGAGCTTTGCAGGGACACTGAGCAAATTGCTGACTGTCCTCAACTGTTAATGCACGCCTATTCTGTGCTGTCAATACACACACACACACACACACACACACAGTGGTTGAGGATGCAAAGTTGGGTATTGGATTGGATCCCCTCCCATCTTTTCCATCCCCCGGTGTGAGCCACACTGAGAGCGTCGCTGGTTTGCCGGCCCCAAAGAGTCAAAGCCACCCCGGGATCGCCTCCACCTCGAGAGCCCCGAGTGCAGGCTGCTGTGTTGGTGTGCTCCAGTGGCGTCCTTCTGCAGACCATGTGTGAGTGTCTCCGTGGAATATTCCGAGTCACCTGGACACCTTCCTCTGATGCAGGTCAGGATGAACGACTTTTGTTCTGGATTGGCAATAAGTACCAAAGTTTGAGAACCGCCAAACTTCAAATTGTCACTTGGGTGATGAGCAATGAGCTTTTAAGTACAGGAGAGTGCATCAATCAAGCTAAGAAGTATTTGATATCTTCGATGGTGATTGTTTTCTATTCACCATTAATCCATGTTTCCACTTCTTTGACTCTTTTTCTGTGTACAAGAGAAAGACACTTGTTGATGACATGTTTACCGAATAGTGTTATCTTGTAATGTGATAGGGTGTTTCAAGGCCATGTAAGGTAGCAAGTTTTGGAGCCTATTATGAATTTCAAATTCATCTGATTCCACAAGTGAGATCTAATCTAATAACATCTAGATTTTTCATTGCAATACGTCACAACACAGCTAGGTGGCATTAATCCTGAGCCTATTTCACTTTGGGAAGTAAACATGCATGGCAACCGCAAAACTAACAACAGCAACCTAGCGCCACCAATGCCTGAACCCCTTCCAAGCCCAGATACCACATATAACGTATGACGGAATAATCAGAAATCCAGCCTTTGTAGATCAAAGTATGGGAGCTGCCCCATCCCAACACAATCCTAATACCAGACAAACATCTGTCTTCTGGGGTTATTTTATCATACAACTTCTCGACAAAATCCTAATACTGTACTGAGGCCTTCCCCACAAAATTCCAACAACATCCCATCAAATCCTGCCCACAACATCTTAACACTCTCCCAACACCATCTCAAAAACATTCCCACACAATTCCAAAATCATCCCCAAAGCATGTTGGCTAGATTCTACCACTACGGGAGCAATCTCTCGACAAAATCCCCAATCCATCCCATAATATCTTCACAACATCCTGAGGAAACCCCAACGTAATCTTCATAAAACCAGTCTGGCAAAATCCAATTTTCATCCCACAAAATGCCTTCTTTCAAATAACATCCCAACACAAACCACACATCATCTCCACAAAATCTCCACATCAACGTCCAAAGACTGAATTCCCCCCTGGTGGTCAATGAAGGATTATCATAAAACATTGTCACAATTGTAAGACTACATTCAGACCATCCCCACATTCCAACTCCATCCCACAAAAATCCCCACATCATGTCCATGACATCCAAACACGACACTAAAACCATCTCCAAAGCATCGCAACTACACCCGAACACTATACGATTCCATCTCTGACACTTCCTGACAAAATTCCATCACCATTCCCACAAATTCTTCACATTCTGAATAAAGCCCAACGCTATCATCATAAAATCTGACAAAAATGCCAGTCATCCCCATAAAACTAAAACCTCTACATACAAATAAAATCCCAACACAAACCAATCATCCCCACAACATCCTGACGAAAAATCCTAATACCATCCCGACCCAATCCCCCCAAATCCTGACAAAATAAATCACTCTAACACCACAATATCCAAAATATCCCCACACCTTTCCAACATAATTGAACTCTATCCCAACCCCAAACAGAAAATGTGCCAACAAATACCTTAATACCATCCCAATGAAAACAGCCCAATAATCTCGTAACCACAACAACACTTCAACAAATACCAACAGCATTCTGAAAAAAATCCCAATGCCCACTGCACAACATTCTAATGACATCTTGACAACCGTAGCAACAAAATCCAAATATCACCTTGACTACGTCAAAACAAATTCCCAAGAATATTCTAATACCAGTCGGGCTTCAGTGTTGTTGCTGGATTTGATCCGTAGCTTCTGGATAAAGTCACAAAATCTACCACGAATATATCATGTTGATGGTCCAGTCCTGATTTCAACTTTACAGTCTCGGGTTCAGCTGAAGGGAATTCTGGGAACACGCCTTGTGTTTTGTCATCAATCCACCTCATCACAAAACAGGAATTTTATGCTGGTTCTGTTTGTGCAGTTGGGTGAACTCACTGTTTACCACACTAATAATACACACACAGATACACACTAATAATAGAGACGCGAGCACACACACACACGCGCGTGCACCCCCACACACACGGTGTTGCAGCTGCTCGAGCATAGTGAGAGGAAACTTCACCCTTTCTCCAAATCCTGATCTTTCTATTTTTAGACCTTGCCTTTAAAAATAATCTTTAAACAACATTTCCCGCCGGGACCGTCGTTCTGTGAGCCCACCAGAACTTTCTCTCCACACTTCTAAACTTCCCACTCTGACAAAGACATAAGCTAAAAAATAAAAATGTCTGTTGAAATCAGTGCTGGTAGAATGTGGAGTAACACACTCAAACTTCTCACATAAACGCTTCACCATGACCCAAACCTTGTTATCTGTTTCTCCCTCCCTACTTTATCAGTAACGCAGCCCCCGCCTACCACTGACCTAATATGGGAGCATCTTCCTGCCCGCCATCCAATGAGTAAACTGGCCCCGTCCCTCCTGGAGATGCTGTGGTCCCGTGTCGGGTCAAAGGCTTTCAGTGAGGGGAGCTGCGGGCTGGCTGGTGACGAGGGGGGAACGTTATTGACAGACGGGGGGGGGCGATTATAAGAAATACCACCAACAAGAGTGAGAGACTGAAAGTTTTAGGGCGGGAAGAAGACAGGGGATGAGATTGAAGCTCTGAAGGGAGACCTTGAGAAGACTGAGAGGAAGGTAGGATGGACCATCTACTTCCTTTAAAGCTCCGATGAGTAGCTCTGGAGAAAAATGTGAAGTACTTACTCTGTAGTTGTCATGGGAAGTTTTGCGGAAAGTTGCTTGGCCTACACGGTGCGGAATGACTGCACATGGCGGAACAATAGCATGCTGTTTCAACAAACACTTGAGCAGTGTGTGTCACCATGACTTTTAGTGTTTTGTGACAAGACGCTTAAGGAGTTCATGGAAATAAATGTGAACTACCTCACAAGCCACATTGGGTAGCTTTTGCAAATGGTCAGGATAAAACGGCTTTTGTTGAGGTCTAAAAGGCATCGGAAAGTAAAGTGACGCAGAGCTGTCAGAGGTTCTGGCATGGCATTGACTTGGTTTAGCCCTCATCTTAGCGTTACACACCAGTGACAGCTGCAGCAAGATGGTCATTGGATACGTTTGCCCCCTCCTACCCAGAAATGACCCCCCCCACCGTAACCCGCCCCAGCCTGGTATGTCGGCATGGCGAGTGCACAACGATGACACCCAAGATAGTTGTGTCTGTACTAGAACTTGTTTGTACACCCTCATCTTATCTGTAGAGTTTACAATGCTTGATCACTCGGATGTTATTATCAAAACTTTCTTCTTTTGTAACCTTTCTTGGATGACTAAGAGGTAAAAATTCATGGTTAGATTATGGCAAGTTTCAGATAAAATTTTCAAGGGAAGTTAAGATAGGGAATGTTGGAAATATTCCAAATTGGAAATTTTCCATGGGGATTATGGGAATTAACTGGAAGACGGACAATTGATGGAATGGTGTTATATCAAAGAATGAGCATAAAAATTGTGTTTTGTCATAAGCAGATATCCATGGCGAACAAATAACTCTACTGGCCCACGAGAGAGGGCATGATAGTTATTTCATTTTTTTTTTATTTTGGCTCACAAACTAAGCAAAAGGAATACCCAAGCGACATTTCAAAATTGGAAAAACTGGGGCACTCGTAAGTCAATGTACCACTTTATGTAAATCCAAACCCTTCCACTTGATTGGTTTGTAATCTTGGCTTTCTGGTGCTGCAAGAGACATAAACGAGGATCATTAACAGGCTTGTGGAAAGCTTGCTGATGAGCTGATCATTTGAATCAGGTGTGTTGGAACGGGGTTACAGATAAAACAGGCTGAATTGGGGCTAAGGAGCACCAACCGGTCTTGATTCGTATGCAGGTGCATTGTTGGGTAATTTGGCAGACAGCGCTGTGCCATTGTGGGCGTTCTGGCAGGCCGAGAGCAATTTCTAGGACATGCTCCCTATCTTACCTGACAATTTGGTGGCTGAAAGTAGAATAAATTTTACGCCTGCTGAAAGCAGGTCTAAATTGTGGCACAGGTAGTGCCACGTGATTTTGGTTGAGGTGCACAAATACAGACGTGTGTTGATGTCATCGTATTTCATTCAGAAATTTAACAACAGCGTGCATAGAACCCTCTGAATCATTCTATGAATCATTAATTGAACAATTATTAAGATTACCGTCTTTAAGATATTTTAAAAAAAAAAACCTTTAGCCCGAGCACTGCTATTTCGGGGGGGATGTAACACATGAACACAAACGATCACATTGGAAGGTGGTCTCCAAGAGCACACTTCTCAGAGATGATTTGTAATTGCCTTGGCCAATTTAATCAACATAATCTGCAAGTGGAGGTGTTCTTGCGATTCCTTACGAACCTATGTGTGTTTATCTCCTACATGGATTCCAGTACACCCTGTGAATTTAAAGTGAATGCGAGAAATCTCTGGCAAACAAGCAAGTCGGCTCTGTTCACGCCTACAACTTCTTTCTAAATGCACGTATCTGCGAAAATACCAAAAGAAAGAAAACTTCACCATTGCGCACAATTAGGCCAAGCCATGTGCTTGACTTGCACTCGGCATGAAACTAGGGCTCCATGTGTCAATCATTTTCCTGTGATTTGTCGAGACTCAGCATGCTACTCATAAATGTTGCAACCCGATCCACAGCAGTTCTCGTACGACTACATCATTAAGTCAAACTACACGGTAGCTGAAGATGCTACAGTTGGTTATGGTGGCCTTTAATCCTCGATTCCTTGAATGACCTGGACTTAATTGAAGTCACAGCCAGAGGTGGCAAAAGTACTCACAGTCCGTACTTAAATAGAAGTACAGATATATGTGTACAAAAAGATTGGTAAAAGTGACAAATCTATTTTGTCAATTGAGATGTAGAAAGTACAGACAAATTTCTTTATTATCCGAGCCGATTATCCTCATAAGGGTCGCGGGCGTGCTGGAGCCTATCCCACCTGACTTGGAGCAGCAGGCAGGATACACTCTGAATTGGTTGCCAGCCAATCGCAGGGCAACACTCAAGTATAGATGCCTCAATAATCTACTTTGGTATATCAAAGAGGTAATTGTATATTGTTACTTCCCACCTCTGGTCACAACACACGTTCGGAATTTTCTTCCTGTCTTCATGGTACATGGTGGATCAGATGTGGTGTCATGCTGCTTCTAGCGTGAGACATCTAAATCCTTTATGAGTCCAGCTGGCGTGACAGAGACCAAGAAATGGATTCTCCTAAAAAAAAAAGCGTGGCAGGCTAGCGGAAGAAGCTCGATGACATCACATGAACCCTTTGACGCTAAAGTGTAAACAAGAACCACAAGTGACATGATGGATCATGATGGTTTCCTGGCGTCCGTCTTTGGGCGGTGGCTGTGGTGCTAGTGGGTGGTGTTCATTTTGAAGCAGGAAGTTGGGTCATGAGAGGATCGGGGGCTCGGGACAGAGCCCCCCCCTCCCGTGAGGAAACAATGTTTGACATATGATGGAGGGTGAACTTCCCTCCACATGCTAGTGAGGGAAGAGACATGTAAACACCATTATGTACGTCATTGCTTGGTGATGTTTTTTTTCTTTGCTTGGCGTCGTACGCCAATATTTGAGTTACGAGTGAACCTCAAATATGATGCCGAAAAAATGGCGGCCCTTCAACCCACATTTAGGAGTAAATGAAGTTGAGCTTGGTCAGGAAACAACTTGAACTTGTACATGAATGTAACATATGAGAGCATCTTTATCAGAAATATCACTTTCCTGTTTACATGGAGCCACTTCCTGCTCAGATATGGGCTGATCTGATTTGTGGACCACCAGAACTAGAGCTGGCGTTGCACACTTGATCCTGACGATGATGCTTTTGTCTGCACTTGGTATCTCATAAGTCCAACAGGAAGTCAGATGACGTGTTTTGTGTCAAAGTTGGCCGGTACCAAAGTACTTGTACAAATAGTGTACTGAAGGTATCTGTACTTAACAGATTGTTCTGATGACTTGAATTTCATTGGCTATATTTGAAACCGGGTATCTATACTTTCTATTCTTTTGACAGAAAAAGGCCTCTTACTATTTTCAACATCTGCTGAGATTGATTGAGATCTTGAGCTCGTACAAGGTGTAAAGGATATTTGACATCCATGGCCGATTTAAGAATTGTTTGAAGTTCTTTCCTCCAGAAATGAGTCATAGTAAGTGTGTTGTATTTTAAAATCTAGACAAGTAAAGTATTTTTTTTGTTGGTTTATTTTTATCATTAGCTAATTTAGCATTTTTTTGTTAATCAGAAGATGAGCAGAGCTATGGGAATGTGTTGTTTTGATGGTATAAAAGCCTGAGTCAACACAAGCGAGAGAGCATTTTCTTTGGTCTCAGTTCAAGCCATCTGTAAATTATTTAAAAAATAAATAAAATTATTTGGTGTGGATTTGTTGTTGTTGTTGTTATTGTTGAGCCATGTAATTAAAATGGGAGTTACATATAGCTGTCAGGATATTTTGGGCTAAAGTACATCTCAGTCTGTACTTTTTTAATTTTATTTAAGTGCAGGAGAGATATGTGTATGTTCATGCACATGTGTGTGCGTGCGTGCCTCAAAATGCTGCTCATCGCCTCTTAACTGGAGGATGTAAGACAGATTTGGATTCTATCCTACCTCCACTGTTTGCCTGTGCATTTTAGAATTAATTCTAATGTTGTTTTATTTGATTTTAAAGCTCTATATAAGGGTTCTAAAATTCACAGCTCTGCGACCATTTGTAGGATATTTAGTTTTTTTTTTAATATTACATCAAAGTTTAATGTTAGTGTGGCCCCAACTGTCATTGCCCTGGGCATTTTGTGTGCATTATTGTTCCTGGGCACAGCGGAATATAGACATGTCTTGGATGAATAGAGAAAGTTGTGGTGCTCAAGACATCAGAAGTCATTACTCAGTTGGACATGTTGGGGAGTATGCAAAGCACCAGGGAGATGTGAGACAGGACCGGTCCACCAATCTTGTTCATGTTCTAAAGAACCGTTATTATTAGAACTGTTACTATGATTTTGTATTTCAACTCGGCATGAGAATCTTCACCTCTTTTAGTGTTTTACATTGTTTTTTAATCATTTTATATTTAAATTGTTTCTTATCTTATGTTTGATTCTTGTCTGTGTACAGCACTTTTTTTCTCACTGTAGTTGTTCTTAAAGTTCTTTACAAATGGAGTTGAGTTGAGTTAAGTTGAGTGTGTGTAGAACCTGACATCCCAGCCCCTCAACATTTTAGGAATGGCTTGGCTTGCAGTCACTGCGGACCTTCAGCTATTTCATGTGATCACTTTTTAAGGACCTCTCGTTGGCTATGATTGTGCATGCACCTGTGAGTTTGTGTGCGTGCGTGTGTGCAGGCATTCGTGCGTGTGGAATGGCGAGCCCGTTAGGGGCGTGTAGGTGGGTGTCCGGTGTCCAGCGGATCACAAGATGACATAACTAACATTCTGTGGCGCTCACTTTAAGAGTGAGCGACCCTTGCTGCAATAAACGTCCAAACCCAAATAAGTCACCAGGTGCGTCATCCACTTAACAAACGCCTTCCTTTTCACTCCAATCAAGAAAAAAATGCATTGTAATTAAGTTCACAGATGATATTGTTCACACCATCTCCAAGTCTATTTGAACTCTGTTGCTCATCAAAACAGCAGCACCAAGCGTAGCACAAAAACCAATAGCACTCCAGTGCACTCTGATAAGTGCTCACCATTTTGTGTGTGCCCAAGATTATTTGGACAGCTAAGCTTGATTATTTTATTAACACCACTTTCACATGGCAACTGTTGCGATACACCACCAATGTGGTTTAATATGCTTCCATGATGCGTTTTGTTGTTCCCCCTTCCAGACTCTGACAGAGAAGACGACGACGGCCATGTTTACAGCGCCAGCAGAGATCACGGCGTAAGCAAAATGCGGACATTGCAAAAATCACATCAATTAGAGTTTACTACTCAGGTCAATTTTTGTTTCTCTATTTTTTATTTTTTTTTGCAGCCTCTGTAGTTCAAAGTAAGTCACTGCTGATGCGCATTGCTTGCATTAACAAAGTGGCTAAAAACAATGAGGAGCTGGTTAACAAAAGCATAGTCAGTGCTCAGAACAAAGTTTGTTTGCTGTATTTAAAGTGGAAGTCAAGTCAAAAATGTTCTTTGCAATAACGTGCTCTATGTGTCCCAACTAGTCTAAACACAGTATTGCGGTAATGCGACATTGGTGGAATAAGAATTAAGCAGATTTTTCATTCACCTCAGGGCGCAGCCATTTTGGCATTCTACTGCCATCTGCTTTATTCTTTTTCCACCAACGCAATAATAATCAAAAAACCTTGTTTGGACTTGTGTGGGCTCGTAGAACAAATTGCTAAAAAGAAAATTCATGTCTTGATTTCCAATTCATAGCAATTTTTCCAACCCATCCAAGTGACTTTTTTTTCCATAAAGGCGAAAAGTGACTTGAATTCCGACGAAGAAACAGACAACGAGCAGAATTATTTTCAGACTCTTTTGCGTCTGACAAAGAAAGGACCCGATGAAATGTCGTATCTCCCATCCTTAGTGACAAGATGACAACAGTGAGACTCAAACAAAAATTATGACGACTGGATAGAATTGCTATAATACTCATTGCATCCATTCAACTAAACAGTCACACTCTGAGGTACACCATCCAGTGAAGGTCCAAACAAGCATTCTATTCTGCCTCAACAATGAGATTAATGCTCCCTTTTGATTGACACACATTCTAATATGTGCGTCCCATCACAGTGTTGTTTCTCTGCACAGGTGAAAGATAAGAAGCGTTCTCCACCCTCCAGCAGATCTCCAGCCCGCCCACAACGCAACTTTCACCACAGCGCCTCCGCAGAGGAACACGAGAGTCCCGAACGAGTGGTGAGACCCAAATACGACGTAGCATACCCCATTTATCAACACTCCATAAATACTCTATAGACAAATAGGCTATCTATGGTCACATATGCTATACAGACAAAAATGTAGGGGACAGTGTGGAGTTGCTTTCTCCTTTAAACAGCTTCTATTTTTCTGGGAAGACTTGATACCATTGATCAATTAAAAAAAGTGTCTGCAGAGACTTTCATTGGCTGCCACTGATGAGCCCAGTCGGCAGCACAGCCCCGGCTCGCTCACTACACTATTGTGGACCACAATGGTCGGGCCACATAAACAGCTTTTCAATTGTGCAGAGTCAGCAGAGATGTCAGCAGTCTTTACACGAGGGCATCAACAACAAACAATGAGGCTCATCTTTCATGAATTAGAGTAGAAACAGAAATGGAACTTCTGGCTGCTTGTTACAGTATAAGCTAGACACTTGAAATGTCACTTTCATACACACAAATGAATATTAACAAATTGAATGTAAATAGCATAGAGCTGAATGCATTATGCCAAATGACAAGAGCTAAAGACACATTTTTTTACCGCATTTTAAACGGGTTCAATAATTGGAATTGAAAAAAAAAACATGGGCGTATTTTCTTAAGTCAAAAATTTCTGAAGATATATATATATTTAAAAAAAGATATTTTTGCAAAGTTCTAAACTTTTCAAAAATGAATATTTCTGAAGGAAGTTGTATATTTCCAGAGAAAGAAAAATTTTTATTTTCCCAAAGTTTCGTATTCCCCGAAATTTCTAAAAAAATGTGTATTTTAGAAAGTCACGTATATTTCAGAAAATGTCATACACTGTATATTTCCAAAGATTGAAAATATCCCCCAATATTATTATTATCATATTTTCTGGAGGAAAAAATAACATTTCAGGGGTAAAAGGCAAAGTTGTAAATTTCTGCATAATTGTATATATCTGGGAAATTTTTTTTTTTAAGTTTACATTTCCTGAAAGTTACATATTACCTAAGAAAAGTGTTATAAAAGTTGTATATTTCCCTAATAAGTCATACATTTTGAGGATAAAACTGCATATTTGTCAAAAATTTGTGTATGTCCAAAACAAACTAAAATATTTCTGAAAAATGTAACATAGTTGGGAAAAGTTACCATAGTATAGATTAAAAAGTAAAACAAATAAAGTAGTACAATTCCGTAAATTTCCCAAAAAGTTGTATGTTTTTAAAAACAATAATACTGTATATTTCCAAAAATTTCCAAAAAAAGCATTTGTGTCTTGTACAGGAGCAGAAGGAGAAGCTCCATGCAGAGTTGAAAAAAGTGCTGAGTCAGAAGAGAAGTCACCTTAGAGCATCCACCTGCCGACTGGCCCAACCGGAGATGGACCCGGAACCTTCTAACGAGCAGACAGTATGACCCCTTTGCATCAATTCGACAACGATCGGGATTGAACAAGAAACACTCAAGTCATCTCCGAAAAATGCAAAACATGCAGTAGACTAAGAATTTTGAAAATGCGAATGTAGGCTAAAGACAAACAAGCATTCACACTTACATTCGTATGTCTGGATAATTTTAGAGCAAAACTGAGCAATGTTTGGGGGTCAAGGCAGACATGCTAGCCACTTGTACATGATGTCTTTATGCTTATTTGATTTGACTTCACAATAGTGACAGTGCAGACTGAAAAACTTTACATTTGTGTTTGAGGACCAAACCACGGTGGAAGCCACCGATCCACCGGTGGAGATCATGGTGGAGACGGAGGCGGAGGCTGGAGCTAGTGGCTACAGCGTGACCGGCGGTGGAGAGCGAGGCATATTCATCAAAGACGTCCTCAAGGACTCGCCGGCCGCCAAACATCTCAGCCTGCAGCAAGGTGCCTGCATGCTAGCCTACTGCCCCCCACTACACTCCACACTCACTATTTGCAGCGGTTAGGGAACAAGACCTGCTGGTCTTTAAGCCAAAACTAAATGCCTTACAAATTATTTGGCTTGGAAAAAAAATACACAGGAAATGCAAGGATTTTGGGTATGTCGCCACTTGGAAAACAGTAAAAATACCTATAATGCCCACCCTGACCACCACCCCAGTCTTCCTCACAAGGGTCGCAGGCGTACTGGAGCTTATTCCAGCCATTTACGTGGAGTAGGCAGGGTACCTCTTTGGTCTGATTGTCAGTCAATCGCTGGGCACACAAAGACGACCAACCACTCACGCTCAATCTCACACCTAAGGCCAATTCAGAGTGTTCTATTAAACTGCCATGCCTGTCTTTTGAAGGTGTGAGGAAACCGGAGTACCCAGAGAAAACCCCCGCAGGCACGTGGAGAACATGCAAACTCCACACAGAATCAAATCCTGCACCTTTGTACTGTACCACCATGCTGCCGAGAAACAAAGTGTTTTTTAGAGAGAAACAAAAAAGTAATTCATTTCTATTTAAGTTCTCCCCGTGCATGCATGGGTTTTCTCCAGGTACTCCGATTTCCTCCTACGTTCCAAAACATGCTCAGTAGGTTAATGGAACACAATAACAATTATCCCTAAGTGTGATAGTGAGTGTGAATCATTTGTTGTCAATCTGTGCTCCGCTATTGGCTGGCAATCAGTTCAGGGTGTACGCCACCTACTGCCCAAAGACAGCTGGGATTGGCTCCCAACACACCTGCAACCCTGAAGATAAGTGGCTTGGATAATGGATGGATGCATAGAGTTATTTTTTTTTTAAAAAAAGACTATTTCTTCAAACTTCTGCACTGCAGCAATCATTCAATCAATTAAAAAACGGATTAGAGTAATATTCTGAGAGTTCAAAATAGTACTTGCTGACAGACTTTTATCCACATCAGGTGACCAGCTGCTAAGCGCTAAAGTCTACTTTGACAACGTGCGCTATGAAGACGCTCTGAAGATCCTCCAGTGTGCCGAGCCCTACAAAGTCAGCTTCCTGGTCAAGAGGACAGTCCAGGGGGAGGAGGTCTGCGTGCGGCCACGCCTCCCCAGTGTGGACATCAAAGGTCCTAAAGCCAAGATGGCCAAAATGGTATTCAAAAATGTTCATTTGTCCAACCTTTACTGGGTGTCTGGCTTGCTAAAACTCACCTTATTATTGGCCAATCACAATCACACCATGCTTGAAGCTGAGATTTCCACTTTGAATGGAGGAACTGTGTAATTGTTTGTTATTTAGCCCATATTTTAACTATAAAAATGTGTGACCCAATCGAGCATTCTAAGAGTGAAGGTTGACAATTTAGAATTAGATTAGCATGTTTACAGTGGCTTGAACAGCGATGAGCAAGTAGTTAGCATGCTGGGTGTCTAGCTTATGAATGTTTTTGTTAGACCCTTTTACGGATGCTTTCAAATAAGTAGTGCTACTTTAAAAGTTGCACTGTGAGTGAAACAACTTTATTTCCCACACTCCCACACTCCTGAATATTACTAAAATGAAACCAAACAAATACAAATAAAGGTTTGGTGACCCCATCTCAATATGCAGTACATGACGCTAATTTATCGCTTAGATTAACATGAGTCCCTTCCAGTGTGTCCAGTCCACTATCGTACTAAGATCATAGCAACTGTTCAGAGACATTTTCTTAAGTCGATTTGCTTTGCACATTAAGACAAAGGGTAGCTGACCTTGTCATATGTTTTCAGAGCGTGAAGGCCATCAAGCCATTCAAGGCAAAGAAGAAGAGAGGTGGTCGCTTTGGTCTGAAGAGGCTGAAGGAGAAGCGACGCGAAGAGCTGGTGATCGAGGGAACGCCGCCTCGGCTGGAGATGAGCGATGTGGATGTGGAATTTTGCCTCCCCAAGTTTAAACACAGGCAGAGCGGCCAACTGAAGACAGAAGGGGGTGCTGCAGCGAAGGCAAAGAGGAAAATCAGGTTGGTCAAGGTGTACTTCTACATATATGGATTGTATTTACTGTTCTCTTTGAATATTTATAGTGTATATCTAATTAGTCTCTCTCTCTCTCTCTCTCACTCTCTCTCTCGCTGTCTCTCTAACATCGTCACGTCGGAAGTAGGGCTGCCACACACATGTATTTTGGTAGTCACTATTGTTTTAAACTCCACACTCACATGACATACATTGAAATATACTGCAAACATTGTTTTATTACATTAGCGGAAATAGACTCCCCCACCCATTTTTCGCAGAATACTGTGTAAGACAGACAGTACAGAGAGCTTTGTTAACAGGAGAGTTGAAACATTTCCAACACTTTTTACATTGTTTCATGTGGCAGGTTTCCTCGGATGAAGACAAAAAGTCAGAGTGGAGGAAAAGAGGACAGTGGAGGACTGGAAGCAAAGGTAAAGGTCTCCTCAGCTGAAATTCCCGCAGCCAAAGTGAAAGCCAAAGGCAAAGCCCCCAAGTTTGGAATCAGCTTTCCCAAGAGTAAGGATGTCAAGTCTGGATCTGTGGAACTGAAGAAGCCGGATGTAAACATTCCATCACCATCTTTAGAGTTCAGTTTGCCTGCTGGGAAAGGTGTAGATGTGGAGACCGGGGGAGCGTCATTGAATTGCCCGAATGTGGAGTTTGCCGTCTCCTCCACCAAAGCTGACGCATCTTTGCCTGCTGAGAAGGGACAGGTGGAAGTTAAAGCTCCCAAAGTTGACTTAAGAGGAGACGTTGCCGAAGTTACAACAGGAAAAGTTGACGTTGAAACAGGCAAAGGTGATGGAAAACTCAAAATGCCAAAGTTGAAACTTCCAAAAGTGAAACTGTCACGTCATTTGGATGAGATTGATGATGACAAAATGAAGGTGAAAGGAGAAGGAGAAATCAGCGTTCCAACAGTGGAAATAAAAGGAGGAAGTGGTATTGTTCTCCCTGAAGTACACGTCACCAAAGGAGGCATATCAGGAAACGTTCCATCCATGCCTTCGGTTGACATCTCTTTGCCCAAAGTCAAAGGTACATCAAACATGGATGTGAAGACAACAATTAAAAAGCCTGGAATTTACTTCTCTGTGCCAGACGTGGACCACCAAATTCGGAGAATTCCTGACGAGGTGGAGGGCACTTTTAAAGGACCCGAAATTACCATGCCCACACTTGATATCTCTTTACCAAAGGTGGGATTGTCTGATATGGATGTTGATGGAGCAGAAAGTGGAGGAAAATTCTGTCTGCCTTCTGCTGAGGTTGGAGTAGACATGAGCCATTACATTGGTGGAAATGGGAAGTTCACACTACCTAATTTCAATATATCTCAATCACAAGAAGTTCATCTGAAAGGACCAGATGTTGAAGGAGAATTCAAGTTGCCCAGTGTGGAGGTGACACTTAACAAAGGCAAAGATGTGAACGTCGATATGCCCGATAGTACCATTTCTTTACGAAAGATCAGTCTTTCAGAGAGTAATGTCAAGTTAAAAGGTCCGGACCTCAAGGGAGGGAAAATGGAAATGCCAAACATTGGGGTCTCACTTCCCAAAGGAAAATTTGAAGGTGGCGTTGACCTTGAAACCCCTGATGTCAAAGGAGGAAAGTTCAAAATGCCAACTTTGGATGTTTCTTTACCAAAAGTTAATCTGCCAGAGGGTGGTATTAAACTAAAAGGTCCAGAACTGAAAGGAAGGAAGATGGACATGCCCGATATCGATGTCACACTTCCAAAAGGAACATTCGAAGGTGATGTTGAGCTTCAAGGCCCTGATGTCAAAGGAGGAAAGTTCAAAATGCCGTCATTGGATGTTTCTTTACCAAAGGTCAACCTTCCAGAGGGTGGTGTCAAACTGAAAGGTCCAGAACTCAAGGGAGGGAAGATGGAAATGCCGGATATCGATGTCTCACTTCCAAAAGGAAAATTTGAAGGTGGCGTTGACCTTGAAACCCCTGATGTCAAAGGAGGAAAGTTCAAAATGCCGTTATTGGATGTTTCTTTACCAAAAGTCAACCTTCCAGAGGGTGGTGTCAAACTGAAAGGTCCAGAACTCAAGGGAGGGAAGATGAAAATTCCAGACGTCGATGTCACACTTCCCAAAGTTGAGGGAGATTTTGACATTGAATGCCCTGAAGTCAAAGGAGGAAAATTAAAAATGCCGACACTGGATGTTTCTTTACCAAAAGTCGATCCAGAGGGTGGTGTCAAACTGAAAGGACCAGAACTCAAGGGAGGGAGGATGGAAATGCCGGACATAGATGTCTCACTTCCCAAAGGAAAATTTGAAGGTGACATTGCGCTTCAAGGCCCTGATGTCAAAGGAGGAAAGTTCAAAATGCCACCATTAGATGTTTCTTTACCAAAAGTCAATCTTCCAGAAGGTGGTATTAAACTAAAAGGCCCAGAAATGAAAGGAAGGAAGATGGAAATGCCCGACATCGATGTCTCACGTCCAAAAGGAAAATTTGAAGGTGGCGTTGACCTTGAAACCCCTGATGTCAAAGGAGGAAAGTTCAAAATGCCGTTATTGGATGTTTCTTTACCAAAAGTCAACCTTCCAGAGGGTGGTGTCAAACTGAAAGGTCCAGAACTCAAGGGAGGGAAGATGAAAATTCCAGACGTCGATGTCACACTTCCCAAAGTTGAGGGAGATTTTGACATTGAATGCCCTGAAGTCAAAGGAGGAAAATTAAAAATGCCGACACTGGATGTTTCTTTACCAAAAGTCGATCCAGAGGGTGGTGTCAAACTGAAAGGACCAGAACTCAAGGGAGGGAGGATGGAAATGCCGGACATAGATGTCTCACTTCCCAAAGGAAAATTTGAAGGTGACATTGCGCTTCAAGGCCCTGATGTCAAAGGAGGAAAGTTCAAAATGCCACCATTAGATGTTTCTTTACCAAAAGTCAATCTTCCAGAAGGTGGTATTAAACTAAAAGGCCCAGAAATGAAAGGAAGGAAGATGGAAATGCCCGACATCGATGTCTCACGTCCAAAAGGAAAATTTGAAGGTGGCGTTGACCTTGAAACCCCTGATGTCAAAGGAGGAAAGTTCAAAATGCCGTTATTGGATGTTTCTTTACCAAAAGTCAACCTTCCAGAGGGTGGTGTCAAACTGAAAGGTCCAGAACTCAAGGGAGGGAAGATGAAAATTCCAGACGTCGATGTCACACTTCCCAAAGTTGAGGGAGATTTTGACATTGAATGCCCTGAAGTCAAAGGAGGAAAATTAAAAATGCCGACACTGGATGTTTCTTTACCAAAAGTCGATCCAGAGGGTGGTGTCAAACTGAAAGGACCAGAACTCAAGGGAGGGAGGATGGAAATGCCGGACATAGATGTCTCACTTCCCAAAGGAAAATTTGAAGGTGACATTGCGCTTCAAGGCCCTGATGTCAAAGGAGGAAAGTTCAAAATGCCACCATTAGATGTTTCTTTACCAAAAGTCAATCTTCCAGAAGGTGGTATTAAACTAAAAGGCCCAGAAATGAAAGGAAGGAAGATGGAAATGCCCGACATCGATGTCTCACGTCCAAAAGGAAAATTTGAAGGTGGCGTTGACCTTGAAACCCCTGATGTCAAAGGAGGAAAGTTCAAAATGCCAACATTAGATGTTTCTTTACCAAAAGTCAATATTCCAGAAGGTGGTATTAAACTAAAAGGCCCAGAAATGAAAGGAAGGAAGATGGAAATGCCCGACATCAATGTCTCACGTCCAAAAGGAAAATTTGAAGGTGATGTTGAGCTTCAAGGCCCTGATGTCAAAGGAGGAAAGTTCAAAATGCGGTCATTGGATGTTTCTTTACCAAAAGTCAACCTTCCAGAGGGTGGTGTCAAACTGAAAGGTCCAGAACTCAAGGGAGGGAAGATTGAAATTCCAGACATCAATGTCTCACTTCCCAAAGGAAAATTTGAAGGTGATGTTGAGCTTCAAGGCCCTGATGTCAAAGGAGGAAAGTTTAAAATGCCAACATTGGATGTTTCTTTACCAAAAGTTAATCTTCCTGAGGGTGGTGTAAAAATAAAAGGTCCAAAACTGAAAGGAAGGAAGATGGAAATGCCAGACATTGATGTCTCACTTCCCAAAGGAAAATTTGAAGGTGATGTTGAGCTTCAAGGCCCTGATGTCAAAGGAGGGAAATTCAAAATGCAGACATTGGATGTTTCTTTACCCACAGTCAATCTTCCAGAGGGTGGTGTCAAACTAAAAGGTCCAGAACTGAAAGGAAGGAAGATGGAAATGCCCGACATAGATGTCTCAATTCCAAAAGGAAAATTTGAAGGTGGAGTTGACCTTCAAACCCCCGATGTCAAAGGAAGAAAGTTCAAAATGCCAACATTGGATGTTTCTTTACCAAAAGTTAATCTTCCAGAGGGACGTGTCAAACTGAAAGGTCCAGAGCTCAAGGCAGGAAGGATGGAAATGCCGGATATCGATGTCTCATTTCCAAAAGGAAAATTTGAAGGTGGAGTTGACCTACAAACCCCTCAAGCCAAAGGAGGAAAATTCAAATTGCCGACATTGGATGTTTCTTTACCAGAAGTCAATCTTCCAGAGGGTGGTGTCAAACTGAAAGGTCCAGAACTCAAGGGAGGAAAGATGGACATTCCAGACGTCAATGTCACACTTCCCAAATTTGAAGGTGGTGTTGAGCTTCAAGGCCCTGATGTCAAAGGAGGAAAGTTCAAAATGCCGTCATTGGATGTTTCTTTAACAAAAGTCAATCTTCCTGAGGGTGGTGTCAAAATAAAAGGTCCAGAACTGAAAGGAAGGAAGATGGAAATGCCAGATATCGATGTCTCACTTCCAAAAGGAAAATTTGAAAGTGACGTTGAGCTTCAAGGCCCTGATGTCAAAGGAGGAAAGTTCAAAATGCCGTCATTGGATGTTTCTTTAACAAAAGTCAATCTTCCTGAGGGTGGTGTCAAAATAAAAGGTCCAGAACTGAAAGGAAGGAAGATGGAAATGCCAGATATCGATGTCTCACTTCCAAAAGGAAAATTTGAAAGTGACGTTGAGCTTCAAGGCCCTGATGTCAAAGGAGGAAAGTTCAAAATGCCGTCATTGGATGCTTCTTTACCAAAGTTTCATCTTCCTGAGGGTGGCGTCAAACTGAAAGGTCCAGAATTCAAGGGAGGGAGGATGGAAATGCCGGATATCAATGTCTCACTTCCCAAAGGAAAATTTGAAGGTGGTGTTGACCTTGAAACCACTGATGTCAAAGGAGGAAAGTTCAAAATGCCGTCATTGGATGCTTCTTTACCAAAGTTTCATCTTCCTGAGAGTGGTGTCAAAATAAAAGGTCCAGAACTGAAAGGAAGGAAGATGGAAATGCCAGACATC
Organism: Idiotropiscis lumnitzeri; assembly: GCF_059441095.1. Lineage (NCBI taxonomy): Eukaryota > Metazoa > Chordata > Actinopteri > Syngnathiformes > Syngnathidae > Idiotropiscis > Idiotropiscis lumnitzeri. Next base: position 9,043,430 of record NC_142397.1, on the reverse strand, counting down.
AATATCTCACTTCCCAAAGGAAAATTAGAAGGTGACGTTGAGCTTGAAGGCTCTGATGTCAAAGGAGGAAAGTTCAAAATGCCAACATTGGACATTTCTTTACCAAAAGTCAATATTCCAGAAGGTGGTATTAAATTAAAAGGTCCAGAACTGAAAGGAAGGAAGATGGAAATGCCCGACATCGATGTCTCACTTCCAAAAGGAAAATTTGAAGGTGGTGTTGACCTTGAAACCCCTGATGTCAAAGGAGGAAAGTTCAAAATGCCGTTATTGGATGTTTCTTTACCAAAAGTCAACCTTCCAGAGAGTGGTGTCAAACTGAAAGGTCCAGAACTCAAGGGAGAAAAGATGGAAATTCCAGACGTCGATGTCACACTTCCCAAAGTTGAAGGAGACATTGAATGCCCCGAAGTCAAAGGAGGAAAATTCAAAATGCCGACATTGGATGTTTCTTTACCAAAAGTCAATCTTCCAGAGGGCGGTGTCAAACTGAAAGGTCCAGAACTCAAGGGAGGGAAGATGGAAATGCCGGATATCGATGTCTCACTTCCAAAAGGAAAATTTGAAGGTGGCGTTGACCTTGAAACCCCTGATGTCAAAGGAGGAAAGTTCAAAATGCCGTTATTGGATGTTTCTTTACCAAAAGTCAACCTTCCAGAGGGTGGTGTCAAACTGAAAGGTCCAGAACTCAAGGGAGGAAAGATGGAAATTCCAAACGTCGATGTCACACTTCCCAAAGTTGAAGGAGACATTGAATGCCCTGAAGTCAAAGGAGGAAAATTCAAAATGCCGACATTGGATGTTTCTTTACCAAAAGTCAATCTTCCAGAGGGCGGTGTCAAACTAAAAGGTCCAGAACTGAAAGGAAGGAAGATAGAAATGCCAGACATCGATGTCTCACTTCCCAAAGGAAAATTAGAAGGTGACATTGAGCTTGAAGGCCCTAATGTCAAAGGAGGAAAGTTCAAAATGCCAACATTGGACATTTCTTTACCAAAAGTCAATCTTCCAGAGGGTGGTGTAAAACTGAAAGGTCTAGAACTCAAGGCAGGGAGGATGGAAATGCCAGATATCGATGTCTCACTTCCAGAAGGAAAATTTGAAGGTGATGTTGAGCTTCAAGGCCCTGATGTCAAAGGAGGAAAGTTCAAAATGCCATCATTGGATGTTTCTTTACCAAAAGTCAACCTTCCAGAGGGTGGTGTGAAACTGAAAGGTCCAGAACTCAAGGCAGGGAGGATGGAAATGCCGGATATCGATGTCTCACTTCCCAAAGGAAAATTTGAAGGTGGCGTTGACCTTGAAACCCCTGATGTCAAAGGAGGAAAGTTCAAAATGCCAACATTGGATGTTTCTTTACCAAAAGTCAATATTCCAGAAGGTGGTATTAAACTAAAAGGTCCAGAACTGAAAGGAAGGAAGATGGAAATGCCCGACATCGATGTCTCACTTCAAAAAGGAAAATTTGGAGGTGGAGTTGACCTTCAAACCCCTGATCTCAAAGGGGGGAAGTTCAAAATGCCAACCTCGGATGTTTCTTTACCAAAAGCCCATCTTCCTGAGAGTGGTGTCAAAATAAAAGGTCCAGAACTGAAAGGAAGGAAGATGGAAATGCCAGACATCAATATCTCACTTCCCAAAGGAAAATTAGAAGGTGACGTTGAGCTTGAAGGCTCTGATGTCAAAGGAGGAAAGTTCAAAATGCCAACATTGGACATTTCTTTACCAAAAGTCAATATTCCAGAAGGTGGTATTAAACTAAAAGGTCCAGAACTGAAAGGAAGGAAGATGGAAATGCCCGACATCGATGTCTCACTTCCAAAAGGAAAATTTGAAGGTGGTGTTGACCTTGAAACCCCTGATGTCAAAGGAGGAAAGTTCAAAATGCCGTTATTGGATGTTTCTTTACCAAAAGTCAACCTTCCAGAGAGTGGTGTCAAACTGAAAGGTCCAGAACTCAAGGGAGAAAAGATGGAAATTCCAGACGTCGATGTCACACTTCCCAAAGTTGAAGGAGACATTGAATGCCCCGAAGTCAAAGGAGGAAAATTCAAAATGCCGACATTGGATGTTTCTTTACCAAAAGTCAATCTTCCAGAGGGCGGTGTCAAACTGAAAGGTCCAGAACTCAAGGGAGGGAAGATGGAAATGCCGGATATCGATGTCTCACTTCCAAAAGGAAAATTTGAAGGTGGCGTTGACCTTGAACCCCCTGATGTCAAAGGAGGAAAGTTCAAAATGCCGTTATTGGATGTTTCTTTACCAAAAGTCAACCTTCCAGAGGGTGGTGTCAAACTGAAAGGTCCAGAACTCAAGGGAGGAAAGATGGAAATTCCAAACGTCGATGTCACACTTCCCAAAGTTGAAGGAGACATTGAATGCCCCGAAGTCAAAGGAGGAAAATTCAAAATGCCGACATTGGATGTTTCTTTAACAAAAGTCAATCTTCCAGAGGGCGGTGTCAAACTAAAAGGTCCAGAACTGAAAGGAAGGAAGATAGAAATGCCAGACATCGATGTCTCACTTCCCAAAGGAAAATTAGAAGGTGACATTGAGCTTGAAGGCCCTAATGTCAAAGGAGGAAAGTTCAAAATGCCAACATTGGACATTTCTTTACCAAAAGTCAATCTTCCAGAGGGTGGTGTCAAACTGAAAGGTCCAGAACTCAAGGCAGGGAGGATGGAAATGCCGGATAACGATGTCTCACTTCCAGAAGGAAAATTTGAAGGTGATGTTGAGCTTCAAGGCCCTGATGTCAAAGGAGGAAAGTTCAAAATGCCATCATTGGATGTTTCTTTACCAAAAGTCAACCTTCCAGAGGGTGGTGTCAAACTGAAAGGTCCAGAACTCAAGGCAGGGAGGATGGAAATGCCGGATATCGATGTCTCAATTCCAAAAGGAAAATTTGAAGGTGGCGTTGACCTTGAAACCCCTGATGTCAAAGGAGGAAAGTTCAAAATGCCAACATTGGATGTTTCTTTACCAAAAGTCAATATTCCAGAAGGTGGTATTAAACTAAAAGGTCCAGAACTGAAAGGAAGGAAGATGGAAATGCCCGACATCAATGTCTCACTTCCAAAAGGAACATTTGAAGGTGATGTTGAGCTTCAAGGCCCTGATGTCAAAGGAGGAAAGTTCAAAATGCCGTCATTGGATGTTTCTTTACCAAAAGTCAACCTTCCAGAGGGTGGTGTCAAACTGAAAGGTCCAGAACTCAAGGGAGGGAAGATGGAAATTCCAGACGTCGATGTCACACTTCCCAAATTTGAAGGGGATGTTGCGTTCCAAGGTCCTGATGTCAAAGGAGGAAAGTTCAAAATGCCGTCATTGGATGTTTCTTTACCAAAAGTCAACCTTCCAGAGGGTGGTGTCAAACTGAAAGGTCCAGAACTCAAGGGAGGGAAGATGGAAATGCCAGATGTCAATGTCTCACTTCCCAAAGGAAAATTTGAAGGTGGCATTGACCTTGAAACGCCTAATGTCAAAGGACGAAATTTAAAAATGCCCACATTGGATATTTCTTTACCAAAAGTCAATCTTCCAGAGGGTGGTCTTAAACTAAAACGTCCAGACATGAAAGGTAGCAAGATGGAAATGCCAGACATTGATGTTTCACTTCCCAAAGGAAAATTTGAAGGTGACATTGAGCTTGAAGGCCCTGATGTCAAAGGAGGAAAGTTCAAAATGCCCACATTGGATATTTCTTTACCAAAAGTCAATATTCCAGAGGGTGGGGTCAAACTAAAAGCTCCAGAACTTAAAGGAAATATGGGAATTCCAGAAAGTGATGTTTCACTTCCAAAAGTTGAGGGAGATTTTGACATTGAAGGCCCTGATGTCAAAGGAGGAAGGTTTACAATGCCAAAATGGGATGTTTCTTTACCAAAAGCCAATATTTTAGAGGATGGTGCTAAACTAAAAGGGCCAGAATTTGAGGGGACAAAGATTGAAATGCCAGACTTAGATATTTCATTCCCGAAAGGAAAAGCAGAAGGAAAAACAGGAATTGAAGGACATGTTGGCAAGACTGGAAAGTTTCACATGCCCTCGGTTGATCTTTCTCTTCCTAAAATGAAAACAAAAGGTCTAGAGATCAATATTGAAGCACCTGAATTTAAAGGTGGAAAGGACACCACTCCAAATGTGGTTTCCCTTCCGAAAGTGGAAGGTGAGCTGGATCTTGAAGGGCCTGATATCAAAGGAGCGAAGTTCAAAATGCCCACATTGGATGTTTCTTTACCAAAAGCCAATCTACCAGAGGGTGGTATTAAACTAAAAGGTTCAGAAATGAAAGGAAGGAAGGTGGAATTTCCAGTCATCGATCTCTCACTTCCAAAAGGAAAGGTAGATGCAGGTGCTGGTCTGGAAGGCCCTGACATAAAAGGAGGAAAGTATAAAATGCCAACATTGGATGTTTCTTTACCCAAAGTCAGTCTTCCAGAAGGTGGTGTCAAACTGGAAGGCCCAGAATTTGATGGGCAAAAGATTGAGATGCCAGACATAGGTATTTCATTCCCTAAAGGAAAAGCGGAAGGAAAAATAGGAATAGAAGGGCCTGTTAGCAAGGGAGGAAAGTTTCACATACCCTCTGTTGATCTTTCTCTTCCCAAAATTAAAACACAAGGTCCAGAGATCAAGATTGAAGTTCCTGAATTTGAAGGTGGAAAACTCACCACCCCAACTGTGGATGTTTATCTTCCAAAAGTTGAAGGTGACCAGTATCTTGAAGGCCCTGATGTCAAAGGAGGGAAGTTCAAAATGCCAACTTTGGATGTGTCTTTACCAAAAGTCAATCTTCCAGAGGGTGGCGTCAAACTTCAAGGCCCAAAACTCAAGGGAGGAAAGATGGAATTTCCAGACGTCAATGCCACACTTCCCAAAGTTGAGGGATATTTTGACATGGAATGCCCTGAAGTCAAAGGAGGAAAATTCAAAATGCCGACATTGGATGTTTCTTTACCAAAAGTCAGTCTCCCCGAAGGTGGTGTTCAAGTAAAAGGTCCAAACCTTGATGGAAGAAGGGTTGATATTCCAGACATCGATGTCTCACTTCCCAAAGGAAACACTGGAGGAAAAATAGGAATTGAAGGGCATGTTGACAAAGGAGCAAAGTTCCACATGCCCTCTGTTGATATTTACCTTCCTAAAATGAAAACAAAAGGTACAGACATAGACATTGAAGGTCCCGACATTAAAGGAGGAAACATCACCATGCCAACGGTTGATGTTTCACTTCCTAAAACTGAATCTCCAGAAATAGATGTCAGTTTGGAGGGTCCTGATGTAAAAGGTGGCAAAGTTGCAATCCCAGCAATGGCTGGAATGACAGGAGAATGTGCAGGTTCAGGTTCTTTTAAACGTGGGACAGTCAAACTTCCAACTGTTGACATCTCAGCTCCGAAGGTGGATCTTGACTTTGGCCTCACCAAACCAAAAGGTGACGATGTGGAAGTCGCGCTACTGAAAACAGAGGGAAGTCGGCCTTCTTCTGGGGGAAGTTTTGATTTGCCTAATGTTTCTCTCAAAGTCCCCAGTTTTACGCTTCCCAGGTTTGGTGGCAAATCCAAGAGTGGCCATTTGGAGGTGTCGGGACAAAACTCTGAGGGTGAGGTTTCTCTAAGGGAACCATCCGCGGAGTTGGTTCTGGTCGGCAAAGTGAAAAGCAAAAAAGCTATACTGAAAAAACCCTCCTTTGGAATATCCAAAACAGATGCAGATGTGTCAGTGTCTTGTCCTGAAGTAGATGTCAATTTAAAAAAGGGGGGCATTGACATTCCTAAACCAGACACCACTACTGATGTAGAAGAGAGAAGTCGCTTCCATGCACCCGATGTCACTATCAAACTGCCAAAGTTCTCAATGCCAGTATTTGTTTCGAAAGATGGGGATTTGGGAAAGTCAAGTGGTGACCTTGAAGCTAAGGCCAAGGCCAAAATGCCCTCCGTTGAGTTATCACTTCCCGCTACTAAATCACCAGAAATGGAGGTTCTTCTCCCCAAAGCAGAGGTGGACGTATCAGAGTGTGACATCCGAACCTATGAGGGAGACCTGATAATTCCCAAAAAGCCTGTAATTGATGTGAATGTGGCCAAAGTAGACCAGGCTATGGCACTCCCCAAACTAAAACTTGAGTCCAGTTTTGAGAGAGAAGGAATGAAATTCAAGATACCTGAATTGGATTTATCCCTACTGAAAGGAAAAGTTACCAGCATGCCAAAAGGCAAAGCTTTAAAGCCTGAAGCACCGGAAGTTGAACTCACAATGCAGTCAATAGATATGTCCCTTCCCAAGGCACCAGATGCTCACTTAGATGGAGATGGACAAGGTAACTTTAAGACGCCACATGCCAACACTGACCTACCAGAAGCAACAATGCATAAGACAGAAATATCCATCCCCAAAGACAAAGGTGATTTGCATGTAAAGGGAGAGCAAATGGGTCTGAAACTGAAGATGCCAAGACTGGATATCACCGGTCCAAGAGGAGACCTGGAGCTGGACTTGCGACTTCGGAAAGAAGACACCAAGGTGGAAGTAACTGATGCAGAAACCAACAGCAAAGTCAAAAGGCCCAAAGTCAAGGGAACAAAGTTCAATATCGGAATGCCTAAAAAGAAAAATGGTGGCGGTGTAAAAGCTGAGCATGACATTAAGATGACTAAGCCTGAAGTCTCAGGTCTCACAGCCACAATTCACAACGGACACAAAGAGAGAAACAGTAATGTCCAAATGGCAGGTGTTACGTTACCAAGTGCAAGTGTGAAAAGCAAAGAAGGCTCAGCAGAAAGTGACCCCCCGTCATTATCAAGTGCAATCCCCAGGATTCCAGACATAGACTTTGATATCGGCACAGCACAGGATGAGGATGAGGACAAATTAGGCAAGAAGATAAAAATCCCCAAGTTTGGTGTCCCACTCCCCTCCCTGTCCTCCCCAGAAGGAAGAATGGAGATCTGTGGACCGGAGAACAAACATGAAGGCCCTAAAGTAAAGAAAGCAGTTTTTGTTTTAGTAAATCCACCTCAAACCGACGACGTGACTTTAAATACGGGTGACGCCAAGGTGAAGATTCCCAAGTTTCAAACAAAGACCATAGAAACATCTATTAGCACACCTGGAATGTCAGTCCATGCCAGCCCATTCAGGTCAACTGACGTCACACTCATAACAGAAGGTACAAGTTCAAGGATCCGCTTTGAAAAAGATTTGAGTACTCACAAGGACTTGAAAGATGAAGAAGCGGCAGCTGGTGGAAAAGTAAGACTTCCAAAGGTGGAATTCACTTCTCCTTATGGAAAGAAAGCAGCTGGTGACGCCAACTTGGAAATGGCAACCAGACTGGGCAAACCTTCATTGTCAGGGGATAGACAGATAAAACCCACTAAGGTTTCTTTTGAAGGTTTTGTTGAGGAGCCCTCAAAGGAAGTTGTCTCACAGCCCTCTAGAACGGAAAGGCTGGATCAGGACAGCTCAGGATCGCCAGCTGCGTTTACAATGGATTTCAGCTCGACAAGGGTCCAAACCTGGCGGGAGGGAGACACCAAAGGAGACCCCCAGGGAATAGAGGCTCCCCCCTGGTTCAAGGTCCCAAAGTTCACCCTGAAACCTCACACCACAGGTAGGCCTGGTTTCTCACCTTGAAAGCAGTTATTGTCCTGTCTTTTTTGTTTTTTTTGTCAAATAGTACTTGGACCTCGAACAACTATAAATATGTATTTGACGCTTATGTAAAGATACTGTAATGCAGAGGTACTTGCGTACTGATTAATGTGAGGGCCGACCAGCTTGACATACAAATTTACACAAATAACCTCTCAAAATGTAATTATAAATAATTAATGATAGTAATTTATGCGAACACTTTGGACATGGTAATAATTTCTCACAATAATTAGTAAACACGTAAAATGTCAATGTGCAACACTTGTTTCTCAAAATCTCTGCTGAAGTTTTCAAATGATCATGTCTACAATTTTCCAAGAAAATCACAATGTTTCATCACTGGTGAGCTATTTTTAGAGCAGGCCCGCAGGCTACTCATATCGTGCTGGGGCTGCCCGATGCCCATGGGCACCACAGTCTTGACTAAGTTTTGTAAAACATATCTTCCTTAAAAAAAAATAATTAAGAAAAAAATAAAGAAAACTAGCACGGAAACCACAAAATAGCAAGACAAAACTGCAATAGATGAAAGTACAATCACTAATGAAAATCTGCAAAAGAATGAAACCGCAATAACCGAACAGCAAAGACGAGAAGGAACACAGTATTTGCATTTTGACTTTGTGTATAACATAACAACAAATTAAAATCTTCATGTTTTAATGAGTATCTCCAGTGGTACTGTTCTTCCACTTTAGACCCTACCGCCGCCATTGACTTTGTTTTGAAGATGAGCCATGAGCTAATATTCTCACTTTGTTTTAATAACCAAAGGGCGGGGAAATTGATGATTGTGACAACAAATTGCTGCTTAACATGATGTATAGTAGGAGCCCAACTAAAAATAAAGTCCTTTGCAAAATACGTATTGAAAATATTAAAGTATCGATGTATCACAGAGTGAAAATGTCAAAAGGCTAAAAGAAAATCAGTCTTTAAAAAGTAGTGAAGCGACGACATACAGGTCAACATTTTTTCAAAAATTACATTGTCTGAATTTATATTTAGGTGTATCATTAGATGTGTTTGCAAATATATTAAAATTTTAGAGGATTATACTTTGGAGTAGATATAGAGGCCAACTATTAATATAGGAAATTGGAAAATATGTTAAAGAGGAACATCTACTGCATGGGAATTCTCACTCTACTGTACTTGAATTTGTGATCAGTTTCCCTTTTAATAACTGTCCCGTCTTGCTTTGTCTTTCTGCTACAAAGACTAACTTTCCCTTCTGTCTTACATGCTTCTCCTGCTGTTTTCCCTCTTCACCTCCTGTCCCTTTTGGCCTGGTCTCCTGGCAGGCTTCCTGCAGATCACGCCAGAGGGTTCCCCTCAGGCACAGCGGCGAGGAGAGCTAGGAGGCGAGGTCAATATATCGGGCTCCTTCTGCCCGCACTCCTCTGACGTCACTACAAGGGAAGTGACATCCTCAGGGGCAGGAGGCTCAGTTACCGTGGTGACCAAGACCACCAGAACAACGCGGCACTCCACGCCGGCCGAGACGTCAGCAGGTGTTTCGGTGGTAACCACTCATCCACCGTCAGACCTCTGAGGAGCCAGACCCAGACACGCCTTCAAAATTAAAGTCTTTATTTTGGTAAATACAGACACGCCCCAACCAACTTTTTACTTTGTATACTGAAGGGAATTTTTCGTATTTCCAAATGTTCGTAAGTAGGGGAGTGTCTGGATTGATGCGATAAACACTGAGTCAAAAAGCCTTCATTTTTAGCAGAGTAATATATATTTACTTTTTCATGTTTAATTATGCCATGTTTTTTGTTACTGCATCTCCAAGTGTGTTAGTGTAGTTTGAGTTACTTTCAAGAGTTCACACTATGTCCAAGAGGATTTATTGTGAAGTGATTTCATTGTAGTTGTAGTTACATTTGACAGTACGCCAGGGGACAATGTAAATACAAGTTTGTCCCTTGTGCTGGTAGTTTATTCATTAGCATTACACTGTATTCACCAAGATTAGCAACGGGAATGTTTTTGTCCCAGTGGTTTGTGTGTCTTTGAGGCTTCTTTGAGATTGTGGCACATTTTGTATTTTTAGCTTGTCAGTCATGCCGTAAATCTTTTTTTTTTTTTTGCCATCTGTGTGGATCATACCTGTAAACTTCTGACTGGTGGTCAATAATTTAGACCAAAATGCTGGTGATTTAGTTCAGATTTGTATTCTTCATGCATCTCAAGTTAATATCTTGCTATATATTTAAATGATTCTTCGCATGGACACAGTTATCAACTCCTTTGTGTGGGATGAACAGAATAGAATGGAAAGACTGGTCGTCCAGTTAGTGAATATACACCTCAGTCTCATATTAACAACGTAAATATTGTGTCATGTAGAGTACAAGTGACTGTTTATAAATGATCACATTCTGTATAAATAGAAAACTGGTAGAAAAAGCCAGCCCGTCATCACATTTCTTATGAGAGACATTTGAGAATGCATATGCATTCATGTTTTTGACTTCGGTTGCTGTGCCTGTTTTGCAGGTGAAATTTACATTTTATTTGACATTTTTCAAATGCTGGATGAAAAGTATGTGTCTGTACACACTGAGATGTAATGTGTAGAAATGATGACTTTTCTGGTTTGAACGTGTATGTATTTGTATCTTTAGTGCTACAGTTGTCACAATTGCATTGGAGAGATTGTTGGTGAAGATACTACATAAATAAAATAATATATTCACACATTATGAATGTCGAATGCAAGGGTGTTTCGAGTCACCTTGGGGGTACAAGGCAACAGTGACCATGGGGCCGATGACAGCTCAAAAACCCTGATGGTCGGATATACGCCTTTCATTTTTCCTCGAGTTTGACAAAGCACATAAAGCCGACCACAGTCGCGGGGGTCCCTTTTAGAGCGGGATTCAATGTGTCAACGCAGTGTCTATAGAGGTTTCAGGTTTCATGTGTCATTGATATGTATCGAAATTGGCCGTGTCTCTAAACACACTAGGCAGTGAGGGACCTGTGCGGTTTTTTTTTCCCAATGCATCGACATTACATGTCTAAAAGCTCAGTCATTTTGTCATTGACAAAAGGACCAATGTCAGAGCAGTCCTGGGGGGCCCTTTCCAGCTCGAGGCCCAAGGTAATTGACTAGTCTTCCTACCCCATTACAGCATCTTTGTTCCAATGAGAGTGTAACAAGCTGCTACACAACTCAATTGTGATTCAACACAAAAATTAAATAAACATTTAAGTAGCTCCCAGACGCCGTGGATCAACAGAATTCCTCTGGCTCTTGTTACCAGGCAGAATTCAAAGGGAGCACCCAAGGGTTAGGGTTATGTAAGATTTTGTTCAACAATTAGCATTAGCATAGCTAGAAAATACCAGCTTGTCATAAACTCAACGTACACGTCTATTTCAGAACACACACAATTTGATACAATTGAATAATTGAAATTATGGTGTATTATATTCATTAAGTACCTTTTAAATGTGAAAACGAAGAAGGAAGAACTTAACTTGGCAACCATCGTCAATCAATGCTTCGCGCCCCTCCCGAAGCAAAGGCACTGCCAATAGATCGTTGCACAATGGATTGAGAAAAAGCGGTCAGACGATTTTCATTATTTACAATAAACATTAATATAGAATTTAAACCACGGTTTCGGTACCTTTTTTTTACGCTCTTTGAGTGACAACTCCGTGGCTACTGAATTCAAGGCACAGACAATAGATCGCTGCACAATGGATGTATCGAACTGTCGAAATAAACGGATGGAAATGGAGAAAGGCGCGCTCTTAATTGTTTCAGTAATTAATATCTAAACGTATTTCACCTTCATTTATTCATATAAACATTGGTTTCTAATGAAATACATTTGACTCAATTGCGTTTCATCTCGTATTTTTTTCTTTCTTTGAGCGACATTCATTGGGCAGTGGGCTCCGCCTTATTTGAGGCCAATTCAGCACTTTTGTTGCTAGATTAGCAACTGTATGGACTACCCTACCCAACCCCATAGCGTAGGTTGCTAGTAGCAACTATTTTCCCAAAAAATGTATTTTAAAAAGAAGTGCTTCATTACAGACTCGAGGTCCAGGCATGCACAAACAACACAAAAACAACAACGTACAAATATACAGCCACACCAAGAATATCAAACTTGCACATTGTAATGTAATTCTGATTAAATTCCATCCATTATGCAAGCCGCTTATCTTCACGAGGGTCGCGGGCGTGTGATTAAATTAGAAAAGCTAAGCTTATAAATTCAAAATGAATATCACCTTTTATTCTAGATTTTGTGTTTGTGTGTGGGGGGGCATGTTTTCAATTGGCACATTTGTTGCCAGTTGAACTTCCACTTCTACAAAAAGCACCAATTCATTTTGTTTAATGCAAATGTAATGTAAATATGGATGGATGAATGGATGGGGTTTTATTTTAGATTCTATGAGATGGAATAATAAAGTAAAAAATATATTAATTTTATTTTTAGGCAAAATTGACTTACGTAATAAAACGGGCAACTTTACGACGAGAAACGTGCCACAGCGCAACCTTTTCGTCCACTAATTTACGCAATGATGTAAATATCGTCATGTATTGTATTGTATTATATTTATTTGGCAACTTTTAGCAATCTTTAGCAGCGTAACTTGAAAATTTGTTGGTAGCGTACCACAGCTCATTGACCAACATTCAGACATGTAATTGTTATTTATAATAAGCATTCCATGACATTTTGACTCACACCCCGCCCCCCTCTAGCTCCCCTTCTTGAATGACAGCTCGATGGGCTTGCCATATTCGCCTGCAGCCCTCGCCACTAGGGGCTGGTGGGCCGTCCTAGGCTACACAGAGGAGGCTGGCTGGGCTTGCGAGTGTGTGAAGGCGAGCTGCGGTGATGATGCGGTTGCTCGCATGCAACGCGTGTCGCAGATGACGCGTAATGGCCGCAGTGGTGCTGCTACTGCTACTGGTGCTGGTGCCGCTGGAGGGGAGAGGCTGACGATGCTGAGGGAGGCTGAGGGCGAGGAGGAAGGACGCCTTTGTGGTGTGGTCGTGTCTATTTTAAGCCATCTTGGACCGGACGAACATTCGGTGGATCATCAAGGCCCACAGCGAGGATTAGAATGCTGAACAAGGACGTTTATCCTGCGTCTGTAATTACGAGAGAGAGACATAGAGGGGACAATTTAGTCATCGAATTGGGTGAGAAATATTTGTATAAATTTTTTTTAACGCTGGCCCCATGACGTAAGTGACGCGCACGCTTGGATACGAACGAACGTGACTGCCCACGAACGACTATTGCGTCACTTTGGCCTCTTCAGGCACACAAGGGCCATCCTATAGCGAGATTGCTTTTTTATTCAACTCCTCATCTGAACTAAACTCACTTCTTCCAAAACAGGCTATGTATCAAAAACACTTGTAATGTAGCGATAATGTTCCCTTTTGGTTGGCCCAGTTCATTACATGATGCCATTTGAATTGCAAAAGGGTCAAAATAAGCAGCACGGTTTAAGAGTAGTTGGTCTGTCTGCGACACAGTTTTGAGGTTCTGGGTTCGAATATTGGCGTAGGGCTTCCTGCATGGAGTTGTGGTATTGTACTCTCCGTTCCAAAAATATGCATGTGAGTATCATTGAAATTGTGTGATTATGACTGTTGGTTTTGTCTGTATGTGCCGTGCAATTGGCTGGCAACCAGTCCGGGGTGTGCTTGCCAAAAAGTCATCTGGGATAGGCTCCAGCTCACTAGTGACCCCCAAATGAGGATAAGCATTAAAACCAAGACATGGTTGTTGACTGCATTTCATCTAATGACACACAATACAAATCTCAAAACTCGACTTTTTTTGTTGAGAATCTATTACTTTTTTCTCAAAAACTCCAAAATATTTTGTCAAAAATAAGATGTTTTTCTAAAAAATATATATGATTTCTTTCAATGTTAAACTTTATTCTCAAAATAAATGGTATATTTGTGTAAATCTAAATGTTTTCTCTCTTTATTTGTTTATATACTAAATTGTTTGATTATTTTCTAAAGAATATATTCAAGTAAATATGTTTTTTTAATGTTTTTTCTCTTTAGGTTTTTCATAGAAGTGGTCAAGAATGACGTGGAGCTTGAACTCATCCATATAAACTTCCTGTTATCTTCTGGGTGTCGTTACCAGGAGGACCACTGGGGGCCACGCAGAGGCGTCCTTATTGCATGTTTGTTGGACAAAATTTTCTAAGCGATGCTGCCCCCTTTAGAGACTATTTGAATGACTTCTTGCTCGAGAGCATCTTTTATACGTATTGCGATTATAAAACGAAGCAAAAGCCTCTCTAGATGAGGCTTACGTGGAGCGCCATGTTGCAGCACAACAACAACAACAACTACCCCTGCCTGAAAGCGTCACCCGGCGAGGCGACCCTGAAGTGCTCCTCGGGCTCCCAGCCACTCCCCAGCAGGCTGGAGCTCGGCCTGGCCGACCTACCGCTGATCCGGGGCTTGCGAGCTTGGGCACTGTGCTCCAAGAACCGTCAGAAGGGCACCACCACACCGAGCGGCGGGCGAGCACCAGTGACACCCCCTACAGGTCGGAGGGCTTGTTGTCCCAGGCCGGCAGATGTGCACTTGAGTGGGGCTTGGTCTTCCGGTTACGGCCTTCCCCAGGCCACGGTGGGCTCCCTGGTGACGGTGGCCACTCTGAAGACATCCGAAGGTCACGGGAAGACACAGACCCAGTGCCTCTTTCTGCGGAATGATAAAGGTGGTTGGTTGTACTCCACATCTGGCGAGACAAGTGGGGCTGGAGGGTGGCTCAGAGGGAAGTCTGGTATCAGTACTGGGCGGCGGGACGTTTCTGCTCTCCAAACTCAGACTGCGGCGAGCCGAGTTCGAGTCCGGTCAGGCCGCAGATGGAGAAAGTCCACTCACCCGGTTGCCCGAGAGAAAAGACATCCTGATGTGGAAGTCACAGAGAAACAGGAAAAACAAGGCAAAACCGGTCTGCATCGCCTCGCCAGTCCCAAAGGAAAAGTCTGTCAGGAACACAGAGGACCAGGTGGGTCTCCGGAATGCCTTCAGAATTCGTCAAATGAAGGAATTAAGAGGAAGTCCAGTCTCACTGACAGCGAAGACAACAAAACACTTGATGAGGAAGTCAAAGTGAAGCAGGAGGAGCAAGATAAAATTTGTCTGGACTGTGTTGTCAGTCCTGAGGGTGCAGCCTGTCAGAAAAGCAGAGGACCCAGTGGAAATCCTGGATTCCATCAAAATCTATCTAACGAGGAGAGCCAGAAGAAGGCCACGCACGAAGCCGGCCACAACAAAAGAATTCCTGTGGAGGAAGTTGCTGAGAAACAGGAAGAGCCACACAAAGTGGAGCCGCAATGCGTCACCAGTCCAGACGAGGGAGACTGTCAGAAAGGCTGTGGACAATGTGAGAGTCCTCGATGCATCCAGAACGAGCAAAGTCTGGGGAAGTCCAGTCACGTGGCCAGCCAAGACAAAAGACTTCCAAATGAGGATGCCACAGAGAAGCAAGAATGGGAAAACAAGCTGGACCTGGTTTGCTGGGATGGTCCCGATGAGAGCATCCGTCGCAAAAGCCAAGGCTTGAGTGCGAGTCCTCGATGCTTTCAAAATTATCTCCATGAGGAAAGTGAGAGGAAGTCCAGTCATGCAGCCTGCCAAGACAAAAGACCTACTGACGAGGAAGTCACAGAGAAACAGGAAGAACCACACAAAGTCAGTCCGGAGATCCTCGCAAGTCCCAAAGGGGGACTCTGTCAGAAAAGCCGAGAGCTGCGAAGGAGCCTTCAAAATGTTTCCAAAGAGGAAAGTGCGAGGAAACAAGGCACTTTGAGTGGGGAGATAACAGGAACGAAGAGGGAGTGGGAAGAGAATGCAGAGGAGGACGAGGAGAGGAAGGCTCCCTGCCAGGATGATCCATCTATTTTGTTGGGGCCCAACCCGGACCTGGAATCTTCTCACTATTCCTCGGAATATACGTGCGGCAAAGACTCCATAAACATAAAAAAGACACCAGATGAGGAAAACAGTACCATCCAGACGCCGTTTGATGACATCACAGCCACAAGCACATGCGTTGAGGACTCCTATCCCACAGGGGGCAGCTCTGGCCAAGCAAAAGATGAGGGTGGGACACCACTCAGGAACAGCGGGCCGCACCCGGACAATGTGACCAACACAACAAGTGAATCTTTTTCCTTTTCTTCCTCAAGAAAA
The DNA here is from genome assembly GCF_059441095.1 of Idiotropiscis lumnitzeri. Classification (NCBI taxonomy): domain Eukaryota; kingdom Metazoa; phylum Chordata; class Actinopteri; order Syngnathiformes; family Syngnathidae; genus Idiotropiscis; species Idiotropiscis lumnitzeri. Next base: position 9,027,538 of record NC_142397.1, on the reverse strand, counting down.
AACTTCAAAGTGGACAATGTGGAGGGGAAAGAAGCTGATTGGATGCCAAAGGAGTTTGCACAAGGATGCATGCTAACTCCCGCTGGTCCCTGCCTGAATAATCCCACCCCCGCCCTGCCCAGCTCGGGCACCATGGCAACCAGTCAGCCCTACGCCGAGGCAGAAGAAGTGGAAAAAAGAGGCCAAGACGGGATAGAGCTGGAGAGCCAGGACAGAAAACAAGAGGAAGAGAAGGAGGGCAAAGAAGATGAGTTTGGCGGGTTCATGCAAGCGGAGGGAGGAGAAGAGTGCAGCCAGGGTGTTTCCGTTTCTATCCCGGTGCCTTTTGGGAGCTCAGTGGGTGAGTTTACACAACTTTTAGTGCATGTTTACACCAGCCAATGAGAGTATAAGAGTTGGGCCAAAAATGGAGAGAGGTGTCAAATAGAAATCAAAATATATTTCTCTCTGACATTTTTTTTTCTTATCTACATTCCCCATATTTATTTCAAATCTTCCCATGTGTTTGATATTTACATGTGAAAAAGATTCCAGGCGAGGTCAGACCATGACGCTGAGCTGTTGGATTATTCACATTTACTTCCTCTCCTGTGATCCGCCTAATTACATTTTTGGAATTATTGCTCGGGATTAGCCACTGTTGTTTCAAAGAGTTATGCTTCTGTTTTTAAGACCGTTATGGACTAAGGTATTGGGACAGCTCCAGTTGTTCCAGCAAACGGACAAATTTCCCTTTTCAACATTGTAATGTTTGTGTGCTTTCAACAGCGTTCGGGAGCAGTGAGGTCTCCGGGGAGTCGTGTGACTCCGAGCCCACCTGGATGGGAAGTGCAGATGCTTGGGCGGCCTTTCCTCAGGACGTGTGGGACGAGGGTCGGGATGCGGTGGGACAGTGGTGGCCTGGCGAGGAAAGGGCAGACATCATCAATCATGAACTGGTAAGAAGGTTGCCTCTTCATGGTGACCATTCGCATAACCTGTTCTCAGTTCAATTCCACACTATTCCTATGACACTCTCAAATAATATCTAATGCACTCCAGTCATGAGGCTGACAGTTGCAGGTCACTACCTTAAACCGATCAAAATTTATACATGTTCTAAATTTCCTTGCAACAAGCAGTCTACCACCGTAAACCTGATGTGGTCTCTCCCTCTTGCAGGGTCTTCTCTTTGCCTCGGCCTTCCCTTCACTGCCCACCTCGGCCCCACATCCTCCTGCTGACAACATCCCCACTTTGACAGAGCTCCTGGAAGGAGGAAGCAGTCAGGAGCACCGGTCAGTCAAACTTGGGTGTTTGAATTTGTTCACGTTGATGGAAATAATGCCATCGTGTGGCCATAAGTGAACTGCAACATTAAAAAAAATGGCATGGAGGGCTGAGGTAAAATTTTAAAGAGTAATTTATTCTCAGTTTTTTATTTTGATATTTATAATAACAGTATTGCAATAAATCATCATCTAATGTATTATCTGAGTTAAAAATACAAATCTTTATTTGATGTAAAATATAATATTTTTTAAAGAATTATAATTATGAAATTATTCACCTAACACACAAAGGTAAAATTGTCAATTTTACTGTATTTTAATGTATTTTATCATTTGATTTTAATAACCAAATATTTTTTCATTTATAATTAAAACAACCAAGTATATAATGACATTTAAAAAATACAATATTTGAATATTTGTATTTTTTTATTTACAATAACTCAATTAATACATTTTTAATTAGGTAAATGAATAAACAATGTCAAGTAAACACATTTTACTAACAGGACTCTTTCTAATGAAGCACAGTTTGGCAACCCTCCACTAGGTGGTGTTCAATGTCACTTTTAATGACAATTTGTTCATGACAAATAATTACTTTTATGGTGGACTCTTTAGGCTGTTGGCCAGGTTCCACGACATCAGTAAAATGACCGTCCACAAGTACAAGCGAGGTAGCGGTGGTGCCAGCGTGTCCCGAGGTCTTCTTCTGAGCTCATTACACATGGAGCAGCCCAACGGCGTAAGTGTGCACACCTGCACTATATATAAAAATCGACGCACTAAACACTCCATATTCATTGCAAGGTTGCTCCTGTATATATAAAAAAAAATAGCTGGAGATAAATCATTTCAAAAAATTTTCCACTATTAATATGTCCTATTACCTGTACAACGCAATTATAAAAAAAAAATAACTGAGCGTGGAAGTCAAAATAAACACCTGAGATATTGTTGTCTCAGCTATGCGGCTGTACTTACAGCACATACCAAGAAATTGATTTTTGTTTTGTTCAAATTCCCAGTACAGTTTCAAAGAATAGCATTTTTCTGTCAATTATTCAAATTTTCAGAGGCCCCACAGATACGAGAATTTTGAGGTTGATTATTGAGACTTAATTTTGACTTAATACAACCGAGAGAAAAATCTACCATCGTCGGCAACATTTTTATTTATCTAGTAATGTATTAATACGGAAGGGAAAAAAAGGCAAATTGACATTTTTCAGGCAGGTTAATTGACTAATCAATTGACTTTTGATTGACGTTCTCATTACAGGAGAGCCATGCCACCAATCGGTGGGTGAATCGGCGCCCCTCGCCCGGACTGCATTCACCCAATCGGTACGCTCTCAATCCGGTGGCCAAGCGGCGGCTGTCGTGTGACTACAACAGGAGCGGCCTGGACTAACGGTGACATCTGGTTGACATCCAGTTGTTTTTTTTAACCTGCTGACGGCACAGACTCCCCTCTTTACTTTTACTTATTTTTTAATTCAATACGGTTTGTCGTGGGTTTTGACCCATAAAAACCCAAAGTCAATTTTTAGGTGAGAAGCGCACACTTTTAACAGATTCACAACACACATGAAAAATCATGTGTAGGACGCAGCCACTACTTGCCAGAAATTGCTGCAGCTTTCATTGTTGTCACGTTTCTTCTCACTTTTTCAGTTAATTTTTAGGTAACAAATCAATTTTACACTGTTAAGCTTCACCATAGTTAAAGCGTATGAAGAATATGGCAGCTCGTCACAGAAATTCCTGTTCCGCCTTTGTTCTTCTCGTCTTTTCAGTAAGTGTATAATTCCGTTACGCTCCAACATTTTGTTTTTAAACTGAATTACAAGAATCCAGGTGATTGCTGGCACGTGTAGGTCACATACACTACTCGCTAAAATGACTGTAGCTTGTAACACTGCTTTTCATGATGCCACATTTCTTCCCATTTTTGCACTGTTAGTGTTTTTGTTACATTTGAATACAATTAAGTTTTATTTTAATGCATCAGATTATTATCACACGTAAATCAGACAATGATCACTGCAACTCCTCTCATCTTTTCAGCAAGTGGATTTTTTATATTCAAACCACAGCCACCATTTTCCTATTTCATTTATTTTTTTTGATTCTGGAACCCACAGCACCGACGAGGAGATTGTTGCCAGATGTGGGCCACTACTTGCCAGAAATTCCAGCAGCTTATTTAATGTTTCTGGTCTGATTTTGAAGGTTCACTTTTTCTTTTTGTGACACTGAATACTTGTACAAAAACAAGTTTTATTTGACACTATTTAGCTTCCCAATAGTCGATGCATATGTAAAGTAAGGGAGATTGCTGTCACGTGTAGGACAAGGCCAGAAATTTCTGCATCTTACTTTTTCTTACCTTTTCAGGAAGTGGATTTTTAATTTTATTTTTTTATGTGAATCACAACCATCATTTTGCATATTTGAAAAACACAAATATAAGATTTCCCAGTGGCTTGAAAGGGGATTCAATCTGGCAGATTGTTGTTGGATGTAGGACAGCCGCAAAGTCCTGCAGAGCCTTAATTCTTCACATCTCATCGTTTCACTAAGTGTTTATCTTGTTTTCCCCACCATTTAAAAAAAAAGGAATAATACAAGACTCCCCAGATTCCAGATAGGAGATTGATTATAGTCTTTTCTGTGGATTTTTTCATGCGTGCAACCACCATTTTTTGTTTTGGAAAATAAAAACACTGCGATACAAGTCAGTCAATTGATGATAACATGCCTGCTCCAATGGTCAACCCTCATTGGTCACCAGTAGATGGCGCTGAAGAGTACTTACATGATGGTTCCGTGTCATGTGTTTATACAATGCCATGGTTTTTTGTTTTTTTTTTGTTTTTTTTGGGGAGTGGGGGGTTGTTGCTATTCCATGTTTATAAGATGGGCCAAGCACGAAGTTGCGTAGCTTCCTATGTGGACTCAATCTCCATTGGCTGTGTTCCGACGTTTCCATGCTGTCAATCAAAGTGTGTTGCTATGGGAATGTGTTATGTTTACTTTGTGGAGTGGATGGTCTCTCACTGGTTTGTTTGTGTTGTCCTGCTGTCTGTATCATCGCGATTTTCACTGCAATGAGGAAGGCCTTCACCAGATAATCAATAAATTGATCCTGCTTCCTTGTCACATGCTCTGCGTCTTACTGATCAGATGACATTTAAAATCTAATTCAAGTCAGACCTGTTTAATGAGGGCCAACTCTTTTATAGTGGAAAACAGAGCTTTGGCCACTAACATGGACTCACAAGACCACTGAGAAAGAGTCAATGAGGCTTGCAGGGGTCAACCTAAGTAAACAGCCAAGAAAAACAGCTTCCACTGTAAATTTAGTCTTGGCTTCAAGGGCAGTCTGAAATAATTTTTTCATGCAAAATATGATTAACATCCATCCACTTATCCATCTTTGCACATGTACATTATCGGTATAACATTTATCTGTCAGAGCTATCATATCCATCTAGCTAGCTAGCTAACTAGCTTGACAGTCTCAACAGGTTTCCATATAGAATGTTTGAGTAGTGGTTACAAATATGAAGTCAATTTAAGAAATCTATATCTGTATCTGTCTCTCTGTCTAATGCTACCTTCATGAGAGTCTGAAATAAATTCCTTTATAAGCATTATGAAAGAAACTGTTGAAAACGTTATTTAATCATGCCGGTGTTGCCTTCAGGGACTGAAGGCTGAGATTGAAAATGACTAACGAAACTGAACAGGGTCAGGGGCCGACAATTTTTATTTTTATGAATAAGGCCGGAGGGTCGAGGCCGGAACGGTACCGAGATAGCGGCCAGAGGGCGGTGGGACTGACAGGCAAAAAAAGGTCAAGTGCTCAGCTCTGCTCATTTGTTTGAATAGGATTCACGTGTCAAAGTCACTAAAAAGCAATGTTCCCTCATCATTTTAAGAATAATTTATTAAGTCTGAATAGAATTATAATGGTTGTTTTTTTTTTTTTATGTAAGGCTGATTTTATCACAAATCTCTAGTCAATGATTTGTTCTGTTTTCATATGTAGACAGTTTGAATGTTTTTGTAACATAGTTTGGCCGCCATGTGCATGTTTGATGTTGCACACTGTGGTCCAAGGGATGCTCAGGGAGTCTTTCTGAATGCTCAGATGCATGAAGAATTAGAGGGAACATTGAGTCAGAAGTGATAACAATGTGAAATGAGACTTTCTATACATAAGTGGAAGGAACTAATCACAATTATTCTTTTTTAGTTCAGCAGCAATAATAGTTAGCAGCAATATACAATGGATATGAAAAGTCTTCACCTCCCTGTTTAAAGGTCATTTATGAGTGATTTAAAAAAAAAACAGGGGACAAAGTTATTTATCTTTTATAATCTTTCGCTACAACTTGATTGAAAATAAAGTGTCCCGTAAATACAGTTAGAAATGACAGGCTATTCATAACATCTTTGTTCAGAGATTGTTTCTCACACATGGATGCTAAGGCCGCGCTATAGCTAGGTGGCCTTTTTTTCCCTCATCTCCCTGCTAATCACTTCTAGTCAAAGTGTTTTATTTTTCTCCTCCTTTGAGCTGCGAGGAAACAGTTAAGCGCAAGATTTGCTGAGTCAGCTCAGCAGCAGGATGAAGAGAAGCGCTTTAAGCTACAGAGGAAGCAAAACAAGGTTGCATAAAAAGAACACACCAAGAGAGAAAACACAAGTTAGGCAAACAAGAGACGTATGAACGAACGCTCATGTGATCCCAAGTTCAATCAGAGTGGAAAACAGCAATATCAAATGGATTGACATCTTTGTCATGTGTGCCAGTCACAAGAAAGCAACTGCATGCGTTCAAATGGATTTGTCAGAATGCGTCAGATAAATGGTCTTTGAGCACAAAAAAAAAAAAAAGTCGGATATGAGTCGCATCAAATTTTCTGTGCATTTTAGTGTTAAGATCTTCGGAAACATAATTAGGTATGCCAGATGACATTTTGAAACTTGTCTCACAGAGTAACACGAAATAAATAGGAGGGAAATGAAACAAAAATCTCTCATGAAAATGTCTCAAGGACCCATAACGTTCAAACCAGTCAAACGCAGGGCACACATAGACAAACAAGCATTCCGACTCAGAATCATACTTAAGGACAATTTAGAGTCCTCAATTACCCTACCGTGAATGTTTTTGGCACTAGGGAGGAAACCGGAGTACCGGGAGAAAACCCACACAGGCTTGGATTAAGAGTTTGCAAAAAAATAAAAATAAATACATAAAAACCCTGCCACAGTTTGGCTTTAGCCACAGGTGCTTCTACTCAAAATCTCGTTTACCTGCTCGTTGAGTAAAAGCACCTGTGGCTACCACCAAAATGTGGTATGGGTTTTACTTTCTGGACCTGGATTCGGCACCTCTGATTATATCAAAACAAGTTTCCCAAGAGGGCTTTTGCACTTCAAGGTTCTTGGACCTAAAAGTACAAGGTGCTGGTTTACCTAATGAAGTGTTCGATGTCCACGTTTGTTAATACATTTAAGAGATTGTCAATCATAAGTGAACATCTTGGTTTTGACTGACTTTGTGATTAAATCGCTCGCAGGTGTAGATAATGACATATCGGATAGGCACTTTTGTGAAAAACAAAAAAAAATGTTTCTGTTGAGTATATGTATATTTTTTTTTTTGGGAGGGCACACTAGATAGATAGATAGATTTTTAAAAAATAAAATACAGTTAAATTAATACAGCGTCAATCAAAAGTAAATAGTATTATCTTGGTTTTGATTGACACCGTGATTACACCGCTTTTGATTTGATGGTTCATGTGTACCTAATGAAGTTTTCACTTTGTGGCAAAACACAAAAACAAACAAATGTGGTTTTGCCCCTCGGTCGAGTCGTTGTTTTTCATACGAACGTGGACAAAGACTGTTCGAATTTATTTTTTTTTCGGGTTTGTCGATTGTGTAACGTGATCATGTGATACCGTGGATCCAGGATCCAGGATGAAACTCCCGGACGAACCCCTCCTCCTCCCCGGGGTGAGGAGGTGGAGGAAGAGGAGGAGGGCGTCGCTGCCGCGGCTCGGCCCCCTCAAAGTTCCTTTGGGGAGGTTGGTGTGTCTCCGTCCCGGTTTGGCGACAGACATGAATCCCCTGGGCAGGTCGTGGCTGCTCCTCATCGGCTTCGTCCTCTTCTACGTCATCTACCTCTTGTTCGGCGGGCTCGTCTTCTCCAGCCTCGAGCGGCCCGTTGAGGAGCAGCTCCGCCAGGACGTGGACGTCCTGAAGCGGCGTTTTCTCAATCAGAGCTGCGTGACCGCCGCCGCCCTGGATCACTTCGTGGGCCAGGTGTTGGCGGCCAACAGGTACGGCGTGGCGTTCTTCCCGAACTCCTCCTCCGACGCGTCCAACTGGGACTTGACCTCGGCCATGTTCTTTGCCAACACACTGGTCACCACTGTGGGTGAGTCAGGCAAACTTTTTTTTAAACTTCTAGCCGCCTCATTTTAACTCGATCTCGACATCTGGAAAACCTCAACCATTCGTCAAGTACCTTCGAGGATATCGCTCCATTTTGACCGCATTTAGCCACGTGTGTGTTTTCGTTTCAAAATGCCAAAGAAAATGGATCTGATAACGCTCTACCGCTGGAACTAATTAAACCTTCGGACTCGATAGTCCTTCGACTGCTTAAATTAGCGCGTTAATTTGTTTTCATTTAGGGTGAGATATTATCTGACTCGGATAGATGGATAGTAATTGAACTCCACATGGTGCATTTTGGACAATAAACTTCAGAGTTCTGTGATTTCACACGGTTATTGAAGGCAACACAAGGCTTGAGATGGGATATTTTGGAACAATCAATTTTGTTTGGATTTCTGTGATTTCAGACCATTGATGAAGGCTGCACTCGACTTTTTAAAAAAAAAATTTGTTTTAAGGTTGTGATGACACTTGCAGTAGACATTAGAAGCAGTCATTTAATCGTGCGGTGCTTCTGTGGTTTCAGATTGTCCCTGGAGGCAATACAATACTTCGTTATAGTCGATTATGGGAGACTAGAAGCTCATGATATCTGGAGCAATCAATTATGTGACTTAAGACTGTCGCTGAAAGGTTTGGACATTTATGATTTTAGACTGTCACAAAAGGCAGCAACCCGACACGGTTTTAGGAGGAAGATGGACTAATTAATCATTAAAGACAGTCACTGATGGCAAGCAAAACTATAGACTTGCTTTAAGTAGGGCTGCAAGCCTCCAACAATTATATTAATTTATTAATCTGTCTTTTTTTATCGTTGAATTTGATTTCCATTCCTTTATTGAAAAACATCAATATATTCAAATTTTGAGTGCAGAAAACGCACAAGTGTCACTTAATTGTGATTGAGTGGCTGGTTTGGTCTGTAATGTCAGACATCGGCAAAAATGTTTATTGTGGTTTTCAAAATAAAAGCTTGTTTGTTTCATTTTGGTTTAATTCACAGGTAATCAGTCAGCTTTTGATGAGGACGACAGAGATCGGAGAATATTTACTGTTTAGAAGATGAAATTCATATTATTTTGAACAACTAATCGGTTATCAACATAGTTAATGTTGATAATCAATGAGTTGCTGATTAGTTGTTGAACCTCTAATTTAAACTTGGACTAAATATTCAAGGACATTTGGAACAATAAAATAGTTGTAGAAGCATCTCATTTCAAACTACCGCTGAATGCCATAGACTGGATGGATTGATTGACACTTGCTACACGGTTTTATGACATCTCAAATAGTTCTGTTATTTCAGATTGTCACTGAATGCAACATAAGCGAGAGGGAGTGGACGGGACATTCTCACTCTCACTGAAGGCAATACTGGAGTTAATAGGGGAGATTACTTTGTAAATAGATAATGAAAATCAGAAGACTTGTTGGTTTAACATGAGAGTAGTTCTTTGTTATAAGGGAATAGATGTGTATAGAACTGACAAACTAGTGCATGGACAGATTTAATCTATTAACCGAAACACACATGGACGGACAGACCGTTTCCTCCAGGAAATGTGTTCCCAGTCAGCTAAAATGTCAATGGGAAATGTGCTCCCAGCTGGACATTTGTACGGTAATTGATAGTCTGATGAGAACGAACTTGACCTTTTTGTGCTTTTTGGCTGCGCCAGACTCAAACTTCTCCGTCAATGTTGCCGTTTGAACCTGAGACCTCCAATCACCTGGACGTGATGTCTTGCTTAGACCTATCAGACAAGAGCAGAATGTTGTATTTCCATATAGACTGACTGATGACACCAACAGCTTTTTGGGAGTGTTTTTTTTTTTTTTTGTGCCCCTCTGCCGAATGTTTGTCTCTGTTAACGGTTTAGCCTTGGTGGAGTCTGCGCTCCATTGGTATGCAAGTTTCCTTGATCGACTAATTGGTGAATTATTAATGTTGGCGTACCTCAGGGGTCTGCAACCCATGGCTCCAGAGCCTCATGTGGCTCTTTCATCTTTCTGTTGTGTATCTCTTTCATCTTTCTGTTGTGTATCTCTGTGACTTTGGAACATAAGGAGTATTTTTTTATGTACAAAGTGTATGTATGTATGTAAATGTGTATGTAATGTAAAATTACATTTTATTTTATTTACAATACAAACAGGCTGATAATCACTTTAGATGTCAAAAAGGTTTTGTGGCTGTTTTTTTTTTGTATTGTTTTTTTCTTCCTGTGGGAGATCTTTGAGTGTTAGTTTGGCGCCCCCTGGTGTAGCTAAATTGCCCGTAGCTTTCATTCAAATATTTAGCCCACTGACTAATCAATCAAAGGTGCCTCTGCTAGTTACAGACGAGTACTGCATACCATTTGGATTCAAATTGTATCAAAATAAATTTCACACAATAGGTCGTTCAATGATGGACTAAAATGTAATTAATTCCTTGTCTGAATCATCATATCGGAACTCACAAAATTGAATGTCTTAATACCATCATTGTCATTGTTTTAAGTGCCTAATCCTTGTCATCAAGCATTTGAGTCTCATAAATGTCATCTTAAAATCATGTTAAAACAACATTTGTTGTCAATATTTTGTGTTGTGCAGGTTACGGTCATACCACGCCGCTGTCGGACATGGGCAAAGTCTTCTCCATCGTGTATGCTCTGGTGGGTGTGCCCTTCACCATGCTTGTCCTTACGGCATGCGTGCAGAGGCTGATGTACCCTCTGGTGGCGGCCCCCCTCAACCAACTCCAACGTTGTGGCCTGGAGGCCCGTCCGGCGGCCGCTGTGCATTTCCTGACACTGTTGACGCTGGTGCTGCTGTGTCTGTTTGCGGCTCCGGCGGCCGTGTTCAGCGTCGTGGAGGGCAACTGGTCCTTTCTGGATGGCTTCTACTTCTGCTTCATCTCGTTGTGCACCATCGGCTTGGGGGATTATGTGCCGGCCGCCAGACCTCATCAGGATTTCAAAAACCTCTACCAGGTCGCCGTCATGGGTGAGTAATCCCACCCCCACCCACCTTCCTCATCAATATTGTTCCAACAAGCTTCTTTGATGCTACTTGCAGCATCTAGTTCCTGCCAAAGTGCCAAAGTTCCTTTCTGCGTCAAATTATGGCCTCTCTAATACTCAATCACAGAAAAACAATTTAAAGACTGAGATGTCCAAATCTCATGTTAAAAAAAAAAAAATAACCACGACACCACTTTTAAAATGTGTCTTCAAAATTTGTAAAATGATGTGTGGCCCAAAAAAATATAACCAATGCCAAATCCCCACCAGTCAGAGAAACACTGGCCGGCCAGTCACATTCCCAGAAACGTCCGCTGGGAAGCTGGCGTCGCACGGGCCTGCGACATGCCAACCGAGTGGTCTGGCAACAGAATGTCACCAGCGGACATTTTCTCATCTCAGTGTTTAATGAGGCCACGGTGCTCTGCAGCGGCGTGGAATTTTGTCTGAAAGGACCATCCAGGTCATGAGTGGTAGCTTTTTACTTAAGTTTTTTTTTTTTTTTTTTTAAAGACTGGGCTTAGAAAAAAATTGAGACCCGCAAAGAGGAAATTTGTTGGAATAATAAACCTGAGTTCTATCTTTTATGCTAGACCAACAGTCCCAACCTCGTGTTTATCCAAACAAAAAATGGTGTTGCCATTCACGACCCAATTATAGTACATGAGCTTCTCGCAGCGACTGATCTGTTCATGCTGCTGCTTTGTTTTTCTGAGCTGGACATGGCGTCACATGAACGCCTGGGTGGCGGCTCTTTTCTGCGCATCCGAAAACCTATCAGAGCGCATGCTGAATGGCCTTTTTGTCTCCACATAAATTCTATTATTAGTCGGTCTGACTCCCCACAACCAATTGAGTCAGCTGAACAATGACGAAGGACATGTCAATTGGTTGTCTTCGGCTCTTCCACATCAATCCACATCGCTGATGTCAACCTTGAAGGACTTTGAATATATTTTGAACAGATCCTGGTTAATCCCCATCCTTCCAATAAAACAAGATCAGAACCTGTCTCAGATGTTTGTAGTGATTTTGGTCCTATTCAAAGACGAGACCTACTAAGAGTCACAAGGACAGACTAGTCTAGACTAGCAGGCGCTAGAAATGATCTGGGACAGTTGAGGTAAAGCTAGGACGGACCATGAGTACTAACTAAGATTTTCTCAAGGACATTGAAGAATGTCCTGGACCTTGACAAATGTTTCTCTAGAGTTTTGGGGGTGATCTAGGACAGATTCTGACATGTTTTCGGTGAAGTGTGGACTACTAGGACAAGGCAGACTAGCGAAATCTGGAACAGCATGGCACACACTAGGAAAACCAAGAAGATAGAGTATGAGCAAGAAGGAATTAAAATTGATGAGGAACCTCTAGGACAGAATTAAGATCAAATGTGAATACCGGTGACTAGAATCTTTGAGGACTTTCTCAGATACGAGAGGACAGACTAGCAGCAAGTAGAATGTCCTTGAAGCAATTAAGACTGATCTTAAAATCTGATAGGATAGTTAGAACTAGCAGAGATTGAAATGAACTGAGACACTATCTTTTTGTGTTTTTAGTGTTTTCATTGACCAAATTTTGGAGTTTGGACCGTTTGACTGGTAGTTCTGTGTTTTCATTGGTTGATTTTTGTCACATGTGCTTGAAGCTCATTTGGATATTTATTAAGGGTGTCACTGATACTTCAAACCGGACAAAAGAAAGTGAACTAATCCCCTAGCCACTGTTCACTCTTGGTTATAATCCTTCACTATTTATTGGCTGCAGAGTTGTGGTTGGAGTTTTTTTTTTTTTTGCTTGCATGTGACCGCGTGGCCTTCATATCAGGAATTACAGACCTTGTTATTGTCACCTTTGGCATACATTTCTTCCATCTTCATTCTGAGATTTAAAGGGCTGATATGGAAAGTTGACCGTTTGTGTGGAATACAAACAGCTGTCGGACAGGAGGCCCTGTCAAACGAGGTTATTATAGTGGACGCGAAATAGTTTTGAGTTTTCCTCTTTGTGAATTTCATACATGAGCTTTTGGTGTTCATTAATTTTTTAACGTATTGTTTGGCCATGCAGAAGAACTGATTTGATTTTTTTTTTCATACCCATGCTTTGCAGTCTACCTGTTCATTGGCCTGATGATGATGTACCTTCTGCTGCGCGCCTTCCACAAGATGGCCGACCTGCACGGCCTGACAGCCTTCCTGCAGCTGCCACGCTGTGAAGAGTCCGACCAGGATGAGGACCGCGAGCCCATCGTGGAGAACGGGCACGCCGCCGCCCAAAAGCGGCCTTCGTACAATTCCATCGGTGACCGGTGACACGTGAACACATGCTCTCCCAAGAAACTAAAATACATGACTGAATGGGGAGTCTTGACTTTTCCAGGAAGATTTGAGGTTTGCAATTTTTCGATGAACTTTTAAACAAAGCCTCGCATCGACGGCTCACCCAACACCAAAGTATGTTTTTTTTGCATCTCACTGCTCTCTCCCCAGCAGTTTGAATTATTGATAGTAAAATGTTCATGCGGGTGATTTAAGGCCAAATATCTCAGGTTTAACACTTGAGATGCACTTTAATGCTCAAATTTTAACTAAAATGATGAACAATAACTTGGTATCGGTAATAAAGCTGTTGAAATAAGCTTTAGTTGTGATTGTGGTGGGGGTAAAAATGGACTGGCTAACATTTTCATTGTCAGTTTAATAAAAGTTAGCATTGGTTAAGAAAAAAACTGTTACAAATATCTTAAAAGAAAAAAGAGGACATTTTGCCCTTCATTTTAAAACGAGTATGAAAAATGAGTGGCAAGTTCTTCTGAAACTGAGACCTGCTTGAGGCTTACTGGAACACGTGAATGTAAACACTTTGTGTCAACGGACATAAAAAAAAAAAAAAAGACACTCACTCAGTGCATCCCCAAAAGTGCATTCATTCCAAAAAGGAAACAAAGGTCAGTCTTGACTGGCACTTGTGAATATGAAACATGGACCAAACGATAAGAAAATCTTAAACAAATCCTTGATAAATATGCAGTGAAACTTTTCTTCACGGAAGATTCCACGTTTAAGTGTTAAGACACTTAATGGCTGCCAGCTCACGTTTATAGGGTAACAGATTAATCAAGTTGCTTCAACGTCCCGGGCTCACTGCTTTATGGGAAGCCCGCTGAGCATTTATTCCATATCCTTGACTTTCATTGTAACTAGTACATTCTTTGTCCTCGCAAGACATGTCCAAAATTAAAGTATTGTTCTGGAGGCATCTTGCCATTAAACAACTACAATGATTTTTTTTCTACAAATAGTAGATGTCCTACTGACATTCTTAAAGGAGTGGGGGAAAAATAATTACGGTATGTAGCAAGACAGTTATACCATCATTGGCTGAAATGTCTTACTAATGAGGATAAAGGGCATACGAGTACGACATGGATATCAAGAATATGGAATACAAAATACTCAAACAGCTTTCAATACTGCATCGCAGCACAAGTTAAGATCTGACCCCCTGGTTCGCACTCAGGACTCCACCAGGATGGTCATTAGGTGTTCCAGATCCAGTCCGTCTCTGACAGAAGTCGGTGGCGAACTGAAGGACGAGAAGGATGGCAGGCCCTTGGCGCTGTGATAAGTGTGGTCCACCGCTGGGGGGCACCCGTCACTCCTCAGGCCCAGAATCCCCAGGTCCCGTTCTAGCTGTGATGTGTCTATATCCTGGAACATGTCCTCGGTCGTAACGTCCTTCAGGTAGCTGGAGCGTGCTGTCTCCGGGTCTCCCTCCCACTCCATCAGGTCCTGGCTGTGAGCCCCTCGGGCCAGCTGTCTCAGCCAGAACCCGCCGGTGTCCGGGCAGGCCTGCAGGTTCTCAAGGGACCTGAGGGCCGCCCGCGGCGATGGCAACTGCAGCGGTGGTGCGCTCGCGTCGAGGCTAGAGTCGAGGCCGGTGAGGATGGACGAGACGGCGGGCGAAATGGTGAAATCTGGGTCGGCGGACAGGGAGCTCCAGTCCTCCGCTTCCTCGGACACCAATCGCTGGCATTTGGCAGCCGACGGGCGGTCATTCACCTCTGTGGTTATCACCTGCTCGTGCTGTGGATGCGCAACGAGTGAGGTAGGTGCCCTGTCGAGAGAGGGCACCCGACACGCTTCCATCTGCCGTAGGGTGTTGCTGATAAGGACATACCGCCGCAGGCTGGGTTCTGGGAGCTCCTGGTCCAGCTGGTACTTGTGCAGGGAGACGCTGAACACAAACTGACGCTGACTCTCCCACGCCAAGGCGGCGCCGCCGCTGCCAACCGGAGACTCATCGCAGGACTCCGGCTGGAGCTTACGCTTGTGCGTCTTCATGATCATCTTCACACTGGTGGGAGAAAAAGAAAGTGGCTCAAATTGAGGTGTTTTTTGGGGGTGGTTGGTCGGGTTGGGGGGGCACTATTAAACCACACCCACCATTGTAAATTATAGTGTCTGGTTGATTGGCAATCGCTTCACTCACAGAGACAAATTCAGTCCTGCATGTTTACTTAAAACAGCCATTGGAACGTCCCCATCCAATCTCGACTTGCTCATTTGTCATTCAACCCAACCAATTTAAGCTTTGTTTTACTCTGTCATCTGCAGCCAGGTAGTCGTTGCAATTGAGAAGCTATTCTCAAATGCCTTATTTGTATACACACAGGTGAAATAAACTTAAGTTAAGATGGGAAATAAATTGTTGCAAAGCCTGTTTAGTATCTAGAGAAATAAAATAAATTTCATACAGGAAAAGAAAAAAAGCCCCAATAGTTGTGCCTGATACAGCAAGGAGGGTAGCGTTGTAAATGTGGCGTATAGTTTCACGCAATCAAGAATTGAACATTGATGCAGTTGAAAGATGTTGATGCAGCATGTGAAACAAAAATATTTGGCAAAACGATTAGGGCCCCACAAAAAGCAAAAGTAAAGCTTAGGGTAAGGATAAGTAGGTGGTTGATAATAAAAAAGAGGTAAAATGCTTTAAAAATGGGGTTGGGGTTAGAATTAAGAAAAGTCCTAGAGTTTAACCAATCCCCAAAAATAAACAGTTACTATGATTTGTAAAAATAAAGTTACCAGACTGACATTGTACTGTAATCACGGTAAAAAAAAAAAAAAAAAAAGAGCCGATTGACCGTAGGCCCAGAATTCCTCACACCGGCCATTGACCAATCAGAGACGTTTATGGCAAAATAACGCGAGGAGGAAAGTTGCCAGTCACTGCAAAAATAATCACGGTCTATTTTAAAACTTTCAAGATGGCGGCCTAAAACATAAACCGTTTAAAGTAAAAGCTAACTCACTTTTATTAGCATAAATGACATACAAGACATATATGAAAGAACTCTTTTCTTCAACATCGCTGTGCGGTATGGGTTGCTTTTGCGTTTCATAAAACGCATTTAAAGACACGTTATAACACGATGCTAACATGACTAGCTGTAGAACCTGCCCCGCCAAAAACATCCCAAATTTTACTTTTTGAACGCCATTTTTTCTTAAGTTGTTAATTTTAATAGTTTTTTTTAGTGGGGAGAACATCATAATGCATGTACCGAAAATTAACAAGTGTGGAATTAAAAAGGCAGACTTAAAAGCAAAAGCTTCCGCGTTTCGCTTTACATGACGTCATGGGGCTGAGAGTATTACGTAAAATGAAAAATACATTCCACACGCTTATGTGCCTAACCGTTCAACGGATAGTTTAAAGGTAAAACGTTTGGAAAAAGAAACCGCTTCAAAAGATCAAACCGACCTGTGGATTCTCCTCCGACTGCGACTGTTGAGCTAACGTTGAAAAGTGTTCATTAAAATGTCCCCTTTTCCTTGCCTCACAGGCATCAACGTTGAATGCATAAAAAAATAAGATAAGATTGCAACAACACGTCAGGGTTTAAAGTTTAAATGTTGCCACCATTTTCTTCCTTGCTTGCTTCTTCTCCCGCCTGCGATTTAAGCAAAGGGGGGAACGGGCTGGTAGGAGCAAGGTGCATCATGGGTAATGAAGTTTTATCACGGCTGGCATTACCTTGGACATTTTTAAGGCAAAGAATAAATACATAAATATCGGCAATTTTGGCATTCCAAACGATAGGGTCACAATCTGCATCAACAATGGACAACTACAGACACAATCGGTGATTTTCTACCATTGTGTTCGATTAGCTGGTATGTTTTAATGCACGTTGAGTTGAGTTGCCGTAATTCCAACACGATGACATCACCGATGAGAAGAGAGACTCCCATCAGTTTCACCACGAACCATTTAAACGAAACGAACGGGTTTGTTTTAGGGTTCAATTTACTGTAACAGAGCATTAATAACAATGAATACAATTAAGATGTTATATTTTTTGGGGTCACGAATTTCAACACGTCGGCTGGGACGTGGGGTCCGTACAAGATGACAGGAAATAGAGCATTAATGTTCAAATGTCACTATACCTTACCTGAAACAAGTCCTATAGTTGAGACAAAGTCACGCGTTTGCCGTAAAATAATAATACCGTAAAAAGTTGACTATTTTGAATTTAAAATCCACTCGTTTGACCGTTTTGCCACATGAAACTCGATCAGCCAATCAGTGAACTGACTCCGTGCCGGATGTTACACAACACTGAGACTTCAAAATAAACTTGAAAGCACCTTAAACGGTTAAAGAAACACGTTTGTTATCAGTCAAGCAACACATAATAATTAAAACATTGATTAAAATACGTTATGAGCAGGATTCCTTTTGTAATGCGATCGTAGTAGTTTCGTTGTGCCAAACGCTTAGTAGTTTATATTTTGAAGGTACTACTTCAAGAGCGATTTCCGGCAATGAGTTTCTGTTTTTCCTGGGCGTGATATTAAACTTGGCAGGAGTTGCGCAACTATTCCCGACCTTTAAATTATGCTATGACGCACGTCGCTATAAGGTAAAGATACTAACTGATAGTTTAGCGGTTACAAGTGTGACCCTTAAATCATAATGTGACGAAATAAAATATTTGGGTGACTCGTGCGTGACAAACGGTAATGACGCACGGCTTCTACCTTTAATTTTGAAACACCAGGAAGTGTTTACGTCCTAATAGTAATTGTGCATAACTTTACGTTCTGTGTTGCTTCTCTAAAGATGACGTATGCATTTTTTCCTTCCACATTTTCATAACAGCTCTCAGATGTCTTAATAACCTGATGTTGACATCTTTTCATTAAAACACGCAGAATATGTTAAATTGCACAGCACTGCCAACCTTTGGGCACAAATGTACTTCGGTCAACATAGTTATTCGCACTTGAACTAATGTAAACTATGTCATGAACTTGTGGGGTGATGTAAATAAGATGAAATGTGATGTCACAATGGGGTAGGAGATCAGAATGGCCCAATCTCGCACACATTTTTAGAAATAGTCAGATAAATGATTAACTTGGTTGTTTAATTTCACACTTTAGGGGTGGGCAGGAATTCCAGACATGCAACTATGTATTTGCAAACAAATATTAACAAGTCAAGTTTCTATGTCCCCTTTAAAAACATGATGATTATGATGGTATGGAACATTCCACCAAATTGAATGCATGTGTATGTGTACATTTTCCTATTGTGGGACAAATGAAGGTGATATTAGACTTAAGTGATCAAATACTGCCTTTTTAAATAAATAAGGGGATACTCCTGTCCCGTGATTTCTTACAGTAAATAATAATAATAATAACAGAAAAACATAGAAGACAGCTGCAGTGTGTTTTGAGGAGATGCTCGCAGTGCTGGCTTTTAATAACTTAGACAACATTGCGGTGACATTATTGTGACACTACAGTAACAGAACAACAGAGTCACACATCCATGTCCAGTCCAGTTAATTTCAATCCCGAAGTAAGGTGCACTTTGGAAACACGACCACGTCTTTTTATTTTTTTTTTTGTCTGATTCAGAGTCAGCAGATTTGTTCACACCCAGGCGAGACAAAGTGAATTCTTTAACAAAAACTCAGCTTTGATTGGCTAAAAAAACAGTATCAGTTAAACCGGGAGCTTGAATATAAAATATGAGATATACAGTATATAATTATACAGTAACTACAGTACTGTTTTTTTTTTTTCATGTGTGGGAAATAACTACATATGATTCCATTGGCGTACCTTCCTTGAAGCCAAACTATTGCTGGAGCTTGTGAAAAAGAAACAAAAAAACCTCCATTAAAACCTTTTTATGAAAAAAAATATCCTAATAGCAGTTATAACGTGTATGGAACGTCATTTGCGCTTTTACTATATGTCAAACTTAACAGTTTAAGACCCATGTACTAGTTTGCTCTCTGTCCTCAATAGTAAGACACTTTTGCGCACAAGAGGAAATGTATTTTTTTTTCTTTTTTTTTTTTACAATTATGTGACATTTTTGCAAACTCAACAGGACATTTTCATGCTATAAGCAAGGTAAAAAAAACTGTACTAGTTGACACCTGTGTGCTATTAGCTAGTCGTTACTAGTGAAGAAGCTCTTTGTCAACTCGTGCACTGACAAGTCCAACTTCAGTACTTTGCTGATTTGTCTGACTCGTAAGGTCAAAGGGCATACTTGTACATGGGACCTTGAAGTGCAATTTAATGTGCCTCAACTAGTCTAAACATGTTATCCGGATTAATATTGCGTTTGTGGAATATGAATTGAGCAGAAGATTCACTTGTTTTGCTCGATCCACGGGGCTGCCATTTTGCCCTGTACTGCCACCTACTGTTGACTGAAATTGATGTCACAGTTCCCATGGACTTAGTGCTTGTTACAAAAAAATAATTCATGGGAAGAGTACCTTGAACAAAGAATTACATATTAAATCACAGGGGGGGCACTTTGTCACAATTGCACTGGTCAACAAATATTTCTTTTTTTTTTTTTAATCAGAGAAGTAAGCAAGCTAGGTGTTTTTTGTGCTGATTCTGAATCTGCCCTAATTATTTTCTCTAACATATCAGGTTTTCATTATTACATAACATGTAATACTGTAATATATTTAGTAATATCTATGAATTAAGGGTTAGGTTCAGCAACAGGTGGATTTTTTTTCACCGTCAAATTACAACACATGGTAAAATCCATATTGCACAAATTTCAATAGGTCAAATTAAAAAAAAAATCTAAAAAAAAAAAGTTTTGTGCTAGAAAAAAAAGTAAAGACATTTTTTAAATCAGCATCAAAATATATTTAAGGACACATAAAGCCATCTCTGATTAAAATTTGCTGTTGACCAGTGTGATTATTTTTTTTAATGGTTCAGCCCCAGTTTTAATGACCCCATTCTATTATAGTATCCTGAATTCTCAGTTAATTCCCATGGAAACCTTCCAATTTGGAATGTACCCCAAAGTCCTCATCATAAAATTGCCATGGAAATTTATCAGACATTTTCTAGTCTGACAAATGCAAATTAAAATGAAGGATCTCCTTCGACTTGACATCTTTATGACCGTCTGTCTGGTCTTTTTAACCACATCCAAGGCATCGCAACACATCAAACTTGGCGTCCTCCTCCTTCATTGAGAAAATAGAACACTATATTTTACAAGAAGACTAAAACGCAACATCTATTATTTTACAAAAGGAACAGAGAGGAAGCGCACGACCGGGCCACACGCCATGTTACAGCATTGTTGAAAAGTTATTTTAAGTCACGTGATCCAGAGTGCGGAGGCCGAGGCTACTGAACAAGTGCTGCCAAAAGGACCCCGAGGCTCGAGGGGAGACTCAGGTCCGCTATAATCATGTGATCATCCGCTGTTTCTTTTATGGTCTCAACAACCTGCAGGGTCGCTACTTGTGCGTTTATTTGGAAAGAGGGGGGAGGCCAGAGCAGTGGTTCTCAAACTGGGGATGCCGGAGTTTGGGGATTTGTGAAATCATTATGTTGTACCATTTTAAAAAGTGATCACCGGTGCACCAATTACACAACCATAATAAACAAGTAATTACAATTATTAAAGGCTTTGTGATGTATCATTACATAAATCTGACATCCCTGCATAAATAGTCTCATTTTGGAGACGTATTAATAAAAGGAAGGCATCTTTTCCAAAATTAAGTGAATATTATTATGAGAATAAAGTTGTACTTCTGGAATTAACTTGATGACGTTGTTCCCTTGTTAAACTAGCTGTCATTATAACATTCCAAATTTACCTAGAAAAAAATGTGACAAGTAAAATATATCTTTGTTCTCGTAAAGATAACAACTTGGGACTTTATTTTCATAAGATTCAAACTTTTCTTCTAAAAATATACATCAAGGAACTTTTGAAGTGAGTTGAGGTGTTTCACTCACGCAAGAACAGTACATGGCCGCCAATGAGTCATGAATTTTTGTTATTTGTGGTTTCAGGTTTTTTTTAGCGTTTTAATTTTATTTTTGTTGCAGTTACAATATTTGTGAAATTTAAAGAATAGAAATTTTTTTCTTTTTTAGAACAAAAGTCAATTCAAGGAATAAAAACATTTTCAAGTTCACTTGTATAGTTCTTGCTTTGTTAAAACTTTGAGTTATATGTAATGAATGTGAAAATAATAATAAAATGTTATATTAAATCTTCATTCATAAGTTGTATTGTTTTTTTTCTTTTCTGTGCCACTTTTAAATAGCTGGAAATTGGAATGAATATTCTGACTTCATCGTGGCAAAATATGACTAACTCTTAAGATTACAATTTTTTATCAAATCAGAATACATCTTCGTTCTTGTAAAGATCAAAACTTTTTTTCATTGTGGGAATAAAAACAACTTTATTCTCATAACATTTCAATTGTTTTTCCTCTAAAAAATATGACTTTGTTTTCGCAACTTTACAACTTTTTACACTTCCTCTGGCATTTCGGGTTGGACGCGGAAGTTACGTTTAACTGGCTTTACGATTATTTGGGGGAGGAGGAGATCTTTGGAAAAATGTCTCCTCGGGGCCTATAAAGTTTGAGAACCCCCAGCCTAGAAAGTAGAACCGACGACGAACGGATCACGAGAGCGGACTGTTGTGGACAGAGTTTAACGAGTCTGATTTGGTCTCTTCGTCCTCCTCGTCTTCCTCGGTGTGCGAGGGGCCGTTGTGTTTGTCCTGCCCGCCCGCCGCTGCAGCGTCCCCGGGCGAGGCGCCATGTGCGGCCCCCCTGGATTTACTGTGTCTACTTTGCGTTTCTTGGACCTTGGCCCCAGCATCACTGTCATCTTTCGTCTCCTCCGAATCCTCTTCCTCTTCGTCCGAGTCGATGCGGTTCAGTCTTTTCCGGACAGGTCGGTCCTCCTCAGAGGACGACTCTGATTCTTGGGACTCGTCCTCATCGTCGTCCGTGGAAGGTCTTCGCTTCTTCAGCATCTGAGCCAGACGCTTGCGCCGTTGTTGAGATAACATCTCCCGCCTCTTCCCTCTGCCCATCTTCTCCGGGTCATCGTCCTCTTTGCCCGTCCTCAGAACTTTCCTCCTTTCGTCCATGTCGTCCTCTGAGTGTTTCCGTCGACGTTGTTTTCCTCTCTCCCGGCTGCCATCGTCGTCTTCTTCCTCCTCCTCCTTGTCCTCTTGGTCGTGTCGCCTTTGCTTGGCTTTGGCGCGGCGAGCGCAGACGTCTTCCTCTTCTCTCAGTCCTCGCCGCTTCTCTTGTTTCCTCTTCCCCCGACCACCTTCGTCCTCATCCTCCTCTTCAGAGTCGCGTGAGGAAGGTGACACTGGAAGAACAAGTATGATTGTTTTTAAACAAATGGAAGTCATGCAGTGTTTTATTAATTCAGAGCTTAAAGGATGGAAATGATGGAAAAGAGCCTTTTTAATGTCTTGCATGCAAATAGTTATCAGTCTTGATGTGTGAATTCATCTTTTTGCTATCTGACTACAGTATTTCTAAAATCATGTCCGTACTCACGTTTTATATGGGTCACATTGTGTTCTTCATAATAAATATTCCTGAAATTATGACTTTACTCCTGCGCTAGAATGGGTTAATGACTTGGGCACGTTCCGAGTCGCGTGCAAATTGAGCGCCGCAGGAATAAAACAGTTATAAACCGAAGACATGTTGTATATATATTCTCATTAAGATTTCTGTGGAGAGCACTGACCGTCACTGTAGTCACTAGAGAGACGTTCCTTACGCGGCCGTCCGCGCGGTCTCGCTTCTTTCTTTTTGGCGGATGTCCGTGAATTGTCTGACGATTCTGACGTTTCCCGGTAGTTAACTTGCTGCCGCTGGCCGCGCCTCAGCCCGCCGCGCTTTTTGTCGGACATGTCGCTGTACTGATCCGAGTCTGTCGGAAGAAGGCACGTGAGCATATCTGAATGCGATCGCTTCATGAGATCAGTGAGACCGACCTTCATCGCTGCCCTCCTCCTCCTCTTCCTCAGAAGAGTGTCTCCGCCGCCGCCGTCCCGGTGGCCTCCCGACTTTGTGTTTAGTCCTGCCGGCTTTGTGTTTAGCAGCCACTCTTGCCGGCCGTTTGGGCCGTGACGCGCTGTCCCAGCTACCGCCGTCCTCGTCTTCCTCGTCATCATCGTCGTCGGCCCCCGAGCGTCTGAATTCTTCGTCCTCAGAGCTGAACAAGGAAAATTCAGCAAGTTCCAGTCACGAATAATTTAAACCAGGAACGGGAAAACATTTCTGTTCAGGCACCACACTGGCCAGATGAAATGTGGACCATTGTTTTCCCAGGCCTGCTCCAAATATCCGATATCTCGCAGTGATCATGATGTCACCTGTTGCTGAGCGTGAAGTCGTCCTCGCTCTCCGCCGCCGTGCTGTCGCTCTCCAGGTCGTTGAGACGCCGCCGCTTCCTGTTTCGCGTGGCGAGAGTCATCAGCCGCCGGTGGCTCACTGTGCCGTGCTCGGACAAAGCGGCACCCGCGGCAATGTCTCTGCCTCCCCCTGATGTGACAGCGGCACCATTGCGGGTTATTAAGAGGGAAGGTTCTCGCGTGAAACAAATAAAAGACCCTATTTACTCACAAATAGTGGCCCCTACTCTAAACTATGCAACCATGTGCTATAATTCATTCATGAAAAAAAAAACATGCAAATCTATAAATATAGATTCACATTAAACAACAACTTGCTTGGACAAATAAAGCCCGTGCTTCCCCCTCTACATCAAAAGCGAGTGAAGTATCATTTTTATGTTTTTAATCCTAACGTGGGCCACTCACCACTGTTTATGTCGCCAACGTCTTCCTCAATGGCCTCGTCGATGGCATCGTCAAAGTCGTCAAATCTAAAGCACAAGTGGTACCATTTCGTTTTTGATCAGTAAAACAAATTAAAACGCTACTACACATTAAGAAAGTAAAACATCCTCAGTGAACACGAGCAAGAATCAGCAGTGACACACTAACCTGTAGCTGATGTGCTTCCTGGCTCTGGTTGACCTCCTCCCGAGATTTTTACTCTTTTTGGCATCTTTTTTTTTGGCCGTCTTTTCATCTTCCTCGTTTCCCTTAAAGCAAACAATAAAATGTGTCAACTCTCTCTCTTGCAGACTTTGAAGTGTCTGCCATTTTGCGCAGGACTCACAGGGATGATATTCTCCACGCTGATCCCCACGTACACCAGCCGCTCCCGCCTGACGAAGACAGACAACTCATGAGTGTATATGCTGCTTGACTAGTTTGTAATCTGATAGAAAGTGTGTGCGGGTGTGTGTACGTTTACCTCCTCTCAGCACGCTCTCGCTTCTTCAGTGCGCTGTCCAGGTTCAGCAGCTGCTCCTCTAATCTCTCACACAGAAGCTTCTGCGCACACAAAACACAGCTTATTAGCAGCACCGCTAATGAAGTAGCAATACTAAATCAATTAGTGATTGGCCACATGCAATATTCCAGCTACTGTACTTATTTCACTGTTGACAAGACAGGTACCAGAGGGCAGCATAGGTTGGATTTAGTTGCATGCACAAATCGCAATATAGTTCTCGTAAGTGCCACAATTGTAGACTATGTCACAGCAGCATGAACAGGGTAAAAAAAAAATAAATAAATAAAAAAGACTCAGATATTTTTAGATTGTAATCAGGTGTCTTCCAAAAGTGGATAGAAATCAAATCTGTAATTTTGCGTTAACAACACAAATAAACATTAAAATAACGCCTGCTGTAAATATGTCTCTAGTGAACGTACAGACATTCGAATATGGTGTAAGCCATCAAATATTAAATAAATATGACACAGAGGTACATAGAAACTAATTATGATGTAATTACAGGTAATATGGTACGACACAAGTGTATATGTCAATATAGCACATTAGTAGTCAATTATATATATATGTATATATATATATTTTTTTTTCCCTAGATTTTGAACCATGCGGCTAATACAATGGTGCGGCTTTTCTGTGGATTTTTCTTTCACCGGTAGGGGCGCTATATATTTCAGAAAATACGCTAAATAAATCTCTTTTTTTCTCTTGGGTCTGTTCTGTTTTAATTAGAAAAGTTGTTGCAGTGTTAGAAGGCACTGTTTTAACAATCTGTTTATGTACCTTTATGTGCATTCGCAGTACAAAATTGTTCTGTACATGCAGTAGACAACTCATTTTTTCAACATAGAAAACTGCGGCTTAGGAGGGTGACTTACGTGCTGGCACGGCGGGCAGAACCACTCGCCATCCGGGATGAGCATGAGTGGCGGTCGTAGACAGGCCGTGTGATATCCACTGTCGCACGAGTCGCACAGCAGGATCTAATGATGACACGTGCAAACAAGCTGAAGCCACAGCAAGCCCTAGCAATGACATTGCTCAGTTTAAAAAAAAGAAGAAGAAGAAAAAAAAAAAGAAAAAGTTACACACCAGTTCTGGGTGGTTGGGAAGGCCGCAGTGAGTGCAGGCGTCCTCCTTGGGAAGATCGTCTGATTGACACGAGTCATCCGAGTGGCTCCCTCCTTCGCTGGCCTCCTCGCCTCCTCCAGCTTTATTTGCCGCCTCCTCATCGTCTTCGTTCTGTTTGTGGCGCTTGATGTTGGACCAGCGGGGGCGCCGGTGTCTCCGCTTACCCTGAAAGTGAAAAAGGCAGCAGTGGCGGATCATTATCAAAAGCACTGACATATTTATAATTGAAATTTGTTCTGTGAAATCGTATGAATTTATTCTATTCTCTTTGGTAGTGTTTCTCTTGGCTGCTCCGCTTACAATACATATACAGAACGTGGAGGAGTTTTTTTTTCCATATGTCGCCATGCCAATCTAATCTGCCCAGAGAATGAGCTGAAACGGTGATAGTGTAGAAGAGGATACGATACCCTGCGCTTCCTCATTTGAACGACAGCTTTTGCTTTTTCGTCTTTCTTGGCAGCAACACCTTGCTCTTCATCATCGTCGTCGTCGTCTTCCTCCTCATCCTCGTCGTCTTCTCTCGTCTGCTTTCGTTGGCCTTTCTTTTTTTTCGGGCTGTCGGCTGCCTTGGAGCTTGGCCTGCATAAAAAAAAAAAGAGAGAATATATATAAAACATATAATAAATAAATATACTTTTTTTTTAAGTTTCCGTAGTTCAGAGCACATCTCCGCTGATGCACATTGCTTGCACTAAATACATGGCTGCAAACAGACAGGAGTCAGATGAGGACAGCACAGGTAGCATTGGCAGGTCAGCGAAATTATATTTTATATTTATACCTATATTTAATCAATTTCCCAACCCCTCGAGCAACTAGTACAAAATAAGAAATGAATGACTATAATTCCCACTAGGAAATAGAAGAAGCGGAATCATTTCCCTTTTTTTTTTTTACAATGTGACAATAAAGAAACTCAGAGGAAAGCAATTGCAGTCAATGACACTGAATATTTCCAAAAACATACGTGCAATTTGTGTAGATTTAAAACATAAATTCTTCAATATTACAACAGATTTTTTAGGGCTTGTGTTTACATGCATGTTTTGGGGAAAAAGGACATTTGTTCCCAAGAGCGAGAACTTATATTTTCTTATTTCTGTGGAAGTTGATGCAAGTTCATGATTGGGAAGAAATTTTATGACATTGTTTGGTATTAGAAGAAATAAAGCTAATTAGGGTTGAACAATTAAATAAAAAAATCTATTGGCTGGCAGTTGAGGGGAATTTTTTTGGGTGAAATAAGACGGAGATCTTATTTTTAAGTCAAATGGCCCTGGCCTACTGTTAACGAGTTTATGTCAACGTGGGTGACAAACCTGGAGATCCTGGCAGACCTCCGAAGGGACCTCCCCCCCTCCGACGTCTCCTTCTGCTGCTCTTTGACCTTCAGCTTGTTCCTACGATGAGGCGGAATCTTGATCTTCAAGCGAATTCCTTCCTTCTGGAGCTCCGAGGAGGCTTCCTCCCTTGGTCGCGGCTTCTCCCCAGCATCCTTGTTCCTCGACTGATCCGGCTGACCACCATTGATGTCTTCATCTTCTTTCAACTCTGATTCCACTTTTCCCAAATTACTCACGTCCATTTGGTGGTCGTCTTTGCTTTCTTCTTTTTCCACGTGAAGTTCTTGTGTTGCCGAGTCAGCATCTTCCTCCTGAATGACACCTTCATCGGCTTCTTTGTCCGTACTTATTTTCGCACCCTGGTCGACATGTGCTGTCTCCATGACGACGGGCTCGTTCCTCACCAGCACAGACGTGCGTCCCACCTCCTGGGTTCCTACACATTTCAAATGTCAAAATTCAAAACGTTTTCCAAACCAAAGACTTATTGTTAAAAAAAAAATCCTTAAGGTCAATGTTGTAAAATTAGGTTGAAATATTGCATCTTTGACTGTAGTTTTCATTTTGCAGACTTATCCAGGCCTAGAAATGAACCAAAACAAATTCCATATTTTCCGTACTTGCGTTGGAACCCTGCACAATCTTCTCATCCTCCGCCGCTTTGCAGCCATTCTCTTCGTTGGACGTCGGCCCACGGATGACTCCCACGTGACGCGACACAATTGACGACCTCCCGTTAGCCAGCTCAGGATGAGGTTGGGCCGTCGCCTGGACACCGGTCGGCGCTACTGAAGCGTCCTTACTCTGTATGACTGAGGGGTTGCACACTATGATGCTGCTGCTGCTATTGTTGTTGTTGTTGGGGAGGTGGTTGCCATGGTAACTCTCAGCCAGCTTCAGCTCTCTCTTCTTTAAAGGTATCTTAGCCTGTTGGCTGCTCCTGACCACGGCCCGCTCTGCCTCCTCTTCCTGCTTGGGCACCATTGTCGTGACGACAGACACATCACGGCACTCGGATTTGATGACAGAGGTGATGGTGCTCACGTGGTTATCTATGGGAGGAACTTGATCACTGGGCTTCTCCTCTTTCACCTCCTGCTTGATGTTCGCCGTCTGCTCCTTGTATACAGCTAGAAGCAGAAAATTACAAGACATTTGTTTTCCGCACCAAATCCGATTTCTGATTTCTATTAATTTAAAAAAAAAATAATAATAATAAAATTGCTGAGTGCCACCAGCCTTATCTTACCTTGTTTGAGGAGTGTCTCGTCTTTTTCATCTTTCACATTGTCAGCGACATCCTCAGTGGTCTTGTGACGGTTTCCATCTTCGTCCACTTTTATGCCACATAAAAAGAATGTTGCATTCAGTTGACTGCAGATTTCACCCACTATAACTCAACTTGACCAAATAAAATTCATTTTTGGCGGCAGTTTTACTCATTCAAGATAAAGTAAGCTGGAAATTAACCCAACGTTAACAATGCGATATTTAGTAACTTAAGTAATGTGCCCTTTTTCTATTTCCTCATTTTCGTCATGTGAGAATTCTGCATGGCATCCTGTAAACTGTGTATCACTTTAGCGTTTGCAGTTAACTCGAAAATAATAAAATATTCCTCATTCACTTACCTGCTTCTCTGTGAGCAGGAGTGCTGCTCCCGGATTCAGCCAGTTTCTGCTCTTGATCCTGGTTCAGGTTTGGAAAGACTTGGGCCTTCAGGAGATCCAGAGCATCAGCCAGGTCATTGCGGGTCCTGAGGGGACCATCGGGAGGCACACACGGTTTAGATAAATGCAATTCGGGTGGCAAACTAGGGCTTCTATTCGGTTACGGTACCTGACAATGCATCTCCAGGTGGAGCCGTCCAGGTCGTCTTGCTCTTCAGTGTACAACCGGATGTTTTGCTCCTGGTCCAGCTGGAGCCAGTACATCAGGCCCTGCTTGTCCCGCCCAATGGGCTGCAAGCGCATCTTGTCCGGCTCCTCCTCATTGATCACCGCTTTAAACTTTAAGTTTTCGTCAAACTGGCACTCGCAAAGATACTGAGAACGACAACACAATTTTCAGTCACAAAAACTGTTCAGTTAAATGTTTGCAGACGCCAGAATTCAACCTTGTAAAGACTAATTCAATCATATTTATATATCATATATATAGTATTAATTCAAACTTATTTATTAATACAGATTACTTAAATCTACAGAATCCATGTGCAACAAAATTACTGTGGGCTACTATGAGGACTAGTTTCAGGACCTAAGAACAACAAATTTCAGTATTAAACATCATTTTTAAGGACTTTAAGACTTTTTAAAGACAGGCGGACCCAAAAAAAAATAATTATCAACCTATGACACTGGCTCATAATCTTTATGAAGTGAAGTCTGATTGTAACATTTTCCTCCAGTGTACAATTGGAAGATACAGGAATGGCATACTTTAAGGATGCTGGACTTGCACTCCATGGACATGTCCTGATAACCGTTCTGTTCTAGCTCCCACGCCCAGGTGCTGTTCAGCTCCTGGCAACTCTACAAGAAAAGCAATAGCAGATTTAGCGCTTTGAAGCCTCATGCTAACACAAATCACAAGTCAGCTTTGGACCAATGCGGGCGTCACTTGCTTTGGCCAGGTATTTTTCCCAGCGCTCCGTCGTCACACTCTTGCCGAGTTTTCGGAGCAGCTTCACGTGAAGTTCTATAAGAGGTTTGGGAACTGGAAGAGAAATTGAAAATGCAATGGAAATACAAAACTTGAAATGTATGCAAAGATGGTCCACTTGTTAGAACTACCTTCAACTAAATAAAGGCTATTAGATAGCTAGATAGATAATTACCTGCTAATTTATATGACGGCAGATGGAAAGCGCTTTGTTACAGCTCCAGCTGTTGTGAAATGCGCTATATAAATAAAATTGTATTGTATTGTATTGTATAGAAGCATGCGTTTATCAACAAACTATGGTTACAGTCTGTCCTTGAATGCTACAACTGGGTTACGATAAGAAAATATTATATTATGATATTAAGTTGACAATAAATGTAAGTTCAGGCACTAAGATATATACTTTATTATATCAATAAATTAAAGTACATCCTCCACTGGTGTCGGAAGTATTGTCGTAAATCGCGTTTACGACGTCACGCGACATTTATAACTGCAACTAAACTACTCGATTTCAAAAGCAGGCCCTAGCGGTGTGCAGTACAAACGCAAGACTTTAAGTGGCATTTATTAAGCGACAAATACGAAAATAATCATCAACCCGGCTTGGATCAACTCTCAGCATCAATGCTAATTTCTCGAGCTAGCCGTGAAAGTCGCTACTGCGCATGCGCATATTTGACAGCCACCAATTATCATCCCGTGTTTTTGCGATCTCCCTCCTTTTTTTCTTTGACCGTGACGATTAAATTAATATTAAAACAAGCAAACGTGACGTTAAACATCAGTTCAAAATGCAGTTCCTGTTATCGGTGAATAAAAGCAAAAATAAGTACACCTTACAAGACTCCAGTCGGAAGAGCTAACAAGACTGCATCATGGCTACCTTCTTCACATTCACACATTTTACGTCTTGTTGTTGCTCGTCTTTTCTTTCGCACATACGCTACGTCTCGTCTTTTCTCAATAACACCGGACAACATCGGGCTACTAACTTAAGATCGTTGACGGTTTTTTTTTATTTCCACGTCAAATGAGGGGGAAGGCTTTTTTAAGGGGGTGCTAGCTTCGTGTTAGCTTCGACGCTTCCTCCGTGTTCAAACTTGGGAACTTGTTCTCATTTCTGTCTGCTTGTTCATCAAATGGCGGAAATCGAGGCTACAATCCCCCTATGCGGTGTAACGCAGTACGTAGGCTGGTGATGTTCACCAGGGCCAACAGACATCTTCATCACCCTCACCATCATCGCGATGATAGTGGTGATGGTGCCCCCCTTCTCCTCCTCCTTCCCGTCCTCCGAGTGTCGCAGCTTTTTCCGCCACTTCTTCCCTTCCCCACTCTATTGACAAAAATGAACATCTCACCTGATGTCTTGTCGCGCAGGTAGCCCTCCATTTGCGGGAACGTCATCTCGGGCAGGTCGAGGACTGGCCCGTAGCGCTCCAGGAACGAGCAGACCTCCGCGAAGCTCGGACAGAGCGCCGGCTCCGAGCTCCTGAGCAACGCCGGAGCAGCCATCTTTCCAGGCGGACTGAAGCGGGAGGGGAGGGCTGGCCGCGGCTGGGAGGGATGCGAGTCAAAGGGAATGAATGGGGGACACGGGCAGGCAAGGCAGAAGTTGTAGAAAGACTACAACTTCCGGGTAAGCTTTTTGGCATAAAACCAACTATCCCAGAACATCGTTTTTGCTGGTTGTTGTGATTCTTTTTACATTGACAGCAAATCTATATCGATGTTTCTTGTGTGTGATTTCAACTTGATCGCAAAGTGAGCAGTTATCGCGATTGAAAAACAACAGCGGCAATCCAGCGTGGTTTTGAGTTTTTTTATGAGCTTTCAGTAACTACATGTGCACAATAAAGCATTTTTCACGTCTCATGTGAACTCGTTTACGTTTCCGAAGCACAACGACGTTTACAACATTAGAAGTGTGTGTTATGTGGCGTGGGTATGAAAAACATTAGAGAGATATAACAAGGTCCACTTGTTTGGACTACCTTTAACAAAATAAAAACTATTCGGTAGATATTTGGAAAGGTAGATAGATATACACACATCTGATTTCGTAATAATACTAGAGACACAACCAACAAAGTGAAAAATAAATACAAGAGCAGTATTTTGGAAGACTTTAAAGTAAAACAAAAAGGCTCAACCTTGCTGTGAAAACAATACAGCATTTTAGCGCCCTAACTGGATGGTGTTGCGTTCCCAGACTCCTTCAACTACATTTAAACAATACTTATCGTTGTTCTTGACCATAGTAAAATCACATTTGAATAACCCCTAATAAATCTTAACAATTAAATTAAATTGCGAGCGCAAATTTATGTTGGTTGAGGAGAACCTCTCCGATGTACCTGAAGGCACCATTCAAAGTCCTAGGCAATTTCTGGACTATGAACGCATCTCCATAAAAAATACCGGAAATGGTTTCGTAGTGAAAGTTATCTTTTGTTTCAATTCAGCTGTTGAATGTCGCTGGACACATGCGCCACTTT
The DNA here is from genome assembly GCF_059441095.1 of Idiotropiscis lumnitzeri. Taxonomy (NCBI): domain Eukaryota; kingdom Metazoa; phylum Chordata; class Actinopteri; order Syngnathiformes; family Syngnathidae; genus Idiotropiscis; species Idiotropiscis lumnitzeri. The sequence goes on along the minus strand of NC_142397.1, from coordinate 8,995,393 downwards.
CTTTTCCCACACTCGTTAATTCCAAACGTATTGGAAACAAAGTCATGTTAGAGTTGTAAACGACTTGCTAAGAAAGGAAAGGTGAGTTCTCATTCATTTCACTGCTTTTATTGTATTTAGACTGGCCGCTTTTGCAAATCATTTTTTTCTAAATCTTTAGTGATGCATTCACGTCCGTTCTTTTAAAGTAGTATGAACCGCTTACTCTCTTATGCTTGCCGGTGAATTAAGTGTTTAAAAATGTATACCCATTTAACTGCACATTTTGAGTGAAACCCAATTAATAGCAAGCGTAGACAACTTGACAAACCTCTTTTTTTGTAACAAAAAAGTTATGTTTTTGTCGCAGCTTGTTTTGTACTTGCATTTATTTTTAACCTACAAGCAGACAGCTGCGCTTGCAATGCAATGTCGCGATGGTGATGGATGCCTCAGACAAGCTCATTCATGTCTGCTGTATTTTTGTAACATTATTTAGCGCGTTGTGCAGAATTATGTTTTTGTACCCATGCACCATGCTACTAAGTCATGCAAATACATGATGACAAATGGGGAGTGTCACCCCTGCAGGTAGTTAACGTTTCACTAATTTACTATGGAATACATAATGATTACTTTCATTTTATTGATGCGAAAGGAAATATATGTCCTCTATATACTATCATTGGATCTTATGGCCCGTTGTTACACACCGTTTTATTCTTTTTACTAATCACGCAAGAATTTAAGGAAGTTTCCTTGGCATCATGTTTAAAAACACAATGCTCCATGTGATGGCTGCCGTGTGTCATTCTAATTGCACGTCATGAGTCACATTGGGCGTTACGTTTGCGTGTTTTGCAATTTTAACTACGTCTGCTGTCTGCCTACCAGTGGTTTCATGACAACTGGCTGCCACGTTTACAAAAATAGTAAGGTGGAACAGGTCCTTGCAGTCTCGCAGCAAAACGTTATCAAAGTTAACACGGCCTTTGCTCAAAAGAGTCCAAATTTCGCCTCCCCCAGCTGTCTCAGACACTTGGTTCCAATCGGAGCTCATTTGGACAAATTCCCTCGTGTCATTTCTTCAATATACAAGGCCTGGAATTCGGCCAAATGACCGATTTCCTACTTAATTTGGGGCATGAGACTGGTGCATCTATTTCGTGTCCGCCCAATTTTGTGTCTATCTGTAAAACCGATGCGGAGGCTTTCGAAATTTGTCAAAGTACCAGCAAAATAGAGCTTCCCGAATGATTAGGTATGTCTCCTGGTAGCTAGGATATTACTTTTTGGAAATAGCAGTCTGCAGTCTTGTATTTTATTTTCCTGTTCCTAATCTTTCATTGCAGAGCGTGATCATGGCTATTGCCCACGTGGCCACCGAGTACGTGTTTAGCGACTTCCTCCTGAAAGATCCCAACCAAGCTCGATACCGCAGCGTACGCACTGAGCTGGCGGTGGACAAGATGGTGACCTGTGTGGCTGTCGGCCTTCCTCTCCTCCTCATCTCACTGGCCTTCGCGCAGGAAGTATCCGTCGGTAAGCCCCGTTTCGTTACCTCCGCCTTCCACGAAAAGATAGATTGGGTTGTTTGTCACTTATTCAGAAGAAAACTCCACTCATCAAACCCGTAGCCAAACTAAATTGGTTCAGTCCATCGCCTCACATCATTCTCCATGAACCAGGAAGTCTTATGTTAGCTAACAAACGAAGAATACATCTGAGTAAATATTTGAAACTTTTTGGAAAGGAATTGATTTTCTTCATTTTTAAATGGTTCTCACCATGCCCGAAAACCAAAATTGGTGCAGAACTCTTGTCCAATGCCATCCGCTGTGAACCAGGAAGTAGCCTGATGGCTTCCTATCAAACCCAAGTACGATTTCACAGTACGGAATTTCATTTCTCTTTTTACAGTTTGAATGGTACGCTATCGTCTCCAAATATGATTCTGCAGATTGTTTTTGACCCACCTTGGGCATGTCTCCAGAAGAGTCCCCCCCCCCTAGTGGAGTTTGTTATGTGAGGTGTGTTGTTGTTTGTTTGTTGACTTCAGGGACTCAGATCAGCTGCTTCGCTCCCAGCAACTTCTCATGGAGACAGGCAGCGTACGTGGACTCGTACTGCTGGGCGTCCGTGCACACGCTGCCTCTCTGGCTGCACAAAGTACAAACGCACGCACGCACGCACTCACTCACTCACTTGAATTCTCAGGCACACGCACAAAATCACACACATTTTTTTTCTCTCTCTCTCTCTCTCTCTGTCTCTCTGTCTCTCTGTCTCTCTGTCTCTCTCTCTCTCTCTCTCTCTCTCTCTCTCTCTCTCTTTTCATTTGTGTTTGTGTTTGTGTTTGGGGTACAGTTCTTTCCGTACATCCTGCTGCTGGTGGCCATGCTGACGTATAGTCCGGCTCTGTTCTGGAGGTTCTGGTCGGCGCCGTTGCTGCAGTCGGACCTCGCCTTCATCATGGAGGAGCTGGACCGATGCTACAACCGAGCCGTCACGCTCGCCAAGCGCATGACCACCGACGCTTTACAGGGAGGCAACAGGTACGATCTCGCATCTCACCGCACGTATTAATTTGAGATTTTTCTATTTTGATCTTTGTTTGAATTTATTTTATTTTTTACTTCCCATTACAGTAGTTTACCTTACTTGACTTTATTTGTTTGTTTGTTTACGTTAAAATTTCAGCTTGTAGCCATCATGAGTGATGTCATGCATCCCTCATATGTAATTATTTACTTTACAGTTCTTTATTTAAAAATAGTTGCTAACTTTAGTTATTTATTTTAGTTTACCTGCTGTTTATTTAAAACAAATTTTACATTCCCCTTTATTCCAATGTATTTGACTTTTACTTATTAATTAGAATTTTTTTTTACTGGTCTGTTTAAAGCATTTTGTGAGTTACTTTTTGTTGTATATTGTCTTGTCTTACTTTATCTCATTGGACTTTACTGAAATAATTTTTTTACGGTACATTACTTTTTACTTTTTAATTTTGTTATCAATTTAATTCTACTTAATTTTGCTCTATTTTATTCTGCTTTTTTTTCATACTTTGCTTTTGTTTTACTCTACTTTTTTTATTCACATTTAATTTTTACTTATAATTTAACTTTTCCTTTAATTTGAGTTTCATGTATTTAACTTTATTGCTATTTTACTCCTTTTATTTATTTATTTTTTACATTAGGTTCCGCTCCCATTATCAAATTTTAAATTAGTTTCCTTCCTGTTACATTTCACCTTTCAAAATAAAAGTTCCTGCTTCGCTTCTTTTCACTCAGTTAGGACTATTCATTGTTGTCGTCGTAAAGTTGCAGCGACCCGACGGAGGGCTGTTTCAACTACCCGCTGGTGGAGAAGTTCCTGATGACCAAGCGTTGCTCTCGCGTCTTGCTGGCTCGCTACCTGCTGTGCCGAGGTCTGACGTTGGCCACGTTGCTGTGCGCCTGCCTCTACCTGGCCTACTACCTGCGCTTGGCCTCGCTCACCGACGACTTCGGCTGCATGTTGAAAGTGGGCCTGCTGGCCAACGACTCGTCCGTTCCCAACGAGGTGCAGTGTAAGCTCATCGCCGTGGGAGTCTTCACGCTGCTCAGGTACGTGCTACGTGAAGTTTTTTTTTACTTTGAAAAGATTTTCAAACTCCTCAAGAAGAGGGACTGCTCATTAGGAAGTTTTATTTTTGAAAGGTCAAATGTTACAGAAGAATGGAAACTGCTAGGAAAGGAGATGTGATGACCAAAAGGATGCAAGCTGAAATTAAATATGAACTTTGCTGGACAGGAAGTTTTATTATGAAAATTTTGGAGCAGAGATGGGCGAGTACCGATTCAAGGTATCAATATCAGCTGATGAAGCCGAGACGAAAGTCTAGCTACTGGCTAAGTTATATTTTGAAAAGCCAGACACTGCAGAATGTGAGAGACCGAGATGAAATGTTAGGAAGTTTCATTTGGAAAAGACAAAGATTTTAGAATGATGGAAACTAAAAAACTGTGCAGAAAACATCCTGCTTTTCAAAAGTCAAAAGGGTGTAAACTGAAAAGAAAATTGACATGCTGGGCAAGGCGTTTTAATTTGGTAGTCAAATTTCACAGAACGTTGTAAACTAAAGTAAATGGTGAGATAGTGGGCTGGAAGACTCATTCCGAAAAGTCAGGCATTACAAAAGGATTGAAAACGAAATAAATGAGGTGATGTTGGTCAGGAAGTTTTTTTTGGAAAAGTCGCAAGGACAGAAACTGCTAGGTTTTAATTTGAAAAGTCAGATGTTACACATGGATAGAAATAGGGAAGGACGGCGTGATACTGGGCAGCGATTTTTTTTTTTTTTTTTTTTTAAGATGCATGGAACCTGCGATGCTGTGCAGGCAGTCTTTTTGAAAGGTCAAGATCAAAACTGAAATGAGAGACTGGCTGCTGGGCAGATTGTTTTATTTTGAAAGTCCACCTCAAGCGTTCTCCTCCCAGCCTGGTCAATTTGATCATCTTCTCTGCGCTGATTCCCGTGGTGATCTACGCCAGTCTCCGTCCCCTCCTATGTCACCGCTACGGCCATTTCCTGGAAACCTACCAATTGCTGCCCACAGTGAGCGTCCTGCCCACGCCTAGCGGCCAGTGGGATGACCTCTCCCTCTATCTGCTCTTCCTGGAGGAGAACATCAGTGAGCTCAAGTCCTACAAGTACATCAAGGTCCGGATGTATACGACACATAATCCAAAATATGACTGTATAATATAAAGTCGCCATTTTTTTCCATGGTGTCCTATTATGTCCCATTCTGTCTTTTATGTCCCATAGTGACCCCTTTTTACATTTAATGGTGAATTGTGTGTAGGTGCTGGAGTTGCTGAAAAAAGGAGGAGAATGCTCGGGTGAAGACTTCGACGCCCTGGGTCTACTGCAGACGCTTTGTCTCGTCAAGATGGACACAGTGGACGCCAAGAAAGCCGCCGCAGCAGCGGCCAAATCTGACCAGCTCGTCATCCACAAGGAGGAGTTGGACAAGAACAGCAGTAAAAGACTCAACAAACACGAGGATGGCACGATGGGAACTGAAATGAAAGGTGAGACTCTGGGCAGGAAGTTTTAATTAGAAAAGAGAAAAGATAGAGAAGTATGAACATTCAGATGAAAGGTGAGATTCCGGATAGGAAGTTTATTTATTTTTGTCAAAACATTACAAAAGATCAGACTCTGTAACTTCAAGTGGGAGGCTAGGTTGGAAGCTTTATTTTGAAAGGTCAGACCCTACTGAAGAATGGAGAGCAAGAGGAGAAGGATTTTAAGTGAGGAAAAGCCACAGGACAGGAAGTTTTATTTTGAAAATAACAATGAGTTACAGCTCGGCTGGCAACTGAGATTCCAGTCAGGGAAGAAAACAAAAATGTAAACCGCAAGGAAAAAGTGAAAAGCTGGACAGGAAGTTTTATTAATTTGAAATTTCAATGCCAAACTGTCAACAATTTGAAGAAAACTGATTTGAAGAGATATACAGGAAGTTTTATTTTGAAAATCAAAATGATACAAAGTGATTGAATGACAGATAATAGGTGAGAGGCTCAATTAAAAGTTTTATTTTGAAACGTCAACGGTTTCTGAAGAAGCTAAGTTGAAATTCTGAGCCGGAAGGTTTATGTTTGAAATTTAAACAGAAATGGTGAGATGCTTTGCGGGAAATATTATTTTGAAAGGTCCTACATCCCTTAATTTTTTTTTCTAGAGCTGACTCCCTTGTTGCCAGGCAACGGTGATGTGACAGGCAGCAGAACAAACAGCGAGGCCGGGGCTGTGCGTCAGCGAGCAATGTGATTGGCTGCTGACTTTCCCGCCAGAACCACGTGTCGTGACATTTGCATATCCATCTTTCTTTTGCATGTTGTGTGTGTGCGCCGCCATAGCTCAGTTATGATGGGATGTACCACTACCATTGGAATCATGTAACAATTTAAACCAGCCTTGAAGTATAATGAACAACACTTGATGTATTTATTTGCACTGATTTTTTTTGTGTGTATTATGATTGTTATACAAATATTCTCATGTATGTAATGTAATACTCATAATTCTATTTTGTTTCTGGACATACTGGAATAATGTAAAAAAAAATTACAGTAATGGTACAAAGATATAATACTGGAATGGCAGCTATCATGTTGCTTCATAATACAGTTTTTTTTGCATGTTTTATACTGGCCACATGAATGTAAACGTTTTTAACACCCTCATGAAGTTACTTTGGATGTTTTGCAGACCTGGAAACTTATTTTGAAGTGGTACCTTTTGTGCTTTGTGTTGACTCAATGTGTATTTTTTTATTGTTGTCTGTCATTTGGAAAATAAAGTAGCTGCTTATAATGCTTTGTATTTTAGTTTTGGCGCTCATTTAAACAAAAACACATGATATTAAACTTTGGATAACAAACGTCAAAAGTAAGGGACACGTCTTCAATTTTTTAAAAGATAAAAAAAAACACCAGGCAATAAATGTATCATTCCTTTTTACATTTTATTTTTCAATCATCTTTTCATCCTGCTGCAGTGTATTTGCGATGATATTTTCTACTACATGATGTCTTGGATAAGGCGCAAAGACAAACAAGAAGGCAAAGAAAATGTTCAGGTTGCAGCGGGTTCAACAACGGTTCACCATGGCCTACCAGCTGCCTCTGGTTCCTCGGTTATGACATCAGCTTTTCTTTTCCAATCATTTCAATGGCTAAAATGATTTAAAGTGAGCAAGTTTGTTCCAAATAGAAAATACAAAACATAATACATTACCAATAAGACACTCCAGTGATTACAGTGTTACATTAACTAACAAGTATTCCAAATTTACAAAATTTCATATTTTCCAGTTTCGAGTAAGTCAATTTTTTTGGTTTTGTTTTGCTATTTGATATATGACTTACGCATGAGCTTCACACTTTCCACCGCTAGGTGGCAGCGTACCATCAATTCTAAATGGGAAAGGACAGGTCACTGTTATGGTTTTGGGCTTGCATTTGAAGGTGAAGTATGAGCTAATGATGGCAATATCAATAATGTCCTGGTATTTGTCCATACTTTAGGGCAACCATCATTTTTTTTCCACTTCATTCAAAATTAGAGTGACAAAACTGAGCTTCCAATACGCTGTTTGGCACTCATAAACTCGCAACTTGAAAAAAATTGTAAATTGGGGTAGTCGTAAGTCATTGTACACTGTACTTTCTTGACATCTGCAATATCCACATAGAAAATTTTCCAACTTTGATTTTGGAACCCTCAAAAGGGCCACACGACGAATCAGAGATCGCTGACAAACGCCCGACATTCTCAAACGATGCCAAAAACTCTGATTGGAAGACTTTCTCCGAGGCAGCGTGGCGTGGATTGTGATTGGTCCGTTGCCCACGTCAGTGCTCGACAGACAACACGACAAACGACAAAAGCATGCATCACAATTCAGCTGTCGGGTGGATGGAAACTTCTTATGAAGTCACATGCAAATATTCTGTGGTATTTCTGGTAGTTGTTACTGTAAAATACAAAACAAGTTTACGTGTTGGAGGGAGGCGGGCTAATGGGAGGCAAAAATATTTTTGAAGATTTTTTTTCTAAAATAGAATTACAGCAACATTTTGTTTTAAAATGATTTCCTCTCCAATGAATTTACATTTTTTTTAAATCGATTTCAATACATTACAATGCAAATATCGTCTTAAATAAATGGCACTAATGTTCTTTCGTTACCTGATAATGAACTTTGATACTAGCTGTCCTTTACCTGGTAACATAATATGACTTTTGCCAATTTCCGTCTCTGTGATGTAGTGCTAGCGATGGACAATTGTAAAACAGCCAAATGTTCTGCCTGAAATTCACATCTTTGTCGTAAGCACTCAGCGACCGAAAAAGTTATTTCATTCATGATACATTTGTTTAATTAATCGGCCATTTTAATATGTCAAAAATTTCGGAATCACAATTTTATTACAGCAAATATTGGAATTGGCATCGACCTAAAAAAAAATATATAAATCTATATCTGTCGGGCGATATTATTTTGATTGCCAACTATTAAAATTTTACCTCCCATAAGCCAACATCTCACAGTAACAGCAGAGGGTTAAAAATACACAAGAAGGTGTCATGCCTTCCTGACGTGCAAGTTTTAGCGCCCACTTTTAAGACTTTAGAGTGCTGTGACGGGTGAAAAAAAAATTAATTGGAATGCATTCATTCCATTCCCTTGACAACCTGTTTAAGGTACGTGCTAGTATTCTCCTTGTTTTCACAAGTAAGACAATTCAGCCCCTGGTAGATCAACACTTTTATTCATAATGTTGTTTTTCCCATTACTATATGACATTTCTACTCTCTATTAGTACAACTACATAACTAGAAATGACAAAATGCATACTAGTATCTAGACCAAAAGATGGATATCACTAAAATAAAAAAAAAAAAAAAAAAAAAAAGCTTGACAAAAAGCCGTTTGAGCATTATTTGCAGGACACAAATTTCATTCAACGCCCTAGTAGGACATGGATTCATATTTCATATTCAATATCCTACTAGCGCTCTGAATTGTCTTACTAGTGAGGACAAAGCACGTGTTAGTATATGGACCTTGGAGGCAGATGGATGAAACCTGATTGGCGGAGCCTGATGACATCATCAATGCCTTTCCACATGATTGGCTCGTACGCTTTTACGCTCACAATTGGCTTTTTTTCCCTCTTGGTTTGATTTGAACCAATCAGAAGCCAGCATACAAGGGGGAGTGGGGAGAAAGGTCGTGTTGAGTGCACACTCATTCATCTGCATGCTTCATGGAGCCCTCTAGTGGCCTGGCATGCACACTGTAGCGTCTGGTCCAGACACTCTCTTGGCAAAAAAAGCCTTGCCATGTAAATGTGGCCTAACATACTGAATGCTCATTAAGGAGGCGGTGATATAGCTGACACATGAAAACTTTGTGGATGAAATGTTAGCAAAAAACATGCTTGATATGAGATTACATGGAAGTTTTCTGTACCATAATGCCGTGCTTTGGTGAAATTTTCCGTATAAGGCCATGTCCATATGTACACGGATATTTTTTAGAATTGTAGATTAGGGTAGAAAAATGCATCCCTGCAATAAAGACAATTTGTCACGTATTTCAATACATGGGGTGCGATAAGATTTGCCGGTAGATTTTAAAGTGGAAATCATTGATTCGGTTTGACTCAACACACTCACGTCTTTTAAGACAAAACCTGTTTAGTTATAGTTGTTTAAAGGTTCAGAATTATTGGTTCATCTACACCAGAGGACTTTAATAATATATGTTAGCATTTGGCTAGTGGACTTTTGATGGATACTGTAGCTCAGGGGTGGGCAAACTTTTTGATTGGCGGGCCACAATGGGTTCTAAAATTTGACAGAGGGCTGATGGATGGAGTGTTTTGGTAACCTCACCTCATCGGGGAAAGAATTACATTTAATTTTAAATGAAAGTGAACAAAAGCATTACAACAGTATAGATGTATTTGAAAAACCACATTATTTAGAAAATAAAACATTAACAAGGTTTAATCATTTAATTTTTTTCAAGTTCGGCGGGCCGGATTAAAACGTTTAACAGACTGCATGTGGCCCCCAGGCCGTAGTTTGCCCACGTCTGCTGTAGCTGGTTTGGTTAGGATGTATCACAGTGTACACGTGGACGTGGCCTCAGAGTTACGTTTTACAAACAAGTGCGTGAAACCAACAGCCTGCGAGTTTAACATCTGAATGATGACCGGCAGAGATGCAATCAAAATTAAAGAATATGTACAACTTCTTTCGACAAATGCATCATTAACCATTTATAAATATTGTTAAATACATAAATATAGGCTGCGATGTGGCAACACAAAACGCTTACGTGTGACTGGCCACAAGAAGAAGAAGTTGCGGTGCTAAAAAAAAAGTGCTGAAGTGTTTGCATCACTAAAGGAAATAAAAGCGCACGTGATAATGGCGACGACGACGAAGTTTCTACATGGCTTAAAGCTTTGGAGTTCTCAGCGCTCGCCCGACCCGGAAAAAAACGCTTTGCCGTCACGGTGACGATGACGATGAAGAGTAGATGTGCTAGCCTCCAGGCTTTTTGCATAAAATGTAAATCGTCATCACCAAAAGAAGATTGAAAGAGGATTCTTGCCCTTTTTTTTTGCTTCTTTTTTTCTGCTTGTTTGGGTTGGCGTTTCCGTCGTCATGGCGTTGGTTGTTTGGTGCTGAACAGTGGCGAGTGTTACATGGGAGTTCTCCAGCGGGGGGCGCTGCAGGCTACGAGCCTTCTCGCTCTGTGCAGTCCTCGTCGTCGTCGTCTTCCCGCTGCCCGTCCTCCTCTTGGCCCTCCGAGGCTCTCCGAGGGCTCCCGGCTGGCTCGTCGCCGTTCATGGTGGGACTCCGCGAAGACTTGAGCAGCTTCTCTTCCAGCTCATGCAGCGACGGCTCCTTGTACATGCACACTGACGACAAAAACACACACAATAATTCCGCAAAAAGTCGTCCTCATCAATGTGAACGCCTGGGGGATTGCGTTCCAGAAGGCTGAACAATTTTGAAAAATAAGATAATCGCATTTTGAGTGTGACACCAGCAAGACCAGCACGAAAACACAAATTATGATGGAATTTGCAGTATTTTTTATTTGTTGTTGTTAGCAGGGGACCTCAAATGTTTTTTTTTCATTTCCTAAAAAAAAAATTATAATAATAATTTCCTAAAAAAATTAAAATATTAATCCATCTAAATAAATGGCAAAAGTGCCGTGTGGCATCGAAGCTACTTTGAAAACGATAATCCGGAAATCAAACCACAATCATGCGGTAAAAAAAGTTTGCTTGGGTTTGTCTTTCTTTGCACGATTTAGTAAAACTTAATGGCTAGCCTGCTAGCTAAACGTCAGTGCGGTATCCATCTCAACGTCAAACTAGCACATCTGAGCAACAGAAAAGCAGTTTATTGCCAGTATCTTGTCTATGAATTGCCACGCCTATTTCTGAATCAATTTTCCAATTGAAAATTATATTACGGCCGGCATTTTGACGCCCGTCCATGCAATTTTTTTGTTTACAAACATTAGGAATTAGCCTTGAATGATGTGCTTGATAGTAATGAGGTGAAGCGAGAAGTGTTAGAGGACAAGGTTGAAGGACGAAGAGGAGAAGTAAGTTGACAGATATTTTTAAATGACACCATGGGATTGAGAGAGGGAGGGTGAGCCGCTCGAGCTCTGAAAGTGGAGACGGAGCTCGCCGATACAAACTTCCATGTGACACATCGGAGCGTCGCTTTGTCCTCGGAATGACAAGAAGCGAACATCGGATGACTGCAGCCAGCGCGCTAAGTCAGCGATGGCAATCATCCCTCAGACCTTGTTGGATTTTACAACAATTTTAGCGTTTTTGTTTTAATTGTAGAAAGTCTTTAGTTCGTTCAATTCTTGTCATTAGTATCAAATATAGGGTGGTGAGTCTTGTATGAAATCCATTGTACTCAACTTGTAGGATTCATTTGTAAAGTCATTTAAAAAAAATGCTTTTCATGGGCTTCAATCAATTATAATTTGGGAATTTTAATTATAGTTCATTTTTATTTAGTTTTGACTTTTGTTTTTTAACTTTAGTTACGGTAGTTTTAAATAGTTTTCAGGGCTTGTTTGTTTGTTTTTATTACCGTAGTTTTATTTTTTTCAAAAGCACTTAGTTTTAGCTTAGTTTTATTTTTTTCCACCACATTCAAGATTAAAAAAGGACCATGGTAAGTACTGTGCAGTGAAAATTCAACAAAAATATTATTTCAAAACAATTTGATAATAGAGGCTACAGTTTACCGTCCTCAAACCTCAAACATTGAATTACAATGCCGTGCATACACCTTATAAAGTTAGTTCTTATTTTATTTCGTTAATGAAAATGTTTTTTCAATTTTAGTTTTCGTTTCCTAAAATAACCTTGGTTTCAATTGGCCAAAAGTGGCCGTGATTGAGCCAAAAGGTATAATTTTAGCAAATTAATTCAAAAAGCAGATATCGGAAATGACAAAAAGAGGCAAAAATCCCCACTCGTCAGGAATTTGATTCCATTTGCATCAGCACAACTCCAGCTAAAACGATTCAACCCCTCCCGCAGTACGTCGTCATATAAACGGAGCCAGAGCGGTACCTTCGATGGGTCTGGGGACAAAGTGCGAGCAGGGTTTGGTTTTCTTGACACGGTTTCCCTTCATGATGACGCCCTCCTTGTTGAGGCCGAGGAACCAGGCCCGGCCCGACTCGTGCTGCCGGTACAGCGTGGATGAGTAGATGACGTAGTAGTTCTCAAACACTGACTCCTTGAACTTACACTCAGCCGTGAATATGTCCTGAACGACACACACACACACACACACAAAAAACAATGAGTACAATTTTTGCCTATTTTATGACATAGAAACCAGCACCATAAAAGAAATCTTGACGTATTTTCTGCACTGTCAGTTTCGGAGATTTCAGCTAACGGAAATTAGCATAACGGTTATAACTTTTAAATAAAATGGTACTTTCCACAGTGGTGCCCAATCAATGGGCTGCGGCCCGTTACGGGTCCACGGGCCACTTTGGACCAGGCCACGGCGGGCCGCTCAGATGAAAGAAAAAAAACTTGAGTGCTTCAGGTTTAATTATTCTTTGAGGCTGCAAAATATTTTATTCTGAAAAGAGAGCGGCTTCTCTCCGTTACATCGGACTCTTGACGCATGTCCAAGATGCTAATTGCCCCGGTTGCATTATGCTAATATTCAACCCACAAGCTGGCATAATGAATAAAAAAACAGACCACGTACGAAGCACGCTCTGCACAGTATGCGGAGAGCACCCGTGCACAAAAAATTCAGACTTACCTATGCACTGGAAAAGCTCATAAAATGTTTTTTTTTTAAAATTCTGTAAAATAAAACAAAAGGGGCACAAATGATGAACCGCGATATAGCGGGGGTTTCACTGTATTAGATTTTCAAGTCATTCAGAGCACACGTAAAAGCAACACAATTTTCCTCCTGCTTGACTCCGTCAGCAAAGAATGACATTTTAAAGTTTCATGCGAGCAGAAAGCTGAATAATGCATAACGCAGCATCATGAGCTCCACTGAGAAGAAGCTGTTACAACAAGGACAGTGAAGATGGACTGCAACGACATTTAAATGTGTTTCTAATGGCAATGTTTCATATTTTGAGAAACAAAAAAAACTTTTTTTTTCTTTATTACCTAACTACTCTTTAATGAGAAAACCAAACTCTGCTGGCCTGAGCACTATAAGAAGCACTGACCTACATTTTCAACCTAAATTGTAATATTTGTTGCATGAAATTGCATAACGGTCTCCATTTAGTGGTGTTTCTCCTGGCTGTGCCGCTTTCAATACATGTATGCGAAATTGTGCAATCCGATTTTAGCCTTTATGTGTTGTAATCTGCCCAGGATTTTGCAATCTGATGTCGGCCGATGCGACTTCAACTATATTCACAATGGGAATGTTTCTTTCGCATTTCAAATTCATCCTCATATTAATGATGTCAGCATTTACTGTCCTCTGATCGCCAAGACATTTAAGAATCAGCATAACTGCTGAGTATAATGTATTTTATATGAATGGTTTATGTTTTTGTCTTAAATTTGAAAAAATGTTGATTATGAATGATGTCAAGGCAAAGTTGTTTGCTGTTATACTCCACTTTTGTATAGCATTGATGGTTTCTGTAATTGTGATGGAGTAGTGGCGCTATTACAAGGTGGATTAAGCCAAGTAAATCCCCTCTGAACGCCTACATATCAAATTTACCGCCTGGCTCAGAATAACCAGAGATGATGAGCCACATGCTGCTTCACCAAGACTTTATTTTGGATGATTAACTGAATGAATGAATGTTGTTCTTACCGACGTATAGAGGAAACCCTCCGCATTCATCGCCACGTAGAGTCCCGCCTTGACGCCCTGCATGGCCACCACCCGCAGACCCACCGGGATCAGGTTGAAGAGAGCTGCAAACACAAGCATGAGACCGTTTTTTATGTGACTATGTGCCCCCATATTTGCAAATGATTCATCGCAGATAGGAATTTTCCACTATATACATAAATAAAAAAATGTCTTCATGTATTGTTATATTACCTGTCTACCTGTGTTGTTGCACCATTTGTGTTCAAATATCTGTTCTCTAAAGGTATATAACACTGCAACACTTATGCTATTTGTTTACCATTTCCTAATCTGTAAGGCACATCTATGTGTGTTTACCCTGCTACAAAGATTAAAACATTTTAATTACTCACAAAATTAGAGAGGGTTCCCTTAAAATTTTACACAAAATAGATCCTTAGAATTTAATGAAAAAAAAAATGAGAGCCGTTATTGATACCCGTTTATATTGCTCAGCGTGTCTTGAAATGGTATTGCATCTTTTCTGAGAATGTGAGCTCACTATGAAATTATTGAAGGAAGATCTATTTGTGGTAAACTAATTGCAAATTATGGATTGCAATGGAGTTTTTTTATATATAAAGAGTAAAATGATAAATCTGGTAATTATATGAAGAGGTTTTGCATACATAAATACGCTTTATTTAGTATTTTATAATCTGAATTATATTTACAATCGACCAGGACCTGAAAAGAGGCTGAAAAGATGTTCACTGCAAGTGTGAAAAAAAAGAAACTATTTATTTGCCTTTTTAAAATTTTCTTGTGTATGATAGGCCACTGGCAATTCTTAATTTCTTTGTTTAGAATTTTCTCTATTTTGTGACATGTGCAATTTGTTCAATAAAGCATAAAAAAGAGATTTATGTGTGTTTTTCTAAATAAATACAGAAGGTGTAATTCCTTGAGTTTTAAGTTTTATAGTCACCCGGGAGTGGCATTAAACAGCTTGAAGCCACTTTTTCAAAGAACTATCTGCGAGTCGTGTGACTCGTATCTCTATGCACCAGTGGATTTCTGAAAATGCAACAAAATGTAAAGCCACAAACCATTTTCATTTCCATTTGTCAGCAATTCAAATTGTGAACACATAATCCAATTAGACTCGTATCTGTGCGAATGTTTAAGCCTTGGAGGAGGTCTACGTGAGCCGCGACTGTTGCATAATTCTGCTTGAAGACCTTTGGAGCCAATCGGGATCCAGGATGATGAACCTACTCCACAAAGGAACATCAACATCTGTGCACAATTTTTGGACGGACGCTGACGATACTAAATGCCGTCGACACGCTCAAAGATAAAAAGAGCGCGGCATTATGGGTGAGGAGGAGGAGGACGAGGAGGAGGAAGAAGCCCGTGGCGCTAATCCTCTCCGGGAGAACTGGGAGACAAAAGTGCATGAGAGATGAAAAAAAACAAAAACATCTCATCTCTCTTGCTCGCCTCTTCTTTTTGGGAAGCTGTGGAATGTGTTTAACGTACATTTCCACTGCATCTCGTAGCATGCAATTGCCTTTTAGTGGATTTTCCTCTATTCATTGTATCGACTTTAAAGCTGTTTATCTGTTATGTAAATTGGAGATGAAACACATATCTGCGCTTTATGTTTGTGGGTGAAATTGAGTTGAAATGTGAAATACCGGTGGAATGAGTACATTTTGCAAAGAATTTATATAAACTTTCAGCCACTTTTGCCTGGGTTCAAATTAAAAAAAAAATTGAACACATCCATCCGTCTATTTTCTATAATTCTATCCATTCATCCATTATCAGTTCCGCTGCTCTTCACAAGGGTCGCGGGGGTGCTGGAGCCTATCCCAGTTGTCTTCTATGTATGTATTATTTCATTTTTGTTATTATCTTATCTTAATTATTGTTGTTTTCTTCTCATTGCTTTCTAAAAAGTCTCTTAAACTCATTCACTGGCATGGACGTCTATATTTGTAAATTGTGATCCAACTGTTTACAGCAGGGGTGTCAAACTCATTTTGGTGGACGGGCCACATCGTATTTATTTTTTTCCCTCAAAGGGCCATTATGACTGTGAACCCATAAAAATGTTTCGTTATCGCATACACACAACAAATTGATGGAAAGCCAGTTTTGAAATCAGAAGCCAGTAAGTAATTATTTGTTGAACAAGTTTTCAATATAGTTTAAAAGAGGAGGATTGGTATCAAATAAATGTCAATATCTCATATCTCAATGTTGTTAAAAGTGAATCAAATGTGCTAGAAACAGGCAGTTGACGCACATGATTTTCCCCTTTGCGGGCCACATAAAATGAGGTTGCGGGCCAGAAATGGCCCCCGGGCCTTGAGTTTGACACCTGTGGTTGACAGCCACCAACATTAATATTCATATTCCAGTATGTAAATGGTGGAAGGCAGTAGAAAGTATGTGTTGTGACTCGTGAAAGCCATTGACGTTCAATTCTCATGCCGTATTTTTTTTTAGTTGAGCATAAGCAGTATTGTGATTTTTTTCTTTTTTAATCATATAAAACAGATGCAGCAGGTGTGTTTGAGAAGAGAGATTAAAACATGGCAGGCATTCTTTTTTTAATTTTATGCATGTATTTTATTTTAGCGCATCATATTGCATAAGTAATGTATTAACAGGTAATAACAGTTTTCTGGTCAGCTCAAAGATGGCGAGACTCACTGTTATCGCTGTTCTCATCCTTGTTTCCGCTGATGGTTCCATCAGGTTGCATCTGCAGGAAGAAGCCCTGCTCGCTGAAGAGACGCGTCACGATGCCCTTCAGCTGCGGCTCTGCAACCCAACACACACAAAAAGTATAAAAATATATCGTTTGTGTGAGTGCTACAAAGCCAACAGCACCCATCTGTCCACTCTAAACACTCTCAGCACATTTATAATTCAGGTGTAGGATTATATTGGAAGTTAGCACAGCGGGCTACATGCGCCGCCATGTCGGTGGACATTTTACCTCCTCACCCTGTCCGCCCCCAACCGTGTCTCCTCTGTGCTTTTCAGTGCTTTCTATATTTCTGTGCTCAAGCATGAAAGGGAGTAGGACTATCCAAAGTTCCAAACAAAGAACACTGAGAGAAAGACAACTAACTGAAGAGCGCAGATGAAGCTCCAAGTGAGCAAAAGCGACTTTTCATGGCATTTAACAGACATGTATGGGAATAAATGAAGAATTTACAAAACTGATGGTTAACTCTTCATATGGAACTTAGGCCAATGTCGGTCACACAAAAACACAGACCGGCATCACAAAACATAGTTGGCAAGAATTTATATTGTTGGAAGGAGTTGAGCGAATTGCTAAAATAACTAGATGAGCAAAACAATAACACCAATAAACAATAACATCAGCATCATTTTTCACCTCAATTCACTTTGGGCGTGCCTTTTTTCATCAAGGGAAGAAAACGGGAACTAAGAACAAAATAGTGAGTATTAATGCACTGGAATTCTTTTTGCTAACCAAAACAGCAGCACCAAGTGAAGCAGGTGAACAGTCTCTGAGATTAACTGAAATGTGGAGCGTGTCGTCCACATCTCTCTCTCACCAATTAACAGCTGTGCGTCACACCTGGTCACGGGATCGGTCACCAGACAGCACTTTCCGTGAGAACATTAATGTGGATGATAAATGAATCCAAGTACAACCAGCTCAATTGATGTACTCTTTGGAAAGACGTTTGAGTATTTATAAAAATAGTAAGTCAGTGAATAAACTTAAGACACAGTGAACCCGTGTCGTTCAACTAGTGGACGCCAGTCCGCATATTGAGGATAGGAACTAAAAGCTTCCACGGCATTCCGTTGTACCTCAGTTTGTAGTCACAAAATAGCATTTAGCGTCCCGTCCCTTTAAGAAACTGCTTGCGGTATCGCCACGGAAACACAAGGCAGCTCATAAATATGTCTGTCAAATGCTGAATTGACGTTTCTCCAGAGGAAGACGAGATGATAACCAGGCCTAACAATTACAGCTGGATAAATAATTGGCTTCCTAATCAAGTCAAATCCAAACAGATGTTTGACACCAAAGAGTTTGATTATTAACTCATTCACTACAAGCCGACTAAAAAAAAAAAAAAACGAATCTTTGACGTCTTTTTCCGTCAATGGCACTAAATGAGTTAATAATCGTCCAGACTAGTTAGTAGCAATTTGATCTTTATAAACACTTAAATAGGGCATCAACTGGGACAGATTCCAGCTCACCCCGTGACCCGAAGAGGACAGAGGGTCCAGAAAATGAAAGGATGGATGCTACAATAGGATTGAACCCGATCCTCTAACTCGATCACGACAGGTATCAGTATCACGTATTGTACTGAGCTCTTTCCACCGTTGTGAACAAACAACAGACCGTTTTGAAACAATTACGCAATAGACATCGAGCACTCACACGTTGACATTCCGTCCATTGATCGCAACACGTGAGCATATGCATTGTGTTAAAAAAAAAAAATGAAGAAAAAAATACGATACCCTCACTGAAAAAGTTCAGGATTTTGGGTGAAATTTCAGGATGAACGTAAAATGCCCAATATCCTTTTCAGGTTGACTGAATTTGACCTTGTGTAAACCTTTGAACACATGTCCAACTGTTTTTTCCTGTGCTCCAAGTGAAAATTCACAAGAGGTGCTCAAGCAAATCCTTGACTTTGGTGCAGGCAGGGTGAGTTCAGTTCCCACGAGAGGTAACTTGACATATTTTCGAGATGGGGAAATGGGGGCGAGGGGGTTACTTTACCTTGTTCACAGAAGCAAGATTAAGCAACAGGAGAAAAATAATGTGCAGCCATTTTTAATGTCGCTGACCTCCAAGAGGAGCATGGCACGAATGAGAGGCACAGGACAGGACAGGATTCTTTTTTTTTTTTTTCTCGCTCTGGTTCAGGACTGCAACAGAACTGGATATTTTTCTGTGGGGTTGGAATGGGACGGAGGTGAAATCCACTCCCATGTCACCCTCTAGTTCTCACTCAGTGTGACTGCGAGTGCAAAGTCGCAGAATTCTATGTGTGTCTAGAGTCTGACCGGCGA
This sequence comes from Idiotropiscis lumnitzeri, assembly GCF_059441095.1. Lineage (NCBI taxonomy): Eukaryota > Metazoa > Chordata > Actinopteri > Syngnathiformes > Syngnathidae > Idiotropiscis > Idiotropiscis lumnitzeri. The sequence continues at coordinate 8,976,387 of NC_142397.1, read as the reverse complement.
GCAATTTCAGGTGTAGCCAACCATTTGCCTGAAGTCGGCTCGGTTAGGTGCCAGCACCCCGTGACGCTAACGAAGACAAGCAGTCTTGAGAATGAATGAACCATGAATTGACCAATACATTTCGAAGGCTACCCACGTCTAAGCCTTTCTGTGACCCTTCAAGTAAAGTAGACCTTCTTTAAAGTTTTAAATGCCCATCTGTTCAATAATTCAATACTTGCACAACTTGCTGTTCTCTAACAAGGAGCTGAACAGTAAAATTCACAACAGCCATTAACTTTATGAATGAGTGACAGTGCTCATTTGGTGTGCTCCTGAGGCTTGAAACCAAATGACCACCCTCCCCTTGGATTGAGAGTGGAGTGCTAACCAGCGGCCGAAAAACGCAGGGTAACAACCCACCAGAGCACAGTAGTGTTTGGGCATCAGGGCGGAGTTGTTTTACGTCCTTTATGTGCAGCACTAGCGCTCATCCTTTACGAATGGACCATTACATTTTCTAGTTCAGTTGGTATTGAAGAAGCCTTTTTCTTTTGACTGGAAACATTTGGACATCAGGAGACCAACAGTACAAAGCATCGGCTACTGAGTTCAGAAGAGGGGTCTTCAATCCTGTTCCTCGAGGGCCGGTGTCCAGCCTGGTTTCCATCTCGAGCCTGCTACAACAAAACTGAAATGATCAGATGATCAGTAAAATCGACAAAAGCGAGATGACAATCCTGATCGCTTGAATCAGGTGTGTTGCAGCAGGGACAGATGGAAAACAGGCAGGACACCGGCCCTCGAGGAACAGGATTGAAGATCACTGGTTTAGAGTGTCACAGAGTTTCATGAGCAGGTTGCAAAGCAAATCTAGATCGACTTGAATTTGTGTGAAGTCTCTTGCCTTGCCTTGGAAGAATCACAAAAAGGCAGAGAAGAGGACAAAAAAAATATATTTTCATATATAATCAATTTAGAAATAAAACTAGCCCAGAGTTTTTGTGAGTCTTGTCCGATCAGGCTACGGCATCCGGCAACCCACCTGGTTTCCGTCGCACTGGTTTCTTCTTGCCGCTGCTGCTGCAGAAGCGGACTTTGCTAAAGACACTGAAGATGTGCCTCAAACCTCTCGGGTCCTTGGTAGGACTGGAGCGCCTCTTGTTGGTGGCGACTTTCTCACTGTTGGACTCTCGGGCCTGACGCTTCTGTCGGATTAGCGAGCTGGCGATGGCCGCCGCCATACTCTCTGCCAGGTGCGGGGCGGTTTTCAGTCCAGGACAGGCGTCATGGCCGAGAGTCTGAAATGTCCACGCCGGTCACGTCACGACATCAAGGTGAGCGTGCTGGAGCAAGTTCTACATCACCAGAAGGATCCTTGACAACGAATGGAACTTTTTAGACTTCAGTGTCATTCCAGATGATGGGTTCGGTTTGCTTTATCGTAATGTTTACATCCAGACGGGTTCTGCGACAGTTTCAGTCACATGTCTTAAGATTTGTTTCTAACTCGCTAAGAGTTGTTGCACAGTGACATCAACCAGAGGAAACTGGAGAAGAGTCAAGAACACCTGAAGGATCTTTGGTGACTAATTTTAATTGAGCATTTCGATCCAGATGACGATAATTTCAGCTACAAACTTAAGAACATTTTTTTCCTCAGTAACGACTATTGCGTCAAGTCATGAAGCTGAGAAATCTGGAAAAGATTCTACAAGACATGAAGGATCTCTGAGAACAACAAACTTGACTTTATCACCAATTCAAGCCAGATGACGATTTAGCTAAAGCTTCAGTCACATAAATTTAATTTTACCGTTCCAGAACTGTCTCGTCATGACATCTCCTGAAGGATCCGTCCTAACACATTTTATATTGTTGGCTTCTGGTTAAAGCCACATGAAATGTCTTTTTTTTTTAAATCTTGAAGTTGACATCAAGGTTCTTCCTTGACAGTATCGGTCACAAATGTAAGAATATTTTTCGTCGTTTTGCTGTCATGTCACAACATCAAGCAGGTGGACCTGGAGAAGGTTCGAACTTTACATTTTGGCCTCCCGTTTTGCTCCAGACAATCAAGCTCGTTTGTGGAAATGTCCAGGAGAGAGTTTAGTCACAAATTTAAGACTAGTTATTTCCTATTTACATTACTTGAAGGATCCTCGATTACTTTCTAATAAAATCCAAATGATAAATATTTTTTTTCTCTTCTTGACTAAAACGCCAATTTCCCGATGTCAGCTGTATTTTAATCCATCGATTGGAAGTTTGAAAAGTTGCCTCCCACCATGAAGAAGCTGAAAATCAAGGTAGTTAAGCTTGATTTAATGCCGTCCGTTGGATGTATAAAAGCAAAAAAATAATCGTGAAGATGAGCAGGAGTTAACCGTAAGAACTTCCCTTCATCCAAGTTCGGTGACGCCACAATCACGATGCATCCTTGGTAGCCATTTCTCAGAGGCGCAAGGAAAGAAGAAGATGCACCACAAAAAAAAAAAAAAAGGAACCTCTGCTTTAGCTTTCGCCATCAATATTCATGAGGACAGCAGCAAGCGTGTCGACATGCCTGGCAGGAGGTTTTTTCCGCGGCTTCAACTTCAACCAGCACAATGCGGCAACACGTGATAACTTGACAGGGTTCGGGAGAGAAATCCAAACTCTGGCAGCTTTGACACGGTCCAGACGCTCAATCGGTCTCGATTCCTCGTCACTGACTGAACGCTGCCGAGTGTGGCGGGATTCCGAGAGACGGGGGAGAAGAAGGGCGAGAGAAAGAGAGAGAGAGGAGAGAGAACGACAGTGAGAGGGGAGGGAGGTGGAGGTGTGGAAGAAGCTCCTAAAAATAGTCAGCCTGATGTTTCATGTTGCTCCCACATCACAACGTTTCTCTCCATCGACACAAACGCCGACTCTTAGTGGACACACACCAAAAAACAAAAAAAAACAAAATCCAGTTTGTTGAGACTGTAATGGAATTTATTCCACTCCGATACAGTTGAGTGATTCAGAAACTATGAGGATCAAAAAGGTGGATGCAGCAGAAGGAACTTTTTTTTCCTCGTCAAAGGCTGCTGCTGCACCAGAAACCTGCTCGTGAGATTTCACATGTATGGGGATTCCTTTGAAAACACTTCCAAGCATCAAGAGTCTTTGACGTCGTCATTTGGTTTATTTCTTGCGAGAAATAGTCAAATATAAAACAAGGAATGCTGTAGACAGTCTTCTGAGAGCTCTCATGCGGACATCAAACATTGAGCTGTCTCGTGTTCACAAACATTTTACAGTTATTAGGACAGCACACTCAAAAACATTTATGGAAAATGAACCACGTGCTGCTTCACCTAAATTGGGGCAGCAAACCGATGGCTCTTCCTTGCATTAGCTTTGGGCCAATTAAAAGCTCAAAAATTATTGCCACATAATATCATTGTATAACTCTCACATTCTTGCAAAAATTGGCCGTTGTTCTTTTAGCACAAAAGGCATGTTGTATTTTCTCGAGAATGTAGTCCTATTTTGGAGTGATTGAAAGCAAGCACCTTTTCCAGAATAAAAAAAAAGACTTTCATCCATCCATCCACTCTCCAAGCCCTTTGATAAAATATGACTTTCGTCCCTTTTGTTCGGAACATAAAACAATGTAAAGATCAGATCTAAGTACAAAAAAAAGGTTTATATTTGATTCAAAATGCCACAAGATGGCAGCAAAGCACTAATTTTGTCTAAATGAACCTCCTCAACTTTCAAATAGTTTCTTTTCACCAATATGTGACAAGATGGTGACAAAGCACAACCTTTGTCCGTCAGAAGTTACTCTCTTTACTTTAATATAATTCCCTGGAACCAAGATGCCACAACATTGCACCAAAGCACTATTTTTGTCTAAATAAAGTAGTTCATTGATGCCAAGATGCCACAAAATGTCACTAAACTGCTACTTTGGTCAAAATGAAGCTCCTCGACTCACTTCTACATAGTTCCTTGACATAAGATCCCACAGTCTGGCTGAATAGAACTACTTTTGTCAAAATAATTCTCCTCAACTTACTTCAATATAGCTCCTTGGCATAAAGATGTCAAGGCAGTACTTTTATGTTTGACTTTATTTTTGTGAGATTAATTACTTTTTATCCCAACAAAATTCACGTTTGTTCATGCAAACATTAAAGACAACTTTTTTCAATGAAATAGCCAACTTTTGAGTTCACTTTCACAGTACATGGGAGCTGTTGAAAAACGTCCTCCCCTGAACCCAAAACATTTGAGAACCCCTGTGTTTGGATGCAGACGCTCCAGTTCACAATGTTGTGGTGACCAGCATTACACAAGCAGACGCAGCTTTTAAGCTCCAAACACTCACTCGCCGTTCACTGAATATTTCAGCAAGCAGCACACACACTTTGATGCTATTAAAAACTAATCCACCACATCCAATCAGTTTGCCTGTGGCGGCAACACGCACACGGCAGCGTCCACAATGCGCAGATAAAGTAGAACTTTAGGAGGAAGGGGAAAAAAATAAAACAGGTCAGCGCCTTCAATTACCGTCGTGTATTTGTGTACCTGCGCACTGGGACGGATATTTTACACCTCAATGTGTCCACCACTTTGCTTTTAACACCAGTCAGTGTGACTAATACAGACCATAATTACAGCCTCATTAACGTCTGCAGTGCAAACCACACTCGCTTTGTTTTTCAAGTCAAACTTTTTCACAGCAATTGCTCTTAACTCAACTTAGTTGCATATGCAGTGGACCCTTGAATCACAGGTCAGAAATTGGAGGGGCATCTATGCGCTGATTTATTCCCTGTTATTTGTGGAAGAAACTCCTGCTTAATGGCACATTATTCCCCGATCACCCGGTTTATTCGTTTTCTTTTTGGTGTATTTTTTTTTTTCATGGCAATTATAATAAGTGTATTTTTTTCCAGGATTTTCACTATTTGTGGTCCGTCTTGGTCCCTAAACTCCACAAACAGGACAGTCCACTGTATATCAAATCAATTGTCTTGAATCAATAGAAATGCCGACAATCCAGTCCAGCCGCGCAATAACATGTTTTTAAAAAGAAAAAAAAAACATTGAATTGCAAAATATCAAAACACACTAAACGAGTGAGCATGTAAAATACGTAAAATAGTTATGTCTAGCTTAAAAAATATAGTTGTCGCAATGTTAAATTCAATTATTTATAACTAATTAATTAAAAGTTTAATTTGTTTATCATTTATAATAAATAATTTAACAATGATTTACTTTTATTTTTTTATTTTAAAAATTAAATAAAATAGAATTAATATGGAAAAAAATCTAAACATTAAACTAACTGGCAGAAAATACTGTACTATTTTTTAGTATCATACAATAAATCAAATAAATAATTACAGTTATGATCAATTAAATTAGAAAATGCTGTTACAAATTCTTATTCCTGATTGTATTATTTATAATATTTTCATTATGATGTTTTAAACAATTATTATTTCAGATAACACAAATACATACAGTTTCTATATCCATGTACACTATATGTATTTTTATACATATCAGTTAAAAACCAAATGAGGCAAATTTGCCCATCTCTGCTCTACTTACTTTTAGACTTGGTGAAGGTCAACATTTTACTTAGTAACACTGTAGTACATATATGATCTTTGTTACGGCTTTTTTTAAAACAATACATATAATGGCAACCTGAGACTTTTGCAAAGTGCCGTTTGTGAATTACTTACTGCTGACATGAACCTGACCTGCTGCATCATCAGGCACACACTGTGTGTGTACGAAGGGGTGTGTGTGTGTGCGTGAGATTGTGTGCGTGCGTGCAAGTGTGAGTGTGTGAGTGATGCAGGTATGTTTCCTGATCAATACACAAAGTGCCAAGATCAGAGGGCAGAATAAAGTCATCAAGTAAAGACGAAACCTCCATGCAGGTAACACACGCGCCAATAATCAATGATGAGAGATAAAGTCATCGTAACTCATTTACTGCCATTGACGGCTAAAGACGTCTAAGACCTTTTTTTTTTTCTTTTACTTGGCTGGTAGTGAACGAGTTAATAATGAGTTATTATTAACAGTGTTACTAAAAATGAAAAACAAAAATCAAGAGCATGCATTGTCAGCATTGTTGATTTTTAAAGACTTACGATTTTCAAATATAGGAGTGTAGAGGGGAATTTATTTAATTTGGGGGCAGCGGGATGGTTTACTATATCTCTGTCGCCATCCATTCATTTTATTTATGGATTGGTTGCCAGTCACTATCAAACATATAGACAAAATGATGGATGGATGGATGGATAGGTCGCCAATGACAGGGTGTATACTGACAAACATGCATTTCCGGTCACATTCATTCACACCAATGGTGGACGGTCAAAGCCTTCAAGGCCTTCTGAATCAACACACCTGAAAGTCGTAACTGGCGACCGTTCGAAAATCTAAAATATATTCTTGCTTTTTTAACCCACAATGGCCGAAGGAGGGAAAAGGGTGGATATGATTTTAGATATATTTACAAGGCCATTTTGAAGAAGGACCATTCAAAAGAAGCACTCTCGTGAGCCGAGGTGAGTGTGTCTGTATTTTATTTCTCCAGCCTAGGCATCATAAATGACGGTGCTGTGAGGGGTATTTTTTCAAACTAAGTAGAACTTCACTGAAGGCCTACGTGTGAAATGCAAGGTCCGCCACTGATTCACATGACCAATATAAAGTATTAAATGAAGCTAACTTGCGATGTGGATTTTAACCCTGAACCTTTTGACTGCGAGTTTGACGTGCACACGAGTCCAGTGTTGCGCAAATGGACATAATAGTTGACTCCCCAAAAGAAATCACAGGAGAGACAGACAGAGCAAAGTGGAGATTCGTCGCCATCTGCTGGACACAAGCCTAACTGCAGTTGTACTGTTCACATTTCACCTTCTATGGAAAGCCGTTTAAGCATTCCAAATCCTAACAGTACTTCACTAGTAGTTTACGAGTAAGGCTTAATAACATACTAGTAGGCCAAAAGAGGCACTAGTAGCTTTTTGACCAGGCTAACCTCCCGCTTCTGTTCATCTGGTGATTACAGCTTTAAGGTGAGTTACCTAACACAAGCACACGTGCGCGCAGGCACACGCGCACACTTACACGCACACACGCGCACACACACAAAGTGCACGGCATTGCAACAAAGTACATCCTGAGTGTGTGTGCGAGCATGTCTTTTAAATATTTGATAGTAAACCCTTAATTGTGGACTATCTGGTACTGCAACATTTATGAATGTGAAAACAAAAAGAAGAAGAAGCACTGAGTGATCTCAGTGTTCTCACATTTCACCGCACCTCCTTGTCATATTCACCGAAATCAGGATCTGCACTTTGGCACAAAACTCACGTGTGGATTTGCCGGCATAAATATTCATCTTTATTTCCGCCGCTAGAGGGAGACAGAGAGCTCTCAAGATAAACTCCAAACACACAAATACTTCCCTTACTCCCGAGTTTTTCTCATCAAAATTACTTTTCCTACAGGAAATTGTGTTTATACAGTGAATATAATATGCAAATTTGTGAATGAGGTCATGCATGGGAAATTGAATCAAACATAATAATTGGCAAGGACTCTTGCAGTCTGTGTTGGATCTTGCAATGGTTAGGTGTATCCCCAGCATTAGTCTCACGATGTTGAAATGTGAACCATCCACCAATTTTAATTGTACCAGGAATTTTGCTTTGACTATATCAGTTTAATTAATTGTTAGAGAACAGCAAGCTGTGAAAAAACCACAAAGAAGTTGAGCTTCAGTGACATTAAATACACTGCCATAACTGATGTGACTGACGTGATTGCCATGACGACTCACCCGGCTTGCAACTCTCTTTGACAACGTTGCCTTCATCCCGGTGCACCTCCTCGCTCGTCTTCTCACAGAGACCGCAGTACGGACTCATTCGGTCCCTCAACTATTCGATCAATGGGCCAAACTGGGAAGTCGGGGAAGGGAATTGAATGTGTTGAGCTGTGTGCCGCTTCCTCGGCTTGTTTGTTGGCCTGGCAAAACACTTCTCAGCTGTTTTCACTGCAACACTTTTAGCCACCAACAGTGTCAACACACTGAGGAATCATGGGTAATAAAAGGCCAACCATGGCAACCGATCAGATATCTGACGCTTGAGCGGAACTTGACACCATGATTTAAAAATTGTGTTATCTCGTGGTTATTTTGTTCTTCAACTAAAATGGAGCTAGTCCGCTATCACTCGATAAAGATCTACAGATGTATACATAGGATGCCAAATTTGTCTCTGGAGCCTGTGATTCTGTCATGCGCGGTGGGGTTGAAGAACGTGACGTGTCAGTAAAGAGAGCAGCTATTCTGGGACTGGAAGGTGAAGCGGTGACTATTTATATCGGGAAGGCTCAACAAATGCTGTCAGAGGGCGCTGTCGTCCCTGCAGCTCCATTCATGCTGCGTATCCAAACTGCACCATCATGTCAGGATGGAAACACCACAGTTGAAAACGCAGGCCTTTATCAATTTTAATAGCCTACAAAAATGTGTTTTTGACTCCTATCACTGCATAAATGTTTTAATTCATGCCAAACCTTGTAATTAGTTTCAATTGATTTTTTTTTAATTCTTCATGTCAGTTTTTTAGCACAGGAAGTAAATCAACCGCAAGAAATTTAAATTCTTAGATGTTCTCAGTCCTAGTTTTCCTATATATTTGTTTTGCCTTTTGGGGAAGGTTCGGCTTATACTCTGAGCGACTTGTAGTCCAGAAAATACGGTACAATACAATACAATACAATTTTATTTTTATAGCGTAAACGTCCCGATACAATTAAACGCTTACCAAAAAATACATTGAGTAGTTGTCGATTAATTGCTCGGCCTCTAGTCTGGAATTAAACTCACTTTACCTAAACTATAATCCAATCTAGTAAAAAAAAAAAAAAAAAGGTATTTAAAAATAGCCAGTTTTTTCCTGACATGTTACAGACCAAACCTGCACTTTGAAATTTAAAATAAAGTCCTGTTTTTAATTACGGATAGATTTTTGTTTTTTATTATTTTAAACGATTCACCATTTAATAAAAATAATAAAAACAACAACAGATTCATCGATTATTAGACGAATTATCAGTTGCAGCCTTTTATATATCTTCTGGAAATCATAATCATATCAATGCCGCAATACGAACAATGCTTCCTCATTCAGGAAATGATGCGTTGCAGCAGTTGAGGTGGTGAAGCTGCCGGGGTTGACGGCAGCGTTAATGCAGCTCTGCCCTCCATCTGCTGCAGTCATGTACCGTACTTGCATTACATTAAATCATGCATCAAGACAGTCACACCGTATATTATCGTATAGTGCACGTCTCGCATAAATAATCGGGTAATCGCCGCTTCATTCACCATCCCTCACTGGTCTCCATGGCGACAGTGTTAAAGGAGCATGTATGGTCACACGCACTGGTGTCCGTTAAAGTTCCCCGAAAGGACTGTAAAAGCATTTGCAAAAGGCTTCACGGTCATGTCGTCCTTGCACCTCAGTGCTCGTGATCCATGCCAGCGCAGCAACATATTTTAAACTTAATGGGACTATTTAATCGATGGAGAACACTCAACAGCCGTAAGAGACTCTTCTGGCTTCTAGCACATAACCTGACCCCTCCCTATAATATCACTGAAGCTGCTACTGCAGCATGCCGCATGGAAAACGACGTTCATGATCAGTCATAGAGGATGGAAAGCTGTAACTTTTTATTGTCACTTTGCATTTTGTGGAAAGTATTTGAAATAAATATAATGGGGTGAGTTGATACAGTAAAAAGAAAGGTAGCAGAAATTCATTTGTTGAAGATGGTGTAACAGGACGCAGTTGACACAAAAGTAACGCAATGGAAAGTAATGGACGCTAATTGAAGTCAGGGAACGTCAAGGGGAGCTCGTGGACATTATTTCACAGTCGTGCACGGCTCCTGAATCCTGTTCCTGGAGGGTCACGATCCTGCCTGTTTTCCCAACTCTCCTTGCTGCAACACACTTGATTCAAAATGATCGGATAATCACCGAGGTCTGCAGAAGCGAGAAAACAATCCTGATCATTTGCATCAGGTGTGTGTTGCAGCAGGGAGAGATGGAAAACAGGCAGGACAGCAGCCCTCGAAGGAACAGGATTGAAGAGCCCTGCAGTCGTGAGATTTAAGGGGAAGTAATGTACATTGATTCAATTAAGAGGAAGATGGGGTGTACTGGGTGTTTAATTTAATGGAAGATAGTGGAGGTTGAGTAAAGTTCAAATTCAAAAGAAAGTTTTAAGTTTTATTTTCAGTAAAGCCAATGCAAGGTGGGGTGAATAGTGAATATTCGTTTGTGGGAATTGAGAGAAGAGGAGAGAGTTAATGGTTGATAGTGGAACCTGACTGAAAGCCATGGAAGTTATTGGAAGTGGACTGAAGTTGGATGAATTTAATAGAAGGTAGCAGAAGCTGGCTTTCGGCAAAGGCAGCTCGTGGAGGTTTATTGGAGTGAATAGAAGCTAATTAGAAGTAGTGGAAGTTAATCAAAGGTAATGGAAGTTTACTGACAATCACGCAAGTGAACAGAAGGTCCTGGATTAAAGGAACTGGTTGACTTTAGAAAATGGAAGTTGAAGGTAAATAGAAGATGGTTGAAGTGAATGTACTTTTTGACTTCTATAGCCGTCAATGGCAATGAATGCGTTAATGAGAAGTAGTGGACGTTAACCCAAGTTGCTAGAAGCTAGTAGAAAATTACCTGACTGACATCTTAGATAACAACAAGAAAAAAAGCTCGCAGTGAACATTTTAGCTGCACTTAATGCCATCTTCATTATTAGCATCAGCATAATCCAAGCCCATGAAATATGGACAACTCAGTTCCTGAACACAATATCCATCTAATCATTCACAATGAACCGGAAAAACTGAACAAGGATTGTAGAAATTCTGAGTCAGTGTTCAAGATGCGATGCGCCACTAGTGACTCTGAGACTACATTAAATTGTGACTGACTGCTAAAAATCCATTAAAAGCTTATTAGCGGAATTATTTCAACTGTCTGTCATTGATGGAAGCAGAGTGCACTTGGCATTGACATCCACAAAGCGTTTACAAGTTTAGCAAGTGACAATCAGACGCACACACTCTGGAAGGGATGGAGCATAATTAGTAGCAAAGAAGTACAGGCGGAGAAGGTCCCCAACTAAGCTCCAGTAATAGTGGTTGCTCTTATAAAACAGAAATTTGCTCATTTCTGTTAGTCTGTAGTCTGTTTCCCCATTTTAGTGGACTCTTGTCACACTGCGACTCAAATTGAAATTAATTTCTTGACAGCGAGACTGTGAGAGCTGGTGCTAAGGACTTTGAAAAAAGTTCTAATCCCTTTAAAAGTATTTGAATGTATTTAAAGCTTTTGAATTGGGGATAACTTTTTTTTTTTTAAATCACCGCGATCCACGGTGTTCACTGTATATCGTGTTTGGGTGCGTCGCAACAGAACGACGACAAGAAGAACACACTCGTCCTCTGGGATGGAGTCTCTCAGGTTACTGGCAAAGATTCACAACATTCCATTATGGCGTCGATCCCATCCCACAATCAATACAAACAAACACACACGCACACACGCCGTTGTCTGCTGTAAACAAACCCACGCTCACAAGGAGGATGACGGTTCCGTTTACGTCTATGCGTTGAACAACTCAACTTCAACTTGCCGAATATATTATGCTCCTTTATTTATGGTATTTGCCGGCTATAAACGGACGGCCATGTTGGGTTCGGGACCCGCCGCGGGACACAAAGTGAACGAAGGCTGTCCGAAACACTTCGGATCAAATGTGAGAATGACTCAGCAGTCTGCTCTTTGGAGATACTATTCCGGCTACTAAGTGGCTTCTTATTCCGCCTCATGTCGGCTCAAGTGGAATTCCTGTAAAGGCAAATTTGATATGTCGCAGCGATTCATAGCAATCCACAGACAGTCCAAGAAATGTCACGGGATACTTAGTAAAAAGTGTTTTAACGCCTTTAAGCTGATTATGTCACATGTCACACAACCAAGTGTACTCGAAATGATTCTTTCTTTTCTAGAGTCAACGGGAAGCCATTTATGCATTCCATACATTTGATGACAATTTTAAGGTCTACATTATTTGTCGTTCTGTCTTTCTCTTGCTCTTCTCACCTGTTTTTTGTCTCTGCTTTAATCCTCATTCTACCGACCTGTTGTTCTGTCTGTTTCTGTCAACTTGTCTCACTGCATTCATTACAACGCTGACACAATCTGTCATTCATGTCAGTCTCTCCATCTCCTGTTTGCCTTCCTTATATCGTCTCTCTTTCTCTGTTTATCGTCATGAACTGTCATTTTGTCCATCTGTCTTGTCTTTCCAGGCTGTCTGTCGCTCTTCCCCTTGGCCCACCTATCTGTTTGTGACTACCCTCACCTGTCTTTCTGCCTCCATTACAATTCTCAATGTCTCATTCTTTTCTGAGGTACATCTCACGACAGTATCTCGAATGTCATGTCAAAGGCTAACTTTGTATAAAGTAGCTAATTGGCGCGCTGTACTTTACCTTTTATCCCCTTGATGGATATTTTGTTATCGTGGCTGCAGTACTAAAGTGGTTCTAACTACCAGAGACAAATTCCTTGTGTGTTTTACCAAACGTGGCTAGTAAATATAATCATGATTCTGATAGGAGACCTGGATATGTTAGAAGATTCTGTATTTTCGTGCAAGAAGAAACAACATCCAAAGACCAAAAGCGGTGTCCACAGTCATGCCCTACTATCTTCACCAAACATAGACAATGCTATGGTGCAAATCAAACAGCAACTGTCACCAAATCACAATTATACTAAACCAGTAATTAGTCAGTTTTCAGCAAGTTAGCAAGAGAAAGCAATTAAGTCGCTAAGAATTTACATAAAACTAAACTATTATTGTATTCATTTTCTATCAATTTACAACGCTGTCTCAATACCTCCTGTCTCACTGTCCTCCCAGTTTTACCAGTGAGTCCAGTTTTCTGTCTCCTTTAAACTTGCCTTTCTTACTTCTGGTCTCAATTTTGAATCCTCAATAATGTCTCTCTGTCCTCTAGTCCATCTCTTTAATCTTTCCAGCCAGTCTGTCCCGTTCTACTCTCGCCTGTCCTTCTGCCTTCATTAGAATCTCCATGAAAGTCTCCTTCTCTGCTGTCACTCAACCTCTTTACCTGTCTGTCAAACTTCCAGGAAGTCACCATTTTTGTTTGTTTTACAACGACATCTCTCTGGAGACCTATCCTCCCTCAAAATCCCTACCTGTCTCACCGTCTTTATTTACAACCCTGCCTCATTCTAATCTCTGTCTTGCCGCCTCCTGCTTGCCTCTCCCTTCTCAGCATTTTCATACACACGAATGTCTCTGTCTTCTAGTCCATCTGACATTTGTCTTTCTGCTTATCTCTCATTCTGCCGTGCCTGCCTGTCTATCTCCCATTGGCCCACCTGTCTTACTGTGTTTTGCTGCATCAGGATTTTTTTCATTAACTGCTGGGCCCATAACAAACCCAGCACACACGGACTGCCTGCACCCCATCCCATAACAACCACACCTAAAATCTGGGGATGAGCAGCTGCATTGAGGATACCGCAGTGTAGTCCACTTCTACCCAGCATGCATCACTCCCTCCACCCTCCCATCGCGGTCGTCCCCACCCTCTATTCCTCAACTTCCCTGCCCGCCATCCCGCACCACAAACTTGCATCATCGTCCATATCTCCCTCCTACCTGCCGGTGCCTTTTCTTTGCCTTCCATCTCACGCTGGGCTCGGCTCGGTTCGGCTAAGCTTCGGCTGGCGGCTCAGTCCGGCGAAGTGTTGGCGGAAATCCACTCGTCGTCGCCGTCTTCTTCTTCTTCGTTCCCCCTCCTTCCTGACTCAGCTGAGCGAGTCGACACGCGTAGCCTCTGGGCCGCTGTGCCCGGCCGACAATGTCCACCCTGGAGGGGTGTTAACGGGCCAAAAATGGAGGTTAAAAGGCGGGGGGGAAACAGCCGAGAGACGGCGGTGGAGACGGCTTGTTTTTCCCGTCGAGGATCGTGCGTTCACCTGTGCCGCTCTCTCTCCGTCTTCCAATGTCTCTCCCCCCCCTCGCCTCTCTCTCTTCTCCCTCTATTCCAAGCGCTCTCAATTTTCCAATGCCTCTCTACACTCTCCCTCTCTTTTCCAATGTCTCTCTCAGCGTCTTTCTCTCATCCAATCAAACTCTCCCTATTGCTCTCTGCTTTTCAATCTCTCCCTTTCCTCTGACATCTCTCCCATTCCTAGTTTTATGCCCTCATCCCTCTTTTCCAATGTCTCTCACCCCTCTCTCTCATCCTGTCACTCTCCTGTCCTCCAAGCTCTCCCCTTTCAAATGTCACTCCCTAGATATCTCCCCCTCACTTTTCCCAAATCCATTCTATTGTGTCTTCCAATTTAGCGCTCCACCAATGTCTCTCTTCCATGTCCCCCCCCACACTATTACAATCTCCATGAAAAACCGGTGGTGATTTTTTTTTATCCCCTCAGTCTCAAGGAAGACTTTGTCCCCCACAGGCCAAAGGTCAAAAAGTCTGGGTTCAGTCCTGAGTCCATGACACGCGATACGCCCTAGGTAAATCTGAAATCCTCAATCTCAAAAACAGACCAATAATAAATGTTCTATTCCGAATCTCAAAACATGGACATTGTCTTGAAATTCAGTCTTCAGAATCAGAATAGAACTCATATGGGTCACATGACCATAAGCGAAGATCCTCAATCTTAGATTAACTCCCTGACAGGTGAAACAATGTCATTATTTTAGTGTTTATTAAAAAGACACTTCTTTGTGCCCTTGTATTTCATCTTAGTCTTGGAACTGACATTGTGTTCATTTGTAGTTGAAGCAGACGCATGCATGTGAACACACATCTAGCCTATTCAGCTGAGGGACAGCTACACTCTCTGTCTCTCTCCGTCCAATGCCTCTCGTTCCCCTTCTTGATGTGCACGCAGTGTTGCTGCTGCAGCTTGTGCTCGGAGAACTCAAAGTGACATCACCACCAGCAGTTTTTTTTAAGGCGACACCAGGAGGAGGATGTTTGCTTGGCAAATAGCAGGACATAGAATTTAGACAGAACAACCACAGATGGTCGCACGGATAGATAGACATACAGTATACTGCAGTTAGATGACATCTATTATATGTGTGGACTGAGAAAGCAGTTTTTCGCTCTTTAAAGGGCCAGGAGATAGAACAGGACAGAACAGAGGATGGGACTGGAAAGCACAGGACTCAAGGAATGCAGGACCTATATATGCGTTACTCGCTAACAATGAATGCTAACTCACGACGGTTATATTAAACAGCAGTAAAGGACTTCCATGATGGCTGGAAGGAACATAGTAAGAAAGGAGGCTTTACGAACGAGTGAGTTCTTGTTAAAAGACTTTATATTGACTCTACTGTACAGTGAAGAAGAGTGAGAGTCTGGCGCCAAGGTGGACGTTTGCATAAAGAAACCCATGGCAGAGCAGCAGCAACAAAAAAAAAGAAAAATCACAGTTCAAATATTCTCAACAAAAGAGCACAACACATGGATTACATTGCAACAACCACGAGTGTGTGTGTCTGTCTGTGTGGCACTTCTATTTTGTGGTTGTGGCGTAGAGGGTCATACATTGTGTTTGTGAAAGTGATTTTTTTTTTCACTAATTGCACTTAAGGATAACGGAATGGGAATCGCAAGACCACATGATTATATTTTCTTTGCTTTTTTTTTTTGCTGCATTATTAATATGATGGAAATGTTTCAGCATTTTCACAACAAAAACATCAAAGAATAAAAAGTTACAAAAATTGTGTTCAAACCAACCAGCTCAGGAAGGAGTGCAACCACTATGATGCTTTGATACAACACGGCTCTCAACTGCAGTTTATAAAGTTTGTATTTTAATTTTCCATGGTTATAACCATGATAAATACAATTTGTCCAAATAGATCAAGAACAGGTAAACAATTTAGTATAAACTGGCCCAGGGAGCACTTACAAAATCTTGAGTTCTGTAATATTTTTGCATTCATTTAGTTGTCCCTTAAATTCGGTAAATGAAATGCATATATAAATAAAAGGGATCCATACAGCTCATTCAATTGCCTTACTGTACTTTTAGTAGTATTAGTACAGAATTGAAATGAAATAATTGCTTAATAGTAATTCTAATAAGAAATAACATAAAAAATTGGATTAATAATCACAGTATATTTTTCCATGTTCATACAAAACAAAACAAAAATAAACAAATGCCGAACTGTCAGTTTTAAAAATTAAATGTGGTACTTCATCTTAAAAATCTGCCCACTTCTGAACTAGACTGTAACAAATGAATATACTAATACAGATTTTTTTATCTTAAAAATGCATGAGAATGACAAAAAACTTGCATTTGTTATGCTGGACTTGCTCATATGAGATGATTAACTATTATACGGTACATGATATCTGGGCGTGTCCGAGCTGGTTGAATCGAACACGACAACAACGAAATTAAAAGAGAAAAAAAGAGCACAAAATATGTTAACGTAAAAAAAATGCACAGGTCATTGAGGCTCAACAAAAGTGAATTTACAAAGTCCACAGTATACAGCAGATATGTCATTTTAGAACTAATATAATAAAACATATTAAAGTGATCTATAGCTGCAGCAGTGTCACAAAAAATAAATAAATCACAAAGCAGAGGAGCGATTAGTGCACGTTGTCTACAAGGAACATTCTGTCACGATGCAGCAGATTTTCAAACCTGAGTGCTGACGAGCAGCGGGTACGAGATGCGGCGGTAAAACCGGGATTGGGCGTACAATCAAAGCTGAGCTCTGGTGTTTGCATAAAGACCAATCCTGCCGCGTTTACCATACAAGTTTCACGCACAAAAAAAAAAAAATTAGTGTAATAAGCATGCCAGGCCACTAGGAAGCGGTGTGATGAAACGATACATCATCTGTTCATATGAATTGATGATTTGAATGCAGTGGTATCTAGACTTTGTATTTAAAAAATATTCCCGATATTACAGTACCTTAACTGTTCCAATTTTTCCACTTCACTCAAGTTGAGGCAACTCAAACTTGGGCCCGTGACACAAAGAGAAGTCAATCAAGCGATAGTCCGCACCGGGAAAAACTCGTAAATTGGGGCACTCTTGACTCAACGGACCGTCGTATATAAAAAGGTGAACCGAGTTGGAAATTGAATCATTCCTGTTCCAAAACGCAGATACAGCAATGTAAAGATTCCACAATAAAGCATGACATAATGCTGGATGCTCTCTTTACGACACTATGAATTGCGCCTCACTCACAAAAGGTTTTCAGCATTTAGCCAAACCCGCTGATGTATCATTCTGAAAAGGAGGCCTATTTACAAACACCCAAAAAAAAAAGTAGTGAGTGCTTTTTATCATTGATCAGTTGTAAATGGTGCCACTACGCGGGAATGTTAGTGGTTTTAGTATATCGTAGTGTGGCTGCGTACAGATTGCGTCTCCTCGGGCTAACGCACACACACACAAACATGCCCTCTCGCACTGACACACGCTCACACTTTTATGCTACCGCACTAAGAATTGCATGGTAACACAACCGCACAGTCACACGCATACATGCAACATTCCCACACACTAACATACATATGACAACACACACACACTCACACACTTGTTCAACTCGTTAATGAACATACAGATTAATACACACGCACCCAATATACTAAAAAACACACTCGCTAACATGCGCAAACACACTTAACATACAAATGCCAAGACACTTGCTCGCAAACATACGCACTAACACACAAACATTCGCATGTACACGCACACACAGACACACACACACACGCACACGTACGCATAAAGTAGTGTATTTAGCACCATGGCTCACTAGCGTGTGACTACAATCAAGAGGAGTGTGGTTGGTGCTTTTTACATTCTGTGCAAAATAAGAATTCAATGATAAGTATGAGTCGTCATCTTACTGGCTTCGTGGAATTATTTACATTTGAGTACCGTCCAGACATCGATATATATATTTTTTTTCTACAAAGATTTTTGTTGACAATCGTACAGTGAAAAGAGCTTTATGGTGAGAATCTCGCTGTTGTACCAAGTGGAATTAAAAAGGAAAAAAAAAATTGTAACAATGCTACACGTGGAGGCCAAATGGGTTGAAAATGGAGCATCGTTACATTCACACATTGCGGTTTGAAAATAGGAATTTGTTTCACATTCAGTTTGTAACAATCAATACATGATCAAATTGTGATCATGAATGCTTCATACTGTAAGAAAAACGCAATTGCAATTAGTCTGAGGAATCTTCATTTCTCATTAAAAAAAAAAAAGTTTGAGAATATTTTCTCTTTTGATCTTACCGGTTTAACTTTGACATGTTTTTAGGTGCGCGTCGTTAAGTACAAAATGTGTTTTTTTTTCTCCCCACATAGGGTTATACTGAACAACAATAACAACAAAAAAATTGTACATTTGTTGCCGTGACGAACTGACGTACGTGCATCGTGATGTGGTCCTGATGAGTGAACACACAGCAACTTGGTGAAGATCGGATCGATTGTTTTTCGACTGATCAGTTCGGTGTCATTTAACAGCGGACGTCCAGGTGGATTCCTTTGAGCAGATGCCTGCAGGTGGATTTCTCTGGTTACGTCTGCAGTTTCTTGACTCAGGGTGGACATCGTCGAGGCTACTTCTCAAGATCGATTTTTCCTGATGGGATTGTCCAGGTGGGTTTCTCTTGGAAGATTTCTCCGGGGGGATTCCTCCAGGTGAATGTCCCCAAGTCGATCTTTTCAGAGCTATTTATGAAGGTGGAATATTCCAAGTGGATTTTTTCTTGGACGATTCCTTTAGGTAGAAGTCTTAGGAGAAGGTGGATTTCTTTTGGAAGATTTGTCCAGGTGGATTTCTTCAGATGGATGTCTGCAGTTCTCCAGGTGTATAACTCTGAGTGGACCACACCAGGTGGATCA
This sequence comes from Idiotropiscis lumnitzeri, assembly GCF_059441095.1. Taxonomy (NCBI): domain Eukaryota; kingdom Metazoa; phylum Chordata; class Actinopteri; order Syngnathiformes; family Syngnathidae; genus Idiotropiscis; species Idiotropiscis lumnitzeri. The sequence continues at coordinate 8,957,322 of NC_142397.1, read as the reverse complement.
CTCAGAGTGGTCAGGCCAAGAGGATGACTCCAGGTGGACAAGTTCGAGTCTGGATGACTCCGGGTACACGACTCCTGGGCTATTTCTATCTTTTAATTTCTCCAGGTAGAAAAGCCCAGGTGGATTTCTTTTGCTGGATGTCTTCATGTGGCTTTCACCAGGTAGATTTGTGACTTTCAGCCTGAAAGCAGAGCAGAGATCCAAATGGATTTTCCCAGTTGGCTTTATGGATGTCACTCAGAAGGCCTCCAGCAGGTAAGAACACAGTGAGTGAGGAAAACCAAGAAGACTACAAAATAGACACCTGACTGACAGTGTGGCAGAGGAACATAAAAAAACATGGGGAAAAACATTTTTTAGAAGAACTTGTCATCGATACGGAAGTGTGGCCGTGTGACATCATCTGGGTTGATGAAGACTGAGATGGACTTCCCAGGGTTCTCCGTGACCAATTGCTGGAGCTTCTTGGCCAGACGGTCATCCGGCTGGTTCTCTCCGCCGGCGTCCGACTGCGGCGATGGCAGGTTGCCGGTGCTGCCGCGCCACTGCAGCTCCACCGTCAACCTGTTGGCGGCCTTGGCATGCTCGATGGTGGTGCGCAGGTGTTCGGCCGGGTCGGAGCGCACCGACGAGAGCTTGCGGGCATGCAGTACAGCGGTGTCGTCTGACAGGTGCTCCAGCATGTTACATTGTGGGATGAAGTAGTTGGGACAGGTCTTGTTGACCAAACAGTGCTGCAGGTCATCAATCAAGCCGAGCAAGAAGTGGGCGGAGAAGTCATCCTGAGCCAGGTAGTTGGCGGGGAGCCGGTCGCAGGCCCACAGCATGACGCTGCGCAGGTGATAGGGGCTTACCGCCTTGGGGCGTGACAGCAGCTTGACAATGATGGCCTTACATGCCTGGTAAGCCTGCATCAGGCCGGGCGAGATGCACTTCTTTAGCTGCACCTCACTGCGGGCAAATGACAGCCGCCACTCGTTCTCCCGCCGGCCCTTATGTGAGCAGGCGGGTACCAAATAGAAGCCGCTGATCACCTCCTCCTCAGTGATCTTGCCGTCCCAGAAGTGGTTCTCCATAAGCCAGCTCTGGGCCACTGCCGGCCAGCCCTTGAAGGACACCACCGGAACAACGTCGTAAAGCATGCGGCTGCTGCCGACGCCGAGGATGACCGACACCACGGTGCCATTGCGCTCCACCTTCTCCACACGGGGAACACCCCTCTGCGGCTTCTTCTGCACCTGTATGGGCGGGAACACTTTATGACAATTACAAGTATACCTCAAGGGTCGGAGCTTGGCCCGACATTCTTTTTCGCATGTCCATCAATGATTTAGAAACAATAGTGTAATCATATATTACGTGAGGTTACTGTACTGCTACAAAAATTTTCAAGAAAAAGCTTGATTTTTTTTTTTAACACCCCCCCAAAAAATACTATTTTTCTAAAATCAATATATATATTTAGATTAAACGCCCTCAGTCGTTGCTTTCGCACTTGTATAGGCAGAAATATTTGACAGTTTGAAATGCAAAATTTGTAACCTTTTTTTAGGTCAAAACTGGTGTGCCTCAGGGGTCGGTGCTTGGTCCTACATTTTTTCTTACATCACTTATTTACAATCAACACAGTGAAGCCCTTAATACTTACTGTTGTACATTAGCATAAACATTAGCTTTCACTTTGAAAAGAATTATCAAAATTTGTTCCCTTTTTTTTTTACTAGTTACGGATCAAACTAGTAAACAAATCATACGTTATGAATGTGCATTTTCTGCACTGCCTATCTGAAATGTCCTGTTTTTGTTTTTTTGACCGGAATCATCTATTAATCGGCTAAATAATAGACAAAGTAATAAATTATAAAAATAATGATTATTTGGAGACCTCCAATTCAAAAACTCGCCAATGTTTTTTTTAAACTGAGGAACCTATCCACTTCCATTTGAAAAATATAAATCATTTAATCAAAATTCTCAGTACAAGTTGGTGCTCTTTCTATAACAGTCGAAGATGCAACAAGATGCAAGCTACTACAAATAATGTGTCTTTATTCTGGTATACTACAATAAAAATTTAACAGACCTCCAGAAGCACCAGCGAAACAGCCTGGTAGAACCAGTCAGCCACCAACGTGGGCGAGAAGAAGTAGTTTGCAGCTCCGCTGATGTGCTCCACCACCGTGCAGCAGTCCTTCCACTTGCTGATGGTGCCCTCGTCAAAGAGGCGCAGGCTGAGCCAGGAGTGTCCCAGTGCCGAGTGTCTCATGTCCAGCGTGACCGGCTGATTGCGGTCGTGCAGCTTGAGCGCTGGCACCAGCAGCGTAAAGTCCATGTCGTAGTCTGCGCCCCGCGCGTATACGCTCAGCTCGTCCGGGTCCATGTCCACCACGCCCTCGCGCACGCCGCCCGATAGCAGCAGGTACTCGTTGGCCACGGGCAGCTTCTGGTCCAGCTTTTGGACCATTCCTGGAGGATCAGTATAAACGGTTGAAGAAAGGTAATAGAGTGCAGTGGACCTTCACCATTCACATGCAGTAGGAATATTATTGATACAATATTTGTAATATATGACCCCCTCCACAAGCCGTCACCTGACGGTGGTGGAGGGGTTTGTGAGGGGGGTGGGGGGCGGGAGATTGACAGGCGGATCAGTGCAGCGAGAGCTGAGCCGGAAGGCGAGGGTCTCAGTTTACTGGTTGATTTACGTTCCTACCCTCACCTACAGCCACAGGTTGTGGGTCGTGACTGAAAGAATAAGATTCCGGACACAAGCGCCCAAAATGAGTATCCTCTGCAGGATGTCTGGGCTCTCCCTTAGCAATAGGGAAGGGGCTCAGAGGCGAGCAATTGCTCCTCTGCATTGAGAGGAGCCAGATGAGGATGCCTGAGCATCTTGTCAGGATGCCACCTCGAAAGCCTCCCTGATGAGGTGTTCCGGGCATGTCCCAAAGGGAGGAGGGGCCGAGGACGACCATGGACAGCTGGAAAATTGTCTCTCAGCTGGCTTGAGAATGTCAAGGGATCCCTGAGGAGGAGCTGGACGATATCGCTGGGGAGAGGGAAGTCTGGGCTTCTCTGCTTAGGCTGTTGACCCTGCGACCTGACCTCTGATAAGCTTAAGAGTATGGATCCATGGATGGAGGGCTATTTCCATGACTTTTCCAAAACTTTGTAGAAAATGTTTTTTATCAACTTTTCAAGGATCTGGTAAATGCATGTTCAATAACTTATCCACGTTTTTCATGACAACACAAAACCTGATGTATGTGTATGTTTGTGTATTTATATTTGTGCGATGTAAATACAAAATGTATTGTATGTTTGTGCGTGTATATATATATATATATATATATATATATATATATATATATATATATATACACACACACACAGTTTTTTAAAGATATGTTTATTTATGTTTTGTAATTTACGTTAATGTGTGTATACATGGGTGTATTGTATTTACATATATGTGTGTGTAGGCTCCTCACCCAGCATGGAGAAGATGAAATCCTTGGCCGTGTGTATTTCCAGGGCCCGCTGGTCGTCGTACTCGCGCTGGTCGTGCTTGCTGAACTCCTGGATGAGCCGGTTTAGGTCCTCCATGCGGGCCGCTGACCTGAAGTCCAACTCGGGCCCGACGCCACTGCCGTGGGGCAGCCTGCCGGCGGCGGCCATAGTGGGGCTGTTCCCAAGGCTTCCCGCCGAGCCAGCACGACTGGAGACAGCGGGGGCGGCCATGATTCCTTCTCCACAGCAGTTTCAGCGGTCCTTCACACTTTACTGTTGCCCGGAATAGTGAGCCGAAACGGGCGTTAACGAACCGAGCCGACACCAGCGAAACGCATCCAAAATCACATCCACATCAGCTAACACAACAAGCGGAAATAAGGGCTGAACTTCCGCTAAATTGCCTTCACAATCATAGCTTTTGTTTAATCGGGAGTGTGTACAGGTTATGAAACGTAAGCTGTATAATATTATTTTCAAAAAATGAATGAACCACATTGTAAATTATGTTATATTATAACGTCACAATCCAACTAATTCCACATTCCAGATTAAAAACGAGCTCTGCGAGTGATTTATTCTGAAGGTTTTTGGCAGATGTGGCAAAGTACTCTCGCGCAAAAAAGCAGCTGGCAAAAGTACAAGTCCTTTATTTAAATAACACAAGAGTACAGACTCCGAAATGTACGAAATGAACTTAAGTACAAAAATAAATGTGTTTTTTTTCACCACACAGTTAAAATGTGTTGTAAATGTGGGTAGTTTATGTAAATAGTAATTAGTAAAATAAATACTCAAGTAAAGTACACATAACTGAAAAATCTACTCAATCACATTAGCTTTTGACTCATCATGAGAAATAAAGTTGTATTGTATTGTATTGTATTGTTGTCCTCTTGGAGTCGCTGTGGTTATTCAGTCAACCGCTTCTCGCTGTCTTGAAGGTTGTTGTCTCCCTGACCCGGAAGGTAATATTAGCATCAACATGGCGGCGTGGAGGATTTACGCTGTCTTGCTCTCTCGCACCGGTGAGGACGTTCTCCCGAGCGTCAGGGGAGGCAGGTGAGAGACGTTACCGAAGGGAGAAGCCGTGGCTGGTTGTCACACTGGCGACCCCCCGCTCTTCTATGTTAGCAGTGTTAGCATCAGTGGAATCGAAACAGGTGCTAGCCAGCCAGTAAATTACAGATTGAGAGATAACTGTGTTTGGAAACTTACTTTGACATGTCTGCGTAGTTTATTAATTGTGTAAATACCAAAGAAAACGTATTTTCTATTGTTTCGCCATAATTTCACCTCATGTGAACCCCTTTTCCACTCATCCAAAATTGCTACTTTTGCCATAATTCCACACTTTACATGAAGAATGGAGACATTTTCTCAATTTTAAGTTTCTCAACTTATTCGAACGATTCAAACCTAACTTGAAACTGTTCATCTCATTGAGGACATTTTGGGTACAATTTATTCCATTCCCCACATTCTCAAATCTTCACAATGAAATTCCCAGGTTAAAATACATTTTACATTACATTACAACTTCATCCTTCCACAGTTCTTGACGGGTTCTAACCACCTGCAGCCATGAGTTACGTTTTGTAGTTCTCCGTGTTTACAGCAGGTGGACTCACAGCTTCCAGCAGCGGTCTGGATTCCGGAAAGTCACCAGGAAACCTGAAAGCAAAAAAGTGGAGGATGAACTTGGACATTTCGACTCGTCAGAATTGGCATCACACCGACGGACGTCCGGTCCTCACGGGGAATCGCTGCCTACTCCGCCATCATCTAGCTCTCCGCGAGCCTTCGGGCGGCTGGTGCGCCCATTGCTCTTCACCGTGGGGGTAGGTGGTGACAGTGGTTCCTTGAGATACGAGTGGCAAACGTTTTTGAGATAAGAGCCGTCGTTCAATTTTCTTTTTCTTTAATTTTTAATTGTATTAATATTTATTTATTTAGGGGTTTTTTTTAATTAGTCGGTGAAAATGTGTTTTAAAAGATCTAACATTGACAGATTAATCTGTTGGCCCCTAGTTTTTAATATAGAAAATAGCACTGTAGTGTAAAATCTAAACACAAAACACAATGTAAGAGAATGTAAAGTGGTTTTATGAAGTGTAAATAAGACATACACGCTCACACACTACTGTAATAAACATGTGTTGAGGTGTGCCTTTAAGTGGGGTGACCCATTAAGCGACAACAGGAGCTCTAGACTCCAGCTTTTGTTGGCTATTTACAACACACGTCTATTGCATGCTCCTTGCGAGTGTTCTCCTTTTGATTAAATGTTTGTCCTGTTCAATTAACGTCTGAAAGCGCTGCGGCAATTGTGGCTCTCCTTACCCACATGCCAAGGCATTACATTACATACATTCCTGAGTGATGCGTACGCGTGTGCTGACATCCTGTCAGTTTACAGGCTGCTCCTTCGGATCGGCGGCCATCTGGCAGTACGAGTCGCTCAAGTCTCGTGTGCAGAGCTACTTTGACGAGGTGCGAGCCGATTGGCTTGAGAGGGTCCGGCCGCAGAAGCGAGGAGACGTACGTAAAGAGGTGTGCAGATTGATTGGCATCTGTGCCCCGCCTACACATGCTTTGATCTCATCTCCGATTGGCTGGTTGTGTTTCAGGTCAACCTGTGGTGGAACAGTTTGAGTGAGGGACAGAGGACGGTCACAGGTGAGCTGGGTCATTTTTCTGTAAATTAATCAATTCAGTCATTCTATCGCTTCCCGTAACTTTCTCTCCATTTACTTATCTGTTTATCTTCACACTTGTCTATCTGTTCCTTCACTCATCCTTCTGTCCATTGAATCGTTCAGTTTTTTTAAAGCCAGAGATGATATCCTCTGCATTTGTTTCGCAGCTATCCTGGCCGCTAACATGGTGGTGTTCTGCTGCTGGCGAGTCCCGTGGCTGCAGCGATCCATGTTCAAGTACTTCACCGCAAACCCTGCCTCCAGTCAGACAAACATCATTTTTAGCACTTTATAAGAGCAACCAAGTTCCTATTTATGTTGATATATTGTGCGTTTGTGTGTTGACTCCAGAGACGTTATGCTCTCCCATGGTGCTGTCCACCTTCAGCCACGTGTCCTTCTTCCACTTGGCTGCCAACATGTACGTCCTGTGGAGCTTCTCCACCAGCGCCGTCTCCATGCTGGGAAGGGAACAGTTTATAGCTGTCTACATGTCAGCTGGTAATAAGGCAACACACACTTATTAACACACACGCACAGCTGACATGCACACACACACAGGAGGAAAGACACACAAACAGATGCACACACAGGCTTTCAGACGAATACACACATAACAGAGAAACAAACACACACACACACAAATGCGCATACGCAGTCACATTTTGTGCTCAGCTGTTTTTGTGTGTATGTGTGCGTGCCTCAGGCGTGATTTCCACCTTCTTCAGCTACGTGTGCAAAATGGCCACCGGGAGGTTCGGTCCTTCTCTGGGAGCGGTGAGCCACTTCCTGCGTCATGAAGCCTCATCATCACAAATACATACAATACCATATGGTGCTGAGCAGTATATGATGGATATGAAATGTGATATGACGTGTGTTTTCAGTCGGGCGCCATCATGACCATCCTGGCTGCAGTTTGCACCAAAATGCCTGAAGCCAAACTGGCGATCATCTTCCTCCCAATGTTCACGTTCAGTGCGGCCAACGTAAGACTGTCTGTCCATTCACGCATCTGTCTTTCCATTGACGAAGCTTTGTCTATCCATCCATCCATTTGTCCATTCACTCGTCTGTCTCTTTGTCTGTGCGCAGGCACTAAAGGCGATTGTTGCCATGGATACCGCCGGTTTGGTGCTGGGTTGGCGTTTTTTCGACCACGCGGCTCACCTCGGAGGCGCCATGTTTGGCATGTGAGTTGAGTTCATGCTGTGGTGCACCTCCACTCCACGCAAGGGTGATGAAAGCTAACTTCTAAATTTGGGTTTCAAGAAAGTATCAAATTGTTCCCTTCCATCCTGTTTCCTCCCCCTAGTTGGTACATTCTCTTCGGACACGAGCTCATTTGGAAGAACCGCGAGCCTTTTGTCAAATTTTGGCACGAGCTGCGGACTGGTCGCGGTGGCGGAAACGGAGGCGAGCGAGGAGGCTCAGCGTAGGACGTTTGAACGGACTCATGGGAACGACTAAGTTCTCGCGACTTGATCAATACTTGATAAACAGTTGCTGTACAGATCATCCACTTGCCGTACTTCCCCATGATGATGTCAAAATGTATTTCTTACTTTATCGTTGAAGTTCTGAGAATGATGTTTCAGAACATGATTCGTTAATGTTCATCTTTTTATTCTTTCCTGATTATCTTGCCAAAGTGCAAGCCAAGAATCGGATTCAGTTTTGGTGGGGATTGACCTTCCGGAGTTAATCAGTGACAAGGTCAAGCATTTATTTGGAACAAACCACATCAAGTCGCACTTGAAATTAAAGTGTTTGATGAGGTTTCTGGACATTTTATATATTTTGTCAATATTCTGTTAAAAGAGGACGCAATGACCAGAAACATGTTTTTGTTTGGAAACGTTACCAATCACCAATTGTTAAACTGACAAGTCAGCGCAAAATCATGTTAAGTGACATGGCGTGGCACTTTGGCAAGATACCCACTCACCCTATGGGCGACCTTAATAGACATGTTGCTTTATGTTGTTTTATGTATTTATGCGACACCAATGAAGGCACAATTTGAAACCTCCATCAGGGAACATTTGGATTGATTTAGGTTTGCAACAAACCTCATCAAGACATTCAACAAAGAAATCCCAGGCTGAAGAAGTTCTGTAATAAATTTACCCTCAATTATTTAAAAAAGGACCAGGAGGCGGGGGGGGGGGGACAAGCTTGAAAATGTCATCAATCTTGATTGCATTTTAACATAAAAAAATCAGCATTAAACCTCTTAACGTGTCCAGTAAACGTTGGAGTCGTTTTGGTGTGATTTTGGATCGAGTCCACTTTTCCTGACAGCAGATGACCTGTAAACAACTTTTGTTTGACAGTCTGAAGTCCACAAACTGCCTCTCTTACACACAAATTGGGTTTTTAAATTAAAATAAAACGCCCGTCTTAACTATTAAGCTTGAATGAAATTCCAAGTTACCTTTTAATTGAATTGTTCTTTAGTAAGTAATTGTCTGAATATTTGTCTGAGCCTGTTGCTGAGTTTGTAGGCGAAACTGAGATTTTGGCGGGTCAACACAGACGGACGAGTGTTTTGGAGGGTCGGCCTTCTGTGGAGTTCGTCGACCCGAAACGCGGTTCAGAGCCTCGGATCTTCACGTCAGTTTTCCCATCACATCACACAAGCGACCTGAAAGAACTGCTGCAGAGGATAATAAACCACAAGTCCTCGTCGCCCTCCTTCCTCAGACGTGAGCGGACGGGAAGATCTCCACCATTTGGGTCACTTTATTATTTTCAAGGTCAGAACTGATTTTTTTTTTTTAAATATAGTAACCTATAACACTACAGTGATGTCATCACGGCCTTATCATTTTTAAGTTTCACATTCCGCTTCTTTTTTAAACCGCATCTTACTGCACTCTGAATCGCTTTATTTACAACCAGGATCCTCTTTAGTTAAACTGATTTTTTTTTTTTTTGTGAAACACTTTCAGATCCTTTTACAGAAACTTGGGAGAGTACAATTTTGTTGTTCCTGTTACAATGATGAGATTTTTTTTTTAATCAAATTCTTCATTTCTGGTTGGTACTTTCATCACTCAAGAATTTTTCGGTGGTAATCAGCCAAAATCCCACGTACGGGTTTGTCTTTGGAGGACCCCTGGGAATTACGACTTCAAACCAAAATGGCAGACTTCCATTGTTTTATCAGGCATGGCCTCCTAACACTTTTCGTATCAATGTCTACCATGTTTCATGATGTTACGTCAAAATAGCTGGGGGGCTTCAAGTTTTTATTTATTTATTTTAATTGGAGCAGCCCAACCATGACTGATGATTCATTTATTTATTTAGTCGAGTCAACAGAGACACATTTGATGTTGCAAAGTGTAACTGCCTCAGTGGACTAGATTTTCGAAAACATGTTAAACAAATTATCCGGAAGATTAAAATCAAAATGGCAGACTTGTGCTTGTTCATTTATGGCTTATTGGTATTTTTGTGGGTCTATACTCGGGATTTGATACGTCCAACAAATGTAATGTTTCTTGGGCATTTCTTTTTAAATCCAGGATGTGCCGCTGCAACTCATCAGATTTTGTGTTCTCAAGCATTGCAATTTGGGACTTTTCATGTTGCTAACTCAAACAGGTTTGGGGGTAGTCGTTTTTTTTTTTGGTTTGTTTGTTTTTTTTTTTTTAAATGGGTTAGTTGCAACTGAGCTTAATAAGCCCAAAAGTAATGCTTCAAACCATAATGGCCAACTTCCTAAGTCTTTTCAAACATAGTTCCTTGAGACTTTTGTCTATTCATGACTTACATGCCCACCAAATCTGCCGTTGCTAAGTCAAATTGAAAATTGCGTCCTGTGCGTGGGTGCAGTGCATCATGTCGATGGGCCTGCAGATTTGCGGCCTGGTAGCGGGCGTGCTGTCGTGGTGTTTTCAGTCCAGCTGCACGTCGTCGCAGCTGTGGAAGGTTCGGAGTCAGGCGGAGTCTCTGAGCAGCAGCCAGTGGCAGTTTGAGGGCCTTTGGATGAGCTGCGCGGCCACCTCGCTGGGAACGCTGCAGTGCGCCAAGTTCAAGACGCTGCTTGGCCTGCCAGGTCTGTCAGCCACCGTCAGACGCTACACTGTGCTCACATCAGGCACGACTGTGAAAAAGTTACTTTCCTGGTTACTTGATTTTAAATGTAACTTAGTTGCTTTATTGGTTACTTTAGAAACTACCGTTTGCCCACACATATGTGTGTTTTGTCAGTGCATGTGCAGGTGTGTCGTGCTCTGATGATGTCATCTCTGGTGGTGGGCCTGGCCGCCATCATCGTGTCCATTTTGGGTCTGAAGTGCAGCAAAGTGGGCGGAAACTCCGAACAAGTTAAAGGACAATTTCTCCTGAGTGGAGGCGTCATGCTGATTCTGTCAGGTGAATGGATGCTCAGGACAAACATCGGCAAATGAGCAAAATGACAACGTGCCAGTCTGTCTGTCTTCTTACCTGTCTGTCCAACTATCTATCTATCTGTCTGTCTGTCAAGGTTTGTCCACCCTGATCGCTGTGTCTTGGTATGCTGGCAGAGTGATCCATGACTTCTACAGTCCTCTATACAATGGCGTCAGGTGGTCATCTTGATTGTGATAATGATGAGGATGACAATGGTTATTAAAATATGATGACAATGGCACGATGATTATGACTGTATTCATAGTGACTCAGTGATTATATTCTGATGACAATCAGAACTTTGATTATGACATGGTGACATCCATGATCATGATAATGACCACAATGACATGACGACAATCATTATGTTGAAGTGATGATTCAAATTAGGACAATGACACAATCATAATAATAATGATTTTATTCCATGATCACAGTCATAATGATAACTAAAATTACGATAATTACGCAATCAATTCTGATGATGATAACAGTCATGATTATGACACAACAATCATGATCATGATTATCATGATGAAGAGGATTTGTGTTGCAGGTTCGAACTGGGAACTGGTCTGTATCTGGGCTGGGCAGGTTCCGGACTGGCGCTGCTGGGTGGCGCAATGCTCTGTTGTTCCTACAGGGGGAGCGTTTCCTCCTCATCCTTTCCACCTGCACGGTATGCATGCAAATGAAATCCATCCTGTAGTACACATTCTTCACACACAGGGGGCACTGCTACACTGATCATTCTTTTTATTCTTATTTGCGTTTGTACGCGTGATTTGTCCCCTCACAGAAATTTTTCGTACAACTACTCGAAAAGCAGTCAAGGTCATAACATGAACATCTACAGAGCAGCACACGCTTCAGATGGCGGCAGCAGCAGCAAAGCTTATGTGTGAGCCGGACATCGCAGTTTCACCAGGAATCATCACGACTGATCTTTGCATTTTTGTAACCATCCTTTTTGACTTTTCTACGCTCTGTGTCATGATTTTGATGAGGACAACATAAACTTTTTGGTGTAATTAAAAATTATGACTAACAACTTTATTGAATTGTATCCCTGCATACTTTGTTTAATATTAAATGTGTTTAATAGTTATTTTATATTAAATATATATTGTAGTAACATAACGTGTTGCGTTTCAAGGTGAAATTGACTCAGCAATTGTTGACATATTTTGGTTTTAAACGAGGTTTGGAGTATCAAATTAAGTTTTCAAGTCCGGGCCTACTGATTTTTTTTGTTCTCTTTTTGGCAATTTTGAAATTGCCAAAAATTGGCCCTTGGCAATTATATGATATTATTTATCTTTTTTTCTTAAAATAATCAGCTTTAATTAATCCATTCACCAAATATAGGCATCGTCCAGAAGAAATCCAATTTCAAGCATGGGTTTGAGTTTAAAAGTAGGGTTTCAAACAAGCGTGGTATCAAGCCTTAATTAGGGTGTCAAATTGGGGTTTCAAGTCAGACACTTTATTAGGTACACCTGCCCATTCAAACAAATATTGAAGCAACCCCCAGGGATGCTCCACTCATGACATGACATCATTGTTTTGTCTATTTCTAGCTCACTCCTGAGTGTATATGCATCACATTTATTTATAGACACACTTGTGTGTGTGGGGGGGGGGAGTGTGTGTGTCAACAAGGGAGGAAGAGGAAAGCATGACCATTTCCTGGTCCAGCTAGAAAATAAAGCAAACAGGAAATGAGTAGCACAACTTTCCGAGAGCCCGACCGGGAACCATAGAAGACCGTGGGCCACCAGGACCAGAACCACTACCGCAGACCAGAACCTCACTTGGATACACACACACACATGCACACTTGTGGGAGAAATGTTGGAGTCTTGAGGAAACATTTTGGAATGTTCCTCTAATCATCACAACGCAAGAAGAAGAAAAAAGAAAGGTAAGAAGTTTTCCTCCCTTCATTGATTGGCTGATGAATGAATGACTGAGTGCTGATTGGCTGGTTCTGGATCAGACTCAAGAATGGCTTATTCACATTAAACTTTTATGCAGTTTTTTCAATGACATGAAGCTGGGTTTTGAGCCTGGATTATGGTGTCGATTAGGGGTTCGAGACAAGGTTTTGGTTTGAGGACGGGGTTAGGGTCTTTCACAAGGATAGGGTTGTCCAATTTGGGTTTTAAACAACGGTCATGGTGTCAAATTAGAGTTTCAAATCAGGTTCAGGTATGTTGAAACAGTGTTTGGAGCCTGGTTAGGGTTTCAACAGGGATTAGGGTGTCAAGGGTTTCAAGTCACGGTTCGGGTTTGAAATATGTGTTAAAATGTAAAAAATGGGGGTTCAAGCCTGTGTCAGTTTTTCTAATTGGTTTTAGGGTGTCAAATTAGGGTTTCAAGTCAGTCAAGGTTTCAAATAAATCAAGGAGACGTGTTTCTTTTCTATCTGTGTACAGTTCTGTGTGTGTGTGAGTATGTGCCTTTTTGTGTGCGTGTTGCTGCGTGTATACGTGTGTGCATGTGTGTGTGTGTGTGTGAGAATGTGAGTGCGTGTGCGCGCACGTGTGCGAGCAGACGTGTTATGTAACAGCCATGTCATAAGGGCAAGTAGTGAAAGTTGAAAGATGACACACGCACGCACACGCACACACACACGCACCCCCCCATATATATATATATATATATATATATAGATATATATATATATATATATATATGTGAACACTCATGTACTGCATGAACCCCAAATGAACTCACCTATATAATAATAATAATAATAATAATAATAATAAAAATAATTATAATAATTATAATAATAATAGCATATTTCTGGACACGCAAAGACGCTTCACAATGGATACTCAAATATTAACACTCACACACACACGCACAAATTAATTCTCACAAATACTGTGTGAACATACAAACAGATTGGAACATGCACGTACTGTATGAACACACACAAGAACAAACACGAATAGACAACACGCACACAAATATGAATAACAACCACAAACATATATTAACACGCATACTGTATGAACACACATAAACTCATGATTACATTCACTCGTAAATCCTCACGAACACGCAAAACCACACACGTAACACACTTGTAAATTTACCTCCACACTGTGTGCGTGTGTGTGTGTGTGTCGGGGGGGGTGTGCGTGTGTGTGTCTGTGAGTGTGCGAGTGCGCGCGCGTGTGTGTTCGTTTTCATGTGTGTGTTTATATTAACGTGTGTTCGGTGACCAGTGTTGAAAGTCCGAGAATATTGTGTCAGCACTGTTGCCAATGTGTGTAGATGTGGTTATTTTCTGTTGCGTGTGTGTGCATACGTGCATCAGTCATCAGCTGCTTATACATGCTTTGCACGCGCGCACACACTCACACGCACACGCTACTTAAACCCGAACGCACACACTTACACGCGCACTAATTGTACTTTTCCTGCCGGTGTAGTGGGCGTGGTCCATTTAGAGGACGAGCATGTGACCTCCAGAGACTGGAGGCAGTTGTCACTCTGTGTCACCCAATTTTTATTTCGACATTTCCGAGAAGCTGTGAACGCAGCACGGCGCACTGCTCTCAATCCCTCTTGCTTCTTCTTCTTTTTTTTCTGCTTTTGCTCCTTCTTCCTCGAGGGAATCGAACCGAACCGAGCCCACATTCGCCCCGACAAATCCACTCACTCACGCACTCACTCCTTCTTCTCGTGGGAATTTGACCACCGAGCTGCCAACATGGCTCGCAGCGGTGAGTGAGCGTGTTCGAACTCCATCGTGTTGTCGTTCAATTAAAAGTTAATTTCAGAAAACTGCGGGAAGGATTTGAAACATCATGCAGTTTATTTGAGGGGCTCCTCATTCACATTTCTTTCTATAAAACACCTGATGTTTACATTTAGGGGCAGAATTAATGTTAATTATATTGACGCTATTGTTTGTGTTGCTGTTGTTGTGTCATTGTTGTCTGCACGGGAATTATTAGCGGTCAGTGAACGCAACATTTTTAGTTATTATTTAGTAGGTACTTTTGTGTTTTTTGACGTTTTGATAAATGTACGATTACTAAATTCTTGAAAATAAATAGCTAAAATAATTCTTATTCATATTCCATTAATATTGACTTTTTTAAATGTGTAACTTCATTATCACTCGCTACGTTCAAGAAAGTAGAAACTTGTCTTGTAACTACATGTTGATCATTGACAGACATGGTTACGTTTTTTTACGTCCATTTAAATACATATTTCAGTTGTATTTGACACTTTTACTTGATTTTTGTTGTGTGTGGTTGAAGGTTAATTGCTGACAAGGTGTGTTAAGCGTGTTTGCCTACAAATGCTCAATGTTCACTGGACAATTCATTGGCACACTGTCCCCATGAGGGCAAATATCATTTAGTGTTTGTCATTTGTACTATTCCGACTATACACAAATAATAATTGAAAATATATAGGTAACGCTGTGGGGGCATTGTCGCTTTCATGCTGTTTTGGGGGGTACCCAATTAAGTGTCTGGTGATGGTGATATGTTCAAGTGTCTTGAGGAAAGTTGTTAAAAAGCAAATCTGACAAGTGAAAAGTGTTTAACGGTCTGATAAGCTGAATAAATGATTGACTGTGATAGACAATGCAGCTTGTTTGCATGTCGGATGACTCAGACAAAACATTCCCTGGAATTTTCTCACTTGTCAAGGAAAGACAAAAAGTGGGAGTGTGCCTATGTGTGTGTCTGTGTGTGAGTCCTTCAATGTCATGCTCATGCTGATTTTCTTTTGTATTCCGCACTACATTTGCTGGCACAAGAAAGAAAACTCAGTTTAAAGTTGACATCCGTCTTTTTCATCTCATCATCTATTTCCTGCCTTTTTGTCCAACAATGAATGAATGAATGAACGAATGAATGAGCCAGAAATAATTCAAAAGCTCTTCGGAAGGATTTTTTTTTTAAATAAAGAAAAAAAGCCCCATGGGGGTTGTTTTCTTTTTGCTGGCATTGGCATGTTTCACTTCCTGGTGAAAATCAAAGAACTTTCCATTGAACTCATGTGACCCCAGTGGCTGAGAACTCACTGTTGACCCCAGCGCTAACTGCTAACTGCTAGCTGCTAATATCCGCACTACTTGGGCTGGGCCGTTAATTCGTCTTTGTCTGAATTTAATTTAAATTTTTATTTTTTTAAGTTAAGTTTAATTTTTTATCAGCTGAGTTGAGTCTTACGTTTTTTTTTAGCAGCATTCGTTGTTGGCACTTGGCAAGTTAACAAAAGCTGTGTTACCCGTTTAGCATTTTAGTAATATTCAGACACTTTTGCACGAGTAACTTTTTATTTATTTAAAAGTGACTGTAATTCAAAACGGAGTGACCTTTTATCTTTTTATTTCTTTTTTTTTTACATTGTTGGAAACTTGGACTGGGGTTTGTGCTTTTGAGCCATAAATATCTTTGCAGAGGTGTGCATGACACCTTCACATTTTTATGTCAAATGTAATGAATAACATACTGTCAAAGGTTACAAGTCACATACATAAACGCATATTTGTTAAATTTAATATACCTTTCTATTTTTCTCAAGTGACATGATTGTGTATTAATAACCATTTGGTAGATGGTTCAATTCAGCAAATGCCAGAAGTTTTAAATCATGTCATTGTTATTTGCTCTTTCTATTAGCAAATTAAAATCAGAAATCCAATTTTTGTAATAATAATTATACTGATAAATTATCTGAGATTTTATTTTAGGCTATATCACCAAGTTCGGAATCCGGGCGGACTTTAAAATGCAATAAATGCCGACACGCCCGACTGTAAACGCACAGACTCAGTGCAGGGTTCACACTTGTTGCCATTGAAACCAATACACTGACATGCAATTGTAATAAAAAGTTTAAACAACCTGGTAAAAATGCCAGGTTTTTGTGATAACAAAAAAAAGCTATCAAAACTTTTTCCACTGTTATCAATGCGACCTATAACCCGTACTAGGGCTGGGCGATATGACCTCAAATCAATATCGCGAGAAATTGAAGCAATTTTACCTCGATAACGATAAATGCACGATAAATTTCCCCCGTGGACTAAAATCAACATAAATGTTTTTTATTGACCAACTGGTACACATTACTTTCAATGAAAAATAAAAGTAATAAAATCATTTGAATAAACATTCCAAATGTGCTAGGCTATCGCGTCCACCTCTGAGACGTTCTCTCGTGTGGTGTCGCCTCCGTTAATGGGCTGTTGTCACTTGTCGAACCTTGCTTCTCACTTTGAACTTTCAGCACAGCATGGTTGTGTTGTGGGTGGTGAAAAAGTTTCTGGATTTGAATCCCAGCTACGACAGCAACGTCTGTTTTCTTTCTCGAGCAGACTGGTAGAGTCACGTGACTAGAGGCGCTGTTGCGGTCTTAAAGGGGCATGAACATTGCCGCAGACAGAAAAGGCTTTTCTTTTTTTTTTAACACCGAATTTACCGACATGGGCAAAATGATTTCGGTCATTGTAATAAATTTCGGTAACGGTAAATTTTCGGTTTATCGCCCAGCCCTAACCCGTACAATTAAATAGATTTATTTATTTATTTATTTATTTTTTACTAAAAACCTTTTGAGAGGAAAGGTAAAAACGAACAAAATAATGTGGTTGCACAAGTGTGCACACCCTATTACAACCACTGGTGCCGCAGTTACCTTGAAAATGTAACGTAGTTACTTTACTAAGTGTTTGCTTTAAAAAGTAACTTAATTACTTTCCTGATTCCTTGATTTTTTTTTTTTTAAGACGTCAATTTTTTTTTCTTTTGCTACTCGCTGTGGGTAAAATGCAACTGTCTACGCGGATAGAAAGTGCTATGCTTTGTAGAATTAATTCAACTCGAGTGAATCTAGAAGTGAATACAATCTACAAAGTAATTTTTTGTGAGTTTTGAAAAGTAACTGTAGTCTGACTACTTACCAAACAAAAGTGACACATTATATTTGTAGTTACTTCAAAATGTGTGCAGTTTGGAGTAACATGCTACATTGTGACGCATTACTTGGGTTTTTTTTTTTAGATAAAAAAAGACATTTAATCAAGGGTGCATAGACTTTTTCGTTACAGTATTTCGAAGATATTGTCAGGAAGACAGTAGTATAGTGTTTTACATACTGTAATTTGGATTTCGCTAGTTGATCAGTCCAGGATGCAACCTACGGAGAGTGATTGTGGGCGGGTTATGCTGTCCTGTGGCATCACCAAGGCTCATCATGATAGACTTTGTGAATGTGGCCATCATTCAGGTCATGTGACTTTTGGGATTGGTCACAGATGTTTTTGCTCACGTTTTGATGCTGAGCCGACATTTTTCTTTGGCCAAAGTCACCAAAGATCCCAAAGAATGACTCATTGATCCTTTTGGAATGTCAGCCCGCGGGCTCCATTCATCATGTGGCACACTGCTGCCTGGGATTATTATGGAATTTTTTTATTTGAGAGTGGACATTTGCACTGTTTCACTCTGCAATGTATAATTTCATTGGTATTTCTATTATGATTAGACCAACAAAAAAAAGTCTTAAGAGATCTCTGTCTGAAAAAGATGCAGGAAGTCTTCCAAGTTGGTTTGTAGCGGCTATTTTGGCTCAGTAGCAGCGGCCAGAATTTTCAAAAGAATCCACACCCTAAAGCCAATTTGACTTAGCAACATGCTATTTGTAAACATGTCTGTCACGAGTAGACCCACAAAAAAACTTTCAATAAGCCATGTTAAAAAAGACAGTTTGAATCTCTCATATTCGGAACATGTTGGCTATTTCTCGCTTTTAATTCTTGTTCTTATTTGGCTCCTGTTTAGTCGAAACTCTTTCACTCCTAGAATGCATCGGTCCTCATTTCCATGGCAACAAATGGCGGTCTTGCTTGTTCTGAAAAGTCACTTTCTCATGTCACATGACCTGACGCCATGTTAGGTGTTTCCCGTACAAATAAAAAAAAAAAACAACAAGCACTGAAGTGGAAGTGATGATAAACTTACAGGAAGCACTTATAATTTATTTGTGTCTGTTGTGTGTTCCCGTCTGTTTCCTTTGACATCGTTGGCTTATCTGCACTTGTCGTTAGTCATAGACACACACCCCACACACACACATGCACATTGAGCAGTTCAAGGCTGAAGTTTGGGCTGCCGTCTGATTGGCTATCGTCTTCTCTTCCGGGTTTCCTGTTTGTGCGTTATGACAGTGGAAGGTGACAACCTCTTGCCCTCTTAATATGGAAGCTCACTGCTGGAGTCGAACAAAAGTGGCCACAAGTCAAGTTCTTCAGACTTTTTAATGCATCCTGTTATGAGAGACATAATCACACAATTGCTTGTCCATTGGTGAAAGTGGTGTTGGTGGCTATTTTTTCAAACTTTCCAGGGAGGCAGTACTGAAGGAATTTGCCTAAAATAATCAGTTTAAACCAAAATGGCTGACTTCCTGCTACATGGAGTGTCGTGTAATAATTGACATGTCCGCACAATTTGGTGTTACTTGGTGAAACAATTTTTTTATTTTATTTTCAGCGGATACGACTGAAGGAATTTGCCCAAAATGGCTGCTTCAAATCAAAATCTCCAACTTTTTGAGTTTTGGGTTTCGGTACTTGAGACTTATACATGCAGCTTATGATAGCCATGTCCATCCAATTTGGTGTTGATTGATGAAACTGATGTCTGGTGTTGTAAAATTTTCATCGAGATACACGTGCTTGCCAAAATTGTTGCGTTTTGGTGAATGTTGGGGGTCCTCAAATAGGCAAATAAACAGACTACCCTCCTCACCACCTCAGTACGTCAGCCGCCCCTGGCCGTTTGCCACCGGCCGGTACCCGGAGCGTCTCAGTGGCGCCCCCTTCCTCCACCCCACGTCTGTTGATGTCCTTCACACTATCGCTGTCCTTTCCGCTTCATTGTTTGTGTCGGCACGCTTCCGCGATGCCCTACGACCCTCTTGAAGAAAACAGCGCGGTGGCTCGGCGTGCGTTTCCTGGCCTGCCGCCGGGGCTGCTGGGTATTTATGGAATCCTTGCCGCGGAATCGTTTCCCGCTCTACATTGACACAACTTTGTGTGTGTGTGGGGGGGGGGTGCGTGTGTGTGGGTGTGTGCCTGTCAGTGTGTGTGTCTATTTCTGGCAGCAGCAGTGTGTCCTGCGCTGGTGAGACTGGAAACTGACTACATGACAACAACATCCGCACACTCACACTTGTGCACACATGCCCAGACACACACACACACACACATGTACTGTACATAATAGACACACGCGCACACACACACACTTTACGGAGACACTGCCCCTCACGCACGTACTGTGAATAAACCTTGTTAATGTTAATGTTTTCTAAATACTGTGGTTTTTCAAAGACATATATATTGTTGTAATGCTTTTGTTCACTTTCATTTAAAATTAAATGAATTATTTTTTATCGGATTAGGTGAGGTTATCCAAACATTCCATCCATCTGCTTCTGATCCGACCCCTCTGCCAAATTTTAGGACCCATTGTGGCCCACCAATCAAAAAGTTTGCTCACCCCTGGTTTAGCGGGTCAAATAGTCGGACCCGTTGTTGGGGCGTCTGGGGGCGTGTTCGGCTGAATCAACGTAGAATCGGTTCAGGCTTTCGGGGTAAATGAATACTGTGATTGGCTGTTAGCTAGCAAATGAGTGCACTGGACAAGTACGGGAAGTGACGAAAGCGGCCTGTGAAAATTGAAGCTATTCCTCATGAACTGAATCAACTTCGCTCATTTTCACATGGCGAGTCAAGTCAAGTCAAATTTATTTGTATAGCCCTTCCACTTCCACAAGTGATAAAAAAAAAAACAACAGCTAAAAATAATCCACATGCAGAGTTGCATTGTAAAATGTATGCCCTAACCTGCCACACATCTCTATTGCAGGTTTCTCCCCACCACTAGCTCCATCATGCCCATCCTCAAGAACCTTCCAGTGCGCCTGAAGGGCGGAGGCCCCACTTTGGACAACGCCTTGTTCATTCGCAGAATGAGCCTCAACATCAACCCCCGCCACCACAACCCCTTTGACCATGACGACGACGGCGATAGCCGTGGCGAACGATCCTGGTCGCCAGCCGGATCCTTCCTGGACGGCAACGTTCCCGGTGACCGCAACCCCTTTGAGGATGAGGAGGACGAGAACGAGGCCAACGAGGGCAAGAAAGCCAAAGGTGGAGGAGGAGGCTCAGGGAAGGGATCCTTCATCAAGTCACCCCTGAAGAGTTTAGGGAAACTAGGGAAGAATTTGAGGTTGTCGGGGCGAGTGAAGGATGGCACACCATCACCGCAAGGGACACCGTCACCGGGCGACAAGAAGAAGAGAGGTCGCAGGAGCTCAGAAGGAAGTCTGTTGAGGTAAACACACACTTGTAGGAAAAGACTCAGAGATCAGAGCAACATACGGTCCTAATGTTGATCAAACACAGTATCACAAGTTTCAGACTTTCACAAGAACAGAGACAAGAAAAGGTCTCAAGAGTCTGGGACATGGAACAGTCACAGTAACGACATCCTCTTTGACTCCTGTGCAGGTTTGCAGGCAAATATCGCGACACCCTGAGCTTCCGCAAAGAGTCCTTAGCCAACGGTGATGTCAATTGTTCTGAGAGTGAATGTGACTCATCCAGCCGCCGCCTGTCCTTCATGAAGATGGTCGGCCTGGGCAAGACCAAGCGGGATCCCGGGGCCGACCCGTCCATGCAGGGTCCTGAGGACCAGCCCGTGCACAAGCAGCACGAGGTTGAAGTCAAGCCCAGGGAGCCACTGTCAGGTAACGTGAACTCGTGGAAGTTGGTTCTTTCCACCATGTTCTGTTAGGTTTTGATCCTTCTAGGACTGTTCCTCTAGCGTTTTTTTTTTTGCAGCTGGGAATGTGCCAGATATTTCTTAGTGTTTTTTCCTGCTGTGATTGTTCCAGATCTTCTAATAGGGTTTGTCTCTACTTGGAAGGTTTTAATTGTTCTACTAGTGCTTGTTGGCGGTAAGATTGTTCAAGGTGTTGTAACACCGTTTGTACTTACTGGGAAAGTTCTAGATCTCCTAGTGTTTTTACTTACTTAAGATTGAGCTAGATTTTCTACGATTGTTTGTTCATACTTGGAATGTTTTAGTTATTCTTCAAATGTTAGTGCTGACTGAGAATGTTACAGATGTTTGCTACCAATTTGATCTTACAGGGAAAGTTCTAGATGTTTTCCTCCTCTTTATTCTTACTGGGAATGTTATAGATGTTAACCTAGTTCTTGTTCTACTCAGGATTCTGTAGATGTTGACCGTTTGTTTTTCTGGGAAGGTTTTAGATCAGGGGTCACCATGTTTTACATTTTTCCTTCCTCCAACACACCTGATTGAAATGATCAGGTCATTAGCAAGCCTGCTAACAATCCTGATCATTTGATTCTCCTACTATTTGTTCTTACTGGGAAAGTTCAAGATGTTCTTTTGTTTTTGCTTTGCTGCAGGGGATGCTGTTGCTTTCTGCTAGCATTTGATTCTTCTACAAATCTTGTAGATGTTCGACTAGTGGTTGTTCTTTCTGTAAATGTTCTACGTTTTCTCTTTTTTTTTTTAACTAGAATTTTCTTCTCGTGTTAGTTTCCACCGGGAATCTTTGATATGTCTTTGTGTTTGTGCCGACTGGGAATGTTCGGCAGTATGTTCACTCAAGTGTGGGCTTGCCGTCCTCAGATCGGCTGACGTGTGTTGATGTGTGATATCCAAACACGATTCTGTTTGCACCTTCATCATGGTTGTGTACCGTTGACACACGGGCCGCAGCAGGAACGCGCCCACGCTCACTTTCTACCCTTTCACAGTGTCGGCACACTGAAAACCGGCTATCTTAATGTGTCCTTCAGAGGACCTTTACAAGCCGGCAAGAACCAACACGTTTTTGTTGTGCTTGTTGTGGTCATGCGCGTTAGCGTGAAGAAGGTAATGAAGAAGAAAAGATGAAGCGATGAGGTTCTCTGCAGGCTTCTTCTGATGGCCAGGCTAAGATAACGAGGAGAAAAAAAGGCTCGGCAGCCCACACTCAACTTTGCCCAAGGTTTCATACATTGGGACACGCAGCTAATGCTAATGGTAATGCTAACAATAAAATTTAAGCCAAAATAGCAGCTCAAACTTAACTCAACCCACAGGAATTCTCAGTTATTTCTGATTTGAATGCTAATGGTCATGCTAACTGTAAAACAGTAGCCTCACCTCGACCCAAGGTTTCATCTCCTGAAACATGCAGCAAATCCTAATGTTAATCCTAATGCTATTTATTCTCTGTTTCTATGACTCTGAAATCTGCAAAGGCGCAAGTCATTCAACAGTGGAAGCCGTAAAACTCCATTAACCGTTTCCACAGAGTCGTTGTAGTGTTCTATCCGTTTCCCAATTGTGTAACTTTTCATTGCGGATAAGACGCTCACATTCCGTCTATTGGGACCGGTCAATGATTAGTGTGTCCTTTGCTGCCTTGGCATAGGTCAGTGCTGCCATAAAAGTTTGACTTCCCGTTAATCACTCTTAACACACCTCAGAGAACAGAAAGGCAGCACTGACCAAAGTCCGCCCCGGGAGGATGAAAGACGCCTGCGGCCTTGTGATGACGCCATGAAATTAGAAAATGATTTATACAGCATAGCATTGCGTTTGTTCCCACTAGAAATGTTCCGTTTATATGTTTAGGTACAAACATCCCCATCACTACGCTGAAAACGCCACGCAACAATCGAGTATGTGCTGCTTATCAGAAGCTGACTTTTTTAGCAAACCTGTTGCTGCCGAGTGATGCATAGAAAATCAGTGTGGGGGCGAGATTATGTAAATTAGCCAAATTGTAACATCACATTTCCACATTTTGTTTTTGAGAACTTTCTCTTTTGGTCCACTATATTTTATAACACAAATTTATACTTTCATTCCAATACATTACCCACAACCCTCTTGGTTACTTGCTACTTCGCAATAAAATTCGAGGAAACCTAAACGTCGCTCATTTGCCAATATGCAGATTTTCAACACAACATTTAAAAAAAATACAATAAAAATTCAAACCAGTCACATTTTAAAAACAATTTTATTTCAATGAATTTAATATGAAGAATTATTTTTCATATTCAATGACATTATTACTAAACGCCTTTTACGCCAGTATGACTTAACATGACTTTCCTTTCTACCAAAGTTATATTCCGTTAAGATACTTGTAGTTTTACTCAAATGCTGCTTTCAAGTACTTTATACACGCCTACCTTTACGTTCCTGCGCGCTCATTCACCAGGATGTGACCGTGTTTTGCTAGAGCGCCACTGGTGGCCTCCCAAGGAAATGCTGACTAAGCTGTCAGTAAATGAAATTCAATGTATGGCGATTTATGGTATGAGGAAGCAGGTGAAGGTGGGCGGGACATCACCCACCCAGATGGAAGACATTTCCTGCCGCGGAACAATAAGTGCCCTGTTCATGCGCCACTATGACACGTGTGCGTGTGTGTCCGTGCATGTGTGTGTGTGCGCACATGCGTGTCTGGAGTGACGGTGCTTTGAGTTGACTGATATCACCGTACAGGGGCCCAGCCCGGTCAGTCCTGAACTCCACTGTTATCATTCCAGTCAATGCATACTACTTGCAAAAAAGTTTGGGATCCAGTCAAGTTGTCAACCCTCGCCATTTTGCAGTTCACTTTTTGGGGTCTCACGATATTGCGGATTTTCAATCCTTCTATTGAACAGACATAGTAGACAGGTAATAAGATCAAGGCTCTGCCTTTTGAAACCACACGCATTCAAATTCACAGATGCTACAGTGTAGAACCTAAGGATGGCTTCAAACTGGATGATCTGGGGGAAAGTGTTGACTGATCTTATAGTGTCAGGGAGACAGGCGGAGTCACACAAAGGCTTGGGAGCCCACGTTCGTGGACATTTTCAACACTCAAACATCTCTTGTAAACTTTGACGTCCAATTCCTTGTTAGAAAACAATGTGGCATCATATGACCGCTTAAAAAAAGGCCCGGGAAGTGGACGTGAGTGCTATATGACTGGAAACATTCCACATTTAAACATTTAAACATGTGCGTTTCAGTGGAAGTTCAAACCTGCCATGTTGGGCCCACATTGTTCCGTTCTACTCATACTCTTCCTGTGTGTGTGTGTGTGTGTGCCATCCTGTCTTCCTTTGTGGACGCTGAGGCAGACAAACACCACATCTGCACATCCTCATGAACAAACACACATTTAGGTCTGACATGAACATTGTACCCTTGCATCTTTGTCCCATATTTCTCGTGTCCTTGTCCCCTCTTGTCCCCTTGTCTCCTCCTGTACTTGTCGTTTTGTGGCCGTCATTTCAACTTGTGTCCTTATCTCCTTGCTTCATTTGCATCCTCGTCCACATATGTCCTTTTGTCCTTGGATCCTTGTGACTTTTTCTCCTTGTGTCTTCTCCTTGTGCTCATATGTCCTTGTATCCTTGTGACCTTGTCTCCTGTGTCCTCGTGTCCTTATGTCATTAAATATCTCCTTGTTTCCTCATCTGCTTATGCCCTTGTGTCTTTATTGCCTTGCTTCCTCGTTTTCTCTGATCCTTGGCTCTTTGTGACCTGATCTCCTGATTTCCTCAGCTCCTCTCTTGGTTTCCTCGCCCCCTTGTCTCCTAGTATCCTCATCACTTTATGTCCTTATTGATTTGTCTCCTTATAAAAATGTGTCCTTACGTCCTTGTGTCCATACATTCTTGTATCCTTGTCTTCTTGCATCCTCGTGTCTTCAGCTCCTTGTCTCCTTCTGTTCTCATCTCATTATGCCTTTGTGTCTTCATCTGCTTATGCTCTCCACATTTCCTTAGTTTCTTTTCGCTTTGTGACCTTATCTACAGGTTTCCTCAGCTCCTTTCCCTGTTTCCTCATCACCTCATTTCTTTGCATCCTCCAGTGCTGGAGATCCTTCAGCTGGTGAAGAAGCGTGACCTCCTACTGGCCGATACTCACATTCTGGAGCTGGAGCAAGAGTGTAACGGACCCGAGGGTGGCTCGTCCCCGGAGGAGGTTGGCAGCCCTGGCATGGGTGTGAAGGACGGTGGGCGGCGGAAGGCCAAAGACGTGGAGCTGCTGTACGAAGAGCTGCAGAAGGAGCTGTGGGCAGTAGTGCGGGAGTCACTGCGCTCACCCACTGCTGGGCCTAACCTAGGCCTGGTGGTTCAGGTGAAGATGCCGAAGCAAAGCACTTCACTCTCAAGGATTTTTTTGGGGACTGAGCAAGATAGGATGACTAAACTTATGACTTTCTGGGATCTCGTGCAGGTGCTGCAGCAGGAGGAGCTGGTAGATGTGGACTGGTCGTCGCCAGGCGGACCGAGACCGCGGCAGCTTAAGCGGCGCTGGAGGGAGGCAGTGGAGGACGCTGCAGACGGATCGCTGCCTCAGAAGGCCGACTTCACGGCTGGGGAGCTTGCCGGGTATCTGGACCGCATCCGGGTGCGCATGGTAGATGACTTGAACGCTGCTAAGAAGAACGTGGTCAACATCTACCCTGAGGACTACCAGGCTCTGCAGGTGGGAAGGGAAATAAGGGATTCAGTCATGGACCCCCGCTAGTAGCAGACAAAGAGCTGTCGCAAAAGCTTGCCACTATTTCAAAATTGTCTGTATTAGAAGTTTAAAGGTGTATTTAAAAGTCTGATGATATTTTTATAAACATTCAGTGGATGAAGAAAAAAAGGAATAATAGAAAAGCTGAACTTTACTTAGAATTAATCAGTGACACTTGAAATGTAGCGTGCAACCATATTATTTGAGCTAGTTTTATTTTCCGTCACAAAAGTTTTTTTCTTTTGAAAATTTTAGTGGTACTGTTTAAAGATCATAAATTGTGGGTTTTTTTTCGGATTTATCTGGGTGATAACATAAAAAGACAAGAATGTGAACAGGGGTGTGCAGACTTATTTTTTCTCCATGTTTGTTGGTTCAAAGACATTATTTCGGTTCGTTTTTATTTCCCTTCTCAAAAAATATGTAATGAGTTCTCTAAAATAATTAAATTTAGTAAAAATTATTAAATTCAAATGACTACTTCTCTAAATTATATATTTTTTTTGCTTGTGCGGTTTCTAGGTCATTAATGGTGGAAAAAAGTATTTTTTAATTCTTTAGCTTGGTCTCATTTGCAACATCACAAAAACATGGTTCTGGAACAGGGGTGTGTAGACTTTTTATATCAATTGTAATTAATTTAATAATATTCGAGCAATTATTTCATAAACTAATTAAATTCTAATATTTTTTTCATGTTATTATTCACAATAAATAAAGGTCAGAACGGTTAATAACAAAAGAATTAATTCTCGTGATCAAATGTTATTTATAATTAATTCATTTTTGATAGTTTAAACAATCATTAAATAAAATGCATTATTTTCTAGTTTACTTTATTATTTACTTCATGCAGTTGTTATTATTATTATAATACTGCCCTGAAAAAAAATTTCCTTTTTTTTTTCTTCATTTTTTGGATTTGTGACCTTTTCAGGTGTACATGCAAAGTTACCACCAGGCGGTTGCCAGACGACTACAGAGCATCACCAAGCAACAGCTGCAGATCACTGACATTTACTCACTGCTGGACTGGCTACACAACATATACAACAGGTAAATACACACACACGCGTACAAAGGCGCACACACACGAAAGACACTATAGTGCATGCGTGTATGCTTATTCATGTTGTGTGTGTATGTTTGCACGTGTGTGTGTGTGTTAGGGATGTTTTGGCTAAAGTATGCGTGTCGGATCCTTTGAGGGGCTCTCAGCTGGGACCTCTGCTTCCTTCAGATGTTGTGGACAGGCTGGAACAAGACTGCCTCAACTCTGTCAGGGTGAGATGCACATGACAACTATGTAACAACTGCACAACAAGCTGATTTTGATTGACAGTGTTTGATGTGGACTTTGGTGGGTTTGATTGATGGGAACTTCCGAGGGGGTCCTCAACTCACTTCAACGTAGTCCCTTGGCACCAAGATGTCTCAAGATAGAACCGGAGCTCCTCGGGTTTTGCTGTTTCAACTTTACGAAGCATGAGCCTCGTCCGCAAGTTTAGGTTCACTCTGCAGGCAAATGCGACCCAGATCGGATTTTTTTGTGTGTACGCGACCTGTATTAGATTGCTTAAAAAAAAATCTGGGTTAAAAATACCTCAATTTTCGGGAAAAAAAGATCCACTAATTGAATCAATTTGACCCACCTTCTTGCCCAATTGTTTCATTTTTTGGGGGTTGTTTTGTACAAAACATCCCATTTTTTTGGATTGCGTTCTACAAAAAAGAAAATACAAAAACAACCCAAAAAATTGGGTGAAGTTGTGTAGTAGTGGATCGGTCCATTGGTGACCCAAAATTGTGGTATTTTTAACCCAAGTGTTATTAGAGTAGATATGTCTGAACGGGGCGGCACGGTGGCCGACTGGTTAGCACGATGGCCTCACAGTGAGAAACAGCATCGGGCGTGGGTTCAATCCCACCTACAGCCATCCTGTGTGGAGTTTGCATGTTCTCCCCGTACCTGCGTGGGTTTCCTCCGGGTACTCTGGTTTCCTCCCACATTCCAAAAACATGCATGGCAGGCCGATTGAACACTCTAAATTGCCCCTAGGTATGAGTGTGAGTGCGGATTGTTGTTCGTCTCTGTGTGCCCTGCAATTGGCTGGCAACCAGTTCAGGGTGTCCCCCGCCTACTGCCCAAAGATAGCTGGGATAGGCTCCAGCACCCCCCGCGACCCTAGTGAGGAGAAGCGGGACAGATGATGTATGGATGGATGGATGTCCGAACGGCTCAATTTTGATTATTTTTTTTTTTTTCAAAATCCTTATACAAAACAACCTACCAAAAATTGGGCTTTTACCCCAAATTGTGTTATTATTAACCCAACTGTTTTGATAGTGGGAAAGGTCTTACTTTCCAGCCGGCTGCAGGGTCTGTTTGTTTTAACTTCTTGCTTGTCTCTCCCCGCGCCCGCCTGCAGGCTAAAGTGACCACCGAGTTGAGTCAAGTACTGGACGAAGAGGAGAGGAGGTGGATGGAGACGCTTCATGTGGAGGAGTACCACAGCCCTCTGGCAAAAACCATCATACAGGTAACGCCCCACACATCCCCTATGTTGTCATGGTAACAGTGGCACACACATACTCACGCGCACACGCACACACCACACTGTTTAGTCTCCTGAGCAATTGAAGTGTTGTTACGTAAAGGTGCATTCCGCTTGGTTTTGTTCTCTGATTATCAATCTGTCTTTGTCCTTCAGCTAATGCCAAAATCAACATGAGCAGCTTCCTCTACTAACGCGTGCGCACACACACACAAACACAAACACACAATTTAACTCCTCATTATGGGAGCAGGGAGCAGACACCGCCTCTCAGTGGCCACAGAAAGGACAGAACAAAAAAGGGTTCAATTAAGTCTGGAAGAGCATTTTGAATTTTCTTCTGATTTTTTGCACCAATTACAATACATTAAAGGGGAAGTCAAATAAAAAATAGTCTTTACAATAATATGGTCGGCACCATTAGTCAGTCATTATTCAGCTTCAAGGGGAAAATATATATATATATATATATATATATATATATATATATATATATATATATATATATATATATATATAATTCTTTAATTGGAATAAATATATCTAATTCTTTTTACAGAGGTTACAAGTTGATCTGGAACGTTCCGCCTCCATCAACAAAAGTTTGGGCTCGAGAGTGGCTCAATGCAGCCTCAACGGCCTGGCGGACTTCCTCTACAGGTACACACACACACACGCAATCACACCCCCTCTCTCGCAAAAACACACTTTGCCGTTAATGTTGTGCTCTTTCAGTTTCCAGCGTAAAGTGGAGATGTTTCACGAGGGAATGCAAATTGGAATGTTTGGGGAACACGAGGACGGCTACGTGTCCAAAACCGTGGCGCTGGTCAACTGCTGCCCGCCTTTCAGGTTTCTATTTTTGACCTCTCACACACACGCACTCATGAGCACACACATTCACTTACACTCATTAATCTCGTTGCACACTTGAGTACAATGACAATAAAGGGATTTCTATTTTATTCTATTAGTCTTTCATTCGGAAAGGGTTTCATTATTCTGAAAAATAAGACTTTATGGCAAGATTTACTTCTGGTGACCACACAAATGCGCTTATGTGATGCTGCTGGTCCCCATATTCCATTTTAACCAGTGTGTGTATGTGTGCGTGTCTTTGGGTGTGTGTGTTCAGAGGTTTTGTTCAGCGTTGCATTCCCTGCGAGACAATGACAACAGCCAGCGATGATTCACTGCGGCGCGCCAACAAAGCGCTCGACCACATTGTCCAACAGGGGGTGCGAGTGCTCTCTGAGCGACTCTTTCTCCACATCAGGGTAACACACACACACACACACGCACACACCTACACACACGCGCGCGCAGACACGTACACGAAGAACTCTCAGAAAAAAATCCCACTAAATATTGGTTGCATCTTCAAGCAACTCCACTGGTCACAATCTTTAAATGCTTATTGTGTGTCCGCGTGCGTGTGCGTGTGTGTGGGGGGGTGGGTGGGGGTGTGTGCGTGTGTGCCTGTGGTGCGTCAGCCGTTCTTCGAGCGCTTGGTGAAGAGAAAGTGGCTGACCAACACGGAGGCGTACGAGCAAATCGAAGCAACCATCAAGGAACACTTTAAAAAATATCATAGGATGGATGACCCTCCCTACCAGGTATACAAACACACACACACGCGCACACCCCCTCCCCACATACACGCACACACACAAACTTTTTGAGAGTAGTGCTTAGTTGTGTGACTGATTGTTACATTTAGCTGCTGGTGGCGGAGGTTCACCGGCGTGTCCTGATGGAGTACCTTCGCTCTGTAATGCGAGGGCGAATCATCTGCACGTCACTGAAGATGAGGAAGAGGATGGCCGGGCGCCTCCGAGATGAAGGACGGCAGATCAAAGTGCTCTTCAAGGACCTGGTTTGTGACGTTATGCACTTTAGCAACACATTAGTTAAGCTAGCAGTATTGTCACATTAGTTAACTGGACTGTATATCATAAGAGGTAGAACATGCTTCAAACGTGCTTGTCCATGCTCGCTATGAGCTAATCGATTGTTAAAACCATTTTTTTCTCCCTATGTTAACATCATAACTAGCTGCTTTAGATGTATGAACTCATAAGTGATGTGAAATATTCAACTATCAATCAATGATGCTGTATTTTGTGTGCGTGTGTGTCAGGAGTCGCCTTCGAGTTGGTTGGATGGAGCTCTGTCTCACATCTCGGAGCTCATCCAACTAGAGGACGTTCCTTCTATTCAGATGGAGGTTGGAGTTCTGGCCCGAGAGTTTCCAGATGTCAGGTCAGTCCGTTGTCTCGTCAACATGTGGCCTGATATTGACTGGTGACTAGACCGTTATTTGTCTGGATGTACCCTGACATTGTCTGATGGCCAGTCAGCTGCTGTTAACGCGTTATTTTCCCCTTTCTAGGAAGAAGCACGTGTCAGCCATTCTGAACATCCGCGGCATGACGCGGCAACGGGAGCGACAGGAAATCCTCAACATCGTCAAGGACATCGAGAGCGGTGCGGGGGCAAGTGACGGCAGCACGGCCACGGTGGGCGGGGTCGCAGGTGGTGGGGGTTCGGCCCGTATTACCCGGGACCGCGCTCTCTTCTCAGAGGTCCCCGTGACTTCTGAGGTTCACTGCCTGAACGTGGGGCTGAGCCGCATGGCCCTCACAGCATCCTCCTGCTTCGCTGCACTGCGTCCCCGCGGCCGAAAGGCTCGGACGCCAATTTACGACAACCCGGATGACATCCTCTGAGGAGGAGGCGAGATTGGTTGCGGTTTTAGAACAAAGACTTCAAAGCATTCTTTTGGTTTTGAAGCATTTTCACCAATTTTGAAGTCAAATGTTTCCTCGAGGCCTCCACAAATTCTATTCCTTCTGTTTCAACTCAGGCCACCTTGATGCTAAACTATGCTTAGCTAAACCTTTCCAAAGTTTTTTAAGACATGCTGTGCCCTCTTCAACAGAGTTCGTGCTCCCTCCAAAAAGCAAATGCATGTAATTGGATGGGTGGATGAATGGATGGATGGATGGATGAGACATCTAGGATGGATGCATGGATGGAGACATCTAAGAAAGATGGATGGATGGTGACATGACCAATGGATGGCGTGAGACATTTTGGATAGATGATGGATGGATGGTGATGTATCGTCAATGGATGGATGGATGAAGACATCTAAGAAAAATGAATGGCTGGATGGATAGATGGGTCACATATACACTGAGTACAATGACAATAAAGGGCATTCTGATTCTGAGAGCAATGGATGGCTGGATGGTCGGACATCTGAGGAAGGTCAATTGCTGATGGATAAATGGACTACATAAAATTGATCAATATATGGATGGATGCGTGGTTGGGTGGTGATATAAATTCACTGCATGGAGGGATGGATGGCTATATAAAATCAATGGCTAGATGATGGAAACACCTAAGAAAGATGGATATATGGATGATAGCGATATAAGATGAATGGAAGGAGACATCTACGAAGGATGGATGGTGGAGACAAATAAAGATGGTTGGGTGGCTGCATCCAAGAAAGGCTGGTGAGTGGATAGATGGATGAAGACATCTAACAAGAGCAATGACTCATGGATAGATAGACCACACTAAAGAGAGCAAAGGATGTACGGATGAAGATATCTAAGAAAGATCAATGGATGGATGACCTCCAAAGTCAATAGATGGATGAATAGAGGGATGCACGATATCAAAGCTGAATGTGACAATGAATGGATGGATGGGTGTGTGAATGGGTGGGCAACAAATAAAGAGCAATATATGGATGGATGGACCAACCTTATAAATGATCATTAGATACTTTATATTTGCAAAAGAATGGACCATATCGTGGATGGATGGTGGCAAAAGATAGAGATGGCTACAACACATAATAGATGGATGACTACTGGTTGGATGAAACACATCAAAGACAGAATTCTGCTAGCTAATACTATGTGAATGAACGCAGCAGGATCCTTATCTTTTTCTTAGTTTTCTTCTCACTTATATTGTTGCACATGAAAAAAAAACGCATAAAAATATGAATCATGGTACTAGATGACGTCATACTGATTGTATTAAAAATAAGGCCGGAAGAAAATGTGGAGCAAACAGATAAAAGTGATGTTTGGGTGGTTAATTATTGTTGATTGAAATGTAGTGTAAAAAAAATAACATAAATAAAGTAAATAATTCACTGAAATTCTAATGGTGACCTTTGAATATACGTACAGATTTTTTGAAGGAGTTCAAAGATCAACAGAGGGAAATAATACTTTAACTCATACCTAATTTATTAGTGACAAATGATGCCGATTATCGTTGATGGAAATCTTTGCTGGTGATGAACGTTCTGCTGAAAATTACAAGTCAATCAGTAGATATCTGACCACCTTTTCGGCACTTTTCAGGATAAAACGCAAATGAAAGTTTACCGAATCTTCTCCTGTCAACTTTGTATATGAAATGTGGATTTATGTAAATTGATTAACGACAATAAAAGCAGATTTTGTGGGATTGCATTGTTACTGGCCCTGAATGTTGATAACGTTTTTCTAAAGTGCTAAGGGGATTCTTGTTTTTGGAATCTAAAATTGTATTTGTGTACTGTTCAGTCTCTGTCTAAAAAAATAAGAAAATGGTTATTAAATTTGGATTTAAAACAATTTTTAATTTTATAATGAAGACTTGTTTATTGTTTAACTATCATTATTGAAGAAACCAAACAGTATTTTTTCCAGTAGGGTAAAGTCAGAACGTGATTTCCTATTCCACGTAACTTTACCCTGTCGCTTCCTGATTACGTCACACGTCGCAGTGAACTGCACGAATGCGTCAGGGAGGAGTGACCCGGATGTAAACATCGAGAAGCCATATTGAACGTCCAGAATGCAGATAACCATCTCGAAAGATTCACTCTGTTTTGTTAAAGACTGCTCCCGCATTCGTCAGCCGAAATTTTGTGGTTCATTCTAAGGATTTTTTTAAACTTTACATCCATCCCGGTGCGCTGCCTTAAGTCTGGATGGAGCGGCCAAGCGACTACGAGGCGACAACCGCCGAAACTTTCCGCTCGCAGGCGGCGCTCATCATGGAGGTGGCAGTGGAGGCAGCCGCGGGGGCTCTACACAACAGTCTCACCGGCGGGCAGATGGAGGCCGCAGGTGGCGCCGAGCTGAAGGTGAGTGTCTCTTCTAAATCAGCGCGTTAATACGAACAGAGCGGAGGCTGGAAGTTTATTTGAAAAGAGTAAAGAGCGCCAGATAGGAATCCCGTCGTCACTTCCCTTTTCGCCGAGGCGAATAAATCAACGCCGCCAATTATAATTTATTTTTAAATTATGTAAATTATAAGACAGTTTGTATTATGACAGTTTAAATGTATGTATTTTATTAAATCGGCCGTGGTTACATTGAATATTTGAACTGCTGACACAACTCAAATAAACATCTGCGTTCCAGTACAGAAGAGGGCGCCATTTCCTTTGTCATTACCCAATTCGCCAATCTTTTTTGGGGCAGCAATTTTTCAATTTTCAAGATTTGCTGCATGGCTCGGTGCCTATCTCATTGAATAGAGCTGCAACATTCGGTCGTGAACCGTCGTTTTTATCATTTTCATTTATTCAGGCTTTTTAATCCAGGTAATGTAATTAACAACTCTTTATCATTTGCAATGTTTGTCTAGCTGTAGACAGCGGAGTTAAACTAGGGAAATATCAACATATAAAAACCTAACTAATAAACTGTAGATTCTGATGTACACTTACTGTACACTAAACGAAACGTAAAACATACTCAGAAGTTTCCAGTTTTCAGAGCGAAATGAGTTTTGAGACGAAACATGTACTAGTAGCCTCATCTTGTCCTCCGCAGCGTCAGTTGACGGCCATCTTGAGTGTGGCAGCGAAGGAAGCTGTCCGGCAAATCTGCAACGTGTTTGGACTGCTGCTGGCTAGCTTGGCCACGGAGAATGGCGCATTGGCAGACAAAGTGGGGCAACTGGAGGTTGTGCTGAGTTCAAGGGACAAGCAAACATCTACAACAGAGAAGACTAAGAGTAAGAAACATGGTGCTGTGAGGATACATCGAATGTTCTAGATGAACTCATTTAATTTAAAAAATGTCAATTACCATGTTTTTCCAAAATTGCTCAACCCTAATCAAAGCGGGTATAATTTGACTGAAACAGTACTTAAGGGTTAAGTTAACATGTTTGTTTTTTGTGTCTCAGCTGCAGAAGCCAAGCGACAAGTCGCCGCCCCCAGTAGCCTTGCCATGTCCATCATCAACTCGGCCAAAGCATCTTCCGGCAAAGCGAGGAGTGGCGGCGGTGGTGGTATGGCTCAGGCTCCTCTGGTGATCATCAGCTCGCCGTTTCACGCTGCATTCAGAGTCCCGAGCAGCTCCTCTGTGACGCCATCTGAGGACAACCTTGTGGACCACGCTGAGGATGAAGCCTCCAGCATGATGTCACTTCCTGAGGCGGATGAGCAGCTGGAGCCTGAGGAGTCGGCCGCCACCAAAGATCTTCATGCAACGGTTGGACATGTTTTATTGACCATTTCAAAATGTTAGTCAACTATAAGGATGGACGGGGATACTTGTAGGGGGTTGAAAGTGATTCACTACTGCTGACCTAAAGCTTGTATGTGTGTGTGTGTGTGTTGTTGTTTTTTTTTAATAATTTCCTTCCCACTGCATTTATTTTTATCACACTAATAAGGTACTGGATGTTTATTTGTTGTTCAGGAGGCCGAGGAGACGGCACAACCAGTTGAAGTTAAACTAGAAAAGGAGATGGTGGCCCTCGCTCAACCAGGTCTGTAGTTACTGTCATGGGATAAATAAATTATGCGCTCTGGTCTGTCTGTCCAGCTTTTCTTCCGTCTGTCAGTCTCTTACCCGTGATTTGATTCGGTTTGACATTATTGTTTTGCAATATTGAATGAATATATTATAAATACTAGGGCTGTGCATTGTTAAGTACCGCATAATTTGATTCAATTTTGATTCTTTAAGGTTACCATTCAGTTTGATTTAGATTTTTCAAGTTGTGATTCAATATCGATTTAAATCCTCCAATATTGATTCAATAAGAAGTAAAAATATACAAATTGGAGCTTGATGCACAAGGTCTCTTGAGTTTTAAGGGCCGTGTTGCGATTTTGCCATTTCAAAGAAGACACGAGTTTGCGTCTTTACAGTAGTGAGTCTCCAAAGGCACATATCTGAAGTTCAAAAAATGTCACAGCAGACCACCAAAGAAAAAATGTCACAAAACCTGGATACGTGTCCATTTTATGCTTTCTGTGATCTAATAGAAGATCATTTAGTTTCTCTGTCACTAGTCTCTGTCATATATTGATGAACTAGCGTACTTCATTTGTTTTGAATAAATGATTTTCAGACCAATTACGGAAAGTGAAACTTGATCATCTCCCACAAACGACACACTAATGTGCCCCAACACACTGGTTATGAATCATTGATTTAAAGTTTCGCGATTTTACATTGCGGTACTCTATCATTACAGGCCTAATATCTATCGCTTGACGATTCCTAAATGAAGTGGATACTCCAAAGTGGCCATTGCGAGGTCACTCAAGTTCCAAATTGTCCGACTCAGTGACATTCACCTTGGGAGCTTCCGTGCCGCACATCACCTCTCACCTGATTGAAAATGTTTTCTTTATGACGCAGCTGCTAGTGAAGAATACCTGAAGGAGCAGGAGAATAAGCGCCGGCGCGAGCTGTACAAGAACAAGCGCTTCTTCTGCGAGCTGTGCAACAAAGGCTTCCACCAGCAGCACCAGTTGAGGAAACACACGTTGCGCCACGTCAAGCCCTTCCCGTGCACGCTGTGTGACAAAGGCTTCTACCAGGTGGGGTGGGGAATTTTTTTTTCTCCCCTGGCCAACATCATAAATTTGTTTATGTTTTAAATAAATAAATAATTCTAATTTTCGGGTTCATTACTTTGCTGCTGGAATGTCAAAAGTGACTCTTGCATCCTTTGATTTTTAAAATTTTTTTTTTAAGTTTTCGGCCCGTGGGGGAAAAAAACCTTTTTGAGAAGCACTATAAAAGTCTTAAAGTAGATGACACCAAACCTAGACCACGGGACATTGGCCCTGCTGCCTCTTGCTTTGTATTCTGTGTATCTTTTGTCTGACTTGCGTGTCTGTTCGTAATGCTGGTGGATTTTTTTTTCCATTATACAGGCTACGACGTTGCACAAGCACCAGCAGGCTCACCGGTTACGCGAGGCCCAGGAGCGAGACCCTGACAAGATGCTGGCATGCGAACAGTGCGATCGTAAATTTCGTCTGGCCCGGCAGCTCCGTGCCCACCAGGTGTCGCACCGGTTGGAGAAAACGCCCCTGAGCTGCTCTACCTGCGGGAGCACCTTCACCTCGGCGGCCGTGCTGCGCTACCACGAGATCTCACACAATGACGTCAAGCCCTTTATGTGCGATGTGTGCGGCAAAGGCTTCCTGCGGAAGAGAAGCCTGCGCGAGCACCAGAGGGTCCACACGGGGGCACGGCCATACCCCTGCCAGATATGCGGCAAACGCTTTTCCACCTCTGGGAATTTGCGCGTGCATAAGCGCTCGCACTCGGACGAGCGACCTTTTAAGTGCGGCGAGTGCAGCAAGGCTTTCAAGTGCCGCATGGGCCTGCTGCAGCACCGCGTGGTCCACACGGGGGAGAAGCCTTTCGTCTGTCAGACCTGCGGATTAAGCTTTGGACTCAAGTACAACTTCCAGAGACACCTGCGCCTCCACAGCGGAGAAAAACCCTTCAAGTAAGATATGTGTTCTTTAGAATTCCTAATGCGACAAGTAGACAAAGAGTTGATAAAACAGCAACCTATACAATCTCGATTAGTGGTGGGAAACATATGCTGTGTTCTTGTTCAAAGACAGTACAACCTTCGTTTTCATTTGACCTAGGTTTTGTATGATTATTTTTTGTACAAATTTCGGTCCTGTTTTCTTTACATCCGCTCAATTTTCATAAAAAAAAAGGTACGTGACTCCAGCCAAAGCTTGTATGTCATATCTTGTGTAGAATGGAGGGATCCAACCCCAACAACCGCTCTTGTCTTCTCTCTGTGATGCGTGTGCACTCTCTGCTCATAGGCGCTCTAAAACCACCATGCTAGCTAACGATCCAAAGGGATGATAAATACAAATTGGAAAAAACTGAAATGGTGAAAAAAAATTCGTACCAAACATTAAAAAGTCCATTTAGAATCATACGTTCCTTTTAAATGACAATGGAATTGTTTGTATGGCAGGTGTGAGAAGTGTGGCGAAGGCTTCTCAGGGACCTGGGCCCTAAAAACGCACATGCTGGTGCATGGC
The DNA here is from genome assembly GCF_059441095.1 of Idiotropiscis lumnitzeri. Taxonomy (NCBI): domain Eukaryota; kingdom Metazoa; phylum Chordata; class Actinopteri; order Syngnathiformes; family Syngnathidae; genus Idiotropiscis; species Idiotropiscis lumnitzeri. The sequence goes on along the minus strand of NC_142397.1, from coordinate 8,919,185 downwards.
GTGAAGAAACCCTTCATGTGCGACCTGTGTGGCAAGACCTTCTTCTACAACTGCCAGCTGCAGAAGCACCAGTTAGTGGTCCATGGGAACAAGGAGCACGCTAAGGCGGGGGGCATGCCTGGCAGCAACAGGACCCGTCGGCGGTCGTCAGCGGGCATGAAGGCCTTCAGCTGTAAGAGTTGCGCTAAGAGTTTCAGCAGCGTCAGCACACTTCGTACGCATGAGAAGAGCCACGCCGAGCACAAGGAGTTTGTCTGCGAAATCTGCGGGAAGTCCTTCCACCTGCGCCATCTGTACATCTACCATATGCGGCAGCACAATGGCGACCGGCCGCACGTCTGCACAGTTTGCCAGAAGGCCTTCCTGCTTCAGTCGCAGCTGCGCCAGCACGAGCTGCTGCACACGGGCGTCAAACCGCACCAATGTCAGGAGTGCGGTAAGGCCTTCAGGACGCCGCAGAACTACCACCGACATCTACTAGTGCACACAGGGAAGAAGCCCTATGAGTGCGTCACGTGCGGCCGAAAGTTTCGCCAGTCCAACCAGCTCAAGTCGCACATGCAGATCCACACGGGCATCAAGCTATACTCGTGCCAGAGCTGCGGCCGCGGTTTCTCAGACTCCAGGCAGCTCAAGAAGCACCGCTGCGGCGATGGGTTGAAGGCGTCGCATGAGTCCGGAAGCAAATGCAAGAAAGAGAAGAGTACAGTTTTCCCTTGGAGTGATGGTTTCGTCAATGAATGATTGCGCTCCGAAACAGATAAGTCAGAAAAAAGGTGGAAAAGTGCCAGTTTTAAAGGCAGTGTCATGATTAACTCCTCCAGCGTAACGGTTCTGAGAACTAGAAGAGTGTTTTCTTGCGGAGGGCCCGTTGAGTCAACAAGAGATTCCTCTCAGCAAAAATAAAGATGTGGTTAGATTAGATTAGCATCAATAAAAAAGGGCTTTGGTTTATCACATTGATGACATCACAGCTATTGTAGCAAAGACAACTTTGTGTCCTGGAATGGACTGCGCTCTGTGCTTTATGTATTTATGTAAATTTTAGTTGAATAAATGTAAATATAAATTAATAAGAACAACAAAAACTGACATAAAAAAACAATAAAAATATTTAGCCAAATTTGAGAGGACTCTATTTTGTTTGTGCCCCAGCAGCAGCATTTCCTGATAGGTGCTGTCAGATGGAATCCTTCAAAAACATCACTTTTCAGCAATTATCACATTGCCGTTTGCATTACGTCATCAGAGAGCAATATAGTGGTCAACAATTTGTCAGATTAACCTCCCCACTCTGGTACTGAGAAAGAGTATCATTTGTGAAACCCGACACCGTTGGAATGTGTAAATAGTATTTTTTTAAACAAAAATCCCTCTCAATGAACCAATATGTGGATTTGTTATTAAAGACATACTCAACGCACTCAACTATATTTACAAAGCACTTTAAGACAACCACCACTGTTTGCAAAGTGCTGTACATGGAGAAAAGTAAGTCATACAACAATCAAAACTAATTAATAATGAAGACATTAAAAAGCACAAAAACAGTTAAACCAAGTCTCATGCTGAGTCAAAAGCCAAAGAATAAAAATGAGTTACAAAGATGGGAAGCGAAGGCGCTTGCCGAAGGAAGAGTGGTAGGTCATTCCCAAGAGAGGGACCGACAACGGGAAAAGCTCGATCCACTCTGAGCCTTTGCTTAGCCCTTGTTACCTATAATAGCATCTGGTCCTGAGGCAACTGACAGGTGCGCAAGGGTGGAAGAGCTCAGAGAAGTCAGGTGGGGTGAGGCCATTTAAACATTTGGAAAAAAAAATAACAGAATCTTAAAAAGAACTCTAAAAATGTAGAGAGAGCTAGTGAAGGGACGCCAGAGTAGAAGTTACGCGCTCCCTCTAAGTACCAATCAAGAGGCGAGCAGCAGCATTTTGGAGCAACTGGTGATGCCTGATGGAGGATTGGGTAACTCCAAAATAAAGAGCATAACAGTAATCCAGCCAAGATGTGACAAAGGCATGAATTACTCTTGCAAATTGCTGTTGAGAAAAGAGATCCTTTACCATAGACAGCTGCCTAAAATAAAAAAGTTAGATTTAACAACAGCATCAATTAGCTGCTACAATATAAAATCATTCTCTCGCAATACATATCACAAAAATGATTACCTATTAACGACAGTAATTGTCTATGTATACAAATAACATTTTAGATAAATTACATTACCATGTCTGAATTTCTTTTTAAAATACATTTTGAAATTAATAACACTCAAAACTGTTGTCATCGGCTTTTCCCGACAAATCGTCATACTTCACGTTTACGTGCTGACCGCGCGTGCGCACTGCGCAGACGTCATCAACCAGATTGGGCGGGTAATGGCACAGATTTTGCCTCGAATTAATAAAATAAGTACACTTTGTCAGTCTTTCGATTTGAGGGGCCAACATATACCGATATAACCTTTTTGTCGGAGCACTCCAACGCCTGTCCGAGCTGGGCCCGTGTCCGGCCTGGAAGACGGTTAATCGTCGTAGCTTGAGAGCTAACGGCTAACTGGGCTTGTTTGGGACCACCAACGAAGTTAAGCATTGGCTAATAAAGTTTTTGAGGGGATAAAAGTCAGGACCGGTAAGCAGCTCATCTGAAAAAGTGTCTAGATTTCTAGTTAGTTTGAAAGTTGACACTTGTTCTTGCCATTTATGGTTAATTTGAAAGCAATGTTTTGCTAAAGTTAGCAGCTAAGCTTTGATACACGTTTGTGGTGTTTCCTCAACTTCTGCTCTACTTGTTGTCTATTGACTCTTTTCTCTCAGATAATGTGAGTATCTCTATTTAATTTCAGTTGGGAAAATACGTGATGGCTAAGGAATGTTCGCAGGAAAGAGTATGTTCATTTTACCTTCAATGTTCACGTCTGATAAGGACCAAAACTGTAAAGGAAAAGCATTAATTTGCGAAAACGTATTCTTATTATAATAGAGGTACTTAAATGTTTGTGTCCTGCAAAACATGACTGGAACACGTGGTTAGTTTGGCAATGGGCCTTACGCAGAACGTCACTTGACCAAATCAAAAAACAGGTCTGCGAAGTTCCTGCGTGTGCTGGGATGTCTATGTGCCGATGAGATGATGCAGTTAACTAACTCTTATGAGATAAAGTTAACATAAAGAAATATAATGTTAAGAGGGGAAATACCCATTTTCTATATGCTAACATTCAAAAACAGGTGCAACATATAGTTAGGAGGGATGTTTGATGTCACTTTTTTCAAACCGATACCAGTATGAGTATTTACTCTTTGATTACTCACTGTTACTGAGTACTGATACCTCTAGTACTTTTGATAAATAATTTTTCATTTTACACATGATTTGGAACATATCGGGTGTGTTATGCATTTAGTTTTTGCATCTCTTTAATTCAAAATAGTTTTAATCACTCAGCGTGTTTTACATGATATACTGTGGTCATATCCAACGTGTGTTGAGCTACTCTCGCAATGTGATTACATATATTGGCAATACAGTTTATTTAGATCCAGGCTACACGCGAGGTAAAAGTGGAAAAACTGACAAAATAATCATTGTGGTCTGTGGGCACCCTCAGCGACTTCAGCAGGAGCACAATATGATGCAAGCAACTTGAAGCTGTTTAAGAAAGTAAGACTTGTTTACAGCTATTGAACTAATTGCAAAAGATCTAGCAAAAGCCCGCTACGAGCTGAATGACCGGCGATCATGTTCATTCTTTGTGATTGATGGCTGTCGTGTTTGTTGCGTTGGCTTCACTGCACCGCTTGCCTCTACTGGCCACACAGGAACAAGAACAAGGAGGACGGGGGAAGATGATGTTGCCAGATCCGGATGCCGAGGTGGCTGTCCCATCTGCGTCAGGCGGTAAAGACAAGGGGAAGGGCAAAGGGAAGAGAGAGGAACCGCTGTCCCTGGACGACTGTCTGTGTCCGGTGTGTTTGGATTTGTTTCTGGAGCCGGTGACGCTGCCCTGCACACACACTTTCTGCAAGGTGCGTACTCTCTAGGCACAAACGCCATCCATACCTTCCATGTGTTGTCGTTTGGGTGGAGTTGACTGGGATCAATCCCAGTTAACGTTGGTCTATCATTGTCAGAGCACATGAAGACAACAAAAGCATGTACTCCCTCTGTGACGCCTATGTTTTTGTAATGTGGAAGGGAAACCCCAAACCTCAGAAATGCGAGGCGGATGTGCTAACCATGAATTTACCATCCCGCCAATGCAGGACCGGCCATGAGAAAAGGAGGCTCTTAATGTCCAGTTTGCAATATTGTGGTCAGGTTTGCTTCCTGGAGTCGGTGGACAAGAGTACGCTGTGCTGTCCCATGTGCAGGAAGCGCGTATCCACTTGGGCCCGTCAAAATAGCAAGAACAAGACTCTGGTCAACCAGCAGCTGTGGATGCAGATCCAGGTCAGCTTCCCGCAGCACTGCCAGCGACGCCTCGGCGGACAGGACGCCGTCAACGATGACGACTTGGCGGGTACCCCCACAGCATCCCATAATACTTAGTAGTTCACCATGTGTCACTCAAGTGTGTGTGTGTGTGTGTATTTATTTGATCTTGTCTGTGTGTCACATGACTTTTGTGTGTGTATCTATTTGTCTCCATGTGTCCTGTGTGCATCTGTATATTTTTCCTGTTTATTTTCTGCATTTGTCTGTCTTTTTGTGTATGCCCTTGTCTCTTCCATGTATGACCGTGTGGGTGTGTGTGCGCGTGTGTTTGTTTGTTTTCAAATGTGCGTGTGTGTGTTAGTTTTTTTCCCCAGGATGAGTCAGCCCGGTGAGCTGAGACAAGAATATCAGGACCAGATCAGCAAAGTAAGTTTGACCTCGATGGCCAACACACATTTTTTTTCCTCCATCCTTGCGTATAATACCGTTCCCCCGATTTGCTAGTATTCTTTGTCAGAGTGAATAATATGCATAATTAATGATTCAAAACATACCAATAATGTTTAAATGCTTTTAAATCCAAAATAAAAACTGCTCTTTTCCCATACCTGTGATTAAAGCTGCACTCTGCAGGATTTTGCCGCAAAATATCTTTACAATAGCCTTTTCATTCGACCATTTATGATTCGGTACCAGGAAATATTTTTTAAAGGGTCTGGCCAGCCAAGATAAACAATTTTTCACTCTAACAAGCTCAGTTTATATATATATAAAATTTTAATCAGGAAACTTAAATGAGTTATTTTTGTTTTTATCCATTAATTTAGGAGAAATTATGAAAGTGCTCACTTTTAATGTGGAATATGGCCACTCCCCCAATAAACAATTTTTATTTATTTTTTTAATTTAACATGCACTTTTAATACCTCTTTTAAAATGTCACTTAATCCTTAAATCTGCTATTCTACAAATTCTTCCAACACATGGTCACTCAGAACTTGTGTTGATGTTGTCAGCTGGCTGAGGAGAAGCGAGAGCTGGACGAGGAGGAGCAGCGTGCCAGCGAGGAGTACATCCAAAGACTCCTTGTCGAGGAAGAGGAGATGCTGGTGGAAGAGCGAAGGAGGAGCGAGGAGGATGAGATTCTGGCCCGGGTACTCAGCAAAGAGCTGGTCAGTCACAGCGTGTGAACTCTTTCGAGTGGAGGGAGTGTGAGGGCGGGATTATCGTCATATCTCCCGCAGTAAACAGTTTCACTGTAAATGACGTTGACGTCTGGTAAACATCCACGGTTGTTGGTTCCCTTTTTTGTAGAATGCTACTCCCATGTCGCCCGGACAGCCATCATCCTGCTCACATCACATCTCACCAGCCAGGAAGAAAGTAAATATGGCGGGACACATTGAAAAGTCAGTGACTTATTTCCATGTTTTTCGAAATAGTCTTTTGTCAAATCAAAGACACCATGTAGACACTTGATGCGTTTCATCGGTTATTTCCACCATTTTCTGTGTTCTTATAATTCAGGTGTTAAAAACAATATTTATACACATTCATTAAACATATACTTTTCAAAAGACCATCTGCCACATAATTTCAATGTTAAAAAATAATTTTTGATTGTTGATTCGATATGCTATGTCAGAAATCGCATGGCCGATTGATCTTGTCCACTATCTTCTCATTTATTAAGACGCACCGATAAATACACGTTTGACAGTTTTTTTTGGGTCAGAAACACATTGATCCATTTGTGTAAAGAAACAGTGGGATACATTGTGGTCGTCTAAAACGTTCTTGGATGCGTGTGTTTGTGTGTTTTCAGGTACTTTTGTCGTCTTCCGTCCAAGTCGAGCCCGTCAGAGTGCAGCTCAGCTTCCACTCTAATTTCTAACAAGGTCTGTCTAAAATATCGAAATAAGAATGTGTTTATAGTCATTGTAACAGGTACAATGGAAATGAAGATTTTTTTTTTTTTATCTCTAACAACACCTTTAATGCATTCATATATAGAATATTTTTCCCTCCTCAGGATAAAGTAAAACTTGTCATCTGTTCCAGGGTCACACTACAAACTTTATTAGCTGGACAGAAATGTTTAGTCACATTTTAATATTTTTACCTGACATACATTATTTAATTAACCTTTTTTCATAGTTGTTTAAAAATTATTTTTTTAATTTTTTGGGGATGGGGAGGCTGGATTTAATCTAAATAAACACAATGCAAAAATACATTTTAGGATTTAAAACTAAATTGCAATTACATAATTTTGAGTGACACATTACTAGATTTTATGATTAAAAAAAAAAAAACAAGTTAAAATTATTTTTAGTGAAATAGCTTTAAAAACTTAAACCCAGAAAATAGGTGAGCCGTGACTGTCACAATGTGAGCCCAAAAACACCTTGACATAATTTTTAATCGACAGCAGCGGCCGTTATTGTGTCAAAAATGGCAGACACCTGTTCTGGATAAAAACGGGTGGATATGTTGTGTTTAGACAAGCTGGAACATATTGCAATTTTTTTTTTTTTTATTAACTTGAGTTCCTGTTTGAATCATTATGGAGACAAGATGTTTGCTGTAACTTGCAATTGTCACTACGACTGATTGACATTTCCAGGAGAATATCCTCCTCTCTCATGGGCATGACATCCCTCATGCGGACCTGTACGGAACTCAACAGGACCAACCGGAACCCCCTCGCTCTGGTCCGGCCTCGCCACTGGAGGCGCGACACTGCAGAAGCCGTCCTACTGGTGAAGGAACGTCCAAGAGGAAGAGCTCTGAACACGCCGATGAAGAGGAGGCCAAGCGAGGATGCCTCCGTTCTCCCTCTTCGTCTTCTTCATCTTCGCCCCTGGAGGGTGCCTTGGTGTTCCAGGCTGAACTGGAGGCCCAGCTGGAGAGGCGCCGTCAGCAGGAGGAGGCTGACCGACAGATGGCACTGCTCCTGCAAGAAGAGCTCAACCAGAAGGAGAGTTTACAACAAACAGACCGGAGAAAAGGCAGTGCCGACGCGTACCCGCTCAGACGCGGGGCCTCCAGCCCACACGGGAGAACCCCCAGGACTACTAAAACCTCCCCCATGTCCCTGTCCTCCTCCTCTCCCTCCTCCTCTCCGGAAGCATCCACCTCCTCCTCGCAAAATGGAAGTGGGCAACAGCCCACCCTCACTGACATGTTTTCTGGCCTGGGCAGCTGAAGTCCCCCCCCCCCTCCCTAAAGGAGCCCCTCACTGGCCCCTGTGTGCTCACCCCATAATGGGGTCTAAAAGCTGCTTCCCGGGACAACACAAACAGACCAATTTGAGCCTTAATACACTGAACCCACATGTATTTGAAGTTCAGCAATCACAAGTTAGTGAACCCCGGCATGTTTACGGTTTGGCATTTGAAAATTTGCCTTGCTTTTTTATTTTTTTTTTTGTGGCGGGGTCCTATCTGATGTTATTCACCAAAAGAATTACTCAATTGCTGTTTGCGTTAAGGCCAAAAGCATCTCTAGTACAAAATTTTTGCTTTTCGGCCAGCATGTGGAATTTTCAGTGAACCACGCATATTGCTGGGTGAGCGTTCATAATTTTGCCTATTCACGGCATATTCTTATTTTTGGGTAACTTATCCTTTGTTGCTTACTGAAAAACTCAGGTATTCTCCGATTTTGTGCTCAGGCCACAACCATATCCATCCATATGTTCTCTATACCACTTCTCCTTGCTAGGGTAATATAAAAATATTGCTTTGGTGCCAAGCAGCTACAGAGGATTACTTTAGAGTCACAGTTCAGCATCTGTTTATACACTATTAAAAGTTTTTGGAACGTTGGAGGATGTGATTACCTCCTGATTGGTTTCCTGTGACATCACTACCTGTTTTAGCTGCTGTTACTTTAATTCTCTGTGAAATAAAATAGTTGTTGAAAAGTCTGTGCTTTTTTTAATCATAAAGAATAACAACAATACACACACACACGATTATTATTAAATTATTCATTTTTTTAATTGTAAAAGCATGAATCCAGCGGGGGGGAACTTTCGTACGCACGCCGAGGGGATGCGAGGTCCTGTTGTTCTCGCGAGAATTCACGCACACGTTTAAACGTTACGTCACAGCAAGTGCAGCATTAGTCGTGGACGTTTCACGTCGACCCAGTTTGTTTCTTAGTTTTGGAGGTTTTTCGAACTCGACAAGTTCTGTTCTTTACGCCCGGGAAGCCCACGCACTACCCGGCTGGTCTGATTAATGTCTCCGTCGGGTAAATAAATACATGATCTGGGTTTGTTCTGCTCCACAAACACGCACGCTAAGCTAAGGTTTAGCAACACGGAGCGCTTTTAGGATTGTTGTCGTCCACGTTGGTGAATACCCGCCATGGTTTTGTTGAAGAACCTCCGACCTCCTACTGAAGGAGTTCGGCTTCAACAGGCCGACACGGCGGCCGTTCTGGACGGACACAAGCTGGGCAACGGGACGCTCTTTGTCGCCGAAACGTGAGTTGGCGGAGCATTTGAACTGCTATCGCTAATTTTACTTAAATGTGTGGTGTGTCGCTGACTGGCGACCAGTCAGTCCATTGTTTGTCTGCATGTCTGCTATTTACTGACAAAAAGTGACATTTACTGCCCACCAGTCTGGCTATGATATGAGATTTGCTCCCAGAACATCTATGGCCTGAGTAAATAAATCCTATCCTAATTGAACATGGATCCTTGGCACCAAGATACCCGATTGCGCCGAAGCAACGTTTTTATTTTAGATGGCTTTGGCATGAGCACAAAAAACGTCAAATAGACTTTTTTTAGTAAATAACTGAGGACAGGTTCCCAAATAGTATCAACAAGTGTTGAAGCACGAATATGCAGTATTAATTAAAATAAAAGCTGTGTTTTAATATTGACATTTGCAGGCGTCTGTCGTGGTTTGATGGCGCTGGGTTGGGTTTCAGCCTGGAGTACCCCACCATCGGCCTGCACGCCATCTCCAGAGACGTGAGCGCGTACCCCCAAGAACATCTCTACGTCATGGTTAACGGAAAACTCAGCGGTCAGGACTCTACACACTTTTTGTCTTTAACGCTCTGTTCATTCCTTTGGGCTTATTAGGTCTTTACCTCAATGGAAAGACATTTAGGCCTGCAACGATTAATGAAGTAACTCAACCAATAATAAAAACGTCAGTGCACTTTCAAGTCCGATATTGAATGATCATTAAGAAAACAAACGTGCTAAAAGTGCAATAATTCCAGAGCTGCCAATGGCCAGGTCACTCAACATGCAGACTGACAGCCACCTCAACGCTCTTTTTCTCCGACAAACACGTCACTCACCACCTGAGGCTTCTATCTATTTAAAGCACCCACAGTCAAATCATAAATACTTCAGTGAAAATGTAAAGATGTCAACCTCAAGTGGACAAAAATTATACCTGCCCCTTATGCCCATTATTTCGTTTAATAATGCAAAATATATATTTTTTATGCTTAATCGACATCTGCAATGAATGCTCAAACGACTTTCCATATGCTGCCTTCCTTCCAGAGGAGAACGAGGCAGAAATGGCAGAGAAGCCGGCAGATGAGGAGGATGACGGAGTGGGTAGTGAGGAAGATGATGATGATGATGATGATGGTGGAGATGAAGAGGGGGGAAGTATAACGGAGATTCGATTTGTGCCTGGGGACAAAGCAGCATGTGAGTCCTTCGTTTCTTTTATTTAGAAACTCATTTTATGCTAACCTCATGTGGCGTTGTGCATTACACGTTAACATTAAGCTAGTCGACATTTATTAGATAAAATTATATCACCGTGCGTACTTAAAATGTACATGTATCATAACCTTAAATCCTGGTCTGTCCATCTGTTCTTATGCGTCTATATCTGTGTCTGCCTGTCTGTCTGTCCTTATGTCTCCTCTGGTGTCCGTTTGTACTCACGTCTACTCACTTGTGTCTACAGTAGAGTCAATGTTTGCGGCTATGTGCGAGTGTCAGGCACTGCATCCCGACCCTGAAGATGAGGACGATTCTGACGACTTTGAAGGAGAAGAGTATGACGTGGAGGAGGCCGGTACGACACTATTACTTCACACACTATTTCCAACTTGCCTGTCATAACTACCTAATTGCCATAAGTACAGCTCCTACTCCTAATAGTTACTGTAGTATTTGTCAAGAATGTGACAAAATTAACTCATCTTTTTTTTTTTTTTGGTCTTTTCTTGTTTGTGTGTTTGCAGAGGCTGGTAAGATCATCCATCACACTCACTGAACTTGAACCCGTTGCCTCCACGGCAATCGCCATCCATTTTAAACACAGCGTGTATTAATGTCTGGATCAGAGCACGGCCACGCCGACATCCCGACGTTCTACACGTGCGACGAGGGTCTGTCTGCACTGACCCAGGAGGGTCAGGCCACGCTTGAGAGGCTCGAGGGCATGTTGGCGCACAGCGTGGCACAGAGATATCACATGGGCGGCGTACGCACCGAGCAGGGAGAGGCACGCTTTGAAGGTGGAACTCAATTTCATAGTACCTATGTTGTAACCTTGACTCACCAGAGCTACAACTTTTTACACTTACTATTTAATCCCTAATAGCCATCTTACATTACGTGTATCATTACACTTTGTCCATATGTGTAGGACAATTTTGGCATTCTCGTAGGACATCTTATAAGTAGGGAATTGACCAACAATGAATTAAACTTGAAAACTGGCGCTCTGTGTTTAGACATTACCTGTGCAGTCCCTCGTGGGTCAATATTGGGTTCCAAACTGTTCATTAGGTTATATGTTAATTATCTATCTATTATAATTGACAGTTATAGAACTCTTATATTCCAATGTGTGCGAATTTAACTCATGGTTTGGTATAAGTAAGATTTTACTAAACTATTATGTAGGGCTGAACGATTAATTGCATTTGCAATATACTCGCAATTTGATAAATCACGAGTTCCTAATTGAAAGGCTGCGATTTGCAACATACCATACTATATTGGGACATTGACAGCCTTGTTGGTGTCATTGATCAATTTGATCCTGAAATTAAATAGAAATAGAAATAGAAATCCCTTTATTGTCATTGTACTCAAGTGTGCAACGAGATTAGTGATTAAAGATTGATGCCCAGAGTGTAACAGCATGTGGCGTTATTTGTGTGTTTGTTTTGAATTGAGGACATTGATGTTTTTTCTCAGTTTTGCGTGTTTGTGTCTGTCTGTGACTCTATCTCTTTTTAATGTGAATTGAACATTGACGTGTGTGTATGGACGTGTTTTATGTGTGTGTAGATGGCATGGACGTGGATGGAGACGCCGACGCAGAGGCTGGACAGTTTGAGGATGCAGACGTTGACCACTGGTCAGTCATGCAAACGCCCACACACACACTCAGAAACATTACCGCAAACACCCGCATACATTGATGTACACTGATCCGCATTGTATATAACTAATAGACGCAGAATTCTAATGGATGGGTAGAAGTGCTATTTATAGAACAACTATACAGAAATGGAACTGCAATCAAACGACGGACAGGCAGGTGGTCGACCTTGGTGAGGTTAAGTGTTTCAGAAAATGGATGTCGTAACTGTCACAAAAGTCATTAATCCTTGTGGGTGTAACGGTCATAGCTCGCTGGGAGTGGAGCTATGTTCAGTGATATCTGAAATAATTCATTTCGTTTTGAATATCTTCACTTGAAAATGACCATCAGCATTGAAATAGGGTTAAAAATACATGCGCGCCAGTATATGCAAAAGTCACACAGTCAATAATTCTGTGAGTGATTTATTCTTTGAAGCATTAATATTAAATATACAGTAAAACACTCCCATGCACAGTCCTGCTGTAATGTTCGTTAAAGAGTTAAAAAAAATAGGAAAATTAACATAAATTGTTCAGGATGTGTATTCCTGTAACAAGTGCAGTACATTCTCAATGTTTGAGGTTGAATTCACGAAACCCAGATGTTAGGAGTAAAAAGGTCATATTTTCGCTTAACTACCGTTGCTTACTCTGAGTGAGAGAGAGTGTGAGAGAGAGAGTGAGTGTGAGAGAGAGAGAGCTAGATAGACTGAAAGATAGCTAGAAATTAACTATATGTACGAAATAGATTGTTTCATGTGTGTGTTTGTAGATGGACCAAAAGTATATCATGGGAGCCGCACTTCTTCAAGGCATCCTGAGTACTTCTGGTTGTCCCAGGCACTTCCTGTTTGTCGCTGTCAGTTATCCTAATTCGTGTTGTTGTGACTCAAACCAGTTCATTCCCTGTTGACTTACTTTTTGTATGTAAACAAATGTAACAATGTGGCATCCTTCTTATCAATTACCAATAAAATAAAATGTTCTATATATTTACATTTTTTTCATCTCTTGTTCTCAAAACGTGTGAGAAATTCAATCAGTGATCAATTTAAATATTATTAAATATTAAAACACCACTCATAAGCGCACTAAACTAAAATGTTTTTAAATAACATGCTACTTTTACCACTAGTTGTTATACATATAATTTATCATCAGTAACAAAATCGATATTTCAACATATCAGTACTTCCAGGAACTACTCGTAACAACACTTGTCTTTTAGTTTGTGCTCTTCATGTGATGTGCTGTTGATGGAAGGTTCTTCATTTAGTCTTGGTGGCATCCTGAAGAGATGGATGGCTGAACGTTTTGTCAAAAATCAGCACGGAAGCCATCATGCCTGCAAGACAAAAACAAGTTACTGGCTTGAGCATGTCTGTCTTCTCCTTGTCGCACTGCCCGGCTCAAAGCATGTGGCAAAAATGAGGGGAATGCTGCGACGCAAACAATAACATATGCCAATTGAATGGTTTATTGTAAATAATATGTAGAGTAACTGAATAATACATAGGAATAGCCCGGAACAAACAAAAAGGAGTATTATCTGAGGGCAGAGGTGAGGAGCACACACATTGTATGGAAGCCAAGTGGACCTTCCCCTGCCTGCTTGAGGAATCACCTCAGCAGGACGGGGGAGAGGTTGTGACATTGGATATCCAGCTTCGGATACAGGCCACTCCATAAGTATAGGAATGGATATTTCAGCTCACTTGTAAAGTGGGTTGCTTTAAACAAAATGTGTTCTGTCCAGTGTTTAACATTTGGATATAAATAACATGAAATAAAAGCTGTCATTCTGCCCTTTAGTCTCATAGTCTCCTTTCGATCTGAAACCCAAATGTCTTCAATATACAGCAAAAATAAAGGAAATTGACCATGCCGTCCCAATACTTTCAGAGGGGACTGTATATCAAACTTTAAGTGGATAGCCACAATATGGAAGACAAGCTCAAAAGGGCTTTACTCGCAGGATAGTATGTGTCTCACCCATCAGGGGTCCCATCCAATAGACCAGGCAGTATTCCGCCAATGAGTTTCCACTGCAGCCAAATTGAGTTGAGAGAGCCAACGCAGGGTTGAACATTGCCCCTGTCAAGTTGCCAGCTTCCGGTACATGCACAAACACACACACAACAAGAACCTTCAGACTCACAGTAATGTGCACAGGGCCATAAATACACTGAGCTGTAAAGTAACATCAGCACATAATGACTCACACACAGCATACTCAGTGACATATACAGAAGACTAGTCACTATAACATGCACATACCAATTCTGTTTCACCGTAAAATGAAATCACCACACATAGATCACACACACAGTCACATGGACAGTAATATCAACATGCAGCTGTTGTGCAAGACAAATAAAGTTCTGTTGTATGAACAGGCACAGCGACACTGCACACACATGGTAACATCAACACATACAGTGACAAACAGACACAGTAACATCAACAATCAGAAACATGTACACATGAACAGGCACAGTAAGAACACACTGTCAACACACACAGGAACAGGCACAGTAGCACCAACACCCATACAGGAATAGACAGTAACAGCAACATACACAGGCATAGTAACATTAACACACAATGTGGCAAACTGTTAAAACATACACAGGCACAGTAACATTAACACACAATGTAACAAACTGGAAAAACATGCACAGGAACAGGCATAATAATACCAATGCAAACATTAACATCAACCCCCATGCACACCTCAGCATTACACAGTAACAGGCACAGTAACGCCTACACACAAAGGAACAAGCACAGTGACAAGCAAAGTTACACTTCTCGTTGTGTGTCTGTCTCTCTTGCACGCACACGTACATGCGCGCACACACACAATAGCATGCACTGTAACTCAATATACAAGAATAGGCACAGTAATATGAACACAAAGTTACTGTGTGTAACTGTACAGTAACGTCAATACACACTGACAAAGGACAGTAACAAGAAGCAAACAAAACGTGACATGCACAGTAACAGCACTTCCGTCACAGCGTACATTGGAATAAGGATAGTAACATTGAAACATGGTAACCGCAAGAATGCGAGTTTATGTCAGACCCGCGTAGACAACAGACGTGATGACGGCGGCGACAAGGTGCACCCGGTACTTTTCCTGGATCCTGCACGTGTGCGCGTGCACGCTCTGGACTGCGAACGCGCACGCCAGCTCCACGCACACAGCCTCGGGAAGCGGCCCGTGGATGGCACTAGCACACCGAAAGTTGTTGAGAGCGTGCTGGTCGTGAATCCCGGACAGGCCCCGCCCCCAGAACACCTGCACGGCGGGGCGCGCGATGGCAGCGGCCAACAATTGACAGACGATCCCCAGCAGTGCGCGCGCTCCCGACGTCCCGTTGCGGTACGCGTGCTCGAGCGCGGCAATGGGGTTTCCAGTAGCGCCGCGGAAGGTGAGCATGTGCACCACAGCTGCCGCGTACGTGAACGCTAGCGCGGCTCCACCTCGGAGCGCGCCAGTTTCACCCAACAGCCGAAGCTCGTGCGTGCAGCAGCATAGCTGGAAAGTGGACGCAAACTCCGCCGCGTACACGCCCATGCTCGTGCCCGGTAAGAGCCAACTGGAGATGCGGCGCGCGGCGTTGCTCAGGATGACGACCGACGCCATCAGCGCCAAGGACACTGCGATGTCCGCGAACATGCTGGTGACCTGCCCCTGACTGTCTCAGAGGGGCCTGCTGCTCCTCTCGGAGCCCACCTCGATGGAGCACAGTATCGCAGACTCGCAGGCTGGGTCACATGGTGCGGAAGGGGGAACCTGATGTCCTCCTCCTTCTGCTGATGCACCCCCAACCCCAACAACCCACACATGCGCCCACATGCACACACGCACACACACTTTATCTGTTCGTATGAAATCTTTTTTTTAAGTTGAATTTTATGTTAACTTTAGGGGAGGGGGCCCGGGCGGTGGCTGGAAGGACGTGGGCGGTGGAATATACCCTCAGCCCCGTCAACCCCTCACTTTGCACGCCACTGGCTCATACATACAATTGATTTTCTATGTTGAAATGAACTAAAAGGTCACTAATCACCTCCAATTGTTGGGTCTTTATTTCTAATAAAGAAAAAAGTAGGAAACGTAATTTATGGAATTTTATGGGGGAGAAAAAAAGGATAGTATGCAGTTGTGCTACTCCTTTTTGGCCTCTCGATGTCGCTATTGTTCAGTATTCACCTCGACTAGAAAGCTAGATAGATATATAGATAGATAGATGGATAGATAGATAGATTTTTAACGTTTTCCTTAGACTAGAGCACGCGCTACTTCCAAAGAGCTACTGTTGGATTTCATTGCCGCTACTGACTTCAAATCTGATTAAATCAAATCATTATTTGTGCTTTATGTGGCAAAACACTGAATGGCTTCCAGTGGGATTGTCTGTTTTTTTCTCCATACAAAACGGAAAATAAACTCTGATGATAAACAAACAATAACAACAAAACATATACTCATGAGAGCAGTTAGATTCTTCATATTATTGTGCTAATGAACGCGTCACGTGACCGCGTGACATGAAATATTTAAAAAAAAATAGCAGGTAGATGACAGCCTACAAGGCGTTGCCGGTTCATGCGCATTACGCCTGCGTAATTCCTCATTGTCATTGAACGCACCACCAGCGCTCCCTCCTTTTGGAAACCTCGTGGTTTTTAAGGAACAATCATGACAGCCAATCGGCAGCGAGGGAGAGGACGCATTTACCAATGGCGAGGCCTCTCTGACGAAAAGGAGGTGGGGTTCAAGTCGCCGGGGTGGCTCCCCGGTGGCTAGCTAACAATAGGCGGGGAGAGGCGGCTTGGCTCGGCTTGGGGGAGAGGGACGAAGCAACCCCTGTGGTGGCGTTACTTCAGTGGCCACTTCAGACGGCGTGGACCCGTCTTGGATCCGTACTTCATTCCTATTCTACCCCCTGTGGATTTTGACCAGCAAGCAGACAAAAGGTGAGTTTCATTTCTCTACTTTTTCATTCAACTTGTGATCAATGTTCGAGCGAAGCGAGGTGTGGCGTACCAGAAGCACAAGAAGGGTTAAGAACACAAACTGGACCATATCTTTTAGACCGGTTTTATATATTTATTTTTACTCTTATATTTCTCGTTTTTTAAATGATTAAAATTTGCTTAATGTGGCCATGCCAGCTTTTAATTAGAACAAAAGCAGTGAGTGAACAGTGATGTGGTCACATTGACTTTTAATTGAAGTGTTGTGGTCACGTTGTGTTAAATAAAAATAATAAACGCAAAGTGTCCGATGAGCGCACGCTGAAGTTTTATTAGAAACCAAAGGCACAGAGGATGGAGTGCTAAATGGCATTGTTTTAAACCAGTGTAAAGCCAATTGAGATCTGATCCGGATTCAACTTGGTTTAATGTATTGACAAATGATTAGGTATTGTATTTAGACAGGCAGGCAGACAGACTGACAAATGGATGGATGATTGAGTAGACAGTGCTAAGATACAACTACTATCGATAATGGGATAGACAAAACTACTATATACAGATGGATGGGTAGAGCTAGGATAGCTAGACACAACTAAGGGCTTGAACGCCAATAAATGTGGTATAATTAGTTGATAGATAGATAGGTAGGACTCCTCGACTTACAATATAACTGCTGTAGTTAGATAGAGATATTGATTGATGATAGATAGAATTGATTGATAGAATTGATAGATGGGTAGATACAGTATAACTAAGGTGGATAAAAACATTGTTATATACACTCTGAGATGGCACAGATTGCCGCTAACCTGCACACGAAGTTGTTAAATTGTTTGTTACCTTAAAGTAGTGTAAATGCAATCTGGATCAGATCTGAATTCAACTTGGTGTGATGTAACAGCCGATGACAGCTGCGGGTGTAGGATTTTATAAATTTTGCGTTGGATTCAGCATAAATTGTGATTTGTTAAATATCAATACTTTTCTGGTGTGACTAATGTTTGGATTCCTATGGTGGAAAAAACACCAGGTTGATGTCGATCTTAAACTAGACATTATGTTGCCCACAAACAAGCAGATCAATAAAGCTGCTCTTCCTTGGCCAAGGTAACAAGTTGGCGTTTTAATCTGAAGTGAGTCAGTGGGTGTCTGCGGTGCTCCCGGAGGAGCTGATGGATAGTGGTGAAGGTTTCCACATGGTCACGTGGCTGGATGTTTCCGTATGCCTCAGCACAAAGTGCCCAGTCGGCTCGTTTGCATAATCGATCAATCAGTAAATGACCTAATGAAGGTAGAAATGAAAGAATGTTTTCTCTCGTGACTTGTCTCTGTTTCCTGGTTGGAGACAAGTTTGTTCATAAAAGTCCATCTTGGCTTGCCTTGTGTGCTTTGCAATGACAAGAGTATGACATTGTTTTCTTCTTCTGTGGTTTATTGTCTAATGTCCATGTTTTTGTTGGGCTAGGTGATTTAGCATACAACTAAAATCTTAGGTTCCCCCAAGGCGCCCCCAACACAGCTCCCCCAAAACTAAAATCCCGTTTTTGATTTTAATTGACCACTCCCTCAATTTCCCTTACAGAAAAAGCAGGTAAAAGTGATATTCTCATGCCAAACAAGTCAGTCTCATTAATCCAAGCGATAGAAAAGTCATGCTTAAGTCATCAACGCCCTCTTGGTTAGATAACAGGTCTATAGAAAATTTATTATAGCATGATAGGTTGCAATTAAACGGAATGGCTCGCCAAAAGAACCACACTCTGTTTTTGTCGCTAACAGCTGGTAGTGTGGGACTCCTCAATTTTTGCCTTTTTTTTGGTGTGTGCAGAAATGAATAGAGAGAAGTCAATTTTTAGATGACAACTAGCCTACTGGACTGTTGGTTTACTGGCAGTTGAAAATACTCAAACTGAATGAAACACCAGTTTGCCCGTTATTTGAATTTCCCTTTGCGCACAAAATATGGAATTGTTTTTTTTTAACTTTCGGTTTTGTTCTGAAAAGCAAATAACCGAATCAAACACAAATGAATTTAGCTCACACAACTACCCATACTTTTTTGCGACATAGAATTCACACATCTGAACAGAAGGCTAAAATAACTTTGCTGATCAACAAAAAATTTTAATCAGAGATGGCTTTATGAGTCCCTGAAGTTATTTATTCCTAAAAATATCTTTACTTTTTTGTCTTGCACCTGAGGGTTTTGATTTTTTTTGTTTTTAAGGTTGATCATGTCTAATACGGGTTTTACAATGTGTTGTAATTTATAGCAATGACATTTCAGAAAAAAAGTCTATCTGATGGTGAACCTACACCTTAATTTATAAATATGACAATATAAATTACTTTATGACGATGATGATGGTGATGAAGATGACGGTGAAATATTATTTTGAAAACCTGCTCTGCTCAAAATCTGTACATAAAAAACAATCCAAAAGAGTATACTTGTATCTCAGATTAAAAAAAAATGTAAAAATGTGTTGATCAGTGTAATCACGCTGTTTCGGCTGTTTTCCCAAGGTTTCTCGAAGAAGGCTTTGTTCACTCTCTGTGCCATCTGATAAACTTCTATTTTTACCTCCTGGAAGCACATGTAGTGACATCATGGTGAATTTTTGTATTGATAAAATAGATGAATTAAACCCAGCCCGATGTTCTCGTAGATGTTTGGTGTGTTGCTCCTGAGGCCTTGCAGATCTTTTCTGGCTCTTTCCGGCTCTTGTGTGTCTGACACGTGCAGTGGAGCAGCGCTAACTCCGTCATCTATAAATACTCCATCACACAGGAAGTCTCTCCTGCTCTCGTCTCTGAAAAGAATTTAAAACGACATTTAGGACCTCCAGCAAAACCAAGAAGCCACTGAGCATTCCTGTGAAAATCTAGGTTATCTTTAAAAGAGACAAACAGTCATATGCAGTCTTCAAGCAATTTGAAATTCTCCTTACCGCCATCTAAAGGACTGGAGTGGAATATGGCTGACCGGAACTAACTTAACTCAATCAGTTGGTGAGATTGTTAGTTACTTACTTACGTAGTTAGTTAATGTAGCTCGTTGGTGAGTTATTGAGTCAGTAAGTTGTCCAGTTAGTTATTTAGTGTGGTAGTTAGTCTGTTGATTAATTTTTAAGTTAACTGGGCAGTAAGATAATCAAATCTTGGTTGATTAGTTTGTCAGTCAGCCAGCCAGCCAGTTGTTCAATTAGTCATTCATTAAGTCAGTCAGTTGGTCAGTTAGTTAGACAATCAGTTAGTTACACATGCATTTGGTTCATTAGTTATCCATGCGTGGATTTAGTCAGTTAACGTTTAGTCAGTTGGTGAGTAATAGTTAATTAGTTAGTCTCTTAGTTAGGTAGCCTTTTAATTAGTCTGTTAGTTATTTAGTCTCTTGGTTAGCTAGTCTGTTATTAGGCCGCCGGTAAATAAGTCTGTTAATTAGTTAATTAGTCACTCAGTTGGTTAATCTGTTCATTCATTAGTACGTGTTGGCTAATTAGCCATTTTGTTTAGTCAGTTTTTTTTTTGTTTTAGTCAACCATTCGGTGAGTTGATAAGTTATTCGGTTAGTCAGTTGGTGACTTTGAGATTCACTCAATAAGTTGGCTAGTTTCTTCATCACTTAGCCACACAGTTAGTTAGCCAGATAGTTGGTCAGTTAATACGTCTGCAGTTGGCAGCTTGGGCAGTCAATGCTAGTTAATTAGTTGCTTAGTTCTGTTGTTTAGCTGTTAGTCAGTCAACATATTAGTCAGATTGTCCGTTGGTTAGACAGTGAATTAGTTGCTTTTGTTCATTTAATTAATTTATTTTTGTCTTCAATGTAGACAGTGGTCTACGCTTCATCCACTGAGTGACATGGAGCTGGACTGGCTCTTTTGGTGCAAATGTAACTTGAGTGTTACAGTCTTGACCTACTTCCATTTTTTTCCCTTCTTCTTCTTCCTTTGACACCTTTTTGAGTCAACCTCCCCACTCAGCCAAAGGGCACATTGGATTTGTTCACACCTCGGTAGGAAACCATACTGACACACCTCAACTTTAATGTGTCCTTTATGTGCCCTCTGACGCACAAACACGTACACTTTTACACTTTTAAAATGTTCCTCAATAAGTGTGCGCACGAGCATGATTAGCGCGTGTTACGATTAGCAAAAGCTTCAGAAGAGTTGACTGTGCCAGTGAGTTTAAATGTATGCGTTTGTGTATTTAACATAAGTAACCACGACACACAGACACTCGAAAAGTAGATTCACAGGTGGCGAAATGTAGCATTAGCCTGCTGTAATGAGAGCTTAGCGGCGGCTAAATCTCGACTGTGTGTGTGTGGGAGTGTTTATTGTGTCTGTGAGGTGTGAACGTGTGCACAGCTGTCAGCCTTCTGTTCACATTTGTGTTTTTCTTTGAGTCCCCGCTGATATGCACTGCTGACACTAACAACCTGACTTCAAACAGAGTGAGGTTAATTTACAAAACACAGGCTGTTTTGACAACTTAGCTGCTTGGTCGCTCTTTTTAGTGAGTTTTGCAATCCTTCCAGAGACTAAAAAAAAAAGTTATACTGTTGAATATTTTAATAGAATGCTTGGAAAAAACTGTCTGGTATTGTTAGGCGAAAAAAAAATCCCAGAAGGAAAAAGACATTTTTAAAAAGCCAACCGATTTGGAATAATGTTACGGTCTTTTGAAAAAAACTCGTTGGAAATCAGAAGTTGGTGAATAAATAGATTTTAGATTTTATTTATATCACCCCTGCTCTCTAAAAAACAAAAACAAACAACTTTTTCCTGAAATCCGTTTGATTAATTAAGGCGTAAGAACTGATCCATTCTGTTGAAATTGATTTAGCCCGGTTTGAAGCCATTGAGCAAAAGCCAAACTGGGGCACAGTTTTGGTAGCAACAGTCAACAATGGCAGAGGAATTCAGAACATTCTGTTTCTCAACCTCCTAAAATCTCAGCAAAAAAATAATCAAAAACCTAATCACATGAAGTCCCAGTAATTGTTTTATTTTAAATTTTTATTTTTTCTTTTCTTTTTTTTTAATTCAGCAAAAAATAGTTGCAAGCCAAGTCGTACAAAGTCCCAGTGAAACAATTGTTAACAAAAAAAGAACAAACAAAACAATTGCAAGTTTACTACTGATCACTTTCAAACCGATAAAACTGGGACTGAATTTCAGTGAAATAATTTGCCAACAAAATATCCAAGCAAGAACTCTACTGATTTTAAGATGCTTCTTATGTTCACCTTGTGACAAGCTAGCCCCCTCCCATCCTGCACTGTGGCGCCCTCCATTATTGATGAGGTCACCATGGTAACCACCCTGACAGCTGTGTGTGTGTAATAATGAATGTGAGTGAGTCTTTAAAAAGCGTAACAATGTGTTAAAAGGAAGGAGAGAGGGGCGAGCGAGGTTCAGTTATACACATTGTGTGTGCGAGAGGTTTCAATCTGCTTCACTTTTCTTCTTTTTTCGCTTCATCACTTACTTTGTATCTTTTTGTCTTTTTGTGTGTTTTTCCACACTTGCCATTGTTGCTTCAATACTAATGCACGTCATTTGTTGCCTTTACGCTTTCATTTATTTATTAACTCACATGATAAATAGACACTGACTGCAATGAATTGGCCAAATGAATAATGTATTTGTATGTAATGTGTTTGTTGTATTCACGTGTCAAGTACAGATGCATCTCAATTAATTAGACTATTAGCATAACTGCCTCAGTATTTTTTTTTTAAAATCATTTTCAGTAAACTTTTTAATGATCTCTAATCAGAAATCATCTTTCACCATTGTAATGAATGGAAATGTCATTAATCTGTTGCCACTTGCTCCTCCAAAAAAAAAAAAAATCTCCAAAAATTAAATAATATATGAACGTGAGTTTTGTCATATTTCTGTGTTTGTGTTCGAATATCTATATAATATGGCTTGAAAAACTGTAAGTCTCGTTGCTAACTATTAGCATGTCAATGGCGCTATGCATTGTTTGTTAGCAGTGAGCTGGACCCTGGCAGTTAAGTCCTGTTATCAGGACAAAACAGGCTCAGTTTTAATTTTAATGGCAAAGGCCAAAGCTGTTACATGAATAATACTGTCCAAATTCCAGTCCAAAAGGCAGCGTCAATCCCCTCATAGCCTTTTGAGTCATCCTCCAAGAATCATGAAGTAGCCCGAAAACGGACAAAAAACAAACGGGAGACTACATTTTGAATGTTTGACTTCAGAAGGCAAGCATGAGGATTTCTTTGTTGTTGTTAGACTGAACTGGAGCATGAATGTGATTTTAGTTGAGAATGACAACGAGTCACAATCACAATCCATCAGCACGTTGCCTCTGCTTTCCTTGGCGGCTTACAAACCCTGCGGTAACTGCTGCTAACCATTGCGAACTTTTACTCTTAGCTGCCATTAGCATCTACTAGCTTCAAATTGTTGCTTTTTGCTTTTCTTGGCAACTCATGTCTATTTTTGAGTATTCTCTATTTTATTTTTTGTGGAGCTTGGCTACTTGTGTTTAAAACAAAATTTCTGCTATTCTTGGCGATTAGTGGCTAATATTGACTAAATAAATGAAATAGTGACTGCATTTGCTGGCCCTACTTGTTTTCTTACATTCTTATCTCCAAGTTTCTACTTTTGGCTACTTCAAGATGATGTGTACTAGTGTCCGTTCATTTTTACTTGCGGCAGTTATTGCTTCTTATGCCCATTTGGCTTCTACTAGCCTCAGCTTGTTTATTGCTCTTTCTTTTTTTTTTCTATTAATGGCGCCAAATTCTTGCTCATAGCTGCTATAGTAACTACCAGTGTGTAAGTGTTGCTTTTCTTGGATTCTATTTTCTGGCTGCTACTTGTTGATAGTAGCATTCGTTGGTATTTTGAATTTACTTTCTGCTCGTCATAGATTCTAGCAATAACTAGCTTCTTCTCGTTGCTCTTCATCATTATTTTCTGCTAATTTTGGGACACTGCCTTTCATTCTTGGCCTTTCTGAGCTGCTACTGCCACTTATTAGCTTCTAGTCATTGCTCGTAGCAGCTCATAAATGTTAGCTTGCTTGTAGATGCCATTGATGACTTTGAGGTCCTATTTGTTGCTCTTTTTATCTACTATTTCTTGCCACAAGGTTCTACTTATGGCCTCAATGGCAACATCTAGCTTCGACTTGTTGCTGTAACGTATGTTCTGCCATTTCCTTGCCAGTGATGTCTACATTTGGCCTCTAAAGCAACTTACTAGCTTTTAAATGTTTCCAATAAATGTTGTTTGACATTTCTTTTAGCCAGTAGCTTTGACTCAAAGTCTTGATAGCAACTGTAGCATCTACTTGTTGCCATGACTTGTTACTTTGTGCTACCTTTTGGTCTTTCTAGCGACTATAACATTTTTAACTGTTTATTTCTAGCACTAGCATCTTTTAGTTTACAAGCCCTTCAGCCACTAGGTTGCTTTTGGGCTGTGTATACAGTATACTACTATAAAATACACACTAAGTGTATATTAATATTGATGTGAAGTTGACATATAAAGTGTGTAATGTTGACTCATGAATGATGTTCTGGTTTGGGCGTGTCTGTCAAATATTAAACATGATATGAAACAGACGCTGTGGATTTATGTGACATTATTATATTATTATTATGATGATGTCATACTTATTTTTACTGCACTAGACACACACATATCCATGCACACAGATGTGCACGTACACGCACGCACACATCCAACCATCTGTCACACGCCCCTCGTCTATATTGCATTCAGGCACCAGCTGAGACTACAGTGTGTGATATGTTAAGTGCATGGGTGTCACATTAAATGTCTGTCTGTGTGTGTTTGTGAGATTTATTTTTTTCCATTCACAGTAATAGTTTCATTTTTAAGTCTTAGTTTTTACTCCGGTGGCACGGTGGACAACTGGTTAGCAGGTCTGCCTCACAGTGTGGAGTTGAAGAGTTTGATTGACCTTCCTGTGGGGAGTTTGCATGTTTTCCCCGTGTCTGCGTGGGTTTTCTCAGGGTATTCTGGTTTCCTCCCACATCCCAAAAACATACATGGTATGGTAATGGGACATAAATTGGCCCAAGATGTGATTGTGAGCGCGGATGGTTGTTTGTCTTTGTGTGCCCTGCAATTGGCTGGGAACGAGTTATACCCCACCCACTGCAACAGAGACAGCTTGGATTGGCTCCAGCACCCCAGCGACTCTTGAGGAGAAGCGGCTCAGATAATGGATGGATGGATAGTTTTTACTCCCTCTTTGCTACTTCCTCATTGTCTTATTGCATAGCCTTGATGACCTGACACTCACACACACGCACGCACACACACCGTTAGAGGTTGCTGTGGCAACGTTGTTGTTGTTGGGCGGGGCATCATACTCTTTTTGGCTCTGACTCCACAATGCCTCTTTCCAGGAAGTTGTCACACAGACTCACGAACGCTCACATTCTGCATGTGTGTGCGGGTGTGGGTGTGTGTGTGTGTGTGTGTGTTTGTGGAGGCGGGAGGGGTGGCGTTTGTATAACCACATCACATCTTACGGTCTACAGTGATGAAGACTTTGGTTTCTGGGACCATTTCACTTGATAACTTCGCATTTCTTTTTCTTCATGCATCTTCTTGAAAATTTTGCACCTAAGGCCAGTTTGACTTGACAACTCAAAATTTTGTTGGCATGTCTATCATGAGTAGATTCACAAAAAAAAAAAAAGTGAGAGGCCATGCCTGTAATGATGTCAGCTGTCAGGAATTTTCATTGAAATGATTTTTGGGGACCTTTGAATCTTTTGAAAATTCAATCCATTAAGCAAATTTGAAATGGAAAAATGAGTTTTTGAAAGAAATCTAATCATAAGTAGACCAACAAAACAGTCACAAAGAGCCATACCGGAAAAGACACAGGAGGTTTGCCAATTTGGTCCACTGCAGCCGTATTGATTCGGTTGTGCACAACCGGATGCATAAAATAATTCAACCCCTGAAGCCAGTTTGATTTAGCAACACAACGTTTGGCAGGCATGACTATCTTGAGTAGCTTCACAAAAGAGTTTCAAGAAGCTTTGCCTGTAAAGACACAGGAAATCATTTTGGTCTTTTTTTCCCCCAGTCATTTCTAGTAGTTCTTTGAATATTTTAAAAAAGCAACCCTTTAAACAGCCTGACCTGAAAAAATGAAATCTGGTAGACATATCAATCATGAGTACTACAGATCCACATAAAAGTCTCAAGAAGTCATGCCCAAAAATACAAACAAGGTCAGCCATTGTTAATTTGTGGCGGCCATTTTAGGGTCATTTCTAAGGCCAGAGTGTCGCGGCAAAATTTAAATGAATAAGTAAGTTAACCAAATCTTTTGTGTGTGATGAATGTCCAAATATGAAGCGACTCAACTGGGCCCCACACTGGCTCAATAGCAGACATAGCTCCCATCTTGGTACTTCAATATTTTTCAAACTCTGTCTTCTTTCGTCTGAGGATCTCAGGTTTACCAGCAGAAGAACAAGTGCAGCTTTGTAACGATGAGCATGTAGGTGTGGTCCTTACCAATACTATACAACACACAACTCTCACGCGCACACACACACACACCCCCACACACCCCCACACACGAAAAGAAGCTTGCAGGGAGGTGCTGACAGAGTGTCTCATTTCAGACACTATCATCAGGTGCGCACACGCACGCAAACACTCACACACACACACACAGACACGCAGTATCATGTGGTGTTTCCTCCAAAAAGACAATATGACAGTTGTGTGTCTCGAACAATCGACACACTAAATAAAACACTACTGCAGTGTGCTTTTACCTTTGAACTTTGCCCACATGGACATAATCGTCTTGAAATTTAATCTCAAAGTACAGTTGCAATAAAATTATGGACATAGTCAAGCCTCGGCATTTGGCAAATGGCCATTGGTGAACTCACCAACTGGCAAGTTTTTCGGAAGAAAATGGCACCTATTCGCAGCTGTCCACATATTTTTGTACTCTTTCCGTAATGTGTGTCCTACGAAGATGTATGGACATCGTGTAAAAAGAGCCACGCTGTGCGTCAATGTCACTCTCACCACATTTGTTTTTCCGTCATTTGCAATCAAAAGCTCTTTTTTTTTCTACGTTTTGAGATGGCAAAAAAACTAAATATTCAGTTCAGCTGTTTTTTTGTTGATATCGACCCATCTACTACTGCTAATATACCGATCAGAAGACCATAGAGACGTTTTTTTTCTGCAGAAGAGAGGAAAAACCATTCCTCGTTTTAGTAGGCTCTGTGCTTGTTTTGTTACGGAACACAATATTCTGTGTGCCTTGAAAAATCAGTCGCAATACTAGAAAACTGATGGCAGTATGGGGAACTCTGGAGATTGCTTGATTGATGGAGATTGCTACTGGGAGATTATCAAAGTCCATGAATACACAGGGTGCACTGTATGCATGTGCGTGTGTGTGGGACGAAAGAGTGACAATAGTAACAGGACTCAGCTGTATCATGTTATTTCCTATTGTGTTGCCTCTTATAAGAGCTGAGGCAAGATACCCTATCTTTACACCTGTGTGTGTGTGCGTGTGTGTGTTCAAGACCAACAAACAAAGAGTTACTCACCTCCTTGCAAACGTTTGAATGTCTGACGGCTGTCAACAAAGTGCACTTTGTGTGCCTGTGTGACTTTCAGTGACTCTTCCGGTCTCTCTCTAATTTGAGTTTTGGGTTGAGAGCATAGCATGTGAGTAAAGTTCAAAAGTGCAGTCGAGTTTTATTTAATGTGTCACTTGAGTGTCGTCTGGGACACACAAATGTGATATTGTCTTTTTGGGGGAAACCCTACATGACTCTGTGTGTGTGTGTGCTTGTGGGTGAATGTATTATTGGAATACTTGACAATGCCATCCGCCATGAAAATGAACTAGGTCGTCTAGGTAGTGTTCAGCACGCGTGACATCACAGGAATTTCATCGAAATGGAATTACGTCCAAAATGTCCAATTTGGCTGCGTTACAGGGTACGTCGTTGTTTTGCTACTTAATCGGCTTAAACCTTGCACTTTTGTTCCTTAGGCACACTAACTAATTGAACGCTGGAAAATTAATTTCAACCTGTCTGTTCCTTTTGTTGCCTTTACACTTAGAATATGTGTGAAATATAGCTAGGGGCGAAATTTGTTTCATCTGGAACATTAGTAAAGTTAACTGAAATTTTTCATGGTAAGCATTATTTTAGTGATGAAAAACCTTTCAATGTTTAAATTACTGCGCTGGGAAAAACTACTTAACTGTAAAAAAATAAAGTTACTGTTCGGACTGGTGAGAAAATTATTTCACTTTAGTTTCAAAACTAAAGTTAGTTTTCCAAACGAAACAAAATGATACTTAAATCGAACTAGGGAAATTATTTCAATGTGGAAAGTTACTTAAATGTGGAAAATGTGATTGTGGAAAAAGTACTTTAGTGTGAAAAGTTGGAGTGCTTTAGTAGTATTAAAAATGAGTATCGTGCCGATTGTTAATTTGTGATTGGTGGCTGTTTTGTTTTGCAGGTGTTTGCGTAGTAATAGAAAATGTGCGACAACGGGGAGGTGGAGGACAAGCCGCCGGCTCCGCCCATGAGGAACACCAGCACCATGATTGGCTCGTGCGGCAAAGACCCCGCCCCCGTCAATCATGGCTCCAAACCTCTGCCCCCCAACCCTGAGGACAAGAAGAAGAAAGACCGATCCATTCGCTTCATTTTGACAGGCGGCGGGGACAAGAGTGAGTGAAATAAAATAATAAACTCATTCTGTAGCCACTTTCACGCAGCGATGCCACAAAATTGACCATTCATTTTTTTATTTTGAAATAGTGTGCCCCCGCAAAAAATATAACTTACTTCACTTCCAACTTTCAGTTACTACTCTGCCTTTTCCCACTACGACTTTCTTCAGGCTTCCAATTGGCGAAAATGGTCTCCCAGTTATGGATTATAGCGCCACCTGTTGGTCTGGCATTCACATATGTGGGAAAATGTTTTGTTTGTGTTTCCTTTGTGTCCTAACCATGAAGACGTAGAACAAATGTTTGTCGTGTATGTGTTTTCAGCGTACAAAAAGAAAGAGCGGCCTGAGATTTCTTTGCCGTCTGATTTTGAACACACCATCCATGTCGGATTTGACGCCGTCACGGGGGAATTTACTGTAAGTGTGTGTACAAATGTGTGTGCGTGTGTGTCGGTCTCACACCGTTGAACTTTTTTCCTTTGAATAATCCCATCAGACAAAGAGCCCTTGTTTAGTTTCAATCTTGATCCGCCTCACTGAGCTCTTTTGGCTACTGCGCGCGTGTGTGCACGACTGTGTGTGTATATTTTTTTAGTCAAGTCACTCCGGTTGAATTGTTTTCGCAGCGAAGAAGTGAAGTGTAAACTTTGATGGGATGACCCTGTCTGAGAACAAGGTTGTGCGACCCATTTATGTGATTACAAATAGGGCGTCTTCTGTTGTGTGTGCGCGTGTGTGTGTGTGTGTGTGTGCGTGGGGGTGTGTGGGTCTGTGTGCGTGTGTGTGTGTAGGGCATGCCCGAGCAGTGGGCCCGCCTCCTGCAGACGTCCAACATCACCAAACTGGAGCAAAAGAAGAATCCTCAGGTAATATCTCATACCTACCTACCATAACTACAGGACCGCTATCAACCAATAAAAGCCCACCAACCATGATTACTTAACCAAACTACCTACCTTTATGATCTATGTGCCAAAACTACCTACTATAATACCTACCAAACTGCCCAACTACCTTTTTAACGTAACTATTTACTGTACCTATCTTGCTACCAACGTTACCTACCTACCTACCGAACCTAAGCTACCTACCTACAGTTCCAATTATTTCCTACCTGGGGTCGGCGTGACTTAGTAGTTGAGTGGTCGTTTCCCAACCTAGAGGATGTGGGGTCGATCCCCGGCCATTGTGACCATGTTGCATTATGCTTGAATAAGATACTGAACCCCCAGTTGCTTCTGACGGTATGTCATCAGTCGGTAGGTGATATGAATCGCTTTGAGTGCCTTAATAGGCGGGAAAGGACCATACAAGTGAAAGACTATTTACAGGGTTGGGCAAAGTTTTTGATTGGCGGGCAGCAATGGGTTCTAAAATTTGGCAGAGGGGCCGGACCAGGAGCAGATGGATGGAGTGTTTTGGTCACCTCACCTCATCGGAGAAAAAAAAAAATACATTTAATTTCAAATGAAAGTGAACAAAAGCATTACAACAATATATATGTCTTTGAAAAAGCACAGTATTTAGAAAATAAAACATGAACAAGGTTTATTCATTTAATTTTTTTTAAGTTCAGCGGGCCAGATTAAAACGTTTAACGGGCCGCATGTGGCCCCCGGGCTGTAGTTTGCCCACGCCTGCTATTATAAGCAACTCGAACGTACTATAACTACCTACCTAGAGTCTAATTACCACCCACCTATTATACAGTAAGTACCTATCGAACGTCCACCACTAATGACTACCGCCTACCACAATTACTTACCTACCTACTCCCCACCATACTTACCGACCTACCCACCTGATCTACTAAGTACCAACTAAACGACCTTCCTTAACGGCCTAGTTCCAACCATAACTACCTCTTACCAAAGCTCCTTAAAACTACCTACGGTAATTACCATCCATAACTACGAACCTTTTTACCATACCCACCTACCTGCCTGCCTACTTTTAACTATCGCGCTAGCTATCATAACGACTCGGTTTAAAAACCTGCAGTAGCTACCTACCCACCATACTTACATGCTGCATTATTCTTCAGGCCGTGCTGGACGTTCTCAAGTTCTACGACTCGAAGGAGACCGGCAACAGCCAGAAATACATGAGCTTCACAGGTGTATATGTATACACACACGCACGTGCACACCAACACGCGTACAAAACTTACTTCCTGGCCTAATGTCATTCTCTTGTCACGCAGACAAAAGTGCAGATGTCTTCGCATCATCCACCACAACGGTAAGAAAACGTGATCATCTCGAGTGCTCTTGCTCTCTCGCTGAACGTATTTCTTAATATCGATTTGTTGATGAGATGCTGACAAGGTGACAATGAAGAAGAGGACAGATGGTGATGACCAAAACTCTTTTTATTGCTTTTCTCTGCAATGTGAATCAGCAAATTTGATCTCCTTGTCTATGCAGCTTGGACGCACGCCCAGCAACCATTCAAGCGTCCTCGCATCCGAATAAACTTGTCCTTGCATCATAGCCTTTTAGCATCTTTGCATCCTTGTTGGATCCTTGTTTTCAAGTGTTCTTGTATCCTTCTAACCTAGATTCCCAGTGTTCTTGTACATTGGCACATTTACTTAGACAGGATAGTGAAAAGTAACGCTGAACAAAGCATTCAGTCTTTAGGATGACCAACAGGATGTGATGATGCAGTTCAACAATGTCACTGATGGCTGTCTGACCTCGTCTGCATTTTTCTCAGATTTCCAAGAACGTCTCGGAGACGCCCGCCATCGCCACCGTGTCAGAGGACGAAGATGAGGATGAAGCCGAGCCGCCGCCCGTCATCGCCCCACGGCCGGAACACACCAAATCGGTGGGAGGACACTCAGACGCAGACAAACAAAACAGAGAAACACACTAACGTACAAAGACACAAAAAAACGGAAGAAAATTAAAACATTGACAAGCAGACAAACATACAGAAAATACAAGTACACTTACACAAAGATATGAACACAAAAACTGTCATACACGCATCGACAACTCAAAAATACAAGCACAAATCTCGAAACGCATAAAAACACTGACAAAAAAACAAAAATACTACAAGAATTTAAATTAACACAAACAATACACAAATATGAACACACTCTTGTATACTAAAATTACGCACTATTAGGAAATGACTAATAAATGACCATACCTTCTGTCTCATACACACACGTACACAAGCATACACACACACATAGTTGCGCTGAGACATGTTGGCGGTTGACAGGCTGCTGCTATGGTGCCCTCCAGCGTCTCCATAGTGATGACTTTATTGGACCTGATTGGAACACACACACATACATTTGAGGTTCTGGACAAACTTTCACTGATGATTTACATTGTGGGAACTTGTTTCCTCACCATGTGACTGTTGTTCAGACTCCACAGGATGATACACACACACTCACACAAAGAAACATATAAAGATAAATGCATAGTAACACATTATAATTATAATAAACACAAGAACATACAAACATAGAAAAACACACACGGCAACACGAATTTGCATTTAAAAATATGAAAACATTAACATTAAAATGAATATCGTCAGATTTACACCCGCTCTGTGATCGAGCCGCTCCTGCCGCCTTCAACCAAAGACGCGGCCACCTCCCCCATTGTGGCGCCAAGCTCCATGACGTCCACTACGGCCGTCACCCCACCCAGCTGCTCCGCCGCGGAGGGCGCACCTCCTGGTAGCCCACCAGGAGCCACCCCTGCCCCCGGACCCTCCCTGCCCCGCCCTCAGGACAAAGGACGCAAGAAGAAGATGTCAGACGAGGAGATCCTGGAGAAGCTCAGTAAGTTTTACGCCATCAAAAACAGTCAAAGATTGTCTTTTAAAATGAAGATAAGAATAACAATTTATTTTAAAAAAAAAAACTTCATACATGTATTATATTTTCCTAAACTGCACACGCCTGTCCAGACGTGCTCAGACCACCCTCTGCTGGTAAGATGTGGATACTGTCTGTCTGCCTCTGTGAGTGACAGGCCTGATATCCACCAGCACACTGCCCCCGCCCCCTTTGTGCAGTCCTCTCATCTGATTGGTTGTTCTTCCAGGTTTTGTCCAAAACTTTCCTGCTGTGGTTACGTCACTGAACAAATTTATGAACAACTTCTATATACTATTCTTTTTGGACTATTTGTCATCTACTATTTGTATTGATAGTTTTTAAAATCTATTTTTATTTTGTTTCTATTCTCTTGCTTTCCATATTTTAAATCCTACCATATTTTAATGGCCATTTTATTTCTGTTCCATTCTTAATGCTTAAATAAACTTTACTTTATTTTTAAAGTCTAATTTGATTTAGTTTCTATTCTATTGCTATTTATATTTTAAATCATTCCTTTTTGTGTTTCTATTTTAATGGCCATTTTATTCGTAGACTATTTTTATTCTTAAATAATTAGTACTGTATTTCTATTTACGATAATTTCTATTTAATTTCTACTGCTCTGGGTTATATTTTTTGTAATATTCTTGTTTGTATTTCTATTACACTTTTCTACTTCTACTACATGACTTCTTTTGTTTGCATTTTTATTTTTTTTGTTGTATTCTATTTCTGTTTCTGTAACATTTCTATTTTAATTCTGTCTCCAGTCTATTGAATATCTAACACATTTTCTTTTGTGTTACTCTATATTGTTTCCTAATTGTTTTAATTCTATTTTATGTGTTTTACTTCTATTTCTTTAAGAGAACTAATATTTCTATTGGATACCTTTGTTTTCTATTTCTGTTCTACTTCTGTGTCTGTACTTTTTTTTTTTGACTTTATATATTACTTTGGGGCAGTTTCTTATCCCTCTGTGTTGTTTGTGGCCTCTCCCCTCCTTTCCTCTCTCTCTCTCTCTCGCTCTGTTTTTGTCTTCACTTCCGTCAGCATGCTGTCAAGTGTCAATGATCAACAACATGGATGATAGACACACATTGCTCTTCTATCATCTTATTCTATCCTTATAGATTTTTTTGGACTTCCTTATTAATTTTAATAAAATGTTCTGTGTGTGTGATGCAGGGACCATTGTCAGTGTCGGAGACCCCAAGAAGAAATACACTCGCTTTGAGAAGATTGGCCAGGGGTGAGCACATATCGATTTTGTTTGGAAAGTCACAATATTGTCCAAAAAGTGACATTTTATTCTTCTTCTGTGGTGAACACAGCGCATCCGGGACGGTTTATACGGCTATCGACGTCGCCACCGGACAAGAGGTTAGTCGAATATTTTAGGAAAATGGGAAGCATGTTTTTGTAAAATAGGTTGGATAGATAGACAGATTTTTGTTTTGTTAAATGGTTTGCAGTTTTGTTAGTTTTTATTTTAGTTGTTGGTTATTTTGGTTGTTAGTTATCTGGTAAGTTTGTACATCAGTTAGTTGGTTTAACCGTTATTTGGTTCTTTTGTTAGTTTTTTTATTGTTATTTGCTGAGGTAGTTTACCAGCTAGTTAATTTCATTATTTTGTTACGCAGTCCATTACTTGGCTGCTTAGTTTATTTGGTTCATTTGTTTAGTGGAGTAGTTGGTTTGCTATTGTGTTTCTTTGTTTGATTGTTATTTTCTTAGTGAACCAGCTAGTTAACTTGATATTTTTGTTTGGTAGTCCATGACTTGGCTGCTTAGTTTCTTTGGTTAGTTTGTTTGGTTTAGTAGTTGGTTTGTTATTACGTTTCTTAGTTTATTATTTGGTTGGTTGGTTGTTTACTTGGTTAGTCAGTTGCTTGTTCCATAATTCGCTTAATTGTTAGTTATCAAGTTACTTAGTTTATTTGGTTTGGTAGTCCATTAATTAGTCAGTTAATTTCCTTGATCATTCAATTTGTAATTTTGTTAATTTGTTGTATATTTAGCCAGATTAATTAGTTAGCTAGCTCTTTGTTCATTAG
Organism: Idiotropiscis lumnitzeri; assembly: GCF_059441095.1. NCBI lineage: Eukaryota > Metazoa > Chordata > Actinopteri > Syngnathiformes > Syngnathidae > Idiotropiscis > Idiotropiscis lumnitzeri. The sequence continues at coordinate 8,884,691 of NC_142397.1, read as the reverse complement.
GTTGACAATTTAGTTTCATTATTTGATTGTTTAATTACTTCATTATTTTGTATTTATTTAGTTTGTCACTAGTTGGTTGTTTTATTTGGTCAGTTAGTATGTCAGTTGTTAGATTAATTGGTACTTTGTTGTTTTGTTATTATTTTATTTAGTTGGTCCATTAGTTTCTTTAGTCAGGAACAATTTTTATTTGGTTAGTTCATTGATCAGTTGTCCATTACGTTACCGAGTTAGTTGATTAATTGATTTGGTATTGGTTTGTTGGTTGGTGCGAAGATGATGTTGTTTTGTGGATCAGGTGGCCATCAAGCAGATGAACCTGCAACAGCAGCCCAAGAAAGAACTCATTATCAACGAGATTCTGGTCATGAGGGAAAACAAGAACCCCAATATCGTCAACTACCTGGACAGGTCAGCTGCTTTTTTTTTGGTTTCGCCTTTTTCAATGTCTGCTGGAACGCGCCTCATATGATTTTTTTTTTTTTTTTTTTTTTTTTTTTTTTTTGCGCAATGGGTTGCCATAGTTACCTGGTGGGTGACGAGCTGTGGGTTGTGATGGAATACCTCGCCGGTGGCTCCTTGACGGATGTCGTCACGGAAACCTGCATGGACGAAGCTCAGATAGCAGCCGTGTGCAGAGAGGTAAGAAAAAAGGCCAACTATAATTAATTAAAAAAAAAAAAAGTAACATTGGTAGATGATTGTGACGGACTGTGTCGCCCTCTAGTGTTTGCAAGCGCTGGAGTTCCTCCACTCCAATCAAGTCATCCACCGTGACATCAAGAGTGACAACATCCTGCTCGGGATGGACGGATCTGTCAAACTCAGTCAGTGACCCACTCATATATATATATATTTTTATTTACTTTTATTTACTTTGGTTTTGAAATTAACTTATTTTTTTTCATATATGCCGTACAAAAAAAACCGAAATGCAAAAAAAACTACAATAGGAATATCCCATTTATGCATTTATTGTACCTAAGTGACATGTTGTTGCTGTTGTTGCTAATTTTGACCAGTAGGAGGTGCTTTGGTTCCATTTTAACATATTTTACAGCTCCTGATGCCGTGTACTTCCTTTTAAGTACACATTTAAACTTACAGTAAATATTAAACATTTGTTGTATGCTCCCCCCTTTTTGTTTTTGTTTGCAGCCGACTTTGGCTTCTGCGCTCAAATCACTCCAGAGCAGAGCAAACGAAGCACCATGGTGGGCACCCCCTACTGGATGGCTCCCGAGGTGGTGACCCGCAAAGCCTATGGCCCCAAAGTGGACATCTGGTCCCTTGGCATCATGGCCATCGAGATGGTGGAGGGCGAGCCGCCGTACCTCAACGAAAACCCGCTCAGGGCAAGTGCCTCTTTGTTCTTTGTGCAAGGGCTTATTTTTTATAGTATTGTTCCTGATGTCTATTAAACATAACTGTTATGCAGGGTATACAATATAAATACCATGTGAATTGAAAAGATGCCTATTCTTCCAGAAAAAGTTCATTTTCCTTTACCCAAAAACGCTGCATGCTGTCAGATTTATGTGCTATGTCACACTTATAACGCAGCTTTTAATTGGCCCAAAGCTAAAGTAGGGATGAGTCGTACGTTTAGTACTTTCAGTGGACTCCAGTTTGAGAACCACCGGCAAAGTAGAGACATCTTACATGACCAGTGGGTTCAGTGGAGTAAAAAGTGTTATCACGTTCATGTGGTCCAGGCACTCTATCTGATCGCCACCAACGGTACGCCGGAGTTACAGAACCCCGAGAAACTGTCTGCCACCTTCAGGGACTTCCTGAATCAGTGTCTGGAGATGGACGTGGAGAAGAGAGGCTCAGCCAAGGATTTGCTGCAGGTACGGGGAAACATTCTTAACGATTTATAAGGTGCATGGTGAGTTATACGATGCAAAAACAGTGACTCGTTGGAAACTTTTGCCCTTCAAAGCTGAAAATGTTTTACGATCACCACAACTCATGAAAAAGAAAATAGGCGTGAGTGGTGAAGCAGCATTACTCTTGGACCAATGCAGTTTGACGGCTCATTGTTTAGTGTTAAAATTTGGAAAATTTACAATGCTAATGTAGTCAAAATTGTGTTAATATGCAAATGTGTGTACCCACAGCCTACCATAAACAGTGAGAAAAAAAAACAAAAACAAACTACTACAATTGCCCAAAGATGCCACAAGTTGGTGTCAAAATACTACTTTTGTCCAAGTGAAGATATTCAACTCACTTCGACATTGTTTCTTGGCATCAAGATGCCACCCACAAGTTTGTGACAAATCATGGCTTTCGTCTAAGTGAAACGCCTCAACTCATTTCAACATAGTTCTTTCATGTTAAGGAACCACAATATGGCAGCAAAGTGCTACATTTGTCTAAATGAAGATCCTCAACATAGTACCTTGGCACTAAGATGCCACATGCAATATTAAAAACCCATTAAAATGATTGCCTAAAAATCTTTTATAATGCAGGCATCAATTGATGAACCACAATATGATGGAGGTTCACTGTCATTCAGCCTTCTTTTATTATCTTACATTCCGCTTTATTTTTTTTTACAAAAAGTGTTTCTTCCCTTCCTGCCCAGCACCAGTTCCTGAAGATGGCCAAACCTCTCTCCAGCCTGACTCCACTCATCGTGGCCGCTAAGGAGGCGGCCAAGAACAACCGCTAGCTCGCGCCTGCAACCCCTCCTCCTCTTTCTCCTCTTCCTCGACACTGGACTCTCAGGGGGAGTGGGCGGGGACCAAGCCAATGATGTCATTGCTCTGATCAGTGATGTCATCTGTAGAGAGAAGGACTCCATTTCTTGTTTTCTATGTTTGTGTGTGCGTGTGCGTGTATTGTCTGCTATCAGAATGTGCATCTGTTGTTTTTTTATTGCATCTTTTTTTTTTTTTTTAAATCTGTGTGTGCGTGTGTGCGTGCTTGTATGTGTGTAAGAGAAATGATAATGCTGGAATATCAAGTGATTGTAGCATTGACGCAGCTGAGCTTAGCTGCGTCCGTGGTCCAGTCTGCACTGTGAGTTAGAGAAGATGATTAATAATAATTATCATAGTGATAATAATAACTAGAACACAGGTTCTCAAAACTGGGGTCTCCACATGCCACAGCTCTTCCCGACGATAGCTTTGTGGAATTGCATCCATGTGGGCGTTGTTGGAAATGTGTCCGTGGACCCCAAAAATTTGAGAACATCTGAGCTAGAGAGTGCAATGAAGAAATTATGTGCAAATGCTCTTCAGCGTTGACACAAAGAAAGGCAAATGAAGTCTTAGGATCCGCTGGCAGGGAACAAGTCCAAATTTATAGGAGACATGGATTTTTCGGGAGGGCGCTCGCGCCTCCATCAAGTGCTATCTTGAAAATGTAGCGATGAACAGGAGCTCATTTGCATGAAACAAGCCTCTTGAAACAGGCTAATTTCAGCAAAGCTAAATAAAAAAAAAAAAATAGGGCGGCCGTGTAAAGATTCCCAAATTGTTTAAAGAAAATGTCTCCTTTAATCAATGAAAACTTGATGATTAATTGCCCGTCAGCAAACGGCCTCCATCAGTGCAGTAAGTGAAGAGAAGAATGTGCATGTTTTTGTTTAGTTTTTTAATTATTCTCGGTACAATAGAAAAGTGATGACGACTCCTCCCTAAGAACGCTTGTGTACAAATGAAGAAATAAACTGCGATGAGTCAATGTTTGGCTTCCTGCCTTGAAAACATACCACATGGCACCACATACTATACCAAAAATACGTTCAATTCCTACAAAACAATCATAATGAGAGCTATTTGACTCTTTCCATTATTAAGTCCCGTATGAAAACCCTCAAAGGTCTGCTTTGAACCAAAATGGCAGCCACGCATGATGACTGGAGCCCAGATTCAAACCCCAAACCATAGAACTGTGAGGCATACGTGCGGACCACTTGTGGAACGTGCTGCCTGCTTGTAAAATTAAAAGAAAATATAACAAAATCCTTCGGTTGCAACTTTATCAGACTGGGGCTGTTAAGCCATGAAATGAGTTATGTCATATTTCTCTCATCAACTAACTTGTATAAACTACTAATTTAATTGAATCAAAAGTGTAATCAATTTGCTTGCAACTATCATTATGGAGCTGTGCTCAATGACAAGATGAAAAGACAAAAGTGAGTTCTGTCAATTGACTACCTACTACAAAAACTTGACTTCTCTTTCATCCTGTCATCACTTTGAATCCAGAAACATGTCAACTCCCACCCCTCCCTCAAAGGTGAAGCTTTCTGGTTAATGTCTCCTAAGAATCAAGGTAAAATATTCATAAATGCTAAAAATACGTGTACTCCAAGAGTCATTTTGTGCTATATACATGTGTGTGTGTGGGGGGGGGGTGAGTGCGTGTGTGTGTGTGTGTGCATGCATATTGTTCGATGCCTCTTTGCATCCCCTCCCCTCACCCCCTTTTTTCATTACATTACATAACAGCCAACACTGCAGAGGAAGAGCACTGCAGAGAGATGAATAACACACATATACACAAAAGACACACAAACACGTACGGTACACTAACATAGACATGACACACACCGACACACACACACACATGCAAGGGCAGACCTACACACTATTGGACATCAATGCCCATCAAACGCACACAAACAGACACACGTGCACAAAGAAAAAACAAACAGGCGCACATGCAACACAAAATACACCCCGTCACACAAGCACTCACGAATGGACAGATAGAAACACACACGCACACGTATTCAGTACACACTAACACAGTTACACGCACTGGCAGACACACAGAACCATACAAAAACCCGTACGGGCACAGAATACACGTTACCGGCCTTATGTATTCGTGATGAAAAAATGTAAAGGGTATTCAGGATATAAAAACATCTAATTCATTAGAGTAAAAAAAAACATTGGGTTTAAAGGTGCATGATGAGTAACTTTGGCGACGCTATGCTAGGGGCAAATAGTAGATTCCATGTTTATGGAGGGCAACAAACCAAAAACAAAGGATCCCAGTGGGCATCTGATGTCAATTCCACATAAATTTGACACCCGTTTATATATATATTTATTATTTAATATAATATAATATATATATTATATAATATAATATAATAATTTTGATGTCATACTCATGTTGAATTGGCATCCGGTGCCCACTGGGATGCTAGCACATTGCGCTCCATAGTGGATAAAGTCGCATGCATTGCACAATGGCACCTGGGAATATAACATTTCATGTTTAAAAAAAAAAAAAAGCTTCCTCCTCCCTAAACATTCTGCACAGATAGCACATGTTTTAGAATTAACAGAAAGTAAACCTCATGAAAATCGGTTGAGAAATGAGCACATTCCGACTTAATGTCAACATTCTTGCATTGTATTTGATGCACAAGTGTCAAACCGCGGTCCTCAAGGGCCACACTATCCCAACTTCATGTTTTAGATGTTTCCCTGCTCTAACACACCAGATTCAAATGATGAACTCACCAGAAAGCTCTGCGGGAGCCTGATAACAATCCTGGTCATTTGAATGTAAAATCTAAAACATGCAGGCGAGCGGCCCTCGAACACCGGAATTTGACACCTATGATTTGATGGGAACGTTGCCCCTCCCAACATGGCCGCCAAGTAGACACGTCGGTAAACCGGGCGCCTATCATTCTCTAGATGTGGAATAGACGGGGGACTGTTTGTATCGTATTCACTGGATGACTTATTCATTTTAAATGCAATTTACAAAGAAGAGTGTGCGATATCATCTGGGCTGCTGCTTACTAATGAGCGCTATCGCGCTAGCTAGCACACACATTCAGTATGTAACTATTTTATTATCCCGTCAAGAAGCACTCACAGAGTATATTTAAACACCGTATTACCATTATCACCTGCTCACATTTGTCACCGAGAACATAAACATAAAAAACTATTTTCAGGGGCTGACGTCACGTCTAAGCGATTAAAAAAATGATTATCGTGTATACGCGTATGCGTGTCCTGTGAAAAGGTTATCAACTTTTTTTGTATTTCACTAGTTAAATTATAAAGAAACACTGGGCTTGTGAAAAGGTTTGAAAAGCTTTGTGAATGTAGCAAACCTAATTTCCTCCAAATGATGTTTTATTAGTTTATTTCCTTCATTCCTTATTTTCTCCATACCTGTGCTTACCATGGAAACGCTGCTTGCGCTCACGTGACGCACTCAGAACGTGGCTTCCAGTGCTTGTGACGCAATGACGCACAGCTTTGTCACGATCTTTTTTTTTTTTTTTTTTTTGTCACCGTTACCTGTGACGCCTGGCACTGATTATATTCGGGGCAATACCAGAAATCAAAGGCTTCTCGAAGGTTCCTCATCTCTGCTGCGTATGTCCAAAATGTAAGTGATAAAGCTGCAAATCATTATGTCCGGAATTCTTTTCAAAATTATATTTAATGTTTTCAAACCTGCAGCATTTTTTCCCATGTAGTACCTTTTGCTCCAATTTCCCTTTTCACGTAGACTGTGGTTGTATATGTTATATCGTGCACGTGTGTTGTGTTCAGTAGTTGAGTAAGAAAAAAAGTCATCCCCACCTCGCGGTGGTTGCAAACGCGCGCGCGCGCGCGCCCGCGACTCGTACAGGCTCCAGACCTCCACTGCGGCGGCGGCGCGCTTGCAGCTCCTCGAAATATAACAGCAGCGGTCAAACTACGGTGCTTCTAAGGTTGGACGATATCTCAAGGTTTCTTTTGTCAAAAAGCTGATTTGTGCTCGCGTATTGTCGTTTATTAAGACTTAAACGTCGAACATGCCGGTCAGTTTTGTGCAGGGAGAACTGTTTGTGTCTTTTAAACGTTTTTTAGGCGCAATTGTGATCATACTTTACTGCTTACCAAACTTTGAGAATAATATCCTGTATTTTAGCACTTTTTTTATTAGACATTTTTTTAATCACCTCTGTTATCGCTGTTGAAACTAAAACTTAACTGGTGCGTGTACACTTCTAGAGATGACGCAAATATTCACGCTTCTGAAGTAGAAGTACAGACACTTGTGCAGAACAAAACAATTGTCCTTCGATTTAAGTAAAAGTACTGCCTCAATTAACTAAAAGACACATTCAGAAATGTATTCGAGAATAAAAGTACATCAAGAATAGTGCACTATATACAATATACAATACAGCATTTGCATTTGCCACTTAACGTCCAAATTGCACCTGTAATGTCTCTTTGGTCGTTTATGCTTGAAACCTTTTTGTCGCTCTACTCATGATATAAATGTCTAGCAAATTTCATGTTGTTGTGAAGATGACTGGGAGTTGATTTTTTTTCTTTTAACCTGAATTGGCACAACTGAATCAATTTCACTGCGAAATTGCATTTTTAAAACAAAATGTCAGACTTCCTGTGTCTTTTCAGACATGGCTTCTTGAGATTTTTTGCAAGTCTGCTCATCATATATATGTTTCCCAAATTTCATGTTGCTAAGTGAATCTCTTTGGAGGGGAAATTTTTATTCTCATCCACCTGCGCACAGCTGATTAAGTTGTGTCTATTCGAGCATGGCTTCTTCTGAATTTTTTTGTGTGGGTCTGCTCAGCTCATGTTAGACTTTTCTACCAATTTTCGTGTTGCTGCGTAAAGCGGGCTTCAGGAGCTGCATTTTCAAAGCAAAACTCCCAGGCGGCACTTCAAAGAGCCATCAAACTTGAAAGGAATAATTGTGGGTCTAGACATGCATACCAAATTTTATGTTGCTCGGTGAAACATTTGGTCAGGTTCGGACCTTGTGTTGATTTGCTAGTTTTCTGTTTTAAGGTGAGTCACAACATTTTGCCACAATGCTTTGTTGACAAAAACTCAAATGGTTTTATCCCATCCATTCATTATCTAAGCCGCTAGGCCTAGGAAAGATCAATTGAGTTATTAATTGAGTTAGTTTGCAGCAGTTACTGTTTTTTCTCATCAAAGCCTGTCTGCCTGTGAAGATGTTGGACTGAAATATACCAGGCACTACAATACGGACGGAGTGAGTCATTCAGATAAATTATATTACAGATGATTTGCAATTGGTCAACTGGGGAAATAACAAGCTCAATGCAAGGTCCACTACAATTGATAAAATAGTAGTACATACAAGTACAAATAAATTAGGCTACAGGTGAGAATAGGACTCTGCATAATACGCGTGAGTAGGAATGGGTATCGTAAAAAATGTAACAATACTACTACAACTCTTAACGCACTTTTATGCTATTTTTATTGGTGTTTTTGTTCAGAATGGGCAAAATAAAAAAAAATAGAATTAAGTGTTTAAAAAAAAAAAAAAAAGCTTAGAGCATATTATCTCAGTATTGTAATCGTGATTTACAGAGGTTAAATTGACATTTCACATCAAATTTTGTTCTGATGGATTGCTTTCATTTACTTGTTCAAGGTTCTGACAACATGATGGATGACGAATCTTTGAGTAGCACGTTGAGATTTACCTTAAGTATCCACAATCTTATTCTCACCCCCTTTGCTCTCTTTGTGGCTGTCCATGAATGCTATACCTTGACAAACGCAACATGTTTTTGTGGTTCAATTGAAAAAAAAAATAAAAATAGCATCCGGCATTTTGCTTACAGATGCTCAAAACATGATAAATTGCAGCGCAGTCCCTTGCTGTCATGTGCAAAAAAGTTTCCAAATTGAATTTTTACACAGAGCCCCACTTGGAGCAGATTATTTCTTTCACACTTTCATCTCCTCAGTGGGTTTATTACTTTTAACATGAGTGTTAGTTTTGTGTGCCTCTGATCATTGGCACGCCTTTTGGAACAAATAAATCCGGCCTCCGCATGTTCATTATTTGTTGGGGGATTACCAAAATCCAACTTTAAGTCTGTTAAGGGATTATTTTTTAATTACAGTGACTTAATGTTCGTCTCACACAGTATAGCTGCATGAAGTAACAGCAATGTGTGGACGCATGCACGCACACACACTCAAACAGAGGACCATTGTATCGTGGGTCCTGTCTCCTCCGGCTGGTGTTCACACAATCGAACAGATTTAGGTTTTGACCTCCTCCTGTTGAACCATATTCATTGCAAATTGACCTTTAAAAAAAAAAAAGATTTTCCCAATTGTATACAAAATGTTATATTTAAATAAATATAGAATATTTGGTACAGAAGAAACATGTACCATGTGAAGTTTACATAAATAAAGAAATCAGTTTTAATTCTCTGTAAGTCACTGTGACCCACCGCTGGTGAGCTCTTTTTAGGACAGACCCATGGGCTTCTCATGTGGCACTTGGGGCTAACTAGTACCTGCTGGCACCATTCTTTCAGGGCAATGCATAGAGCAAAAAGGCATCCGTGTTAGCAGTGTCTCTCCTGCTTTTAGTCCTTTACTGCTCGCCGAGGAGGAGGGAAAAATGGTGACAATTAACATCAGCTAGGTGACTTGTTTCCAAAACTTTGCAAGCAGCCAATGATATTGTGCCCTGCTTCGAAATCTCTTCAAAAAAGAGAAGCTCTCATTCCCAGTCATAGCCAGCATTGGGGGTTAACTCATTCACTACCAGCCGAGTAAAAAAAAAAAAAAACATGGATCTTTGACGTATTTAGCCGTCAATGGTAGTAAATGAGTTAATGAAACCGTGACTGAAGACCACAGCAAATCGTCAAACCTGTAATTGGCCCATACCTAAATGACACATCAGTTCCATGTGACATCTTGGAAGCCGTCTTGCCGCAATAACGAAAAACAAACTTGCCAATTAGGAATTTGAAGTAAATGGATTGCAGGCTTCAAGGAAGGGTTCGGTCATTTTAAGTTACTTTCTCTTCCAATACTTTTGCTTACTTGAAAAGTAGGTGGCTTCAAATAAAAGTTTTGTTTTTAACCCTTCTAAACGTACATAGCATGAAATATAAGATGTAATTCACAAATGTTGTGTGTGATTAATATTTTCATTGGTCTTTCGTTTACTGTACAACAAAAACAAAAGAATTGACCGTGTCGTTCCAATACTTTCAGTGGGGACTGTTCGCGTTTAAGTACGGAACGTGAAATTTGCTTTAGTTTAGTGATCTCACTAAGATAAGTCAACTTCATCTTGCCTCCCTGTTCTTTTTACCTTTTCTGACCTAAGTCATTTTCTCATGTCTTTTCTGTCCTCTTCCTCCTGAGGGGATATTCTTTGCAGACCTCATTGAGTTTTATCACATGTTCGTCACCATTTTTTATTTCTTTTAACGACTCCTGCTGCTTGGTCTCCTCTCCTCCCTCTCTCCCAGTAGCACCAATAATTGTGACAGCGCATGTGATGTCACAGTTGCCACAGCAACAATGACGCAACTTTGATCAGGACGCATAAAAAGTCTCAAGGACCCATACTGGAAATTGAACAGGAAGTCTGACAATTTGGTGTGACGCAACCATTCTAGTGTCAATTTGGTCTCATATGCAAATCCAGAAAATAAGTCCATAATACTCGTTTCATAGATCATCATGAAATTGGGTGCACATGTTTTGACAGGATGCACCAAAAAATCTTTTGGACCCGTGCCCCAATTTGAACAGGAAGTCAGCCATTTTGGTTTGTTCTAGAGTCAATTTGGACATTTTTGCGAATTTGAAAAATGAGTCACTGAAAATCTAAAACACATTTTTTAAATTGATAATAAATTTGGAACACGAGATTGAGGCGAACTATAGTAAACATGTTTATCAGAACGGGGTGCACAAAAAGTGACAAGTCAGCTATTTTGTTTTGCAGTGTTAAAGCAACATTTTCAAGTCTTGCTATTTTAGTTAGAAGCAGCCATTCTTAAATTCTTGGGAAATTCTCGTCAGGATTCTCCGTTAAGAAAATGATGCTTATTTTTTCCAAGTAGAGATCGTGAGGAGGACAAGATTCCGTTCCGTCGCGTCCCCTCATTGTCATCCTGCGATGCTGGCCTGCGGTTGAGGGTGGCCTGCGACCTGTCTGAAGCTGGGGAAGCTAAAGGTGGTGCGGCGGCAGCTGCTGCAAAGGTAGCCCGTTGTCAAACTCGTCTGCTTCGGTCTACTCGTTACCGAGCCTTGTTGACGTCAATTCCTCTTGCAGGTATGAACACCAGCCGTTTGTCTCCTGCATCGCTGGCTTGTTCGGTTGCCAATGGAGACGATACCAAAGATCGCGAGTACAGTCGGGAGAGTGCTGCTGCAGCAAGGTACACACAGACACACACACCCCCACACATCTCACACACACACACTCACTTTCACTTAGACTCACACATTCTCTAAATCAATTCTGCTCATGTTGTCTGTTTATAGTGGGAATTAAACACACCAGTCTCTTTAAAAAAATCACTTTGATATGGAAATTAAGCATGATTTTTTTTTTTATCAATTTCATAACTTTGTATTCAACCACCAAAACTCAACCTTTAATAAAAAGTAAAATAACATTGAGAATAATAGCAATGAGGATAAGAATAAGAAAGAATAAGAAACTCAATAATTGCTGCAGTGCACATGTAGGCCTCTTAGGGGCGGTGTGGTGCCATTCATGTAGGGAGTAGAAGAGTAGAAGGGGAACATTGCGATCAAGCGTTTCAACTTGAATTCATTTTTCACGTATTCTTTGCGTATTGTTATATTACCTGTCAATGTGTTGCTACAGCGAAGGAATGTCCCGTAATTTGTACAAATTTTCTAATAGCCTGTCAATGGGAGTTTATCTCGACTGCTCTCATTAACAAGATACCTTGATTTATATATCACAATTCATACAGGCAATTCAATGTGCTTCACACACGCAAAGCATCTTAGAAACAACAGCTTATGACTTGCAACACTTCTTGTGATAGGTTTTTGAATACTACAGTTGAAGCATTACAAAAATTATAATTCCTTGATGTTTAGGGGTGCACATTTAAGCTATGTTCAATTAGCGGTAGCATTGGAGGAATGTATCTGAAAGTTTTAGAAAGAATTCCGTATTCAAAGCAGTGATTGAGCTACTCTTTGTATCAAAACTTAAGTTATGTGCATCGCATGTGTTACAGGTGGAGTGCGGCAGTTTTGTCCTCCTTATTATCACTTTCTTTACAAGTTTAGTATTCCTCTATTTTTGGATCCAAGCTCAAAATGACTATGATGACTTTGACTGGTGGGTCCTCAGATCACCACACACACATGCACACGCGCAAACACACACCATGCATACACACGCACACTTGTCCTTCAGGAGAGATTGATTTTTCTTTCCTACCATACATTGTTAGGTTCAGCTTTGGCATTTTGGGTTTCTGGTTCCCTTGGTCGCTGGTTTTGCTGGTGGTGGCTGCTGCTCTCTTCACGTACATTGCACTCCTATTGGTATGCATGATGCATTACAGTGAACGAACATGATTCATGGGGTATTTAATTCCGTAGATATATCACAAAATTCTAGCAAAGGACTTAAACCGGTGCGGATCTTACAGCATCAATCCGATGCATCTAACATGTACGCAGTCATGAACGCATGCTACAGAAATATCTTTTCAGGGGTTGAATTATTCACGTGAGGCTCGGCAATAGTCTTAGCTAGCATACAAAGATAAATACGGTAGCACAAGTTGACAATGACATCAGAAACCAAACATGCTTACAAGTAGGGCTGCAGCTGTCGAATATTTTGGTATTTGGATATCTTCGTGAAAATTCTATCAACTAATCGGGTATTCGGACCAAAGAATATAAATAAAAATACATATATTTATTTGGTGTCGTTCAAGATACATAGTACCAAAAAAAACCCCCACATTTTATTGACACACAATAATGAAAAATGTTACGTGGGCCGAAAAAACATGAAAAAAAAAAATGAAACCGCGTACATGAGGGGGTACAACTAACTTAGTGTCTTGAGGCGTTAGCATAAAAATATCTTAACCTTTGTCTCATTTTTTAAAATACTTTTATTTAGAAATAAATAGTAATTGACAATGATGTAATAAAAAATATTTATATAAGCTTCTTTATTTCAACATGATTCAGTCAATCTAATTTTAGTGGAATTATCGTTTATCAGTTATATTGATTTGAAAAAACGTTAACTGCAGATGCAAAAGTTTATTAATTTTTTTAGTTTAATTCAAAAGTATTCTAATTTTTAAATTATTTATAAATAATTTTGTTTAAATTTTTAAAAAATTCAAATTTTTAAAGTGTTTATTTATTACTAATTTTGTGAGAATGGTTTAACCCATGTCTAATAATATTGACAAATGTCACTTAGGTGTTGGCTGTGTGTCTTCTGTCTGAGAGCCAACGCTTGTACCTTCATTGGAGCCACAAGGTAGATGATCAGCACTTTGTCCACTTGTCCCAAAAAAAAAAAAACTTTTTCTTCGGTATTTTTTTTAATTACTCAGCCGATTAATTGGTTATCAGAATTTTATTCTCTTAAATATCTGACTCAACATCAGCCTAAAAAAAATTCAATAACATTCAAGCCCTAATTAATGGCATTTCAATTGATTTATGGTGGAAACTTCAGGTTATAAGTCAAGGTAGCACTGTACCTAAGTGTAGTTTTGTGGCTTGCTTGTGTCAGACTGGCATCATGATGACTTTGGCCTTCTACCTGCTTGCGGGGGCCGTCCTGTCCAACTTGTGGAGCAGTGAATGGACCACACTTGTGCTTTCACTTCAGGTTGGCAAGAATAATAAAAAAAAAAAAAAAAACATGACATGACTTTCTTGTCCCTCATCTGTGGCTAATTTTGCTATCCTGATGTTTTGTCAGGTGACGGGGCCCGTGCTCCATGTGGCAGCCGTCCTAATCATGTCCATCATATCCTGGCCCGTTGCCTTACACTTCTTTTGCATGAAAAAGAGAGGTAGGCCACCTGACTGGACTGTGATATGATATTATTTATCACTGTCAATATTATCTAATTAAATACTTTGAAATACAGACAAAAGTCAGTTTAATGCTAACATACTATGCAGTGACACAACGTGGCACTTCACTGACATCGTGCTATTCTAAATTTGGACTTGAGGTTTCTACTTTTTTTTTTTTTTACCGGCTTGGAAATGTTCATACAGTATGTTTGAAATGTTCTTGCGGGTAAAAGTCACACTGAAAATTCTTGTTTACATTGTAAAATTGAAACAAAAAGACTTCTCCAGCAGTGCGTCAGGTGGCCGTTCTGGTCCTTTACCTGTCCGTGCTGTTCGCTCTTTACCTGGTCCCGCTGGGAATGTACTCGCCATGCATTAGAGACGCGGGGACGTTGGGAGCTGCTCCGACGCTCATCGGACACAGAGGGGCACCCATGGTGAGACACTTGAATCAAATCGCGAGTGAGGGCCTCACTGAGGCGTGTCCGCGTACGAAGAGCCTGGAGGCTGATTCTTGTGGTTCTTTGGGTGTCAGCTAGCTCCGGAGAACACGCTCATGTCCTTTGAGAAGGCGGTGGAAGCTGGAGGAGACGGACTGGAAACCGATGTCACCATCAGGTACTACTGTGTGTGTGTGTGTGTGTGTGTGTGCGGGCGTGAGATTGCGTGAGAGAGAGAGCGACTGGTCCTGTATAACAGCGCGTGGCATTCTTTGTGTGTATTTTTGTGTACGTGAGTGTGTGTTTTTCAGCATGTGTAATTGTGTAAAGAGAGCATAAGAGTGTCTGCGTGTGTGAAAGTGAATGTGTGAGAAGTGAGACCGAAACAGCATGTGAGTTCTTTTAGCATGTGAGTTTTGGAGTGAGAGTGTGTGAGGGTTAGCGTTAGAGCGTGTGTGTGTGTGTGTGATGAGTGTTTTTGGAGCGAGATTAGAAGTGTGTGTGAGAGTGAGTGTGTGTTGATGAGTGGTTGTGTGTGTAACGCGTGTAGGATTCAGGTCAAAATTGGGCGGTTTCTGTGGGACTGAGAGAGAGAGAGACTGGGTGTGTGAGAGAAAGCGAGTTCATGTTGATTTTCGTGTGTGTGTTTTTCCTCTTTGATGCTGAACGCGGCATAATTTGGGTCAAGCTGTGTTCTCTCTCACTGCTAAAATCAACGTGGAAGTTAGGCGATCGAGCGGATGAGGTGTGCCCTGATGCTCGTGTGCACTAATCATCTTAGCACCACGGCTAATCCGGTTAGCCCTCTGCACTCCCACACACCAACAACTCCTGGCAGGTTAGCGCGCAGCATCACGGCCGGAAAACAGAAACTGGATTAGTGGCACACCAGGAGCCTCAGGGTTCATTTTTCAGTGGCGAGTGCCTCATCTTAATTTTGTGAGTTCGTTAACTCATTCACGACCAGCCCAGTAAAAAAATGGCTCTTTGACGTATTTAGCCGTCAATGGTATTGAATGAGTTAAAGGCACGGATCCAACACACACATAACAATAAGATGATTTCCTTCCGCGGGCATCGTGGGTGTCGGCCCCGCGGTGCGCCAGCTGGCCCCTTTGGTGACCCTAGACGACCTCGAGCCTTTCATCTGCACCCCGTGTTTCATTCGAATGTCTGCCCTATCAACATTTTTTTGCGGGAGTTGGTTTGGATTAACAGCGTTTGAATTAATTGCGGGGTTCTGCTCAGTTTAGCGAAAACTTGTTGCGAATTGATGCCATTAAAGGATCGCAAATGTCTAAATTCCTCAATTCACTGCAACATAGTTGGTACCAAGACAACACAAGATGGTGGCCAATCACTACTTTTGTCTAAATGACAATCCTCATTTCAGATCATAATAGTTCCTTGGCACCAAAATAACAAAGCACTACTTTTGTCTGATTGAAGCGCCCCAATTACTTGGTACCAAAAATGCAGTCAAGCACTACTTTTGACACTGTGAATGTGAGAATGATGATGAAAGCATTATTGTGGCATCTGCTCTCTCTAGCTATGACGGCGTTCCCTTCCTGATGCACGACTCCACCCTGAAGAGAACCACCAACGTCGCGGATGTTTTCCCAAACAGAACACACCTGGAAGCCTCCATGTTCACCTGGGCTGAGCTGCAGCAGCTGAACGCTGGCGAATGGTTCTTATCTGTAAGAGAAACACACTTGTATGGCCTTAAATAAAAAAAAAATAAATAAAAAAATTCGCACCAAAATCTTTTGAAGAATTTTTAGTCCACGACCTTCGCTTAGAGAAAAAGCAAATGACAAGGACAAGATTCAAAATAAGTTTTCCACTTATCCCAAACAATTGTGTATGTGCCATGGCTTAAAAAAAAGTTTGGCAACACATTTCCGAACAATCCCATCTCTTTGTTGTTTGCTCCAGAGAGACCCGTTTGGCAGCGTGTCTTCTTTGAGCGAGGCAGACCGTGAGCAGGTGAAGAACCAATCAGTTCCCTCGCTGGCCAACTTCCTGGATATGTCGTCGCGCAGCGGCCAACGTGTTCTCTTTGACCTGTGGAGGCCGCCTTCTGGTCATCCTTACGAAAACTCATACACCAACGTCACCCTGCAAGTGGTGTTGGACCATATCAACTCTTCTCAGGTCAGCGTCCAGTCGGAAATAGCGTTAGCTAGATAGCATTAGCGTTAGCTAGATAGCATAGTTGCTTAAGTCACGATTTGGTGTTTTGGGGAAAAAATTTAAAAAATCATTCCGATTTTCCGTATTTTATATTTTATTTTCCACTGCCTGCATATTTTTCATCTAGTATTCAAAGCAAATATTTTCCTTTTGTTATGTTTTCCATGAGTGTATTTTTCATGTTTTATTTGTAGGTGCTATGGCTGCCATCTGAGGACAGGGATCTGGTACAGGCTGCTGCCCCTGAGCTGCAGCAGACTTCAGGAGAACTTTACTCCATTGAGACGCTGAAGAAAGACCACATCACCACTCTCAATCTGCACTACGGCAGGATGTCGCAACAACAAATCAGGTACACACTGGCAAAGCTGCATTGGTGGGGAAGCTTGCCGGGATCTCTCTGAATACGAGGTTTGTGTGTCTCTTTACGTGTCCGCAGCAAGTACAGCTCGATGAATATCAGCACCAACTTGTTTGTGATAAGCCAGCCGTGGCTCTACACGCTGGCGTGGTGTGCTGGTGCACAGTCGGTCACCACCAACTCCATACACATCCTGGCCAATGTCCACAAGCCCCTTATTCTCATGGTGTGTTAACACTTCACTTGCATTCACTTCATTCAGTTTAATTCACAATATGAGAAGAAATTAAGACCAGGCCGAGGAAAAGGCATTTGATTTAATCTGACAATGTTATCTATTTTGAAATTTGCAAATAAGATAATTTTTTTTTTAAATAAATTATTTTTTTCTGTTGTAAAGTTATTCAAATACCGAGGAACAAAGTAATGTAAAATGTTCTGTCATTAAGAGAACAAAAAAGAAGTTATTACACTAATCGGCCGAATATTCAGTTATTGGAATTTTATCCTGCCAAATTGGGTCCGCATCTGCCGAAAAAAAATGCAAATCGGTCAAGCCTGATTTTGTATTTATTTATTTATTTTTTTGTCGAAACATGCCAAGAAACATCGTCGGTGTCCTGTAAAAACATACACGTTAATTAGATGTCTAATGCAGAAACTCCATTCACATAAGAATAAAAAATCTGGAAAAAAATGGACATTAGTGTTTTTCACCGGAGAGCGGCAATATACAAATTAGAGGAAATACCAAAAAATAGGGAAACAATTGAAAAATAGATACCAAAAAAAAAACAGAAAGAAATGTTCCTGCTAAATTATATTACACCATATAGAAAGTGCTTTGTTACAGCTCCAGCTGTTGTGAAATGCGTTATATAAATAAAGTTCCCTTGTATTGTATTGCAAATGCACAATTGTAAGACAAAAAGTATGCAAACAAAATTACTAAGATTATTAGGGGATAGTAATTTTAAAATACTAGATAAAAATATGGTATGAAAGTCCTTTTGTAAACAGGTCGCGCTATATGTAAAAAAATGTCAATTTAAAAAACAAAAAGGTACGAAAATTTCACTAATATTAAATGAATCCCAAAATATTTTTAAAAAATGCCAACATATAAAAAATCATTTCCTGCTCAATTTAATCGAGTTAAGATGCTCTTAGTGTCAGTGTAAAGGTAAGATTCACTTGGATGTTTTATATTTATTTTTATATTTGTTGTCTTTTTCCAGACTCCTGAGGAGTATAACATGATATGGATTCTGACTGATGCTGTTTCTGCAGTTTTCATCATCTCCATTTTCATTTTCCATTGGTGCGTACATACACATGCAAAACGTTGCTCATTCTTAGATGTTGCGGCTGCGTGAGGTTGAGTCATCCAAGACTGAGGAAAATGGATTGTCATTGCCTGTGTATATGTTGATATCATAAAGTATATGCACGGAGCACATTTCTAGTGTTTGTAGCTTGTCCAGTTTAAAGAGGGAACCATTTCATCTAACGTCTGCTAAATATCTTACTACATGTAGCATTTTCGTTAAGTCACAAATTATAATACAGTGGTGCCTTGATAAGTGTGGATATAAGTCACCTGACTTTGGACGTTTTTGAAATACCAGTCGTCGTTCCGATTTAAAAAAAAAAAAAAAAATTAATTTGACTTGTGAGCGTAAATTATGCATCGTGGCAGTAAACGCTTTAAGCTGTTAATTGCCACTCATGTTGTCAAGTTTGCTGTCAAACTAAATCAAATAAATTTCAGTGTCATTTACTCATAAAAAAAAACAAAAAACATTGCAAAATATCTTTTGTGTTTTGGAGGCGGCTCGAACTGATTAATATCATGTCCTGAAATGATTTGAGCTACACGCTTTTGATAATACAGGTGGCGAGAGAGAGGTCTGCACTTCCTGTCTGGCAGTCGTCAGCCTCATGAGAACGGACCATACAGCAAATTTAGGACGGGTATGACAACGTTGATCATTCTGTCTTTGCGGCGAGGCAATTTTCTTTTTTTCTTTTTTGTAGTTGCATGTTCACCCCCCCCCCCCCCCACCCCCATGTACAACGCTTAAACTAACAACATGGCTTTTTTTTTTCCATATGGCAAGCAAGGAGCCAAGTGGAAGGCAATCAAGCTAAATATTTTTGTTTAGCAGCAATTTAGCCACAATTTTGAACATTTTTTGCAAATGTTGGAGAAAGTATACAATAATGTAATGAGTTTTTTGTTGTCATTTTACAATATGAGCTGAGCGCGTCAGTACTGTAAATATTGTGTTTCTAAGCAAAGGGGGGGGGGAATCAATTCGAATTGGAACGCACATTTCCATGAAAAAAATGGGAGAATCCAACTTTTTTTGTGATCATACGCTCATGTGTCTCAATGTGTTTGTATTTTTTTTTTTTTGTATACGTTGTGTGTTAGACCCCTTCGAGGTCATCTGCATGTGCTGGAGTCTTTTTGTCTCCGACTCCCTCGCTGGATCCCTCATCTCCCTCCCTTTGGTTTTCGACCCGCCGCACCATTCATGAGCCCTCGCATGTCCAAATCCTGTATGAACCTTTGTAACTCAAATTCTGCTGTACAAAAGCAGTCGTGAACATTTCACGTTCACTGTCAAACCGCCAATCACTTTACCGATCATTTCATGAGAATTCACTAATCATTTAAATAAATGAAAAATGATTTTGATCATGTAAATGCCAGACCAAGGAACGGTACCATACTTTGCCCACCCTTGCTCTAGACATTCACATGACAGAAAAAGCGCTTTGACTGTCGATTTGTAATTTGGCCCAAATAATGATTTTATTTTATTTTTTTTGGGCGCATGTTCAAATTTTTTTTTTGCACTGTATATAACCTGAACGTCTACATGAATAACTTCAATTCTTGATATTTAAATTTTCCCGATGGAATATATCTATCATTGACTTGGCTGTACTTCTGATGACGCCCTATTTCAACTTTTTCAGAACTGAGCGACGTCTGGTCCATCTCCAGTGTCAACGTTGTACCGGAGCATCATTGTGGACCCACGTCGCCGGCATACCCCCATCTGCCCACCATCACTGAGGAGTAAAAACATGCGAGCGCTCGGTTGCCAGTGGATCCACAAAGTATTCACACCGCCTTTCAGTTTACAACAGCCTTATTCCAATACAGAATCAATTCTGGAACAAAAAAAAATCACAAACAGTGAACCTCCCCGTTTATTAAGTGGAAAACATTCCGCCTCAGCATTTAGAACCGTAGACTTGAGACCAGGCCGCACAGATGAAAACAAAAACAACTTGCTGTTGATGTACGTCAAGATGCTAATCGTCTCAGTCGCATTACGCTCATGTTCCAAACTATCTTGCTATCAAAGTCAAAGATAATGGAGAGGCTAACGGTAATGTGAATAAATGTTACTATTACTTTTTATTACGTTAGCTGCTACTTTTACACACAAGGCGCAGCAACACATAAAAACAGCAAACAACAAGAAAATTCAACACTGTCAATTAGTTGCAATTTGGATTAAGGCTGTAATCTAAAATGAAAGGGGAAGCGCTGTCAATACTTTGGAATTCAAACCACAAGCACACTCATTTTTTAGATGTTTTCCAGTGAAGACAAAGAGAAAAAAAAAAAAACAAGATGGCGGGAAGAAAAGCAGATTTATGGACATTTTGAGAGCGACTTGCACTCCTGAACTCATTGATTGCACATTTTTGTCCAACGTTTGTATTCCCCATCGGATGACGAATCTCCATTTTCCAGAGAGTGGACGGGATGGACTCTGATAGACAAGATGGCACTCTGGACCTATTTGTTAATTTTTTTTTACGTGCATATACCAACTGCTTTAGACCAAAACTTAAACTGCTGTCTTAAATGTGTTCTTTTAGTGTGATATAATGGGACACTGCGCGATGGACTGACAAAGTGAATGTACCACAGGAGTCTCCACAAGGTAGCTCTTAGTTCCTACTGACCTACGTGAATGTACTCAATGTAGGCCATGTTTGTTACAGAAATGCTTTATTTTGTGCCAAATTAGTTAAACCGCTGTCATTTTCTGGTTTGTGTTGGCCCAACTGAAATTAACAGACTTCCATGAGGCGTTTAGGAAGCTGCTGTGAAACAAACGCCTCCTGGAAGCCCACAACATGGAAATAAACACGATAGGCCAAAGTTCAATTTCTAATACTGTTTCATACCTTCAGTTGTTTTTTTTCCTTCAAAATGGTGGTGTGAGCTTTTACCCTCAATAGAATTTCCCCAATGTCGCCACTCCTTCAGTAAACAAGAGCTAGCGGCAATGTTCAACCTTCAGTCTCAACATGAGGAAAAACGTGTTGCTTCAAAATCGTGTTTTTAACGAAATCCCCCAAAACCGTATGAGCCCCTCCAATCCAAAACAAGGGAAAACATTCCAAGGCATTCCTCGGACTAATCCAGTCATGTAACTATTTGTCACCAACCAATCGATTTCCCACAAGCTGCCACCATGCTTTACATTTGACAGATGGGCGATTCATAGTTGCTTGGGTTCAAAAGACGGAGTCACACTCATGAGGCATTTTAGGGGCCTCAAATTTTTCTCGGGCTGCTATGGGATTCACTTCCACATGACCTTTATTGACCTTTCATAGAAGTCGGCGTAATGCCTCAATAGTGTCAGACCCCGAAACGCTTTTGGCAGTTACTCCTGTTCCATGAAGCGTTTAGGGAAAGAGTCCTTAACTCATTCAATACCATTGACGGCTAAATACGTCATTTTTTTGTTTACTCAGCTGGTAGTGAATGAGTTAACATGGCGTTTTAGGTGCCTTTCATCGGTGACAGATGAGTTTTGTGGTTCTCGGCTTCACGTGACAGTGAAACCAAGTGTGAATAGAATTTTAAATGAGAGACAGTGACAATCTAATTCTGTTCTATTTTATTGTATCGTATGCCATTAGGATTGTCACATTTTCTATTAGATGACAGGAAGTATAGCAACAGCTCAAAAAAAGGTACTCTCAATGTGTTTGTAATCTTATTTTGAGCAAGACATTAAACGTGCTGTGCTCATCTTTTGTGGTGGTGAGTGGAATAGCGCATGAATGGATTCTCGAAATATTCTTACCATGTCAACTGTCAAACAAAAATAGAAAACATTGGGGGGTGTTGGGAGGACATTTTCCAATTATTTGTGGCTCGTATTTGCAAAAGTACAAATGTAATGAGATCTGAAGACGACTGCAAAGAAAAACGGTAAACTCAAGGTCATAATGAATAATATTACTGTACATGGCAAGATAAAATACCCGGATAACATAATTATCAACATCAAGTACATGGTCTGAACTTACTTTTGTGAGTGCAAGTAATATTTTACACAGGTCAATTTCTATTAAAATCTTTTGCACAGAAAAACAATTTAGCAAAAGAAATTTGGCACAGTGAAAGTTTGTTATAATTAAGGTCACAAGATATTAACAAACATCTGCGAGCTGACGCTTGAGCTTGCATGCTAAAATGCAAAAATGAGAATGTTAATGCAGCAAAAAAAATTATTGTGTAAGCACTAAACAGCTCTTTGTTTAAATTGTGCTAAAATGAATTTAGCACATGAAAAAATGTGCCAGCTACTACTTAAGATAACAAAGATGCTACGACCCTAAAATGTAAGCATGTTAATAACACCCCAAAAAGCATACATTACTTATTTTAATTTACTCAACTAAATGAATTAGTATTGCTAGACCCACACTTTTATTTTTTACCTAAAAAGAACCATGCTAACTAGTAAACTCATTTATTCTATTGATAAAGTATTTTCTGATCACATTTGCTGCTACTTACTAGGCAGAATTCTTGCCTAGAAGTCAATTAGAAAATATTGAATATACTATATTGACAAAAGTAAGTTAGCTCCTCGTTGCTATGGAGAATTTCCTGCCTTTAAATTGTTTTTGTTTTTTTTTAAAGTACAACTTAAAGTATTGCCAGGTGACATGCCATGTTTTTGTCTTGTAATTCGTGCAGAATTTATGCAAACAGCAAATTACCAAATGTACTTCCTGCTCACATTTGCTACTATTTGCTATGGAAAATGAGTGCCTACAGGCTCAGTAGGCATTATTATTATAGTTTAGTCTGTATTCAAAAGTATTTATGGTCATGACATGCTTGCTCGATTGCATGAAATGCCTCTTGTTAGTAGGCAGAATTTGTGTCTGTAAAATAGCAAAATATAAATGGACAAAAATGTATTTACAAAGTATATCATTGTGACATGTTTCCTCTTTGTCGTTAAGAAGAATTCACGTTCATCAGCCAAAAAAATATTTATTTGACCAGTTAACACGTCTCACAAAGTGCGGTTTCATAATCCCCACACTTAAAGGAATTAGCCAGCCGAGATGGCCCATTTTTCACTAACAAGCTTAGTTTATTTATTTTTTTGATCAGGAAACTAAAATTTGTTATTTTTGTTTTTATCTATTCGTTTTGGAGAGATTGTGCAATATGTGACGACTTGAAAAATGCCTCCTTTTAATGAGGAATGTGGCCACGCCCCCCTCTGCTCTCACCATGTCTCATTGGGAGTCAACATTGTCATAAGTGAACTTGTGCAGAACGCTTTACTTTGACAGGTGGAGGTGGACAAGAGTGCATTTGCAGTTTGGTGGCAATCGGTCGCCGTTTTAGACAACAGAACTGACAATGCGAGCAATATTACAACCCTCGCCTCCCTGGTGTGACCGGAAAAAAAAAACACAGGGAGTGCCAATTTGTCGCAAATCTCATTACCAAAAAAAATAAAAACCTAAATCACTAAGGAGTCTTTAGGGGGGTGGAATTTAGTACCGATGTAGTTTTTACATGTAAACCTATGATACGAGTGCCAATGTTAAGCTCATCTGAGTGTCTCTTTAAGTATTTTCTTTTCAGAGGTAATCGTCCTCGCTGGATGGCTCATCCTCATCACTGTAACGCTTGTCGTAGTTGCTGGGACCTTCGCCGGGGTCATTGTCGCTTTCGCTTCCGACCGAACTCTCCCCGGGGAGCTTCCAGGGTTCCGAGTTAACAGAAGGTCGGTGACTCATCCACCACAACTGGTGGCCAAAGGTCCGCCCCCAGCTGCAGTGCTGGCCAATGGGGCGCAGCAGGCGAGCGAGCTCGGCCGCCTCCTGCCAATAAGACGTTCACTTGGTGTGAGTGCGCTCAGAACGCTGCTTGTTCATGGCGGTCAACATCTGGCTGATGTATGACGTCAGCAGGTCATCCATCTTGTAGCCCTGTGAGCAAAGCGGATGACAAATGATTAATTAGGGCTTTAATTTTCTTAGTGAGTTGTTTGCAGACACATAGTATGGACAGAGTGAAAATAAAGTTGTTTTTTTCGAGTCAAGAATTGTTGCTAGGCAGAAAAAAATGCAAATGGGAAGGTATTTATTGTTGCTAGGCAGAATTTGTGCGTATAAGCTCGTACATATGACAACATTTTAAAAGTATTTCCTGTGTTTAATCGTTGTTGATAGGCTGAATTTCTGTCCAGAACCACAGTCAGAAACGAAATTGAAAATTCTCAAAATTGCCCATTGATCACATGACACATTTGCTCTTGTTGCTAGGCAGAATTTGTGCCAATAGGCTGTGTAAAAAAAAAAAGAAATGCTAAAAAAGTCATTCCTGGTCATGTGATTTTTTGCACTTTGTTTCTAGGCAGAATTGGAGCCTTTAAGCCTGCTTAAAAAATATTTGACACTATGTAGACCCCCTTTCATTAATTGATTTAATTTTCTCCGTATGAAATACTTTGTGGCCCACCAGAGAGGTCTCGCAGAGGAGTTTGCTTCCCCTCACGAGATTTCCGATGGTGATGTGGAAGTATGTGTTCCCGCTGCTCCAGTTGGAGATCTTGGTGAAGGGATGAGTGACCAGAACATCCTACCGGGACAGAATAATGACATCATCAGTCACATGGTGGCGTTAAGCTCCCTATTAAGAGCCAACCTCCTATTCTGTAAATTCCTGCTTTACTCCCCTAAATTCCTGTTAATTCCCATGGAAAATTCCCCAAATTTTACAACCCTGTTAATTTCACGTTTATTTGATCAAACAAACCAACCTTGTTCTTTGGATCTATGAGACTGACTCCATGTTTGTTGATGGCAATCAGGAGGATCTCCGGGTAGTTGGGTTCTGTGGTTTGCTGAAGACAAAATCATGATCAGTCTGTCCATAAAGCAGCGTTGGGTTCAAAAGAGAGAACGTGACCCAAGCAGGTGCTTCCCATTTTTACCTTGACTTCAAAGAAGGCGGAGCCAAATGTTGGCCATTTGTAGATGATTTTAAGAAACATCAACTTGGCTTCTTCTCTGGATTTACCGGCTTGCTTGTTAAAGAAGGCCACCACAGACTGTCTCACACACACACATACAAACACACACACTGTTTTCCAATAACCATAACTTGAATTGAATTAAAAAAAAAAATTGTTTCCTGGTTTACCCTTTTCCAGTCATCCG
This sequence comes from Idiotropiscis lumnitzeri, assembly GCF_059441095.1. Taxonomy (NCBI): domain Eukaryota; kingdom Metazoa; phylum Chordata; class Actinopteri; order Syngnathiformes; family Syngnathidae; genus Idiotropiscis; species Idiotropiscis lumnitzeri. Next base: position 8,859,294 of record NC_142397.1, on the reverse strand, counting down.
GGGACATTTGGCGGATGATATCCTGAGGGACCAGCTCACGCAGCATCTTGGGAATGGTCGGAAAGTGGGACTTGTCGTCCTCGAACTTGACGCGGTAGATGAGCGCCGCCAGCTGGAAGACTTCGTCTCGCGAACATTTGTGGTAGCCGCGTAGGTATTTGGGCAGCTCCTAGTTCAAGGTGTTATCGTAATATGGAACACGTTCTGTTTCTTAAATCGTCTTCTGCCAAGCAGGACTCACCTGGTAGTAGTGGAAGATGGAGTCGGCAAAAGGGTCCTTCCCTGGAACGGTGCTGGTCCACAATTTCTTCATGAAGAACACTTGATAGGTCAGAGAGGGAACAGCTCCTACAGGGTAAAGAAAACATTTGATTTTGTTGTGTTGTGGCGAGTGCTTAGACTTTGATGTTTCTGGCCGCACAAAACGCCTAAAGGTCTACCGTCTAATTACAGTTTGTGTCTTTATAAATGTCTAATGTCACTTCATCGTTGTCCGTCTGTAAATCATAAGTTTCAAATGTGTTTGCGAATGCCAGTAGATTCATACCGTCTTTTACTGGTCGTGATTTCTTGATCCAATCCGTCAAATGTCGGACAAAGTCAAAGAAGAAGTCTCCCTCTGGAACACTTATCACCTGAAACACCAACATTCAGCGAAATTAGTCTCTCAGAGACACAAAATGAAGCTTTGAAGATTCTGTTTTGATGAGAAATGATAAAGCACCTTGTCTGAGATCTTGACAAAGAGGCTGAAGCCTTCTGAGGATTTGAGTAGCAGTCTGGTGGAAATGTTTTGACAGAAGTCCTTGGCTTTGGTGCTGGACTCCACCTCAAAGGCCTCCACAATTCATTTATGAAGTTAGCGTCTGTTAGCACGATTTCTATTCCTAACATTGTTTTCTCGACATTTGTGTGTGTGTGTGTGTGTGGGGGTGTGTCTGTGTGTGTGTGTGTGTGTGCGTCTGTGTGTGTGTGTGCGTGCATGTCACACCTCGTCCGTGTCATCAGGGAAGTAAACTTTGTGGAAAATCTGCGTGGTCTTGTGCTGGATAGCTTCCACTTCCACCAGATGAGGAGGGTACTTCCTTGACCCATTTCTGTTACCATGGCAACCGCCAGCACACAAACAAGTTTTGGTCCGCGTTGAAGATATTTTTAGACTTTAAAGTCTCATTATGTCTACACATGGGTTGAGGCAGGCAAGTAATGCTCACTCTGTTTTTTAATTTTGGCGTTTACATTATAAAGAGATAAAAATGTGTTTTATTTTTAGTTATTGCATTATATAATTTACTACCTTGAATAATTTGTAATTGTATTTATTGTACGTGAGAAAAGGTGTTTCCTTCTTCTGCAATAAATATTTTAAATGTATTTTTTTTGTTTTATTACTTAATTGTATTTACTGTAAATAATACATTTGTAATAATACATTTTTAAATATTTGTTCAATAGTTAAAATATAATATATATAATAATAACATATATAATATATGTAAATAATGAACAAAAAATTTAAAATAAATAACTTTACATATGCATTAAATGTTTTTGTTTTCTTTTGTAATTTTAAGTAGTAAAATAAAACTATTTGTAAAATAGACTTTTTTTTAAAATATATACGTTTCACATATTTGATATTTGATTGTATTTTTTTACATACACATTTAAACTTTTTTTTTAACTTTATTTACAACTGCGACGGTTCAGCTTTTAATTTTTTCATAGATCTATTATGGCACTTTAGCCCAAAAATTTGCTTGACCCATGTCTTGATTTCTAATTGCGCTTACCGTAAAGCTTTGTGCAGCCTGTGCATGCAGTCGGCCGAGAGCGGGTGTTGCCTCTTGGACTGCAGGAAGCGCTGGATGTGCGGCAACAGCACATTGCTGGGAGGAAAAAGGCCAGTGCACAGCCACAGAAGCTCCCAGCCTTTCTCCTCGCTGTACCTGCCCGCACAAACATACGCAAATCAGTACCATTTCGCATTCTTAATGTCCCAAAGGCGAACATGGGCGATTTAATTTTTGTTGTGTTGATTGACAATCTCTGTCATTTTAAAAGTTATCTGTTAACCGAGTCAAGATGCGGCCCTGAAGGAAAGCCGGTGTAGGAGGTCCACTTCAACCTACACTACGTTTATGTATAAGGCGAGTACGCACTTGACGTGGTTGTCTGTTAGTTGCTTGATGATCTGGCAGAAAATCTCGTCCTTCAGGGGTTCAGCCTTCAGTGCGCCCTCGAAGATCTGGTCCGTCAACTCGTTGACTGAGCGAGTGCGCTTAGACGGGTAGTCGCCCATGTACTTCATCACAGGTAGGACACACGCTAAGGAACATGCTGCTTTTGATTGATACAGTTAAAAACATAAAAACATAGCAACAAGCTGGCAATGATGTTGTAATAACATAGTAAAACATTCTCATAACAGTACCATGTTAATAACTTGATAATAGCAATTTAATATTATAATTTAACATAATAATGTATCTTAATGTGAAATAACATTGTAACAAGCTACTAATATGGCAATAACTTGGTAACAACACGATTCTTACATGGAATAACAACATGTAATATATGTAATAACAGTAAAGATATTGTAACATAACATTATAACATTGTGACAACATAGTAATCCTATAGTTACAACATGGCAACATGCAACGAGACAATAATGTAACATAATGGGAACAACATATTTATATTACTAACAGTAATTAAATAAAAAAAAAACTTGGAAGTAACAGTAGTGCCATTGTAATAAGAATAATTTACTCACATATTAAGAAGATAAAAGTAACATTGGAAGTAGATGGTAGAAACATTGGCACAAGATGGGCAAGGATATCAACAAAGGTCATGCATGCTTCCTGAGCAAGCTCCTCGTGGTGGACCACCTTCTTGAGCAGTGGCTGTTTGAGAGGCTCCCTGGTGCAGCTCCACAATTTGTCTTTGCCACGATTCTTGGTGACCATCACTCTGCTCAGAGTGTGTTTGGGGGGAGGCCTGTACCAAGAACATTGATTGAATTACTTTTCTTAAGCGTTTGCGCTGTTGGGTTTTAAGACAGGGTTAGGGTTTCAAATTAGTGTTCAAGCCTTAGTTTGGGTTTGCGTGCGGTGTACCTAAAGTAGTCATAGGAGAACTCCTCCAGTGTGTAAGGTTTGACAGTGTCTTCACTGTCAGGCAAAACAAGTTGTGAGACTCTTATTGACTGCTGTCTCTGATCCGGCGTCATGGTAACCAGCGCCTGATAAGTTAGATGGCATAGCCATCATCAATAGCAACAACAGCAAGTCATCTTCTGCCTGATTTGTAACTTCCAGTTTTTTTTTTTTTTATCTCACCACAATCTCCTGTTGCGGCCGCGTCATGGTGGGCAGGACGTAGACCGAGTCTGCCGGAAAGTCTCCTCTCTGATTAATCCTCTCATTGACGCCGTGCGCCCAGCCTGAATTGAGAACCTGCTCACCGGTGTCCTGGTCTAGCAGGATCAGGTCTCCCTTTTGGAAACTCAGGAATGTGGATGGTTCATCATCTGACAAAGAGAGGACAAATTGTGACTTCCTTCAGGAGTTCTAGAAAACATCCCCAAGTCTGGTGAGAGCCTACTCTGGTTGGGACTGTCCTGTAGTGCCACCACGAACTTGGACCTGTTCCTCAGACCTTCCAGAAAGGTCACTACCAGGTCACGTATGTCCTCGGCATTGTTGGAGGTGAAGGTATACTCTTCTCCTTTGATGGTCGCCAACGTGAAGCTCTGACTCTGCAACTTTCCGCCCCTCAAAGAACAATAAATTTATCGCTAGTTACTTATCCACATGAGATTTTATGACCCTTGATGCTCAGGACCTCAGGAAGCACCTGGCACCTGGCTTCCAACCTGTCTTGGTGTCTATATCGATGGTCTTTTGGCATTCAATCCTCTGATTCCAGGTAAAGTCCTTAAAGACTTAAGGGACCGTCACCCCAACAAAAAGTCAAAATATGTAACCAGCACTCAGACCTCAAAAGGTACTACAGTTCCCGGCATGCCTCATTTGCTACTAGACAACAGACTGATTTCTTGGAAGGAGAGTTATTGAATTACCTTCTCAGCATTCAACCTTTTCATTTCCAAACAAAGTTCTTACACCGTTGAGGGACTGTTGGCCCAAAGGTTCCCAGTTCAAATGTTGTAAATTAATGCCCAATACTGAAACTGGAAGAGGGACTACATTTCCCCGCATGTCTCACCTGCTGCTGGAAACAGCAGTGATTTCAGGGAAGGAGAGTTCTAGCAGGACCTGCTCCTGCTCGTCCACAAAGTAAACGCCGGTCCAATTGACGGCGACAATGAGGTCATTTTTGGGTAGACTTGGACCTGTAAGGAGAGAAAAAAACAAATCATTAGGTAATGTCCAGCTCAAAACTGGGTGAGACTGCTGATTGAGTCTCACCGGACAATTTGAAAGCTTCATAGAATCGAGAAAAGAGCAGAGGCCACTTGTGGCGAGCAAAATCCACCACTTCCTCTTTCACTTTCTGGGGATCAAACCTCTTCTGGGTGTAGATGCCCTGAACAACAAAGATCAGAGAATTGAGTTCCTTGGCTCATGAAAATAACCACGTGCACTTATGAGGCACACCTTTTTGTGTGCCGCCATGATGAAGTGAGCCCACTTCTCCACTGTCTTGGATGTGCTGATATCTCTGTCGGGGATGTAGGACGGGATGAGGCTTAGCAGACGCTCCAGCAGGACCTCTGAGCCATAGTCCACATAGTACTGCTGGGACGCCAGTTCTGCTAGGTCGTCCTTTGTCAAGGGAAGAGGAGAATTCTTGACTCAAGGTGAGAGTTAAGAAGAGAAGGAACATGTCTTAAGAAGAAAGAATCATGCCACAGAAGGAGCGTGTCTACAGAAGAAAAAATGTAGTATGCCAACAAACAATGAGTAGAAGCATTTGTAGAGGAAATGGAGCAGCATGTCTACTGAAGAGAAGGGGCAGTTCCAAGGAAGGGAATAAAGATCACATCCGTTGAAGAAGAGAAGGAGTATTTCTACAAAATAGAAGCGCTCACCCGGTCACAGCGGTACTCTCCAAATTTTACGCCCCTGACGGTTTGCTGGTAGATGAGGTTGGTGGCAACTGTGTCGTCCGAAGCGCAGTGCCACGGTGTGAAGATCTCCTTCCTGAAGAACAGCCTCCAGGGAGCATTCCTCTCCTGGGCTCCCTGCTCCTTGGCGTACTGCTCGCACTGCGACACAGCGTCCATTACATGGTCATTCCCACTGCCCAAAGAGGACACCTGCGCAACACCATCAAATCAGATCAGAGTGATGAAAAGCTCTTCTACCAAGGAGAGATAATAAGATAGTGTGTTCATATCATGGAACCTTATCAAAGAGGGCGATGTAGAGCGAGAAGCCGAATCGGTCGTTCAGGCTGATCTTGTCTGACAGTGTGTTGCAGAGCTCCTTGGCGGTGGTTGCTGAGTCTGTCAGCAGTGTTTTGGTGGTTCCATCCATGAACGTCACCGGCAGCATGATGGGTTTCTTGGACTTGGTTGCCTGGATATTAATTTAGTAACTGTTATTTAAATTAAAAATGTTTAAAATCACCAATATTGATGATTATTGTTACATTTCAAGATAAAGCTAAAATAACCTCTTCAGGTGAACTCAATTTGACTTTCTGTAAACTTTTGACCGAACTTGCCCCACTGCTCAGTGTTTTTTTTGCACAAATTGCTGTTCTTTAACGAGGAGTTAGAAGAAATCACAACAGGTGCTTCCATGAAACCACCGATCCATGAATGAACCAATAAATTTCCTGGTTCAGTTAGAATTGGTGTTTGAAACCAAATTTTTGTACACATGCATTCAAAGGTTTACAAAAGCTAAAGTTAAGTTTGCTTATTATGATGGATTATAATCTTATCCTGCATTGCAAACCAAAACCAAATATCCCCAAATTTTTTGGTGAGTGGTGTTGGTGTGTATACCTGTAGCTCCAGCCAGGATGGCGGCTGTGTTCTGGTGCCATTAACGAAAGTCCTTCGAAGTCGTTCCTCGCAGTATGGAGCATAACCCGGCGGCCCGCTGCTGATGTAGTTCCTCAGGTACTGCAGGTGAATGCGCAACAACACCATACTGTCATGTGACTGCGGACAAGTATTATCAGTACATGGATCAAACAGTCATTGGCTTGACCTTGAGGAACTTGTCTGATGGCGCGAAGCAGCCAACACACAAACTGACGAGAATCCAGCCTCGAGCGTGCGAACTCTTGGATGGGTTCTGACTCAGCTGTTTGCAGATCTGACAGTAGATCTCATCCCTAAAACAGACACAATGGATTGTTGCCACACCTCCTGTGAAAACTATGTCCATTCATCAACTTCTGTAGCAGTTTTCCTCTTTAGGTTGATGAGGTAAGCCGGAGCCTATCCCAGTTGACTTTGGGCAAGAGGCAGGTACAGAAGGAGTTAAGGAATGTTTTTAGGTGGGTAAAGCAGGAATGGTTTTCGGTTTTAAAATGTTCGTGGCCTAATCCATCATGACCCCAAGGTTTAACCCAGAGAACCTAAGCACAATTCCATATGAGCTCAAAACTTTGATTTAGGTTATTTTTTTTACCTCAGGGCTGGTCTCAGGATGCCATTACCGATGATGAAGTGAAGTTTCTCTAGGTTTGACGTCGGCCGGTCCTCCAACATACTGTTGCCATGGAGACCGTGCTCACCATCATTGAGGCGCTTAGTCACCTGAAAGTGACCTGTCTCTTTTGAACTCTACAGGAAGTCGCACAAGAAGATCAAAATGTTTTTTTTTTCTCTTACCTCCTCTGTGATCTTGGATTTCTTCTTCAAGGTGAGAGACACCAGCTTGTGTCGGATGCTATTCTTGCGAGGACTGTCCGATTGGGGAGTCTGGAAACGGGAAAACAGAATCGGGAGAGAACAGAAATGATCAAATAAATACATTCAGTTCCTTAAACAACCAGAACAGAGAGAGAAAACACATGATCAGTTCCCTGACGAACCAGAGTACAGAAAATAAAACATGGAGGCTTTCACGGTGATGATCAATAATGGCGGTCTTTTGTGAATGAGAGTGATTACTTCGTCTTCATGCTCTTCTAATGTCCATAGAGGAGATGTGAAACTGTTCTTGTAGTTCTTGAGAAATCAATTCAATTTTCACAGTTTTTCCGCATGACCACATGTAGCGACTTTCCGACGACTGACATCAGATTGTTGTGTTGAGGCCTTAGGAGTCGCAATGGACTTAGGTGGATCCCAGACCAGATACTTTAATTCAAGACTCTGTGTTTGTGGGTTAATATTCATCAGAGGCTAGTTGTCCCCATCCGGATCCTCCCCCGCCTCACCTCTGCCTCGCCCTGAAGAGCCTGCAGCTCCCTTTTGTACGTCTTCTTCCCGAGGGTTTCGTAGATCTTGGTCATGACCGGAATCTTCTCACTCCCGTCACTGATAGCCGTGTGGTATTTGGGCTCGGGCAGGTCCCCCATGAACCTCAGCACCGTGATCCACACAGCCAGAGCCGCCTATACAGGAATGAGGTATACATGTTCATCGTAATCTCAAGAACTTATCAATTGATTAGACATAACGTCCTCAGCCTACCAGCTGGTCTCCTTCATCCTCGTGAAAAAGCAGCGGCTGCTTGAGTGGTCTGCGGACATACGTATGTGTGGTGGTTCCCTGGAAGTAGGTGGCGGCAAACTTGGCAAACTTGTACTCCGATAAATCCTCCTCGTCGTCATCCTCTGGCAGAGGTAGAGCCTCGTCCAGATCCTCCTCCTCCAGCTCCCGGTGAGTCCGCTCCAAGTCCTGTGGATGACGGGGAAAGACCGACTCAGCAGGAATTAATCCTCTGGACTTTATGCTGGCCGTTTGTGTCCACCCCACTTCCTCTTTTAATAATTTTAGCTGTGGTTAAGCACATGGGATGAAATTTACATGGGTTGGGGATTATTTTGTGGATTTTATGGATAATATTTTACTTTTGACAATAAATGATGGTAGCTAAAAATTATGCAGTAAAAGAAGTGAAAACTGTTTTAAAACTGGCCATGAACAGGCTAAAAGAGTGATCAAATCCAACAAGGCCTGACTGAGGGTTAAATATTCAACAAAACCTACCTCAAAGCCAGCAGGAGCCTGTCCCTCCTGACCTGGAAAGGAGCTGGTGGTTCCCAGGAAGCCGAACATTTTGTCTACCATGTCCGAGTCATTGACGGGCTCCAAACGGGCTCGCTCCGTCTGCTCTACCAATTCCTTCTTCCTCCTCGCCTCCTCCTTTTCCTTCTTCTCGCGCTCTGCGTCCTCTTTGGCCAGCTGGACCAGACGCTCCTGCAGAGGACATGATGATTTCACGTGGGAAAAAGATGGACTAAATGTGTCCTGACCAGGAATTGACTTTTGTGGCATTGTATCTGTGACATAACAGTTGGGCTAATGGACATAATCCGCTGCCCACACTGAGTTTCTCTGACCGTGACTCAGAAACTAGGCCGGGCAAGTTCCAGAACCACTTTCAAGCAGTGGTTGGGAAGTTGAAAGTGGGGAGAACTGTTTTAGATTCTGATGCAAACGGCAATGGGAAGGCTTACTTGATGTTTGCGTTCCGCTTCGGCCTTGGCTCTCTTGGCAGACATCTGGTTCCTCAGCTTGGTCTCCTCGGCCAGACGCATTTTCTCAGCCTCCAGCCTTCTTCGGTACTGACGCAAGATGAAGAAGAAGAGTCCAAGTCAGTCCATTGAGTGTAGTCAGACTTAGCGTGATATGGCCTCAAAATCAAATCACATCAATCTGATTTGTGGATTTATAGTTGATATATATGACCCTTTGTTTTGAGAAAAAGCAAACGACAATGACTTGTTTATAAACATACGGAACACAATTAAGTTGGGGCACCAGGAACTCAAGGTACCACTTCCCCCATTCCGAAATGTGCCCTACCTCGCCCCTGAGCCTGCGGTAGAGCCTGCGTGCTATCATCCCTCGGGTATACGCCTGGATGGTGATGACGGCCCACAGTCGGTGTCTGAAGGCCCGACGCACCAGGAAGCCTCGGCATCGACCCTGGAACCCGCTGATACGCTGGCGAGCCACGTGGTACGACGCGCACAATTTCCGAGAACGCACCAAAGCCTGGAGGCGAGCGAAGCCCGCCCGCATCTGAAAGGACAAGGATCAGGATTTAGGGTCGACATTGGGATGACATTACACACTTTTTGGGTGTGATGAGAATGATCCTCACGGCGCCGTAGTTCTTTCTGCACTGATATCCTCGCCACGTCTTCTGGATCAGCATAGCCGACTTTCTCATCCGCAGGAAGTTTGATCTGACGATACATAGAGAGAAGAACCACTGGAATGATAAACGGATCCCTGTAGATGGTGCTGTTTCATCGCTTTCTTATAGAAAATGGATACAGAGATTTTTTTCCCTGCGGTCACAGAAATCATCGCTGTCGAAACTAATGAGGGAGCCCACCTGTCCTTGAAACCTCGCACCACCTTCTGGATGAGGATGACCTTGTCGGTGATGGCCTTGTCCCTCTCGATCTCCAGTAGCATGTCGTGATGATCCTGCAGAACCAACAACACATTAGCTGTCGCTATGGAGACCATTCCATGCTTGGTTGGCCTGATTTGGGGGGAAAAAAAAAAAAAAAAAGAATAAAGCCATATGCGGAACACGGGCCATTCAGCTATTTACTGAGACAAACTCTTAAATCAGTGACTGTCTTCCTTATTATTCGACCCTTTACACTGCGGTTTGTCTTTCAGCTTCCTGTCAGGAAAGAGCTGCTCCTTCCTGCACTTTCTACTTCCTGTCAGGCTTCCTGGAGGACAGACTCAAAGCAAACACCAGTCCTGAGACTTGTGTGGAAACACACAAAGTAAACTTCATTTAGTGTGTCACTCGGTGTCACAGAGAACGGAAATTGACCAAAGTGACACAAAATGTTTTTTATATATTTATTTCATGTAACAACTAGTTTTGACCTTAGAAAGCGTTCCAAAACGGTGGAAAAAGTCCGATTATCATTCATGTTTCACTTTCTTCACGTGTCCCGATCAGTTTCTCTTCTTACAAACCTTTCGTAAAATAAATTGATGGGTGAAATGAAAAGGTGATTGCAGTATTGGAAATGACGTTGCTTAGTTGAGTGAAATCTTGTCGGAATGTGTGATTATTACGAGTCACCTTGAGGAAGATCTTGGTTTTTCCCATCTGCCAGTCATCGTCTCGCCCGAGCACGGCCTCTGCGATCCTCTGGCAGGTTCCCCTCAGATCCTCCTGGAAGACACACACGCAAATAATATCACATTCTATCTTGCCCACATTCCAGTACAGCACTAATAATGATCATTCTGTGCAGAGAGCAAAGAATATGAAGGTGAGTACTGCTATATTGTCAGTCTACATGTGTTGCTGCACTGTTTGTGTTCACTATCTTCAGAGATGCCATTTAGCATTCGCATTAAGTTAGGTGACTGAAAGGGCACCTGTGTCTAAAGTCTGCACACGCAAGTCAAAGTAAAACAATCGGTGAAACGACAGCTTGTATCTTGACATCTGAAAACTCTACCTGCTTGTAGGCGGGTTTGACTCCAGGCATGAGCACACGATAGCGGTCCACAAACTCCACAAAGGTGTAGCGGATGGGATAGCCTGCTCGACGGATGCGAATGGTCTCCATCATTCCAGAGTACCTCAGCTGGCGTACGCACAAATCCCGATCAAACAACTGTAACAGGCACACGCAAGCTATTGTTACACGCATATACATTGTGTTAAGTTATTACATGTAACAGCTAGTTAGTGCATGTCTACCAGTTTGTTTACATAACACAGTCATTTATTTATTACATGTTAAAATGATATTTTTATTACTTGTAAGAATTAGCTTTTACATGACATTAGTCATCTTCAACGTCACTTATTCTGTACAGGGTCGAGGTGAGCTGCTATAGAGCCGCTACCAGCTGACACTGACTGAAAGGCGGACAGCCAGCTCGTTAAGGGCACACATAGACATCCTGCAGGAACCGATCCCACGCTGCCCATGCACAAGTCAGATGAATGTATTACGACACTATCATTTTGTACCATTACATATAAAAACTATTTTTTACACATTGGTAAGTAGCTGTTACATGCAGTAAAGGCTGTTGATATAACGCAAGTATCAGACAAACAAGCAATCATATAAAATCACTCGCTGTGACAACTGCTTTTTCATGCTGTGAATTAGGTACAGGTAACGACTGCTTATTACATGTAAATGTTCCAGTCAACAAATAGCCAAAAGTTACAGCTAACAAATAAGTAAATGTTAAATGCACTAACTAAATAAATACTTAGCAGTACATGTAACAACTAATTAGTACGTGTAACCCCTATTCATGCGTAATGACAATATAATTAAGACATGTAACAACTAACATGAAGATGCAATTGTCACTACTTATTTCATGATACAGCTTGTGAATGTAACAGCCAGTTAGTACATTTAACAGCCTCTTACTGTTACTTTTTATCTATAACAACTAATACTAAAGGCACTAAAGAAAAGTACGAAAGGTGTGTCTCTTGTAACAATTTGTTCTTCTAGAAGCTAGTTGGTGCAAGGAAAATAAGTCATGTAGACTAATTGTTTGCAGTTCCTGCTCGTAGTTCGACATTGCAGCTCGCTGGTAAATGAAACAGACAACATGGTACGTTTCCATTTGAACCTGCATAACTGAGACAATCACACACAGGGACTCACCATGGGCTTCTTGAACTCGTTCGGTTTGATGCAGCGGACGAAAAATGGCTGACAGACGCTTAACGTTCTCATCAGTAGCTCCAGAGATTTTTTGAACTGACTGCTGAGAGTGGGAGAACGCTTCCTGGTTTCTGCCCCCTACAAACACACATACATGCACACACACACAAAGTTGGTCGTTTTTTGTCCTTCCTGACCTTCTTCCTCTTTGTGTCTAAAGGTTAAAAAAAAATGTTGATGTGTCCAGTGAGTGTAGAACAGAGCTGGACAAAATATGGTCAATGTTCCATTCTATAGTCTGACCCAACAAGCATTCATTTACATTTTAGTGTATAACATAATATATTTTTTATTTATTTATTTATTTTTACATATGTTGAGGGGAGTAACAAGATAGTCCAGGATTTTGCAATACCCGAGGACTGTGAAATGCAACCATACCAGTGTAGATATATGTAGAGACTCCTCATTCCTCAGTTCTTTGCCGAGGATAAAGAACATAGTCCTGTGAACATTGCTATATCATCTTTATAGTTTTATTGCTTTACTGTTTCTGTTCAAATATTACATTACATCAACGCATCAGATCCTATTCAAGTTTTTTTTCCCCACACAATTCACGATTTTATTCATTTGTTGACAAATCAATACTATTGGTCGGTTCCGATGTCTTGTTATTGTTGATAAGCATTGTCATCTAATTTCGAGGGTTGAATATATCTTGAGAAAAAAATTATTCACACGTAAAACTCTGCCTTTTCCTCGTACTGCGGTAGCCGTGCGGAATTATGTCACCTCAAGATTGAAAGTCTGATTTGATGAAAATAGTTAGGTTGGATTAGTTTTGTTATAAATTAATTTCTGTAAGGCTTCTGTGCTGAAGGAAGCAGTCAGCCATGAAGGTATGCTTGTGAGAAGATTCATTTCAAAAATTGAATGAGAGAAGGAAGGAGCTCATGTTTTTGATTTTTTTTTACCTTTGGGAGAGGGCTGGATGGAAGATGCAGACAAGGAGCAAAACCACACAGAAACTGTGAGGAAAGCAGCAAATCATGCAGACAACACACAGAAGGAGATATTGGAGAACATGCAAGAGAGGAAAAAGTTACACATATCTGCCATTTTTGTGTGTGTTTTCTGAAGCGTCATCACTTGAAAGGAAATGTATGTGTTACCATAGCAACATCAGCTTGGAAAATTTGCTTGATGAACTTGTTTTTGGATGAGTGAACCAACTGGATGATGTCACCGTATAACGTGTCCCTGTTCTTCTCCAGGAAACCTGGACACACACAATTCACAGATTGTATGTACTCACACACATGCACACACACGCACCCCCACACGCACACACACATCCATCCCACAACAGCGCAGAAAGGTGCAAATGGCCTGTTATGCTCAATTCGACATGCGCAAAGTGTAGCAAAACACCAAAAAGATAATTCTGCGACACATGCGCACAGTAAGACTGCCCTTTGTGCTATATGAAAATAGGGCCCTTTGTCTAAAAAAAAAAAAAAAAAAACGGATCAAAGTTCATCCGCATTTTCATTGACTTCATCCAAAAGAAATTCCAATTTTGGCTCGCAACACAAGCAAGAAATGTACTCAGTGACAATTCCTTAACTCGCATCATGTGCGTAGTGAGTTGGTACCTCTGGTTTCGTAGTAAACCACCCCAGCAAAGTGCTGAATGCCAAACTGAGTCTCGTGGTTGTTCTTGGGTGGAATGTAGTTGCTGTTCACTTTGTGCTGGAAGTTGAGTTTGTTCAACATGGTGCTGTCTGTACCCTACAACACACACACACTTAATTTCAGCACTATCGCATCATCAGTCATCACGTGTATTGGCGTGTACTTTGGGGAATCGGCTCTCCTCATCGATGAGCGAGATGATGTTCATGGGCTTGATGGCGATCATGTCCAGTGCGTCCTGGTTGTCGGTGAACTCAATGTGCTGCCAGTTGATGTTCTCCAAATTGTACTCCTCCTGCTCCAGTTTGAACACGTGACGCACGAAGAACTGCTGCAGGTTCTCGTTGGCGAAGTTGATGCAAAGCTGCTCGAAACTGGCGCCACAAACACGCGCGCTTAACACCATGCATGTGTGTGTGCATTTGTTCGTTGTGTGCTCATGTACCTGTTGACAGTGAAGTTCTCAAACCCAAAGATGTCCAGCAATCCGATGGAGCGTCTGACAACTTTGGTGTGTAAGGACGAAGGCTTGTAGATGGCGGCATTGATCTTCTCCACGATCCACACGAACAGACGACCGTAAATACCCTACACACAAACACAAACACAAAGTATTAGTCGTCACAATGAAAAAAAAATGAAGTCTGTTTTGAGTGTTTTACCTTGACGAAGGCGTCCCGCACGTCCAGAGCTTGTTCCATGCTGAGTGGCGTGGACACGGTTTCTCCCCTGGTGATCAACGTCCTGCTCGTTAGACAGTTCATCAGGTCCTTGCCGTCCACCTGCACACACATACACGCACGCACACATGTATTATAATAACATGAAAAGTAACATTTAAGGTTGACCTTTCATCAGTTTTGTAATACTTTTACACAAGTATGTATAATTAGGACCATGATTGTTCGTAGCGTGGATAATTTTTTAGTTAGTGGATTTTTATTTTTTTAATAGGTGTACTTTATCTACCACTGACTATTATTAAGTGACAACGCAAGCTGACCTCTAGCAGTGTTGACGTGGTGGAAAGATGCGGGCTGCGTACGACCTCACAAGCGTCCAGGTTGTCGTATGTACGTGCTATAGATCCATTCGTTAATTGTCGGCATGAAAATCAAAACCAGTTAAAAGGAGTTTAAAATGAAACACAGAGATCTGATTTGACATTTAAAGCGAGAAATTATTGAAGCGTTTGGAAAGACCTTCATAGCGTAGGTTGCCCATGTGTAAAATGGATGCCAACAGTTTGGAGATCTCCCAGTTCTCTTTGTCTGTGAACATCAGAACCTGCAAAAGACATTGTCACACATAATAGGAATGTTGCAGGTTATTGCAATTGCATGGTAAGGAAGGTGTAATACAGGAAAAAAAAGTGGTATATCGTAAGTCAGGTTCATCATGGGCGGTCAAGTGTTATACATTAAGTCAGATGTAACACAAATCAAGTGCAATACAGGAAGTTGAGATTCATCCCATAAGTCAGGTTGACTATAGGAATTCAGTAGGAAGTTGTCATACGGGAAATCTGGTGCAACACAGGAAGTCAGGTTTTATACAGAAAGATAGGTGTAACAGGAAGTCTGGTGTTGTACAGGAAGTTGTGTGGCATGCAGGAAAGATGGGGCAACACAAGAAGTCAGGTGGAATACTGGAAGTTGGATGTAACACAGGAAATCATTCGGAGTCAGGTGTGCCCTGTGTCACCTTCATTGCCGAGCGTATGTTGGAATATTCCTTCATGTCGTCTCGGCCGTCACATACGGTACACTTTCCCTGCACACAAACGCACTATTCATTATAACATCCAACACCGGGATTTGTTTTTGTGTATAAATCGTCTTGGGACTTGGTGGTGTTGACTAACCATAGTGAGGTAGGTATAGTCTGTGGCCTTGCTGAGGCCGAGCTTCTTCTTGTCATCCGCCGCCATGCCCTTCAACATGCAGTAGAAGATGTGGTAGTTCCTTTCATCTTGAGCCTACATACACACACACAGATTTATTCTACTCCCATGTCAGTGTTTGATTGAGAGCAGTCAAGGCTGGAGCGAGTCATACCTGCCGACAGACTCGCGATTTCTCCAGCAGGTACTGTTCGATCTTGGCTCCCTCAATGGCTCCTCTCTTGTTAAAGTGGATGTCAATGTATTTGCCGAAGCGGGACGAATTGTCGTTGCGAATGGTCTTTGCGTTTCCAAAGGCTGTGGGACAAGCAAACGAGCAGTGAGGCTGAAATCATCAACCGTTTAGATTTGGCCAATACAGGGGTACCTTGACATACTTAGGTCATTCCGAGACCAGGCTCATGACATACTTTATTCAAATTTGATTTACATCATTTAAGGTTTCTTGACGGCTCTTAACTTGAAAAACTTTGTCAGAGTAACACCAGACTTACCCTCCAGGATGGGATTGGCCTCCAGGACCTGCTGCTCGATCCACGAGTGTTGACCGCTGATGGCTGCCAAGAACTGTAGGATCAGCTTGGTGCTTTCCGTCTTTCCCGCTCCAGACTCTCCACTATTGGTTTGCAAACCAGAGGAAACGTGTAGGAACCTGAGTAAAGCAATTAAGACTTCAAGCATACCTGATGATGCAGCACTGGTCACGGTTGTTCCTCTGCATGTTGAAGTAACAGTTGTCTGCGATGGCAAAGATGTGAGGAGGCATCTCGCCGATCTTCTTGTTGGTGTAGAGGCGAATCTGGTCTGCCGTGTAGATGGGAAGCAGCTGATATGGGTTGATAGCCACCAGGATAGACCCCGTGTATGTCTAGAAGGAAATGAGAAAGCTAAAATAAGTCAAGATCGGTGATTCAGTTATCTGTCTGAGAAGGAAAGTCCAGACCCGTCCTTGTATCTTGACGTCACCTTATCTCCCAGGGTGAGTGTACTTAGGATTGAAACCCCATGTCTCCATTTTGATTAATACTTACTCCTACATTTCTGAATTCTAATGGTGGTCATGATGCCGATAGCCTCATTTGAGACCCACAGATTATTTTTAGGCCGTACATAGTATAAAACATTTGAGAACTACTGATTTTTAGAGGAGCCGTGCAACAAGAAGACTTAGATTCTAAGGGCCAGCTGGAGAATTCTGAAACCACCTGTCGAATATTCATGCAGCAAAAAAAGGACCCTAGTTTTTTATGACAATCGTACCAAGCTATCTCTCTATCAGCATTCTCGACAATATCAAGATTTGCATATGTGGTAAGACGGGTACATCAGGGCTGACGGAGGGGGAATGATGTAACATGCATCTGGCATCTCAGGTGGACGGTGAGCGTGTTGCCGTCGGCCACGAGAGAAGAGGTGGCCATGTTGGTAACGGTCAACATGCACGCATGCCCATCTCGCTTACCACCAGGCACCAGGGTTCATCTGTCAAGCTCAGCTATTTCGATGCATGCAACAGCATTTCTGGTTCGTTCCCAGCCAACATTTAAAACATGCCACAAGCAGGATTTTTGGCCTCAGCCAATGGCATCTCGTTTATGCGCAGACTTACCCTGCCACCACAGTTTGTCTTTGGAGGAAAGAGGAAGAGGAATGGCAAGAAAAGCAAAAGATTGAAGAAGAAGAAGAAACAATAGGACATGAGAAAGCTGCATCCTGAGCTACAAGTCTGTCTAGTGTGACTAGCTTGGTTGAACAACCAGGACAGGGACCAGAACTTGGTCCGGCACTCACGTAGATGAGCTTCTCGCTGTATCTGATGAGCAGGTTGCGCAGGATTCCAGCCTCGTTGAGGTCTCCCAAGCGGATCATGTCCTCCACTCCATGGATGGAGGTGGGATGCATCGGTTTGATGTTGGTGGCATTCTGGGGGGAGATCCAGTGCTCCTAGACGAACGGTTGATAAGGATCAGCAAGGAACACGGCTTATTGATCTTCAAATCTTCAGAATCAACTAAAGGGCTTTTACACTACAGGAACTTTTCACTAGATTTATACAACAGCTTTTTGTGTGAAAACATTTTTGGGGGAAAGCAAGATGAATCAGAACTCACATTTCCTTCATCATCCACCACCTGGATCTGTCCCGAATCGCAGAGTTTGACCACTGCGCCAATGGGAACCTCAAACTCCCGACCACTCCTCAGGTCCAACCACACGTAGTCCCCCTGGCAAAGACAGTTTGATGATGTCACCGTTAGCCAGTCTTACATAGTCTTTAATAACATACTTTAAATGGGAAACACAAATCCTGTCAAAATGAATCATTTAGACATTGCCCCACCTGGAAGTATCCCCCTGAATACGGTTTACAAACATCATGAAATTGTATTTACAGGACACACACACACACACACACACGCACACACAGTGTTGAGGGTCATACCGGTAACAGCGTGCTTTGTTTCACAACAGTGTTGACATTTCGGAGCAGAGCCCATTTGGCCTGATCCTTCTCGTAAAAATCCACATAGTCCCGACGTTTGTACATGGTTTCAACACACACTCACCGACACATGCGCACTCAGTCATAAAAAAATAAAAAAACAAGTCTTGTCTCAATCCAGAGTCAACTTATTCCATCAAAAAGTCAAAAGCTGATGACCATCCTGGTTTTTTCCCCTGTCTTGATCAAGATTAGAGGAAACCGGTGCAAAAGTTGAGCCTCGTTTGCACTTCCATCAATATTTTCTTGTGTGTGTATGTGTGTTGAGACTCCGCACACTCCCCTCGGTCGTCAATGGCAACAAGAGGCCGCTTCCTTCTTTTAGGTGTGTCAAGCAGGTGTTGGATTTCGGATAGAAGACACGAAGAGCTCATCCTGACGGGAAGTTGTGACTCGTGACTACTCAACTAAAGATCATTATTATGAAAAGCAAAAGCAATTATGTATGTTTGTTATTATGGATCAAAATTACACCATTTTTTCCCAGAAAGCCACCCCCCCCAAAAAAAACATTCAAGTTTAACAAATAGATTTCCCCGTTGTTTCCATTCCAAAACAAATTGTTCAGCTCATTTAGAAAACCAAGAGAACCATTTTCCACTTTGCAAGAATTACAACAAAGCCAAAATTTCACACTTCTCACCAATTTATTTTATTATTATTATTATTTTTTACAGCCAAATTCCCAAATTTATGTGGTAATGTTACATATTTATTGTACCTCTTCAAACATTCCCATTTTTAAATATTCAGCTCATTTATGACGTTGCCATATTTTCCACAATAAAATTATCAAGTCAATATTTGACATATTTATGGCCTCCTTCCAAATTTTAAACCATTCCAACTTCAAGTCTAACATTCCACATTTCAACAATTCGCTTAGTTCCACCGCCTTTCAGTGCATTACAATAATCCAGTGAGATGGGATGAAGGCATATATTACTGTTTTATTACTGTGTTTAAAAAAAAAAAAGAATTTACTGCTGCCGTTTAATTAGGTAAATTCTCCATCTGGCAAGTAAGCGGAGCTCTGTGAACATTACACCTGACTGAGTGACCACCTGTTGCTCTTTGTGAACATCTTCCAGACCATTTGTCATCTCAACATTAAACTCAGCTCAAAACATTCAACTTTAAATCCACCTCCAAACGAAGACTTTAAAATCAACTCAAAAGGTCTTCAAACCAACTCCAAACTTAACTTTAAACTAGCTCTAAACGTGTAACCTTGTTACCTATTTCTAATCAAAAGTTTCTATCCAAATGTAACCTTCAAACTGAAATCCAACTTCAACCCGCTAAATCTTTAAATGTATCTTTACACCCAAATCTGAAGTTTAAAACCAGCTCTAAACTTATCTTGAAACATTACTAAACTTTGAAGTTCACTCTTCAAACCCAAATGTAAAATAAAGTTAAAATCCACTTTCAAACTTGAAACCACATTTAAACTTTACTTCTCACCCATCTCTAATTAAAATTTTTGGTTCAACTCTTCCTTAAAGCCATCTTGAACCTGAATTTCAAACCCTGCTCTCAATGGCTGCCAGGATGGCCGAGTGGTCTAAGGCGCCGCGTTCCGGACCCAGTCTCCCCAGGAGGCCTGGGTTCGAATCTCGTGGCTGCCAGGATGGCCGAGTGGTCTAAGGCGCCGCGTTCAGGACCCAGTCTCCCCAGGAGGCCTGGGTTTGAATCTCGAATTTCCCCATTGTGGGACTAATAAAGGCATTATTATTAAATTTAATGTTAATCTAGGGTCTAATGGAAAGTTGAAATTCAACTCTAACCTCAAATTCAAACCTGGCTCACCTGAGCTCTAATTTGGCATTGAGTCAAATGCTGAGTCTTGAACCTACCTGAACTTTAAAGCAGCTCGAAACTTAACTTGACCCTCCTCTCATCTAAAGTTACATCTCAAATTTAAAAATTCAAACCCAGCTCCAACTTTAACTTGAAAACCACCTGTAATATGATTTAGATCCACATCTAAAGTTAACTTTAAACCACTTTAAGATGAAATAGATTTAAAAATTAAACCAGCTCCAACTTAACGTCACAAAACTCTAAATTAGACCCAGCTCCAAACCTGGAGCCATCTTAAAACTTAAATACTTGAACGTGAACCCAACCTAAACTTAACGCTACGTATAATTTTAAAGCTAGCGCTAACCTTAAACATACTACATGCTAATATTACTGGATAAAATGGCTCTGTGTGTGTGTGTGTGTGTGTGTTGTTGTCAAAGTTCAACGCGTGTTTGCAATGGCGATCGGTTGCTCTGCATTCATTATTAAAGTGAGTCGCCCAATAGTGTCCTCTCATCCCCATGACAACACACTCACTCATTCAAATAATTAATCAACTATTTTTATGTTAATACATTGATTTATGCATTGAGTAACATTGACGCATGTAACATTTACATCCACTGATCCCAGGACAGTGTTTGCAACCCACGCCTATCTATTTCTTGAACTAAATTATTGAGGCGGGTGTTGGCTTACCAGTAATTCGTCAGTGTATCAAATGCAAAGTATATTAAAAAACTGTAAAGAAAAAGTCCTGTAATATTTTTGTATTATTTTTTCCCTTAAAAGGGTTCATTCAAATTTATGTATTATTTGATTGTTAATAATAATGTTATTTAATTACTTTAACTCATTGATTAATCAGTGAACCGGATTAGTGAATATAATGTTTAAAAAAATGAAGACGTTATCTATTCATAAATGTTTCATTACAAAATAATTGGTCAATGAATTATAATTAGATTAATTATACTAATTAAATTATACTATTAAAATATGCCAATTCATTATTTTTATTTACGGATTTAATTTTACATTAAACACAAAAGTATCAGTACAATATTTTTTAATTTGCTTTTGTTTCATCAAACACTTTAATTGTGAGTAAACCAATCATCATTAGAACAATACAAAAATTCAAGTGACTTATTCAAATAAACTATATTCCACGAATATGAAAATATTTAGAAAATACACCTTTTAATATTTTTATAAGTCTTTATAAGTGAATAAATTGTAAATAATACACTTAAAAAAAGAATCACTTATTATTGAAATAAACTATATTACATAGAATACAAAATGGTCTCAAAATTACAAATTTCTCAAGTGATTATAATTACATTAACTAAAAATAACACTATTAAAATTTTAATTAATTATTTCATTATTTGCATTCGCTATTTAATTCAAATAAATATTAGTAAAATATTAATAAAAAAAATAATTTATTCAGTTCATTCTAACAATGTAGTACATAATTTAATGTTTATATTTCACCTCATCAAAAAAGCTGAGAGTTCTGAAAATGGAGGGATGATTAAATACGAGTCACAGTTCGTTATGAAATTTACACGCTCTTTCCAGTCATGAGGCTAAAGACACGCCCAGCATGCAGACGGCATGCTGGCGCCCCCTGCCGGTGAAATACAACAGCGCAAACATGTGTCAATCCGCTGCAGTTAAATGAGGCATCAGCATCATTGTATAATTGAGTTGGTCGTGTGACTCATTTGCATATAGATAGCCATGTCAGACACAGGTCACAGCGTGACAGATCGTGCTAACGCTAAAGGCTGCGCGCTGCAAAGCGTTTACCTTGATGACGGCTACGTACTTGTAGCTTAGACGGCGGACGTTGGGGTCCCAGCCCTCCAGGCGCCAACTGGAGACCCTTCTCTTGGATTTGGTTGCCATGATTAAGACATGTGTGGCAGTGGAATGCAAACACCCTAGTTTCACGTACTTTAAAGTAACGAAAGACTTGCTGTCTCGCTCAATGTGATCACACAAGTCAAATGGCCACAATGCAGGATATCTAATGATCTCTGTGTGTGCGTGTGTGTGTGTATGTGCGTTGCCTAATTTTATTGGCTCGCCCTACTAAAGCACCCCTCCAATCAAAGGGGGCCGCTGTCCCAGCAAATTAGTCTGTCAGAAAGACTGACGAGTACATCAGCGCATTCACTGACACTTGAAGAGGCCGACAACACACAATTCATAAACAACACACATACACACAACCACACGTGAACACACACACACACAGAAATGAAGAAACAAATACAAAGAGGCTACAGTGCAGCCTAATGACTGTCTGGTCCTGAATGAGTGCAACGAACACACACACACGTACAAATACACTCATATGCATACACTACACCACAAACACACGCACACACCCACGCACGCACGCACACACACACACACCCTCACGCATTCATGGGGCGTAGCCAGAAATTTTTCAGTACCTTGAGACGTCATTGTTTATCATACCATCAACAGTCAGTTTTCATGAACAAAAATGCACACCTATACAGTAGCAACCTTTCCAAACACACTCGTAATAGAAGCCGAAACAAATTTCTGTAAAAACAGAAATTTTATTTAGCGTAATTTACGAGTGATTCACAATTACTTTGCAGTTTCTTTCTTTTTTGCACTTTCTAAATTTTCTTTTGCGTGTTTGTGCGATTGTGCGTGCATGCGAACCTGCTGCAGGATAACCATGGTTCCTGTTCTGGTTCAAGTTCTGGCTCTTGAGCTTCTTGCTCCAGAACATCAGCAGCAGTCAGCGTGTTGCTTCTGACAAACACATAGCGGACATGTTAGCACATCCAGTAGAGCGCACTTTATCTCATAATTACCAACATTTGAGTCATTCTCTGCCCTCCACCGGACATTTGGTTAAACTGTTGTTGATGCAAAGCTCATAAAAAGTTCCAAAGGGTCGGGATTTTTTTTATCTGATTCAGTCATTTCCATCTGCACTCCAAAGAAGCAAGAATTGCATTTAACAGCAACATATAACGTTTGTTTTGCTGAGTCATATTTTTTTATCTGGTAAGACTGTAAAATGATCTTACGCATAATGAAGCTAATTACTGTACATCTATTTGCTCTTTGTATAGTGGTGCGCATTCGCCATGTATTATTCAGCTGGGACACGGTTACGGTTACACTTGTGTGTGTGTGTGTTTGTGTGCGTGTGTGTATATAATTGATGCTGCCATTATGAGCTGTCACTTTGATCCTTTGACTTTTTTGGCAACCCAGCTATTACTTTTTGTTTGAAGCTCTCTTTGTACTAAAAGGCAGTCTGGGCAACCACACTGTGCTTGGGAATGCTTGTCTTATTTGTCACCTAGCATGTTAGCATCTCATAAAAAGTGCCATTGTCACATTATAGCATCATTTTAGCGTCACGTTGAAAAGTCACATTTTAGCATGTTAGCTTTATGTTAGCATGGCGGTGAAAGTCACATTTTAGCAGGTTAGCTTTGTGTTAGGATCACAATGAACGTCATGTTTGCGTAAAGACAAAAAAATGATGGCTTTTCCATGCAATGTGAAATTAATTTGGATGTATTCTTTTATGTTGTCTTTGTGTGTGGGCAGCAAAGAGACTGATTGGCTGCCGTCTGAAATTCCATCACACCACAAAATGGCCAACACAGAGCGGGAAGGAGCCAACCTCAATACAACAAACATTTCATGAAGACAGCTGGACGACAAGTGGAATATAAATGGACCTTAAGTGGATTGAAAATACAATTGGACTACAATTGGATCTTAAGTGACCTAGAAATTGTTTAACTTTTAATTAAGGGTGACGGAAGAGAAATATACCGACTATAACCAGACGAGCAGTTGACTACAAGTGGATCTTCAGTGGACTCAGACTTGACCGCAATGGATCATTGTTAACTTTTAGCTCAGATGACCAAATGTGGACGACTAATGTTTTCCAAGTGGATTAAAAGTAAATCACAAATGGAACATGAGAACACGAAAAGTGGGTCAGAAAGTTTCCACAAGTGGAATACAAGTGGACCAAAAGTAGATAGATAACGAGTAGACATTTAGTCTTTTATTTTTTCCGATTATATTTATCAGAGAAATGGAAGTCAAGTGAAATACAAACTGATCACAAGTGGACCAAAAGTGGACATCAGTTTTAGCTTTCCGCCTTTAGCATCAGCTAGCTTGCACGCACGCTTACCTGTAGCATGTCACATATTTTTTTATACGATAACCAGAACAACCTGACCCACTTTGTTGTCTTGGCAACACGCTGACTTGGCCCGCTCGTTTCCTGTTTATGCCCTAGATCCTGATCCAGTCACCACGCAGCCTGAGGGCATCTCCATCATCAACCCCTACCCATCCAGCGCCCCCCCACGGAGACAGACACTGGCCTAGTCTGAGCTGCTAATGTTCAGCAGCGATGCATCATGGGAACTTTCTGGGGCGACATGAATGTTAGGTGAAGGACTTTTTCAATGTCAACGTATTGACCATTCCAAATCACGTGAGCCCCCGTGGCATGACATGGGCCCAACAAATGCTCAATAGACACTTCATTAGGTACACCATCGAATGACAGCCAGCTTGCTAAATGTTAGCACAATAACTGTTGGCATCTTAACATTTGAGCTATTCTGTTTCACAGTAATACATAACGACATTACACAAAGTTAAACCCTTCACTGCCTTTTTTTTTCTGTATCAAGCAACGTTTGCATTCAATACAAAATGATTCAGTTAGCGGTCTTGATGAACGTAAGCACAATAAATTTGTTGGTTTTAATGCTAAATGTATTTGAGATAATCTGCTTCAAAATAGTTCCTGAAAACAAGTTAAATCTTTGTCGATTTGCCTTTGAGTTTCTTGTATTGAGGATTCTGTATGTTAGCATACCAACTGTTAGCATTTTAGCAACAGTCATTCAGACAGTTATTAGACCTTGGAAAAAACTGTTTTTTGTTGAGGCCAAAGTTTAAATTACTTAACCTGTGAACACTCTGAATTTCAGACTTGCAACATAGAAAGGCTATTTGAAATTCTCCAGTAATTCTTTTGAATAATTATTGTGCTGCATATTACTGAGGCATGTGTCTAATATTATAATACGTACTTTCTGTCTTCTTGTGGAAGCGCATTTAATTGTTCTGCCTGTCAGTATCCGTCACTGTCACAGATAGATGAATAGTAATACATTGTAGTTGTGATTTTGGGACCAATTAAGTAAAATCGGATAATTGATGAGCTCACACGATACGCAATTTAAGTGAGGATAAGCATATAGATGATATAAACAGAAAGTCACCAAATGATTAGGCACAGGTCTTACTTAGCATGATGCAGTGCAGTTGTACATTAAATGTGTCTGAGAAGCTTCTTTTGAGTACTTCTCACCGTTCATGAGGTGCCAATCAGAGGACGATGGAAAAAACACGGGTAATGAAAAATAAGCTTTTTAGTCCAACAGTGGAAGGAGAAAAAACATGTTTCTATCTTTCATCTTCAGATATTTGTTACCAGATGTATTGTCCATTCCGTTCCTGTCCTTCACTTCTTCTTGGTTGCGACCTAATCTCCAGCCGATCCATGTCCTCCTGCTGTCTCCAAAGATTTCATATCAATTGTCTGTGTGTGTGGGTGTTTATGTATGTGTGTGCGTGTGTTTAAAGAGCGTATCGCTTCTTCCTCTTCTTCCTCCCTCTTCCTCATTGCTATTAAGGCGTCATGTGAGCAACTCATTCACTGTCACTGACCCATGTTACTGGCACACTACAACACTACAGGGGAGTGTAATCAGACACACATGCGCACACACACGCACACACGCACAATCGTACACAAACACACGTGCGGATTTGGAAGTTATTTTTTTTATTAAATTGATAGCAAGATCCAGTTTTAAATTTATTCTAGCTCAATCTAATCTGGTTGTATCAGAACTTGAATATTAAATAAAATATTTAATTACATTTTTGTTTAATAATTCAAAAGTCATCCTTGTTTGTCTTTTAATTTGATTTACTAGAATAGTGAAAGAGGTGGACCACAAGTGGATCATAATTGGACCAACATTGTAATACCATTTGACAAAGTGCACTAAAAATGGACCGCAAGTGCAATACATGAGGACATCAAGCAAAAACACGTTGACTGCAAGTGGAGTAAAAGTGGAATAAAACTGTATCACAAATAGTGTTCAGGTGCCATTAAAAACTACATGTGGGTCACAACATGAATGAATGTACCTTATACTCAACTGAGTAGACTTAAAATTAATCACCACAAATGTAATACAAGTGAATCTACTTTTTGTCCACTTGTATTACAAAGTGGAATACAAGTGGACCAAAAGTGGATCACAAATGCAATTAAAAACAGATCACAATTGGACTACAAGTGGTCTAAAAGTCGACCACAAAAGGAAAACAACTTAATCATAAATGGACTGCAAGTGGAATACAAGTGGACTACAAATAGATCATAAGTGGCCCAAGAGTGGAATACACATAGATTTTAAGTGATGAGATTGATCCTAAGTGAATCATAAGAGAACAAATAGATCATAAGTGTACCAAAGGTGGACTTCAAAGTGGACTACTGTCAGATCAGAAGTGAATCACAACTAGACTACAAATGGATCATAAGTGGACCAAAAGTTGAATATGTGTGGATCAGAAGTGAATAACAAGAGGACCACAAATGGATTAAAACTGGAGTACAAGTGGACCCAAAGTGTACAAGTGAATTATAAGTGGCTCAAAAGCGGACTGCTGTCACCTGACCAGAAAACCCGATTCAAAACGGTACGTCCATTGGCCCTGATGAGGCGGCAGCCATGATGGCATTGAGGCGGGTGAGGGAGACTGAGCGCTGCTTAAGTCTGGGGGCAGGGACAGGCTCGGGGTCGGGGAGGTGGTCATAACGGCGGCCATCTTGGTCATACTGATAGATGCGGATGACCCGACTCGTACGGGTAGGAGAAGATGATGAATTTATTTCTTGGTTTTGATCTTCATCGTGTGATTGTGAAGACTGACTGATGACATTGTTATCTTCTCCTTCATCATCCTGTCTATTTTTTCTTTCATCATCATCATCATTTCTGTTCTTTCTGTCATCTTCATCATTCCTCTTCTCTCTTTTATCATCATCATCCGCTTCTCTCTGATCCTTCTCTATCATCCCATCATAATCTCCATCTTCCTGCATTTCTTCCACCTCTCCCCCCTTGCTCCTACTCACCCTCCCCTCCTTATCCTCACATCCTCCCCCTGATGCTGTTCTTCCAAGCCCGTCATCCACGTGGTCACAGGCTTCCAGGTAGACGGCGGCGGTAATGTCATCCTCCTTCTCATCTTGGCTACGTTTGTCCCGGAAACTTCTTTGAGGTTTAGCAGGTGGACATGAGGAAGGTGACGATGATGAGGGCAAGGATGTCAGTGAAGGCCACAAAGTGAGTGTCGCCATGGTGATATCAGGTTGACGTTGCTGTGGTGACGGTAGCCGCTGAGTGACCGCCCTCAAACATCTGAAGGAACAAAAATGTCAGAGTTTGAATAGTAAGACTGCAAGACACGTTTTCACTTGGAAGGTGTCCTAATACTTTTATCCTAACCTTGTATGACAGGTCAAGTAACACACTGCCACCTGCTGGCTGGTTTAGGCAATCTCAGGTACATGGTATTCATGACATTTTGATAATGCAGTATACAGTATGTGGTGGAAGTACAAATGGACTTGCGAACTACAAAGTGTGACTGTAAGTTAACTCATTCACTGTCACAAAACATCCCACCTTAGAATTTTGTTCCTGCTCATAGCTCCCATGCTGAATCCAAACACAAAGGTGAGCAGAACGGCTGTCGTCACGGCTACGGCAAAGAGCACGTCAGAAATCATTTCCTGTTTCCCCAAGCTCCTCCTGAATCTCTGACCACGTCCGCCATCTTGTGTGTGTATGTGTAGCTGGTAGGGGAACAGCGTAGACCCCTCGTCATCATTTTGCAGTAGGCAGTAGTACAAACCCTGGTGGAAGTCGCTCAGATCATGGACCACCAGGCTGCCGTCCTGGCGCATGTGGACTGGGTCCAGTTTGGTGTGGACGCCAGGTGTGCGGAGAGGTCCAAAGGGTGTGTGCCAGTACGCCACCTCACCTGCTGGCAAAAGAAGTCACAAATATTAACCAAGCATGGGACGATTATTGGTCTGACGGTTTACCGTGGTTTTAAAATTCAAGGTTTCAATACCCACTAAAACTCTGTCACCGGTGATTAGCTCCTTTTTTCGTTTTTTGAGACTTCTAAGCAAGGCACCCAATGATTGGCCGTTTACAGAGCTGCCTATACGAGGGGCCTCTTTGACGTTAATGAGGCAAGCCGCTTTTTTTCCTCTTTCTCAGCTGAGCAGAGAGAGGAGGGTTGCGCAAATATGCAAAGGAGGGAGTGCTACAAAAGAGAGTTAGACATTGTATAAACTCCAGCACACTTCCACTGATTCCTTTTTGTTCTGTTGATTAATGTGCATTATCCTAAACAAAAATCAAAAACATACAAGTGCCTGTGGGTACTTGTTTGCCCCAAGGACATGAGTGGGCCACGGGTCTGGAAAAAAAAATAAATAAATACACACACAAATAACTCAGGTAACATAAAAATGCTTGATGGGTCAAATGAACCTAACTTTTTAGGGTTAAAGGAATGACCCAAAAACTTGGGTCGAATAGATCCAAATGTCGTTTGTTACGTTTTTGACCCATCGTTGTGTGATTTTTTTTTACACAACTGTTTTTACAGTGTAGAAAATGAAAATAGATTACATCACTAACCCGACTTCCCGGCATCGCCGCATTTGATAGTCGCCTCTGTGTGTGGGTGACCGCCCACTACGATGGTGGGCGCCACAGTCAGGACGTTGCTCCGGACTTCTTTTCCGGAATAGGTCGACACAGCCAGGAATGTTAGGACCATGAAGCAGCAGGCCAACATTCCAACGCTGGAAGTCAGCGCTGTTTATGATCAAGAACAACAAAAAAGACACAGACAGAAAGGTATTTTTTCGTGTCTATTCTTCATTGAACATCAGCTGATAAAGAAGAGTCACACACAAACCATGTGACACTCTGAGGAAGGCAAAGACTGCTACCGAAACATGACAGGTATACCTGTCTGAGGTCAAAGAACGAACAAGTTTAATTGATCATTTTTCTTTTTCAAGCTGTCAGTCGTTGAAAAAAAGCGCCCACTTTAACTTTTAACTGCAGCTTCTCGCATTTCTAAAGCCACACTACACTTAATACAGAAACAGATAAGGGTATTGTTTTGAAAAATATCAGATTAAGAATTAGATAAAAAAAAAACACACAAAAAAGTATGCCATTCCAGAAGGAAGAATACCAGTCAAATGAATTACATCAATAAACAAAAAAGATAAAATAAAAATATGCAAAACACTTTAAAAAAAACTACAAAATTTAGAGTAATTAAGATTATGCATTTCACAGCAAAAAAACAAACAAACAACCCAAAAACGTTTGCGTTGATTCAATCATGTGAATAAAATAATGGTACCTAGAAATCACCTAAAAATAGATTGATGAAAATAAACTACATAAAGTAGTTGGTATTATAGTTATGAAAAATATAATATAAAGTTCAATAAAAGGGTTGTTCTTTATTTACCTGGTGTGTGAGTCCGTCTCGTGCTTGAAGTATGCGAGGGTGAAGTGCAACTTTCTCACATGACACTGTGTTAGTGATGAAGATTTGTTAAAGATTAATATCTGCGCAGATCTTCTGTCTTCCAGCGTCTGCTGTCATCTAGTGGTCAAAACGATGAAACACAACTAACAGGAACAAAAACCTCCAAGTTAGTTATTATCAATACAAACAGTCGTTCGGTCCCAATTTTTCATTGAATGCACCACTAACCACTATTACACTGACCTTGGCATAGTCGTATTTTATCAATTATTCTTGAATGCACCACCAGCCACTGTAAAATCAGAAGATCTGAAGGTGGCTGGGTTAGGCTCAGGCATTCCTTCATCCATATAGGCATTGGGTCCAGTGCAACTGTGTAAGATAGCACTTGAATGCACCACTGACTTCATTACGTCCATTGACACCAGTGCTTCTTAAGTAGTGGGGCTGGCCCCCCTGGGGGGGACACAGTGCGATGCTGGGGGGGGCGTTTGTGACACTGGGGAACATGCTTTTTTCCGTCGTACAACAATAAAGCGCAACTGCACACCCACTCCAGTCACTGGCTGTGGCGCTCTCATTGTCCATTATGCGCAGCGAGTATTAACTCTATGGTGTAGGCTTTTTTGCAACAAAAATGCTATTATTTATAATTGCGGTGGCTTGGGGCGCAAATTTTTTTCTTCTAGCTACGGGGTACGAAACTGAAAATATTTGAGAAGCGCTAATGCAAGATGGTCCTTGAATGCACCACTAACGTCTTTCCACAAGGTTCAAGCAGTTGTTCAATACCAATAAAAAATGCCCTTGTACGCATCACTAAACTAACTGCATACTGTAGAATTCTATTGGCGGGCCCACGAACGCATTTCAATACAGTACAATCAAATAGTTGTTCGGCTCCGGTTTAATACAGTATATGGCCCTTGAACGCAGGCCCAACGTCATCACATCCATTGAAACAGTTGTCAGGTCCCAGTTTGTCATATAGCCCCTGAACGCAGCGCCAGCTCTTGTCTTGCCTCCAGATGCGCGAGGAAGCGTGCTTTTCGATGATGTGGTCGTCAGTGGGCTTGTAACCGTGTCGTGTGTCTGCGAGCTCACTGACGTTCTCTCTTGGATGAGAGCAACGCTCAAACCTCATCGTCTTCTTCACCACACGAAGAAGAAGAAGACGAAAAGTAGATCTGGTAGCGAAGACGAGAAGGAACGCTGCTGACGTCACAGCCACATTTTTTAGGTAAGTGCCTGGTTTTAGCTAACTTTATCAACTATCTTTTAGATCTGGACGGTTGATTTAAATATCTTTTGCCGTGTGTGAGTTTACTTATACTTTTGTCGCATTGGCAAAGTTCATGTCACTGCAAAGTGAATTAAATGGTCAATAGTCGTTTGGACGTGTTGACATCGGGAAAATGTATTGAAAGAATGTTACACATTGTTTAAAAATGTTTATCCGTTCGTTCGCGTAAACAAGAACACTTCCCTTACGAGTTTTCAAATTAAAAGCGAAAACTAGGCGCTAATGTGTTTTATTGTGGTAATGGTGGTTTGGTCAAGATTTTTAGCTGTGGGATACAGCCTAGTTGGACGCCACTTTTATTTCACGTTTTTCCCCTTTTTTTTTTGGTCGGGGGTGGTGGTTGCTAGTACAACTTCCGGGTGGTCGCCAGTTTACTGGGTGTGACTGCACTGAAAAAAAGTCGTTTAGAATGTACATCGGTTGGAAATGGGTGATTAGATGATTATTTTCGTGGAAATGGGGGCACATGACATTAATTTACTACATTTTAATCTTGTGCAACGGAAAGCAGTACTTTTTTTTCCAAATGTAGAGAGAAGACAAATGTACCTTTCCAGTATGTAGACACATTCATTCAGTCACGCGAAGAGATAATCCTTGAACTCACTAACAGTTGCGCAATCACCAAAACCTTAACATTTTTTTCAGTCCTATTTGACTAGAAGCTTTTGCACGCATCACCACCTACATTCACTTGTCTTCAACTAAACACAGTTATTCAGTCATATCTAATCAGATGGTCCTTGAATCCACCACCAGTTATAGCACAAGGGACGCTTGGATGAGCAAAACATTGGCACTCATATAATAGGTTTGCATGTAAAAATTACAGCAGTAGTAAAACGATGCCCCCACTCCCAAAAAAAAAAGCTCTTGTCTTTTAATGCTGCTTTCAAGGAAGGTGGGAAGTTGAACCTATCCAACACAAATTCTCCCAATCCCGACCAGAACGTGTTTTAGGTGAACATAACATAAAAGGTTGATTCCGGTTGTTGTTCTGGTTCATCACAATACATTTTGACCTCCAGCAAACCTCCATAATTTCCTTAATTAATATAAGTAAAGGAATATCTTATCTTCAAAGCATTTTATTCATATCGCAAAATAACACATAGTAATGCTGGGGGATAACAGCATATCTTCACGCAGTCAGATCAAATCACGTTGTGCTCTGTGAAGTTATTTAAAAATACAAATGAATGTTATGATAAATAAAGAAAGATAAATATACATTTATAATTTTGTGAATTATGTTTTGCCATTCACGGTTTGTGTCTCCATGGAGGTCACCATTGTTGAGTAATATCAGAATGAAGCCAGTTGGTTACGTCGGAGAGTCCTTTTTTATTTTCTAACCAAGACCTCCCAGTTAAAAAAGGTTTCTCGTGCACTTTTCTGGTCGGAGATTGAAAAAGTCAGACTTCCAGCCTTCCTTGAATGCAGCATAAATCCTGGTTATTTTGGAGATGGATTTGTTTTCGCAACTTCATTTTGGCTGCCAGCTTCCTGCGTGTGACTTGACATGGCTCCAAACCACTTGAAGGGGAAAAAAGTTCCCTTTTCAGTGGTCACGAGACAAGTTAGAGGGCTTGTAAACCTATTTTGGTGTCATATGATCCCCGCCCTAAAAAAAAAGTCACATATGATGTTCATTGGGCGGCGGCCACATTAAGTCATGCCCTCTATCTTCTTGCCCTTTTTTTTTTTTCTTCAGAAATTGTTTAACTTTACACGTAAAAAAAAAAAAACTAAACAGAATATTTTTTCTTGCTGTATGTGTGTACGTATCTCATAGAAGCAGGATGGTGGTGGCTTACGAGGGCCAGTCGTTCACTGCCCTGCGGAAGCAGTGTCGCCAAAATGGCCTCCTGTTTGAGGACCCCCTGTTCCCCGCCACAAATACGTCGCTCTTCTACCAGCGCAACCCCATCGGCAACGTCATCTGGAAGAGGCCAAAGGTACCGCTGCTGGTCCGCTGTGGCCGCTCGCAATTTATACACCTTCGTTCCAATGGGACAAAATAACAAACTAGAAGCAGTGTGTGGGGGTGCGTGTGTGTATGTATGTGCGCGCATGCCCGTGTGTGTTTTTTTTTCAAGCTGTGTCATTTGGCTGACAGCTTTAAGGCTCCCTGTGGTTCACGGGTCATAATCAGAGGGTGTTTCCTTGTTCTGGTTCTTTGTTCCTTTCCTCACTGTGTTTTCTTTTCCTGTCTCCTTGTTGGATCCCTTAGCGTGTTTCCTTGTTCATGTTTTCTCTATGTCCCTGCTTGTGTCCTTGCTATGTTTCCTTGTGTTGGTTACTTATTCTTCTCCTTCCGCGACTTTGATTGACAGCTCATTAAGTGTGTATGTCAAGCTTGTGCGTTTGTGTTTATTTAGTGTTGGTTGAGTGACAGCGCCGCCCTGCTGCCACCCTCTAAGATGACATCCTTGTACAAGCTAACTAAAAAGTAGCAGCAGGTGTTCGTTACCTTCTATTTGACTTTTCCTTCCCACTTGTCAACTTTGAGCAGGACTTAAGTCAAGATCCACGCCTCTTTGTGGACGGCCTGAGTGCTCACGACCTCCACCAAGGCAAGCTAGGAAACTGTTGGTTCGTGGCAGCCTGCTCCACCCTGGCGTCACAAGTTGGCCTTTGGCAGAAGGTCAGCCTTCTTGCTTGTTTTACATGCTGAACGACGAAAATTTTTAAATACATACAGCATGATTAAATTAGACATTATTAAATCATTATTAGAAATGTGGTATAGCATGACTAATTTAGACTTTTTAAAAATTTGTCAGACAATTTTGGATTGCATGATTAAATGATAAATATAAGTATGATTAATAACTAAATTAAAAAAATGCATGATTAAAATAAGACATCAAATCATTACACCAGGATTACATCAGACAATTAAATAGGATTAATTTAGGCATTATTTGAAAATAAAATGTAGCCTGATTAAATATGGCATGAACAAATGTAATAATAATGCATGAGTAATAAAACTCATTAACAACTTTCTAAATATGGAATAAATAAAACACTAAATAATGTAGCGTGATTCATTCAGGCAATAGTAAAGTAATTACAAATAAGAGCTTGATTAAATAAGATAATAAATACCTATGGCAAAATTCTGTGAGACATCAAATCATTATAGCATGATTATGTAATACATTATTTAAAAAAGAAATCGCATGAATGATTATGACATATTTTAATTGAATAAGACTTAGACAATATTCAAATAGAACATTAAAAGTGATTATAGCATGAATCAATCAGACTTGATTAAATTATTATTACATGATTAAGACGTTAAACATAAAATTTTGTGTGAATATCTACATTTATTTGGAATGAATATTTATTACATATTTTATTTTAAAAAATTAAATATATAATAGGAATAAATAAGATATTATTAATCAGAATTTCATCAAACTCGATAATATAACTATAGCATGACTCAATAATTAATAAAAATAATAAACAAGTGTGCTTCCATAAGATTTATTTCTAGATTTCCATACACAAATCATCAATTTTACGACACAAGTGTTTGTTTCTATTTGACTGGCCGGAACGCAAGCTTCATTGGTGGGAGGAAAAGTCCAGCGAGCACCGCAGCTCCGCCGACTCAGCACCGTCTTTGAAGGCGAACAGGAAGTACATGACCTTGCGGACCTTGGCGAGCTCTGCGATTCTCTCGCCGAACTCTTGCATATCGGCCTCGAGCCACTTGAGGCCGCAGCCGTCGGGGTCATCGGCGTTGCGCCAGAAGGTCCCGACGGGCTCCAGCAGCTGGCGTGTCATCAGGTGGGTGAGGTCGGGCGTCCAGTGCTGCGAGATGCCCGTGATGGTGACGCGCCCACGCCCGCCCAGGGACACGTTCCAGCGGCGGAAGCTCAGGTCCTGCCGGGAGAAGTCCAGCCGGTAGACGGCCTCGTGGGGCAGCAGCAGCCGTTCGCCGTCCTGACGCTTTTGGCCCGAGCTCTGAAGAGACGACACGCGCAGACGCATCTTCTGTGGGATCACAGCAACGTCTTTAGCCACCAGATTTATTTTCAACATTACTTAGTCATGTTTGTGGACTTTGTTGCAAATTATTTCCTAGCCGCTTCATTCTGTGCTCAGTGGTGGATCAGCCATTTTGTAGTGCTGTGCTTATCCGCCGTCTTGTGGCATGCTGATGTCAAGGGAATATGTTGAAGTGAATGGAGAGGATTCGTTTGGATAGTACTAGTGCTTTGCCGCCATCTTGTTGCGTCTTTGTATCATGGGACTATGTTGGAGTTTCAGTTAGACAGAAGTAGTGCTTTGGCACAATGTT
The DNA here is from genome assembly GCF_059441095.1 of Idiotropiscis lumnitzeri. Lineage (NCBI taxonomy): Eukaryota > Metazoa > Chordata > Actinopteri > Syngnathiformes > Syngnathidae > Idiotropiscis > Idiotropiscis lumnitzeri. Next base: position 8,824,235 of record NC_142397.1, on the reverse strand, counting down.
GTGGCTTGTTGGTGGCAAGGAAGTTTAAAGTTGAGGAGATTTGCTGAGACAAAATTAGTGATTTGCTACCTTCTTGTGGCATATTGGTGCCAAGGATCTACTTGTAGGTTAGAGTGAGTTGAGAACCTTTATTGAGACGAAAACCGCTTTGCCACGATTGTGTGGCCTACATTTTCCTAGGAACGATGTTGAAATGAGTTGAGGGGTTTTATTTTGACAAAAGTAGAGCTTTGCCACCATTTTGTGGCGTTTTGATTGAAGTGAGTTGAGGAGCTTCAGCACGACAAATGTAGCATTTTGTTATTTTGTGGCATCTCTTGTTGAAGTTAGTTGATGAGCTTCATTTAGACTAAAATAGTTGTTCTCTGCAATCTTGTGTCATATTTTTACAAAGCAGCTATATTGAAGTGAGTTGAGGAAAGTTATTAAGACAAAAGTAGTGCTTTGCCACTATCTTGCAGCATAATTTGTCAGGAAACTAGCGTCATTTAGACTAAAGCCGTGGTTTGCTGCCAACTTGCGGCTTTTGGTGCCAAGGAATTAATACTGGAGTGTGTGGAGGTACTTCATTAAGACAAAAGTAGTGCCTTGAAGCCATCGTGTGACATGCTGGTGTGAAGGAACAATGTTGAAGTGAGTTAAGAAGCTTCATTGGGATAAAAGTAGGGTTTTTGCACCATCTTGTGGCATGTCGGTGCCAAGAAACTAGAAAAAAAAATTGAATTGAGTGAGAATCTTCAAAACAAAAGTAGAGCTTTGCCACCATCTTGTGGCAGCTATAGGCAATAATAAATCTTTTTAGGGGGAGGGTCAAACGATCACTTGTGGATTTTTGGAAAGTAAAATAATTATGGCATGATTACAACAAGACACTTATTAGTATAATAAGAATGATTAAATAAAAGTATTGAATATTTTATAATATGACCATATGGAAAGTGCTTTGTGAAATGCCCAATATAAAATAAAGTCGTATTGAATTTTATTGCATTATTCCGTACAACAAAACTAAATTGTTGCTCAATTCTTTAAAATGTGTCCAATTACATATTATTTCAATTTGCGGGGGAAAAAAAGCGAGGCTCTCACCTCTGTCAGCACCACATCCTCTTTAAATTCCAGCACCATGATGCCAGACGGCGCTCCCGTTTCCTCCATGTCCCGCAACCGTCCTCTCTGGATGGATGACTCAATAGTTATGAACGGCTGAATAGAGGATGTTACGACGGATGGACAGATGGATGTTATGAGGCATCTCTATCGGACTTTCTGCTTTTTGTCTCTCTTGCATCATCGCGTTGGCACCTCCCACCTTCCATTTCCACAGCTATTTCCATCACACACAGACACGCACACACACACACACAGTTTAATATAAATAAAGAAACGAGTGATCCAATGAGCAGAGGCGCAACCAGGAGGCGCCGGGTGACTCCCAGAGTTCCCAACTGTACGTCATCAGCGACACCTGTCGCCGGGCAACAACACACCCACACACTCTTCCACCTTGCTGTGTCCCAAAAAAATTATCTTTTTGGGAAGAAACTATTGTGCCATTACAAAGTTAAATAACTTGACAAAAACATTGATGTCATGTCCTGTCTGTCCATTTGAGGGTCAATCAATGCAATATCGCCTGCAGACTTTTTGTGTGCGTGTTGTGTGGGTGTGTGTGTGTGTGTGTGTGTGTGCGCACACGCTCCAGTGAACATGTTGGTATGCCAGCATGGGACAGGATGTTTATAGTGTTCATGGATCGTCATTTGCTGTTTGTGCTCCGGCCAAAGCCATGTCTAATTTAAAAATATTGCTTTGACACCATCTTGTGGGATCTGGAATTGAATGATGGAGCTTGATTTGGACAAAAGTAGTATTTCTCTACCCCATCCTGTGCCATGTTGATACTGAGGATTTATGTTGAAGTGAGTTTAGAAGCTTCATTAAGACAGAAGTAGTGTTATGACACCATTGTGTGGCATCTTGGTGCCAAGGAACCGTTTTAAAGCGAGTTAACTTTAAAGATGACAGCAACGGAAAGTCAAAAGAATATTTTTTCAAAATTTCTCTGAATATCAGACAAACGAATAGATTGCACCGCAAGACGTCGCTCACGTCGGTTTTAAAAAAAACAAGTAATTTACCTACAAAAAATCCAAACTTTTCAACTTTTCAAATCAGACTAAAATTGAAAAAAAAAAAAAAAACTAAAATTAAAAAAATAAATAAATAAATAAACTTCAAAAAGCAATTGACACATTTTCTCCCGCTAATGTAATAGATTGCAGTTAAATAAATATGTGTAATGTGTGTAATTAGTCACTCCCTAAAACTGCTTAAAATCCTCCCCAGACATTTGTGACGTGATTGTGATTTTTTTTGTGACAGGTAATTCCTGACTGGGAAGACCAGGAGTGGGACAAGAGCCGCCCCGCCTTGTACGCTGGCATCTTCCACTTCCGCTTCTGGAGGTTCGGCGAGTGGGCGGACGTAGTGATTGACGACCGGCTGCCCACCCTCAATGGCAACCTGGTCTACTGCCACTCCAATGACCCGAACGAGTTCTGGAGCGCGCTGGTGGAGAAGGCCTACGCCAAGTACGTAAGACCGCGCCCATTTCCTGTTAGCATTCGCTGTCATGCCACCAAACATTCAATTGTAAAACACGCCTGCTTTTTCATCGCCTCTAGTGGTCATAAATAATTGGACCGACTATTGATGTGGCATGAAATGACGTCCAATTGTCGTTCCAGGACGTGCGGCTGCTACGAGGCGCTGAACGGCGGCAACACGGCAGACGCGCTGGTGGACTTCACGGGCGGCGTGTCGCAGACTATTTGCCTCAGTGAAAGCGGCGAAAAGGACAGCTTGGAGAAGCAAGCCGAGCTGTTCAATCGAGTCGTCAAAGTCCATGAGAGAGGAGGACTCATCAGTGCCTCCGTAGAGGTGAGCGTCTGATACCGTGGTTCATCATTTTCAACCCCTGCTATATCGTAGATTTTTCTTTTTTTTGATACAGTATCCAGGCAAAAGAGTCAGCAACTGAAATTGTTTGTCTCTTTTGGTGTGTGGCGGGAATTAAAGTCGCAGTGGTTTGAACGTTTGTAATAATCGTAACATCCATGCTACTTTCCGTTACCCCATCTATGGCGTTTTGCTTCATATTGGCATTAAGATTGCAAAATGATGTGGTTTGCTTAAACATTTTGGTGTTCAAATGCACAATTAAAAATGTAAGTCACAGTACCCCTGGACCTCTCCTTTCATAAATCCTCAACCGCCAGTAGGTGGCGCTAATTGCACTTATTGCGATGTCCTTTAGGCGACCAGCACGTCCGACATGGAGGCCCGCATGTCCAACGGCCTGGTCAAAGGTCATGCCTATGCCGTGACGGACGTGCATCGCGTGCGTCTCGGTCACGGCTTGCTGGCCTTTCTCAGGTCAAACAAACTCGAAATGATGCGCCTGAGGAACCCGTGGGGGCGCAGCGAGTGGACCGGACCCTGGAGCGACAGGTGACAAACCAAACGCAATGTAACCCAAACTCACACTTTGAAGGCCATTGAAGATGGATAAATGAATATAAGCTATTTTGCTGTGTTCACAGTTCAGAAGAGTGGAAAAAGGTTAGTAGCGGTGAACGTGAGAAGATCGGCATGGTTGTGCAGAACGACGGAGAGTTCTGGTAAGTTTCCGTGCGACGTCGCCCCCTAAATTGCGGACACGCTTATTTATGTCTAGGTCTCCTCTCTTGTCCTGCTGATACCCGTACAGGATGACTTTCAGCGACTTTGTCTCCAACTTCACGCATCTCATCCTGTGCCGCTTGATCAACACGTCGTACATGAGCGTGCACAAGACCTGGGAAGAGATGGTGTTGCGCGGCTCCTGGACTCACCATGACGATGCGCTGAAGAACCGGGCCGGTGGCTGCGTCAACAACAAGCAGACCTTCCTCCAAAACCCTCAGGTGCGCCCTACTTTAACATCCCACAATACAATCTTTCTCAACCACTATGGGTCCTTCACATGTCATCTACTATGCTAACACATAATTAATGCGGGTTGACCGATACTTAGTATTTTTTATTTATTTATTTTTTTAGGCTGCTTCTCATTTTCTCGCATTATGACATCACTTTGCGGAAGAGAAAAGAAGATTCACTGACTCGCACAGTTGTTCAAATTAATCTCCAAATTGTGCCTTTTGTAACTGTCGCGCGTGTGTCTGCGTGTGTGTGTTTTGTAGTACATCTTTGACGTGACAAAGTGTGAGGACGAAGTTCTCGTCTGTCTGCAGCAGAAGGACCGCAGGGCCTCGCTGAGGACCGGACGAGGAGAGAACCTGGCCATCGGTTTTGAAATCCACAAGGTCAGAGAGCCAGGGTCACCCCGGACTGGTCGCCAACCAATCGTGGGTCACGTAGACAAACTCGTACTAGCACACAGATGCCAACTAATGTGCCTCACTAGTAAAAAATATTGTGGATAAAACATTACTAGTAAGACACAGTCCTTTCACCAGTGTGATGAATTATCTTGCTCGTGAGGACAAAGATTGTACGAGCACATGACCTGAAACTGGATACCAAGGACATGGAATAAATGCTAAGTGAGTGCTGCTGTAACAGCATGTGACAGCATGACAATTTGACTTGGTCGCCACAAATGCTTACAAACACGCTTTAAAAAGATTGTCATCAAATCTTTAAGTCGTGTCTTATATTAAAAAAAAAAAAAAAATCACATTTACTGCAGTGAGCAGTTTTACAACATGCTCCTCACCGTGTGCACACAGGTGGAGTTGAACCGGAAGTACCGTATGCACGCCCCACAGCAGAAGGTGGCCGGCAGCACCTATATCAACTCCAGGTTTGTATGGAAAGCCCTTCCATATCCTTGATAACCAACCTAACGTGCATGTACATGACTAGTACGCTTTGTCATCACTAGGAACACAATTCAGCACAATAGTAGGACAAGTGAAGCAAAACTGTGCGCTAGTTGTCGACTGCATCTTACTAATGCGATAAATAACATCATATCCTAGTAGCGCATTGACGTCAACTAGTGCAGTTTTGCCTCACCAATAACATGTAATTGAGCTTTTGGTATGCCAACACTCTCAGGAAAAGGGTACTGGAGGTTCCATTTTTGTTCTACAGGGTGCAACCTTTTGTGATTCAAACAAGTGGAACACCTAGGAACAACTAAAAACTGTTTATGGTTGGAAAAGGTATATAAATGTTCCATACTGACAAAGGGACAATTTTTGGACCTTTTTACTTAACGTGTAAGTGTTCAAACAAGTGTGAGGGCAACTGAATGCACTTCATGCACTTTAAACGAACTGTCAACGGTTCTTGTGTTTGTGTACTTTTGGGTCACGCTTTCATAAAACACAAACCCCCTGCACCCCCAGGATGCGTTGTGGGCTGCAATGCTTTACTTTTTCTGTCATACGGTTGTTAATCTTTATCGTTGAAGTGAAGTTTGTCACCTGTACCTCATTGAACGTGTGATTTATTTGAACTGTTGTGTTAAATTTAAATGAAACTTTGTAAGTCATTGTGAATCTACTAGTGCCCTGAATCGTACTAGTACATGGATATGAAGGCTTTCATATCCTTCATAAATGTTCAAACGGCTTTCCAAAGGTCTGCGTTCATGCGCATGGACCTGAAGGAGGGCCGCTACGTCATCGTGCCAACCACCTTCGACCCCGACCTTGAGGGAGAGTTCCTGTTGCGCGTCTTCACCGACGTGCCGTCACGCTGCAGGTACAAAGACAATTTTATTTTATTTTTCGGGGGGGGGAATATGGGGAAAAAAAGCACAAACAATGTATAATTATACACTATAATATTCAACCAAGCCATATAATTTTATCTAATGGGGTCAGCAACAACCAACTCTGGATTTCAGAATCAAACTACTGTATGTTTGTCCTGCATGTCATTCAAAATCCCCAAAGTAATATAGCAACTTGCTCACCTGTATAACAATCAAGGTACAGTATGGTGCAAGTAACCCCTCAAGCACTTTAAACAAACTGTTAACGGTTCAATTACTGTTATTTTTGCATTTTTGAATTTCGTGTTGTAGTGGTGACTTAATTGAGCTAATTTGCATATCCTTGATTTCACCTATTACGGGGGTGGTCTGAAGCAGAAATCCCATGACGGAGAGATTACTGAATTATCAAAGTCCATAAAGAATGGTCGCTTAAAAATGTGCGCAATGGCAGGTTGGTCGGAAAGTCGTGATCCATTGGGCCTTCACTGTAATGATTTGTTTTATGTTGTTGTGTGCTGCAGGGAGCTGTGTCTGGATCAGCCCCCTCGCACCTGTTGGACGGGTTTGTGTGGATTCCCATCACTGGTCACGCAAGTACATGTAATCCAAGGCAACAGTCTGAGAGGTAAGATAAAATATGCGTGTATATAAATATATATATACGTAGAGAAAGGGAATATTTGTTTGTTTTTTTTAGATGTTTTTTTCATTTACATGTGATATATTTATTACGTTCATATTTGTATTCATATTGTGTAGCGTTTTTCCATTTTAGTGAATCATAATTTCAATTCATTTTAATTGAATTATATTTTTCATAATTTTTTTTATTTTTATTGCATTCAGTGTTTTATTTTATTCATTTAGGTTCAATTCATTCAGTGGTGTTTAATTGTCTGTATTTTTCCTTTGTTCATCCTTTACATGGCATTTTATTTCATGTGTTCCATTTTATTTATTTATTTTTTTGGTTGTTTTACAAGCTTACCAGTCAGTCCATGTGTTTTGTTCGTGCGTAGGTAACAACGCATATTTGACCATTCGCTGCGAAGGACGCACGATTCGCTCCGCCATCCACGGCGGGACTCGCAATCCCAACTTTGACACCAAGGCGATCTTCTACCGCAAGGAAGGCAGCGAGCCAATCTACATTCAAGTGCGTGTGCATGCCTGCGCTGCAAAACGTTTGCGTGCCATTTCAAGGTGTAAATGTTGTGGTGGTTGGTCAGGTGTACAACTGCAACAAGCTGATGGACTCGTTCCTGGGCGAGCTGACGCTCTCCACTGTGGCGGGTGACATCAAGCAGACTCTGCACCTGCGAGCCAGCAGCGGCCAGCGAGTGGAACTCCCCGGCACCCTCAGTGTCGCCGTGGTGACCAGCGCCGTGCTCACCCACTTCTGAGACATCGCACTTTACGCCACTACTATGCTCCACTTTATTTGAGTTGATTTCTTTGTTTAAAAAAAAAACAAATTTACATTTTACATTTTTATGGTTATTTTTATTTTATTTTTTTCATTTTGACTGTTTTATTACATTTAAAATTGAATTGTACTTTAATTTGCCTGAATTTAATTTGTGAAATCCATTCGCTCTTAGCTTAATTTTTTTAATTTAATTTATTTCATTTGATTCTAGTTTCATTTTTTTCACGTTATAAATTGTTTCATTTTATGTTTTTGTTTTGGAACAATTTTATTTCACATATTGTTTTTATTTTGTTTAGTTTTAGTTTTACTTGATCTTCATTTCATTTATATTTAATTTTTCAATTTTATATTCTATCACTTGTAATTTTTTCATTGTTTTTAATTTCAGTTTTTCTTTTCACCTGTGCTTTTTAACAAATAAAAATACTGTTCTGTTTTTATTTCAAAACACAATTTATATATTTTTTCATTTTTATATTTATCTCATTTTGTTTTTATTTCAATTATCTTTTTTTACTTTTGACATTCTATTTTCTTTAATTCTTAACATTTTTATTTCATGTATTTGATTTTTTTTTAATTTTGTTCCACCTTTTACCTGTATTTTATTCCAATACTTCATTCTATTTTTATATCAAATGTATTTTTTCAACGTTTTTTTAAAATTTTTTTTTTTTTACAGTTTTTAATTACATATTTTACTTTTCATATAAATGAAATTGCATCGCTGATGGTGTCGTGGTACTCTCCCCTGACTTGTGTGCGGGTATTGTGGGATCGGTTCCGGCTCAGTGATGGGGTGAATGGTTGGTCTTCAGTGTGCATGTGCGTGTGCGTGTGCATGTGCGTGTGTGCGCGCACAGGGTATGTAGTACACCTTTCACCTGTAGTCCAGTTCTAGGAGTCCCTGCGACCCTGTGTACAGGATAAGTGGTGTCGAAAATGACATTAAACCCATAACATAAATCTGATTGGTATATTTTATTAAATTTTTCATTTTATTATTTGTTTTCAGTTTTTAAATATGTTTTTATAATTGTGTTTTTTTTGGGATGTTGTAGTGACACATTACTATGAGGAAATATGAATGTTATTCAACTTTTCATTTTACAAAACGACTACACTAACATTTGAATAACTAGAAAATGCAATTCCTGAAGAAATTGCGTGTGAAGGCGGAAAGGCTGGAATTTTTTTTGTGGAATGATTTTGAATGAGACTGAATGTTTTTGAATAATATTGAATGACTCTGAAATATTGAATGAGGTTGAATGAATTTGAATCATAGTGAATGAAATTGAATGACAGTGAATAATAGTGAATTCTATTGAATCATGAATGAAAGGGAAAAAATATTGAATAATGTTGTAAAATATTGAATAATGTCGAAAAATATTGAATAATGTTGAATTATAGTGAATGACATTGAATGAAAATGGGGAAAGGCAGTGATTAATTAAATTGAATGATATTAAATCAAAGTGAATAAAGTTGAATGATATTAAATCAAAGTGAATAATATGAAAACTGAATGACTTTAAATTATTTTAAATGAAAGTAAATAACATTGAACAACTGAATGATACTGAATGACATTGAATGATTTTGAATGACACTGAATGTTTTTGAAAAATACACCTGCTCGGTTGCTGAGTGGGGATAAACAAAGCCAGAACAGATGGTGGCATCAGTGCTGCGCTTTTGTCTATTCAGTGTGCAACAGATGTTCATTTAAGGTGTTAAAGATTTTTTTTCAGTGTGCAACAGATGTTCATTTAAGGTGTTAAAGATTTTTTTTTCAACGGCCAGTTTAAATGGAAACTTTGCATTAGCATACACAACAATAGATTGTTGTGTATTTAAATGTGAAATGTTGAATGTCCCAATCGAAATGAATGGGGTGAATTTGGGGTGAAAAATGTGAAATTGTGAATAATCTGAATAAGTGAATGACGTGAAAAATGGAAGCCCCCATCACATGAATATGTGGAACACGTTAAAAGTGGAATGAAGTGAATCGGTTGAATTATGTGGAAGTATTTAAGCGTAAAAAAAACAGGCAGAATAAGTTTAATATTAATAATAAAGAATCAGAATAACATATGCCTCCGCCTTCACACAATTATGTAAACAGTAGCGAGCCTATGTCATGTCATTATGCACACGCACACGCGCGCGTAGATAAGGTAGCGTGGCGTGTGACTATTGCCCTCTCTTAGTTAATCATTCAGTGGGTGAAGACGCAAAAAGTTATTGAAGAGCATTCCTGACAGTGACGGACTCTTCCCAGATGTCTCTGGACGCGGATCCGGAGGTCCGTCTCGGGTCGGGTGGCTTCGGCGCATGCGCGCTAGCCAGGATCAAGGAGGCGTTGACTTGGTGAGTCCGCCGGGCAATTGAGCGCATGTGACTTTGATCTGTGAGCGGGTTCTGGCGGCAGGCGTCTGGCTCGCACCCTGGCGCTGGGTCAGGTCCTGGCGGCGCTGGTGTGCGGTACGGCCGTATCGTCTCAGTATTTAAGCTCCGCCTTCCGCGTGGACGCGCCCATGCTGCAAAGCTTCCTGCACTACGCGCTCCTCGGCGCCACCTACACGCCAGCGCTGCTCTGCAGGACAGGTGACATGTTGTTGGAAATCGGCGGTAACAGCTGTCGTACAGTCTGATTCCAAATGATGCATTCACGTGCAACAAGAAGGAACGGTCGCTGATGCTCAGGCCTGTCTACCTTTTTGAATGGTCGAGGTCCCAGGAGTGTGTTCCAGATGGGTCGCAAGCGCTGGCTGCAGTACTTCTTGCTGGGTCTGGTGGACGTGGAGGCAAACTACAGCGTGGTCAAAGCCTACCAGTACACCACACTCACCAGCATACAGGTGGGACAAACCCGCAGCGACTCGGCACATTACGCATCTTACTGGGCACGTGTGGTTAATAGACAGGCAGATATTAGCACTTTTAAAATCGACAAAATCTTTGTTAATCGTCCGATTAATCGTTTTGTTTTAGCTTTTGGACTGCTTTGTGATCCCGGTGGTGATGTTTCTTTCCTGGTGGTTCCTGAAGACGCGGTACCGACCCGTCCACTTTGTGTCCGTCTGCATCTGTTTGCTGGGTGTGGGCGCCATGGTGGGGGCTGACCTACTGGCGGGCCGAGGCCAGGGCTCCAGTAAGATTACTACTTTCCTCAAACGAGTCTGCATCAATTCAAACAGCATGGAAACAACATGTACTGATGTTGCTATAAGGGTCTCTCTCACTCGAACAAAAGCATCTTACACATGTCCATAAACTCTCATGCACGCCAGAAAAACTATCAAACACAAACCCAAAACTCTAATTTAACCTGAAAAATTCTCACTCACCAAAATCAATCTTAAACTGTGCAAAAGTCATCTCACACAATCGAAAGGCTCACATTCTCAGAAAATCTCTCATGTGAAATAAAACTCACACACAACAAAATAAACTCTTACATAAATCAAATAACCCTCACACTTAGCCCCAAAAAACTGTCAAACACTCACACACGCACAAATGTAGTAAAAAAACTCAGTCCCAAAAAAAACAAACAAAAAAAAAACGCTGACGCACAACCAAATAAAAACTCTCACATTCATGCTAAAAAATAAAACTCACACACTCACCAAAACCTTCTCAACCAACCCATGCCTGTGCAAAACTGCAGTTTTTTTTCTGGACTTGTGCAGCCTCCAACATCCTACTTGGTGACGGCCTGGTGCTGCTCAGCGCTGCCCTTTACGGCATTTCCAACGTATGGCAGGAGAGCGCCGTCAAGAACCGAAGCCGTCTCGAGTTCCTAGGCATGCTGGGACTTTTTGCTCCCATCATAAGCGGCGTACAAATGTAAGATTACACCTAAATGTACCCGCTCGCATCTGTAAGAGGACATGTGTCGGAAGGTGTGTGCGTGGAAGTAAATGGTTGTCATGTGGAGGTCATTTGGCTATGAGATTGGCCGTTCTGGAAAATTCATCAAAGTTTTCATATCTGTGTGTTCAAACTATATGACTTTGGTTTGTGCTGATTAGGTTGGTCCTGGAGCTTCGGCAGGTGTCAGCCATCCAGTGGAGTTGGCAAGTGGGTCAGTGTCACATGACAACATTGTCACATGGCCTGTTTTTTTTGTTTTGTTTTTAATTTTTGAATATCCATTTTTGTTGTGGTCAGCGCTGCTGTTTGGGGCCTTCGCATGTTGCCTGTACAGCTTGTACAGCCTGATGCCCATCGTGATGAAGGAAAGCAGCGCCGCCGCCGTCAACCTGTCCATGCTCACCGCTGACATCTTCAGCATCTTCTGCGGGATCTTCATCTTTCACTACAACGTGAGTAGCGGGGGAGGCCGTGATGTAGAGGACGATGAAGATGGTGACGATGACAATTCATTGACAATGAAGATGACGATGACGATGAATTTGGAGATGATGACTTTGAATTGATGATGATTACCTAGACAAGGATGAATCTAGCGATCGGGATGACAACCTTGACGATGATGACTGAGATAATGATGAGGTTCTCCGAAAGCCTAACCATGACAATGATTATGGCTGTGATGACGAAGATGTCTCAGGTGGTAATGAAGGCGATAATGACGATGATGATGGCAATGTTGATGAAAACAATGAAGCTGACAAAGATGATGATGAAGATGAAGATGGTGACGATGATGATATGAATGATGATGATAATGATGAAGACGACGACGATGATGATTTCTCAGACAATTTTAGAGCTGCGTATTTTGGTTAAACAAAGCACATGGGGAAAAAAAAATGATGATGGTGGTAAAGGTGATGAAGATGATGATGATGAAGATGCCCGCCAGCATGTCACCGTGACCGTTTAATAAGTAACTCAAGAATTCAACCGGTGTCAACTCCACTCCTTCCACACCTAAACATGACTCTCTCATGACACTCTCACTCTGTTCTAACTCTTACTGGTTTGGCAAACAGGCTGACTTGACGCCTTACTTTGAAACCTTAACCCTGATTTAAAACCCAATTTGAAAGCCCAACCCTGTCTTGAAGCCGTGCTTTCAATCATGAAACCTTAACACTGATTTGAGACCCTAACCCTTTTTTAAAATGCTACTTTGAAACACGAACTCTTGTTTGAAACCGTACTTTGAAACTTGAAGCCCTAATTTGAAAACCCAACCCGAGCTTGAAAAATTCTACTTTAGAACTTGAAACCATAACATTTGTTTGAAACGCCAATCCTGGCTTGGGACCCTATTTTGAAACCATAACGAATTTTTAAAACCTTGCTTTGAAACCTTAATTTGAAACCCTAAAATAAATTTAAACCCAATCCCATATTTGAAACCGCCTGTCTTGAAATTCTGCTTTAAAACATGAATCCTTGTTTGAAAGCCTTACCCTGTTTGCTTCAGTTCTCAGGTTTGTACGTGGTGTCTCTGGTGGTTATCTTTGTTGGCTTCATCACCTTCAACGCCGTACCTACCCCAACCTCCTCCTTCTCCAGCTGTGAAAACAGTCGCCATGACAACACTGCACAACCATCCAAACAGGAAGTGGCGACGCAAGAGGAGCAGCACAAGAGCATTTATGTCGTTGACTGCACTCAACTGTGAATCCTCAAACGACTTTTTTTCTAGTGCTGTTAAATGATTACATTTTTTAAACTAATTTTTCACAAAAATCTACATAATTGATCGCGATTAATCGTGTTTTTCAATTACAATTTTTTTACAAAGCTTGAGTAAAATCTTAGGATTGTGGAAAAATATAAAAGTATATTTTCAGACTGTTCTAATAGCTTTCTTTCATTTTTGCAAATTATTTTGGATTTCTTTAATGAGCCCTCGAGCAAATTTTTAAAGTAAAACAAAAAGTATCTATCTAAAAGTCCGTCTTTGCCACGGTACCTCTCCTCTAAGTTTGACTGCACAGTAAGCAGAGGTCAGCACACACCACAAATTTTGGAATGTTTGAAACCCTAACCCTTTGAAACTCAAAATTTTCCTTTAAACCCTAATTTCAAACCCTAACCCTACTTAAAACCCGAAACCTATTTTGAAACCCTTACCCTACCTTGAAATCCTAGATCTACTTTGAAGTCCTAACTGTCCTTTGAAAGGTTATCCCTGCATTGAACCTCTCCTTCAAAACCCTAACCCTACTTTGAAACCCAACCCAATTTGAAACCCCTAGTATGAGCCCTCAGCCTGCTTTGAAACCCTACTTTGAAATTCTTAAAACCCCAACTTTGTCTTGAGACACTATTTGCCTCCTTCTCCTCTTTTTAAACCTTAACGGTGGCTTGGCTTGAATCCTTAAATTGAATCTGTAACAATTGCTTGAAAACCTATTGGGACACCTTACCCTAACTTTTCCTTCCAACCCTAATTTTGTAAAGATAGCACTGACTTATAAACCCTAACAATAGTCTTTTCCTATCCAGAAAAGGGTGTGATGTTTCAAGGATATGTACATTTCTTGAAAAACAACTTTAATCATACAAGATATTTCAATTGCAAGGGCTGAAGTAATTCAAAACTGAAGTACTCTTAATTTTAAACGAGAAGTACTGCATTCAACTTTTGTCAATGAGAAACATCTCTAAATGTTGATTTTTGTACTTTTCTTTCCTTTATTTTGGCGATTTTTTTCCATGTACAGTGATATTTCCTTCAACAAAAAATGAATATTTTTTTTATTGGCAGGACAGATGGCAAACAATTGGTCAAAATCACACTTGAGTTTATTCATGATTTCATTGACAGCAAGTTGACTTTTTACACTCAATCCATCAGAAAATCTGACACGAAGGTCAAATTTGATCGTGAAAAAAGGTGCTTAATTTCAAACATGACAAATTATTTGTCACCCGTCACATACAAATGACAAATATTTGATAATCAAAGTTTTAATGTCATGTGCTGTAACTTGTAAATTAAAACGGGAGAAAAAAAAGTTACAAAAACGTTTCAATTAAATGTTGAGAAGAAAAACGATTAAATGTTTCGATAATGTGACTAAGGCTACTTCTTGTTCTTCAGCAATCAAATAAAAACATTAAAAACACGCAAGTGGTGCAAATCATTCACGCTTTGAAGCACTAACCGAGAAAAACAAAAGACAATAAATCCTACCGTTAATCTGTGTGGTTATTTCTTTCGATTGGCATAAAGACAGGAAGTAAACAATCAAAAGTAGAAATCGCTTCATTAGGTACACCACCTAAAACAATCCAATACAAAAAAATATATATTAAGTAACAATATTCATTATCCTCATTACATATTGTGTAACAGACGGCTGTTACTAATATTTTTAGCTTAATTCTTGACATTTAGTTTGCATTCGTTCGAAATGGACGGTATACCTAATGAAGTGAACACCCCCTGAACTTATCAGGCTTTGCCAGTGACCGGATAGGCTGGGATGGTCAGAGACTCCAAAGACGAGCGCATCTCTGGAAGAAGTCCCTCCTTGTCACTGAAGAGAGATAAAAGAATTTTTTTTAAAAATCCATCACAAATCACAATCAGGACGGTTGAAGACATGCGTCATAGCGGTCATAGCGCCACTGGCACTCTAGAACAGACCCTGATACCGACCCAGGTACCGGTGAACATGTACTAATCAAAGTCGGGGGAGTGGTTCTAATTCTTGTACCAGACCCAAGCACTAACAACTGCACATAGTACTGATCCAAGTACTGAGAGAGGTCCTACTTCTGGGACCAACCTGAGAAATTATAGTTCCAACCCTGGCACTAAGTACAGTACCGATGATTGTACTGGGAGTTGCACTAATTCTAATAGCAACCAAGCAACTTGTCCTTGTACTGAGCTTACTAATGATTGTTGAATTGACATTTGTAATAATTCTGGTGCTGACCCAGTTACAGGGCTTGGTTCTGATTGTAGAATAACCCAAGAGAGTGCTTTGAGTAGTTGCTTTGTTTGAGGCTTGTAATGTTGCCTGGCGCGATGGCGCCACCTACCTGACGATGGAGGCTCTGCGGGTGACGCTCAGACGTCTCAGCATTGTCACCACCAGGGTGGACACCAGCGCAGTGCAAATGGCCGCCAGGGTCAAGAGAACAAAGAAGGCTAAACAAAACCATGAGGAAGAACAAATGTATCATCAGTATTGTTGATACAATTATTACAGTGCAGGATTTTATCTGTAAAGACTTGGGCTTTGGAGCTGGACGGTTAACGATTCCATCATTATCTGAGTCGCATCTCCTCTTAAGGGTCGCAGATGGACTGGAGCCTATCCCAGCTATCTTTGGGCAGCAGGCGGCGGACACCCTGAACTGGTTGCCAGGTCTTGGGAGCGAAACTGATGTGTGTACGTGTGTGGGGGTGTGTGTGTGTGTGTGATGACCTACCTGCGGTCCAGCGACTGCGTGATTTGTCCCGACCCGCAAAGGAACCTGATAAAAACAACAACAATGGGAGAACATTAGACACCATAAGAGGCAAAGTACCATCCAAGTAACAACTCGGGTATTAAATATAGTACCAAACCAAGCACTGACCCGAATATCGACAAAGGAATCAAATATATCATGGACCTTCATATTAATAGTGTTAAATCTAGAGCTAACATTGGTACTTTTCCTAGTACTGATAATCGTACGGGTCCCAATACCGACCTAGTTCCAAAACGTATCCCAATACTAGTACTGACCAAGGGATTGATTCGAGTACCAATCCTGGCACCGATCCTCGTACAGAGGACCGTGGAGAAAGTGAAAATAAAAGTATGTGATTACCGTCTGCAGCGCCGCTGCATCGGGTCTGACACTCCTCAGCGCTGCTGTATCGGTTTTTGTTGCCACCGCAACCTCCGTAGATGAATGATTGACAGCTGTCTGTGGCCGGGTCGTAGTAGAACCTGGGGAAGGCGGCGCGGCAAAGCCCCGGGTCGGGAGATGAAAAACATTCTTCTTCTGTAACTGAAAAAATATGTATACAGTATGACAAGAGAATCAAAGAATACAATACAACTTTATTTACATAGAGATCAAAGTTGAAAGAGTCAGAGCGTACTCCATACCTGAGGGCGCGTCAGATGGTAAAAGCTTCTTGGGGGCGGGAATAACGCTCACTGTAGGACACCACACACACGCACACATGTAGTAATTATTCAAACAATACAACAACACTCGTTCTCGACAGATATGAATCTTGATATGATTGCTATTACAGAAGCTCACTGAGCTTTTTAGCAAACAATAAATCGGATTGAATTACTACATCCCAGGTACGACATCTCGTAGTGACGCTTGAACTAAATCCATCACTGACCATTACACTAAATCTGGTTGTGGTGCTGAAGGAGCTTTGAGAGTGGCGTAGTACTGTGGTAGCGATTTGATGGTAGTATTGTTACCGAGGCACGCATCCAAGCAGCTCTTTTTGCTCATGTAGTTGTTCTTGTTGCCGTTGCAGCCTCCGTAGATGAAGGCCTTGCATTCGCCCTGCTGGCTGTCATAGTACCAGTGACGAAACGCCGCCCGGCACGGACCCACCATCGGCTCTGCCTCACAACGCTCTGATTGGCCCACAGCGAGTCAAAGTCAATCAAGTGAATTGATACGCCAACAATGTAAAATAAATTTAATCACTGTCCAACTTGTTCTTTATCTGAGAGAAAAAAAAAATATCGTACCAGAATATTCCTCAGCCGAGATCACTATGAGAGAGAGAGAGAGATTTATATGCCATGTGCCACATTACACTAACCTTGTGCTTCATGAGTACATAAATCATGAAAATATATCAATCTCTCAGTATTGAGGCGACCAGTCACTCACGCTTTACCTTTAGCCTCAATTTCGTCATCGTCTTCATCCCCAATGTCGACATCGTACATCCTCAGTACACCTGCAAAGACAAAACACTGACAACTGATCCTGGTACGTGACAAAGTATTGATAGCTGCACGAAATCTAGTACCAATCCTGGTACTGATCCGAGTACTACATACTACCACGAGTATCAATAGATATAATAGGGTTTCACTATGGATTAGTAAGGTCCAAATTAGTGGTAAGCCAGTTCATCCGTGAAGTAAAACATAAACTTTGTGGGTAATTGAGTTTCATGGCTCACCCGTCGTGTTAGTGTTAGCAACAGAGTCCAATAAATGCATTTCACAACATTAATTAATACGATGTGAATCTCTACTTTCCTAACAGCTAATGCCCGATGGAATTTAAACAGAGACAAGAATGTCCGGGATGGAAAAAATAAATAATAATCATAATAAAATAAAAAAAATAAAAAAATCCACTCGAATTCGTGAACTGAAAATCAAATCAAATCGGGGCTTGAGTGTCAAGTCAAGTCCATTGTTTTTTGTGTAGCCCTTAATCACAGAAAAGTCTCAAAGGGCTTCACATACCCCCAATCGACATCCCCTGATCTTAATGCCCAGGAGGGCAAGGAAAAACTTAAAACCCCATTAGGGGAAAAGTGAGAAACCTTGAGAAGGGACCACAGATGGGGGAATCCCGCTTCCAGGATAATCAGACTGCAATGGATGCCAAGTGGGCAACATTTAACACATATAATAAGGTTATACAATGTGAGTTGAAATAATGTCAATCATTACATTCTTACTAAATACAATACCAGTCAACTCTTAACAAAATGCTATCCCGCTATTAGCATAGCCTCCCCGCAACACCACGTAGCATGTTGTATACTCGGAAATATTTACTTAGATCGGTGACGGACGCCCTTCGAAAAGATTTCGCTGAACCCTCATGTGCCGCTGCTGTCGACTCTTTTGGAAGAACTGAACCTGAGGACAAAACCAGAGACAACAATCTGAATTTTCTTGGACAACCAACGTCATGTGCTCCTTGAAGTTGATTTGAAGCTTAGCTTTTAGCCGTTTGTGCTGTGTACCTGCGCAATTGTTGACCTCAGAGCATGACGAGTGAAGTGCTACATGTTAATGTGTACCTTCAAAAAGGATATCAGCTGCTGAGATTGTTAACAAATGACTTCATACCAAGTGTCATTTAAGGCTCTGTGGCGTAATGGATAGCGCATTGGACTTCTAGTCATGCTGAAGCAGATATTCAAAGGTTGTGGGTTCGAGTCCCACCAGAGTCAACTTTTTTTTTTTCTTTTTTTTTTTTTTACACATCTAAACACGTGTTTTTCTTGTATTTCTTGCAGATGACAGAAACTCTAAATCCTGCTGGGTGCAACTTTTAAAAGGTCACCTGTGACTCCACTACAAGTGGCCTCGCAGTCCTCACGGCTGTCAAAGTTGTTGCCGTTGCCCTCGCATCCGCCGTACACGAAGCTGCGGCACGTCTGGTTGACAACGTCGTAGTAGAACTTGGGGAAGGCGGCGCGACAGGATCCGACCTGCATGGGCTGCAGACAGGGATCTGAAACAAGAATCCACAGTCAGTGATCAAGTCAAACATGCGACTCGTTTACTTGAGGATCACGTGAAGCGCATAACCTCTGACAGCCTAATTAACAAACACACAAAAATATCATTCCAAAGTGCTAACATCAGCCGAATAATCGGTCAGGCCCTGGTTTACATTGCTTCTTTCTGTGCTCACATGGTGCGGACGGACACCCGCACTGTCAGAAAACAGAAAAACAAGCACAGAAATAATTCCACGAAGGAGACATCTCACCTCAATTCTTTTATTTGCGCTCAGATCAGCTTTGTTTCTGTTTTCAGGTGCCGTTTTGCGAGCTAAAGAACCAGACTGACTGGTCTGGCAGGCTCACACATTGTCGAGAATGACAAATATGTTCCCGAACGATTGTGTGAGGACAAAAATAAATAAATCGACATGAGTAAGATGAAACATGCGATCATGATGACACACACGCACACACGTAAACACCCATGCACGCACAGACACACAGAAAACACGACAGTGTTCCAAAAAGGAAAGTTTTTAAAGTTTTACCTCTTTGGCGCCATTGAACTCATTAATTGATTGCCTTTGTTGTCCAGCTGCAAGCAGATATGTACTGGTGGAAGTACACAAAAACCTTTTCTTACCGCCACCAAGGAAGTTATTGCATGTTGTCGATCTTGTTTTTAGTGAGGGGAATTACAGTACAGTACATAGAATAACCACACTCGTTGTGACAACAATCTAGTATTGTTTCTTTAACATACGTTAGAAATGTTCTACCATTTTATTTAATTTGTCTGTGTATAAAAATCCAGAAATTACGGTCTGATACAAGAGGAGTAATCAAAATTAAGATTGTTGAGTGTTGAGGGAGGTAAATTAAATGTGATTCTGGTTAAGCAATAGCTTTTACATTCATTAAACCACTTAATTTAGCACACCAGTAATCAAGTGGGAGCTGAAATTGTTTATTTGTCTAATTACAAAATTACTAGATAGACTTAAACATTAAATAAATTGTTAAATGAACAAACATATTGACTATATGCCATTTATAAATGTAAAATATGGCTCAAAATGAAGGGTGTAAGTTGTTATAACTTAGTAAATGCGAAATGTGAATATTAGTGGATGTGGACGTACTGTACTTATACAAAATACAAGAACAAACGTCTTTACTTAAGTTAAAAAAACAACAGTCCGAAATTTACTCAAGTACAAAAGTAAAAACAAATGCCAATCTACGTTTTGATCAATTGGCGCAAAAAAAAAAAACTCTTTGCGAACGCTTTTCTATCTACTTAAACGAAGTAGCCGGACGTCGAAGTATTTGTACTTCGTTACTTCCGAGCACTGCTCTTTAAAGTAGAGAAATTAATGTCAACATTCTAATGGTTGAGCCTTACTTGTGTTGTTGATTTTGGAGGCTTGCGAAGCCTCCGCAAGTGGGACAGCGAGCAGGAGCTCACCTTCGCTCTTATTTCGCGAAAGTTCCGCGTTCCCAACAAGCGGCACAGCCAACAGCGGCTCTTTCCATCCGACCACCTGATACTGGGAACTGGGCTTCAGCTCACACGCGTCTTGACTGCGGCACTTCACCAGCAGGCACTGAACCGGGCCATCCGCCGGGTAGCCCAGCAGAGCCATCTGGCAACGGCGGTCAGAGCAGCATTCCTCCCGGCAACGGGCCGGGTCGGTGGTACCGAACTGGCGCAGGTGTTCAGCTCCGCCGCCGAAGGACGGGGCTTGCCAGTAATTGTCTGGTAACGACTTCCAGTCGCAGGAAACAACCAGGCCGACGCAGAGAAGCCACACAGCACACCCGAGGGGTGCACGCTTCATATTCATATTCTTATTTTATGCTAAGCTTAAAAATAAATCACCCGAAAGCAGACGAAAAGAAAGCTCGTGGCGAGCGGATTCACTTCCTCCTTCTTTATGTCGCAGTAGATCCAACCTGACTCACAGGTGAGGCGGTTGTGGCTGTTGGGCACGCCCACAGAAACTATGTGACGTGTTCCAAACAAAATCACTTTCATTGATTTTTAAAAAAATGCATTCTATGTAGCATGCATTTATTTACAACGTGAACGGGAACAAATAAACGTTGCGACGGCTGTTAAGTCGCCATTTTATTGTTAATATTCAAATTTCAATTGAAACTTAAAATGGACGGCCCCCAGCACGTACCACGTGATGTGTCTAACCCAATTAGTGAAGAGTATTTCCCATCATGAAAAAAGGCATTACATTACATAATACTGGTAAATTAGGAATAGAAACACTGTAAAACTAATATCATGACTGTATATGTTCAATTGTGAAAAAAATGATTATAGTAAGTATTCAGCAATGATTTTGTGGGTAAAATTAAATATGAGTATGTCTTTTTATTTCCTAAAATAATCAGATAATAAATGCTATTCAAGAATCATTAAGTACAACGTTTATCCAATCATGTTCAGTTTAATTCGATTCGAAAATAACTTACACGTCATTCAAATTTGCCAATACAGTCGAAAGGTTGAAAACAGACAAAAGAAATAGCAATCAGACGTTCCAGTTCAGTTACATCGTCATAAACAATTTTTACATGTTACCTAATAATAATATTTAAGTAAATTTTTACATGTTGATATGTTGAAAAACTTCAAATAAACACATTAAGGTATCTGCCAACATTCCTTTTACCTGCCTTTTTCTCTACATATTTCAGAGACATTCTAACTTTTATTGACTTATTGAGTTAATCAGTGAGTTAAAGGATGTGTGCATTTTTAGGATTGAGCCTACAGGTGCCGCTGTTGCTACTTTTTCTAGATGTTTTTAAAGCGAAAACACATAAATTGAAACAGGCACTAGGACCTAGCGAGCATGATTTTATGCTGCTTTAACGTATACTCGTCAATTAGAATATCTAGTGTGAAGTTAGTTATTCTGTATCGTTAGTTAGTTGGTTATTAGTTTGTATATGATTTATTTTAAAGGGAATTTGTGAAACAAGAAAATCCCGTCGTTGCCAGCATCGAAAGTCAAAGAGAGCACCAATAGTTTCCCAGATTCCTACAGCATTTGAAGGCACCGTCAGTCACCGCGTGGTCCTCCACCCCGCTGCCTGCTCATAGTCCTGGGTGTGTGCGCTCGCCTCAGTCACAGTCTGCATCATCGCTTATCTTTAGTTCACATTTATTTTTCAGTATATTTTTCATTTTCATTATTAGTCTTGTTAACACCTCAACTAAAATAACACCCACTGTGTTAATTTATGTTGTTATTATTTTTTGCATTAATTTTAGTTAACTAGTACTCAAGTCATTCTCCTCATTTTTGCGCCTTCCCGATGGCGGCGAACCGGGTGGGGCGGCGGGTCAACAAATTGTGCAACCACCAGTCACCCAACCGGGCTCGCGGCAGCAGTGGAGGCGGCGTTGGCGGCGGGCGTGAATCGGGAGCTCACAGTCTGCAGCGGCGCCAGGCTCGAGTCACCGTCAAGTACAACCGCAAGGAGCTCCAGAGGAGGCTGGACGTTGAAAAGTGGATTGACTGCGGCCTGGACGAGCTCTACAGGGGCCGGGTTAGTACTGGACTTATTACGAGCGATGCCGTAGTGGCCTCGCTCAACTGTCGTTGCTAACCAAAACAGCAGCACATAGAGAATTTGAAAAGTCAGTGTGTGAGTCTTACAGGAGTTCCCGATCGTTGTAGTAAAGATAATCTTAGGTTACTAGTACTGTACTACTCCAATTTGACTACAATTAGACCAATTAGTATCAGTACAACTACTATTATTCCAACTACTACTACTAATACTAGTACCAGTAGCTACTAGTTTTACTCCCACCACTGTTATATTAGACCCATTATCCCATTATACTATTACTACAATTACAACAAACACTTTTATTACAACTAGTACGACTTCTCTACTTCTACAATTATAACTACTACGGCACTACTGCATTTAATTAGGATTATTACACTTCTACTATTCAAATGATTTTTACTGCTATACTATTACTACAACTTTAATTATACTACTGCTGCTGCTTCAAGGGCTACTACCACTAGCACAATTACTCCAAATACTATTATTGCAGCTACTACTATTGGTACTTCTACTATTACTACAACAACACTCTAATTTTTCCAATTATTACTATTACACAGACACTACTACTATAATTACTGGAGATGGGCATAGGACATTTTTGGGATGTTGGCCAGAGGACAAGAAGGTTTTTATAAAGGACAGACTACACCCAGGCGAAAGTGGGATTTCGTCCCTTTCATCGTCCGGAAGGTCACGGTCGGCGGATGGACCGGCAAAATAGGGTGAAGTGCCCATCTATGATAAGTACTACTACTACTAATACTCCAGTTGTTACTACTACTACTGTATATCTACAATTACTGCTATTGCTAATACCGATTATTACTATTCTAATTAGTATTTCTACTACAGCACTTTTACGACTGCTTCAAATTTTATTACTACAGCTATTGTACTATTACAAACATATTACTGCTCCAATTATATTCCCAGTGGGCATCTGGTGTAATATAAATTGTAAATTTCAAATTGTGATGTAAATTCAACATTGGTATGACATCACATTGAAAGCAAATTGTCATCATAATTTGGTCAAAAACTTCAATCAACATGACATCAATTGTTTCCAGACATCAAATCAATGTCAATTTGATGTCAAGTTCTGTTCATCAACATTGTTTTGATGTCAAATAGATTGATTAACAATCTGTGATGCAGTAATTGCATGCGAGATTGACCTTTTTAACACACATAAGGAGGTCAAGCTGCTGTTGGCAGTAATTATCATCAAACTCTTGACCAATCCTCATCATCAACTTGATGTCACAGCGGGCAACTACTCTTTTTGTAATACTACTACACTTCTACAACTATCACTATTACCAATACTCCAATTCGTACGACTCCACTAATAATCTAATTAGTATTGTGGCTACAACAATTTAAATAGTTTTCTGTCCGTCACAATATGAAAATAAATAGATCTTCAGTAAATATAAAAAAGTGCAAGATGACGAGGAAGTATGAGCAGTAGAAACATTGGAAGCATTTTCACAGTGTTCAGAGTGGAGACAAAGTGGAGCTGACAGCGCAGACACAGCTGCGGGCTGTGTGTGTTTGTGTTTATGTGTGAGTGTGCGAGTGCGTGTGTTGTGCAGACATCCAAGAAGCACTTTTTGACATCACACGGAGGACATTTTTGTTCGTTGACGTTAGGTTGCTACTCATCATGGTCAGCTTGAGTGTTTTTATTGTTATCAAATAATATCAGATGTAGTAATACTAGTATTACTACGGATCACAACTATAACAACTACATTACTGCTCCTACTACGGCTACTACTAATGCACTACTGTCACCTCAAATTTTTGTCATACTATTATTCTCTCTACTATTACTTGCCAACTCACAGATACACAAAATATAAACAAACAGTACCGCTTTTGCAACAGAATATTACTACTGCACGTACTGCTACGTCATTACTAATAATACTAACAACACTTTGACTACTACAATATTAATATTTGTAATCCAACATTATTGCTGCAAGTACTACTGTAGTATTACACACATCTGCTACGATAGCTCTATTTCAACACATTTCTCCTTGTATCATACACCCTTGAGTGTATTTGTTTCACGAAAATGGACCTCAGAGAAGGGCGTGGTATTTAACGTGTTAGAAACAGGAAAAAGATAAATGAGGCTTTAGAAAGATAATGTGGTGAGTGTCCAAATGGTTGTCTTTGTTCATCTCACACACACACACGCACACACACAATAATGCATAATAGATGAAGGTATAGAGGAAGACAATTATTTGTCCCATGATGTTAGCCAGTTAGTGTGTATGAGTGTGTGTGTGTTTGTGTGTGTCAATGTGTAGCTGGTGATAAATAGATAATTACATCTGCCCGTTTGCTTCATTTCCTGTTAGATGTCCCATCTGGGTACATACACGCACACACACTCTGTTAGAATACACACAAATGTATACAAGCACAAGCAGACAAAAATACACACACATGTACACACGTAGGTCTCAGACATGTTAACACATACACGTATATGCATGCACACAGGTACACGCAGACACGCACACACATGGTCCCAGTCATCGAAAGGTCTTGAAGCATCTCCCTCGAAAACCACTGTTCTACCCTTTTTCCATCTCTTCATGTTGCCTACAAGACTCCTGCAGTAATCCTTCAGTGCGCACACTGCTGATGACACACTAACAGTTCCTGCTAGTTTGGTTGATGTCATAGTGATGATGAGATTTTTCTGTCCAATCAGTCATCAATCAATGAAACAATGGAACAGCCAATCGAGGAAGCCACTGACATGCAAATCAAGACCAACAGGAAGCGGACAAAGAAGAAGACAGATGTTAACAGCTATTAGTGCTATTGATTTATTAGCTTGACATCTGTCTGTGCTGCGTGCATGTGCGTGTGTGTGTGTGTGTTGTCAGTGGTGATATATGGACCCTCCTCCCCCATGTCTAAATTAATTTCCCCACATGCACACAATTATACAATACTTCTGCTAATACTAGAACTACTTTTAGTATCAATACTATTACAATTAATACTACTATTTGTGGTTCCACTAATACTTCTACTACCACTGCTACTGTTAGATCACTACTACTATTAACTACTATCGCTGCTGCTAGTACTACTACTACATGCACTTACTGTTACTCCTCCTAATCTTCTCACTGCTACTACTGTTAATACTACTTGTGCTGTTACACTATTACTAATATTATATATTACAAATATTATATTAATACTAGTACTATTAATACATGTGGGCGTG
Source organism: Idiotropiscis lumnitzeri (assembly GCF_059441095.1). NCBI lineage: Eukaryota > Metazoa > Chordata > Actinopteri > Syngnathiformes > Syngnathidae > Idiotropiscis > Idiotropiscis lumnitzeri. The sequence goes on along the minus strand of NC_142397.1, from coordinate 8,798,728 downwards.
TGTTAAAGTCTTTGTTGCAGCTGGTCATATTTTTCCTAATTTGTACCTTCCCCCACACTATACACACACACGCACACAAGTACACCCACGTTTACAACTCACACAGACGCACACAAAGAAGCCAGCATTAACCTAACGAGGTCAAATGGAGCTTCTATTATGGACCAACACAGAGATTAGAGTGTGTGGGCGCGTGTGCATGCCTGTGTATAGCGACTCTTGCTGACAACACAAATCAGTCAGTGGACAATAATGTGAACATGCACACAGTTCATCAGTTTGGACATGATGACGTCACTCTGATGTCTGAAGCAGATAAACAACAGTGGGCGGAGCCAAGGAACTGCACACAACAGATACAAGCACACCTGCTACCCTTAGATGACTTTGGTGAGAAAGTTGTGTGGTCACAAATCAAAAGTCATATTTGTTATGATAATAATATTATAGTTGGTGAGTCTCATTCATTAGTAGTCGACAGAAACACAGTTTTGCCACACAGACAGACACTCATAATGTCACACATGTGGCCTTGGCTCATGACCATCGATGGACAGAACAGACTGTGAATGTAACAGGAATCAGTAATGCAGAAAAGGAATGGCAAATAAACCCACATTGTACGTGCGCGTGTGTGCGCGCGTGCGTGCGTGTGGGAAAGGTAAACACGCACACTTGCACGCATGTGCAATTGAGAGCATGAAGTACCTGCCGCTCTCGCTTTGCCCCTCCATTTCCCTTCTGTTGTATTTGTCTCCCTCTGTAGGCACACACAAGAAGTGCAATTAGCACATTTTGCATTTTTACATTTCGTTGTTGTGTGGTTTGTAGACTGACAGTAGTTGTTGTTGATTGTCAGGAGGAGGACATGCCCGAGGAGGTGAACATCGACCATCTTCTGGACCTGGAGACAGACGCGGAGAGGACACAGAGACTGCAGGTGGTGCTCTTCTTCTCGTTTCCTTGACTTAATTAAAGACACATTACAACAATGAAACACATGAAATATTCTTACACGAATCCAATACTCAAACGCCATAATTTTTAGCTTTTATCCTCAGGCGAAATCTGGAATGTGTCACATTGACTGGTATCTAATGAAATGTTTGCGATGTCACTACTCTACACCACAGTACTCGAATAAATACTATCACCACTACTATTACTGCACTACTACTGCAAGTACCACTATTATGACTCCCGCTATTATTCTTCCACTGCTAACATTTGCAATACGTATGTGTGTGTGTGTTCATTCCAGGAGATTCTTCACTCGTGCAACAACAACACAGAGGTACGCAATACATCCCAGTTTACAACATGTTGTAATAATTATCAAGTGCAGTATCACTATCAAAGTATTTCGATACCATTTTTGCTTTATGTTGCAAAAAAAAAGGACATGCATAAAGAAAAAGACTTAATGCTAACTCTTAATACAAAACATCATAAATGGACTAATGAAAATAGCATCAATATTTGGTTAGTTTTAAATCTTTAACCAAGTGATTTTTGAACGCAAGCAGTACAAAACAAATATGGATGGAGCATGTAACAGTACACACAGGCATATATTCTTTATCATCTGCAAAAAACAACTATGACTACTGCAGCTTAGTTACAACAGTCTTCTTTGAGATTCGTCCTCAAATCAATGTGTAGTAAATTTGTATGTATTACTCTATGTGTGTGTGTGTGTGTGCTTGTGTGGTCCCGGCAGGCATTCATCGGCGACTTGGTGGCCAAACTTCACGGCCTCCAGAAGCAGGAGGAGCTTCACAACGACGGCATCGACCTACCGCAGCTCCACATCTATCCTGCCCGCCCCGGCTCGTCCGACAGGGAGGTGCTGCACTGATGAAGCAAGCGTACCCCTTCCATTAACCCCACCGCGGCTTCCTGCCAGGAGGGAGCTGGACTACAATCATCACTACAACCATCCACCTCCAAGTGTTTTGAGTTAGTCCAAACACCTCAGCCGTGAGGCAAAACAAACGCACCCCACAAAAGACATCTCCCAGAACCAGCAAGAACCTCGAAGCACAACAAGAAGTGGACCATCAGAACTTTGATGATGATCTAAAAATATTCATTATGCTTGACAAGCAATCTGATCACTCCTTTTTTTTTATTTTTCATTTTTACAGGTTTCACTTCCTAGTTACACTCACACACACCCACACGCAATCTCTTTCACACACATACATTAACACGCACGCCTGTTTGAACTGTAAACCTGTGATGTCACCTCATGGACCTTCACAAGGCCGTTTACGTGTGCGTGTGTGTGGCCTCCTCATGTTTGGCACAAACATTTATCAAACACTTCAGCCTCGAGGCTAGTTTCCGGCCACACTCATACACGCACACTTAAAATACACACACTGCAAAATACACACATTATACATAACACACAAACATTACACACGCACACAACACAGATGCGTTTTACATAATACAAACATACACAATATGTACACCACATTTTACACACACACACTATACATAATACATTACATGCACTCATAATGTAACCATATTGTACATGACAAACACGTATACAAAATACACACATGCAAATAAACAAACCGATTATACATATTACACACACGTTTGTGTGGTCCAGGTTTTCCAACTGTGTTTGTACATGTTTTGAAATAATTTAAAAAAATTACTTTCAAAGGATTCCCGTTGCACGTAATTTATTTTGCAATTCAGCCATTTTTCATAACCGTGTCGATTGATCATCGCCGCCAACAGTGCAATGGAAACAACAGTTCAGAACAGTTGGCCATAATGAATCAATTGGTTGATCGAAAAAGTTTCCAAAATAAGAGGCAATAAGCACATTTGCTTCATGAGTTTAACAGATGTTGAAACCGCGTCACCCGCAAGCAAACTACTATGCTGACAGTCATTTAAGCGGAAATAGGAGGATGCTAATAATTGTTAAAAACTTGCATTTTATTGATATTAATACATTGTAAATAGGTATTAAACAACTTGAATTCAAAATTTAAAAAATATATACATAAAATAAAATAATTGACATTAAAAATAAATAGTTACATTTGTGAAAATGTATTACACCATTGAATAATACTTGATCGGTAAACATTATGCTGATGGAATAAACAGGTTTAATCAACATTACTAACAATAAATAAATAATTCTATGGGGGAATAAACGAACAAAATGAGCTGCAATCATGTCACTACTTACATTTTCTAAATAAATCAACGTAAATTAATGGGAGATGTACAAAAAGAACAGAAAAGTCTATTACACATCGTTAAGCTTATTTTCGTCAAGTTTCGTGCTCTTAATTTAGCTTCATTGGTTGTAAAGTGCATCAGTCAATAAAAATGCTTTTTTTAAAGTGGTGTTGACCTGTGATGTCATCGTGATGTCACACCGAAACATGTCCCACCTGAAACAAACGCACGCGTATAGTGAAGAATGCTGTATATAGGGTTGGTAAAATTTTCTGTTTAAAGGCCACATTTGATTAATGATTTGAGATGAAAATCAAAAATAAAAAACAAGTTAAATTACCGAAGTTCATTTCAACAAAATTCAAGAAGATTAATTTTCGTTTCATTGGGAAAACAAGTGTTACACTTCCATTTACACATACGTATATACGTACCTTAGTGTTGCCCGCACCACGTCCCAATGCGACGCCCAGCAGAGTGTTGATGACGTTGGTGGCGCAGAGGAGCGTCTGCAGACCACTGGCGCCCCCTAGTATGCTAAAGAGAACTACATTCCACTGGACCACACCTTTGGGTTCCAAACATACACCCGACCACTGACTTCTGTTGTATAGGTAACCGGCGTCCCTATATAGCAATATAATAGATAATAGTAGTAAGGAAGTAAGGACTGCATTGCACAGATTTTTGTTTTTGTGTGTGTGTGTGCGTGTGTACGCGTGTGTGCATGTGTGTTTGTTACCTGTCAGCGGTGGGTTTAAGCGGTACGCCCCAGGTTGGCCCACTCGTAGTGTTGTAGAGACAAAGAGGACCTTGGACGAGCCCTGTGATGCTAACCAGACAGCAGAAAGCAGAAGACAACAGACACGCACACGAGTACAACGCCTGACGCAACATCTACACACAACACATACAAACAGAACAACAATTACTACTATTAGTGGGTGCTCACTGCTATTAAATTCTTCTGCAAAATGACAAACATGGAGTTAGCCCACTCTATTTGTCAGTTTCTAATTAAAGTTATGCAAACACAAAGTGTGTATATGCGTGTACTATTAGAAATACATGATTACTTTTATTATCATAAAACTACATACTACAAACTACGAATATGTCTAATATGCTACAGCTACTACTACTACTATTAGTAAGACACTATTACTATGTCAGACTACTACTTCTAATATACGATTACCATTACACAATTTCATTTTACATACAAACGCTACTAGAAACACTGGTTATTACTTTTTTCAACTACTACTAATTCGGACATAGTTCAATTACTACTTTACAGTAATTGAATGTCTAATGAAAGTTCATTATTACCTGTGTCCTGAAGGCACAACATCCTGGTGTGTGTCTGCTCTGCAAAAATGCTCGAGCGCCAAGCACAACCTTAAAAAGACCAAAACACAACGCCACAGCATTTTTTTAAAGATGCAATAGGTGACTGAGAACACAAAAAATATCATCTGCATTCTAATAAAGCAAACTGAAAAATGACGGCTGCATTACACACAACGTAGAAATTAATGACATGACCTAAACATTTTAGTTGCATTTGACATGGGAACTAATGAACGCCACAGTATGTACCAGAAACTAAAGCTACGCTATAAAGAAAAAAAAATGTTTACAACATTTTACGCATTGAACCAAAACAACCAAATTTAGGAACATAGGAAATCAACCGTAACAATGCCACCACATGAAGGAATGAATGAACAAAATAAAAGCCAAAACATCTACCAGCTCTACCAAACCACCTAAGAAAATAAGGCCACAAGAATCACAGAGGAGCCAAAACATCACAAGACACAAGTAAGTCACGCGACACCAACATGACAAAGATGACGACGATGACGGTCCTGGTGTGTGGTCTCACCAGAAGTCCGGAGCTCCAGAGTCCCGTGGCCCAGGAGGCCTCTCTGGTCACGTGACCCTCCAACAGGAAGTGGACCTGCAGCTCTGGCAGCAGCAGCAGGAAGTTAGCCACAGCGCATACGGTTGCCAGGGTAACCAGAGACACGCCCACGCAGCGCAGACACCTGGGCACGCACATCCTGGGATCTGTGTCACGTCACAGCAAAGCAATCTGGTGTCAGACTAATTTAGTTCACACATGTGCACAGTAATAGATGAGTAAAGCAATAATCACATCATTATGTGAAATATGAAAAGTAAAATTCTAGTAGATTTCATTGAAAATTTCCATACAACTATTTGAAAAAGTTCCTCATTTTTCCCATTCCAGATTTTAAAGAGTTCAGTTAATTTCTGACCTTTTGGAAATAACATTCTAATAATCGCCACAGTCCTCAAATTCCACACTTTTCATAGTGACTTCCCAAACTAAGAGTGCCTCCTTCCACATTGCTTGACCAATCCAAACAATTCCAACTAATAATATTCTGCTCATAACCTTAACCCTAATGAGAATACGTTATCACTATCAAATCACAACCAAAATCCTACATTTTTACTGTAAAATTCCCCAAACAAGAGATATTTTACTAATCATGCCTAAACTATTCATCACATTCCCCTCATTTTTATAATAATAATAATAATAATAATAATAATAACAATTCTCCCATCCAGATTTCTTGACCAATTCAAACCATTTGAAATTTAATATATTCACCTCAATCTGGATCTCTTTAGACGTTTTTATCACATTCCCCAAATCCCCAATTCTTCAACAGTAAAATTCCAAAATCTAAGAGATATTTTCCCTGTTTAAATTCTACTTCAACATTTCTTGACCGATTCAAACAATTTCAACTTCACACCCAAATTCCAATATTTCAATAAAATCCCCAAGTTTAACAGCTGTTTTACACAGTTACCAACTCCTTCATCCATTTTTTTCACTGATTAAAAATATTCCCAATTTAAGTCTCTCATTCTGCATTATAACACTTCAATTAATTTCACAGTATTTCACACGCAATTTCTAGACTAATTGCAATTCTCTAGTTAATCATTTTAGTCTGACACCATTCCTGTTATTAAACAATACACATGCAGGTTCACTCACCATCTGATGGACATCCACCTCGGAGTGGACCAGAAGAGGAAGATGAGGTGTATATAATTGGACACGCACACACATGCACACTACCTTATAAGGACGCAGGAAATGTCCTGTTTCCTTATAAGGAAGCAGGAAGTGTCCTGTGGTCATAAATAACATAGGAGGAAACACTTCCATCACACTGCACTGACCCACATCCATAAACACATGAAAGCAATATGGAGCGATGCTTCCATCACACTGACATGCTAACAAATCAAAGTAACAAACGACACAATCTAAAAATATTGGCTGCACACAACACATGAAGAAATTAAAGCAACATATGTGATATTAGCAAAGCATGACGGCTGAATTTGACAAAATTAATCAAAAAGCAATGCCATGTAAAAAAAAGATTTGATGGAATGCTGCAAAACACACGTGGTGCATTTTCCTCAAAACACATCAAACTAAAAAAAATTCAAATGCAAAAAGTAAAAACATGAAACAATGTGACAGGGGGAAAAAAAAAACATTTGACGCACCCGATAAATAAAAGCAAAAACGTGTGAGAAAGCAACCTCAAATATTGCACTCTCAAATTTTGGTGGAGCAGCCCGGATGCCTCTTGTACTTTTCTCTTCAGCATCGGTGCCACTGCAGCTGATGCTTGTTCTAAAAATACAGATGAAGCTAAAAAATAGAAACTTCATGTTCTTCTATTTTCAGTTCTTCTTAAAACGTGTCGTCCGAGTTTGAGTCACGGCTGGGCAGCAAAGGCTCACGGGAAAACCAACATATTTGACACTTAACTTGCTGACGGCATCAGGCGATGTGGTTCTTCGCCGTGAAGGCCACATGAGCAACGCAGGAAGTGGCAGAAAGGTCTTTGAGATGATGGAACTTGCCCTACCCCCAGACAAAATTACACAAATACGACAGTTATGAGTCAGACATGTGTTGTCTGACCCCGACAAACATCTTTAAGAGGCCAGTTCGTGTCTTTCACGCTACAATGGTAAAAATGTGAGTATTTCTTTTTGTTTTAAAACGATGTAATAAATCTTTTTTTTTTTTTTATCAAATAAAGAAAATTTGACTTGAATCATGCACTGTGAGACAAAGCAAGAAAAATTATTGCAACTGACCAAGTCCTTGAGCGACCCCGTGGGATCAGTCTACCTCCTGGATTAACACTTCCCCTTTTTTTGAGGAAAAAAAATTACAAATATGCTGAAGTAAGTGAAGATTGTCACCTTTAAAATAAAAAACAAAAATGCAACTCAAATTGAAAAGGACGTCACAACCTTGCACCCAAATATAAAGTGATGACAGAAACAACAAATATACCCCAACTTCATTGAGTTAATTCAAAAGCTGACGTTGATGGGGACACAACGTGAATGGCAAAACCTAATTTACAAGACTACAAAAATATATCTATATTAAGTTTACATTAATTCAGTTACTCAACATAACTTGTGCTGACTGGGTGATGGTGTGCTATATCACCCTGCATGTTATCTGGTGAAACGTATTAAATTATATTAAGAAATTCTTTTATTTACAGTAAACAAAGCAAATTAGAAATGCAAGTTAGCTGGATGTCAAAATATGCTTTGAGGAACAAAACAAAAAACAATATATTGGGCTCAGTCACCTTTGTTGGCTACAATTGTTTAGAACGCTTCAAGATTGCAACTGTCGCAATTTGAGTGGGATAATTGTGATTTTCCACTTTTCTGTAATGTGACATAAAAGCTGAATATAATCAGGTGGGAATCTATTTATCTTTTTTTCCCTTACTTTTTTTAATCAAAATGATTGCCATAAAATTACAAAATAAAGAAAGACATTTCTCAGCATCACTCGCCTATCTTTAAAAAAAATCAAAAGTCGTGCCAAAATTCAACTATGAAGTGACGTCACAAGCAACGAAAGGATGCGCACGTGTGAACACAACCGTTTTTATCGTTTTAGTATTTTTAGCTTTTTAACAGACAACAGCTCACTCAATAATTCCCAAGTATTTTGAAATACTGTTTAAAAAAGACTTCCTGTATGAAAGGTTTCCCGAACGAACGTCATCACCGGCGCCAAATACCAACGGTTTTTTGTTTATTTTTAATTTTCATTAAATAGAATCCTGACAGAACATGAGCAGCATATTACATTACCCAAACAACGTTAAAAACATCGCGTTATGTGCAGTTTAATGTTTTTATTTAAAACCCGCCATTGTCCGTTTTGTCATTTGATACGTTCAATAAAGATTGTTTAAAAAAAACTTGCAACTTCCTGGATTCGTTCACGCGATTCGAACAGCGTCATTTGAACACGTCTTCGTTAGTTTATGCATTCGACGAAGAAACAGTACACAAGCGAAAGTAAGTCAAATGTTTATATACGACAACTATAGAACAAACAGGCACTTGTAGCTGCCTTAGAAACTAGTCGAAAGATTTGTTGTGTGTTCATTTTGTCGGTACATAAGTACTTTATAAATTTAAACCCAATGTTGTTGTGTGAAACGTAAATAGAATAAAATCCAAAGTCGTTTAACGACCCGTTAAACAAACTACTACATTGAATACGGAAGACGAGCGTTACTACGCATTTATTTGAGTCTTATTATACGGAAAGCTGATGCAACGCAGCGTTAATCATCACCCTCTCTGTGCTGTTTGGAACGTGTGGAGAAGGGCATGAAGGAATATAAACACATTTTAACCATCTGTCATGGGAATGGGACTAGTCGTGTACAATCTGAAAACGCAGAAATTATGCTATAAATGTTAGAAAAAAGAATAAGAGACAAATATTGGGAAAATACTTGTTACAAAAATAAATTACAAAATAATAAATAAAAAGATATATTACGTAAAATATATATCACCCATGCGTTAGACACAAATTTACAATATTTTACAAAAGTTAAAAGAAATTTTAGACAAAAAATGAAACCAGGAAAAACCTAAATCAATTTGACCAAAAAATATTTTGATAAGCAGAAACACCCCCCAAAATAAAATATTAGACAAAAATAATTAAATGAAGTAAAAATAAATTTATAACGATAAAAAGTTAAACATATTAGTAATAAATACATTTGACAAATAATTTATAAATATTTGGAAAAATATACACATTCATTACAAAAATGAACATTTAAAACAAAACTGCAAAGATTGCATAAAATATAAAAAATATTACAAGGAAAAATATCTAACAGAAATAATGGAAGAGAATGGACAAAAATGAAAAAAAAAGAATACCATCCCATTGCCTACTGAAAACCCCTGACCACGTTTACTTTAATAGGAATATAATTTTTTAACCCAATATACTGTATTTTGAATTGTGTCAGTCATTGAATGTGTAGCTTTTTCAGAAGATGATCCTGAATGGCAGCTAATATTTTGTTGATGCTCCGAAGCAGCTAGAGGCAACTTTTGAGGATGCGGCGCCGTCACAGAGACTCGTATCTCGGCCTGCTGCTGCTGGTCTCGCAGCTCTACCAAGTGGGCTTGGACAACATCCCCCCCGTCACCCTGGCCATGCTGGGCCTCAATGCCTACCTTTTCCTCTTCCCCGTAGCGCCACTGATGAAGGTACATAACAAAGCTTTATCTGATCCATATTTAAATTTATAGAACATATTTCCAAACAACCGGGTGGGAAAAGTGCTGTACACCTGCTTTAAACACACTGGATATTAACGTGAGTAATATACAAGGAAAGACAGCGTTTTTTACACAGCACATTTTATATATATATATATATATATATATATATATATATATATATATATATATATATATATATATATATATATATATATATATATATATATATATATATATATATATATATATATATATATAAATAAATCTGATGAAATTCAAACAAATAAATGAAGTATCAGACTAAAATTTGAGAAAATACATAGTTATTGAAAAAAAATAGAAATACTGTCAATGGATAAATACAAACATGTTCCTAAAAAAAATACTAGATGGGGAAAATATATATTTTTCAAAATAGACTCCAAATAAAAACAAGGATTGTGACAGGCTCACTTGTTGATCGCTGGTTCCCTCGCAGGTGTGTGTGAGCGTCCATCAGGCGTACTGGTCAGGCGAATGGCGCCGCCTCCTCCTGTCTCCTTTCCACCACGCCGACGACATGCACCTCTACTTCAACATGGTGTCATTCGTCATGAAGGGCATCCGTCTGGAACGCCGTCTGGGCACCGTTTGGTTTGCATACGTGCTGGCCGTCTTCTCGCTGCTCACCGGCGCGCTCTACCTAGTGCTGGAGGCAGGACTCACCCAGCTGACTGAGGACCAGTCCTACAGCACTGCCTGTGCCGTCGGATTCTCAGGTCTGACTTCTACACAGATGAGATATAACTAGGAGAACTACAAATTATGACTGCGTTAGACCCAATGAACACATTCAAGTAACAATACATAACAGATCAATTTAACAGACTGTATTTGACGCAGGAAGTAGGTAAAAGTAGCAAAATGTAACATGCAACTGACAGATTTTTGGCTTCATTTGGCAGAAGCAATGATATATAAAAACACAAGATAAAAATTGATATTGCGTTCGACATGATTGACAGCTTAAAGTAACAATATGTAACAACACAATTTAAGATTATTGGCTAAACTTAACAATGAAAAATGAAAGCTCAATGACACAATGAACAAATTAAAAAAACATTAAGTAGCAACACAACAAAACTTTTAAAAAAGAAATCACCAAATCATGCAAAAATGTGCAACAACGCAAGCTAATATTTTCTGCATTGGACACGCTTAACAAATTAAAGCAACAATGTGCACCCCCGCCAACCCTTATGAGAATAATGGAAGGATGGATTTGTTTTGATGTGTCCTAGGGGTGATTTTTGCCCTAAAAGTCCTAAACAACCACTACCACCCCGGCGGCGTGACATACGTGATGGGTTTCCCAGTGTCCAACCGCTTCGCCAGCTGGGTGGAGCTGATCCTCATCCACATCACAGCGCCTGGGTGAGTCCTCATTGCTATGGAGTAAAGAGGCCAGTAGGGGGCAGCATTAACCTTGCATCCTCCTCCTCTCCAGGACCTCTCTGATTGGTCACCTGGCTGGTATCCTGGTGGGCCTGCTCTACACTGCTGGACCACTGAAGAAGATGATGAAGACGTGTGCTGGTGAGCTTGAGCATTTCTTACATAGCCTTGATATCCAGCGATGATTACCCATATACGGGGGGGAGACTTTCTAAATAAATAAAGTATAAGATATGCTTTTCTCATCAGGGCTGATGTCATCCAGGACCTTTACATCCAGAACATACTCCAGATCCTCAGGTAACACTCTCACCACGTAATCCCCCCATTTTTTTTTTTAAATGACACTGTACCAATCAGTCCGTGTTTGCGTGCATGCGCGCGTTAATGTGTGCAGGCTACAGTGGCAGACACTCCCAAAGCAATCAGTACACGGCGGATGATGGGACATCAACGTACACGGGCGGAATGACGGAGGAGGAGCAGATAGCAGCGGCTATCAGGAACAGTCTCCATGAGACAGGTGAGTATGAGTGGTTGTTATTACGACTGACATTTCTCATGAAGAGTGAATAGCGCTAGTTTCTAATATGGACTTAAATACCAAACACCAATTAGCTAGTAGGTTACATTGTTTCTCAGTGCTCCTTATTGTCAAACTTCCTAAACAAGATTGACACATACGAAAGCCAAGTGACTAGCATGTGGCAGCTACCTTGCAAGTCGAGCTAAATAGCATATCGTGCAAAAAAAAAAAAAACCCACAAGTCTTTCTTGAAGCTAACAACGTAGCTCTGTGCAAACGTGTTTTTCAGGACGCGACAGAAACAGTGCAGGTCGCTTTGCGGCTCCGCCTCCATACGGCTTCCGCTTAACGGATGAGGAGCTCCGTGCCAGGAGGCTGACGCGGCTGGATGGATTCTCGTGAAAAAGAAAAGGAGAAGAAGCAAGTTGGCCTGCTTCTTTGACCACCCACAAGTATTGGCCATGAAAAATGATTAGCTTTGGACTTTTGGAAACTTTGTCAGTTTTGTAAAGCACTTTTTTCTATTCCATTATATTTTTGTCTTATTATTTATTTGCTAATGGCTCCTGTCTAATAAATTTACATTTGTAATAAAATCTTTTTGGTCCCACTCCAAGTATGTAAAAGCGCACTTTTGTAAACAGTACTATTACCGAGGAACCTTTTTTGGAGGACTATTGTGTATAAGAATGACTTCAACTAAATTCAGTTTTGTGGTCATTTACCGGGGCCAACAGAAGGGGTTGCACTTTTCAAAAGGCAAAAACCTTTTGGGATGAGGTCAACAGCACTGAACATACAGTGAGGAAAATAAGTATTCGAACATCCCGCAATTTTGCAAGTTCTCCCACTTAGAAATAATGGAGGGGTCTGAACCTTTTAGTTCCGGGAACCACAAGTTTGTAGAAATACAAATAAATTCGCCTTTAAGGCATACACTGGTTCACATGTTCAAAACACACAAGCAGCCTCCAAAAGATATGAGTTCCTTGGTAAAGTTCCATTTTTTGCTAGTTCTTGAGAGATTGTTTTTGGTACAAATTACTATCCTGGAACTAAAGGTGTATTTTTGACTATGAGGAATGACAAAATGTTCTTTGACTTCCATGATAACTTTACGCTGCATATACAACGCTCCTGGCCTCTTGACACTTCTCATTATGTAGACGTTCCATTTCCATTGTGCGTATTTACAATATTAAAGAATATAAATTGTTACAAGTCAGTACTCCTTTAAATAAGGCTAGCCCGTCAATTTGAAGGTGCTACTTATTCTTACTCGGCCGGCGCCGCCAGGTTTCCATAGCAACAAGCGACCCATCGAGGAACGCGGCTGGTCAAAATCATCTATGAAAGGTCTGTTAGAGTAAAGGATACATCGGCTTCAAAATATTGAAGATTCTGAGAATGAATTGCACGGCTGACACGCACAACAGTAATTAATTGTAGCTCCTGGATTTTGTTGTGTTCTACATATTGTACAGATCAGAAATAAATTTTTGGTCTCAGGCAGCTAAAGTCCAAAAATAATACGGCCCCAGACTAAAAGTTCATTGCCACCACTGAACTAGCAACATTTGGAGGTCTTTTGTAGGATTAAAAAGGTTAACCCTGGAGTTTAGCGGTTGCTCGTATAATTAGTTCCTTCTCTTCAGTGGAACTTCTTGTTCGGCGAGGTGCTACGTGTCAAGCGTCAGCAAGGTTTCGTAAGCATTTTTCATTGACTCCTGATTGTCATTTTGGACTGTTGAGACTGATGCAATGATCGTTCAAGATGGCCAACAAGTCTATTTATAGTGAACTGCACAACCGTCCTTCCTCGTCGTACAGTAAAAATTCACGTACCTGCAGATTGAGGAGGAGTCTATTGAGGGCAGGAGGGTGGCCACGGAAGGAGTAAAAAGAGTCGGCGAGCTTCAAACGGTTGCATTAGTTCTTTACTGACTGAAGCATGATTATGGGAACAATCACGCATCAGTTGCACAATGTGGCCTCAAGAACGAATCACCGTGAAAACTATAAAAAAAAAAAAAAAAGTCAAAAAGCAATTGTTCTAAAGCACAAACAAGTTACACTGGATAGTACATCAAGTCAAAACATATTGATTCACATGCAGCAATTAACAACCCGCGCGAGGCTGTATCAAACAAAACTGTCCAAAAGAAATTGTGAATCAAATGAACAATATAAATGATATAAAACACACCTCGCTCCGCTTTCCAAGGGCTGCAAGTTGTTTTTGCTCCATTCTCAAGCCAGTGTAGCTGTCGGATTAACTAACGTACATTTACAGAGGCCTTGATTGGTACAAAATAATTTTGGACTCATACGAAATAAGGATTTACACTGAGTTGCAAAACATTTTGAGCCAAAGATGAATTTTGGTTAGAGAATCAATTTTTTTAAAACATTAGTTGTACAATATTTTCACAGATGCGTTTCTGAATCAAATTCCAATGGTTGCTGAACATAACCTTTGATTCATAAATGCAGTATTATAATCCACATTATATTTGTAAGGTAGTGGCTTAAAGCTGCCACAAGGTGTCGCCCTTTCACCATGTTATTTAAGTTGTTAAGCAAGATCTGTACTTTTTGTCAGTGTTGGAATCTTATAGTGTAGTCTGTATTTGCGTAGTGTAGTACACTTTGAGGCGGTCGGTCTTTGATTAAAGTGTGATCGTCTCAGCCACAATCACGAATGTTTCTCTCCGCCCCACCACCAGGATGGCCGAGTGGTCTAAGGCGCCGCGTTCAGGACCCAGTCTCCCCAGGAGGCCTCGGTTCGAATCTCGAATTTCCCCATTGTGGGACTAATAAAGGGAATATTATTATTATTATTATTATTATTCTTACCCACGACGGTTGGGTTACAAATTATTGGTGTGATGTTCTTATCAGGAAAACCTGGTGTGCAAGAGAAAGAAATGAAGGGAAAATTCAGAGCCAGCGCAAAAAAAAATGCCATCTAGAAAGGTTTATTTGCCATTCTGAAAAAAAAAAATTAAACATTTGTTGACCTGTGTAATGTTTAAAAATCTAATAACGTGGGGACAAACCAATAGTATCGATTTGTGAAAAAAATTACCATATTCGGACAACAAGCAACAAAGGCAAATTATGTGCATCGACTTCAAATTTTCTTTGCTTGAGTACAATTGTAATTTGTCTTCATTTTTAAAAACGATGCATATTTTTTTGTTATCAATTGCCATTTTCAAATAATTGTAATCATATTTGAACAAACCGTTTTTACAGGCCTCTCATTTCAAAAAGTGATTTGTCCATTTGTTGCGTGTATCGTCACTGTCGGGTGGAATCATTGTATAGTTGTCAAAATCACAACTTTACAAAAGTAAAAAAAAAAACAAAAAAAAAAAAAGCCAGCTTGTTTGATTTCCCAAGCAATTTCGTTTTTTTTTTGTATTTGCGATATTCACTGCTTTAAATTGGCTAAAATTGTGTAAAAATTACAGATGAAGTGGGAACGGACTATGAGTATCAATTTGTGAAATAAAATTATTTTGACCATATTTGGACATACGAAGTTTCCATCAGATGATGCCTACGATATGCAAGATGAATTTTCGCGGGATTTTTGAGTCCACAAAACCCAGAGAATCCATCTTGTCCTAAGCCCACCGATTTCACTGGTCTTGTGGACCAATCACAAAGCAATCAAAGTGTTTAGGCGCGGGATATGCGGCTGTGACAATAACATTTTTTGGTTGACGATTGGCTTGATTCAAAAATCAAAGTCATATTGCTCATATTACCATAACCCTCGGCTCTATATCGTGGATTTTGTTTTATTGTTTATTATAAACGTTGCTGACTGTAATGATTTTAGCAGTCTTGGCTCATCCAACTTGACTTCAAGTATTGTTTAATGGGCGTGGCATCACCTCATTTTTGTCATTCTCCAGACAATGCTTCTCCGCTAATTAGACGTTAATAACATAGGCGTGTACGAGACAACCTGACCATATGACGCACACCTCATCCAGTTTGTTCGCTTTCACACACGTCGCTGCTGCCTTCTAGTCATGGGTTTCAAGTGGAGAAAATGGAAGCTCTTACTCTTGCTCAACATCCTGGGGCTTGCGGTAATATTTTTTCTCTCGCTCAACAACAAATGGAGACAAACACAGCAACAAGATTCGGCTTCGGAGGGCCGAGTTAAGGCCGCTCTTCGGGAGGTGGTGAATAGGCCGCAGTTGCGGCCAGTGGCTGAGCCAGAACTGGAGAACGAAATGTTTGAGTTGGAGAGGACCGGGGATGGCGTGCAGGACACTCGGGAGAACAGGCTCCGCTACCTGGAGGACATTGTGTTCAAACACTTGAGCGGTAGGACTCAAACAATCCTGACAGTACTTTCTGGTCACGTGAACTTCATTTTTTTGGCTACACTCTAAAAAAAAATGCTGGGTTGTTTTCCAAACCCACTTGCTGGGTATCCGTGGATTTGGAGCAGATTGGGTTACTTTTACCCAAGGTTTGGTTGATTATGTTGACCCAACAAATTGAGCTGAAGTTTGGACTTGGACTTGCTGATGAGCTGAAGCGAGTCGCCATTTTATGTACTACAAACGTTGAATTAACTTTAATCTAAAATTATTTAAAAATTTTATATTCTTGCAACGTTGGGACTTAGTGACAGCAGAAATTCCATTTTGGAATCACAGTCTGTCCAAAATATACAGAACATTATTAAAGCATTTACATGCTGGGTGGATTTCAACTTTAGCCCCTTAATAGTACCTATTTATTATGAGTAATAATCGCACAAAAATCATCATCATAGTTTTATGAATATATTAATTTATTCAAACCGCACTAAGTAGAATATTTACTTTATGTACACCTTGGGAAACGTGAAATGCGTCTTTGCAAACATTTGGGTAGGCTCGACTGACCTCTTTTGTAGAGGACTCACCAACGCCGCCATCTCGGCACCTGAAGATAGTCACCCTCTCTTCAGTGTTGCATGTATCAAGATTAGAGAGGATGCAACCTGCCTGGAATGTTACCAGCGCAGTGATCAAAGTATCACGATGTCAATGCAAATGATAATCAACATTTCAATACGTCCAAAATGACACGTTCAAGACAATGCAGTGAACAAAACAAAAGGCAAGGAATTTTACTGACTAAAATCTTGAACATCCAAGTTGTTTGAAACTAGGAGATGAACACCGCTGGAGATTTTCCGAAAGGATGACTTCCCGGCCAGATGACCGGACCTCTTAACACTTCTTCTAATCAAAATCATTGCGAGAACAATCGACGGGGTACATACACCCATGTAAATTAGTTTTTGAAAAAAAAACAACAACATTTGCATACCCTATTTTAAACGTCCTAAAGGCGATGTCGTGTTACAATATTGGGTCTTACAGGATTTAGAGTGAGCCCTGATTTTCAGATAACTGAACAATGGTTGTGTTATGTTCAGGTCTTTCCAAACCTCTGGGCTTGATTGAGGGATTTGATGCTCCGGGCTCGGATGGTGTTCCCTTCACGCTGTCCCCGAAAGACAGCAAAAATGCCCAAATCATGAAGGATAACTACGGCTATAATTCCATCATGAGCGACAAGATCTCTCTGGACCGAGACATTCCAGACTTCAGACCCAAAAAGTGAGTATGCCACCGCCACTGAAAGAAAATGATGAAATAATGCTGTTATTGTTCGCTAAAACTACTAACATCATCCTACTGATGTGAGGGCAAACGTTATGTGGTTGCCAATAAATAAATACATATAAAATATTAGTATAATAAAAGTGCTCCAATGTGCACAAAGGACTTTTATTGCCACTAATTCCTATTAAACGAATGCTTACTATTGTTAGCTAAAAATGCTAACGCTTTGCTACTAACATGAAGGTAGCAATTTTTTTGCTCTGAGGTAAAATGACCCTGTATGCTATGCTATCCAGGTGTTAGCACAATGCTAACATCATGCCATTAAAAAGCGATGGGGTCATCCACACAGAACCTATTTTTTCACGGCGAAGTTCTGATCTGTAAAAATTATGCAATGCTGTTGTTAGCTTAAAATGCCAATGTTATGTTATGAATATGCAGTCTCAATGCTGTGATAGGTCATCGACATAATTATTTTTTTTTGCATTTAAATCATGTAAAAAAAAAAAACAGCAACAGGCATGTACAACGTAATTGTCTGCTCCAAGTTAAACAAAATACGCTAAAATATGCTGTTGTTTGCTCCAAATGCTAATGTCACAATAATCATCATTGAAGGCTGATGTGAAGATCAGCCAAGGTCATCCGCACCAGACTGCCATGCATGTCTTTATAGAACAGGGGTGGGAAAAAATTTTGATTGATGGGCCACAATGGGTTCTAAAATTTGACAGAGGGGCCGGACCAGGAGCAGATGGATGGAGTGTTTTAGTAACCTCACCTCATCTGAGAAAAAAAAACATTTAATTTGAAATGAAAGTGAACAAAAACATTACAACAATATATATATGTCTTTGAAAAAAACACAGTATTTAACAAGGTTTATTCATTTAATTTTTTTCAAGTTCGATGGGCCGGATTAAAACGTTTAACGGGCCGCATGAGGCCCCCGGGCCGTAGTTTACCCACGCCTGTTATAGACCTTGCTTGTGTACTTATGCACTGTCACGTTGAAACACTACGGAACCGGCTTCAAACTATTCCCACACAGTTGGGAACGTGGAATTGTCCACAATCTCTTGGGATGCTGAAGCATTCAGAATCCATTTCACTGGAACGAATGGGCCAAACCCAGCACCGGAAAAACAATCCCACACCATCATCCCCGCCTTCACCAAACTTCACACTTGTTCCAAATCCAGTCAGACAAGTATCTTTCTCCCGGCAATCATCAAACCCTGACTCGTTCATCTAATGGACGATGTAGAAGTGTAATTCATCTCACCAGAGATCACGTCCCCCGTAATCTAAAGTCCAGTCGCGGCGTTCTTTACACCACAGCATCCTGCGTTTTAGCACTTGGAGATATATGTCTTGGATGCAGGTGCTCGCCCATGGAAACCCATTCTATGAAGCTATCCGGGCACTGTCCTTGAGCTAATGAGTCGGCAGAAAGTGTCTGATTTATAGCATCACACTTCCACGCTGGAATTAACTGAGCTCCTGAGAGCGACCAATTCCTTCACAAATGTTTGTAAAGTTTACACCGGCGGCCATGGAAGTCATTGGAACAACTGATTCAGATTATTTGGATAGGTGAGCCAATTATTCTGGCTACACACTGCATGTGGGCCATTAAATATGTGTTTACATATTTGTGTGTTTGTGTGCAGATGCAAAGAGTACACCTACCCGAAAGATCTCCCCCAGGTCAGCCTCATCTTCATCTTTGTCAACGAGGCTATGTCGGTCATCCTGCGCTCCATCCACTCAGCTGTCAATCACACGCCAGCCCACCTGCTCAAGGAAATCATCCTTGTCGACGACTTCAGCAGCAATGGTATGGACAAACAAATACTTCCCCTTACAGAGTACCAAAGTCAAATGGTGCAACAGATGAGAGAGAACCCTAAAATCTCAGCTCACCGGAACAATGTCTTTATTTTCTGATAAGATTTGATCCGGTTTGTAAAGAGAGTCGTGTCTCCATAGAAACCTTTCTAGACCAATTGAAGCCCGCAAATGTTTTTTATACCTGTGTCCCAATCCCTGTCTCTTTAAGGTCATAAAGGATACGAACAGGATATGGATACTTCAGTTGCCAATAACAAAATGTCCGCCCGCCATAACATGTGTCAGGCACAAGCTGATATACGCTGTCCAATTCAATACAGTTCCAAAGTCAATCGCGGAACGACTTTTAATCAAACTTTTATCCATATGTAGACCGGAAAGGCAAGTGTCAGAGAGCACAGGACATCGCTATTGAGTAATGCAGACGCTACAGCCTGTGGGGTAGGGACCAAACGAGTAGCAATTAGGACAGAATGGTATGGGACAGGCTGGGATGGGAAGGATGGGGCCAAAAAAGGACAGGACACTGATAAACAGTCAAGCAGTGCTACAACCTGTGAGGAAGGGACCCAACAAGAAGCAATAGGATTGGATGGTACAGGACAGGACAGGCGAGAACGGGTTTGTGAGTCAATCAGTGCTACATCCTGTGAGGAAGGCATGCAACCAGACGCAAGTAGAAGAGGACAGCATAGGGCCAGAAGGTACAGGACAGGA
Source organism: Idiotropiscis lumnitzeri (assembly GCF_059441095.1). NCBI lineage: Eukaryota > Metazoa > Chordata > Actinopteri > Syngnathiformes > Syngnathidae > Idiotropiscis > Idiotropiscis lumnitzeri. The sequence continues at coordinate 8,778,679 of NC_142397.1, read as the reverse complement.
CTAGTGAGATGGTGATCCAGGCAGTACTAGGGTACTAAGTAACAGATAGCAACTAGTACAAGACAGGATAGTATGGGAGAGTACAGGACAGATAAAGAGAGGATGGGAATGCCCGGAACAGGACAGGGGAAGTGAGCCTCATAGTACTACATTCAAAAACTACTACAAGGGAGGGCAGCCAGTGGCAAATAGGTCATGATAGGATGTAAAAGGTTGGGACAAGACAGAACAGGAAGTGTCCTGTCCAGAGTTTACGTGTAAAAACAGTGATCACGAACCGACACACAACATGCCAAGTCTCTGATGGCAGATGACAACATGCGGAGGTAAAGTGACATACACCTCATTACTTGAGGTATGCTTGACTTTGTGAACATGCTCTCAACTGCTTCAGCATGCTTCAATTTCCAACCGGAGAGACAAGTTTGTCTTCTTTTTCATGACCATCACGCCTTTGCTATAATTATACTTCATGAGCATTAAATGCTACTACTAGTGTTAGTAAAGTGAGAGTTAGACTATCTCATCCAAGCATGATAAATATTTCCATTTGATTTCCATGGAAATATAACATGTTCTTCTTGTAGCGGCATCTGGTGCCAGCAGGGGGGCGCTGAGATTGGCCAAGGAGATGATGATGCTCCTATTTTGGTGTTGTGTTGCAGAGCAACTGAAAGGACCGCTGGAGGACTATGTGAATAAGCGCTACCCTGGTCTGGTCAAGATCATCAGGAACAAAAAAAGGGAGGGTCTTATTCGGGCCAGGATCGAGGGTTGGAAGTTGGCTACCGGCGAGGTGACGGGAATCTTTGATGCCCACGTGGAGTTCACACCCTTCTGGTGAGGCCATCAAATGACTTTTGTGTACCATCACTCCCTGTATGTGCCTCCCTTGTTCCATCAAGGAAAAATCAGGTCGTAAACAGTAATATATAGTAAACCGAAACAATAATAGTTATCACAGACATGTCAAGAGGTTCCAAGACGGGTCCAAAGTGTGATCAAGGTTTTAAGTCACCCACTTGAGACCCCCCAAAAAATCTCCCATGTTCCATCAGAAAAACAAACCAGGTAATTTTAAAACAGTAAGACTAACCCATTGGAATTTGTTTGCTCACCAAAACAGCAGTCCCTAAAGAGGCACGGTAATGAAAAACGCCTACGTCTAATAAATGCCTCCTTTGTACGGGAAGGAACTGTAGCCCATCGGAACTGTGTTGCTAACCTAAAGAGCAGCACTTGACGAGGGACGCAAACGGTCTATCAGGTGTGATGTGTCTCATCCTATGAAGACAAATGAATACAGACGCCTCCCTTGTTCCCTTAGATTCTTCATTACAGTGAAGAGTTTGTTGAAATTCTAACCAAGCCGTGTGATTGCTCTCCACTCAGGGCTGAGCCAGTTCTGGCCCGGATCAAGGAGGACCGCACAAGGATCGTTTTGCCTGCCATTGACAACATCAAGAACGACAACTTTGGGTTTGAACCCTATGGACAGCCGGCCCACGGCTACAATTGGCAGCTGTGGTGTAAATACATCAACCCCATGCAATCATGGAAAGACCTGAAGGATGACACTGCACCCATGAGGTTGGCCCGGGTCACGATATGTAAACCACAATATGCCTTTTCATAATGTCAGCAAAAACAATAGGTGCTAGGGGTACTTCCAGATGGAAGAAAACTGATTGACCACAACCGACCTCAACTGAAACCATGACAAAAACTTGTTGTTTGTGGTTGCACCACCAGATATTACAAATGAAAGAATTTGAATATGTCTGACGTCATGGTGAAATGTCTTAGAGAACACATCATTCTAAACCTGTTTTTTGGGGTCATGTGACAGAACTCCCGCCATGATTGGATGCTCCTTTTTGGTGGACCGGGTCTTCTTTGGCGAGGTGGGTCTGTTCGATCCTGGTCTGGAAATCTACGGAGGAGAAAACGTAGAACTGGGCATCCGGGTTAGTATCTGATATAGTTTCACCACCCCGCCCCTCCCAAAATAACTTTAAGGACACTAATACAGCAGCGGCTAGCTGGTTAGCAGCTAGCGCTAGAAGCTAATGTAGTAGTCTAGATCTTCAGTCCAGGCAGCATCTTATCCAACATCACAAACAAGATGGGGCAAAAATGTGAAAAGCATATGCCAGCCAGCAAGCCAGTGGCTAATAAAAATAGCTAGCTAGTAGCGAGCACCAAAAGCTAACTGCACTCACCTCAACTCATCTTTATTTATATAGTGCTTTCACAACAGCTGAACGTAGTAATCGACGTTCACTCAGTGCTCGTTTTTGTCACCTTCACAAGCAAGATAGCATATGCCATATCAAGCCAGTCTAAGGAGCTAGAGGCTACTTCAAAAGCTAGCTACCCAGTGGCTAGCACAAAATTATACGTATTGTAGTCGACATTCACTCAATGCTCCTCCTTGTCAAACAGAACAGGTAAGATGAGGCATTAAAACCCAGCACACAGGAACGCAATACCCCAGTCGATCAACAAATGTTCACAAAAAGTCGTCGGCCATCTTTTTTGTAATAATTTGCAGGTGTGGATGTGCGGTGGCAGCATGGAGATGATACCATGCTCCCGCGTGGCTCATATCACGCGTTTCAAGAAACCTTACCTGGAAACCTCCCTGGCGGATCTCATGCGGCGTAATGGCATTCGCGTGGCCGAGGTTTGGTTTGACGAATACAAGCCCAACTTCTACATGGCCTGGAACCTTCCATTGCAGGTAACGCTCACACATGCAATATAATCCAAATACACTACTCTTGAGGTGGAATTTCAGTTGAAGTTCGCTAAAATGCACTAAAACCTTTTATCCCAACATTTCTCACTTTTTAGGAGTTTTTATTTGTTGCTGTAATGACTAAACAAATGCCTGCTCTAGCCACGAGGGGGCTTATTTTCTATTTTCTTTTTTTTGATGCCCCAATATGCACGTTTGACTGACACAAATCCACCGACAAATCTACCAAACTGTGTGATTTTATCACCAAGTGAACAATTGTGATTTTGAGAAGCAAGATGCTGCGCTATTCATAAACTAAACAAATGCATTTAAAGTCCCAGTAAAGCGAGCATAAATATGTCTCGTAAATCTCACACACCACATAGAAGAGGGTTGTGAATGACCCTGCCACATTTCCATTCCATTCTTGGCACCACTTATCCTCACAAGGGTTGCGGCCCGGGTATGCCAGCGTCCTTTCCAGGTGACTTTGGGCTGATTTAAAAAAAAAAAAAAAAGAAAAGAAAACGGTCAATAGCATTTAAGTTTATGCTCGTCAAAGACCGAAAAGAATAAATCATCAAACATTACCCACAAATCATCCATCCGGCTCGCATATGTGGTTCAAATTTGAGAGCAAAATCTGCGAGGTAAGTTTGTCTTTTAAGGACACCTAAAAATGTGCACTTCAAACCAAACTGACAGACTTCCTGCGTCTTTTCATGCGTGGCCTTTTGAGACTTCTTTGCAGGGTGTTGTGATCAGACCCAATTAATTAAGTTCAAGTCTGAAAAAGTCAATCATCTAAGGGAAATTATTTTGGATATTATTTTGGGACCAAAAAATAAAAGAAATCTGCTAATAAGGAGTTTAAAAAAAATGGCCAAAAATACTTCAAATTGTTCGAAGTGATGCTGTGTGTGTGAAATACCAACCTGACCCGATATCTGCTCCAGGGTCACGGTATCGATTATGGAAACATCACTGAGAGGGTGGAACTCAGGAAGAAACTGCAGTGCAAGAGCTTCAAGTGGTACTTGGAAAACATTTACCCTCAGATGAGGACTCACCAAAACACGATCTTGTATGGCATGGTGAGTCGACACATCTCTGTTCAGTGTCCAGCTGTCGAAAATATGTGCTTCCAATTTGGTACAAATTAAATCTCGAGAACTAGTCTGTCTTTTTGGAAATGGCCCAAATGGCCACATTGAACTAAAATGGCGGTGTGGCATTTCATTTGAGACTTTTTTGTGGGTCCACTCATGTTAGACATGTCAACCAAATTGTTGTTAATTAGTCAAACTGGCATAGGGGGTTGAAATTGAATTATTTTTTATTTTAACCTAAAATGGCCACTTCCAATAAAAATAGCGAATGGCCTGCATGGTTTTTTTTTTGTTTGTTTTTTTTAGGATGCCTTCCTGATTTTTTTTTGTCTGTCTACTAAGCAGAGATTTCTACAAAATTCTATGCTGTATAAAATGACTTTGGGAATTGAACTAAAAAAAAAAAAAAATCCAGTTGGGTGTGACGAAGCAGATTTGGCCTAAAATGGCCACTTCCAATAAAAATATCAAATGTCCTGTATTTTTTTTCTAGTGATGCCTTCCTGTAATTTATTTTGGGGGGTCACATCTCGGGGAATATTGTCATTGTAGATGTCTTGCTGTTGTTGTGTTGTTGATGGCTTGAAGATGAAGAATGAGTTTATTTGTCACTTCAGATGTACAACCTCAACGCCTCCAACCTGTGTTTGGACCAGGGCGAAAAGCAAAACCATGTCGCCATCCTCTACGAGTGCCATGGCTCAATTCCCCAGGTAGGGCACCTTCCTTAAGAAAACAACACAACACTCCCTTGATAGGAGTCATTTGTTTAAAAAAAAATTAAAGCAAGTGATCGTCTTTCTGCTTTGAATGAGACCACCACTGTCTTCGTCATACAAGCATAAATACAAGTAAGTGGATAAAAAACAGGCCCCAACACCAGTTTTACTAATTAAACCAAATTGGATGGACATGTCTATTTTGACAGGATGCACCAAAAAGTCTCAAGAAATCATGCGACAAATAGAAAAAGTCAGCCATTTTGTTTTGAAGCAGCTATTTTGGAGCAAATTCTTTGAGTATCACCCCCTGGAGAGTAAGAAAAAAATGCCCCCAATATCAGTTTCTCCATTCAAAATCAAATTGGATGGAAATGCCTATCCTCACGGGACGTATCAAAAAGTCGCAAGCACCAGTGCTCCAAATTGAAAAGGAAGTCAGCTGTTTTGGTTTGAAGTTGCTATTTTGGGCAAATTACTATTTTCTTGCCTTGGAACCCAACCGGATATCGACGTTCACCCTGACCTGGATATTTATATGGATTTATTTCAAGTTCAGTTCACTCCAAAATGGCGACCAGATTCAGCTCGTCAGCCCGCCCACATCCAATCTTCAACCCAGTCCACTGGGTCAAATGATTAGCTCCACCTTGGGTAAAAGTAACCGAATCTGCTCAAAATCCGCAGCGACACAGTCAGTCAGTTCGAAAAACAGCCCAGTATGTTTTAAGTGTGCATGTTTTTTTTTGTTTTTTTTTTTGTTTATCTTGGTCTTCACATGCCCTCGTTCCATGTTGTCGCTGCAGTTGGCGCGCTACACACAAGACAAACGGTTATTCCTGGGTCCGCTGGGCAACAGCTTCATAGACACCCGCTGCCTGGCAGACATTCCCCCCAATGTCAGACCGCAGCTTGTAGACTGCGCGAGGGCGAATGACATCACGCAGACCAAATGGGATTTCACTCAGGTGACACCTTGTTCTTGTGATGTCAGATTTGAGAAGGTCAGAAAGTTTGCCTCAAAACTGAGCTTCTCTCTGTCAACCTTGTTCCCTACGCAGGGCAAATCGGTCCGAAACTTGGGAACGGGGCGCTGCTTGGAGGTGGCAGTCGATCCAATGACTAATTTCTACAGGGTCTTGATGCGGCATTGCACGGGCCAGAGATGGAAGTTGACGATTCCTCCCGTTCGAGTCTGAGTTGTGGACATCTACTTTCTGGACACTCCGCAAAGCGTCCAGCGAATTCGCTGGATTGGGCTCGTCTTAAATGCCTGGAGGAGGGCATTGTCCTGGTCCTGGGTCTGGTCCAGGGATCTTTTGTATGTTGCACTTTTCTTTTTGGATTCATTTCGCGATCAAAATAGCACATTGTGGATTGTATTGATTGAGTGATTGAATATATAAACACATGACGAGATAAAAACTAAGACTACAAGAAAGAAAGGGGAAAAAAATGTTCAAATGGAGTAGGAAGAAGTAGAATTCTTATCTAGTCCTACCCCTTAGTTTCGATATCAAATGTTTGCACTAGTAGATTTATATACAAAGGATCTCAAAGTAGAACAAACACTTTTTTATACCTGATTCACATGTTAATTAAATGTGCGCCTCCATATTATTCCTATATATACTTGATTTATCCAATTTTGTGATGCTACATTTTTAAACTCGCAAGTGAGTCGCACATGAACAGTTTCTGAATACTGTGGTAAAGTTGGTTATTATGCTTTGTACATTATTTGTGCTGTTTTAAATTTGACGACGTCGTACAATTTGAGAGTGCTTAGTTTGATATATAAAGGATTGGTGGATTCTAGCTAACTTGAACTTTTGAGTTTGGAGATGGTCTCAGTATTTGTTTTATATGTATTTTCCCATATTGTTATGCGATTGGTCAGGTATGGCAGTAATAATGAACAGTATAATGTGTATAATTTTAGGAGGTTCTTGGTTTTATAAAGAATACCGATAGTTTTAGATATTTTTCTGAACATTTTCTATTTTATTTTTCCATCATACCGGTAATTATGCATTAATAACAATACCAAGGAATTTCATTTTATTTACCCTGTCTGTTTCAATAGAGTTGACGATGTTTAATTTGATACGTTCCAAAGATTAGAAACTTATTTAAATTCAACGACAATGTATTTGCATCAAACTTTTTTTTTTTTTTTAACAAATTGAATTCATTTTCCACAGTAGTCAGAAGCTGCTCGAGATTTTCTTCGGAACAATATAATGTGTGAACAGCAAACATAACTTTTTTAAGTAAGTACTTCAAAGAAACAGCAGATATCATTGCTATTTAGTGTAAATAATTTGGGACCAAGTACAGATTCTTGGGGAACCCCGTGATTTATATTCAACTTGTTCCGATTGTACATTGTTTAACTGCACATAAACTGATTTTTATCATCTGAGTCACATTTATATGCCAAACCTTTTACACTATATCACTTGAATTTTTCCATATTAAATTATGATCTATGGTGTCAAAAGCCTTTTTGAAATCTATAAAAATCCCAACAGTAATTTTTTTTTTTTATCCGTATGAGTAGCAATTTCTTCCACAAGTTCCATTCATGCCATGTATTACCGTTGAAGTTTGATCTGAGCCATGTTTTGGAAATGTACGGACATAATTTGTGATTTTGATTTTTTTTTTTGGAGCTTCTTTAACTAACATCTCAGTGCTTGTCGGTATAAACCAGGAATGGGCAATTTAAATGCCAGAGGGGGGGGGGGGGGTCACAATTCTTCATCAGTGCTACTGGGGGGCACATACTTTTTATCAAGATATATGACAACAATTTTACAATTTTAAATCTGGACAAAATACATGCATATGCTTGACAGCTCTAACATAATTTATGGTACTAACCATTGATTCCAAGGCATCGGCGGGTGCACTCATGCATTTATCATTACTGTCACCACGCTTCTCTTTTTGATAACAGAATCCAATTTAGCTAATTAGTTAACCGAAGCACATAAATGTCTAATTGTAATAAATAAACCAATTTTGAAATATACCAAAAGCATTATGGTTCGCTAGAATCCCTAATCATCAGAAATGGCTGTTGTAACCCTTGCGAGACTGATAGATATCATGTTCTTTATTTCTTGATCATTCTGGAATTTCATTGGATGGTGTGATTCTGTTGCAGCTATTTTAGATCTGTTGTCTGAGTTGATTTTGTCGGACCAATTTTGTTTCAGTGGCTTCTGGTTGAACGGGTTTGTGCCCTGAAGTGTCCTTGTTCATTTGGTTTTGTTTTGAGGAATTTTGTTTCATCACAGTTTCCTAATGTCCTTAAGTCTGTCTGCCTCATTAGGTTCTTGAATCCACCTGTGCTTCCTATCAGCTCCCTCAATCACTTCGCTGTCTTGGCAATTTGCTTTCCTTGTCAGTTATTTGTCCTAGTCATGTTTGCCTTTTTTGCCTTTTGTTTTTTTTTAAATTAAATAGTTTTTATGTGTACACAAGCCTCGCCTCTCTGTTTCCCAGCAATTGGGTTCTCAAACCATACCAAACGGTGAGATTATATATGTATATATATATATATATATATACGTACAATTTTCTTTTTTTACATTTCTCAGCACGTGCACTCATCACGTGCATCATCTGTGAATGCGCGCGCGTGTGTTGCGGTTTGCTCGACGAGCACGTAAATTGCTCGCGTGCACGCGCAGCGCATTCTCATTCTCATACCACCATCATCCTCACCGGCGACGACAGCCGCGAATTTGAACTTGAACACAAGCATGAACACGAACGTGATGCCGGTGGTGCCAGTCCGGGCGAGAGGACATCCGCTGTCAGCCTGAGAGCGCTCATCCGCGCGGGATGCCTCCTCGACGCCGCCCCCGGTCAAAGACGCCGAACCGTGGAGCCGAACCATGCACGGAGCTCCATCCATGAACCATGATGGAGCATCTTCGCTAAAATCAATGTTGATCATCTTGTTGTCCTGCTACCTCCCCCCGCTCAACGCACCGAGTTCTCCTCGTGTTCTGCTCGAACCCGCCCTGGCTGTCCATGGCTATATTGAGAAGATGGAGGGTCCTGTTGGTGCTCAACGTGCTCGCGGTGGCCGGCATCATGACGCTGTGGAGCCGCTGTAGCAGCGCGCGCAAGCCATTGGTCGGCGTGGCCGCTGCGGATGGTCCGGACGCTCCGGACGCCGAGCGCAGGAGGCTTAGCCGGGCCAACGGAACCACCGCCGTCAGCCACCAAGTGCTGCTCGAAAGGCTCAGCTCGTTGGAGGACGTCGTGTACCGACAGCTGAACGGTAGCAAACTGCAACTTTTGGCCATTTTATCAGCACCTTTTGGCATGAATTCGAAATGATATGACATCAAATCAAATCATATATATTTTATCCAAATCACTAAAGAATGGAATTTGTGTATAACTTGTGTGTAAAGAGTTGACTGAAATGCTGGGGAATTGCAAAAAAACAGTATTTGAGTAATACAGGGAAGGAGTTTGTAAATATGTGAAAAATGTCAATTTTTTGCTGCAAACATTTCAATGTGTGTGTTATTAATAGCTTTGTATATGTTGCATGGGGTGAACAGCATGAAGTTGAGATGTTGTGGAAGGAGGAAGGCAATGTCTGGTTTATTTAGGAATTTGGGAATTTTATTATGAAGATTTACCACGTTCACTTGAATGAGGTGACTAATTTGGATTTTTTTTTTGTGTGAAAAGTAGGCAATTTTACTGGGTTAGGGTTTCAATTCAATCAAACAAGGAGGTGATAATGTTTGTGAAATATCGCTTAGTTTATTTGTTTTTCGTGAAAATATTGGAATTTTAGGAATCTGAATATGTTGAGCAGTTTGAAGTTGGAATGGTTTGAATGGTCAAGAAATGAAAAGGGAGGAAATTGATTGTGTAAAATATCACAAAATGTTGGTATTTTATTGGCAAGACTTTGATATGTGGGAAATGTGTAATGTGTATGTGTAATTTCCCGAATGAATTGGATATTTTAAATCTGAAAGAAATGCAGAAGTGGTGTGGTAAATGTATATAATTCTTTTTAATTAGGGTTTTTTACTGTGAAAAGTCAGGAAATTTTGGTAATTGTCAAATTATTAATTAAAGGAGGAAGTAAATATCAGAAATGATTTCTGAATTTGGGGATTTTATAGCGACAATGTGGGCATTTGGAGAGTTTGATAATTGGTAATGGGAATAATTCCCAAGATGTCCTGAATTTGGTGAGTCTTTTAAAGTTGGAATGTTTTTTTAAGTTAGTCAAGAAATGCGAAAGGACGTCTACATTTAAATATCTTTTCATTTTGGAAATTGTATTGTGAAAAGCGTGGTTACATTCACTATAGAAATTGTGGGAAAGTTGGGAACGTGAGGAGTATTTCAAGGTGCATGTAAATCTATAATACAAACTATCTTACTCAAATTATTAAAAGTGTGTACAGTGCAAGAAGAAGATTTTTAAAAACATGTTTCAACACCCTTTCTCTTCCAGCGCACCAGCAGTGAATATGGGTGTTGTTGCACACACCCTCAGCAAAGAAATATTTCAACACCCGCATTTTTCATGTTTCATGTTTCAACATCAAGACTTTTCCCATTTAAAGAGTTCACTAACCACTCTTTTTGGTGCACCTCTGTGGAGATGTGGATCTTTTAACGCCCACATTTTTATGGTTGAAAGAGAAAACACCCACACTTTTCCCAGTGAAAGTTTTCAACACCAACATTTTTCAGCACCTAGACTATTTTGATGAACATTTTCAACACTTTTTTTTGACTGGCATATGGGTGTTTCAGCACCCAAACACTACAGTACTTTTACCATTTAAAGGTTTCAACACCCACACCATTCCAACTGAAAAGCAGGCAATGGCAACAAAACACACTTTTTGGTCGCACCCCCAGGCGATGCGGGTCTTTCAACACCCAGATGTTTCTGGGTGAAAGTGGTCAACAACACCCACACTATTCCAGTGAAAGCACCAACAATGCTTGCACCTGCAGGGAATTTGGGTGTTTTAACACCCAGACTTTTCCTAAGCATGATTCTAAGATAATAATGTCCTAATATGTTGTGTTGAGGTCTATCCAAATCTTTGGGCCTGATCGAGGGTTTCGGGGGCCCGGGAGCCGGCGGCCTGGCTGCTAGCCTTTCTCCGAGTGAGAATAGCGATGACAAGTACCTGAGGGAAAAATATGGCTACAACGCCTACCTGAGCAACACCATCTCTCTGGACCGAACCATCCCGGACTACAGACCTGACAGGTCAGTGGACATGCACACACAAAACCCACTCTTGAGTCAGTATTTATCTATGCAGTCACGATCCATATCATTCATTACCGGGATATAATTACGCCAGATCTGGATGTAGTAGCGTTAACTATCGATTCTTTCTCAACAGGTATGGATATAATTGAGTCATCTTTCGAAACACTAGCATCCAATATTACATTCACATCAGGTATCAATACATTACTATCAGATATCGTTGCAATCACATAAAAAAATTCTTACACCGGTACCTATAGACTAGTATCAGATGCCAATAAATTAGGTAGAAATGGGATCAATGAAAATAAATTCAGTATAACTGGTATTCAGTTATAACTGGAGATCGCAACCTCACCAAAGCAACAATGCAAATTTGAATCACAACTTTCACACATGCGCAGATATCATTGAAAGTTAATAATGTTCTTACTTTGATTTTGGTTTGTGGCATCAGTGCGAAGAAGACCCGTTGACCAATGAGCATTGGTGTCTGTTCAAAAGCAACTTCATTCATGCTCAAGCAAAACTGAAAATTGGAAACAGCTAGGAAGTACCTCGCAAGTCGACTATTTCCGAACATTCTGAAAAATCTTACATGTAAATTGTCTGTACGTAAAGATGCAGAAATGTCAGCCACCCGCGAGATCTCCCCCAGATGGCGCTGGTCTTCATCTTCGTCAATGAGGCCCTGTCCGTCATCCTACGCTCGGTCCACTCGGCTGTCAATCACACGCCGGCTCACCTGCTCAAGGAAATCATCCTGGTGGATGACCACAGCGACGACGGTACAGCGAACAAACACTTTCCAGGCCTTAGTTTCCAGTTGTCGTTGTAAAAAGCCGTAAAGGTTAAGCTGCAAATGTGACCCGAGAGTTCATTATTGAGTATTAACTTCAGGTGGAATTGTGGCTATAGTCAAATTCAGTTCAAAGATATTAACATTGGTCCAACAAGTAACAAGAAGTAAAAATAATGTAACAGCAACTATGAGGAAGAAGTGCAGCTACAATTCTTCACTGTATTAATTATTGTGCAACTTTGATGAGCAACTGTTTACTACCTGGGAACGCTTCCTCATCACGCGGCACGTTAAAAGTGGTGAATGATGCTGATGAAGAGGAGGAAGTGAGTGCGTGCGAGCGCTTTGGCCAAGCAGGAAGCATCTGCGAGTTGAGCCACAGATCAAAAGGCGCTGGATTGTTGTTTAGACTCTGAATGGGATTTCACTTTGAGTTTAGCTATGCTGTAGATTCCGAAAGACTGTGGTGGAGGTCTCATGAGGTTGGCAGAATAAATTACATTTCAGTCGTCATGCGACAGTTACATGAAAGCATTTTTAATATGAACCAGAACATGATGCTAGAACATTGATAACACGTTAGCATATCATTACATCAATTTGATGTTCGCAGATGCTTATCGTATGATAAAATGTTGATACCTGATACTATTGTATTGATACCGCATGCCAGTTGTCGCAGTCTAATACTTGTGAAATGATATCTAGTGTATCAATACTTGATGCTAGCATATCATTCATTACCTGTTGTTAACAAATGGACACTCAACGCGAGAGTATCATTATAAGATGTTTGCGGGGGGGAAATATGACGGTAGAATATTGATACCTGATGCTAGTGTATCACATCCTGAGGTTAACGTATCGATATATCTGATGCTAGCGTATCAATACCTGGTGTTACTGTATCCATGCCTGATGTTGCTCGCGTATTCATACCTGATGCTAGTGTATCACGATGTCATACTGTGGCATCTTAACAACCGTTGTTTCTCATTCCGGAAGAATGATACCATTTGTGGTTTGGGGCATGGAATATAAATAGTTGTGTTTACCACACTAACTTAGGCTAGTCCTGTCCTAAAAAGATCATGTCTAAAACATATTGCTCTCGCCTCTCCAGCAGGTTTGATTGTTGTAATTGTGTATCAATATTTACAGAAGGGTAACAAGATCTGGTTCTAGATACCTGTTCAGAGATAATCGATATCAGATGCTTGTGTATCGATACCCCTTACAAGTTTATTGATATATGGTGCCTTGAGTGTCTCAAGACCTGATTTGAGTGTAATGATACGTCATGTTAGTGTATCTTTATATTAGAATGTACCAGCGCCTATAATGAGAGCTGGTGCCAGTCATGGGTACCACGCTCATCTACATTTGTTGTTTTGAACGTGAAAAAGAAGGGAATGATGTTGTTTTGTTGCTGTCTTGCAGAGCAGCTGAAAGGACCTCTGGAGGACTACGTGAAGAAGCGCTACCCAGGTCTGGTCAAGATTGTCAGAAACCACAAAAGGGAGGGTTTGATCCGGGCCAGGATTGAAGGATGGAAAGTGGCCAGCGCTGAGGTGACGGGATTTTTCGACGCCCATGTGGAATTCACACCGTTCTGGTGAGACATAGAAATGATCATTGGGTATCTTCCCTTTAATAAGATGCATATTCTGCTTAGTCACTGGTGTGGTATCTTCACATTTATTCACCAGGGCGGAGCCGGTTCTGGCCCGAATCAAGGAGGACCGCAGAAGGATTATTCTGCCGTCCATCGACAACATCAAACACGACACCTTCGAGGTGGAGCGTTATGAAAACTCGGCGCACGGCTACAGCTGGGAGTTGTGGTGCATGTACATCAACCCACCAAAACTGTGGTGGGACGATGGGGACCTCACAGCGCCCATCAGGTAGAGACCATGTCACGAGTATATCATTTCATCCATTAATCATCCACGAGCTCTCATTTCGTCGGGTTTCTTCACGTCGATTCCTTTCTCATCTCCTTTTGTCTCGTCTTGGTGTTGGTGGTACAACACATTCCAAAAACATGGATGGTAGGTTGATTGAAGACTCTAGATTGTCCCCTCGGGGTGATAGTGACTGTGGTTGTTGTGTTGTCTGTGGCGAAAATATTAAAATGGATTTAATTGGTATTCAAAATCTGCAATCTAGTGAGCAAACACTTCATGATTGTGTGCTTTGTTGTGACAGAAGTCCCGCCATGATTGGCTGCTCCTTTGTGGCCAATCGTCTCTTCTTTGGCGAGCTCGGGCTTCTGGACCCTGGCATGGATGTCTACGGGGGAGAGAACATTGAACTGGGCATCCGGGTATGCGCGCAGCATGAAAATAGGGCCCTCAGTGTGTAAAATATTTTTGTTCCCTTGTGCTTCATCATTCACACTGATGGTTCCCAAGAGACAAAAAAATTACCTGGTCATTTCCCAATGAGTGTTGAGCACCTGCGCCCCCTGCAGGTGTGGATGTGCGGGGGCAGCATGGAGGTGTTGCCCTGCTCCCGCGTAGCGCACATCGCCCGCGTGAAGAAGCCCTACCACAACAACATCGCCTTCTACATGCGCCGCAACGCCCTGCGCGTGGCCGAGGTCTGGATGGACCACTTCAAGTCCAACGTCTACCTGGCATGGAACATCCCCATGGAGGTGACGCCCACATCATCTACCAGCTAGATACAAAATTCATGTGAAGACCTCACGTGATGTAATGTTGGCAACGGATGCAGAACCACGGCATCGACTTTGGTGACATCTCTGAGAGGGTGGCGCTCAGGAAGAGACTGCAGTGTAAGAATTTCCAGTGGTACCTGGACAACGTTTACCCGGAGATGAGGACGTATGGCAACACACTCTACTATGGTGAAGTGAGTCCACACAAAACACACTCACTACATTTTGGTATAGTGCCACAGGTAACACTGTATAGTCCATACCTCAGTTTTCGGGCTATGGTTTCGGGCCAAGTCGGTATGTAGATTACACTCTGGACCGGTCCCCACAAGGCTGTAACAGTACAGGTAACCCACGGTATGGACCGTACCTCAGTTTTTGCGCCACGGTTTGCTTCGCTTTTGTGTTTTGTGCATTGTGAATCCACACAAAAATTCCACCATGTATTCCGTTCTGTGATTGCCAAAGATAGCCCATGCTCTGTGGAGTTCAAGTGATGTCATGTTGAAATGTATCGTTAGCCGAAAATATTGGGTAAGACCAAGACCTAGGACATGCTGGACCGACTATTACTATGTCTTACAGCCAGCCTGGGAATGTCCTTTCCATTTGGCTGAGCAGAATCACTGAGAAAATTCGGCAAACGATTGAATGATTTCAGCCTTATTCAATGTGTGAAGTGTCAGGCAAAAAGATGTTCCGTCATGAATATGAAAGTGAGAGGGAACATCGGCCGTATTTCCGTTTCAAGTAGTACAGTAAGTTAAATTAAAATTCCGACAGAAATAAGACCATTGAAGGACTGGCTAAAGAATTGCCTGCTGTTGCTCCGATTATATATTTCACAGATTCATCCTTTTGACACAGAAATGGATAGCACGCCTATCGTGATACTGAGCTAGGTACTGACTCAAACCAAAGTCACGGTGATGATGAAACCATTGCAGTAAGCCTATGAAAGGAAACCGCTATTTGTTAGCCTGGACTTAGTCCTTAATTGTACATAATTGCTTTGCGCGGGGCAAATGCTAGCTAGCTAGCACTGCCAACGGTTGAGTCGTCGTTAACTAGCATGCCAGTCAGAATGTTTTTTTTTAGCACCTTGTAATTCAAATGCGTCATATTTGTCGTTTTCAGATGCGTAACTCTAAAGCGAGCCACTTATGTTTGGACCAAGGCATGAGGGAGAACCACACGGCCTCGCTGCACCCATGCCATGGGTGGGGTCCCCAGGTAGGTCCGATGACAACTAACTGAATTACGTGCTCGGCAACATAGTATCCTGAAGGGGTGTCAGAAGTACTCACACTCTGTACTTAAAAGGCCTAGTTTTTATTTTCAACATAAATCAAGGCCCAAGAGGGATCATTTGGCCCAGAAGGAAGGGGTGTGCCCAGGATAAGTTAAGCTTTTGTTATGTAAAAGCAATTAAGCCCCAGACGGAAGGTCCGAAAACGCATGTAAATGAGGCAATCGCTACCTCGCCCAAGATTTAAATAAAGTAAAAGTAAAAAGTCATCGGAATATGCATACTCAAGTAAACTACAGCAGGCTCAAACATATAGCAAAGCAGTTTTACAAATGTGTACACGTTACCTCCCACCACCGGTATCGTGTTCATGTCTCTCAGATAGGACGTTACACCAAAGAGGGTCATCTCTTCCTGGGCCCACTGGGCAGCACCGGGGAGGACACTCGTTGTGTGGTGGACGATCCCGCCACCAACTTACCGCAGCTCCTGGACTGCGACAAAGACCAGGAGGAACACCAAACTAAGTGGATTTTCACTCAGGTGACAGCTTCTTGTCATTGATGCGTACGGTTTGGTCGGTCTCTTTGGTCGGATAACCCTGCTTCTTCTAGTTCTTCTCCTACTACTACTTTTCATGAAGGTTGAGCCCAATGCTGGTGTGGGCTCCATTTTAGACTACTTCTTCTACGACTACTATAACCGCTAATGCTACTATCACAACACCTACTACTTATCCTGCTACTTCTACTATTGCGCATTCCATTTCTTCTTCTGGAGGTAGAGAGCTTGATTGGTCCACATCACTGCTAGCCAAGCTTCTTCGACTACTACAACTATTTTTTTTGCACAAACAGGGTGTATATAGTTACAGTGTGATGTCTTGTCGGGGATTACATTTTTACTACTTTTGGTATTCATTTATTGCAACCTGGTGGCACCATTAGTAACAAAGGTAGGCAGTCAGTGCGTCGTATAATATAAGGAATTGCCAGCCTTAAACAACAGCAATACATTTGTCCAATAACAAATATTTGGAATTAAGTGTTATGGATGCACTATATTTACTGATTTCTACACAGTGTATTTAGCAGTCTGGCCCAGCGGGAATTCACCCAAACGCCCAGATTACACTACTCTTACTATGAGTACTGCTATTAATACTACTACTAATCTCTACTACTACTATTATGACCACTCCCTATACGATCAGTACTGCAACTTGTAATGACGGTCCGTAAAACTGATCTTTCTGGTATTCTCCCTGTAGGGTAATTCCATGGTAAACTCTGCTTCGGGCAGGTGCCTGGAGGTGGTGCCCGCCAAAGTGTACTTGGGCCACCAGGTGGTGCTGCAGGCCTGCTCCGGACAGCGGTGGACCATAAAGAACATCATGAAGGATGTTGCTGTGTCTGGTTAGCAGGGCCACTGCAGCTTCACACATTCAGATGATGAGATGCATGGGGCGTCAAGGCCATGCTCTGGGACAACGATAATCACCTTGGATACCAAGTTGGGCAAATACGCCAGTTGAATTTTTGGGGGCGTCTGACTGGATTCAAGTAAAGACATACCGGCATAGAAAAAAATACGACAATTGAATAAAAATACAACTTCCCATTAGACTGAATCTTCAATGAGCCCGTCCCATCTTTGGGTATTTTGTTTTTCGATGCTGGGTACTTGGGCTCCATGCGCCAAAGCACTTTTATTGGCTTCAATGCCTCATTTGCAAGCCTCTTGTGATGTATTTTGCATAGCGGGTTTGGTGCGTGCCAATCAGATAGCAATAAACCCGTATGCACAGTATGACTGCAGATATCTTTTCATTGTTTGGCCTGTTCCCCTTTGAAGAAGCTCTCAAAACACGTGACTTTTTTTTCTCTCTCTCTTTTTTAGTAGCTTGGGGACTTACTTTGTTCCATGTCGCGTGACTGATATGAGCAGTTTTACAGACACACAGGCACCACCTGATTTTCAAAATAAAACTATTTTCAGATTCTGATGCTCAATAAAATACTTTTTGTTCCGTCTCTCTTTGTGTACCCGTATGGGTGGTACTTTGTCCCGGTCCACAGCCCACTTGTAGGGGACCCCTGTGGTAGACCATTTCATAATCGGCATGGGGCTAGGTACTTCCAGGTGGCACAAAACCAATGAGCTCAACTGAAAGCCATGACAAAAACTTGGTATTTTGGGGGTTGTGCTAAGAGACATATATCTATTTTAATTAATATTGTTCTGGGAGAATCTGTTGATTTTCCACCGATAACGCATTCCAATTACGGCGACAAAAGAAGACTAAAATCATCATTCGTGCCATTTTGCCTGCTTCCTAATGTCTCTGCTTTGGTCAAATTACATAACAGGGTTGTTTTACCAGAGGTGCCATTGGGATTTATGTCACCTGGAAGTACGTGTGACGCCGTGGTGAAAAAGTCTGTCATTCATGATGTCCATATGTACTTTTGAGACATGTACAAATGTATAAATGTGAACGATTGTATTGTTGTGATGTTACGATGATGTCACTTTCTCTGCCAACAAAGAAAGTCTTCCAGTAAACAAAGAACTTGATACGTTAAACCATCTTTTTGTGCCTAACTTCCTGGTTTAGCTTGTAGCATAAAAGAGAGGACTCCAGATTTGGGAAATAGACCTGTGCCGATTAGCGAAAATCTGCGAGTAAATGATGTCCAGCCACCAAAAAATGCTTATAGAGGACACAGGATGGTGGCAAAGAACTACATTTTTCAAAAATGAAGCTCCATCACTCACTTTATCATACTTAGCGTTCGTGGCAAAGCACTGCTTTTGTCTAAATTAAGCTCCTCCACTGACTCCATCAAAGATCCTTAGCACCAAAATGCCACAAGATGGCAGAAAAGCAATAATTAGTTCAAATGAACCTCCTCAACCTCAACATAGTTCCCAAAGTCATGCCAGCATATCGTGACTGAAAGCCTCGATATACACCTTATACACTAGTACTGTCCTTGTCCATCTAAGACAATTCAGTGCGCTAGTAAAAAGTCAAGGGGGCACTACGAATGTTTTTTTTTCTTCTAAAAGTGCCACTTTCGGCTTAATAATATGCCATTAAACATTTGTGAACTACTGTGCTGCACTAGTAACTCCTAGGTGCAACTATGTAGCAGGCAGGTATTATGCACTAGTAGCCTCCTGGACAGTTCCAGGATTTTTTTCTCTCCCAGGGCTAAAATTGGGCTTAACTGATAAATAGTAGATAGAAATATAGGAATATCATATAAAAGTGGCAGGGAGGCATTAGGAATTATTTGGATAGGAATAAAAATGTTGTGGGTGGGGAAAAGGTTTTTTGGGGTACATCAGGGGGGGAAGCAAATCCCACATGGAGGATTTTTCTGTTGTTTTAAATGTCATTGTCATTTTGTGTTTTGTATCAGGAAATGGGGAAAAGATTGATTAAATTTAGGTGAAAACAATTAAGAGGCAATGTCAGCCAGACTAATCAATACACATGGGGGATTGAAATTGTGGCCTTTGTTACATTCCGACCAACTGAATGACAGCAAGGCAAGAAAACAAAAACAAAAACAAAGTAGACCCAAATAGCCGATATTGAAAAAACAAAGATTTATTGCATCATCTTGTATACATTTTCAGTATTTACACACTGAGCCTTGTTAAATATTACAATTTATAGTCTATATGTGTTTGTTCAGTGTCGCACATGCAAAGTGTGTGAGTGTGTGTGTGTGCTTGGTTAATACATTGTGGCGAGTGTCCATGCTACTCCAGAGACATCCCGTCCCTTTCCCCGCCAAAATAAAAGCCCAGGAATGGAGGCATGCAAACATTCCTGCAAGAAAAGGGGTTCCCCTGAATGGAACAAGCACAAAAAAAAAAATCTAAAAAAGTGTGACTTCCTGTCATTTTCTGTACACTTTATAATGTTCTTTGTTTCAAAATAAATAAGATTCTTTGAAAACAAAACTGCAAAAGCTACTGTAAGAGCAGGCAGGGGTGGGCAAAGTGGACGGCCTGCTGTGTAGTTTGATCCATTCATTGTGAATAATAAAATGACACTACCAGAATGAATTACTGTAGTTTATTATTAAAATAAATAATTTTATTCATGCATTTACAATGTAATATTTGTTTTAATAAATAATTTGTTAATTCATTATAAAATGAGAATGAATTATTTTACTAAAATTGTACACATACATTTGACATTTAATTATTATTTTCAATACATAATTGGTTAATTATAAATATAGATGAAAAATAAATTTGGAAAAACGTGAATGAATAATTAGTTTAATATTGAAATAAACAATTTGACACATTTAACGATGGGATTTATTGACTGTTGATTAATAATAAACAACAAATGTAGCATAATTATTCCATGATTTTTACAAATCTATTTGACAAGTTTTACATATACGTTTTAACTTGAAACATTGACTTTATCTTATCTACAAATGACGTGGCCCATCAGTCCATTTTTACAATCTTGTTTGCCCACCCCCTGATCCTTTAAACTGGACACGACATTAGGTACACTATCCAATGACATTCAAAACGACAACGAAAAAAGCTCTCGTATTGATTCTCACGTCATTATCATTCATGTAACAAAATGTTTATTATTCTGCTAATTCAAGTGCACCGTATCATAACGACGATAATAAACAAATTGTTAAATCCAAATATCTTTTGTTTTGTTTGGACTCATGTCATTAGTGTGTCAACCAACACTGTTTGCGTGCTGCTAATGACGCGCTCGTCGTACAAATCTCGTTTGTTTCTGTTATGGCTTGGAACGCGCAATCCGCCTCAGAGTGATGTCATCACGCAAAAGCGTGTTGCTGTAGTTGTGCAGTCACAGTATTTTGTTACTTCATAGAACTCACATACAAGACGACATAATGTGTGGGCGGGGCCTAAGCGACCATGTGGCTTCTTCCTTAATAAGTGCAGTGAAGGTGTGGAAACTTTTAGGCTGATTTTCCGACTCAGTTCTACAGTGAACGCCCGCGATATGGCAGATATATAAGCCAATCCTTTATTAATGTTTTTGTTTTTTTGTTTTTTACAGTATGTTGATCCAATTTAGACTTTGCGTGCCTTCCGTTTGGTACCAAACATGGGTGGCAGCACTGAGCTCGACCGGAAGAGATGAAGTGTAATTAAAAGGAAGAACAAGACACAGAGCACATTTAAAGCTACCCAAGTAGTTGTTCCCACAGAGCAGAGAGAATATATGCCTGTCAGTATTGTTGTATGCTCAGTTTGTATGCGTTGCTGCTCCATGTGTTGAAGTAGCAGTTATTTGAGGGTTTAGGATTGCTGTAACATATTTGCTCATTTCCGTTATCGCATTGTGCAGTAGCATTAAGGAAGCAGACTTTTATTACACTGGTGTGTCAATGTGAGTGGGAATGATTTGTTGCTACGTGTGTCCTGTAATTGGCTGGTGACCAGTCAAGGGTCACACCTTATTCCTGAGGGCTCTAATGAAGAAATGCGTATGGGCGCGACTTCCTGTGTGATGTATCAAAGCAAAGCAGTTTATATGAATATTTTTTTTTTCCTTTTCTAATTGATCATAAGACCGAGTAGCATTTAAAAATTACCAACACGAACATGCGGCATTTACTGCCATTGACGGCTAAAGACGTCAAAGATCCATTATTTTTTTTTTACTCAGCTGGTAGTGAATGAGTTGAACACTACCAACTTTTATTACTTTGTGGGTACTTTTGAGATTGCTCATCACCTCACCGTCAGAAAAGATAGGGTAGCAAAGTAGCTTGTCATGTGACTGTATGTCGTCGCTGGCCACTTTTTATATCATCCTCTTACGCCTACGATGACAACGGGTGTTCCCACATTGGGAAATTACTATTCAAACAAAATGCCGGTTCCAGTTCATACCAGAAGTCGCGCCCATATTGCACGCAAAGGCTCGTTGGGTCGAGCAAGAAGGGAAAACTACCCCACTACCTCCAAAAGTAAACTGGGATAAGTTGATGCTCACTTGTCATCCTAAAGACGCGTCAAAAAAAATAGATGGATACTATGGCGGTAGCACGGTAACCTAGCGTTAGCTGCTAACCGCTAGGTTAGCATGCTAACCGTTAGCGCATGTGCTTCACTGTTGAGAGAGTTTGAATCCGAGCTCGAGTACTCCAGCTTCCTCGCACATTCCTAAATTACGCACGTTAGCTTCACTGGTGAGGCTAAATTGTCCATACGTGTGAATGTCCGTGTGAGTTGTTGTTTGTACCCCGGCGACCAGTCCAGGGGGCCCCTCCCTTTTCTTGCCAAACGTCAATTGGCCACATAAATGATGACAAGCTATACAAAATGTATGTATGGATATTGTATTGTGATCTCAGTATTGCTGCTATATGTGCTTGATCATGTGTGAAGCTTATTATGCAAAGTGACCTACAAGCATCACTTCAATCAATCATTAATCAGTCAATAATTCAATAATAACACTGAATTGATTAATTAAGTTAGAAGAAGGGACTGGACAGACATAGACACAGCACAGATGGGCGAGACGGGACGGCACCGCCTGTTCTCCTCAACACACTTGGTCGCCGTGTGAAACGGGAAGTCAGAAGACGACTGCGACAAACGGAAAGAATATTCATGCTCCAGGGATGAGGAAGAAGGAGGAGGAGAAGGGAGCAAGAGGGAAGGAGGGAGGAGGGGATTAAAGGAAGTCAAGGAAGGGAGGCACAAAGCAAGATGAGAAGAGGATTAGAAAGACTCAGAGAGGAGGTCAAGAGGAGGAGAACAAGGGGGTGGATGAGGAGGAGGAGGAGAAAAAGTAAAAGAAGGGGGATGAGAGAAAGGGAAGAGGACAAGAGGGGGATATGGGAGGAAGATGAAAAAGGAGGATGAAAATGAAAGGAGAAGGTGTAAGGAGGACAACAAGAGGAGAAAAAAGGACAAAGGGGGGAGGAGAAGGGAGCAGGATAAGTGGAGAATGAGAAAGGCAGATGCTGGAGGAAGTTGAAAAAGAGGTGGTCAGGAGGGGGACATGGAGGAGGGGAAAAGAGGACAATGAGAGGAGGGGAAAGGACGAAGCAGAATGAGGAGGAGGAGGAGAAGGATGAAAAAGAGGATGAGAGGAGAAGGAGAGAGGAGGAGGATGGATTATGAAAGGAGGAGGAGAAAGGAGGAGGAAGATGAGGAGGATGAAAAAAAAGGATGAGAGGAGGAGGAGAAACGAGGAGGAGGGAGGAGGACAAGAAAGACGGAGGACAAAGAGGGAGGAAGATGAGAAGGAAGGAGGTGAACCGATAACAAGGAGGAGGACAAGGGAGGAAGAATACAAAAGGAGGACGTTGGGTGTTTGGGGTCCTTGTCACAAAGCGATCCCTGTTCGATCCCCCACTCGGAGGACTTAAAGTCCAGACTGACAGATTGTATTTGGAGAAGGGGAAAAAAAAAAAACTAAAATTCCCAGCATTCCATACGGCAGCCAGAACGTGTGTTCACCATACTTGTGTGAGGTTGCCAGGTTGGCCGTGTCCTGTCCCTCCACATGCATCTCGATGCTGTCCACATGGACCTTCTGGTCACGTTCTCGCTCCGGAATCAAGCGCTCCTTCCTGTAGGTCTGTCTGCACAAGCAAAAATTCAAGCGCTCCTTCCGGCCACCAGCGCCGTGTTATTGCATCATCAGAAGTGGACAGAGGAGGATTGTGGGTAACGGCAGCCCTTGAGAGTCCCTGCTGTCGGAGTAAAGGGGTGGAGCGCGAGAAAAAAAAAAATCAATGAGTGTATGTGCGTGTGCGTGTATATGTCACAGTGGGCGTGGCTACTCCATGCCGTTCCTCAGCATCTGATTGGCTGCGATAAGCATGACACTGATGATGAACGCCATGGCAAAAGCGCAGATCAGGCTCTTCCTTACGCACGTCTGACGGTTCTTCTTGGACGGGTGCACTAAGGGACAAAGACACGACAACAACAGTCAAGCCATAGTTCCGGCGTTTACGGAGTGTCCATGAATGCAGCTTTCCAGTCACAACAACCTTGAACCTTTTCATGATTCATCAGTGTTCAAACGGTGCTCTCCATAATTATTGGCATCACTGATTAAGACGTAAAAAGCCTTAAAATGAATTCCATTTTTAATGCAGAAGCATACTGAGAAAATATGACACCGATTCAACCTCCTCCCACAGCCATCTAAATCCCCAGACCTCAACCCCATGAAAAATCTGTGGAGTGAGGCAAGCAGGAGAGGACCCAAGGTTACGGAATGTTGTTGAGACATTGTGCAAAGTGGAATGGTTTCAGAAGCTTCTTTCTGTATTCTCCCATCTTGTGGAACATTATAGAAGATTAGGCGACGTTTTGTTGACAAAGGGGAGGGGCAATAATTATAAAGGCCATTTCTCGATCAAGTTATCAATCAGTGGCGGCCGAGGACCAAGGTGGAGTTTAACATTCCAACTATCTATCTACCCATTCATGTAAATCATCTCGTCATCCTCCTCCCAACCTCGCCTTACTCATCTCCTCAGTCTAATTTTCTCATCCTCAACTCCTTCCATCCATCTGCTCATGATCCTCACGCCCTCATCCTCACCTCCTCATCCTCGCCTCCTCCCACAGAGTTGACAGCATCTTCAAATCAATAAATCAGCAGGTGACGGGGGATTTGAAGAGAAAATGTCAAATACTTTTTGACAGCACTACCCCATCCCACTGGCGCTCTTATAGGATACATACACACACACGCGCACGCACACGCACACACACACACGTTTACAGTGTGCGCACACACAGGTATTCATAAGGTACCTCCTTCAAATTCCGTCTGACAGTTTCCCGCGTTCTCCTTGAGGCTCTCTTCCTCGTTGATGATGATGTTCTCGATGTCCTTCATGGTCAGGTGGTCTCGGAAGGCATAGAAGAGGACGTGCTTCAGCTCCTCCAGCGTGATCCTCTGCATATCGAACTGCACGCGCACACACACGCACACAAAATTGTGGCGCAACACGGTACTACACTGAAGGCGCGCCACTCTAAATCCAGACTTTCCTGGGAATATCATAAAAAGCCATTAAAAAAGTATTGCTTCAAAAGTTGCGATTTAGAGTGGGTTTCACTGTATTTGACAGGTACAGACAATGACATCACATCGGGCTATGGTGCAGATTTAAGTGAATCCTCCTAATGGAGTCAATGAGTGTTGTCAGGAGGACAAAGAAAATATGCTGACTGGTCCTAAACAGAGTGACGCATGTCTGGCACCATCCAAGCCAAACCTGCATGTCACCTGTCCTTGGGGGAGGTCAGTGGCCTGATTGCTGCTGCCTGAAGCTGGTTGCCCTCGGCGATGGGGAGGAGCAGGTGGTGGCAGATAAGCAAAGTATGAAAAATTTATTTTCCTGCGCAAGCCAATGTCCTCCAGCGCCCAGCAACCTTTATGGGACAAAATGGCTGCGGTGATGACAGCGAGGCAGGTGGCTGGGTGGTGTGCGTGCGTGTGAGTGTGTGTTTGGTTAGAGTGAGTGGCTGATGTATAAATCAATCAAATTATGGACCACAATCAAAAGCATCCGATCACGAAATGACCAGAGTCTATTAAATAATTACATCCTGCGTCAAAATGCGTCAAGAAATGACTTTCAAAGACACCAAGGACCCAACAGCCACAAAATTTGAACCTCAAAATGTGACACAATTAGCATGATTTAAAGAAACATGACACACAGTTGTGCAACACAGACTTGTAGCACACATGCCAAAAATGTGTGACACAGCAATTTGTAACACAATGAGTCACAGATGTGTGTAACACGAAAAAAGTGTAAAACGCTATGAAACAGACATGTAACACTAAGAAGGGTAACACAGACGTGTAGAACACAAGGAAGTAAAACAGAAGAGTAACATGTCAAAAATGTGCAGCACAAAAATATTTGAAACAAATAACTATAACACAGACTTGTGTAACACATAATGTAACTAACCATATTCTTATTTTTGGCACAGCAGTCGTGATTTTATTTATTGTATTTAATTTTCATTTGAAATTTGCATTGAAAGGTGCTACTTCCGGTTTAAGATATGCGCTTTTATTTTGAATGCAAACTTCCTGTTGAGTACAGTTCACACGTAAGGTAACTTAAGAAAGCGTACGGCCAAGAGTTTTATAGAGCGTCAGAAAAACGAACATTTCTTTTACAAGCACCCCCTCCGAAGAGGCAAAAGGAGTGTAAATGATGTATATTTGTATTTTGTGTTTGTAAATATTGAGTGTTGAATGTAAAACATGTCAGCTAATTGTTTGCGTGGGTTTTGAAATGTGTTTCAGCTCTTACTGTGATTCGGTTTGAAGGTTACACAGTTATGGATAAATGTTGCTCAAAAAATAAACCGCAAAATCATCAGTAAAATCTCCTCCTTTTTCGGAGGGCATGCTACACCTAACATATTCATTGATTCATTTTTTATATGTGCTTATCCTCCAAAGTGTGAGGCAGGCATGCTAATCACTCAAACACAGTACGAGTGCTAACGCAACACAAGCACATTTAACGTGTAACACAAACCCAAGAATGTAAACAAAACACTTGTAACAGAAAGACAAAAATGCACTGCGACGTACCACAAAATCATGGGTAGTATGTTTTAATTCGCTTTGAGATCACAAATGGTTTTTTTCCATTTGTTATGTATTATGTATTTCCCACGACGACCGAGCGTGAGAGTGAAAAAAAAAAAAAAAACGAGACCATGAGATTGAGAGTACTCCGTGTCTCTCAACGTCGTTTAGCAGCTCAAAGGTGAAGAGCAAAGTCATCAATAGCCAATTAGTGTCAGCGTGATTCATTATTAGCACTATTAAGCCCAGGGGCCTCATCGCTCGTTAGCCGACCGCGCCGCAGATTCATCCACGCTCGATAAACGCTGCTGCAAACAAACAAATCAGCCTTGGCGGCGGTTACACAATACATTTAGATTTTGTGACAAAAAAAAAAAAAGGACTGCAGTTGCAAGGGAAAAAATTACAATGAATTGGACCATTGCAACACTTTCCCACGTCTCAAATTAAAATCATTTCCTCGAAAATATAAAAAAAATAAATACAACTTTTCAGTAAGCTCTTCGGTATTCACTCCCAACACAATGTGCATTCTCCAGTTAATCGATAATAAGACATTGCCAATGATAGCTCACCAAACATTTTTATGTATTAAAAATAGAGAATTGTGTGCGAACAGGAAGTAATACATCACATGATTTTTTTTTTTTCAATCCCCGCTAAAAGGGTTATCGTCATGTAGCGCGTGTTTAGCATGTGACGTGACGGATGTAAAAGTGTTGAAAAACGAATTAGTCAAATCTCACTTTCATAATAATGACTTGTTTTAAATGCATGAATGTGAGTGGCTAATTAGATATTTGCGGTTTGAAATTTGTACTTAATGAAGTGAAAAAAAACAACAAAAAAAAACATGTTAGACAAGAAAGTAATGCAAACATGGCACACAAGTGCAGCAAACGCATAACACGGACGGTCTCCAATTGGCCAAGTCACATACACGGCTGACTCCACCACCGAAAGGAGATGTTGCAGCCTACCTGCCAAAGTCATGCAAGGACTCCAGCGAGTCTAATTTCTGTTTCTGCAATTTCAAGCACGGCGTACTCGTGCGTACTGCGCCCCTGACCGCCCTCATATTGATGCGAATGAGAGATTCTGCGAAGATTGTCTGGCAAAAACTTATTTCTATCCCCCAAGGGCGCACAACGACAAAAACGCCCCGTTACCAATTCTACTGCAAATTTGAAAATACCAAAAGGAAGAAAACTTCACCTATGCACACAGTTAGATTGCACTCTGGGCTGGCATCGGAATGAAAATAGGACCAAAGGAGCGTGAGACAAAAAAATGGAACACAGACATAACATCGAACACAAGAAGTGGAACACAAACACATGACACGTGTGACACACTGCAAGTTTTACATGAGGAAGTGTAACAAATGTGTAACGCAGCGGGCTCTATTTTGGTAGACTGGTTCAGTACGTTTGTGAATTTAAGTGTAAACAGACGTGCGACTTAAACAAGTGTATCACTAAAGCTTTAACACAAGAATTGCAATTAAAACCCAATCAACCCAAGCAGTCAAACAAACATGTAAAACACAATTATCTTCACTAAACTGTTCCGAATGAAGTGTCTCGTGACTATAGATTCTTGAAAAAAAGTCTGGAACAATGCAGCTACCGTCTATTTTTGATGGAAGCTAAGCCAACATGTCATCAATATGAAACACTAAAAAAAAAAAAAAACAATATAAATGACTAAAATAGTCCCAATGTCACTGTGAACGTACGCGATTGATTTGCATATGTTCATTGTGCTGTGTTGCGTGTGACACCTCATTTGCATACGGTTGAATAAGATCATCAGAGTACGCCACACTGAGCTCTAATTAAAAAGAAGTCTTCACATGAGAGCTGGCAGTTAAACTGTTTCTGTTTCGACGATGATTAACGCAATGAATGCTTCCATAGGGGGGTCACTTAACGCTCGCCAAATGAGAAACAGAAAGCAAGATGGGCACACGGTGCTCTCTTCAACAATCGGGTAACACAAATGCTGAGCACAAGTGTATTAGAAAAATAGTTAACACAAATGTGGAGCATGACGTTTAACATAAGTGTGACACAAAAATGTGTAATAACAAGAAGTGTAACACAGATATGGTGAAACAGAGACTTATGTCACACTCACACTTAACACAAACAGATGTAACGCAAACGTGCAACAGGAAATTGTTTAACAGATGTGTCCAACTCAAGTGTGGTGTTGGTGCAGTTACAATACCTGCCAGAAGATGGTGTCTATGGTGCTTCCCAGGAAACCCTCTCTGGTTTCGGAAGAGAGAAGTTTTGGTCCCAGGATGGTCATGAACTCCTCAAAGTCCACCTGGCCGTCACCTTCATAAGAAAACACAAATTAACAACTGGAAATAAACTTGGTCAAGTGGCAAATTGTACTTCATCCTTTCATGTCACAAGGTCATGTGGCTTATAGGGCTTCCCCTTTCAAAATAAAGTTGCAGCAGCACATGGAGCTGGTACCTCATGCTTTCAAAATAAAAGCTATAATGCTACAAGGTCACATGATGGTGGATTCTTCATCCTTTCAAAATAATAGCCACACCACTGTGGCCCGGCCAAAACAGTCCAGGCCGAAAACAAGGTCACATCATTGCAAATTCTTCATCCTTTCAAAATAAAAGCAGCTACACCACAAGGACACATGGCAGGTTCTTCATCCTTTCAAATTAATTGCCACCTGCCATGTGGAGGCTGTTCCTTCTTCCTAGCAAAATAAAAGACACCACACGACAAGTGTTTCATCTGGTTCATTTAGCCTTCCAAAAGAAAAACTGCCACATTACAAGTTCACTTATCAGCTGATTCTTCATCCTTTCAAAATAAAAATTCCAACACCACTATGTCGTGGAGTGATTGTTTAATCATCATTTTCAGACGAATGGTTAGCAGTCCATAAGGACAGTGGTGCATAGCTGTTCTTCCATCAAAAGTCACTGATCAACAAAGGCATGGAGCAGCTGGTTCATCATTTTTCAAAATAAAAGTCTCATGGAGAGAAAAAAAAAATCTCCCACAACACAAGAGTTTTATCACATCTGCTGGTTCTTGGTACGTTCAAAATAAACGTTGCCACACAAGAAGGTCACAAGGCAGATGATTCTTCATCCTTTCAAACTAAAAACTGACACAACGCTGGTTGCCTTGCTCTGTTGCATCACCAAGCGAATGCTAGTTTCCATCTGGGATGACAACTATTGATGAATTATTAAGCAGACATGCAAATGTGTGTGAGTGTGAGTCTCCCTCACCATCCATGTCGAGCCGCTGCATGATGATGGCGAGCTCCACCTCGCTGGGCATGTATCCCAACGAACGCATGGCCATTCCCAGCTCCTGCTTGGAGATGAAACCGTTCCCATCGCGATCCAGAACCTTGAAGGCCTCCCGGATCTCTGCCACACATACAAGAAGAGCACGGGGACCATTTTGGTGTCGCAAAAGAAGCAATTGTTTGAATGATAAAACATCAATGGTAATATCTGTTAGCCCATCTATGGCGTTTTTCATTATATGTCATCATCAAGCAACTGAACTTTTACTTTGGATGGAACTTTTTTTTTTTGATTAAATATACAATGTTCCATTTTCTTTTGTCTTACGTGTCATTTTTACAGCAAACTTCAACTGACAAATAAACAGATTGAAGCAAACAAACTTTGCATCTTATTTGGTGAACTGTGCAAGCATTCTTTTCATTTCCACAAATTGATATTATACGATAGTCTCCCATTTCTTGACAATAAAAATAAAAAACAAACTAAATTGGGACTAAATTAAAAAAAAAAAAGCATCTGCAATATATCAACAGTGCAAAGGAGGAGCAACGATATAACAGGGGAACACCATTTTATAAATAAAATGTGAATTTATTAATACGTTGCAGATTTTGTCTATGCTTATGAATATAAATGGAACGCGGACTTATTAATGCGGTGCTTATGCTTTCCAGCATATTAACACTCTTGACACAGCCTCTCACTCTCACTGCACAAGCAATTTTCCAGGTGACACCATTGGATTCCCATTATGTGCGCGCATGTGCGTGCGCGTGCGCGTGGCGCAGTATAATCCATCAGGTGCTCGATCCTCTTAGCAGTCACAGTACTAAACAAAACACACATCATCAGCCTGCATAATAAAGGTTAACGGCATGCATGTGCGTAAAGCGCTGTTGAGCAATTAGCGGCTAACGCGTGTATTAACTATGCAAATAAAAAGTCAATGACTTAAAAAGTGAGGATAAACCGATTGCCAAAATGGCCACGGGAGCACAGAGAGGCTGATGGCCTTTAAACGACCTTCACATCAAGATAATCGTTACAACTTGCAAAAGCAAAGCAATACAATCAGATATCATCGTTAAGTATGTTTTGTACATATGTGAACAGTATACACACACACACACACACACACGCACACACCCACACACATACATATACATATATATATATATACATACATACACTCAACTGCAGATGTTATCACTATGTATACAAAAAAAAATGCGTATGTATATATTAAAAAAAAACAAAAACAAAAACAAAAAAAAATTAAAAACAAAAAAAAAAGGGCATTGTGCCCCCGCGTAGATTCACAAACATACAGCATGGACTTCCACGACGGCCGGTACACACGCTAGGAGCTTCACAACTCAGAGGTTGACAGGACTGGCTTGCCAAGTTTGCAAACATGCGCGAGATGTCATTGTTTATCATACCAGCCACAGTCAGGGTTTCATGAACTGAAATGCACAAGTTTCCCAAAACACTCATAATACATGCAGGAACAGATCTAGATTATCTCAGAGAAGTAGCGGTGATCACTGTTGAAGATTTTGACAAATTTGGGAACAATATTGGTGATGAATAGGACTTTTGGTCAAACTAAATTGGTGAGTTCAGATTATGAAAGATGGGAGCGTTGCCTTTACATGTTCTTTTGTTACAGTAAATATGTAACAGATGTTCATTGTGGTATGTTATATACACCCTTGCATGGTGTGCATGGAGTACAGCGCTGCAGCAGTCAGTGTGTGTGTGTGTGTGTGCGTGTGTGCGTGTGTCGATTAGTATGCAGCCCATATTTTTCTGCTCTGACTTTGATGTGTTTAGTTGCACTGCTCGCTGGCTTCTTGAAAAAGTGGAAGAGCTGTGCCACATACGCGCGCGCACGCACGCACGAACAGAGACTGCACTTTTGGATTATTATAACAAGCTTGATAGAAAATAACACAAAACATCTTGAGGCCAACTTGAAACTCCTGACAGAAAAGATGAACGATGCGCTTTTTAGGAGAGATTGTGCTTTGGGTTCATAATGAGATCAAATAGAAAATATTTCTCGTTGCTCTCGTGTAGCACCGCTTCGAATGGTGGTAGCTCACATCAAAAGAGAAATATGAAATGGAAATATGATATGTGACTCACCATGGAGTTCCTCCACAGAGATGCTGGCCAGCACGTCGCTGTCGGTGTCCGAGAGCGAGCGACTCAGGTAGTTGCCTTTGTACAGTAGGCCTGCCGTCACATGGTGGAACGGCATCTTCTCCCTTGTAACACACAACAGCGTTATAAGATTAAGTCTTTTGGTGAAGCAGCATGTGACACATTGCAAAAGTGTCTGGTTCCAATCAAAATGGCGTGTTTTTGCAGGTATGGCTTTGGCATATTTTGTGGGTCTGTTCATAATAAACAGGACTACCAAATATCAGGCTGCTAAATCAGATTGATTTTGGCTCCTGAATTTTCAAAACATTCATGATTTAGTTTCATGTTTCATGGCAAGTCATCAAAATGCTTTGTCATACTCTGGCCACATGCATTGACCAAAACTAATAAAAACTTCCCAATTTCTCATGGTAGACATGTCAACCAAATTTCATTTTGCTAAGTCCATTTGGCTTTGCAAGTAGAATTTTCAAAGAAATTCTTCACATTGAATTAAAACGCGACATAAGTGTATATGAACGTGTTCGAAAGGTGCAGGTTTTGATATAAAAAGTGTCGAAGTTTTACCCTCATTAGCTTGAACTTGACTTTTTAGTGTCTTGAAATTTGCTCCCTGAAGTGAAATGTTCATGGAGGGGATGAACAGCCTCCTGGGGCCGCCTCCTGGGGATTGTGTGCCAGTTAAAACAAACGGTTCCATAAAGAGGGCCGTAAAAAAAAACAATAAAATTCTTTTTTTTTTTTTTCATAACCTTTACGATTACCAAAAAATTTCTATAGAAAAATCCTCACAAAATGATGACTTCTTTTTTATTATATTATAAGATTACATTTTATTTCTTTTAAAGTGTGTATATACCTGCAGGATTAAGACTTTTGTTTTTTAAAGGACTATAAAACTCATCTTGCAGAATCCCAACATTAAAAAAAAAAAAAAAAAAAAAAAAGAAGTTCTCACAAGCCTTGTTCTAAAAAAAAAAGACAATTATTATAAAATGTTTCCTCTTGAAAAACACATCCGTATACTTAGACTTTCAAGAAACAGGACTTGTTAGATTTCCGATCCTGAGTGTGAGGGGTCTCATTGCCATGGAAACGGATGACAATATAAGAAAATATACATTCTAAAATATACATACAGATACAAGTATCCCCTGAAAGAGCGCTTGCGCGCTCTCATATTTACATATCACACATTTGATGTACTGTTTGTGTGTTAACGATATATTCACTCGTGTGTGCACTAAAACAGCGAGAAAGTTTAATGTGCGGCATCAACGCCCTTGAATATGACGCCGTTTAACACCTCCTGAGCCTCAGCGCCGCTTCCATAATAGTAAATCACCAACAATTGCTGTGACACACACTCACACACACACACACACACACACGCACTGGCAAACGCAAAATAACACATCAGGGTATCAGCAACAGGATGGGGCGCCACTTCGATATTGGCGACCAGTCCATTGTTTTTGTATTGGTGCCCTGATGTTGACTGGCGACCAATCCATTGTTTGCCTTCATGTGATCTGGCCTTGACTGATGACCAGTCCATTGTTTGTCTTTATTTACTCTGAAATTGACTGGCAACATCCACTTAGTCTATATATATATTTTGAAATGGGATGGCGACCAGTCTATTATTAGTCTACATGTGCTCTGACATGAATTGGTGACCAGTTCACCGTTGCTCAATTTGGTCCTTGCCATTGGCTGTTAACGAGTCCATTTTCTGCCCATGTGTGACGTGACCAGTCCATTTTTTTGTCAGGACCCACCCTAACCAGTCCAGGATGCATCCTGCCTCCCGGGCAAAGTCAGCCGGGATAGACTCCAGCGAACCCATGACTAATGAGGACAAACCCCACAGAAAATAAATGGATGATATTCAACAGCCGACTACAACACTGAAGCAAACGCGGTTTCGCTTTCAATGTTTCAGCGCCACCTGCGCCCCGGTTCAAGTGGACCGTGACAAGCCAGCGGGGGTTCTTACCCACAAAACCCGCTGTGTAAATCGGCGGGTTGCCGCGCAAGAACGTGTCTCGAAAGCCCGCTGTCCCTCAGGTACCCTGATAGGTTGCCGTTCGCCTCGACCGCTGCCCCTCCTTCCTCCACCATCACAAGTCCGTCTGGCAGCCCCGCAGCCTCATAACCCACGACGACACATGCATGACAACCATGGTCGCCGTATGCCTCCTGGCCGCCGCACAGCTTTGAATATTTGAGCGTGGAAGCAGCAGGTACCGAATGCCGACTCCTCATCCCGCTCTCTACCCTCTCCCGCCACCGCCTCCTTTTCATCAGTCCTCCCTCCCACCCACTTCATCCTCAAAGCGAATCCCTCCCACCCTGCTGACATTCCTCCAGCTGCAAGAAGAACTCCCCGAGTCCCACTTATACACTGAGAAACAGACACACTCGGCAAAGAGATGCAAACATTTACGACAAAAAGAAGGTAAATCGACGGAAGAGCCCCGTGAGACAAGGCAGAGAGACTCACTTAAATCAGAGACAATGAAGGTAAGGAGACACATGAAAAACAGAGACAAGGTCAAGAGAAAGTTGAAGCAGAAATGTGACAAGAAAAGGTAGAGTGGGAGATGCTACACGGTGATACCTTAAAGAAGGCACTGAGACATATTAAAAACAGAGAAAAAGTAGAGAAGCTTGAAAAAAAAAAAAAAAGGTCAAGAGTCACAAAGATGCAGAGAAGATAGAGAGGTGCATTCGAGCATGGGAAATGGAAACAGGTGGGGACGGACAGAGAAAAATATTCCAGATGAGGAGGAGAGCAGGAAAAAAGGAATAGAGAGAGAGACACATTCAAAAGAGAGAGAAAAAGAAAAGACACGAGAAGGTCGAGAGACGCACGAGATAAAAATCAAGACACATGGGAAGTGGAAAACAGGCATAGACAGAAACAAGAGAAAGAA
Organism: Idiotropiscis lumnitzeri; assembly: GCF_059441095.1. Taxonomy (NCBI): domain Eukaryota; kingdom Metazoa; phylum Chordata; class Actinopteri; order Syngnathiformes; family Syngnathidae; genus Idiotropiscis; species Idiotropiscis lumnitzeri. The sequence continues at coordinate 8,744,037 of NC_142397.1, read as the reverse complement.
CCAAAGACCAAAAGAACAGACGTTAGAGACAGAGAAAGTAGAGACATCAAAAGAGAGGAGGTGAAGAAGATGAGAGAAGGTAGAGAGATGCACAAGAAAAAGAAGAGACACATGGGAAATGAAAACATAGCGATGGACAAGGCATATTCCAGACAAGGATGAGAGAAGGCAGAAAGACACAACAATCAGGTGAAGCGACATGAGAAGTATAGAGCGTGACATTCAGAAGAGAGAGGCGAAGAGACAAGGGAAAGAAGCGACATGTACGAGAGAACATAGCGACACGTCGGAATAGGAAAATCGGCACAGACAGACGCAGTAGTGAGACCAAAAGAAAAGACATTAGAGACACAGAAAAAAAATAGAGACACATTTGAAGGTAGCGAGACATAACAGATGACGGAGGGGAGAATCTTGTGAGACAGATTAGAAAGGAAGTGAAAAGTCATTAAAGATCGGGAGATGGGAGAGAAATGTCAACACAAGGAGTTAAGAAAAGGAAGAAAGACTCGCTGGAGACAGTAGAGAGACTTTAGAAAGTGAGGGAAGGTAGATGAGACATCAAGTTCCATGTGTGTTGAGATTGAGCCGTGACAGTCGGACGCAAAGTCAACCGGCGCTGGGTGCTGGAATGTTGCGTCCCATCTCGCAGTGAAACGGAGAAACTGCATGTCACACTTTTAAAGGGGAATTAATAAAAAGCAAGAATGCTTTATATGTACCAGTAAAAACATGGTACTTTGATTAATATTGCATTCGTGGAAAATGATTAAACGGGAATCATTTATGAACGCACGGGGGCCGTCATATCAAGCAAAATCGTCTTCAAATGAAAACCGGAAGTAATGTTACCTTGCCTGGCGCTACTTAATATTCATCGACGGACTGATTTTGAGAACGATAGATTTAATCATTCAATTCTGGGTACACCATTGCTGAGACAGAAAATTTATTACGGCCATCAGAGGAAGCATATTAAGCGTAAAAGCGTCACATCACACCTTGATGTGAAAGAGATGTGACCCCAAAAAAAAAAAAAAAATCCAGAACAACTCCAACTCTAAAGATTAGTCGACACCAGTCTTTCTGAAAATGAGATCTTACTTCTCGGGGACTGATAAATGATGAAATGACAAATGTGTCCAAATGACCTCAATCTGTAAAGGCATTGATCATATTAGTGAATTCTCACAACAATTTTGAAATGATAAAAAAATAATAGTTGTCCTATAAGATAAACAAATTTAGAGGAAAAAAATGAATTTTTGAGGAATATTTTTTGGTTTGTTTTCAATGAAATTAATATGGTGACCAGTGTCAGTGGTGGAGCCATTGATTGACGAGCCACCACTGGCAGACGGTTGCAGCAAACGGTAGAGCCGGAGAGAATATAGGAAGGAAAAGACAGAGAAAAGGTAGTGGAGAGATAAAGATAGCGCAACACAACAGAAAAAAAAAAAAGTATCATGTCAAAATGTCAAAGAATGTCAAGCGTGCCTCTGTGGAGACCACACAGACAGACAGTTTGAGGTGACATCCTATGGTGCAACCCTCTTTTCAAAGGGAGTAAGTACACAGACAGTGAACACCCCCGACCGACCAACCACTCACGCACACACACACGCACACGCACACGCACACACACACACGCATGTGTCAGTCATCCAACAGGTGCAATGAGATGACCCATCCATGGACGGTGCCAACTTACCAGTGTGTGTGTGGCGATGTCCTCTGTTCTTTCGGTAACGCTCCCTTCCAGTTTCTTGTCTTCTTCTTCTTGCCCTATTTTCTAAAATTCACAGCCGTCTGTTGCCTCCATGTCGCCAACGTGTCTCATAAAAACAAAAATATGAATATTATATTTCCTTGACGACGTGTTGCGGGCTGCTCTCCCTCCATCCTCCTTCTCTTTCTCCTCCTCCTGCGGCGGGAAAAAGATGATGATGAAGATGATGGTGAGGATGATGAGGAAGACGGATGAGAGAGAGCGAGCGCACTTGCGCGCACAAGCACACAGGTTGGCTGCTTGCGGTGACGTCATCGACCAGTCGGTTTTCTGTCTGTCAATGACACACTTTTAGGGTTGGTATGCCGCGCACGTGTCCGGTATGGATTTACCGCCAACCGCGGTTGTTTTTTCTAAGAGCGCGAAAATGGGGACTTACAACGCACGTGGGTTTTGCATGTAAATCAAACTGAGGGAAAGTTGTGTCCCAAATGCTGCAGAGCGCAAATTAAATGTAGCCAAATGACTGAGTTAGTCCAAGGTGGAATTAAAACAGCACTAAAAACATCATTTGGAACACTTCGGAGAGCTAGAGCGAGAGAGAGAGCCAGAGAGAGAGAGAGAGAGAGAGCGAGAGATAGAGACAAACAGACAGACAGACAGAGAGAGAGAGAGAGAGAGAGAGAGCGACTGAGAGAGAGAGCTAGAAAGCCAGAGAGAGAAAGAGAGAGAGACAGAGACAGACAGAGAGAGAGACAGAGAGAAAGAGCTAGAAAGCCAGAGATAGACAGAGAGAGAGAGAGAGAGAGAGAGAGAGAGAGAGAGAGAGCGAGCGAGCCAGAGAGAGAGAGAGCGAGAGAGACATTGGATACAAATTAAAGACAGTGAGAAGGCGGTGACGCTGAGGTGGATAGAAGGTAGTGAGACAAAAACAAAAAAGAAGGAGTTGTATAACAAACAGATAATTTAGAGAGTCATGAGACACAAAACAAAGCCAGTGGCACCAGTCTGGTAAATCGACAGAGATGAGAGAAAGACTTATACAAAAGGTAGCTAGACAAATTCAGAAAGAAGGTCGCTAAGCTTACGAACAGGTAGGGAAAAACATTTGTAACAGGTGAGGGAGTGTCAGACCCGCTCAGAAAAAAAAATAAAGCGAGAGAAGGTAGAAAGAGAGAAACTAGTAAGGCGCACTTTAGAAAAGGAAGACAGTAGAGAGCAGAGATACAAGGTACAGGGAGAAGAGATAGTAGCGAGAGACATTCAAGATGGAGACAAGGTAGCAAGACAGAATGTATCAAAACGAAGACCAGGAGAAGGTAGTGAAACGGATTGGAGATAGCGAGAAATATTAAAGACCAAGAGAAGGTCGAGGGTCAAAGACACAGAAGCTAGTGTGACGCAAGAAAAATTAGAAACAGAAGGTAAAGCTAAGACAGCGAAAAGCAAGCGAGCTACATGAGAAATGCTAGACTCTGGCAAGAAAAAACAAGAGAGAACGTAGCAAAACAAAGAGAGAAAGCAAAGCAAGACTTTTTCGAGATGGAGAGAATGTAACAAAACAAATTAAGGAGAGAGAGACGGTAGTAAGACAAAGAAGCTAGCGAGAAACACAGAAGGTAGCGAAAGATGAAAATAAGATGAGACGCGTTTGAGATGGAGAGCAGGTAGCGAGAAAAATGAAAGAGCGATGATAGCAAAACTAAACTGGAAAGAAGCTAGCGAGACGCATTCAAGATAGAGAGGGTGATGAAAAAATTAATAAGATAGAAGATTGCGGGACGCAAACACAGAGAAGGTAGCGAGACAAATTAATGGAGTAGAGATTCACATTTGCGATGGACAGTAGATCATGAGAAAAATTAAAGATGGCGTGAGGCTCGCGAGACTCTTTAGCGACATAGCGGGTAGCGAGACACATGAGAGAGATGATTTAGCAAGAAAAGGTCAAGACAGAATAAGTATGGAGAAGAATAAAATGTGACTTCCTGCATAAAAAGTCTTCTCTGCTCATCTGGTCACCAAAAAAACGAAGAAAAAGCAACGGACGCCGACAGACGGATGTGTATGACATATAAGGAAGCAGCAATTACTATTTCACATCATGCAAATGCTGCTCTAGTCCTTTAGTCAACATTTATCCAGGAGCTAATTTAGCATAGCGTTGGCTAAAAGGTGCGAAGGGAATATTTTTGGCAGAGCATATGACAGCTGACAATCATCCCACACTCACTTCTGAGTCATCGCACTACTGCTACTTTAGCGATATGCTAAGCTAATGCACTGCCATCAAGATAAAAGACTCTTTTAAATGACTTACCTAATAATAATAATTATGACTAGAAACGTGATTGACATGTTAGTCTTAGAGGCGTAGAATAAGCTAACTCAAAATATAAATTCGACAAAATGCACAATTTTTCAATGGCACACTGTGGTAAGTTCGAAAAAAAAATGAGCTGATGACAACCAGTTTCACCCATCAGCACAACATTGGTTTGACAGGTGAATTCTAACTGGAAGAACCCAAAATTCTTAAGGACTTTGAACTTCCTAATTAAACAGGAAGTCAGCCATTTTGTTTTAAGCAGCCATTTTGGTCAATTTGCTTTGGTTGTGTCCCCTGCGTAGAAAGTTGGACGAAATTAGCCCCAGGAAACAGTTGACACGAAATTGGTTGATGGCAAGACGTAACAAAGGAGGTCTCAGATGGGTTGGACATAGTGATTTGAAGCAACTAATTTGGGTGAATTCCATATGAGCGTTTCACGAAAAGTTAGTAAAAATGACCCCATTTGACCAATGGGCATGTATACATATGAAGATAGTCACAAAATGTAGTCACAACAATACAGGCCAACTAGGTTAGGGATGCGCACACACAGGGTAGTATGTCTATTGTATTGTATGCATTAGTGCATGTTCACATATAACCTTTTTTTCAGCCATTGATTAGGTACACAATGTACTGCAGTGGCTTGAATTTTAATTCAGACATTTTTTTTTTTGTGTCATGTTCGGGATTTTGCCGCAAGTTTCATTTAACCCTCCATTTGTTTGTTTCAGTGCTGGCAGAGTGTCTTGTTGGATGATGAAGCGTCCCCTGATTAGTTTGGATGCATTTTGGTGTAAATTGGCTGACAAAATGATTTTGGAGACTCCATAATTCATTCTGTTTCTCCCATTATGAGCGACATTACCAAATAAGCCTGTTCCAGAAGTTGCAGTGCAAGCTGACATGGCATGATCTCCACCATGCTTCACAGATGAGCTTGTGTCTTTTGGATGTGTTAAGATGATCCCTTTCTTTCGTCAGACTTGGGCCTTTCCATCTCTTTGGTAGGGGTTAATCTTGGTCTCATCAGTCTATAAAACTTTCAATCTAAATGGTAACACCAAAGAGTCACGTTTCAATACTTTTACTCACGTGTGTGCTTTAGCATATTTCTTGCAGCGTAACATTCAGAGAATACTCACCTGTTCAACTTGCATTTGAAGGAGGAATGCGTTATAAAAAACAATGACATATACCCATTTGTTTCCATTTGTAGCCATCCATCAATTATCTGAGCCTCATCTCCTCACAACGGTAGCGGAGGTGCTGGAGCCTATCCCAGCTATCTTCGAGCAGTAGGCGGGGTACATCCTGGACTGGTTGCCAGCCAATCGCAGGGCACACAAAGACAAACAACCATCCGCGCTCACACTCGTACCTGGGGCCAATTTAGAGCTTTCAATTAACTTACCATGCTACCATGTTTTCGGAATGTGGGAGGAAACCGGAGTCCCTGTAGCCAAACAAACGCAAAACACATGTTCATTTCAAGAAAATTGAGAATTGGTCATTGAAAAAATGATTATGTAGCATAACATGACATAAAAAAATGACTGTATTTTCTGCATTTTATTTTATTTTTTTCCTAGATAACATTAACTAAATGCAGACTCGAACGACAGACAAAAGAAAATCTCTGCGGTCGACGGATGACATACGTGGATATTATATAAATAGAAAAACAACATGCTCATTTCTCATACATCACCAAGCTTTAAAACGAATGTAATTCATCAGTAACCAAGTCTAATGACTTCAGCTAAAATACCCCAACTGTTAAGATCATAAACATCAGATGATTACATTCAATTAAATGATATAAATTGTTATTGAATTTCTAAACAAAACATTAAATTCGAAATCAGTGCCGCCAAAAAGATGTCAGAAAGCTTAAAGATGTCACAAATGGCAGAAAAGCACGACATGAATATCCTCAACTCATTTTTACAGTAGTTACTTACAATACCTTTACTCGATAGTGCTTTGGCCTAAGCGCAAAAACGGCAAAAAGGTCAAATTTTCAGCAAATAATAGATGACAGTGCCCTCCCCCACCCCAGAAAAAACATAAATAGGTTTCGTCTGCATTTGTGAGTGGCAAATAGGGTTCCCCTGCTATAGGCACAGGGTAGGCACTGTGTCCTGTCGTGATAACGAAAACCCGCTACAAACAACAAACCAATAATTGCCTATGGATGCCAAAAGATGGTGGCAAAGAACGACTTTTTTTAAATTAACTTCAACTGACTTCAACATAGTTCCTTGGCACCAAGATGGAAGCAAAGAGCAAATCACTACTTTTGTCTAAATGAAGTTCCTCGACGCACTTCAACATCGCTCCATGACACCAACATACTTCAAAGATGGAGGCAAAAAACTGCTTTTGACAAAATGGAAATCCTCAACTCAGTTCTACATCGCTTTTGTTTCCCACCAAATAACGGCGGTTAAGTTCCAAAAAAGGTACATTTGCAAAATGTCGAATCCCAAAAGTGCAGTTAATCTGGATGTGGGATTAAAAAAAACTGATTTGTTCAATTTATGTTAAGAAGGGATTGGGTGGTGAAACAGCTTCTATCTGTATCTGCAAAATGTGAGTAAAAATGGCCATTCTGCCAAATTGAAAAGAACAAATCCATTTAGCAAGATGTAGTGAGTGGGATGTGACCTGCGGACCTTGATCTTGACAACAGTGATCTATAATGAGCCCGCTAATGAAGCTGCAGAGAGGATCAATTTAATTAAACAGCATCAGAAACTCAACAGATTTAATTCTGTCGTTCATTAGGAGAACTTATATGCATAAAAAACGAGAGCGAGAGAGAGAGAGAGAGAGCAGAAAACGCAATAATGAGGAAGAGAATGTCTGGAATATAAAAGCCAATTAAAAGTCCTCATCCAAATGTTGCAATCAGCACCCAGAGACATCTTTGCCTTTGTTGCGTCTCTGGAAGCGGGTTTCGGCTGGGTCGAAGCCCTGTTGACTAGCCCCAAAGAGCGCCCAGTCGGGGGTCCGCGCCATGTAATCCGACGCCGAGAAAACCTTTAGGCCGCCGCTCTCCTGGTGGGCCCTGGCCAGGTCCTGAAAACGATCATAGTCGATCCACGTAAGCCACTCGCCAGCCACCTTGAACTGAAAACAGAGGAATACAAATGATGAGCATGTGGCAGTTAAACAGTTGGCTGCTAACGTAATTATACTCATCTTGTAAATAAACCTTACCCGAACAAATAATTTATAGACTTCAATGCCTTGTGATGCTTTTATTTTGAAGTTGTTCCCAGCAGCGTGTCGTGCATACCGGCCTACTTAACTCGTCTCCCATCAATGTTAACAACACATCGTTCTGAAATAAGTTCAATTGCTAATTAAGGGCAATAAAAAAAAAAAATAAAAATAGTAATTACGCTGACACTATATTTTGCAGTGCCGACTGCCAGCGCCAGCTGGCAAGACAGCGAGAGCCGTTGGATCAAAGCCAGTCCAATGATTAGACACTCTAAATTGTTCCAAGGTGTGATTGTTTCGCTTGCAATTAGTTGGCAACCAGTTCAGGGTGTGCCCCGCCGACCGCCTGAAGACTGCTGGGAAAATGCACCGATGAAATGTTGATTATCTAGAAATGAAAACAAGTTGGTTGTTCGTTATTGTGATTAATTTTTTATTTATTTCTTTTTTTTTTTGTACTTTTATCCAAATACCCGATTACGCAATAGAATTTTCAGGAAGATATCTGAATACCAAAATATTCAATAGCTGCCGCCCTTAAGACCAATGCCAGACCAACTTAAACCCTGTGGTCTTTTCCACGCCGACTTACTGTCGTTATTTCTCTTCTGTCATCCTTTCAGAATAAATGTCGCACAACTTTCAAGGTTGTGCTGTATTTTGTTACGACTTCCTCCTTATCAATCACGACTCTCACAGCCAAGCCACCATTCCATCTTGTTAAAGGGCCCACAGGAGGCTGATACACGGACCTGTGTGCGTGTGTGTCCGTGTGCGTGTGTGTCAATCCAAGCAAACCAGGTAAGTAAGTGACCTCTTGTCTTTCCCACAATGCATCGGCAGCAAGATTCAATAAGCCAGATTCAATAAACGGCCACAGAGGCACTAAAGGTGCTAAAAGCCAACAGGACAAACATGCCATACGTCCTATAATGGGATTTGCATTCATGTTTTAATATAAAAAATGGTCAACGGAGAAAGAGTCAAATCTCTTACGCCTGGTGAAAGGTAAAGAATAAATAAATAAATATAGCTCGACAGAAGTCGCACGAAACATGAGACACAAAAATCAATTGACTGATTGATGGTGAAGGATTCAGGGATAGTGTGGAGGAGACTACTAATTGAGTCTGGAATGCTAACAGGAAGCAAAAGGAAGGGGCAAAATTTTCTTTTTAAAGGGCAAGTCAACACAAATATTTTCGCTACAAATTTCTTTGTGGCTGCACACAGAATTCTGAGTCATATTGCGTTTGTGGAATATAAATTAAAAAGCAAAACCCGGCCGTTTATATCCATCAGGTGTCGGTCATTTTGGCAAACACACACTGCTCTCAGGGTTGACCTCTCACACACACACTGCTACTGTCAGAGACAGTTTCTCACATATGCGTTCTCACACCGGTCTCTCCTCTCACACAAACACACAAACCTATGTACTCACACACGCCATCGCACACTCAGTATGTTTGCATGTGCATGCGACTAACGCACACGTACACACCGCAAAATGTAGCATTAACAAAAATAACAATCCATACTCCTGAGAGCTTTCCAACAACAAGGGCCACCTTTGTATGGTTCAGGTGTACCTAATGAAGTGTCCAGCGCCTTTATGCTTTGTGCCCCACATGTCACATGTAGTGAACACGTAGCGAGCATGTAAAGAACACGCCGTGGACTATCCAGCGGTGGTAGTGCCGTCTCATTGGGCCTCATTCATTCATTGGAAGTGAACTGAAGGGTTGTATGTGCTTGTAGGGCAGCACATCGACAAGCAAATGATGCGAGAGCGCACAAGTCAAGGCATCACTTCCGCTCTCAACATACATGTTTATGTGTTTAACGGACCAACATTCTTACTGTGAAACCAGAGAAAACGGTAATGCCGGCAATGTCTCTTTGGAAAGAAACAGGGCACATGCTTGTGTTTGTCGTCTCCTTATTTTATTTATGAAATTTATGAAATAAGTAACTAAAATTGAAAAAAACATTTTGTTAACGGAATAAAATTTAACTGAAAATGATTCATCAAATAATGACAACTAACTGAAAAAACATTTCACGTTTATAAAAGTAATCATAATTAAAGTGAGCTACCGCCAATTATAAGAGCCCCCATATGACGTCACAACGAGGAGACGAGTTTGCGTGTGGCTTTGGCTCGAGTGGCTCACCTGCTCTTGACATTGAACTCAGACGAAAGTAAAAAGTGCTTTTGCATTTTTGTTCAGCTATAGGAAGAAAATTTATACAGTATATAAAAATGTATGTAGTATATAACAATGCCTTAACTTTAGAAGCGTTATGCACTGCACTTCGTAATTCAACGAAACTGTACATTGTATTATCGAAATGTCAAAAATAATACTTCAATATTTTTGTTGATTTTTTTTACTACAATACTTATGATAGTCTTTTTTAAATATTGCACATAAGTAAATGATCAAAAAGAAAAACTAAAACTAATACTAAAACTTGATTTTGAAAAAAAGTAAAACTAATAAAAACTAACAAAGCTGCCAGAAAAACTAATTAAAACGAATTAATTTTTCAAAAACAAAAGTCAAAATGAAATAAAATAAATATAATAAAAACATTAAAATTAATTGTTTTATGTTATCAACAAATTACCAGGCAGCTCTTTTTCTTTTAAAAATCATATTTGAGCACCAAGGTTTTCCAGGCCCTCTCCAAAAAAATGAGCGTCCATTTTGAAAGACGAGGACGAGACCGACAGCTCTAACTTAGCATTGCTGTCTGGTGGAGAAAGCGTCACGCTGCAACACAACAATTTGGGCCACAAGTGCAAAGACTGAGAGTGTGTTCGTGCGTGCTCACAAGTATATTAGGAAACGCTGACAGGCGTGGGCGAGAAGGACGTGCAAATGAAGCAAAGTCTGAGGCTGTCGCACAAATGGCCACCGCAGCGCAGGACAGGAATGATGAGGGGGTGTGAATATTCGTTGTGTGTGAGCGTGAGTGAGAGAGTGCATGTGTGAGTCTGTGGGTAGAGGAGGAAGAAAGAGTCACAGAAACAGTTTGAGAGTGCATGTAGCGTAGAAAGTCTACATGTGAGAGTATGTTTAACAGTATGTGAGAGTGACTGAGTGTGAGAGACAAGTGAGTAAGAGAATTAGTGTCTCATTGAGTGTGTGATGTGTTTGTGTGTGTGTTAAAGAGAGAGCGCGTGTGCATAAAAGATAGTGTGAGTGAGTGAGTGAGTGTGTGAGTGGATGAATGAGTGAGTAGGAGAGCAAGTGTGAGCAAAGGGTGAAAGAAAGGGAGTGAGTTGTGTAAACTTCTATGATTGTGTGCGTGTGCGTGTGCGTGTGTTGGGGGGGGCAAGACAATGACTCACCATTCAATATTCAAACATCTGCCCACGCCTCAACTGGACTGTTTCCCCATCAAAGAAATAATGAAGCGGTTTAAGAAAACGAGCCGCAGCAACAATAACTCAACTGGCACACAATAAAGGCAGTGGCCCATGTGAAATGTGTAAAACTCAATTTAAAAACTGCAAAAACGGATTTATTGGTGGACGAGATGGACAACAAGCAATCTCGGCGCAGGGCAGGTGAAGCTCAAATAGGATGGGGCTGGACAGCAGAGAGCAAAACAAGACTGCAGTGAGATAAAATGGAATAGGGCAATGCAAGATAGGACAAGGCAAAACAGTGTAGGACTGGACTGGACAGGACAGGACAGGGCAGGCTAAGGCATAGTGGGACAGGAAACAGCAAGTCAGGGTAGGATAGGAGAGGACAGGACAGGACTGGGCTGGTTGCGGCAGGATAAAATTAGGCAAAACAGTGGGATAGGACAGGACAGAGCAATGCAGGTTTGGGCAAGACAGGACAGGACCTGACAAGTTGACAAAAGACAACAAGTCAAGACAGGAAAGGACATGAAAAGTCAGGATTGAAAAAGATATCTCAAGACAGGACAAAAAAAAAGAGGCTAAGACAAGAAAGGCCACAAAAGGACAGGACAGGGCATGACAAGCCAGGACACTGTCAAGGTGTGAGGCGTTACCTTTTTGTGGGCAATGAGCAGACAGTTGGAGTGTTCGTGTTCACAGGCGATTTCGTAGTCAGTCAGCATGTCGACCAGCTGCTGCACAAAGGTGACCACTTCCTGGTGCCACGGGACGTTGGCCATGGTCAGACTGCTGGCTGAACTCTCACCGCAGTACGTCACACCCTGAAAACACACAAAAGAATATATGGCAGGAACACCGAAACTTTTGTCAATCTGGTAGACTTTGTGTTTTTCTTTTTCTTTTATTTTATACATATATATTTATTGTTTAATCTTTAATTAATTTAATTGATATATTTAATTTAATTATTTATTAAATTTGCACTGGAGAGGGGAGCGCTCCAATCTCATTGTACAATGACAATAAAGGGCATTCTGATTCTGATTCTTAAATTTTACCCCAATATCCACAACGTTTTGTGAGTAGCGTATAATGAGGAAAATTCCCAGCAGACAGCACCTTGCTGCAGTAAACGATTGGAAATCAGTGCTTAGAGGTGACTGGATACATTATTTTTTTTTTTTTTTATAGTGGCTGACACTTCTTCCCTTTGCAGATTGTTTGTGCATTCGGGACACAATGGATGACGGTGGCTGCACCTGGAGGCTCACTGAGTAACAGCCCAGCACAACAGAGTCGCCATAAATCACTTGGTAGAGGCCCAGACGACGGCCGGCGGGGTTGGTGGCGTGTTTTTGGCAGAAGAGCCGATGATAGCCTTGATATATGAAAAGCCGTGTATCCTTCAGGTCATGTGACTGATGGCTTTGCACCAATCATTGATGTTGTTTGCGTGTTAAAAAGTAAAAACCCCAGACACGACATTTTCATTTGTGTGACAATATAGAATAAGACATTTGAATTTATTAAAAGACACTTTTTAAAGTATTCATTGGCACTGGTTCTCATTTTCTCGCTGTCAAGAAATGATGGTATAACAACATGTGTGTGTTTGCTCAAAACTAAGTGAAACAACAAGGTCATTAAATATTGTACAGTTAACCAAAATTGTCAGGCAAACCATATCATTTTGTTAAACAAAACAGCATATATTTACGCATATTTTTTAAAATGTATTTTGTACTATTTAGCATTGTTTCTAACGCTGCAGCAACCTTTATTATAACTTGTGTATTTTTTTTAATCTAATACGTATTAACATTTTTATGTATTTTATATCTTATTTAATAATTTTAGAAATATACAAATATTTTTGTCCCATGATTTTTGTATATTATAGTTTAGCAGTTTATTTTAGTATAGTTTTGTATTATATTTAAATTTTTACTAATTTTTTGCCTAACTTTATTTTACAGCATTTTAATAAATTTTAATGTTTTATTTTTGTGTGAATATTTTTTTCATTTGTTTCGTAGCAAAATGTTTTTGGTTCGTTGAAAATATTAGTAAAACACAACACTTAATAGTTTATCATTTTTTAAATATATTGACAGTAAATACCAAAATGCTCAACCAAACCCACAGTGGGTTTACATAGACCCTTGTAATACAGTTCAATCGGAACAGCGAGACTGTGTGCCCTAACTTATGAGGTACTCGGCCAAGTAGATATGTCGCAAGTCAAATGATGGGATACACACACGGATACACAAAAACATTGTATCGGTCTTTCGGGGGTACTAAGACATTTCATGGCCGCAAATTAACGCTTTGGGAAAACGCTATAAATATACTGCGGCCACTATTGATTTTAATTTTCCACCCACATTTATGTCTGAGAATCCGTAAGGAAAATAAAAAGTGGAGTGGGTTGTGTTGAAAGCAAGTTTATTGGTGTGTCTGTTTAATCAATAACACTTATTGATGCAGCAGAGAGACAATCAATCAGGCCTCCAACGAGTACAAGACACCAAAGAAGAAAATGATTAACTAGGGATGTTCGGACAAAAGGCAGAAAATGTGACACTGAATTCAATTATTGCCTGCTTTCTGCACCACAAGCACACACATCCTGATAAATTAAAGAACACATTATTTACACTCACTGGACGCTTCATTAGGCACACCAGGAATGCACTGCACGAGTTCAGCGGTGAATTGCTCTGGTTTTGCAAAGAACATAATTTTTGTGATTTATATGTTGACAAGATCCCAGTTTGTGCTTATACTCTTGGAAATAAATTGTAACCCAAAAAAAATGCAGTGGAGACTGAAAACAATCCTTTTCATATGAGGGAGTATTAGGGACAATTTGAAAGATTTAGAATGTAATTACGTTACAAAAAGTGTTTCCATTACAAGAATGGAGTCTTTGTTTCAAGTTAAATAGTCCCATTTTCAAGGTCACAATCTTTTACAACTGGGCTGTGGCATTGTTAGGAAATAACCAATCACATTCAAACTGACGTGAAATGAGAGCCACACGTAGCGCTCACTATCTGCAGTGCCTCTGATTAACCCAAAATTAAGTTCGGGTGTTCTAGTAGGTTTTTCCTGCCTGGTTTTATCGGATGTTCTATACTTTGCTACAATGACGTGTTTTGAGTTGTGTGGTTGAAACGCTCTCTGTCGAGCTGGCTAGCGGACCAAAACAACAATGTTAGAAGCTAGCTAGTGCAGTAATGTTGCTTCTGAATGTCGTGACAAATTGATTTTCAACCCAATAATACTCAAGATTTCATTAGATAGTTGTAGGTTCTTGTAATTTGCCGTGTTTTAAAAGATGTTGCTTAACGCTCGCTGGCACGCGGTCGGCGCTAATAGCGTCGAGGCTAGGCTGCTTCTGAATTGTTTGGCAGTCATTTTTCATTGTTTCATTCAATAATGTCATGTAATCATTATCAGGAAGTAATGTTGCGGCTCGAAGTGAGTACGTAGCGGATTTAGTGCATTCCCATTCCCTAGGGAGATTGTTTTTCCACCCTTCGTCATCGTCTACCCAAACAAGTCAAAAGCGGGAGGGTAAAGACAAAGATAAAGACTCAAGGGGAAGTAATGGGATTGGGCCTTAGCCCAGTCTAGTTCTCAGTGAGGTCAAAAGTCCCCAATGAGTGCATCAGGTAGCATTATTGATATAAACATTAGTCAGCACTTGTTGTCAAGTGACAAATGAGAAGGTCGCGGTACTAATCGATAGTGGATATAATTTAGCCGAAGCACAGCAATGTTCTCTACAGGCAACACCGAGGCAGTGGATATGTAAACACAGCATGGTTAAATCAATATTACGAGAGGAAAAAAATATATATTAGGGAGCGCTTTGAAAATCTATCACTGTCTACAAGCAGCACACACTGACTCATGACTCCCAAACGCTTCAGAGTGCACAGCGCTGCAATTCAAGAACACATTTTGAATCCGCAGCGATCCCAAGACAAAGCTTGCAGGACTGTGCAAAAGTCTTGGGACATCATGAGAGAGCTAATATACAGTACTGCCTATCTTTGGCATTTGCAAATGAGTTAACTGTGTCAATTTAAAGTCTGTTGCTAACCAAAACAGCAACAACCCGGTGAGGCGCATAAACAAGTCTCTCAGATGACTGGATGCGACTTTAGCACAGGACGTCCTTTGAGGGGCATTAAAAAATGAAGAGGCTGCTAATTGCGGTTGGTTATTGCTACTAAACGGCAGCACCGCGGGGAAAACATCAATCAGCTGGCGAGTGATAACAAGCGCCGGCGACACTGGTGGCTCGTGCTTTCTCCCTCGCACCCTCGTTCCCCGACAGCAATAATACAGAAAATGTGATTAAAAAATATTTTAAACATCAACAACAAACAGACAAAATAAAGCAAATATTGTAAACAGGAAAATTTAAATAAATAAAATACAGATATAAATCAGTTAAATTGATATTCAATTAAATGTTGACTCATCTTTTTTTAAGAACTTTAAAGAACAGATTTAAAGATTAAACGTCCTTTTTAAGCATAACAATGGTCAGTGCCCTTGTTTTGTGTTGCGCACAGCTTTTTATGACAAAGATATTTACATTAAATATATTTACTAATATTTCCGAATTGAGGGTTAGTGTTCAGCATCGAGGAAATTTGAAAATCTCTTTGAAACCCGCTGTGCTCGGAAAAAGTTGCCATTTTTTTAACTCGGCATCGAAATAGATTTAGAGGCACAATCATGCCAACGTTGATTAAAAAAATTGCTGCTGAAAGGAATATTCAACTCTTCATCTAATTCTAAATTATGCGTAAACCGACTTTTACAACTTCAGTGTGTGTTGTGTGAACAGGTGTTTCTAATGAAGTGACTGCTGAGTGTATGACCCGCAATAGATGACATCATCATAATCAGAATCATCATTCAGGTCTACTTGTTCACACCGGATAAGCAAAAAAAACACAATGGGCCAAATGGAGGAAAAGATATGAGACGAGCAAACAAAACACAGATTGTCTCCGTCAACAGACGAGGCGGTTGGAGGAGGATGAAAGAGCTAATGCGGGTTTAGCTTGTTCGTTTTAATGTGGTCGCAAAGTGCATAGCAAGCAAGTCTCCAAAACCACAATTCATTACAAGAAAGACGCGCGCACAAGCATGCGCACTGACACACTTGTCATCAACCTAGAAAGATTTGTTTCTCATTAAAGTGATACGGCACTGAACTCACAACTGTACTTTATATGCGCAACAACGGTCTACCTATGGTAAAAAACGGAAACACCTTGTATATTTGCATGCAGCAGCATCCTCATTGTTCATCACCAATTAAGAATTGACAGTCCAAACACAAAAGTATGTTACAGTGAACCCCTTGTGTATCAGTCATCTTTCACAAGGGCGAATTAAGAGTTGCGACTCCTGTGTAGTACCGTGTTGTGCTACAAAATGCCGGGCAGCACCGAGCTCTACTGGGAGAGATGCAGTGTAATTAAGAGCAAGAAGAGGCGTAGCGCAAAATTACAAAACATAAGATTTGAAAATATATTAATTTATATATATTCTTAGAATAATAAATTATATATATATATATATATATGTATATATATATATATATATATATATATAAACACGCTAAAATATTACAAATGATCTGAAATTGCAAAAAGGTACAAAAATACCTATTTTAAAACATTACTCAATAAAGTTCTTCTTATTATCATTATTATTATTATTATATAATTATTCAATAAAGTACAATAAATTACAAAATATTTGAAAGCACTTATTAGGCAAGAGATTCACAAGTTAGAAAACAAAAGGGTGGGGAAAAAAGCTTCATTAAAAAACAAAACAAAAATAAACTATTATGACAAATATACACCACAAAAATATGTCAAATTACGAAAATGACAAATTCTAAATATTAGCCCCAAAATACAAAAAGGCTTGGATTATTTGGCTTTGCTGCGAATCGCTGGACTAATATTTAGTTGGATAAACACAGTTGCTGACAAATGCTTCACAACTGTGTTACATTACCCATCCACATCAAAAGTCCTCTGTTCCTATTTTGAAAACCACAGCGCAAACACCTGCGAGAAGCTTTTTTTTTCCCCCTCTCTTTCCTGCGGCACCTGCACAAAAACAAAAAGCCTCACGCCGTAGCGTACCGACTTGTTCAATTATTTACTCGAGTTTGTCACACGTGCGAGGCGCCCGTTCGCTCGCGCCCTCCATCATCATTTGGGGGCCCTTCTGTCACTATGGACGGACTCCGGACTCACTCTGGGGGAAATAATGGGCTGGGGGAACGTGGCATGCTCTTGATTATGAATGAGAGGGAAAAAAAAAAAGAGGACGCATTCCCACGAGAGGCTGCCTGCTGAATGCTAACAAAGAGCCTCACATGCTCTTTTGCTTCTGGAATGACAAGAAAAATCATTTGGGTGCACCATCAATTGCCAGTTTAAAGATTTATTTAACCCTCAGCAGGACTTGCCGGATTTTACGAGTCTTTCTCGGCTTGTTTGTGCACAGAACTTATCAGGGTTTCCACACGACAGTCGGAAATGACAAAATCGGATGAGATCCTCTTTTTTCATTCATCTACATTTCGAAGTGACCTGATTCAGATTTACATCCGATTTTTTCTGTTTACGCATATCTCAATTGAGACAGTTTAGAAATCCAGCCTGAACTGCTGACGAGAGGACAAACGCTGTCTGATGAGGACACGTGTCACAGTCGCTCACTTTGTCAATTATTCATCTCCGTGCTCAAAAATAAATAGACTTGCATGCAAAAGGACCCGCACGTTGTTAAATAATAAACCTCTCATGTCTTTTTGACTGTGCTAAAAAGGAATCCTAATACCTGACAAGATACAGTTTTAGTGGGCTTTTATACTTTGAATACAAGTTGTGATTTGCGTTTTGACTTGCGTTTTTGTTTCTAATGATTTCAGTTGGGTTATTCTTATACTTTTACATTGACACAAACAATGCAAGTCAAATCATTAGGTTCATTTGTGCTGTCAAAATTCAACCAAAGCAATAAGGATCAACTTGTTACAAAAAAATATTAACATTAAATTTGGGGAAATGTTCAGGTATGTCTAACATTTGAAATCAATTTGAAAAAATTTTTTTAATAAAATCTAAAATAAAAAAATTTTGGCGAAAATGACCATTTTTAAAAATACACAGAAAATGAAAACTGGCAGAACACAATATCACAAAAAACTGAGTAATAAAAAAAATGAAATGATTAGAAATAAAATCGAAAATGGAAAAATATTGGGGCAGAAAATCAAAGTCAAACAACAATCGTAACAAAAACAAAAATTGTAAAGAAAATGTAAAAATGTGAAAGAAAAATTAGATTCTAAATTTTGAAAACTATTAAGACAACAAAAAAAATCTCAGTTTTCCTAAAATATCTAAAAATCCCAAAATATTGAGATTTGTACCAAAAAAAAAATAATAATAATTTAAGCACCAAACAAAACAAACAATATCTTCACTGGCTTCCTGTTCTTTAGTTGTAAAACTTTGAAGTGAGCACAGACGGCGCATTGCGTGTCAGCCAGCCAGCCGCTGGCGCTCTTGGCATTCACGCGCATTATCAAAAGAAAAAAAGAATGAGGCTTTGCTGTCTGATGTCTCCCAAGACGCCCGCCATGTGGATGCATTCCAATAACACACACACACACATACGCACACACGCACAGACACACACAAGAATAATGACACGGAACCGTATCCTACCTTGACCTCGATAAAGTCGGGCTGGCCTAAGGCGACAAGCTCAGAGTAGGCCGTCATCTCCTCCACGTTCCATGCCTTCACTAGCGTCAGTCGGTACACCGTCCTTTGCCTCTGAATCAGAGAAAACACACACATCCATTAGAAAAATGCAAAAAAAAAAAAAAAAATTACTATAATAGAAAAATGCTTTGCAAAAACAAGAAAAATACAGCCCAAAAATTCCTGATCGTTTTAAAAAGAAAATAAGAACAATAAAGTATATCAGGACTAAAATAAAAAAATCCACAAAACAACAATAGAACTTGAAAGATTAGCCAAACTTTGGAAAAATGTATAAACTAATATTTTAAAATGGAAACAAAAAATATACCAGACTATAATATCAAATCTCTTTAAAAGAAAAATACTAGTACAAAATACGATGATAAAAAAAGTACATCCATCCAAACTACTACAAAATAGCAGGAACAAACAACCCAATTATTGACCAATTTGACATTATCCAAATGATTGAGAAAAGCAAAAATATTACAAATTATATTAAAAACAAAATAAGAAAATATTAAAACCAAAATGTAAAAAGAAAAATATTGCACAACAAATCTAGAATTTCCATATTACATCAAAAAATAAATACTACAAAACAGCTCTTAAAATATGAATAAATTGCTTCCAAATGTAAAACTATTACAACCAAATAGCTACTGTGTAGGTGTGTTCGAAGTGATGTACAAAGTGGCAAACAGTATGGAGCAAAAGAGCAGGGCTTGCGCGTTTATGTATGCGTGTGTGTGTGTGCGTGCGCGTGTAATTTGCAATAAAATAAAACACCTTCCCCTTGGTGCCTGGCCAGGACTTGATTGTTGATTCTAGGAACACAACTTGCGGTGTTCCGCGTGAAAGACGCCGCAGCGCTGCAGTGAGCGCCGAGAGAGCGAATGGAAATAGAATGGAAAAGGAGGGGTCGCCCAGCATTTTAAATGCTACAACAAAGGCAATTGGATGAGGGAATATGTTGTACACTGTGAACTTTCCCTGGGCGGATTACAAAAACGAAGCGAAAACATTGGACTAGTGCTGTTCAAATGCTGCAGGATGACGTCGGCCGGGGTGTCAAACTCATTTTCACTCTGGGCCACGTGGTACTTGTGGTTTCCCCTCAGAGGATCGTGAGGACTGTGAAAATTATGCAAATGTAGAATCCCCTCATCATATAATATATACACAATAACCGCTTTTCATCGTTATATACAATCGTCCATCAATGTTTCACTGTATCGCGTGTTTTTAATCGAGCGTATCGAATTTTGCAGCATGAATTTTTGCTATATTGTGCTATTTTACGGTCATCATTTTTCCAAACAAAATGACCATGTAACAAGCACATTCATAAACTATGTGGACACCCACAACTGATGCCAAAAGGCACTCAATCTTTCAAATTGAGCCAGCCGCTGTCCTGAGCCAACAACAGCCAACTCTACACTCTCAGTCAGTGACATTCAACAAGCCACACACGTTCAAAGTCGCAGAATGTGAGGGTGGCGATCAAAGTGGACAGTAGTACCTGTATTTGTTTTCTTGTTTAGAAATTCCAAATACATCATGAAGGGATTACTTGATAGTCGAGATGATCTGTGATCAATTCTAAAACAAACACAAAAAAAAACTCGATAGCCCCAGCCCTACAAGCTAGACCAGCCGCCAATAGAGGGGAAAAAAAAATAAAAAATCAAATGGTAATTGATAAACACCCCAAAAGCTTCATAAATACCTATAGATGCCACAAGATGGCGGCAATGCACTTTTCTTCAATTAGACAAGGCTATGGCCTGACTAAATTTACCTCCTCCTTTCATTTCAACATAATTCCTTGGTCACAAGATGGCAGAAAAGCAATGCTTTTATGTAAGACATGGCTTGAGCCTGAGCTCATTATAAAAGTAAATGGGCGAATTTTTCAGCAAATGCGAGATATGTGCCCTTGAAAAATCTGCAAACAGTCAAATGTGCAGGGTTTCACTGTAATCCGTGTTAGCCCTCAATAACACCCCCAAAAAACTCATGTAAAAAAAAATAACACTCGACAGTATTGTACTGTAAGAGAATCATGAATAGCCTCATAAAATAGAAAGTAAAGAATGGAATTGAACATTTCCTTTTTACTTTCATTTTTGTGTGTCTTTTTAGCAATGGTTTCATGCCATGGTTTATTTTATGCTTTGATCCAATTGACGTTATTTTCTTCTCAGGTCTCACTTTCATAGGACCCAAGGTTAGAATTTTTTTTTAGCAAAATACGTGTATGAAAACACATTCACATTTGACAGTGATGTATTTTTCAGTACCATGCAACCCCTCTATGAATAAGACCACAGTTTTAAAAACCTGTTGACAACCTGGGATACTGGAAAAAAAAAACGCACTAGCAGCTTGAGAGCCACATTCATTCTGGAGAGGGAACAACTGCAGGCAGGAGAGAGAACAGGTGGTGGAGGAGAGAGAACAGGTGGAGGAAGAGAGTAGCAAGAGAAAACGGATGGAAAGAGAGTGAGCGAGAGAGAACATGAGAGAGAGACAAAGAAACAAAGACAGAGAGAGAGAAACAGAGGGAGAAAAAAAGAGAAATAGAGAGAGAGAGAGAGCGAGAGAGAAAAAGAGAGAGAAACAGAGGGAGAAAGAAAGAGAAAGAGAGAATGACCAACAGAGAGCGCGAGAGAGAGAGAGAGAAGGAGGGAGAGAGTGAGAGAGAGAGCGAGAGACAGACAGACGGAGAATAAAAGAGAAAGACAGACGGACAGAGAGAGAGAGAGAGAGAGAGACAGAGAGACAAACAGACAGAGAGAGAGGGGGGGGGTGAGAGAGAGAGAGAGAGACAGACAGACAGACGGAGAATAAAAGAGAAAGACAGACGGACAGAGAGAGAGAGAGAAACAGAGGGAGAAAGAAAGAGAAAGAGAGAACGACCGACAGAGGGAGAGAGAGAAAGAGAGAGAGAAACAGAGAGGACTAAAGGGAGAAAGAAAGAAAGAAAGGGAAAGAGAAAGAAAGAGAGAGGGTTGAAAGACAGAAACAGAGAGAGGTCCACTAGATGATTCTGCCGGGCACCAATGGTATGCTCTTCAAAAGTAAAATTGACGACACAATATTGGATTTATTATACATACAATCCATGTTTTGGTCTTAGGTTAGGCTTCCGCTAGGTAAATGAACAAGGAGAGAGTCTACGAATCGACTTCAAATATAGTTGTCAACTTACTAAACACTTTATGTGCAATCTTTTAGGTGCTCACAAAATTGCCAACAAGTGTGCTGTAAATTTGAATCATTAAGTCATAAATCAGATCAAATCTGCGGCTTTGTCCCGTCAACTTTTCATCTATTATAAAGCAATGATATGGAAACATGCGGATCAAAAAAATCAATAAAAAATTGGTGGGACAAGTAAAAGTGCAAGATTGACAAAAAAAATGCTAAACCACCATTTTGAATTGACTTTTAAATTGTACACATCTCTAAAAATAATAATGAAGCCCAAATTGCAGTATTGCAATATAAAAATTGCATTATATGACATTGTGATGCTAATTTGAATTCAATTAATCGTCCAGCCCAATTATATAGTGCAGATTTATACCGACTGGGGATGAGCCAGGAACATATTCCGAATGTTAAACGGGTTAAATGTAAACAACTCTGTCTTGAGAGTACGTATCGACAGACGGATGAGGCGGCTGCAGGACACCGGCTGCGCTAATGGACTTTTCTTTTCTTGAAAAGAAAAAGGCAAGCTAGACCTTTTATCCGGGCGCTCCCGCGAGACACGGATACGTTTTAAACAGAAATGGACGCATGCTGGCACGCCTCACATCCAGCGGGAACAGACACAAAGGTTTGACGTTTTAAAGCCACCGATGAAGAGTGGATCGAAGCGGGTAAAGTGTTTTGGCATTTACAGTCTGATGCAGTCTAACACAAACACTTACTTTGTAGGTAGGGACTTCAATGAATATGTCAGTTCTAAGGTCAGGTATCAAAAACATCACTAATTCTCTTTTAAATTAGAGAGAAAATAACATCAATGTGAACAAGGCAAACAGAAGCACAATGACAAAAAGCTATATATTTTTTCTTTAAAAAAAATACAATAAAAGAAATGTATTCTCTAAACTAAAAAAAGAGTATTATTAAAATAACTTTCTTTAAAAACAAGAAAATTAAGAAAAGCCTCTTTTCCTGACCTAAAATGCATTTTTGAAAAAATACTTTTTTCAAATGTTAAACATACTAATTTCTTCACCCCAAAAAAACTGAATTTTGTCAAAAAACAGCTCATTGGAAAAAAGAAAAATAAAAAAATACAAAAAATGATTTGTTTCCCCTCCACCAGAAATGTTCAACTTTTACGTTTTCATTTTTATACAACAATTTTTTTTAATGGTCGTAGAAATAAACAACTTTTAGCCCAAACACTTTTTAAAAGGACTGGCAAAGTAATACTATTTTACGGGACAAAAGGCGAGTTAATTCTTGTAAAATGACATCATTTATGGAAATAAACAATTTAATGACTTTTCCAAAAGATTCCTTAATCTTGGGGAAAAAAAACAAAGTGTGTATTTTTTTTAAGGAGTGCATCTTTTTCCAAGTAAAAAACAACCACAATGGTGACAGGATTCAAGTTTTATCAACTGGTAAAGTGTTCTAACCTTCTCAGCCAGCGCCTTGAGGCTGTCCAAGAACCGTGTCCAGAAGTCCTTAAAAAGCGGCCTGTCAATCTTCTTCAGGCTCTCCTGGGTGCTGGCATCCACGCTAACGTACAGCTGAGTGACTGGCTCCAAGCTCCTAAAAGCACCACATATTACTGAGCGGTCACCAATTAACTCCCAGAGACGATGTGGAGGAGGAGGATGGAGAAGTCAAGTCGGGTAGAACAGATTAATGGCATTTTAATTCATTTCAATGGGGAAAGCTGATTTGATATACTGTATAGTGGATTTCACGATTAATCCTGACGAGTTTGGTACAGACGGTTTAAAAAACCGAAAAAAATAAAACTAATCTGACAGCAGCTGGCTGCAAAGCATTGAGATTGAGAACGGCAACGCTACCTGATTTCCTCGGGGAACTGAGCGTTGGTGACCAGGAAGCTGGAAATGCGTTGGGAGTGGAGGAGGCGCACAAAGCGGTTGATTTCGGGGTACATGATGGGCTCGCCCACCAGGGACAGAGCGCAGTGCTGCACATTCAGGCCCTCCTCATAACGATCCAACTTCACGCCGGGGACGCCTGGCGGGATAAAACCCAGCGCTGTAATTTCAATTTCCGCTCAACACAACAACATGTGGAGGTACAGAAAACCTCTTCTTACTGCGATAGATCACTGCTATACAGAAATGATTCAAAAATAATAGCTGTAAATAACACATTTAAACTCGAGAAAACAAAATTCACAATCATTTGCTCTCTTACTGCCAAGAAACAGAAGATTGATCACCTTGCGGAAAAGAAAATGACTCTCTGGCTTGCACAGTTCTCCAAATTAGAGAAAAAAGCTTGCTTAAAGCTGTTCTTTATTTATTTACTTAAGCTTATTTTTATTTCTACTTAATTGATGCAGGTAAGGCAATTGAGGGCAGATTCTCATTTGCAATGCCATAAAGAAAACAAAAATCAAACCAAATACATAGACAAAGAAACTATATAATGTGATATCAATCGTCACTCCCAGTCGAGGTTTACTGTAAAACTGTCATACAATCGAAATAGAATTAAATTCCGTACATTTAAATGTCCACCCAAACCTTTACTTTCGTCTTAACAAAAGTCATCATAAGATGTAGCATGGAGCATCAACGCATATAAAAAGCATAAAATAATGCTCACAATGGGAAACAACTAATGTTAAAACATCAAACGTGGTTCTAAATTACACTAAAGGAGAAAAATGGCATTCTTAGGAGAATGAAGTTGCAATGAAAGTTTCCAAAAAAAATAAATAAATAAATCTCCCGGGGCACCACTGACCTCGAAATTGTCGGATCATGTTCTGATGCTTCTCCAGTGCATCCTGGAGGATCTTCTCAGCGGGATCCATCTTCCAACGCCACTCGGTGCCCACCGGGTTAGTGTGGTGCCTTGTGGTCAAGCGCGCACATAAATAAAACAATGTCAAAATGGGATTCATCTGAGCTTTCGTGAGAGTTCCTCACCTGGAAGATATTTACTCTCAAAGGGCATAACATTCGGTGCAATTGCAAAATTTAATGACACCCAGTGCAAGGGTTTTATTAAAAATTGATTGTTGTGCTTGTATTTGTACGCTGATGTAAATGATATATAATATGAAATATGAATAGCAATCTTTCTGTTAACATTCAGACCTTGTTGGGTTTTGGTTGGTTGAGTTTTTAGGCAAATTTCTTTTGAAAGAACAAATGTAATGAGCTAATGAGAGCAGAGTTGAATTTGCTTCAAGATAAAAAGCTAATTTTGCTCAACAAGGGGTTTTATAAATGGAATGAAAAAAATCTTTCACGAATTAAGTTGCATTTTGGAAGAAAAATTGCATTTAGATGATTAAAATGAATATTTTTTTTCAATAAAAACTTTTATTTTATGAGAACTTTATGAGATTAAGTTATATTAACAAATAAAAAGTTTTCTAAAAAATGAAAAAAATAGATTTTCTTTTAATAAATAAGTTATTTCTACCTATTTCTATTAATAGTATATATCTACCTATTTTTCTGTGATAATGTCATATTATGGGCCTAACATTTCTTTTTTTAAAAAAGAGAGAAAAAAGTTAGAAATTAGAAGAATATTGTTTCTTATATTATAAACCTTTTTTTAAGAACTGTTATTTTACAAGAATACAGAAGTCTTTATTAGCCCCCACCACTGAGATGAAAGCTCACATATTTTTTGCAATTTCCAAACATAACAATGGAAAAGTAAAAAAATAAATAAAAATAGAAAGTTCTAACCTAAAGAGAATAAAATTCCTGAAAATAAATTACAATAAAAATCTTATAATACACATAATGTTTTTCAGGGTACAAAGTAATAATTTCATTTCTTAGGCACTCTATTAGATTGGATTCCCCTGGCATCGTTACACTATTACAAAATACAAATACACACACAGTCGTGTCGATTTTATTTAATTTTAACACTTGTTTGAAAGTGAGCAAACTGACCCTACGATGACCCAAGACATTTTCTGCAGGTTGTCAGTGGGGAGGGGGTGCACGGTGGGTGCACACGTGGGTGAGTGGCGGGCTGCTGATTTCCTGCCGCCCTCCATTGTCGCTTCTGGACAAAATGTCGTACATGGGGCGACAGGGGGAGCGGCACAGACAGCGACCTTTCAGCTGTGTTTTTGTGAGCCGTTGTCTGCCTCCTGAGAGCAAACTTTTTGATTGGCTGGCCACAATGGGTTCTAAAATTTTAAAGAGGGGCCCGACCAGGAGCAGATGGATGAAGCGTTTTAGTAACCTCACCTCATCGGAGAAAAAAACCCATTTAATTTTAAATGAAAGTGAACAAAAGCATTACAACAATATATATGTCTATGAAAAAACACAGTATTTAGAAAATAAAACATGAACAAGGTTCATTCATTTAATTTTTTTCAAGTTCGGCGGGCCGAATTAAATTTAACGGGCTGCATGTGGCCCCCGGGCCATAGTTTGCCCACGCCTGCTTTATGAATTATCATTGACTCAAGCAGAGGTTTTCCAAATACCACCAAGGACAAATGTGAAGAGTGTGACGTGAAGTAGATGGCAGTCTTACCTCCAGCAGAAGACGCACTTGTTGGCGCAGGCCAGGCTAGGCGTGGTCTCCATGCAGCGGTGGGACTGGATGCCGTAGAAGGTGTGCTTGTAGCAGCCGCCTCGGCCTCGCAGCATGGACTACAAATATATAAACACACACCTTAGATCTCAATCATGCTGCTCAAAAGGGTTTTTAAAAATTCAAGTCGAGCACCTTGGTCCAACGGCACAGTTTCACACCTGAGTGACTTCCAATCAGCTTGTACCCTGAGTAGAGAAAACAAACGGGGCGATTAGGAATAGCTACTCCGAATGCTTCATGGGCAAAACTTGCTTCGGCCCTGAGAAGCATTACAAAGGTGCTGCAATGGACGAGACATTATCTGGATAAGACACTAGAGAACTGTTTCATGACGGCGAACAGAGTTTTGTTCTCCCGGCATGTTGCGCAATAACAGCAAATAATCTCCCACATCCCTAACAAAATGCAGCAGGTCAACATTTGGGGTGGACGGGAGTAACATGTTGCTATTTATAGCGTGGTTGTTGTGTAAGGCTAGCAGCAGGAGCAGAAGCTGAATTGTTGCCAGAGGCTGCTCAATGACTTCTGCAGGTAAGTGAGCCAAAGCGGTGGCTCGGGTGCGAAATAAAAATGTTCCGGACAAAGACACCTTCATTAAAAACATTAGGGGGGGAAAAAAAACAAAAAACAAACATGGATTAAGTGCTTAACTCATTCACTGCCAGCCAAGTAAAAAAAAAAAAGATTTTTGACGTCTATAGCCGTCATTGGCAGTGAATGAGTTAATAATTCAAGCGACAGGGTGGTAGCAGACTCAAAAACATTGCGGCAATGTGACACTTGTCTACCATTATGCCTCTGACAGCTTTCATTCTTGGGGTCTATGACAATTTCGCAACATCGTGCGAAAAAAAGTTTTTGTTAAGTGTTTTGTGATTTTGTCTGAAATGTAATTCACTTTGGCCATTATATTCTAATATATGCTCAGTGCGTCTTTTGCTGTGACATCCTCCACCTGATCGACTCCAACCCACGATCACAAGTGCAAATATTTGAGTTGCTGTTTGTTATGTCTGTTTGCCTGTCGAGTCAAGATGCGGCATTCAAGTTGAACCTCTCGTGGTACGGCTTTTGTGTTTTAGCTCTCGCATTAGGCATCTTGCGTTATGCCTCAGGTATTACAATTCTGTCAGTACGGCTGATGCGGCTGTCGAGTCACCTCTGTCGAGTCAATGTCGAGAGGTACGGATGTCACATTACAGCCCTTAATAAAGAAGCAAAAAACACGCAGGCTCTGGCAGTGTTGACCATATTAGGATTGATTTATGGTTGAAATGAAATAAAGTTTGTCGACTTGGAAGTCAAACTTTGTTGTGCTTGTGGAGACAAGGTGAGGCAAGTGGCGGCAAACATCTGGCCGCCCTCCCTCGGGAATGGCCTATTATTTTTATTACTACCAAGCAATGATGCTCTGGCTCCATCATCATCATCATTATCGCGTTGCACAAACACCTGGCAGATGCTCCTGTGGAGAAAAAAAGCTATTCGCCGCTACATTAAGGACCCAGTGGAGCGCAGTGGTGCGCGCTACCTTGTTTGCTCAGAGCTTCTCTCAGGGCGGGCGTGATCATCTCTCGTCGCTCTTCTTTGCCTTCTTGGTTCCTCCGTGCAACCTTCCCGGAGCGCTTGGCTACCTGCCCGCCGTCTGAGGGAATCTGGGAACGCATACAAACCGTAAAAGATTTATGATAATGGACAAGAGTATTGTTGGAGTAGTTATTTTTGGTTTACACTTCATTTTGCTAAAAATAAATGTAATCCATGCAAGCATGAAAAGTACAATCACTGATTAATTGAAACATACAAGTCAGAGACAATCACGGGTTGTGCTGATTAATGAACATTCTATTGTTATTACAAAATGTAAATACAATTTGGGGGCTGGAACAGATAAATTGAATTTCCATTGATTTCAAAGGGAAAAGTTACCCCGATTTACAAAGAGGTTTCCGGAACTAATTGAGGCCATAACTTGAGGTACTAGTGTCTTAGTTCATAAATTGTGGATGGTGAATCAAAAATGTGACCAAACGCCAGAATGAAGTATTTGACTACATGGACACACGTCGGCTCTTCTGATTAAGAGAATTGGATATCTCCATTTTTAGTCCACAACAGAATCCAGACGCTCGTCCCAATCAATGCATTAATCAATCAAGGGGTGTTGGATTAGATGATTTAATAGTTCAGGCTGGCACTCTTCCCAGTTGACAACACAAGCTCAGTACAAAATTGGTGTGGGAGAACCCAAAGATGGTGACCATCCATCAATATAATTTCTCTGAAATAAACAACCTTTCCATAAAAACTATGCAACTTGTGTTTTTTTTTTTTTGCCCCCAAAAAAAAATTTAAATCCAAAATAGTGTCTTCAATTTCTACAATAAATGTCCATTGAGTCATTTATCATGGCGGTGGGCGTCTGCGCTCTTACGCAAGCCTCATCTTGACGCCAGGGCCTGGTGTGTGGAGTCTACCGGGCCATCTGCCGTTTCTGCGCAAGGCGAAGCTGCTTTCGAGGCACGCAAATAAGACCGGCCGCATACTGACCTCTTTGATGCTGCTCATCAGGCTTCCCAGATCCTCCACGTCCAACACGGAGGGGGAGGTTGACGAGACGTCTTCGTCACTGCTCGACTCCACCGGCTCGTCCTGAAGGAAGCAGCCACAAAAACACAAAGACGTCCAAAAACATGCATGATAGGTTCACCCAGGATGCTAAATTGCTGAAGTGTGAATCTGAGTGTGAATGTTTTTTTTTTTTGTCCATATGTGCCATGTGTGTCTCCCTCTTGCAGCACACCAGATTCAAATGATCAGGATTGTTATCAGGCTTTATGCAAAACCTGCTGACATCTGAAACAGGCTCGACAGGGGCTCTCGAGGACCAGACTTGGCCACCCCTGGTGTGGACTCTCACTATCGTCCAAAGTCAGCCAATCACACCTGCGACCTTAACTCATTCACTATCAGCCAATTTAAAAAAAAAAAAAAAAAAAAAAAAGGATCTTTGACGTCTTTAGCCGTCAATGACAGTAAATGAGTTAATTGTGAGACGCCCTATAAAAACGAAGAAATTGTTTGTAAGCAATTAAATTATAAAGCATCAGTACATAAATACATTAAAAACTCTTAGTTTATTAGATAATTGGCCATTTCTAAACCAATTGAGTACATGTCATAAATTAAAAAATATAATTGTAATTTTATTAGTCAAATAAACTATTTGACATGTTTTTCATACACCTTCATGGTATGAAATGAAATTGCCTCATCTTGATTAAATTCATGATAAACGATCCATTATAATGAGAATAGAAAACAAATTCAAGCTACAGTATTAGCTCTTGATAATGCAGAGAGCTGTGAACTCAAAGTTATTCCAGCTCATGAAGCATCATCCATATCATAAAGCTGACTTGAGAAAAATACTATGATGAGCAAAGCTGTTATCTTGCCAAAAAGTGCCTACTTTGAAGAATCTAAATCAGGGGGTCGCCATCGTGGTGCCCATGAGCACTCGTAGCCCCCAAGGACCACATGAGTAGCCCACGGGCATGTAAAATTAGCATCATCATCGTGATCTGTGTCTTTTCAAATACATGAATATCATTAATTATTAATAATACCATATGATACTATTCGCGGCAATGAGAGCAAATATGTTATTTCAGAAGTGTGAATCAAACTGGTCTTCATGGTAATCTCAAATCCAAAGTGATGCAACATCGCCATTTACAGGGATTTATTCAACATTAAAATGGTTTTCAAAACTGAATTTCACAGACAAGCTGGGTGAGATCCTTTTCAGAGCCTACCGGTTGAATACATACTGGTACGTATGTATACACACACGTTGGTGTCAGTAAACAGTTAGATTCCAGTTGACGACTATAAACATCCACAGAAGGGAAGGAGTTAAAAATCAAATGTGGCCCTTGAGTGCAAAGGTTTGCCTTAAAATAATAACACCATGTCTCCTTTCAGCTTTTAATCAGTGAGAAAACTAGAAGCCTTTGTGTAGGTGTGACATTGGCTTGTAAACGCGACATCCTGACAGACATGAAACGCGTCATTAGCAACTCGAATCTCCCTTAAAAACCGTGTCTGTGTTGAAGCTGCCTCTCGCCATTATTAGACCGTCAAATAGTGGATGAATGAAAAACGGAAATTAGTGTAAAAGTCAAAACCGCTTTAAATGATGAAAAATGATGAGGCCACACTTGTCAGCTAATGCCAGGAACAAGTCTCTGCGACACAGTCGTCTTCCGAGGTGTCCGCTGCCATGACAACGGGTCATCTGTCACACGGTGTGTGTGTGTGTGCGTGTGTGTGTGTGTGCGTGCGTGCGTGCGAAAATGCAGTGATTGGTGAGCAGAGCAAAGTGTCTGGAGGACGGACAGAGGGCTGACATAAATGTCACATGTGAGGCGTATAGCACATTTTGTAACCAAAGCGACGCGCGGCAATATCTATGCGTAGATTTGCAGGGATGAAAACGTGAGATAAATACTTAATTTTCAGGTATTAATGGAATTTACGGACCCTTTCAGCTCATTTTTGTTGTGTAAAGTTTTTGACTAACATCAAATGTCACTAATGGCAAAAAAAAAAAAAAAAAAAAATGCATTAAATGTGTTTTCCCCAAATTATCAAATCAATGTTTACGCAATGTGCATGCTGACAAAAAACCTCAAAAATATGTTTTATATAAATGGCGGGGAAAAAAATAACGCTACTTTTGTTTTATTGAAGCTCCCGAACTTATTTCTGATTTCTTCTGCAACAATGTGCCACAAGATGGCGCCACATCTACAACATGTTGACTCAAGTTGGGGAACTTCACTTCGACAAAAGCAGTGCTTTGCCGCCATCTTGTATCATCTTCAGGCAATTTTAAACGTTTCATGGGGTGCACTGTACTTGAAAAGTGTTTTTAGATTAAACAGTTTTCAAAATGTTTTTACATGATCTCTCTATGATGAGGATTTTCACCTTCTGTGGCTTGGTCTTGAATTTATCCACTGCGGTGAACACCTTACCTCAGAGTAGTTATTATCCAGACCAGCGTTCTTCTCCACTTCTACTTCCTGTGCATCCGTCTTGATGCAGGAAGTGCCCTCCTGGCGTTTCCCACAACAGTTTTCGTCGTCCCGGCAAAGAACCCGCAGACGTTTGAGGAACTTGAGTTTCCAGGCCAGGAAGTCGGCCTGGATGCTGCCGTGAACACTCTTGGCCACATTGCAGTCACCTTCGCCGCGGGTTAGAATGCGAGAGGCACTCAGCATCCACAGCCACTTGTCCACATTCTTGCCCACCTGTAGAGAATGTTTTGCGTAATATAAGTCCACATATTCACAAAAAATATTTTCAAGAAAAAACAACATTTTATAGAAACTGTTGCATATTTCTGAGAAATAATTTCCATACCTGAGAAAATATCATTTTGAGTGAAATAAATTTACATGGTCAAGAAAAATACACCAAGAATAAAAAAAAAGTTGGATACATATTTCAAGCAACAGATATACTGGGGAAAAAATTGTAAATTGGAGACCAATTTTACAGATTTTTGAGAAATATTTGTATTTTGAAAAGGCGGTATGTGTTTAAGGAAAAGAAGTTGTATATTTTCCACAAAATAACTGCAAATTTGGGGAGGAAATTCACAAGTTCCAGATAAAAGTTGTAAATTTGAAAGAATTGTCAGTGTTGAGGAAAGAAGAAAACAATTTGTATTTTAAAAAAAAAAAGGTTGTACAAGAGAGAAAAACGTTTTCAAAGTAAAAAGTCACTTATTTGAGAAAATATTTAACATTATCAAGATTTTTTTAAAATATTTTGAAAAAGGCCTATTTAAGGATTTGAGCTGTTTATTTTAAAGCTCGGAAATTTTCAAGAGAAAAGTCTCTTTTTTTTTTTTCAAGAAAAACGATACAGATATGAAATCAAACGTGAATTTAAGATTTTCTTTTGTGTGCGTGTGCAAAACTATAAATTATATTTTGCGTCCTTTTGGGCCAGCCTTACCGTGTTGTAGTGGGCGGCGTAAAGGGAGTTGCCCAGGCCGAACACAGCGTAGCGGAGGCCCTTCAGGTAAGTCTTCCCATAGCGGAAGTCGGTGGAGGCCTCCTCTAGCCACTTGCAGAACCACTCGGCGTTGTCGGTGGGCTGCCCGTCCGTGTAGGTGGACACCAGGAACACGCACACACATTTGCTGTTGCACTGGGTGACAAAAAATGAGACAACACAATCAAAGAGATTCCAACCATTCCGAAGATGAATGACTCGCAAAATGCTGGTGATGTGGAGATTGGGCTTTGGGGTGAAATTCTAGGATGGGCCTAAAATGGAGTACAACCTCTACAAGTGAACTTAGTTTGACATTGCATAAACTTGTGAAAGCACATTATTTTCCCAATTTAATTTTTAACATTTGTTGAATGCTTGAGGAGCTTTTTGCACAGCTTGGTATTCAACCATGAAGAGCTGAACATTCTTAATGTCCCAAATAGTCTATATTTTGTTGAAAGATTAGATGGATTGTTTTCACTTGAAAACAAGTCCTGTTTTTATTGAAGCAAATATTTCTAAAAAAGGACTTTTTAGAACTGTAATTTTAATACCGTCCTACCGAAATATTTTTTCACAGTTATACCGTCATCAGAATATTATATAGGCCCATGCATAGGCCACATGCATTCAAAGTCACAAATACTACAGTGTTGAATGTGAGTATGGTGACCCCAAGTGGACCAAATAAAAAATAAAATTAAAAAAATATTATATATATATATATATATATATATATATATATATATATATATATATATATATATATATATATATATATATATATATATATATATATATATATATATATATTGTTATGGACTTTTTTTATGCAATTGCTCAAAAAATGAAGGGTGTGATCATTAGAATAATCAATTCAAAAAATGTTTGCTGACCCCAATACAAACACAAAATGTGTGAAAGCATGAAAAAGGTTCATAAGACTATGGAACGGGTGCATAAAGCCTCAAAAATGTATTTTAAAAAAAATTAAATTAAATAAATATATGGTTGCCACTTGGAACATTAACCCACCAGAGATCAACTCAACTACAGTATAGAGTACATTAAAAACACCCAAGAGCAGTTGGTCCACCTTCACTGGGTGCATTTTACTGGAATTGCCATAAAAAACAAATAATTACAAGTGTTATTGTTGGACTGTAACTACAGAGCGTGTTTTTCTGGATTAGAGCCACTTTTCAATGCAGTTTATTGGGAGAAAGACTGGATCCGCCCGCTATAACTACGGTAACTCAGTGTCAGTGTTTATATTTGTGCTTGACCTTTACTGGGAAGAAAATAATATCTCCCTTGGAAGTAGCTCCAATAAACAAAGAACATGACTCTTTAGTGTCTATTTCTGTATTTCATTTTTAAGGCACTTTAAGCCACCTTATTAGACGCAAATTGCATATTTATAACGTTATTTTAAGTTCAATGTTCATAGCAGAAATATAACAGCATTGTATACAAATAATAAAAACCACTGACCTAAATTAACCATTGTGTCAAACCATATTCTGATTTCTTGAGATATCTGTACAAAATGATGCACCACATCCTAAGATGCAGCTCTTTAAATTTCAATTGATCCAGATCAAGACACCAATGAATACACATTAATATATTAAAATGTGGTCTAAGTGCATCCTTGTGGGTACTGCCGTTGTTCAAATACTGCATTTATTTTTAAAGATTTCTGAGGAAGGTGTCCTAGTTTTCCTGAAGGAAGCCTTTTGACAATATGAATTAGCCTGCCACTGAGGTTGTCATGATGAGTACAGGTGGCCAGGTTGGTGCAGCTCTGACGCTCTGCGTCTCCTTATCGGGCCTCCAAAGTAGCCTCTGTCTTACCTCGTCAGCCAGCCGATCGTCAGGATCATACTCCTTCATGTCGATAACTTCTGTCGTGAGATCCAGACTCCTCACGTCTGCTGATAGCTCCTTTGCGAAACCCTATGGAGTTGTGGGGTGGAAGCCAAGTGTCACCATTAGTGTTTCAAAGGGGTGGAATATCACCGGAAAATGTCAGCTTTTTAAATGTCAGGAAAATTTACAGTCAATTTTCACTGAAGATTAAAATGGGGAAATTTGGAAATACTACTAATTAGAAACTGTGTAAAGGGCCAACCTGAGTAGGAGTCAGAGCTCCCGATGTCACACACAAGGCCACACCTCTTAGAGGCACACATCAACACAAATACTACAGTGCGCATGATTGATTGATTAATCATGTCAATGAGTATATTTTAAAGTTCCCACTTTGAAATTTCTCAGTACTGTCATATGGAAATGTCAGCTTTGTGGACGAGTGATAAGTGTAAACAATATTCATACCTGTGCTGTTCCTGTCTGAGAGCCAAAGAAGATTTTCACTCCTGACACGTGAACCTCAGCACGTTTATCACAGCACTTGTCTTTCTTCATAGCTTCGTGGACCCGGGAGCTGACGTCCTTTGAGAAGCTTTTCTAAAAGACAAAACAAAAAGGTGTTATTTTATTATTATGAAAACAATGATTGGTGGCGCATACACAAATTGAGTCCTCCTAAGTGACGAGCCAACGTACCTTCTTGAGGATCATCTTGAGCGAAAGCCAGAGCGCAATGGCAAGCGCGGCAACCGTGTATAAGTAGAGCCGGTTGTGCCATATGTATGCGGCGTAATTTTCGTAGGCACTGTGGGAGGAGGGCGAAACTGGAAAAAAAAAGAATATCATAATCAACACTTTTGCACAATGAGCATATGTGTGACAAAATGACAAAGCAAATGTAAAGATAATACTGGTGAAATGTGATGAGTTGTTTTTTTATTAGATTTGGAGGATACTTTTTTTGTTTGTTTTCTAAACAATTTTAAAGTGTTCCTAGCGTGCTTGCAAAATGTTTTGTCAGTACACCCCAAGAACCAAAAATTACGACTACCAAGTCATTGGGGATTAAAGCTTTATTATATATATACAAATATGGAGACTAGTCTAGTTTTGACGTCACCCTGGCGGAGCTCGCTCACGTACAGGTTTTCAGAAATAATCACAAGACTTTTACTCGGTTGTTAGTAGGGCTGGCAGGCACTCTACGGACAAAATATGTGCATAGAAAATTGATACAACAATTTCCAATTAAATGCCGCTTTTAAAAATAGTTAGCAATTGAGTTCAGTGAGCGCTGATGATGACAAGAAAAGTAGGGGGCGCTATTTCGTTAATTTAATGATACGATGAAGAAGAGAGGAAACATTTACGAGCATTAAAAGAGCTTCCTCACAAAAGATACGTTTATTTCGACCATTTAAATCAGAAATCGGGTGAAATCTATCTAAAACACAATAGGAGGGCACCTGCGATTGCTTTGTGAAGTGTTTGTAATGACCGTGTATGCTAGCTAAAAGCGTTCCCTTCGTTTCATACACATAACTTTACTGAATGGATTAATTAAAAGTTTGAATAAGATCACCTTTTGTGTCCGATGCAGTCGCACAAGTTTCGAAAAGGATTGCGAGGACGAAAAATCCATGCAAGGCTCCAAACGCTTCGGTTGAACACATATTTGAAGTCATCAGTTGCAGTGGGTCATGTGCGGAACCATTACTGTTTGGCCGAAAAGCATCATGGGGGATGTAGTACTTAGTGACTGAAGTTACGCATACCGTAACACCCATTTCTTTTGTTGTTTAGATAAACACAAAAATAACAATACATTATATTTCTTGTGCAAACGCACATGCCAAAATACATGGCAATAAACATTCTCACACTCAAAGAGCATCTTGTGAAATGACTTTAGGACCACTGGCGTCTACGCGGAAGTATACCGCCACCTGTCGCGAGGAGATTATACGAAACAGAAAACGCGAGAAGGTATCAAAACGAACACATTGGCATATGTATAACCTGTGTTAATGTTTTGTTCATTTTATTGTATTAGATCAAGACTAAATTAAAAACTTTATTTTTATGCTTTATAGACAGTTTTGGTGCCACTTTAAAATATTTACAAACGGAAACGCTAATTGCATGCAGTAAAGAAACAAAGCGTTAGGAGGCGCTAATTATCTCAAGTGTAGCCGTCTCAACATTTTGACAATAAGATGATGAAGACGCTGCCTGTCGTTTGCGAGGCAGTGTGGCTGTCTTTCAAGCATTGCATGATGAGAAATTAACCATAATTACAAATATAAACATCTAAAAAATGGTAATCGAGTGAGCACATTTGATCGTATTCTCAACTGTTTGTAAACCTTACTTGCAATCGCGAGTAGGACGTTCGCCGATTCAGACGACAGGGGGCTAAACTAAAATAAGCTAGGCTAGTCTTGCTCCGAAGAATAATGGATCTATTTGACGACCTACCGGAGCCCGCTCAGACTGGTGAGGGACGGTCTTTTCTCGGGCTAACGCAGACGATTACACTGGCTGTCGCCCCTGTCTATTGACAAGGTGGTCGTCACCTCATAAAAAGATCGTTATGAGTCACTTAAATTGTTATATCACGATGGGGAGAGAGAAATGGGTAATTCCGTTGCTGATAATAACTTTTGTTTTTATAGCACCTTACAAGGGCCCTAAGGATGCTTACGGACTTAATGTAAACAAGGTACTGCTGTTGGTTCAAAGTGAGCTGTTTCACAGTAGAATTATTTATGGTTTTTGTGTAATAGATTGAGTCATAAATACATACAAAGTTTACTGGAAGACGGTTTGTGTTTGGCAAGTAATGGTTTTCTTGACCTCAATGAAGACACAAGGTACACTTTTAAGGATGTTTTATGAGATGGTTGATATGGCCTAAAAATAGAATACTTTTTTTACAAAAATCTGAGATAAATGTATTTCTTTTTTAACATTTTAACTTAGGTTGCTACTGTAACATTAAAAAAAATCGTATTTAAACACATTTAAAAAATGAAATTACTATTGTTGTGACTTCAGATTATTTGACCACTTATTATGATAACCGCTCTATTTGTGTATTGTCAGGTCCTGGCTTGGCCGCCGTTACAGTTTTGCCGCGATCCACCAAAGACATCAACGAAGAGCAGAAGAGTGTCAAACGGAAACGAGAGGATGAAGGATGCGACACGCCTCTAAAAGATGAAGAGGAGATCAAGAAAGTTTGTAGAGAAGGTTTTCACTTTTGCCACCATGTCTGAAAATGCACGCCGTCCATGACGCAGCTCGGCTTACTGTTGGTGCATGTGCGTGTGCACGTATGTTCAGGCATCCCACTGCTACAAGGCTACGTGGCTGCCAGACGTGGCGAGCGTGAAGAAATGCAGGATGCTCATGTTCTACTTCCCGACATGAGTGGCTGTCTACCAACGCTGCCTGCTCAAATGTAACACGCACATCCATTTACACACATACTGACACTCAGGTGTGATATTTAACTCTTTTTTTTCTGCCATTGCCAATGTTTGTGAATATTTTCTGATTTTTCTAAAGATCTGGGGCATCGTATTTCGCTGTGTTTGACGGCCATGGCGGCCGTCGAGCATCTCACTTTGCAGCCGAGCATCTTCACCACATTCTGGCAAAGAAGTTTCCCAGAGGTGAGCAGTAAGGACACAGTCTGTGTAAAGTAACATAGAGTTAAGGCTCTGTCTACGCATGCAAGGATAGTTTAAACAGGTAAAAGGCTCAATTGTCCTAGATGCAGGAAATAAAACATCGATGGACACACCAAAACCTGTGCACATATCAAGTTCATGAGCTATGTTTTAATGAATTCCTCCTTTGTTTACTTTATGTTAATGTATAAAATGTCATCATCCATTTAGATTTACAGCAAATTATGTTTAAAATTGCTTTTTTTTTTTACATTATCCCTTTAAATTCAAATTTTACGTCGTTTAAAAGCATCACCTTAGTTGTTAATTGTTTAAAATCAAACATAGGTGTAAGTTTTCCATTCCCCAAATCACAGTAGGACAACGTACAATTAACCACTAAAATCAAGCTTATATTATCTTAATTAAAAACACATGAGATTAATATAAAAAGCAAGACTTGACTAGAAAAAAACTAATTTGTGTCTGGGGAAAGGGGACAAAATACCCCCAAAAAATATAAGTGAATAAAAATGTGACTTAAAAAGCTTTCTCTACATATATATATTATATATATGTGTGTGTGTGTTTTTAAGGTGAAAGTGAGAACCTGGATAAGCTGATTAAAAAATGTCTGGTGGACACTTTCCGCCAGACGGACGAGGACTTTCTGAAGAAAGCAACCAGCCAGTAAGACTCCTAATTATCTGTTGTTCAGTAGCATTCGAGTGTTTTCCACAATTACTTTTTTGAAGTTCATAAAAATAAAATAAAAAAATCCTTGTATGTGTTTGATTTGCATGAAAATGTTTTAATTTTAATCGACAAAGCCTGAGAAATATGTAACCCTCAATTATGGAGATAACTGTTTTTGACTGTGTCTTCGGATAGTCTGCTAGCTTGTCCGCTTTCGAGCACCTCATTGTCAGCCGTGAGTTTGCACATGTCACGGTGAGAAAAAGGCGCAACCACAAGGATAGAGAGATTTTTTATTTTGTGGAATAGGGCTTCATGTTGGTGTGACTGCTGGAAAGTGCAACACTTCCTTTTTATTTTTGCATGTGTTCAGGAATTAATCGTCCTCCACGTTCTCTTTGTGAAACAGGAAGCCGGCATGGAAAGATGGTTCCACGGCAACCTGCATGCTGGTGCTGGACGACGTGGTCTACGTGGCCAACCTGGGTGATAGCAAGGTATAGTTTGCCAGTGCAGCACTTGTAAGCCAACTCGGCCAAAACAGTAGGCACACACAAACTAGTCGCCCCCCCCCAAGCAAGAGTATCAAACATGCTCGAACGGCTTTTGATAAAGCACGAATGCCACAATGGCATGATTGACTAACAAATTACAGAATAATGCGGAGTTGAATGCCTTCAAATAGGCCCTCGTGTAGTGCAGTGGAAAGTGAATGACAGAAATTTCAACAAGTGGCAGAATAATCTGAAAATATTCTGATAGGCCCTCTCTACAACGCTGCGCTCAATCGCCTGTGGGTTTGTGAACTCATGGCAAGAATGTGAAGTGATTGACAGGAAAAAAAAATCAGGTTACTGGTATCTCGAGGCATATGTGCTTTTTGTCTTCACTCATAAGTTCAGCGTACTAGTGTAATGACTGTCTTATTATTGATGTTTTACCTCTACTGAATAACATTTCTGCATAGTAGTAGGACACATTGGCAAATGAGCAGAACAAGTGAGGTAAATCTACTAGCAGGCGTTTTGGTGCTACAAGTAGTGTCCAGGATTGCTTGACTCATGC
Organism: Idiotropiscis lumnitzeri; assembly: GCF_059441095.1. NCBI lineage: Eukaryota > Metazoa > Chordata > Actinopteri > Syngnathiformes > Syngnathidae > Idiotropiscis > Idiotropiscis lumnitzeri. The sequence continues at coordinate 8,704,328 of NC_142397.1, read as the reverse complement.
CCACCAGTCGGGCCTATTAAGCATCACAGGAGTAAGAACAAAGAGTGTGTCAGTACATGGACCTTAAACGAATGCTCAAATAGCTGACGAGTTCTTAATGTTGCACCTTGGTAGGCTGTGTTGTGTCGCATGGAGGAGGAGGGAGAATCCCTGGAGAGGCGTCCAACCACGCTGGCACTCAGTCGAGAACACAACCCCACGATCTACGAAGAGAGAATGAGGATCCAGAGAGCAGGAGGAACCGTCAGGTACCACCATCAACATCCATCTTGGCTCTTGAGGGTGGAGGATGTTTTGTTTTAGTATGTACATTCTGTAGGACTCTTTAAAAGGCACAATCTGCAATGCCAAGTTGGAATGAATGACATTTTTATTTACTTCTGTTTTTATGGTGGTGGATATTTTATGGTATGGATGATGGATATGTCTTGGTGTTGTTGCAGGGAGGGCCGGGTGCTGGGCGTCCTGGAGGTGTCGCGCTCCATCGGTGATGGCCAGTACAAGCGATGCGGCGTCATTTCAACACCGGACCTCAGGAGATGTCAGCTCACAGCCAATGACAGGCAGGGACACACACAGGCGCGCACACAAGAAGCTGAAAAAGAACATGTCTCCTTTTGCATATTCAGGTTCATCATCCTGGCGTGTGATGGTTTGTTCAAAGTGTTTTCCGCAGATGAAGCCGTCAGATTCGTCTTGGATGTCATTCAGGTACCGAACGGAAGTCACTTTTAGTAATGCTTTGTTCTATTCTGTGTCTTGTTTTGTATTTGTACTACTTGTGTTAGTCCAGTATGTGCATCAACTGTGATGGAAATTGGACAAACTGTTGAACTAGTTTGTCTTTAAACGGGAAGTCAAGCCATGAGAGGTACAAAATATGGTTGGATTTTACTGCTTAACTCATATTCCACAAACAAAATATTAATCAGAATGCCGTGTTTGAACTAGTGGGGCTGCATCAAATATATTCTTAATACAGTTTTGGGGTTGACTTCCTCTTTAAGGAACCTCTGGAATTCGGCAAATACTCTAAGATGACTGCTTCAAACCAAAACGTATTTCCCATTTCTTTTCAGGCATGGCTTTTTGAGACTTTGTTTTGTGGGTCTTTTCTAAATTTAATTTGCTCTGTCGAACTGTCTTTGAAATCTTAATTTTCAAGTCAAAATGACCATTGGACATTACCAAATGACCCTAAAATGGTAGAGTTCCTGTGTTTTCAGGAATGGCTTCTTGACACTTTTTGCGGGTCTACTCATGATCGTCACAAGCACCAAGTTTCATGTTACTAAGTCAAACTGTCTTCAGAGGTTGAATTATTTATTAATAATTCAGTTTGGTGCAACTGAGTCAAGTGAGCCTAAAATGGCCACTTGAAAGAAAATTGGCAGGCGTTTGTGGTTCTATACATGATAGACAAAACCAATGTGTATTTCTCATGAAACATTTTGCCTTGTGTGGTTGTAGGACAGTAAGTTGACGGACAATGAGGAACAGTTTGAAGCGGCCTGTCAACAGTTGGCCAGCGAGGCGGTGCGACGGGGGTGTGCGGACAATGTCACCGTCATCCTGGTTTCTATTGACTTCTGAACACACACACACACACTAATGCATTGACTTTTTTTTCCAATAAAATACTTGACTTCCTCTGTCAAAGTCTATTGTTGTGTGTGTTACTCGCAAAAATACAAATGACCTATAAAAAGGTTGTGCATCAAAAATGCATCCATCAATCTGGACTGTTAAGGCCACCGTAATAACCTGTCTTATTGTGCTGCCTTATAGCAAAAGTACTACCGCAACATTTTGGAAAAAAATACTACTGTTTGATAGCACTGAATAAAACAGTTAAGGGCTCCGGAATGCCTGGTTGTTCTTCGCGATCGCTTTCCTTGGTTTCCGTGTCTGTGTGACTGCCCACGAAGCTTGTGAAAACTGCAGCATTTGGGGCAATAACCTTCAGTTGCAGTATGTCAGCATCAGTCAGCTCTAATGACGGGACAAACACCAAGAATATATTCTGTGGGATGACAGTATTTATAATAAAAAAGCCTACTGTTGGTATATTATAAAACTCTTAATTGCTCATCTTTAAGTCATTGTAGTAGTCGAGTGTTAGAAGATGCCCGAAAACAGTTTTCAGATTAATCATATTCAGTGACAAAACGAAAACGTATCTAGCTTTGAGCACCTTTGAGTTTGACATGGTCCCTCACACGTTCTGAGGATTTTCAAAGACTGTCTAGCCTTTTGGAATTCTGGAAGCAGATGTCCCTAAGACGAGTTGGCTGTACTTCACTTCGTTTTGAGCATGTTTTCTCTGTAACTGCTGTCTTTTTTGTTCTCTTCCTGACACAGAGCTCAACTTTAAATAAAATTGCTGCTGCGTGGCTGCAACATGAATCAAGTCTAAAATGTAAAGAAGATGAATAAGATGTATTCATTGCTATTATTTCATTTATCAGACACACCTGTCGCCCTACCATGCGGTCCCAACGAGATCGTCGTCACAATTTGAACTAATTAACTAGTTAGCTACGTTTCTCACCCAGTTATGCAAGTACAGTTCGTTGCGAGGATGGAGTTCTCATTTCTGTTGATGGTGACCCAAACATCATACGTTTCTGTTTTATTTCCTTGGCTTGGCATAACTTTCGATAGTAAAACTCAGAATCAAAATTGTGATGTTGTATGGTCTGTATATGGCCACCCAGTACACATTTGTAAGCATCCAAAGACGTGTAGCCTCGCAATTCCTCTTGAGTGTAAACGTCATCCACTAAATAAGATGAATATCTGGCCATCGGACATTGGGCCACTTTGCAGGATCTTCCTCCCACTCCGTAATCATATATGGGTCAGAAATTGCTTTCCATCTGACAACGTTAGTTTTTACTGTTATTTTCGCGCTCTTTTACAGTTAGTCGACTTGCGTACATGTTTACAAAGCCCGCCATTCCTTTTGCTCTAACAATCACCGCGCATGGTGTTTACGTCATTGTCCGTAGCAATATGGCGGCGCTCGCACGTGCGACAACTGTTAGCGTTCTCGGTCAGTGTTTGTCGCGACCCAAACCGCAGACGGAGCTAGATCAGCTTAATATGTGCAATTTACACCAATCGACTTTATTATTCGCAAACGTGTAAAAACAATTACATTTAAATGACTATTTAAAATCCCCAGTCCTGAGAATTAACGGACGCGGTACCGCTCCCGTTCGCCAGGTGTCTCAGTAGGCTGAAGACAACCCGGATGTGACCGGGAGGTGTGGTACAGTCAGCGTTAGCATCATTTTTGGATGTGTGGGATGCAGACAGCTGTTCTGTCCCCAACACAAGTCTAGCTACATGCAATACAACAAGTAGGAAACTCACTAGGTTTCGTCTTTATAATTAGCGTGCATTATGGACGGACTTTTTTTCCTACTATGAGCAGTCTTGGAAAGTGTTAGGTATCCGGCTAACGGGTTATTGTGCAGGCAACTCGCTCAGTGACTCAAGTTTCCAAGTGATCTCTTTCAACATGGACGCGCTGCTGGACTTCTCGGAGTGCGTCGCGGATTCTCCTCTTTTCAGGTGAGCATCTTCAACTCGATTCGTTGGCATCGTCAACACGCACGCGCTCATGCCTCAAGTTTTGTGTGTTGTGTTGTTGTTCAGGCTGAAACTGAATCAGTTTGAGGAGGATGTTTCTCTGCTTCAGACACAGCTGGACAAGGTGCGACACGAACTGTACAGTCAATAGGGATGGAAATGCACAACTGCGGTCAAGAATTGTCTTTGGGTGTACAAACGTGGCAGAAAAACAATACTTTTGCCCCCCTAAATGAACCTCACCTCAACTCACAAACACACAATCACAAAACATAAAACACCAAACACCTTTGCCTAAATTAAGCTCCTCAACTCAGTTGGACATGGAGTAGTTCCTTGGCATCAAGATGCCACATGATGATGTCAAAGGACGACTTGCACTACTATGCCACAAGATGGCAGTAAACATACTTTTGTCTCAATGAAGTGCCTCAACTCTCCACAATGTAGTTCCATAGCACTAAGATGCCATCAAACAAATATTTGTCTAAATGATACGATTAACGTTAACAACAGATTGTGGGCGGGTTTTTAATGTATGGATCACTGTATATAATATTTTCAAAGTAGTTGTTTGAAGGGTCAAAAAGCAATTGGTCTAAACATTGTTTGTCATGCCACCAATCAGGTGATGAGGTTGTGCGGCAAGATGGTGGAGGCGGGACAAGTGTACAACGCAGCCAATCAGAAATTCCTTGCCGGCTTGGCTGAGCTTTTCACACACAAGGAGGACGGCATCATGGCGGTAAGGACTCATCTGATAGGTGTTGTTGAACCTTTGAGAACAATTTCTCGCTGACCTGATGTGATAAATGATAAAATACTTGATTCTTAAAGTGATACTATTTGGCAACACAAATAACAAGTGCCCAATCATGGAAAACACCATTTGTATGTCTTGGTTAATGTACCTAATGCAGCTGCTGAATGTAACAAAATAACTTTAACTTTATTACGTCCGTGCTTTTCCTATCATTTTCACATTATATTGCCATCAAAAGATTTTTTCATTCATATTTATGTTTGATTGCATTACATCTTTTAAATGTCTTTTAATTATGTATGTAATGGAGTTATTCATACACATACCACTAGAGGGTGCCCATGTACCACTACTAGTATGCGTACCTTTCCTGTGGAGTGATTGCTCTACAACATTTTGCCATGTCTTCTTAGAACTGCCTGAACCAGTTCAAGCAAGGCCTGCAGGAGCTGCTCACTTTCCACACTGTGAGAACGCACATATACAGACACAAACACACACGAACACAGAAGTAATGCTTTGATGTGTGTGCACTCAGATGCTGCTGGATCAGAGCCAGCGAGCCATCAGCCATCAGCTCAGCAGCCTATGCAAACAGTAAATACATACCTACACGCTTGCACCTAATCCTGACATCCTAATCCAGGTCTGACACTCCAATCTTTGCTTAACGAGTCCCACGTTTCTTTTATGACATCTCAAAGAAAAAGCAAGATGATTGCTTTTTTGATTGATTTTTTTTATTTTTATTTTTTAAGATTCCTGCCTCAGCTGGTGGAAACGCATGACGAGTTTGTGCGTATTGGTGAGGATCTGGACACGGCGGCTGTGAAGAACGCTCAGGTGTCTCGACACAAGACCGCAGAGGCCGAAAGAGCGAGTCACTTGCTCATTGCCACGAGGAAATGCTACCAGCACTTTGCTCTGGATTACTGTCTGCAGGTATCGACAGCGGAATCGTAGATGTCGATGACACTGAATTAGTAGTCTCGTGATCACAATGTGCAAGATGTCACTCGCATTTGCTATAAGATGAATTGGAAAATAAACAAGTGACTGTAGCTTTCTAATATCTGATAGTTTACGTAACACATCAGGTAACAAACAAGCACACAAACACATGTGGACGCACACACTCACAGACCCACGCATTTAACACTATTGCTGACCACAAGTGTAATTTTAAGAATATCGTTTTATTATTTTGTTTTTAATGTTTATTTTTCTTCTTTTTCTGTTGTTTAGCTCAACACATTCAAGACTCAGCAGAAAGTGGACATCTTGAACTCGGTGAGACTACGACTGCACTCATAATTGACCTCAGCTTTGCTTAGCAATATTTTTATTACGCAGCACTTACTCAATCAGGATTTAAATAAGTTAAGTTATTATTATTGTTGTTGTCATCATCAGTGTCAAAGTGTGAATAAGCTTGTGTTGTTGTGTTGAGGTGTTTTCTTTGGTCAACGCTCAGCTGACGTTCTTCCATCAAGGCTTCGACCTGCTCAGAGACCTTGAGCCCACCATGAAGGTCATGGCTGTGCAGGTAGATGCAAACACACACTTGCTTACCAACAAAACAAATGACACACAAAGTTCAGTTGCTACTGTTTCCACTGACTTTACTGACGATGATTCTTTTGACTCTCTCCTCAGTTGTGTCAGCGATCGGCCGAGTGTGCAAGCAAAAGGAAAGAGCTGGAGAACAATCACTTGCTGGTTCAGCAACGAGTAAGTCACCTGCAGTACCTCACCAGCACACCTTTTTTGCGTTTACGCGTTGGGCACTTTGAGCTTTCTGCCACTAGATGGTAGCAAAGAACTTCACAGCATCTTGCATCGATGGGCTGCAAAACCTACCAATGAATAAAAATACCAAACTTTCCTAAACAATGCTAACTTATGCAGTACACATACAATTGTGTACATTCGGTTTTATTGTATATAGAATGCTTGGATAGATGGATGGATGGCTTTTTTATACAGTACAAAACTGTACAGTGTGACACTTATTATTAAGTAACATGTTATGAAGAATTGTTTTGTGGGCTGGAATGGATAAATGACATTTCACTTAATTTCAATGGAAAATAATGTACATTTACGTATATATTTTTATTATAATTATTATAATAATTGGATAAATAAATATACATATATATTAATATTTTTAGATGTTTGTTTTTAAATTAAGAAATTATTTGAATTATTGTATTAGTGTTCAATTTATGCAAGTTACAATGACAGTTCTCAATAATAACTGCTAATCAAGTATTAGTGTGTATGTAGGATTTATTTTATTTTTTTAGAACAGTCATATTTTTTCACATTTTTATTATTTTTTTGATGGCCATGAGGGGTAAAACATGCAAAACCTCTCTTTTTGTGAAAAAGATCTAATTGTGTGTGCGTGTGCGTGCGTGTGCGCGCAGGATGCCTCGGGAGAAACGCTGTTCCGGTTGCGTTGCGGGACTGATGACATCCAAGGTTACCTCTTCAAACGCTCCCGAAGGAAGGCAAAAATGTGGAAGAGGTAACCTGTTTTGTTGTTAATGGATGGAAACTTTACTAAATGAAAAACATAACATATTTTTTATGTACAGATGCTGGTTCTCCATCAGAGACAACCAACTCATCTACAGGAAGTCACACAAAGTAAAAAGAAAAATATCAACTTATTCATCATGAAGACAAAATATTTAGAAGTTGTGAAGGTTAATTTTCCGCTTGGCTCCTCAGGAAGCGACCATGCTTCTCTTTGAGGACCTGCGATTGTGTGCTGTCAAGTCTTTGGAGGACCTGGACCGACGATTCTGCTTCCAATTGATGTCTGTGCACAAGTGGGTCAAAAATACACAAAAATATCCCACAAAATTAACACAATTGTACCTGAAGAATGATTGACGACTGAGTAAATTAGTAAACTACAAAGACAAGACAGACGGGATCAAAATTTAAGATGACCGTCTGTTTAATGGGTTGTTTCCAGATTGTGTCTCATCATGTCCTATTTTGTCTCATTGTGTCCCTCCCTTAATAATCCCTCTTATGTCCGATCAGGTGTTGTGCCCTTCAGGCTGACTCTGAGCAGGTGAGGCTGGCGTGGATGGAAACGTTACAGGGCAGCATCGATATGGCGTATCGAGAACGAAGCCAAGCTACCCCAACACAGGCATGCTCCTCATTCATTTTGCAACCTCATCACACCAATAACACTAACTAATAAGAAGATTATTAATGAAAGTCTTCTGTAGCCCGAGGAGCCCGTCCCGCCAAGTGGCGGCAACAACGCTGCGGCCAATCAGAGGACGGCAGTACTGGGCGTGGCTCTGCAGGGCGCCGGAAACAGTCGCTGTTGCGACTGCGGTGAGGAGGAACCGCGATGGGCGGCTGTCAATTTGGGCATCACCGTATGCATTCAGTGCTCAGGGATTCACAGGTACACGCACACACCCACCCCCACACACCATGGGTGTAAGAGTGTATTAAAATGTATTCTGTGTTATTTTAATATCATAAATATGTAATTTTTTTTCTTCTTACTGTGATCATGCATATAGGAGTCTGGGTGTCCACGTGTCCAAGGTGCGTTCGCTTACTCTGGATTCATGGGAAGCGGAGCAACTCAAGGTGAAACTGACACACATAATTTAGTCCTTCTTAAACTCCTTTCACACAGCCACTTATACTAAAGTGTTACCCCGCAATATTGCCGTTCATAGTTTTATCACAAATTTTTACATGTTTTTTTACGGGGTTTTGCTGTGCAAGAAAGTTGCAGTTTAAAGTTGCGCGGTTTCTGCATATTACTACTTTGTGCCACAACATGGTGAGCAAGACTGAGCTCAGGCTGTGTGAAAGGGGCTCACCATTCTAAAGAAGTTTGGTATGATAACAAGACTTCTTGTGTTTGTGACATAGCTGCTGTGTGTCCTGGGAAATGATGCCATTAACGCCATTTACGAGGCACAGTGTTTGCACAGAGTCAAACCTACCATGGAGAGCCCACAGTAAACGCCATACACATGAAAGTCAATCTATAATCAATACTGGATGATTGACAGCTGATCTCTTTGTCAGTGCTGAGAAGGAGGCTTGGATACGAGACAAGTACGTGGAGAAGATGTTTGTGAGGCGGAATGGCGACGATGATGGCACAGGTATAGTTCATCATCAAAATGCCGGCAGTGGTTGTTTCTGTACAGTGGATATAAAATGCTGACACACCACTGTTCAATTGTTAATGTGTAATTGTGTATTTGTTGAAGCCCATCATGACAACGCTGAGGCCTCGCTACTGTTGCATCTCTACCGAGCAGCGGTGGCTGGAGACCTGCTCGCTTTGGTGACGGCGCTGGCACAAGGGGCGCCAGTGAACGGGAGCGTGGTTCAGGAAGAAGGACGCACTGCTCTCATCGGGGCCGCTCAAGGGGTGAGGGCGTCAGGCTTAATATGAAAATTCAATCTTAATGCATAAAAAGAACATGATTTGGGGGAACATTTGTAATACTACAAGAACAAAGTCCGAGTTTTACAATAGTAAAGTCATTTTTTTTCAAGAATCCAGTTTGTAATTTTACAAAAAATTTATTTTTAATAATTCATTAAAGAGTGGAGTCGTAAGATTACAATTATTATATTACATGTTCTTAAAGTCGGAATAAATTCTGAATATTTTTAAATAAAGCATTTTTCTTTTTGACAAATAAAGTATCATTTTAATCATTTCAGAATATTACAATAGTCATTAATTATAATCAATCAGTAGCATTACTAGAAAACTTACATTTAATCAAGAATAGAGGTGTATTATTGCTTTGTTTTTTTAAACTATGAATTTGGAACTTATGAGAGCAAAGTATTTTTTTTTTTTTCCGGGAAAAACAATTCAAATTATTACCGGAATAAATCAAACAATAGATTTCCGATTAATACTATATTTGTCTTTTATATGCATACAAATTTGAAACACACCATTTCTCTGCAGGGTTCGCTGTTAGCGTCCGAGTTCCTGTTGCAGAACGGCGCCAACATTAACCACAGAGACCAAAGAGGACAAGGAGCTCTACATGCAGCAGCCACCGCCGGACACACTGGGTCACTACATGCACAGACACACACACACACACGCGCACACACACAAAACGTGACCTTCCTTTTGGCCTCCACAGGCAGGTGTGTCTGCTGCTGAAGCGAGGAGCCAATCAGTATGCGGTGGACGAGAGCGGACGCGACCCGCTGGCCATCGCCGTGGAGACAGCACACGCAGACATCGTCACGCTGTGAGCTGATGAGTACGCTACACAAAAGCCAATAAGTTAGTTTATAAAATAAACGTCAATGTTCGCTGAAGTTTGCTAATGCTAACACTGCAGCTCTGCTTGCTTACTTATTGACTTTGACAGTGCTTCCTTGCTCTCTGGCAACTGAACACTGACTGTTGCTTGAAAGTGGCTCTGGATGTTCGGCCAACCTAGCCACCGAGTCATGGACAGCGAAACAATGCAGGGGCCATGATCATGTAAATTAGCCCAGTTGTGATGTCACAGTGGGGCAGAAGGTCAGATAGCAAAAGATTGACTCGCTTAATTTCACATTCGATAGGTGGACATTAAGAAGTACATTTCCCATTATATGTCCCATTTAATGGGTAGATTCTAAACTAAAAAGTTTTTTTCTTTGTTGGCTGCTCCAGGCTACGCATGGCCAGAATGAACGAGGAGATGAGAGATTCTGAAGGAGCGTTTGGAGCTGCGGGTGAGTCTGTGAAACTCTACATTTTAGCTTTTGATATTTTCTCAACAGCGTCTATGCGGTCTATCCAGGAGACGACCAAACCTTTCAGGACATTTTCCGAGACTTCAGCGACATGGCGTCACACGACCCGGAGAAGCTGGCCAGACGAACGTTCAGCCGCAGTGGAGATGACGGCAACGCTTGAATGTGTTACCCGCTTGGATAATTTTCGTGCTCAGTCGTAATTGCATCTTAACTCAAGTACACTTTACAGAATATTGTCACTGTCGGGCAGATCCTTGCAAATGACTGACTACTTTTCAGGGATTCCAAAAAGAAGAAAAAAAAAAAAAAAAAGAACAACCTCCGTATTGCTTAAGTTAACAACACTGCATTGTTTTAAGTTGGTCATACATACCTATTACAATATTTTCCGGACTATTAGGCGCACCAGTATATAAGCCACAGCAAATCTTTTTGGGAAAGAAAAAAAATATATATACAAACTGCAGCGGATTATAAACCACAGTTTTCCTATGTTGAAAAAAATTAGTTGTTTACTGCATGTACAGAACGATTTTGTACTGTGAATGCACATAAAGAGATTGTTAAAACAGTGCCTTGTAACACGGCAAACACTTTGCTAATTAAAACAAAACAAGAGAAAAAAAAAATCAATATTTATTTAGCGTATTTTCTGAACTATAGAGTTCCCCTACCGGTAAAAGAAAAATCCACAGAAAAGCTGCACCGTTATATTAGCCGCATGGTTCAAAATCTAGGAGAAAAGTAGCGGCTTATAGTCTGGAAAATACAGTAATAGACTGGGGGGGAGATCACTAAATTATGGCATTGCACCGACCAGACAAAAAGCTTTTAAACTTCACACATGCCAACTGTTACATTATACTTCCAAAACTCTTTTTCAAAGGTCTTAGAACCATGAGTCTGCAATAAATAAAACGATGAGCTACTAGGTGTCTGCCAGACTGTGACGAAATGTAATCAATTACAGCGTAAGGTTGTATAGCACTGTCACAGGACTGTCTTACTTAAAGCCTTTTTTAATCCTGTCGCGCCGCCATCAAGTGATGACTGCAATTCCATTGATAACTGGCCAAGATGCCAATACCCTAGAGAGCGGACTTGCAAAACTGGAGCTGGGAAAACACAATTGAATTTTAGAACAAATAGATGACTCAGCTCATTTGTAGATGGGGGAAAAAAATTGTATTTAAAAAAAAAAAAAACTTAAAATGTTTTAAACATTTATTTTAATTACGAAGAATAGTTATTTTGTTAATTGTATTAATTTGAATTATAAATAACCATTTATTAAATGGATATTTAAAATTGTTAGAATAAATCATAATTAAATTGATTCTGTCCATTATATTGGTTTGTTATGTTAATAATTAGCCAATTATTTTATAAAAATGTTTAATGTATGGCTAAAAAAAATACATTTACCAATATTTTTCCAATAAATCAATTAACCAAAATTAACTATTACCACTATTATTACATTAACTACATGTTTATATTTTTCACAAACATGTTTGTATTTATCGCTCCGTCCTTTGGTAACACAAATATTGTTTGTAATTGTGAAGTAGTTGACGTTAGCATAAGCCGTCCTTGTTACACAGCATGCTCCTGAATGTTACACTCAAACAGTAAAAAGTGACAACTTGTTTGGGAACACATACTTGTTAGCATCACCGCTATGCTAACGTATCACGTGGCATTCTTTTTTTTTTTTACGTTTACTAGATCGCAAAGAGAAACATTGCCTCATTTTAACCATTTCATCACTTTGAAAGTCACAAATGTTTACATACTTTGCCTTTTGTAACATTGTTTTTTTTTTATGTTTAAGTGAACTTACAAAGCTGCTCATACGTTTGTTTTTATCTCACTAAGGAATTGCAAGTTAGTTAAGTGTAAAAAAAATCATTTCAATGTCCAGGATATTTTATTTTTGACTGTTACTAATGCAATGCCATTTGTGTATTAAACATAATTTAAAACCACAAGAAAGTCTTATTTCCTCACCTATGCTTGACATAATTGTGTACTAAAATACATGACTCCCAAATATTTTGTAATTTTTGGGCTTGGAACAGAATTCCAGGATGAACTTAAAATACACAATGTTTAAAACTGGTCAAATTAATATAACCACTTGACAGATCCCAACTTTTTTTCCTGAACTGATGCATTCGTGGGCCATTGTATTTCCCTGTGAATGTTCAAGATGAAGCAGCTGAAGGCATTTGAATACAATGACAAAAAATGTCATTTTAATACATGTGATAAAATGACAAAAAGTGCAAATCCTCCAAGGAACATTCGCACAGCATAATCTTTTTTTTTCAGTCTGAGGAGCCAGGACTTCAAAGGTCCCACACTCTGAGTGCACCACAAATGCATCTCAGGCTTGAGCTTTCCCTCTCCTCCTCCTCTTGTTGTTTTTCTGCGGCTGTTCTTCTTCCTCTGGTGTTTTCTTCTCGAGATTCTCTCTTTCCTCCTGTGAAGTTTCGCTCTTAGAATTGTCTTCTTGCGCTTTCCTCTTAGAATTATCTCCCTCTTTGGATGTTTTCATCTTACAATTTTCTTCTACCTTCTCTGATGTTTTCCTCTTCAGATTCTGCTCATCCTCCTCTGATGATTTTCTCTTGAGATTCTCTTCTTGATCTTCCACCTGCTCCATGGCATCCCACACTTCATCCACATCGTCATCCTCCTCCTTCACCTCCTGTGCGACGTCCCCCAGGTCGTCACCCGCATCCTCCAGCTTTCGGCTGGCGAGCAGAAGGCAGTTAAGGCGGGACTTCAGGTAAACCTTGTGCTGCACCCGCCGGTCCTCCAGGCTGTGGATCCGCAAGAAGCGGTCCAGGCCGCAGGACGCCACCAGGGGTTCCGAGGCGTGGCACTGCAGAGCCCGCACTCCCCCGGACAGACCCTTGAAGCACCCCCGCACCAGGCCTTTTCGTAAGTCCATGACAGCAATCTGACCATGTGTGTTGCCAACCACCACTGAGTCCCCCGCAGAGGGAAGAGAGAGCGCTGTAAGCGGGTACTCCCCATAGGCGGCCTCCAGGACGGGGCGTCGTCGGGGTGTGGAGGGGTCATACACATGGACCTGGTGGGACAAAACAAATATAAATGAATAATGAGCAGTGTGAAACAATCAAATTCAAATCAACAATGAAATGTACCTGAATGTAATTTTCAAATCGCAAAAAAAAATAAAATAATGCCATAATGATGAGTATCGATAATGAATAGCGGTGCACGTCATTTATTTGATTTTTCTTTTTTGCCAACCATTAGGTAAAGGTTAAACTGTTTGTCTTTCAAAGGAGTGCGACGACTTGCGAACTCACCTGGTGGTGTCCGGTGCAGGTGACCACCTTGTCGGATCCCGGTATAAAGGCCATGTCTTTGACCCAGTGCGGCTGCCGTAGATTTAACCAGTCGTTGCGCAGGTTCTTAGCGGTGAATACGGGCTGATCGGGCTTTTCTAGGTCCCACAATTTGAGGCAATTTTCCTTCCCGCCGGTTGCCACCTTGTGACGGTGCTCCGGGTTCTGCCTCATCCGAGCCACGTTGCTACCAACGCGGATCTCCGTGGCGGGCTTGTCGCTCTCGCCCCTCCACACTCGGAGCACGCCGCTCTCCACGCAAGTCACCAGCGCCGCGCCGCCGTCTAACACCGCCAGCCCTACGAAGCAACCGTCGGCGGGGTCGCCGCAGCTGCGCGTGTCGATGAAGACTCCCTTCTCCACGCTGAATGTCTTGATGGTTCCGTCCACGGCGGCAACCAGAATCTCGCTCTCGGCCGCGTCGGCCCAGCACAGGGACCGGACCTCGTGCTGCCGGCTCAACTGCGAGCTGTTGCAGAAGTTGAAGGCTTGTCTGCGAGACACGCTGACGCCCTTCAGGATGCCAGTCTCCGAGCCCAACCACACGGCGCACAGCCGGCTGCTTTCGCCCATTTTGCGAGTTTGAGGACGGCGTCTACGCAGTAAAGTTGCGAGATTTAACTCGAGACGCTAATGTTGATTTCCTCTAGACACAAACACACGTTTCCTCGCTGTTTGCCGAGTCGCAGCTCAATGAAGTATTGTTTTTCTTCTTTTGTGGTGCGTATTGGTGGTTGGTAGTTTAGCGCTACCTACTGGAACGGATGAATGCAGAAATCATGGAGTGTCACTTAAATGCAATTTTACTTGGGATTTATTTCATTAGGAACACCATTTATAGATTATTTTTAAATTCGCCTTCTTTGCGTAAATCAACATGCAGTTTTTAATGTGATGGGAATCTCAGCATTACCTTTGTTCTGTCGATATCATGTATCAAATGATGAATTATGTCACATTAAGGTATTTACAAACTATATGCAAATGATTATTTTTTTTTTTTTCTTTGCCTGTCTCTCCACACTTCTGGACTGATATGAAACATTGGTTGTTGTTTTAGAATGTTCCACAATTTGAATTATATCTCATTATTTTCTTTATGGATGACTAAGAATTTTCTGTTTCTGATTTCATCCACTCATCCATTATCTGTGCTGCTTCTCCTCATGAGGGTCTCAGCCGTGCAGGAGCCTGTCCCAGCTATTTTCAGGCAAGGCAGGGTACACCCTGGACTGGTTGCCAGCCAATCGCAGGGCACACAAAGACAAGCCACCATCCGCGCTCACAAACGCAACAAGGGACAATTAAGAGCATTCGACCAACCTACCATGTATGTTTTTGGAATGTGGGAGGACACCGGAGTACCCGCAGGAAACCCACCCAGGTACGGGGAGAAAATACAAACTCCACACAGGAAGGCCGTAGCCTGAATCGAACACGGCACCTCTGAACCGTGAGGCCATCGTGCTAACCAGTTGTGCTGCTGTTTTGGATTTGATTAACATTATTTTGTTGATGCGAATATACCAATGTACATTGTGCCAAATGTAGAACTTGTAAGCTCTCCTATTTTATGACTTACTTTAAAATGTTTATAATATGCCTAAAAAATAGAAACAATCAATGATGCAAGGAAAATATGTACGGACAATTGTTTTGATTTTTCATCCTTATTAATGCTCCTTTGTGTTTGACTTTAAATGCCAATTTTTTAATTCAAGAATCCCTTTTTTATTTATTTAATATATCTATTCAAGTTTACTGTAGTATACTCTGTGAGCGTGTGTGCGTGTAATGTTTTATGTTCAATAAAGTTAAAAAATTGCTGTTTATTGCGTCACTACAAGGCGCCGGTGACCTTTGCGCATGCGTATATGACCAGGCTGCTCCATTTTGGTTCGTCTTCCTACTTCAAGCAGGCAACGAATTGGTATTGTACCGTCTTTTTGTTTTCATTTTATTGACCGTCTCGATACAAAAAAGTGTGGATAAGGAAGGAATTGTCGTGCTTTCTTTCGTCTAAACTTGAAGCCGTCTTCGTCTGGAAATGGACGGAGAAGAGGACGAATTCATGTCTGGGAGCCACTCTGGTAAACACTTTTGTCTTTGCCACATAACAAGCTTACGCAGTTCTTTCTTTATACAAAATCTCATTTAGACTTTTATACACACGGTGTTATTTTATTTATCAGCAGTGAGCTCCTTAAATAAAAACGTTTACTGAACATATAGAAAGAGAAATGTCTCGGTAACGCTTTTTGGTCATCTACCAGGAAACAGAGCTACATCTACCGGGAAACGAAAGAAGCCAATATTGAACTCGGCAACATTTCTAACGATTGTTAACGAAAATCGGGGGTCCGCCTCTGTTGGCAGCGACTTTTACTTTTGTTTAGAGACCATTAGCAGCTTTCGCGCCAATGTTGCGTTAGCGACAGGTGGCGACTATTTGGGACAGTATTGCCGTTACAAGCAGCTATTTGCCACTTGTTTGCCACTGTTTCCGAACCTTTGGGACCCTTTGCAAACTCCTGGTGTTGCAGCGAATATATGGAACCAGCCCATGGTGCGCATACCTTTTCCAGCATTAATTTTTCTCTTGTCCACCGTTGAAGATGGATTTTGCGAATATCTAAATTAATTACTGCCAGGAAGTGGCCCAACGTGCCTCTGCAATGCCTCTGTTGCTGCAGTTATTGTTGTGCGAAGAAAGAGAACGAAGGAAGATGAAGAAAGAAAAATTGCTTGGGTCAGTGTGATTGGTACAGAGGACAGACTTTGCTCAATATGGGAAAACTCTTGTAACATGATGATCAATATGGATAATGAATTTTGTTAAGTAGCTTATCAAGTGTGTCTGTTAACATAATAGTCTACATCCAACCAACGTGTCACTTGATTTGTGATGAGATTTAAGTGTTGCGTTTTGTTTTGTTTTGTTTTATTCCACAGACGACGGAGGTGGAACTCCAGTTCAGGATGAACATCAGGCATCGGATGGTGAGAACATGAGCAGCAACAAACATCACTCTGAGGTCAGACTTATTCATTGAGTTGCTTGTTGTTGTAAGATATCACTGCAGCTTTTTTAAATTTTTTAACATAATCTAGAATATTTGCTACAGAAAAAAAAATATGCAGCATGTTACCTTTAAATAATTAAAAAAAAATCTTCTGTTTTAATTCTTCTTTATTAGTCACACTATTTTTTTAACAGACCCATAGGCTAGTACCCGCAGGCACTTTAGGCATTTTTAAAAAATGCTATTTCATTTTTTTTTTTGACAATGCTGATTAATCTGAGCAAACAGACAACTGAGTTTGCACAAAGCCTCTTTCGTTTTGATCTCTCGCTCCTCCGCACATTACTGTCACCCCTCCCCTCTGCTTAGAGTGGAGAAAAAAGTTGGCAACTGTTTACTGAACTTTGCAAATAATCCGTCATATCGTGCCTTGTTTAGAAGTGCCGTCCCCCCTCAAAAAGGAAAAGAAGCGCTCATTACCGGTGACGGCCAGTATTAGCAATTATTGAAATCTTGACTTTTTAAAACAACCGTAAATCGTCTAACCGGTAATCGGCCCATCCATCATTGTCATGTTATCCAATGTGCAATGTTGTTGGCATTCATTCAATCGCAATGTATATTGATAGTGATTTACTAACTTGGAAAGTTTTTAAAATGAGTTGTTTATAATCCGACATTGTATTTGAATTGTTAATGTTTATGTGGTCTATGAAGATGTGACTTGATTTCATCATTTGCAACATCAGGACGAGGGCAGCAACGATGAGCGGGCGTCCTACAACAAACGGCGGTATGACAGCGACTCCGACAACGATGTCCGGCGAGGTGGCGACAGCGACTCAGAGATGGAAACCTCCGGCCGCCATGGCGAGAATGATCAGGGAAGCGATTCTGAGGCGGATGCTCCCGTGCCCCACAATGATCAGGGGAGCGATTCTGAGGCGGATGCTCCCGTTAGCCGCAATGTCGAGGGGAGCGACTCTGAGGCGGAAGCTCCCGTTCCCCGTAATGATCAGGGGAGCGATTCTGAGGCTGATGGTCCCGTTCGCCGCAATGTCGAGGGGAGCGACTCAGAAGCGGAGGCTCCCGTTCGCCGCAATGTCCAGGGCAGCGACTCGGAGCCGGATGCTCCCGTTCGTCGCAATAGCCGGGGGAGCGATTCAGAGGCGGAACCTCCAAGGCCCGCCAACAGCGACGATGATGATGATGACTCTGTGGGGAAACGCAGGATGAGCATGTCAGAGGATGAGGCGCCAATCAAAAACGGTGGGTCAGACAACGAGGAAAAAAAGGCGTCGTCCCCCGCAAAACGCAGGGGGAGCAGCTCGGACATGGAGGAGGACAGAGGCAAAGCAGCGGCTATGGAGAGTGACTCTGACCATGAGGACACCAAAGCAAAATCCCCTGCCGACAGTGACTCTGACACAGAGACGCCGGCCAGACACAAGGCGTCGCCGGTGGCGGCGCAGGACTCTGACGATGAGTCAGATACGCGACAGGGGGACTCTGAGAAAAGGGGGCGAGGCAAGTGGAAGGCTGTCATGCGGTCGGACAGTGAAGATGAGGAGGACGACGGCGGTGAGGGGAGGAAGAATACCACCAACGTCGTGGGAAGTGACAGAGAAGCCCAAGCTGCGCAGAAAACCTCAGACAACAGCGATGACGATGAACAGCCAGGTGGTAATAATCTCAATACACTGACGACCTCCCTCAAGGCTTTAATGTGTTATCTGTAGAAACATCAAATTAACAGTTGTAGGCATTTGAGGGAGGTGGCCGCACAGTGAATTTATGGTAAACACATCGGCTGGAGGTCCCTGGCTTAAATCTGGGCTCTGGCCCTCCAATATAAAAAAAACATGTGATTTTATTATGCGTAAAAGATGAAGGGGAAATGTTGTCTTTTTATGCGCTGACATTGAGGAGGAAGTTGTACTGATGCAAACATTGCATTGTCAATCGAGGTTTTGATACGTGCCTGTAATTAATCAGTGAATCAATAATGAATTTTATTATGTTACAGTGAAAAGGAAGAAGGCTATTCTCTCAGACAGTGAGGAAGATGAAGAGGTAGAAAAACCAGGTGAGACAAGGATGCCCGATATGGTTGTGTGTTGTATTTTTTTTTTTTGCTTGTTGTAAGCACTTTTAGAAAAAAGTTGCTTTTCTCTCATCGGCCTTTTCAGCCACGAGCATGCCTGCAGTCGACGTGGGAAATTTAATAAATTATTATTATCAGTTATTGGAATTAAATTTATCTTCAATAATAGTATTTACATTTTTAACTAATATTTTATTATTAGAAGAAACATTTTTAAATAGTTTTCATCCACATCGTAAGTGATTAATTTATTTATTATAAATGACTATATCTACAAATGACCTGGCCCAGCTGTTGTTTTTAAAATAAAATGTGGCCCTTGGTGACCAAAGTTTTCCAATCTGGTCTCCTTGTATGCTCAGCTATTAAGAGGAGTCGTGCGGTTTCCGATGACGACGATTCCGACAGCGACGCTGACTCGGGTGGAATCGATAAGAGCATGGCAGCTAAGCTCCGGGAGCTGGGATCCGACAGCGGCAGCGACGACGATGACCGTGCCAAGGGCGCTGCTGAGAACAAGGACGAGAAGGCGCTGTTTGGGAGCGACAGCGATGATGACGACAACCAGGAAGAGTGAGTGCCGTACATTATACAAATCGCTCACATCACTAAGTTGTGATTGTTTCTTAAAGAAAAAAACCCCCACAAAATCCCCATTCAACAGTAAAAGTCTGCTGAAAGTGTTGTGCAACAAACAGTTTCTCTAAATCTGTGTGAGTGAGCACTACAGATGTTTTCAAGACATTTATTCCTAGTTTTTCATGACATTTATTTTTCAAATTAATACTTGCACAATAAAAAAGTGGACAATATTCAACCCAGCAGACAGGATTTTTGTTTGGTCAAGGCATTTTCACATTTTTTTATAGACCAGAGTGGACTCAAGTGTTTGTTTGTTTTTTATATCTGTGATCTGTCCCTTGTTTTTAAGGAAAATGATCGCAGACATCTTTGGAGAGTCTGGCGATGAGGAAGAGGAAGAGTTTACGGTGAGTACAACTGTTCATGTGCAACACATAAGAGTGCCTCATCGACACCTGACATTCCAAGAAACTATGTTTTATTGTAAACACTGTAATTTATTGTTTAGTTAGTTGTTTAGTAGTTAAATTTTGATGTGTATCTTAATTAAGGTACAGATACAAAATTGTATTTTGAGTCTATCATAAGATTAAATTTATTTCTACTTTTACTACTTCACAGGTATCTGTCTTATTTATATGTGCATGTGGCCTGTAGAGAGCTAATGCTAATGCTCCATCTGTGTTTGTGTGCACAGGGCTTCAACCAGGAGGACCTGGAGGACAAGAAGGAGGCCAAGGAGAAGCAGCAGCAGATGGAGGACTCTGACTCTGACGAGGGTGTCCGCCGCGGAGGCCAAGAGTAGGTGTACTGCGTGCACACTCACACTCTCATGGTTTCTGTTCTTCAATTATGTTTCACATCTTAGTAGGGCTGCCAAGAGTAATTGATGATCAAAATTGTTGACAACTACATCCCAGTGAAAACAAAAACAAAACGTTTGATAAAGGTTGAATGAAAACAAACTTAAAAGCCAATGCAAGTGTTTTAGATTTTTTTTTTTTTTAAGCACAGAGCATTTTCCTAATTTACTCCTCTGATTTCACTACCTTTTACATTTATAAGAATAATAAAAAGAAAAAGGCTTGGTGCCCAAGAAGCGTGACATTTTTTTAACAAGTAATTATTTTTGTATTTATCAATACTTTCATCGTATTAGTCCAACTCTGCATAATGTATTGTTATGGTTCCATTTTAAAATGCAATAAACAAATACGACTAAATTTTTAAGGCCTTCAATTGAATCTGCACCATCATTTGTCAACATCATCTTGCTGGTGCAATGTGCCGCAATTTACATATAATCCGATTAGTCGACTAATCGTGACTGCTGTTGGTAATCGTTTGTGGCAGCCCTATTGCTTAGTAAATTTGCACCATATTGAAAGATTAACATGATTTATAAACACAAGGTGAAGTGAGGCCCCCCTCCTTCCTTCCATTTTTCTGTATTTGGCCATTAAGTAGTCAGTGGAAACTGTGCTTCACTGTAAGCCAAAGAGAAATGCTGTTGTTAACTTTCAACTTTTACTATGTGTGTAATCAGTACCAGCTTCATGTCCGACTTTGACATCATGCTGGCTCGCAAGAAGGCCATGAGTGGCAAGCGGCGGCGCCACCGAGACGGCGGAACGTTTATCAGCGACGCCGACGACGTGGTCAGCGCCATGATCATCAAGATGAACGAAGCCGCCGAGGTCTGACTGGTAAACTCGGACAAAAACAACTCTAAGCATCTTTCGCTTACTTAGTCCCAAGTTTGTTTTGTTCTTCTTGTTTTAGGAAGACAGAACATTGAACAGTGCCAAGAAACCAGCACTGAAGAAGCTCACGTTGCTGCCTCAAGTGGTCATGCACCTAAAAAAGTACATATATATATATTTATTTATGAAATTTCAGTGAATTGATAGACTATATATAACAATATATGCTTCATGATGGCGGCAAAGCACCATTTTCTCCAACTCAAACTCCTCAACTCACTTCAACATAGTTTCTTTGCACCACAATGCCCAGGTTAAAAAAAAAGTTAGTTATGCTTTTCGTGCATTGGCCTGAGAACACAAATGGTGTCGTATTGTATTCGCCAAAGTAATTTCTGAATGTCTTCGGCAAACAAGAAAAAATACAAAACAAATTCAACAACCAAGAACAGGCAAGTTGCTTCGATTCAGTTTTCTGTTGTGTGCTTGCTCAGGCAGGACCTGAAGGAGACGTTCATCGAGAGCGGCGTCATGTCGGCAATCAAAGAGTGGATCAGCCCGCTGCCTGACAAGTCGCTGCCAGCACTCCGGATTCGAGAGGAGCTGCTCAGGGTCCTGCAGGAAGTGAGTACAAACATTAAATCTGACAATTAAGACCTGCAGTGGGAGCTCGTTACCTTGCAATCCCAACAGTTTTTCTCCTGATGCATTTGCCTCCAGCTGCCTAGCGTCAGTCAGGAGACGCTGAAGCACAGCGGGATTGGTCGCGCCGTCATGTTCCTGTACAAGCACCCCAAAGAGTCGAGATCCAACAAAGACCTGGCCCTCAAGCTTATTAGTAAGCGCTCCTCATCACACAGCCGGCTTCTTCTTTGTTCTTCATCTTCTCCAACCTCACTTCCTGTTGTTGCGTTACAGATGAGTGGTCGCGGCCCATCTTTGGCTTGACGTCCAATTACAAAGGAATGACGCGAGAGGAGCGGCAGCAGCGTGACCTGGACCAGCAGATGCCTCAGCGCAGACGACTCAGGTAGCCACAGTGATTACTTCCTGTTTCTCGGCAGCACTTCCTACCTTAATGTTCCTTCTTTCACCTGAATTACGCTGACTTGCTAGAGTCGTCACATCATCATCATCATCCTCATCACGTTCAACACTTCAGTAGGGCTGGGCATTAGAATATAACGTCAGATTTTTTTTTCTTGCACAAACATCAAATTTAAAAACCACTAAAAGAAAAAGCATATGCCCCCCCACCCCCAGGATATTGCATTTGCAGCATATAAATGGGCATCATGTCTTTGGTAACGTTTAGCGCCACTGATTCCGTGACCAGGGCTCCTTTCTTGTCTTCAGAATCAGAATCAGAAATCCCTTTATTGTCATTGTACTCAAGTGTGCAACGAGATTAGAGGTCTTGATGCAATCCAAGGTGAAAATGGTTCTGCTCATTACTGACTTAAAATCTCTACTTTAAGAAGAAGAAAAAAAAGTCAGTAAAGGAATTTGAAAACAAGCTAAATATTGCATTCGGCAAAGTTGATGACACCGATTTGGGCTTTTGTGAAGCATCTTCTTTATTTGCAGTCTCATTGTTAGTGTAAGCAGTGCACATTGAAATGGTGCTGTAAGGAAATTGCTTTAAAACAAAAATGTTCTCACAAATGAACATGAATTAATCCATCAACTGGATAATTGGCCCAGCCCTACTTTCCATTGCCTGCTGTCCTCTCTTCTTTGCTCTATCCATCTCCTTTCCCCTTTTCCTATTCTTCCTCTTCTTCCTCCTCCTCAGTCACCCTCAGGAGGTGGAGAGGGCGCAGGAACCGGATGTCTTCTCTCCACCTAGCAGGTTCTCTCATCGCCATCATCTCGCATGTTACATGTGAAGAACATGTGACCCACTCAGGGGACTTGCTTGTTCTTATTCTTATTTGGAGCTCAGGGTGTGGCTACTTGCCAATTTACGGTCCCCAAATAGAGAGACATGGAAGATTTTGGTTGAAGTCCAAATTGGATGAGTTTTGAGGTGTTAGATCAGAGGTAGCCGAGTACTAACTCTTTGGTAGCTGTTACGACTTGCGTGTTTTGTCGCTTGTTCTGCAACATGCGTGTCTGTCGAAGTAAATAAATAAAAACAAAACTGAAAAAACATTTCCGCTGGCAGAATAAAATAAAAACGAAATGCTTTTTAAGTCAATTAAAACTGAAACTTCACCATGCGTCCATAAGACGAGCTATAGTTATAGTGTAAATGTCATTTATAGTCCAAACACTTGAGCACAGCCTTGACGATTTTAGCATCGGTGGTGGTTCCTGAAAGTTTCTTTTATCTTTGCGTGTGATGTCACACCAGCTGACGTGCAGTGGCAAATAACCGCATGAGAGTTTGTCTAAGCAGTTCCGATCGTGTCTACATCCACCCTGACCGCGTTGTCTTTCTTCATTGTCCCCGCAGTTCTGGCGGACAGACTCCCCGTCGAGACCTGGAAAAACAGCTGACGGGAGAAGAGAAGTAAGTAAGACGTCTTGTTTCAGTGTGATCTGGTGCTGTGGTAACAACCTCGTGTGCACTGACTGTGTATCTGCCCTCATTTTTTGTTTAGCATGTCAGGTTTTCATTATAATTATATAATAACTAATATGTAATGCAATATTTCTGAATTAAGGGTTAAGTTAAGTAACAGGTGGATTTATTTGTGGGGGAAAAAAAACCCTCTAAATTAAAATAATAGTGTTGTGCAAGTTTTTATTGGTGAATCAGAAAAACAAAAAAAATTAAAGTATCTCAAAAACCTGATTGGGGAGAAAAAAAATGGGCAGGCAATTTGTTTTTATTTAACTATCCGAATATGCATCATCCTGAACAAATCAATTTTGGTCAGGGCCTAATTACGTTTAAGTTATTTTATTCATTACCGGTATATATTTATTAAATTAATTGGTGATCAGAATTTTATTTTGTCAAATATCTGACTCGGCATCAGTCTAAATAAATCCATATCGGTTGGACCCCAGTTACAACTGTGATCCTATAGTTCGCTTGTGAATTAACTAAAGCATCCCCAAACAAATATTAATTCCCCTAGTAATGTGTCTTGATGATTCAGTTGTCATGGTAACGGCTTTCTACAAGTATTATTTGAATTGCACTGATAATGTTCAGTTACTTTAGTAGTTGCCTCCTTCAGATGAGAAGACAAAAAGCATTGACAAATAAGACATTGAGATGATTCATTCTTTGAAAATGTTTTAATGTGTGTTTGTGCCCATGTCCACAGAGCGCTACGACCAGGCGACCCGGGCTTTTGCGCTCGGGCTCGAGTACCGATGCCCTCCAACAAAGACTATGTCGTCCGACCCAAATGGAACGTCGAGATGGAGTCCAGCAGAGTGAGTGACCGTGTTTTGTAACCTTTCGCAGATAAAATCTTTGCACTTCGTTGGAAATTTGCAAACTGTATAATGAATTGGCCATAAATGAGATAACATCCCTGATTTCTCCCCAGGGGCCTATGAAAAAGGGGATGTCCCGGGTGGACAAGCAGATGCGTCGCTTCGCAGACATCCGCCGCCTCACCAAGACGGGACACGCCGTTAAAATCAGTGTGGAGGGAAATCGCATGCCACTCTGATTTTAAACTCCATAGGAATTATTTTCTTTTCTTTACTTCCCTCACTTTGTTATTATTATTTGTTAAACATTTGTTTCATCTCTACACAAAAGAGTGTTGTTACTCTTTCGCCATTTTTAATCCCCATCCATTAGGACCATCCGCTCGGTCACACAGTCTGTTGTTTCCCTCCTAAGTTAAAATATGTCCTCTATTCTAACGGATGAAAGTGTCAAATAATGGTCACTAGGTCATGGCATAAATCAAATGGGAAGTTACCAGTGATGTCACATTTTGGAGGCTGCTGCCCCAATCAGGCATCCTCAAGTAATTATGATGTCCCGCTTGTCCAGGGTCAGTTTGTAGAGCCTTTATGTGCACTGTTCTGTTGTGGGTCCAGGATCATTTTCTAAATAAATAAAAACTGGCCTCTTGTCCTCACTCATACTCAAAAGACAATTTTCATTATAATATGATGTGTTTGTGTGGAGACTGAAGGTTAACAGCTTGTTAACGGAGACGCGCGCTGGACAAACCTGCGTGATACTAGAAATTCCATATTGTTTGTGTGGATTTATCCATCCATCCATTATCTGTTCCGCTTGTCCTCACAAGGGTCGCAGAGTGTGTTGAATTATAAACAACTAAAAAACGGTGCTGAACAGATACAATATGAAGGACCCATAAAATAAAATTAGTATTTTATTTTTCACTGAACATTACATGGAAAAAGAAATGGAGATCCCGATGTGACGTCATCACAATGCTGCGCTTTGCCGTTACGGCGGGAAGAAGCGCGGCGCTAGCTGGTGAAACAAACGACGACGATTCTGCTGTTTGATTCCTTCATAATCATTCCCCACTACCGACAAGTGCTATATATCAGAAGAACCAAGGTAACTCGGCACGGGAACCAATGTTCTAAGTGGTTACAAAATAGAACGCAGGGCACGAAGTATGGACCGCCAACATGGAGATTCCACAACGGTGTCTATATTGGGGTCTGATTTAATACCGCTACAACTTGCTAGCTGCAAAACAAAATATTCGGAAACCTTAAGATAGACATGGCGTAAACTCGTGTAATATATCGCCACATTTTGAATGTTTATTTCCATTCGTGTTTAGATGGCTGGGTAATAAAAAAAACAATTAAAATATCACATCTGAACGATTTCAGGGGATGTATTAAAGGTACGCTTCATTGACTTCAACATTGGCACTTATAAAATAAGTTTGCATGTAAAAATGACACCAGAACTAAAATGCTCCTAAAAGAATTTAGAGATTTAGTTTTTTTTTTTTAATTGGCACGCCCCCTTTTGGAGCTTGGCTTTTTATTTTTTCCAGTGTCAGCGTTTATGTCACAGCAGGGAGGCAAGCAAGGTCATATTGCTCGAATTGTGTGGCCGCATTGGAACGCTCCATTGAGTGGTGTACACGTAGCCTGGAGCTGTTGAGTTCCAAAGAGTAAAATGGCACGTTTTAGTTACGTCGCCTACAGTCGAAAAAGTGGATCCAATCCTCGTTAAAATAAACGTGCATGTCAGTCACTGTAAATATCCCGACTAGTGCTTTTATGCCGTGCATCCTCAACATGATCAGCAAAGAAGCAGTGTGCAGCGTCCTAACAGCATAATCTATGTACCTCTGCTCACTTCCACATTTCCTCCTCCTGATGTCATTCACTAGGCCACGCCTATTTAAGCCACACATACTGCAGTACCTACAGTAATTACACAGAACAAAAACAGTTTTTCTTTACATTCTTTAATGTTCTTATACAATACATTAGTATTTTTCATCACAAGAAAAGGGGGCGTTTTGAGGAGCATGAACAAATTTCGACTCATTTCAAAACTTTTTTTGTATAGTATTTGTATTAAGTGTTTTTTTTGTATTTTAAGTATATAAAAAAAAGTTGCGTTACTGCTTGCCTTCCAGGTGCATGGATTGACGGGTGGTGAGCATTGTAGCTGCTGATTGGCTGTAACCTGTGAAAAGGGGCGGAGCATACTTAGTAACAATTGTGAAAGGATGGTGTGACAGTGACATGCAGTACCTTAACTGTCCAGATGTGGGGTCGCTTAGCCTCTTCTATTTGGCAGGCGTCCCATCCCAATCCTGTCCATGGGAGGAAGGCTGAGGCGTCGCCGTGGCAACTCAATCACTCTGATAGCCACACAAATGACAACTACACTTCAGGTACTACACAACATCTTTTTATACTCAGTTTCTTTTTTACACAGTACAGGAGTAACACATCCCAAGAAGTATTAGAGCCTCTGCATGGAAAAAATACCTAGTAAGATTAAAGTCATAATCTTGCAAGTATAAATGCTTTTCTAATTAAAAAATTGTCAGAATAAAGTCAAATTATAACTAGGAAAACTCAAGGTATTATCAGATGATTACTACTTTTTCTCAAAATACAAATATTTGTTACTCTTGAAACATTACTTTTTCTCTTTTGAAAAATACAACTTTTTTTATTGCTAATGAAAATATCCTAATGAGACCCCTCCCCCTCCAGTTTTCTAACCTCTGCCTATTTGCCGCATGTTTGGCGTTGATGGCAGCGATGGACAGCCGATCCAGCAGCGATGCGTTCCCAGGGAAACTCGTCTTCCTCTTGGGCTCCATGACGTCATTCTCCAGCTCGGCTCGGTGATCTGGCCGGAGCGTTTTGGTCCCGCTCGGGTGGGCTAATGCAGCTGGCCCGGACCTCGTTGAAGCGTCGCTGTCTATGTTCTGGAACCGTCAGCACAGGTGGGTGAGTTCAGGCTCGTTCGGGGTTCACCACATGGACAAAGGTATTGGGACACCAAGAGTTGCTTCTTCCCTTATGCCCTTCTCTTCACCACGGAAATAATAATGATAACAAATTTGCTAAAATTGCCTTTAATTTTTAATATTATCAATGATATGCATCTATCTAAAAAGCTGATCGTTTTTTTATTTATGTTTTATTTCTAACAATAATTTTCGAAGAAGACAGAAAGATTGGAAAGAATTAAATATGCAACACTTTATTTCTGGAAATCTGAAGTGTTGACATTTTCAAATTATACACAAAATCACTATTTTAATTAGATATGAAATAAATATTTCATTTGTATTTGTAAAAAACACATTTTTACTCTCATAATAATACACCTATTCCCCAAAATAAATGCAACTTTATTCTCACACGATTGCAACTGTTTCACTCCGAAAATTCAGCTTTTTCTTAAAAGATTAGAGCATATCACTTTTCATCATAGAAAAATATGGCCATGGTTATTTAATTTATTTTAATTTTTTTTTTTTTACATTTTTGCTTAATTATTTTTTTTTATCTTAAATAGAAAATAAACATTTGTTGATTGTCTATCAGTGTACTCGTGAATGCGCAGCAAATGATTGACAGCTCTTCAGTCCCATATTCTGTCTATGGTAGGTTGTTCTTCCTCTGGCACGGTGGTTCACTTTTAATCCTCTTTATAGTGCGCGTAGATGTTCTGACCTGTTGTCGTTCTGTCAGCTCACGGGAATTGTATTCAGGCACGTTGATGGACAGCAGACAGATGAAGAGCAAAGAGCCGCACAAGTGCATCTGCAACACACAGCACCCGAAACGCATCACTCTTGACACCTACAACTAGGGCGTTAGCATATTAGCCTACAAACACATTTGTACTGCGCGCTAACACCTGGAGTGGAATCCACACACGCACTCACGCAGGCCACTTTTAGCTCTGCTGACGGGGATGCGTATTGTCCAGCAACATCAGGCTAATTTTAGCATTTTCCATCCCTGCAAATAAACGCCTTTTGACCGTCCAAAAACGAGCTCCCCCGAGACATGCTTGAATACGCTAGTGTGCGCACACACACAGGCCGCCGACGTCAAACACATTCTTGATGATGCACAATGTAGGTTCACGTGCACACTCACACACAAGCCGTCTGCTGATGCATGTCCCATTCATGACACACACGCACACACAGGAAATTCTTCCATTCACAAAAATACCCTGGACTTCCCTGACCTTCATCTTATAATAATAATAATAATAATAATAATCCATCATATTTATAAGACACTTCTGTAACACAAACAAACATTGTTAAATGTATTTAAGTATTTTCTATGCTGTTAATTTTATTTAAATTATATTAAAAAACAGACATAAATTGTTGAATAAATTATTTCTTGTATTCAAAAATTTTTTGGTGGAGTAAATTGATGATTTGATGACACTTAAACATGTTGATTGAAACACTTTCTTCCTTATTTTGCCCTTTGTTGTTTTGTAATTCTCTGATGCACATTGTGTTACCGTGTATATGAAATACTGTTCATAATTCATATTATATTCAAAAATATTCTTATTAAAGTTACACCCGTATGCAAACATGAACTCATGCCAAAAAGCTCAAATTCTTTTCATATATAAATAAGTGTTGAATCTCAGATTACAAAATATCAGCAAGAAATACGCAGCAAGCATTTATTAAACATTTTAAATTATTGCTAAACAGTAATATAGCAATTCTTGCAGCAACATGTGAGCGAATTAAATTGAAAAGACAAAATAAAGAACATTTTTAGAGTGGAACAACATGCATACACCTGCGTACACACACGCATTACCTTCAACGTGTCCTCTTGTCTGTTGCCGTGTGCAGACTTGATGTCAGGTTTTATAGCAGCTGTCTGTCTATCTTTCCAATGTGCAGCCTCTCATGTGACATCACTTCCTGTAACCCTTTTCCACTGTGGAATATGTAAATGTGTGCGCGATGGCATCATCTGATGAATTAGCTCTCGATAGAACTTCATCTTTCCTCCTTCTCTTTCCCTCGTGTACTTGTCTCCTCAACAATTCCAAGTTTCCTTAAAAATAAAAAAATAAAATGTGGGCCTGAATGGCTCTCACAGCTCAAAAACATCATATTGGTGCACTCTAGCATTAACAGATTTGAGCTGAAGCAGTTGTGATGTTTTTTTTAGGAGGAGCCATGTTGTATATTTTAAGACCAAAACCTTCAATGACTTGAATTTTGTGCATAAGACCTAAATATTTTTTTTAATTTAAGTGTTAAAAAATAACCATGACGTCATAAGACAGAGCGTCATTAAAGCTGCCAAGGAAATTGTTTAAAAAAGAAAAAAAGGCACTAATCCATGTGGGTGGAGTCAACCGTTTTGGTCCACCACATGTTGAGCCACGCCTGGAACTGCGCTCTACAGCCTGGGCTTACTCAAATCAAATAGCATCAGTGTGTTGCGAAATTTGCTATGTGAATAGAGTTGTATTGTATTGCAGTGTTATAACTCTTTAAGGAACATTAGCAGTTGAGCAACACATTTAAACAGATAAAACATTATTCACAAGCTTGTTTTCTTTATCCTCTGCAAAGAATGTCTACTAATATTACTGCGGCGAGTTTTGACCAACTCCATGTCTCTGTATATCTGAATTATACTGCCCAAAGGTTATTGTAAAAGTTGAATTGAAATATTTTTCAGTTTTAACAGTGGACATGATTTTGGTTTGTGTTTCCGTCGCCACCGGCAACAGCTCCCTCCTCATGTCAGCCGTTCGCCCCCCGAGGGGCCTGGCGACCTCCATCTCGCTCACCCTCATTGAGAAAACACACGTGCGCTATTAATAGCAACTATAAGGCGCTAATAATGACGGAAATAGCCGGACCACTAATTGGCGACGTCCTTCTCGGATCGCTCTGATGTCTTTCCATGCTGCTCCCACCCGCCACACCCCACTTTTCCCCCGTGCTGCATTCCTGAACACACTCATATCAAGCGCCGTTTTTCATGTGTGGACATTTATGGTCACGTATATGAAAAATCACTTGGTTGGGAAGGTGCCTACACTCTCACACACACACGCACGCACACTAAAGAACCATTCACACAATTGAGGAGCACACATTCTTGCTCACATATGCACACACGTAAAACTAACAAACACATTTAAGGAACTTAGTACTTTCCTTTCAAATGATCAGCTCATCAGCAAGCCGATAAGTATCCTGTTCATTTGAATCAGGTGTGTTGCAGCCAGGAGAGATGGAAAAACTTGCAGGTAAGTGGCCCTCCGGGACCGGAGTTTGAAACTAGCTGTGCTTCTGACGTAAATCACTTAAAATTTCAAGTTTCTTTCATTCTGATGTATATCGCCTAAAACCTCGAATGTCTGATTGAGTGATTCTGAACTAGCTCCCCATAGAAGCTCATTTTTTCTGGTTCTATTCCATTCATTTTACTTCTCATCTGACTTCTCCAAACTCTTTCGTCTGCTCCTGAGGTTTCGTTATAATTGTAATGTTTTCCTCCTAACATAGAGATAAGTTTACAGTACAACCAGCTAGCATCTGAGCTTCAAGATACAAGCAGCAAGGCCACAGTTAAGGTTGATCCTCAGTTGTTCAACCTATGGCCACTACAGGGCAGCAGAGAACAGGACAAATCCCCTTTCAGCGTGCACTTCTTGCTCTTACGACATAAAATGAAGTGTCCCAGCATGATGATGATGAAACTCAAAGTCACGTTACATTATTTCTAACTGATTTTGAGGAAGGTCCTCATGTTTTCTGGTTTCATGTCCCAGAACATGAGTAAGACCTTGGTAACTCAGAAAAGCGTTGTCTTCTGTCCCTACCATTAGTTGCCCACATGGTTTGGCCCAGAACTGTCCAAGGATGTCAAAACCTGAAATAATCCAGATAACAGAAGACGATGTTTTCTTGACTTCTAACGCAAAACCAAACCCACACATAAAAACGACAGCGTAGTCTGCTGTCTGAGCCATGAATTTGCATAGGAACTCACCATATGGACTGCGGTGTGCGCATTCAACACAAGAGATGCACGTCCTTTCCAGCAGGTGGCAGCACTGAAACAAGGAGATACCTGCGATTTCGGATTTCAAGCAAAAGAAAAAAAGGGAAAATTATTCCACTCCCTTTGTTTCTTTTGGTGAATTAAAATTACCGTCAGGTGGTTGAAAAAAAGCGTTGTCAAAACTGAATTCACTAGCTCTCCTCTGTCAAAGCCATGTTAGTTAAAGCTGTGCACTTCAACTCTTTGAATTTAAAAAGCCTAAAATAAATAGGTAAGAAATCTTTACAGTTACTCGGTATTTATCATTGGACCTGATTAATTAACCAGCTTTAACACACATACACAAACACACATTCAAAATGTGATACGGGTAATGTGAGTCAGTCACACATAAAATGCTTTGCTTATCGACTGGACTTTGGGGATATTAACTTAAATCACAGGACCTCGTGTTCGTTACGTTTCATTCATTGCGGACTTAATTGTAATACAATACACACACGTTTGCAGGCTGGAATTACCAATCTCTTACCTCAAGCCTTTCCAGCCGCGAAACTTCTTGTTCTATCAACAAAAAGACGTCCACAATGCTCACGTCTGGCACGCGCCGGCTGGGACCTCTACCAAACAGCCAATCAGAAGACCCACAGACTGGTGATGTCACCCAGCTCGCAGGTAGGCATGCCGCCAGGCGACATCCGAGCCTTCTCGGCTTTTGGGGGGTGTTCGTAACGTGTCATTACGGCGCCGCTCACGATGGAAGTAATCCTCATGATATAATGTTTGTGGGTGAATGTAACAAGACCACAATTCTTTGCAGGAATGAAGGTGGAGGCACGAGAAAAGAACGTCGAAACTCTGATTTGAAGTGGGTTGCATTCATAGGGACTCATGGAGTCAGCATTTAGTCGAGTTTATTTGTGGCGAAGCTGAAGCAAAATTAAAAGGGGCATATATTATTTATCCTCTGAGTAGAATGACTGATATTTGTGCATTTTATTGAAGAATAAGGACTCTGTAATCTGGTGTTTTTGGTGAAACCACACCTTGTTCTCCTTCTGATTAGTAAAGAGCAGATTAAACTTGAAGCAAATGTATTTTCTGATGAAAGAAGACATTCTATTCTTTCTTTTTGTAGGTTTGGTATTCATATTGGTGCAGAACACAGTATTCAGAGAACGATCGAACGAGTGTCTCAGCCTATGACTTTGCTGCTCCACAAGTTTCACGTGCAAAATAACCACTTTGCCCAAAACACTCTGTCAAAGCCAAAGCGTAAGTACAGCTGCGGTGAAAGACCAGCAGATTGCGAGCGTAGGTCTCAAGATGGAGCATATGTTTGGCTTGGTGGTTTAATTTGACACTCAATAGGTGGGCTATCACTCCAGACACAAACTTATTTGTATACAACACACCAGAAGTGATTTTTTCCTCTCGAAAGCAGCTGCTTGGACCCCCCCAGCCTACTCATTCTGTGCTGGGGCGAGCGAGGTTGGAGTTGTGTAGGGGATGTCTCGCTCGCTTTTTCTCATGGTGCTTTTAATTAGCCTGCAACTCTCTGCAGGTTACCATTATTGGGGTTGGAAAAGGGGTCTTATCTTGGCTGAGATTAGAGGCAACAAGCTCACGGCTAATTACTACTTTCTTATAGAAGCGCATACACACATAAAACAAAGTTGGTGCCTTTGTGCAGGATTATGATATTTTTAGCACGTTTTTAGGATGATTGAATGTGTGCATGCGTGCACGTCTGTATTTCGGCAGCGACCACCTGTGCAGAAGTCAAATGCTCCAGCTTGTTGTCCTAAATCGATTTCCACAGGTTCCCAGCGGGGACACAAAACGGGAGGTCGGTCGGGCGGGATTTAGCATCTGCGCTCACAAGTACGATTAGACCGCCTGAAGACCAACAAGTCATTTATTGGATATTTGGGATACTCGTGTTTTAGTCTGGAGCAGATGAAATCACGGTACTCGAAAATTCTCAAAAAGAGCCAATTTATTCAACTCGGGGGGGGAAAAGTCATCGAATTGACTGTCCGACTCAACTCTCTCATCAGACTCCAGCTGTCGAACTCGATTGGGTGGAAAAATTAAAACTTTTAAAGAGGGGAAATAACTAAGGTAATGTGATTGCACAAGTGTACACACCCTCACTGTGGGATTGTGACTGCGTTCAGAGTTAACCAATCACATTTTATCTCATGTTAATGGGAGTCAACACACACCTGGTAGCACTTAAATTGCCTCTGATTAACCCAAGGTGATGTTTTAATAGCGTTTGCTTCACTTTCGGTATAGTGTCCTTTTGATGAGAGTGTTGTGTTAGCGCCAAACCTGCGTTTTGAAATTATACCCAAAAAATTCAATCTGGATTACTACATTTTACAAAAAACATTTGAAATCTCTTAAATTAATGTTGGAAAATGTGTAATTGTCAAAATGAAATCCAGGTTGAACTTGATGTCTGTCAATGAGTGGATGAGGGCCTGTCCGACTGCCTCGTTCTGGGTCCGCTGAAGGCTAGCAGCTGGTCACCGACCTATCCACTGGGTAATCCTGCATCCCGCTGCTGGCCGCTAGCATTTGTCCGACTATGGCAACCCGGGGGCTAATTGGAAAACGAGTGGCCCGGCGTGTCGCCGAGGCAACAAGTCGGCCATCAATGTGGCTCACCTGCTGAGTAACGGCCTACTGAGACACATCTACACCCACCCACAATGACCGTTGAATTTGATTGGCCCATATGGTCAACACGAGGTTATTGTGCTATCCTATCATAATATGTATGAAACACCTGATCTCCACATGACAAAGATTAACGCAACAACAGCAAAGCATGATGGGAAAAGTCACGTTTACTACACGGTGTGTTGAGTAATGGCATTCATTCATCCATCAATTCTGAGGACTCTTTGACCCTGCATTGTTGTCCTCATCTGATTTCCTTGTGTCGTAAAAATGCCTCCTTTTCTCCTTGTTTCTTTCCTTTGTCACATGTGTTCTAAATTTCCCACCTCGTGTTGTTCTTTGGCTTCATGTGGTGTCAGTGAATTACTAATGAGGTTAGTTTGTTATGTTTAATTTGCTTCTAATGACTTTGCACATGCGCGTGCGCGCGTGTGTGTGTGTCAGTCATATGTGTGCATCTAATTGTCTTAAAATGATTTCAGACAGTAAATTTATTGACATCAGATCATCTGCTGCTCAGGTTTTTTTTTCTGCAGCTCAGGTGGTTTCATACCTGCCTGGGGGGAGTGACGTCACAGCAGTCCATGAATGTGAGAATGTGATTGGGCGAGCTGTGATTAGTTGTGCTGTGTGTGCGTGCGCGTGTGTTTTAAGTAGGGCGCGTGTATCTGTGCGTGACTTTTATTGCGAGGAGAGGATATTAAGTGGCAGCAGCATGGGTTCTCTTCATATTTTCCTCTGCTAATATTTCCCAATTTCATTTTATTTTTTTTAACTTGCTGTGACTTTGGACGATTGGCGGCGCGTGTGCACGAGACCGACGTTCTCGAGTGCGTGTGTCTACGGTGAGTTCACGTGCATGTCGGTGCCTGTCATTCGCCAGGCTGTGGCGGGATATGATGAAAGATTTTATTGTTTCTTTTAAAATTTGGAGAATTTACTTTCAACACTCAATACTAAATTAATGATGAATCATTTTCTCGAATTTGTTATTTTACTTTGGATCTGTGCGTTAAG
This sequence comes from Idiotropiscis lumnitzeri, assembly GCF_059441095.1. NCBI lineage: Eukaryota > Metazoa > Chordata > Actinopteri > Syngnathiformes > Syngnathidae > Idiotropiscis > Idiotropiscis lumnitzeri. Next base: position 8,669,220 of record NC_142397.1, on the reverse strand, counting down.
TGAGTTTTAATCATCCATTTATTTTTTAAATTGCTTCAACATGTGATATCATATTACCAATACACGAGTGGCTATATTCAAACACGAGTCGTTAATACATGTTTTATTACAATATTTGGGTAGCACAATATATGTGTATTTATTGAGGCAACAAAAAAGTAATCCGAGTAGTATATTTGAAGAATACAGTTGCGTAAAATTTAATTGTAAATATTTGAACATTTGAAAGTAAAATAGGTAAAAATGTATTATTATGTTGGTATTGTGTGTGTTCCATGTGATGGTTTGTTCTAAAATTTAAGATGTGTAAATTGTATCTTAATAATTTTGTATTTCATTCCTATTAAATACAACAATAAAGTTTTATATTATTGTTTTTCTAGCATGTATTTCAGTTTTTAATAATTTCTGCATAATATTTTTGATTTCCCTTTCAGAGGGATCGTTGGCTCCGAGTCTGTTTCCGTTTCCATGGAAACCCTTACCTCCACGTGGTCCCCGGTCGATCAATGTGACGTCACCGATGTGGGAGCGAAGCGTCGTAATTCCTCGTGTGCGTGGCCTCAGTCGAAAATTAAAGGTGTATTTTTTTAAATGATAATTATCAATAATAATCAATAATAAAAGTTAATGTGCATGGGTGTGTCAGACGCGTGTGTGTTTTGCAGGTCTCTCCCTGCTGGTGGGCTGTGGTCAGAGCAGCTCTCTCCTCACCTTCAGAGGAACAAACAGGTAGTGTGCTAAATCCTGCAACATGTCTTCTTTGATAAATCAAATTGAAATGTGCTTGTTTGAATGCAAAAATGCTAATTGTGTGTGCGGGTGTGTGTGTGTGTGTGTGTATGCAATGATCGGTGTCAGCTTGAGGACATGCTGCTGCAGCGGGAGGAGGAACTAAATCACCTCCAGGAGGAGAACGACGCACTGCGACAATTTCTCAACTCGTTTTTCATCAATAATTTGGAAGACAAAACTAAAGTGAGACTAACTTTGACAACTTTGCGCTGTTTTGATGATGTAGACAAAGAACAGACTGGTCGCCAGTCAATGTCATGACACAGATAATCAATAAACTGGTCATGTATCAATTTTAGGGCAAATAGACAATAAACTGGCCAATTTCAGGCCACACGTGAACAACAAAGCATTCACTCCCTCAGTATCTCACAAAAATCATTTGACCCCTGACTGGAAACAAGAACACCAAATTTAACACACCTGCTCCCCATTCACACCTGAGACCTGAAAATGCTAACGAGTCACATGGCACTGGGGAGAGAAATGAGCTATATGGGCCCATTTTGAACATTTTCATATCGAGGTGCAGTCACATTTGTTGCCAGTGGTTTGATTTTTTTTTGTGTGTGATTTTGAGATGACAGCAAATGGTTGTAGTCTGTAGTTTTCTAGTTTTAGGTAAAACAGTTGAATCCATACTTCTACTTCAACCAGAGTAGAAGTATTACACAAGTACAGAATGCGAGTAGTTTTGCTATTTTTGAATCTGGGTCTTCATTGACGCTAAGCAGACTTTTAGTAAATATGGGATACACCCTGGGCTGGTTGCCTATTAGTCGAATTAAAGAAAAATGCTACACATGATTTTTTTCAATATACTTTTTTGACACTGTGAGGAACTGAAGTACTCAGAAACCAAATAAATGTTGTTGTGCAGAAGTTGAGAGCCAACAGGACCAGCAATCTGAACAGGAGGCGGCCGCACCACGTTGACTCTTTCCAAAACTCTAGTCGGCGCCACCTTCAGATCAGCAAGCGCATTTGTCGGAACCTCAACACTGAGTTCAGTATCGCTGAGTCCAGTTCTGGTGAATCCAGTTCAACCTCTTCTGAGCCCACGCTGGACCTTTGGGTTCTGAGGACACTTGGTTTGAAGGACCCGGAGACCATTGACACATCCTTGCCTTCTGCATACCAGCAAAACTTAGAAGTCTCACCGGTCGCCCAACAAATCGAGAGCGACCAGTCAGACTGCAGCCACGGGAGTCCTGAAGGTTTGCAAATTCATCCTGCCCTCATGGTGTCCACTCCAAACCATAGCGGTCCACCACCAGCATGTCAGTTCTCCGAGGAGACTCAATTAAGCCAGACTCCTATCAGCAGCCCGGTCCTGAACTGGTCTTGGACCCCACAGAGTCCGTCACAAGTTAGACGGTCTGAAGGTGAACATCCAGACTTGGCCTTCGCAATGTCTCTGAGCCCTGCCAGTAACGTAAAGACCCTCAGCTACCCCCAGGGGCAGGCTTTTGTTAGAAGGGACCCCCAAGGACGCTGCAACTTCACTTGGTTGCCCACACACACCTCCAGAAACTAGGACCCAGAAGGTGGACTTAATGGGGCGTAGAACTCCAATACCAAACCTTGAAGGCTACTTCTTGACTCAAAGATTCCCATGGCTAACTCATTTATCAATAACTCAGACAAGTTTGACTTGTGCCTTTTGTCCTTGCACAAGTCAAACTTGTCTGAGGTATTCAGCTCAGCAAATAGCTGAGGTCAGCTAACCTGACTTACTCCTGACGGAAAAAGGATTACATTTAAATACATTGAAATTGTAGAAGGCTTCACTAAATGTATTTTGTCTCTTTCAGGCCACCGTAGTTGGGTGTCTCGGTTGCTAAGCTAATGGCTTCAGTATCACATTGGTTCCTTTGTCATTAGACAGCGAACAAGGCAAAACCATCTTCAATGACAACTTTGAAGGGGGCTACTCACGCATTACAAGTTTGACTCTGTTGCTGAGCTAATAGCTCACTAACTAACCTAGCGAACTAAACTGACACTATTATGACAAGTAGATGTGCTGAGTTCATTTTGTAATTTGTATGCCATGATGGCCAACTCCCTTTTTCCCTTGAAGGACACTGTAGTTGCGCATCTCATTTGCAAAAGTACAATTCAATACAACTTAATTTAAAGAGCGCATTTCACAACAGCCTGTAACAAAGCGCTTTCTATATGTTTTTTTTTTTTTTTGGCCACTGTAGTTGAGTGTCTTGATTGCTAAGCTAACATTTCACCTGTAAAACAAGTGAAATTTTCCACGATTTAATAAAGTGTTGTTGTTTAATAAACGTCTGACCTCCACATTCTCACATTTGGTACGAAACCAATTGAATTTTTGCGGTGATAAAACCAAGTCAATTGAATGATATCAAAAACCTGTGATAAGAGTGAAACATTGTCATTTGAATGCAGAGAAAGTATAATTACAGTAATTGCTATCCAAAGACCATAAGTAAGAATTATCTCATATGTTTTAAATGCCCAGAGCAGAAAAATAATTGTGAAATATGATTTTTCTAATGAAAAATAAATGAAATAAAAAATCATTAAAATTCAGACACTACTATAGTAATATTTTACATTTTTACCATGTTTAAACAACAACAAAACAATTTTAAAAAATTTACACTACAGTTTACAGGCATTAATATCAGTCATGTAGTAATTATAATTGTAGTAATCCATCCATTTTCTGTACTGCTTGCAGGGCCGACTACAGGATTTTTCCTCTCCCGGGGCTAAATGGGGGCCGTAACCCTTGTGTGGCGCCACCCTTGACTGCGTTTTAGTAGTTTTTCATATTTCATTTTCATTGCTAAAAACAACAAAAGACAATGATTTCTTTTATTTTTTGCAATAACATTTAGAAATATTAATATAGTAATTTCATATTATTAAAAAGGCTAAAAATGAAAAAACTATGAAAGTTCATCATTACAATTTAGAAACCGTAAAGAAATATGTTCATATTTCAATTTGTCAATGACCATTCATTTATAACATTTGGCGTTATAATGTAAGCGGTATATCAGAGCGTGATTCAAAGCATTTGCACCGAAGCACGTTAGCATGTTAGCTGCTCCTTAGCTCACTTACAAGCTCGGGCAGAGTGCCGCCTCCTGGTGTTTCAGAACAGTTGGTGGTCCGTGGCTCCCCGGAGACCGCTGCCTCTCTGGTCCTCCCCCTGCATGTAACAATGGAGGGGGTTCATCTCCCTGGGGGGTCCCCGAAAGAGCGAGCCCGCTCCCCCGAGATCCGTCAGCGAGGCCGCATGGAAGCGGGGTGTCCGAGCGGTCTAACGCTAATAACATGGTGAGGCCAGGGGTGGGCCGCAGATGTCAGCCAGATTGGTCGCAACGCGGGAATGTGAAGGAGGGTGTCGTTGGGATCACACAGATATCACGCAACGACCCTCTCCGCTGACGGGTCATTAAGGAGGGCGGACATGAAACCCAATCTGTCCTCGACGAGCGTTCATGAGAAAGTTGACAGCTTGAACACTCAACAGGTCCTACAGTACGACGCCCACTACCCACCTTACCAAAAGAAAAGAAAAAAATATAGATTGACCCTTCTCACAACTCACTTCTTCTCAGTGGTGTGCAAAAGACAGTGGATTCCGTCTGAAAAAAAATTGGGGTTGAATGTTTTTGTGCTTGCGTCTGGTGTCTTAGTCACAAACTCCTTTTTGAGATGTTGAAGGACCCAGGTGCAAGGAAGTAGGTGCAATCGCTACAAGTATTTAGTCAGAACAAAAAGGTGAGCATGAAATACTCCAAATACAAAAAGTACAACACAATGAGATTTAACGTAACAAATCCAAACTGTGAATAAACGAACAACAAAAAGGAAACAAGACAACTCAGGTAACCTGACTGACGATATATACATGTCTGGCACCAGCAAACATCAACAAATGACTTTTTGGAATTCCTTTCTGGACAAATTAGTCCTGCTATTCATCTTTCCCATGTAAATAATAAATAATAATAAATAATAAATAAATATGAAATAAAATAAAATTTATTTGGTATATTGGACAAAATATTCTGCTGGTACTGAGAACACGTTATAGTGGGTTGGTTTCCTGCGTTGTTTAAATATACACATTTGCTGTTCAACTCTCTACTTACCACCTGATATACTCTAAAATGAGCGAGGAGAACAGTGAGTGTTTGAGTAGTTCGGATCCGATGTCAGCAGGCGTGTGTTCCAAGCCCGCAACTCAATGGCGGAAAAGGTTGAGACACACGTGCACACACTGAACATAATACAATACCGCCATTAGCTTAGCATTAGCGGTAGCGGCTGAGCTGACAAGTACAGTATAATTAATAACCAGTTGAGCAGAAGTGTTGAATTCCATCCCAGAGCTGGAATACATTCCACTCAACCTTCATCACAGATAAAATGTCACGCAAATTGAAAAAGAACATTTGAAATTTTGTTAGGGTGAAATTTTCCAAGTTAAAACTTATTTTACGCTACTAGTATTAAACCTGACAAATAAAAGAAAAATATTTTTTTTAAATAAATTAAAAAATTGATGTTATTTTGTTTATTTTTGAACATACAAATTAAAGCGTTTGCTGTTGGAGCAGCGTTTGAGATTTCGATAAAAAGACAAGAAGTGTTCTTTTGTTTTTGTCAATGTGGTCGTACAGTAGTGCAGTTAAGCTGACCGCTCAGGAGTGCGTCGCCCTTTTAGTTCCTCTTGTACAGCTCTGAAACCGAAGCTATCCACTCGAAAGGAAGTGAGCGAGCTGCTTGGGGTTGCGGTTTCTGTTGGCTCTGCTTAACTGCTTCATTCATACCACACAATGCAAAACTAAATCTTAATCACTTTGCCTGCGGGAATAACGTTACAGTCTTGAGTCATTGTACAAGAATAGTTCTAGTTTTCCCTGAAGAATGCCTAATTTTTGAGGATTCTTTGTAAAAAAAAAGCCTTTTTTTGGGAGAAGTATTTTCAACAAATAAATAGCATTTATTTACTTTATAAACATCGACACTATTTTAAACAAAAAAGTTTTGTATTTTTAGCAATGAACCTTTGATTTTTCTTCAAAAAGTTGTAATTTCGTCAATATTTCTTTAATTTCACACGAGTCTAAAGTGTTTACAACAATACAGTTGTACTTTTCTTTAAAAAAAAATTCAATTGTTTTTTTTTCCTTTTTCATTTCCCAATTTTTTTTTCTAATCTGAAAAAAAGTCCTAACAAAAATTCCCCCTCATGAATTTTTAATGATAAAAAAAAACCATGTTTTTTTTTAAACCTCACCTCGCCCTATTTGGTGTGGAATTTTTTTATTGGCCTCTGACTTTTTATCTGTGTTTTAAAGATGAATAAAATACCACCCCTCCCAAAAAATGCAGTTCAATTGGTGCCAATAATATTTTGAAACTTGGTTGAGTAAACAGTCCGTCTGCATTTGTGCATGCCATGTAAGCAATGAGCTTTTCTGCACTCTGCAGCTGTCCTGAAGCATCAAGACATCCGATGTCCTTCTCGTAGTCGTTTACATCGATATTTAGACTTACAACAAAAACTGGCTTTTATTATCTATGAAATCATGTTGGGTTTATTTTCTGAGTACACTTCTAATTTTTGTATATTTTTTTCTGTTATTTTTTATTTTTCGGTTTTATTTTTGTTATATTTTTATATATTGTTTTGTTTTGTAATGTTAATGTTTTATAGGAAAACGGATGCTGGTTAACAAAGAATGTTTTAAAAAAATGCTATCTATGGTCGTTTTGATTGTTGTGACGTAAAAACGAGCGCAGCAGCGGCAAGTGCTTTACGGCACAGAAGCTGCGCGAAGCTAAGCTAAACTAAGCTAAACTAAGAGAGTTGCTGGGCGATAAATAACATTTGGATGCTAACCGCCGGAGTCACGTGACGCGGTGTTCATAGGTGACCTCACTAACTCATCGGTTGTGCGGATGTGCAGCAAGTCATCTTGAGCTCCAAATGTGTACTAAAAACTTTGGGCGACAGGCACACGTGAGTATGTCGAACAAGGAAGCGGTCACCTATTTCTGCGTGTGTACAACATGCTACTAAAATTTGCCATTTTCACTGGGGTTTGTTATTAATATTTTGCAATCGCGAAGCCTTTGTTGAAGACTGAAGCTTAATTTCTCGCAGCTTCGTTTGTAAGCAAATCCCACTCGCTGCTGAGCAAAATATAAATGTCATGGCAACGGGAATAATCACGAAAACTGAAACACCATCGTTTAGATTTTGTGGCGTTTATTCGCGTGATTTGTTTTGGGTTCATGTGTGCTAAATGTAGTGTTACCAAATCAACAAATCATGTTTGACATACGATGTTTATGTTAAAACAAGAGGCGCAGTGATTATCAATTTAATAGGCACTTGATGAGCCATTACAATGGTTAGTTAAAGTTAGTTGGGCTACAGATTCAAATCCAAAGCACATTTATTCTGAAGAACAAAAAAAGCCTGCCCCATCCCGTCCTGCTCCCATCCATCCATTATCCGTTCCACTGCTCCTCCGGAGGGTCGTGGGGGTGGTGGAGCCTATCCTAGCTGTCTTTAATATATATTGAATATTGCAAATGTATAATATAAGTAATTATCGTTTTTTTAGTTGTTTTTGTAAAACAATATTTTTTTAATTCATTTTTTCAGTGTATGTATAATCACTGAGTGGGACACGTGAATGCCATAGAAGAATCTTGCCTGGGTCACATTGGCTCAGGCCGCACTTCGGTCGACTCCAATGTAAGGTTTTCCAAACTCATACTCGTAGGAACAGCAATTGGAACCGGAATTGTTGAAATTCTTATGATGCCCGACCTTAGTCAACATAACAGCGAAAAACATTTTTGTTTGAATTTGACGTCCGAATGAACATGTTGCATGTTTGCGTGTTTCTCTAATGTGTAAATAACTGCCAAATATTGTATTGACAGAGTGGAGATGTCTTCCAACGAGGGGGAGTTTCCCGTCCAAGCCGTGTGTGTCAGTCAGTGCGACTCCGCCCCCCTGCTGTGGCGTACGGAAGACGTGGCTGCCGTGCGCTCCCACGGCCTGGTGGGGGCGCTGCTGGGCTCGCTGCCACGCACCCCCAGGCAGAATGTGCGTCTAGGGCGCCCGTTGTTGTTGCTGCCCGAGGAGGAGCGACTTTTGGGCCAGTGTGGCGCCCTCGCTGCCGGGACCGCTGTCTTGCAATCAGTGAGTGTTTTTTTTGCAGACGTGTGCAACTTGGAGTCGTGTTTGTTGATTTTTCTCTCTGTTGTGAAGAAAAAAAATACTGAAGGACAAAGTATTATGTTTTTTATTGCTCTAAGTGTAACGGGATCCGGAAAAAAAAAATTATTTTCATGGTATTTTTCTCAATTATGTGGCCAATTTATCTCCAAACATCCATATCAGTTGGGCCCGAAAGAAAACTTAACGCATGCTCTAATCGTGGTCAGCGCAAGTCTGGCATTAGGAGCGGTATAAGTGTCCGTTATTTTCACGGATGCATGCTACTTGGCGTAGTTCGAAAAGGGTTTTTTGCGCTGTTGTGGGCGTGAACACAGCCGACCTGATTCATAGCCAATGGGAGCGGCTCCTCTTCTTCACTTTCAAGTCCTTGACATGGTGCAAGGAGAAACTGATTTGCTGGAGTCCATGTAGAAGGTGGAAAGATACAAAGTACTTTTATGAGGATCTGCAAGCGGACCCCCACGTTCGGATGATGTCAAGTTGGCCATCACAGATCACCACTGTGAGGTGGCAACTTGCGGTCCGCCTTCCACCCTGTTCATCTGTTCCATGTATTCAATCTGTTTGCCAAAGGGGTTGCAAGTGCGGCAACATGGAAGCTAATCCTCATTAGCATTAGGACAACAGATTGAACAGCTGCGTTACGGTTGTTCTAATCACGACTCATTGACGAGAGACTAGCTTGACGTTGGAAGTTCGAAGACTCGTGACAGGCTTGGGAATGCCGCATGCGTGACTGGATTGGTGTTGGGGCTGGCATGTGACTAACGGGCATGTTGTTTTGAGGATGCGGTTGAACCGGAGCCCGCCCGCCAGGTGGCGCTCTACGAGGAAACCCTGCAGCGAAGCTATGAGGGGCAGCAAGTCCTGGCTCTCCAAGACCGGAAGGCGGCTGTGCTACGTGCACTCGGCTCATCGCAACCAGGTTAGACGGCGTCTTGACGACGTGCATGTGCGTGTGTTTGTGTGTGCGTACATTTTCAGGTGTTGAGTGAACGGAATGAGTCAAATGCCCAAATGAAAAATAACACTGGCATCGAACTGCTCTCTGCCACCCAGATGCTCACTTGCACACTAAGGCATCAGTGGATTGACAGACTCTGTTTTGCACTTAGGGTCGGAGGTCGACAGCGAAGAGGACACGCAGCACCGCTTGGAGGCTCTGGAGCGTCACTTCAGCTTCCCGCGCTCTGCGATGGCGGTTCAACTGAGCACAGCCAGGGCGGGACCGGCCCACCTTTTGGTGGCTCCAGCCTCTCATGCTGTCCCAACGTCCGCCGCTGACGCCAAGTACCGGGTGTTCGAGGACCTGAGGAGGCGGGGCTTCTTCCTGACCTCGGCCGGAAAGTTCGGTGGAGATTTCCTGGTCTATCCTGGTACGTTGGTTGCATTTCCTCTCCACTGCTCCAGTTACTACTTTCCTATTTGTCATTTTGCTAGGTTCTCATTTTTGTAATCTATAATCATGTTGTGAAGGGCTCGTCATCATTAGTCACCCACTATTTACACCTTGTTGGAAAAAAGGAAGGAAAGGGCGAAGTGATGAAGGAAGGAAATAATGGAAGGAGAAAAGAAAGGTATACAGGAATTAAGTTCAGGAAAAAGGAAGGAAAACCAAAAAGATGCAAGGAAAGTCAGAATGAAATGAGGAGAAATGGATATGGGGGGGAAACATAAGTTAAGAAGGAAGCGACTCGAATGGATAGAAAGAAAAAAGTTAGGAATAAAGGAAAAGAAAAAAAAAGATGTGGCCAGAATGTAGAAAGGAAAAAAAGGAGACTGAAAGAAGCAATGAAGACAGGAATAAATGACAGAAGAAAGGAAAGAAAGAGAGAAAGGAACGAATGCAATCCGTGGCCAGAAGATAGAAATACAAGAAGAAAGGGGCGAAGGAAGAAAATTAGAAAAAAAATGTTGTTATTGTCGTTTGTTTTGTGTTCACAGGCGACCCTCTGCGCTTCCATGCGCACTTCATCTGCGTGTGCGTGCGAGCAGATGAGCGCGTGTTGCTTTCTGACCTCCTCGCTGCCGCTCGCCTTGGTTCCAATGTCAAGAAGACGCTGGTTTTGTGCTCGCCCCGCTGCCACGGTGACGGCGTGACATACTCATCGCTCCAGTGGAGCGGGATGATCTGATTGGACGCCGAGACCGATGAGTCCTGGCTGTCCCCTGGAGAGCACTGCTCAGTCGAGCAGCCTTCCTTCTCTCATCACTGTGAAGATGGCAGACTTTGGTATTGCTCAATATGGAACGGTACTGGCCTCAGAAGACAAGTGAGCTGTCTGTAAAAACATTCAGATTGGCTAATAAACTAGCTCAAGGATTTTGATGATGGATGACGTGAAGAAGTGCAACTGTTTCTTATGCAATGCCGCAAAAGATGCATTTCACCCAAGTCAGTTGTCTGGCTAAAGTTTGAGTTCTCTCTCTGGATCACACTTGCTAATGATAAATTGCGAAGGGGGGGGGGGAATGAAGACCTCACTTGCTGCATGTAGTGATCCATAGTGTTTTATTAATTTTCTATTAATCACTACGCTGTCAATATAATACCTACATTCAACAATGCACAAACACTTATTTTTCCCCATAACATTGAACTATTCATATTCTTATAATATTTCTATTTGGCTGTATAACCTCATCTTAGTTATACATCAAAATGCTCGTAATATTTACAGTTATCCTACAACTAATTACAAACTCAGTGCCCCTCCTACTCTTTCCTAAGACCTCTCTGAAATATATTTTTTTAACTGATTGATGGTTGGACAGTAAGTTCCTCATGTGCCCATGGTTCGTTACGTATTTTCACCCCGCAGTCAGAAACGCAAAAGCGTTCATCCATCCGTCTGTCATTTGTCATTCGGTCTATCCGTCACTCGGCGGTCTGCCAGTATTCTGAAGTTTGCCATAGTTTGGTGGACCCTCATTCGCCATTACGCTCGTAGTTCGTCAGCCATTCGGTCATTTTTTAGTCAGTCTGTCGTCAATCCGTGCATCTTTCGTTACATAAAACAAACACACAACATAGAATGTATAAACAGTGTAATCGTTTACAGCACACACACATAAAACATTGCCAGGGGTTTCCACTTAAATATTCACGTACTGTACTTTTTGGGGATAGACCAGGTCTGTTTTCCTGTTTACATAATGACACTGAGGCGTCCGAGGTGACCCTGAAAGTCACTCGGAAAAAAAAAAAACCGGGTGGTCATTGTGGTGCGATTAGCTAACAAGACAACTTGTAAAATTTGACATTTACGCGCCAAGAACCGACGGCAAGGGTTATTTATTCCTGAAAACTCCCACAATGTTCTTTGGGTGAATATTTGGGAAGTTTTATTCAAGTTCAAATGGATATATACCCGTCACTTTCCACCGAACAGGTGAGTTAATAACTCCACTAGCATTTAGGACCCTCAATAACCTCTACATACGTACGCTGTTTACACTGATATAATTTCAACGGACACTTGATGAGTAAGTTTGTTTTGCTTTGCTTTTGTTCAAAGACGCAGGGCGTTTTTATTTTGGATACAAGAATGTGAAAACGAGTGGTTAATATCCTTCCATGGATTTGTTCTTTCCTGGATTAATTTCCTTACCTTCTATTATTTAGGCCATGCACAAAACAAACTGGAATGTTCTATTTCATCTCAATAGTTGAAATATAAAATTGAGCCACTCTTAAGCCACATTACGTGTTTGCAAAGCCACTGGTACGACTCAACGTCTGTAGTTCACCTCGACTGCGACGGTGGCGTTCTAGTGCACTAGTAAACTAATACTTTTCATTTGCTACACAGAAAACCAGAAGTAAATTAACCAGGCGGGTGGGTTGGTGTTTTTTTTTTTTTTGCCTCAGCATTATATAAACTACACCCGTTTGTACATCGTAATTGAAAACTTTTTTTCAGGAATAAATGCGATCAATTTAAAGCAAAAATTACTATTGGTCTGGCGTAAATCACGTGACCAGCGAACGATTGCATTGAGTTAAAAAAGTATGATGTGTAGTACCACATGTCCCCAGCAGATGGCCATCTCCCTTATGGTCGAGGCTAGTATGTGTTTGGGTTTCAGTCAGTCGATAGTTTATTTTCAATGTGAAATGACGTGTTTTTTAAAAAAAATGCGCCGCAATTAGATGGCGCATTAAATCCGCCAAGGAAATAGTTTAAAACAAAAACGAAGAGATGTTGAGAATGCATGTGGCCAGAGTAAAATGTTTATGGTGCGCCGCGCCTCGAACTGCGCTCTGCAGCCATTGCTTACTTGGGAAAGGCGTCAGAAAGGAAGCAATGCATGATGGGAATATTCTTGCTGATTCTTTCGACCTAATTTCTAATCGTTTGATGACTAAAGGTTATGTTAAACTGGTGTGAAAGTGTTGCTTCAACCAGTGAGTATGTTTCTTGTGTGTTCACGCGTGTGTACAAATTTAGACCACGACTGAAGATGGCGCATGTGAGAAAGACTTTTGGCCTCACGGCGTGTACAACTCATACTTACCTGGCAGGGGAGATACCATGATCACGAAGGTGGTTCACCCAGGGTGAGGCTCAGCCATTGCACTCCGGCTGTGCTGACCCCTGCGAATTCCCCAAATGTGGGAATCTCGACTGCATAATTTCTGGTAGTGGGGGACTGCGTTCGCGCTCTCCCCTGATGTATTGGTCAAATCAAAACTATAACTTTAACAGTGTTAGCCGACTAACAATGCGTTCTTATCCATAGATGATAAGGGTGGTAATGTTCTTAAATGACTGAATTATAGTATTTCTGCAAAGAAAGACACGCAATCCTAACACGTGTCTCAGATAATTTCTGCATATGTGGAGAATTTCCTCCAACACATAAACTCAATCTGACAATCTGACACGTGTCTCAGATAATTTCTGCATATGTGGAGAATTTCCTCCAACACATAAACTCAATTATTGTGATTCGTCCTCACGATTATACTCCTTGTCTGAAAACTCAGTTGTCAGTTAAATGTCATTTATGCCCCCTGTGGCAATTTGGAGATTAATCGCCGTCACGTGTGCAATTCGATTTATTAGATGCCACTTGTGATACCAACTTGCGTTTGCCTTTACAAATGGGTGTGTTCAAGCTCTGCCCACAGAGGAGAGTTCGTGGGATGGTTTTTGATCCGTCCACTCAATCACTCATGGAGACGTTGTTGCAGTTCACTGCCACGCCAGTGGTGGCACTAGCCAGTGCCGATGTCAGTTGGTAAACAGGAAGCAAATGGTTGAGCAGGGCTGAATGATTAGGGGGCCTTTTTGTCAGATATTGATCTAACTGATTTTTGCCACGCTATAACTACTATCACGTTGGTGTATTGTTATAGTTGAACATCACTCATTGTGTAATTTACTCTTATAAGAACACCGTGATGCCATCAAATTAGATAAATGTATTGCTGTATTTTGATTGGACGAGCGTGGGTCACATGACACACGTCTCCGAAAATGTGTTTATTTTAAATGGAGAAAACATGTGTTAGGCACATTATCGTTCAAAGTATGTGTGTAGTTACAAATGTAATCGTGGGTAAATGTGTGTTGTTTTGAATTTGTGTGATTTTTTACGTTTGTCACCATCACTGTAGCGAGTTCTGTCCGGACTCAATTGCTCTCCTGTGCCAGTTTCTGGTTATCGCTTCTCGGCCTTTTGGCTAAGATCAAGTGTAGTATCTGTTCTTATCAGTTTAATATCTGATACGTCCCCTATCCGGGGACCATATATTAAATTGATTTTTGGAACTGGGAGATGGAATAGGGGCTTGCTCCGTCCACTCCACGCATCGACCTGGTATTGCAGTACTTCCAGGAACGGTGCACCCCCTTTACTGGTCAAAATAAATAAAAAACAAACACTGTCAGTTGGTATGTTTCTGTATTATTTATGCATTTGTGTTCAGTGATCAAGTGTCAGGAATTATTTAGATTATCGTCAAATGCCGTGTCATTCTTAGATTGGGATTTTTTTTCTCTTCTTAAATACAACCTCTCTCTTGCTCGGTTATTCCTCTAATCTCGTTGCACACTGAGTACAATGACAATAAAGGGCTTTCTGATTCTAACGTTACGTACGGCGGTCATATAAATAATGGTATCAAATATAGATTCCCAAATGTTAATTTTCTATACTGTTATAATATTGGCGCTTGGCTAATCGAAAACGTAAATTAAGGAGAAGGGGATGCGGGGCGACATCAACGCTAAGGCGTAACTCGATGAGCGGAAGTACTTCTCGGGAGCCTTTAGTTTTCAAATTAAGTGTTTTCAGTGAACGTAAGCATAGTCAGATACAAATATTTGAATGTGTGATTTTAAAGTAGAATTAGCTCGAGTCACCTTTTTAATGGGAGCCAATGTCTTCTCGTTCGTTTAATCGGATTTGTAGTACCACGTCTCCCCAGCAGAGGGCTAACTCCCTGTTGTATAGTTGAGGTTAGTATGTATTTGGGTTCAGTTGAGTTTATTTTCAATGCATAATGACGTGTTTTAAAAAATCCGACACAAGATGGCGCATCATTAAAGTCGCAAAGGAAATAGTTTAACATAAAATCGAAATCGTGAATTCATGTGGGCAGAGTCATACGAATATGTTGAACCACGCCTCGAACTGCGCTCTGCAGCCATTACTTACTTGAGTCAGGCGGTACAAAAGAAGCGATGCATGATGGGAATATTTTGAGAGAGTCTTTCGACCTAATTTATAATTGTTTATTGACTAAAGGTTATATTAAATTGGTGTTCGAGTGCTGCTTCGTCCAGTGAGTGTATTTAATGTGTGTGTTCACGAGTTTGTGTTTAAGAGACCATGACTGAAGATGGCGTGTGTGGGAAAGACTTTTGCCCTGGCGCCATGTACAACTCATACTTACCTGGCAGGGGAGATACCATGATCACGAAGGTGGTTCACCCAGGGCGAGGCTCAGCCATTGCACTCCGGCTGTGCTGACCCCTGCGAATTCCCCAAATGTGGGAATCTCGACTGCATAATTTCTGGTAGTGGGGGACTGCGTTCGCGCTCTCCCCTGATGTATTGGTCAAATCAAAACTATAAATTTAACATTGTTAGCAGGCTGTCAATGCGTATATAACGATAGAAGATAAGGTTGGTAATCCTCTGAAAAGACTGCATGATAGTATTTCTGCAAAAATACACACGTAATCCTCAAATAGCGTATGACACGTGTCTCAGATCAATTCTGCGTATGTGGAGAATTTCCTCCAACACATAAACTCAATTATTGTGATTCGTCCTCACGATTATACTCCTTGTCTGAAAACTCAGTTATCAGTTAAATGTCATTTATGCCCCCTGTGGCAATTTGGAGATGAATCGCCGTCACGTGTGCAATTCGATTTATTAGATGCCACTTGTTATATCTGACGTGCCAACTTGCGTGTGCCTTTACAAATGGGTGTGTGCAAGCTCTGCCCACAGAGGAGAGTTCGTGGGGTGGTTTTTGATTCGTCCACTCAGTCACTCATGGAGACGTTGTTGCAGTTCACTGCCACGCCAGTGGTGGCACTAGTCAGTGCCGATGTCAGTTGGTAAACAGGAAGCAAATGGTTGAGGAGGGCTGAATGATTAGGGGGCCTTTTTGTCAGATATTGATCTAACTGATTTTTGCCACGCTATAACTACTATCACGTTGGTGTATTGTTATAGTTGAATATCACTCATTGTGTAATTTACTCTTATAAGAACACCGCGATGCCATCAAATTAGATAAATGTATTGCTGTATTTTGATTGGACGAGCGTGGGTCACATGACACACGTCTCCGAAAATGTGTTTATTTTAAATGGAGAAAACATGTGTTAGGCACATTATCGTTCAAAGTATGTGTGTAGTTACAAATGTAATCGTGGGTAAATGTGTGTTGTTTTGAATTTGTGTGATTTTTACGTTTGTCACCATCACTGTAGCGAGTTCTGTCCGGACTCAATTGCTCTCCTGTGCCAGTTTCTGGTTATCGCTTCTCGGCCTTTTGGCTAAGATCAAGTGTAGTATCTGTTCTTATCAGTTTAATATCTGATACGTCCCCTATCCGGGGACCATATATTAAATTGATTTTTGGAACTGGGAGATGGAATAGGGGCTTGCTCCGTCCACTCCACGCATCGACCTGGTATTGCAGTACCTCCAGGAACGGTGCACCCCCTCATCATGGTTAATAATAATCAAACTGAAAATGTTTCATTAGTCAATTGCGTGACGAATCGCGATGAGTAGAAACTGGTGCTGTAGGAAGCAAATTTTGTTACCTCACAAAGTCAGCGAAACGACCCACCCTGTTAAACAGAATTCCCTTTATTGGCCCAGTGTCTAAAACATTCGTGGAATACGTCTCCCTCTGTATGCTAAACTGGTATTACAATAAGCAATTATGATTAAAACAGACAAGACATATAAATATAGAGGTAGCATTGTGCATTAATGCCACCCCAAAGACAGCGTTGCAACAATTTGGACAGTCATAAGAGCAGAGGTAATGTGGTCAGTGGTGCAAATCCTACGATAGTTGTGCAGGTGATGCAGATAATCGCTGCAACATTTATTAGGTGTCCAGTAGCAGTAAATATAATGTAACTTGTATGCAATTATACAGAAGGTCCATGAGCGCTTTAAAATGTCAATGCTGGGGAATATTGATCAACAACAGCATTTCAAGTCTGCACAGTGCTGAGGCGACACGGATCCGTGCCGTAACACTCGTCTTACTAGTCACGTGAGCTCCCGATTCGACAAATTGGACGCTGCTTGGTCTCTGACACGCATCTCTTTACGACCGCAGACGGAGTGGACACCCATCACCCTTCTCGCCTGGCATCGTGTGAGACTTGGTGGTGGGAGCTTGACGCTAGCTAGCACATTCGGCAAAGCCCTTAAGCATTCTATGTGCAATGATCTTAGTCCGCGCACTCCTGTTCAATTACCAGGCTTTTATAATTAAAGCAATTAGACAGTGATTAATAATCCCCCTAAAATTTCCACCATTAACAAAAAAAAAAACTTTTCCTTTATATCAGTTGAGTTGTACCGATTTGAAGTCATGTTACTAGCGGGGTAACATTTGAAGTGATTTAATTTGGTTTCATTTTTAATATCACTAAAATAACTCTGTAAATGATGTTTCGTCCTCCACCAGTGATGCTTTAATTATACTGTTTACGGTGCTAGACGGGAGCAGCAAGTGTTTAACTCAATGTCACAATCCCAACTATGCTGGCAGAGGCAGCCGTAAGTTCTACGGGAGTGAGAAGCCGTCTGCTTGATTATTGTAATTGTTGTTCTTGTATTTATTTGACACTCTCATGCTGTTGCTGTCGTTATTCACATAATGTGTGTGTATGATTTGAATTACGTTTTGTGGTGAATATGTTGCCCTGCTGTTCGTTTTCTATTTTCGATCTTAATACATTTAGATTGTTTTCATGTCTTTATTATTGATTTGTTCTACTGCAGGGCTTCCTCATCTTTGTCATTAAAAACTCATTTTGACATTGAGGAGTGTCATTCTTCACTTTGCAATAGAGGTACATACACTAGAACCACTAAGTTTAGCAAAATTTACAGTATGTTGTGAGTTTCATCTGCATTTTCACTTTAAAGGCAGTATTAATGTACTGCACTTTTCTTGGACTTTTTGCATATATGTTTAAGTGAACTGTTATGTTTTATTCATTAATGGTTATTCAACATTATTGTTAGTAAGTTAATAAAATTTTCAAATGTTATCTTTTTTCAGTGTTTGATGAGCAATAATTGTTAGTTAGGTCTTTGACTTGGGAATGAGGTTGCATCAACTGTACTAATAGTTCTTATCAGTTTCTAATCAGTTATGTTCCCTTGCAAACTCTAAACTGTCACTCGGCTGGGGCAGTACGACAAACTGTTTGACAGAAGTGGTCGAAATGGCCATTTGTCGTCCATTCTGAGTGAACAGTGTTGTAGAGCACTGAAACTTGGTAAGCGTGTTCAGGGATTCTGAAAAGGGAGGAGTTGATGTTGGTTCTAAGTGTGAAGGCCATTGGGATAAAAAATGTGGTCTAAAGACGTCGTTCGTTTTGGAATGAGTATGATGTGTAGTACCACATGTCCCCACCAGAGGGCTGTATGGCCGAGGATAGTATGTGTTTGGGTTTCATTCAGTTGGTAGTTTATTTACAATGTGAAATTACGTGGTTTTAAAAATGCGCGGCCATAAGATGGCGCATTATTAAAGCTACCAAGGAAATAGTTTAACACACAAAAGAAGAGATGTTGAGAATGCATGTGGGCAGAGTCAAATGTTTATGGTGAGTCACGCCTCGAACTGCGCTCTGCGGCCATTGCTTACTTGGGAAAGGCGTCAGAAAGGAAGCAATGCATGATGGGAATATTCTTGCTGATTCTTTCGACCTAATTTCTAATCGTTTGATGACTAAAGGTTATGTTAAACTGGTGTGAAAGTGTTGCTTCAACCAGTGAGTATGTTTCTTGTGTGTTCACGCGTGTGTACAAATTTAGACCACGACTGAAGATGGCGCATGTGAGAAAGACTTTTGGCCTCGCGGCGTGTACAACTCATACTTACCTGGCAGGGGAGATACCATGATCACGAAGGTGGTTCACCCAGGGTGAGGCTCAGCCATTGCACTCCGGCTGTGCTGACCCCTGCGAATTCCCCAAATGTGGGAATCTCGACTGCATAATTTCTGGTAGTGGGGGACTGCGTTCGCGCTCTCCCCTGATGTATTGGTCAAATCAAAGCTATAACTTTAACATTGTTAGCGGACTAACCATGTGTTTTTACCAATAGAAGATAAGGGTGGTAATGTTCTTAAATGACTGAATATTTCTGCAAAGGCAGACACGCAATCCTAATAGGGTCTGGCACGTGTCTCAGATAATTTCTGCATATGTGGAGAATTTCCTCCAACACATAAACTCAAATATTGTGATTCGTCCTCACGATTATACTCCTTGTCTGAAAACTCAGTTATCAGTTAAATGTCATTTATGCCCCCTGTGGCAATTTGGAGATTAATCGCCGTCACGTGTGCAATTCGATTTATTAGATGCCACTTGTTATATCTGACGTGCCAATTTGCGTGTGCCTTTACAAATGGGTGTGTGCAAGCTCTGCCCACAGAGGAGAGTTCGTGGGATGGTTTTTGATCCGTCCACTCAATCACTCATGGAGACGTTGTTGCAGTTCACTGCCACGCCAGTGGTGGCACTAGTCAGTGCCGATGTCAGTTGGTAAACAGGAAACAGGAAGCAAATGGTTGAGGAGGGCTGAATGATTAGGGGGCCTTTTTGTCAGATATTGATCTTACTGATTTTTGCCACGCTATAACTACTATCACGTTGGTGTATTGTTATAGTTGAATATCACTCATTGTGTAATTTACTCTTATAAGAACACCGCGATGCCATCAAATTAGATAAATGTATTGCTGTATTTTGATTGGACGAGCGTGGGTCACATGATACACGTCTCCGAAAATGTGTTTATTTTAAATGGAGAAAACGTGTTAGGCACATTATCGTTCAAAGTATGTGTGTAGTTACAAATGTAATCGTGGGTAAATGTGTGTTGTTTTGAATTTGTGTGATTTTTACGTTTGTCACCATCACTGTAGCGAGTTCTGTCCGGACTCAATTGCTCTCCTGTCCCAGTTTCCGGTTATCGCTTCTCGGCCTTTTGGCTAAGATCAAGTGTAGTATCTGTTCTTATCAGTTTAATATCTGATACGTCCCCTATCCGGGGACCATATATTAAATTGATTTTTGGAACTGGGAGATGGAATAGGGGCTTGCTCCGTCCACTCCACGCATCGACCTGGTATTGCAGTACCTCCAGGAACGGTGCACCCCCTCATCATGGTTAATAATAATCAATCTGAAAGTATTTCATCTGTCAAGTGCGTGACGAATCGCGATGAGTAGATTATGTGTGTGTGAAATATATGTGTGAAAATAAATACTATGTGGTGGTGCCGGAAGCAAATCTTGTCACCTCACAACGGAATTTTATGAATAGCACAGTGTTGCTTGGCAAACCAGAAGCCTCAGATACTGTTCACGGGTGATGTGCGACTCTACCCATCAATCCGATTTCAAAGCTACTTTGAATGGACGCGTTTTTGTCGTGGCACAAGTTGCCGCACACAATCGTCTCTCTGCGTGTGCTCCAACTTCGAAGACACGTGACTCGAAGTCAAGAATTTCGTATACACACGCTCTGACATTCAAAACTTCACACAACAGACAACCCGTGCATGGAGTTTTTTCCCCGCACACGCAGAGTTTTAACGAGGTGAAATGGACCAAGCATTTTTCAAAGCTGAAAGTTTGTGTGACTGAAAGCTAGCAAGGCAGCGTTAACTTCGTGTTCTGTCAACCTCCTCACCCTACTGCTGTCAATAAAGAACTATTGAGATGACTAAATCACGATCATATCGCGATTTATTTGGCCGTAGATCATACAAGGTGATACACAGAAGCGTGGAACTGTAAACATTTTTGACTGGCAAACTCAAAACATTTGCAAATTGGTTCAAACTTGGACACTTAAGGTATAAGATGACAATTTTGTTGAAAACAGGGCTCAGGTCATTGGAGATAACCTTTTCCTTCAAGTGAGACAAGATTCATTAAAATCTGTTGAATTTTTTTTAAACATTGATAACTACCCAATTTAACAGCAATAAACAAAAACAGATATATTTAGCTATTGTGTAGGATGTAAATATGTTGAATTTAATTCAATCACATTTTTTTTCATTTAAATCACTTGGCAAAAAGGCACTCCACACTGAGCCATACAATTATCAATTGTTTTTATTTTCTTACAACAAAATGATGACAAGATGTTGAACTCACAAAGTGTAATTATTACATAAAAAAAAAAAATGCAACATAAGTGTCAAAATAAAAGCTCCCATGGACCAGCGTAAAAAGTACGCTAAAATCAACTCTCATGAGCCGAAAGCAAAACCAAAAATAGACAACTGCAAACCTGAACATTGTTACTGTGACACTTAAATAAAACCTTTGCCATCCATCGCACAAAATGCACCACAGCAGCTTGAAACCTTCAGTGTCTTCAGTTGGCATGTTGAACGGTGGAGAAGCACAGCTTGAGGGTGTAAGGGTATGGACCGGCTGAAAAAAAAAGGAAGAGTTGGAAATTAACGAAAGGTACTCACGACTTGGCATAACGCATGTAAATGTGGGGCGCCACATACTAGCGTTCTTCATCTGGTAGTGGTTCATCAATGCCAGCGCTTCCATGGCATCGTTAATGGATTCCCACTCCAGCAGTCCTGACGCGCTACGGTCGCTGGGAGCAGCGCCGCCTAGTGGAGGAAACAGGAAGAAAAAAATACAATAACAAGAAACTATGGTATTTGGTGAGTGAATGGCCTATAATATTTGCATAAAATTGGCAAAGCAACACACAAATATGTTGTTTTTTTTCCTGGATGAAAATTATTATTATTTTTTTTTTTTTAAATAATTATTTGCTATTTTACCCCAATTCGAATCACTATTACAGCATTAGCCTGACCAGAGAACAACAGTTAAAAAATCCCTTTGTAATTCAGTACAGATTTACAAAGAACAATCGCACTTCCCTCTAGAGCCTGTGATTTAGTATTGTGATATGTATGATGTAGTGATCCCCAACCCCCCCCCCCAAAAAACTGATTAAAAGCCATAATAACTTAATTTAGCCATATAAACTAATTTGTCAATACATTAACTGCTTCAGACTAATAGCTGTCGATCTCCATGTTATTAAAGAGATTACTACCTATATTATAAACACCGAACGCAGCTATAGTTGCAGAGCGTACAAAAACCTCCCAGACAATTGCCACGTGAAGAAACTTCACAGATGAATTCAGACTGGGGCCGTATTACAGAGGTGACTGTATCTATTGCACTTGGTCATTTTGCTTAAATAAAACCAAAGTTAAGATTGGCTCTAAAAAGTTCCGTCCCACAGCCGCACGCGTCCTTTCCGCATTTTTGTCGCCTTCGATTCTCACTCGCGCTCTCTCGCTCTCAGCAAGCCGTTGCGGGTACCTGATGTGATCAGGCTATAAGATTGTATCGGAGTCCTTTGAGGTCACAAGCACAGAGAGGACAGCCGTTAGCCAATGCGCATAATGGAAAAAGTGGCACTTAACCTTGATTTTGTGGATAGTATCGCGCCATTGCTAAAATATGTTTTTGAAATAACAACCAAAACAACAGCGACAACATCTTACTCTTGCCTGTGAACATTTTGACGTTAGCGGGACACTTGACGCCGATGTCCTCACAAATCTGAAATGAAAAAGGACAGTTGGATTGAGCAGATTTCTCCACCATGGTAGTGGTGTTTTGTTTTGGTCCTCACCTGGGAGAATATCTCAGGCGTGACATCGGGCTGAGCGTTGAAGAAGTGCAGCACGTTGCTGGGGTGCTGGATGCGGTTCTTGGCCGCCTGCTCGGGGGACGTGAAGCGGTTGTTCCTGGAGCCGTGGAAGTCCTTGAAGCTGCTGGAGCCGTCCTCCAGTTCGTAGCACTGGCCCGGCACGATGGCCTGCTGCTTGGAGACGCTGTGTCCATGGAAATAGAGGGTGGTGTCATAAAGAATGTAGGGTTGGGCAGCGGGAAGGTATGCCACGGTGTTAAAAATTGGGAACGGTGTCACTTTCATCGAAGATGCTGCATCAAGGGTTTAATTACCACTCTGTAGCTTTTTATTTTATTTAGTTTCGAATACATTAATATGATTATATTTTTTACTGCTTACATTTTCTTGCAGCCACTCTGGAGTTGTATGAACAAGCAGTTTCATTTCAGGCGTTTATAATTTGACAATTGTAGACAGGTAAACAAAATTCCCATACAGGCCACAGATGGAATTAGGAGCCAGTTAATGTGGAAGCCAGTTAAAATGTAACCCGGCAACCTTCACGTTGCGCTAAAATAATACATTTGCAGTCAACCGTTAGAAAAGTCTAAAATTTGTGACTATATTACTGTACACAACGGTGAAATGAAGAGAAAATTTTGAAAATTTGAACGCTGGCCTACAATCAAGCGTCAACTCACCATAAGTTGAGCTTCTGCGCGAACAGGAAATTGTTGTTGAGGTGCGTGATGGCGCGGTCCACGGCGTAGCAGTCGCCCATTTCTACCATGGCGGCACCTGGTTTGCTCTTCATGAATTTCACCTGTAAAGTTACATTAGTACGCACGTTAAACATTGTGCAAATCTGCTACATTACACCAGCAGATATTTCCCCAATAAACTCATTTTCAAAGTTTTTTTCTGTGTTTTTGTACTGAAAGTGTACCCAATCAAAGCCCCCAAGAAAGCGAACCGAAATACGATTTTAGCATACCTACGTTATACCAGAGCAGCGTGGATATTAGATAGGTACTGACCCGCTCCACGTTGCCATAGAGACAGAATATGTTGAAGACGCGATCGGCGTTCATCTTGGCAGGCTCCAGTCCATACACCATGACCACTGGTGAGTCTGCGTGGGCACCGTACTCGCCAGGAGGAGGTGGCGGGGGGCCGTAGCTGGGCTGGTAGCTTCTACCGCCGCGGCCCCTCATCGGAGGTCCCATGCGCCGGTTCTCGTAGGGCGAGGAGCCGTAGCTCTCGTCGTAGCCGTGGTAACCCCCACCTTTTGGATAAAAGAGTCAGCTGATACCCGTGCCTTAAAAGCGAGCGGCATACTATTGTATTATTAGTCTTACTGTACTCCGGGGGGTGGTCACCCAGCAGGGCCGGCTGACGCTGACGCTTGTTGGGGTTGGCACTCATGTCATCTTTGAGGAGGAAACAAAATATTACGCTGTGGGACAGTCCGAGGGTGGAAGGGAAATTTAATACACACCAACACAAACAAAAACACTAAACAATATGACCAGTGTTATTTAAAAAAAATAGTTGAACCTGTCAATCAAGGGCAAAACAATAATTATACTTTGAAGAAAGAAAACACACCTGCGTTGCTCCCATTGCCATCCACGTCGCCATCTGCACGGGTACACAATAATCACACACATTCAGAAAGGAAGGCCATGTTACATGCTCACAATGTTAGCACAGTGGGTGGGAGAGGAAGTGGGGGTCACTTAAGTTAAACTGGCAGTAACGCCTGGATGAAGCCCTCGCTTCCAGCACCTCAGCTACAAGCTTGACACGTGGCGTCAAGAAAAAGGCGATTCTGAACACTGAACTGGGGGGGGGGGGCGAGTCCGGAGAGTGTAAAAAAAAGTGAGGTGTGGCCATGTTGGGTGCTGAGGAAGCTTCTCGTGTTACTTACTGCATGCGCACACACAGGGGAAGGAAGGCTGCAGTGGCTTCACCACTCCACTTATCATTTCATCGCACACCCATAGCCTCTTTTGCGTTGGGAGATAGATACAACTGGCCACTTCGGCGTCATAACGAGCGCCGCTCGGTCCCACTTTCAGGCAGCTCCCCCTTTTCGTTCCCTTTTTGGAACAGTCCGCTTTAAGGAGGGACGGAGGCCGGCCCCCGAGGCAACATGGCCTCACGCGGGAGGACTTAGCCAGCTTCTAGAACTCTGAAAGATGGGAGACAAAGCATCGATACAAGGAGGCATGTAGAGAAGGACAAGGCTGAGTCAGCAGAAATGGGCCTGCGTGTTCTGTTCTGGTGTTGTCAGCATTGTCTTCATCAGTCGGCTCTCCGTGCTTGGATCAGTTGCGGTGTGTGGTGGTGTTGTTGGCGCATCAGTGTGGCGCTTTTTGTCTGTTTTGGGTGGGTGTGTTGTCCTCACTGATGTCAGCCTCCATTTTGGGGTGGTGGTGGTGGTGCTGATGATGATGATGATGATTGGAGGTGGTGGTGGGGGGTGTGGTGTCGAAGCTTTTGGAGCACCTCGGTGTGTCTGGGACCAAGCGTAGCTCGGCGCCTTTGAGACGTGTGCGCTGTCGTCGCGCAGTGAGGGCAATTAAAGTCCTACTGAGTCTTGACTGGGGGGGTGTGAGAGGGGTTGTGTCCTCTGTGGAGAACACGAGGTGGCGCCGATGATGTCAGCATGTGTCTGCCACTCCCTTTCTGTGACTTTGGCGCATTTGTGCCCGAGTGTAATTGTAGGGCAGAGGTAGTAAATTAAAAGTCACAGAGGTCCACGACGAAAATTTCTTCCAATTAAAAGGTCCGAACCAAAGTCCTATGTTCACATTTTTATATAGTTTCAATATTTAGTCATTTTCAACAGAGCGCACTTTTATACTAAATATTTAGCAATGTTCCCATTAAACACCTTTGCCAGTCAAACAAATATAAGGCGTTTATTTCACATTCAAGAAAATGTGGCTCCAGGAATTTAAGGGTACCGCTTCCAGAAAAAACTGTAAAATATCTCCTGCAGAACTATATCAAGTGCTAAGCATTGAGTTAACATCTTATACCTAAAAAAAAACGGAAAGCCTAATTATCCAAGTAAAACAGGTCAACATGTTCAGTACACAATCAATAAAAATGGCTGTCCTCATAAAAAACTAATTCAAAATTAGCTTTGACACCACTTTTTCTTTTGAATATTTTTTTTAACTTCCCTTAATGAGAAAAATTAGTTTGTGACCGCCCTGCCAGTAATTTAAATCTGTGTTGGAACGAAGTCAGGGCCATTGGGATTTGGTAGATTATTTCACACATCTGGGCTTTGTATTTTCCTTCAAATAATGTTTGTGCAACAGCATTTAAGAACTCCTTCGCAACTTCCCCATCACTGAATGTTTTTTATGTTTCCCCAAAATCCATGATACTTTTACTGAATATTCGTTTGCATGCCGCTGGGATGTAAACAAAAATGTAAAAATCTGTTGTACTGCACTCGAAGTTCGATGTTTTTGCGTGCGCTCACCCCAAACTTCAGCGGATAACTGTGCACAAAAGGGCGATGCTTTGTTTCGTAGTGGCGCTTTGCAATGTTGCGACGGTTTTGGAGCATATAATGCACACTGGTTTAGAATCGGCTGCAGCCAGAACGAAACTACATTTCGCCGTCCATTCATTTAAAACAAGACGCATCGACCTCGCAAACCTTTTAGCAAGGCGTACTGTCAGCAGCACTCTCTTTCGGTCTGCTGCGCAATTGGCAGTGGATCGTAAACAAAAGATTTGATTGGCTCAAATCAGTGACGCCTTTTCCGTATTTACTAGAATTGCAGCGCCAACGTTTGCGAATGCGCCCTGAAAAAAATTCATCATAGATTGGCCATGGGTCCGGTCCGCCATTTGGTGATGCCTGCTGTAGGAGATCAGTTGTGTTTCCAGAAAAAGACTCAAGGAGGAGAAAAAATGTTACAGGATCGAAGTGCACATTTGACCAGCTGCGGCTGTGTGCACAAGAATGCAGACGCAAAGTGGTTCATACGAATGCACATTTTGAGAGCGCAACACTAAAACATACACCTGCCGTACATGTATAACCAGCAAAAAGCATGCATGTCAAAATATTTTTTCCCCAAACACTGAGATTATTAAAAAAAAAAAAAAAAAAAAATCGGCACCAAATTTGTAATAGCGGAAGCGCTCAAGTCCATCGTCCCTTTATTTCACGACCTGGCATGAGGGCGGCTCAACGAGCCATTAAACTATCGATGTGCTAAACAATAAAATCATCACAAATTTTGTTTTTTCTTCTTTTTACTCAAAACACCATGGGGAAAAAAACGCTTTGTATTTTCATTAAAAAAAACAACAACAATAAAGGACATTTGAAACGTCATCACAACGTATCTGAAGTAGAGCCTCACGAGCGTTTTTCAATTAAGGGATTAAGTCCACTTTTATGGTTAACTACTGAAAATGTTATGAATTTACAGCTGAGGTTGATATGCAAGAAGCGGCAGAGCCACTGGAAGAAGTTGAGTGATTAAGAAGAGCAGTCCACATTTACATACTGTATCACGTTCCAAGAAACTAAGTGATATGGAGGAAGTGGTAAAGCTTTCAATTATCGTTGTAATATGCACTTTAGTTTGTGCCGTTATTGTATAATCGTACAGCCCTAATCAATATAGGTATTGATTAATTCGGTAATCTGATATTTAATTGATTCGTTGTGAATAAAACCTGCCACTTATTTTGGACGACTTCTGCCTACAATGTAACAGTATTTTAATGTTTGGGGAGGACATAAGTGACTTAAAGCAACACAAGAAGCAGAGGTCCGACATTAACATCGTTCAGGCTGACCGAACAGAGCAAGCGATGCCAAAACACCAGCGTCGTACCCGCGCGAAAGCGTCGCTGACATTCCCGCCACACAGTCGCAGGCTAATTGTGGGTTGATACTCAGCTGATACCACAACAGTGTTTTGTGTTGAACATGTAGATGTGCCCTCTGCTGTGTGACCACATCACACACGGACTACTTGTGTGTCACTTGGTGGCGTTGACATTGTGATGTGTTTGCACTCGAGTTTTTGGAAACATGGTTTGTGTGAGCTGTTACCTGGGCCGCCCAAATTGGGATTGGTGTAGTCCCAAGTGTCCTGATCGTTCTTGAACACATTCAACCGAGTGGGCTTTGGGAACAAAACACAATGACGCGTTAAGTGACCAATATTTTAAGGACGTATTTTGAGTGAGTGGTACACCCGATGTACCTTGGCGTATTCTATCTTCAGCGTGCAGCATCCAGAGTAGATGTCGGCTCCGTTGAGAGACGCTTTGGCTCGCTGGGCGCTTTGCACAGAGTCAAATGTAACAAGTTAAGGTGTCAAATTGTCCTGGCAAGTGTTAGGACACCGAAGGCATCCTAAGGCCCCCAGTCCAACAATTTGGAAAAAACTGTCGGCACTTCCATGAGCTATTCAACTCTCCGAAAGGATATTCCACCATAGCTTGCACACCATTCTTCCTAAAGATGACAATTCTGTGGACAGGGCCGCAGTTGTTGCAGATGGTGTAGAGTACCTCCTGTGGAGAAAAAGATGTTATCAATCGTCAATATGAAGAGCAGCGGTTCTGCCAAATCTTTTAGTTTGACCGACTCGCTTACCGTGGTGATTGGGTAGATGGGGTTCATGATGGTGAGAAGCAGTATGTTGTTGACGCTCCTCGAGTCGTCAGAGTCACCCGGCCTCGAGATCTTCTGGCTGGTGGAGTAGTTGATGAAGGCCGGGTGGCTGGCGATGTACACCTGGTTGTCAGCGGCGTAGGTCACCGCCGTGGACGAGCCATTCATGTCCTCATACTCCACCAGCGCCTGACGCTTCTTGGGCATCAGCACGACGTAGCTTTATAAGATGAAGAGATGATCGGTTTTGTCATGGTTCTGTTGTGCCGCTTTTTAAGGCCAGAATGAATATAATGGGCTGGCAGTTTTTTGGGGGGAAAATGATAAGAATGCCCCACATTTGGTATTGTTTGAATCAATGTCTAAAGGGGAAGTCAAGTCAAAATTTTGGAATCTGTGGAATATGAATTAAGCGACAAAATCCAACCTTTTTAACCATCTCAGGGGTCTGTCATTTTTCCACTTGTCGACTGAAAATGACAAAGAGCCAAATCCTCAGGTAACACCCAATCACTGATCAAACTCAAGAAACAGGTGAGCTGTGATTGGCCAATACCCGAGCCCTTAAGCAATGTGATGTCATCTCCAGTCAGCGAGCGTGAAAATCATTACTCCTAAGATGTGTTTTTAAAAAAAGGTAAATCACATTTCCCCCATCTATACAATAGATATTTGATCCATGATTTATTCACCTGATGGTTCCAAACTCTTGCAGGGCCTCCATCAGGTCTGACTCTGTAACGCCATCTACCAGGCCTCGGACGTGAACCACAATGGACGGAAGGGTCTTGTGGGGATCTTCGTAGCCCTATCGCGGAAATGGATAGTTGGCACATCTTATTATTGCTCTCCTCCAAGTGTCACATCCATTCAAAATGTTGAACCTAGACTTTTAACCTCCGCAAAAAAACATGAGAATTAGTTCGGCTTTAAAAAGACAAAACGATGCATGTGACATCTCAAATACTGGCCGGGGTTCACATGCTACATTAATCACCTTGTCGCCATGTTGAATCGGAAGTGATCACGTGAGTACTCATGTTTATACGTAGGGGTGTTTAAAATATGCCGTTTTCGTTATAAATGCAATATGCATGCGCTAAAATTAAAGACATGGAACGTGTCATGTCTGGCCTAACCCTAGACTGTTTACCTCAATGAGGTGTTGTGTTATCTTATTATAGTAGAGCTGGGGCCAACTATTTTAACTGCCGATCTCTCGAAAGTAAATACACACTGTACGATGAAAAATTAAGCAGTTATGTATTATTGGAAAGACTTGAGTGGCATATGCGCCGGTACAAATGTCTCAAGTCTTGTAAATTAAAGGCTAAGTAGCAGCTGTTAGCATTCCGGATAGCTAAAGAATACGTAGCTACCGGCGCGAGAACAAAGCCGAGCTCCGGGTAGGCCCAGCGGGGGCAAAACGCCCGCAATGCCGCCATTTCGACGTACATATCACGGACTACAGGACAATTTGGGGTCAAAGTTAGTCATTTGTAGCGCAACGCAGAATTTTTTAGGATAGGTTAATTTTAACTGCAAGCAAAAAGGGAACAATTTAAGACGTTCTGTGCGAAGATACGGTCATATTTTAGCAGCTGGTGCGTTCGAATTGCTCACGTTGTGCGACTAATCCGAATCTAATACATTCAAAAAGATGCTCACCGTCGACATTCCGTCAGTTTTCTGTCTTTTGGTCGCCCTACCGTCCTCGCTATAATATCGACTAGCCGCGGTTGCCATGTTGTCCCGTTTTAAAAAGGATGGTGGCTAATTGTCGCAGCGACGAAATGGACGCGCAACTTCAGGCGAAACGAGCCTCTGGTCTTCTCACACGCCCCCTCTGTCCCCGTGTTTGCACATTGCCATGTCTGATAGGCGGACACAGGTGTCAATTGTGACGTCACTTCGGCCGCAACCAATGAGTCATTCGTGATAGTTTACAAATAGGTTTAAGCGACTGTTTTTGCCATTAATATATATATAGTATATTTAAATTGTATAGGTGTAAGAAGGATTACGCACATTAAATGGAATTTCTAGTTAACATACTATATTCATGTACTGAACTTTGCTTATACCACGAACTCGACTACACAGATATATTTTCAGTTACACATTTCAATAATTATTTAAGGGTGGTCAAATTATACATTAAAAAAATTATTCAAAGTGGCTGAATTTCTGACCGTCACAAACGGATGGTTCGAGGGATACAAAATCGCAAACCAAGTCTGTAAGCTTTTCACGGGCGTCTTTGTACTGTAGGCAAAGCTGCCTTATTTAAATAACACATTATATACAAGACATCTCAATCTGCTTCTCTTAATACTTCACCTGTGAAAAGCATGCAGCGCGTGTTGATCTTATGTAACAACTCCGCATACGCAAGGCCGCCATCTTGTGGCAAGTTTTTTTTTTTGTCTAGACAAAATGGTGGTCAATTGCAAACAGTAAATATTGTAAATTGTAATATACAAGACCACGAAGGTATGTTGGAGAGATTTATTTAAAAATAAAACTGCCACCGTCTTAACAATAGAAACAGGAACAACTGTTCAAACAGCCCTTCCAAAAATCACATACAGAAAAAAAACAACAATCACCCAAAATCAAATTTAAAATCATAATACACAGGAACAAACTGAAAGCCAAGAGCATGAATTGTATTTTGCAGATGGGGGCTAGCAGGCAGCACAGAAATGTCATTTATGAAGGAATGCCAGCCAGGATCATCTGGTTCAAAATATTAGAAACAAAGGACTTAAAGTGTTTGAATTGGTTAAAACTTCACTACAAATTTTATCTTGAACCAACAATAGGACATGACAGAAAAGGGGAAAACGTCCTCTCAACCTGTATATTGTTAATGGAAGAAATTAAATGTGACCTGACATGGAAAACAACGTGAAGGGCCGTTGTAAAAGTGGACGGGGGTTAGAAGCAAGATGGGGGCAGGGCGTTGCGTTCATCTTGTTCTTCAATCAGTTGGCGGCAGGTGTTGGACTTCGGTTTTGACTTGCTGAACGGGAACGACTGAAACAGAAACACAGAGGAGTCAGTTTGCTCTAGGGGCGAATGGAAGACCCAAGACAATTGTCCTCACACGACAACACGCACACACACGCTCACACAGCTAAGTCACTTGGTGAACAACTTGCTGAGGAATAACTGGTGTTTAACATGTTAGTGGCCCAGGTCTAAAATAAGCAATGAATAATTGCATTGCATCACCAGTGCAACATAAAACCAGTCTGTCGCACTACGAAAAAGCTTGAGCTGTGAGGACAGCAATACACTTCAACAGGCAATCGAAAGTCCATGGGGAGGGAAGGAGGGTAGGAGGACAACCTGTCGGGCTGACCTGCAGCACATATGGCTTCAGATGAAAGTGTTTCTGCCCATGTAGTAACACACGCGGTCCACTGAGACAACACTCACTCACAGCACTCGCGAGCATGCTCATTCTCAACTTTTGATTCTGTCACCACCCACGACCCCACTGTACATAAAGCCTGTGCATTTGTTTTGACCATTAATAAGAGCTTGTCATGAAAGGAAGGGGGTGTAGATAGAGAGGATGGGAATTGGGAATAAATGGGGGGGTTGTTGTTACCTTTGGAGACACTGGCAGAAACAACAAGTACAGAGAAGCGAAGGATGAAAGCACTGAAGGACGGATGACTACGCTCTTGTAGACTGATCTCTGGTCAGCTCGCTCTCATTTTCAGAAGCTAAGACAGAGGCCGCAGAGCTCTGGTAGGTAGGTAGGTAGGTAGTAGGGGATCTGGTAGGTAGGTAATGGATTTTAAAACGGTCAAACTCTGAATTGTTCGTGTCGGCGCTCTGGTAGATCTGCCGGCTGGCTGGCGGCCTTGGGTGACTCTAGGAGAACAATTGTAAGAGTGCACGGGCGGATCTCGTCTGAGCGTGTGCGTCGGTCGGACAGACGGTCACCCATTCACTGTGCGGGGGGAGATTCTCGCTGTCTAACGCCAGGCGAAGGCTGATCTCAGGTCAGCGCTTAGTCACCCTCCCGCAGGTCGTACACACCGCCAGCTGGCAGACCCTGGGCCTGGGATCAGCTGTAGTGTCAGCGCAGTGCGCAGCTCCCAGCACACACTTTAAAGAAAATATGAAAAATAAACAAAACTGTGCGGCAAAGATGCTCAAATCTAGCTGCAGCTTCGCATTTAAATTTGTCTAGCCACACTCGGGCCGGGAAACTCCAATTCATAGCACATGCAGCATTTAAATGAACCAAAATTAATTTTTTGACAAGTATTTAGCGAAGCAAGAGAACATCAACCGTTGACACGCTCTTCAGCCTCAAGCAAGACTTAATTTAATAGTTGAGACAAACATGATCATCTTTACTTATTTGGCCCTACACCTCGCACAGGGCCCCTCGATGCGGCCCTTTATTTCCCTCCCACGCCAACATGGCTGACAGCAGAAGCGGAAGATTCAGATGGGTCAGCGTAGAAGGTTCAGGGTCCCCGGTCGATCGTTTCAGCGTGGACGACGATGGCGAGACATGGCCATTTTGGATGGAAGACCTGGTCAACACGCTTGTCTGAAGCTGTGACTAGCTGGACGACTGACCCTCTCCTAAAACTCTACCGCTGTGACTCCAGCTGCGATATGACAAAATCGTCTAGAACCACCTGTTGCTTCTTCCTGCCAAGTATTACTTGCCGCAGTGGGCGGGACTAAATGCTAGAATGCTACTACATGGCCAATATGCGGCAACAAGCCATTCGACGCTTACCTGTTCCTCTTGTGATTGGCCGAGGGGGTTCGAGAGCGGGAACGGGAGGCCGAGCGCCCTCTTGGCGCAGACCTGGACCGAGAACGGGACCTGGAGCGACTGAAGAAGAGAGAGAGACATTTTTGACTTCATTAAAACCAGTGGCCAAATTCAAAGATGCTAAAAATTAGCTAAAGAGCTTAATATAAAGGGTTGGGCAAACTGTTGTAGTCAGGGCTTTTATATTTTGCATGACTTAAATGTCATACTTGTCTTATATGTTTTAATGTGCAAAAAATAAAATTTAATTGAAAAAAAAAAAAAAGAACTGATTTAGACCAATTTTAAAAGAATCAACAAATATTAAGCTACTTTGCATATACATACTTTGAAAATAGACTAACTGCCCACCCCGCAAGAGGACAAGTTCAGCAGACTATGTGACTTGGGCAGTCGAGTCAAGATTTTATGTACCAAATTTGAAAGCATCCTACCTTCTCATTGGGGTCCTGGACTTGGAGCGGGCCGGAGAACCAGACCTGATGGTATAGCATAGACAAGAAGTTGTATAATCAGAGGTGCGAGAACAATGAAACATTTGTGAGCGCCTATCAAGAGCTTACCTGCTTCTGCGCCTGGAGTACGATGGAGAGCGACGACGGCTCCTGGAAGGGGAGGGAGGAGCGGAGTGGCAAGGTGAAACTTTTTGATGAGCATATTACGCTCACGAAAAATATCCTTGCAGGGTCCTGAATTAGGTCTTTTTTTGTGTGGTGACCACCCTGAGCCATGTATGTTGTGTTGCCGTGAGAGAATAGGCACAGGCTGTTTGTCTCAATGATTATTTCGTATTTAGCAGGCTTCAAAAAGTAGCAAAACATGACTATGTTGTGGTCAACCACAAGAAAAAAAAAAACTTTTACGCTGCAACAACATATTTGTTATTTAGGAAGAAACAATTCAATTATTGTTATTGACCATACAAAACAGGAAATTATTGGTTAAAAGTGTTCATATCGTGCATCACTATCATTAAATAACTTAGTATGCGTAATATAAGGTCTAAGACCGACCAGGTATGCTTTCATTGAATTCGTCTTACCGGCTGCGGCTATGGCTGCGAGAGTGAGACCGTGATCTGTAGCGCCGTCCACGGGATCGAGACCTGGATCGCGACCGAGAGCGGGAACGAGACCTGTTTCAGGAGACACCATTCGAGTTTAAAAAAAAAAAAAAACAATGAAAAAGTTTTGTGGGATTTCAGTTTGAACTTCAACACGCTGCAAAGCACGTGCCCCATCACCTGCTACGGCGACCCCCTCCTCGTTTGCTGAAGCGGTAGCAGTCATAGGCGTAATGGCCACGGTCCCCACATTGGTAGCAGCGGTCGTTAGGGTCAAATTGACGTCGGCTGGGGCGTCCACGACCCTTTCTGGACATTCCAGTCGACATCTCCACACGTACACGTGAGCCACACAAGAGCCTGAGGATGGCAAAGAGCTCATTAACACCACCGGTTGTTATAAATGTGCCAAAGTAACACTAACATTTTTAACACGTTAACTGGACTTGTAAAATGTACTCACTTTCCGTCCATGCCCTTAACGGCATCCTCAGCGTCTCTTGGGTCTTCAAACTCCACAAAAGCAAAACCCGGTGGGTTTCTGGCCACCCACACGGTCCTCAGTGGGCCATAGTAACTGAATGCCCGCTCCAACTCCCCCTTGGCTGCTCCGTTGCCCAGGTCACCCACATAGACCTTGCAGTCGGTAGCCCGGGATGAACTACGGGATGACGAGTAGTAGGACATCTTCTGGCTGGGGGTGTGGTGAATTGTACATTAGAGGCAATAAATAAAAATACAGTGACAATTCCCTTTATTTTAAAATATTTGACAGTGCAGGAACAGATTATTGGCATTGAACTCTTTTAAAGGTGGAAAGGTTCTAATATGCGATATGAATACATTCAGTTACTGACCTAGTCAAAGAAATTCAACTCGTCATTCAGTGTATCAAAGACAAAGGTGGCCCTTTGACGGGACATTTTTTGTACATATACTGAATTTATATTTTTGTACATTGTCAGACGAGAAGACCGAGGATCCGTACATAAAAACGTAAACAGTTATAACCTCATGTGAATGGCTAATATTTAGTAGTGTTATTCTGGCTGGTAGCGCTACAGTGGCCGACTATAAACTATTAACATAAACTGATAGAATACATTTCATTTTATAATATCGTGTTTTACAAGACTGTAGTTATCCAGTTGCACTCTATGACGGTGTTTGTTCATTAGCAGCGTTTGCGACCATTCGACGACACTAGTGCGTTAATGGCGGACAAAGTGTCGACGCTCACTACGCCGTTAATTTAGTCAACGACTCAATAGTTAACATTTCATGCACTGTGGTCCATTCATTCCACAGGCAGGCGTGAGAAATGACATTTAAGCGGAGTCCTAAAGCGACATTTTGGGCGTCGAATGAAGCGCTAGTGGAAGGCCTCACGCTCAGCCTGCCCCACAACAATGGCGACCACGCGCGTTTCCTTACATTCTTCCGCGGTTGCGGAGAGGATCTCCGATTCACCTTCGAACGGCACTAAGCACACGAAGCCTGGGGAAGGCTCCCTTTTTCCTCTTGAGCCCGGAGCTAGCCGCTTCCAAACGATGACTGATTCACACAATAAAGCGCCACTCTGAATTCTGCTACCGGATTTCTCGCATGACTCTGGCGGGGAATGAGTAAGGGTGACTGCTAAGCATACGGGTAACGAGAATCCCGGGCTCAGGCCACGTGACTTCTTCTTCCTTCAATTATTGGCGGATTGCAAGCAATTTATAGGTGCATATCGCCACCTACTGTACACGAGTGTGTATCACCCATGTCATGTGTAAAAAGTGCTTCCCTTTTTTTCGACTACTTTCAGTAATTATTTTCATCATTATTGGGAGTGATTTTTCAATTTTATATTTCGTACCTTTCTAATTACCTTTCCATCTTTTTTTTGCCATAAATCCAAGTGTTCCCCCTCTAACAATGATTTCCCCCTCTCCTTTTCCCAATGGTACCAAAAGAGTAATACTCTTCCCCACTGGTCTTTTAAGCCAGCCACCTCATTTCCCTCTGATGTTGACCAGAATGTCATTTGTCTATTTGTGCACTACTCTCCCCCTGTCATTGGTCAGTGACCAGTCTGTCCCAAATCTATCTGTGCCATGATGTTGCATTTGCTTCTGTGAAGACTTTTTGTGCATCATAGTGTGAATGGTCGCTTGACTCCTCATATTCTGTGTTTGGCTGCTGTCTTCCCATCAGTCCTGGGTGTCGCCAGCCTCTCACTCAAAGTTAGCTGAAGGGTGGATGTATTGATGTTTTTGCAAAAATAATAGACTCAGACACATGCTGCCTTGAAAATGAACAAAAATATATTAAAATAAGATCAACTTCCGTTGAGTAGAGAACTTTTGTTTTCTTTCAGTAACACGTTACAACTCATGCCATGTTCTGAAAAACAAGCATCTTTTTGTTTTAATATATACTTTTTATACATTTGATATAAAACTTAAACATTATTCTGAGTTAATTATTTATCACATCTGTAAATAAACAATGTCAATCACATGTCATTTTTTTTTTTTTTTATCTGCAAAGATTCAGGCAGAGAGAGAAATGTTCACACACAGACACAGAAGAACAAAGACAGGACAGGGAACACAAACACGACAGTTATTGTACATCAACAAGGACCTGCGACATGGCTTAGAAAAGTCGCCTTGAAAACAGAGCAGGCTTTTATTTTCACAGTCCCTCCAAGGCAACCACATAACAGACTGATAGTTCTGTTGCTTGCTACTTTTATTCACCCATTGTGGAATGGCGGGCGAAGGGAAACTGGTCCTATAAAACACGCCCTCAAGCGTCCTTCACATGCGTCTAAAAACACACAAAATACAAAGATTCGTCATGCAACTGGAGAGGAACATGGCGAGAACACGCACACACCACGCACACATCGGGGACAGGAAAGAGGGTATCACATCTAACTAGAGAACAGCAAAGGCCGAAGCCGAACAGTAAAGAAGGTTCTGGAAACGTAGAACATTGGCGGGACGGTGGGAGACAGTCCTGCTCCAGCTCTGTCAAGTTGCATTCTAACCACGTTCCACATCGTTCCTTCCATGTAAACATGCTACATACGTACACTCAAAACAACTCCGCCACAAAAAGGGAGCGGGAGGAGGAGCGACGGAAACACTGGCACAGGACGGAGATGACCTCAAGTCGAAGATTAGAAGAGACGGGCTGTGTTGGGAATCATTATAGGTAGATCGCCATTTTTGTATAATATGAGTTATCCCAAAAATAAGCCTGCAATATAATGCACAACAAATTTCTTGTACAATACACAGTTGAAAACAATATAAGTTTATCACATTTTTTTTTGTTCAATATTTATCATCACCAGCTGACGTTTTTTCATTTGCCTGATGAATGAACCTCTTTATATTGTCCACCAAGTATATAAAAATCCCTCTGTGGTGATTCATGAGAAGGGAATTTCCAAAATCGATTTGATTCAACTCACAAGGGATTCGATTCGATTCACTTTGATTGATTTCTGATTCAATCAAGGACTTCAAGCAGTACCAATTTTACTTTGGTATGCAAGGCATTCGAAGAAGAACCAATGCTGCAATTAGTACAAACTTCTTGCTGTAACTAGATGCATTAGTAAAAATATTCATATTGACATCAAGCATCGAATCCACATACATGCACGTTTTATTTAACATGACCTGATCAAACAATAAATACATCTGCTCATCATCAAGATCTCGCGTGACAGGTAAAGTCACATCAATTTATGGGGAAAAAGACACTATTAAAGTATCGATATATGATTTTATGAATCGATGTCGGGCTATAAAAAGGAAAATCTCTATTCGATACGCTCGCTTAAGATATTCTACACTTGAGACTCGTATCAAAATCTCCATTGTCAGCAACGAGGTCATGTAAACTACCGGAGTGTGTTTGTGTGCACAGAGACCACTCTGAACATGGTTCAGAAGTACAAAATAAACAACCTCATTGGAGCTGCGAGAAAAATATACAAAATTAGCCCCAGAAAGGTTACAAAGTTGGCTTCATTCAAACAAAATGGATGGAGTGGTTCTCATCTCACTATGACAGATTGCACTTGTTGTTGCTGGTGACGCCACTGCTGCACGACCTCGTCACCGAGCAGATTTTTACAGTAAACAAATTGTCCAGTGGACTGCGCTGTACTTGTGTTGCTTCTAATCTGGGAGAAGATTGTTTGCAGTGTGGAAAGCAGCACACCTGGACACGATGAATGGCTGTACATTGTGTAGTTTGCATCTTTTTGTGGTCTACATTTCTCAGTAGTTTTAAAAAAAAAAAAAATCTAGGGGATGAGAGTTAGGAGTTCAGGGTAGTGATGGGTAAATGAAGCTTCAAATCTGCTTTATGAACCTGTTGTAGTATTTCTGGACTCCTGCAGATGGCACTCTCAACATTGGGCTGACTTGACATTTTTTAAACCAACAGTGCCATCTAGAGGACTAGAAAAATACAACAACTGTTTCATGAAGCAGATTTGAAGCTTCATTTTCCCATCACTATTTTAGGGTCAGTGTTGGGTTGGGGTGAATTGATGTTCTAATCCTCCTGTGCAGGATTTGAATGAGAGTTAGGATTTCAGTGTCAGTGTTTGGTTTAGAGTTAGGAAAGACCTAGGAATCAATATCTATAGACCATTACTTAGGGCCCACTAGGGTTTAAATTGAATTAGCTGGAAATATCCAGATAAAATGATGTCATCACCCTTGAGTTGGGGTTTTTAGGGTTAGGGGGGCCCGGCAGCCATGTTTCATCCATCCAAAGCCGTGACAAAGCACCCAGTGTTTCAAGCAAATGGGGGTGCCGTGGCATTATTATTATTATTATTATTATACATTATATTCCGATTTTTTTCTTATGCTTTGGCTCAATAAAGGTTGGGAAACACCGCACTAAATTACCACCAGTGGTCAACTGACCGCACTTTGAGAAACACTGTTTCTAGAATCCTCCAGTGAGGTGGACGTAAACACACAAATGCAAAGTATGGCTTTTTACAGTACAGTTCAACTTCCACTTATGAGGTGATGTTGCCCCACCTGGCAACACATGACTAAAAAAAAAAAAAAATCCCCTCCCTCCCCGTCTTGGGGTGGATATGGTTACTGTGGAAACCGTGCAGGATAACAGCAAAGCCAGGAGCGACACTTGGATTGCTCCCGCGGGGGATTGGTGGGGGGGTTGATTTCACTCTGGATGAGTGTGGCTCTATTTACAAGTGTCTTCCTTCCGATCCGTCCGTAAACATTTAACAAGCAAAGTCATTGTAAACATTCCACTCTTTTTCGCCTCTGCCAATGGATCAATGTCTTTGTCCATGTGATCTTCCTTAGCATCCACGCTACATTCACTCCAGCTCTACTCGCCTTTCAAACACTGCCTTTTGCCCCTCTGACGCTGACTGTCAATTTATACATGCATACATGTCGTGTGCGTGTATGTGTATGTGTGTGTGTTAATGAAGGAGCCCTCCAGCTAGTGGTTCTCAAACTGGGGTCCCAGGATCCCAAAGCCATAATTCAAGGTCCGCAAAATAATTTGCAATACATTTTTCTATATATATATTTTTAATAAGTGTTTATGCAGTAAAATCCAGCCGTTTTTTTGTCAACTCCCGGGGCGGCCATTTTGTCACTTAAAGTCGTAATAATGCAAATATTGAGAAGAAAGTTTTTTTTTGTTTTTTTTTTTAGAAATTCAATTCACTTCTTTAACTTGACTTTAACATCACAATATTAAAACTTGGAGTTGTAAAAATACAACTTTATTCATTTATGATTAGGACTTTTCATCCATAGAAAAGATGTCTTGGTACACATGATAATTATGTCTACCGCCAAGTGTCATTACAATTATGAGGCGCTCCTTGTGAAAATTTCTCCCTGGACCCCAGAAGTTTGAGAACCCCAGCTTTCGACCTCGAGTGTGCTAAAAATGTGTACTGTGTGTGTCTCTGGCTTAAAAGCCCGGTATGTGACAGTAGGCCTCCAGGCTGGAAAAAAGGATGTAGAGGAACCACAGGCCCAAGAACAGCAAGCTTGTGAGGATACGGGACAGTCGAGACCCCCCCAACTCGCCTCCAATGGAGGGCCGGCGCCGGAACAGTAGCACCCCCATGCAGATGAACGCAAAGATGGTGAAGAGCGTAACGGAGAAGGCCAGTGAGCCCGGCTCCACTCGGAACACTTTGCCCTGGATCTTCCAGTAGATGGCGGCCACCGACCAGGCCACGCCGATCCCCAGGAAGACGTTGACGGCGTTGCTGCCCGTCACGTTGCCCACCGAGGCATCTGCGTGCTGGTCCTGGATGGCGGCCACTTTGCTGGCAAACGTGTCTGTGGGTGGACAAGTGAGTCAATCTTTGGTGGGATATTGTGCATCAGTAATTACCAGAGCTGGGCCCTCCACCCTTTTTTTGACGGTCAGTCCAGCCGCTAGAGGGATTTTGGTATCCAAATTCACTTCACTCACCAGGAATGGACGTTCCCAGGGCCACGAAAACGACGGCGGTCACCGAGTCTCGCAGTCCCACCGTGCAGCCGAAGTGCGAGGCCAGGTCCCCGATGATGGCAGTAAGCAGGCCGATGACGCTGATGGAGACAACGAAGCAGGCCCAGCCGTTCCAGTACTCGGTAGGCGGCACACAAGCGAACAGAACCTTCCAGAAGACGGTGAGGAAGTGCATGACGTAGTCGTAGCAGGAGGGCAGCCGCTCCTCGCGGCCTTCTTCATCGTCATCGTCACCTAAAACAGAATGAAGACACAGAAGCTCAGTGTGGATTGCAGAACTTGTTTTAGCCACTAGATGGCGGCATTAAAGCAACTACACGTATTACGAGTTTGACCACTGGATATGAATTTGCTCTGGACATCGGAAGAAACATGATCAATAAATGAAGTTTATATTACAGGCTTGGCTGTCAACTATTGTCCAATTTACTAAAGGTTTATACATGCAAAAAAGGCAACACTTGTTTTCCCTGTTTTTTGGAATTTTTTTCTGTTTTGTTTTTCAAATTATTATTGTTTTCTGTCATAATCCCCCCTCAAAAAAACAGAAGAAAAATATCCTGAAAAAACAGATTTAAAAAAATGAAAAAAAAACAAAACAATCTTCCCTAGTTTTTTTCTCTAACACATTAGGATTTAATAATAATAATAATAAGAAGACGAAGAAGAACACATAATAGTCTAGTTATGTATTTAGTAATATTTATTAATTATGACCTCACAGATTTTCTGTGGTGAAACCAAGAGCTACCAGTAGCAAAAAATATATATATAAATCGGGCAGTGTCCACCATTTTATGCTTCTTGCCAATTGTGCTGCAATCAGAGTACTCGAGTTAGCTCAGTACGACATCCAAAAGCGCACACATGTAAGAGTGAATACACATTTAGTGGCCATTTTTTTAATCTTTGTTAAACAGACCCTTGATGTTCTACTGCTTTTATTACAGTAATTTACAATATATTGCCACTTACACTGGCTTACTTAAACACTTATACAGCACAAAAAAAAAAACAAGTTTGCATCCTGATAATGGTTACAAGTGTCAAGAATAAACTATGGATGCAATTGTAAAAAGTCCCACGATGGTGCTTTTATAGTAGTGCTTTAAGATCCTTGGTGCAGCAGCAATTGTAGTCTGTAAAGCTGATGTTGCACAAAGACTGTAGGTCAGATCATTTAAAGAGGAGCTAAGTGACTTTTGCATACAAGAAAGTGCTTGTATACAAATAATTGGCTCTCTGTTGTGCCGGTCTACACAACAAGAAAATCTTTCAGAAAATGTGTCTGTGTGCAAGCCCAGTTGAATTTTGCCAGATTGTGATGCCAGGGTGGGGGTGAGATTTGAACCTCGGCCCTCGGAACTGTCAGCCAAAAGAACTTTGCTATACCTGCGCTCACAGTCACAGCCTCCACAAACTGCTCCCTCCAGGAGTGTGTGCCGATGACCAGCGCCAAGTTGGTCTTCTTGATGAGCTTGTCGACCGTGCTCTGTCAAAAATAAGGCGAGAAGGTTTTTAACAAGGTGCGAATGAGCACAAAGCCTCCGTTACCGTAATGCTGAAGTCTTCATCATTTAGCAACCCATCCAACCATCTATTGTCCGTTTCAACCTTATTTCTAATTGGATCACATTCCCCCTATCTAGACCAGTGTTTCACAATTATTTTCTGTTACGCACCCCCCTAGCAAAGAGAAAACAATTCGCACCCCCCACACCACCCAGTCTCCGCCGCAACTATAAATAATACAATTACCGTTGCAAAAAAAACCAACCTGCACCGTAGGGTTAATACTCAAGGAGAGCGCCACTGCCAACTACTGGAGTGGATGTGCAATTACACTTTATTGTCGTACGGCGGGAAAAAAAGCATGTCATTTGTCACTTTAGATCTTGTTCAAACCGATCCCTATGTTAAAAATGTCAATGATGAATGATCAATTTAAAAACCAAAAAATAAAATACAGAATTTATAATATTTTACAATCAAGAATGTGTTGACTTGATCGTATTCATTCGGTTTTTATTCGGTGAACTTCCCGACACATTCACGTGGCCTCGGGCCAGTCAGCCACTGTTAATGTCGAACCCTGGAAGAGGTCTGTCCAAAACATTTTTGTCCCAAAAGTGGCATCGGTGCGCTTCTCAAATTAACAGAGGTGTGCGAGAAGACGTTTTGAGCGTAAAGATTCCATTTTTAATCCCGTCGACTAATATTAACGCAGACTACTCGTACATAGATAAATTGCTCTGGGGGGTTGGAGCTTTTTGGCCACATCAATAAGTCATTAACACGGCGAGAAGGCCATTTACGACCACAACGACGGCTGCGGGGAGGTTTTGCGTCAGCGATTTCTCAGGCGCTTTCTCTGCGGACGCCGGCGCAAACGATCGATGCGAATTGACCGACAACGGGCCGTCAGAGAAGTAATACTGTACATAAAATAAACATGAACGCTTTTACGACTTTCCCCTCAGATTTTTGTTCGTAGTTCTAAAGCAAACCAATTTAAAGATATTTACTTTTGGAGTCTGTAATAACAAGCTTATAAATGATGATTATATTATTAAATAAAATGGTTTATAGCCATTTCCACAAATTTAAATAATTACAGAAATTTCAATGTTGGCAGTTTGAAATCCCTCATTTGAGAAGTCTAAAGTTTTGGCACGTCCATCTTCCAAAGATCAACCGGCACCTTAGAAAAACAAAGTTGACCCTAAACTTTCAGCAAGTGTTGAAAGACCACTCGGGAAGTAAAATCCAATCGTAAGTAAGGACATTGTCTGAGATTTTAACGTTTTAAAAGTTTAAAAAAAACAAGAAGTTTGGCATCTCAACAGATGAAATGGGGCAAAAATTGTGATTTGGCCTCAACCCATAAAAAATTTCCATTACGTTCACAAATCATTTCTGGGGCATCATCTGGCAAATTTGGCTTGTTTTAATTATTGCTATTTGTATATGTGTTTTTTCTTTTTTTTTTACCATAATGAAATATTTCATTATAGAATTTCAAACAAAAAAAAATGAAATTGATTTAGTGGTTGAACACATTTTTTTGATTTCACCGTAATAAACAAGGAATACATGAACACTTAATACATACTGTCCAATATTTACATTACATCATAACATATAAGGCATTTCAATGAAATTATTTTTCCATCAAAATGCAGATCGCTCACTCTCAACAGGTGGGAGGGGCCTATCCTGTGCTTGCATTTAAACAGAGGAACATTTAACGTTTTCGTGATTGTGACGTTATTTGTTGTACCGAATGAAAGTATTTAATAAAAAGCAGAAAAAGACTTATTAACGAAAGCGATCCTTCAAGTGACGATGCTGCACCTTGAATTCATACGACTCCTCGATGACCACCTCCAGCCGGCTGTGCTCCCCCAGGATGGGCTTGCCCATCTCGGCAATCCTCCGGGCCTCCTCCTCCTCGGCGCTCAGCTGGCCCTCGGACCCCTCTGAAAGGAGAATTTAAGGCCGTGTGAGCGTCTTACAGATGAGTTCAATGAAATGATGATCAAGTCAGTGCAAAACAGCTGCTTGTCCTGCATCATTATGATGATAGCGGCCGAGCAGCAGGATGTCACCGGCAGGCTGCTGTCGACATGTTTTTCTCCACATGGTGCAGGCACCGTGTTAATAATAATGATGAAGTGGTTCAGTGGTTTGGCATTCGCTCCTTTTTTTTGTTGTTTTTTTTTTTTTTTTAGGATGTTGTCCTGCACACCAAAAACTGCTTTTCCTAACCCACTTGCTGGGCAGCTGTGGATTTTTCATCAGATTGGGTTAGTTCTATCCCTGGTTTGGTTGCTTATTTTAACCCAGCAGATCGGGATGGGGCTGATGATCTGAAGCTGGTCGTCATGTTTGACAGGTTTGTTGTGAACTGAAGTAAATTTAATGTAATTTTTTTTAACCAGATAACCCATCAATATGAATAGTTTTTACCTATTGTTGGATCAAAATCTTGACCCCAGTGCTGGGTTAGAAATTTCACCTAATTTGGGTTACTTTTGACCCAGCAATTTTGAGAGAGTGTCA
Source organism: Idiotropiscis lumnitzeri (assembly GCF_059441095.1). Taxonomy (NCBI): domain Eukaryota; kingdom Metazoa; phylum Chordata; class Actinopteri; order Syngnathiformes; family Syngnathidae; genus Idiotropiscis; species Idiotropiscis lumnitzeri. The sequence continues at coordinate 8,624,602 of NC_142397.1, read as the reverse complement.
CAATTTGAATTCTGAACCACAGAGAGGTCCATGTTTTTGTGACCTTCTATTGACCTGTAAGCATAGTTTTGAAACAGGATAACATGACAAATGTAATTTCTTTAACATCGGCATTTTGTCACGTCACTCAAACATGTGTGTTTGAAGCCCACTTTTACCTCAAATTTTGGCTCCCCACCCAAAAACAAACGAAAAATAAAAATAAAAACCCTTAACTTAACTCGAACGGCTCGTAAACTGGGACACTCATAAAACAAAGTACCTGCACTGCACTAACAAATGAGGGAGAAGGTGAAGACAAAAGCAATATAACAACTAAAAAGCACAATAAGAAAAAAAAAAAAGCCATCTTACCTTGGCTGAGTAGCAGAGCTGTGATAAAGAAAAGAGGGAGGGAAGAAGGTTACTGACATCAAGAGGCCGTGCATGTAAACTGATTCATCTGCAACATACTAAATAATTTATTTAGCGTGGGTGAATGTGCTTAGTGTGTTGAGCGTATTGAACAAATTGAATACACGTGTGCTAAACGTGGGATTCATGGTTAATGTATATTTGTTTTTTTTAGTGTCCTGGAAATGCAGGCATGGGCTCTGTGTGTTGCTCGTATGTTTCTAGGTGCAGCTGAGTAGTGATGGGGAAAATGAAGCTTTAAATTTGCTTCATGAAACAGTTGTTGTATTTTTGAGTCCTCTAGATGGCACTGTTGGTTTTAAAAAAAATGGCAAGTCAGTGTGCTTTCAGCCCAATGTTGACCAGAGAGTGCCATCTACAGGAGTCCAAAAATACTACAACTGGTTCATGAAGCAGATTTGAAGCTTCATTTACCCATCACTAGTGTACTGTATGTCCTTAATGTGGGGCTCATATATGCTCTGTGTGTTGAATGTGTAAGGCTTGTATGTGCTTATAGTGTTCGACATAGTGCTTAGTTTTTTAGGTGCATGTGCCTAGGGTGTGACTTGTATAATCTTAGTATGTTTCATGTACCTGGAGTATGTACTTGAGGTATGGGTGCGTGTTCCTAGTGGGTGGCATGTTGGATGCATGTGCTTGGAGTTTTGGGCACCTAGAGCGTGGCGTGTATGTAGATGTAATAATGTATGTGTTAGCTTGGCGTGCTGGGTGTATCTTATGTCTAGCATGTAGCATGTTAGATGTGAGCGCTTGGAGTATGCACCTAGAGTGAAGCTTGTGTGCTTTGACATATCTTTGCTCTGTGTAGAGCACTTTGCATACTGCGATGGTTTTCTTTAAGTGCTTCAAAAACACAGTTGAGTTGAGTTGCAAGTGTAATGTATTTGCTTAGTGTGTTGAATTTAAGTGCCTCAACGTGTGGCCTGCACGCGTTTAGCAAGTTGGATTGATGTGGTTGTGTTGAATGTATGCATTGAGTGCAATGGATATTCGGTGTGAGTTTTGTATGTTGGATATATGTGCTTAGCATGTCGATGGCACATTCTTGGCATACCTCTTTAGCGTGTTGAGTGTGTATACTAGCTGCGTGTTGCATGAACAGGAAGTATCAAAATGTATCTGTGCTTTGATCGTTGGGTTATAAACTCAGCATGTTGATCAAAAAGATGTTCAGTCCATGTTTAGCATGTTAAGTAAATGTGGCATGTGCTTAGCGTGTTAAGTGAAAGGGGCATGTGCTTAGCATTTGGTTACAGCGAGAGAGAGTGTATGGTTACCTGAAATGCCTCTTTTCAGCCAGCGTGGCTCCTCCAAGACAAGGAAGAAGTTTTCATGTTTCTCATATTCTTCGTCGTCGATTATCCTCACCTGGAGCGTCTGACTGCACATGTATGCACACACGGATTTGATCATGAGCCTAAATTTATGTTCTGAGTTGCTTTTTGGGAAAATAAGTTGTTAGTTTTTGCAAAAAAAAAAACAAAAAAAAAACAAATGGGCTGAGCTCACGTTGTCTGGTCATTGGTGAACTCCAGCTCGCCCTGCGCGTCCTCGTAGTCCTCGCCAGCCTTGGCGGTGCCCGACTCTGTGTGATACGGAAGGATGACGGTGCCGCGGGCGCCCGAGTTGCGCACCACCGTCACCTCCATGGTGCCGACGCTTTCGCTTATGCGCACCATCCGCTCGCCAAAGGTGAAGATGCCGGCGTGGTCGTCATCCAGGATGGTTACCGTGGCTACCAGGGGCTCCGCCAGCCGACCTTTAGGCGCAGCGCCCGCCTCGTCGCTTTCAAACATGCCCTCGGCGTCGCCCACCCGCAGGTTGAGCAGCCGCACGAAGAAGTGCTCGTCCTCCTCGAAGATGTCGTCGTCGATGATGCCGACCTGGAGATCAAATGCATCAAAGCGGTTGTCGGGATAGAAAGTCATGTTCGTCTTTTCTTACCTTAATTTCCTTGCGAGTCTCTCCGGGTTTGAACACCAGCGTTCCTTCGCTGTACTCATAATCGGAACCGGCGTTGGCTGAGCCGTCTTCGGTTCTGTAGTCGACGTAGAAGGTGTTTTCTCCAAGGCCCCCTAAAAGCGTCGGGTAGAAAATTCATCATGTCAGTAACGTGGCAGTTACATAAGATGAAATCTACGTTGGACTTTCACGTGGAAATTTGCCTCAGTTTTGACTGACAGAAACCCAACTTGGAAATTTTATTGGGTACCAGTGGCGACCTTACATTAAGGGTAGTGCTTCTCAAATAGTGGGGCGGTGCGATGCTGAGGGGAAATTTTGTTACCGTAATGAGTCATCTTTGTAAAACAGTAAAAATGAGAGGAAATGTTCAGAGTTACTTTGCAAGTCAATTTATAGTAATGTGGCTTTAACCTTTCCGCTTCTGCGCCCATTCATTAATTCCTGACCAAACATTGTCTGGCGAGCAGTCAAAGGGTGTACCTTGGATGGACGATTTATTACACAGAAATTAAAACCCAATTAAATCCCCGGCCGTCGTTTTCCTTTCTCTACCTTGACAAATCACAGCCAACGTGAGGATGCCGCAGTTCTCCATGCACTGGCTGTGAGCGCTTTCAAAGGAGATGCGGCTGCACATGGCCAGGTCGTCGTCTTCTGGCGCCTCCTCGTCGGTGACCACAGCGCGACGAGCGTGGTCGGCGGCGTGCTTCTTCAGGACGTTACCGGCTCCGATCATCATGCGCGTTGCCTTCCGGGAGCACAGAAGAGAAAAGAAGGAGGAGGATGTGTGAGTTCAATGGTGATCGCGGTGGAGGTACAGCCAGAGCTGCATCACACTTCGATTTCTGGCTGTAATATTGCTGAATGATCATTCGAAGGCAGGCGTGGGAAAACTACGGCCCAGGGGCCACATGCGGCCCGTTAAACGTTTTAATCCGGTACGCTGAACTTGAAAAAAAATTAAATGAATAAACCTCGTTAATATTTTATTTTAACTACTGTGGTGCGGCAAAGATATATATATATATATATATATATATATATATATATATATATATATATATATATATATATATATATATATATATATATATATATATATCCCTTGCGAGGGAATTCCCCCACAAGTATTTTTTCCCAACTCCTAGGGCCCTAAACAGATACTTATTTGACATATGTCTTGGATTGCTCAGGTCAAAGGTCACTGAAGTATCACCTGTATGCGGTAGAAGGCTCGGCTCTTCTGCTGGTGCAGCAGGGCGTAGTAGTTGGCCAGCTCCACCAGCTGATCCAGTTCTTTTTCCGGATACTTCTGCTTCAGCTCCTTCAGGATTCGAATGACCTTGAGGCGTTCAAAATAGGCAAAGTACATTATTTGGCGACGGAACTGTTTGAAGCACGGTACACGTACCAATTTTTTCGTGAGTCGACTTTTTTGTGCGCAAGGGGAACGTTTGATTGTACAGTGGAAGAAAGAGTCAGATCATTGGGAGACAAGATGAACAAAAAATAAATTGTGAATCTAAAAACGGTATAAATTAAAAGATTAAAAATTAATAAAAAAAATAACAAGAATAAATAAATGCTAAGTTACTGTTATTAATAGAATTATATATGTAAATGGCCCATTTGCTCAAATTGCATTGTATGCATCCTACCTCCTTGCGGCTCTCGTCCAGCTCCCGACTGGTCTCCATACTAACCAAGGCGCTGTTGGAGTTTGGCAGTGTGCCCGCAGCGCCCGCGGACGTGGACCCGGCCGTCGCCGCGCCCACATTATTGGCCGCTGCGCCTTCAGCGCCGTAATTCTCGGCAGGGACTACGGCACCCCCACGCGGCGGGAACTTGCCGTCTGTGATCATCTCCATGCCGCCCTTATTGGGCGTCAGGTCTCCCTCCATCTCCACGACGATGCCGTGGCGTTTGTCGGCACGGTAGCGCTTGCCCATGTATTTGTAGAAGAGCAGGCGCCGATCGGCAATCCAGGCCAGGATGACGCACACTGGGAAGTACAGTAAGGTCACCAACGCCTCCCATACCTGAGACACGGGAAAACAGTCCACATTTTATAGTTTCAAAAGTCTTCACATGTAAATCAGAGAGCTTAGCAGTCATGCAGGCATGTTTGTGTTTGATTGACAGGTCGAACAAATTTTTGTATTTGATTAAAGGAAATCGCAGGGGTATGTACGCGTTTGATTGAGAATTCCTGATGAACGTGTCAAAGCTTGATTGTAAGGAGCCGGTGGTTTTATTTGATTGATAGTAACTGGAGGGATGTATTTGTGTCTAAAGGTCCATGTACTAGTCTTAATTTGTCCTCCCTAGTAAGACAATTCAATGCATCGTGAAACAACCGTTTTTTCCACCACAAATCGGTTCCTACAAGTCCATAACTTTTGTGGACCGACAACTGGCAATAAAATGCTAATAAAATGCGACAACAACAAGCACAAATCCACTCTGTGTGATTTTATGTGACTAAATATGCTTACTATGGTAACGCAACACACACTACAGAAGAACGATAACGGGCATGAACGAGCAACACAGAAATTGGCGTATTTTGTAGATTTTGCAATAAATGTGAAGCCACATTTTGATGAAACAATATTAGCAGCGTCCAACTGAAATGTGCCTTCATATGGCATCACCGAACAAGTGTATGAAGATATTTAACGCACCATAATGAGTAGCTGGACCTTAAGGTGGATATGAAGGATACTAAATAAATGTTTTCCAAATGTAATTTTACCTCGACCACGCCAGGCGACATGACAGACAGGATGAGGTAGAGCCAGATGTAGGCGAAGATGCTCCAAAAGGCGGTGATAAAGAAGACCCGCAGGTGTTTGATCTTGCGCACTTGGCCCTGGGGGATGGTCCACACGCAAATGCCAATGATCACAAACATGTTGAAGGCGGCACTGCCCACGATGGTGCCCGGTCCCAACTCGCCCGCCTTGAATTCGTGACCGCACACCTGCAGGGATGGCAACAAACTGGATGATTATTTGCAAACAAGTAGAGGTAGAAAGAAGTAGTCGATAAAAGATAATTGTGTAAAAAAAACAAAACAAACAAACAAAAAAAATCTGGTAAAAATATAAATATTAAGTATTAATTTGACTCCAGTTGGAGACGCTTGAGGAAGGACTGGCTGACTCCAAAATAAAGTGCATCACAGTAATCTAGCCCCGATGTAACGAAGTGTGTGTGTGCGCGAGCGTAGGTGTGTGCACGTGCACTTGTGTGCGTACCTCTATGACTGACAGAAGGATCTCCGGTGCACTGGATCCCAAAGCCATTAGCGTCAGATTAGAGACCGTTTCGTTCCAAATTCGAACTGTTGCCACTGATGTTTCCCCGTTTGGCATGGTGATGGTCACTTCCTTCTCCTGTTAGCCAAACACACGCAAGCAAACACACGTACAATCATATAACCGTGCATATCAATTATCCAATATCAGATTCAATTTTATTTTGTGACTCATATCACAATTACAAGGCAGCAAAATGCAGACTGGGGTGGGGGAGCAAATTGTTTTCTTTTAGCCAGGGCGGGGGGGAACAGAAAATAATTGAGAAGCACTGCAGTAGTGGAATGGTTAACAGATTTACAGTATAGAAAGACTCATATACGTACCACTCATGCTCATTATATGGTGTATCTCAAAATAGACAATATTCAATTAATCTAATAGGTTTCTCTTTGCGTCCTTATTGTAGCGTAGATCAGCCGACCGGACTAAAAAGCTCAATATTAATGAATAATAAATGATGTTTGTGAACCATATTTGGCAACTTAAGTATGTGCTCAAAGTGGATCCCAGCAGCCTGTGGCGAATTGCCCAAGGTTATTTTTGAACGCCGTTGTTTCAAGGAACCGCAAACAATTGCATTTTTCTGGTCACAAGGTGGTTCAATTTTCAAAGTTTAGAAGTAAGGCATCAGCTGATACGTTTGTTTGTCTTGGTACGGAAAGTACAATACTCTTTCTTACAAGAAATAAAATACCAAAGAAGATTTGTGTGTTATTTGAATTTTGTGTTGCATGGTGGACCATTAAAAGCTCTGGCTATGACCTAAACCAGGGATGGGCAGTTTAAATGAAGGAGGGGGCCACAATTTCTCATCATTGCTACTGTAGTGTCACAGCACGACGTCCTTTCTAATCAGACAAAATTGCCCCAAAAAATGGAAAAAAATACATGCGCTTAATATATTTTATTATACATCCCTCAACACATGCATAAAAGATTCACTTTTCAACAAAAAGAGCATTTGAACAAAACAACAAAATATTTACCAAATACTGTGATTATTTTTCCACTGCAAAGGGCTTTTTTTCGCATGAAAATAACCATTCAAGAATCACACAAAACTGACAGTAGCATGCCCTTCGAACAAGTATGAGACTTTACTGATGATTATGCGGTTTCTTTTTTGAACATTTATCCATAACCGTCTAACCTTCGAACCTAATCAACGTACGAGCTGAAACATATTTCAAAACTCACGCAAACAATTAGCTAACATATTTCACATTCAAAAGTCAAAATTTACCAACACAAAATACGTAGATACATCATTTACACACCTTTTGCCTCTTCAGAGGGGGTGCTAGTAAAAGAAATGTCCGTTTATCTGAGGATCAATATGAAACTCTAGGCCAGGCATCACCAAATGGCGGACCACGGTCCGGATCCGGACCGCGGGATGGTTCGGACCGGACCCATGACCAATCTATGATGATTTTTTTTCAGGGCGCATTCGCAAACGTTGGCGCTGCAATTGTAGTTAATACGGAAAAGGCGTCACTGATTTGAGCCAATCAAATCTTTTGTTTACGATCCACTGCCAATTGCGCAACAGACCGGAAGAGAGTGCTGCTGACAGTATGCCTTGCTAAAAAGTTAGCAAGGTCGATGCGTGTTGTTTTCAATGAATGGACGGAGAAATTTAGTTTCGTTCTGGCTGCAGCCGATTCTAAACCAGTGTGCATTATATGCTCCGAAACCGTCGCAACATTTCGAAGCGCCACTACGAAACAAAGCACCGCCCTCTTTTGCAAAGTTATCCGCTGACGTTTGAGGTGAGCGCACGCAAAAACATCGAACTTCGAGTGCAGTATAACAGATGTTTACGTTTTCGTTTACAGCCCAGCGGCATGCAAACGAATGTTCACTAAAAGTATCGTGGATTTTGGGGAAACATAAAAAAACATTCAGTGATGGGGAAGTTGGGAAGGAGTGCTTAAATGCTGTTGCACAAACATTATTTAAAGGAAAATACAAAGCCCTGATGTGTGAAATAATCTACCAAATCCCAATGGCCCTGACTCCTTTTAGACCCAGATTTAAATTACTGGCAGGGCAGTCACAAACTAATTTTTCTCATTAAGAGAAGTTAAAACAAATATTCAAAAGAAAAGGTTGTGTTAAAGCTAATTTTGAATTCGTTTTTCATGAGGACAGCCATTTTTATTGATTGTGTACTGAACATGTTGACCTGTTTTACTTGGATAATTAGGCTTTTCGGTTTTTTTAGGCTGATAACTCTTTGATTTGAGAAAAAAGGCAAAAGATGTTAACTCAATGCTTAGCACTTGATATATTTCCGCAGGAGATATTTTACTATTTTTTCCGGAAGTGGCACTTCCTGGAGCCACATTTTCTTGAATGTGAAATAAACGCCTTATATTTGTTTGACTGGCAAAGGTGTTTAATGGGAACATTGCTAAATATTTTGTATAAAAGTGCGCTCTGTTGAAAATGACTAATTATTGAAACTATATAAAAATGTGAACATAGGACTTTGGTTCGGACCTTTTAATTGGAAGAAATTTTCGTCGTGGACCTCTGTGACTTTTAATTGAATACCTCTGCTCTAGGCCGTACTCTTCATTAAGTTACCTTACGTGAGCGCTGTACTAAGCAGGAGGTTTGCATTAAAAATAAAAGTATTTAGCCAAAACCGGAAGTAGCACTTGCTTCCTGTGTGATTTTGACTATTGCTTGTTGACACTTTGTGGGTGTTCTTATGATTGACAGGTCCGTAAATCGATGTCGCATCAAACCAAAATATCCAACTTCCTCTATTTAAAGGGCATGGCTTCCTAAGATTTTTTTTGTCAACCTGATTTCATTTAGCTAAGTGAAACTCAAATAGGGAGCTGAATTTTCCTAAAATTGTCAAACGCATCATCATCAAACTTTGATTCTATGCCTTCGCACTTTAAGTTTAATTGGTAGTCAAAATGATGCTTTTTCAAGCTTTGAATGCACCATAAAGCCTGAAAAGATGACCTCACCTGTGATGTTATGACCTCAATGGAGGCCATGAAGCGGTCGGCGATGATGGACACGCCCAGGAACATGTACATGAGAGACACAAAGTAGACCACCGCCCGGGCGACCTGCTCCCCGAGGCCCGGCCGGTTGGACTTCCACACTGGCAGCAAGATGCCCGGCTTGCACACCGTCACGCCATCACACTTGCCCACGGCCGGCACGCTGCTGTTTCCATGTGGCCCGGCGGAAGGTAGCGAAGAGGGCAGGATGGAGGCCGAGACCGACGCCCCACGCTGGGACTCGGATTGGCAAGGCGGCACCGAGGAGAGGAAGAGGAGGGCGAAGAGGACGAGGTAGGGGGCGGGTGAGGTGAGGCGAGACATGGCGCCGCTACCTGGAGGGCACGCGGAGGATGGCTGCAGACAAAGACGCTAGTTCACCTTCAAGACAGAAAAAGAAAATTAATTAATTTTTGCTTAAAATAAAATTGTAAGACAAAATTATTCTGCATGTTTAAAGATGACTCATTTATCTCATTTGAACTTACAGTCTTGACCTTGAGCTAGTTTAGCTCTTTATTTAAATTTAACACGTGCTTGAAAAGTTGAACAAATAATTCATTTCACTTTACAATGATAAGAAGTGGCTCATTGTTCAAAAAATTTGAAGCACCTGCACAAACCATTGATATTTTAAAATTGTTTCATTTTTGTATATTGCAGGACAGTCCACACCTTAACGGCGGACTTTTGGAGTCTGGCTGCCGTCTACTCACGATCGAGGCTGCTAAGTGAATCTAAATTCAGGGGCCATTGCCCACACCAATCTCTTCCGAAGATATTTGTCCATTTAGTGTTGATCCAAATTTCATCTCTACCAAATCCACTTGGCGCAACCTTAAAAAAAAAAAAAAGTGACATCACCTCATATAACATCCTGACTTGAGGTCTCCATGCAGCAACAACTGAAATGTGTTTTTTTTTTTTTTTTTGTGAAGCCCGCCTTTAAATCATGAAACGATGCGTTTACTGTCATCCATTAAAGGGGTGAAGCGTGCAAGCGCCATCCATCCCTTTAATGAATAACAATGTAATTTAAAGAGGAAAGTGTGTCAGAATTAAAGCGCCTCGTGACTCATTTGAGCAGCAAGCCCTTTCGAAGTAAGCGCTCACACGTTTCATTGAGGATGAAGTAACTGCTGACTTCTTTTTCAAAGAATTTGAAAGGTGATATTTCGTTGTCGCCCGCCCTATTTTCTAGCTCAGTTAAATTTGCCACCACGCTCTGCCTACGCACCATGACAAAACCTTGAAGTCCTTGCAATTTGGTGTCGCCCATCTATCCAGTGTGGACAAAATTTCCAGAACAATTGCCTTATCTGTGACGAGCCACTCCAAAGGAGCCTAAAATGATGTCCTGCGTCTTTCCACGTATGAAAAAAATTTAGCGAGTCGGGTTTACTCATAATAGACAACCAGATTTATGTGGCTAAGTAAAAGTGGCTTTGGGACAGCTGTCACATTTGGTCGGATTTATGACATGTGGTATGTCCAATAAATATCCATCACAATAAAAACAACCAGAAGGGAATCTATTAAACTTGCCTGTTGCCCTGAAAATCAAAAAAAAAAAATGTGGCATGACAAGACATACAGATCCCGCTTTGAAAAAGAGACCAGAGTTGAATGACAATACAGTGAGGGTGTTGATGGAGCGCAGGCGCTTTGTGTTGCCATGCCGACAGGAGCAGAGATACTGAGGGGCCATCGATCGATGGTGTGGAGACGAGGGGGTTGTTTTTGAGAAAGCGAAAAAGACGGCCAACCTTCATTCATCAACCGGAGGAGACAGAGCTGAGGGCCGATTTAATTTATTCAACGATGTGCGCACACACATACACCACACACACACAGATCTTTAAAATGTAACAACATAAATAACAGGAGTGCCGATCATAAAAGTACTGTGAATATATTGCGGGAATGTTTTTGTAGACCACCACCAAGAAAAACAATCGGAATTTGGATTAGTTTGCCATAGTTGGGATTCGTGCATTTTTTTCCCTGTGAAATGAAGAGAAAGAAAAATCCTAATTTTGCAACATTAACAGAAAATGAATTTGCATGAATGGCTTCTATCAGTTTTTTTTTTTTTAGCATAATCCAGCAATCAAACGGTGCTGACAACACAACCGCAATGTCATTCAGTGGAGGGCGGACCTCTGCCAAGTCCGAAAAAAATCTACGAATGTTTGTCTGACTTGTTTGATTAGTCACATGTCAGTCCAGTAGGTTGGCTATGGCTTTTCGGGCAACAGCCGTGTAGTCTGACGTCGGCATTAGACTGGCCAAGTCAATCACCGGACCTAAACCCAATAGACCATGCATTGGGCCTCTTGAACCCCCCAGGAACAACCAAAAACAAAAGGAAACAAGTTAGGGTTATGCAACTTTATATGAACAAGAATTGGTGCATTTCCGAGTGTGTTAAAAAGACAATTCACTGATTGAAAAAAACAAAAAAAAATGAACAGTGATTCCAAGAGGTCCATCCAAGGACAGCATGCTCAGGTCGTAATGATGATCTCAAGGGTTCGGTATCACCTTTGCAATCGCATGCTTTTACAGCTCGGAGGCCCCCAGGCTGCCTATATCACCTGCGCTCGTTACTGCAGCGCTGACAGATTGTCTGCTTCTCCAACAGCTTCTTCATGCTCACTTCCATATGCACACATTCATTATTCATTCAGGTGTGGTAATAGTATTTGCCCGCTATCCCTTTACAAATGTATATCTGGTTTATGCTTGTTTAAAAATGAGGAGTAAGGGAAATCCAAGTGTTTTATAAAAACACAATGGAATTGGAAGGGTTGAAGCTCTGGTTATGTGGCGTCATCACGTCCCACAGGTAGGGACGCTGACGTTATGAGATGTTCTTGTTGTATTTTGAGTCGTTGCACTTTGCTGCCATGCTATGGTCAAATACGAAAATGTTCAGATTCCAATAGGTACATCGATATTGGTATTGGTCGTTATTGACATCTATCATATCAATCTGTGTCAAGATTGATCATTATCGATAGCTAGCTGGCTCACTAGCTAGGTAGCTAGCTAGCTAGCTAGCAACCTGAATACTAAAACTAATAAAAACAAAACGAAAACAAAGCATTTTCAAGAAATTAAAAACTACTAAAAACTAACAAATCGTTTGACAAACTAAGTCAAATGAACTGAATTAAAAAAAATAAGTATTATAACCGTGGTCGCTAGATTGGGCACAACTATTCAAAAGCGCTAGCCTTGAACTGATTATGCGCGGGTCTACTTGTGAGGTTAAAGTTGTGACAGTCGCTTATCCATACATCCATTTTCTTCTGCGTATCCGACGTCAAATCCCGTAGGCAGCAGCTTTGTCCCTCTACTCTTTCCAATTTGTATGGGTCATCATGATTGTAAATCGGTCACTACGTTGGACAGCTATTCAAAAGTAATTTTCTTAAATATCCTTGAGTCATGATTTGAAAAGAAAAAAAAGTTGTGTATCAGTCCAAGTTTCGCATTTGTCACTACACTCGACATTGTCGCTAATTAAAAGCTGCGTTCTTCTACGGGGCATCCGTATTGATGTCAAAGTTGCGAATCAGTCACTACAGTGAACAGCAACTTCCCATCTCATCAGCTAATTGGCAATTCATTGTCTTCGCTGTCACACCGTCACAGCACGCTCATCCCATCCGCTGGCGACCAATCCTCCGAAGTGTGTGTGCTGATTAATTAACGTGCAAGTCCCAAATGGTCAAAAGTGCAGAAACTTGAGAAAATATCAAAGAGACGCATCAAAGTAATGAAAATCAATACTGTCTACAGCAGATGGTTGACATGCACACACGATGGGTTGTTGTTGTTTTTGCTCCCGGGTCGGTGCACGTGGGTCAGAACCGAACATGCCCGACAGCTGAGCTTCATCTGCGTCGTGCCCTCTGGGGGCAAAAGCTTGTTTTCATATCCGCGCCTGCAGCTGCTGTAAGCCTGACTGAACATTTTATGATGGCATCAAATGGAAACATTATTTTCATATTCTTTCATTTCCTACGCCAGCAGTTGTTTACCAATTGAAACTAAGGTGGTTCCATTATCCTTGACATGATTCTTCAAGCAGCATGCATATAAAAGAAAAGTGTTTTTGAATATCTGTCCAATGCACTGATGTCAAATTTTACATTATGCAAAATATTAGATGTCCATTGTTGTGATTGTTGTTTAACTGACACTGAGAGCACTATTTTGTTAGACAGGCGCACATGCGCTTGGTGTAAAATCTGCCGCATCTTTATTTTGGTGACGGGGCACGTCTATTTTCTATTTTCGTGAGTCACTGCCCCATTCAGACTCCCATGGCTGCTGTAGATGGCAGTAGCACACTTCACGAGATCCAGTTTATTAAATCCTGATTGGCGTTGCTGTTGTCTAGAAGTGAAAAAAGTTAGTTATTTGTAAGAAAACGTTAATATTTCTATTTCTTAAACACATTTTGGGCCTGAAAAGAGGTTTTATTTTTTGTTTCATTCTGCAGTACAGTATTGCATTGTTAAATAATAGTAAAAAATAAAGCTGAATACTTCGCAGATTTCACCTATCGCGGGTTATTTTTGGAACATATCCCGCGATAAATATGGAATTACTAAAAAATAAAAATGATAGATTTTTGCTTGGTTAAAGAAAAATTATAAACACAGGAGACAAAATAAATACATTTTTAGACAATCAACATTCTTTACTTGAATTTTCTATACTAGAAACATTACTGTGATTTTTGACGAATCTCTCTTCGCGAGACGAAGTGACGTCAGAACCACTATGGCGTTTCTGTCGTCATATTTGACTTGAGAATGCCTGGTTAGTTAAAAAGTCAGGCTGCCAGCATCAAAGTGTGCTGAGTCATTTTTGTTTATTAAACTGCCTTTAAAAAGCAACCTGACGGCTCTCGACGGCCTAAAAGAGGCACTTGCTCAGCAGCTAGCCGCTAACGCAAGAACCGCGCAAAACGCTGGCGTATAACATAATGTCAACGTAATTAAGCTCTGTTTGTCGCAACGACGCCCCAACTACATCCGGGAAAACGAATAAAGTCAGCTGTTACGCCGTAACACACTTCCGTGAAGAACTTCAAAATAAAAGTGAACCAAGTTATTCATATCCATATATTAGCTAAGCTTTAAATTTAAATTCGCACTACGATGACGGAGGCTTCCTGTCATGCATGGCATGAGCAATTGTTGCTACGGGTAGCTTGACAGGCAGGAAAAATGCCTTGAGCATTTTTTTTAAATAGCGTACTAAAATCACTCAGGAGCTTTTTTCACCACTAGTGTGAGAGAGTGCATTCTTGTATAATGAAAATTAAGTATCTTTATCCTTTTTTTATGTCCTTCCATCCAGCCTGGATCTAGGCGCCTCATTCTCTTGTGAGAAAACTCAGGAGAGCAAACACCATTTTGAAAACAACAAGCTACTGCATCATTCAATGCACGCGTGCACAAAGTTACACAGATAAACACGTAAACACACAGTGTGAGTAGTCATGGAGACGGAGCAGGACACTTTTTGTGAGAGTGAAAAGTGCTTTTCAGGCAGTTTGACAGGTGCAATCGAAGGGAGCGCTGCTCTACTTTGATTAACTAAAGACTTTGTGCAGCAAAGCAAGCCACAAAAGCAAGCAAGGAAGCCCTCCAGCTGCCAAATGTTTGTTACTGTTGAATCAATAGTGTGAGCATTAAATGACTTCCCGTTTCATGTTTAATTTAACACACTGCACTTTAACATATTGGATATTTTTCAGAGCATTCATGGGGTCGTTGCTTCCATAGTAAAACATATTTGGAGACTCATAGAGATGCAAGCGCTGTCGCCTGTAGGCTGCCTCGACGCTGTCAAGGTTAGTTTCCAAGAAACAAATCTCAGTGATGTAGCCTACAGGGTTCGCAATTGAACCCCTAGGTACAAATAAGTGCTGTTTATGGTAAAAAAAAATGTACATAAAAGGTCCAAACTGGGAACAAACGAGCCTTAGAACTATGTGAATGACTTTCAAAACTATCTACCGTTGAATGAAATGCAATTTCAAGAAATAAACCGGGATTGGCAACTTAATGCATTTTATGTACTTTAAACGAGCTGTTATCGGTTCTAGTGAAAAAAAAATTTGTGGCTTATGTACTTTTAAGTCATTTTTCCGTTTCTGGCATGCATTGCGACATGCTGAACCTTTTCCTTCATAAGGCTGCTCATCGTTTTCAATTGCAACAGCTCCCAATTGGGCCCCTATTAAAAAAAAATTTAAAAAGCAATGTAAAGTGCTGAAAAGTGTTTGTGATGTGTTTTAAGATACCCAAGCTTGAGTTTCTTGCAATCATGCCCATTCAGACCAGTGATCACTTAGAAAAAGAACTGAGCAATTCTGATGCTCTATGTTGATTAAAAAATAAATCACACAATTCACATTTTCTTGAAATATAGTCTCGTTTTCCTATTATGTAGTCTGACTGATGCATCAGCATTTTTTTTTAACATAAAAACCATCTCTGCAACAATAGTCGTATTCACAAAGCCTGCTTGTTCACTAATGGCCACCACAATGCTCATTCATCACAACTTGGCGTCAGCCACCTTTGGACATAAAGAGCCATTATTGTTACTTGTTCCCATGATGCACTGCGGTCACGCGTTCTCGCCATCAGCCTCTTTCAGGCTGTTTAACGCACAAGTGTCAATCACATGCCTGCTGGATTTGTGACTGTGATGGAGCGTCACGCACGGGCTGTTACTGTGTTTCAGCACCAGTGTGAATGCTCCGTTTGTTTGGAAATGGATTAACAGTCAGAGAAGTGGGTCAGATCAGCCACAAAAACTTCACTAAAAAAAAGGGACTTTTATGGAAACTTTGGCTCAAGTGAATATAAATGGTATCATGAGACATTGTTCTAAGTACACCTCGGTATAACATTGTATCCTCACGAACATTAAAGAAAACAAAACCGAAAACGAAAGAACTGTCCAGTCGATCAACTTGTAACAAAGAATAACTTTATCAGGTTTTTGGTCTGTAATGTAAAAGATTGCATCAATTAGCCTGAAATAAAAAAAATAAAATACAATAAATAAACAAGAGTGTCACTGCCACCTACTGTAGTGGATGTGCAATTACACTTTATTTTATTATAGGGAAGGTGGCGGAAGCATGTTCCTCTGAGTCAGACACGCCTTCAGCGGTCACTAATAGAGGTCGCGATGTTGACAGAACAATTTCACTGTCTGGGTCCGCGAGGAGAGAAAAACATCCCCTGATGAGAAACCTCCGAAAAAAAAAAAATAAATAAATAATATATATATATATATATATATATATATATATACTTTTTTTTTAGAGACTGCATTTTATATTAACTATCTATTAAATAAATATCTTTTTGAGACCTTAAAATTTTTGCAATGATCTGAAACATTTGAGTTTTACTTTTGCCAAAACAAAAAGCTATATAATAAATAAATAAATGAATAGATAAACTCAGCCGAGGGACCAAATTATTTTTGACGGCTGCGCTGATCTTTAATTTCTCCTACCGCGGCGGCTACGTCAAGTGACTTAAAGGTCTGAGCGGCTAAATGTCGACATAAACGCTATCGGACAATCACTGCGGCTGAAGACTCTAAAGTTCACCTCCAATTATCTCCTCCTGATCCCAGCTGATACGCTCTGATTGATGACTTCTTTTAATTGAAGTCGTGTTGAAAAGTATTTTTACACAACTGTACGTCGTACTATCAATGCTTCACGACAGCGCAGTTAAAAGCTCCAAGCTACACATCAAATTCATTAAGAAACAATCAAGAGAGAGTGACTCTTTTATTGATGCTTTCCAATGACTCATCTCACCGCCATCTACTTGGATCGTTTGTGGGTCGATGACCTTGACAGTCTCCCATGATTAAGATGCTCAAAGATATAGTAGATGCTATCATTATGCAGTGACTCATCATTATGTGAACACTCTGAAATAACACCCAGCTCATAATCGGCTCATTTTCATACACTCATTTTTGTGCTCGTTACGACAAAAGACTCATTTGAACGGCTACTTGCTTTGAAACATAACTCATCGGGCACGGCCATTTTTTGCCCCGGCAATCAAAAATCACACTCACAGTGCTGTTTGTCCATAGCAAGTTGCTCCATTGCATTCATGATGTCATATTGGTAATAATGTTTTAAATATTTAGCAGCAGAACACTTTCATGGCACAAATTTCACCCCGTCACAGATTATTTCTATTTTCAGTATTTCCCCTGGTTGAAAAAAAAGCACAACAACAACAACAACTAACAAAGGCAGTGTGGCTACTCTGCCCCATGCGACAGACAAAGAAAGGAGGGACAAACTTCCAATGCAAACTGTTGCTATAACGTAACACATAAAATGTTTGCCCCAAAGTGTAATACAATTAATTCAAACTCATTCCATTTAAATACAAATCTGATTACATCATGTTAACGGGACGATCGAGGCAAAATGGATGCGGCCAGCCGGAAGCGGAGATGGATAGCGGTGGGATAAGCAACCCGACAGCTACTGGATCAATTTATTTCAACAACCTCTGACGGTGGGGGATGCCAGCGGGGGCTCAGAATATCACGGCTGCATAATTCGTAGCGATAACACAATCCCATCGTCTTCAAGTGATTTTGATTGACAGGTCAATGACTACACAGTTATGGTAATATCATGCTTCACTGGGTTGTAAATAAATTGTATATCTCACTGACGCGCCAATTTTGTGGAAAAGAGGCTGTAGCTTAATAAAGGCGGAAAAATTTATGGAAACCACGGTGCACTGAGCACATCATTCAGCGGGAGAGTTGATCATATTGCAAGAAAATGTGTGCTGTATTTGAGAGAAAAATCTTTTTTTTTTTTTTTGAGGAAAAGGTCATAATTGGAGCGAAAGAAACTTATGAAAGCAGGTTTCAAGTCATTAATCCATTGAGGGAAATGACATGTACAGGGAAAACCCTTGCCTACTTGCGCTCTCATTCATCCATCATTATTGACTGTTTTTGCCCGAAGAAACCACAAGAGGGCGCCACCTTATCTTTCTGATTTTGACTTAAAAAACAATATTGAGTGGGCGTGTGTTGCGTACTCACTTTCTTTCGCTTTTCATGGCAGGACTCGATCCTTGTCCTACGTAATTCGAGTCTGGATTGTTGAAATATGAGATGAATTTGCATTTATTAATTTATTTCTCACGTGATGCTGCGCCACTGTAAATGTCAAACTTGGAAACAACATGAGTGATGCACAAGCACCAGTAAAATGTCATTAATGTCCCATTTATTTGGTAGATTTGCTGGATAGATAATTGTTGGAACACAATATCCTGTGGTTATTAAAAATGTCGTAATGCTCTAAAGTGCCTCATAGAGAATATTACAATGGTTTTCTGGAATCTTAAAAATTTCCAACTTTTTTCTTGGGGAAAAATATGACTATTGTTTTGAAAATATAAATCTTTTTTTGGTCTTAAAATTTATATTTTTTAATTTATTCTTGATTTGATGTTGAAATTACCCCCTCTTTCTCTGTGATCCTAATCATCAATTTGAGAAGGCATAGATAGGCGTTAATTGATGTAAGATCGCTTCTCACAGCTCAGGACAGATAAAAATGTGCATGATCAGTGTTTGGCTGCAACTAGTGGCTCTCCGTGTACGTGTAACAAATGTGATCTGTATGCACGGCATCCACCAAATGTAAAACTTTATCGATCGACTCGTTTAATCCCTGCAAAGTAATTGATTGTCGGCATTTTCAGTCTCAATGAAGCTAAAACGCTTTTCTCGAAGCCATCATTAACTTCTTGAAGATGTTCACGTTTGACACGCGGCCACCCACGCATCCCCCACATCTTGGATTCAACCCACTTGTATTTGTGAGCCGCGCCCACCACTAGAAAAAAAAAAAAGAAAAGAAAAAAAAAGAGCAGTTTAACATGGCGGTCACACAGATCTGATGACAAGGTCTTGATGGCGAGTGTCAAGAGAAAATGAGAGTGGTTGGAAAAAACGGGATAAGATTGACGGGAGACAAGACTGGCGAGGATTTAGGCCGAGAGGCTGTGCTGAATAATAAACGAGCAGTGCTGAGTGCTCAGAGTTAACAAGGCCTTCTCAGTTTACAACCTAAATTCTAATATTTGTTCCCCGAAAAAAAAAAAAAAAAATTCCAATGCTTTATTCTCTTCATTTCGCAGCATTTCTCTTGGCTCAACTGCTTCAAGTCGCGCATGGGGATTTTATTTTATGTATTTATTTATTTGTTTTATTAATCTGCCCCTGCAGGGCCGAGCAAACCAGAAGTGCCGGCCCGTGTAGTTTAAAATACATTAGCAATGGGACTGCAGATGTGTCCTCACAAGACCATCAAGACGGCCCTCGATGATGTCGACGTTATTCCGAGCACTGATTGGTCGGTCAGAGCGACACTTGTTAGATTAAAATATGACCGGCAAAACACGTCTGCAGAAATCCGAACACATTCATTCATTTAATAATCAGCATCTCGAGTGATGGATTTTATTTCATGTCTAAAAATGTTTTTTTCCTCATGTTTTTACACAAGCGGTAATCCGGGACTGCTCCAGACGGTGAAAGTGGCACACTTGTGTGCCTTTATATTGGATTTTAGTGCACTATTGATGCGTTCTATAACCGCAACATGATAGCGGCGGTTTTAAGAGGAGGATTAAGTCAGGTAATTCCCCACTGAAGGACCAAATGCACGGCCGCCACTGCCAAAAGAGCGAGGCGAGGGAGCGGAACAAAAAGAGTAGAAGAGCAGAGGAAAATGTCGGCCGACGACATAAACACTGAGTAATTAGGAGCGCTTGAAGCAGATTAGAGTTGAATACAATTAGCGGCAAATGTGTGCGAGGTCATTCTGAAAAAGAAGACATCACTGCCGGTTATATGTAACTGGCTGAGCGGGAAACAGCTGCAGAAGGACACGACTTTCACGTCCTCATTACACAAACTGTGGGAACGGATGGAGTGGGAAACGGCTTCTGAAAAGCGGGAATGAAAAGTCGCAAATGTTGGGAAGATACTCTCCCTCGGATGAGGTGGACAATGGACCGACAATTTTTGACAAATAGTCTTCAGTCACACGAGGACACCTGCTCAAGAATTACAAAATGCATCCCATCGCTCGTCTTGCCAGTTACTTCTTATCAGAAGTGAGCATCGTCAGTACGTCACTAAGTTCCCGTCAGTATTTCAGACTGACTCACATGCGCCCAGTCAGTCCCTCGTTGGTGAGAGCCAATCGGCGTCGAGAACATAATTTTTCAATTACGAATAATTTTAAACAGATTTTATTAATATCCAACTCCAAATAAAATTTTTAAACTAAAAACAAATTACTTTCTTGGAAACAAATACAACTGTATTTCATTAAAATCTTGAAGAAATTATTTTACTAATCAAGTAATTTGAAGACTTTGATGGAAGAAAAAAAACTGTTTTTCTGAGAAATACTCAACTTAATGCTTATAAATCTCATAAATTTGTTTTAGGTTAGAAAATACTTTTTTTTTTATTAATCAGAAAAAGTTTCCTACAAATTGTGAAAAAGAAATTCCCTCCCAAACAATTTTCCAACACATTTTATTGATGAAACAGTTAAAATTCAGTAGCATGAAGGCTTTAAACTTTTTAAAAAGATTTTTATGTAAAAGAAATTTTGTCTTCAGAATACCCAACTTTAGATTACAGTTATTTTCTTGTAAATTATATAATACTTATTTTTCTCAAAAAAAAAAAATACAACGTTACAAGAATACATGAAAATTATATAATCCTACTGGTCACAGGACATTTTTTTTTAAACAAAGCAACATGTTTTATTTGATTATTTATTTATTTATTTACTTATTTTTCCCCTATGACTTTATCCCCAGAATATACAATGTAGCTTTATGATTTTTTTCCAAGCACGCCTGTCCTTGAAACACGTATGTTTTGAAGCAGCCCTTAAACAAGTTGAAGCGAAGCATCTCGCGCCCCATCAAGACGCGTTTAAGAGGACACGGCTGAGTGCAAAGCATTTACTCAGCTCTGGCTCCCATCCGAGCGGCGGCCAATGAGATGCCGGAGCATCCGAGCGTGAGAGGAACTCATGCCGGCTGAAAAATATTTATTGTTGGCGGCGATGTATGGATCGCGCTTTCCATCACAACATGAGATGAGATTGGGACATGTTGCTCGAAGAAACAATCTCCTCCGTCTCCCTGAATCAGCAGCAAGCATTTTGCCTCTATATTTCTCAGTTTGACACGACAAAGTGGGCAAACCGTTGTGGGGCACGTTTGATTTTAAGAATCTGTAACTATTTTGGTGACATTTTTTTGGTTTCCATTCAATGGGCATTGTGCATCTCCTTCTGGTGTGCGCATCTGGGCCACCAGGGGGCAGTATAATACACATATGGCTACGCATATATGGAGTTGGTTAAAACTCGTCTTCTGTAAGCTTAAGTTGAATGTGAACTTCAAATGGGAATGTCAACAAACTGAAGGCAGTTTTAAAGAATAATTCACTATCTGGTGCTCGTCAATTTTCCCTATTTGTTTCTTGAATTCTTGCTCACAAGTCAAAGCAATACATCAGCCAAACAATGGCTAAAAGGTCGTTCATATCTCAAGACATTGCTCACAAAAATGGGAGCAAAATAAAATATATTTTTTATCGGTATTAATAATTAATTTGATATGTATATATTTTTATTATTCTATTCTTTTATTACACAAAACATTTATTTTTATCCAACTATTTTTTAATGAATATATATATATTTTTTTAAACTAAGGGATCAAATAGCATCTTGAATTTGTGTGTCATTTCCAAAGTATGAAATAATGTAAACAGAAATTCTCCTGCAAGTGTAAAAAGAAGTTAAGAATTGTTTGTCATGGAATAGATATTTTTTGCATAAGTGTAAAAAGAAGTTAACCACTGTTATGAAATTAAAAGGGAAAGTCAAAATGAGTCTAATTTATCTTTGTCAACAAAGCAGCTTCTTCTCTTTTTTATAAAGCCAAATAAAAAGCAAACCACATGAGGCTAATCCTGCAAGGCCAACGATTAAGGACGTGTGTTTTCAGAAGTCTTTTTTTGCATAAGTAGGGAAAAAAACAGAATAGGACGTCCTCAGATCTCAGTTGAGCTTTGATCTGAATCAAAATTAGATTGGAATGGGATCTTTTCTAGTGTAAACAGAGTGAACTAGATCACTGCAGTGTCAATGATGGAAATGTTCTTTCATTTTGCGTCCTTACTTTTGTGCCAGCGTCATTGTTTCACCCCCACTTCCCTATGGTGGCTCTGCAAACTTTATTTAGTGTGTGCGTGGGCGTGCGTGAGCATGTGTGTGTGTCTCGAGCCATTCATCTCCCGCCAGATGCCCTCAGTCATTACAATGATCTTGGTTTCTCTCTCTGCCCTCATTAGTCTCCAGAACCAACATGGGTGCTATGTGTTTGTGTGTGCGTGTGTGTGCGTGTGTGTGTGTGCGTCCTCATCACTGCGCATGATACATGAGTGTGTGTGGCAATCAGCCTGCAGTCATTTGTATTTAGATGAGATTAGATAACCTGATTGGGGGATTTGCACTGATGGAAGCATCTCTTTTACACACACTCATGCACACGCACGCACGCACACGCACACACACACACACCACGGAGAGACACTGGAGTAATTCTGATGCAAGAGATGAACAAAAACTCGGGAAAGTGGAAAAGAAGGGAATGAAGGAAGGGGGAGCAAAGAGTGTCTGTAGTTAAGTAGACCATGGAGGACAGAGAAATTATTTAGTCACACCAGACAGACCACTGGAAGTGGGAAAAATGACCGAATGCCAGTGTGGCTTCTTGAGATTTTTTTGGTGGGTCTACTCATGATAGAGAGACACTGGCAAAAATTATTTGACTTCATGAAATTGGCTCAGGGGGGCTAACTTTTCCTCGAATTTGTGTTGTGTTTTCTGGCTCGTCATCAAAGTTGATCACAACGCTCCGCCCACAAGCAATGAACAAAACTCAAATTGCCTCAGCTGTACTGATGGCTAAATGAAGCTTCAAATCTGCTTCATGAAACAGTTGTAGTATTTTTGGACTCCTGTAGATGGCGCTCTCTGATCAACATTGGGCTGAAAGCATTCTGACTTGCCATTTTTCAAACCAACAGTGCCATCTAGAGGACTAAAAAAATACAACAACTGTTTCATGAAGCAAATTTGAAGCTTCATTTTCCCATCACTACTCAGCTGCACCTAGAAACTCTGTCCAGAAACGCTATGATATATAAATAGTAGATTCTTGTATCGGATCATATTAACAATTACTGTACCTAATAAATTGTCTGCTCCTGTGTGTGAGTGTGTGTGTGTGTGTGTTGTATAATAATAAACGTGTGATTAGACAGGTTACAGGGCTAATTGGAGATAAAACGAATATCTCATACCATTTCTGCTCTTTATGACCTCATTAGAGAGTGTGCGTGTGTGTGCTCGACAATCTTAAACTCACTCAGACTGCGCACAACAAGAATGTGCACACACGTGCATGCGAGACGATGGCCGTCAATTAGATCCTTGTTATGGATAACAATGTCTTTCTGTGTGTGTGCGTCTGAACATGTGTGTACACGTGCATGCGTGTGAGCACAGAAGACAACTCCCCTCCGGCCTTCTCCCGGGAAGCCAATTAGGAGGCAGGAGCTTGCACTCCGCCCATCATGTATCCGGGCAGAAATCATCAGAGACATAATGTTTAAGCATCGTTGTCGCCGTGACGACACCAGAGTCTTTCAAGTTGTATTGATGAGGAATATTAACAATTAAAGAGATGCTTACACTCAAATGCCTACTGCACCGCTTGCCCGCCTTGTACACAGAGGAACTCGCTCCGCAAGATGTAAGCCACTTGATTAACATTATGTTTACGCAGTGGGGGGCCTCCAAGACCTTCTCCGCTGGCCTAAAATAATCAAGAAATCATGATCATATTCTTCACATTGATGTCATGTGTTGTATTTTTAGGTGAGAGTTTTTATCCAATCAGAATTCAGCTAGGTCGTGTTGCCAGGCAGATTTCATAATACCAGTCGCACGCACTATTCATCCAAGGCCTTCAGATACAATCGTGCAGGCTGTGTTCAGTGTGAGCGACGGGGGCTTTGACAGACGATAGACAGTTGCGATAGCCAATCAGATCACAAGTTGGTTACAGTGAGCCTTCTCGCCTACTCGTGAGGGTGCAGCACTATGCAAAAGCAACACACCCGAAAGTCAACTGGCGACTGTTTGAAAATCTAAACAATATTCTTGCTTTATTTAAACCACAATGGCCGAAGGAGGGAAAAGTGTGGATTTAATTGCAGATACACTTGTGAGGCCATTTTCAAGAGAAGTTAGGTCGTCCAACACTCACTACACCCACTCACAAGAAATCATTTGACTTTCACATTGTCTACACTCAACTGATTTCAACAAAACGTGTCTGCCTCACATCAGGACCCCCTAACTCCACTTGCAATAAATACATTTTTGACCGACACCACATTATCCGTTTATCCTGCCTTCAACATCACCGGTTGCCCACTTTGCACAAATGCGCCTGTTCTACTTCCACACCGCTTGTATACCTTGAAAGCACCCACTTGCAGCGAACCGGCTGTCCGGCACATGATCTGGTTTGCTCAGTTTATTATTTGCTTTTACTCAACAGTCTTCCGCACCTCTTGTCTGCCTCACACACACACACACACACGCACACGCACACTCAGCTTGATAAACATGACATCATCTGTTGAAACCGGATAGTCCATAACCTCGTCTGCGATGCAGAAATCCCAACATGGCATATTGATTTCCGGCGCTTTCACTCACAGGAGTGATGTTAGAGTACCCTGAAGGAGAATTATTGAACAATCTTCAAATATTCTAGTGAGGTGGAGTTATGAATGCGTATGACTCTGTGTGCTGCTCCCAAACGCTAAAATCAGGCGCGACATGACTGGACACTGGCACTCAGGATTAGGTCATGGTTTCATCTAAGCGGCAAACGAGGTATGAGATGAAGTCGCACTGGGAAATAAGCAGGAACACTGCGACCAATTGGGCGTGATGGATGAGACTGGTGTGTGTGTGTGTGTGTGTGCAGAGAAGCAGGACAATATTGACAGGAAGCAGATGTCTGGCCATTCAAATACACACCTAATGTAAATATTTATATTTCTCTTCACACACAAAATCTGCTTATTCACTCACTTATAGCAGGAGCTGTTTTGTTAACAAATGACCTCATTTGAGGAGCAAACAAACAGATTTAAACTTTGTGCCCCAACTGTAAATGCCCGTTTGTACATGCACACATTTTATAGGTTTGACTTACCCGACTCAAACTCATGAGGGGGCACGAGGCCTCAGCTGCCCTGAAACCAGAATACAGAAATCCAATTATGATTATGCCTCAACTCTTTTAAGAGCGTCCAAACATGATTACAACATCTAATCTCATCACTCTGACATATGACAGGACGCGGGAACATGATTAGGACTGTGTGAGTGTGATCGTTTGCTTTGGTCTGGCTCCATCTTGTCATCTTTTCACACACTTAGCACTGCATTGATGCTCAATTGAAATTCACCGACCCCAATGCGAGTTAAAACTTGGCACGCGCGATAGCGTGTGGGCGGGGCCCCACAGACGCAGACCGGAACAAAAGATGAAAGATTGCTCCAAATGGAGCGGTCCACGTGCGTGGAATACCATTGCATAGTCCCTTTGGACTATATAGAGTATACTGTTTGTGAGATAGTCAAAATGAGCGAACACGACTGCCAACAAGAGAATAACGCACTATCACAAATTTGCGCCAAAAACATTTACATGAACACGCCCTCAAATAGTATGCCTGCCCGGTGAGCGACATGGTCCTAATGCCTGCCAATTTATCCGCTTATGTCTGCGTGCCGTGCGTGTCTATTGTTATACAAGCGACATTATTTTGAATGAAACCAGTGAGACAGAAGTGTGGTGCTTTGCTCTCATTTGTCTTTCCGTGGCTTGTTATTACGTGACTGTGAGCACAAACACACATGATTGACACATTATACACTCACTCCAACCTTAGACCACGACTGACTACTAAACCTTCCTAACCCTAAGCCAACCTTAAAGATGAAAGACAAACCCGGAGCCCTAAAACCAGCTGTATTCCAAACCCCAACCATTAAAACTGTGTCTTGTTTCTGCGTCATGAGGGTAGTCAACATTTAGCTCCTCCGCAGCAATGTGCGAGAATTCATTTCTGACTCTGAGAAATGCGTCTTCAGACAACAGGTGCATAATGCTCCATAAAAGAAAGCCCTAGGTCAGCCGTGGGCAAACTACGGCCCGGGGGCCACATGCGGCCCGTTAAACTTGAAAAAAAAAAAAGAATAAACCTTGTTAATGTTTTATTTTCTAAATACTGTGGTGTGTCAAACACAGATATTTTGTTGTAATGCTTTTGTTCGTTTTCATTTAAAATTAAATGTATTTTTTTTTCTCAGATGAAGTGAGGTTACCAAAACACTCCATCCATCTGCTCCTGGTCTGGCCCCTCTGTCAAATTTTAGAACCCATTGTGGCCCACCAATCAAAAAGTGCCCTAGGTGGTTCGAGAGGGATGAGCGACCCTCGCCTCCAATTTTTCTTAAACTCGCAATGCTTGCCGTGGCATACCCGTTTCTAAAGCTAAATGGTGATTGTGTGTGAGAGAGACAGAGACATTTATTTAGCAGCAATGCCTCAAAAGACATATTGGACAACTGTATGCGCCAGACTTGGGTACGATGCGAGACATTTGTGAGTTTGGTAGGGAACAAGAACGCGTGCCATTAATTTTCTTCCCACAAGACCTCTGCGCTCTCGTATAAAGTGTTGAGGATGCACCATCTTGTCGTAGGGACGAGCCGAGCAGTGGTGGACAGAGGTGCCTTGTTAGAGGGACGCGTATAGCGCCAGAGCAATCGAAGAAGCGCTGATAGGAGAAAGAATGAGCTGTCATGGTCCATTACGGCCGAACACGGGCTTGCTCGCTGTGCTCGAATAGCGGCAGAAAGGAAGAACGTAAACAAACAATAAATGAAAGGTTCAGCTCATTATAGATAAAGCTGTATTGTATTGTTGCGTATAATAGTTGTTGTTCTAAAGTTGTAATGTTGAGATATAAACGAGACAGAGGGGCTGGGCCTGGTTGTAAGAAGCAGGGAATTATTGGAAGATGATTAATGAAGACTCTTGAGCCAATCAAAAGGCTCCTTACAGTCTCTGCTTTCAGCTTTAGCATTTCATCCGTGCATCCTCCAAACAATCTTGCCATCATCCATCCCGTCACCCATTACTCTACCGTCATTAATCCATTCAGAAGTCTGTACATTATCCAGCCAGCTTTTCATAGAAAATATTCTTGTCAAGAAAAGTTCTGGTGTGATTTTCCACCCCTAAGCAAGACGGTTGCAAACTGAACCAGGACAGCACTTAAGAATGCTTGGCAAAGCTCCAGCAGCTTGATGAAAAAAGTAAGTAAAAAGTAAATCAGCTTTTGAGCGACAGACCACAAAACACTTGTGCTGGCAGCTGCCCCGTAAGGAAAAAACTTCCTGACACTGACGGATAACTTCCTAAAGTACAAATCAAAGCACCCCCCCCCAGACACCTGCCACCGGGGTTACAAGCACCTGAACCAGTCCATCACCTTGTGAAGCGAAGCCAGTGGAGGGCAAAAACATGAGGAAGAAGAGCATGATGAGCATCAGGGATCAAGGAGGTGACAGGAGCAACACACACACACACACACAAAGATAGAAGATGTCCATCGTGAAGGCCTGATGAGAAAGTGATGGACAATAAACGAAGGCTTCAATTAATCTTTTTGTCAGACAAAGCGAAATGACTTGGAAACAATGCTGCACGACAATGAAAAGGTGAAATACCGTTCGCTGTGAGCCAAACAGCAAAGCAAAATCCAACCGCTATTGAACATCATCTGCGGGGTGAAATGGAGGAGGAGGGGTGGGGGGGTTGTCCTCGTTATTTGACACACTTGGAGTGCTTTAGTGAAAAAAGCAAAAAAAAACCTTTTTTTTTTTTTTCTTTCCAGGTGGCCCAGGGAGCCATGTTGTTCGCATGTGTGCCTCACAGTCATAAATTCCGGGTTTGAATCTCAGGTGGGGCTTTTCTGTGTGGCGTTTGCGTGTTAACGAACACAGCATGCGTTGTTCGCTGTTCTTGAACGCAGCACGGTGGCAACGCCGTGCGCGCGCGTATGTTCGTGTGTCTGCGTGCACGTTGCTTTTGTTTGTTGTTTAGCACAGGTGGTCTCGCAGCAGGTGCAAACTTCATCAGAAGGTTCTCACTCGGTGCGTCATTCACCCTTACGGATTTTCAGGTCACAGCACACGCACACGCACGCCCACACGCACACGCACACTTGCAATGCATTTGTTAGTAGAGCTCATTCAGCATTTCATCTAATTTTAAACACAGCCAATAAACGGCCAAACAACTGTAGATCAATAAAAAAAAAAATCCAGATGAATTCATATGAAAAACAAGTGAGTGAATTTTTGTAAAATTAATTTGTCGATTCTTTGTTCCTATCACACACTCAAGAAGGTTTGGCCAAGCGCTGACCTTGTGACGTTGACTTACAAGAGTTGTGCGTTTTATGGCGAGTCATCAAACTCCACCCACAAGCAATGACCAAGCATTTTCAAAATTTATTGTTTTAATATATCTTTTAATCTTTATCGTCGTAACCGAACAAATTCCATCGTAAGAAAAATGCCTAAAATGACCCTGATTTTTTTTTTTATGCACATCTTGAGATTTTTTGTGGGTCTGCTCATACAATTTCATGTTGCTTAGTCAAACTAATTTTGAAAAAAAAAAAAAAAAGTAATCTGTGTCAAACTCTGGCCCTCGGGCCAAATTTGGCCCGCGGGCCAGAGTTTTCACTCTTGTTGTAATTATATTTGGCCCGCGAGGTTATAGCAAATGACGACTATACCATTTTACATCCTATATGATAAGAGTAAAATTGAGAATATTAAAGCAAATCTTGTTTAGGTCCACATTAAAAGGTTCATTTATTCAATGCCGGCCCGCGGCTTTGTTCAAGTTTTACTTTTCAGCCCACTGTGTATTGGAGTTTGACACCCCTGATCTAAGTTATTAGAGTTTGGAATTTTATGGCGAGTCATTAAATTTGCACTGCGATGTTTCACCCTCATGCAATAATGAATACTCCAAGTCCTTCAATTTTAGCGCTGCCCATCTGTCGAGCATCGGTGCTTCAAACTTGGTCGCAAGTTGCAGAGGTGGAGCACTCAAGTCACATGACTCAAGTTGCTGATTTTACAAGTTGCTTGGCAAAAACTGGCTTCTTGAGTCTTTTTTTGAGGGGGGTGGGGGGGTCTTCTTATTATAACCATGCTTGTAAAACAAGCCTCGGCGGATGGATTTTTTTATTTTTTATTCCTTGCAAATCAGACCTTGGTGCCAAGCACTTCACATATAGTCTTGTGTGGGTTCACTTTAAGAGAGATCCTAATTTGCGGTCCTCGTCTGAGCTCGCCGCTCCACAACTCATCTCATGGCTCGACAGTGGCGGCAAAATCGCTCATCTTAATTGAGCGGGCTTCCCTTTCATTCCAGTGCGTCTCTTCGGCCGCCGGCTGCCCAGCAGATTGACTCATGAATTCAACATTGACAACACCACCTCTCTCTTTCTCTTTTTTATTTCATTTTATTTTTTTTTTTTGTCTTTCTCCTTCTGTCACCCTAGCAGAAGACGCTCCAAATGAGACAATAACGAGCAATTTAAAATAGCGGCTGGAACATAACATTGTGACACACTGGCAGGTCGACTCAATGAGGAAGAGAGAGCGAGCTGACCCGAACGCGGAGGGCTGACACGAGCAATAAAAAGAGCTTCACACACACACACACACTCTGAATATTGCATATTTTTAGAAGCCTTCCTTCAAAAAGTTTTCCAGCAACAGACTAACTCTTCACTCCAAAAAAAAACAACCTAACAGACTGCAAATAATACCCTGGAGGACCATTGTTTACTCAACTGCAGATGGGGTAGGCCTTTTATGATACAAAATAAAAGTTCTGGGTTGTTTTCCAAACCCACTTCATGGGGAACCACGATTGTTGAGCAGTTTTTTTTTTTAACCCAAAGTTGGGTTAATTATTTTGACCCAGCAGATTGGGTTGAAGATTGGTTTTGGGCGGGATGAAGAGCTGAAGCTGGTCATTCTTTTATGTACTGGGTCAGGGTGGATGTTCCGCCCACAGAAAACGCTCGTGTTGCATCAGGAAGGCCACCCAGAGGGAAAAAAAAAAAACGAATGTTTTTCGAGCAACTGAATGAAACTTTATGAAAAAAAACAAAACAAAACGGTGCATTCAAGTAAACTGGGAAAAGTAAAAACTGAATGCATACAACATTGAGGTGGGCGGGACCGCATATGAGACTGAACAGAAGGCCGTCTCCACGTCATTATTTCTCGTTGTGCCGCGATGCCATACTTTGATTCATGTGCGAACGCGGTTTACGTGACTCTATTGGTGCTGCTGTTTCTGTTAGCAAATGAGTTCAAGGTTTATGCACACACAACACCAATCCTTAGTGATGCCGTTGCCACATCACATAAGATCCACTTCAACACTCTCCACTAATTCGTCTATGAGAGTTTTGTGTGCTTCTGCAGATGATGCTGTTTTGGTTAGCCACAGAGTCCAATTCCAGATAGGCCCGGAACTTTGGGCTTTAACATGTCCGCGAATCAACTTTTTTATTCTTTGATGGAAAAAGGGAGTCATCTCTCCTGCATTCCGACTAATTGGAAAGCAGGACGGCTACACAGATAGTGAATCACGCGTCATTATGGGATGTAAGTGGAGTGTTACACGTGGAGATAATTTCAATCAGCGCTTCGTGCACACACCTACACACACACACACTTACACACACACACGCAGACAGCCACATTAATCCTTGGCTTTAAATAAAGCCCGCAATTTGCGGGGTAAAAACCATCTCGGCGGTTATCGAAAGTGGTGGTGGAATTACACGATCCTCTTTGCCACAACGACTTGTCGGGCTTCATTCAGCATCAATTTATTCCACTGCACGGATTGTTTGATTATTTTTTGGATTGTGTTTGTCGTGGCTCAGCTCAATCCCAAGGGGACTCCCCAAACTAAGCTGCAAACCACACACAGTGAAGTTTGTAGAGTACATTTCACTCTAAAAAGACTTTTCGCTGTAAAAAATTTTAGAGTAAAATATGAATAAAATTAACTGAGAATTTTATGCTAAATATTTTACTCTCAAATTTGACTGTTTACTAGGAACAAATATCACTTTTTCCATATATATATTTTTTTTATACTTCAATATTTTTCTTCCTTTATGATTGTTGTTAGTATAGTTTATGGAGATGTGTATTGCGTCACCTTTAATGACGGACATGCAAAATGCCAAACAAGGCCTCTAAAGCTCCATTTCAGTGGAGCCAGGCACATCTGCAGCCGTAAAAAGCCCATCTGGTCCTCAGTCGGACGACTTCACCGATCGGACACAAATCTGGAAAACTCCCACAAAGCCACACTGGACGTTTTGCTCCCAGCTAGATGCGAGTCTTGCCAAATACGGAGATCACGTGTGATCGGATATGCAAATGAGCACATAGGCGGCAAAGCTAGCCATTACAGCGGACGCAGCTATTCAAAAAAAAAAATTCTTGTACAGTATAAATGATGCGCAACCTTGACATCTAGACTCATACAAGTAGAAGAAAATTAGATTTTGAATAGCTGTACATTGTCTTGATAAAAGACATTTTTGCTTTTTTTTTTCCGACATATAAATGACTTTTTGCTATCGTTCTTCACAACCCTTTTCACGGCCAGCAAACAAAAACCTCTTTCTTCTATTGACCTCCCTTCCTCCGTCGCCGCCGCTGAATTTCACCTTCACCGCGGCGGCTGCGGTTGCTGATAGCAAGCTCATGCTAATGAGCGTTATCAGCGTGTAACAGACACGCGCACGACCACATCGAGTGCACCTCTCCGGTTGGCTTCCCGATCAATTGTCCTCTCCTCACACAACTAAAGACATCATGTCATCGGTGACAAACTGCAGTCGGACCTCCGCCAAGGCGCAACAATCTCGCCAATGGTTCACTGGATCAGCACTGAGGCTCAACTGTGGATAAAAGTGCTTCAAACTACACTTCCGTTTTTCATCGCGAGTCACGTGATGATAAAACGCGCTCGTTATTACGCAATAACTGCCAGAGGCTCCCAGTGTGCGGCAACGTCTGACAACTTGACAAGACAATGATCACGCGCACGCGCGCACGCACACACATACGCACACGCACACCCCTACACACACGCACACACTCCCCCACGCCCCCCCCACACACACAATGTCAACAACAATTGCACGGATGGAGGCTAAAGGCATCTTATATAAGTCACTTATACTTGAATATACATCTTAAGCCCCTCTCATAGAATAGTTTGCCATCGCCATATGGCGGCACAATAACACTCACAAGAATCATCTGGGGTTCACAGGACAATAATCGGCATACACACTCACAGCGTGTGCTTACAGGATCAAAGATTAGGACATATTCAATCTTAAAATACAAGTTTGATCTTAAAGGAAGCAAACTATAAATTAAAAAAAAAAAATCTAATTCCCAGGCGTCTTAATAAAAAGTCCAGAAAAGAGATACAAGACTTGAAAGTATTCGGGATTGCTTTTGTCTTATGCAAATGCGGAGTGCATATTTTGTTAACAGGGTACCATGCAGGGGCGGGGCTAGGGCGTTGCGACAACGAAAGGGTTACTCAGTGATGCCATTTTAGGGGCTGATTCTCCCTTGTGCTTGAATTAGAGAAGGTCCGCAGCTGCACATTTTTTTTTTTTGTGTCACTGAAGCAGCTACAGGACTCTGGATCCGTGTGCACATTCTGCCAGATATGAAGCATATTTTCATTTTCACACTTCCGAGGTTTATACGGGAAGGTGAAAAAAATCATGTCGCATATTTTGAGACTTTTCACTGCAGCTGACGGTGGGCGATGATTGTCACATGCTCCTTCAAAGTAGCTCGTAGATGAGCCGCGCACACGTCACTGGCGAGGATCAGTCAAACATCTGGATCCACGAGTTCGTTCGTATCACGTTTAAAGTGTGACGTATTTTCCAAATGGATCTCTGTGGAATTCACGTCTCAGGCAAACTCTCCGATCTGGAAATTAAAGCCAACCTCAGACTTCATTGAATCACGCCTCTTTGGTGGCCGTTCATCACCAAGTCACGAATTACACCTTGTCAGTTAAAGTAGTGGATCAGTGCATGTGGCGCATGCAGCAGAGACAACCCCTTGCGTGTCAACAACTTCACCGAGCAATCGAGTATGTGCTCATCAGACGCTAACACAGCTCATGCTAACATTACGAGCCTTAAGTCTCATTTATTTATTTATTTAAAAGTATTTTATATTAAATGTTTTATTTTATTTACTTTAATTAGAAATAAAAATATTTAAGAAATTCTTTCATTTTGGTATTTAGGATTTATTTAAAAAATATTTTTTTGCAATTGTCACAATTTTTTATTCGTAATATTTTACTTTAATTAGGCGCCCACGCTTCAATTTATTAAGACACGTAACCTTAAGTCTTCCACAGAAAAGCAGATCAAGATGGATCGCGTTCTTACTCTTTGGCACAGTGTCGAAACATCTCGTTAGGATGCAATTTAGCGCAACCTACCAATTGCCAATATTCCCATTTCCCAATTCATTAAAAAGACACAGCTGCTGCTGATGATGTGCTGCTGCCCAGGGCCAAATAAATGAAGGTCACAAGGTATACAATGTGAGTAAGCATGTGTAACATCAACACACACAGACACGCACACACCCACACACACACACGCACACGCACACGCGCACACACAGGAGGCAAAGTCGCCATCAAATCAGAGGTTAGAGAGATGATACGTTGCAACAACCTGCACTGAAGCAGAAAACATTCGCTGGCTTCGTCTTGGATGGCAGCGAGATGATGTCAGCCCCGCCCACATGTCACCATGTGATTGCTGCTTGACCGATAAACGCTTTCCATCACGTTTACAGAAAGAAATGACGGATGTCACCTCAGTACAATAAGGCCAAGCAGTAGTGATTGGTAAACGAAGCTTCAAATGTGCTTCATGAACCAGTTGTAGTATTATTGGACTCCAGTAGATGGCACTCTCGGATCAACATTGGGCTGAGAGCACACTGACTTGCTATTTTTTAAAACCTTTATTTAAACCAACAGTGCCATCTAGAGGAAACAAAAATACAACACCTGTTTCATGAAGCAAATTTGAAGCTTCATTTTCCCATCACTGCGACAAAAAACATCAACGGTCTCTTTGCACTTAACAGCATGATGTCAAAACTTTGGACGGAGAAGTTTACCCTTCCCCGGTTCGGCTGAATATGACAGCAGTGTATATATAGGCTCGTGTAAACCGCTAAGTATGAGCCTTGAAGGGATATATATTTTTTGGGGTGGCAAGGTTGGCGGCAAGGTTGGCGCCATGGGCTGTGTGCAAGTCGTCATCCAAATTCAACAGCGCTCTAAGCGGTGGTTAGTTGTGAGTATTCGTCACAACACGCATTCCTCGACATGGCGCTACTCCACTTCACTGTCGTATGATCTGCCGCGCCGCTGTTGGGTTTCCCGGTTGCATGTTAATAGGTTTTGTGCCGGCGCACCGTCTTCACTTTAATCTGCTGCCCACGCGCTCAAGTCTCAGGACACCGGGAGAGGAAGACGTGGGCGGGAGCAACAACACACACACACGTTCAGACTGGCAAACACAAACACGCACACCCACGCGTGCATGCGTGCGCATACACAGTGAGGCAAGAGCCAACAGGGACAGGTGGTGTCATGGTTGGGAAAATGGAAGCGGACCTGGGTGTGGGTGTGCGCGTGTCACATTAGAAGCGTTAAATGTGAGGCTAAACGCTTCAATGCCAATCACAATATGTTAAAGTTCCTGGGTGGTGCAATAAAAAAGAAAAAAAAATGAAGTAAGATATGAAACAAAATTATGGTCCTTCTTCCCTTCCTTCAGTTCCTTCTACCTTTACTCACTCCTTTCTTTATTTCTTGCTGTCGTATTCATAATGAGATGCTCTGCTTATATCGAGCAGATGTGCCTGTAGCCGCTGTTCGATGGGTGACGCACATCTTGCTCCGTTTGTCTTTTTTTCCCTATCACACTTGCCCGTGTGTTAGGTTTTTAAGTTAATTGCTGCCATTGAATCAAAAGAGCCCAGCCAGACGTGGCCTGCTACCATTGGCCAATTGCAATAAGGGGCGGGTCTAGCCGGCCTCTGTCCCTATATTTGTCTCATGTAGCTGGGATAGGCTCCAACATGCCCGCGATCCTCGTGAGAATAAGCGGTTCGGATAATGGATGGATTGATGTAATTACAGAAGAAAGGAAGAATTGATGGAAAGATTGAAAGGTGAATTGAAGAATTAAAGATGGGGGAAGGAAGGAAGGAAAAATTGAAGGATGAACTGAAAAATAATTGATAGGGGGAAGGAAGGAAGGAAGGAAGAAAGAAAGACAGGTAGGAAGGAAGGAAGGAATCAGGATGGCAGGAAAATAAGGGAAGAAGGAAATGATGAAAGGATGGACAGGGAAGGCAGAAAGGACTAAGAAAAGATAGAAGTTATAGGGAAATATGGATGAAAGAAGGAACGTGAAGAAAGGGAAGAAAGTTGGTAGGAGGCATGGGGGATTAATGAATGGCAAAATGAAGGACGCAATGAAGAGGGAAGGAAGAATGAAGGCAGAAAAAGCGGGGAAAGGAATAACCAAATTCAGAAAAGAAGGGATATAAAGTAAAGCAGAGGCACGACGGGAGGGAAGCGGCAAATGAATAACGGAAGGAATGGAGAAAGAAGGAAGGGGTGAGAAGAAATGAAGGACCCAGGCAGAAGGGAAGGAAGGAAGGATGATCTAAGGGAAGGAAGGAGTTATGTAGGTATGTACGTAGATGAAGGAAAATGAGGTAAGAAGAAATCAGGGATTAAAAGAAGTGAAGGAAGGAAAAGGAGAAGGCCAAAAGGAGCATGAGCGCCTTCAATGCGACACTTGTGAGCGGAATCCCGTGTAAGTATTGAGCGGCATTCGGTCGAGGAGTGGGCAAGAAACACACAGGAAATGAAGCCCCTCATTCATATGCACCACCGACGGGCGAGCTTGCGCAAGTGGCAGAGTGGAGGCCGGTCAAAGGGCGACCAGTCTATGCATGCAAATTCAATAAATGGAGGAATAAAAGCGGGAGCCAGGTCCTGGTCACGAGACCAAAAAGAATAGAATGGACTGCGCGCACACACACACACACACGCCAATTCTCTCGAGACTTCAGCATAGCGAGCATCAGACGACTCCGCAAGGCAGTTTTGCTTTGTTCTTTGGCTTTGAAAAAGATGTGATGGCAAAGTGGACAAATGTGAATTGAAGCTGGCAAGGAGGTGTCGTTATGAGAGGAGGAGGGAGGAGGGAGGAAGTGTGGTAAGGAGAGGAGGACGTATTGAGATGTTGTTAGGAAAGAGGAAGCAATGAGATATTGTTGGGAGGTGAGGATGAGGAGGCATGGAGTGCATTTAGAATCAGGAGGTGGGGAAGAGAGCAAAGGGAGGGTGCAAAGTCAACACACAGTCGCATTCCTGGTCAAGGGAAAACCCGAAACAGAAGGTCATGCCAGTCTTCCGCGTCTCATGTAAGGCCAGAAGCCACAAAACGTAGTTTTACATTTTATTAAAGGCTCACAGTGCAGAGGTTGTGGGTTCGAATCCGGCTCCGGCCATCCTGTGTGGAGTTTGCATGTTCTCCCCGTGCCTGGGTGGGTTTTCTCCGGGTACTCCGGTTTCCTCCCACATTCCAAAAACATGCATGGCAGGTTGATTGGACACTCTAAATTGCCCCGAGGTATGAGTGTAAGCGCCTCCACACCTCCTTGTCTCCTCCTCGCTGTATCACACCCTCCCCCTTCATGCATATTAATTCCTCTTTTTGTTTTTCAAGGGAGTCATCAACTTTTCTGCAAGAAGGCCTCGGATCTAGCGCGTCGGCACCCATCTGCCGGATTGAATCCATCCCCAGGACTGCGATGATATGAGCAGCAGTCGTGATTTTTTGCACCCTCTCGAATCACAGCATTCATTAGCCTAATTAAAAAGTGTGACGAGCGGCTGCGGGTGAGTGGCAGCGAGTGGAAACAGTCCGCCGAGAATCCCCACCCCCCGAGAGCCATCGGAGAAGGCAGGAGGGTGTTGTTATTGGATGGGAAGAGGTAGTGATGGAAGAATGGAAGAGGGAGGGAAGAAGAGGACCCTTGGAGTGTGTAATTATGAGGAAAGGAGGGAAACTGGTGTCGTTAGAATAAGGAGGCACAGAGATGTAATTAGGATGAGGAGGAGGAGGAGGCTCGGCTTGTGTGTAATTACAAAAGGAAGGAAAAGGCGTAGTTAATACGCAAAGATGGGGAGAAAAGGTGTGGTTCGATGTTGGAGATGGATTAAGGAGGCAAGGAGGTGCTAAAAGAGGGAGAGGACAAAAGATGTAGTTCAGACTCACCTAAACAATGAGAGACATCAAGGGTGTAGTTTGAGGAGAGCAGGAGGAGATGAGGAGGTGTAGCCAAAAGAGGAGGTGAATGGAGGAGGGAGAAGGTGTGAGAAGAGGAACAGGAGGTAGGAATTTGTCGTTAAGACAGAGACCAGGAGGTGTTAAGATGACGAAGCAAAGAGAGAGACGACGTTAAGAGAGGAGGAGAAGGCAAGAAGGAGGCACAGTTAAGAGAAGAGCTCAGAAGGATGACACGGTAGGAAGGAGTCGTTCAGAAAGAGAGTGGGTGTGGTTAGGGTGATGGAGAAATTAGTTTCATTATGAGAGGAGGAGGAAACAAGGAGGTGGAGTTATGAGAGGAGGAGGCAAAAAGGAGGTGGAGGGAGGAAGGTTTAGATTTGGAATCAAGGAAATGAGGTGTCGTTAGGAGGAGGCAAGGAAGTGTTGATCGGAGAAGCGGATGACATGGTGAGACTAATGATGCAAGAATGTGTTACAGGAGGAGGCGGAGGAGGTGTAGTTAGGAGTGAAGGAGCAAAAGGAGGCATGAACACAGCAGCCATGTTTTGACGGCGGAAAATGTGTCAGCCACGGGAGGAAAAATGAAGCAGGATGCAGGAAGGAGAGCGAGAGGAGGGAAGAATGGAAGGTGGACTTGACAAGGAAGTGGGAAAGATGAGGGGAGGGGGCGAGCATTTGAAGGAGGAGAGGCCGATGAGGGATAAGAGGAGAAAAGGGAGGGAGGAGTCATGAAGGAGTGGCACAAAAAGCTGCATAAGCACGTTTGACAAGTCATCAGTCACCACAGCAAACGGGCGGCGCACTTCATTAATACGCAGCGTTCTGCTTTACGGTGGACAGGCAAGGAAGGAAGGAAGCAAGGAAGGGAGGAAGGAAAGGGGTTAGCCACATCATGGATGAAACACCACAAACACCAAACGAGGGAAGCCCCAGAAAGCTGCAGAGAAAAAGGAAGGGGGAGGGAAACGCTGCGCAGGGAAGCCCTGCTGCAAGGATCTCCTCTTCCTCGTCCTTTTCAGTTCTCTTACGTGTTCGCTTCACTTGCACAGCGCTGACCCAATAAAGTCCACACATTTGTCGGCAAAGCCACTAAATTATGGATTCATACAGAAAAAAATAATTTGGCAGAATTTTTTTTTTTTAATTTGTGTGATCGAAGCTGCAGTGGGCGCACCAGAAACAGCATTGAGACTTTATGACCCATTGGAGCCACCGTAGTTCAAGCCCATACTAAACAAATTTGCTTCTCAATTAAGTCACACAAAGATTGGAATTGTGTTTATTTCTATGATTTGTCACCATAACTACTCAAATAGTGGCCCTGCCTCAAATAGATGTCCTAAAACACAATTATTTACAGGGTGCATCATACACAAAATAAACACTTCCCCTAAATTATGACCATGAAAAATGCTAATGCTCCACTCTAGCACGTTCTCCAATACAAAATGTGGAGGAATAAAAATGTTGTTTCCCAACTACTCA
This sequence comes from Idiotropiscis lumnitzeri, assembly GCF_059441095.1. Lineage (NCBI taxonomy): Eukaryota > Metazoa > Chordata > Actinopteri > Syngnathiformes > Syngnathidae > Idiotropiscis > Idiotropiscis lumnitzeri. The sequence goes on along the minus strand of NC_142397.1, from coordinate 8,585,583 downwards.
AGGGTGCGTAGTGTAGTGATGGGAAAATGAACCTTCAAATTTGCTTCATGAAACAGTTGTTGTATTTTTGAGTCCTCTGGATGGAACTGTTGGTTTGAATAAAGGGTTGAAAAAAAAATGACTAGTCAGGCCAATGTTGATCAGAGAGTGCCATCTATAGGAGTCCAAAAATACTACAACTGGTTCATGAAGCAGATTTGAAGCTTCATTTACCCATCACTAGCGTAATTCACTTAAAAAAATAAACACCAAATAGCTGCTTTAAAAGACCACAAAAACATCTACTTCTCCACTGTCAGCTTTCCTCACAATCAAATACCCATTCTCAGTGTCCCAATTAATTGAGGGTAAGTTATGCACCTGAGAAAAACATCTCACTTTTTCTATCATTAAAAAAATTTCAAATTTCATCATGCGATTTTATAGACACTGTTGACGAAGTTGGTGCAATTATTTTAGTGAATGAATGAGAGTGTTTGAGGGAAAGTCAAGGACTATTCGCCAGCTCTGTTGCTAACCAAACCAGCAGCACATAGCCAAGCTAGCTTTCTCTCCCAGTGTCTATACTAGTCCCCAAAATAAACTATTGTAATCATACCGCTAACATTCCTACGAATTTAGCCTTCTCCGATCTGCAGTTGAGTCAATGAACTTCCCCACTGTGAGCGGACATTTTCTCACACTGAAACGGTTTTGGTAATCGCATTACTGTCTTGAACTATCGTAAGTATTTTATTGATTTCTCACATCAACTAGAAAACAAATTGCAGGCTCATGCACGAATATAACGCGCATGCGCACAGCTGTCCGTTTATCTAAAGATTTATAGAAAGTGTTTGTCAGTGCGGCAATTGATTTATTTGCATAGGAAACGTGAACCAAATCGTGTTATGCGGCATTTGATTTACAACGCTGCTCCTGTGGTCAATATGCAAATCAGTTGGCGTCTCATTAACTTTTACGGCTTCCTTATGAATTAAAAAGAAAAAAAAAAAGGCGGCGCGGCACTGACGCTGGAGCGTGCGCGTTCCCGTCGGGAGAAGTGCGTGTGTGGCGCCGCTCCCGAGAACAACTTTGGGAACGCATGCATGTCATCATGCGTGGAGGAGCTACTGGAAGCTTCGTTTTGCTGACGCGCTTCATTCTGACATTGTGGGCTCGCGCACTCGAGCCCACGCGGCGTACACGCGCACGCACACACACGTACACACGCTAACGAGCGACGAGCAACACATGTGAGGAAAACCAAACGTGTTCTTCTTACCTTGTGTTCTCCGAGTGAAGGTGATGGTTAGGAGGATGATGATGATGATGGTGATGAAGAAGGCGCAGGAGGATGTGCACCCGACGACATGTGCACCACCACTGAGGAAGGGCAGCATCATCATCATCTCCAGCACGTCCCGCCTCGGCCCGACCGGCACTCCCCTCCCCTCTCTTTTTTCCCCCCTCTCTCTCTTTTCATGCACACGCACACGCATAGGCTGAGTGCGCGTGTCCTCGTGGGGTTGAATGCTGGGGGGGTGAGTTTTTTTTTTTTACAAGCAAGTGCATCCATTGAGGAGGCAAGTGGGGAGGAGAGGAAAAAGTGGAAGAAAAGGAAAGAGGAGAGAAGGAAGGAGATAAGGTGGAAGTTAAAGGGGCTTTGTTTGCAAGGAAGACGACATGGAAAGTAAAAGGAGATGGGGTACAAAGTAATATGAGGCGAAAGGTGAAGTTAAATGAGGAGAGGAAAGCGATAAGGAGTTGAAGAAAAGAAAATGTAGAAAGAAAGACAACTTGGAAGAAAAAGAAGGAGAAAAGGAAAGGAAATGAGGCGAGAGAGAAAAGGTAAAGAATTGGATGCTGTCCTATTTTGGAAAACAAGGTGAAAAGAGGGAGGTCAAAGGTCAACGCATGATGCGAAGGAGATAATGGACTCCCAATTTGGGCAGAAAGAGAGAGAAAGGGCACACAAAGAAAGGTGATCAACAAGTTTCTGTGGTCAAGTGGTAAAAACACTTACGAGGTTCTGCTCTGTGTCTCTTTAGCAAACACGTCAGCGTCCACTTCCTGCGGCATCCAAATATGGACTGAAATGTCCTCCAATGAGAATAAACACAAGACAAGCTGGAAATAAACTTCTTTCCTTCCCACTGTACGGCACCGCGACTTTCTGTCATTGTCAATACACTTGGGAGAACAAAAAATGTTACAGAGTGGAGTGCAGAGGAACCTGGGCAAGGCCCACCAACAGAACCCAAATTGTTCTTTTTAAACAACACAAATAGAACACATGAAGGAATAACACAAAAAGTGCGTGCTGGACGTTTTTGGCAACTTTCAGCAGTGTGGAAGGAGTGGACTGGAAAACCCATCCCAGCTTTATTTTAATTTGGGAAAAAAGGTTTAACTGTATTTGATAAAAACACAATATTTAAAAAAGGTTCGTTAAAAAATGTACCTTAAAAAAAGAGCATGTAATTTTGTTATAGTAAAAAATGTTGTTTTTTTTTTGTTTTTTTTAAAGTTTATTTTATCAAAAATAATACAAATTTAAAAAATGTTTGGTATGTTGGGTGAATATTAAAAATAATTAACCCAGATTTAATAATTGAGTTAATTTAAATTTCAAACTTGCAGTCGGTGTGTATTTAAAAATCAGTAAAATATTTTTTAGCTAATAATAAAAAGTGATTTATGTCCAATTTAGGGGGCATTACGATCAGGGTTTCATGCTGCCGATTCCAACTCCATCATCCATGAGTGAGACCATATTGGATTTGCGACACATTTTTTTAAGTTTAGAGCTGCTCACTCAAAATTTTAATCATCGATTCATCTGCCATTTTTCTTTTGATTTATTGATGAATCCGATAAAAAAAAGAAAAACACAGCGCACTATTACAAAATATCAAACTACTTGTTACAGGTTTGCAGTGTTAAGGGGGCGTGGACGCTCCAAGAGCTCCAAATGTTTAAGCCACAGATTAATTGTATCTAGTGTCAAAATTAGGCAACTTCTTAAAAACCTGTCAAAAGCAATGTAATATGGATACAATAAACACGACTTGCTTGCACACCAAGTTCAAAACTCAAATCCATTTTGTAAACGTGTGAAAAAGTCAATTGGGGACATCCCAAGGGATGGCGCAAGAGGAGAGGAAATGTTCGGTATGAATTATAGATTAATCCCAGAATGCAATGTGCTGCACAACGCCATACATCCAAACACTCATCTATAATTCATGTCAATATCATTTTAAAGAATCTATATCAGGCCCTCACCGGTGGGCAGCTCATCAATGCTTGGGAGATTTATTAGGAAAGCTAGAAATGCTTTTGGACAATCTGTCTTGGGTGGTTGAACCATTCAGGAGAGGATAAGATGATACTTGGTACTACCTGTGCCATTTTCACAAGAGGAAACACCTCAGCGGTTTTTTTTCTGGATTTTGCAAGGCCTACAGAATATTGTGTTCTAAAGATAAAAAAAACATGCGGAGCTATGATGCAAAAAAAAAAAAAAAAAGGCTAAGACGTGTAAATACATCTTTGGGAGGCAGGGACGACAGTTATGAAAACTTATGTATACGTCTTATGGATTGAATGAGTTAATAAAGCACCAGGAACATTTTTAAATGTTAAAATGTTTAGTGATAATTGTAATAATAATGGTATAAGACAATTTATTACAATTTAATGATTCTTGGCATCAGATCTTGAACAATCTAAACTAGATGACACTGAAATGTTTTGAATCTTTTTAGTACCAGGTAGGACCTGGAACCTTTGGCGCATTCCGGGGCAGGTAGGTGAAGTATTTAATTGCAAGCATGAAGTATAGACAGTGTACAAGAGACTAATGACTAAATGGTAGCAGGTATTTAAAAAAAAATAAAAAAACTCAGATACATTTTTTGTAAGGAAACTTTATGTGTGCTTGATAAGCGTCACTCATCATCATCATCATCATCTTGGTTAGACAGGAAAAAAAGGCCTTTTTGCAGTTTCCAGTACAGCAGATAAGGTTCCTTATTATTATTAGAGTACAAAAAAAGGAAAAAAAAAATCAAAATTTCCAGAGTTCATTTCTCTCCTGCCAGGCGGAGAAAAAATAAAAATAAAAAAAGCAAGAAGAGAGAGAGAGAGAGAGAGAGAGAGAGAGAGAGAAGCTTTTGGTCCTGGAGTCTTTTTGTACGTGACTTCCTGTCTTTCCCCTCCCCGAATATGTGCCCCCCTTTTGAAAAAAACAAACAAGCTAACAAACAAAAGAAAAAGAAAAAAAAAAGCAAATCTGATATCAATTTAGATTTTTTTTCCTCCCCCAATTAGTATTGCATAGATTTGTTTTTTATTTCCTTTTGGTCAATTTTGGTTGGCAAAGACAGGTGAGAATGAGGAGGAAGAGAGGAATTCGAAAAAGAGGAAAAAGAGAAGACGGTGCTGAGGACACAGACCAGGGAGAAATTGCAACATTTTGCACGGATTGGTTAAAAAAAAAGGCAATTACTGATTGGTCAAAATGTGTTCTTTTTGTTTCTGTTTTTTGCCATTAGTCAAAGAAGCAAATATTTACTGTGCCCTGACAGCACCCTCCACTCTGGGAAATCAAGAAAAGAAAGGGCAAAAAGAATAGGTCACCTTATCCAGCAACATAGAGAATTGTGGGTAAATATGTTATCATTTCTTGTTGATCCACCCCACCTCGGAAAAAAAAACAAAAAATAAAAAGCAACAATTCCACCCCTCCCTTTCAAACCAATGCAGACGCCTCAGCATATAACTCTTTGATCTAATACACAAACATCGGCAGTCATGTGACAACCCCCCCCCCCCCCCCCCAACCCACCCACGCCCCTCCTTCGGAACCCTTGGACCCTTCTCCCCAAAATGATAATAAAATAAATTTAGCATAAGTATCAAGAGTAGTCCCCCCCCCCCAAAACAAAAAAGGCAGAGAGGGTGAAGTTAACAAGCGCCTTACCCTTACCCTCCCACCCCCCCAAAATCTAACTACTATTGGAAGCCGTTGGAGCGTTTATCCCACATCGCTGATACCCATCTGAAGGTGCCAGTAGTTATTTGTCCTCACTAGGAAGACCATTCAGCGTACTAGTAGAACGACTTCCCTTCAACTTGGACTAATTTTTATGCTGGATTTCAAGGATATCAAATAAATGCTTTCTAGGACGTGTGGGTACTAGTATGCACATAGTCCTGACTAGTAAGACGAGAAGGTGCTCTAACTAAGCTTTCTGCAGACAAGTCGGCAACATGTCAACGGGTGCACAAGTAACATGATGGTACTAGTAGTATGCTGTCCTGTCAGTGGAAAAAAACATTATAGTAAGAGTCACATGACTAGTGCCCTGAATTGTTTTACTAGACGGTAGACATTAAGCCAGATATCCAGCTAGCAAATACATGAACTACTTTCCACTGTTTACTAGTACGGTAGGCCAAACGTGGTCCTAATAGAAGCGAGAAAACAATAAAAAAAAAATAAAAATCTAAGTTATTCCACTAGTGTGCTGTATTTGTTCTACTAGTGCATCAAATTGTCTTACTAGCACACAGATCTCAAGGATATCGACTAAATGCTCTAATGAAGTTCCATAGTTTACGTGTATGGTTTAATGTTGATGTTGTAGGCAAAATTGGTCTCTAATAGTTGAGGGGAAAAAAATAAAACAGGGCAGTCATCATACTAGTGTGCCCAGTCCTTTTCCTAGTGCACTTAATTGTCTCACTAATGAGGGCAAATAGTGTACTAGTAAATAGACCTTAAGATGAAAAAAGGAGACTAAAGAAAAGCTCGACAGCTTTGCATAATTTACTTGCAAGGTTTGAGAAATAAGCCTAAAGTGGCACTGTACTGAAAAAAAAAGTTACTAGAACAACACAATCATTCTACTAGTGCGCTGAATGGTCTTAGGAGAGAGGACAAAGTGCATACTAGTAAATGGACCTTCATCTGGATATCAAGGATTTGGAATAAACGCCTCTCCATAAACTACACTTCACTCGACACGCTCAAACACTTCCAAACCGGCACACGTGGGGGCGGCACCTCGCAGTCGACTTACTTCCTGACTTAACCCCCCTCCGTTTCCCCTTGACCCTCCCCGTTCCATCCCGCCACATTCTGTCCCCGCTCCTTACAGGTCACTCTCGCCGTACAGGGCGGTGGAGAAGGACATGTAGTCGAGGGCGCCGGGGGCGGCGTCGGGCCCCCTATAGGGCGCCATCCTTGCGATGCAGTACTCAGCCTGGTCGGGTGGCAGCTCCCGCCTGAGCTCGTCGGCAGTGATGAAGTTCTGGACAGGAACAGGGAAAAGTTAGGATGAAAGCGCAAAGTAGCAACGGCATATTCATTTGATCTTTTATATCAATTTCAAATCTTTGTGTGTAATACCAACACAAAATATGCATACGAGGTGTAAGTTTTGCCCACTTGAGTTCACCAACCTCATACTCTGTAGTATCTGTGACTTAAAATGCTTGCGGCCTCAAAAAGGCCTGGTGAGTTTGTCATAGCGAAAGAGAATGTAGTTGGCTGTTGTTAACTCAGGTAAGCCTTTAAGCCTGCTAACGTTTGTTCATTTAAACGATTGAAAAAAAGTGCACTAGTGGATCGGTCTACGTTTGTCTACAATTCATTCTCACGAGGTGCGAGGCTACATCAAATTAGCCAACGATGTACATCTTATATGTGCAGTAGCGTGATCCAGTTCTTTTTTTAATTGTGAAATAAATGACCAAACTTTATTTCTTTACTTTTTCCTTCTGGCTTGCGCTTAATGGTACCCAAGAAGGCAGTAATAATGGTGTGGAAAAAACGATAATTATAAAATCCAGAGAAATAAAATAAGCTATGAGCAATTTCAAAATCTGCAAGTGAGCAAACAAACAAAAAAAAACTCACCTTATCCGCAGCCAGAATCTTGAAGGAGGCGATGACCTGGTCTGCGGTGTCCGTGTCCGTTGTCTCCCGAGACATAAAGTCGATGAAGGCCTGGAAGGTGACGGTGCCCGTATTGTTGGGGTCCACAATGCCCATGATGCGGGCAAACTCTGCGTCGCCCTGATGGACCACAAAAAGAAGCGGTTAACCTGGAAGACACTTCAACGTGATACAGACACACACATGAAGATGGAAATGTCTCCAGCTTGAGAACACAACACAAGACGCATGAAACGTTTGCTAGCTCATCCAAGACAAATGCTTTAAGGTTCACTGTGCTAGAAACAGAAAATGACAAGCAGAGTGAGAAATGCCAGCAAGGTGCCTGCAGGTGATCGCTTCCAATAAACAGCTCAAACACATTTACACCTCGACTGTACACGTCAACAGGTGCATTTACGCACAAAATAAAAAATATTTAAACAAACTTTCTTCTCATGATGCATTTGTCACTGGCGCGATTTAGACTCCAGAGTAATTTATAGGTTGAAAAGCGAAATTTGCCACCAACCACTTAGCAAGTTAACCATCAGAATGTAACGCTCCAATTATTGGACCTGCAGACACCCCGAAGAGAGTGGCGCTCAAGCCAGCATTGGCATCAGTACCAGGCTGTTTCCTGTAGAAATGAGCAGAGCCCGGTAATCCTCTGCCACCATCTGTCCCGAACGCTTCTGTGGGTGGGCCAGCCGGGTAGGAAATTTACAGTAGAGAAGCGACAGGAATGGCAGACGTAGAAAAAGAGAAAGGGGGAATCGTGTTTGGGGAAGCGAGGGAAGAGGAAAAAAGATAAAAAGAGTCAATGTTGAGAGCAACATGAAAAGTGACTGGAGGGCAGCCCGACAACACCTGTACAAAGCAACAGAGACCCCTGGTGGACACACGGGGACGCAACATCTTCAAGCTTGATGGCCTTCATCCTGAGGAGCCTCGGAAGCAGGAAAACCAACCCGGCACTGACCAGTCAGAGACTTCAGATATTCCGATTACGATAATCTCGTTGAAGTGCACGTTTACAACCAGTTTCAGTGTATCGACACGGTTACAGCTGGTATCGGCACATTTATAACTGCATTGCCGTGAACGCCTTTACACCTGGTATCGGCTTATTCACAACTCTTATTTATTTACACCTGGCTTCAAAGTTGAGGGAGTTTTTGATGAGCTGAATCTAGAGCCAGGTAAAATTAAAAGCACGTCAATCTGACTGGCACTGGTGTCAGCTTCCCTGACTTCCGCTATGGCTTCCCCCCACCGGTACAGGGGTTCCTACCTGCTTGTCGTTCTCCACGTCGTAGCCCAAACTGATCAAACACGCCTTGAACTCCTCGGCCATGAGGGCCCCGCTGTGGTCCTGAGGCGGGCCAATGACAGCCAATGACAAAGCACCGCGTCACACACCAGGACCCAACCAAAATCGCAACCACGGGATGAGAGGAGACGGGCGGTGGGATGGACCATGCGGGGGTGATGATGCGACAAACGGGAGACAGACAAGGATGGTTGATCAAACAAATGTTCACACAGAATCAAATATTTTATGTCAAAAGGACTAACAAAAAAAATGCTATGAGACAAGTGACACAAAAGACAGACATTGTGGGGACGTATGAGCGACACCCCATGCGCATCATTTACAGTCAAGCAGGAACCACGAGTGGTGCGTCCTCGTCCCTAGTGATGGGAAAATGAAGCTTCAAATTTGCTTCATGAAACAGTTGTTGCATTTTGGAGTCCTCTAGATGGCACTGTTGGTTTAAATAAAGGGTTTTAAAAATGCCGAGTCAGCCCAATGTTGATCAGAGAGTGCCATCTATTGGAGTCAAAAAATACTACAACTGGTTCATGAAGCAGATTTGAAGCTTCATTTACCCATCACAACTCGTCCCCCTGTGGGCTAAATAATCAAGCCATGAAAACCTTCCAACTACTGTCCTGAGTGACATCCACAGACATGAACAAGTGGTACTCACTCGCTTGGCTCCTCCTATGGTCTAAACGTGGGCATGCACGTGAATCTCACCCAACTTTTATTAACTCGTCGTTTCTTTCTATTGTGGTCATTGTCAACTAACTGGCGAGAGACATTGTGTGTCAGTGTGTTCCATGTTTTTTTTTTTTTTTTACTGCATATTATTTCTAATCGTGTTGACTTCTACAATTAAACGACACATATCGAAGCTGCGCGGTCTGAGTTTGCATGCCTGACCTTGTCAAAGTGGTTGAAGGAGGCACGGTACTCGTACAGCTCCTCCTGGCTGATGCCCTTGGCGTCACGCGTCAAGATCTGGTTCTCGATCTCGTTGATAGTCCTGGCGATGGTGGTGAGCAGCTGCTCCCAGCCCACTCGGATGTGCTGCGGGAGGACACACGTCTCAGCAAATGTCTGACGGAGTTCCAGACCCACACAAGGCATGTGTTGGTACCTCCATGGAGTACGGCGTGTACGTGTTGTCAAAGATGAGGGCCTCCTGGATGAGCTTGTGGACGCCCTCCAGCTGGTCGATGTTGGGCTTGTAGTCAACGATGCTGCGCTCGTACTCCTTCAGGTTGGTCAGCTGGTCCTCCAGCGTGCCGATCATCTCGATGGATATCGTGCCGATTTCCTGTCCGTGCAACATTTCCATGTGATGAAATGCAATTTGGCAACCATTCTGGCATATGAGCGTTTTCAGTACCTCCATCTTGTTTTGTATCCAGGGTCCGACCACGTTGGCTTGCTCGGCAAAGTTGCGTCTCAGGTTGTCGTGGGACTGCTGCTTGCGGAGCTCCTCCTGCAGGGCCCGGTCACGCTGAGGCACCAGCTTCTCTGCCTGCAGACACACACAAACACACATTTATAAACTCTTGAGCGCAACGTCATCAGACTTCACATCTTGACATAAAATGGAATTAACAATAGCAAAAGACGCCGGATTTCTACTTTTCCACCTGTATAAGTCAGGTTTACATGTTTTCACCGGTTACACCAGGGTATGCCTCAAGTCAATTGATAAACACGTTGACGCTTAGTTTCAACACAAACACCTGCTCTCTTAATCCACCGGATGTGATCATTTACGCTACAAACTTTACCTGATCCCACTTGCTGTCGATGCTCTGTGGCGTGATGGTGGTGTACTGGTTGGTTCCACTCAGCTTGATGCCATTGTGCTGAGCGATCTTCTGCACCTCACTGTGGATGGCCTGGATGGCCTCGCGCTCCTTGTTGGCGTCAGGCAGGGTGGACTTGAACTGCTCGTGGGCACGGATCAAACTCTGAGGGAGCAAAAGCTCCGTTATTTTAGCATCCACTGTGCGTTTTGTCCTCTCTGTCCAGTTCTTGACGCCTACCTGGATCTCTTCGATGTTGTGGACGATAAACATGTCCTGTAGGTCCTCCATGGCCCCCTCCATCCAGTTGTTGAAGGGCGCTGCCCGTTTGGCGTACTCCAGGTAAAGCTCATCGATGGACTCCAGCAGTTTCTCAGTTTTCTGGAAAAAAAAAAAAAAAAAAAGCGGGTAAACGTGTGAGTCCAAAAGATCTTCACATACTGTAGATTCTCATGAGCACGTCGCCGATGTCGAACCTGAAGCGACTCCCTGCGGCTCTGGGTGAGTTCTCCAAGGCTGTCCCACTGCACGCAGATTTTCTGGCAGCGAGCGTTGACATTGGGGGCGTCGTAGTAGTCCAGCTCACTGCAAGACAACATGGGATGCTTAACGTGACAAAAATAGAAACATAGTTTAGATAGTAGGGCCGAGAGTTACGGCCTTAAGATAAATTCTCAGACGTCTTTTGTTTTGCATAATTTTGATTACGCAATTTGATGAAATGAAAACCTCAAATTCAAAAATTCTAATCTGTTTCTACGATAGAACTTCTTGACCATTTTTTGGTTCTTCACATACTTGAGCTCCTGCGCAATGGCTGCGATCTGCTCCACTCGGTCCTGATGGGCGGCCAGGTCGCTCTCGAAGGCCTCGTGTTTACGCAGCAGCGCCTTCACCTCGGACAGCGAGGCTGTCTCATAGTCTCTCTGAGTCAGCATGGCCTCCTTGCCTAGACGTCACACACACACACACACAAGTAAGCCAACATTTGGGTTCAAAAGGACTACCCATGAGTTCATTTGGCCATTCAGGGGTTCTTCAAAACCAAAACTCAACATGACTTCCCGTTTCCACTTGGTTAAAATGGATTCAAAGTCGATGATTATGGTGCCAAACAGTTGTTTGACAAAGAATAGACGACTATTGTGATGCTTCGGCGTAGAGTATCTTTGCATTTACCGTCAGTCCACGATTCGTGGATGGAGGCCTTCTGTCGGAACTTCTCAGCCAGATGGTCCAATCTTTCCAGACGTCGTATCTCGTTGAGGAGCCACTCCTCGTAGCCCTTCTCTGCCCCCTCCAGAGTGTGCCACGCCCTGTTGATATCCTAAATAGCCGATATGCGGGACAGAGATGGAATCATGAACAATTCCCAGTACACTACATCCAGGTTTTGTGATTTGAATGTGTGTGTACTTACAGCCACCATGTGCCCCTCTGACGGCATGAAGGCAGGTCTGCCACCCAGTCTCAGTTTGGTCTGCAGCGTGTTGAAGTTGATCTCCAGCTGACATTTCTCCTGCACCTGTGGGACCAACATTGGTATTTCTTAGAAGGAACGCAACAAATTTGAACCAGTTCAGTGAGTGGTAGAACTCAAGTAAAGAGGTGGACTAGCAGACTCCTGAATCATATTTCAAGCACATTAAAGAATTAAACAAAGCATCAAAGCATGAAAATGTTTTGTGGCCATGATATAACATCAGTGGGCTACATAATGCATAGATGAGTAATTTTTTTTAAAGATGGGAATTAAGTTGCTGGAAGAATGAAGAACATGATCAAAGTGAAAACTATTTTTTAGCAACACATATGAGCACTGACCACAAATAAATAAAATGTAATCTTATTTCCCATAACATGACCTTTGACCTTACATATATTCTTATAGCTACTTTTGTAAAATTAATTTTCTGATTTAATTTGTAAAGTTTTATGATCATTATTTTATTTTCTGATCTATTTTTGTCCTTGGAAGTGTCACATGAATTTCAAAGTAATTCTGACCCAACAAAAGTGGCCTTGCAGCGTTGCCTAGCAACAAAGATGTTTTGTTTGCATCACAAGGGATTGTATTGCTTTTCTTTGGTAATGATGTAAATTTAAATAAAATTTTTCACATCAATGCTTTTTGGGGCTCTAGCTCAAAACACGATTACATGACGGTTGGTTTCGTGCTGGACGGTTAAATATATCCTGAATGATTATGGCTGTAATCCACAAAATAAAAATAAATTAAAAAAAAAAAAGATTATTCAGAGCGATTATCGAGTGATGTTTAGTTCACTAATTCTGATTTGCGCGTTGTGTTGCGTGAAAGAGAGCAGTGGTCGAGAAAAGACAACAGCTGTAAAAAATTAAACAGTTCGGTCCACATGGAAGCGGACAAGAACCTTTGGGGGCTTGTGGACGCGGCGGTAGTCCCGGAAGTCCTCCAGCTTCTGCTGCATCTCAGACATGGTCTTCTCTGGATTTCTGTTCTCCAGCCAGGGAATGGTGCGACGGATCCACTCCAAGAGCTGCGGGCGGCGAGGATGGAATCGTCAACAGGAATAATGTAGGACAGGCGAGTCTTGCGTTGTTTGTACTTACATCACTGGCCAGTTTCTCGTACTCCTGCATCAAGTGCTCGTTCTCCTGGTTGACCGCCAGTACTTTGCAGATGCGATTGGCTGCGGTCTCAGCCTATGGGGAGCACACGCATGCTGGTGAGAGGGGCTAGCAATACCCAGAAATGCATTCTTGTAGACGATTTGCCCACCCTCTACAAATGGTGAATTAACTAATTTATCTAATTAAATAATGGGTATTGAAGTTGTTGTGTAGTGTATAATTTATTAACACTTTAAATTAATTTTACAATAATAAACGGCCGAAAAAAATACTACTAATTTCAAGTTACAAATACAGTTAATACTCTCACTATTTATTAATCTATAATGACCCCCAAAATAACAAAATAAATAAAATAATAAAAAAGTTAAACATGTCATGAAGCTTTTAGTTATTTTACTAAATCATACATATTAAATGTTTAAGTAAAATTGTATATTATACTATGTTTGGCCAACCAATTATAATTAAGCTAAATAAATTTGATTAAATACATTACACTTCAAATCTACAAGAAAAATGTCTTAATTCACTAATGTAATTATAATAGTTGCAAAAATGGATTGAATTGTTACTAATATAAATGTTACATGTTGCAAAATTGCCTATTTTTAAGTATATTAAATCAAAAATATAAATACCACTAAACAAGACTGATTTTATTATGACAAACTATTGTATATAGCTTACCGATTTTTACTTAATTATTTATTTGTTTTAACAGCTACATATTCCATGGCTCGTTCCCAAAAAATAAAATAAAACGTGCTCATAAGTGTGAGGCCACTCTTCACGTTCAAGTTATTGGCGTGAACACACACGAGCAATGATTGGGTGCGAAATTTCATTGCAAAAAGAGAAAAAAAAATCCACTTAGGGGGGAAAAGTGTGAAAATAAACTGCTGTTAAAAAAACAAAAAAAAAACAGCAGCCTCGCTTGGATGTTACAACATGCAAGAAGCTGCTGGCGGTTAGTTCCATGTGCCTCAATCACAAACACTGTGTTTAAAAAAAAAAAACACCATGCGGCTCAAATGGGTCCATACATCAAGTACATCGGGTTCAAGAGGTGCTGAAGTCCAGTGGGTCGTACAACATTAACTACTGGACTGCAGGAATACAAAAAAAACAGCACATTTGACAAGTAAATTTAATACCGAACTCGAGTAAATCGATTTTTGAGGTTCCAGTAACAAAACTATTTTGATACGTGAAAAAAACTGATAATACACAAACAATAACAAAAGACGTGTAATTAAACAGCAAGTGAAGCAAAGTGGAAAGATGTTGACACACGTTTCTCAAAGAAATCCGCACTTCCCAAAGTCACATACTAAACATTTACATTTGCTTTATTTCGAGATTGTATAGCGAAGGGCGTCATCGTACATAGTGTATATTCAGATTTTTCAACAAGGTTTAGAAGCGTTGCAAGTTCCCTCGTGGAACATATGACGATCTCTGATTGGCGGATGCTTATATATTTTTTTATTCTTATCAAATGTATTCTATTTAGCATCCTTAATATTGTAATTGAATGCATACAAATAAAAATTGCTTAGATGTGAGCCACTATTCCACTGCTTTTCACTGACGTTAGTACGCCAATGTTGTTTATGAATTTAAACGCTCTTCAGATGGAGTCAAAGCAATAACAGATGTCAGTGTTTTTTTTTTAATAGCTTCATAACTCACACGGTTCAAGCTGTTATGCTTTATTTCTTAAAAAGACAGACTGTTGGTGTTGCGAAAATGATATATTAGACGAGGCCATTTAGTAGTGTTTTGAAATATAATTCAAGCTGTTATTGCTGCACTTGTCTCATCCTTCATTTACAAATTATTTATATGTATTTACATTTATTTTAGAGTGGTTGTGCATGTCACAATTCTTTTTTTTTTAAACTGCTTCGAGATTTGGAAAACGGTTTACAAATGTCTGGTAAACATCTTTGCAACCTTGAACGAACTCTGGCAAGAAACCAACAAACGCCGCACAGTGAGATATCACCTTTGACTGACTGATGGTGCGCCTACCGAAAAATTAATTTAAAACCATGATAAGTACACAAACCCATGATTTTTTCAGGCTTCAATTCTCAAAAATATTAGTAAAATATAAAATACAATAAAATGACTTCAGGAAGGTGAGGGTGGACCAACCATTTTTTTTTTGAGAAAGAGAGAAACAAGAGCCAGCATTTAAAGCACAGAAGCGCGTTTGTTCCCATCAACACAGCGAAACTCAATTGCTGCCGTTTAGACGACTGCTAAGAAAACATTTTTTGTTCATAGCTTGCTTTTCAACAAGTTCAGAAATGAACGACTACAAATATGTGAGGATTCTCTGTGCACGTAAGCTCTATATGATGGGAACTCTCACTCTTCAAGGGTGTTGGATGCGCGTACCTTTTGCGCGCCAGAGAAGGCGTGATAGAAGCAGGACACATAGGTCATAATAGCCTTCTCGTCAGGCCGCAGCGTGCCCACGATGTCTGGCCGACAGCCCAAGCGAGGGATGGAATAAAAAGAGGGAGAAGAAGAACAAAGAGTGAAGCCCGAGCAACCCAAAAAGCGACTGGGGAGAGGATGCGGGGTATGTCTGCGGCTCCACCTGAAAGCGACACCAACCCTCCGTTGGGAGCGTCAAAGCGCACCTTTGGACACAAACGCAACAATCTACACGTTTGCTCATGAAACACATTCTGGTGAAAGTGGTTGAAATTTTTTTTTTCTTTTACTTACATCAAATATGCAATAGTTAAAGGTACGATTTAATAAAATTTGCCCAATGTGATTAGAATTGTTTATAAAAATACAATTAAAATAAACTGATAATATATTTACACATTAATTTTATTAAATTTGATCACAAACTCTTAGTCAATTTAATTTTACATTTACGCTTAAAGACTTTAACATTGTAATCAATTTATGCAAAACATTACTAAAATAATCCATTATAAATAAACATTTCGATGTATTTTATTCTATTTTACTAATATATTTTTAATGGTTAAAATTTACACATACATTTAAAATATATTTAATCTATTTAATAACATTTTAACTAATTCATCACAAAACGCTAAAAACATATTTGACAAAAATAAATATGTAAAATTCTTCATTTTAATAATCATTGTTAATTGTAATTAAATTATCAAAAATTTGTTTTTTAACCCAGCTGTAAGTTCAATTAAATTTGAGTTAAATAAATTAGCATCACCCGTGGATAATTCAGCGAGGTGCGGTGCCTCTGCACATTTTGTCGATAAATTAGTGCAATCATGCAAGATTCTCCCGAGGCTGCCACACACAAGCGAGATATAAATTAGGCAGGGATGTAATTAAGGGAACAAAACGTGTCCAAGGGATTCCTGTCAAAAAGAAAGAAACACACCAGCCAGTCGGGCATAATTAACTGCCCTAAAAATGAAACAAAATCCTCTTATCTTATTCACTCTTATATCGATTTACAGCCATTTTATTGGGACTTAATATGATTAAATAGGATTACCAAGATTAGTTACAACAACGGAACGTGCTAAAAAGACTTGAAAAACCAGATTAAAACTTCCCTTTCTCAAGGTTGTATTTGATTTCTTTTGAATCTTTTTAAAAGTTGTTTTATTTGTTATTGCACTTTCACCAGCTGAGTTCCATTGACGGTAGGATGTAGATTGCGGCGTGTTTGTGTCCCAACACATCCGTTTGCTGTGCACGGCCGGAGCTGAGAGAGCTGTGAAAGAGGGCGAGGCCATGCTGGACGGAGGGGCGTGGGCGTACTTGTTAGTAGAAATAAAAAAAATAAAATAAGAGGGTGGTTGGGGTGGGGTTGACAAAGGGGCTGACATGGGGTACCTTCTGAGCTCCAGAGAAGGCATGGTAGAAACTGGACACATAAGTCATTATGGCTTTCTCATCTGGACGAGCAGTGTTCACAATGTCTATTGAGGGGGAGGTTATAAAGACGTGATTAAACATGGATGCACATGGATGACACACATACGCACACACGGAACACCCAAGTGATGGACAACATAATGCACAGTCAGCAAAATGGATATTACGCTAACAAAAAAAAAAAGGAAAGTCAGCAATGGCTGATGCCAAAGCTCTTTGGCACTTACTTTGAAACCCTAACTCTGGCACCCATAGATTCAAACCCAACCGTGATTAGGGGACACCCTAACTCTGGCTAAAAGCCCTAATTTAAACCCCCCAACCCAGGTTTGAAAAACTACGACAAGTAACATTAAATTCAAACCCTGATGCTCATTTAAAACCCTATTTTGAAAGCTCAACCAGGCTAGGAATACTACGTTGAAAGCCCAACCCTTATTGAGAACCTCACCCTTGCCTGAAATGCTCCATTGAAAATATAAGATTATAAAATTCCAACCCAATTTTGAAACCTTAACCCAGGCGCCAAGCACTAAATTTGCAACCCCAACTTGACA
Source organism: Idiotropiscis lumnitzeri (assembly GCF_059441095.1). NCBI lineage: Eukaryota > Metazoa > Chordata > Actinopteri > Syngnathiformes > Syngnathidae > Idiotropiscis > Idiotropiscis lumnitzeri. The sequence goes on along the minus strand of NC_142397.1, from coordinate 8,568,468 downwards.
ACTAAGTCTGAAAAAGACGCAACCTGTCTTGATCCCACTGGCATAAATCCCTAAAAAAGGCTCGGAACACTCATGGGAAATCCTAACCTAGGTTGAAAACCATAATTTGAAACCCTAACGTTGGCTTGAAACCTTACTTTGAAAGCCTAAGCCAAGCTTTGGTTCCAAATCACTCTTAACCTCCTCAATTTTCAGTAACACAGTACAGCAAAGCAATAAGAAGACAGTAAATAATAAAAACATAAATCTGTATTGGAATTGCAAACACTAACAAACAACTAACACATAATTGGACACAAATGAGGTCTACCTTCTGCATCCAACATTTTGGGGATGTCCAAATACTTCTCGGCCACCTCAAAGGCATTGTTCAGATTGGTCACCGGGTCATCCTGCGTGATCAGTCACAGACAGAAAGCCACAAAACAAAACAAAAAAAGCTTGAATCAGAGCTGAGTAATGCCTTTGCAATCCTGCTGAAAGTACTTTCGGACAATATGCATGACTCGTTAGTTTATACTCGACATCGCTCCACTTTGGGAGGTTCAAAGTCAGTTTCGGTCACCTTTCTGAGCTTGTCGTAGTCGATGAGATCCGGTCTGTGTCTGTGGATGAGAGCGTTGAAGGCGAGGCCGTCCTTCCAGCTGCCAGTACAAACGCACGCCAGTTACACCAGTCCCTCAATGTGCGGCACTTTGTTGTCACATGCTAACATGAGGCTAGCTAACGTCAACTAACGTTCAAGCAATGATTACCAACCAGAGTCCTGCAAGACTATAAGATGATCATGCGGGAATGTACAAAAAAGGATTTATTTACCTAAATGTATCTTTGAACTCAAATTTTTGTGGAAAATCCTTATTGGCTGTTTATTCCAAAAATTTTTTGGGTTACATTTTTTCCCCCTCTATGTATCTTAACATAAAACTAACGGACTACAAGGTTTGTTTGAAGTAAAGTCATGTCATGTCATACAATCGGCTGCTATTTGTGGCTAGCAAAGAAAAAGTGTGAAAAACAGTGCCAAGAAAAAATTCAAAAATTGTGTTTAATGATTGAATTTTTTAAAGCATACAATAAAGGTGACACTATTAATTAAGTTTAAGATTTTTGGTTTCGTGGCGTCACAGCGACATTCAATGTACTACGGTGCAAACAGTTCCACCAGAGGGCGCTCCTGCTGCAGATTTCAATATAAAAAAAGAATGTGGCATCAAGAAAAAAAATCGACTACTTGAATAGCAGCTGCGCTTGTGTCGCAGTAGTACAGCAGCTCAGTTTATTTTGCTGTGTGTGTGCGTGCGTACGTGTGTGTATGTTACCTAATGTGGAAGTTCTGCACGTTGACATTCTTGTAGGGAGCGGTCTTCCTCTGGCACCACAACAGAAGACCCTCCTTAGCCGACGTCTCTGTGAGGATGACAAGACAAAAGAAGAAGGAAACGATGAAGAAGTCTTTCTTTATGGGAGCAAATTGTTTAGAAATGAAAGAGTTTAATCAGCCATCAGAGAGAAGAAATGTGTGATTTCATGTTGGGATTTTTGCAAAATCAGACATTTTGTCCTTGAAAGCCTTATAATGAAATAAGATTTAAAATAATCATAATAATATGTTGATAATAAATAGCGTAAAATGTGTGAAGAAAACCTTCAACAGAGATGTCCTGGATGGCAAAGCGGAGGATGATGGTCCAGATCATTCCCAGGGTCATCTTGGCGTTTCCATCCACAATTTCTGCAGGAAAAAAAAAAAGAAGAAAAAAATAAGAAGAAGCCAGCCAGTTATGTATCTGTTGATGAAGTCAATGTGGAATGTAGTGGACTTCAAGGGTCACAAGACAGCCGCACAGTCATCCTTTGTCTGAATAATTGTGTTCTAAGCAGTGACTAGAACAATACCAGATTGTTATTGTTAGCGTTATTATTAAATATATTATTACATATATTTGATAGTGTTGTTCTATGAATGGAACAGATGGATTTATAAAAATATATAATTACAATTCTTAAAATACATAAGTGAATAATATCTAATCAATAATTACATGCACATTTAGTTACTTTAAACTAAATTAAAAATAGTTATAAACTGGATATAACATGATTATTTATGAAACATTAATAAATACTAAATAAATTCATGATAAAATGGTCTGCTTGATATCTAATAATAATAAATAGATGTACTTTTTTTTTTTCAAAAACAATTTGAATCATCTAGCAGGTATGCCTCACGACAACATGAACAGAAATGTAGAAAATGTACAGAATGTGTGCAGGTGCGACACACATTTCTATTTTGTCACGTCATCTTTTGCAGTGTCAAGCGCACACATGTAGACTAGCTGGAATTCCTCACATAGTTTAAATACACGAGCTGACGCACGTACTTTGGCATTGACTCATCAATGCCACTGCACCACAGGCTGTATTGGTGAAGCAGCATGTGGCTCATCACCTAAGGTCATATTTGAACAACCTAGTTCCAAATAATTTATTGTAAATGCGTATGTGCTGTGCGTGTGCGCGCGTGTGTGTGTGTGTGCACTGACCCTCTGCGCCAATGGAGACCAGTTTGACTCCTTTACTGGCAATGAAGTCCAGAGCTTTGTTCACATTGTTGATCTTGTGAACCCTCATTTTGCCTCGCTCTGGCTTGGGTAACCGTTCACCTAAAGACACACAATTATGTATATAAATATGCACATACTTTATATACATTCTCTATTATGTGCTGCACATATGTAATATAATGCTGGATGAAAGGCTGTTGCGACATGCCATTTTTGATCGGCGGGAGCAGCTCCAATTTTCCAATTTTGAATCGCAATAAAACTAGCGGCAGAACCCCGCCAACTTAGCCGTCCGTCCTTGTGGTATTCCGCGAAGCTATTGAGTGGCAAAATAAGTTCGTACGATCACCTTCCTTAGTGCTAAACATTTTACACCCACGTGGGAATATCGTGAATCAATCTGCCGTTACCTGAGATGACCTCCAGAAGCAGCATGAGTTTGAGCCCATCCCTGAAGTCCTCCTCGATGTTTTCAATCTGTGTGCCGGCCTTGCGCAGGTGGGAGTTGCACCACGCCGTGAACGTCTAGATGAGGACACACAAAAATATACATGATTCAGGAATTAATTATGTTGTCAGTCACGTTTTAATTCGGAGAATTTACAAATTCCAAATGAATTCCGCCTTTTTTGGAGCCTGGACAGACCCTGAAATGCACCAATTTTTTACAAGCGCAAGTATTCTGGTGAAAACACGTTTCCCCAATCCAAATGAAATACGGCGGACATGTCTATCGTGACAGAATGAACAAAAAAGTTTAAAGTTTTATTTGATGGAAGCATCCATTCATGGCTCAATTTGGTTTTTCATGCTACAAATTCGAAAGAAACCATACCCGATATCGGAACAGAATTAAATGAATAAAAACCACCACCGGCGTCACCTAGCTGCCAATTGTCTATCATAGGAGAATGCACAAAAAAAGTCTCAACATCCCATGCATGAAATTAAAGCGGAACGTGACCAATTTGGTTGGAAGCAGCTCTTCCGAGTGAATTTCAACGCTCTTATGCGTTGACTTGTATTTATATTATTTATTAGGGAATTCCTTAAAATGAAGCAGGTATCTTAGCCAGTTGGGAGTTGCTAAATGTTCCATCTGATTCAGGATTCACCATGACAATTGGGGCGTGACGACCTCTGGAAAGTTAAAAAATAAATAAATTGCCCCAGATTTCAATTTCACCATGCAACACCAAATTAGGTGGACATGTGCATCATAACAGGATGTAATGGAAAAACTCCCAAGGACCTATTCATGAAATTTGACATGGTGACGATCATTTTGGTTTGAAACAGAAATTTAAATGACATTAAATATAATGTACAGCATTTTGACCAGCAATGACAACAAGAGAGAATTTAACAGACATTTACATTTTATTTTATTTTAAATGATGAGAGAAGTTTGCTTCATATTGAGTGAAGAGTGATTAATTTTATTGTGGATATTTTTTTTTGACTCATTGATGTTTTAAAAAAAAATAAATAACAGGAGGGTTGAAAATCTATTCTGCAGACAGGAAGCGAGGTCAGGAACCACTCTTTTGTGACAGGAAGTGGATGTTGGAGCCGCAAAATGGCGGCTCACACACACATTGTTTGGCTTCACATAAACACCTTTTTTTTTTTTTTAAATTTCATTCTCATTGTTGTTTATTTTATGTTTTTATCATGAATTTCTCACCGCAACTTGCAAGCAATTCAGATTTGTTTAGCAGCTGATTGTAACTTGAAAAGTTAAACCCTAACCGTAGTTTGAAAGCCCAAACCAGACTTGAAACCCCAATTTTGGAAACAAGTTAAGATTTATAGCTGGTTGTTGTTTTTTTGTCATCAATTCCCAGACATGGTTGCTCATGAAAAATATCTACAACCCAGCCAGGTTTTTGGAGGACATTCCCACACTCATGTCACATTAATCCCGACAGGAACTCTGACTAAACATCTGTGATACTTGTAATGAATTCCATAACACGACGCAGCGACAAATCATGAACAGACGAGTCTTGTGGGGGGGTGGGGGGGGGGGGGGGGGGGGGGGGCTCATGGCCTTGCTTTGGAATTTGCCATTCTTCACTTCTGGGCTGCAGGCATTCTCTGGAAAAAAATTGCTTTTGTTAATTTGTTGTACAGCTGAAGGATTTTAGCGGGGGGGGGGGGGAAATTGTATTCCGATTTTTCTGACGGATATTGCGATTTCGATTTGATTTTTCGCAAAACAAGAAACGCTATTACTGTAATAATGCATGGACACTAAAGAGTTTTTGTGAGGGGGCGGTTCTTTCTGAAGTTTTTAAAAACACAGCCTTGGAACCCTATTGTGGAACCGTTGCCCTATCTTGAAACCCCAATCCTGTCTTGCGGTGATGAGTAAATGATGCTTCAAATCTGCTTCATGAACCAGCTGTAGTATTTTTTGACTCATGTAGATGGCACTCTCTGATCAATATTGGGCAGAAAGCACAATGACTTGCCATTTTTCAAACCCTTTATTTAAACCAACAGTGCCATCTAGAGGACCCAAAAAGACAACAACTGTTTCATGAAGCAAATTTGATGTTTCATTTTCCGATCACTACTGTCTTGTAATAAAATGCTCTGATACGCCAATTTGTAGTCCAAACCCTTTCTTGATACTCATAACATTTTTGAGTTAATCTGGGAAACAATCATTGATATGGATGCAAATTAAACTGTATAAAAGAAAATGAAGTAACTGTAAAGAAAGAAAATCTGTGCAGTATAAATGTAATTAAAAAAAATGTGCATGTCTACTTTTGCCCCACCTTGAGACATCTCATTTTGACACGCCCCATAAACCAAGCACGTAGGGAATCGTTAACAAGCGACAATTTGGACGTCAATCAAGCGTCCAATTACTCCCACCTCACCACTGAGTTGTAAAACATTATAATTGTGTGCTCCTGGTGGTCCCGCCCCACGTTTTCTGTATCCCACCACAGTGGATGGCACAAAGCGTGCATTGAGGCCGGCGGATAATGGCACCCTTCAGCCCCCCGCCCAATAAACCAGAGGGTGGGTGGTGGTGGGGGGGATACATTTCACATAAACAAACAGACAAATTGGGGGGTGGGAGCGGGACAACAATGCCCCCCTTCTAGGGCATGCATGGTTCAATGCAGCAGGAAGTGGTGCTGCAATGACAGGAAGTTACCGCTTAGATAAGAATTCCAGCACCACCATTTAGATGCTTGTCAACACGCACAAAGTGCATATTAAAACACAAAAGTCAATGATTTATACTTGTGGTTGGTTGGGGGAAAAACTGTTCATCAAGAAAAATAACCAATCACAATTATTTTTAATTGATCTAAAATATTTGACCCAAAAAGATGTTTTTATAAAATATTTTCAATGTATATGAACATACGGTATGCATAGCTCTTATTAAATTACACCCAGAGCAAAAAAGCCTTGGGGGAGGTATTTTTGTAGTAGTGAATCGACATGTGAAGTTGAGTTTTTAATATCATTATCAGGATACATTTTTAAAAAAAGGCTGTGAGGGCCGGTGCTGTAATATTAATAAATAAATAAATTCACTTTTTAAAAATAAGTACAATATTTCCACACTTAAAAATGTTCCCTAAGTTAAGATTTAACTTTTTATTGTTAATTAATTTTATTGAAAATTGTTAAAAACAACTCTATACCATTAGAAAAAAAAGCAATTAAACATGAATTTGAAAAACTACCGTTTAAAACTGTTTTCAAAAGAAAAGTTAAATTACTTTTTTTTTAAACTTGCTTCATTTTAAAATTAAAAATTGGGACTGTTTTAAAGCGTTTGCATTTTTACTTAAAAAAAAATAAATGTAAAAAAAAAAATCATCCTTGAAATTTCACTTATTTAAAATAAATAAACATGGCAAATGTTTTTACACATTTTTTTCCCCTGAAAAATAAATGTATCCTGAATGTACTCTTACATTACTCAAGTTGCTATCTTGCTATATGATCGCACACCACCCACTGGCATGTTTGCATTGGATCCAATCTCATTATCGCACCTGCCAACAAAGCAAAACGTACCAATCTGTTTCTAGTTGTGCTCCCAGGGAGGACGTGTACTTGTATTCAGGCATAATAAGGTGTGGCACCACTTGTGTGCACGATTTGATTTACTTTAATGCTCAACTTGTGAGTTGTTAAACCTGCCCAGGCGGCCTATCAACTCAAATAATTTCTTGTTTGCTTTTGAAGGATCACGTTCTAGTCATGGACGTGATGTTTCTTGGGATGAAAGAAGAAAAAAAAAGTGTGTGAAAGAATACTGTTGCTATGGCAACTTGTTGCTGAGGAGGAGTGGCGCGTTGTGCTTGCAACCATCAACGCTTGTTTATTTGCAGACGGGTAATGCATTATTAGCGCAATCTCGTGCACATGTCAAGATGATGAAAATGGCTGCCATTGAGCCAAGAATAGTTGCACCCCGAGCACGGATCCATCCATTCAAAATTATGTAATTATTTCAGAGAATATAAACAAGAGAAACAGTGCAGAGGGTTGGAATGCTCAGAACGAGCAGTCACGCTCCGGCGCCACCTATTGTTAGAATTACTGTAAATACAACACCAGATGGCCGTGGCGATTTGTCAGTGTTTTGCTCCTCTAGCAGGCGTCATTTTATCCAGAAGGCGTCTGCTTGGGTCTGGAAGTGTTTAAGTTGTCCAACATGTCTTCTGTATAGATTTAACCCCCCCTGTCCTGCACGCTTCGCTGGTGAAGGGTGGAGGGTTCTGCAATTGAAGCCGTCTTCTGGGGACCGCAAAACATCTTTCAACTCGCTGTTTCTGAGCAGGGTTGGAGGTAAACGCTTAAGTAGGTTATTTAGCATTGACAAGAAGACACTGAAATACAAACGGCATGGAACACGATACCCCCCACCACCACCACCTCCTGCAGTGTAAGGTAATATTAGAACCAGTCACCGGAGTACTACTATAGTCATTTACACGAGATCTGGCACGCACAGTGCATTTAGAGCGCTAGCTTGAAAGCTAACTACGAAGCTAGCGAGAGAGCTAGCAAGAGAGCTCGCTAGATAAAGAGAGATTTATTTTTGGGATGGGGGGGTTGTTATTATCATTATCATTTATTTCCAAATGTTTCTATTCATGGTTGGGCTTGGTCCCAAATATTAAATATAATAACATATTGCGCCAATTGTGTGTTTTCACAATAAAGCGTGGGTAGAGATGGGTGGCAAAGTTTGTGTCATTAGTGCGACCCAGTAACACGAAATACACCATTGCAATGTTCATCATGACGATGCAGAAATTTTTAATGAAAACTCAAGTACTGCGAAATGCAAAGACAGTCAGCCATTTTAGTTTGGAGATGTTTTCAGGCAAAAATCCATGGGTCATACCCGAGCTAAATTCCTACAAAAGAATGCACCTGATTGCCACTAAAACTGGCTACACGCGACAGGTTGGTGTAGCTAAATTGTGAAATGTCAAAATTTTCCTCATAGGGTGTGGACAGAGCTGGGTGGCAGAAGAAATACAAAACATCTCAATTTTATAAAATATGATCGGCTGCCATCAGTGCATCTGGTTGACGTGTAATCCGGCATGCACAAAATAAAATCAGAACACTGAGCTCAGCGTAAAAGACGCCTCCGGTGGTTTTCTCATGAAGATGTTGGTTCAATATCATCACAGCGGCCTTGAAGAACAGGCGATGACATGCCTCCCATGTAATTACCTCACCATGCAGTCGAGTGTTGAGTCGTGTCACACTCTCAGGACCTGCTGTCACTGCAGCATGTACTCTCACACATACACAACATACACTCTCACACATACACAACATACTGGATTTAAGGGCCTTAGACAGGCAGCGACGTGCCGACACCACAAACGAGGCTGTTTCAGGTGGAGAGAAGCCAAGATGACAAACATAAGCCATGGCCAGCTTGTTAAACACAGACAGACACACCGAGTTTGTGTATTATTCCAAATACCACAAAGAGGAACTGGGGATAAAAAAAAACAGAAGTTGGAACACTAGAACACAGATCTATTAATGAAACGGCTCTTTGAAGCCAAGTGCCATGAAGCTTGTAAACGTTGAGACTGGACAGGATCTGGAAGGACCCAAGAGGACAAATACAGCCAATGGGACCAGGTTGGCTTCGTGAATAAAGTTCAATAATTGACTGGTCTGGTCTGACACAGGCACTTGGACACCCCATTTTTGACAGGAAGGCCAATTAAAGAACAACTTTGACCTGACACACTCAAGCATGCTGGTTAACTTCAACATCACAGGTGATGGGTGTTGTGTGTCAGTAGTTTTCAGACATGAAAATAGGATCCATTGTGCAGCATCATTGCGGCAAGAAGGGGACCACCTTAAAGACTCCACATTTGCCCAACAGCTGACCATGTGGATGGGGCTCGGTGACTGGCTGATTGAGAGTTTTCTCATCCAATTTCACCGTCACGCTTCAAGCACGCATAACGGAAACTCAAATTGTACTCAATTTAGTATTGAGCAAATTCTGAGCTTCCTCTTGGAAAGACCCCTGGAAACTGGAAACAAAAAGATCCAAAAATGGTTGCTGTGTCAACTAAAAATGGAAGCATTCTTGTGTGTTTTCAGGGTTTCTGGCTTTCAGACTTTTTGGAGGGTGTACTCATGATACACATCCGTAGAAAAACAAGAGCTTGATTATTCACTTCATCTTTCATAAGTCATCAAAATCTGCTGCAATACTGCGGCACGTGTCTGTAACTTTCCAGATAGGCCCTTCAACTCTATGCTGAAGTAATGCTGAGTTTGTTTTCTGTTTTAAAGCCTCTCACCCAAAAAAAAAAAAAAACACACACACAGGAGCTTAAAGGAAAAGGCCCAAGAACCATGCAGCCCTGCTCATTCCGTATGGCTCTAAGTGGATACACATCCTCAGCTACTATCAAGCGACGGCAAAAAGTGAACAACATCCACGCAAACTCACAACTCCACCCCATAAAACCGCCTTTACCCCCCTGGGGGCCGGGAGTAAGGCCTACAAGTGCACCCGAGCGTGTTTGAAAAGTGAAAGTCTTAAATGAAAGACGCAGCCCGCGGCTACTTGCCTGAACAGATGCTTGGAGGTCAGCGAAGATGCTTAAAACACAAACATTGACGCTTACACATACAGACAAGAACAAAAATGTGATGAAGACAAAAAAGAGCTCTGCTGCAGAGTTTTTTTTTTCCGGTCTCATTAACCTCTCAAGTCGGGACAGGTTATCATTAACATGTGTGCATTAACACGCATACACACATGCGCAAATTACACGTGCAGCCAAGCTAGATCCACCTTCTTGCTTCGTGCGCTGACAAGTTGACAGGAAAAAAACAGTGATTCATCACAAGGCATATGGTGGAATTCTGACCTTGTGGAGAGGACTTATTAGGATTTCAAGAGTCATCGGACGTGGCCGACACGCTCTGCACAGACTTGATGACAAAATCTCATTTTAACAGTTTAGAGTCATGCATTTGTCTAGTATTTGTGGTTTAAATGTCAGAGCAACTAGGAAAATCCGGTACCAAAAAAAAGAATGGAAAAAAAGAATTCCTGCCTATTTTTGGGTGTGGCTTCATGGGACTTTTTTGTGGGCCAACTCTAAATTTCACGATGCTAATGGAAACCTGCTCCATTGCTGAATATAAAAGCAGACAAATTGTGGGAGAAGCTACAAAATCAATTTTTGTTGTCATCCCCTGACTTGCGGCCTGACATATCCCCCCACAGGTACATGTCATCCAAAAGGACCACTGGAGACGGTCCACTTGAATAAATGAAAAAACACGCTTCAAAATGACACAGCCAAGAAAAAGTTTGTCAAAATACAAGCCTGAGAATTCGCCCTTTGAACCAAAATGACCGACTTCAGTTTCAATTTCTGTCATGACGCAATTTCGTGTTCGTCTGAGAAACTGCTGTTGGTAGCTCGTTTTTACTTTTAACTGTCTTTGACAAGATCATAAAACTTGGCCACCATGCTCCATCCACGTTAGATGATGTAGATGAACAAACACTTTTTTTTTTTAGCAAATTTAGTGTCATGTCTCTTTTTCGTGCGTCCTGTCCATGTGAAATTAAGTATTGAGAGGTGTTGAGGACTAATTTTCATTTTTTCGTTACTTTACGGATTCTGATAAAAAAAAAAAATACCAATTACAAGACACCGCATAGCTATTTGGTAAACTAAGCTGCTTACATGACGTGGCATGTCATGTGGGAGTCCCCAACGGGGGAAAAATACAGCAGCCATCTTAATCCTGTTGGGGTGTGTGTGTGTGCAAGATGATCCTGCTGACCCAAAAAGTCACAACAAACTGGTTACAGTGTCAACCTGTCTTAGTGGACTATGGACATTTTTATTGCTTTAATGACGGCCATGAATGAAAAAAAAATGTATTTTAAGACAGGAAATGAGTGGGGAGGTGGGAGGGGGAAGAGTGGGGACTTTCAGACTCAACTGTCAAGCTGTGCGGTTATTTGTTCATTTATTTATATCGCTTCCTGTCTTTGTTTTGGGGTCGGACGGCACCAAGAGAAACATTTGCAGGTTGAGACCTTGCTCTTTCAACATTTACACTCCACTAAATTTTGCAGTTAAACTGTTGGCACGTTGTCGCTCACAGTGCGCAAGGGTCCCCCGATCCAATGCATGTCGACACATTGCTGCAATACGCCGCGGCTCATTGCAACACCAAACATTTGTTCAGGTTGAGGTGTTGCGGAACTGTATTGCGAAACCATGAACACTCCACACTTATGTTGAAATACACCAAGTTGACATGTTCAGTGTATTGTGTGTGAACGTTGAGAGATGGTGAAACTCCGATAAATTCCCAAGGGCGAAATGGGCAAAATGACAAAAATTGTAGTTTGTCACAAAAATGGCTGACTTGCAACTTTTTACGGCATGACTTTCAGACTTTTTATTTGTGGGTCTACTCATGAAAGACGGGCCCTCAAATCCAGCATTAGATGAGATTCCAAATAAATGCCTTTTGAAGTCATGTCAGAGTTCAGCTCCATTTTTATGGCCAGTGAAGTTTTGGCGAACACAACAGGATGAAAATCACAGAAGAATAATCAGCGGGCGGACCGGTCCTGGCGTTCACTTTTGTCTGTTTCTCTCATATCACACCATCGCTTTGGATTCTCGCCGCCCTGGCCAATCAGCAGCCAAGTTAACTCCACACTTCCTGTCTTGAGGCGCATTACAGGAAGCCGAGCGTGGGAGGAGGGAGGACGTCCAAGTTCATTGTCCAGGAATGTGCGGCAAAGGCATTCCAGCGGAACGGGAAGTTAAATATTAACCCACCCGAGCGCGTCCGGTGAACCACCTGAGGACTAAAAGTCATCCGATCAAAATGTGATTTCTTCAGAACTTGAATGGAAAGACCAAGTCCATTTTATCGGAGGTTGCCAGATGCCAACAGCTTCGGCCTTGTGAGTTCATGATGATGTCAGTTATTTCCTGGCGGACGGATGATGTCATTTGCTCAAAAGATTGTAACACACAATCACTGCAGCAGAATTTGCATGAACATTTTCGGGACACGCGCCAGGCAGGACAATACATTTCTGTCAGTAGGAGGCACTTGTGAGTTCCTTAAACACAAGATGTTTGGCAATGATTTGGAATTTGCCGGAGAAGGACCTCCCGCAATGGACAAAATGTCCTTAAAAAAGGAGATTGAAGCCAATATGGCCGACATGATGTGCATTTTTTGGCATGGGTTCTAGAGAATATTTTGTGGCTTCACTCATGATAAGAATGCGCACAAAAAAACATGTTGGTTGTTTTTTTGTGTGACCCCCCCTCCTCCCAAAAAAAAAAAAAATCCACAAACTGGATTATTACTAGTTTCAGGTTTCATGGAGTCATCAGTCTTCAAATAGAATTTTGCGTCAGCCATCTGTCTAGCCTACGCATTTAAAATTTTCAAACCAAAATGGCAGACTTTTTCTGTCATTTTTTTTTTAACGACAGACATATTTAGCTTTTTTTTTTTTTTTTAACTTGTCTGTCAATTTGCTGTAGCTGTTCGAAGAAATATTGGACTTAAAACAATTTTTTTTATTTGCAGACAAAATGGCTGAACCGCTTGTCATTCGTATTTTACAACCATCATTACTATTAATCACCCACTTGTGAAAGTAAGTGTGTGTTCCTGTCGGGAGCACTATTTTCCCACAGTTCCAATCGGGAGCTGGGCCGGCCCGCAGGGAGCTGCCAGCGCGAAGCATCAGCTGTTTGTGTTGGCCCTTTATTACTAAAAGCCACGGTGGAATGTTTCCAGAGAGCATGGTGTTGATTAGCTCACACGAAAATGGCCACACTGAAGCTGAGCAGCAGTAGAAAAAGAAAAAAAGTGGGAAATCATCACGGGAAGTTAAGCAGGGAACTGTTCGAAATATTCAAAATTGGAAACTTTCCATGAGCACTTAAAGACCAAGTGTGAAATAAACTTGAGCAACTGTATTTTGGATAATAAATCGATTTTAAGAATAATTACATTCGTTTTTTTAACGCAAACATCCTTGATTCATAGTTAGACCCATAGCAACGCCCTAACCGTGAGAATGATTTTGTTCGGTAATCTCCGGGAATTATGTCATTTACAGAACGGCGAGTCGGCGGTCGCCATTAAACTGCATCGTTGATTGTCCGGTGAGCTGCTCAACTGCCATTGTTGTGGCGTTATTCGGCGAAATGCCTCGGCGCTGTGTGACGATGCATTGTTCGCATTCTGGGAAGCATCTGTTTGACAGGCCAAAACAAAACATAAATGGACCAATTTCGTTCTGGCAAAGAGAGGGAATTTCAAGCCAGTGTTGATGAGTGTTCTTGGCCACGAGCACTTCGAAGATCTCTTTTTTCCCCCACTGTTTTGCTCATGATAACGGGTTATGGATAAAGTGGGAGCTTGTTTAACCACGCCATTCCGGTTAATATTGCGTTTGCGGAATATGAATTAAACAGCAGAATCTGCCCTGTAATTGTCCAACCTTGATGCTAATCAGGCATATCAAGTTGACATGTAAAAACTAGTTGGGGAAGTCGTTGTTCCGAAAAGGAGAAGTCATGAGGCGGCGTATTAAAAGATGTTTTTAAACTTTGTCACCACACACCGGCTGTGTGTCATTTTATTGACTGAGGTGTGGCCTTTTCCCTCCTTATTTCCTTAATCATGAGCAGGAGCTGCTGATGTCAGAGTTTTCCAAGCCAACATAACAGCTTAGGTTTTATAGCCTTACACGAAGACATGGGGAAAAAAAGAGAAGATGCAGGTGATAACAAAATGTCGGCAGTAGAACTGGCCAGTTATTGCTTGTCAGATTTTGCAGGGTTGATAATTTGACAGGAACAGGAAGTCAGGCAAGTTTTAAATTCCAGAATCTCTATCTGAATCATCTTTATTGGCCGAGGGATTTTTTTTCTGGTGGTTGGAGCTGCTCTAGGACTACAACAAACAAGCCGCGAGAAACAAATTACCAAATCTTTGTGGGACTTGTGACCTAGTGCAGTAAAACGTACAAACAAACGTTCTTCAAAATAAAAATGTGTACGGTTAATAAATACTTTATGATGGCTATAGATCATTTATTATTTCCTACTGGGGGGCGGGGGGAGTAGTTGAACATTTACAGTGCTGACAAACTAGAGTGTGCATGCTTGCAGCAGTATGACAAAAAGGACACTTTAAAGTAATGTGTCCTGGCTATAATTCTCCGCCCAAAGCCAGAGAGAGCGCCATGTAGCGACTAAAGCACAGAAAAGCACAGCGAAGGTGTGAAAATGCAGCTCAACGGGAGTTTCAGGCCGGCCCAGTCACCCGGGCTCTTCCTGTCCCGCCTCTTCCTCCTTATCTCCACCCGCCTGGCCAGCTTTTACCTTATAAGGCAACGCACCCAAGCGCCGGTCGCCATGACGACAGTGATGTAACAGGGCAGCAACCTGACCATCGACACACCGCGATCAAGGTGACAGCGCAGTTGCCCCCCCTTCCCAATTGTCCTGCTTTATAGTGTGACATACAACACAGCACACAAAAACAATTACAAACACACATTCACTGCTCACACACACACACACACACACACACACACACACCCACCCCCATTGGACAGACAGGAAGTGACAAAGCAAGTTAAATCTAAACCAAGACTTCCTGGGAGTGTCCTCAAATGGCCTCCTGTTCAGTAGCTTCACAAAAGACAGCATGAGTCAAATCAAATAAGCGGCGTTCTGTTGACGTTCCATTTGAGTGACTGAGAAAAAATGTCAAGAATGCTGCCAGGGAGAAAAGGAGGAGGAAGGGAGTCCGTGTTAAAAGTCCGACAAGGGTCCAGAGTTTCCGCTTGTTGATGACCCGTACAAATAAAACGCATACTAGTTCCAGCTTGGTCACACATTCCACAGAGCATGCACGCACACGCACGCACACACACCCTTCTTTATGCCTTCATCATTCTCTGGCTGCCTAAGAGATGTACAAAAAATAAAAAAATTATGCGAATGTCAATGCAAGACGGTTGAGCGCTGAAAGTGCAGGGAGAAAGTCAAGATTAATTTTTAACTTGAATCATGCTGAAAAAAAAATTCTGAAATAAATCCCGATCAAAAATTGAATCTTTATAAAGTTTTAATATTTGACTGAGAAAAAAAAATGCAATGATTGGTGCCTTTATTGGTTGATTTTAATAATGCTACACCAGTATAAAATTATATTTGATTAATAATTGTTCGAATATTGACTGACTGAACTGCTGATCCTCATTGCGTTAGATGACCCTTAACATTCGAGATAACAAAACAAAATAATGTATAAAGTAGTAATGATACGGCTGGATGTACAAACATCGCGGGGGGGAAAAATTAAAGCGTCCTTGCTTCAAAGTTCATATCAACCAGTGAGGTGATCTTGGGTCTGACTTCAAGCAGAGATGAGGTGGAGAGGGGCTTCATGTCAGCCTACTGCAGAAGTGCAAAGGAGGAAGGAAGTCTCTGTGGTTTTTGTGGTTTTCTGCTTATTGCCGACTCAAACATGAAGTCACCGCACATGTAACGTGTGAGAAAAACACTCTCCAACCAACATGATGGATGGAAAGCACGTGAATACATGAACATCCACAAAAGGTGCAATTCTTTGGGTTGATGGCTTCGGCATAGACATTTAGCGAAAAAAAATAATAATCTGGGATATTCCACTATAGGCAAAGTAAGAAACGTAATTGTACCTCACCTCCAGTCCAACAGGTGGCAGTAAAAGGAATTTAGTGTTTAGTTTTTTCTTTATCTTGGTCGATACATTTTATATATCTATACATGCACCAAACGTACATTTTTGTAAACACTGAAGACGCGCAATTGTCTATTATGATTATTACGTGCGCATAAATACGGGCGTTTTATCAATATTCTGCAACAAATCTAACTCGACAAAACTTATTCATGCGTTTTTTTTTTTTAATGTTGAAGACATTTTAGAGTCCTCCATAACAGTGGTCCACAATAAAAAAAAAAATACTTTGCACCTTCAGTAATTTTGTCCCCTTAGAAAGCTCTTCTATTCGTGAAATAACACTCAGGAAGCTCAAAGGCGGGAATCTGATGAGTCCCGATTATGTGAGCGCACCCGTGATAACGGCCCGTGTGTTTTCTTTGGTGGAAAGTTGTCTGCCGTGTTTGGTCTTAATGTGGGTCAGCAAAGCCGTCCGCCGTGGGCCGCGAGCCTCCCATCCCGTCTGATCCAATCAAAGCTGGCCCGTGGGGGATTATTCCGTCGACAAAGACTCCTGTGTTGGTCCACGTCTGACTTGCGGCGTTGTCATTTCCAGCTTCAACGCCCTCCGCGCGACTCCAGGAACGCTTGTGCGGCTGGTCGCACCTCTATTGATGTGAAGGATTCCTTTCCCGCTAGCTCCTCACTTTGATTTTCTATTTCGGTTTTCTCGCATCAACGCTGCAAGTGCGTAAAACATGTCAAGTCTATTTTTAAGACAGATTAATATATTGCGTTTCCCAGAGTGCTGGTTAACGGACCACGACCTGGCCATTGTGTGAAGCTGCAGAGATGCAACTAAAAATAAGATGCTGTATTATCAGGTTGCTTAGCAACAGCAACCCAAGCAGTTGATAGCTGAAACAGACAACTACTGCTGCAATAGAATGCTTCAAGAATATCAACATTGGTGTTAAGAAAAGTATGTCTTTTTTGTTTTTTTTCCCCCTCTCCCAATTATGATTAATTATTCTCACTAAATGTTTAACTTTATATTGGTCACAATGCTGTAAGCAACTTAAGTAAAGAAATAGACTTGGATTTTTAGCTATTGAGGCATCAGCAGCCTTTTTCAGACAGAGATCCCTTAAAATAACCACCTGAAAACCCAAGATTTAGCCGCTTTACCTTTCACACAGAACTCAGCTGCTGCGTCCACAGTGTTACAGTTCTGATACTATCACCAAAGGAAAAATTGCCAGGTTCCTCCCACCTCGTCTGCGTTGGTACCTTTCACATACTACATTCAGTATTACAATGACCATCACCACCCACACACGCACACACACAGGTGAAATTTCTCCAGTTTGAGTTCCTCCACTCATTCTGGCAGTGTCTTTCACGCAGAAGAGCGCCAGCTTTAATGGGGAGTGTGAAAGGGGCTCTTGATCCCCAAGACTTAGGGTATCGGTGGCATGCTCACTCGGGAGCTTTACTACTTAATAACAGTGCTTAGGATTTGTGGTGCGTTCCAAAAAAAAGTTCTCCTTATAGTTTGGACATCATTTGTCACATAATTGAAAAAATGGCGACGGTTGGCTGTGAGCTTTTTAAAAAGGGGATATCTCGACACGTTTTGTACATTATGACTAGACAGGGAAGCAAGAATCGGACGTGTTAAAAGCTTTTGTGTAAAGCCCGGTTGCAAAAACGACACCGGTTAAGAAAAATGCAAAGGCAGCACAGCCAAGAATTGATGCAAGTCTGTTAACAATCCTGTCCAACTAAGACAAAGGGAAGAAAATAACTCAGGCTGTGGGAGACTTTATGGGCAAGGATTTGCACCATATTCTGGAGTGGATAATGCCAAGTTTCACTTTAACCATTTTGAATATTCGATTACTTCAGCCCTAATGTACGTCTATTCGTGAAACAGAAATACATGTAGAATATCATCAAGAGAAGACAAAATCCTACTGTACTGGGGGGTGGGGTGCAAAGTTAAAGTCATTTTAAAGGGATTGTGTGGTGGAAGCCGCCATGTTGGAGCCCTCTACCCCGAGGGTGTTGAGGGTGGGGGTCGCGTGCGTGAATCTGGGGCACGATGATCACTGCATTAAAACAACAGACGGGTTTATGGTTGACCCAAACAAGTTATGTTGTATTCCACCGGCGGACATCTAGTGGTTTCATGCGACTAGTGAGGCTGTTGAATACACGCATGAAGATAGAAAGGTAATATAGACATTAGGCCATTTTGAGGAATGGCCCGATGAGCCATCAAATTTTTCATAGTAAAGAATTAAGATTCCAAAACATTCAAAGTAGCTATCGTTCAGAGATGATCACTAATCGAATAACTACTGCACGATACGCGGGTCAGGAGCGACTTGACAATGCCTAAACTAGCATCAGCAGGTCAGCGACAATCCGGCCGAAGTATTTGGTGCTGCATTCAAGCCGTGTCCCAGCTGGGAGCACATTTTTCAAAAGCCCTGATTAACCGTAGCGGAAATTGGGATGAGTGAATGTAGTGTGATGAACACACGTCGAACGCAAACACACCAGTCAACCCTCAGTCACATCAGGATATAATCCGGTCATCTGATCAGGGATATAATCTCTCTGAGGTGGGTGGGGGTTTGTGGCCGGGGCCAGATGCCGCGCAGAGCATGTGGAGAGCATCGCGGTGGAGCTCTGAAGTGGCGGTTCCAAAAATACAACGCAAAGAGAAAAAAGGCATCCACACCAACTCGGAGGCCATGGAGACAAGATGATGCTGAGAGACAGAAGACCGAAGGAAAATGCATGGAAAAGAAAAACTCTCCTGTGTGTTTTTCCGCTACCTGCGGCACAAAGGTTACCTTCACTGAAAGTCGTCTTTATTGGTCAATTTTTACAAGAAGCCCATGTTAGGCTTTAAATGTTTTTCAAAACACATCTTCCGCGATCGCACTGAAGACTCGCAGTACAGGTTCACACTGCAGGCAAATGTGACCCACATCAGAGTTTATTATTTTAATGAGAGTCTGGACAGCTCAATTGTGTTTAGTTTTTTTTTTTCCAAAATCCAACATAGGCCAAACATGTGGTCCTAGATCGGATACGTATCCGATTTCTTCGCAATGCGACCGCAGCCTGATCGGCCAGGTCACGTATAAAATCCAATGATGACGTCATCCATCAAACGCACTACTTTTCCTGCACATGCGGGTCAATTTGGGGACGTATATATTCATACATCAGATAGACCGAGGTAGCAGTTATAATGTAATGAGAAGTCTTGCGCAAAAAAAAATTGCGCTTAAGACCTGCAGTGTGAACCTAGCGACGTTCACATTTTTTTGCTCATATGCGAAATTATGTGCCTCCACCCTCCTCGCAACTGTGGCGATATGAGATGATGAAATGAGTCTCGCTACATACACAATATAGACACAGGGCACCATATTTACTACCCGAAACACTGCAACATGTGACGACTTTATTTTAGGTACACGTCACTCGACATCATGCTTTGTCGAGCTAAAAAAAAAAAAAATTCAAATATGCAAAAATGTGATGACTTTTGCCGACCACCTCTGCAAAGCTACAACCGCCCCCAACTCTGTCTGTCTATCGGGGGGGGAAAAAAAACATGACATCCCGCCCCCTTCCCAGCAAATAGCGCCCCTCCCACCGGCCTAGCAGGCTACAATGAGGCACCAAAGGAATGTTGCAGCCCCCCCGCCAAAAATACCCCCAGCCCGCCAGAGCTTCATCACACTGTCCAATGACTGAACGAAGGTGAAAAAGACCAAAAGGGGTGGGAGTGCGGTGGGCGGAGGAGGGGGTGGGGGGTGTCTACATTCCTCACAGCTCTGTCCTCTGGCTGGCCGTCTGCTGGATGGGGATTGTGGATGGCGGTCAGCTGAAGGAGGGGGGGGGAATATGGGGGGTTTACGCACAGCTGACCTGAAATCAGCTGGCTGGGTAGGAAGGGGGGTGGACTTGGCGAATTAGGGATGTTTGAACTAACTGAGAAAGAAGGAGAAAAATCAGACTGCAACGGACAGTTGGGACTCGAGACAGGATCATTAGTGGTCTCCTACGCAATGTTGAGGATTTGCATGCTGCAAAAAATAAGAAAAGGGACGGCAAAATTCTCTCGTTATCACCCCAATGCAGACAACAACCATATTTTCCATATTTTTCCACAAACTCACCGAGGTGGGATATTGCTGGATCTGCGTTTATGGATAGCCGATGCAGCTTCCCACAACTAGATCGATTGAATAAGTTTATACTGTAGACAGATGTCCAAACGAAACACGCGGGCGGTTGAAAGTGAGGACGTCCTGCTATCGCTGCAGAACCAGCCGCAACTAGAATTGTTCCGTCTTGGATGAGATCTGCACTATTTTGTTTCTACTATAAAAATTTGGATGTGTTGCAAAAATAACTGAGTTGCACCAGGGGTTGCCTTCGGTTTTAGTGGCAACCCGTTTAGGCAGCAAATTTACGGTAAATTTAATAATTAAGGTACGTGTTTTTTACGGAAATAAATAATAAAAAACAAAAAATTACATGTTTTTTTTTAACAAACAGAAAGAAAATGTCTTAATGACACTTTGTTTGCTTCATGTCTACTTTTGGCTTCAGTGGCAACCCATTTAGGCAGCAGACTCTATGCAGAAAATTAATATAAATACATGTTTTCCCACAAGTATATAGAGTAGATTTCAAAATACACCCAAATATCTCCTTTTCTAACAAAACAGAAGCGATTATATACAATAAATGAAAAAGTTAAAAATTTCACTGTTTGCTTGATTATTTTCAACTTTTGCAGCAACCCATTTAGTCAACGAGCTATTCGAAACAACTAAATGTATGTTTTTCTCCAGGTTGACACTTTGAGGCTGAGATCAACCGATACCATTTCCGATCATGTGGATTCGCTGCACATTTCTCAATAAATACATGTTCCCCGCAGCCGATTTGTGAGGAGTCGTCATTGTTTTTACCTTGCGTAGACCAGAGTGACATAAAGTCAACAGATAAGAGACAGGCCAGAGTTGAAAGCGGAACAATTACGTGACACACGCCAATCACCTGACCCCACCCACAGTAAACCCACCAAACAAGATTACACACCACCAATAACAGCCAGATGATCACAAATGACATCCAAGGTCATGTCAGGTCACAATCACCTGACATCCCCTTTACACAAGGCTGAGATATTTGCCAGGACGCTTGAGACGGCGACCAAACCATCTGCTAATTGCTTGGTATGTAAAGGTCGGAAAGTGCTGCAATCCATAAATCAACTCAACCGACGCTAAGTAATATTTAATGAAGCTTTTAAATGAGTGAACAAGCAGTAATGTGCACACCAATCTGTCTCCGGATAATAATCGATTCGTGGATTGCGTGGAATCAGTTGTCAATCACGCCTCGAAACGACTGAAACGCATGCAAGTGGCAAGCAATACTTGACTCAAAGCACAGGAGGCGCTGTTGCAGTTGAATAATAAAAAAACAATTTCATGGATTCCCTGATCAACATCCACCCCTCCCCCGTTGTAGGCGTGGGGAAATTACATCAAATGGCAACATCTTGGCCACTCCTTCCTGCAAAAGCAACAAAGTCCAACGCATGCCCACCTTGGCCGCGCCACAGGAAAAAGATGTCTTGGTACCAGCTTGGAAAAATTTAGGAATAATTCAACATTAAGTTGACGGTGGGGACCCCACCCTACAATCCCACCAGACAACCACAAACTGGAGCAAATGTTGTAATTATATTATAATATATTTAATATATATAGATATTATATTTAACATATAAATATATATATATATATATATATATATATATATATATATATATATATATATATATATATATATATAATAAAAATGATGAACACACACACGCGTCCACACAAGTACACACTGACACGCACGCAACAAAAGTGTGATTATTTGGACTGCATGTTATTCCCTTCACAACTAGCCTTCATCTTATCTTTGCAGAAAATTAGACAAACGGGAGGGTACGTCAGCACTAATACTTATCAGTTAAGGTCTGCTTTGATTTTAAAGTCCAGCTTCCGGTCACTTAAGTACAACAAGGGAGTAAAATGCTAAATCATAAAAATGCTTTTCCTCAAGAACCAGGAACACATTTCCCTTTTAAATCAAAACATGCAAACTGCAAGTAGTACAAAATGGCCTCTATACAGTTAAGGTCTAGAGGCCAAAAGCAAAATGCTCGTCAGCTGCACTGTCTTTGTTTACACAGTATAACGAATACATTACATGTGGCTACTTGGGAAGCCTCTGCAAAAACTTGAACGTGTGTAGCTTTACTTCCCTTTTGTTTTTTACCACTACTCAGTTTTTGCTGTACCACCTCCGCACCATTTTCACACCCCCTCGACTCCTGGTAATATGTGGAGGCTAACTGTCACCAGGAAACTCGGCGTGCAGCAGACGGTGGCGTCGAGGGTGCAGCGAGGCGTGTTTCGACATGCAAAGAAAACAATTTCAATGATGCACCTAGCACACATGTGGAAGAGGGATCGTAAAAATTGACCAGGAAACAACCTGATTGCTGCTTTCTGTTTTTATTATCCCAGTGGTCATAAACTAACTTTTTTTTGTGAACAAAGGACTTTGATTTTGAATCTTTGACTCGATTTTCCATTGCATTCACACCTAATTTGCAAATTACAGATGTAATGGTAGCGTGCCGATTTATTTGCCTTTGCAGCTTACCCCAAAAACATAATTGGATGTGCAGGCCCTTATAAGACGTAGAGTGCCACGTTAGCTTCTTGCACTCGCTCACCTGTGACGAGACCTTTGGGCATTTCAAACTGCATTAGCGGTTGATTGTATTTAATATTTATGTGATAGCGGATGCTAATTCAGTAGTCGTCTTCACAGTTAAAGGTTTTAAGATTGACTGTGAATGGGTTTTATAGGCATATATAATTGATCTCGTTGGCAACTTTCAAAACAGACTACTGGCGGTTAGCACACCTGCTTCTCAGTTCAGAGTTTGAATCTCGGCTAAGGTTGTCCAAAGCAGAGTAATTCATATATTGTCTATAGGTGTGAATGCTTGTGGAATTGAATGTGCTCTGTGATTGGCTGGCAACCAGTCCAAAGTGTACCCCGAAGATAACCCGAGTAGAAAATGTAAAAATGGGAACTTGTCACGGTTATTGTATGCCGATTGAAATGTGTGGGCATTTCATCTCAGGATTTGATGAGAGATTTAAAAAAAAAAAAAACTAAATAACTCACTTCCATATTACATTTGCCAACGATACAGCCACACCTTCTCATCCAACTTCCCGGTGCTTTCCCTTACCAGCCAACCAGCTGTGCAGTTTACATCTGCCAATATAGCGGCTAGGGAGTGATTACGAATGCAGCCACAACCAGGTTCTACATTAACGGCGGCCCGATGGCCCGGGGGTAACGACGTGACTGTGTTGTGTCACCGAACTTTATTGACACCGGCTCCATCAGGGCAGTATAAAATAAATACAATTACATTTTTTTCTAGTTTTATAGATGTGCTTTTCAGCTTTTCAAGCACTGCTTCTGGCGGTCATTTGTGACTTAGAAGTGTAGTTATATACGTTACTGATGTTTTCTTCACTTGAAGTAATATTTTCTTAAAACAATATAAAAATGTTTAATCTGAATATGACATTTTTCATACTATGCCATGAATATACAGAACCAGTGCCGGTTCCGGCAGGGTTACCACAACATGGCTCATTCTCATGTTGGACCCAGCACTAACTCACCTCCTATTCTTCAAAATAAGGTGTGAACCGCGCACCCTTTTTTATTTTTTTTTTTTAACAGTACGCTTGTGCAATGACTGGTATGGCGAACGAGGCCACGCCACAGGAATGTACCCTCGCTCGTCCCACGCTGCCACTGACATGGCTGCCGACGGCCCGGGGGGGAAAAAAACGGTCAAGCATCCCCTGCGCATTCGGTTCTCGTCACCCTTGTCAATCAATCACCTAACCGACCACTTGTGTTTTCGCAGGGAGTCAATGATTGGCCAGGTCGGCTCAGGACAAACTTTGGCCCCGGGAAAATGTTGGGAATGTGTGCATTTGACTGCTAAAAGACACATAGAGTCATCTATTAAAAACATACTGTGAATGTTGGGTATGTCGCGCCGCTAGTATGTCAGTCATCTGACCAGTGAATAACACACAAAGACAGACAAAAACACACACACAACCATTCCACGCCGTTAAGCAATAGTTCCTCATTATTCCTTCAACACGCTCCCCGCTGAGAGCTGGAAACTGTAACACTCACTCTTTTGCATTCAATACATGCACTGCCAAGACAGCATGCAATTGTGCTACTTTTATTGATATTTTGTAGCTTTTGAGTACTTCCTGTGAAATTTCCCACTGAGCTAGTGTCTAATGAAACTACGAAAATGAAAAGACAGGCCAGAGGACCAAACCTGTAGATGTTATTTAAAAGTAAATGATCAAATGATCAAAACTACAATGGTCCTCATACAACCAAAATGTGTGTCACATGATACAATTTACAGAGTTGCTTCACATAATTTCATTATTATGCAACTTTATAATTATTTTGAAATAAAAAATTCTGTAAAACGCTTAACTACCTCATTGAGACAGTTATAAAACCCACTTTCTGTCCAATTCAAGCAACATGTTGCGTTCAGTGACACCCAAAACTTGGAAAATCTCAATATGTCACCTCTTAAAAATGCAGTGATTGAGATCTCAATTATTAGAAGGGCAACTTGTAAATCTACTATCAAATTGTGACACAGTGGTTTGGAATTTGCAGTGTGTACAATAGTAGTGTATAACATTATGTCATTTCGCCAGTATGATTACTAAATCGTACCATCCAACCCCACACCCCCCACCCCCAAACACACACCCAGCACGCACGCGCAAGCACGCACACGAACACACACGCATAGAGGCAATGAACTTTGCACACTACACTGATTGTCAGAGCTAAACTCAGGTAATGGTCAACTGACTTTGTGTAAAAGTTCTAAACGATGCACAAAACAATTCCCTTCATTTATATTTAGTTCATCTTGATTTGTTGTATTTGAGTTATGATACCAATTAATAATTTACATCCCCAGAACAAACTTCAACATTGCCATTGACTTCAAGACTGAAATATCAGACACTGCCTCCCATTGCAGTGCAATGGCGTGCTTCATTCAATGACACAGAGAATGTAAAAAAAAAAAATCACCATGTTATCTAAATTTTAAAAAAGCAGTGATTTTTTTTTTCTTGAATATGAAACAAAACCTAAAATCTTATACTACGTGATTGTAGCTCAGTGGTCTAATTAAGTATTTACATAAAATATGTAGTGTATAATAGTATGACGTTCACTAGTGTGATTAGAGAAGTTCAGAAGTCCCACACAATTTGAACTTCACACTCCACGCAGTTGTCAAAATCGAGTAATGGTAGACTACTTTTGGGTACAAAGGTATTACAACTATTTCCCCTCCATGTTTGAAGTATTTCGTACTTTAAAAAAAGTATTCGATCATTTTATTTTAGTGAATTAAGCCATTTACTACAAGAGTGAGCGTTATTGTCAGCGCCAGCCATTGCGTTGCGTTCAGTGACATCCAGACCGAGTAAAATCACAAAACAAGTTATGCAACAGTTAACATTGATGTGGCTTGGTTAATCAAATGAAAGCCAGTATCTCAACCACTCCGATAGGACACAATGGTCGAACTCGTCTATTTAGACACCATAAATCACATTGCGTAGAGCAGTATGACGTTTCACTAGTGTGAGGGCAAAACTTCAAAACTCCCACACGCTCGAAGGCAATGAATTATACACATCACGCAGTTGTCAAATATGCTGAGGTAATGTTTGACTCCTAAAAGTTTGATAAACTATTCAACAAAATTCTCTCCAGGTTGTCTGCAAGTTTATCCACTCAAACGAGCGAGGCGACAGGCAGGCCACAAGCGCCGATGAATCGGGGCTTGAATAGCTCGAACGAGCCCCGCGTTCGGAACGTAAAACTAAAAGCACACACGGATCAAGTTGGACTTTTTTTCCGGACAAAGTGGCGCCTTCTTTCCGTTCGGGTGGGCGGCTTCGCGGGGGGAGTAAAAGTAGCAGCAGCGCGACGAGAAACAAGAACAAATCCAATTTTAATCAAATGGGCCGGGGGGAGTCGAGGGGGGTGAAAGTGACCGAGTCCCGGGAGCCATAATGGAGAAAGTGGGCCAACAGAGGCCCGCATTCGCTCCCTGACCTCCCGTCCCTCCCCTGCCATTTTCTTCCTCATTCCCAGCCTCCAGGTTCAGGCTTCCTTCCCTCCCTCCCCGCCCGCCACAACCCCAACACGGGTTCAGATACTTCTCCTTACCTTCCTCTGCTGTTTCTCCCATGCCGGGTCCAGCAGCAAGTCTCGGTCCCAGTCGTTTTCCTGCTCCATGTAGGTCTGGGGCCCGCCGGACGAGTATTGGTTGTTGGCGGCGTGATAGTCAACCATGTCGGCGACAAGGGAAAAAAACTGTCAAGCGACCAGGGGGAAAAATTCCAAACGAATCAAAAGCGAATGAGAGGCCGGGTTAGGGACGGAAGCACGACGCAGGAAGGAGTCCTTCTCTCGCCGCTCTCGGCCGTCACCGTGCAGGGGTCTCTTTTTTTTCTTTGCCGGAGTATCCGGTGTTCGCAGGAAAGCGGGCGGGCGGGGAGGCTGCTCGCTGGGAGAAGAAAAGCTTTCCCTGAGCGTGGTGTGATGCTGTTGGGCGGAACTCGGCCGCTCCTACCAGCGAGAAGGGGACGACACTTCCGGTGCCCGCCTTCACAATAAAGCCAGTTGCCGCCATGTTGGGACTACGAAAAATTTACAGTATCTTGTTCACAATTGCCTTTACATTGCTACAAAATATTCTATGATTCCATATTTTATTTAAATATATAAGTGTATGTTCAATAAGAAACAATGTAGTATCTGAAAGTATGAAAATGTCAGCATAATTGTCAAAGTCTGTTGCAATAGTAATTAAAAAAATACCAACATGCTTGCTAAAAATGTGTTTAACCTTTTATCTTTAAGTCTGTGTAGATTCTCATACATCCAGATCATGGTAATCCATAATAAATTGAATCGTGGCTACTGGTCTCTTGCTGTTATTTTATTTTCTGTTTATTTATGTTTTCTGAAAACTGAAAGCAATTGTGCTGTATTCATTTATATATCACATTTCACAACCGCTGGAGTAATAAAAAGTTGAGTTGCTAAAGTTTTTTTCCTTCAGGTTTTCATTTTTGTTTGAAAATTAAACAACTTGACTAAATTTAATGTTATGAATTACCTCTATTTAGTGGCCTATACACTATGTGTATTATAAGCTGAAAGACACTGACTCCCGTTATCTATAGAAAATCAATTAATGGTCGAATTTAGTTTTAAAAAAAGTGACTGCCTGGAAGTTGATAACTTACTAAAACAAAAAAAAATGTACCAATTTTCTCTGTGCATTTATTTTGAAGGGGAACTCCCAACTTTGCAGTGTGTGCGAGCGTGTGTTGGTTTTGCGCGCGAGCACAAACGCACGCACACACGATTCTACACGGACACACACTACGACACACTATTGTCTCTGCCACCGCGCATGCATATTCTAGTGACCTTTGCACCACACTGTCTGAAACAATCAAAACGTTGATGGAAATATATTTCTAAGTCTGCAAGTGTCCTCCAGCAACAAAATGTTGACGTCATTCAACGTCCCCTAGTGGCCACTGCTTGCCATTTCTTAAAAAGTACATTAGTGTATACTTCGCTGTCAATCGAATAAAACACGTTACATATCTCACATAAAATGCCATTGACGAGTTTTGTTTTTTTGTAATACGATGCACAGTACACACACGCACGCACTCACACGCACACGCACATTTATCAGTCACAATAAGACAAAGGCTCATTTATCAAAAATAATCATACGTTTTCTATGCAGCCATGTTTCAATCATGGCCTGAACAATAAAAACTGTGCTTCATGCATGTTTCTGTCAGCATAGTTACAATTTACATTTAGAATATAAAGGCCTCACACATACAGAACAAACACTGGAGGATATCCTGCGACACTTCTGCTTCAGTTGTAAATGGTCATGTGAAGCCACTGAAACACAACAAAATTACTGGTTTCAAATGCTTGAAAATGTCAAACGTTAAATAAATCTTGGAGGAGTGACATACTTGTCTGTAGTTTAATGAAATGCAGCCCATTCCGACCATGTCATACGCTTGAAATTTGTCTGTCGGAGAGGCAAAAAAAAAGGGAGTGAGGTAACGTGCAAATTAATACTCTACATGGACAAAAGTATTGGGCCACCTACAGGGGGAAAACAATTTCTGTGATGTCCTCAACCACACAATTGTCACAAAAATTCCCACCATAATTGATTAATTAATTGATTAAGAGCTACATCCAAATACTTATTACGTCTCTTCTAATTGTAGTGTCCTTACGGATCATGCTTTCCAGTTTCATGACGAGGTAGAGGAAGCCAGGGTAGCTGATGGTCATGTCCGGCTCCGTGTACCTCAGGCCCACCAGCTGCATCACCAGGTCATCCACCACGATGCCTACAACCGACATAATGTACAGAAAAAGAAGATTTCAGGGTTTTTTTGTCACCCAAAATAAGATATTACGCAATATTCTGGACTACTATGAGGATTTCATCACACCACGTTTATGGAGCTGACATGTTTGCCACCTCTTTAGTCTACTTGATTCGAATTTGCTGGCAATCAGTCTGAATTTGACTAAATTGTATTAAAAATTTTAACTTAAGTCTTTCCTTAGCCTTCATGTCATACCTGCGGCCTTCAGAGCCGGGGCCACTTCCTTATACTCCAGACGTTGTGTCTTGTCCTTGTCGTATACCAGAAAGATGTCCTAAGAAGAGGTCGAAGACTATGTGAGACACAAAATCCGGCACAGTTTTCAAAGCCAACGTGAACTTACGGTCCACATCCGAATCTTGTCCCAGAGTGCTTGGAACTCCAACCATGTTAGCTGAGCGATCCCTTGACTCTGGAGGGGACGTTGGTGTCAAGGAAATTTTCAGATGAAATAAAAATTTGGCCTGAAAGTATATGCATCCATTATCTGAGCCGACTTTCCTCACGAGGGCTGCGGGCGTGCTGGAGCTAATCCCAGCTGTTTTAGGGCAGTAGGCGGGGTACACCCTGAACTGGTTCCCGGAATTCGGGAGGAAATTTGAGGATCCGGTGAACATGCAAAACTCCACACAGGAAGGCCGGAGCACAGGATCGGACCCTGCACCTCTGAACTGTGAGGCGGACATGCTAACCTGTCGTCCAATTAAGTAAATTGCGGAACCACTGTATTTAAAAGAGTCAGAGTTTGGGGTGAAGGTGGATTTAGGTTAAGATTTTGCCATACACAACGAATTCAAAATCCCTGATTCCATAATCAGAACCCTAATTTGAATGAGGGTTATGAATTCATTTGAAGTTCGGATTTGAAGTCTAACCCTGAATCAAACCTGTTGTCTGTTTGCGGATGTGTGAGTGTCTTTAAGGATACATCCATGAGAACCACCAAGCTCTTACAGTGTTCCAAGGCCAAGTTCTTCTCACTGCCTGCCAACACTGAACACAACACAACAAAAATTACACATTCGCTTACGCACGCGACATACTTGCTTGTGCACACAAGATACATATGTTACACTCACAAACACACGCACACACGCACACAACAACTGCATGGTTTGCAGAGGTGGGCATGTCCGTCAGTCAACATTCAGCCAGACTGACTTAAAAAATAAATAAATAAATAAATAAAATAAAATAAAATAAAAAAATAACATGCACGCTTAAACACACACACAAACAGTTACCGGCAAAATAAATAAAAAAAAGAGAGACAATTTTGTTGCAATCAAAAGGTATACAACACAGTTTTTGTTTTGTTTTTTTAAACTTGAGTATACATTTGCTACGCCTGCATGTGACGTAGTAAGCACGTTCTGGACGCCGGCCTGAAAGAATGATCGGCGGATGATTGAGAGATTAATATTCCCACCTCTGGTGGTTTATATATAATGAACACCAACCGGTAGACACGTAGATACCAAACTGTGGCGATAGTGCATTATAAACATCACCACCAGAGGGGGCTGTTTTTCTTTACAACATCCCTTCTACCTTCTTAATGTTATAGTGGCGAGGACTTTAAAAATAAAAATCTAGTACAGCACATTTGGTAAGTACTGTTCAGTTATATCAAGCAATGAAGTTGATTAAAACTGCAAAAAATCTTGTTTGTTTTTAAAATGTATTTAAGTGCATTTGCTAACATGTATATGCCATAAAATTAAATAATTATTTAAAGTTTTATACCTTTAAAAATGTTTCCCCTATATTTATGACCAACCCTAATGTTAAAATTGTGTGATTTTGAAAGTAAAAAACAACTAATTATGTGAAGGTAGGATGTCATGTCACCAGGTGAAGGTAACTCTGGCTTCTGCATAAAAGGCAGAGGTTGATAAATGTGTAACCGTGGCTCGAATTTTATGAAAAGTGAGCTCATGGCACTGACCTCCTCCCTTGATAGCCTCAGTCAGCAGGCCGTGAAGGTGATGTGGTTTGCAGAATCCTCTCTGGTGACATAAAATACACAAAATTGGAGCTATATGAACATTATTTAAAAACTTCTGCGTTCCGGACCTTGTCACAGTGCTTCCTGAAGAGCTGCATCATGGCTTTGAGCGAAGGGAGAGCTGCCTGATGGGGATAATGCGGCTATCGGGAGAAAGTACGAAAAAAAAACACAAAGAATTGTAATAATTCTATTGGGATTATTCATTAATGTGGCTCAAGCCTTTCACTGTGCACAGTGCATAAATTACCGCAGTTATTGACGTGAGGTCACGTGTTGTCTGGGGTTGAGCTGGGCTGTAAACACACAACAGAGATTTAGATTTAAATATGTAAATTCATGTATAGTTTGGTTGTATTTTTTTAGCGACATGAGATGGTCCGCATGATGAAAAATAAAGCTCCATTGCTTGGCGGATTTTAGCAATATGCAACAGGGCTTGAGCCCTATCCGCAATGAATAACCAGGTTCACCATATAACCCCTTCAGATAAAAAAAAAAAATTTAAAAAAAAGGACTCACGTGGCGATATGACCTTGCTCAGTCAGCACGCGCAGAAGGAAGGATCCCTGTTTATTGGGCTCGTCGGTAGACGGGATGATGACGTAGCGACCCGGCGGGAGGTGGCCGCGAAGAACCACTTCTCGTCTTGAAGAGTAGTAGCTGCTGCTCATCACCGGCCGGAGCTTGCTAAGGTCTTCAGGCGATAGGTGGGTGCTCTCGTGTGGCGCCTGGCAGGACCAAAACCACTATCAGAAGTCTTATAGGCATTTAGTGTCTGCCTAAACAGGAATTTGGAAATAAATAAATAAAAGTTTCATGCACTGCCTAATGAGTTATCAAGATCTGCAAAGGGGGAGTGACAAAGCTTGAACATGGACTCGAAACCAGGCCTCTGAGAAATGAAGGCTGTTAATCAAATCCCAGACCTTTCAGAGTTAGTCTGACGCTCGTATCACTGAGATAAGAAGGTCAAAGAAAGGTTGAGTTTGTGAGTGTGGCGTGCGGGTGGGTGAGCTTGTGAGTGTATACCGGGTATACGTGAAGAGCAATGGACAGGTCGATGCCTCTGCGTCGTTGATATTTCTGCATTAGAGCCAAAATGAACGCGCAGCGATTGGGAGGTTCAGGTGATTCATGTTCCACTTGGGAGAGGACCAAGCCAAACTGTGGATTTTGCCAGAACCAACCTGAAACAGACACGCAAGGGTAAGTATTTTGGATTGACAAAGCAAAAAGCCACTACGTGACATTGTTGGGATTAATACGAAAACAAAAACAGCCCAAAACTTCTCCGCAAAGAAAAAAAATAAATATTTTGAGCCTTTGAGGTTCTGCTTTTTTTCCCCTTTGTGTGTGTCTCTCATTGCATTTACCGCCTTTGGGAGAGCCCCCGGCGGAGACACGTGGCACCCAAGTCCCATGATGCATTGCGCACGACCACGGGTGCACACTGGCATCGTTCTGAAGGTCGGCCAGGTGACACAACTCCATTGTCTCGAAGTTCTGCCGGAAGTCAGACACCGACATCCTGGACAAGAGACCGACTTTTATTTCTCTCACACGTCTTTGCTTTCCATCATGTGATCGTTTTCTCCTTCATCCGGTTCTGTCTTCGCTTCCTCCTTTTTGCTTTCTCTTTCTTTTATCTTACTTCCAGATTTGAGAACTTGATATCATACAGTGACAGGATTTATTTTAGCAATAACCATAATCTTTTTTTTTTTTTTTTTCAACTCACCAGAACTCCCCATCATCCCGCCGGATTCGGTGCAGCCGCATTTGCTCCTCAGCGCTCACAGAGTTCCACTCGGGCCTGTAAAAGCAATTCATGTTAAAATAAATAAATAAATAAATCAGTCTGACAACGTCATGATTTGACAAAGCCCAACATTTGACATACATTGGTCGTTTTTTACTGTTTGTAATCCACAGCACTGTAATTAAGCATTTTTAAATTCAGTGAAATTCTACAAACCCATCTCGGTCACTCCATGGGCCAAGCCACTCTGTGTTGCCCCAAGGGTTGAGGATACGCACCAGGTCCACAGGTCCATATGTTGTCTGCACCTGGGGACATAAATGTGAAATAAACAGCAAACGCAGTCAATAACTTTAAAATTTCACTCAAATAAGGTTGTTTCATTGACTCTTTCACGGTAGGTACTGCTGTTGTTTGGGGCCGGAACAGGGTCGGGGGCCGACAGTTTTTATCAATAAGGCCGGAGGGTCGAGGCCGGAACGTTACAGAGATCACGGTCGGCGGGCGGGCGGAAGCCTGACCGGCAAAAAAGGGTCAAGTGCCCAGCTCTGAGCTTTAGCAAAACCGTCTTAACAGTCCTGGCCCACCAGAGGGGGCTGTTTCTCTTTATTTCTAACAAGTCTGACACGTTTTAAGAAACTGCACAATCAACCGTGATCTTAATTGGTATAAACAAATATAATGCATGATCGTAAGAAGTGCGGGATTAATTTGTTTGAGCCTGTCAGATCTCTGTTTTTTGACATGGCACCCAAGTCAACCTTGTTAACTGCTTAGTGAGTTTGTACATTCGTACGTGCCAAATGTTTTAAGCCATCCATGGAACAGGTATGGCTGAGAAAACGGTCTCATTCATTGTTCCAAGTTTTTTTGTGTCCTGTTTAGAACAAATGATTATAAATTGTTAGACTTCTCAGACATGTAGAGATGATTAAAATAGACAG
Organism: Idiotropiscis lumnitzeri; assembly: GCF_059441095.1. NCBI lineage: Eukaryota > Metazoa > Chordata > Actinopteri > Syngnathiformes > Syngnathidae > Idiotropiscis > Idiotropiscis lumnitzeri. The sequence goes on along the minus strand of NC_142397.1, from coordinate 8,535,199 downwards.
ACACGAAGTGACAAGCATCATTTTACCTTCTCCACGGCAGTCAGCGAGTAAGCGTGTCTGAACATGATTCCCAGATCATTCCTGTACTCCACAGGACCCTGCAGGGAAAATACAACCACTCAAAACATTCATTAAAAAAAAAAAAAAAGTCATGAGTCATGTCAAATAAGCTATAAGTCTTGGAGCGGCGTTTTGGTGAAAAGGTGGCAGGATTAAAATTAAGATGTGGCCTTGGCAGCCTCACCTGGGTGTTGGCGCAGTTGATGAGCGCTCCCTTGGCGAGCAGCTCAGCCAGGAAGGCCGGAAGTTCTCTGGGAAGCACGGCCACACTCAGAACCTCGGCCACGCCGCCCGTCATGTCGACCATGGCCTCGTGAGGGAAGCCCATGTCCAGTGCGCGGTAGCCTCCTTTCAGCCTAGATCACATGCAGACCACAAACTGTAAACTGGCTTTTGCTATGTCCGATGGAAATGTAAGAACCCTCCCGCCCTTTTTCATTGTGAATTCTCTAAGAGGATTTCGTCAAATTGCAAGCCCTGGAATTCCCCCCAAATGGCTGCTTCAAATCAAAATGTCCGCCTTGCCTTACTGCTCAGTTCTACTTATGGTATACATGACCACCAAATTTCAGGATGCTAAGGGAAACAGGTTACTGGGTGTAAATGTTTTTAATTTTCCTGGGAGCGACTGAGGGAGTTTCTTCTTGTTGAATCCTCAAAATGATAACCACGAATATTTATCAAATGGATGACGCTGAATTGCAAAGCATTTGGAGAGCGACAGACGGGGATCCTCACTTGGCATAGGCCTTCTCAAGCAGGGAGCTCCAGAACTCTCGTTTTTCAGGTGAGCTGAGGTAGATCAGGTTGCTGCCATTGGTCGGCAGCAGGTCGTCGATTCGGACCTCCTCCCATTGACCGTACTGCCAGAACTACAGAGGGCGAGGAGGGACAGCATCTCACTCATTTGGTCAATGAAAGTTAAAAACGGGCTAGAGAAACTCGTTTGATACAAAGGAGTATTTGGGACGTTGATGAGAAAAGAAATGAGAAAAACAAGTAGTAGTCTTTTTTTTCCTTCCCCCAAAATGTTTTAATCTCACTAAAATAAAGTTAATTCTTCGAAAACACTTTCATTTTGTGCAAGAGAAAATTCTGTACTTCTATGAGATTCAAATATCTTCTCAAGAAGAAAAGATATATTCTTTAATAAAGTTGGATTGTTTTTCCATTAAAAAAATCTGATTTTTTTTTTTACTTTTAAAATAGAGTAGGATTTTTTTGGCTGGAGAAAAGTAAATTTTCAGAGATTGTTTTACGTAAGAAAAAAGGTCTGATGAGTAAAAACATTTTTTTAGAATAAAAATGCATTATTTTCAAAATGACTTTGATTTATATCTATTATATCTCTCTCTTACCTTAGAAACCTTAGAATGTTCATGTGAGGATCGACCAATCAAATGAACCCAAAGTGAACACCCATAACAACATGGACGTGTTTACCCTGAAGATGAAGCTGCCGTTGTATCCGTCCTGGAAGCTTTGCCCGGGAGGAACCACCTTGCGGAGTAGAGGTTGGTGCACGGCCAGAGAAGCGATGGCGGAAAGCAACCAGCAGTCACCTGAGGAAGGGGGAGGAGTTGAAGAGGTATATCAGGACGTTTCAACTCACAGATGTACAGATAGGCAGACTTGACTCAACAAACACTTTAAGAATTATTTTTGGGGAAATTCAGCCCCTGAAGCCAGTTACAGTTAGCAACATGAACTTTGGTATGCGTGTCTATTTGGGGTAGAACATCAAAAAAAAAAAAAAAAAGACATTTTAGTTTGAAAGCAACATTACACTGATTTTTTTATTTTATCAATTTCTGGGTCCTCAAGAATGTTTGGTTGGTTATCTATGATATGCAGACACAAAAAAAGCCTCAAGCAGCAATGCGTAAAAACATGCAGGAAGTCAGCTATTTTGTTTTGGAGGGACCATTTTACATTCATTATTAGTTCATAAATGTGTAGCAAATTCAGGCCTCAAATCAATTTAACGCAACATGCATTTTGTTTGCAGCCACAACCCTGCGGCATACTTGAAAGACAAACTTGTCCTAGACTCACACATTGTGTGTATTTGCAATCACATGGTGGACCATGTACACTTGACGGCGTGCCGACCCTAAATCGATTTACTACGCATGTCCACTCACTTAATTTTCCTTGGCGGACGTCCAGGCGTGACGCTCCATCAATGGTGAACTGAGGCGACGAGCACAGCTCCTAGAAAAGAGCAAAAGGTGAAGAGATGTCTTTAAGTATCGGTCTTTGAAAAATATAAGTAAATAAAAATGTCTATTGCGATAAGGCTCACAGCCGAGTGCGACATGTCCCAGTAGTGTGTGCTGTGTTCTTGATATACAAGTCTTTCTGGTAATATAGCTTACTATACAGTAAACTACTTAAAGGAATTGAATCGCTCCCTCAATTGCTCTAACGGGGAAAAACGAAATTTTCAGAATCTTAAATGACATTTCCATGTCATGTGTGAATTTACGCAGTACAGTTAAATAGTTATCTATACCCGAATAGTATGAGAAAAAAACAGTCTTTCTTTTAAAGAGGGATCACCTAACTGAAGTAGCATCAGTGGTTGGCCGTGTATTTCACACATAGGCCTTCAGTGAAGTCCTACTCAGTCCGACTTGAATAAATCCCCTCTTACAATACCAAAATTTATGACATCACAGCTGGAGGAATAATATACAGAAAGACACTTACGCACGGCTGAGTGAGAGTTGGACGACCTAGCTTTTCTTGAAAGGTCCGTCTTGAAAATGGCCTTGCAAGTATATCTGCAAATGAATCCACACTTTTCCCTCCTACGCCCATTGTCATTTAAAAAAGCAAGAATATATTTAAGATTTTTGAACGGCCGTCGCATGTTTTTATATATATATATGAAATGAAATTAACTTTTATCATAAATATGATAATGAGTTCTTGATTATATTAGGCCAGCAGAGAAGGCCTAGACCGCCCACACTGAGTAGCATTAATGTCGTCTAGCAACTTTTGTTATTTACTTCACCTTACCTTGCAACATTTTGCAACGCAGAGTTTACGTACGCATGTACTGTTTTATAAGCTAGCTGGCATTTGTTTTACACACATGCATGTGCGTGACTGTTCATATTTTGACACAATATTGTTGAATCTACTAAAAAATGTTGAACAATCACTTCTCAGTCTTTGTTTTCTGTTGTGATTGTGTGCTACGTTAGCTCACATCTGCATCTCCTGGGGTCTGAGTCCCCTTTTCCATAAAACCCAGTGACGCCCCTGAATCTGAATAACTAATAACTTGACGGTGTTAAAATGTTTGCAGTTTTACATATATGTAACTATTATTCTAATAAATAATTATTCAGGCGCCGAGTTAGGCGTAATAACGTGACAGTTCACGAATGAGTAGGTTTTAAACGTCAGTATAACGCAAATGTTGTGGTTGACCTTGGGCCGCTTCCACTTGACGCCGGCCTTCATCTCGAGCTCTCCGAGGGGGAAATGGAAGTCGACGAAGAGCCCGTCGCGGCCCAAAGCCATCCTATCTCCGTTGACCGGCTCGTCCGCCGCCATCAGTTCGGCGAGCCAGCGGCGCGACTGGGAGCCCAGCAGCTCGTCGGAGCACGCCGAGCTGACGTCGTCGTCGTCCGGCAGCGGCGGCGGCAGGGAGCCCTCCGACTCGGAGGACAAACTTGGCGACTTCTCCATCTCCAGGTTACGGTACGGGTGGGGCGAGAGGGGAGCAGCGTTGTTCAGAGCAATTCGGGTCTTGTTTAAGGTGTCGTGCAGCTAACAACAACACGCCTTCAAACGCAGGTAAGGCTCACCTGAGCGTGGGTGGATGACGTCATGGACTAGCTTGCGGGTACTTTGAAATGTTATATTGTCTGTTTAAAAGGTTCAATAAAGTATAAAAAAAAAGTAAAGAAATTTGAGCTAGTTTAGTTTACACAAACAAAAATATCAAATTAATTAATAAAACGTGGTAGAAATACATAACTTGAGAAGTCAAAAATATTCTTAATAGTCCTCTTATGACTTTTCCTTATACCGTTTAATGACTTCATTCTTGTAAAATGGTGAAACACCCCCACAATTTTGATTTTACATTCTCTTATGACTTTATTCTCGTACAATTATGACTGTAGTTGTAGAATTGACTTTCCCTCACCTTATGATCACTGTAAAATGGTGACTTTATTTTGTAAAACTATCCCCCTTGTGGATAATTTTCCTTATACTTCATTATTCACGTAAAAGTATAAAGTGCCTCATAACTTTCCTATACTGACTCTTTTTGTAAAAATGACTTTTTCCTCCCATATTGACATCACCCATGAAAAACTCACATTCTCTTATAGTTGTCTACTTCCTGACTTGTTGAAATAATTTACCAGTTTCTTACAAAAAGATGACTTTTTCCTCATACTTTTTCACAAAAAAATCCTATTTCACCCTCATACTGTTTCATTTATTCTTGCATAAATGACATTTTTGGTTTTCTACAACAAAGGTTGTATGTTCTTGCAACAAAATTTGGATATTTGCTTATAATTACCACTGAATCTTTATATGTGTCACTTGGCCCATTATTCCTTCACTTTCCTGCTTCTACCTGCGTGTGTGCCATGATGACATAATGAAAGTAACAGAGAAAAGGACAAGATGGACTGGAAATGATAATTTATTTTTACTATATGGAAAAGTGTGGAAATGACCGGCTTTACTATGTGTGTCTGTGTGTGTGTCACTGGGAGGTGGCCATGATGCTCGACACGCCTGTGCAAGAAAAAGGACAAAAAGAGGATGTTTAGCAAACAAAACGGAGGACATCTCCTCATGTTCTGGTACGGACTTTCAAAGTCGATCTTCTCCACGATGTTCTTGGGCTTGACGCTCTCCTCCTGGTTGAAGACGAAGACCTGTCCGTCCTCCGTCTCGGTCCAGTTGTACTTGTTCATCCACACCTTCACCTGCGTGTCTACAAGGTGATACAAACGCACACACGTGCATCAACACCAAAATGTTATACCAAGGTACAACTTATTCTATAAACAGAATTTACCCAGAGGGTCTCCGAGCATTTCAGCCAGCAGGCGGCGCTCTATCGTCTGGTAGGTGATGCCCACCACATGGCAGATGACTGGAAAACAAACACAAAGATTTCATTTGCAATGTCCAAAAAAATTAATTTATGAAGTACGGTATTTCTACTTGCATTTCCCTGAAAGTTGTGACTATTCAGGTTTTATTATACAATAACTTGAATACCTTTACTCTCGTATAGTACTTATAGTATATACTTCTTTCTTGTTAATTTTCATGGAATATTCGACTTTTATCATAAAATAACTATTCAAATTGCAATGTTTTCTATTTTCTAATAATAATGACTTTCCTTGAACTATTAAGTATTTATTCTTTTTACACATTTAATACTGTATAATAGAGGTGTAATGTACGACAACTTATTGATTATCAAATTAATAATTATTTTTTTTAGAAATGATTAATGGTTTAAACAACTTTTTTTATAAATAGAAACAATGTGCTGTTTTTTTAATATAGCAATGGATTTACTTTATACGATTCATTGATGAATCGATTAATAATCGTTAGTTGCAGCTAAAAAATATAATCCCACATATTTGCCTAATAATATTTTATAGAATATTCAGATTAATCTAATTAAAACTAAATTCTTTTTTTCCATTCAAATGGAATATTTGTGTCCATTGTTGTGATGTAGAAACTCACACTTGCGGACTGAGTCTTCAAAACCAGTAATTCCATCGATCAGTTCCCGGTTCTCCTCAAGACTCGTCTGTAATGAACACAAAAGAGCTTCCGTCAAGTTGCAGAAGTTAATAGTTATCCTGCGCTTGTGTGTGTGTGTATGTTACCCAGAAGCTCTGGAAGTGGCAGGTCTCCAGCAGGTTTCCCAGGTAGAGGATCTGCCTGATGGGGCGTTCCTCTTGCTGCGACACTGTAGTCAAGGAAATTGACCCCCCCCAACCCAACTTTTGTAGACAATCATACTGAATTCTTATGACGTTATGGGGACACAATGTATGGATTTTTTTAAACTGGCAGTATTCTAATAATTTGAGTGAATTAACTTTTGTATACAATCCTAGATAGCTCTTAATATTTTTGCACAAACTCCAACTAGATTGTTGTGAGGTTATAACTCCTTTTTTATGAGTCATATTTTTAAATCAACCTAAAATGTTATTTTCTACTAACTTCAGTTGGTTAATAAATAACATAAATAAATAACTCCTTGCAAAAACATTTTGAGTTCCTATAAAATAAGTGTTTTTGGGTTTTTGTTTTTTTTTTGGAGCTAACCGCGACTAAATCCTTGGAACTTTTTGGGGGGTATTTTGACCAATTTTCATTTTCTGCAAATAAATTCCATAAACAACAATGTGCGTTATGACTTTGGGAGTTATATTTTCACAAGTTTACCCCCCCCAAAATATTATTTTATTCAAATATATACCTACAATTAGAAAAATAAGAGAAAGTAATAATTTTGTAATGTTCTCTCTATTTGTTCCAGAGATTTATGTGACTATCATATTAAAAAAATAATAATTTCAGTATTTTGTAGAAAGTCTTACTAAATCTTCCCAAAAGCGCAAGGGACTGTCGAACCAAATCGTCACGAGCACCGAGGGGATACGTGTGTCTGGTCGATCATGCACTTGCAGAGCGTGAAGTCCGTGTGGGGCAAGTTGGTGAGCGCCTTGAGCAGGATCTGGGAAGTCACGTTTGTCTGGAAGTAGGCTGGGTTGAATTGATACCTGGCGGAAACCACATTGCATTGGTGACGACGATACAAAGATGACATGTTAGTGTTTCGGGACTCACAGCTTGAGAACGGCCAGATTGGCCTCCAGGTCGTACGCATTTTCCCGGGCTTGCGTCTCCACGTAACGCTCCAATGTGGCCAAGTTTTCTGGATTGTATCTGACATTTGGCAGGACAGTGGAAATAATAATATACGTTTGCATTTTAACCCCCCCCAAAAAAATTACTCAAAATGTCACTTGTTATTTAATTTACTGCATTAAATAATTGCATGGCATACTGCTTTAACTAAATGTCTGAGAATAACTTACACAAAATCATAATTTAAGGGAAGACATAAGAGCAATTCATTTGAATACAAATCCTTTTGAAAATGACCCCAAAATTATCATAATAAAATCATCAATGTAAACAAAAATCTAATTTTCCATCTAAAACATGCATTAAATTGGTATTTTCACTAAATGCAACAATTTTTGCACGACTAGGGTGGGAAAAAATACGAGCATTATTATTATGTTGGTAACACAAAATAAGTGATGCCCTATATTTAAAAAAAGCCAACTTACCACATCACACTATTTTTACACGTTATATGTGTAATCTAAAATGTGTTCAACCAACCTTGTGATTAATTCAGACATGTTCCGTATAGTTCCTCAACTAACTCATGTTTGATACAAATTTATCGCCGTCGTACTCCGATTTAAATGTGTTTTCTTGAGCACAAGTTAGCAAGCACCAAAACAGAAATGTAAACAGACTGGTGTCTAAACTAAACAACACCGATTTCACGATAACAGCCATAAACTCATCAAGTGCAGAAACATGTTCCTATAACTTTGATTAATATTGTAATTCGAACTGAAAATCGCAGATATTGCCGCGATTTTTAAGCCACTGAGAGGCAAAACGTAGCTAGCTTTCCCGTTAGCACGCAACTATCCTCAACGTAGCCCCGAGCAAACCTTCATACCGATCGATTCCTCGCAGGAGTTGGGCCACGTTCGCTTTCATCTGCTCGAAAGTCGAAGACATTTTTGTCCGAAAAATATGGCAGGTCGAATATGGTATGGAGGAGCTAAAATTCAAGCCCCACACGTGGAGCAAAAACAGGCACCGGTGGAGTGAAAAGAGAGTCGGAAGGGAAAGAGTACGGACCGGAAAAATAGACGCCATTAGACCGGAAATGAAAGGTCGAGTGACTGGAAACAACTGACCGTGCTGGAAACTTGTCCTAGGAAATATGTGTTCAACTTGCGAATAGTTCATTTATTAATTAATTAATTTTTTTAAAGACTGTCATTAATACCACGTGGTGATCCACATATACCAGAATGTAGTCAATTGTCTCTTTCAAAAATACTGTTTTCACCTTTTATTTCTGTCGAGCTTTCTCTGTCATAATAATGTCTACTAGAGGCTACGAGAGGGTATGTGTTTTACGTAAATCTAAATTTTTATTTTTGTTCGTCGTAGGGTTTTACCTTGAAATATTTAATTGTATAATATTATTTTAATTAAGTAGTAACTGGAATTGAAAACAAAGACTTTTTTTACATTCTTTTTTTTTTAACCACCAGCTCAACAATGTTACTCCATGATAAAACTAATGGTGGGCTCCATGAGATGTGATATCCGCAAAAATGTGTGATTCACACAAGTCAGCAGTGAGACTCTGCTGAGCCAACATTTAAGACGTGGTAGTTTATGGTTAAGTGACTGAAACTGAAAGTGTAGAGGAAGGTGACTTTTCGGCGCAAATGTCACACGTGGCTCAAGTCAGTTCATTATTCTTGTTGTGGCCTTTTAATTTGATGAACCGTTTTGCAGCAACGTCTTCACAAAATGTGAATGCTCCATCGCTCCAAACCCCATCCGCCATCCTGCCGATACACACACGAACTATGAGCAATCAGATAACATGAGTTATGTCACGTGACTGTGTCATCATGATGAATGATGAGAATCGACTCAAGTGTGATGCAATGTGACACAGCGTGATGTGCACCACGATGTAATCTCCAGTGTAATGTGCAGTTTCAAACAGTGTGATGTGTATTTGGAATGAGACGATACATGGCATGGTATATGATATGCCCTGATAAATCTTTTTTTTTTTCGGTTTTGCAATTCACTTTGTAATAACACTGTGTGTGCATGTATTTGTGGTGGTGTCCCTGCCCAGTTTCTCGTTCCCCCAAGTGTATCCGACTTCAAAGTGCAGCTACTGATACACCCTAATTCTTATCTTTTTATATTGAGAGTGGCAACAACGCAATCTTAGTCCAAATACAGTTGTATAAAATGTTCAAGACCACAGCTGGTCAGTGGAAAAGATCATTTTGGTCACAGATCAAAAGAATAGGGAAGCATGTGGTTAATTTAGAATTTTTAATATGCACCAACGGACAGGAAAGCCGCACACACACACATACACGTGTACACACAGAAGTAAATTTGCATTGATTCTGCAAATGTGGAGATGATAAGGGAAGGTGCTAGTGGCTGATAGGAGGACCAACAAGTGAGTGAGAAACAGGAAGGTGCACATATGTGACTGTGTGCGTGTGTGTGCGTGCCTCAGCAGCTTCCCGAGAACACAAGTCGGAGACAAAGTAAAAGTGGCTGTTCATCAGCTCTCACATTGAGAGTAAATGTGTGTTATTTGTGTCCTTGCGTGCGTGTATGTGTGTGCGCGTGAGTAATAATCCAATCGATTGATGGATCTTCAACTCGGGGAGGATTTCTCCACAAGGAACCCTCAGGATGACTTTGAGATCCTGCTGAGGGTCGGATGGGGAACCTACGGGGAGGTTTACAAGGTCAGATGCTCACCTTTTGAATAATTCCACAATGTATAAAGTATTTTATTGCAACATTAACTTTAATATAGCTGGAATGGAGGGTGACTGACTCAATGTAATTTCAGTCAAAGTGATTTTTTTTTTGTATTAAATGAATGTTAGCAATGTTCCACGATTAGATTGTGTTACTTGATAACGTACATTTGGGCTCTTAGTTGTTGCACTTTTGGTGCTTTGGTGCGGCCTTGCAGGAGGAAGTGGTTTAGTGAGAACTGAAAGCATGCGTCTGCACCTGAGTCAAAGCACAATAAAAAAGCGCCATGGAGTTTTCCTCTACAGTATCTACCAAAAAAAAAAAACATCTTAAGGCTCCCATAGGCAATCAAGACACAAACGGGTTCTATGTCCATTTTCTGTCCTTTAGCCTCTGGCCTTGTCAGATTTTACTACAGTCTCATCTTGTCCATGGCCCTTTTTGTCACATAGCGTATAATTTTATGATTTTTTTCCTGTATTTTTTTAAATGAACAACAGTCCATCTAAAGACTCATAAACCGCTAAGAGTATAAAATATCCGTTTTAATTTTAATCCTTATGCAGGTTAAAGTACAACATCCAAAATGAATTTAGCTTGCGACCTTAATACTACTACTTCGACCAGCTAATAAAACGAGCATTGATGTTTTGGATGCTATAACCCATTAAGCAAACGATATCTGAATGCAAATGCCAGGATGGCCGAGTGGTCTAAGGCGCCGCGTTCAGGACCCAGTCTCCCCAGGAGGCCTGGGTTCGAATCTCGAATTTCCCCATTGTGGGACTAATAAAGGCAACAAAAAAAAAAAAAAAAAAAAATGGTGTGGCAACACATGTAGACAGACAATATAACAGTACTCACTGGCTTATATTCTTTTTCCTCTGTGAAAAATGACTAATATTACTGGCACTTAGTTCTATAGTTAGTTCTATAATATTATGTCTAAATCTGTAATTCTGTATACTGCTACCTAGTGGCTAAGGCGTGCACACCATAAGGAGGCCAATTGAACTGAATCATGATATCATAACGCAAAATGAATTTCATTCATTACATTGTATTTAATCATAATATTACTACATGTTTTAAAATGTATAATGCAATACTGTGGAGTGTCTTATTTTTATTTTAAGAACTGATTTTAGAAATTGCAATAAAAAAGTAAAAAAAAAAAAAAATGGCTAGATGGACACAATTGCCGGCAAAGAACCCACATGGCGAAATGGAATTTGTAAAAATAAAACTTTAAAATAAAAAAAAATGACATTTACCAGAAATGATTCAAACAAAATGTGCGTAACCTATTGTAGTGTGCATGTTTTCTTTTGTGCGTGTGTGTGTGTAGGCACGTAATAAGCAGACCGAGGATTTGGCAGCCATTAAGATTATTAAAACCGAACCAGGTGAGATTGTTATTCCTTTTGCTTTGTAGTAGCGGAGCTTGTTCCAAACATTTGTGCGTGTGTCCACAGAGGACGACTTCTCCACCATCCAGCAAGAAATAGTCATCGTGAGGAGCTGCAAACACGCTAACATTGTGGCATATTATGGCAGCTACATATGGTGAGACTACACGGCGACCATTCCGTTCAAACACTGTCTCTTGCTGATTGATTGGTTGAGTGATTGATTGACATGCAGGGCCAACAAACTGTGGATCTGCATGGAGTTCTGCGGGGGAGGCTCCCTGCAGGACGTCTACAGCGGTAAAAATGCACAATAATCGCAATTATGATCTGATATCAAGATTGACAAAGCCCATTTGATAATCAGAGATATAATTTCATTTATTTGTACTTCACAGTGACCGGTCCTCTGTCAGAAGCACAGATTGCGTACGTCTGCCGAGAGATGCTTCAGGTAGTCACACCATGGTTACGATTTCTATATATAGTGCATATGCGCTCGGCGTAAATCTGGCGCATCCTCGTTTTCCATACCAGGGTAAGTCTAGTTTACCGTGTTTGGGAACTTGCCAGTCCCTGCTGCACCAGGTTCTGCGCACCAAAGGGGTTTTTAATTGACATCACATCTGAAAATTTAAAGACTGAAAGTAGCCGAGACTTTAGACCAGCTCGGAGCAGGTCTAAGTTGTGGTGCAGGTTATGTAATTTTTGGTTCATTGGTTTGGTTCATTTAATCGTGATGCAGATATATATATTTCATTCGTAAACATGACAACAGTGTGCATCAAACCAGCTCAACTATTTATAAGATGCACCTGGTCATAAGGCGCACATTAAGGGAAACAAACCAGTCCAGCAAATGAGTCCAACTTCATTCCACTTTCATACATACATCGATTTTTGAGCAAATTAAATGATTGATGTATTTTTAAAACACCCTTCTTCCCACTTCAAACTGGTGATTTGTAATCACCCTGGCCAACTTTGCATCATCTGCAAGTGGAGATCTTCTTGCAATTCCTTATGAATGTACTTTATGATTATCATCATACCAAACACGTTCCTGATTATATGAATACTAAAAACATATTTTGTCTGGATGTGTATGTGTGTGTGCGTGTGTAGGGTGTGGACTACCTCCATGCACAGAAGAAAATGCACCGAGACATCAAGGTGAACGCATTAAATAGGATTTTAAAATGTGCTGTGTATAGACATTACATATGATGTAATTATATTAATGAGGTTAGTGGTACATACACTTGGTATGGTGAGTTATGGTAAATTAAAGATTTGAAGACCATTAAATATGATGTGAATATTGATATGAATTTAGTGTTTTAGAGCTGTTTAGATATATAAATATGATACATTGGATTTAAACATGGTGAATTAGAGCCGTATAGACATGAAACAATACATATACAGAAGTGAGTTGCCTGTGGAGTCCCTCAGGATTGTATCTTTAGCCCCCAGTTGATTTGTTCCTGCCTATGCATATTCATCTTGATACTGGATATGTATGTGTGATGTTTTCTTCTTCTAAATTTCCTCCAGGGTGCTAACATCCTTCTCAATGACCATGGCGAGGTGAAGTTGGGTAGGTGGAACGTGAAACAACTTATCAACTCGACTCTTTTGCATTCATGTTTTTTCTGTCATGTAGCCGACTTTGGAATCTCCGCCCAAATCACGGCCACGCTGGCTCGCCGGATGTCCTTCATTGGGACACCGTACTGGTGGGCTTCCCTCCTCAACAAAAATTTTGTTCAAGTCAAAAGGTTGACTGTCCAGATATTACATTTACCCTCATCCCCGCAGGATGGCGCCAGAGGTTGCAGCCGTGGAAATCAAAGGCGGTTACAATGAGCTGTGCGACATCTGGTCGGTAGGCATCACTGCCATCGAGCTGGCAGAGCTACAGCCGCCCATGTTCCAGCTCCACCCACTACGGTAATCATCGTCGTCATCGTCATCGTCATCGTCATCGTCATCGTCATCTAATTCTTTTATTTTTTTCCCAAGTGTCCTGTTTCTCATGTCCAAGAGTGGCTACCAGTCTCCCAAATTGAAAGACAAAGCGAAATGGTAACATACATTCAAATTGTAGAATTCCTAGTTTTCTTTAAAAAAAATAAAGAATTATTTTAAATGAGCGTTACAAATATGTTTAGGGACACATGAAACCATCCCTGATTAAAATAATCTGTTGACTCGTTACCGATGAACTTTTTTTACTTTATTAATGGACTTCAGTGACTATTGCTGGACTTCTGTTTAAAAATTTTGTAAAAAAAAATAAAAAATAAAATAAATTATTGACCTTTAGTAACCTCATTGATGTAACTCCATGATGCAATTTTGCGATTTATTGATGGTCTTGTTAGAATTTATTTATGGACTTTGGTGACCTTATTTAGTGATATTATTGATGGACTTGAGTAACTTTTTCTTTAGCGTCACAATGACAGTCCGCCATTATTAAAAGTTGATGCAATGATGTGAGGGAAGTTGTTTCCTATGTTCAGGTCGTCCACGTTCTACAACTTTGTGAAGGCCGTGCTCGTGAAAAATCCCAAGAAGAGACCAAGCGCCTCCAAGATGCTCTCAGTCAGTCATGTGACAATTTATGTTTGATCCTTAATTTAACCCCAAAGCTAAAACCCTTGAAACCCTAATTGGTAACCCTGACTCTGAGTCGAAGTGCTACTTTGAAAGTGTAACCGTGGGATGAAACCCCAATTTCAAACCTGAACCCTTGTTTGAATCATACGCTAACCCTAATTTGAAATTCTGACCCAGTCTTGAAACTCAAATTTTAAACCCTGATTGAACCCCGAACCGAAGCTTGAAAAACCATTTTGAAACTTGAACCCTGGCTTGAAAACACATGATCAAACTATAACTCTGTTTTAAAACCTTAAGTTGAAACCCTAACCCAGACTCGAGAACCGAATTTTAAAAATTAACTTGAACTCTAAAAGTGACTCGTGTCTATTCTTGTGTCCCAGCACATGTTCCTTAGCCAGCAGAGCCTGAGCCGAGCGCTGACTTTGGATCTGCTGGAGAAGTGTCGACACCCTGATAATCTCAGCTGCCCAGCAACAGATAATGAAGAACTAGAGGTCTGACAGGCTAATGTGACATTATGACATAATTTGACTTGATTTTAAATCCATTTGAAGCCAATGAGTAACCAATACTCGTAATTTTACATTGACTCAATTTTTTGGGGGACTAAAGGTGAGTATACCCGGATCTTTGAAGAGGATCCAGTCCATCAACAAACAAAACTGGGGCGAGAGGAAACACTCATACAGAAAGTGTAAGCTTACACACTCTCATAAAGTCTAAAATGACCAGCAACTTCATAAGTGCTCCATGAACATTTATGTAACAAGGAACCTGCTAAAATTTCTGAGTAATGGCCGGAAAAGCTGTTCCTCCTAGTGTCAATAACAACACCTGAACAGGGACTTGAACCCTGGACCCTCAGATTAAAAGTCTGATGCTCTACCGACTGAGCTACCCACGATTGGTTGGGTTGTGTCCTCAATGGTCTTCTCCGAATCCCAATATACAGCATATGCTGGAATAGCGATAAACTGGACTTCAGACTGTTTGAGGACAATGGTTGTGTTGATGAACTTCGTTGGTACTTTCTCGTGCAATAATAGGCTCTGACGGGTTGTATCCTCAATGGTCTTCTCCGAAACCCATTATACAGCATATGATGGAAATGGCTACCGGACTTCAGACTTTGTTAGAGGACAATGGCTATGTTGATGTACTTCGTTGATACTTTCTCATGCAATAATTCAGGGGTCCCAAATCAGAATTATTACAGGGAAAGACTTTGTACTTTCACAGCGTTTGTACCTAGTGTCAATAAGAACGCCTGAGCAGGGACTTGAACCCTGGACCCTCAGATTAAAAGTCTGATGCTCTACCGACTGAGCTACCCAGGCTCTGCCGACTTTCCTCATTAAATGGTCTTCTCCGAAACCCAATATACAGCATATGCTGGAAAAGGCGACCAGACCTCAGCCTTTGTTCGAGGACAATGGCTGTGTTGATGTACTTCGTTGATACTTTCTCGTGAAATAATTCACGGATCCCAAATTAGGTTTTTACAAGGAAAGACTTAGTGCTTTTGGAGCTGTTCCACCTAGTGTCAATAACAATGCCTGAACAGGGACTTGAACCCTGGACCCTCAGATTAAAAGTCTGATGCTCTACCGACTGAGCTAGCCAGGCTCTGTCAGGTTTTGTCCTCAATGGTCTTCTCCCAATTCCAATATGCAGCATATGCTGGAAAAGGAATGAACTGGACTTCGTTTGAGGACAAGAGGTGTGTTGATGTACTCAATTCATGGATCGCAATTTAGACTTATTACAAGGAGAGACTTTGTGCTTTTGGACTTCTTCCACCTACTGTCAAAAATGCCCAAACAGGGACTTGAACCCCGGACCCTCAGATCAAAAGTCTGACGCTCTACCGACCGTGTTACCCAGGCTTAAATCCTGGACCCTCAGATTAATCTGATGCTTTACGAACTGAGAAATCTAGACCCTTTGGAGGACCTCCCACAGTGGTCTTCCCCAAAACTCCTGTTAGACCACCAGACCAGCCAAAATATCGAAGAACGACAATGCAAAAGTTCAACGACTTTTTTGCAATTTTACTGCTGAACCTATGTGATGCCGATTGATTTTGTTGATTCACTTTCTTCATGAACGTTAGTGACTTTGTAGACATGCTTGTGCTAATTGGCGCGCTCACAAATGTCCATGCATGTTCACTGAACCGCTACAATTATGGCTGACTGTTTGTCACCGTGCTTGATTTATAACGTTGTGCGTCATCATGTTGCAGTGGGGCAGATCTACTCTCCGATGCCTGTGAAGAAAGAACCAGCACAAACAACTGTAAGCCTACAAAAACCCAAACATGCATGCATACATCCCCTTGCAATCATTCTCACTTGCGCTTTGTGCAGCTGATGCGTTCAGGAAGCTCGCATGACATCAACACACATACTCTGAGGTATGCACACATACACACACACGCACACACGCACACCCCCACACACACATGAACACCCCCACGCACACCATCCCATAATATATTTACTGTATTTAAAAGTGAGCACATTTTGTTTATCAGGGACATGGACTCAGATTCCTCAGATGACGACTATGATGATGTGGATGCGTAAGCTTCTCACACACATACACACACACGCACCCCCCGCCCCCCCACCCCCCCCCCCCCCCCCCCCCCCCCCCCCCCCCACACTTGAACCACTCTCTCTGCCTGCCTACAGTGTCACAATGCCGGTGCACCAAGTGCCACCTCCTCTTCCCCCAAGGGTAAACAAACAATGACAAGACTTAATAGGACTTTTATTGTGTATATTGTGTATATGTGTGTGCATGTGTGTCCATGTGTGTGTGTATGTAGCCTAAAATGCGTTCCAGCTCAGAGGAAATCATTTGGGTAGAAGACGATGGTGCTGTAAAAAGGTCTTCACTGTGCGTCCCCTCGCCCCTCGTCAGGACGTCCAGTGGGACGCACGTCAAAGCAGCGCAACACCTGAGACACACGAGGAACTTGGGTCAGACACACACACATACACACGCAGAAGCACTCAACTCACTTAATTTATTCCAGTTCGATACAGATTTTTGTTGAATGAATTGATTGATGGCCTTTTGTGATGGACTTTATTCTGTGACTTTTTTGGCTGGCTTTTTTTCGAGACGTGATTGATGGATTTTAATGGTGATGAATGCTCTTTATTAATTTTATTTTATGACTTGATTGATCTACCTTTCATTGATGAAGTTGAGTGACTTTATTTTTAGCGACTTCATTGAGCAACCAGGTCTTGATGACTTCATTGATTGACTTTTTTGAGGGACTTCTGTCATTTCGTTGGCCTTTATTGAGCGATTTCAGTAACTTAGTGACTAATTGATGGAGTGTGTGTGTGTGTTTGTGAATGATACAGATCCCATGTCCTTACAATTGTTAGACCAACAGGGGGCGCCGTTACCTCCTGAGCTCCCTCCTAAAAGCAGAAGCAGACACCAGAAGCCCTCATCTAAGGTAAGAGTCAGCGTACACAAGTCCACTGTTCTTATTACTATTCATCAACAGGGGATGTTGGGGGTGTTGGGTGTTCAACCGGTCTGGAAATAGACCGGCCGTTCGGGAACCTGACGAAATTCCTAATGGCCACCACGTCCATGCCGATA
Organism: Idiotropiscis lumnitzeri; assembly: GCF_059441095.1. Classification (NCBI taxonomy): domain Eukaryota; kingdom Metazoa; phylum Chordata; class Actinopteri; order Syngnathiformes; family Syngnathidae; genus Idiotropiscis; species Idiotropiscis lumnitzeri. The sequence goes on along the minus strand of NC_142397.1, from coordinate 8,517,815 downwards.
GCTTACCAGTCTGTGGCTTATTTGTAGTGCTCTTCCTTTTGTTTTGGCTTGACAGTTTGGCCAGATAGTTAGCAAAAATAGTGTAAATAATAGCCATGAATGTGTTCATTTTTTTCACGGAGTGAGTTGATTATTTGGAAATTGTGTGTAAAGCATTATCTTATGTTTGCGGTTCTGCGAAAAGAGTACTGGGCACTCAAAGTGTGTGTTATAGAAATTCAAACACACTACAAAGCAGTGTTAATGCTTTTAGTTTTGCGAACTTTGTGAGTGTTTTTGTGACAGATATTCGTTTTAGAAAGTGCGCGGCAAGAATCACTGTGAGAGTTTAATTATTCTGAAAAAAAAAAGTATTACTCTTGAAACTCCTCGTGTGTGTGTGTGTGTGTGTGTGTGTGTGTGTGTGTTTTCTCAGGACCCCGCCAAGTGTGTGAGTCCTCATAGGAAACCTTTTGTGAGTTTTAATGGACTTTATCGATGGATTATTGATTGACTGCAGTGACTTTATTGATTCAACATAAATGGCTTAGAATGAAATTTGGCATGTTAGTTAGCAATACTCTTCTCTGATGTGTGTCAAATTTGTGAGACATACTCATCCTCATTACCTTCCATTTAACAGCTGAACAAAATGATTGTCTTCAGTGACTTTATTGATGGACTTGAATGACTATTAAAAGACTTTAGTGACTTGATTAATGGAAATCATTGGCTTTATTTAGCGACACAATTGAGAGACTTAATTGGAGAACTGTTGTGACTTTGTGGTTGGACTTTAATGAACTGAATCTGAAGCAATTACAACTGAGCTATTCAGGGTCTGAGCTCGCATGCCTCAGTACTCCCCTGCAAGCTGTCTGAGGTAGTACAGTCCAATGTCTTCCCTGTTGGTTCAGATCTACTTTAAGAAGATTTTCCATGGCTGCCCTCTCAAAGTCAAGTGCTCCACCACCTGGGAACACCCAGACACCAAAGGTACCAAAAAAAATGCTCCTCTTTTTGAAAGTATTTTAAATGTGCAACACGCTCTTTCCTCTAGATAAGCACCTGATTGTGGGCGCAGAGGAGGGCATCTACACACTCAACCTCAACAGCTCGGAGGCCACCATGGAGCTGGTACGCTTCCTTTGTGGGTTATTCCACATGTTTTATAGATTTCTACTGTGCGTCGAGGTGGTTGTCATGAATAACCGATGAGATGATAATCAAATATAACCTGTTCATTGCGTGTTTGAATCTGATCTAGCATGTTATCATGAGTTCTTAGTACTATGTGGTGTATTTGCAGTTGTTTATTTATATTATTATATATTATATTGTCCAAGGTGGCGGTTTAAATGAATAACTAGCAAGAGGAGCGATTGCAGTCATCGTACGTGACATGCAAAAGGAAATGTTCTTGCGTGTGCCATGGACTGTGTTTCTTTGTCATTTTTTTGTTGTTGTTGATTATTGCCAAGTGATCTTCTGCTAGTCTCCTCGAGAAAAAGCTGACCGAATGCTGTTTTCTTCCCATTCAGTTGTATCCTGGCAAGTGCACCTGGGTCTACAGTTGCCACAATGTACTCATGTCCGTATCGGGTACGTTTTCATCTCCTTCTCGCCGACTTCAAGGAACATATCGGGGAATATATGAAGGATCTTCGAGAAAATCCTGTCGTTTGTTTTTTTTTTTTCAGGTAAATCCTCGCAGCTTCACTCGCATTCACTGAAGGAGCTTTACGAGCAGGCTCGCAGGGACCAAAGGATCGTGGCGCTGCCCACTCATCGGCTGTTGCCGCGGTAATGCCAGATGCTGCTCCACATCTGGGGTTCCGTTTGTTTTGCACCCCCTTATCTCACATAACGAAATTTGTTTTGTGTCTTTAAGGAAATGTGCGGTGACGTGTAAAATTGCTGACACCAAAGGATGCCGGACGTGCTCAGTCGGTATTCACAAATGCGACAATTACTTCAGATGACGCAAATACTGTGTGTTCCTTTTCTTACTACGCCTCTTTGCCTTGTTTACCCCTCCGAACTGTCCCGTCTTTGCCTTCTCCTAACTAAACCTTCCTCATTCATCTATCCCTTCTTCATCATTGCCCAATCACTCCTCACTGTACTTTTGTCACCTCTTCTAACTTGACTTCGTTGCATCTTCCAAGTACGCCCCTAACGGTACCTCTTTGCCTCATCTTCTCCTCACGAAACTTTCCTCTGTCCTCTCTCTTAAGCCTAACTCCTTGCCTCCTCATCCTCCGCCTCTCCTCGGCACTTGACCTACTATCCTTTTGTATCCAACTTCTGTCCTGACAACACCTCACTGCCCTCTTTCCCCATCTTGATATTTTGTGTGTGTTTCCTTTTTTCAGCGGACAACTTCCTGTGTTGCGCACTGGAGTCTAGTGTGGTGCTGCTGCAGTGGTATGAGCCGATGAACAAGTTCATGCTGATCAAGGTTGGCAGAGCTGCAACAAGTGAAGATTTTTTTTTTTAGAAATCACTTAACAAACCAGTGTGCTGTTGTTCTATCAATGTAGATTTTTGACTTTCCCCTCGCGAACACACTGCGGGTGTTTGAGACAGTGATACACCCCCAGCAGGAGTACCCGCTGGTCTGCATCGGGGTCTCTCGGGGTTCCGGTCACGCACTGCCTGTCGCTTTGGAATACATCAACCTCAACTCCAACACTTCTTGGTTCACGTGCACTGACACAGGTGGGCTTGTGTGTGTGTGGGGGTGTGTGTGTGGGTGTGTGTGCGCGTGTATGTGTACTTTAGAGAGTGAGTCAAATGTGTGGCTTATGCTATGCTAGTGATCCTTCAAGGGGTCTTGCACAGATTTTACTCACATTCGAACCACCACCGCCGCTGTGTGTGTATTGTCGCAGATCAACGCTACCAAGATGCCATGCAAGTGAATCAGTTGGACAGCAACTCACTGCTGGTCCTATTAGAAGGTAAGATCATGTTCATTAAATCCTCATATTGTATAATGTTTTTTCAAGCATGTGTCAATCATCTTTCACTCTGCAGGGACAGTACAAATCGTCGGCTTGGATGGGGCGCTAAAGAGCGACCAGGCTCACGAGACCACCTTCTCACATAATGTGGAATCTGTAGGTGAGTCTAATCTGGAGGTAGCACACAAAAGGGTTTCCGTGGTATGTGAGCATGTTGCATTGTGGGTAAGGTAGGGCCTTGTAAGCTTCTTCTCAGTTGGCTAAAAGATTAGAAACAGTTATATGTGCACCCTACATTTATCTACTAATTCAACTTCAGATTAAAAAGTCTGATGCGCTACATAACCAACTGAAGCATCCAGAGTCTGAGTACCTTTGTAAAAACCCAGTAAAAAGATCACAACATCTCAAAGATATTTTCCTGCAGTGTATTTGGAGGGCACTTTATTAGCGGTGTGGCGTCACGGCTGGTTGAGGACGAAAAGAGGCGTCGGTAAGGTGTTAGAGGAGACCACTGACCCCAAGAAAATCTTCCGGCTGATACAATCTGACAGGTTTGACATTTTGTTCTGATTACAAACCTTCAAATAACTGATACTTTAATGCACATGATATGAAGCAGCAACACATAAGATTAAAGGATATAGTTAACTGTCTTTCTAAATACCACATTTGAACATTAACTTAACAAAAAGCGACAAATGTTCATCTATAACAGCATGCACTATGACGTCCGCGCAGGATGGTTGTCATGGAGACGCACCAGACCGAAGACCCTTCGGGGATATCCAACCTGTACTTGCTGGAGATTGCTGAGAAATACGTCATGCTTCCTTGATGGCCGTGAGCAGAGCATCATGGGACATGGGACGTTTCCCTGCGGCACTCATACGACACAAGAGGCTTGAGCTCACTTGGTGAAACTGGTTTCAGTGGGATGCCAGTCGATGAATGCTGATGTGAACAATGTAGCACTGCCATGTATTAAACTAACTTAAAGTCTCCATTAAGTGGCTTGTCCAGTTATGTGTAATTGTTTTATGAATAATTACAAGATGATATCTTCAAAAAGATTGATTGTCATTTTTAAAGAGTCAAGAAAAAGAGCGATAAGAATTCATTAAAAAAACGTGTCCAATATTAGTGCAAAAGTGGTGAATGGTTTATATACATTTCATAAACACGGTTTATTATTTTACATTCTTTTGTCCTGTTTTCAGTGCCCGACCCATTAATAAGCTGAATTTAACTCTTTTAAAAGTGGCAAAAATCTGCCGCATTTTTAAAACATTGCAACATATGATAAATATAATAATTTTATAAATAATGTTATTTATATATTTATGAATTCTTAATAGAATATGTGATACCAATAATGTAATAAAAAATACTAATAGATATTTTTAACATAACACATGGAGTTATTGTAATGATAAAAACCGAGGGTGAAAGTACAAGGCTGGGGAATTTTAAAAAAAAAAGAAAACCAGTAGTCCGACTCTTGTTGATGACGTCACTTTTTGTATTTACTGTGGGACTGACACCATTCGTATTGGTACAGCGAAGGAGAATTTACCATCAAAATAGACACTTTGCAAGTCAGACAGGTACGACTGCAGATCTTAATTCATTGTAATACATGGAATTAAGAATGATTTCATGTATGTCTGGTCCGAATAGATGAAATAGATGTCGAAACTGGCATTGACAACTTAGCTTGTTGCTTGCCACGCTAGCTAACTAGCTAAAGTAATTAGCCGTATGCCAGCTAGCACTGCTTCTCTCAAAAAATCAATCAAGCTGCTCGATGCCATCGTTGAAATAGGTGACACGTTAAGCTTCTGAGCAGGTAGGCATGAAGAGTATACAAATAGGAATTCCATATGTTTTTGTAATAACCCCTTCGTGCGTGCTTAGTTCATCAACTAAGGTCTCACAACTGCTAGTCAAACCAGTGGATTTGCACCTATACGTTTGTCTATTATGATTGTTTTATACATTGCGTATCATGATAGTAAAAGCAAGAATAGTGTAATAAACTCAGCGTTGTGCTAGTGCATATGAGCAAGCATCAGTTCTTAAGCTAGGATGAACTTCATTAAAAATATGTCTTGAGAATCACGTGACAATGATTTTGAATGCCCCCCCTTGAAGGCTATGATCTTGGCTGGACTGAGTGTTGAGCCTCAGTGAGATGACTGACCAGGGCAACAACAACAACCACAACATCTCCTGCAACCCCTTCGCCGCCCTCTTCAGCTCGTTGGCTGATGCCAAGCAGTTTGCGTCAGCCCAAAAGTCTGCACCCTTGCCCACTGGACCACCACGTGAGTAATGCAGTGCAAAAATACTTCTTGAATCCGCAAAGCTGCTGTTCATACTCATGAGTAATTTCCATATTTCATTGATTAGATTAACTTAATCAACTCAAAGGCCTGAGCGCACCCTCAATTTTATAAGGCACTGCATGGAATGACCTTTAATACGGTGATTCTTTAGCATGCCACCATAGTGACGTCGCATCTCACAAGTGGCTCACATATGACACTTTTAGAATCACTGTTATTACATAGAATGAAAGCCACTGTTGGTGGAAATATGGTTTTAGATCAAAATATCCCTCAGCACTACTCTTGAATGTCTAGCTAGATTTGGTCTAAATCAAGCCTGGCACTATTGTCTCATGACTGCTTGTGTCACATTGTAGAAGATGACTCCGGAGAGAGCCAATCAGAGTCTGAGAACTCTGTGTCGGACAGCGTCGACGAAAATGACGACTCGTTGGCAGAGATAAGCCGATCCTTCCGATCCCGACAGGAACTGTGTGAGCAACTCAATGTGAATCACATGATCCAGCGTATATTTCTCATCACCTTGGACAACAGTGAGTAAATCAAAACTTTCAAAGCATTAATTTCCTTATTCAGTATACTTACTGCAGTATTTCACAACCTTTATTCAGCCACGACAGATGCAGTGGTGTCCTGACTTACTAATTTAATTTGTTCCATTTGTGACCATGCTTGTAACTCAAAACACTGAACTTATCTTTGTCCATTGAAATGAATCGAAATGCCATTAAGCCAGGGCACAAAAAAAACACCACAAAAAATATGTTTTTAATAAGTAAAATGGCACTATGCGGTAGGGCTGAATGATTTTGAAAAGATATCTAATTGCATTTGTTTTCCCTCAATAGGTCGATTGTGATTTCATATAAATGTTTTTTCATAAAAAATATTAATGTATCTTGGGTTTCCTCCCACATTCCAAAAACATGCATTGTAGGCCGATTGAACACTCTAAATTGCCCCTAGGTATGAGTGTGAGTGCGGATGGTTGTTCGTCTCTGTGTGCCCTGCAATTGGCTGGCAACCAGTTCAGGGTGTCCCCCGCCTACTGCCCAAAGATAGCTGGGATAGGCTCCAGCACCCCCCGCGACCCTAGTGAGGAGAAGCGGTACAGATGATGGATGGATGGATGGATATTAATTTATCTGTATCACAAAACGACATCAGATTTGCTTCACACTAAAATACAAGCAAATGAACAATGAGTTCATATGAACAACAATTGATCTACTCAAGTTCGTTGTTTATTTTGCCTTCACCGAACAGCAAGCAGTCGCTAGTGAATCCTCATCTTAGTGAATCAAAATATATGCCTTACCCAATGTATAAAAAGAAGACAGAAGGATTTTGTATTATTCTTTTGTATGTCCAAAGGCTGTGGAGAGTTGTTGGGCTGTAAATGTAAAGTTGAGTCTCTGATGCTTCCAAAGGCATTGTTTTATGGACAGAAATAGAACACTGTTCACACGCAAATTTTAAAGTCAGGTTATAGGAAAGAGAACACTGCTGTCTAAAAGTCGCTCTTTTGTTATTGTTAGGTCAATTGGATAGTGGAAGCAAAGGCCGTCTGTATAAAAAAAAAATGGATAGATAGATAATTGGCGTATTCCAGTCGTGTCCTACCAGTTGCAGGAATAGAATGTGAGTGCCAACTATAACACCCACAAAGTTTTTTTTTTCCCCGATGGTATTGGTTGCCACTCTCAGTCCATCAAGCCCTGACTTCATTATTAGGTGAAGTCACACCAAGACTGTGCGGGAACTGAAACATGACTCATCACCCTCACATTATGGGAAGTTTTGCTTTGAGCGTGCTGGGTCTCTCTGCACTGACACTGTTTCAGGATGAGTCATTATTCTTAGGAAGTGCACAATGAAAAGCCTCAAGCTGGCCAGTAAACACAGCAATGAAATCCATTTCCCTGACACAAAAATCAACCCCAACTTGTGAATCCAATCCTCTTTTTCTCGTTTGTGTAAATGTTTTATTTCTTTCAGGGCTGACTTATCCAGTGCATATGCGCACTTATTTTATCCTCACTTCTAGGTGATCCCAGTCTGCGAGGGGGCAATGGGATCCCGCCTCGCTGTGTTTACCTGGAGGAGATGGCTGCTGATCTGGATGGACAGGATTGGCTGGACATGGATAACATAGAGCAGGTTGGACAGCCACACTCTTTTTGTGATTTTTGGAATATTCCCCCCGAAATTATGACCTAGACTTGCAGTCTGACTACCACGTGATCTTAACACGGTTTGGCATGCACTTGCACCGTTTCTTTCTCCCAGGGGCTTTTTAATCGTCTGCTGCTGCTCGAACCAGGAAACCATCTCATCTACATGACGTCATGCAGTGCTGCGAACCTGTCAGCTGACCGTGACGCTGGAGAGAAATGTGCCATCCCGTACCTCTTTGCCTGTTATCAAAGGGCAAAGGAAGAGGTATGATAATAATTAATTATTAATTCATAATTAATCATTACTAATTAATAATTACGGTTATTATTAATATTTTGAAAAAAAACACTCTAAATTGTCCCCGGGTATGAGTGTGGATAGGCTCCAGCAGCCCAGCGACCCTTGTGAGGAGTAGCGGCTTAGATAATGGATGGATGGATGGATAATAAATTGCCCTCCCCCCCATACTTGCGGTTTGGCACCGACTCATTTTGGGCTCATTTTGTCACTAATGGACGCTTCCATTATGCTTTCATCAGGTGACCAAGGTGCCAGAGAAGTTATTGCCATTCTCCGTTCGTTGTAAGAACCTGACAGTCTCAAACACCCGCACAGTTCTGCTCACCCCTGAAATTTACGTCAACCAAAGTGTGTATGAGCAGCTTCTGGACCTGCTGCTCGATGCTTACAGTAGAGCACGTATGTTTTGGATTGAGCCCAGTCAACTTGCTTGTATATTTACTTTGTCACGGTGAAAGCTAAATTGATCATTTTTGCTCCTTGCAACGTCTTAACGGCATTTCAGAGCCAGAGGAGGTGGTGGAATTTGTTGAGGAGGTGATTGCTGGGTTGCTCACTGACCAAGAGGTACGGACCTTCGAGGAGGTGATCTTTCCAGTGCTTGATATCTTCCAGGGTAGAATCAAAGACATGGATCTGTGTCAGCCCTTCTTCTATTTCTACCTTGATGTGCTTCTCTACTTCAGCTATAATAAAGATATCGCCAAGGTCAGGAAACATTCTGGTATATTTTATTTGTTCACGTTGCAAGAAAGTACCCTCTGATACATGATGCTTCCAGGTACTGATGGAGCACATTCAGCCCAAAGATCCAGCCAATGGCTTGCTGTACCAAAAGAGCCTTTTAGGAACCGTGTTGAGCGTTTCTTGCCTGCTGAAAACTCCAGGAGTGGTCGAAGGACATGGCTACTTCCTGAACCCTTCTCGTTCCAGCCCTCAGGAGACTAAAGTCCAGGAGGCTAACATCCATCAGGTGAACACTTGTGATAGTCTTAGGTAGTCGGTGGGATCACTCAGGGCTTAGTGATAACATTTCCACCTTCTTTTGCAGTTTATGGGCCAGTTTCATGACAAGTTGCACCAAATGTTTAAATACCTGCTGCTGCGGTCAAGTGAGACGCGCCACCTGCTGCTGTCATGGTTGGGCAACTGCCTGCACGCAAACGCCGGCCGGGCCAAGATTTGGGCCAATCAAATGCCGGAGATCTTCTTTCAGATGTATGCCTCAGATGCATTCTTCTTGAATTTGGGCGCAGCACTTCTGAAGCTGTGCCAGCCCTTCTGCCGGCCACGTTCGTCCAAATTGCTCACATTTAACCCCATGTACTGCGCAGTCAAAAACTTGAGTGAAGAGGAGAGGTGCATTCGCAATGTCCATGCAAGAGGTATGTAGCGCTTCCTTGTAATGATTCTATTTCAACTTTTCTGTTTTATGATTTGCTTTGCATTGACACAGAGTCGGTATGTTCCTACTGTTGTTCACCCACTCACCGTTGTAACTGTTTTTTATTTTCTGATTTTTCTTACTTTGAACAGTTTGGTTTTAATAGTTTTTATTGATGTGCAGTGACCTTGAGGGTCTTGAAATCTCAGCTCAAGAGTTTAGCTTAATGCATACAGATTCTAAAGTTGTAATTTAATTTTGTCCGCTTCTCATTGGTGAGATCAGGTGGCAAATTTGACTGCATAAAATTAACGTGGATGATCCCGTTTTACATGTTCCCTGGTATTGGATTACATTTTTTCCTTTTTCTTTGTTATTAAGAAGAGTCAAACATTTCTAGCAGATTCTGAGGTGCTCTTTTTAAAAGTTTATGGGAACGCTGTTAATTTCGCATTTCGTCTTTGTAGTGGCAATGACATTTTGTGACCTTTCCCTCTTGAATGATCATCTGAATCCTCCAGGTCTTGACAAGGAAACCTGCCTGACGCCCATGCCCTCCCAGCCCACGCAGGAGCCCGCTGCAGAGTCCTACAACCTCCTGACAGAAAACCTCGTTCTCACCCAACTCACCCTGCATCTCGGCTTCCACAGGTTCGCCTTCACATCATCACCCAAATTGTGTTGCTTGGTGTAATAGAGCTTAATGGATGCAGCAAGGATAGCAAATGATGTCAGTTTTTATGAGGTGCTACAAAATATGATGCAACAATTAACAATGTTAAGTTTCTGTTTTTTGTTTTTATTTTTATTTTTATAATTGACAAGCAATAGGTTCCAGTCACTCCTCGTCTACATTTTCCCTAGTACCGCGGCATATCACACATATGAACCAATGCTGCCGTTGCATCCGCAGACTCCATGAACAGCTGGTCAAGATGAACCAGTCTCTCCACCGGCTCCAGGTGACGTGCGAGGAGGCCCATCGCACAGGAAGCCCCATGACGGAGCAGCTCTTGGAGCAGTTTGAGCGCCTGATGATTGTCTTCTTGTCAACCAAAGCTGCCACCACACAGCCCGCCATGCTGCAATGCTGCCTTAACCTCCAAGCGTCCACTGCTGCTCTACTGGTGCAGTTCGCTATGGGAAACCACGGCCCCGAACATGTAGCACTCAGTTTTCCGCTGCCCACACTGCAGAAGACCATGCTCTGTTTTGTACCAGGTAAGGTTATGTAGTTCATGTATTAACCCATACGCAGGTTTTCTCTTAATGGTCATGATGGTGGGACTTGCACAGCTAAATATTTTTGACATGGTAGGCTACGTGGTGTAAAAAGTTTGAGAACCACTGTATTAAACTCTATAGAATTCGGTTTCATCAGTGGAGTTGTATTTTTTTTCCCAGAGTTTTTTGCAGAGAACTTGGGCGAGTTTTTCATCTTCCTGCGTCCTTTTGCTGATGATGTTTTGGAGACTTCTGCCGAAAGTCTTGAGCAAATTCTTAACTTCATCACTGTCTTCATGGGAAATGTAGAGAGGTATGATACATGAGTTGACTGTGTCAGATAAAACAAAGTCATTAATGGTTCAGTAAAAAACTTGTTATTGCATTCACGACAGAATGAAGAATCCTCATTTAAGAGCGGAGCTAGCAGAGGTTTTAGAGGCAGTGATGCCTCACATGTTGCCTCTGGCGCCTGGTACTCCTCAGCCAATTGTCTTCCAGCGACAGAGAGTCTTTTGCTCTTACAAATATGCATCTCAGTTGGCCGAAGCCCTCATCACTGTGTTTGTAGACATCGAATTTACAGGTGAGACACTGCAGCTTGACGAGAAGAGTATAAAGGTATTGTGTTTTGTATCGTCGCTGTCAGGCGTAAACCCCGTATGTCCAGTTATGGTCAATTTAATATTTTTTCACAAGTTGTGTGGTGTTATGTTGCTTCAAGATTTAAAGTCTGGATTTTTTTTTTTTTTGACAAAATATCAGTGTGCCTGTTTTGTTAAAATCTATTGCTGTAATGCTTCTTGTGGAAGAAATTTTACTTTTATATGCAGATTAATATATGTCGATTACACTCATTAGTGCTGAGTCATCTTATCGTTCTATTATTGCATCACTATGAGGCAAGGCAAGGTTAATTTATATTGTACATTTTTGTACACAAGGCATCTCAATGCGCTTCAAGTTCGCACAAGAAAAAATTACAATTTACAGATTGTTTTACATTAAATTGTTTGCTAAGGAAACTTTTCCTTTCCCCCCTGTTGTTCTTCAGGTGACCCTCACCAATTTGAACAGAAATTCAATTACAGAAGACCCATGTATCCCATCCTCAAGTTCATGTGGGGTGAAAATAACTACAGAGAGAGTATCAAGGTAACGGGATGTAGTTTTTGTTAATTTAGTTAAAAAAAAAAAAACACTTGGTTCTTATGACGTTCTTATTTGCAATAACCATGCATCAAATCAACGAGGAAATGTGCTTTGTGTTTTCTCAGCATTTGGCAGACTATGCATCCAAGAACCTGGAAGCCATGAATCCTCCTCTGTTCCTCAGGTTCCTCAATTTGCTGATGAACGATGCCATCTTCCTTTTAGATGAGGCTATTCAGGTGAGTCTATGAAATTAAAATCTCCACACCGGAATAATGCATTTCCCGCTTCAAGTCATTTCAAGATGTCATTGTTTTGAATCTTGCAGTACCTGAGTAAAATCAAGATCCTTCAGCTGGAGCGGGATCGAGGGGAGTGGGATGACCTGGCCCCCGATGCCCGAAAGGAAAGGGAGTCGAGCCTGCAGATGTTTGGACAGCTGGGCCGCTTCCACAACATCATGTCTAATGAGACCATCGGCACGCTCGCCTTCCTCACCTCAGGTCAGACCAATTCAACATGTACACTTTAAGTCCTTGCCATTCCATTGCTGTAACATCCCTGTTTTTTTCCCTAGAGATCAAAGGGATCTTTGTGCACCCTTTCTTAGCTGAAAGGATCATCTCCATGCTCAATTACTTCCTACAGCACCTGGTCGGACCAAAGATGGGTGCGCTTAAAGTGAAGGACTTCAGTGAGTTTGACTTCAAGCCCCAGCAGCTCGTCTCTGACATCTGCACCATCTACCTGAACCTGGGGTATGTTGTGAACATTCTCTTGAGCACTGTCAAGGATATGAGATCATTTGACACATTCGCTGCCATTGGCGGATATAGACGCCAACAAGTACATTCATTTTACCTGAGCTGAGAGTGAATGATTTTAAGTGCAAATCGATTGAGGTCATTTGACTTAATCTTTTGGGGCCACTGTGTTAGCTGGAGGTTGTTCACTGCAAAGCACTGACTTTAGTTCACAAATAAAGTCCTTTTTGTGTATATCCTTGGCAGAGATGAGGAGAATTTCTGTGCTACCGTCCCAAAGGATGGACGTTCGTACTCCCCGACACTTTTTTCCCAAACAGTGAGGGTACTGAAGAAAATCAACAAGCCCGGGGACATGATTGTGGCTTTTGGACTCCTTGCTGATAAAATAAAGGTATCATTTGACTCTGGAGGAGAGTATCTGAATAAATTTAGATGATTTTTTTTTTTTAGGTGGGGATAATCCAGAATATCTCCGCTCTGTCAAAATGTCCCTTTCCTCTGCCTGTACTCTAGTCCCATGCAGATCGACAGCAGCAGGAGGAGGAGACTTATTCAGAAGCTCCGGAAGAGTTCCTAGACCCCATCATGTCCACACTGATGCTCGATCCTGTTCTTCTTCCTTCTTCCAACGTCACTGTCGACCGCTCGACTATAGCAAGGCATCTCCTCAGGTTAGTTTCTGACTAACATCAGAATGCTTTTACACCTAGGGTTTGTTTTATTTGTTCTGGGTCAGTTCAAGGGTGTGTTAACATTTTACCCCAGGTTTAGGTTCTTCTCACAATGTTCAGAAGACTTCTGAAATGAATATAGATGTATTTACTAGGGGTGGGAACCCGTAGGTACACGAATCAAGTCGATTCGGCACGCTGCTTTTATTTAACCTTGTTTTAACGAGGATGGGGTCCCTCGTATGAGTTTTACCTGTCTTGTGCAAATGAAGTCAAAACCCTCTGGACTGGTTGCCAGTTAATTAGAGAGGGAGTGTGAATAGACTACAGGGTGTGACTCCAAACTAAGACAGTTACATGAAAGTCATTTATGTGAACCACAACACTCCACCACTGTCCTCTTCTGATGCCTTCACGCTAACCCCAAGCTAAAACAAAACCTTGCTAGCATGCTTCTTTGTCGAGCTTCTATAAAAAGAGTGTGTCCTCGTTCCAGTGACCAGACAGACCCCTTCAACCGCAGTCCTCTCACCATGGACCAGATCAGGCCAAACGAGGAGCTCAGACAACAGATCTTACAGTGGCTGGATAAGCATAAGCAGGAGAGGCTGCAGCTGGGACCAAGTGACCAGACTTGATCCGCTCGGTGCCTAACAATGACTGCATCTTTGTTGGCTTCCCTATTCCTCATCTAGAGTTCTCCTTTGCCTTTTTTTTTTTTTTTTTTTTTGGCTAACCTGGTGGTGTTCTTGTCGCCACAGATTCCAGACTCTTGTCAAATACTGCCTTTAAATCCTATTTAATACAGCCTAGCCTTCTTGCAACAGACTGCAGCATCACAGCCGGTTGACAAGCTGTAAGACAATTCCCAATTGTAAACATTTGCATTAAGGGAGTGATGCGATCTTGAGCAGGAGAGGGCAACTACAGGAGTGTGAAAAAGCATTTGCCCCTTTTGGATTTTCAGTTTTATTTTTTTGTTTTACATATTTATCTACTTTAAACGGTTCATATCACCATCAAGCCATCATCAAGTTTTTTACTCTTGGGCCTGCCGCACACTCAGAGATGCAACTGAACACGACTGAACGGGACAAACAAACAAATTACAGTCGGCCTTGCGAATGACCCTCGTTTGTATATCAACTTGTTGCAGCGGAAAAACTACAACACCCAGGTGTTCTTTTCGGGAAAACAATGTAATAATTCCCCTCGCCGGTGTAGTAATATTATACTATTACAAGGAGGAAAATGGGGTGAGAAATAAAGGAGAGAGCGACTGTTGATGCCACAACATTTTGTTGACAGAGACTCTCCACGCTGCACTTTTTAACCACCGATACACATGAAATGTTTTGGTTATGGCTTGGCAGGAGTATGCTGAATCTGACTTTTTACTCGAAAATTTATTTTTTGTTGCGAAAGCTCATGATACGACGCGGCGTTTTCGGTTGGCTGTTTGTTACGTCTGTGACGTTGCGACACTGTTCACCTGCAAGTCAAATTTCAAGTTGACGGTTGGCCGCTCCTGAAAACTATCTGGAGAACCTAGCACACTGCACGACACTTAGTAAGTCGCGTTGGGCTGCGTCACTTGTGCGGCAGCCTTTCCAAAGAAAACCCAAGTGAAGACCAAGTTTGGTTTGTAAAGGATGAAAAATGGATTCATGTAATTGAGATGCTGACGTATGACCTTAAATGTGCAATTCAGGTTCGAAAACCCTGCAGGGTGACTGAGTTACAACAGCAAAAACTCCTCACCAGTTAATGATAAAGCTTGATTTCACTCATTGCTGCTAAAGGTGGCGCAACTAGTAATTACATTCAGGAGGAAATGTAAACCAACGAAGTCTGATATTCCATCCTGGTAATATATATTTTTTTTTCATCCAAAGCTGTATGGCCTTCTGAGGACGACTGTATAAAAAGTGAAATGGCTCCCTAAAGGAAAAAGTGTTCCTCACCCCTGTATTGAGTTATTTTGACATTCACGTCACGAGTGTGGCCGACTATGAATTTAGTAGCACTTGTTGACTATTCTTCACACATTAACACTTAGCTGAATTTTATCTGGCAACACAAGCATTTTGCCATGCTAAGATAACAGAATTACAATATTTATTACTTGGGCTTCAGCTACAATAACTGTAATCATATGCTGCATTTTTGATTCAAGCTGCATGCTATATGTAGATATGAATAGAACTTCCAACTATAAGGCAAATCTATTGAAACACGTGAGATTTTTACTTACAGCCCGCATCGTATTTGTTGTGTAAATTGCAGTGACAGCTCCATAAGCACACGTCAGCATTCAAAGTTCTGACATATAATAAAAAATGTTTGTCTGGCAGACGGTGCATTCAGGAAGACTCACTGGAAAGTCCACTATGCATAGCACAATTTTTAGATGTCAAAACAACTATGTGCTGGCTAGTGCTTTACAAAAAAACTGGCCAACAAAGAAATAGATTGATTTAAATATACAAATGTGTATGTGTATTTCAGAGATGCTGAAAACTTACTGGGCTGTCATTGATTATATTTATCCATCACAACAAAGATTGGAGGGGGGAGTTGTTTTTCATTACTAATGTTGTGTAATATTGAAGAGATCGCAACGTTCCCGGGGAGGCATTGGCTTTCCATTTAACATAATCAGTGTTGGGATTAACAATGCCAAAATCCAATATGATACAAATCTATAGGGTGCTGAATGTTTTTTTTTTCCTCAGTCAGTGTTTATAATGATACCAGATGCCCCCTTCTTAATTACCCTTTAAATCATTAAAGGTTAACTGATCTCTGATTTTTTTTTTTGCAAGGATATGATATTCTTTAATTTAACAGAAAGAAGCAACTGAATTACAGTTTTTGGGACATTTTGTTTGTTTTTAGACCGAGAGCAAAGTGGAGAGCAACTCATTCAGCGCAGGATTATTCTTGAAGAGATTTTAAAAAATAAAAGTTATCAAATGTGACTGTGGTCACGACAAAAATGTGAAGGAAGTATGTGATGGTTTGGCATGCCTGTGCTTTATGTTAAAGATCTTTGGTGAAAATATAATGCTATATTTTTGTTTTATTGTAAAATGTGACTTTGAGTGTACAGTATGATTAAAAAAAATAAAAACAATTAGTCTTCTTTTTTGTGGCTATATGCTATGTTTTATGTCGCGGCCATTTTAGCAGAACACTGGAAATGGAGTGGAGACTAGATTAATCGAGACTGGAAGAATTGGAAAATATATAGGCTGGTATTATTAGCTTTGCATTATTGTTTTTAAAATTTGATGTTATGTTGGGTTTTTTTTTGGGGGGGGGGGCACTCAATCAGATGCTTCCCAGAATGCGAACTAGGCATCGCCACACAGCGCCAAGGCATTTCACCAAATAACGCAATGACAGTTCAGCAGCTGCCCGGACAATTAACAATGCAATACAATGGGGATCGGCAAGTCGTTGTTCTGCGATGACGTCATTCCCGAAGATTATCGTAGATTGCTGAAAAAAAGCTTGTCCTTTGTTATGGGTCTAACTATGAATTGAGGACGTTTGCGTTAAAAAGAAAATCAAAAGACGTTAGTATTCTTAAATGAGGTTTATTCCTCTAAATACGGTTGATCAAGTTTACTTCACACTTGCTCTTTAATCTTAATACAATGTTAGATCCGTGCGAGAGGACTCCGGTGAAAAGAAGTGGCGTGGTTTTGTCTGGTGCCTCCTTGAATTCTGGCCGTTGCTGCTTTTTGTCATTCAAGTGCGTCGTTCGTTTCCCGGGCAAAGCCCCTGAATCTGATTAGGACTCAGCAGCGCTGAGCACCAATGGAGCACGCTGAGCAAATGCATTGTCCGGGCCGTGTCGGGTCCGCCCCGCAACCTGCATAACGACGTGTCGGCCAGTGAGAGTGGAGGCCGTGGCGGAGCTTGTTTATGTGGAGTGCTGGCTCAGGGTTCCGCCCACCGACGTATCTCTGATCGCAGGGCACACAGGCACAGAGTGTAAAATGGCGCACAGCTGTCGGTGGCGCTTCCCCGCTCGGCCCGGAGGGAGCAGCAACTCCGGCACCGGGAGGAGAGCGGGCCGGATAAGGGTCACTGCCTCGCTGCGGAACGTCCCGGGAGCCCACTCGCACGCCGCTGGCCTCGGACCCGGGTTTGATGCTGCACTACAGGTCTCTTCGGTCATCGGGAGCAACCTGCAGAAATTTCGGGATGTTTTGGGGGAATCGAGTGAATCGAGCAGCGCGGAGGTAGGCACCGGACGGACAAGGAGAGACGGGGAGAGGGAGAGAGTAGCCTGGTTGGGGAGCTCCGGTACCGGGAGAGGCGTTCGTTGTTTTGCAGCTAACAGTCCAAACGTGGACGATCTATCGGTCTCCGAACTGAGCAAAACTTGCCATCGCTAGGATGCTCCGTTAACTTTGATGCACTTTTACGAGCGCAAACTTTAGTCCGGAACCCAAACGGCACCGAACCCAGACGTGTGCTTGTGTCAGGTTCTGCTGGGAACAAAGTTAGTTTGTAGTGGAAGTGAGAGGACATGCTATATCCTTACACTCTTTAGGCTGGACGATTACTAGCACGCTAACACAATACACTCCCCCCATCATCTAGATGTTGTGTATATGGTATTTTAATCAACCGATGAGACATTATTAGCGTTATTGATAGATTATTCATACATTGTAACAAACACGCATCATGTAACTAAGCGACTACAACTGCTTTACTAGTTAGCTACTTGACATTAGCTCGATTGGACGCTTTCAAGACTTGGACGTCTCATACAATAACAGTAAAAGTTGTTTGTCTCGCTCGGTGGAAAAAAAAATGGTGATTTTTTTTGTTTGTGTTATAACGACGTTACAATCGAGGACTCGTCAAGGGAGTGTGTAGTGTGTTTAAAAACAAGACATGGCAACTTGAATGGGGCGAGAGTACACAAATGTGGTCGGGATTCGAAGTTAGCTTCCCTCCACGGGAGGAATTCCTGTCATAGAATTCTTTCGAACCACCTGCGGGTCTATTTATGATGAATAAACTGAATTCACAAACAGGCTGGTGCTTTTTCCTTGAGATGTGCATCTTGCTGCGAAGATTCGGCTAACCTAGCTGGTGGGTTAACTCGTAGCTAGCTGCCCGTAGTCCACTTTTATTTCCACCTCGCAAGTGCAGTTTCCACGACGTGGAAATTGCACTCGTGTTTGTGCGTGTCTGACATCACTCCATCACTGTGCGGATCTCCCAAGTGCAGCCTTTTCTACTGCTGTTTGTGGCTAAGCTAGCGAAATTAGCATACTACGCCACGCTAGCCGTCATGCTACTGCTGATGCGTTGGAAAATGGGAGGTGAGGTGAACCCATTCTCTTCGTAGCCAGTGCGTAGCTCGCGAGTAGCGACACGATGCGCGGCTTGTAAACGCCTCACGGTCACATTTAGTATGGAGCCACATGCACCCCTTTCCTAATCGAGATTCCTCGTTTTTTTTCTAATATCACAAAGATAGAGTATATGTGCGACTTGAAGGGGGTTCAAGTGGGCTTCGTCGTGTGACAGTGCGCATGCAGGGCCGGCTGCAACAACAACGAGCCCCCAGCTTGACGGGCCGTGTGATGTGGGGGTGTGTTCGCCTCAGCGAACTACCATCTTCCTTTTCTGCCACCACCAGCAGCAGCAGCAGCGTGCTACCGTTTGCAGTGAGAACAAGTAGGGAGTAGTTGCAAAGTGGAGTTGAGTTGTTTGCTTTTTCAGCACAGGTGATTTTGTGGTACATGCTACTCGCTTTCATGCACACAGTGCGGGTTCGATTCCTGGTTGCAACAGGAAGACTGACGTGGGTTTAGTCGCCAACAGTGCGAAGTAGAAAGACTAATGTTACTTTTGAAAAGGGGTCTCCATCTCATGACGTGGGCCCCGCGGGCTATTTGCAGGCCTCATGATGTTGTTTTGCAGTTACTTGCTCACATAATAAATAATTCCCAAGTGTCCTGGTGGGAAGCAAGACTAATGAAAGTACAGCAGCATGTTTGATTTGTAGATCGCTACAATGCTGCATGATGAAAAATACATGCGTTTTTAGTTTTAGAGAGTGCTTCATGTATTTTTCCCAGGGAAGCACATTTCTTTTGGTGCTTCTTGTTTTGTGCTTCAATGTGTTCTTTAGCTTCTTGAGTGCATTGCACTATTACGGAGGCAGAGAGAGGCAGACTGGCCCATTCATCCTCCCAGAGCTTGGCGAAGCCTATTGTCGACGAGGGCCCAGCTTGGTGCACCCATTAATACTTTCTATAAATAAATGCACAATCATAGGTAGTCGAAAGATTTGAGATGGCGTGCAGTGGTAGCTCAAATGGCCACAATCAGTTCCTTGAAGCTTCAGTAACTGGACATTTGGAATAATTGGCTCTTCCTGCTGTCACAATCGTAACTGCATGTTTTGAGAAAATGCATTGAAAATATTTAGATTAGTGCTGTCAAGTGATTGCTTTTTTTTAAATGAATCAATCACAGAAAATCCATGATTAATTGCGATTAATCACATTTTTCAACTACTATTTTTTTTGCGACACTTGGAACAAATATTTACTTGAATAATATCTTTGAATTGATGCAAAATATTTAATTCAAAGACTGTTCTAATCGCTTTCTTGGATTCTTGAATACGATCTAAATGGAGACATCTTTGCAGACATTTATTTTCGAAACATTTCTCAAAACTGAAATTATGTAACTGAGTTTAAAATGTTTTGGATTAATCACCGGAGTTAATGATTTAATTTTGACAGCCCTATTTTAGATATTAACTTTCATACAATAGTCGAGGTTAACATACTAGAAACACAGTTAACTTTATTCAGTCGATGTTGCACGCCAGATGTACCTTGTAGCAAGAATTCACAAAGGTAATTTGTTAAAACTAGCAATGGGGGAGTACTGATACCAGGTAGAGTACTCAAAAGTTGAGTACTCATACTGTTCTGAAAAAAAGTGCTATTGCACATCCCTGGTTGAAACACATCCCATACTTTAGGACTCCTACTTTTCGAATCACCTTCAAAAGTAGCAGCTTGCGATAATGCAAGATTTGATTTCGATCTGATAAGATATTGTGATGATATCGTCACTTAAGACGCACATACTTTGTTGATATTTCATGATTTTTCAACGTTTGCCTTTTGGATAATTAGTGGAAAAAAAACAGGCAACTGTACGTTCCAGTGGCGTAAATTTTCAGAGCGTTTCTTTTTTTCCTCTACTCCCATTTTGCACCTGAGTAGTATTGAGAGTGTGAATTGTTACATCCCCACGATACAAGTTGTGGACACAGCTTGTGGTTTTCATTCAGGATCAGTGTAATGCCTCTGGAACCAGACTGGGGCAGGATTGTTCAGGCTCATGGCAGCCTGCTGGGTTCACAGGGCGACTCTGAACAGAGCGCCAGCCGGACACTGGGCCAGGCCTCCCTCCCTCTGTCCGTCAAATCCATCCAGACAGAAAACCCAAATCCAATACAGACACAGAACTGCGTCTAAGAAGCAGAGCAACTTTTATTCTGACAGCTGCCACTTTGGAATGGATTACTAAGCCTATTGCCGAGGCTCAAAGGGGTGCTTGTCGGCTGTTGCTGTCCAAATGAAGGCATTTGTTAGCTTTTGTGTCCGTGGAGGGAATTCATTCTCTTGATCGCTCCAAGTTTCAGTGGCTTCTTTTTTTTTGGGCTTCCAAGCTATCCAGTTTTTGTTATTTTATAATTGTGCAACACAGCCCCCACTCTTTTCTTGACCCCTTAATTTTTCTGCCCCGCCAAATCAATCCTCATTGTTTAAAACATAAGATCCAAATTGACTTGACTTTCATATTAATTAAACGTAATTAGTCATATAGAGGAGCAACAAAATTTTGGTTCAAAATGGAACATAATCAGCCTCCAAATTCACACATTCAATTTTCTGTCTCAACTCACTTTTTTTGCTTTTTATTTGTCTTTTTTTTTTAAAGGATTTTATCCTCCATTAAATTAAAATCATCTAAAGATTTTTTGTAGTCGACTATAACGTGTTGGCGGTCGAGTCGAAATCATTGAGATGCTTTTCAGCGCGATGCACTTTTTTTTTCTTTTTTGCACTTCAGGCGACAGTCATAGAGAAAAATCAAAACGAATGATTAAAGATGCAACTCACCATTTTGCAATTTATAATTGATGTAGTAAGCCTAGCGTATTTTTCTCTTTAACAAATTGGCCCGTATCATTTTTTTTTTTGTTTTAGCAAAGCGTGTAAGATGGAGCGTTATTAGACGAAATATTTTGGCCACAAAAATTGGGTTTCCCACCTGCTGCTGTCCTTGTTCCTCGGTGCCAGGGTCCTGCTGGTTTGAATTTTTTAAGATGAGCCGACTGAAACTAGCAAGGATTAACACTTTGCTTATCCGCAACAATCTTTTTTTGCTTGGACGCATGCAGACGTATGAAGATTGTGAGGCCTCATTGGCCGGACATTTTGCTGTTCTACACAGCGATCGTCTGGTGACGGCAGCAGATGGACAAGTCGAATGTCTTCTGTAAAGCAGATTGGAATTCAAAGTTGCCAAGAACACATAATTAGCAATTTTTTGTTGAATAAGTGTTTAAATATAAAGTCGGACAAGTGAAACCAACTAGTCCACTAATCCGTTCAATCCCTAATATGCATAAAATTGTGAGATGTGAGCAGATATTCAAAATAGTAAGACTCAAAATCATTGATACGCTACTTTCGTGTCGTGACACGATCTCGCGTGTTTTTAAGTATCAATATATGGTTTTATAAATCGATATCTGGCTAAGAAATGGAAAATCGATTCAAATTGATATATTGATATATTTTTAAAACCCAGCCGTGCTGTTACAACGTCGGTATTTTTTCAAAAAAGTGAATTTGTAATTTGGTAAAGCACTTTGGACAAAATCTGGTCTAGATAAAGTACGATAAAAGTGCACGTCATTTAGATAGAATTGGATGTTTAATTTTTGGGGTGACTATGACGTGTTTTTCTTCAAAAGAACATTTCGTCGTCCATTCGACCAACCTGCGTTGGTCATTTTAAATGTTGTGATGTTATTACCCTACACCCCAGTATAATGAGGAGACAGTAAAATAGTCCCAAAATGCCTCTTGAAATGTTGCCTGTATAGTTGATAAAAGTTTTATAATAGCTCACAGATTATTTCTTATTTTCTATGGAGATACCAAATCCAAACGAATCAGATGTTGAGCAGCATCATGGAGTGGATTGATTGTGTTTTTTTTTATGCAATGCCATTATGTTGATGGACCCATATGCCCCTGCGGCCCACTGGTTTGAGAGTGTTGAGAGTCCAGCAGGTGTTTGGTCTGTTTAAATAGAAGAGACCCTTCCCCCGCTCTCACCCGCGTACCCATCCCAGAGACAGCGTGTGGATTGGAGCAGGAAGCTTTGTGTCTGCTTTTATTCTAGCGCTCACAAAGTGTGGGCGACTGAAAGAGCGCAGGCAGGGATATCAAAGGATGCGGGACGACCCCCCCACCACCACAACCACCACCACAACCACCACCACCACACCCCCCGAGTCCTCCGCCCCTTTTTGTCCCCATGGGACAACACTGGGAGGAGAATTAGTCACAGCCCCTCCCATCCATAGCTTTATTCAGCTCCAGCAGGCGGCCAAGGCGCTTTCACCTCCACTTTAGGAATCGTGATGAAGAGAGCGGCTGGAATTGTCTCTTTTTTTTTCTTACGCTAACAGTGGCGGGGCAGGGGTGTCCCCGAGATGTGATGTCCCCTTGTGCATGCAGGAGTAGCCATGTGTTTCTTCCCTGCAGTGTACGCTTGTGTGGATACGGGAGACATAATGCGTACGCGCCCGTTTCGACTTTGTCCGCTGTCTTTCTGCTCGTCAGGTGTTAGGTGTCGGAAGAGGAATCGTCTTACCCATAAGTGTTTGTTTTGGATCGTGTGCTGTCAACTTGGAGCAAATGTCAAACAGTTGCGCTGCTCCATGGTGGGACACTCAAAAAGAAATTTAAAAAAGGCCACATTTTTTGGGGGTGGCCAAGTTGGGGGGGGGGGTGAGGTGAGAGGTCAAAAAGTAAAGCTGCACTACTGTCGAGTGTAATCCACTCTCTTGCGTGTAATCACTCTACGGGGATGTGCCATCCATGCGACATATAGAAGTATGAGCTCATCACCAATTTGCAGTAAATGTCAAAGGAAAGATTCCTGGAATGTATGCACGTAAAATTTTGTCGTTCCATACATAACGAGAAGAGAGTAGAAGGCAGAATGCCGAACAACTTTTAGAAAAAAAATAACTGTGGAGGGCCACATGTTTGGAAGACATTTGCGATGGTAAATAGTGGACATGTTTAACATTTGCAATTGTCTGGTCAGATTGAACAGTAAAAAAATATATAACTAACATCACTAGAGTTTTATCGGAGGTGGAAGGGGGCGTGGTGAAAAATATCCTGATGGTCGATTTGCATCTGACTAGTGATGGTTAAATTAAGCTTCAAATCTGTTTCATGAATCAGTTGTAGTATTTTTGGACTCCTGTAGATGGCGCTCTCTGATCAACATTGGGCTGACTTGACATTTTTTTAAACCCTTTATTTAAACCAACAGTGCCGTCTAGAAGACTCAAAAATACAACAACTGTTTCATGAAGCAAATTTGAAGCTTCATTTTCCCATCACTACATCTGACAGTTTGGACACATGCTTCAGTTGATGGTTAATGTTTAGAGATGCGATCAAATATACATAATTAATTGACGGATAAGAATTATGTAAATTATGTGGAACTCATTGTTTATATTATGATGCGAAATTAAATGCCACCAGCAGAGGCGCTGTTGACTCCATTTCAGTTAAATGTGGAAAGAAGCACATGTCAGCTATGTCAAGTTTCCGCAATGCATTTGACAAAAACGTTTTACAAATTCTACTTTTGGGAAAAGTGAGGAAGTAGCTTTCGTTCACGTTGAGAACGTTACAAGATTGTGATCCTAAATTAAAAAAAAAATTCTATGCATAAATGATTAAAAATGGAATCCTGGTGGTATGAAATAATGAAATCTGCCGTGACTTTTTATTGTCTTGAATGAGATTTAAACTTTGTTTTTAATCTTCAGAGCTAGTCCTTAATAGCAAATTGGGCTGCTTCCACAGCATTTTGTGGTGTTTGGTGCCTGATAAAGGACAAGGTACAATGTACCTAATATGTGTTCTTTATCATGCGTACCCTCTTGATGACTCATTCCCATCTTCCTTTTCTTACTCACACGGTCCCCATCTTACTCATTACTGGACCCATTTTTGTTGCTCAGATCAGGAGTGTTACTTAGACGTTGAATGTCAGCGGTGACGCAGCTTTCATTGCCCAGCAAACTGTTTCCGCCAAGTCATGTCCACTTGATAGCTTTTACTACCAACAACGTCAGGCTGGTTTGAATTCATAAGGAATTAAAGTAAATAAGCTCAAAACATTGATTTTAATGGTAAAGCATATTTGGTCACCTCATGTGAGAAATATGTCACATAATTGTTGTCTGGTTTCTGTGCCACAGCCTTGTGGAAATACACAAACAAAAATTCTGACCCAGCCCAGAATGCCACTTTTGGAACGAGGAGGAAATTTATTAGTGTGGTGAGTGACATGAATATAACGTGTTTTATTGACGGCAGAAAGTAAGAAGCAGAAAGTGATGTTCTCTCTGTGTCTCAGTTTCAATCTTAATATTCCAATTGCCTTGTATGCGGGACTAAACATGTAAACAGGTTACGGAATGTTTCAGAAAACGCAATTTTGAGCCCAATCGTATATTTACAAAATGTCACTGCAGAAAAAATGGAGTTAATGCTTTTGCATGCATTGAAAACTTAAAAGCTTCTTGAGCAGGGACAAAAAGTGAAACTGTTTAGTGAAATAATCTTGATCACTGGAAACTTTGATGATTAAAAGTGGAATCATTTTTTTTCTCTCTGTTGATTGTTCACAGCAAGGAAATGCAGTTTCTCACATGCATATCATGGCAAAAGTCCCTCAAGTTTTTACTTATTCAAATCGATACAAAGATGAGCTCAGCAAAAGTAATTCACATTCATTTTGAGCCTTTTAAGGGACAGCCCCTGTCGTCTTTCGTTTCTGCAGTAACTCAGATCATTCTTGCTTTTAGTTCTTTTACATCAGCTCAAATTCTACACTTCACTGGTCGCTTCATTATGTACTTCTGCTCGGTATAAAACAAGAGCTCTATCAATTACTGTGCCTTCACAAAGGTCCAAAATACTACACACGTCCACATTTTCCCAATGTTGTGGCCTATAGGAGATTAGAAAGTGGAACTTTTAATTTCCAGCACAATCCATGGTTGGATGCTGGTTCAGAGATAAATTGATATTTCACGATCATTTTTTCAAGAGGAAATCAGTGGTCCCCAACCACCGGGGCATGGACCAGCACCGGGACGCCGTCCACTTTGGCTAAAAGGAAAAAAAAAACTTGCAGTACTTCCAGTTTATTTATTATTCAAGGTTGAAAAATATTTTCTTGGAAATAAAAACTCCCTTTTTAGGAATCAAATTACAGTTAGATTATTTACCATAATCGTTCAAATCTATTAAGAAATCTGATATAGTTTATTGTAATGCAGATTCATTCATTGTGTGTCTGTCGAAAACTGCATTGGAGAGGACTTTGAAAAAATAAAAATCAAATAAAAATAATTACATTAAATCACAATCGCAATATTGAGGGGGGAAAAAAATCACAAATTCTTCTTCAAAATCATTCAGCCCTCATTGAGGACCTCATCTATTGTAAAAAAAAAAAGGCACCAACATGATGGCTGCTCCAAATCAAGCGGCATATGGAGCGTACCTCACACTCCAGTGTTTGTTTACATCTTGCAGTTACCTCCTCGAACATGCCCCTGCTGTCGAGCTCATCACACGGCCGTGGGCGTGAAGCGAGGGTGCCTTGTTGTGCCTGGGAGGCCTGTTTAGACTCGGGATTGGCAGGCGTGTGCACGAGCATGTCGTGGCCGCTGACCCCTCGCGTCCTCCCAGGAGACGCCTTCGCTCCCTGTTGTTGTTAATAGCCCGGATGATGTTCCCATGTTTTGTTTTCCTCCCTCCCCCTTCCGAATTCCTCACTACGCCTGCCCCGTCCATGCTCCCCACCCCCGTGCACTCACCGCCACCGTTTGCTCGTTTACATCCACCTTACTGGTGAAAAATGTGCGTACGGTGGAGCGTGCACCTGACAGATTGAACCGTGAGCTCACGTGCATTTCCATGCGGCGGGCGTTTCGTTCGCCCTTGTGCGGCTGCTCTCTAGCATCACGCCGTGTGATGTCATCAAGGTCTACTCACACCCTCGCAGCGAGTCAGAGTCTGTTGGCACCCCGCCCCCCTTTCCTTCAACGGCTGCAACGACGCCCACCAAGCTCTGACTGGAATGACTGTGAGGAAAGGGAAAGAGGATGGAATGCTTAATAACGTAGTAATTACAACAAGCTGCTTAAATGTGCAACATTTTTGCATTTCAAACATGTGATTTCATGTTGCGTTACTTTTACCTGGTCGTCGTTTACATGTGCAAGTCCGCACTTTGCGTAGCAGCTGCTTTGCAAACTGGGCCAACAAGACCTCAAGTGCATCCCTGCACAGTCACTGCTATAAATAAATATGATAAAAAGACATCCTCACCTCAACTCTTAAGCGCACACGCACTTTCAGTTGAAGACGTTAAAGGCACATAGTGGGTATCTCAGCTTGTCTTTTAGTGCATATTGTCACCTTGAAAAGGGGAACAATGACGTGTTCTGACCCCCTTTTTTTTGGCCATTCATTATAGAGGACAGGCAAGACAGAATTTTTTTATTTTTTTTAAATGTCCTTGTATTTCCATCTACAACGACATTATTGTAAAAATAAATAAATAGTCAAAAACAAGACCAGAGAGGTAGAAGGTGCAAAATAATGTTCATATTGTCAAACATTTCTTTGAGTTAACAGAAGCATAAGAGTGGAGTTTATCAATACACCATTTTTTTTTAATTCAGCTTCGGGGCTAGTTTAGTATCGGTAAGAAACCACCCATCATAATAACGATGCATGATGCTAAAATGTGTTCCGAATAATTTGACCCTTATGTGGTGGAAGGTCATCACAATTATAATCAATAATCACTTGCAGTATGGTGCACGGCAAACCAAAGCGACAATTATAATAAATAAATTCTTAAATGAATACGTCTTTAGAATCGAGGATTAGCATTATCTTCAGCAATTTTGTGGTCAGTAATTATCCTATTTCATTGATTTTCTTTTCTGCCTTTCCAAGAAATCCACATCCTGTCTGCCTCTCTTATATATTAATAACGTTAGCTCTTCGGAATCATTAAATCATCTCCTATTCAGTCATGTTTGAAACTTGAGTCACGATTGAGACGTTTGACTGCGCTGGGGTGACTTGTGACTTTTGACCAAGCACCTAAACACGAGATCGCTTCCGCTCAAGGAGCTTGCTGTTAGTCACCGAGTGCGATCTGAATGTTTGCAATTCACTTCATCCTCTTTGGTTTGCCCCCTCGCCGTGTGCATTTATGAATCAATCCATTGATTGTTTGCTCTTTAAAATGTCACTTTTGTCCTCACCTCAGTTTTCTGAAGCCCCGTATGATGGTATCATGTGGCTTATTCAACCCACCGCATATTGATTCTGTTTACTATCGCGCAGGAATGTGAATGTATCAAAGCCCTCAAATCTTCATGAACATTCCGTTTGTCATTGAATGGCTTAAATGATCTTTGCCTTTCTCAAGAGTGACTCAAGTGTTGCACATCTGACAAATATGTACGCAGATGGATGCCAACTATTTGGACATAATGGTCGTAAAGTGTTTAACGGCCTTTGTTCTGTGTATTGCTTTTTAGGAAGAAGTGTTTGGAGGATTTGGAACAAGCACTGAGCAAAAAAGAATACCAAGTCCATCGACAACCACTTCAGGTACTGAAACCACTTTTATTTTATTTTATTTTATTTGATCTTTTTATTGTATTTTATTTTATTTTATTTATTTATTTTTTTACCTCTCTTTTCTGTCTTTCCCCATTGTTTGTGTGGACTTTCCTGTGTAGATCTTTTGATCTATAAACAGGACTATTTAAAAGACGGTTGGATTATTTGTGATGGATATTCCCATAAAATAAATCATAAACTGACAAAAAACTCTTGTTTACAAAGGAAATAACTTCTGTTGTTCTGTGTAAGTTCAAGAAACACAGCATCGTACCTGTTTTGGGGTGTGTGGCAGATTTGGAAGAGGTCACAATTTAGCATTTTGTCTTTTTCAGAACTCTTATTAGACCATGTTGTAATTTGCCAGACTTATCTGGGATCGTATTATCTTTTGGCGGCCAGTCAATATTCTCAGTTCTATCTCTCTCTTAGATGCAGAATTAATTTAGTAAAATGACCTCCATTTACTTTGGTTGACCTAATGTTTTAGCAGGAAGTCTATTTTCATGCCTTGTGTTTATTTAAACGCATGAAGTACAATAATTGAATTGCCTATCTGTGTAATAAAGCCTAACATTTTACCCTTTAAATTGTGCATTGGATTCATCTGCAGGCCCACCCATACAAGAGAAGAAGCCAAGAGGACGTCCGTCGCGCGCCCTCAATGCCCAAAAAGCTGCTGCTGCGGGTCGACTTTCCCCCTCTTCCTTTCTCTCCACCACACAGGCCAAACCTGAAGGTCCTGAAAGACCATCTGAGAAGGTGAAAAGGCTGCCTGGAAGGCCACCTGGCACTGGCGAAAAGCGAAGAGGTCGTCCCAAATCATCAAGTTCCAAAAAACCTTGGAGTGCAGGCAGCCATGCGGCAACCGAGGACAGTAGACCGGCAGGGTCTGAGTCCAGCGTGGACAACGAGGAGGACCGAGACAGAAAAGGTGCAAAGAGAGCACCATTGGGCTCTGCTCAACCGCATAATCTACCCCAAGGTGGCCGGGGTGAATCCAAAGTACCCAACTTGAAGAAAGCAACTTCACTGACATCATTTAAGTCCCGGCTCAAGGCGTTGCCCGGCGTGCCTCGACGTAGGCGTGGACGCCCACCCTCAGCAGAACGTCTCAAAGCTGAGGCGGCGGCGGCGGCTCAGCTGTCCACCACCACTGACTGTGGGGATGGAAAACTCAAAGCCTTTAAGGGCGGGGACAGAGGCACAGAGCCACAGCAGCCCATGCTGACTCATGTGAATACCGGGGAAGACCAGGACCCTTCCAATCTTCCCCCCTCGCCATCTGCTTCCATGCCGGACCGGGTGGCGGGACTCAGAAAAAGTCCTCGACACAGGAAGCCCGTCAGAATTGTCCCGCCGTCTAAACGCCCTGATGCGACCATCGCTAAGCAGCTTCTGCAGCGTGCTAAGAAAGGAGCACAGAAACGAATGGAGAAGGAAGCTGTGGCCGGAGGGACAGGCGCTTTTGAGGCTGGTATTCGGAAGACGCAGCTCAAGAACATCAGACAGTTCATCATGCCCGTGGTTAGCACCGTCTCCCTTCGCATCATAAAAACCCCGAAGCGCTTCATTGAAGACGAAGGCAACTTCCTGTCCCCTCACCCTCATATGAAGATCGCACGGTTGGAGGCGCCAAGCTCCTCCGTTTCCACATCCACCCAACAAACTCCCACCATCTCTTCCTCCCCCTCGCCGGCGGTGGCCTCCACTACAGCGGCCACCACCAGCACCGGTACTACCGCCCCCATGGAGTCCCTCCCTCCGCCTCCACCTCCAGCACCGGTGCCTGCCGCTCCATCAACGACTGACAGCGTGCTCAATAGCAATACCGACAATGCGGCCAACGGGCGATTCAGCAGTAGCGCGGCTTCTTGCGGATCAAGTGCCGTGTCACAGCATTCGTCGCAGCTTTCCTCTGCAGAGTCTTCCAGATCCAGCAGCCCCACTTTGGACGACTCCTCCTGCGACTCTCAAGCTTCCGAGGCAACGCAAGCATTGT
The DNA here is from genome assembly GCF_059441095.1 of Idiotropiscis lumnitzeri. NCBI lineage: Eukaryota > Metazoa > Chordata > Actinopteri > Syngnathiformes > Syngnathidae > Idiotropiscis > Idiotropiscis lumnitzeri. Next base: position 8,487,797 of record NC_142397.1, on the reverse strand, counting down.
CAGAGCCCGAGGAGCACTCTCCATCCTCACCGGGAGAGAGGGAGCCCAACTTGCTACACAGCTCCCAGCCTCCCTCACCCCCCTCGGAGCCGGAGCGTGTTCTATCCAAGAGGAGTCGCCGTGGCCGGAGAGGGCAGGGAGTGAGCCGAGGGACTCAAGGCCAGTCTACGAGGGAGACGCTCGCCACCAGCGCCAAAAAGCCAATCATCAGCCCACCTACTGGAGTGTTGATGTCCTCCACTGCACTTCTAAACTCACAACAAGTGTCATCCACGGCCTCTTCTTCTTCTTCTCCGCCACCTCCTCCTCTCCTCACGCCACCTCAGCCTCCACAGTCAGGCTCATCTAGTACAGCTGCTATTAGTGAGCACCACTCACAGTCACCCTGGTTGCCACACCCCATCCCTCCATTCATGTCTGGGTCATCAGTGCTATCCAACATGTCAGACAAAAAGAGCCGCTCCATCCTGAGAGAGCCTACCTTCCGCTGGACGTCCCTGTCCCACCCTGAATATCAATACTTCTCCTCCGCCAAGTACGCCAAGGAGGGCCTCATTCGGAAACCAATTTTTGACAACTTCCGTCCTCCCCCTCTCACTGCTCAGGACGTCGGCCTGATCCCTCAAGGTGTCAGCGGAGTAGGCGGGGCTGCTCCGGTTGCCTTCTCCGCACCAGGTGGCGGATCAGGAACGGGGACCCGCTTGTTCGCCCCTCATCACCCCCACGGCCACCACCAGCATCCCTCCTCATCCCGCTTTGACGCACCTCTCCAGAAGCGTAGCCCGCTGCTGCGTGCCCCGCGTTTTACGGCCAGTGAAGCCCATTATCGGATATTCGAGTCGGTAACACTGCACTCGTCCTCTGGCAGCAGCCCGGGCTCGCTTTCCCCCCAACAGAAGTCATCCAGCTCCAGCAGAAGCTCACGGCGTAGGCGACGACTGATATCGGGACTATTACGTGGCCAAACACGGTCTCCTTCCCACTCAATGACCAGGCGCAGCAGTCAAGTCGGGGGCCCGATGTCTGTGGGGAGAGGATCCTCCGAGTCGGCGCTGTCTGACTCGGTCTCCAGTAGTAACCCCAGCTCCTTGCCGGGGGCCTCCGCCACTCCACTAGCTACTAGTGCCTTAACTCCTGGTCCTTTTGGCAATTTCTCCGTTTCCATGGGTTTGACCTCACAGGGGATCCCTGACAGCAGGAGAGGGCAAGCTGCAAACCCGCCAACTCCTTTATCAACGACATCATCCGCCGCTTCGCCACTTTTCCCCCTCTTTCCTGCCAGTGATCAGGACACAGGACGAGGAGCTGGAAAAGGAGGTAAAGACAAAAGCATGTCAGCTCCCCAGGAGCCTGCTCCCAAGGAAAAAGAAAGGGATGCTGAGAAACACAGAGAGAAGGAAAATAAGAAGGAAGGGAGGAAGGATATGGAGAAAAGGAGTAAGGTTACCAATCCAGATGACTCCCCTATTGTGCCCGCCAGCCTCTTTATAGATGGGCGGGACTCCGAAGACGCTCTTTTATCTCTTGCTCCAAAAAAGGCTCCCGGGAGAAGAAAATCAATGTCAGTTGATGCGGTAACAGACACTCCACCCACAGAGATACGTGGTCTCCATGCCCCTGCTCCCAATTCCATTGCGAAGGAACGTTTGCCTAAGAAAGGGAGACCCAGTGAGAAGGGAGCAGACGTGGAGGACGGCGAAAAGGAGGAAGAGACTCAAAGTCCTCCCAGCCAGCAGGGGGCGAGCCTTACAGGTCAGCCAAGCAAACAGCATCTCCCGGTCTCCTCGCTTGGATCAGTGTTGGAGCAAGCGGAAAAACAACCTGCAGCCGACAAACGGGTGGTTGGACTACTAAGAAAGGCCAAAGCCCAGCTCTTTGAGATAAAAAAGAACAAGTTAAAGCCCGCCGACCAAACCAAGGTCCAGGTCAGTTATCACCTAAATGCATAAGCTATAATCAAGTGTTTTTTTTTTTTTTTGAAGGGGAAGTCAACCCACAAATTGTCTTTTCCAAACACGGCATTCTGATTAATATTATGTTTTTGGAGTACGAGTTAAGCAGTAAAAATCCACTCGTTCATGTCCAGCTCAAAGGGGCGGCCATTTTGCCACTTTCTGTTGACTGGAAAAGACGTCATAGTTGCTCAGCGGCTCAGGCAACGACCAATCATGGATTAGCGCGATAAATCAAATTGCTTGTTACCTGAACCCTGTGTAACTCTGATGTCATTTTCAGTTGACTGCTAGTGACAAAATGGCCGCCCCCTGTTATGGCTTAAAACGCAGGTATTTTTATGCTTATCTCATCTTCCACAATATTAATCAGAATGCCGCGTGAAGACTAGTGGAGGCGCATAGAAAATAATAGTGTAAAGATCATTTTGAGGTTGATTATATATTTTTTTTTCATTTCAGTATATAAATAGAAATCTGCATGTGTACTACTAGTGAAACCCGATAGCAGGAAAGTCCCACAGAGGGTGTTGCTTGAGGGGAATTCTGTTAGCTTCATACATTATGCACACAGCAGCATCGCCTCTGATTTTGAAAACAGTCCTTTGAAGAGACCTTCCCTCGGTTCTTCTCCAGCTAATCTGTTGATACGTTGGACATTGCGCTCATAGGAAGCTTGGGCCGTAATCGAGAGCGAACCTTGAGTTTTCATTTGCTGTATTCTTCCTTTCCAACGGGAACCGACGGATGTCTGTATCAAAAGAGTATAACAATCTGTTCCACTTGTTTTGTTGTTGGGCGCAGAGTCAAGAGAGTGACTCTTCGGAGACCTCCGTACACAGTCCACGCATCAAACATGTTTGCCGTCGCGCCGCTGTGGCTCTTGGTCGGAATCGTGCAGTGTTCCCTGATGACATGCCCACACTTAGTGCCTTGCCCTGGGAGGAGAGGGAGAAGATCCTGTCTTCCATGGGGAATGATGGTGAGAGAAAAGAGTTCACGTGGCCTCCACGATACGTCATTTAGCGTCGTAGTGTGTCAGTTATTTGATGTGCACCAAGCGGAGAATTGTGGCTCTTTTGAAGATGTATCATTTTCCTGTCTTTGTCTTCAGACAAGTCATCCGTAGCAGGCTCAGAGGAGGCGGAGCCTCAATCCCCACCCATAAAGCCACGGGAGACACGGCAAAAGGCTGTTCAGGAAGCTCCTCCCAAAAAGGGTCGGCGGTCACGACGCTGCGGCCAGTGTTCAGGTTGCCAGGTTCCTGAAGATTGTGGGGTCTGTACCAACTGTCTTGATAAACCCAAGTTTGGGGGGCGGAACATCAAAAAGCAGTGCTGCAAGTAAGTCTTAGAATATCATTATTTATTGAGTCACTTTTTCAAAACTGAGTACTGATATTTGATAATTGCAGTGAAAATGTTTTATTTTGATTGAATATTGTTTAGAAACATGAACCTTTCTGAACATGGCATGACAAAAATAATAATAATAATTTTTAGACACTAACAGAATAAAACCCATATTACAAACCAAAATAGACAGAATTAAATAAATCCTGGAAGTCCTGGAATGCTTTAACTGTTGTCGTGCTAAAAACTTCCCGTTAACTGGACCGCTAATCAGAGAGAAGGCTAGCTCAATATAGTGCCATCTATGGGCAGAGAGGACTTCGAAGCGTCCGAAGTTTGTTGCACATCAGCTCAGCGATGCCGTCTTGTGTGGTGAGGGAGGAAAGGTAACGTTAGAGAGAGAGAGTGAGTGGAAGAAAAAGCTAAAAAAAAAAAAAAAGATCTATTTTGTTAATGTACTTGCACGTTCATGCAGGACTTTTACCGTGGTCATTTCCCACATAAGGAAATTCTTTTACACCGAAAGATTGGACAATGCAAATATGATTCCGTACTAAAGAATCCTTACTGTATCACAAATCATCAAACAATGCAATATATTAGAAACGAAAAGAGTCATTTTCTGTCCCCGTCTATAGGATGAGGAAGTGTCAGAACTTGCAGTGGATGCCCTCCAAACTTTTTCTTCAGAAGCAGGGCAAAGGTAAGAAGGACAAGAAGAGGAACAGGTTCGCAGAGAAGAAGGAGGGTCTCAATCCAGCTAAAGGACACAACTTGGAATCTGGCGCCAAGGCTGCAACTGCACCGCCAAAGGAGGAACCTCCCAACAAAAAGAGTGAAATTCCTCCACCCAACCCAGACGAGGAGAAGTCAAAACAGGAGTCATCACCGCAACCATCCTCTCCAGCGCCGTCATGCTCTCCTTCCCCGGATGAATCGCCACAAACCACCAGCACAGTCACAGCCCAGGCCCCATCTCCTGACTCCAAGCAGCCATCTGTCTCGGGCAGCATCCCTACCAAGAAGGGCCAAAAAACGCAGCAGCCGGAATCGTCTTCCTCCTCCTCTTCCTCGTCACCTTCCTCATCCAGCTCGTCATCCTCATCATCCTCGTCATCTTCCTCCTCCTCGTCCTCGGCCCAGAATTCCCCCGCCCCTTCCCCGTCTATGCCATCTCATCCTCAACAGCTGCAGGGGCCACCGAGCGGTCAGGCGCCCACAAGGAAAGACGCCTCACCCAAGATTTTATTAAGTGAGCCCAAGAGGAAAACTGAGCAGCTATCAACAGCAGCAGCGTTGGATACAAGTAAGACTGATACCTTTTGGCTTTTTTTTATTTTCACACAATGCCGCCGCAGTGATCACATCAGCGAGGCGGCGAATGTGTAAAATAGTGTTTTTTTTGTTTCTTGACTCTTGAGACCAGAAAAACAATAATGACCACAGGACCGTGGTGAAGCCATGTTAAATTTAAATGACTTTTTACACCCATGTTTTTTTTTTCTTTTTTTCTTAGTTGACCCAAAACAACCGAAGAAGCCAACTCCTCGCTCTGTTCTTCCAACTCCTAAACAGAAACCAAATGACAAGGTAGGAAACTTGGACAGAACTGCCGCTCATTTTAGTGGTTGATCAAGATAAATATTTTTCGATGTATAATTAGCAGCTTTGTACCCTTAAAGTGGGATTATCCACTCTGCAGGTCAAAATGTCCACAGACTATTAAAAACTTGGATGGAGTCATTATATTCTGCTCAATTCTTACTAATACTAATTTGGGGATGACCTCATTTGGGTGCAAAATGAAATTTATGCACCGCTTGTCATGCAAGACGTTTGGTTTGGATCCACGTTTTTAATTATGGCAGCTGTTTATGATGACCAATGGAGATTTGGTATTAAACTGCTGTTCTCACTCCCACACGGCTCCAAATTGAGACACTTTACAAACCGTGCACGCTGTAAATGGCAAATCATTCTTTTTTTTTTTTTTACCTTCTTTCTCTTTTATGATGAACCCGAGAAGACGCTGACCACGAAATCCCACGGCAGCTGTACTTTAAACTGGCTGGGCACTCCCTCGACTAGGGGCCAGGCAAAGTCCACGGCGCCCTGCGACGGAGTGCATCGAATCAGAGTTGATTTCAAGAGGGACCACGATGTGGGGAAGGTGTGGGAGGCGGGTGGCCTCAGCCAGCTCACTTCTGTGCCTGTCACACCTCGGGTGCTCTGCTTCTTATGTGCAAGCAGTGGAAATGTTGAGGTGACGAAATTGACATTTCAAATGCATTTGTTGGAATGACGTGATGCATTAAACCAAAACGTGTTGTTTGTTTCCTGTCTCTAGTTTGTTTTCTGCCAGGTATGCTGCGAACCGTTCCATCTCTTTTGCCTGGGGGAGTCTGAGCGTCCTCTCCAGGAGCAGTTTGAAAACTGGTGTTGCCGCCGATGTCGCTTCTGCCAGGCCTGCGGGCGCCAGCGCCAGAAAACTAAAGTGAGTCATTCAGTACAGTATGGATCATTTTTTTTCGGGGCCAGGCACAAAGGAAGCTCAATCTAGGATGACAGCGTTTAAAAAGGCTACAGAATGTTCTCTCTCGAGATGCTTCTTGGCATTGCGCGCAGACTGACATGCATCGGCTTTATGGATTTGTGCCCTGATTTTTTTAGAATTTAAATCAGATCCTGTGCGTGCTACTCATGGTTGTCATTGCAGTTTAGTTTTTACATAATGGACATCTATACACGTTTGATTTACACCAGGAAATCCAAAGCTTGTTTCATTGTTTTCTCTTGTTAGTACACGTTGATAAGCAACACAGATATGATTGATTTGCTCATTGGAGGTCTGCTTGGCAAATCGATTTTTTTTCACGCTCTGAGTTGTTTGGAACAAATCTCCGCCTAAAGGCCGTTAAGTTATTTATTACTTTGATTGGCTTCCACTTCTGGCTCCGCTACACGACGAGAGAGCGGCTTGAAAGATCCTGGCGAGGCCACTGGCGTGTCAAACCGTTGCTGATAAATCAACTCCCAGAGAACGGGAGCTCTGTGGTCAGAAAAATCATGCCTAATACACTTCTGAACACGTGTGTTTCCTCGCAAGACATCGCTCGAAGCACTTGCCCGTGATTTTCTTTGTAATTGTGGTGTTGTGTTTGTTGAATTGTACTCTCAGATTTCACTGCCTGAAGTTACGTAACCACTGAATTACAAAGAGCAGTATGGCGTACCACTGTGAACTACAATCATAATATATATATTTTTACATTAAAAAAAACTGTTAAAAGTCAGTCATTTAAAAATGAGAATTATTATTGTTATTATACTGTTATAATATAATAATAATAATAATAATATGTTATATACTATTAGGACTCATTAGAGTGCAAGTCGCCATCATTTGGGGTGGCCGAGACTCAGAGGTATAGCAGTCGTCCCGAAAGGTCCACGGTTAGATTCCCGCTCCGTCCGACTCGAAGTCACATGTCATTGTGTCCTCCAAATGGTGTACGCTGGTGTAGGGCTGTGGGTGAATGCTTGGTGGTAGTCCGAGGGGCCGTAGGCACACACCGGCAGCCACGCTTATGTCAGCCTGCCTCCTGGGCAGCTGTGGCTACATACATACAAATTGATGGAAAGCCAGTTTTGAAATTAGAAGCCAGTAAGTAATTGTTTGTTCAAGAAATTTTCAATTTATTTTCAAAGGAGAGAATTGGTAACAAACAAATGGCAATATCGCATTTGTCAATGTTGTTAAAAAAAAAGAAAAGCACCTCGTGGGCCACATAAAATGAGGTCGCGGGCCAGATTTGGCCCCCGGGCCTTGTGTTTGAAACTATGTTCTAGGGTGTAGAGAAAAGTCTTAAGTGGAAAAACAAACATTTCCATCGATGTAGCCACTCTAATTTCCGCGGGAAGGACATCCCAGAGTACTAGAGCCCAAATAATAAATTCTCTTGAACGTGCTGACATCTTTTTTAGTCCACCGAGTCGCCAAAAGAACAGCATGTTGGCTCGGCATTAGTTGATTATTATTAGTGTAGAATGACGCCATTTTTTTTGCTACATATTTACATGATCTGGTCTTCCTCTGGTCCCATAGCAGCAGCTGCTGGAGTGTGATAAGTGCCATAACAGCTATCACCCCGAGTGCCTGGGTCCTAACCACCCTGCAAGACCCACCAAAAAGAAGAAAGTCTGGGTAGGATGATGACGCTTCTTGATTCTGACGCGCCTTCTCACCTTTATGTCTGTATTCTTGAAACAAGCCCCTCCCAGCAAGTCCTTTTCACAACCTACACACTAGTGTCAAATCCATCCATCTTCTTCGTTCTCTCAGACAGCCACTATGTTTTTTTTATTTATTTATTTTTTTCACAACTGCATTCTATTTTGAGTAACATAATCCCCAACTTATTTTATGTTTGTTTGTTTTCCCAGATTTGCACCAAGTGTGTGTGCTGTAAGCGTTGTGGAGCCACCAAACCCGGGAAGTCCTGGGACGCCCAGTGGTCACATGACTTTTCCATGTGTCACGACTGTGCCAAACTATTTGCTAAAGGTGACTGGCCAGCACACAATTGAGGTTTTTGTCATGCCAAAGAAAGAACCACGCAAGATAGATGTGGGCGCAGTTTTGAGTCACGACTGATATGATTTGATTAAAGTTTTATTAAAGTGTAGCAACATAACGAGGACCTCTCCAGCGGGTTTAATGAAATCGTTTGAGAGACAAAGGCTGTTTAAAGTTTAAAAAGAAAAAAAAAACTCTGAAGACAATAAGACGCACGTGTGATAGTTTTCATAAAAAAAGCATATTTCGAGTTAAAAAAAAAAAAGATCTTTGACGACTTTAGCCGTCAATGGCAGTGAATGAGTTAAGCATTAGGAGAAATATCCTCTTTGTCCAAAAATGCCATTAGCGTCGTCAGAAAACGTTGCATATCATGGAACTTCATTACGGACACCTAACAGGAAAGCCATTTTGGCATTAATAGTTTGTTAATTATACCTCTTCAAACAAAAGGAAATACAGTGGACAAAGTTTACACCATTATTGACCAAAATATATGAATTTTCTCGACTGTGAAGTGCCTAAAGATGTCCAATTTCTGAGCTGTCAGCATTTTTCTCCCTCTTAATTCACCTCCTAATCTTGATTTTCTACTCGAAAACCTGTGCTGATCTCATATACAAAGCGATGCGACGCCGCCACAGGGATCTGTTTGTCATTCAAATGACTGACAAACCTTTTCACAAGATGGCCAAGTCCCTCTTCCATGCTTGACGAATATGTCAATCGGCACCAAATAAACGTTAACATTCCGGTGATGAATATCAACGCCGGCATGCTGGTCTCGGCCATCCTGAAGGTTTTGTTTGTTGAGGTGAGAAAAGGCTGACATTTGATGACAAACTCACGTTCCTGTTTTTTTCCACCTCATCATAGGGAACCCTTGCTCGCTTTGCAATAAGTGCTTCAATGATGAGGACCACGAGAGCAAGACGATGCAGTGTGGACGCTGCAACCGTTGGGTTCATGCCAAGTGTGAAAGCCTGTCAGGTTGGTATAGGCCTCAAATATGCCAGATGGAAGATTGTACATTGTTTACTGTCGATTCACACGCTTGTCACACCTCACTTTGCGCTGTCACTTGCCAGCGCTTGGACAAGTACGCTGACAAGCTGCACCGCGACGGTTGTCATATTGATGAGCTGTTGAAAGATGATGAGGCCCATAATGGGCAAGATATTGACTCGTTATCTCCCGATCTCCCTCAGATGAAATGTATGAGCTGCTGTCAAAGCTTCCAGAGAGTGTTGCCTATACGTGTACCAAATGTACTGACCGCCAGCCGGCTGAGTGGCGGACGGCGCTGGAAGGGGAGCTCCAGGGCCGCCTTCGCCACATCCTCACTGCACTGCTCAACTCACGCACCTCCGCTCACCTACTCCGCTACAGACAGGTTTGAAACGCAGACTCTTCATTTGTTTATTATATTCGCAAAGACATTTTCATCATGCCGACTCATCAACGTCCGGGTGGCGAGACAGAGAGTGAACTAGGGGACGAGTGGGTTGCTTTACAATCCGTCGAAGGCGTCGCTGTAGTGATGGGTAAATGAAGCTTCAAATCTGCTTCATGAACCATTTGTCGTATTTTTGGACTCCAGTAGATGGCACTCTCTGATCAACATTGGGCTGAAAGCACACTGACTTGCCAATTTTTTAAACCCTTTATTTAAACCTACAGTGCCATCTAGAGGACTCAAAAATACAACAGCTGTTTCATGAAGCAGATTTGAAGCTTCATTTTCACATCACTGTCGCTGTTTGACAATTTTTTTTTTCCCCTTTTCAAGTGTGCATTCATGAGAGGTTAGCGGCGTCGGCATTAAATGTGTCGTGTTCATTTATTGGTCGTTTAATTCCTGCTGCTGGACGTCCGCTAACGTTAGCATTAGCTGGCGCCAAATTGTCCAAGCACAGATTGTCATTCATGCCTGTTTAGCTCAGTTAATGTCCTTTTTTTTTTATCTGTTTGGTGTGTTTGTTACGCACATTTGCATCCAAGCTGGAAGGACGCCCTCTCATTTCATTCAACATTTTCAGTACATCGTTATGTAATCATTGCTTTCGTGCATTTTATTTTCCCACATTGAAGCACAGTGCTAATGTTTGAACGGTGTTTGTTGCAATGGCTTACAAAAACAAATGCAAGTGCATTTATGGAATATAACCTCTGCCTTGTTTTTAAGAACAATTAGGCCCACTATATTATTGTAACATGATGTTGGTCTTATGCCGGGACATTTTTTTTCGGGAATGCTTGGTCAATACATATAATTATAATGACCAGAGCTGGGCACTTGACCCTTTTTTGCCGGTCAGTCTCCGCCCTCCGGCTGCGATCTCGGTACCGTTCTGGCCTCGACCCTCCAGCCTTCAAAGTTGTTTTACGCGACTCAGGAGCAGTGGAGTTGGTTTCTTGGTGCAGCACCCGACACAATATTCGCATTTTCATGTACTCTACGATCGCAACAGAAGTTCTAATTCGCTAACACGCACTGCTAGCATGTCACGGCCGGCAGATGTGAAAAATCGCTTCATTGGCTTTTTTTTTTTTGCATGTGGACATTCATGCAGTGCAATTTTGACAAATGTAAAATATTTACCTCCCCAAACTTCAACCAAGACCAAAAATTCTAAACAACATCGTTTGATTGACAAATTATTAACTTCAGATTGATACTGTTTCCCTCCAGTCCTGTAGGTGGCAGTAAGGCACAACACAAATTGGGCGCCATCCGAGCAAGCTTTATTTTTCAACCCTTCCTCTTTGGGTTAGGTGGTGAAACCTCCCGAGCTGAACCCCGAGACTGAAGAAAGCCTTCCATCTCGTCGCTCCCCCGAGGGCCCGGACCCCCCAGTCCTGACGGAAGCCTCCCCTGCACCTCCCAGCCATTCCCCTGCAGACCTGGAGTCTGTGGAAAAGAAGATGGATAAGGGCCTCTATAGATCTGTGGTACGTACATTTTATTCCAGTGTGGGAAAGATTATTTGAGATAAGCGTGTTTTGGGTTTGGAGCGTGGTCACAGAATGAATTCACCACCTCAGTCATGTCAACCGCTTCTTTTTTTTTCAGCTGGCATTCAGTGACGACGTCGCGCGAATCATTCAGACTGCAATCAACAGTGACGGTGGTCAGCCTGAGAGCAAGAAAGCCAACAGCATGTTCAAGTCTTACTTCATCCGGGTAATGATCACTGCTGCATCGCAATGTTCAAACAAGACTTTCTAAAACTGTAAAACGGCCGTCAGTGATGCGTTTAGTCATTTATATTTTATGCAAAAGTGCCAAATACTAGGTCAAGGAATAATCACTGCTGAATGTTCTGTTTCAGCAAATGGACCGAAACTTTCCCTGGTTCAAAGCAAAAGATTCACCCTTCTGGGAAAGACCAAAAGTCTGCGCCAAGTGAGTTTCGACTGCAATTTGCAAACTTGTCGAATCATAATCCTCTTTCTTTGGTAGTCTGTACTGTCAAATGATGTCGAGTGTTTCCCAGTTTCACTGTGAGCATTTTGATTTTAATAGTTGTGTAACGTGAGCACGGCCTTTAAACTCTTCTCTTAAGGGGAGGCCTGTAATTACTGAGAAGAAATGAAGAGAAAAGAGATGCTATACCATCTCCATGTGTGTGGCGGCGGGAGGCCGCCAGAAAGCGGCAAGCTAATATTTATAGAATGTGTTGGTTTGAGCGCGCTAACATCCTCTAAGAGATGGAGTGGATACAAAGGCTGAGAGGAAAGCTGAGGATTTCAGCGACTTCAGCCCATAAGTCAAAACTGAATCGACTCGATGAGTGGCGTTGGACAAACGAGTGGCTCCCACTGGACTACCGCTGCGATTAAAGCTTCTGTCAAGGTTCAGAGTCTCAGTAATGAAATTGATTCCACTGTGAATCTGATTTAAGCGTGCCCACTGGTCAACTTGACGGTTAGACAGAAATGGCTGAGAGGTAATTGGAATCAAGGGGAAGATAAGAAAGTTTTTCCAAAACCCCTGAGAGGATTTGTGCTTGGTGTCATATTTTTGAATTATGCTGAAAAGATTAGCACTAAGTGATACAGTGGTTGGCATTTTCTGACCATGATGTGTCTGGTTTTTTTTTCCGGTACCTGTGTTGCTGTGCTCCACGAGATATAATTGTATCCTACCGGTGGGTTGCTTTTATTGTTCCCACTATACAGGTGACAGGTCACGGTTTTATTTTGAGCCAATTAAAAAATAGTGTCCGTTTGGAACGATACTTGGCATCTTAGCAACCAAAAATGTCATCGTCATTGTCCTATCAGTCTTTCCATCGTTGTGCTTTTTTTTTTTGCTTGTCCTCATTAGTGAGTTGAGTGTGTTGCAGTATATTTCCACTGCCTTGCCACCCAATCGTCAGGCGCATTATTGACTCAACTCAGCTGTATTTATAAAAAAAAAGATATACAAGCCGCACCAGGTTATAAGCCACAGTTTTCCATGTTGAAGAAAATTATTTGATTATTATTTATTAAATTGTTTACTGCACGTACAGAACGATTTCCTACTGTGAATGCACATAAAGGTACATAAACAGATTGTTAAAACAGCGCCTTTTAACACGGCAACAACTTTGCTCATTAAAACAGAACAGACCCAAGTGAAAAGGAAATTGAGATTTATTTATCTTATTTTCTAACTATAAAGCCCCTTTACCAGTGAAAGAAAAATTCACAGAAAATGCTGCTCTATTCTGAAAACTATATTAATCACGATTATTTTAGTCATAATTTTATTTATTTATTGAATTTGGTATGAGTGTATGAGAGTAAGGAACATTACAATTTTGATTTTAGTTAAGGGTGTCATCTGCCATCCCTTGCCCCCATGTAAATACACACCTATGGTGAACAGAATTGCATTTGCGCCATACACACCTTTTGGAGACAAGGCCAAATATTTCAGCCTTGGATTCTTTGGAACAAAACACATTTTCCCACACGTGTCAAGGAGATTTTGTTATGGTCCAATGAATCCAAGGTTGAACTTTGTCTCCGTATCTACAGTACAGTGAAGCGTGGTGGTGCCAGCATGATGCTTTGGGGCTGTTTTTCTTCAGCTGGAACTGGAATTATGGACAATTAGAAATAACAGTCAGTGTAAGCACAAATCTTTTAGAATTCTGCTAGGGAAAAAAAAGAGGTAAAGGTAATGAAAAGCCTCCTAGAGAAGCTGGAATTCATTTGAGGTTTGTAAGAAGTGCTTGGCGGCAGATGTGAGTGCTGCCGACTCGCATTTAACATGAGTTTGAATGTGTGTGGTTAGTTCTGAATATGAAAGCAGCAACTTGTCACTTACCAGAGGGTGTGCACACTTGTGCAACCACATCATCTCCGTTATTTATTTTTACTTCCGTCTCAAAATGATTAAAACAAATTTCAAATATGTTGCACAGGACAGCTCAATGGTGGCTTTGAAATGTCGGTCTCATTTAAAAAATTTTTTTTTTTTTACATGCTTCCATTTGAACAAGGGTGTGTAGACTTCTTATATCTTCGATACACCGCTGCAATTGATGTAGATGTTAATGTGAGTAATTTGACTGACACGCAAGCTGATCAACCCATATCTTGCCTCCGGCCAAGTGAGATTGACTCGAATTAATGAATGAATGGATGATATAACTCTGAATTTATGTTGAAGTTCTTTACTGACTCGAGTGAATAAACCTAAAGGGTGAGGATCAATAGAATAAATCCCCATTATGCCTACGACTGCGAACCAGTCCGATTTGATTCACTTTATTTATTTATTTTGACCAGATTATAGGCCGTTTAAACTTGAATGTCTTGATGGAGTAGAGCAGCTGCAGAACGACTCTCACTCTAAGAATTCCTAATGAAAAGGTTGTATTGAATTAATGATGCTCTTTGTAGAGACGATCGGTTTCTGGAATGAATATTCATGCCGCGCGAAGCCATACGATGCCAGTGAGCGCCCGAGTTGTACTCGATACACACGCTCATTCACACATTGTCGCTTAATCACCAGCACTCAGCGCCCTCCTTGGAGTTATCAGGTTTCCCAGACCATTTATTATGCATTATGCTTTGCTGGCTTTATTGAGAGATGAACCGTAATAGTCTCACGTGGCACTTTCAAACTCATATTTGTGGTCTTCATGTGGTTGGCGTTGTCAAGTTGTGTACCAAGAAACAAATGGTCCATCACGTGGATCCAGTAGCTGTCCTCTCTCTGCCACGGCTTTTTAAATAGAATCCAGATTGCATGCGTTTCCTTCATGGTGTCATTGCTCACTGTTCTACTGAGGAAAATTTATATTGCTCTGTGAGGAAATCCAATGATTATTGCAGTATGTTTTAAAGTACACAGAGAGCTCCTCTCCAAAAAGCTGCAAGTTAATTTTGATTATTCTGTGGAAAAATGACTTATTTCGCCATATGTGCCTGTTTCACACATTTTGCCATGTTCAACAAATGATAATCTCACAATCGAATGGCAGAGAAAGATAAAGCTCATTTAAAATTTGACTTTATCTACTGACTTTTTCCACATTCTATTTTTAAAACTTAAAAAAAAATCCCCGTTATTTCACGTTGATTTTTTTCTTGCTCATTTATAATTTAAAATAGCTTGTCTTAAAGCAGTGCTTCTCAATTATTTTCCGTTACGGTCCCCCTAGAAAGAAGGAAACAATTAGCGCCCCCCACCACCCACTCTCACGCTCAACTATAAATAATAGCATTTTTGTTGCAAAAAACTAGCTGCGCGAAAAGGGCAAGGAGAGCGCCACTGCCAACTACTGGAGTGGATGTGCAATTACACCTTATTGTCATATGGCGGGAAAAAAGCATGATGATGTTAATACGCGCCCCCTCATCTGCATTATTTCGATGCAGTCATTTATATTTGAATTCAAATAAAACGTTAATATATTACTAGTTGTAAAGATAATATGTTAGCAGAATAGGAATTGTTCCCCCCCACGTGCTATTCAGTGTCAATCGGAGTTAGTTGTTGACTCTCGTGTGTTCTGTTGTTGTCCTCAGCAGTGGTCTCCTTCCCAATGCTGTTTTGCCCCCATCCCTGGACCACAACTACGCCCAGTGGCAGGAGAGACTGGAGCTGTCCCGCTCTGAGCACCCCCACCTCATCAAAAACATCATTCCAGCCCCCTGTCCCAAGATCCCTGCTGAACCAGACTCTCGAGCAACCCCTGCCCCGCGCCCTCCATCTCTCCCGCCACTACCTCCACTAATACCAGGTACGGCACACACACTTACAAACAACTGGGAACCCAGACAACAATACCCCAAAAAAAAATTCGAAACTTTTTGCCTTCACCTGAAGGTGGCAATAGTGGTACGCAGATGCTAACTCGACTAAAGCTAACCCTTCCAATTGATTCCACAAAGCAGACTCTATGCCTGCGATATTGTCATATGTTCTGTTTAAGGTATCGTAACAGTTGTTTTGATGGTTTCAAATGATCAAAATAAGGATGCTAATTTACAATATTTGTAGCTTTTCCTTTGCGACTATAGATAATGGCATTGATATTGTGTTGAATGTGCTTTAAATAAATATGTGTGACAAATTGACACCTTGAAGCACTTTGCGTCTCGTTTGGAGAATTGGCAGCGACAGTATCTGCTGAATTAAACACGGCACATTCCGCGAGGGCAGAATACATGCAAATATAAGGGAAAACAAAAACTGCTGCTGAGAATTCATAAACTGTCGGATTTGATGAGTTAAACATAAGCTAACAATAGATGTGAATGTGGTGCTTCTGGGATCAGGAACATTCGCATACAAGACTTTATTTAAGCAAACAATTGTCGCGATACGTCAAATGTTGTGACCTCGATGCTATTTGTTGCTTTTCTTTCCAGATTGTGAAGACAGTCCCGAGGTTCCTCCTCCACGAGGTGTTAGCGATAACAGGCAATGTGCACTGTGTCGAAAATACGGAGACGAGAACACAAACGTGAGTAACTTGTCGATTTCGTACATATTCGGACCACACGTAATGCTAAGACGACGTTGTATGCCACTCGTCTGTATTTTCCA
This sequence comes from Idiotropiscis lumnitzeri, assembly GCF_059441095.1. Classification (NCBI taxonomy): domain Eukaryota; kingdom Metazoa; phylum Chordata; class Actinopteri; order Syngnathiformes; family Syngnathidae; genus Idiotropiscis; species Idiotropiscis lumnitzeri. The sequence continues at coordinate 8,471,861 of NC_142397.1, read as the reverse complement.
GGAGGGTGGCAGGTTGCTGTACATCGGACAGAATCAGTGGACACACGTCAACTGTGCGCTGTGGTCAGCGGAGGTGTTTGAGGAAGATGACGGCTCACTGAAAAATGTACACATAGCTGTTCTCAGGGGAAAGCAGCTGGTAAGACACAAAGCAATCTTCGCATCCCCCCATGCAAGTTAATAGTATTATTTATTTATTTAAAGTTGGAAAAAAAAATAACTCACTTGGGTGTCAATTAAAACAAGACTATTTTGCATATCATGCAAGATAGTTTTATTCGCAAAGGCCAGTGATTCTATGCGGGCTCCCGCTAATGTTACTTGAACGAATCACGGCCCGAGTACTCGTCAGTTCTATTATTTCTGCATATTAGCATTTAATCTGTACATTTTAATTGAATCATTATTTTAGTACTTTCCCCCCTACATTAAAGTGGCTTAAAATAATAAATATGTTCAGGAAAACAATCTCTGCCTATTTTTAGGATAAACAGGCCTATTAAGCTAATGTATTTTAATGTTGGTCTTGAGGTTGGTACGTGAAGAGCTAATTATTTTGTTAGGTGGTACTTTGCATAAAATGTTTGATGAATTGTAATTCAAACCGACTTTAAATTCAATCCATAAGACATACATATACGTTTTCAAAAACGTAGTCCCCGCCTCCCAAAGACGTATTTATACGTTTTAGCCTTTTTTTTTTTTGCACCGTTACTCCGTGTTTTTATAGCATTAGAACGCAATATTCTGTTGGCCTCGCAAAATCCAGAAAAACGCTGGAATTGAGGGGTTTTCTCAAGTGAAAATGTCTGGGATTAAAAAGATTACAAAAGGGTATAAATTGCAAATTAAATTAAACTGTTAAAGTTACATCTGCTAAAGGTAGAATTATCTGATTCATCTCTAGTATTTGATCTCATTTAATAATGCAGGTTCATCTTATTAAGTGTCTTAGTAGTGTATCATTATCGCATGGCTCTTGAAGCCTTTATCGTTCACCTCCCCTCCTGTTCTTCCTCACAGTGCTGTGATGTGTGTCAAAAGCCAGGAGCCACAGTTGGTTGTTGCTTCACCTCCTGCACCAGCAACTACCACTTCATGTGCGCCCGCCAGGGCCACTGCGTCTTTCTGGAAGATAAGAAAGTCTATTGTTCTAAGCACAAGGATCTAATTAAGGGAGAAGTAAGAAACCCGCAATGACTCATTATACCTTCGATAATTCCGTACAACATAATACAAAAGTACTTACTGTATGTTGGAAGCTTTCAATTAGGACTTGTGACTCACTCATGCAGTAAAGCGCTGCAATGTTATTTTTAAATTGTTCCTTATCCGCAGGTGGTGTCTGGCTTTGAGGTGACCCGCAGGGTAGTAGTTGATCTGGAGGGAATCAGTGTAAAGCGAAAATGGTTGGCAGGACTGGAGCCTGAAAATGTCCACATGATGATAGGTAGTGTGAAGCAGTGCCAGGGATTTTTTTTTGTCGAAGTATTTTCGTGCATCATTGCTTCATGTCTGATTGCAACTTTTCACCTTTCCTGTAGGCTCCATGACCATTGACTGTTTGGGCGTACTGACTGAACTCTCGGACTGTGAACGCAAACTTTTTCCCATCGGATACCAGTAAGTGTGTTTAAAAAAAGAATTTAATTAAATTATGCATTTATACATATTCGCTCAGAAAATGATTATCATGTATTTTTTTCCCCTTTTTAAAACACATTAATACATGTACTTTATGTATTCACATTTGATTATTTTTATTAGTTCTCCTTACTCATTGCTGATTTATTGATATGAATGATTGATATTCTACAACCTTTGAGTGAGGCGTGCCGATTCCATTTCCCAATGTGTTTTCTTTTACCTATAAAGTGTTGCAAACCAAATTTCCCCCATTCCAGGAAAATAAAAACATCACTATGTACTGCATGCATGCAAAATTAACCACTCACCATAAAATCGGAACGAAGTTGTTTCTGCAAAGGCTGCAATAACAGTAATGGTGAATGGCTATAAACGGGGCACACGATGTGATTTGTCAACCGCTAATGAAGTGAAATGAGTCCTGAATGTCCCAGTTGAATATAAAGTCAACCCCCAAATAAAAATATGGAATACAATATTTTTATTTTTTTCCATCACTAGATAAAAATTGAGGGAATTTTTTAAATTTTTAAAAAAATTTTAAATGCTCTTTTGGAAAAAGCTAGGGAAGAATATAATATAATATAATGGTTTTCAAAATAGAATGAAACAAATATAATCCAGTAGCAATGAAGCTTAAAAAAAAGTTTCTGGTGTCTTGAAAAAGGTCATGTGACATCATCTGCCTTCTTCCAGGTGTTCTCGGGTATACTGGAGTACTTTGGATGCACGAAAGCGCTGCGTGTACACCTGTCGGATCCTGGTTTGTCACCCTCCTGTGGGCGAGTCTGAATTCAAAAGCACGCTGGTTCCTGAGGAGAATCTCACGATAGCACATAGTCCTCCTCCCGTACAAGGTATCACATTCACTCCGGATACCACCAACTTTAGTTTTCCAGTTTCGGAACCATGATTAACCACTGTGTTGTTGATCTCACCTTTGTCCCCATATTTCAGAGTCTCCTGATCCATTTGAGTCCCCGAGGCGCGCAGAGACTCTGTCCCCTGCAAAGAGCCCCAAACTCAGAGTCTACACCAGAAACCGACAACCCAGCTACCCACCTGCCGCCCAGCGCTTGCAAGGCCCAAATCCGCTGCCTTCTCCAGGTAGAAAATTGCGTTTCTGTGTTAAATTTTACACTCATCTGAAACTCCATTAGCTGCAGCAGTGCTCGCTAATACAAACCAAAACTAAAAGCGATGATCTTCTCAGCTTTAATTTAAACTGTCAGAGTGATCATCGGCAGCTCAATTAGTCATCACATCTTCTGTTGTTATTATTTTTTTGTAGGAGGTTCCTCTCAAGCCCAGAGTCAAATCACTGAACTCCCGCTGGACCCTGTCACACGGAATATTGACTCCCAACGCCACGGCTCGCCTTCTCTTTCCCCTCCTGCACATCAGCAACATAAAGAAAGAGCGGTGAAATCACTGACTCACATTTTGCCACGGCCCCTTACCTCGCCCCCTCCGCTTATCTCATCACCCGCCCGAGACCCCGAAAAGGCTAAACGCCTCAGCAAGGACTCGATCCAGAGGGACAAGGAAAGGGCAAGACTGTTCATGCCAGGCAAGAATCGACCGCAATCTTCCATGCACCAGGGAGCACGAAACGCAGACAAGATGAGGGGGTCGAGTCGAGGTCAAGCCTCCAAAGATCCTGAAAGGAACAGATCATCAAGTGACCTCAGGCAAAAAGACTCCGACACCGGTGAATCAATAGCCATAGAGCAAGAAATGAGGAAGCCAGCGATGAAAGAATTGGACAGAGCAAGAATTCTCGGAAAAGACTCATTGAAAGATTCTGAAAAAAGGCGACGCGTCAACCGAGACTCTGATAAAGCAAAACAGGTCAAGAGAGAGTCCAACAACAGAGATGTCGAGAAAAGCAAATCATCCTTCAGAGAGTCGAGCGGAAAGGAGATTGAAAAAACAAGAGCAATCAGCAGGGATTCTGCGCCAAGGGACTCTGAAAAGCATCGACAATTTAGCAGAGATTCAGGAAAAGACAGACCATCCAGCAGAGACTCCGAAAAGGGTCGACCTCCCTCGAGGGACTCCAGTTATAGAAGCACAGAGAGAAACAAAGACTCAGGGAAAGAGAGCGACCCTGGCAACCAGTCGAAACACAGTGGCGGTGAAAATAAGAACGCCAGACTGTCACCTGGCAGCTCTGGCCAGTCCTCTCCTCCTGTGGGCACTGCCGTCCTCTCCAGTCATCATCACAGAGGGGGCAGCGCCAAGCAGGCTCACAAGCACGGCAAACATGGAAGCAAAGACCAGAATATTTCTTCGGCTCATCACAAGTCCACATCTCATATCATCCACTCCAAGGACAAGACCAACTCGGAGAAAGACAGCAGTGGTAGCACCGGAAGCGTCACGCCATCGTCCCTCTTTCATGACGCGGTTGTTGGAAAATCCAGCTCCCCGACTATTGCACGGAAATCAAATGATTATTCGTCAGGTCCAGCTGCGGGAGCCGCCATGAAACCCGTTTGGCCGTCAAGGACTCCGGCGGATGACGACCACGTCAAACGAAGCTCCCTACACACGGTGGCGCCAGCCACCAAAGAGAAACATTCCAAAGTTAAAGCGGCAAGCAAAGACAGAGACCGTGAGAAGCGTCTCCAAAACAGCAAAAACGATAGCAAATCTCCTCTCCTAATCAATAACACTAAAGCCACTGGCAGCTCCCGCACGCATGTTACGAATCCAACCTCTCACACCAACAGCAATAGTAAAGTTCAGCTGCTCGGAAGCGGCACCAAATCCCACGGCAAGCCTCCGGTGGAGAACGCAGGAGACGATCGGTCTTCTTCAAAGGGCAGGGAAAATTTTAGCTCCAGTGTGGACAATATCCAAGGGATGAAGACGTCCTTTCAGTCCCACATCAAACCAACGATGAAGCAGTTAGTTTTGTCTTCAAGAGAGAAAAAGAAACCCGTTAAAAAACCCGTTGTAACACCGCAGAAGCCCGACATTAAGACCGACCCCAACGGCACCGGCAACGTCGACGGTATTTCCTCCTGTCCCATGACGACTACCTCCTCTGTTTCTCCTGCCGGCCAGGGGATCCGTCACTGCGCTCGCCCCACTCTCTTCTCCTCACCTTCCGCCAGCAGCACTGACAGTTCAGAATCTGATACCCAGACCCAAACGGAGGAGGAGGACTCGCACAAAAACCACCCATGCGCCGAGCTCCGAGACCACCTCTGCCTCCTCGCTCAACGAACGAAAGATGAAGCGGAAGGCCCGGACGATTATCATGACAGAGGTACGGACGACACACATCACGAGGACGACAGTGACGGTTCGGGGTCGGCCAAGCGGCGCTACCCTCGTCGTAGCGCTCGCGCTCGCTCGAACATGTTCTTCGGACTTACACCCTTCTACGGGGTTCGCTCTTACGGGGAAGAGGATCTTCCGTTCTACGGCAGCGGGGATGGATCTGGGCCGATGGTTAAGAGGAGGACTGGTCGTAAGAAGTCAGCCGAGGGCCAGGTGGACGGGGCCGACGATATGAGCACCTCCTCTTCATCGGGGGACAGCGGGGATGAAGAGGACAGCGGCATGAACCAGAGAGTCAAGGATCCTTATTACTACAACTTCACACGGACAATAATCAACCCAGGTGAGGGCCTGCCTTCAATTGAAGGACTCGATCAGTGTTTGGGTCGCGGCTCCCAGCTCCAACGCTTTCTAAAAGATGAAGAACAGCAGCAGCAGCCCAACTACAGGAACCACCTTCACGAGGTGTTGGGCCCAACGAAGAGTTCCTGGCAACAACGAGATACAATTGGCCCGAATTATCTCGTTGCTCAACAACAACAACAACAACAACAACAACAACAGCAGCAGCAAGAAAAAACGGAAGACGACATGCTCAATGCATTGTAAGTTCATCCCAATATTTTATCGTTACTATTTTCGATCGTGCCGATTTTCATGTCGTTGCTTCAAATGACAACGCATCGCCAATTAATTTGGACCTGAATGCTCCTTCATTCACTCTCACTGCCAAACTTCTGACTATTGAACATGATTTGTGTTTTATTACAGAAGTGTCAGACAATCCAGTCAAGACAAAAACGTGTCACGAGCATCGTCTTCGGTGCTGAGAATAAACTGATGTGGTCTAATTTAGCTAAATTGATGCAAAACTGTATCTTAAAATCAGCAATTTGCGAGTTATGCTAATTTTATTGTTAAATAGCGATGCGGTGCGATGGCGACCCTGCAATCTTTGTTTAACACATCTTTTTACTTAATTCAGTCACTCCGATTGACGGATATGGAATTAAAAAAGTATTGCATTTTCCAGACGATAAGCCGCTGCTTTTTTCTTCGATTTTGAACCATGTGGCTATTACAACGGTGCAGCTTTTTTGTGGATTTTTCTTTCATCAGTAGGGGGCGCTCCATAGTTCCGCAAATATAAATAAATCTCGATATTTTTTTAATTTTTTTTTTTATTCTCTTGAGTCGGTTCTGTTTTATATATTTATATATCCTGTTTTTTTTTTGTTTTTTTTTTTTTTTGTTTTTTTTTTCAAAAAAGCGCTGCTGCGGCTCATATGCAGGTGCGCTTAATACTCCGGAAATTACGGTAGACAGACTTTTATATTATTTTTTTTGTTATATTTTTCCCCTTCCTCCACAACCAGTCTGACATTTGCCTGCCGTGTTTCACAGGACTTTGGGTCAGCCGCACATTGGTCAGCTGGACGGCATTGACGACGGCTCAGAAAGCGACACGAGCATCTGCACCACCAGCACCACGACAACCACTGCCACCTCGGCTTCCACGCCGCACAAGAGCACTCCACGAAGGCGGGGCAGAGAAAGGCACCAGGAGAAATTGCACTCTCACGAATCTGCCAAGGACGCACACACCAGCGGCGGAGGAACCGGAGCGTTGAGCGTAAACACTCGAAAAGGACAGAAAGAGAACTGCCTCGCTTTGGTTGGCGTGGTCAAGTCGCAGCCGCAAAGTCAGGGGCAGGATCCTCTCGAAGCTCAGCTATCCCTCAACGCCGACCTTCTTAAATCCGACTCTGACAACAACAACAGTGACGACTGCGGGAACATTTTGCCGTCTGACATCATGGAGTTTGTTCTGAACACACCTTCCATGTCAATGCAGACTCTGGGTCAGCAGGCTGAGTCTTCCTCCTCCGAGCTGCTGCTAGATGAGGACTACGTCGGGGTGGACGTCAACCGGCGGAAAGATATTCTCTTTGATGACTTCTCCGAGCCTCTGCCCAGTGCAGAGACTGGACGGGTTGGGGAAAGTAGCGTGAACAGCTCTCTATCTGTCGAGGAGCCTTATCTTCCACTCGAGCTTCCCTCCGATCTTTCTGTACTAACCACACGCAGTCCTACTGTAAACTCCAGTCAGAACCACACGGCTGGCAACCTCATCTCAGATACCTCAGAGCGCAACATGTTGGCCTTGACGTCCGACCCAGATGCGATGGGTGGAGAGAAGAGTGGAGACAAGAAAAGAGCAGGACCAGGAGTGTCACCCTCGGAGACTCAACATGAGGCGGCAACTTTGGGAAACCGGGAGACACAAGTCGCGAAAGGTCACGTGACCCCAGAGCAGTTTATCCCAAGCCCTGCTATTGGTCAAGTGGTTGAGACGCCAGTTAACCAGGATGTTTCAAGAAATTCCGGCATGCCTGCTTTGCCAAGTTCCCCATCACTTCCTCTTCAGGGTCAGAAGTTCCTCGCTACCTCAGCCACAGCTGCAGGCAGCCCCAGTCCTGTGCCTGGCCCAGGACCGTCCCAAGTTCAGGTTTCCACCCCAGCTGTCATCAAACCAAGCCCCGATAAACTGATCGTGGTGAACCAGCAGTTTCAGCCTCTTTATGTCCTCCAGACTGTCCCGAATGGAGTCACACAAAAAATAACAGCCACGGGAGTGATGGACACGAGCTCGCAAGCAGTGCTGAGCTCCATGGCACTCGCCACCGGCTTGAATACCGGACTATCCGCATCTCAGCCTATATTTCCAGCTGGCGGCAAAGTCTTAGGTACGATGTCTCACTCCCCTCAGATTCACACGTTCAGAGGAGCGACCCAAGCTGGCTTCCAGGCGGGAATTCCAAGCACCACCTCGGGGCTTCTCATTGGCTTGTCCTCTCAAGGTCATGAGCAGCCTCAGATTCTGGTCTCCGAGGCGGGTCGGTCGCACGAGTTGGGCAGTGTTGCCATCGTGTCCAGCGCATCCTCTCTCACCGCCGTCCCCACCGTGCTCTCCTCTGCTCACGGTAAGAAGAGACCCATTTCTCGTCTTCTGCCAAAAAAAAACAAGAAATTGGCTTGCTCGCGGAGTCAGCCCACTCTGGCCCCTGATGTTGGCCCTCCGAACATGACGCTCATCAACCTGTCATCCCCTCAAATCACTGCGAGCATCCCGGGCCAGCCCGGTGGCGTCGTTGAGCTAAGCACCCTAACCAGTTCTCAGCGTAAGGTTCCCAATATTATCAAAAGACCAAAATCCGGTAATGTCATGTACTTGGATCCCACTACACTCATCCAGCAGAGGATTCCTGGCACTGCCCCGGCTGGTGTGCTGGATTCCTCCACTCACATCTTACCATCTGGACTCAACCCCAATCAGTCCGTTTTAAATGTGGTTCCTGTGCCCCCTAGTGGTGCAGCCGGCCTCCTGACATCCGGCTCGGTGTCCCTCTCGACGCCTGTCCTCAGCTCGACCGAAATCACAGGGCCCATTAGCAACCTCCTGTTTAAGGCCAGCCCACACGGGTTGAGTTTGTCCGATCAGCCGATGGTCCTGCAGTCGACGGGGGCGACTCCTCTGGTATCCCAACTGGGCTCCCCCGTCACATCCATCGCCAACAGTATCTGTGTCCTGCCTTCGCAGCAGTCTTTCAGTGTGGCTGTCACTCAGCAAGGAGATTCACAAGGCAACACCGTGCACCTGCATCAGGCTTTTTCCAGAGCTCCGACTGCGGAGTCCAGTCCGAGCACCACGGTTACAATTGCACCTGCTGCTGCCCCTTTGAGCCCCGCAAAAGGCCGTGTCGTTGGAGTGTTTACCCAGACACACAGTTCCTTACACTCCCAGAGCAGCAGAACCACGCCCATACACCGAACCTCCAATCAAAGCTTGCAGAACTCAATCGGTGTGGCATCCGCGACAATTACGATTTCGAGGGCAGAAAAGGGCAAACCCAAAGCCAAAAGGAGCAGGAAGAGCACAGACATGAGCAACGGCAAAAAGGTCAAAGTCTCTCAGGTTGACGAGCATCACAATATCAATCCAGGACAAAACCTTTCAAAGTCAAGGTGAGTTCATTCAGCAGCTGTTGCATTCCTAAATCTCCTGTTGAATTTCAAACGCCAATTGTGCCTTTTCGTTGAATAGCACCTCTCAAGAAGCGAGCTATCCTGAGCCCATGGACAAAGACGAAACCCCAAATAAAGCAACCAACAAAAGGTATGAAGATGCCGCTTCTCCTCACCTCACTTGAGAATGTTTCTATTGATCTATCAATGCTGACTTTCATCCATTGCAGTGTCCTCGGCAAAAAGAAGAGTTCCGAAGATCCTGGTCTCCCTGGAAAGGTTGCAGTCAAAGACAAACGTTCTCATGCCGCAGCACCGCGTTGTCTCGCAGCTGCGTCACCGCCCAACCAAGACTGCAGCAGCAAAGACACGTCGTCGCTGGACAGCAAACCCAAGAAGGGCATCATCTTTGAGATTCACAGTGAAGACGGCTTCCACATCCGCTGTGAAAATATTGAAGGTGAATCAAAAGGTCTTCGATGAAAAACCATTGTATGCTCTCTCAATAGCGCAAATTTTGACCAATGCCGGAATAAACAGGCTTTCACCGTTCACGATCCAACATCATATCCTAATTGTCTATTTTACAGATGCATGGAAGTCCCTGACTGATAAAGTGCAGGAAGCTCGCTCTAATGCCAAACTACAGAAGGTGTCCTTTGAAGGTAACGTGCCACTTTGTTGTAAAGCGCGGTGCACACATACCGGCCATCCATTTTCTAAACCGCTTTTAGAACCACTTTTTGAAATCTGCACTACTGGAGCATACAGTGAAGAAAGAGAAATAGTAGTAGAAGAAGAAATAGAAGACGCTAGGCTAACGGTTAGCATTATTTTGCTGTTTTTATTGCGGTGACTGTTGGCTCGTGAGACACGTTTTGTAAACACGCCACACAATCAGTTGCTTCTCTAGTTGTGTCTGGCAACAACCCAAGCTTCAGGTCCCGTTTTATCCGTGACTCAGCCGGACTCACACTTAATAATAAAGTGATGGTAAATACTGAAGCGGTTAACATTTCCGATTGTCAGCCCCATCCATTTTCTAAACCGCTTTTAGAACCACTTTTTGAAATCTGCACTACTGGAGCATACAGTGAAGAAAGAGAAATAGTAGTAGAAGAAGAAATAGAAGACGCTAGGCTAACGGTTAGCATTATTTTGCTGTTTTTATTGCGGTGACTGTTGGCTCGTGAGACACGTTTTGTAAACACGCCACACAATCAGTTGCTTCTCTAGTTGTGTCTGGCAACAACCCAAGCTTCAGGTCCCGTTTTATCCGTGACTCAGCCGGACTCACACTTAATAATAAAGTGATGGTAAATACTGAAGCGGTTAACATTTCCGATTGTCAGCCCCAACCATTTTCTGAGCACATCAAGGAGGAAATAAATCACTCTTAATATACCCACATCATGAGATAATCTTTCAAGATGATTTTTTGGAGCCATTGTTAGTGATGGAAAATGAAGCTTCAAATTTGCTTCATGAAACAGTTGTTGTATTTTGAAGTCCTCTAGATGGCACTGTTGGTTTAAATAAAGGGTTAGAAAATGGCAAGTCAGCCCAATGTTGATCAGAGAGGGCCATCTAGAGGAGTCCAAAAATACTACAACTGCTTCATGAAGCAGATTTGAAGCTTCATTTACCCATCACTACCATTTGGTTTATTGGGACGGTTCTATCTTGAAATCTATTCACAAAAGTAAAAATATATTGTTGTTTTTCCTTGTCCCCTTTCGCAGCGGTGAACGGACTGAGGATGCTGGGAGTGGTCCATGAAGCCGTGGTTTTCCTGTTAGAGCAGCTGCACGGCTCCCGACACTGCCGGAGCTACCGCTTCCGATTCCACAAACCCAAGGAAACCCAAGAGCTCCGCATCAACCCTCACGGCTCAGCTCGGGCCGAGGTCCACCACAGGTCGGGATGCGACGCACGCTTAGCACTTACCTTCGTCGATCATACTGCAAACAACCAGCGTGTCTAAATGCGACCTTTTGTTGAACTTCTCTGCCCCGCAGGAGGTCTGTTTTTGACATGTTCAATTTCTTGGCCTCAAAACACCGCCAACCTCCTGAGTACAGGCCACAGCGAGGGGATGAGGAGGAAGGACAGCTCAGGACTGCCAGGTCGGTCAGACAGCACAAAAAATGCGTCCAGTATTTTGAGGGAAATGATTCCATTTGTTCAATTGTTCTCTCCTTGGCATTACTGCAGACGTGCATCGATGGAACTGCCACTTTCTGTAAGATTCAAACACCTCAAGACCACCTCCAAGGAAACGATTGGAGTGTACAGGTAATAAATCAGATAGAAATAATACAATTTTGGACGTGAGTGGACGTTACATTACTACCCCGAAATAAAAATGGCATCTGTTATCGTTTTAAAGATCCCCCATTCACGGCCGAGGTCTCTTCTGCAAGAAAACCATCGATGCAGGCGAGATGGTCATTGAATATTCTGGGAATGTGATCCGCTCCGTGCTCACGGACAAGCGGGAGAAATACTACGACGGGAAGGTGAGTACGAGACGCACGTGTGAAGCTAAGATGTCAGAATCACTTTTCGCAGAGATGTCCAAACGGGTTTCCTCCAAGGGCCTCTTTGACATTACTCACTTTTGAGTTCACACCTTAAACTCAATCCATCAGTGGAGGAAAAGTGATTACCGTAATGTCCAGACTATAAACCGCTACTTTTTTCCTAGATTTTGAACCAAGCAGCTAATACAACGGTGCGGCTTTTCTGTGGATTTTTCTTTCACCACTAGGGGGCGCTCTATATTTTAGAAAAACGCTAAATAATTTTTATTTTTTTTCTTTCTCTCGGGTCAGTTCTGTTTTAATTTGCAAAGTTGTTGCTGTGTTAAAAGGCACTGTTTTGACAATCTGTTGCTGGACCTTTATGTGCATTCACAATACAAAATCGTTAAAAAAATAAAAATATAATAATTTTAAAAAATAAATTAAAAAAAATAATATATATATATATATATATATATATATATATATAATATAAATTTATTATTTTTTAAATTTTATTTATTTATTTCAAAAGGCGTTGCTGCGGCTTATATAAAGGTTCACCTGATATATCCTGAAAATATGTTAACTCTGTAGAACGTACGTCCAGTGAATCTCCGTTATGTTATAGGTTAGGATCTGACCCCGATGCCCAAAATAAAAATACATGAATAGCTGTTTTTCCTTTCTTAAAAGTGGTTTGTTATTGCATATAGTCCCAGTAAGATGGTGGAAAATATTTAAAACAATATTATAAAGCCATCTGTGCCGCATATCTAGCACGTACGCAGTCATGAACCATGTTACATAAATAATTTTTTTTTTAATTTAGTTGTTACATTATTAAACACAAACAAGACACTTTCAAATCAAGCTTGTAATAGTATTAGCTTCCATATTAGCGTGATTAACTCGCTAGCAAAAAAGATGATGACATCAGACAAGGACAAACAAGCTTTGACATTATCAGCGTGGTCGCTCACTGAATTTCTATCCGACTGTCTTTCAAGGGGATCGGCTGTTACATGTTCCGCATCGATGACTACGAGGTGGTGGACGCCACCGTGCACGGCAACGCCGCGCGCTTCATCAACCACTCGTGCGAGCCCAACTGCTACTCGCGGGTCATCACGGCGGACGGCCTGAAGCACATCGTCATCCTGGCCGCCCGCCGCATCCACCGCGGCGAGGAGCTCACGTACGACTACAAGTTCCCCGTGGAGGACGCCGGCAACAAGCTGCCCTGCAACTGCGGCGCCAAGAAGTGCCGCAAGTTCCTCAACTGACAAGTTTGTGCCAACTTTTTTCGAACCCAAGTCTGCTCTCACTCGGACTGAATATGCGGAGGAGGAGGGGCCCGGAATATGGAAAGGGAAATATAACGTGCCTCCTTTCGCGTCATGTTGCTCGCCAAGCTTCTTTAGCTGACTGACACTTCGTTTTATTGAAATTTGGATGAACACCTAAGAAAAGAAAAATATTTTTACATTGGCCCATCCTCGATCAGTTTAAAAAAATAAATAAAAAAAATCAAAGGTTCCGTTTTACACCAAAGTGCAATTTGTCGAAGGAACAAGAAAATCCGTTTGAATTAGTTCGTATTTTCTCGGGTGTGATCAGCTGTTCTTCTGCACATTTGGCCTGTGTGAATGTGCCCGGATGCCTTTAGAGCCACGGTGACTTGATCTCGCTAAGGGTACAAACCTGCTGACCTGAGAGCGACCCAAAAAAAAAAAAACGTTTTTTGTCACACCTGTGCGCTTGATTTGACAATGGGAGCGTTGTGTTATTGACTGGCTGGAGCCTCTTGAGAGAGAGAGAGAGAGAGAAAAAAAAGGCAGCTTGAGATTCTGGTGGACTGACAGCCACAGGGCCCCAAGACTCTACTGACGTGCTTTAGTAGATTTATTTATCTCTTTTTTTTTTTCTTTTTTTTTTTGTATGTTTTTGTTCCTTATTTTGTTGATGCGATCCATGAAGCGCCGTGGATTTTGTAGGAAGTTGCGCCTCTTGTTTTTGATGATTCTGTTTGGACTCATCGTTCCAAATGTCAGCAGCAAAGAGAACCAAACAATACAAAAAAAAAACAAAAAAAAAAAAAGGGCATCCTTGAATTGATATTTTCGCACCGCCTCTTGTGATAACCATTGTTGTTCTTATTCTGGAAATGTTCTTACGTGTTTTGAGTCTTTTAAAGTCTTGTCTCTTGTCTGTCTTTTTTTTTATTAGAAAAGGCAAATGTCATGATTTAAAAAGAAAATGTAAATAATGTATATTTTTCTACAGCAACAACAAAAAAAAAAGACTTAAAAAGCACTCGCTAGTGAATAGCACTTAATGATGGTATTTATATTTTTTTAAAAAGTCATATTTATTTTAATGCCATTTTTTGTAGGAAATAGAGGTTTACAAACACTAAAGCGCTCTCTATGTTTTGTACTCCGCTGCCTTTGTCAAATTTTCTTTAGGTTTTGTTGATTTTTTTTTTTTCTTTTTATGATTTTTTTTGATAGGTCCGAATATTTTGTTTGATTCCAAAGACTGACGCTGGCCCGCGGCTTGGGCCACTTGGCTTCAGTCCACCAGGAGCTCACCACCTGGGCCTTTTGGTCAAAGCTAATTTATTTTTCTTGTCGTCATTGTCGTCGTCGTCGTCGTTATTAATTGGAGTTGGCGGTGTGGCTCACGTGAACTACTATTATTATGCACTTGGGAGAGTTTAGATTGGTTGATTTCTTATCTGATATCTCCTCTCTCCAGCCTTATTGTCTCCTCACCACATCACAAACACGCAGACAAGAAAAAGTACACATCAATAAATATCTGACAAAGGTTAATCAAAATAAAATCTCTCATTTATATCATATATACGAATATATATATATATATATATATATATATATATATATATATATATATATATATATATATATATATATATATATATATATATATATATAGGTGCCTTTTGTGAGTATGAAGGGTCATTAGAACGACACTGAAAAGGAGGGGCAAAAGTTATAAGAAAGTCATCATGTTGTGCTAATAATTTTTCTTAATTTTACTATAGGACTGAAAAATGTGACGTGATAAAAAAATCATTATGAGAGAAAAAAGTTACTAGAATATCGTGTTTAAAATTAATCTGGAACATGAAAGAAAAAAGGTTAGAATGTTACGAGAATGAGAATTGTCAAAAGTCGTATTACTGGAAAAATAAGTTATAAAAGTTCCAAAATAAAGCTGTGAGGTTTGATATTTAAAATATAAATTTTATTGTACCTTTTTTTTTTTTAAATCTGAATATACAACTTTTTCTCATAACAAAACGCATTTTGTTTTGAAAATATACATTTTATCTCAAATATACACTTTTTATCTTGACAAAGGCAACGTTATTGTTGTAACATTCCGAATTTTGAAAATACGCATATGATTTTAATCTCTGAATGATTGGATTTTCGATATAAAAAAATAGGCTTTTTTTTTCATCTTTCATGTAAAAAAATTATAACTTTATTCTTGCAATGCAATTTTAATCTCTTTTTTTCTCGTAATATGATTCTAGCTCGGCAATATATCACTTATCACAAATGACTTTTTTTTTTGCTCAAATCTTATTCTCGTCACATTAAGACCTCAATCTTCTACAGTCTGGCAATTGGAAATTACGCTATCAGGCTATCAGTAACAAAATGCGCAAATGCTATCAGGCTCACGATATATATGTATAAGACTTAGTTCTTGGAAAAAAATGACTTTTCATTTTCCTTTTCAGTGTGGCCGCTAATACTCCTGCCGATAAAAAGCACCACTGTCCCAGTGCTCAGCCATGTTAGGGCTTAACAATAATCAACATGTTGTTTTCCTGCGACATCATTAGCAGTGACCCCAGACCAACACCACCCCCCCCTCCCCCCCACACAGACATTATGGTGAAAACCTTCACACATAACGCATGCGCTTGATCCTTCATCACGGGGGCCGAGTGTCCCCTGAGCAGTGGGACCCCGAGAGGCTCTTACCAAGTGCACTTGACTGTCAATGGGCACCAAAGTGAAGTGGGCCTGAACCGCTACCTTGACGGTGATGGTGCACCGAGCCCCCCCTCCCCCCTCAATTCTTACCCACCAGGGGGTGGGTGGGCGGGGCTTGATTGGGTTGTGCTGCTAAAATGAATGTAAACTCAATTCCTCCACGTTCCTCGATTTGCGAGCGTGGATGTTCTTTTCCGTTGCCATGCCGACATACCCGATGAATGCGGGGGGCGTGGCTTCACACGCGAGCATCGGCGCAAACATGTCCGCCGATCTCAAGGGCTCCGTCTACAAATCCCAATCTTGGCTCCTTGGACTTCATTTCCTCTTAGCGGCGGGGCGGGGTCACACCAGTGACCCCGCCCCCTCTCCGTCTGTAATTATAGTATAAATACAATATTATACGGACACATGCATAGTCTTGTACGTTAGTATCTATACAATATATGGAATGGACAGACAAACTTAGTTACAGTAGCAAAATCAGCCGATTTATACTAGCAATGTTTCAATGTACTCTATAATGGTTTTGTGTTACAGTACTATCGGATGAAACTAACGTGCATCATTTCTTTTTGTCATATAATGGATATCCAGTACCAGTTTTTTGCTGTGCCTGCGATCGCACCTCCGCCAAGAAAGGAGCGATGCAGTTTTGTTGATTTTAAATTTTTTTTTTTTCGTTCTTTATTTTCCCGCAAAGGAGCAGTTCTATGTGACGTGTAAGTGTGTTCATGTGCTCGTGAATTTCTTGAGGTCATTTCTTTCTAGCCCCCATTTTGTATCTTAAAACAGGGAATTTTACTTGATGTGGTAATGATTTTTTTTTTTTTAATATCCCACCAAAATGGCGGTTTTCAAGTCCTCTGAAGCTTTCGTTGTACTTTTTTTTTTTTTTAATATAGTCATAATGCTGAACGTTTAATTTATTTATTTCGTGCAACATCCAGAAAGGAGTTGTTACTCAGAGTTTTTAGAGAGGTCGGACAAGTCAGTGTGTTTTTTTTTTTTTCATTTTTTGTGTGTGTTGAACTCATCAGCCTTGTTGGATGAAATGTGGTGCCGCTGTGAGAGCGGATGAAAGGATGTGGGGGGGGGTGAGAAAAAAAAAGAAAAAGAAAACATGAACAGGCTCTTTCTTTGAATACCTTCAATGTGTTTTTGTCTCACGGATAATCCTCTTGTCCCTGCCATCATCGCCATCATCATCGTCGTAATAAACGGGATTCATAACAGTGTTCTCTCCCAGCAATGAAGGAAAACTACCACCCTGAAAAAGAAAATAAACCACAAAACTATACTCGGTTGAATGTATAATGAGGAAACAAAGTTGTACATAATGTGTAAAAAGAAAAGTTTCTAATCATGTTTATTTTCTATGCACTTTTTTTATTTAAGTGATAGTTTAAATAATAAACATGTCTCCTTTACGCCTTTTTTTTGTCTTGTCGTCATTGTGTCACGTTACTCGTCCTCACCAATAACACATCATCTTGGGTTTATTTTACACAAGGACTCTATCAAGCATTTTGAAAATGTATGAATCTATTTTCATTTGCATGCAGCATAACGGCAAAATTGCTGCTTCACCATGTTTACTTTGAACTCTAATTGACCCAAATCTGCTAAAAGTCTAATTTCTTTAACATATTCACGACCTAAAAGCCACTTGGCGGTTTAAAGGCCAGTCGCACAATTTTAATACATATTCTACACGGGTCAAATTTGACCCAAACGGGGTCAGCGTTGAGAAACTTTGAATTCATTTTTGGTCTGGTATTTTAGTTCATCAATTTCAGGGTGAGAGAAACCTATTTGGAAACCTATCTTTTCCCCCTTTTAAAAGTCTAAACATATTTTATTTTTAAGAAGAGTGACATAATGAGATGACATCACCACACTATTCCACACACACAATTGCCATACGCTCGGCTTCCTTTTCAGCAGTTTGAGCAAAATGCAAATGTAAATCAATCTATTGTTGTGTATGCTAATGCAGAGTTTCCATCTAAACTGGCCGTTGAAAAAAAAATCTTTAACACCTTAAATGAACATCTGTTGCACACTGAACAGACAAAAGCGCAGCACTGATGCCACCATCTGTTCTGGCTTTGTTTATCCCCACTCAGCAACCGAGCAGGCGCTCATTAGAAGTGTTTGTCGGGTTTGCTTCATTTACAGGTGAATTTGTCAGCAGGGGGAATCCAGAGGCTCACTTTGCTGAATCGGGTGCTGCAGATTAAAAACATGTCTTGACTCATGGCTCGTTCAGAGAAGCAAAAAGCACACATCGGCCCACCCCAGTACGTCAGCCATGTCCCAAAAACCGCAAAGCAGATTCATGACTCGACACACAGAACATTGACTACGAGTTGCTCCGGGTGCTTTCATTTGAGGCAAGAAAGTGCTCAGATTTGTCAATTGTCTCCGTAGGGAATTATTTGTTCATGTTTAAAATTCATTTGAAATCCTAACTATGATCAAAAAACATAAACCAACCCTAGTGTTTAAAGTTAGGATTAGGGTTTGAAAATAGACTTTTAAAACGCGTTGGGGTTTCAATGTAGGGTTTCCAACTCGGGTTAGGGCTTCCATCTAGGGGTAGCATTTCCAACTAGAAAATGCAATTCCTGAAGAAATTGCGTGTGAAGGCGGAAAGGCTGGAATTTTTTCTGTGGAATGAGACTGAATATTTTTGAATAATATTGAATGACTCTGAAATATTGAATGAGGTTGAATGAATTTGAATCATAGTGAATGAAATTGAATGATTTGAATGACAGTGAATAATAGTGAATCTATTGAATCATCATGAATGAAAGAGAAAAAATATTGAATAATGTTGTAAAATATTGAATAATGTCGAAAAATATTGAATAATGTTGAATTATAGTGAATGACATTGAATGAAAATGGGGAAAGGCAGTGATTAATTAAATTGAATGATATTAAATCAAAGTGAATAAAGTTGAATGATATTAAATCAAAGTGAATAATATGAAAACTGAATGACTTTAAATCATTTTAAATGAAAGTAAATAACATTGAACAACTGAATGATACTGAATGACATTGAATGATTTTGAATGACACTGAATGTTTTTGAAAAATACTAAATGACACTGAAATATTGAATGAAGTTGAATGAATTAGAATCATAATGAATGAAATTGAAAAATTCTGAATCATAGAGAATGAAATCGAATGAATTTGAATCATAGTGAATAAAATTGAATGATATTAAACCAAAGTAAATCAAGTTAAAATATATTAAATCAAAAGGAATAATATGAATACTGAATGACTTTAAATATTTTTAAATGGAAGTGAATAACATTGAACAACTGAATGATACTGAATTACATTGAATGATTTTGAATGACACTGAATGTTTTTGAAAAAAACTAAATGACACTGAAATAGTGAATGAGGTTGAATGAATTTGAATCATAGTGAATGAAAGTGAAGGATTTTGAATCATAATTAATAAAATTGAATGATATAAAATCAAAGTGAATAAAGTTGAATGGTATTAAATCAAAGTGAATAATATGAAAACTGAATGACTAAATAATTTTAACTGGAACTGAATAACATTGAACAACTCTGAATGATACTGAATAATAATTGTGAATAATAATGAATGACATTGAATGATTACGAATTAAATCATTTTGAATGAAACTGAATAACATTGAAGAACTGTGAATGATACTGAATGACAATGAATGATTCAGAATGAAATTAAAAAAATTTAAACGAAACTGAAAAACATTGAAGAATTCTGAATGATACTGAATGACAACGAATGATTCTGAATGAAATTTAAAAAATTTAAATGAAATTGAATAACATTTAAAAATTTTGAATGACAATGAATATGAATTAAATCATTTCAGAATGAAACTGAATAACAAATGCTTCCAGTTTGAAATTCAAGACATTCAGGTCATTCATTTCGCATTCCTTTAATTCCTTTCACATTATTCATGTGATTCCCTCTATTCATGCATTCCCATTTTACATGTTTCACCCCCAAAATCCGTCACGAAACCGGAAGTGACGTATTCTGACCGGAAGTGATGTCACGAAACAGGAAGTGACGTGTTCTGACCGAGAGTGACGTCACGAAACCGGAAGTGGAGCATTTTTGCCCGGAAGTGACGTCACGAAACCGGAAGTGACGTATTTGACAGGAAGTGACGTCGCGAAACCGGAAGTGACGTATTTTCATTTAAAATGATTTAAAGTCATTCAGTTTTCATATTATTCACTTTGATTTAATATCATTCAACTTTATTCACTTTGATTTAATATCATTCAATTTCATTAATCACTGCCTTTCCCCATTTTCATTCGTCATTCACTATAATTCAACATATATTCCATATTTTTCGACATTATAAACAAAGCCAGAACAGATGGTGGCATCAGTGCTGCGCTTTTGTCTATTCAGTGTGCAACAGATGTTCATTTAAGGTGTTAAAGATTTTTTTTTCAACGGCCAGTTTAGATGGAAACTTTGCATTAGCATACACAACAATAGATTGTTGTGTATTTAAATGTGAAATGTTGAATGTCCCAATCGAAATGAATGGGGTGAATTTGGGGTGAAAAATGTGAAATTGTGAATAATCTGAATAAGTGAATGACGTGAAAAATGGAAGCCCCCATCACATGAATATGTGGAACACGTTAAAAATGGAATGAAGTGAATCGGTTGAATTATGTGGAAGTAGTTAAGCGTAAAAAAAACAGGCAGAATAAGTTTAATATTCACACAACTAGGGCTTTACTTTGAGACCATAACCCTAAATTAACACCCTCATTTGCTACTCTCAAACTCACCCGCAAACTAAACCCCAATTCCGAAACCCCTCTAACCCTTCACCCCAAACTCAAAATTTCCACGCTTTCCATCTTTCCTGTAATCCAACACCCGAACCATTCCTTTGTGCAACGCGACCAAAATGGTTAACACTCGCGCAGCATGACGGGCGGTCACATGATCCATTCTGTGAGCACAGCTGCAAATTTTGCTCCAGACAATATTACGTCATCCTCCTTCCTTCCCTCAGCATTAGTTTGTCACACCAACATCAAAAATGTTCTTCACTTTCTCTCACCCCTCCCTTCTCTCTCTCTCTCTCTCTCTCTCTCTCTCTCTCTCCACCCACACTGGACACACCAAACACCCAAAGCAGCGTCTAATTGGATTTCATGACCATTTCGTCTCAGCTGGCAGACTTCGGCAGCTGGCTGATATCGGTAAGTTGACTTTTCTTTTAACTGAGGCATGAATACGTCGGAAGATTTTGATTTTTTTTCGGAATTTCAAAGAAGAAGAATATCAACAGAACAGAGAAGTCAAAGAAGTGAAGAAGAATGACTTTATTTACTTGACGACAAGCACGACGTTCTCCGCTATGATAGGAACAGCCAAGTATAATGTGCATTTGTTGTTCATTATGAATTCAAGAAGAACAAATATTTGATTTTGTGAAAAATCTAGAATTGAATTGCATATTTTGCGACGCAGGCAGTCGCAAATTTGAGGTTGGGAATTGAAATTCGATGGGGCTAAGCACTTTGGAAGCCGCGCCTTCACCGCATGGCAACTGGATTACGGGATCTAGCACCTTTTTTTTTGGAGTCAGCCAGAGCCGTCAAGCCGTTCAAAAATCACCTTTGAAATGGAACACGAAAGAAGGAGAGCACTGTGACCTCGCTAAAATGGCTGCTCGGACCTTAAAAGTTCATTTTAAGATTTTGCAATTTGTTTACACATTTCGAAACGCTCTCACCATGGAAACGCGGAGGCCAGAGAGTTTCTTTTCCGATCCTGATCCTAAATGATGGTATGACAATTTTTTTCTTTCATCACATCATGAGATTCTGACCTTGTAAATTTTTTCCTTTACACGATAAGATCTCAAACTGAAGTAAATGAACCATTTTATATATTCATACATATTCATGTTATTTGGCTTTTTTTTCCCGCATAAGCCAAAACATTCATGTATAATAAATCTGATATTGTTTATTGTAATTTTTCTACACCATTTTACTTCAACTGTAAATAAATAAATAAATAAATAAAATAATAACCAGTATCATTGAATAATATTGAAAATTATATTTTGACCGAAAGCTCTTCCAGCTTGCTTCCTCCGTCTCCAAATTTTCCGTCCCGAGGGCTTTCATAGGTGACAGGCCTTCAACATTCCTCCTCGTCCTCACAGCTTCTTTTAATGGTTTAGCCATAAAAAAAAACAGCAATGGCGCCAGTCGTGCTTCTTCCTGTCCACCTCGTCAGCTCACGGCATGCTGGTGCGCCTCATTAACTGGAGCTAGACAGGACTCACAAGAAACTTTTAACACTTGGAATGAAGTAAGTAACTTGTTTCTGAGTCAGCTGTCTGGTATTCGGCTTTCATTGCAAACATCTGCAAAGAAACCAGTGTTGTGCTTTCATGATTCCAATCAGGAGGCTTGAGCGTTGTAAAGCAATTTCAAAGACATGCGCTTGCTTCCTGCTGGGGCTCATTTGAGACAATTTCCTAGTTGGGATGTGAGCCCTGGAATTTGTCCAGATTTTAAAAAAAAGGAAAAAATAAAAATGGACTCCTTGTTCAATTTCAGGGAGTAGTTCACGCCTCCCCAGTAAGCTACAGTAATATTAGTTGTTCTTTGCAGAGGATAAAGAATATCCTTGTCATATTATCTATCGACATGTGTTGCGCCAATGCCGGTGTTCCAAATTATGCTGCTTTAAAGGGTTGTAACTTTTAACATATCAGCACTGATGCCGTTCGTTCGCCTATCTATGGCATCTTGCATTCATTGTTAGCGTTGAACTCAATTTATTTATAGTCCCTTTTTTGCTGCGAAAGCGCTATATAAATAAAGACGTATTGTATTTATCCTCGCAAATCAAAGCAAAAGAAACTGTATTTTTCGAAAAATGGTCGTAAAAATGCTGTTTTCGGACTTGAGAAGACCAAAGAGTTGATTCCTTCATCGTAATAATAATAATAATAATCGACAATGATTCCAAGACAATTAATAAAATAAGAGGACACCTCTCATGTTGTGTGACTACGGGCACTCAACCAAACATGAAATCAACATACAGACTCACCCAACCAGTAATTGTTTTAGATGTCCGGGTCAAATCTTGCCTTGAAAGTCATTCATACTGTAATACGATAAGAATGGAAAACAGAAGACTGGCACAAGTTGCGCTGATGCTTTATGGGTATTATTAATAATAGCTCAGCTATTCAACGATATACACCATCCATCATTTTGGCTCGTAATTCACTTTTAGGCTGCACAATGCACACTCAAAGTCAGCGAATGGCAAAGTGTGGCCTTTAATCACTCAGCGTTTGCATTACAAGACTCCCGTCATTCATTTAGCACATTTACTGTAAATAATATTAATGTGTCATGTCACAGTGGTTGAAAATCATAGGCCTATTGTGAAAAAAAATGTTGCCTAAATAAATGTTTGAAAACAAAATGGCAGATTGTGTGCAAGTGTATTGGACGTAAAAGTGAAAGACAACTGAACTGAACTTAAAAGTCCAGCAGAAAATTAAAAACAACCCAATTTGAGATTCGCAGTCGTAGCTTGCTGGTCAGACAGTTGTGCGGCTCCGTCTAATTCCTGGAATATCCTGCTGTTCTTCTCGGTGTGCAGCGTCTCTGCAATGACAACGCTCAAGCAGCTGCCTTTGCCGCTCTTCCTGCTCGTCCTCCAAGTGCGTCTTTCCACCCCGTTGGAGGACAACAAGATCCCCCCCAGTCTGTGCACGGGCCATCCTGGCATCCCGGGCTCTCCCGGAGTTCACGGCAGCCCAGGTCAGCCCGGGAGAGACGGACGGGACGGAAGGGATTCTGCTCCGGGGGAGAAAGGAGAAAAGGGGGACACGGGAACTCCAGGTAGCAAACGAGCGGTACAGTAAGAGTCCATTTTTGTCACTTAAAACCGTCTTTAAATGTCTATCCCGTCCATACTGGCGAGTCTAGATTTTGTTACCAGGTCGAACGGGATCACGTGTGGCCTTTACTCACAGGAACAGAACCCCAGAGTCTGTAGCAAGCGCCCTGAAAGACAAAAGCATTTTCACTCGCAGAGGCAGCACTTCATTCACATCGCCAAACACAAAAAAAAAAAACACCGCGTCTGTGTTGATCATTTCACCAAGCAATCAAGATGGCGCTCATCAGAAATAAATGATGGGAATTCTAATTTGGCCATTCAACAAAACTCAGCGCAGCACTCTGCTTACCTTTTGGATTTTACATGATAGCCCCTGCAAGGGATTTGGGTGTTTCTGCATGATAATGTTGCAGACAGTCGGACAGCATAGCTTCCAAGTGGCTGGTGGAGAAACTCTGTGTGGGTGGTGGTTCGATCCTGTTTATACCGAGAAAAAAATCAATTTGATTTCATTTCATATTTGATTCAAAGGGCTGCATACGGAAAAGTCAAAGGATGGAGGGCCACTTGGACATTCTTCAGTCAGTTGCGATGGTCTTTCTGTGAATTTAATCATCAAATCTCCAGTAGTATGTCTTTATGCATCGTACTGCCCCCTGGTGGACAGTGTGCACGCAACAGAAGGAGCAGTACAATTTCCATTGACTTATCATTTTGGACAACCAATTTGTGTTATTGCCATTATGTTTTTATAAAGTACAATACTGTAGAGCACTAGTTTCCTGATTACAAACATGAACATTTTTGACTAGTTGACTAGCTTCAAATTTGCTTCATGAACCAGTTGTTGTATTTTTGAGTCCTCTAGATGGCACTGTTGCTTTAAATAAAGGGTTTGAAAAATGGCAAGTCAGCCCAATGTTGATCCGAGAGTGCCATCTACAGGAGTCCAAAAATACTACAACTGGTTCACAAAGCTTCATTTACCCATCACTACTTGACACCTGTCCCCCCCCCCCCCCCCCACAGGTGAGACAGGTGAGCACGGCCTGACCGGAGATAGGGGCGAGCCCGGAGAGCGAGGGCCGAAGGGCGAAGCTGGCCAGTGCGCTGTGGCCCCCAAATCGGCCTTCAGTGCCAAAGTGTCGGAAGGTCGCGATTTGCCCCTCCCCGCGGGCGACGTCGTTCTCTTCGACAAGATCCTGCTCAACCAGCAGGGCGACTACAACTCGGAGACGGGCCGCTTCACGTGCAAAGTCCCCGGCGTGTACTACTTTGCCGTCCACGCCACCGTGTACCGCACCAGCTTGCAGTTTGACCTCATGAAAAACGGACACGCCGTGGCTTCTTATTTCCAGTTCTTTGGCAACTGGCCTAAACCGGCGTCGTTGTCGGGCGGGTCTTTGGTCCATCTGGTTCCTGGGGACCAGGTGTGGATCCAGATGGCTCTGGGGGAATACAATGGATTCTACTCCAGCACCAAGACAGACAGCACCTTCAGCGGCTTCCTGGTGTACTCAGACTGGAAAAATTCAGCGGTGTTTGCATGAGCTGTCATACCTTGCATAAGGAACGTAACCACACGATGACCTATTTGAGGTTTAAACTTAAAGAAAAGAAAAATCCACGAGGGGCACATACTAAAACTGTTTTTTCAGTGTCTATGTTTATCTTGTCTTTAGTTTACAGCTGAATTTGTTTGATGATTAGGTAAACAAAATTTGACACCAGTTGCCTGTCAATAGACACAAGGAGCGTGCGTCCCTCCAATAAAAGACGATTAGACACATGTCGATTCTTGGTGGGAGATACGATTCAAGGACAGTTGATTTGAAAGTGGAATATTTGATTCGGTGCGAATACGACTCAAAAGGGTGTGACGCAAAGACTTGTTTTCAAATATCAGTGAACTTCTCTCCATGACCTAATGATTATTTACGAAAAAAACAAACAAAGAAAATTGTGTGGGAATAAAAAATCTGGCAAAAAGTGGATGACGAAGTGACAGTCCCAAGAGCAAATGTTCATGTGGCACTTCCATCACGCCCATCCAACAATCCACTGTGTGCATTTTATTCCCCAAACCTGACCAAAGTAAACACATTCCACTGGATCCACACGAGTCTTTGCGGCCTAATGATTTCCCCAAACGCGGCAACATTGTGAGACAGATGATGTAAGTCATGATGACATCTTCACGAAGTCTCCACCTTTGTGGGATTTTTCTTTTTTTGTTTTTGGAGGCAGCAATGTTGATTTAATGGGCCAAACACTGACAAGGGAAAATGCCATTAAAAGGCTTTCCGATCTGCCGGTGACACGAGGAAATGTGATTTGAGGCTGCACACAAAAGTGAGCTATAAATATACACCTGCAACCCCCCCCCCCTTTTTTTTTTAGGGTGAAAGGAGAAAAGTAGGAAGTTAATCAAACTGAGCCTGGCACTGGGCACTTACTTCCATTGGTTTACATCTGTTAAAGTACTACAGAATCCATCTTCGGAAAATCTATGACATGTCGTTAATGAATTATGACATGTACTGCAAGGTTTGCTTAAATGATGGAAACATTTTCAGACGACCACCTTGTCGAAAACAATCACAATGCTAAGATGCCCTAAAGCCCGCTGAAAGGGACAGAATTAAAAATTCCTCCCAGGAGGAGAAGTTTTAAAATGAAATACAAATAAAATAAAAATACATAAAAAATTAAATAATTTGTTTAATGATCTAAAATTAAAATAAAATAAAAATCACATAAAAATATCCTCGTGGAATATGAGTTAAGTAGCAAAATCCACCCGTTTTTAGCCAACCCAGGCGGTGGACATTTTCGCAATGACATGACAGTTGCTCAGGTAACGACCAATCATGGAAAACAGAAAACAGGTGAGGTGTGATTGGTCGTTAGCTCAATTGGTGGGTTTTGCTGCATAATTCATATTACGCAAAAACAATATTTATCATAATACCAATTTCGACTAGTGGGCCTGCATAAAACATATTTTAGGCAATAAAATGTTTGGCTTAATATAATAAAGTATTTATTGTAGCGTCTTTAAAAGACACACGTCGACCTCCACTGAATTCTCGTTTTTTCTCGCACTAACTTCCTGTCCAGTGAGTCGCGTGACGCATTCAGAAAAATCGGAAACAACACAACTCAGCAAAACACGAATGTCAACACAAGAACAGATAACAGATAACCCAATTCGTTACAATATCATTTAAAAAAATGACACTTAAATTTAAAAAATATATATTGTCAAGTCACCCCGGCAATACTCATAACATTAAATAACTAAACTAAATAATTAAAGAGACCAGTTGCAACGGTTGATGTGACTTTTGCTCTGACACCTTCGCCCAGCAGGAGGCAGTCTACCGTCAGTAATCAGATCCATTTGCAATCAAATGCATGAATACCGTACTTGCAGATATATACGTCACATTACTGTCACCTTCGAGGACACGAAACTGTTTGAATGCTGCTGAAATAACTTCTATAACACAAAACAATTTCCATTTGCGACACCTCCATCCGTTTACAATTTCCTTTTGGGTTCAGGGCGATATAAATCTAATCGTCACACAAGTATTGTGATTTGAATCAAATCTATTGTCCAACCATTCAAACCTACACCTCCCTCCGTCAATTCATGCCCACCTCGCTACCGACCTCGTCTCACAAAGCCTCACAGCCTCCACAACGATGACGACCAGAAAACTGAGATTTGCCAGAAGTTTTCCATTTTTGACATTTTCCCACACTGTGCTATTCGGGGCCCATTGAGGTCATCAAGAAGAGATTGAATCCCCGGAGCGTGACGCTGCAAACCCCCTCTGACATGAAACTTCCTCTGCTCTGTTAGCAGCATCCTCATTTACAAGCGACATGTAAACATAGCGGAGCCCACACAGGCCAGCAGACAAACAAAAAAACCCTTCTTGTTATTTGTGGATCACAGACTGTGTTTACTTGACGTTTTAGTTCAAAAGTAACTGATGTGGTTTTACTTTGGTTGTGAGACAAACTGAACAGATTTTGATCGCAAGTGACTAGAAAACGCAAAAAACGGCGCAGGCTGACGTCAGTGAATGGATTCTTTCATCTGCACAGATGTTTGTCTCCATTTTTAGAACCTGGGAAAGGGAATGGGGACAGTTGTAAACTATAGGACTCTGGAGAATTGCCAAATGGATTTGGATGTGATCCCATCTGAACCGGCCAATCCTGACACACATGTTCACACGTAAACATGAACACAAGACGTCTACGTTGGGATGCGTTTAAGCGCCGTGTCGACAAAAGCCAACTGGTTGTCTCATGTTACCAGATACCGTGGGAATATTACTCACTGAATTGTTGAATCGTGTATCACGTGTCCCCCTATTGTTCTTAGGAAGCCATAAAGACATGGGCCATTATATTTTATAACTATCATATTTAAAATGTAGTGAATGGCATTTAGTTCCTTAAATTTATAGACAATCAGTAAAATATCAAGAGCCAAAGGTTTGGCACTATGGTGAAAATAAAAAGTCTACACACCCTGTTCAAAAGGTTTTTGTGACATAAAAAAATAGATCATATGAAATTGTTTCCCACCATTATTGAGTACCTGTAAATTTATCTGATTTATTTATCAGGGGACGTAAAAATGGGGACGTGTTCAGAATGAACCAATCACGTTCAAGCTTATTAAAAATTAGGAGTCAGCGTTTTAAGTGCTTGGGGTGTGTAGACTTTTGATATCCACTGTATATTTTGTTTACGTCTACATCTCACGCACAAAATAAAATGTTCAAAACATGCTGTAGTAAAAAAAGATAATGTCCAAATGAAAAAATAATTTCATAACATCAATTGTAAAATATTTTGAGTAAGACAGTTATGGCGAAATACATCTCAAACATTTTCATGACGCCACCGTCTTTGTTCAATTACTATGTTCATAATACTTGTAGAAGAAACCAAACTTTGGTTGTTTCTTGAATAAAACACAAGGTCAGAAAAGTTGTTGCTATTCCCTTCTTAATAAAGTGGACAATTTCGATTTATAAATGGAAAACACTGTAGAAACGTGACAACATTTTAAAAATAAAATAAAATCACAAAATGGTGACAATTTCTTTACTGCTGTTTTATTACGAAAAGTTTCAATTATGCATCTCAGCTGAGTTACATTCAAGTCTGCAAATCACATTTTTCTAATTTTCTTGTTCCTTTGCTGCATTCGTAGGAACGACACACGGGTACTGTATGTGGACCTTTTTTTTTTTTAAACAAATACCTGAGGAGGATTGGCTAACATATTCTTGAGCGACAAAAACATCAAATGAAGTCATCCCACAAAATAGAAAAACAAGTCAAAAGGTAGATCGCACTTTTCCAGAGCATCATACATACAAACAATACTGCAATGCTTCTCCGAGCATTGTAAACTGATTCAAAACAAAAACAATAAAAACAACAACAACTGGAATTGAGCATAGTAATTTCCATGACTATACAAGAGAAATTAATTTTATGGATTGTTGAAAAAAAATAGGCAAAAATGTGGTTGGGAGAAAAAAAAAAAAAGAACGACATAAATACAAATGAATCTCATCCGTGGCAAAGATCGGGATAAGTGGTAGAAAATAAACAAACACTCTAGAAATAAAGGAAATTCCTTTGCCTCGGATGCCAATTTTATAAAGAAAGAAAAATAATCATTAAATTAGAGGTTCAACAATGTTCCGATGAGGCTGCTGAAGACAAAAGCGGCACTTTTATCGCTCCACGTAACATGCAGTGTACATAAATATTGATCCCCCCCCAGTTATCTTGCAAATCTGTTGCATTAATTAAATAAAAAAAAAAAAACTTCCTTTATGTTACCAAAACCACATCCATCATCACCTTTTTGCACAAATGTCGTTTTCATCAATGCCAAAAACTCTCAAATCAACTTAACAGTCAAACATTTTCACTTGCTTGCAACCATTTTATCAGACCTCGCAGTAGAGTTGGCTCATGCCCGAGCAGAACAAAAAGTGTCTATTTAAACAAGACAAAGGAAGTTCCTCACTGGCGATTACACTAGTCAACCATTTTTCACAAATTCTTTTTAAATCGGATGCAAGTAAACTTTTAGATTATTCTTTTTTTTTTGCATTGATTACAAATCTGCACTCGTTTTTTCTTGAGCAAATCAGGTTTTCGTCATCATCATAATAATAATTCAACAATACGATAATCTGTAAGATTGTCACATATTGATCAATAATTAGGAATTCAGGTGAAATTCAGCAATAGGACTTGTCTGAAATGTCATAGTTATAAATTACAACGTATAGTCAAATTGGTATTGTGTAGGTCAACTCTAAAAACCAAAAATGAAAATATCTCCCTACAAATGTGCTACAAAAAAAATTGACATTTTTTAAATCAGAACCACAGTTAGGGACACATAATGTCATTACTGATTTAAAAAAAAAATGCTGACCAGTGTAATTTCACGCGGCGCTTTTGAATGAACACAAGAGATGGACACTATCCAACCATTTTCGATAGCGTTGGTCACGACAAACAACTATTCTGATCATCATTGACAATTCAGCGTTTACAGTCTAACATGTCTGGCGAGAAAGTGTGAGACCTAAGGGAACGCAAGCATGGCGGAGAACATGTAAACTGCACATAGGAAGGCCATGAGATTCCAACGGTCAACCTCAAAACAGTGAGGCAGTCATGCTAACTGCACCCCCACCGAGCTGCCTGACTGCACAACACCGAGGGAATCATTTGTTTTTGTTACACTTGGCTTGAGCTTCTTACTCATGCGCATGGCGGTTATATCTTTTCTTCCTTCCCGGGATAAAAAGTGGAAAAAATATTCAAGAAGGCAATTACTTTAAATGGCTATTTCAGTCAAGTCACAGTGAAGCAGGAGTCGGTCCTGGCTGAAGGAATGAAAAATAACTTTTCAGCGGTAGTAAAAATGTGGAAGTAGAGTTTATTGTGTCACCTCAGAGGTACACCTCGATGGTATCAAAGATAATACGGCGACATAGCGGGCAGTTGTGCTGGTAGAAGGGCTGGTGCAGCAGGATGTCGGTGCAGCCTCGACACAAGCACAGGTGCCTGCATGGCAGCAGCACCACCGTCTTGGCGCAGTCGTGACAGATGACGCACATCTTGCGGTGCTCCTGCTCGTTCAGCAGCGTCAGCAGGTTCTCCGCTGGGGGCCGCCACAGCTGCTCCGCCTTCAGGGGTCTCGCCGTGCTCGACGATGACGCCGGCGGCTCCTGCGGGCGGTCGCCAGCACTGCCGTCGGGCGGGTCCCGCCTGATCTCCTCGCCGTCTGGGTCGCCGCCCGCTCGGTTCTCCCTGTGGAGCTGCGTCCTCAGAGCCAGGCTTAACTGGCTGCTGTGACGAGACAGTTGCCGCCAGATTCTTCTCTCCAGCAGGTAGAGGTGAAGCGACACCCGCCGCAGGTGTCGCATAACACCGCGTATTAAATGCAAGGTTGAATGAAGCGCAGTGGAAAGTCTCTGCACTGCCGGGAAGGCGTTAACAGAAGCTGCGAGCTGCCGCGACGCCTGCCTGGTGACTTCTGGGTTAAGGTAGGCGGTGGTCGTCAGCGCAATGCCGACAGTGAGCGCCAGGCCGTATGTGTTGAGTATGAAGATGCTGATAAAGATATGCACCAGCGATGCCAGGAAATCCAACGCCAGCTTGCAGGGGGACCACAGGAAGGCCGACGTGCCAATCAGGCTGCTGTAGAGGAAAGTGAAGGAGGTCAGCGTGAGCTCCAGCGCCATCTGCAGCGGGCTGGACACCGTCTGCCACACGCTGACCACGGCCGAGTGCAGGTTGAGGGCGGCGATGAGGGCGTAGTTGACCGCCGTGTTGACCAGGTAGACCAGGAGACTGAGCGCGATGCCGCACGCCTCCAGCAGGGACAGCAAACCCCGGCACAGCTGCTCCTTGCCACGGAGCAGCACGTGCGTCAAAAGATAACCCACCATCTTCAAGCTCTCCAGAAGCCCCTCTAGAGAAAGCATGAGGCCACCCAGCACGGCCGCCGCGCCGTGGGCGATGTCGGACGTTGCCGCCACCGTGGAGAGCAAACAGAGTAGCACCAAGTTGCACAGTTCCAGGAGCGAGTAGATCAAGAGTGCGGGAAGGTTTATAATAAAGTGGTACACAGCCAGGAGAGTGCGGACGATTGTGTGGACGAGGAGGAAATTGACGTCCAGCATTAAACAGACTGCATCGAGGCATTTTCCGACAGTGGAAATAAAAATGTTGACTGGTCCCATGACACTGTGCGCTCAGTGTGTCTCCACGTCAAAGTCCATGTTTGTTTGCATGCTCAGCTAAATCTCATTCAGACTATGGCTTGCTCCTTTTGTCCCATCATCCTTAAAAATTGGAGAGAAAATCATTTTACTTTCCCAAATCCTCGTTGCTGCCCAGAAGAACGCACAACCGGATGTTTACGTTCAAATACAAACCGAAGACTTCCGCCGCATTTAAGCGTTTCCTTCGTTTCCTCCGCTCACATTTGCGAACCGAAACCTGTCTCGTTCGTGTATTTTTCTCACGGGGAATTGATATGAACCAGGAGAATTAGACAAGAGCGGAGAAAACACTCACGGTTAGCTTCAACACGCTTTCCGTCGTTGAAGCGGGCGCCATATTTGTTTTGGTCATATCCTCGCGTTACTTCCGGTGTATCAGACTGCGCTTGCGCGATATCCACTCTGCCATCCGCGCAGTTGCTCGAATTTGGAGACAGTTTTCTTTTATTATATTTGTGTGGACAAACAGGATTCGTGTTTATGGCTTTATTTGATGGTGGCTAGCTCGATTAAATTAGATAGACAGACAGACACTTTCGCGCCCACATGCACGCTCATTCCATCACAATTTTGTGACAGTTTTTTTTTTATTAGATAATTTTTGTCCATCAATGGTACTGTTTAATGAGATATTTTTCACGTGACGAAGTGAACTTTTATTGGTTACATGCATTTTGCAAGGACATTTAAAATGTATTTGTTTAAATATAATAAACATGTTTTAACACAAACAAGACATATAAACAAAATCATAACAAAATAACTGATGATTTAAAATGTATTTTTTCCGTTATGGTTGATATGAAATATGTATATCAAGAGGGAGGGACACGGGGGAAAATAATTGGAAAGTTTGTATTTTAAACAACATTTATGAATCACTTTTATTACAGCAAGAGAGTGGGGACAAAAGATGAGTTGTCCTCCATTGACTGGGCTCTACTGTATCTGCTCATGAATGTCTTTGTTTGGCGATATCAGGATGTGTTTCTCATTGTCATACTCCGTCTGCTTTATATCATTGCTCTTTTAGTTCACACATTTCCACCAACCTGCTAATATTAACAATGTCGTTGGTATTTCCTTCCTCACCTCAATCTCAGCGTTGAACCTTTCTTTTCTTTTCAGCGGTGATGATGATGATCTGATATGATCATGGGAAATCCTGTTCCAGACCTTAAGCATCTAATGACACAACAGGGATACACAGAGGCAATACCAGCGGCTATAAAAGGCACTTTTGTCTTTGCCATGGAGCTTCTTGCTCCTTTTATGGTAGCAAACCCAATCTGGTCTATTAGCCAGACACCCAGTAAGCTTCCCATGTTAGTTTTGCACAAATTCAAATTGCTCCTTTCCAAATGAACACTTCCAAATGGTTTGCTGTTTCTACAGGGATTTCTTAAGTGTCTTTTATGGGCCAATGAACTATCATGTATCAGGTGCACATCCTAGAAAGAAGCACTCACATTTACTGACACAGCGGACTGACGTGAAAGATGAGGGAATTTAGATGCATTTCAGTCTACACACACACAAGAAATGAAGGCTTGATGTTTAACAGCCAGCAGACTTTCCAGCTGATTGGACACTTGTCAGAGATAACGCATCCTGCAATCCATCATGAAGTATACAAAAGAGTCCATGGTCAGTAATAAACAAACCGAGGCCCCCCCCAAAAAAGGGCAAAAGACATAAAGTGGGGGACAGGATGAATCCGAGACAACAAAACAAATGACAGCTTTGACACATTTCCTTCAAAGAGTCAACAGATGACAACGTAGCAGAGGCGATTGGGCGTCTCAGCCGCTGGGTCATTTCCCCCTTTTAAAAGACAGGAAGTGTGTGACCTGCTCTTCCTCATCTTTTGTTTGCTCATCCACCCAAGGAATTCCAACAATTCCTTGCTACTTCATCCTTTAGTGTGGATAACTGTGTTGATTCTTTTCACAACTTTACTGACAGGTGTTTACATGTGGATTTGGAGTTCATTCACTGCTGACTTTGGACACATGCCAGTCCCAAAAGCTGCCTCGTCAAATGTAACTGCGCGTTTTCACATGACGGACGGGATAGGTGACTGATTGTAATTCTTCTGTGGGAAAAGTCAAAAAGCATAAATCAATTTTGACTTCAATGACACCCATGCTGATCGTCTCATTGAATCCCAATGTCTCTGAGTGGGTCAACTGGGGGGGGGGGAATGAGGTAAGAAAGGAAGCGAGATTTGCTAACGGTTTTTCAGGCGAGACTCAGAGAGATATGAATAACATGACTAACACAGTGGCGCTCATCCAGGAGCAATTCCTCCTTTTTGATAGGCCTACTTAGTTTCTCGCGATTCTGCATCTGTGCACCCGAGCAGCCAGATTTGATTGCATGCCAGTTGTAGATTATAGAGAAGTTATAGAGTGATAGAGAAGGTCTTGAAGGCCTTGACCGCCCACTACTGCATAATTTGTATGATGTTTTTTTTTTAATAATAAACTTCAAATGAGATGAAAGTTGGGACTCGTGTATCTGAAAGCACCACTGGAGGAATTTATTTTTTTTATTTTTTTAGAAATCATAAAAACAGATGCAAGCAGCCAAAACAAGAGGAAAATCCCCATGTATATTGCATTACAGCATCTTCTCTGCAAATTCAGTGGCGCAATTATGAAGACTAACCCCGCCCACTCGGTGTCATCACCATGGTGAAGCAATGTTCACATCTTGTCCTGCGCTGTTATCAAAGTGTCTCTTTGTCACATTCCTCGTTGTCGTGACAGCATGTGGCAGAAATTCTAATTCCTTTCCCACTCTCCCCCCTCGCCCCCAAGACCCCTCACCACACAGCAATAACTGGAAGCCCCTCGCCATAGTCGGGCAGCAGCAGGAGCAGGGACAATAGGCGTCTCTCATGATGGGTGGACAACTCCCAGAAATGGCTCCCTCTTAGGAGCGGCCTCAATGACTTCTTTTCCTTCCTTCCTTCAGCTGCTGCTTAGGCCTTGAGTGCAACACAGAGCCCCCCCCCCCCCCCCCCCCACACACACACATTTCGAAGCAATCAATTTGGATGGATGATACTGGATTCACTATATGACAAAAAATTGTCAAATTGTTACAAGCATTTCAGGGAAAAATTTAAAAAAAAAAAAATCAAAATTTATGATTTATACGTACAGTATATTTTTTTTCTTCCTTCTACCTTTCTTTCTTGCTGATGACCCTCCCTCATTCTTTCTTCTTTGTCCTCTCCTCTCTACTTTCTGCCCTCAATTATTTCTGTTTCCTTCCATCCTACTTCCCTCCCGCACTTCCTTCTTTACATCATTCTTCCTTCCTTCTTTTTTCCTGGTATCCTCCTGTCCATCTTACATTCTTTCTTGCTCACGTGGAGCAAAATGTTCACAACCACCTCCCGCAAAACGTTAAAAGGCATTTTATTCCAACTAAATGAACGAGAATTGATAGATTTCACATTTTCTTTCTCTGTTTTACTTTCATTGTTATTCCTTCCTTCCTTTCTTTGTTCTTTCTTCCTTTGTTTATCCTTTCTTGCTTTCTTTTTGGGGAAAATATCACAAGACTAATATTTAACAGGACGCACTTTGGCAGTGCTGCAGGAAGTCTGCGAAGAGAAAAGAAAAATCCTGTGAGACTTTGTTATACATTGACATTTTTTTTTCTCTCTAATGCAGGAAAAGACGCTTTGTGATTTAAGATGTCAGGTTTTGTGAGAGTTCAGCTTTATTTAAGTATGAAGTTAAAAAAAAAAAAGGGGATTCATTATGCTGAGGCGGATGTTCTCCTTAAACATGCGCATGTTCTGTCTTAGCCCGGGAACAGCGTAGACGAGGACGAGGGGGGCCCGGCCTTTTCCTGCTTCCGTTTTCTCCATTCAGCTCTCGACATCAACCCACTGACCCGAAAATTCTCACATGCCCTTTCCAGGATGTATCATATTAAATTTAGGGACTCTCGTTTTGCGCCTCATCCTCATGGAATTTTTTTTTGAGGCTTCTCTCAAAATTGTTTTCCCAAGTTGGCTTTTTTTTTTTTTATTCACGCCCGATCGTTTGTTGCGTTGCGTGTGGCACGCCCTTGCTCCGTGGCAGCGCTCAGAATTTATTGACCTCGGCTGAACAATGCGGTTGTTTTAATAATATGAATAGAATAGAATAGAAATCCCTTTATTGTCATTGTACTCAAGTGTGCAACGAGATTAGAGGGCTCCCCTCTCCAGTGCAATACAACAATAACTGTGAGGGGGAGCTGTTAGCCGCTGCGTCCATGCGCGCCGCCATCTTGGAAAATGGATCGCTTCAAACCATAAGTGTTGCACTTTACGGCAAGGGGAAACGCATCGGCTGACAGGCTTCTTCACACGTCACATTGTTGTCTGTGGCTTTGCAAATATTTGGAGAAAATAACACAAAACGTGTCCCGGCGACGATTTTTTTTAGTGTATGTACAACAAGAGATGGGATGTGTTGGTTTCCGATATTTAAACAAAGAGCAATTTGCACGGCATCGCAGGTTGGTCGGACGACGAGGACGTCTTATCAGTACTGGCCTCATACTTCCATCAAAACACAAATGAACGTTGTCTGTATCGCCATGAGCTGTTCCTCTCCGATAGTTTTATGAGGGGGGGGGCACATGAATCCAATGTATAAAAGAATGAAAGCCGTTCGACACACTCCAGTTCTCTGTTCTGATTAGAGTTGTCACAAAACCTTTAATAGAGAGTAACAATCCAGTGTGTCGATGACCACAATTTGACACTGACAACAACAAGATCCAATAAAAGGGTCAATCACAATAATTTAGAACAACCCGACTCACACCAAACTGCAACCATAATAATAATGAATTAATAATAATTGCTGAATTGATCGTAAAACTAAAACCAATTTAGTTTTTGGGCTAAATGTATCTGTAATACTTTACAAGATATCTGATCTCGAATGTATAACATACTTTTCAAAATATCTTTTTTAGTTTATTGAAGTGATTGAAAAATGAAGCTTCAAATCTGCTTCATGAAACAGTTGTATTTTTTTGAGTCTTCTAGATGGCACTGTTGGTTTAAAAAATGGCAAGTCAGTGTGCTTTCAGCCCAATGTTGACCCGAGAGCGCCATCTACAGGAGTCCAAAAATACTACAACTGCTTCATGAAGCAGATTTGACGCTTCATTTACCCATTACTAGTTTATGATCTCAACATTGAGAAAGAGTGCACTTACAGTCCTTACAGTCGACGTGCACCAGCTACGGCATGGTTGCACACTCACTCCTGCACAAGCGAGACCAACAAAACTGAACAAATATCAAACATCTCGTTTGTGTAGACTGACCAGACAAAGGATAGATTATGTGTCCTGTTGCAGGGCCACCACATCGCACATGCCACACAGGCCAGATTAGTCCAGAGTCTATTTTGGTGATGGGTATGATCCAACCAATTTGAACATTTGTCCCCAAGTAGAGGGCATGCCACAGTGCGAGGCCGTTGGCACCGCCACAATCTCCCTGAAGCGCTCTCATGAACTCTTTGTTGGGTTGCCGACAAATCAAAGCAAATACAGGACAGAAACAAATGGCAGAAAAACAAATTCAATTAGCGCATATGAAAACAAATAGTCTTGTAACACAACCCTACTTTCGATAATCAAATCAGGTGAATTCAATACGCAATTCATTCATTAGGTCTTCTCAGCGTCAGGGCCGGGTCTAGGTAGGGGCAAGAGGGGGGGCCTGGCCCCCCCAAATAAAATCTTTATTTGTTCACTCAACAACAAGAACCAAAAAGCATAGAATCAAATTCTTCTTGTAGCTAAGCTATAGCCTGTTCTTCTCGACCAGGGTGTGTGCGCTTGTGTCACAACACAGGGAGAGAGCACTGTGTGCTTCCCGCCACAGACTGAGCGCAAATTATCAGCACGTGCGGACTCCAAAAGTAAGCCCCGCCCCCATCAACTTCTGCAACCATCGCATCTGCACTTTTACACTCCTTCAAATCTTTCAGCAGACTTGCCCCGGCCTCGTGTATCTCATTCCCCTCAAGAACTCTGCCTTGTAAACGACAGAACACTCGTGTAACGATCGCTTGCATTGAGTTTTGCTGGATATTCTAAGGCTAAGTAAAGTGAAAACAGCCAATTCTCCTCCACCTCTTTGGTAGCAGCTGTGATCTTCAGAGTGGAACTCCTTCAGCGTTACAGTAACTTTGATATGCCTGACTGCCTGACTAGGAGCCATGCCAGTCCACTTGGCAGCCACATGTGTCAGACACGGTTTTTCAGCACTGAAGGTCAGAGATCAACATGCACCGCACGTCTCACCATTCTTTCATCTGCGTCCAAGTCAACCGACTTGGAACTTTCACACGGTATCAAACAAAGTCACAAAGAAACGACTTCAGTGACCAGATCGGGATGTTTTATGGTGGATTTTACAACAGCGGCCGACTGATGTTGCCGCTCGTGACTGCGCCGTTCTTTTGGTTTTAAACCGTGAAATGTTGGATATGCGGACTGCAGGGCAACACTTGTGCATACCGCATGTTAGATCAGTACATTGATGACGAAGCCAGCGCTGGGTTACGTAGCAACCATCATAAACGCGCTACGTACACCATTCATCGCATTTGTTGAAAATGTGCTTGATACTTTTACATATGGATTCCTGATCCTCAAGCCTCACGGTCATGTCTTGAAACGACATTAATATTTCACAAGTTTGTATTAGTCAAAGATTTTGAATAAGTTCATATTTCCTCATAAATACATTTATTATTCTCGATTGCTTCGTGCAAGCTGTCAAAACGACTGATAAAAGTGTGGGAGTAAGAACTCTTCTTTTTGTGGATCGTTTCCGAATTTGTTGATGTTAGCGCATCTGTTTGAATAGTGGATCTTTGACGTGTTTCGCCTTTGAAGAAAAAAAGAGAGACTGTATGGTCGTATTTGAGTAGCTCATGACGTATGGCAAGCCGTTTGAGCATTTATTCCATATCCTTGATATCACACATTTGTGTATTTCACTAGTGCGGTCTTTTCCAGCACTAGTTATACATTCAGCTACACTAGTGATGCCCTCTGTCGTACTAGTTGCACAGAAACTCTGACAAGTGACTCATTTTCAGCAACATGTAACTAGTAAAATGTGGATTATTCCACCATGTTAACTAGTGACATATGATTTCCTACACTAGTTCACTAGTGAGAGCGAAAATACACACTAGTTAACTAGTAACGGCAAAAATACTTACTAGTTCACTTGTGAAAGCCCTTTAAGCCTTGATATTTAACTAGTAACTTTCAAAAATGTTACTTGTCAACTAGTGATACTCCAAATTTCCACTAGTTGCACTAGTGAGAAATTTTGACTGAACTAGTTCAACTAGTGAGGTCCAAAATGTTTACTAGTTGAACGAGTGGATGCCAAACTGCTCACTAGTCAACTAGTTACACAAAAAACTAATGAGAAGGTGGGGCAGATGTGTGCATCCAGGATTCCTATTGGCTCTACAGTTAAATGCACTAATCAGAATTCAGCTTTTGTCATTGTCCCACCCACTTTATTAGTGCATGTTTTACACTAGTTGACAAGTGGTCCTGGGGAACTCAAGCTAGTTTACTAGCAGCTGCCTCTTGTGGGGTACATGTTGACTAGTGAATGCATAAAGCCAAACTACTTAAATACTTGCAATCTATTTTGGCCTTACAAGTTAACTAGAGAGGCTCAAAATATTAACTAGTGAACAAGTACATGCTGAGATATCCACTAGTTACACTAGTTGTGCTCATTTTGACCTCTCTTGTTAACTAGTAAACCACATGTATTCTAACTAGTAAAGTATTTGGGTTCAAAATGAGTCACTAGCAAACTAGTGGCAATTATTTTCACATCACTAGTTCACAAGTGGATGACATTTGTCTCACTTGTCAGGCTCAATTCTGAACTTGTACAGACTTTGACTGAGCATGTTTGACAAAATTGCGCACCAGGTGACATGTGCGCACAACAAGTAAACTAGTGAAATCATCAAATTTGAGTAGTTGATTTGTTTCCCAATTACAACACTATACAAGTTCACAAGTTGTGCCCACATATCAACTAGTAAGCAATTTTGGTTAACTAGTATGATATAAATGCCTGCTAGTATGCAAAAAACATTAGCTAGTACTCCAAAAATCCCCACATGTTAGATATTTGTTGTGCGAGTTGTGCACAGTGCCTCACTCATGATGCATAACATTTAACAAGTAAAAATAAAAGGCCAACATGTAGGAGAAAATTCAAACATGTTCAGTCAAATCTTGCACAAGTTCTTTTCTGTGTCTGACAAGTGAGACAAAATTCCTTCTACTTGTTATCTAGTCAAATAAACATCAGTGTCACTCGTTAACTAGTGACTCATTGTGGACTCAACTAGTTCACTAGAATGAAAACATGTGTTTCACAAGTTAACAAGTGGGGTAAAAATTAGACCAACTAGTGTAACTAGTGGCTATCTTTGTATTTACTTGTAAACTAGTTCACATTTTGAACCTCACTAGTCAGCTAGTAAGGTTGGCAAGATCTCAACCAGTGTGACTAGTGGACATTTTATGCCTTACTAGTGAACTATTGAGCAATTTGAGAATCTGACAAGTCAGCGAGTAAGGCCAGGGAAAAAGCTTAACTAGTGTCACTAGTGGACATTTGGACCTTACTAGATGACATGTAAAATGAAATATGTGACCATTGTTGTCTCTAAAGTCACTCATACACCAACATGTTCACTAGTGAACTGCATTCAAATGAAGCAGGCGGGACAAGTACTTTGATTGGTCAATATCTTGATGAGATCTCTTGACGCTTTAACCCTTAAGAGCCCAGCCCGTAATGCCAGTTATGAAAAGAATGATTGTATAAAAACATTTCATACTTATGATTAATCTTACTCTCTCTCCCTCTCCATATACAGGCTGGTGTAAAAATAGGTATGTAATTATATAAAAGAGAAAACATGTACAATACTTTCTGTGTAGTAAATATGAAGTTATTTAATATTACATCACATCAAATCCATTCACCATATACTATATCCTAATATTTCAGCGATGTGATACTAGATAGATAGATAGATGAATGGAATAGAATAGAATAGAATAGAATAGACCAGTACGTGTGTGTGCGTGAGTCGACATCGCGTAGGCAGCATTGAGTCGACATCTCTGTTATTTGGCGGGGCATCTGCGAACATGAGCATGACTTCTACGGAAACTAACACAGAAAGTGGTTTCAACGATGTTATTAATCGCGTCTGGAACGCCCTTGATGTAGCAAGAAGGGAACTGGCAGTGCAGATGGACGACAACTTATTGCGAGCGACAAGGAATAATTTTCGGAGAAGACGAGCTCGCACGACGACAGGTAAGCTAACTTTTAGACATAGCTAATTGGCTATAGTAATTAGTTATTGTAAACCTTTCAATCCGCGTTATTATGATTAAAATATGAAATGCGAGTTTTTATGATCGGCCTATGAATTAGCACGGTGTGCGTATGAGTGAGAAAGAAAAAGGGAAAGTTGTTTGTCTGCCCAACTGTCCGAAGCATTAGCTTTAGAATACACAATTTGCTGAAGGGACTACTGATAGTTGTATGTCAATAAAATATTCTGTTTATGCAGAAACACAAGCACGTGCCACTGGGACAAATGGAGTCTGGAGAGTAAGGCTCTTTCTGTTGCCAAATCCTGACCTACTTGCCCTTCCACCTCATTCAGAATGCTGTAAATTGACCAGAATTGGTTTAGGTAATGTCCACACTACATATTTTCAAAGATTTATTCATATTGTAATGTTTTTGTTGTTGGCTTTGTTTTAATTTACATGGAAAATCAATGTGTTATTGTTATTGATTCGGGGTCGCTGATGGTGTAGTGGTCCCGTAATCACATATATATATATATATATATATTTAATATATATATATTATATATATATTATATATTTATATTATATATATACATTATATATATATATATTATATATATATATATATTATATATATATATTATATATATATATATATATTTTTTTTTTTTATATAACCAGGACTGATGTAAAATAGTTTCATTTTATTGTTATTATTTTCCAGGGATTCCAAGTCATGATCTGCAAAGGGCAGACTCCCCGAAATGTTATGCTGTAATTTCATGGACTCTCCCAGAATTTAATAACTTCATCTGCCAAAGCTACCCATCAGTTAGCCTAAATGTTATTGGTTTTCATCTGGCAAGAGCTGATAAGTCAAGGCTTCTGACTAAAATTCAGGCAAATACCTTAAAGGACCTCAAGAAAGCAGTTGG
Source organism: Idiotropiscis lumnitzeri (assembly GCF_059441095.1). Lineage (NCBI taxonomy): Eukaryota > Metazoa > Chordata > Actinopteri > Syngnathiformes > Syngnathidae > Idiotropiscis > Idiotropiscis lumnitzeri. Next base: position 8,429,687 of record NC_142397.1, on the reverse strand, counting down.
CAGAAGCAGATTATATATTCTTCCCCAGACTCACATTACACTGCCATTAGAGGTTTGTCTTTGTCTTTGTATTGATCAATTGATTCTTTTGGGATATTACCATCGCGACAGACTAATAAGACCCGTTGTCTTGTCAATTTAGATCACTGAATCTGAAAGTACTCCTGCTGGATCAGAGACATCCCAGCCAACTGAACATAACAGCATTTCACAGTCTTTTCCTCCTTCATCATCCACAACACTGATGGCTTCTCCCTCTGCAACACCGACAGCCACCGGACCTGAGGTCTCACCCAATACTCCATCTCAATTCCCTGCATCATCAGATATCATATCTCTGGCATCACCTGCAGTCCCTCAGGTTATGCTCACTGCTCCTGCAGTAGCAGCGCACTTGTCATTTGTCACATCTGACAGCAATTCTGATGCAAGTTCTCAGTCTTTGCCCCTCAATGCCATGGCTTTGTCTTCATAGATGGAAATTGATGGAAGCTCACCAAGGACCGGCTTGAACGCTTTACCTGTAAGTAATTGTAAACTATAATGTATTTCATATGTAATTGATAATTCAGACTGAAGACAATTGTGATAAGAAATGTTAATAATTGGAGTTTAGAAGTTGCCCTTTCAGTGCACCCTCAATAAAAGACAGCTGGATATAAGAAGGTCTAAACTCTTGCAAACAGGAGTCAAGTTTAGAGTCAAGTTTGGATTCTGCACAGTGGGTGAATGCCGGGACCCCAGAGGTAAATCTCTACATGATCATGATAAATAATCCGTAATTTTGCCATTATAGTTTGAACACATTATCATGCATTATTTGTACTTTTCAAGGTCTTTTACAGAGGAACATGTTTGGAACCAATGAACAGGTATTTTGTAGGACTACAAACATGAATCATGTGTGACACTGAATTCTATTCAATGACTATTTTGTCCTCAACACTTGTGCTGTGCCGTGTATATTGACAGATAGCTTAATGTCACTCTCTTATGAAAAATACAGAAAACAAATGACTGGTCAATATTACTATATACACATGCTAATTTGAATAAACAAGAAATTAAGAAGCTACACATGCATGAATTAAATCACAATACAGCTGTAGATAAATCAAAATGCATAACCTGTATTATGCAAATGGTTTTGGATTCCAGGATTCCTGTGCGTAATTATGACCTGCGTAATCTGATTCTTAGGACTCCTGTTAATGACTTTTTCATTAATGATTCTGGGGAAGATGAGGGCCTCATTGCAGTTCCTTTTGAAAATGACAATCCTCCATCAGTAAGTTATAACTTTTTTTAAACAGAACTATGGTAAAAAAAAATTTCATGGGTTGTTTCTGACTGTGCATTGTTAAATACTCCTAAGTGGAAGGAATGATTTTGCAACTTTCTCCCATTAATTTCTAATGTATTGTTCTTATAATATATGTTAGGAAGAAGTGGATCTTGCCACTATTTTGAAGACTTTTCACGAGGATCACATTTCAGGCAATCTGGTATCCACCATTTGTATCAGAAGGCGTAAGCTTCTGGAGAGTGCCATTAAAGCATTCTCCAGAGTGACTTTCTGTTGGACCCATTCACCACACATTGAGTTTGTAGGAGAAGATGCAGATGATATGGGGGGACCACAGCGGGAGTTTTTCAGGTATGAATGCCACTCGTCATTATACATGTATTCTGGTGAACTGCTCAGTATTATATATTGTCGGATATCTTGCCTCATAGTTCTGAGATGTAGGGTAAAATTCTGGTTCTGGCCTTCCTTGTTTGCATGTTCTCTCCATGTCTGCATGGGTTTTCACCTGGTATTCTACCACATTACAAATACATGCAGGGTAGGTCAACTGACCGAAATTGTCTGTCGGTCCGATGGCGAGTGTGAATGGTTGTTCCTCTCTGTGTGCCCTACGATTGGCTGGCGACTGGTTCAAGGTGTATCCCATCTACCACGATTCTGAAGATGAATGAATTTTTTAAACTCTTTCTTTTTTATTTTTGTCATAGACTGCTGATGTTAGAGGTTCAGACCTCTCTTGGAATTTTCGAGGGAAAGGCTGGTCAGGTCTTTCTAACTTATGACCAAACTGCTCTAGACCAGCAAAAATATTTCAGAGGTGGCAACCTAATTGCTTGGTCAGTTGCTCATGGTGGTCCATGCATCAGGGCCCTGGATCCTTGCCTCTTCCAGTTGATGTGCGGGCAAGACCCACCACTGGACCAGTTCAACTGGCATTTGCTGCCGGACCCAGAAGTGCAAAGCAAAGTCAAGAGGGTACTTAAATATTATCATATGAACATGTACACTACCCCCCCACCATTTCACGCATCAATTATTGCAGCTTAAGTTTTTTGTGGATTTTTTTCAAAATATTCATTTAAAAAAGAACAGAAAAATTACAGCCATATCAGCTGCCATAATGCAGAAAGACAATTTTTTCAAAGAGATGAGTTGAATGGGAGGGTTCGGACATACCCACAGGCAATCACATAAAGGCGTGTGATTGGTTCCCGGTGCGAGAACGACTAACGAAATCATGATAGGATTTATCCCGTGAACTTACTGGCTCCGATGACTCAGTATCTTCTCTTGTTGTATCCTGCCAGTCTTGTCCACCCGACAAGCACGGCTCCCTCAGGACGGCAAGTGTGACAAAACATCGGCAAATAAAGCTTTAAAGAGTTTGGTAAAGTACATTTCAAAACAGCTTACCTTAACTAGAATCCTGAGTTGCATTTTATTCAAAGGTCCTTGTTGATGTTATTGTGAGAAGCAAAAAATGAGCCATGATTTCCAACGACAGTGCACTTCGTCGCCAAAAGTATTCATGGCTTAACTTTTGCTTACTACAGTAACATCAACAAGGACCTTACAACGTGGGATACTAGTTAAGTAAGGTAAGCCAAATTTAGGATAAAAATTAAAACTTTAACATAGTTATAACCGAATGTTCTGTTGTAATTGTCCGGCAGCACAACGTTGACTTGTAGATCACCTGTTTCATCCTGCAGGTTTGGTATTTCCATTTTTCATTTTTAAAGTTACATTTGTTGTCAAACAAGTATTTAGAAAGTTGGGAACCATATTGAGGCGGTCGCCACGCATACTAGAGTTATAAAACTCCCCAAAATTAAAAATAATTATAAAAGAAAGGTAACCTATACCTAGTCGTTTCTCACTTATTGCGGTGGTTCTGGTCAAGATTGATGGCAAAAAAAAAAAAAACAAGGGATTACTGCACAGGAATTGGTAAAGAATCAAACTGGTACCAGATGATATGTTCATTTCTATGAAATATTACTTTTTTGTAAAGGTCAATCTGAGACCAAGCTGCATTGTTCCCACTCATGTTTCTCTCTAAGATTCAAGAGTGTCAGACCACTGAGGACCTGACAACACTCCAACATGAGATGGGGGACTGGATTGCTGAGTGCGGCATCCCAGGAATATTTAGTGCCAAAGTAGAAGATGTAACAAAAATCTATGCATATGTGGTAAAGCATTACATCTTTCTCAGGTAAAATAAGAATTTTACTTCTAACTGCTACGAAACAGTGTCACTATCAAACGGGAATTTACAAAGTGTTGTAACTATGGAGTAGATATCAATCTAACCCAGCCCTTTGTAACTTGTATTTTGACATGTTAAAAAAATGTAACTATACAAAATGTAAACATGTTTCATGGTTGACAATATATACTCATTTATACTGCATGTTTTCTTTCTGTTGCATTATAGAACAGCCAAGATGATACACCAGTTCACAGAGGGAATGAACGCATTCGGAAAGTTGTGGGACCTTGACAAACAAAACTGGATTGCCTTCTTGCCCTTGTTCACAAACATGCACGAACCTATGTCAAAGACATCCTCACCTATAATTATAGCAGCAGAGGAACCAACCATCGGCAGGCGGAGGAGGACACCATCTACAGCTGGGAAATGGTTCTGAATATGATCGAAGGTATTTTAATTAAGCATTTCTAGCACAATTTATGAAACTGAACTCCATACACAAACAAAGTGGCACACTAAAATGTACACTACTTTGATTGACCGGAAAGTGTTATTGTTGTATGTTTTACATTTGAGAACAATGTAAATACCAGAACAAGGGGCAGTTAGAAATTGTAATGGTATTGTTATTTTTGTGTTTTTGTGTATTTATGTTCACGTACCCTAAATTTGCTACACAAGGCCAAGCTGAAATACAGTATATAAAGTCCAGAATTGATGTTTCACTTTAAAAACAATTGCAGATTTTACTTTCAATTTCCTTCTTTTTTTCACGGCAGACAAAATGACAGAAATGTCCTTTGAAGACCTTCTCATTTTCATAACTGGAGCTGATGAGGTTCCTGTCCTGGGCTTTCGCGACAAACTGGCCATTGATTTTTATGAACAGGCTGAGGGCATACGTCGTCTTCCTTACGCATCAACATGCATGATGTGCCTGTACCTCCCAAGAGGTATTACTGAGGAGAACGACCTACATGACATGCTCTGCCAGTCAATAGGAGACTCATTGGGGTTTGGGAAGGTGTAGCCATTGTGGATTAATTTGTTGAGCGTTGAATGTTTTCAATCGCTCTAGCACACACCAGATATTTCTCCTTTAAGTCTGTTGTTCCATGTATTAAGTTTTGAACCTCTTGGTGTTGCTCAGGGCTCAGGTTGTTAACTGGTTGTGACACAGTCACTCTTCGTTCAAGGTCTTCACTGTTGGCTTGCAACTGGTTGAGATGTATGCCATGTCTTGCCAAGCCAGTTTCCAAATTTTCTTGATTATAAGGGTCTTCTCCAAATACATTGTTGAGAGCTGTTGATTGCTGATGGATGTTTGAAAGCATGCCTTCCATCCAAATTTGTGTTGGCGTCCGATTGTTTGCAGTTCTCAACCTGTGGTTGTTCCAGCCATGTCTGAATATATCCAGTCTTTTCTGAATTTCTGGCTTGTACACAATTTGTAGTGCCATTTTGTGAACATTGTCATCCGGGTTCAATATTTGTTCATCTTCAAAAGAATAGAAAAGCATGTAAAAGTAGTGCACAACCTGATGGAAAACGTCTCTCCAAAGTCGTTCGATACGTTGGTTGTGCACAGATTGGCCTGTTATGTGACTTGCATGTTCTTGAACCTGTTCTGTTCATTCATCATTGGGAGATAGCCTTGGTGGGGGTCTGGTGGAGTGTTTTTCTAGGGAATAATTTCATACAAATAAATGTGATAAAACTTTAATGCAAATATAATGCTATACTGATTTTCTTGTAAGGTAACCACTATTGTTTTTATTTTTGTTTTACAGGTGGGGGTTTGTGACACATGCTGGTATTGATGGAAATTCCAGGCTAGTAACATACATAAACTGCAGCACAGACAACACAGCTTTGACAGTGCTGAAATATTTTGTCCACGCTACTTGTCTATATGGGTTACCCTCCAGAGTAAGATCAGACCACGGTGGGGAAAACACTCTGGTTGCTCTTCTAATGAATCTTCTCCAAGGACAAGAACATGCAAGTCACATAACAGGCCAATCTGTGCACAACCAACGTATCGAACGACTTTGGAGAGACGTTTTCCATCAGGTTGTGCACTACTTTTACATGCTTTTCTATTCTTTTGAAGATGAACAAATATTGAACCCGGATGACAATGTTCACAAAATGGCACTACAAATTGTGTACAAGCCAGAAATTCAGAAAAGACTGGATATATTCAGACATGGCTGGAACAACCACAGGTTGAGAACTGCAAACAATCGGACGCCAACACAAATTTGGATGGAAGGCATGCTTTCAAACATCCATCAGCAATCAACAGCTCTCAACAATGTATTTGGAGAAGACCCTTATAATCAAGAAAATTTGGAAACTGGCTTGGCAAGATATGGCATACATCTCAACCAGTTGCAAGCCAACAGTGAAGACCTTGAACGAAGAGTGACTGTGTCACAACCAGTCAACAACCTGAGCAATAGTAAGATGTTGAAAACTCAATAAATGTAACTACAGACTTAAGGAAAAAATATCTATTGTGTGCTAGAGAGGGAGGAGTTGTTTTGGCTGATGTTAGGGCCTACTGGCTGAGATTACATTGCTGCGCATTTAAGTGCGCAAGTCGGGAGTTTGTGAAATGTACCTATACAAAGAGAAATTACGAAATAAAATTTAATCTGCACCGTCCGGACAATACTATCTGCTTTCTAATGCTCCAACAAATACAAACAAATACAAGAGATTATCCTTCATTACCGAATGAGACGCATGTGACCATCTATGTGCCATAAACTATTAGGAAATGGCACATAATATGTTCTTCTAGCCACAGTCTGGCTCCATCTCTGGGCTGCAGCAGCTGGGTCAACATGGTTGAGGATTTCTCGAACTCCTTTTCTTTGTACTACAATGCCAGCAGCACGAAGGTATGCCCTCATCATCTGAAAGAGGTTCATATTTCAACACAATTAAAAAAGTGAAATTTCACACTGGATATAAAGATATCATATACATAAAGCGACTATGTTGCAGAATGCTTACTTCCGAGCCTGATCTTGGAAATTGGTTGTGCAATATTCTGACATGCTCCTCGAGGTCAAGATCATGAATGGGAGTAAATCTATTTCTGGCTGAAATCTGAAAAGGCTTCATTTTTTTATGGAGATATGAAGAGGAACAGCCCAACATCCCTGCTATGGCTCTCACTGTAAAGCCTTGAGTGAGGAGTAGTTCAATTTGATCCCTTGTAATATCAAGGGCTGGTCTCCCGCGTCTACCTAAAATATGGAATTAAAAGGATTAAGAAATCTAAGCAAATTAATGAGTGTGATCTTTTATATGCTTATACACATATATATATATATTTGCAGCAATTTTATATATCTGACCAACAATTATCTTGCAAACCACAAGAAGCTACTTTCTCTAACCATTTTTATGACATAGGTATGAGTTGTTAACAAGAGTTTTAATACATATATATATTTCAAAGTGGATAGCCATTGTGTTACTGAACAGTCTAAATCTATAGAGCTCATATAAAGACAGGAAAACTGTATATTAACCACTTAAGGAACAACAGGGCGTCTGTGAAACCCATGGGTAGTTAGAAGAAACAGACACAAAAAAATACAATAAGAATTATAGCCACTTTACCTGGATGCAAATGAGTTGCCGCAGAGAAACAAACATGTGCTTCAATAGGAGCGGGTCCCATAGCGATGACAGATCTGAGATCTGACAGAGCTTGAATCAAATTTTGAGTTGCCTCGGTGCTAATGTGCTGACGAACTCTTCTTAAATTAGCAATGGAAATGTTTATCGCGCGTATTTCACTTCCACCGGCAGATCCTTGACGATAAACTCTCTCTATTGCCCTGCACCTTCGCCTGATACGTCTCAGTACGCTATCGGCCATGTTTATGTTGAAAAATTAGTTCGGCAGAGAAATTCCAAAATCATGAGCCGTGACTGGTGGATTATATTATTTTCAAATGGGCAGCCAATAGGAAACCATTGTATTCTTTCCGACTGATCCCCATGAGCTAAAAAATGCCCACTAGTTCACTAGTAAGCTCATTTTTGTGTCTTACTAGTGAACATGTAAGATAAAAATGCCCACTAGTTCACTAGTAAGCTCATTTTTGTGTCTTACTAGTGAACATGTAAGATAAAAATGCCCACTAGTTCACTAGTAAGCTCATTTTTGTGTCTTACTAGTGAACATGTAAGATAAAAATGCCCACTAGTTCACTAGTAAGCTCATTTTTGTGTCTTACTAGTGAACATGTAAGATAAAAATGCCCACTAGTTCACTAGTAAGCTCATTTTTGTGTCTTACTAGTGAACATGTAAGATAAAAATGCCCACTAGTTCACTAGTAAGCTCATTTTTGTGTCTTACTAGTGAACATGTAAGATAAAAATGCCCACTAGTTCACTAGTAAGCTCATTTTTGTGTCTTACTAGTGAACATGTAAGATAAAAATGCCCACTAGTTCACTAGTAAGCTCATTTTTGTGTCTTACTAGTGAACATGTAAGATAAAAATGCCCACTAGTTCACTAGTAAGCTCATTTTTGTGTCTTACTAGTGAACATGTAAGATAAAAATGCCCACTAGTTCACTAGTAAGCTCATTTTTGTGTCTTACTAGTGAACATGTAAGATAAAAATGCCCACTAGTTCACTAGTAAGCTCATTTTTGTATCTTACTAGTGAACATGTAAGATAAAAATGCCCACTAGTTCACTAGTAAGCTCATTTTTGTATCTTACTAGTGAACATGTAAGCCCATAAATGCTGTGGGGCACTAGTGTGAAATGCATGCTCAAGGCCATAGAATAAATACTCAAATGGCGTGCCTCGGCAAGCCTTTTCAATATTTATTCAACGGACGCCTTGTCACGATCCTACATTACCCAGGATTCATCCGACATGACGTTTATTTTTCGGACAGCCAATCACGATACATGATGTGCCAACCAGCGACTTAAGCCGAAGAGAAAACCTTCAGAGGTATTGCAATGTTTTTTGTAAATATTACTCTTAATGTGATACCAAATTTGATTTTACGATTATTTTAGGCGACAAAGTAGTGGTGTAAACGTCAAATGTGTGGTCAATTTAACAAGATAAGCCCTGCTTAAAAACTTGCTTCAACGATTTCGGAGATGTCGGTGTCCGGTTTTGATGGCGGATGGCGGCAGTTCAACGCTCACAGTTGCCGCCGAGAGCAGCTTCATGCCGGCAGGACTTTCTGAAATCTGCCGCTGCTAGTTTTATAGCGATTGAACCGCAAAAGATGAAGTTTTCCGCGCATTTGACGCTCACATTTTGGCTTCACGGTGTAGTTTGTTCATTGCTCACAAGCTAATAGAGTAGGAAGAAGAGTTCAATTAACGTTGGAACATAATCGTTCATTATCGTTTGCTAGCTGCGTTTGTATATTTGAATTATTTTCTTGCCTTCATTACACGCAGTATTCGTATTCCTTTGTGACTGTGTATTATAAATAAGGTTGCGCTATATGTTACTGGACAAACTATAGGTCCTGACTGCTTGGAGACCCCACGGCAGATGAGCAGCTCCATTCGGACCCTTCTGACGGCGCATCTTCTGCAGCACGATGCTGTTCATAGAAGCTAAAGGGTGATCAGCTTCCCTAAATAACACCAGGAGGAGGAGAGACACAACTTCTTCCCGAAATCTTGATAAAAACATCCCGTTTATTCATTGTTAAATTAATTATATATTTCATGTAACTTATTATGTTTACAATAAAATGTTTTTCAACTGTATTCTGGATATGCATTGTCTGAAATTAAGTGGTGAAACCAGAACTAATATTTCCTCCAACATCGAACCTGCTCGGTCACATCTCCTGTCTTAAAAAACAAAACACAATCAGTGGCTTCAATAAAGATTGTAGAAACCTCAAAATGCACACACATTCATTTATTTGATATTACACGGTAAGAAGATTGTGTTTTTGTATTTTATTTACTTCCGTTGTTTTTCCACAACAAACAATCATTAGAGACGAGCAGGGGGTGATGTCATCAAGTATTGTAATATTATTTTATTGTGCTGTTCTCCCAAATCCGCATTTACAATACAGATTACAGCATCTTTAACAAATACGCATCATCTTTGAACAGATTCAACAACTGAAAAATCACAGCCTCGTGAAGGCAGAATTAATTGCAGGACTTCTGCATTATACTGCATTCCTTTTATTTTGTATACTAAAAGTGGATAGGAGTGAATTTTTAGCAGTACTATTACCCCTTATGTCCATGTAAATAATAAATATACATCCCCCAGAGAGCCATTCCCTGAGAAAAAATGTTTTATTCTGCATATATACCAAGCAACAGGCAGTAAAAAAAACTGGACACTCGGGATCAGGCTTTACAGGGTTAATTTTTTGCTGGGTGGAGCTCCTATCAGAGAACCAATAGGAGGCATACACTCATGGTACTTTCCCGCCTCCTCATTAGCATTTAGTGTAACTAGTGCAACTAGTGAGCAATTTGTGTTTCACTAGTTCTACGAGTGAAAATTTGGACATCAGTAGTTTACTAGTTAATCCAAAAAGACAATTTCACCAGTTAACTAGTGAGCAGGTTGGCATCCACTAGTGCTACTAGTGAACATTTTGGAACTCACTAGTGGAACTAGTTCAGTCAAAATCTTTCACTAGTGTAACTAGTGGATATTTGAGACATCACTAGTTTACAAGTAATTTTTTTTAGACTCACTAGTTAAATATCAAGACTTCAAGGGACTTTCACTAGTGAACTAGTTGATGTTTATCTTTCACTAGTTAACCAGTGGGTATTTAATTTCCAACTAGTTGTCTAGTGCATGCGATCATAAGTCACTAGTTAACATGTTAGAATAATCCATGTTTAACTAGTTAACATGTTGACGCTTTTGTGACTTACCTGTTAGCTTGTAATACTTTGAACATTACTAGTTTGGTCCAGTGGGCCACTAGAGCATAAAAAAGATGACTAGCTGGGAATTTGGCACTACTAGTGCGCATCTAGGTGTCACAAGTTAGACTTCTACCAGCACTAGTTGAACAAAAGACTCACTAGTTGCTAAAAATGAGTCACTTGTTAGAGTTTCTGTGCAACATGTACGACAAAGGCATCACTAGTGTGGCTGAATGTATTACTAGTGCTGGAAAAGACCGCACTAGTGAAATACACAAATGTGTGATATCAAGGATATGGAATAAATGCTCAAACGGCTTGCCATAATGACGCGGTAAACGTACTCCAAAACACTTGAGCCTTCCCCTGCGACTGGCTGGCGATCAGTCCAGGGTCTAGCCGCCCCCCCCAAGCTTCACATAAAAAAACATTTGACAAAAATATATCACAAAACCTACCCACCATGAATACCTGACCCGTATATTGCATACATAGAATGTTGGAAAGCGTATCGAGTGAAGTACATTAGCACATTAATATCTGCTCAACTTTGGTACACTTGGACCACGTTTGGAACAGCTGAGCTTGATGGTATAAGATGGGGTGGGGGCACAGAGGGGGGGGGGGTCTTGCCTTATAGCGGGTAGGTCGGAGTTGTCTGAGGTTGAGCTTCAAAAGAAGAAATACATATATACTAAAGCAGTCATGCTCGTAATTTTAAGAAGTCCAAGTTTCAGAGTTGTCCTTCATGATATTTATCTATTCATTTTTTTTCTAATCTCTGTAATTGGACTGAGTGCTGTGAGATGATTCTATAAACAAATACAGTGAGCCTTATGGGTAAAAATAGCTTGATACTGCAATGATGAAAGAACGAGGGGTGTGTGCCAGGTCTATAGGTTTGGAGTTACAAATACTTGAGCTGAGCTGTCACTTTACAACAGTCCAGCCATCCATTTTATTTGCGTCACGGGTGAGCTATCCCACTTGATTTTGGGTGAGAAAGATCATTTCTACTCACGTTCTCGCCAATGGACAATTAACAGTCTTCAATGAAGCACACATGCACGTTTTGGAACCGCGGGAGGAAACTGAACAGAACACTTAGTTAAGTCCACACCAAAAGGTTATTGTTGGACTAGGCGCTAATAAGCATCACTTTGGACATGCTGCAACAAACCAAAGTATTGGACAAATGAGGCAATTATCATCCATGCCAGCGTCTGAGAATGTGTTTCGTCATCGAAAAGTGAGTCACGTGTTATGCACTCTAACACAGTTTGGCAAACGGCACGCATATTCCATCTGTGAAAGCTAAATCCATGTTCACTCGCTGTCTGTTTACCTGCCAGGAGACCAGCAGGGAGCGAGAGCGAGAGAGACGGGCAAAGAGCAAGAGAGGTCAGCATCACATACTGTACTGTAAATGATATGATGTCTTCTGGCAGGTGTTTTAACATAGTTTGTACCGCAGGCCCGTCCAAATCATTCCTCGTCTTGTGTCAATATTAAGATCGGCATCCTGCACGGAGAGGGAGTCGCTCAAGATGCAGATCTTGAAACTGCCGAGTGGGAGAGAACAGACAGAATTAAATCATTGCTAATTATAAATACCCTTTGTTGGCAAGAGTTGAGCAAAAAGGAGCATTCATTTAATTAATTAATTTAATTAAAGCAGAAATTTATTCATTTGTGTATCGTGTTATATTCCCAATGGCACGTTCATCGTTTCACATTTACATTCCAGTTAGAAATTCAAAACTCTTGAGCTCCTTCAACTCACCTTGGGACATCTTGGACGGAGTCATTAGCAGAGTTGGGCACTTGACCCTTTTTTTGCTGGTCAGTCCCCCAACCTCCGGCCGCGATCTCGGTACATTTCAGGCCTCGACCCTCCGGCCTTATTCATAAAAATTGTCGGCGACCCCTCTTTATGACTCTTAAAACTGTTGGCGAATGTCTGGCGAATATTTTTGTTAACATTTGTGACCCTTGGACGTTCCCCTAAGGTGGCTGCTTGGGAGTTTGAGGCGGCGTGTGACGTAAACCGAGAACCTCAGTCTTGAACATTTGTCACTGCCAAGCCATGACAATCAATACGGAATCATTTTTCCAAGTCATTTTCAAAAAGTTCCTCTTCTTTTGAACACTGCGAAAAAACAAGTGTGAATGTGATTTTTTTTTTTTTTAAACGTGCGACCACTATTCCTCACCACCCCTGCAGGGTGCATCCTCGCTCGCTCAATGTGTGTGTGTCTTCAGGACCACTCCATGCTACACCCTCCTCCTCCTCCTGCTGCCTCTCTCACACACACTTTCACTTGCACATCAGACGCGCCACAGTACCGATCAACAAGCATGGACGCACGACACTCTGCCGCTCTGCTCGCCGGACTGGTGTTCCTCCTTCACGGTTTTTCGGGTGAGTGCATCCGCTGCCCGTCGCAGAGCTTTTTTTTTTTTAAATTATTTTTGCACTCTCTTCATTGGAAAAAAAAGTTGAAAGTTGCCAGTGTGGCTATTCTAGAGCTTTATGGATATAAAAAAAAAGCTTCAGATCAGCTGTTTGCCTGCAGAGAAACTTGTTAAGAAGCGCACGTTCTGTGTGAATTACACGTGACTCCTTCTCTTGCTTCGACTGATTTTCCGTGAAAAAGTGAGTGCTGTTCCAGCCGTGTTTACGTGTGTGTAAACAGATTTTATGGTGCGCAATCTGAGGGTTGTAAAGTGAAGTTGTTTTAACCTCTTAGTGGATTTGCAGACTGAATAACCTGAAGTCATGCATTGAGAAAGTAAATCTTAACGAGATGATTTGTTTTTATGTAAAACGTCACTGACAAATTGCGACTGAGCAGGTAAACTCTAAGAGGATGTATAAGTCACGATGGAGTCGGTCACATTAGCTGGCCGTGAGTATTTTTAGCCCCCGCACAGAAGTTCTCTGCTTTCTGTCAGCTCCTGTCTGACCCCGTGCAGAAAGTTCTGGTCACTTATTAGTGGAAGAAGTTGTCAGCGTATATACGGGGATGTACATTTTGATGAATTATTTACATGACTGGAAGAAAATTAAAGAAGGTTTCCTGTGCACATTGCAAGTGGCTGTTTATATTTAGAGCAGCGTGGCTTGGAATTCGGCGTTAACGACGACTGAGCAGCTTTGTTTGCGTCTTTGATTTACTTGTTTGCGTGTCACATGCCGTGGATGCTCACCCGGCCTCCGCCCATGCCAAAGCTTTCCTCTCTTTCAGGGTCCGACTTCCCTCCCGCCCTTCTAATTCCTCTTTGTTTTTGGCCACCTTTCCCCACCTCCTCCGTGCGCATTGTGTTTGTTCATCTTCCGTTTCGGGTCAGCCTGACCATTGTTCACGGGTTCTTATAAGCTGGTCCCCGCCCACCGCAACTTCCTGGACTTTGCACACTTCTCTTGCGCCAATGTTGACGGAGATTCCCCGAAACCACCTGGATTGACTTTTGTTTTAACATATTGAATCACGTCATGCCAAGGAATTACGATGAAGTGACAGGTTCTTCAATTATAGAGAGCATCTATAAAAGTAGTGCTTTGCCACCAACTTGCGGCACTCACTCAACGTTTTTTATTATCATTTTTTTTTTTTATTAACCAAAGAGCTCGATTCCTATCCCATGTCATTTCACTTTGGCAAACCTCAGCTTTACAGATGCCATGTTTTGTTAATAGGCATGTGTTTAAAAAAAAAAAATAATCAAGAACTGATCTGACAAATCGGAGTCAAGCAATATAGCACAAAAACATTTTTGGGAGGAAATGTTTGTTAGTCGAAAGGAAAGTTATGACACTTGCTTGTCGGTTTACGTGAGTAAACTGTTGCTTGGAGTCGGCGCAGGCCTTTGGCACGTTGAGCGAGCCACTTCGTCTTTTGTCCTCACAATGACATCAGAGGAAAGACAGGCGGGGCGCTGTAATGCAGCAGTGACCGAGGACGTGTTCACTTCCTGTGACATGGGCCAATCAAGCAACTTGGCTCATGGAAAGTGACCCGCTGTCTGCTCTCGTCAAGGCGACAATAAACGGCTTTGTTCTGCCGCGGGATGCAAAATGGAGGCTCGACAGATCTGGATTTTAAGCAGCACAGGAGAGCGATGCAAGTCCTTAAATTCGGATTTCTCCGGAACGTTTGCACGCAGTTAAATGCGGTGCTGTGTGGAGGTATTTAGTTCATGTTATTATTTATTTATTTATTCTTAGAAATCTACAGATGTTTTGTTGACGACTATCATGTGAGAAAAGTCGGATCAAAGCTTGACTGATCAATAATGTTGTCCTCGACTTTTTTTGCACCATGGACTGTTTCTGACGTCAAAACACGTCGATGGGCCGGAATAGAAAAAAAATTCTAATTTAGATTATGCTTCTGTAGGTGTGTTTTGTAAATACGATTTGAACGACGTTTTCGTCAGCACATTATTGGGCTTAACATTTTGGCAAGTGCAGAATGCTGCCCTCGTTCGCCACCAGCTGCGATCAGAATAGCCGAAGCTAGCAAAGCTATTCTCAACTACAACCATCTTATTTTTGTACTCTCGGATTGACGCGGGTGTGTAAAGACTATCTCGTCTTGCTGGATGGACATTTTGCCGCTCTAGACAGCAATATGTGGCGACGGGAGCAGATGGCGGAATTGAAAGTCCACTGAAATTAGCCAAATGTGCGATTACAGATGAGTCGGTGTGAAGATTTAAACGTCGATGTGGAGTCGCAAAGACGACTTTCTGACTTATCAACACATACAACTTTGTTTTATTCATCATTTTTCCATTCGAGTATGAAGCAACTCCCCTCAAACGACTGCTAAACTCCAATTCGCGATCCCTCTGGGAATTGTCCATACCGTTGATTTCTCCTCGTTGCCTTTACCATAAAGGCCTTTCTTCTGGGTTCTGATTGGCTACAATAGTCAAACGGTTAATGGTTCCAGCACCTCCTGTTGCTTTGACCGTCTGCTTTTAAAAAATACCTTTCCACTGCGGTAGACATATTTTTCAATTGCATTTTATCGTCGCGGGCGGTCGCTCTTGCTCTGGCTTTCTATTCGTTTCTATCGATAGAACACTGTTGATGGCAGTTGCTATTTCTAATACTTTCAGGCATTTTAATCGCAGGATAAAGTCAGAGTCTTTTCAGTCGCACCACGTGTGCTTGGCTAATTGGGCCTATTACCGTACACTTTCAAGCATCCCTTGAGCAGATTCTTGTCTAGTGGAGCTGCATGTTAAACAGTGTGCGTCTTTCTTCAGCGCCAGCTTTGAGCCGCGTCGACGTGATCTCACGCAACAGCTTCCTGAGTCCAACACTGCCACTCATGTGGGCCTCGAACCGTATCGGTCTCACCTTTAAAGGGCAGACATTCTCGGAATAGTGAAACATGATACACAATGACTTAGCTCACTGAGTATTCAGATATGTTTGACACGGACAAAAGTTTTGGGACATCGCCTCTGCGTTTTGTCGTTTAGGTTAGTGGGACATTTTGGTCAAGAATGTTTGAAGTTTTTTGGGGGCGTGGCCCTTTTTTTCTGTTGCAGCGTCACGGTGTTCCGCGCACAAAGTAAAGTATGGTGAGGAAGACACATGCACAGAGCCCTGACCTAAACCCCAGTCCTGGTACTGGTACTTTTGTCCAGTACTGGGTTGTACCAAAATAGTAAAACCAACTTTTGGGGCCTGCATCATAAAAAAAGGCAATCAAGTAATTACAAGACAAATACCAACTTGACTCACATTTATTTGAAATGTTTTCCCGGTATTTGCTCCCTTTGTGTTGTAGTGGTTCACCTGCAAGCCAAAGGTTTCCCTTTACAATCGGATCCTTCTATTGATGTGGATCGCGTGCATTATCACCATTACAGGGGTCAATACTGAGCAACTCTGCAGGCTGATTGGTGGACCCAGCTGCTTCCAGGACTTTGTGCTGTTATCATCACTCAGCCGCGTCCTTTATTATTTTGTCACGCACGCACGCACGCAGGCGCTTGGAGCTTTTCAACAAATCCAGTCTTGTTTAATGACATATTTTCGGAAACGCTTGTTTCACAGGAAGGAAGGAAGTTGCAAGTGTGTTTTGCCTTGATAAACAATTAAGTCTGCAAGAAAAATTCAACACGTCTTATGATAAACTTCAAGAAGGCTGGATTGTTTAAAGTGGATGATTATGGTTGGGTTACAAAATGTTTCAAAAGAACGTATGAGGTGTTAAATAATGGGGAAAAATAGAAACTTCTGTTCTCCATGACATAATTAAATTAAATGTAATGAAATTAAATTATTAATTACTTTTAATCTTGCAACTCAAAATTCAATTGGTTGAGCGACAGCTTGTATTGAAAAAAAATAAATTATTATTATTATATCATTATTCACATCTCATGACGCCACTGAACTCGAAGTGTGCAACAAGGCAAATCGACGGTTGAAAATGTAAATTTTTCGATTATATGCATTGGGATCAATTGCTCCCTTTGTGACGACAACATAATTCCAGCGGATTCAAGTTTGCCGGGCCACTTAAATCTCCATGCTGAGAGCAACAGCTGCACACACCTGGTGACTGCACGATGCTGAGAACATGCACTTATCCACGTTTGGCCATATTTGAGCATGAACTCACACGATACAAATCACAATTTCTGTTAGCAACATGACACAAGACAACAACTAATGGATCTACAACCATGCAAAAGCATTATACTGCAACAATGACCAAATATGAAAGTCACTCAGTAGAGAGCAGACCTCTGCCAAGGCCGACTGTTCACTAGTTCAGACATTTCTCATAGACAACAATGGGACTCATTGATGCTTAAGTGACTCAAACGGGAAAAATAAATTCCACTATTCGTCCTTTTATACTGGTCCTCAACCAAAATGTGATGGCTTCTTCCTTGATTTATGCATGTACATTTTTTTGCGGAAATTTAATTTGCAATTTTTATAATGCACCTTGTCGGCATGTTAGTCAATTTGCCCAAACGATCCATTCATTCATCCGTCCAACTCATCAATTTATCCATCCATACCAAATATCAAAATGAAAATTTTTTTTTTTTTTTTTAAAACTGGACCTATGAACATCTCAGTGCAAAGCTGCAGATTAGGTTATCCACTTAGAAATATATACAATATTGCTTTTTGTTCCCAGCGTGGGTCAAAGGTGACTCGGTGTCCCCGAGGGGAGCCAGTTGTTCCTGCTCGTCATTCACACTGACGCCAGTGCCATGCCGACGCTTGGGCTTTCACAAATGAAGAACATTCCTGGACGCCGCAAGGGGTGTGAAGTAACAAATGTAATGGACATTCCCAAGAAGACGGGTTGGGATGGGTGAACACATGCTAGAGCAGCAATGTCTGGCATATAAAACGCAGACAGGACCAAAATGCCAGCAATGAGCCAATATGGCAGACTTTCTGAATCAGCGTTTGAGATTGTTTTTATTTGGATTAGTTTATTCATGCAAGACTTGTGGAACAAATGTGTTCCTAAATTAAACTGAGAGCCCTGACTCCCTGCCTAAATCTGCTGGGATAGATTCCAGCCCATCCTATCCTAATAAGGACAAGCACTATTAAAAAAAAATAAATAAATGAAATGATGGATGTATAATAGTCATTGTGATATATACTGTAATTAAATTTGAAAAATGATGATTTGATTTGAAAACACAGTGCTTGAACAATAAAAGTCGGAACACAATTGTGAAAGGCGAGGCTGAGTTAAATTGAAGATTTAGAGTGAAATATACAATCCATTACGATTATATAGGCCATTGGCGTTAGCAACGACACAAATAAAAAAGTTGTAAAAGAAAAACTGTTCACAGATCTGCAGGAAGTGCAGACATGAGCCTGCAGAGCATCGGCCAGACATAACAGTGCAAGGGAAATGTGATCCAAAACAGTTTGTTCTCAGATTGCCAGACTTGTACTTGTGTGATTGACATCATCCAGTATGTGCTTAAGTGATTTCCCTCGGACTGGAATTAAAAAAACACAAAACAAAGAAAAACAGGCAGATGAATATCAATTTGTCGCATGAAATTCAAGTTGACTTTGGGAAGGCTAGCAAAGAAGAAAGCCAGTGCAGGGCTGTCATTGTGCGTTATCACTAATTGGAGGAAATTTTGTCGGGACGTAAAAACAATAAGATACTGCTGAGGCAAGCGTGATTGTGTTAAAAAAGCACTGGCAGGGTTCAACAGTATTCAATGGTCGGCAGTCGTACACCATCAGTGACTTTCCTTCCCAGTAAACAGTGGAAGAGAAATTAAGATAGCAAAAAAGAAAAAACAACACCAGAAAGTTAATACTCGCTGCGCACAATGGACAATGAGAGTGCCACTGCCAACTACTGGAGTGGATGTGCAATTACACTTTATTGGAGTACGGCGGAAAAAAAGCATGTTCCCCAGGTTCAAGCAACCCATGAGCCATTTTGTGTCTTGACCCTCAGTTCGAAAAATAGTGGCCTGTCGTGCCAGTGTATCGTGGGACACTGACTACATTACTAGACCAAAATTTAAATCGAAAGAAATTCTAAAGAACACATTTTAAAAAGCAAGCGCATCAATCATGGGACACTTTGGCCAACGTTATCCAAGCAATAGTTCACCATACACAAAGTGCAGAGGCTGGCTCAAAAATAGAATAAATCGAAAATAGTTATCGTGCTGTTTTGAATCTTTAGTTTTAAATGTAGCAGTCAATTGATACGTGGAAGTGAGGTTGTCCTCAGGGACACACGTGCGGAGAGTCCTGCCAGGAGGGTTTGCATCTCTGCTTAATAATGGATGTTGTTTCCCCTGAAATAATGCTCCTAATGCCCATTACGACGCTTTTAACCTAATGCAGCCGAGCGAAACGCAGCCACGGGCGGTGGGTCTGACTCCACACAGTCAAAAACCTCGTTTAGTTACACGACGCGGTTTGGAGCACTTAACCTTCCTGCTTTGGGCTCGTCTCAATTACATTTTCACTTTTCCTCCTGAACGATTACAGCCACCGTGTGTCTCGAGACACAAAGAGCTGCAGTGTTGTCTTTTTACGAATCTTTTTATTCTTCAAACTCTAAAATACATCACCTTCGCTCTTCCACTCAGTCTCAACTGCTCGCGTCGGCTCGAGAGACGTTCAAAGCCCGGGTCGGAAAAAGGGAAATCAGTGTTGCCTTCGAAGGCAATTGGAAAAATGAATGATAGTCAACAAAACCGAAAATCCACCAAAGCATCAGCAAAATAAATCAAATTGAGATGTTTGCAAAGCAATAAATAATTTTAACAGCACCATGCACACAATTTCAAACCAGTTGAATCCCCCACAAACAACATACAATCACTTGTGGGGATGAACGGTAGTTTTTAGGGATTGAACCCTGACAGCATATGTTTGACTCTAGACTTCATAATCTGTACCGCGTTTTTTTTTTTTTTTTTTTTGGACGTGGAGAACAACTTGACTATGAGGCAAGCATGCTGGTATTCTTCTATAGAGAAGCAACTATGGTATGATACTCCTGGGGACAGCCAGGCCAGATGCCAATTTTTTATTTATTTTTGCTGTTTTTTGGTATAAGACATTGAGAAACACTGATCTAAATGATTTGTGATTCCACTGATGACACGAGAAGAATAGCATAAAAACAAAAAATATATTACAATCATTATTAACTGGGACACACATAGATGTCCTAGCTGCTCAGTCGACAATAATAAGAAAAAAAAAAACAAAAAAATGTCTACATGGATGTAATGGACAGAAAAAGAAATAAAATGATTTCACTTATTTGCTAGAGAGACAAATCAGCTCAAGCATCATTGAAACAAGGTTGAACTTTATTGGTTCTGCTGTATGGGGCGATGCAGATAAAACACCAGTTAATCGTCATAGTTGGTAAAAACACCAGAGCAGTGAAGTCAGTGAAAAATCTCACAATAAATCCAGTCTATCTTTAGCCATCATTATCCCGGAGCGAGGAATGCACTCAAAGTTGCGCTCTCATACTTGTGAAGCCATGTCATGGAACGACTCTACCACATCACCACAATCAGCCCTGTCCGAAAATATCGTCCCCGTTGGCCTTTCCCATACTTCTGAGCGCTTTATGTTATTTTACTTCGGCCTTCTCCGCTCGTACGGGGACCGCGCTGTGCAGTTTGGGACGTGGGAAAGAGGATGGAATGGGCGTTTGTACCATTATGTGAACAGGCATGAGGAAATGGTGCACAGAGATGCAATCGCACTAACAAACACGCGTACAAATGTGAGTCAGCATAGATTTGAGACTAATATATCCAATGTTTTTTTTTCTTCTTCTTTTTTTTTTTTTTAAGTTAAGAGACTCATGGAGCCGGACGTGGGAATAGCGTGTTTGGTGTCAAAAGTCAACGCGCTTACATTTGTGTGTGTGTGTGTGTGTGGGCACAGTGAAAAAGAGTGAAACTTGGAGGTCATGGGTAGTTGGTTTTAGCTGCCAGGTAGCAAGCGTGCTAAAGTGACAATGCGGCCCTGTGATTGGTTGGTGAGCATTACAGGGCGGACTATACCGCTCATCCACAATCGGCTAGGATAGCCTCCAGATCACACCAACTAATGAGCTAGAGATATATATATATATAAAAAAAAGTCCCATCTAGCTGCCAACACAAGCACCATCCGTCACCAGACTGACGAGCGATGTGTAAATGTTTTTTCACGCAGGACGAATGCTCCTCCTCTTGTTTGGTCACTTCCTCTCAAATACGAACACGGTCGTCGTGATATTTTAAATTCGGTCGGAAGTAGTGCATTGGCGGATTACACACGTAAAACAGTCTGGGCGTGTTTCTGCCAGTCATCCATGAAATGGACGTCCGTTGGTACTTGACCCGGTTAGGGATGATTAGAGGGACTGACGAAAACCCACTTCTGTCCTTTTTAAAAAACATCTCATCCGCCGTCCTCTGTCCTGTTCCGTTGCTGGCACTGAATCCTCATCTCTTGAAGTTGTACTCGCGAAAGCCCAAATTCAGTGTGATGTCAACACAAAATTGCCCTCGTGTTGTAACCAGTTGTCGCCACCCGTGCCCGACCCGTCTCCGGGAAGATCGACTGGAGTCTGGCAGGCTGAGAAGAGCGCCAGCATCAGCACGAGCTGAGCTCTACAGCAGATGGTTTGTTGAAACCCAATATGGAGTCGGATCCCCGGCAGAAACCCGAGGAGGAACGCGCTTCCCTCCTTCCTTTCTCTGCTGGTGTGTGG
This sequence comes from Idiotropiscis lumnitzeri, assembly GCF_059441095.1. Lineage (NCBI taxonomy): Eukaryota > Metazoa > Chordata > Actinopteri > Syngnathiformes > Syngnathidae > Idiotropiscis > Idiotropiscis lumnitzeri. The sequence continues at coordinate 8,407,966 of NC_142397.1, read as the reverse complement.
TCCGCTCAGATCGTCAGCACTTTATTTACATTCTTTGAATCCTCGCTCCCCTCCGCCTTTAGGAAATGTGTTCTCCTGTTGGCGCGTTGACTCTATACCGACGGTATTCGGCGTTAAGAGTCCTGGGGATCTCGGCGAGTTTCTGTCAGTTTGGCGCAACGATCTGATTCCATTTTTGCTGAGGAATCATGAGAATGTGAAGTTCACAGTGTCGGTCTGTTTGCTCGTGCTGCATCTGCTTTTGTCCATCACTTTGTGACCATACAAGAGGAAATAAATGTCACCCGAACGCCAGACTGCCTGTACGTCCTACTTGTTAGTCACGTCTCATTTACGGTTTTTATGCCTGGATTTGGGACACCATATTGAGAATACATTTTTATGTAGTGGTATGAACATTTCAAACTACGTGAGCCCATCCATTGTTTTCTATACTGCTATAATTCTTCACGTGGAAGTTGGAGCCTCTCCCGGCGGACCCCACCCCACACGGAACGGCAGTAAGTCAAAAACTTGGACTTACTCCCACGCCAGCTGCACGGACATCAGCTATTTGAACCACTGCAATATAAATGGTCCGAATGCAAATCCTTGCCGCTTTCTACATGCTGGTTTCAGATCCATGACAGAATCTCGCAGTTCGCACTTTGCCCTAAACTCATTTAATCCCAGCCATTTTCACGAGAGGAAACACCTCAATCAAAATTGACTGATTTTGGAAGACCTCCAGAATAGTGTTCTTAAGATATAAAAACATGGAGCTATGACGCAAACAAAAAAAAAGGCTAAGACGTATAAATACGCCTTTGGGAGGCGGGGACTACGATTTTGAAAACGGGTTGAGCAGTGGCTCATTTGCATACAGCAGTTATCAAGACACCTGGGAACATCTTCTAAAATGAAATCATACAGTAGTCCCGCAAATAGAGCTGAGTGAATCCCATCAATGTCCTCCATCAGAGTCCAGTTACCAGATGCTATTTGTGAATATGATGACAGGCAAAGATAGTAAGTCTTCTCATCTTCAATGGAGTGGCTGAGTCCAAACACAAACAACAACAAGCGTGGTTGTCAAGGGGATTTTCTGGAAGCCCCTCCATCCTCACTCCAAACCACAAGCGGCTGATGTGTACGCCACAGATGCCACTGACTGAGTGACAGTTTCAACTGTTTACCGTCAATGACAACATTTTCGAGCGTGAAAATGAAAACATTCAGAAGTTGGGGAAAATGGCAACACTGCCATTTTTTTGTTATATCAAAAATGAACATGGCGTATGCATCAATGGCGTCCAAACAGTTGATGCGCATATGTGTCGTATTTCTTCCAGAAGTGAAATTGGCAACTTTTCCAGCCTGGCATGCATATTACCGCATTTCTTTGTCTGAACTTCGTGAGCAATGGATCATTTTGACAACACTCTGTTCGTAAATTAAACTTTTGAAAACCACAAAAAAAAGTGCTGTTTTTTACGTGCGCAGAATTGTCCTGGAAACGGAGGCTTACACTCTCAAACTAAGACTTTTGTGTCCAGTAGACAATACGAGCTCGGCAAAATCATGTATATTTATTACATTACAGAATATTTGAGCGATAATAAGGAGCAGTGGGTGGGTTTTGGAGTGTGTTTTAAATGCCCCGGGGTGCGTCACAAAGCTTTAATGTGATTGATGAATGTGTGACAAGGCCGTTAGTGTCTATGATTTCAAGACTTTCCCATAACATTCTTGTGAGCCATTACGCCAAGTGGGGAGGAGAAGCGAAACTAATTGGAAGCTACTGTTGTGGCACTAGATCTTCGTGGGATGGAGTGGGGGTAGGGGTGGGCATGACACGGTTGTCTGTTGTTGTCAAGTTGTGTCACCAATAAAAATGATGGAAGGTTGTTCAGATTTCATTTGCTTTAATTGCCTTAAAATCTTCAGCATTAATAATTTGACTTCATGGTGAAACTTGCCATTATATACCTTCAATCTGTCTGAATTTGAGCATTGTTCCATAAAGTCAGAGAAGGTTAGATTATTGGCTAGTTTAAAAATATGATAAATATACAGATTAATTTTTTATTACGCCGTAAACACTGCTCAGTTGCGGGTTACATGTTAGCGGTTCCACATTTTCCCTTATTTTTAATTTATTTTTCTATTCTTGTACAGTTAAAACAAGATTTTAATTTTGGGTGCAATTCCATTGTTGGCCACAGGGATGGCGGGACATAAATATTTTACCCGGTGTAAATTTGAAAAAAGATTAGTGAAAACAGGAAGTAGTCCAACGGCATCTCGAGATCAGATACGATTATGCTGAGAATGATTAAATATTAATACCTACGTCATCCTGCTTTTTATGCCTACAGAAAGTTACGGCCGTCCATTCATTTTATAATGTACCTCTTTGGCCATGGTAATTGCTGCATATTGGGAGATGATGAATTAAGTTAAAATACTATTGTAAACACAAATGGATTGATACAATGTAATACATTTTGTAAAATATGTCTGTCTTATATTATACAAATGTGTGTTAAAGTGTTTCAAGACGATGCTTGGTCATTGCTTTGGCCTTTTTTGCAACTATAAGAGTTTCTATTTTCTGGTAAGACTTGTGGTAAGACTTGTGACTTCGGTAGGGGAATTCTATTTGAAGTTTGGCACGCAGACCTCTCGACATTTCCGCCTCTCCTCCAGATACTGCAAGTGCGCCACTGACAGATCCCTGAAATAAAGGTTCATAAAGTCAACTTTTTCCTTGTTCACACATCAGCTTCTTTTTCCCCCCATCTTCTTCTGTTAACATCCACATTCTAGGGATTTTCTTTCCTTTGGTATACATTGATTTCGCATGCTTGCCTTTTCTCTGTCTCACGTCCTGATGTGAGAGCTTCTATTCCTAGCGCGAGTTGGGTCAACGTGCTGTCATGCTGGAGGATCATGTAAGCAAACAAGCTTGATAGGGCATTGTTATTCTTAGATGTGACAGGACTGGAAACATGTCGCAGAGCCCCGTGCCTGGTGCCAAGTGACGCGCATGGTGGATTGGAATAAGATCTTGTGGTTATTTGGAAGATAATTGGACTCCCTTGTGCGTCGTCCAACGTAATCAACAACGGTGCGATCACCTTCCAAGTTTATCACAACAGACTCTCACGTCACATTTGATGTTTTAGTTTGGGGTAAACGCGGCACAGGCATGTAAATATTAATAGAAAGAAGCATCTTTCATTAAACACCGTGGTTGAAAGAACAGCTTGTATTAACACACCATGAAATCAAATACATGGTGATGGGGCTGCTGGCAAAATACATAAAACATAAATAATAAATAATAATTAAAAAAAAAAAAAAAACCTTTAGCCCATGATCTCAGAACTGAACACCGTTCTCGAGTTACCACCGGGCCTTGCAAAGCAAGTGTGTTGCTTGCGGGCAGAAATAAATCTACTGAATAAGTTCGGACAAAAAAAGAAAAGAAAAATGTTGGTTAGATCCTACTCAAGGATCAAAGAAAGCTATTGGAACAGTCTTTGAATTAAAATATACTTCATAGTTGACGATTTTACACTCATTCCAAGATATTATTCAAGTAAAAATCTGTTACAAGCTTAGGAAAAATAGTAGTTGAAAAATGTGTGTGGATGCCCCCTCTCTCAGATGGACCCTCTGTGCCCACGTCCTGCATCTGCACGCTAACATGATTCAGACTTAAAAGGAATTCTTGTCATCTGCACTTTATGCCACGTGTGCGTGCTCTTTCTCCTCTTGAATATTTTCTCCATGATAAAAAAAAAACCATTACAGTGCAAAATATATGTTTTCAGTGCTGGATATGTGTGGAGCGGGAAAGACGTCAAAGAGTTATAGCACATAACTCATAGTAAAGTCTGTGTTGGAATGCCAGCGAATGTTCAGGTCTGTCTGTGGCGACCATCGTTGTTTTAGAGCGAGCAGCCAAAGGCAACTCCAAAAAGATTGAAATCTTTGAATAAGCACGTGCCAAAGCTCAACTCATCTCATGGAGTTTGAGCTGTCAGAACTCAGCCTGAAATAACGTACTGTATATCTAAAGCATAGAAATGCACAAACTCGACAAACCATTCTGCACTTCGGAGAGTAGAACTTCACGTCGAGAGAGGGTCAACAAATGTCGAATAAGATAAATAATAAATTATTATCTTAATTATCTTTTATCCAAACTATTTTTTGTGAAAACTACAGAACACAAAAACATGAATAATAATAGTATTTTAAAAAATAATTCACATATCAATCATGTGTACACAACACTCATATCAACACAATACAAAAGAATGAAGAAATACAAATGAATCAAATTACAAATACACAACCATACCTCATTCTGCTCTCCATGGGCGCTAGGTAACAGTTCAAGCAGTCAGCTAGCTTGCCTTAGCTTAGCTTAGAGATTCTGAGCTACCAACAATGCAAAATAACAAAATAAATATCACAATGTCAATTATTTTCCCAATACAATCAAACAAATGAACGCTCTATACATACTGTGTGTTTATAGACGGCCTTTTTACCGCAACCCGGAAGTTGAATAACAAAAAAGAGAGAAGAAATCACGGGCTTCAAACGAACACGGAAACGCCACAAGGTGGCACTACAGGACCACAACTTCCCATCTACACGCGCAAACAAACCACAACATTGCTCCATATCAAATGCAACTTATCGGGCATTTACAAAGGGTTCTTCTATTCTAAATGTATGCTTCCAACTATATTTCATTTGCATTGTCATTATAAAGGTTGCCAAAAATAACCAATTGGTTCAGTTCACCATTCGGCGGCAATTTTCCCGGCAGGGTGCATCGACGATCGCGAGCCTGCTCTCCAAAGCTAGATGTCCGTCGTAGTTCCAAGACAGAATTGTAACAGGCAGCATCCAGATTTTTGAGAAATACAAAGGTGAGGAAGGAGTAACATTAGAAGAAAGAAATTTAACTATTTTGTTTCCTGCTGCGAAAGCACTCTATAATTAAAGATGTATTGTATTGTCTTATCTGGTAACGACATCACATGAAGAAAAAAATCAGTCGCTCCTCTATTTGTGGCCGGCCTCAAGTCTTTTCCAAAATAGCATTTTTTTTCCATGTGGGTCAATCCCAGATTTGGCAAATAAAATTGCCGTCTTTGGATCTAAAATGTGTGCAAATTACTTTTCTGGCAAGAAACGGAACATCTACTCAAGTGGAAGCGTAATGTTTTTCTGCCATACTGACTTAGGACTCTGCTCTCTCCTTATTGAATGCAATCGATTTGCAGCCTGGCGTATTGACAGCTTCTCCTCACTCGATGCAGTGCACAAAAAGCAAAAGTGACATTTAACACAAGTCTCCCGTGAATAGGCCTTCAGTTTTGAGCTGTATCAGGTGGAGGAAGTGGGGCAGAATGTTGCTGTGAGTCAGCATTGTCCTTCCATTGTTAATGGGTCGGAAATGTCTACCTAAGAGATTCTAATTGGATCTCGTACCCGTCCAGCTCCATTAGGCCTTGAATGGCAACGCACAACAGAGCGACAGGCAGGTGGGGCGGTCAATAACGGAGAAGGGTGGGCTGGGGTTGTGTTCAATGTTTAAGTCGCTCTATAACCAGATGAGGCATTAAATAAATAAACATTGCATGAGTAAACGTGGGCTCGGGCGATTCTTTATTTGTTGTGACCGTGATACTTTTTCAGTAGCTATGAGCACAAAATCATGAAACCAGGTTATCGAGCCTGTTTGAACTTGACGGAGGTCTGCGTCCCTCTCGTTGCTTTGCAGACAGACGTATCTTTGGAGCAAAACCTCGCTCCAAACTCACAGCTAGAAGTTAGCAAACACACGGGAGGCTGCCTGGGTCTCACATGTAAACACGAGACCAAGTGGGAGCATGTGAGCGTTTTATTACGTTCAGGGTCACCCGGAGGCCGATTCCAAAAGAGGAAGGAATCCCTTGAGATAAAGGTCAACGCAAGACTTGATCAATGACATGAAGCGATGTCGTACACTGAATGAATATTCGGTATTTATGACCTTCAACTGCAAACATTTTAAGATGACAACAAATGATGGGCCAACCCTTCATTTATGAGGGTATGCGTAACAAAAAACCCCCCACAATTTCTCACTCACGATTAGAAATGAATCGAATTCCTATGCCAGTGAGACGTCAGGATTTTGTGATACATTACGTAACTTCAAAGACCAACAGAATTATAAATTTTGTGTTATTTATATTGTGAAAAACTAATCAAGAAAAAAGTTGCAAAATTATGAGAAATGACTTCTTATATTATAAGAATAATAGTACGTAATTATATATTCTTCGAAGAATTAAAAAAAAGAATGTTTGTTAAAAGAATAATATCCTAAAATTATGAGGGTGGAAAAAAAACACATTTTACAAGCCTAAAGTTGTATTTTACATGGTAATTGCCATAACATGTTTCAAGAATAACGGGTCAGGAAACAAAAAGACGATGATAAAAATAAAAATATATTTTTTTTTTTCCTAAAAAAACAAAAAAAAACAATATTACAAGAAGAAATAGTTATGTAATAGACAAGAATTTGTAATAGTTAACGTTATAAATAATGTTTTAAAATTATGAGCATAAAGGTGTAATATTTTGAGATTTTTTTGTAATTTCAAAATACCTTTCACATTACAAGAAAAACAAATCACAAAGTTTATGTAATTGTCCTAAAAATCATGAAGGGAAAATGTCTCATAATAATGTCCCAACATTTATGATAATCAAGCTCTCTTTTGTATTTTTTTAAAATATTGCAATAGTCCAATGCAAATATCATAATTTCAAGCCTTTAGTAATAAAATACAGATTTTTAATATGAAATATTTGTGATGATTCAACAACAGGAAAAAAATATCCATAATTTTACCAATTAAATTATTTTTAACTTAGTTTTATTTACCAAAAATAATATTATGACTTTTTCATCGTAATTCTTTCCGTTACAATATATTTTGCGTTATACTGTCCAACATTCAGCAGTTTGAATGGCAAAATACACCATGATATTTTTCCACATTTTTATGTTACAGCGACATTCCACAATGGAATAAATTAATTGCCCATAAAATTCTACACGCAATGCTTCACAATGCCAACATGAATTCCAGCCCAGCCTTTTACCAACTACAATACCATGAAGCTCAACATAAAGTCCTGTTTCCGTTGATCACACATTATAGTGAAGTCTTCTCATACACCGAGTTCGAAAATGACATTTGAAGGATGCGTCACAACAGGAGAGCTCAGAAGGGGAAAACCAAAACCAGTTGTCCCTCAGAGTCAATCATGGTGGGAACAGAGGGGGCACTGTGCTGCTTGTAAAACGAGCCTTTCTTCCTGCCATTGGGTGACATAGTGGAATGCAGCACATTCATGCGGACACGGGTGGGCGTGTCATTCTCGTCATCGCGTCTCTTCTTTGTATTTACGTTGACTTGGCGATGCGCAACTGTTTCACCGCATGTCGCCCAGAACTAACAATTTCGCGATTAGCATCGGGACTGGAAATTCTTTAAGGTTGTAACTGCAGTAGGATTTAGTAACTGTAGGAAGAAGGATGGGGGCGGGGGGGGGGGGTAATACGAGTAACCTGACTGTGTTTTTCAAAACACGAGCCAATTCCGTTGCTTTGACTTGAGAGCAAAAATTTGAGATAAGAAGTTGTCTGGGAGCAAGGAAAGCAAACTACTATAGACAGGTAGTGATGGGGAAAATGAAGCTTCAAATTTGCTTCATGAAACATTATTTTTGAGTCCTCTAGATGGCGCTGTTGGTTTAAATAAAGGGTTTAAAAAATGGCAAGTCAGTGTGCTTTCAGGCCAATGTAGATTAGAGAGTGCCCTCTCCAGGAGCCCAAAAATACCACAACTGGTTCATAAAGCAGATTTGAAGCTTCATTTACCCCTCACTGCAGACAAGTGAACAAAGAGCATCAGTGTCACAGTGTTAAAAGCTTTTAAGCAACAGATATTTGAACACAAACGGTGAAGCAACACAAGTAGACAGACACTACAAGAACTTTCACGTGCATATGCTCCTTAGCCTCAGTGGAAAAACTACTGTCATGACGGCACCTTACTAAGTTAAAGTTTATCTGTAACTATTATAGTATTATCCTTAAAAAAAAAGGATGTTAAAACTTTTCATTCACTACCAGCCGAGTTAAAAAAATGGATCTTTGACGTATTTAACCGTCAATGGTATTGAACAAGTTAAATGGCCCTAGACCATAGTTTGGATATCTTTGTCTTAAGTGAAAGCGCCACTGAATCTCAAATTTTCGTATATTCTTGCTGTGACTGCTCACATTCAACCACTTTCTTGTAAATCTGCAAATTTAATAGCTTCTCCTTTTTTTCTGTCAGCATGGGCGATGGTGGATGTGTACATGGAGGACCGGGTGGAGGTTTTCAAAGGAGGGAGCGCTCAGATCACCTGCATGTTCACCTCAGACGACGGCATCGGAGCTTTGACCATCCAATGGTTCAATGTGAGTTTCCTGACCTCACACGTCAAGTCCCCCAAAATATTGTGCCATAATATGGCACTAATTGCCATCTCCAGGTGTTGAGAACGGGAGAGAGGCAGAGGATCTACTATCAGGACGCCACAATGAAGGTGGTGGACCGAGGCACGGCGTTTACAGATCGCATCATGGTCAACGTCACGGCGGGCGCCGGAGAGGTGGTATTGACCATCAAGGACGTGCAGCTCCAAGACCAGCGGGAGTTCATCTGTCTCATTAAGAGTCTGACCGATGGCCTCTCCGAGGGACGCACCAAACTTTTGGTGTTCGGTAAGCCACAAGGCGCCGCCTCTTCGGGAAAGCCGGCGTCTTCTTCTTCTTTGGGCTGAATGATTTTGAAAAATAATCCAATTGTGTGTTTTTTTTATTTTTCCTCAGTATTGTGATTGTAATTTGCAATCATTCTTTTCAAAAGTGCTCTTCCCATGTACATTTTTTTAAGAAACACAAGCAATAAATCAGATTTATTTGCCGTAATTTTGTTGGTCTTAAGGCCGCTACACAACAATCCGACGTCAGACGTCTGGACTGAAGAGCGCAAAGCCGAATTCATCGCTCTCATTAACTAAAGACCGCCTTTATTCGACATCCCCGTCAAAGGTGACGCATTGACTATCGCCCCCTGATGACAAGGAGGGGTACTACCTCTCACGGTGCGCAGAAGGTCCGGAGCAGTTGGCGCCTCCGTCGGCTTTTGTGGTGTGTTTTTCAGTCATTTTCCGGTCGGACAAGGCCGACGCGACAATTGGCCACAACGGCCGATGTCGAATTGATGCGTAAAGTAAAATTGCTAACTTAAAAAAACAGTTTTTCCATTTACAGTCTTTCAAGTGTTTGCTGTGATCATTTCGTAAAATTCCACCACACAATCAGATTACAACAATAATGCAAACGAATCAGTGGCTTTATCAGTTCAACTGTTCATGTTTCTTGAAACAATCATAGGTAAACGTGGACTGTACTTCCTCAGCACTGAACATATCTAGAATAAATAAAAGAAACGTGTGTGTGTGTGTGTGTGTGTGTATATATAAAAAAAAAAATAATCGATTTGAATTTGATCAATGGATCAAATTGTTCTATTTGCTCTGGCGTGTCGTACGATGAATTGACGTTATCTTCCAAGTGGTGGCAAGTCCACTTATTCAGGTCTTGACTGAGTTGCTATTTTGCACAGAAAGACCAGACTTCCCAACCATTGAGGGCGTTCAGACGGGCGTCTCTGTCAAAGAAGACGCGCTGTCCAAAGTACGTAAACTGCCGTTCCTGCATTAAATGATGACATCATCATCATCAGAAACTACCTCATAATTGCTCTCTTTCCAGATTGGCTCATGCGAGGTCAAAAACGGTTTCCCCAAGCCGAACATCACATGGTATCGAAACAACACGCCGTTACGAGGAGTTAGCGACGGTGAGACAAGTGATGAACTTGATTAATGTGAATCTGCGCTCAGTTACACCACTTGACGTTCTCTGTGTGTCACAGCGGTGAAGGTCGTGCCCAGCACCACCATAGAGTCCAGCGGTCTTTTTTCCGTCAGGAGCGAGCTGAGCCTCAAGGTGATGAAGGAGGACAAAGACGCTGAGTTCTACTGCGAGGTCACCTACCTCGTTCCCGGAGGAACCAGAATGACTGAGACCAACGCCATCAACGTCACCGTCTACTGTGAGCCTCACGCTCCAGCCCAAAGCACGAACATGAGCCATCTGGTCTCCAAGGAAGTTTAAGTCTGCCTGAACCCGTCCCCGCGTTGTGTTTCAGACCCGTCTACTGCTGTCCACGTGTGGGTGGAGTCACCCAAAGGCAAAATTAAAGAGGGGGATTCGATTACGTTTCATTGCCATGGCAACGGTAACACCCCATTCTCAGTCTACGTCATCAGGCACGGAGACGTAAGCAAGACTTTTACTTACATACAGAAGAGCTTTGAGAAACGTGATCCAACCTTTTGTGATGCCAGACGTCGATCGGACTTCCTTTGACTTGAGATGGGGGCAGATGACTCAACTCACTTGAGGCTGTTTACTTGCACTCTCAGATGAAGTTTAATGTCAAACTCAACATAAAACAAAGAGAAAAGTGTTATTAAGCAACGGATTGACCGTTCATCATATATTCTTTATCTTCTGCAAAGAACGACCACTATTACTGTTGTACTGAGAAGCACAGAGAAGAACTCAAAAAAATCCATGAACTAGCGGGACCACAAACATGGAACCCGCAATGGAGGTTTATTGTATCTCAAGGCACTGCTGTAAACTACTCACTTGAATTGTCCTGCCGATACAGGAAGCACACTCATTTCCATTCTTTCCATTTGCTTTTTATAGAATGAACACTCGCTGGAATCCAACATGCTGGTGCTGGAAAATGTGACCCGTCTCGACAGCGGCCATTATGAGTGCATCTCAATGGACATGGAAACCTACGAGGAACTCTCAGGGAATACAACTGTGTTTGTGAACTGTACGTCGCCCAAATAGTAGTCTCTAAAAAGTTTACTCGACCAACGCTACCGACACTTGAACGTTCGCCCCCTGTGCCGGCAGACCTCGACCCTGCCGTGGTGCTGCCCGCCGACGTGGAGATCGCTCAAGGCGAGGAGCTGACAGCCACCTGCAACGCCTTATCTTCTCTTCAGACGCACACAGCCTGGTTCAAGGTCTCGCACGCATTATCATATCCCTTCAAAGGTTTCGGATGGGGGCTGAGGTTGATCTCACTGACAATAGTCCAATTTTTTGGGCAAAAATAATGAAGGGTTGAAACTTTGAATAATTTTTTTCATCAAGAATTATAAAATAAATTAATTCATTTTTAGACGCATGCAATTGAAAAAATGAATCAAAAACTATTGTGCATCGCTGAATCCTAACTAACAAAGCAAAATACCATAGATGGGCTAACAGATAGCATTGGTTTGATATTACCCTCCAAGAAACAGCTATTATGAACACAAACGGTGCCGCAACACATGTAGACCGATAATATATAACTACTCATGTTATTTATCCTCTGGGAAAAATGACTAATGTTACTGCAGTATATTGAGGAGCCGTGACCGTCCCCTTATTTTTGCATTATGCTGCCCCATGGTGGCCAAGGCGGGCACACCAGGAGGAGCAGTAGAATGTCCATTGAACTGAAGCAAAAAAATGGCAATATGCTATTATTGTGCATTTTTATAAAGAACATGAATCGTTATATTTTTGGTTACTTAATAATATTAACCCAATAGTGTTTCATTGTCCATGATGATTAATTATTAAGTTGACCATCCATGCGTTTAGGATGGACGAGAGGTGGCGGTGGGCCACACTTTAAGTGTGAAGGATGCCACCTTTGACACAGCAGGGACGTACATATGTGTGGCGACTGTCCCTGAAATTGACGGCATGGAGAAAATGGAGAGCCTTCGAGTCCGTGTAAAAGGTCGGTCTGCTTATTGCCTCCATCAAGGAAGTTCACTTGTCTACAATTTATTTTTAGTATTACTGCAATCGAGATTTTGAGTAGAAAAATGTCAAAACATTAAATTCGTCATCGTTCATTATTAAACACGTCGATACATGCAGAACAGCTTTGGTCAATATATTATTTGAATCCAGTTTGAACAAATTGTCCTCTGTCAGAATCTGGATCTTATCTAGACCTCATCCAGATTGCATTTAAATGAAGCATGTACTTTTTAAATGTTATCGTGGTAACGTTTTTATTTCTAATTTGCAATACATTTTAATTACATTTTTTTAATCCAGTATTTAAGCGCAGTGTCCAAATGTTTAAAGTAGCGTAATAATACTACTACTAATAATATAATAATAATAATCTTAATAATAGTAAATTTGCACAAAAAAACAAAGCCTCACATTTTTGAAGAACATCGAGACCTTAGCTAATTTTATTGAATAATTTGGTTACATTATCATGTTTGCATTATTAAATATGAAATATTCAATATGTTGTTGTTGTTATTTAATGTATTGCAGTCGCGTTTTTGACTTCCCACATGTTCCGTGTCGCTAAACACATGCCAGAACGTGTTGGAATACTTTTGTGTGCGTAGATTACTCTTAAAATAATTTGGCAAACTTCAGGCGCACCGGAGATTGTGAAACCAGAACACACAGACATGGAGGAGAGTGTGGCCAACACGGTGGACCTGAGCTGCCATGTGCGAGGCTTTCCAGCTCCCAGCGTTATTTGGACCACCCCTGACGGAAAGGTACCACTGACGTGTTTGTATCCCGCGTATGAGATAGTGCAAGACATAATGCAACTGCTCGATTGATTGCTGTCTCCCACCAGATCCTGGAGACCAAATCCCAAACCGAGACGGAGGACGCCGTCCACAGCGTGGTGAGCGTGGAGGTCACATCCGACCTCACCGCCTTCTGTAACGCCTCCAACGAGTACGGCGCCGACGCGCTGGCCTTTAACATCAAAGCAAGTGAGTTCCCGCTTGGGTTTGGTGTAAATATGCGAGGATTGAGCATCTCATGATGTCTTACGTTCACGATAAGTTGCTTCTCCAATTGACTGCGTTGGGAAAATATACAATACGATGCGATTTGATTCCAGGTGATAGCGATGTGACCGATTACAAAAGTGATATGATACCACTCCAATTAAGATAAGATGCCAAGGGGGCCAAGTCGAAGAGCCACTGGGATCGAACACCATAACGTCCGTCTTATTTCCATTGAAATCCAAGAAATTAAGTGACATTCAGTTTTCCATTTCCTCTAAACCGGACAAAAGTGGTCTTAAGGAGAAAGCGTCTTTTTTTTTGCTCAGCGGGATGAATCCAAAATAAAGCCAAACGCTTCAGGACGTGTTGCTCAAATTCCTCCGTTCACACTCCTGTTCGCGCCAAATCTGGCGGACACTTGCTTGAGCCTTGAGCTCCCCCGCCGACCCTCTCGTGTGCCTCTGGTCTGTGTCACATCCGTTATTTGTGTTGAAGCTGCGCCAACGTGTCGGCTGTGCGTCACTCTTGTTGTGTCGTCGTCCTCCTCCACTTTTGTGCTAACATGTCGCGACCTCCCCTTGTGTGCCTCTGACCTTATTTCAGTTGTACACACCACAGCAGCAGCCACTACCACTACCACAACTCGCACAAGCACGAGCAATCTTTCCTCTTCCACAGGTAAGGCCGCAGTCGCTCTGCTTTGTCTGCCTCACTGCGGATATCCGCCACACAACATATTGAAACTGGCGCTAGGGCAGTGCTTCTCAAATAGTGGGGCGGGGCACCCTGGGGGTGGGGGGGTCTTAGGACCCTGGGGAACATGCTTTTTTTCCGCCGTACTACAATAAAGTGGAATTGCACATCCACTCCAGTAGTTGGCAGTGGCGCTCGCCTTGCCTGTTGTGAACAGCGAGTGATGACTCTACGGTGTTGGTTTGTTTTGCAAAGAGAATGTTATTATTTATAGTTGCGGCGGAGAGTGGGTGGGGCCACAAATTGTGTTCTTCTTGCTATGGGGGGGGGGTAACAAAATAATTGAGAAGCACTGCGCTAGGGTGGGCGGCACGGTGGCTGTCTGGTTAGCACGATGGCCTCACAGTGAGAGACAGCACCGGGCGTGGGTTCGATCCCGGCTCCAGCCATCCTGTGTGGAGTTTGCATGTTCTCCCCGTGCTTGTGTGGGTTTCCTCCGGGTACTCCGGTTTCCTCCCACATTCCAAAAACATGCATTGTAGGCCGATTGAACACTCTAAATTGCCCCTAGGTATGAGTGTGAGTGCGGATGGTTGTTCGTCTCTGTGTGCCCTGCAATTGGCTGGCAACTAGTTCAGGGTGTCCCCCGCCTACTGCCCGGAGATAGCTGGGATAGGCTCCACCCCCCCCCCGCGACCCTAGTGAGGAGAAGCGGTACAGAAGATGGATGGATGCGCTCGGGTGCGACGCCAAATGCTTCGTATTTGTCGTTTTTAAGGAGCGGTATTAGAATTCAGTCGCCATCAGTAGCCAGCCCAACCTGAACCCGTTGGCCCCTCCCACAGACAGCGAGCCGAAAGGAAGGGGGAACTCATAAACGCCTCCAACATGATAAGGAGACAGCTCAGGGAGGGGATTTACATGCTATCCATTTGAGATTAAAGATTATTTCTATCATTCGATTTTTATCTTCCTATATTCAAGGTGTTGTTGGTGTGTTTAACAAGTGTTTTTCACAGGACAGCGACGACATATAAGGCACACCGGGTTATAAGGTGTGTTGGTGGACATTAAGGGAAACAAATGAACAAATGAGTCAAACTTTATCCAACTTCAATTTGACATTCATACTTAAGGCTCTGTCTGCCCTGTGACTGCCTGGCGACCAGTTCAGGGTGTAGTGTGCCTTTCACACACACACGAGAACACCCTTACCTTGCAGAACAGCATCGTGATGTGTTTTTATATACCCTATTCAGTACTAGATTCCATTGCACTCTCTTATTTATTTATCTAATTTATATATTTGTCTGTATTATTGTTGTATTGCCCTGGAGAGGGGAGCCCTCTAATCTCGTTGCACACTTGAGTACAATGACAATAAAGGGATTTCTAATTCTAATTCTAATATCACCCATCAGCTGCCGTCTGTCATCCATCAGTCTGACATTTTTCAAGACCAAATTATAATCGTCAGTTATTCAGTTAATTTCGTCAGTGGTTTGTCAGTCAGTCAGTCGCTTCACCTCCCCTCCGACGGACGCGACAAAAAGTGTCCCGTCATCTGTCTATCGCCAGCAAGCCAAACTCTCCAGAGCATGTCGCTCGACTTCCTCCATGGTGTTCCCCCGTTTACACTCCTTATAACGTCACATTTTGCCGACACTTGCTTGATCCTTGAGGCCTCCACCCCTCACCCCCCACCCAACTTTGTCTTCCTCTGGTCTGTGTCACATCCGTTATTTGTGTTTAGGCTGCGCTAACGTGTTAATTGTTTGTCACTATTGTTGTGGCCTCCTCTTCCTCGTGTGTTGTTAACATGTCGTGACCCCCCCCCCTCCTGTGTGCCTCTGACCTCATTTCAGTTGCGTACATCACAGCAGCAGCTACCACAACTCGCACGAGCACGAGCAATCTTTCCTCTTCCACAGGTAAGGCCGCAGTCGCTCTGCTTTGTCTGCCTCACTGCGGATATCCGCCACAAGAATAGGGAAGAATCCCTCTAGAAATCTGTGAAAGAAACACGACCTAAGTACATTCAGTTGTATTTAACTTTTAAGTTCACTGAACTCTTTTTTTTTTTTTTTTTTTTTTAAATTAAGGTTCACTTTTTTTTTTTATTTTATGGAATGTTGACATGCACATAAGTACAGTTTTTAATTTTCCTATTTTCAAGGGCAGAATAACTTAAAATTGCACAAGGTTGCGGTGGTTTGCATTCAATCATTAATTCATAAAAATAAATATAAATAAAACAAATAATTTCCTATAAATAAATTCAATATCAAAACAAATTTTTGATGAACACCTTGGCCTACTAAGCTACTGTATTTTAATGTTGGTCATCTTAACTCATTCACTACCAGCTGAGTAAAAAAAAAAAAATGACGTATTTAGCCGTCAATGGTATTGAATGAGTTAATGGTACGTGGAGAGCTAGGTATTTTTTTTTTTTTTTTAGGTGGGGAAAAAAGGAAACACTTCACTGTTTGTTATTGTTATGGCAGCACGGTTGAACAAGTCAGCCGCGCAGTTCTGAGAAACTTGAATAAGTATGTATGAGGGTCGCAATCATGACGGCATGCAAAAAAAAAAAAAAAAAAGGCCGCTCAAAAGACTCGCATGCCTCTAGCGTCACTGCAAGGAAGCAGCGGATGCTTTAAATGCTCTCACCGAGTCGCCTGACTACCATTAGAGGACCTCTCCGTTGCTTCCTCTCGTTAGACGGGCTAAAGCATTCTTGACATTTCCAGACCCCTGAGAGGAAAAAAAGTGTTCCGGGTTGCTGTTTCTTGCTAAGTGTTCCTTAAATGACATTACGCAGGGAGGCTGTGCCACTGGCCAGCATCACACTTTCACGCAGATGCTCAGCGCTCAAATCATTTTATGTTGGTGTGTTGAGAAAAGTGTGTGTTTGTGGGGGGGGGGGGGGGCGTGTGTGTGTGTGTGTGGGGGTGTGTGTGTGTGTGTTGCGTGTGTGTGAGTTACTTAATTAACTCTTGCCTCCCACTGATTACTGCACTCATGTGGTTTTTCCCAGTCCAAGCAGCGACCGCTATCCCACCAAAGAAAATCAGGAAAGGTTTGTACATGATGTCACTCAGGTGCTCAAGGGTCCACTTTGCGCTCTGTCGCTCCTGACGAATGAACGGCACCATTCCCAGCATGCATCGGCACACTTTACCTCTCCTCCACTTCGGAATGTTTGCACCTTTTTTTTCTCTCTAGGTTGTCAGGTTTTCTTTTTTTTCTTCTTTAAAAACAAAAAAGAAAAAAAAAACCTGACCTTTTCATAATGTTTGTAAACAACAAAAGCACCAGGGTGCTTCTGGGTAGCACAGATGGAAAATGAAAAAATTTATTATTGGATCTTAGTGCTGCTTTTGATACAGTTGATCAGCGCATCCTATTGGATGATCGCAAACAAGTTAAATCATTATTTTCGACTGACACATTCGAACAGCAGCAGCTAAAAATCATCATTCAACCCATTGACCCCATTTTCACAATGGCCCAATCCGAGTTTTTGCCACCTGGAAGTATGTGTGACATCATTGTGAAAAGGTCTGTTGAGATGCAACAGCCCTTCCACGCTCGGCCTCATCCCACCGTGAACCTGACCTCGCCCACACCCCTCATTTTTCCTCCCATGCTGACCTTGTTCCTGTGCATCTTCTCCACCAGAGGGCAGCGGCGTGATCATTGCAGTCATCATCATCTGCATCCTGCTGCTGGCCATTTTGGGAAGCGTGCTCTATTTCCTCTACAAGAAAGGAAAGATCTGTGGCCGCTCCGGCAAACAGGATTTGTAAGTGCGCATTAAGATCACTGCACTGAACACTTTTTTTTTTCTTTTCCCATGGTGTGCATCGTTGTTTTATTTATTTATTTTTTTTGTATTTCTGACCATCCATTTCGCGACCACAATGCTTTGCTGGAGGAACGTGCTCTTAGCTCATTGCTAACAAACAAAGAAAATGTCATCGACATGCTAACAGCTTACTTTAATAGATGCAGCTTTAGAAGAAACAAATATTGGTACATAAACGGTGGAGTAACACACGTAGAAAGATAAAAATGTATATTCTTGATGAAAAACGACTAATAAGTCAGCATCTTACTGACTTAGTTGCATTAGTAGTAGAAGTCTATTCAGTTTTGTTTGCTTCTGTACAATACTGCCGCCTGGTGGCCAAGGCGAGCACACCAGAATGTACAGCACAATGAATTTGAATTGAAGAATTTAAACACCATACAGCCACTGATTAAAGGGGAAGTCAAGTCCAAATTTTTCTTTACAAGAATATGTTTCTGCGTGACCCCATTTGGTCTAAAGACGACTAATTTTGCGTTTGTGGAATATGAAATGAGCAGAAAAATCCGCAACGCCATTTTGCTGAAAATGTCATCACATTAACTAAATCCTCAGTTAACAACCAATCACTGCTCACCTATTTCTGGGTTTGTCCAGTAAAAAAAAAAATCGAATTTGTCCTGATGCATTCAAGTGAAATTTAGCTTGTGGTATCAGTTTATAAATGTTACAACTTATGATTTTCTACACTGTGGCGTTGTTGAATGACTTTTTGTGTCTCGCAGCACCAAAGAGAAATCCAGCAAAGACAACATTGTGGTGGAAATGAAGAGCGACAACACCGAGGACGCCGTCCTCCTCGGGGTCAACGGAGAGAAGCTACCCCCCAGCACCCAGGTAGACACCCACCCCGTGCGACCCCACCAAAGACTTCCCGTGCTGCAATCACTCACCATGTCTCAACCTCTTTTTTCATCGTTGATTGTGTGCTTCTCCTTTGGAGTAAACAACGCTGAGGAGGAAGCACCTGCTGTGACCTGACAACACTCCCGAGACCCGCCGATGGCTCCAAGCTTCTTTTTCCTGTCAATCAAAAGCTGTCTGAGACCCCAAAATGATCACACTGGGCTTGATTACATCCCTGCACGTTTGTCGGAGGGCAACGATGTTTGAATGACGTTGTCAGGCTCTCCTTTTTTTTTGTATGTTGCTGAACCACCGTCGAGCAGGGACTATTTTTTTTATTTTTTAATTGCCGAACAATTACTACAGAGCAACCCGAACAAGCTCTTCATCCAGTGTACATAAAAAGTCATCCGTGTATATATATTTCCTTATTTAAAGTGTATTGACACTTGATTTATGAAGAGCAGAGACAGCCGTTCTGCAAAAGTCCGTACACTGAAAATATTTGTGGATATGTCACAACAACAAAAAATCAAACTTTTTTTCCCCCTCGTTTAATTAAATCAGCGTCCTCCCCTCGAACATTTCACACTTTCATTGTAAAGAATATATTTTTGCAAAACTATTCTAAATTATTATAGATTTCGCATCATAGGATTAACATCTTGCGTTAGTTTTGTGTTCCTTCACATTTTGAATACTGCATGTGTGTGCTCAAGCTTTACAAATAGTAAAATATTAAGAGATTTCGTCCAAAGCTTTCAATATATATAAAAGTAAAAGAAAAAAAAAACCTTTCTACTGTTGAGATTTGAAGCACAGTGATGCTTTTTTTTTTGTTCAGTGCACTGATTCCTTTGTGCTCTTTAAGCAGTCCTTTTGTGTTTCTGTAATGTGAAACTTCCTTTTTTTTTGTGATGTGAAGATGAAGGCTAGTATGGTGACTGCATAAAGTCGTCCTCTCTTGTGTATTAATTCAATAGGATTCATGTGTTAAGAGAAATGTTTATGTGGAATAAGCCAAAGTGACGCAGAATCTTCCTCATGGCTCACACACGAAACCTTCTATTCAGTGAAAGCCCTTGTATTTTCCAAAAATTATTTTTTTTTTTTAATGGATTGGTAGACTCGCTCTCACAACGTTCCAAAATCATGTTTCCAGTATTCTATTGAGAATAATGCAGCCCGGAGTGGTTATATTGTAACTATTACGAATCGTAGCCACATTAGCCAAGTTGTGCACTCAAGACACAATCCCAAACGACCATTAAATCATTTACTGCCATTGACGGCTAAAGACGTCAAAAAATCCCCTTTGTTTTTTTTTTTTTAACTCGGCTGGTAGTGAATGGGTTAATTGATCAATTAGTATGCGTGTCTCCAATATTGACGACCACATTGCGTGTGAAACAACGTGACTGGACTACTGAGGAGGGGAAACAACTCATTGCATACATATTAAGATAACAAGGGCTGAAAGATTTTTTTTTTTCTAAAGTAAATATATGTGCAGGAAAGTTAGCATTCATGCATTTAATCGTGATAAAATCACATCAATAAAATGGGTTGATTTGATTTGTGAAGATGACGTTTTGTGCCTTGCGACATTTCGACATCATCCTTGAAGTCGTGGTTATTTCGATCACAATACTTGTGCAGTCCTTTGGATCAAATAGTGAAGTTATTTTGTGAATTTCTGCCACTAGTCATATTTTTTTTCCAATTAGTTGTTGCACTGGGGAACAATTTAGGGGGAAGAATTCTGTTGCGTTAGATTTTTATGCTGGTTTTCACTAAAATTGGAACGCTGATTCCAAAATTGCAGTCGCTTTTCTTCTGGGAATAAAAAGAAAAAAAGATTGAAGTGACTGTTCATTGTTTTGAATTCATTTATGGCATCAATTCAGTTGTGGTGAATTCTGATCTTTCTTTTCCAGAGGAGTTTTAGAGTTGTTGTTTTTCATTTCAGGGGTTTTAAGCACGCAAACACATGCACAAAAAAAAAAAAAAAAATCATGCATATAGCATAGTTTTAGTTTGGACTATGATATTTTGCTATTAAATTAATGAAATGTTTCTGCCCCCCCAAAATTTAACTGATTAGACTTTTATCTGTCAAAAAATAAAAAACAAAAATATTTAAGTAATGGCTAGTTGAAGACTGCATTTTTTTTTAATACTACTGGGAAGATACTGTGACACCCTGCAAGGAAGACACTTAACACAATAATTAACAAATAACGTGCATAGAAAAAGTCTTCACACCCCTGTTCAAATGCCAGCTTTTGTGATATAAAAAAAAAAGTCCATAGAAAATCTGTATTTTACTAACATTTTCTAGAGCTGGAAAGCTTCAATAATCTCAATTGGATTCAAATTTTAACACATTTTTATCATGAAATCGCTTCTGTACTTACGTTGAGCTCGTCTGTTGCTTTGTCCTCTTGGAGAATGTTTAAGATGATTTGCTGCTTTTTATGGTCGAATGATAAAATGATGAACTAGTTATACTTGTCAATCTGCCAGGACAAAAATGATTAAAAAAAACACGTTAGGATATACATTTTAGGGTAAAAAATATTGACACACTAAGCCACATCAACTGATGTGAAAATTGTAATCTGGACAACAATGAAGACATTGGCAGTGTGTCTGTGGAGATTTTGGCTCCGGCCTTTCCGAGTGGAATTTGCAGGTGCACTCTTTCGGTTTACTCTTGCTTCTTTAAACCAAATTGTCCGACGATGTGAATGTGAAGATACATGTTTGTCTAAATTCCAGCCTTGACCCCAATATGGGAAAATGCTACACAAGTGGATGGATGACATTAAGGTGTCCCAATACTTTTGTCAAACTAGTCAACATATAAATAACCATACTTACATTTAAATAACAAAATACAGTCGACAACTAAATGAGCACAATCACAAAATATCTCCTGCGTACAATTTTATTAACAACACTGTGCAGTCTTCCAAAGTGATATGAGCTTTAAAAACACGGGGCGAATTTAATAAATGCCTTATTTTTTTTTTTTTAGTTTAAAGACTGTCGACTCAAATATGTGGGACCACAGCTCCCCCTTGTGGTCCCATATCCGAATTACAGCACTCATGACCTTCCTCGTGCATGCGCAGAGAAAGCAGCCATTAGGGATGTGCTTGGGCTGTTTTGGGAACTAAGAGGAAAGGTAAACGGCAGGTGTTGCTGGATGAAGCACCTGTGACCTAGAGATACATGAAGCAACGCTGCACAATCGCACCAGCACGCACACACACACACCTAAAACACACAGGCGCCTTCCCACGTACAAATACCTGCTTACACGTGACTACTGATGGGTAAATGAAGCTTCAAATCTGCTTCGTGAAGCAGTTGTAGTATTTTTGGGACTCCTGTAGATGGCACTCTCGGATCAACATTGGGCTGACTTGCCATTTTTTTAAACCAACAGTGCCATCTAGAGGACTCAAAAAATACACACGACCACTTAAACGCACACGCCTGCACGCAAACACCTGCACACGTGCACTCACACACACTCTTCAAAATACACACCGTGGACACAAAACACGAGGCCTGCACACACACAGACGACAAAAGGCCTCAGTCAATCTTGATCTCAACACAAATGGCACTGCTTCAGAGAATTATTCCCATCGGTGAACAAAATATGGTGTGTGTTGGGGGTTTAACAGAATAGAGGAATGTAAAAAATGAGAGCAAAACAGCATTCTTGGCTTTTGGATGATTGCAAGCGCCTTTAGAGTGACAGTATCAAAGCACAATTTGGTATACTGTGCGAAGAAATCCACACGCGACACGCTGCCTTGCAACAGTACAGTAACAAAGACTCCATTAGACGGCATTCAAGAAGTTTATCAAGGCAACTAGGAACACAAACGCAGAAATGAGGATCGGCCGGACAGCTGAAACCAGAATAAGCTTATATTGTACAAGCATCAGAGACATTCTTCATATGTGTGTGTGTGTTGCATCAATGTACCTCAACGCTCCTGTGTGTGTGTGTTCATTCCAAGTACCTGGAAGATCCTCTCTACAAGATCTGCTGACCTTGGCGTGGAAAATACTGCGTAAGTTAGAATGACGGAAAGAAACGTAGGGAAGGGGCGAAGGCTACTAGAGTGACTTCATTGATTCAGACTCGGCGGGTCTAAAAAATGTTATTCCTGAGTTATTTTTGTGAATTGGCTTCTCACGTCCAACAGAACCGTGAGCTCGCCCATTACATCCGCAGCTACTCCCGTACTTGAGGATAACGCCGACTGACAATTGCTGATATCCAGGCATTTCTGTTATATATACACCACGATGTAAAGTGCACGAGTCGGGGAAAACAAGCCACCCTATTGTTTTGCTCTTGTCGATGACTAGTATGAAAAGTTGGCAGAAAATTATGCCGACATGTGCGCTTGGATAGTCATGATGGAAACGAAGCTATTTCATATTGCCGCTCGGAGAAAGTGGTAAGAATCGTTCTCGCGAGTTTTCATTCCTACATATTTTTAGGTTTTGACCAGCTTGCATCCTTAACTACATAAATGCAGTAAAAAAAAACCTGGCATGTTAATCACATATTTGCTGGCCTCCATACTCCACATGGAGTAATTTAGTTGCGTCGTTCCTCCAAATGGTTAATAATGACGTTCATCTAATGTCGTCAAACACCGTTGAATTTCATTTTGAAATCAAAAATAATTCTCACAAATCAAAAGACAATGACCAAAAGTTCAAAGCTATTCAATGATCCGAGTTTGTTTTCCCCGACTTGACCGCCATCTTAACTTGTGACGTCATTTGGACGTAAGCCCGGAATTGTTAAGTCGGCGATGCATTTTGCTTAGTGTTGCTATGACCACCTGAATGAAAGTTAAAAAAAAAAAAAAAGTTCACACTGCAGAGTTGACAGCTCTCAAGCTGCTTGTACTTTGCACGTTCAAGTATGCTACATTACCGACTGCGGCGAAAACGGCGATACTGTCACTTTAAAGGACGACGACAGGTTAAATACTCACAAATGTACACTTAAGGCGTAATTGTTTAACACTATAATAAAAATAATAGTAGCAGCAGTGAAGCACTTCTGAATTAATTAGAACAATATTTAGGATCATTTTACAATAATACATTACCAAAAAGAAATCAATGACAATATATTTCTTTTTTTTTTGTAAATCGTAACACCGCAACTGAGCTGGGCAACGAAACCTGAACCAGTCAGCAGACAAAATAAAAATAATAAAAAAATAAAATAAAATCAAGCCGCCTTGGATCGCACAAACGTGAGCCAGTCGGGTACTGCGTGATGGTCAACGTTACAACATCCACATTCTTTTCAGGCACACATGCTTGCACACGCACACGCGTAATACAAATTGGTTTGTGTGTCGGGCCGTACAGTAACTACACAAATTTCTGACGGGGCTGAAATTTTGGGACGGATTTGCATTTCACGGGCCGCATAAAATGATGCGACGGGCCTGAACGGCTGCGCGGGCCTTGAGTTTGATGCCTGTAGTCTAGATGATTGCAATTACCTTGGGCTTCTTCCTCTTGCGGTATGCAAAAAAAAAAAAAGTACATTTCAATTATACTTAAGTTCCGAACTGTTTGTTTTCAAATATTTTTTTTTAGAATAGTTTTTTTTTTGTCGCATAATGAGCAACTTCCTTCTGTCATTTTCATTTCAACAAATCACAAAGTAAATTTGGCAAGGGTATAAAAAATTTGAGGGCTTATGAGGATAATCGGCTCAGATAATGGATGGATGTTCAAACACACGAACATTTCAAACACACAAGCACGTGCAAACACAAACACAAACTAACGCAGTGGTGCCAATCAGTGTCTTCCATCGCCGTTTTGACAACACGCACACACACGGTGCTTGTACCAAGAGTGACCCTCAAAGCGGACATTGTTTCACATACTGACTTGTATATATTACACACATTTAATATACATTTAACCATATATTAAACTTTCATATAGACATACATTTTATTCGTGAGGTCTTGGTTACATTTTCAGCGAGGCTTCCGAAAGGCGTCCTGTTGTTGACGTCTCGGGCGCCGAGTCAGGCCTGGCGAGATGCTCTTGTCGCAGTTTGAGAAGGCTGCTGAAAGAGATGCTGCGCGCTCCAGCCAATTCAAAATTCCACAACGGGCCGAAGCGAGGCGGGGGCGTCGACAAGCACCAGAGGGCGGGAGGGTCAGGCCGCGGGCAACGAGCCGTGCCGACCTTTAAAACGAGGACCGAGCCGAGGCAGGGCGAGATGGCCGAGTGCGCTATGTGAGAATGTGCGCCGTGGATGGAATGGAGACAAACTCTCGCAGGATGTTCTTGGCCATCTCGATATTGTTCTGTGCAATCATCAGTGCTTTCTGGATGTCCTGGTACGAATATCCCTGACTCATGAGATGCTCGATCTCGCTGCTAATCTGAGGGTTGACGTCGCCTCCCATCGCACCGCAACTGGGAGGGCCGGGGATGGGCGGGACGGGACTCGGTCGACGCTCTGAGCTGATGCGTCTCGGGAGGGGCTTGGGAGGTCTCTCTGGGGCTTCTACGGATTCCGAGATGCCTAAAGAGACAAGGAAGAGACTTCATACTGACCCGTTAATTTTTTTCTTACGCTCAAATATATATACTAAAGTAAATTCAAAATTTTAAATTTTGGAAAAAAAACAATAAAAACTAACATACATGCTCTAAAAGAAAAAGTTAAATTAATTGAGGTAAAAAAAAAAAAAAAAAGTCAAAATGAAAAAACTAAAATAAAATCCCAACTACTTTATAATGTAAAATCCCAAACTATTATAATTCCGGTTTTCCCTGCGCTTGCTCCATCTAAAAATATGAACGTTTGGGTCATTGGAAACTTACACGCTGCCACGGAGGATGAGCTCGATGACGAGGATGAAGTTGATGAGGAGGACCCTCCCAATTCCGAGAAGGTCTGTCGGGTGGGGGGCATGGGCAATCGTGGTTTGGGGAAATCGTAGCCATTGTCCTCATCGTCCCTGTCCTCTGCTATGTGCTGCTCCCTTGGGCCGTTGGTCACGGGCAGAGGCGGGAGCTCCGAATAATCTGGATTAGTGGAGTTGGGAAGAATGCATCAGAACGCAACAGAGGATAATTGACGCGTGTTTATTTTTGTAGCATAGCAACCTGAATCTCTGGCTCCCTGCGACCTGGCCTGGATGTTGTACATGGCCTCGTACATGGGGGGGGCGTCCTCCAGTTCGGCTAGCGTTGGCCTGTGAATGGAAACATTCACGTCTGAGCAACGTCGCTACAATAAAGCATCTTCATCAGACACGAGCCATCTTGAAGGATTACCGCATGTTGAAAGCGATGGCTTGAGTCTGCGCCTGAATGGCAAAGAGAGGTTGCGGAGGCCTCGGGACCGGGGGGCTTTCCCCGGAAGGGGGCGCGGCGATGGGGGGCAGGACGGGCCGAGAGGAGGGGATCATGTACTCTGACTCCTCCTCGCTGTCTCGGGCCTCCTCGCCTGTCGCTGACCTCACCACTGAAGACGGTCTGGGAGGAAAAAACAAACAGAATGCGTTGTACTGCAGTGATGCCTTCACTTATGAGGGAAATTCGTTGCATGTCATAACTCTAACACTCATTTCTCAAATAATCTTTTGACATTCAAATGAATGAAAAAAAAAAAGCTGCTCCAGACCAGACAGTGTTGCACAACATTGTGCTGCAACTCCTGATGTGTGCGCCTTAGCCACCAGGGGGCAGTATAACAACGAGACGAATTGACAGAATTTCTCTTCCAAGCTCTCAGACAGTAATATTAATCATTTTTCAAGGAGGATAAAGAATATACCTGCGAGTATTGCTCTATTGTCTTAAAGTTGATCTATGACACTGTTTATATTCAAATATCCACTGCTTAAAGGATTTTAACTACCGCAATATCAATGCTAGATTAAGCTCTTGTAACTTAACTCAATAACAAAATAAAATAAATAAATAAAAGGCCTGCATCTAAAAAAACTCTCATGCTGAGGTACCACCGTATTACTAGTACAGCGATCCATTATTATTTTTGTTTATCCAATTTATTGTGTCACACGGAAGCCAACCAGGCAACCACGCGGCTGACACAAACAAGCGTTCACTTTTTGTGGCAATCAATTCAGCCATTCATTTTTAGGCTGTCAGGCACAATTGTAGCCCAGAACCATCTTGATGTGAGGAAGAAATGCAAAGAGGCTCGGTCATTAGACGAACATGCTTTGTAAAACCAAAACGATGCCAATACCTGCTTGCCAGCGTGTAGATGGCATTGGCAGAGGATGATGGTTTGACTTTGGGGTTGTCATAATCTTGTCCGATCACCGAGACAAAGTTCTGAAATGGAAAATGTGAAGTGGGTCAAAACAAAAAAATAAGCTCACATAATTAGGTCTGCAGCTATTGAATATTTTTGGTGTTGGGATAGCCTTGTGAAAATTCTATCGAATAAACAAAATTATGAATACATAGAAAATAACACCCCACTTAATTACTGACCGTCTGGTTTCCATTTTTAGATTTTAGAATACTTTTTTTTTAACCCACAATAGCAATTTTACCAGCTAAATTGCACATCTGAGTAATCCTGGTTTGTTAAAAAATATCTCAGTAGCAACTGCAACTGTGTCAAGGTGTCAGCAAACGTGTGCTGTCGTTTTCGCCCAGGAAATTGTCTTTGAAAAGTCGTCTGCCAGCTCTTGCCAGCCCAGTTTCTTCCCGAGAGCCAATCTCGTTGTACGCTGAGTACAATGACAATAAAAGGCATTCTGATTCTGATATGGACCACTATCTTAGCGGCTAGCGGCTAAATGATAACTGTGGCAACAAGCGTCATACGTCAATGTCAGGGTAATTACAGGTTTTTTTTTTGTGTCCCTAAAAAAAAAAAAAAAAAAAAAAAGAGTGATTGAGCTGCTGGGAACAACTTTGTATTAAAAGCCTACAACGGCGTTGACGTCCATGCCCTTGGTAACGTAAATTTTATTTTGATGTTTGCCTTCTCATATGAAGTTAGTCAAAGCATAGAAAAAAAATCCTTGAGTTTTTTTTCTTCTTTAAATCCAGGAATTCCAATTACTCACTCCTAAACACAAGACAACAGTGTATCTTTCATTCAACTCTGCGTGATATTTTTCAAATTACAAGACAAGCTGAACGTGTGGGTGTGGTATTTTGTGCTCACCAGCTGGTGGTCCAAACTGAGAGAGTTATTGTTCTTCTGCGGGTCTGAGCGTGTGTCCAGAGCAGAGGGCAGCGCCAAAGGGAGGGAGTGTCGGTTGGAGAGCTCCCTGACACCTGCACGAATGTCCACACCCAAAACGGAGACTTGACTGGACGAGGAAGGTGAGGAGGATGAAGACGAGGCCGTCGGGGCTTTGGGAACAGGCCGCGAGTTCCAGTCAGTGGTGGGCCGGTTTGGGGGCGCTGGAGGCAGTTTATCGCGAGGAGCCTCGCCGGGCGTGCAGGGGAGGGGCCGTCTCTGCAAGCGGCCTTCCGCGCACGGGGCGGTCGTGTGGGGGCGGTCTGGAGGAGGTGGAGGTGGGAGATCCCTCAGTGCTGGGGGGAGGGGAAGGGGCTTATCTTTGTGATGAGATGCTGCCTGGAGAGGACAAGGCGATAGAAATACCTCATGAGGGCCGTTTATTGTTCTGATATAACGTAATAAACAATATGAGTTTATTTGCTCTCACCATACACCAGTCAAAAGCTTGGTCAGGTACATCTAAATCTCATGAGTCGTCAGATCAAAAATTAATAATGAACTAGAAATACATCACTACAAGGCCTGCCCTTGGAGAGCGCTGATTTTCAAATTCATAGGTAATACACTTTAAAAAAAGATTTATCAAAAAAACAACAACACAAAAAAAAACAAGCCACATCATTGTTGTATATTTAAAAACGATATTTATTATATAGTGGCAGTAATAGAATACATGTAGCTGCATTATGTACTCAGGACACAAAAAATATGTTATTGTATATATTGTTATTGAGCGAGTGTGTGTGCGTGTGTGTGAGAGCGAATTCTTTTTTTTTTTTTTAACCTTTCAAAAGTTCAAACACACACTGGTCATGGGGAAAGGCTTGAAAAATTTTATCAAGCGAGCAAATCTTTTTCCCCCTCAGCAGTAAAAGTGGTTAACATGTCTCAGTTCTTGTGTTTTGGATTTTTAATTGCTTTGAATTATAGTAGGATGAAAATGGAAATGTTACATATAAAACCTAAATTAGCATATTTTGACAAAGAGCTGGCCAAAAAATAAATAAATAAATAAATCAAACTGAAATTTTGTATAATGCAATGGCGGACAAAACTTTACGGTAGCAGCAGCTGCAAGACAACGATGCTTTTGCCTTTGCCCGTGTACTCCAGCAGAGTGCCAGACATTCGGATGTCATGTAGGCGACCCAAAAGTCTATAAACAGTAGTGCTGTTTGTGTGGTAAAACTTTGCCACACAGCAACAGAATGCGCCCACTTCCTCTTAACAACATTGTTGTCATTGGTTGACTCAGAAGTGTGACAACACAATATGGGCCATTTCCTCAACGCTTACTATCTGTACGAGCCATATTTAGAAGTGTGACTGGCGCTAACAACTCCCTCACCAAGTAGACTGCCTTGATTAACTCTTCGTAAAATGCATCGATTAATAAAAATAGAGCGGAATGTTCTGAACTCCGCCGTCGCACCGGTGCTGTATGGAGCAGAACAAGGTGAACCGGAGAAGTTGACTAATCGTTTGAATGCAAAACAGACATCATCTTGTGTAATGATCGGTAAGAATATATAACATTTATTCTCACGCTTGTTATTATAATACTGACCTTAGTCGTGACTCCGGGACTGGAGGCCCCAGGTGGGTTCGGCGTTCTGTGCGGAAGCAAGTCTAGTCTGGGTGGCACGGGTGGGAGGGATGACTGAGGAGTAATGGACATGGGTGACGGGGGACGTTCCACCTGCATCACGCACACACAAACAACTTCAATGTCGCCAGAAGTTAAAAGAAGTCAAGTGGACTGAATCGGACAAGTTTTAGGTGAGACGGAATATAGCATGCAACTTCCTCAAACCGGCTGACATGACAAAAAGAGAATCATCAATTCCTTCATCATCATGACTATGTTGAGGTTGAAATTAGACAGACATTAAATGACTGTTTCAGTGTAAACACTTCATAAGAGGAGCGGATACTTTAATTTTAGTTTCCGGAGAACGTTTAATGGACAAATCTTTTTAACATGTTGAAATTTGAAATGTTTAGGTTGTAGGACTCATAATTGGAAAAAAAAAATGGTATTAATACTATGCACTGCAGTTGTTGTAATTCAAAGTCTGTGGACTGTTGAATCATACCCCGGCATCATCAAAATTTTAATTAAATTTAAAATTCTATTTTTGTTGAATTTTTACCAACAAACACCATAATATGGTGTATGCCAGTAAAACAAACAAAAAAAACCTAATACTAAAACTAAGTGTTTCTATAAATAAATAAAAATAAAATAAATAAAAACTAACTACAATAAGCCCGATCGGCAGAGACACGAGTCGACGATGCCATTCAGGTGCTTTTATTGGTTTAAAAACCTATTAAAACATATTGACCAAAAAATATGAGCACACTTTGCACCAAGCTACCTTTGTACAAGCAAGCTTGCTCATCATTAGGTGGGGGTCTTCAAGCCTGTCATCGTCATCGTCGTCGTAGCTAGGCGACGGCGCACCCTCCGCCCCAAACAGGCCTCTGCAGGAGCTCCCGCTGTTGTCCTTCGGATCAAACGGATCCACAACAATATGCTCGGTACCTTTAATCTCGCAGCGACAGAATGGGCAACCCGTGCCTTGACCCTCGGACTCCTGCAAAGGACGACAGAGGTAAGGAATGTGCCCTTGGCCAAAGGCAAGAAACCCACAAGCGTCTCCCGTACTACCTGCCACGCAGTGAGACAGGAGGTGCACATGAGATGACCACAGGGCTCAATCTTCACGTCCTTGTCGTTCTCCGCACAGATTTTGCACAGCTGGAAGGTGGAGCCCATCTCACAGTAGAGTTCGTATTGCTCCTGGAGGGGAGAGACAAGGCAGTCATGAGCCGGCACGATCACGAGAGAGCATCTTGAAAGTTGTGGTATAGGACTGCCGGGACTTTCCCCGCATTTCTATTTCTTATTCTGAAGAAGCATGCTGCTCTGACCTGTGTGACTTTAATGTGGTCTTGAGGCGAAGGCTCACACAGTCCTGTCAAGTCTGGATTTTGGGGTCGGCCATCAGGGAACAAATAGCTGCAGGTGGAGAGGTGCAAAGGTGATTTGGTAACATGAGGTGGGTCAGAAAAATTCAAACTACAAAGTACAAGTTTTTCCACTTCAATGCAGGTCAGGAAAAAACACATGACTGCTTCATCATTATGCGCCCTGAGAACATCTGACAACTTGTGACACCATTACTGGAAACTTTGACACAGCACATACAGTAAAGCACAACCCACATAAGACCGACTCCAGTAATTCCAATATATTTATTACCGTATTTTTTCGAATTTACTTTGGCCATACTACACATAGCATCCAAATGAAAATAAAATCAAATAAATCGGGTTCGCAAATGACATGTGCTCATTCTTGAATACCCATTTTCAAACTTTAGTGGATACACCGATTTCTGTCAAGAATATATCAACAAATAAAATGACTTTTTTTTTTCTTCAAATTTTAAATGATGGCAAAACCTAAACCTAACTAAAATGCTAGTAAAAAAGTACAGACCACAGTCAAGCTATTAACTCATTCACAAGCAGCCGAGAAAATAAAATGGATTTTTGACGTCTTTAGCCGTCAATGGCAGTAAATTATTTTTTTTATTATTATTTTTTTTAATTTAAATTCTCATCTGTTTGTTAGTCAGCAAGCTACTTTGTGTTTCACGAACGATCATGACGGCTGTGAAACGGGTCATGAGTCAGCTCATGGCTGCCTAAGACTTGCATGACACTCTCCTGTAAGCATGCCAAAGTGAATACTTCTGGACTTACAATCCTTCCCTGAAGCCATCTATGAGGGCCTGGAAGAGAGGTTTATTATGAGGAATGGTCTGGAGAATGTTTCCATCCGCCGTCACGTAGCCAATGGCCCACTGGCCCAGCCGGGTGCAGCTCAGTCGGAAGATGTAACTGAAGAGACGTCAATGAGAAAAGAAACGCAAAAAAAAAAGGTGAGATGGCGTGCTGGATAAGTTCACACTGTGTTTTAAATGAGGACGACGTTTGGTGCAAACAGACGCTGCAATGATGCACGTCGACTGACGTCTGTAGCCGTTGGTCAAGTGATACGTTGTTGCTTTCGGGCTTGTTGGTGTGCTGTGAGGTGTTCGAACGGAAAAAACTGCGCTATAAATCGTCGTGTCATGCTGTTCGCGTCGAGGAACAAACGTGAGTAAACGTCACGCCACTCAGGCCAGCCAAAGCAGCGACGTCGTCTTTCGGCACACAATCAAGCTATTGATGCTTAGGTACCAGCACTACACAAAGACATACTCACACATGCCGAACTGAACTGGAACCAACGTCGAATTGTTATTGCATCATTGCACATTAAGACTGGATTTAATTTTTTTTTTTTTTTTTACGTGATCAGAAAAATCATAATGGTCACAAAATACACACAGTCCTATTGCATAACAGTTTTGTTTCTTGTTCATCAGAGTCACGGTGTTAAAAGCGTTTAAGTAACAGATATTTGAACACAAACGGTGAAGCAACACATGTAGACAGACTAAGAATTTTTACGTGCATATGGGCCTTAGTCTCTGTGGAAAACTACTTTCATGACTGCACTTTAATACGTTACATAGTTTGTTTGTAAGACTATTAAAAAAAAAATAATAAAAAAAAAAAAAAAAGGAAAAAAAGCATTAGTTGGTAACAAAAACAAATGTGTGGCCTTTGCTCACCTGCCAGGTTTGTGAATAAACTTCTGCAGTCGTGCTTTGACCTCATCGTAAGTGAGGAAGGCCATATAACCCGGGTGTGTGACTGCCAAACTGTTCCAGTTCC
Source organism: Idiotropiscis lumnitzeri (assembly GCF_059441095.1). NCBI lineage: Eukaryota > Metazoa > Chordata > Actinopteri > Syngnathiformes > Syngnathidae > Idiotropiscis > Idiotropiscis lumnitzeri. Next base: position 8,375,396 of record NC_142397.1, on the reverse strand, counting down.
GTAAAAGGGATGACCAAGGCTGTGAGAGAGAGAGAGAAAGTGTGACAAATCAGTGGACAGCGCCTACTGCCCCCCCCCCCAAAAAAAAAAAACGAAGAAAAAAAATAAAAATAAAACAGCTGCTTGTATGTATGAGAATAGTGCTTAACGTCACTGTGAGGCGATCGTCAAGCAACAATTAAAACTGAAGCAGAAATTGCAAGAAGTGAAACTCCACATTTAAACCGTCGGATTAAAAGTGCAAGCAACACAAACTTCAAAAGTGGTCATATTACGTGGACCAAAAGCACAGCAAAAAAATAAATAAAAGGCTTGTCTCTACTTGTAGTGACAAGACGATTCACCAACCAGCCTCATATATTTTTTTGCCTGCAGTGTGAAGTGAAGCAAAACAACTTGATGAGTCTCAAAGGTCACTGCCATTAAAGAAAAAGTTACATGACAACTCTGCGGATCTGATTAGACAACAAATATGGATTGTGCCGGGAGTCTGTTTTGTCAAATTTGCCGGTTAATAAAAAAAAAAAAAAAAAAATTGCACTTATTCTAAGTGCAGCAAAAAAAAAAATGCAGATGATTAAATGTGACTGAAAACGACAGCACGGAAAAATGTATCATCATGGCAAAATGTCTAGTCGACATCGCATCACATTAAAAGTCAAGTTCTCATTTCTGAAGGCCAACTCAGCGTATGATAAACAGCACAAGATGACCGACTACCTGGAAAAGCCTGCTGAAAATGTCAAACTCAAAAACGGAGATGTAGTCATTGCACGTGAGGTCGATGGTGGACTTGAGGGCCATGGCCTCCAGGCCAGAGCTGATTGGATGGAATTCGTGGAGAGACTGACGGAACACCTTCCAAGGCACGATGGTCCTGTGGCACCCAAAAAATATATAAATAAATAAATAATATAAAAAGAAAAATAATATATATTTACTATAATAGCGGAACACTGATTAAGTAAATAAATTAATAATTATTTTTGATAAGCAATGAATTGATTGGATTTCATTTCAACCAGACCTCAATAGATCTGTCCGCCATTGAAAATGTGTGCCGCATAATAAAGTGCAAAATACGACAATGCAAACCCTGGGCTGTTAAGCAACTCAAGTTCTTCATCAAGCAAAAATGGGAAAGAATTGTGTCCTCAGTTCCCGTAACACTTATTGAGTGCTAGGAAAATTGATTTAACGCAGTGATAAACAAGCCCGTGTCCCAGATTTTTTTTTTTTAACATCAGTGGAACAGACAAAATACAAATTGAGAGAATATGACTTAAAAAAAATTACTCTCAGCCCTAGTTTGTTTAAATAAAACGCAACATAATGGCATTATCAAGAATCGGTGGCCAGTACTCAAATGGAAGGAGAAGAAATAACATGACTTTTGTTGGCTATTGTCATAAATTCTGTGCAACAATACGAAATAATTGTCATAACAACATCAAGTGACGTCTCACTTGTCCCCGAAGGCACGCCTCCAGAACTCTGCAGCATCAGCCTTGGTGATGCGGAAATTGTCGCCCTGAAACAGGCCGTTGGGGAAAATGGCCTTCAGCTCGGCCAGCATGTGGCTGAAGATCAAAGACAGCTTGGTGAGGTTCCGCCTGTGAAAGCGGAGCATACAAGAATTTATGGTTAAAGTGCGGCCACAATAACGAGGCATTGCTGCTTAAAAAACATCTTTTGGAGGAGACTACTTAGTATGCATGTTCAAAAAAATAAATATAAATAAATATAAATATAAATATATATATATATATATATATATATATATATATATATATATATATACATATACACATATATACATATATATATACACATATATACATATATATATATATATATATATATATATATATATAGACTTCTCTTGTCTACAAACTATTATATTAGTAAGTTAATTGAATTTCCTGCTTCATGTGACAAGCTCGACAGCAGCATTATTTTTGTTTCTGGCATTCCGCATACAAACTGTGATGAAATTGTCAGACAAGCGGCGCACCAAACAGACTAGGAGAACCCCTCCAGAAGCACAAATTGAAATATGAAGTTTCCTCGGCGAGACAAAAGTCAAGTGAAGAAATGAGAGGTGGGAGAAAGAGAAAGAGTGCAGTGTTGGGAAAGTCCTGTAGCACCCGGAGTGATGCTAAGGGAGCCCTGCTTTATGAACACAGACACACAAGAAGAATGTTTGTGGATATTGGGCAGCAGAAATTGACATGCACAAATAGCGACGGAAATAAAAAGGCCGATGAATGAATTGGTGTTGAAGAGAGAAAATTGTGCCTGAGGATTTTTTTTTTTTTAACTTTCTGGATCTGACTTTGACACCTCTGCATCTTATGTAGTGCATCATCTTTTGAGTGTTTGCGTGTCCTAATTATTATTTAAAAAAAAAACAAAAAAAAAACTAAAGGAACTAAACATCTCTCCCGGGCATCTCCATCCTACAAAAGCAGCTCTGTAGTCAGTGTTTGTACTACCCCCTACAACTGTTGCTGTTATCTAAGCTGCTGTGCCAACATGAACAATGCCGAGGCACACAAAAGAGCCCCGTTTGATTGCAATGTTTCATTTCTCCCTGGCGGCAACCGCAGCAAAGAGCTTTTTTTTTTTTTCCCCCCTGAACACTAGGTTGTTGTCAACCCCCGCCACCACGCTATCCCTCCTAGTGCTATAGATTGACCTCTGACCCTGCAGCTGGCTGCTCCCTTCCTGTTTCCTGCTGGCTGCGATAAAGTAGTTCAGCTCGTCAGCCAGAACCGGCCTGCGCTAATACGGCGCAGCACAGCAGCAAAGGTCAGCTCGTACAGAATGAACGTCTGTCTGGATTTAGTAGTAGCCCAAATGTCAGCTCGCAGCTGTATTATCTTTTGCTCCTCAAATCGACGAGGGAAATTCAGATGGGCCACATGAAAGCAAAGTCTTGGAAGAGTGACACCGAATCGAATGTTGTTTGCATAACATTTTCAGTCACTTCAGATCGCTGAAGCTCGGACAAATTGGGACTCGTACAGCGGCTTAAAGACAAAGCTCTATTTGTGATACATTTGGACATCAGTCACCGCTGAATGACGTTACGATGGCAGTTACGATAAAACATTGACAGTCATATGTAATAAGGGACTAGCCACGGTTAACATCAACAACACATTAACAGGGTCAAGTGTTAGGGGTCATTTACTAAAGATTCCCCCCCCTCAAACAGAATACGTCATGAAGTCTCTTACAAAACCGCAGCATTTCAGAGCCCCTAATATTTGGAAAACGAGTGAAAACTCACGTAATTAAGTAGTTATTTATGTACATTTTTTTTTTCGGACTTCAAATGATGTGCCCTGTCCATCTTTGTCTGGATTTTGTTCAACTTTTACGTTACTTACTTCACATTAAAAATAAACGACTATAAGAAAGTGGGGATGATCAAGAGCAGGGATCAGCAGGAGGCGTTTTTTTTTTTTAACTAAAAACACAAATGGAAGCCACTCCAACAACAAGACAAGATTAATGTCGACAAAATAATAGGGTCACTAGTTAAATTCTACTTTTCTAAATCAAATTGAAATATTCATTGAAAATCCATCAAAGCAAACAAGCGAAACATCGTCGGAGCACAAGTTTGAAAAGCGTCCCAATCCTCTTGCGGTCATCATCACTTTATAAATTGAAATGTACCGAACTGGCTTCACATCAGCTCTCCATCAGGCAACAGCACTCAACATCGAGCACTTCAGTATTGATCCAACCACACAAGTCCACAAACAAGCACCGAAATGAACCCAACAGCTTGCTCTAATTTCCTGAGCAACTTTGACTTAGTGTATTATAATTAGCGTCTGTCTTAATCCCCACGTTAAAACTCCCATTAGAGATTAGATTTGAAAATCTGCACTGCTGGGCATAATCTTCTCAATAATTAGTTAGACACGGTATTTGCGCATATTTGAGCTCATTTGGCTCAGGATTGAAATATAAGAGGAGATGATTGCACAGAGAAGCGAGTGGACGCCGTGTTCATCAGCAGCCTCAAAGTAGAACTCAGTGTTGTAAAAAAAAAAAAATCATAATACACTGCTTGTTTGAGTAAATGTCAACATAAATGTGTGGACTGCCAATGCATTAAAAAAAAAAAAAAAAACGGCATTTGTTCAGCTTCTGGTGGAATCACGTATGACGATTCGCTGTTACGGAAGTGCAGGCAGAATGACACTAACACTTTTTTTTTTTTTCCTTCTCTACAGATAGATGAGGACCAACACCACACTCGGGTTGATTCATATGAAAAATGTGCATGAAGGAGAGGTGTGAAACAACATTGTGGCACTTTTTTTTTTTTGACCCAAAAACACAGCAGCAAACTTTGAAAAGGGCCAACAATCACACCGGATAGATAGAACAGAGCTCCCTCCAAATTTTGCAGCAGGAAACAAGCTAGGTCACACATATCTGTACGGCTGTGAAGCACTTTAATTCAAACAACAAAACCAAGAGCTAAACTTGAAAGTTGAACCACAAACCATGGATGAGAACGTTCTCTTCCAGTCATGTAAGGGGAAGTTATGTGGACGCCAGAATAAGCAACGGGCGTAAATCAATGAAGCAAAGAAGCAGGAGCCGCAGCCATTCAGGGGAAGTCAAATATTTTATCTCTTCAGTTATTCAACATATAGAGCAATGGAAACTTTTTTTTTTTTCCATTTACACAAATTGTTACGAATTTTGCCTCAGCAGGACTGGTCACAAAAACTGAAAAGTTCATACATTTGATTTGGAAATAAGAAAATTTAGTTGTTTAATCAGTACCCAAATCTGCAATTTTATCAGTTATATACTACCATTGACGGCTAAAGACGTCAAAGAATTTTCTCTTATACAAGATTTTTTTTTTTTTTACTTGGTTGGTAGTGAATGACACAATAAACATGCCAAACAAAAACAAAATAAAAGTACATCGAAGCATCTCCTAACCTGTGCGCCACGTGGTGCTCTAAGCAGTTCAAATGTCCTATTTAAATTTCAGTCTGTCGCGCGAATTGAAAAGCCACATTTTGGTCCCTAAATTCACAGGGCTGCTCGTCAGGACCCAAAAGAGAGGCATGGAGCTGACACTTAATAAAAAAATTCAACGCTTCATATTTTTGGCCAAGAGGTGTTTTGAAATCCAAATATTGACCGTCACATAGTACATGTTAGATTAATTGAAGACTTTAAATTGGAAAGTGGTGAGAATGTCTCTAGGCTCTCGCAACTGGTCCAAGGTGCACCCACGACAAAGACACTCGCCTAAAGTCATATTGGATTACCGTTTCCCCCGTTCACCCCTGACCTGAATGAGGAGAAGCGGTAAAGAAAATGGATAGTTGGTTGGATGGATAATTTACTCCTGTGCTTGAGTAGGTTAGTGATTATGGCCCCCGTTCCAACTTCGATTTGAACTAAGTTATCGTAAACTGCAGAATAAAATATTAAACATGCATCCCGGGCCTTTTACTTGAAAGACAGCATTATTTTGATGGGAATGCATCAGAAAACGTACTGTATTATATATATTCGGCTTTGTCATCCTTTGTGACCATAAAGACTCCCCACACAAAACCGATTGCGCAATATTTACAATGTTTTATTCACAGCGCTTAATTTGCATTATTATCCATCAAGTATCATAAACCATGACTGTGTTTTACCGTTTTTTTTTTAAGTTGAATTGAAGTTGTTTCCCTTCCATTAGCCCGGCAGCTACTGACAATAACATTTCCATACTGGTCCTGTGGGACTCGACCAAGAGAGCTTTCCAGTACGTGGTAAGATTTTCAGATCTTAATCAGTCAAAGTAGAGCCACGCACTCCCTGGGGCGCATTTTGTTTTCTCTGACTGGGGAGTCAGGTACATTTCAAATAAATAGGAACACATATTTCAGGAGGGTGCTGTGTTGGTAAACAAAAAAAATTCAGAATGCCCACACCTGGAGGTACTGAACCTGCAACGACAACCACAGCAGGCATTTGTGCAACAAAGGTGCAGAATATATTTCACGCTGTGAACATTTTAATGTCACCTTTTCAGTATCAGCAACTTCTCCATCGAAACAACAAACTAAAGAAGCTCGAGGACTATCACAACAAACATCGCGATGGTATTTAAACCAACAGTGCCATCTAGAGGACTCGAAAATACAACAACTGTTTCATGAAGCAAATTTGAAGGTTCATTTTCCCATAATTACTCGTGACTTATAGGTAACAAACAACATGTTACCGGAAGGGATGCTGAAACAGTGCCATTATTTGTCATTACAAATAGTAGACGAGCGAGGACGGCGGTGCCGAATCTGGGCCAGCGCGTTAATTATTAAGTTACTCATTGTCATAGGACTCGCTTTCATCTTGGCTCGCTTACACCGGGAACTTTTCTTCCTCCCTTGCATGTCTGCATGCTAAATATACAGCACCTCCTCCCCTCGGCTCACCGTCAAAGCTGTGAAGACTGCTGTTTAGCGCGCGCAAACATTAGCTTATAGCGTAATGTGTTAAGGTGTACTTCTGCACGCAAAGACAAACATTCCAGGAGGTTTCTACGGAGGCGAGCGAGTAGGGGTGGTCTAAATCGCAGACTGCATTCAGTTGTCTCAAGCTCGCCCAACGTCATATATTGTAACTTAAAAAAGGAGGAATCGAGTCATGGTAGAGGTTGAAACGTGAGCACGGATTGAAGCTAAAGTCACGCTAATGCCACGACGATTTAGATGTAACGATTCACACAAGCCCAAATTCGATTCATTTTGCAGTCACTGATATCGATTCGATCTTTTTTTAATTTATTTTTTTTTTAATTTATTTTATTTTTTTATTATTTTATTTTATTTTCACAGATGACCCAGATTACCACGAATGCGCATGTGCGGAACATGCAAGGCATTGTGTGTATGCATTTTTTTTTTTTCTTGCAGCAGAGACACGAGAGAGCGGCTCCGATTAGCGAGGCGTTGCGAATCGATACTTTGATTTTTTTACATCAACGCATATTTCAAGCAGTTTAAATCTATCGCATCACTACTTAAAACACTAACTTCTGACTTAAAAAGTAATTCTAGGATTAATTTAACTTTTCCACCTGTCCAATCATTTGTTGATCCAATAGATTTTTCAAGCAGGCCAACGTCGAGGCCTTCTCCGCATGGACAACGGCGGTCTTTGTGAGTTTAAACTGGCCGTGTGTACTTCCCTAAAATGTTCCTTTCACTTTGGTGCAGTCACTTTGTGCGATTAGTTCATCCGAATATTTAAGTTGTTCAGTTGAATTTTGTCAGCCTGTGAGGATACTCACTATTCGTCTGGTTTTTTATTGGTTTTGCATCTACATCTCATGATATTATGTTAAAAACTCGACAGCAAACTTAATTGTGGTGACAGCCTCAGGTGCTTTCATGCCACGGGTAGTTTCGCTCTATCAACTCCCATCTGCTTTATTATTTCATTGGACCTCCGATCAACACAGGCAGCAAAACAACACAGAAATTGCTTTGGCAGAACAAAGCCTACAAAAAAAATAAATACAAAAATGATTAACAGAAGAAGCAGCTGCAAAAGTGCACAACACAAAAGCGAAATGACAAAAGCAAGGCAATGAGAGACTTAAATCGTCGACACCTCTGAGAATTTCCTAATTGATTCTGAAGCGACTTTGAGCTGATTGCGACGCTTAAGAGACCTTTAGTGTCCTTTTGTGACAATTGGGCTCATTCCGTACTAATTGCACTTACTCACATCACTGCACACAACTGCACGCCAGACGCTCAAGGCCGCACACCAAGAGAAGCATGTCACTTTTTTTTTTTTGCCATGCAAGGAAGATGCTACAGACTTGGAGGAACAAACAGTGGCAACATCTGTAAATGAGACACAGTTCTGAGCCCGACCGCAAATGCTGACATGCTCTGACCACAACAACACTCAATTCTCATTTGGGTGCACCCGGAAAACACCCACAGGGCGACGAGCCTGGTTGCAATTATTCATTCCAACTGTTGTGACACAAAGGATTTGCAGCTCCGATTTTGGGGAGAAAAAAAGTTCACTCATGGAATAAACAACACGCAGCTCACCTGGGTTGCGAGTTCTCCTCATACATGCGCTCTTTGCCCTCCTTGAACAAACTGATGGTCTGCTTGGTCTTCTTGGTCAGGTTCTCCATGAAGACTCGAAAGTACTCGTTCTCGCCCAGGGTTTCCATTTTGCCCTCGTAGCGGGACAAAATTGTGCGCAGGTGCTGGTAGGTGTCTGGCAACAGGTCCAGGATGTAAGGGGGACTGTTCTTCAGGGCCAATTTGGGGTTTTGGCACAGGCGCACCACCTGCAAAGATGGAGAGAATGTGGCAGAGAGTTAAGACACTAGAAGCGGAAGAGGAGAAAATAAACATACGGTCGAGGAGTGCTTCTCAGATAGTGGGGTGAGTCCCCTCTTGGATGCTTTTTTTCCGCCGTACTACAATAAAATGTAATTGCGCAATCACTCCAGTAGTTGGCAGTGACGCTCTCCTTGCACCTTGTGCGCAGCGATCATTAACTCGACAGTTTATAGTTGCGGCGGAGAGTGCAGTGGCGTTTTCTTCTTGCTGGGGGCGGGCGTAACAGAAATTATTTGAGGAGCACTGCGGTAGAGAATGTTATATCATATCGTCTGTTTCCTTTCATATCAAGAACACGCGTTTTGTGTGCAGAGTAATCCATGCGCCGCACAACAAGGAGACGTGACAACGGCTTGGAGCTCTTCGAGGTGCAAGCCTCCGTGATAACGGCTACTGTAGCATTGTGAATATCAATGAGTGCACCCCTTATGGCCACACCGCAATTTATCAGCGCTGCACAGTGCTTCCTCTCATGACCAAACAAAAAGCCTCAGTAAGAGGCCAATGGGCAACCTGCTTTCATGCATGGCACCATTTCCGAGCTCTTTAAAATCCAATCATTGACGTTTATCGCTCGCAAGGCAGCCTTGTTGGGAGTATACGCGACATAAAATTTAAGTATTTGCATTATCATCCAGGGTTTTAGCACTGAATCCTTCACTTCTGTTGCCTAACAAACAATCATTGATGTTACACAGATGAATACAGTAATTGGTGAACTGAGAGATAATCATTCATCTGGTGTTTTTGTGTGTGTGTGTGTGTGTGTGTGTGTGTGGGGGTGTGTGTGTGTGTGTGTGTGTGTGTCGTCTATTGTTGTTATTCAACAACACACCGTGGTCAAAAATCATCACAGGACTGCATTTTCTTGGATCATCCTGACTAATGTCCAACCTTTTGTTTCACTAATCCTACTGTGCAACATGAGTCACTGTTGACCATCCAAAAAAAAAAAAGTACAAAGCAGACAGACTGGAAGAATTTTTTCCTTGTAGCCAGACAGACTGCTATGATGCAACGACCGTAGGTTTGTTTCAATCAAGTCATCGTAGTTGTGTGAGAACAAACTGCTGACCATCGAAAAACAGTCACATCAATGTCTGATGTAGAGGAAGTGTGGCACATTTAGCACCACCCTGACATGAGGATCAGGACGTGGCTCAAAAAAAAAAAAAAAACTATTGTAATTAACTATTGAGGCACTTGTAGCATCAGTTATTGATTATATTTTTATAGAAATTATGTTGATTGTGTGGATTTCGGATTTCTGATTAATTGTATCTTAAACCAATGAATGCAAAATTGAATGCCTGACCATGTTTTTCTTTTTTCAAATATAAAACTTGGAGGTGGTCATCGCTATGGGGCTCTTAAGTTTCTGCCAACCTGAAAACTGTCGCTCGACGTTGCGCCACCAGGTTGCGTGTAATTTTTAGCTGCGATGTCGATTATGATGCCAACGAGCGTCGCTGTATCGGAAACCGTTGGACGTTGCTCCAAAACAGTCAAAGGAGAGCTGTGAATTCAACCTTTTAAACCAACAACGCCGATAATTACAGCCAGTCAAAAAAAAGTTGTAATTTGGATTTGAAATGCATATTTTTGTGAGCGCTTGCCGTTGCCAGGACTGGAGCCAGCGCTCTGGTGTCAGCGTCATTAAGTGTTTTTTTTAATTTTTTTTTTTTTTTTTTTTTTAAGCGCCCTCAATTAGAATTACGTTCCTGAAGTTGGTAGCAAAAAAAAAAAAAGTCGGCAGCAACAGTTTATGACCGCAAACGGCTCCACACAGAGTCTGGCAGGTGAGTCAAATCAGCCGTTACGCCGCGGAACACGGCTGGGAACAACTTCAAAATAAAAGCGTACCTCTGCATTGATGTCCATATATTAGTCGGTGCGCTAAGGTTTATTTTGAAGTTGTCCTTCTTACCACGTTGGAGGTGTGTGTCATGCTTTGCATAAACAATTGTTACTGCGGTTAGCTTGAGGTCTTCTTGGCTGTGTACACGCAAATAAGCGGGTACTCGAGGAAGAAAAACTGCCTCGGGCATTTTTTTTTAAACAGATTAACCCTAATTACTCAAAAGACTCGTTTAAGCTGTAGTCTGATGTGACACCATTTCGATTTGCAACAAAGGTTTGTCGTAAACACCGCAATACCGTGCAGACATCGTTACAAAGAAACTGATTACGGCCAGATAGGCAAACTACGGCCCTGGGGCCAGATGCGGCCCGTTAAATGTTTTAATCCGGTCCAACAAATTTGGAGAAAAATGTTCATTGTGGGGAATTTAGTTTTCTCAGTACTTTATATGTAAAATAATCCTTAATTTCCAAGTATGTTATTTAGGTCATGTTCTCATCATGCGTTATACTACTTCGGCCTACTCAGAATCAATCGTGTGCAAATCTCAGTCATTGCGTTTCAAGAATTAGGGAACATCCATTTAGGAACCAATCAATGAAATGACGCATTCAAGACTTGAATGAGGTTTTTTTTTTTTTTTATCATTGCAGCATTTTTGTTTATTTCCCCTCTACCATGGACAGATGTTAGAGGAGTCTTTCCTTACACTTGCATATGTTGAGGGATTTATGTATGTATGTACATTGGGATTTGTGTATATTTGCATAGATTAGATATTTGCTACTAATATTATACATTAACGGCTACATTACGCCGCCATCTCTGTGAGACCTCTATCTTTACTGCCGGAACACTGCTAATTTCCCCATTGTGGGACTAATAAAGGCCATCTTTATCTTCATCATGATGGACCTCAATGATGTCCCGCGTTAGAGACAGGAGTCACATTTCAGTGGAAGTCACGTTCCCCAAAAAATATTAGAGGGCAATTGTGTATTTTGCTGGAAATCTAGAATCATCTCCAAAAAGTCCCTAATCAGGGGTCAGTGCTTTCAAAGGATTCACAATATTTTGGAGCCGGGATGACTAAATGATACCTCTCGCTTGAAATGTGACATTCTACGGGATAGAGGAACACTTTTATATTCTTGAACAGTGGTCTTTAAGTTCTATTACCGAGGTTTTAAAACCGGCAATTTAACAATGTAAAGACGGGATGAATTATGTCATTTTTTTTAGTACACAACCCACCCACCAAATGCTGGCTGATGGTCGAAAAGCATTGTTTGAACCAGTCTATAACGCAAAAAAAAAAAAAGAAAAGAAGGTTGGGACCCACTGCTTGAGTACATTCAAGAAGTGTCTCCAACCTGATAAGACTGTTGCCAAGCTAAAGCCACTTGTATCAACAAGCACAGAACGCTAGCATGACTCAGCTTAACACGTGTGCATACTGTATACACACAGGTACTAATAACTCAACGCCAAAGAATTATCGAGCAGTCCACATGAGCATTTCAAATTTCCTTAACCATATTTCAGTTTTTAAGCGTTACTGCACCAGTCAAGTTCAAAACTGCAAAGCCAACCTGAAGAAGGCATTAGAACCAAGCTGCACTTTTCTCTGCCCTCAACTGTAAACGAGCAAGAACATGCTTCGGTGTTTCTGCAGCGTTCATAAGTGTTCCTGGAAAACATACCATCTGTCTAGGAAAGTATATGAAATGTGCTTTTGCTGAGACATTCACCAAATAAGACTCACAGTAGCAGAGTGGCCCATTCAGACCCGCTCAATAAAGCATCAATTTCTAGTAAATGGCGCAACACTGTACAATGGCGTTAATCACGATGTTACAAGATGATCAACACATTAATGTTAAGCAGTTCATCTCAAAAGAAAATTAAAACATTCGACCATATTCTTAGGATGTCACCAGAATGGAAGATTTCTGATGAGGTTGGGTCATTCATTTATTTAATATGCATTGCCTTATATGCCTCAAAACATGGCAAAAGGCATGTCTAAATTTTGTTTTGAATGCCACCTGTACTGGACTTGTTTCAGTTTGGGGACACTGAGGGTGACACAAAAAAGAATAAAATAATACAAATAAAAACAAAGAAATTCAAATGCAGATGCATACTACAATTCAAAGGTAATCAAGTCAAATATATTTATATTGTCCTTAAATCACCAAAGAGCCTCCATAAGCCCACAGTTGGCAAATAGTAACAAGACCTGCAAGGTCTGGTTCATCAAATTAACGTATTAGCTCAAATAAAGTGAAACACTAAGATGACTCTTGTATTATCTTAAAGGTTAGGCTTACCAAAGCCAATGACCAGAACGCAAATGATTATGATGAGGTTTCTCTTAATAAAGGACGTCTCACTGCTCTGGTTCACTGGAAGAGGAAAAGACACAAAAGAGTGTCTTGTCTTCCTATTCACGCTAATATTTGCAATGTGATGCTCACAGCAAACTGGAGGTTAACATGCATGAATCCCCCCCTAAGAAATGAGCCTACACCGTGAAATTACACAGTCCGCCCAGTTAACATTTTTTTCATGTTGCTTTGCGAAAGAGTTTCCAGAAAAACATCTACCAACAAACACGTGTTATATTGTGTATATTTATTAAAAAAAAAAAAAAAAAGTATATGCAAAACGCAGTGCCGGTCTTGTTATTCATGTCAGCTGCAAATATGTTTGGCGTCAATGTTACAGCAAAAACAAAGGATTCATGTCGCACTGTGTATAATGTTAAATATGCGGTGTTGGGAAAAAAAACGAGGAATAAACAAATCTCTCAAATGCAAATTTTAATCAACACACAGCTACGTAGTTAAAGTTAGCAGCATTCTAAGTGTTGTCTTTTAAAAGAGCGAATATCAACCAGTCACTGCTGCCTCGAAACGTCATTTAAAACCAAATTAGCCAATTCGCTAACACGAGCTAGCCAAGTCGCCGTCCAGCTGATTAGCTTCACATTAGCACAAGATTAGCTATTTTATCGTTAGTTAGCCGCAGTTATCTTAGCAAACGCTCTGAGCACCCGCTCTTCATGGGGGAAGGGGGGGGGGTCGCTCTTGACCAACCTTATCCATCAGTTTCCAGCACTTCTCCACGGTCTTTTTGTCCACGGCCCCGGGCTGGTGGTGCGAATGAAGGTGGTGGTGGTGTGGCTGGAAGGCATCCTTCATCATTCCGATGAGCCCTCCGCCTTTCTTCAGGTTGCCAGCCATGTTCAGGCTCGGCGGCGGCGGATGGGGTCTCACCTGTCTCGTGGACCCGCAGACAGGTGAGGTGCGGCAGGCGTCGGGGACGGAGGGTGGGTGAGTGTTGATCCGGCCGGCACCCCCCTTGGCGAGGACAACGCCCGAGTGGCAAATCCGGCGAGTTCCCCTAACCCGACGGGTTAGAGGAAGGGAGGGGGGACTATCGGGTTAAGGCTTCCATCAGTAAAGCGATCAGTTTGTGGAGTAAAAGCCCAATCGTGGCTAACACAGCCCCCCCCAACGGCGAGTGCGAAGCGCGCTAAGCTGAGGCTAGCCGCGGTGCTCTGCGCCTCGGCGTGCGGGCACACGCGCAGCCTGGCGAGGAGGACAACAGCACCGTTTCTCCGGTTCGACTCAAAGCGTCCCCTCTACCGTCCTCCTGGCGAGCTCCCAGTATGCAGTCAGCGGCAGTCGATGCGCCCTTTAACTTGCTGCTCTAAGGGGAAGTGGGGCGTCTGGGTGACAGCCCCGTGCGGCGAGGCTCGCGGTAACCGCTCGCCGACGGCTCCGGAGAGGAAGTGGCGCCGTGGAGTGCTAGACGCTCAGAGACGCACGCCGGAACAAGAGTGACTAAATTACGGTGGAAATTCAACATGGCCCAGTATCGTTTCTTTGCTGTTTCCCCTTTTTTGTGACGCGTGTAAGCGCGGCCCTTTACTTTCCTGTTCGTCTCTTTCCGTTCGCTCCCTCCCGCCCCTCAAAATCCCAAACTCCACGCCTTCGCTGTGCGCGCTCACGCAGGGTGAATGTGATCGGGAGCGCGCCCCTCTCTGTACAGTGCATATTTATTTATTAGTCGAATGAAGCTCCGAATTCTCGCGTGGGGACTCCTGGTTGCCCCTGACAACCGGGCGGGGACGCTTTGGACGTGCTCACTAAAATTACTCTAAAGTGTGTGTGTCACCACAAAGGCAACGGCTGGGCTCATTCTGCCATGCCAGACACAGTTTGGTCCACACCGAAGTCAATCAACCGTAAATTTAAGCAGGACACGTGTCACCATGGAAACCACCTGCAGCGGTGACAGTGGCCTACAGTTAAACTTAAGCACGTATAGAAGCTCAGATAAAGCCACATTTGTCAATTTCCTTTTTTTAAACGAAAAACTGGGAACTAGCTTGTTTCCGTTCTATGATAACAGCAACACTGCCTCCTAGCGGACAGACAAGGGATGGCCTTTCAACACGTGAATATCTGAGACCTGTGTGCGATGTTTGTCTAAAAATAAATGCAAGTACCCACCAGGGTTATTATAGTTTGGTAATTTTAATTCTATTTTGTCTTGAGTTTTTTTTAGTCAACTTTAATTAGTTTACAGGATGGCTTTGTTCGTTTCTATTGGTTGTAGTTGAGCTTAAATATTAGTTTTTGTTTTTTATTATTATTATTTTTTAAACGTAGTTTACTTGTGTATAAAATTAATAAACGACCATAGTATGTATTGTGTAGTAAAAAAAACTAAAACAAATATTGTGAAACATAACAGTTTACAGTTATAACAGTCCGCAGACTCCTCTCAGTAGTCACCAGATTCGCCATAGCGATGACGTTTGGCCCAGTTTTTGCCCCAGATGCAAGTTAGCATTTTCATCAAAAACAAACAAACCAACAAAAAAAAAAAACTTGTCTGTCACATGGGCAACGTAAGATGGCTGCCCTCTGGCTTCAGCCACGAGGAGCCTATTGATAGTCCATTAAAGCGATGAACTTCGATAGTGATGTCCGCATGAATTTTGGTGCCAATTGATCACCGCAATTGAACGTTATAAGCAATGAACGTACACATTCCCAATGGAGAATCTGGAATCGGTCCCTTCGATGACTCAACAGTGAAACATGGAGCGAGCAGAGGGGGGCATGGCCAGTTAACTCATTAAAAGTAGGCGTTTTTCCAAGTCGTCACTTATTGCCTAATTTCTCCAAAATGAATGGATAAAAAAGAAAACGATAACTAATTTCAGTTTCCTGATCAAAGCTTGTTTGTGAAAAAAGGGCCATCTTGGCTGGGCAGCTCTTTTAAAATATTAGTCAGTGCAAAGGCAATTTAAAGCACTGATATTTTATTAGTGTGTGTGTAAATAGTAGTAGACAGAAGGTTCTAAGAATGTTTTCCAAGAATTCTTCTAAGAATTCTTAGAAACCTGCGAATTGATTTTGGGTGTGAACGCAATTGTGAATGCTTTTTTGTATGTACTGTTTTGACTGGACTGAATGAATGGAACCAAAGGTAACTGCTTGTATTTTTTCCAGGTTTCATTCACACATAATGAGAAATGTGAGCTAAGTCTTTTAATGAATGCGAACAGGACTACATTGACCAGTGTTGAGATAAAAAAAAAAATGGCTTTAATGTTGACTAATCACCACTAGATGTCGCTATCTTATTGTGTCTGGAAATTGGCCAAACCAGACAATCAGGCACACGTGTGGGACGTTTCAATTCAAATGATTCATCATTTACAAAGATAAAATTAATTTTTTCACATTCAATCTGCTAAATCAGTGATTCTCTGTGTGGTACTTAGGTGAAAGCATCACTGAATTAAATGTTTCAACTGTGAATAATGTTAGTGGCTTACAATAACATAAAATAATTTGAAGAAATGAAACATCTGCCTCGTGTTCATTAACACTGCTACTGCATTTTAGTGTTGATCATTATTTTGGTACTTGAAGGGCCAAGTATTTATTTATTTTTTTTATTTAGTGGCACATTTCGTAAAAAAGTTAGAGAACCACAACGAGACACAATTTATAATCATTTCCAGTCGAAGCCCAGTGTGCATGTGATGTCAAATCAACACCAATGTCATCAAATCACCTATTGATGTTGAATTGACATCTGATGCCCACTGGGAGTCATTAAAAAGACTTTGCCTCAAACCAGTTTTGCCTGGGTTATTGAAAAAAAAAATCTTTATTGCACACATTAAATTCCAAGCTGAATAGTCACGGACTGCATCTGCTGCTGTTTGGAAAAAGACTTGACTACTCACTGACTTGCCCGCAGCTGTCCAAATGTCCAAAATGTGATTTCCCATGGAGCCAAGTGCAGGCGAGAGAGGCCCGATTTAAACATAAAAGTAGAAATAGTCATCAGTGTGTACTGTGTGCCCATTTTCCTGTCAGATTGGAAGGCTAAGTATGTTTACTAGTCTTGGTCCGCGGATGTCTCGGCAAAAATGCACAAAAACTCACAGCAAGTAAACAGCTGTGTAACAGCCTTGACATCATCTCACTTTGGAGAGATAAAGCGCGCCAAGATTATCACCCTGGTGAGCCGTCACGACAACATGAAAGTTTACATGAAGTCAATGAGAAATATTCTTGTAAAAGTTGTTTTTAGGTCCGTGTTTATAAGTAAGAGGGTACAAACAGGTTGTGCAGGCGGAAATATTTAAATGAATTGATTCAAATGCAAATGATCACATTCCAGTTGATCATCGATTTTGCACGAAATGCACCATATCGGATTTCAATCCACTCGATCTGGTCGGTAAAGTCCACAATTTAGGCTGCCTCAATGGAAGCCTCGGGAGATGACGACAAAAGGTGACTGCTTGCAGATTCACTGCCACACTCCACGCACACACACCACAATCGAAATGTCTTTTCAAATGTCGTTGTTGTTCGTGACATTCAGAAGTGACGCCCACCAGAAAAAGTGCAGTTGTGTCAACAGCACAACTTACTCCAGGTGTGTGTGTGTGTACGAGTTGCAGGAGAGTGGCAAGCTCTGCCACATGAGCCATGACCACGCCAAATGCGCATGCGCCACAATATTAGGTACGTGTGCACCAGTGGTGGGCGGTCAAGGTCATCAAGGCCTTCTCTGCTAGCCTAACATAGTCAAGAAATCATGAAGATATTCTTCACATTGATGTCATATTAGATCCTAGAGTTGAATTTTTAGGTGAGAGCTTTTATCCAATCGGAATTCAGCTTGCTCGTGTTGCCAGGCAGATTTCATAATACCAGTAGCATGCACTATTTGTTCGAGGCCTTCAAACACAATCGTGCAGGCGTCTGTTCTATGTCTCAAGGAAGCTTTTACCGTTGATAGACACTTGGGATAGCCAATCAGATTGTGAGCTGATGACAGTAAGGCCTTCTCGCTGGCCTGATGCTGAAGGTGATAAACGCGACTTGTGATTGGAAACTCACTCGCGAGGGGGCTATGCAGAATCAACACACCCGGAAGTCGTAACTGGCGTCCATTCGAAAATGTAAAATATATTCTTGCTTTTTTAAACCACAATGGCCGAAGGAGGGACAAGTGTGGATTTAATTGCAGATACACTTGCGAGGCCGTTTTCAAGACGGACCTTTCAAGAGAAGCTTGGTCGTCCAACACTCACTCAATCGTTTTACCATATTGCTGTCATATATTCTGCCATCAACAACTTTGTGAAATACTGCGTGATTGGGAAAGGCGCAGGCACCTTGAAGCTGCCGTTAATGTCATGAAGGAGAGTGATGGAGTGAAGGTGATGGGCGCATTTCAAAAGATGGACACATCAGAGAGATGAGCACGGCCTGATTTCGGCAGATGGATGAGTGCTTTCAAAAAAGGATCCAAAATGTGTTGCGCTCTCTTGTGGAAGTGCATACAGCGGCTTCAAAATGCAAAACAAAACAAAACAAAACAACAAAGAGCTAAACAAAACAGCAAATTAAAAACGACCAAAAACTTTAAAAAAAAACAAAAAAAAAGGAAATTAAAAAACATTCATTTGGTGACGTGATAATCTTTGTTGTTTTTGTTTATATTTTTTAAATTTGCGTTTGTGATTATTTTTTTCTTTTTGTGTATAGTCTGTTGCGATTTATATTTGCTGTTGTTTTTTTTATTTGGTGTAGCATTTTATTTTCGTTTTTTGAATTTGCTGTTTTTTACTTTGCTTTTGTGATTTTGTTTTTTTTTAATGTTATTTTATTGCATTTCATGGCCACCATATGTTGCGCTCCATGGAAATAGCAAAGAGAATGCGGAGAGTTAACAATCATGCTGCTGAAAAATAGTGCAAGTATAAACCACCCCCCCCCTCTTTTTTTTTTTACAAGTAACTTCATATTTCCACAAACCTCTCTCGACACCGTGCCCCAATTAACCAACCAAGTGTGTTGTCTGCTTGAACACCACACCTCAAGTTGACACCTCTCTCACTCCCTGAGGGGAAAAAAATAACAAGTGTGTAATTACCTGTGATATGATTTATACCACCTTGCATCCCAGTTGTCTTTAGCGCAACACATTACAACTGCATCGCTGAAGAAATTGCTAATGTATTGAAATGCACTCTATAATAATGCACCCTGTAAAACATATTGTATTCACATAATAAAAATAAAATGTAAATAATGAAACAGTTTGTGCATTATGAAATAATTCCTTGCAACTCCTTCTGGTGTTTGCGACTTGGCCACTGGGGGCAGCATACTCATGATGTCATATTTAATAAGTATTATAAAAATGCATTGTATGATTGGAGGCCTCCAACTCATGTACTGTAACCCAATTCAATGCCATTTTTGTAGTAGAGTAAATAAACACCTCAGGCCACTTGGGGAAAAAAAATGTCCGTAAAAGGTAATACGATCATTTTGTATGCTTTCCAACTAAATTTGAGTGCGGGACATGTACAACTGCAACATGTCAGAGTGAGCTCTTTAAATGATCTACGATGTCCTGTTTACGGCGCAGTCCTAGATTTCTTCAGACTAATATATTCTAAGTTTGTGTTTGGTTAAAAAAAAAAAAAAAATGAATGCATGAAAATGTCAGAGCAAGTCGGCCAATGCGAACTGAAAGGGTCCTCGGGCTTTGCGCAACCTATCGCATTGGATTCAAGTTGAAGAGCCTTGACATTAAAAAGAACACATGTCAAATTGCTGATATAAATATATAAAAGCGTTCTCCCTTTGACTGTGGACCCATTTATTTGTTTATGCAGCTGCGTTTTTAGTCATATGAATGTTTGTTGGCCCGGAGTCATTCATGAATATTTTCCCTGTGCGTGTTTACATTGAGATGAGAGGTCAGAGAGAGGCGAGGAAAAGTCATAGTAAATATGACACAGAGTCAAAGATGTGAGACGAGATGCAAAGGCACAGCAACGTGTACTGTATGCATGGAAAATTTGAAGTATTGAAAAGAAGAAACACATTGAAATGACTCGTTATTTAAGCAAACATGTCCCAAAGCATCAAAAAGAGTTCAGGTAGTTCTTCTCAGACTCCAGCCAGCATCTTGAAACATACATTTGTCAGATTAAAAAAAAGTAACTTGTTTAATGTCCCCCCCCCCCTCCTGGAACAATATAACAACAATATTCAGTACTGGTAATCCAACAGAGAACAGGAATAATTTAAAAAGACGGGGAGAGAAAGAAACAGCACACTGATAAATGACTTGAAAATACTGCATAGTACAAATAGCCCGTGGCCGTTTGTCCTTTGTGTGTCCCGTTCGGAGCTGTACGGAGGGCAGACATGAGACAGACTCATCAGTTTTTTCATCAGCAAGGAAAAGACAAATCCGACCCCAGGAGATCCCCCCCCCCCCAAAAAAAAAAAAAAAAAAAAAAAAGATGAGTCAGTACCTTGGTCCTGCGTCGGGTGATCCGGCGACAAAGCACCGTCTGCAGGGTACGTTATTCAGGTTCGCTGCTATTTGTCGTCTTGTCCCACTCTATGCTCTCCTCACTGGGCGTGGGAGACGGCAGGGCGCCGGCCGCCCCCCCGGGTCGCATCTGGAGGCCCTGGAAGCGTCTGCACTCGGGGCAAATGCGGATGTGGCTGCAGCCTCTGGCCACCAGGGCGGCCTCCTGAGCCAGTCTGTGGGAGAGCGGCTCGGGCAGTCCCGTGCCGGCGCACAGCTTGCCGTTGGCGAGGCCCACGGCAGCCGCTCGCGCCCGGCGCTCCTCCTGGGGCAGGGGCAAGGGCAGGGGTCGCGGCCGCGTGACGGACGACGTCCGGCGTCGCCGCATCTGCAGGCTGTCGTGACACAGGACGATGCCCTGCAGCTCGCGCAGCATCTCCTCGCACACCGACTGCTGGAGCGCACCCACGGGTGGGAGCAGATAGTGAGAGAGAGGAGGGGGGGGGGTTAGAGGGAAGGAAAGGCAGAGAGGCCACACTGATCACACATTAGAGATTAGATGCTCGTCAATGCCACACATTGAAAATTTGCCAGTCAACAATCATATTAGTGCAATTCCTCAAGTGAGGCGAAAAATGGACCTATCTCGTTCAAAAAGAAGGACTCACAATTCGACGTTTGGCTTTCACATACTGCATGTTTATTGAAGTAAAGTCACAGTGTCGAGTCCATTTCGGGGAAAAAAAAAGACAAAGTCATCGAGTATCATTTGAAAGGCATCACATCAGAAATAGGCTGAGCACACGGCTTTAGCACATCTCGCCGAGACAAATAAGCTCAGCGTTTGAACCGTTTGCGTGGAAGGAGGCCGAGACCCGATAGCTGCTACAGGACTGTTAAAACAATCTCCATCTGAGACGAGGCTATGTTCAACGGACACCCTGATAACGGCACAATATTAGAAGGCTTGATATCAACACGTCATATAGAACGTCTTCTATGCTAGGAAATAACTTCAATATGAGTTGCATTGTCGGCCTGAGGATCTGCACACTTTGGAAGGCATCGAACAGGCCTGCTTGGATTTTAAGGTTAATAATCACACAGATCATTGATGAAAAGGCGACGACTGCCAGCACCGTTAATGCACCAAGAGACCGGACTACATTCAAGATGACATTTTCTATATTTCGATTTCTAACAGCATTACATACATGTAGACCACGTGAGGTAAATCTTTGGTTTTGTGCTCATTACATCTGGGAGCAGAAGGCGACTAACTACGAGTCAGACCTGCTCAGTGCGAGGGGAGCCTGGCGGCCCCGCGGGGGGCCGGGCGCCAGGGGGGGTAGAGGGATAGAAAGCAGATGCAGGTTACATAGGCCTCTCTCACCTCGCTTCCTGGCGCGTGCCTCAGCATCCACACAAACTCCAGCACCGCCATGAAGATGGCCACCAGTAGGCCGCACACCAGCACCACGAAGATGCCGCCGATGTTCTCCATGCCCAGACCTGCGGGAGGGGGGGAAGGAAATGAAAATTGGGGAGGAGAGCATGACGTGAATTGTGGAATGGGAGCAAGAAGAACCTTTGGCCCGGTGGTCCTCTTCTTTTGGACACTTGCCGCCATCCCACCATTTTCTCTTGAGGATCTCCAGGCGATTGTCCTCCTGAAGCTTGAGGATGGCCAGGTCAAACTCATCGCGGTACACAGAGCCTGCAGTCATAAATGAGGGAAAGCTCCAAAGCGTTCATACACACAAATGTATACACGGGGTACCTTGGTTTTGACGGTGACGCCATCAAGGTTCTAATATTTTTTTTATTTACACACACACACATATATATATATATATACATATATATGTATATATACATATATATATTTTTTTTCCACACAAACACATTTGTCAGATAACAAAAGCAACCTGTGAGCCCATATCTCCACCAAGGTTAGGCATTTATCAACTGGGAAATTATACCCGCACTTGCTTGATTTTTACAGTTGATATAGAAAATAAACACGCTCCTGTTAAAATAACATATCTGGGATACATTAAAAAAACAAGACAAAAAAAAAAACAAGGCAGCGGTAAATCTTTTAGTTATTATCATTTTTTATTTTTTTGGTAGCATTTGTTCTAAATGTATACTATTGCCTATATATTGTGTCTACATGTGTTGCGCCACCATATGTGTTAATATATCTGTTATGACCCATCTATGGCCTTTTTCATTATTAAGTTAAGTTGTTAAGTTTGACAGTTAACTGCAACTTGGAGTGGCAATAAACATCTCAAAGCCTCTTATTTATTTTTTGGGGGGAGGGCGGGAAGAATAAGGACTGTTCACTTTCTGCCCAATTGTTGCAAGCTGGGAGGTGAGTTGGATTCTCTGCCGCCTTCTCGCACTCGCTCGCAAGTCAAAGCAAAAAAAAAAAAAAAAAATCATCCTAACGACGGCCGACATCAAAATAAAGTTTGAGACAGCCTCACAGCGTGCATTGTAAAGATTAGGGTTAACCATCCTTGAGAGGAATTTAAATATCTCGTGTTTACTTTTAAGGTGTTACTCCCTCCGTCGACACCTCCAACTCAACATGCGATCAAAGGAGAAGCGACGGCAGACATGAGAGACTCGGAGCAAGCAGCGAGTCACGTCGCACCAGGGAACCAAATTTCACATTCTCTTATCTTCCATCAGAGAATGGAAAGAGACGTTCTATTAAAGCATGTTTGAGTTTGTCTTCTTTAAAAAAAAAAAAAATCTTGCATCATCTTTCCTCCCCGTGACAGCTACAAATAGTTTGCCTTTTCTCAGGCGCAACTTTTCCTCCAACTAAATTCTCGTCCTCCTCAAGCTCTCTTCACAGTCTCGCAATGAATTGAAGAGGCGTCCGCTGAATTTATTTGATGCTGAAATTTGATTTCCCCCCACTCACCCAGCGGCATTCCGATACCGTAGCCCTTGGTGTCGAGCAGCCCGCCGATCTGCGTCAGGTTGCAGTTCCTCTGGCGATAATACTCGTTCATGGTGCTCTCCAGCAGGTAGGCGTAGTTGGAATTGAGGACGCGAGCGATGCCCTCTTCCGTGCTCTTCACAAACACGCTGGGCTGCTTGGAGTGCATGAAGTTCCACATTCGTTGGTACGTCTGGTAGCGGGAGTTCTGCAGAGCCGTTGACAGACCGTATCGTTAGCGGACGCGTTTTGCAATTTGCTAAAGACATTCATTTATTGAATAAAAATTGAATAATAATAATTATTTAAAAAATTAAATAAATCAATCAACCATTCAACCGCCCATGTCTTGGAGTAACAAGAAAAAGTGCTGCTATTATCATATAGAACAGGCGTGGGCATACCACGGCCCGGGGGCCACATGTGGCCCCTTAAACGTTTTAATCCGGCCCACCAAACTTGAAAAAAATTAAATGAATAAAGCTTGTTCATGTTTTATTTTCTAAATATTGTAGTGTGTCAAAGACATATTTTTTTGTAATGCTTTTGTTCATTTTCATATAAAATTAAATGTATTTTTTTTTCTACGATGAGGTGAGGTGACCAAAACACTCCATCCATTTGCTCCTGGTCCGGCCCCTCTGTCAAATTTTAGAACCCATCGTGGCCCACTAATCAAAAAGTTTGCCCACCCCTGATATAGAATGTAAAATGTCATCGTCGTCATTTGGTATAGCCTCGCGGGGCAAATATAATTACACTGCGGGCCAAATTGGGCCAGCGGGCCAGAGTTTGACACCTGTGAACTAGTGAGTTAATGCGAAATGTTTTGCACTACTCACTCCCTATCCATCGCGAAAACAGGGGGAGACCGTCATTTCTCAAGTTACTGTTCTACACGACGACGTTTTATCACGGCAATCGACTGTCGGCGGACCGACCGTATTTCCACGGCTTCCTCCGTGAAATAGTAGCCCGAACTTGAGATTGTGTGACTTCTTCCAGCAGAAGTAGCAGTGATGCACATTTTGTTATTTTATGTGCGAGTTCTCTTTCCACTACTCTCCTCGCAGGACACATTCTTCACTTAGCATTCCAAGTTACTCTCCTTCTTTCTTTGACTTTGTCCGCACTGACATAATTAACAGCCCGGGTAGGCGATAGAACACGCAAGGAAGCAGCCACTAGGCCGATGAATTTTATTCCTCCGCACCAGATCATTCCTCACTTGCCCTATCACATGCTCTTTCTCTAATTTCCAAATTATTGTTTTTTTCTTTCTCGCTAAAGTCACGGTGGGTGCTTCACTTGAGGACTAGCGCTAGTGATGGGTAAATGAAGCTTCAAATCTGCTTCGTGAACCAGTTGTAGTATTTTTGGACTCCTGTAGATGGCACTCTCTGATCAACATTGGGCTGACTTGCCATTTTTTAAAACCCTTTATTTAAACCAACAGTGCCATCTAGAGGACACAAAAATACAACAACTGTTACGTGAAGCAAATTTGAAGCTTCATTTTCCCATCACTAACTCGCGCCTCGAGTTCTGAGCAGAAAGCTATTGAGCAGTTGTGGTCAAGGAGGGAGGAAACCAGTGATTGGCGCGAGACAGGAAGGTGACCAAGGGGGATAAGATCACCGATGACCCTTGGATTAAAAGTCCTCTTAGGTCAATCTGCGCGAGTTTCCTATTGACTGAGCACCATAAACAATCTATCAAAAAGTAATGACGTGCGTGAGCCCTGACCTGGAAGAAGGTCATGGTGGAGCCGCCGTGCATGGTGCCATACTCGATGGCCGTCTGATCCGCCAGGTCGTCCACTGACTCGATGGGCACCTCCATCCTCTGCACGGTGAGGAAGGCGGCCAGGTTGGCGGTGTACGAGGAGATGATGATTAATGTGAACGCCCACCTGTGCGGGGGGACGAGAGCATATGTATGCCCTTATGCAAATGAGCAGACAGCTGTATGGCGATAAACAACGAGGGAGTGTGCGCGGCTTTACGACGGCGGCACACCTTAGACGGGAAGACATGGCAACCTGTTCATGAGGAGGGCATGGATGAAGGTGATAATGTTGGCGCGGGATGAAAGGGGAGAGGGGGGTGTCATGCTGCAAAAAATAAGCGTAAAGAATATGCCTTGGTCACATCACAGCTGGATTACTGTAATGCACTTTATTTTGGGGTCAGACAATCCTCCATCAAGTGTCTCCAGTTGGTCCAAAATGCTGCTGCCAGCCTCTTGTTAAGAGGGAGCACACAACTCCGACTCTGATGTCCCTTCCGTGGCTCCCTCTTGACTGGTACTGGTTAAGAGGGCGCACACAACTCCGACTCTGATGTCCCTTCCGTGGCTCCCTGTACATTTTGGAGTTCTTTTTCAGATTTGTGAATGGTTCTCACCCCACCTTACTTCTCTGAGGTCCTCCATTCTTGCGCACCTCAGGTCTGCGGACCAGACACTATTAGAGGTATCGAGGACTAAGCGAAGGTTCAGAGGGGATCGAGCCTTTTCCATTGTCGGTCCCTCTCTTTGGAACGACCTCCCGCTAAACGTTAGGCAAGCGTTCCATCTTTAAAACTTGTCTTAAAACTCATTTTTATTCTTTGGCTATTGACTCAGCATGAGACTTGTTTTTTATTTTATTTTATTGTTTTGGTGCTTTTTAGTGTCTTCGTTATTATTTTTTTATGATTGTTTCTTGTTCAAGGACTTAACTTTTGTTCCGCACTTTGCATACAGCAATGGTTGTCTTTAAGAATTTTATAAATACAGTTGAGTTGATTTGTGGTTCCCTCTATAGATAATAACTATAGTTATTTGCTATAAAACATGTTTTATTCATATTTTAGAGTGTCTGGAGAACATAAATTCCTGTGGGTGATGTGATTTAGTTTGTCAGACTTTTTTTTTTAAATGATTAATTCAAAGAAGGTTATTTGATTTTTTTTCTTTAAAAACCCTCCAGTTTGACACACTTTTAGGCAACAAAGGAAGAAAAACCCGAAAGTTGCTACAATAAACGGATTCCCTTGTAACCTTGTCCAGGTGTGAAAGAACCCGACAGCGCACAAGATGACGAACGCTCTCGTTCAGAGGTGACGCCTGAAAGCAGTCTAACAAAATGAAACCAGACAAAGGAATGAAGATGACGACGAGATGCCAGACCAGCAACTATGATGCGTGTCGTGCGCCACACTGACCACACTCCGCTGACACAGCGCGTGGACAGCGCCCTGGGGGCGATGGTGGACCCTTGCTGCATGAATCCCCCGACGGGGAACCACAGGCTATTTCCCAGGGAGTACTGATTGATGAGCAGGTTGCAGCGTCCTTTCAGGCAAGGGTGCGGGTTGTACCACTCGTAAGGTGTCAATCTGTGGAGAACAAGACGTGCAACGGTGTGCGGGGCTTGAGGCAAGCAGCGTGAGTGAGTTGAGGAATTGGCAATAAGATAAAAAGCAAGTCAAAGCAGAGCAGGAGAGGGAATTAAATCCAACAGTTACAAAGTCTTTTGGTTGCCACCAGATTGTCGACAAACTTCTTATTCTCATGTGCTGCCGACTTTAATATGAACAGAAGTTTGTAATATATGGATCAGTGCTGTTCAGAAAAGTTAGTTTGTTCTAGTGGTAACTTCCCGCGGTAGATATCAAGCATAAAAATCAGCGTGAGACGAGACAGAGCTAAGATATAATATTTTCAGTGAACATTTTCATCAATTAAAGTGGACTTAGAAGTCCATCCATCCATTATCTGAGCTGCTTCACCTCACGAGGGGCGCGGGTATTGATGGGTAAAAGAAAAGTGTGGTTCTGTCTGTGTGGGTTTTCTGTAGTGATGGGTAAATGAAGCTTCAAATCTGCTTCATGAACCAGTTGTAGTATTTTTGGACTCCTGTAGATGGCACTCTCTGATCAACATTGGGCTGAAAGTTGCCATTTTTTAAACCCTTTATTGAAACCAACAGTGCCATCTAGAGGACTCAAAAATACAACAACTGTTTCATGAAGCAAATTTCAAGCTTCATTTTCCCATCACTAGTCGCGGGTGTGATGGAACCTATCCCAGCTGACTTCGGGCAGTAGGCATGGCAGGGCACACAAAGGGACAATTTAGAGTGTCCAATCATTTTCGGAATGTGGGTGAAAACCGGAGTACCCGAAGAAAACCCACGCAGGCACAAGGAGAACATGCAAACTCCACACAGGAAGGCTGGAGCCGGAATCGAACCCACGACCTCTGCACTGTGAGGCCATCCTGCTAACCAGTCGTTCCACTGACTTAAAAGTCTTGTAGCATCATTTTGGATAAAACTTTGATTATATTTTATACAGTCCCAAGAATATAGCACACTACTTGGGCTACAAAGCAGCATAAATACCGTATTTTTCAGATTATAAATCGCTCTGGAGTATAAATTGCATTTTGGGGGGAAATGTATCTTACACAAACCAAGACCAAGAACAGTAGAGCTCAAACTCGCACCCAAAATCACTGTTCCTTAGTTAATCGTGGGTGCGTTCGGAAATAAGCTCAGAGCATGGCCTGCTTCACTCCAACTGTTTGGAAACTCAGAGCGTTGTTCAAATGAACCATTTGGGTTATTCCGATTGGCCCAAAATAGGAGTGCCGGAGCCCGGTGGGTCAGGCAGTACAAGGATTCGTTTCTCCAACTACTTGTCATGAGTGGATGACTGTCGAGCACTTCAAAATTTGAATCACCGGCTCAACAGTAGCAATGTTGCTGTTGGCAGCCAATCAAAAATGCAAATGAGTTTCCACCGAAAAAAGAAGAAAAAAAAAAGAAAAAAACATTCCGCGTCGCTAGCTATGTTTCAACTTCAGCCGGTTTCGACTGTGTTGCACGGTGCACAGCTGGTCCAAAATGGATGGATTTGATTGCAATGCCTTGTTTTTAGTTTCAGTTCTTTATCTGTCCACCAGGTGTCAGTGTTATGCTGAAGAGCGAGGCCGGGCAAGAGCACATCTCTTCTATTTTTGTTGGATATGATCACCTGCAGAGACTGACTGAAGAGGATGAAAACATGTGTGTCCCCCGACCCCCCCCCGCCCCCCTACCCTCACCCCATATTTCTAATCACACAAACACTATTCTGCTCTCTGGTCTCTTTTGTTCTCTCCCAGTCGAATTTTTTTCACCATGACTTCACACGTCCTTCTGGGCAGCCGAAGCTTTCGCGATCTCCTACGGCGCTGCAAATCCTTTCATGTCATTTGACAAAGGCAGAGCGATTGAGAAAACGAGGTAAATGGCTTCAATGATGATTTTTAGCCTTCTTGTCTTTGGTAGCAGTTGATGTACATTTCTTGGAAGGGAGAATTACATTTCATCTAAGTTGATTCAAAAATAGACGTGGTGGAAATTCAGAGTTAGCAAAAACATGACTGTCGAGGCACTTTTGCACCGATTAATGGCACACCTGTGTACTTTTGAGTGTGAAGTGGATTGTCCGCTACCGATCTCATTAGGGCAGCAAAGATTATAGGAAAAAAATTGTATTGCGATTTTTCTGACTGATATTGCGATTTTGATTTGAATTGCGATTTTCTTTACAAAGTACAGTCTGTAATGCTGCGGCGCTAGATAGCTTGGCTCCTAGCATGCAAGCAGCGGCGAAATAAATTACTTCCGGGACTACGGGCAACAGCGCGCCGCATTTCTTTTTATTTTATTTATTTATTTTTTTAAACCAGACCTGCTTTGTGAGTGTGGGGCAAAAAAAGAAAAACAGCTTTGACTATCTCGAAATCGCGTTCTCTGAGATTGCAATTTCAATCCTAAAACGATAAATTTTTCAGCCCTACAAGCCATTATGTTTTGCTACATTCCCCAGAGGCAACCCAACAAAACAGTTAATACATCCATATGACCCAATATCTTTTTGTAATCGTTTTCAATTTAGGTCAGCGACAGTCTGCCGCAACGCCAATTTTAACGTGCGCTGTAATTTATCGCTATAACGCCTCAGGAAAAAAATTCCAGCTGTTGCTGAATTTAACCCTTAATTCATAAATATTAAATTACATTACTATATGACAAATTCTATTAGCATCACTATCATGAAAACCTGATGTGCAGGAAAAAATAAATGAAAAAAAGGAGGAATGTTATCTTGTCAAACTCTAGCAAAACAGTTGATCAGTGTTATCAAAACGTCTGCCGTCAGTGTGCGCGTGCGTGTGTGTGTCTACCTGGCCACCAGGAAGAGCACGCAGCTCACGGCCAAGTAGGCCAACAGCATGAAGAGCCACACGCCTGGAGAGAACGGGTCCAGGAAGGAGAAGTAACCTGGCCGTCGACCCTGAAACACAAACGCACAGAACCGTGTTTCCGCTCTCATGTTTCAACCTTTGATCATGTTTCAAATCACCTCAATCCAACCCGACAAGGGTGTTGAAAGCAGGAAGGTTAATCGTTTAAATACCCAGTCTTTAAAACGTGACGAGGAACAAATCAACAACGCGGTCAATGAGATTAATTCGCGTCCAAAGTTCCGCGTTGAATCCGCCACCGTATTTTACTGTCAGTTAATCAACATTTACAGCTGGCCGCAACAGTGGCGAAGTAAACAATGCTAGTTGGGGGTGATAAGTATAGATCTCCCTCTTGTAAACTGATAGCATTACAATTATATGCTCTTGTTTGCACATAAACATTCAGATCAAGAGTCGTAAAGCAGGTCTCCCATGGACAGTAAATACCGCAGAGTGATGGTGAATTGTGAGACAACATGATAAATAAGACTTTGTATTCCCATGAACGGATGCAAATTAGCCATTGGCTATAATCTGTCATATTTACAGGAAACTGTTTGATTAATATGCACTGTCCCTGTATACTTTCAAAAATAAAAACAAATACAAATGGAACAAGCTGTAAAAAACAAAAAATAAATAAATAATCACAATTTATGTCAAGTGAGGAAAAATACAATATAATAAAAGTATACATGACTCAATTATTGGGGTGGGGGCCGTTACTTTTTTCCTTGATTTTGAACCATGCGGCTAATACAACGGTGCGGCTTTTCTGTGGATTTTTCTTTCACCAGTAGGGGGCGCTCTATAGTTCAGAATCTTGATTTTTTATTTTTTGTCTTGGGTTTGTTCTGCTTTAATGAGCAAAGTTGTTGCCGTGTTAAAAGGCACGGTTTTCTGTTTATGTACCTTTATGTGCAGTCACCGTACAAAATTGTTCTGGACATGTACTAAACAACTCATTTTTTTCAATATAAAAAACTGTGGCTTGTAACCTGGTGCAGCTTGTATATCATATTTGATTTATTTTTCCCAAAAAAGAGTTGTTCTGTCTGTGTGGGTTTTCTGAAGTGATGGGTAAATGAAGCTTCAAATCTGCTTCATGAACCAGTTGTAGTATTTTTGGACTCCTCTAGATGGCACTCTCGGATCAACATTGGGCTGACTTGCCATTTTCTAACCCTTTATTGAAACCAACAGTGCCCTCTAGAGGACTCAAAAATACGACAACTGTTTCATGAAGCAAATTTGAAGCTTAATTTTCCCATCACTAGTTTTCAATCACCCAGGTGAAAGTCATCGGAAAATTAATTCTCGACGACGTACAGAAAAAAAATAGCGACTTAAGTACAGTACGAAAGCATTTCTCCGTCGTCACTCCCCCGACTGTTAGTAAGTAATAGACCAGTGAGATTACAGTGTTTCATTATCTATCACCAACAGCCACTGTCCTCTAAATGGAACCAATTACTAGTGAAGCAGTGCAGTGCCACTCGTGTGTGTGTGTGTGTGCGTATCGAGCGGATATTCGCAATAGGATCCACTTCCACAGAGATATGCCATCTGCTTTGCGACCGTGAAAGGGTTAGCGGCGCAGTAAAACAGCGGCGGCATTCACACGACCAATTGTTTCGTTTACAACAACGCCATCATGATACGAGCTCTTCAATTACCATTTCATCAGCCCCTCGAAAATCATCCCAATGCTAAATTGTCAACGATAACGTCTGCGGGGGACACCACAAATGCTTCACTAATATCTCGCTTAGCCTCAGGCAAAATGAAATTTGCGGCACATGGCTGGAAACGTTTCGCTGAGGATTTGTTATGATCAACGAGGCCCGTTTCGATGAACATTCGTCAATGCATTAGGCCGGCAGAGCAAAAGAGGAGAGAATGGACGCTTTGGAGGCAACGCCGGGGAAGATGAAAACTTGTTGCTGCTGCTGTTGCGCTAATGGCCCTTTGTGCTGACACGCCTCCTTCTCGTCGTCTTCTTTGCTGGTGGAGACCGGCTACGTGCTGAAGCAGCGTTCTGTTAACTTCTACGCATTTTAAGTTCCCATTGAGGGGCCGTTACAAAAGATGAAGAGAGCTGCAACGATGCCAACAGATGGTGGCCAAAAGATCCAAAATTGAGACTGAGAGCACATGGTTTTGTGTTGCAGATCTCGGTGCTTTAATATATTTGTATTAAGACAAAGAGCTGCAGGCAATATAATCCACTAAAAGGCAGCAGCAGATATTTTATTTTGCAAAAGGAACTGCATAAAAAAAACACCCACATTTTTTTTCTTTGCAGTATGTCTCCTTTCACAAAAAAAAACAAAAAAACTGTTACAGTGCTTTTAGCTGTTTGTTTTTTGGTCTTTGTGAAGCCTGAATCTTTCAAAAAATAAATAAATAAATAAATACCAGAAGTGGAAGATTCATACAGTGGTGCTTTGACTTAGAAGCTTAACTTTCTTCTGTGTCCACACTCTTATCTCAAATACTTGGATCTCAAATCATCCAAAAATGCCATGATTCCATTCCAGCGGCACATTTTGCTCCTAATGAAGTATAATGCACCTCGGCCACCAGGGGGCAATATTACTCAGACATACAGGTAAAGATTTTTTTAAACTAATTGACGGAGTAAGCTGCAATAATCAAGGCGCTTCTTTGTAGAAGATACAGAATATTTGCCCATGAGAATTGTAATATTTTCTGTCTACTTGTTTTGCTGCACCATTTGAGGTCATACACATTGAGGAGAGGAAAGGCCTTTAAAATGATCTGTGATTTGATCCTCATTCGGATAAATGGTTCAAGATAATCGATGGTGTTTTTTGGGGGAAATTTTGTGCATCGTTATCAGTACTTGGTATCGATTTTGGTGACCACTCAAGAGTTGAGTACTCGTACTGGTATCTGGCAGTATCAAACATCCCAACTGATTTCCATATTTTGTGACATCATAGCAGCACCAGTTCTTTAATAACCCGGTGCGATGAGATGAATCACTCCCAACAGCGGAGGTGACTGCCGGTGATATGCGCCCGTAATTGAGGATGGAGTGTCACTAAAAGGTGAGCACACTTTTTAATAATAACTTGTAGGCAAATATTGAATGTGCTTCAGACTGTCACAAGTGCTTTCCAGTACATGTTTGGCCTGCAAAGCGCTCCATGTATTTGTGGTAGACTGTTTGTTTGTGCCTGACAGACAGTGAGACCACAGCGCTGTTTGTGTTTGCGTGTCGACGCTTCCGAGCTTGTCACGAGCTGTTTGTGCTGTCGCTCATTGGCGATGTGGGCTCGAGCAGTAAATGTAAGTCAACGGCCGCGCAGATGGAAGTGATGTCGCATATGAACCAAAAATTAAGTCGTTGTTACGTCTGTAAAAGTACTGCTGATTGCGCCGGCGGCTTCAATCCTGTTCCTCAAGGGCCGTTGTCCTGTTTTCAATTGTTCCCTGCTGCAACACACCTGATTCAAAAGATCAGATCGTGAACAAAGTCTAGAGAAGCTGGATAACAATCGTGACCACAAAACAGGCAGGACAGCGTTCGCTCGAGGAACAGGATTGAAGACCCCTAATTTAGTGGCATAGGACAGTTCGATCTGGATTGGTGAATTCTGATCTTGCTTGTGTCAGGATGGGAATAGGACCATCCTGTCTCCAGATCTAGTGCGACGCCGCAACCATGTGATGAAGTCTAATCAGACATTTTAAGCAATTATAAGAAGACAAGCTTTCTTTTTAACTTGCCGTGATAATTCTCTGTTGACAGACTGTACGATTCTGTGACCCCCCCTGCACTGACGCCGACTGGAAAACAAGTCAGACGTCGTACCTCAAAACCGTACTTGCTACGTTGCAAAGTGACACAATTTAGGACTACTTCACGATGCGGTCACCGTCAAGAGGATTGGTTCTGTTCACACACTGAGGTGAGATTTTCTCAGTTCGGGAAAGTTGTTTGATCAAGACTAAGCAAAGATTAAAAAAAACTTTTTTTTTCTGGTGGAAAGCACAGGATTAACAGAACGGGGTCGGTGGCCGAATATTTTTATGAATAAAGCAGGAGGGTTGAGGCCGGAATGGTACCGAGATCGCAGCCGGAGAACGAGGGACTGACTGGCAAAACAGGGTCAAGTGCCCATCTCTGGTTAATCAAAACAAATAGGACATCAAGACAGAGAGTGAAAAAAAAAATTAAATTAAAATTAATTCTGTTAAGAACTCGTGGGAGCCCTTCTTTTGACATTTGATGGTCTTGTTTTCTCTTCTGTGCGTCTGAAGGAGTTGGTGAGGTTATCCAGTCAAGGATTTCATCTATTCATCCCGCCTCTTAATATGCACACCACAATGTTTGCCCCTGAAGACTGCCTGCATGAATACTGACTCACTGAAGGACACTTCCCATTGTCATTTCAACTCTTCTTCTTCTCGGCTTGCAACTCAGCTCTCGTCATTCTATCTTCTCCCCCAGCAAACTCCTTACTCATTCACGTCTGCTTTCTTCTCTTTCCCGTCTTGTGTATTTTCCTGCCTGCTCTGGTGGGAGCAATCCAAAGAGGGAGCGTTTGATTCAGTCGAGGTCACGAGGTCACTTAGAACATCATTTCACCGCCTTTTGAGCTCTGCTAGACACATTCAACACAAAAGCGCAATGCTTTCAAATGGTCTAAGGACAAGGGTGGGCCACATGTGGGGCGTGAGCTGCCTCAGTGTAAAATAAAAATAAAGCAAGAGTATCCCCATTTGTGTAAATAAATCGTGCGTTCTGATAAGAGTGAGGCAACAACACTCCTGTCAACCAGTGATGGGCGTTAGTGATGGTTAAATGAAGCTTCAAATCTGCTTCATGAACCAGTTGTAGTATTTTTGGACTCCTGTAGATGGCACTCTTGGATCAACATTGGGCTGAGAGCACACTGACTTGTCATTTTTTTAAACCTTTATTTAAAGCAACAGTGCCATCTAGAGGACTCAAAATTACAACAACTGTTTCATGAAGCAAATTTGAAGCTTCATTTTCCCATCACTAGCGGGCGATCAAGGCCTTCAAATTCTTCACATTCCTGTCATATTATATTCCAGTGTTGTATTTTTTTGGTGGGAAGTTTTATCTAATTAGAATTCAGCTAGCGTGTGTTGCCAGGCAGATTTCAGAAGACAGTACGCCTTCGGAATAAATTGCTTTTTTTTGCTTTTTTAAACCCACAATGGCCGAAGGAGGGAAACGTGTCGATTTGATTGCAGATACACTTGCGAGGCCATTTTCAAGAGAAGCTCGCTCTAGTCAGCCAAGGTCAGCCAACACTTAGTCGGGCATAAGTGTGTGTCCGTACATTATTTCTCCTGCCGAGGTGTCATAAATGATGAGTTTATGTGGGATATTTACTCAATTCGGACTACGTACGTGTGAAATGCACTGCTGTCAACACTTGGCGCAAAACAACCCAAATATTTGAAATAGCATAAATGTTGAGGATTCTATTGGATGTTTGCGTGGCTATCGACTAATGTATACTGCATGTGACTTTTACACAAGCGCGGCATTATGCGTCAGTCAATAAAGCTTTGTATACGGTTCCGGCGCCGCGCGAGTGGCTGCCTGTTTACAGCAGCGTGGCTCACTATTGAGCCTTTTTCGTGTGTTTTTCCCTTTACCCTGTTTTATTTTATTTATACCTCATCTCAGCAATTGACATACAACTTGCGGTGGTTTTACTGCTGTTGGGGGCTGTTTTTTGCGCGATCGTGTCCGGAGACGAAACTCTGAGCTACGGATCGATCGTGTACTCAAGAGATCAGCTGTTAGCTCTCCGTGCTAACCCAGCGTCGGCTTCCGGAGCGAGACCCGATATCCCCCGCGAGCTGAGGAGGAAGAGACGGGGATGTCGTGCGGGGGCTAAACGCCAGGCAAGGAGGAGACGATACCACCCCGTCCTCCCGTCCGTTATTATGGGGAATGTTAGATCCCTCCCCAATAAAATGGACGAGCTAACAGCGCTAACCCGGCACGAGAGGATTGTCCGGGAGGCTAGCTTGCTGGTGTTCACGGAGTCGTGGCTAACAGAGCTAACGCCGGACGCCGTCGTGGAATTGGACGGCTTCCAAATACTACGCGCGGACAGGACACTGGAGAGCGGTAAGAGGAAAGGGGGGGAGGGCTGACTGTGTTTGTTAATGATAGATGGTGTAACCCTGGGCACATAACTGTTAAGGATCAACTTTGCAGTCGGGACATTGAGCTGATAGCTGTTAGCATGCGTCCGTTCTATTAGCCGCGAGAGTTCAGTCATGTGATCGCGGTGGCGGCGTACGTGCCACCCTCTGCTAACAGTGAGACAGCCTGTGACGTACTGACTGCAGCTGTGAGCGCAGGCTACAAACACAGCACCCAAATGTCCTGCTCCTTATCTCTGGTGACTTCAATCATGCTTCTCCTTCCTCCTCTCTGCCTTCATTCACACAATATGTAACCTGCCACACCAGAGACAATAAAATATTGGACCTTTTCTATGCCAACACCAAGGAGGCGTACACATTGCAGTATTTTCAATCCTTCAGTAGTTTTTATCATGACAGCGTTTCCCCCTCTGTATAATGGACAGGCATTAGGAGTGTTTCCTTACACTTAGATACGTTTATACTGTGTATATTTGCATGCTTTTTATGAATGTCTGCTGCTAATGTCATACATTAACGGCTACATTACGCCGCCGACTCTGTGTGATCTATATCTTTGCTGCTGTAACACCTCAAATTTCCCCATTGTGGGACTAATAAAGGACATCTTTATCTTTATCTTTATACCACACTCCGCCTTCGGGCCCGCTGCTGAAAATGACACTGCTGCTCCTTTTCAGCCCTAATGAACGTCTATGTTCAATTATGCAACACAGCGACTACGAGTGACTACTTTGACGTAAGAGTCCCCAGCTTGAAGGCAAGAAGCGTATTGACGTCTCTTAAGGACTCCGTTACCTCCCGCGCTTTGAGGCGCGAGATAATGAAGGTGACAGGAATGAAAGTTTCTATGAGAGCAGGCTGCCAATGGCTCAAGGTTACACTGCGGCTGTGTCACTGTTCATATCTATGATGGCCGACTGAGGCCAACAGCGGCGCGCGCATCAACTGTCTGATGAAATACACAAACCGCCGCATGATTTTGGTCGGCGTCGGTTTTGATGAAAAAAAAACGTCTACAGTGGAGATTTCAAGGTCAGACTGTTTCAGGATGAGTTTTTCTTCATATCCAGAATCATTTTTAAGAGTAGGATTTTGGAAATAAAAATGATTGAATCCAATGTTGCCATCACAAAAGCATGAAGGTAAAAGCGGTATTGGGAATAAGTGGAAATGCCGAGAGAAATCGAGCTTACTCTTCAAAATAAATGCCACTCATTTGTGGCAAATACTCTCCATCATTTCTAACAACGACCCAGGCTAAACTTAGCTCCTCCCTGGCGCAAAATCCCAAACAGACAAGCTGTCCATCCAACCATTACCTGTTCAGTTTTTCCTCA
This sequence comes from Idiotropiscis lumnitzeri, assembly GCF_059441095.1. Lineage (NCBI taxonomy): Eukaryota > Metazoa > Chordata > Actinopteri > Syngnathiformes > Syngnathidae > Idiotropiscis > Idiotropiscis lumnitzeri. The sequence goes on along the minus strand of NC_142397.1, from coordinate 8,338,469 downwards.
CGGCGGTCGCGAGGGTGCTGGAGAAATTGACCTAACTCTTAAAAATAAATGACACTCAGCCGTACTCTCCATCCTTTCAACGACCCAGGCTAAACTTAGCTCCTCCCCCAGCGTACAACAATCTCAAACAGTCTAGATGTATTAATCATACTTCCATGACACCAATGAGGTCTTCGTCACAATTTTGGGTGCATCTTGTCACATACATACAGAAATAACACCCCGTCTACCAAATTAGTTGCAATCCGCTAAGGATAGGATTCCACATCATTAAACCAGCCAAACCAGAGAAGAGCGATGAGTGAATGGAGAAACGCCAACAGCAGGCAAGCTCACGTGATCCAACAAAAAAGAAAAAAACAAAGAACTTGGACCTTTCCCCTTTCATTTTCAAACCCTCGACTCTTCTGCGGGTCTTTTGATCGTAAATTGTCCTCTCCGATTGTCTCGTACAGAATAATAGTGCCCCAACCGGGTCATGACTGGCCCAATTCAACCCGATGTCAGCAAAACCTGTGGGATGTCAGCTCCCGTGCCGCTTCAAGCAGCCCCGTTGCTCGCCTGCCGCCCACTTCAGAGGCAACGCGCTACCCGGCAGCCTTTTAAAACGGCACCTGCCGAGTCCATCGATTGATTCTCCCAAACTGCTCAATTGAGTGCCTCGCTGTTCCACTTATTAGCACTGTGCGCTGACACGGGGGATGTACAAAAGAGGAGATGTTTACAAGAACGGCAAACAGGACAGCAAGAGAGAATAGGAATAAAGGCTCCTGAAGGATGACAAAAGACAGTCGGGGCCGCAATCGGCGCTATGCTAAGCGCTCCTTGGGTCACCTTGGGTGTTGGAGGAGGGTGGCCTTGATTAATGGGCCTCGGATTCTGCAAACATTGGCTCGCATCCGGCGGCACTTGAGTTGTGTCAAGGTTTCTTGCTTGGGTTTGCTCTGGAGATACAACAGAGGTTAAGGAGGGCGCGGCGTAGAGGCGAGAGACATTAGCAGTCTTTGCACCACGCTGGACAGTTTGCGCAATGTTGGTGTTGGCGGCATTGCTGAGCCAGAGGGATACAGAGTATGAATGTTTTTTTGCCATCCTTCCATAAGTGTGACGATAGTTTTTCAAAGCAGATATTGCGTGTTGTCTTGTCAACATAGACGCCGCCTCCATACAACGGCAAATGGAACGAGGGAAGTACACAAATCTTTTGATAACACTTTGGATAAGCAGTGCCATTTGCGATGGTTGTCGGTGAGACAAAAAAAAAGTTAAAAAAACCTTTCTCGAGTAGCATCATTGGTAAACCACGGTGCATTGAAAGATTCCAGGAATTTTATAGTTTTGGAATTTTAATCACGGTATAGTGAGGTTTTTTTTTCGTTTTGAGTTTTGTTTCTTTAAATTGAGTTAGTTTTAATTACTTTTCAGGGTGTTTTTTTTTATTTTTTTTAGTTTTTTCAAAAGCACTTATTTTTAGTTTAATTTTAGTTTTATTATTAGTTTTGGTTTTTAAAAAAGTGTTTTACACCTGTTCAAGATTTAAAAAAAAAAAGACCATGGTAAGTATTGTGCAGAGAAAATTGAACAAAAATATTTCAAAACATTTTGATATTACAGGAGACAGTTTATGGTTTTATGGTCCACGGACTTTGAATCACTATAAGTGCTGTACATACCGCTTCTAAATTTAGGCAATAATAAGTGTTTGCCAAGCTGAAAACTTCTAAAGTTGATTTGTGGTTTAAATTCCTTAGAGAAGTATTAAATCTGGGTGGTCAGTGTCCCATAGAGCTTCCGAAAGACGCAAGCGTCTCTTTGGTTGCGAGCCCGCCCGCAGGCTCCACTTCCAATAATGTCCTTTAATCGCTTTGACTGCGTGGGACGTGACTCACCAGGTGGACGCGGTACATGATGCTAATGCCGAGGGTCATGAAGGGTTTGGAGAAGTCAATGACCTTTTCCCGCTCCGCTGTGATGGTGAGGCCGGCAACTGCCAAGTCAGCTTTCTGAAACGCACACAGTCAACACTTCCATGTCATGTACAGAGTCAAAGACCACCTGAAGAAAGCTGTGCCAATGTTCTTGTACTTGGAGAGACTCGACAGTCTTACAAAACAAATATTACACATTTGGCAGCTTTGCGGATGCTTCAAATAGTAAGCCCTTGAACAAATTCTGACATTTCATCAGTGGCATGTTTTACAATCCAGCCATGAATCAGGTGAGCACAGCAAAGCAAGAGTGCAAACATTGACTTGATGAAGCAGATTTGTACCATCATTCAATTCTGATATTTGTGCTGAAGAGACCACCATTATTTAAAAAAAAAAAAAAAAATTATATATATATATATACATATAAAATATATATTATACATATATTTTTTTTTAACTTATTTTGTGACATGATGTTGTGCATCACTAAACTTAAGGTACAAAACTCACCAGCCGCCATTGGTCGACCGGTATATGCAGCCCTGGTCTGAAATCCCACTTAACTTGGGCTGAAGGTTGGGTAAACACATTTATAGAGCCGATCAAATAAGTGGTGGAAGCGGTGGCTGATAAAACATGGTAACAAAATGGCCAACAAGAAAACAAGGCGGTAAAATCTAACTGCGAGGGAGTCTTCATCTCCCCGAGGGACACAAAGTGGAAGGGGCAGCACTTCGGCCGCTATGGGAGAATGAAGGGAATTGTGAAGAATGGGAGGAGGAGAGGAGAGGGGGGGAGCAGAATTGGGGGGAGGTGCGCACCGCATCACTGCAGATGCCCCTGCAAATGCATGACCTGCTGTTCTTCGTTAGATTTGTTCCATAATTAATGTAAGCTTTAGATCACATTTAAAAGATTGGCCTTTGAACTATCACCTTCTGCTCATTCTTTGCTTCCATAACAGCACTACGCTAATCCTGCTCATCCACAGTGGATGTAGAAAGTCTACACGCTAGGGCTGGGTATCGATTCAAATTTACAAAATCGATTTGATTCGACACACAGGAGGACCAATTTGATCAGATTTTTGATTCAAGATTCACTTTGATTGAATCTTGATTCAATCAAGGATTTCATGAAGTACAAATTTTACTTTTGTATGGAAGCCATTCTCAGAAGAACAAAAGCTGCAATTAGGACAAACGTCTTGCTGTAACTTGGTGCATTAGTAAATATTATCATTTGCACATTAAGAATTGAAGCCAATACATGAATCATGTACGTTTTATTGAACAGGACCTGATCTAAACAATAAATACATCGGCCTTCATGCTTGTTGTCGCTGACCTGCTTCCGCCATTTTGTTTTGATACCCTACTTTTGTGTCATGACAAGAACTCGCATGACGCAAAATGTCATTTATGGGGAAAAAGACATGATTAAAAGTATCGAAATATGATTTTATGAATCGATATCAGGCTATGAAAAGGAAAATCCCAGCCCTACTATACACCCCTGTTTAAATGCCACGTTAGTGTTATTAAAATAAAACAAAAAAAAGAGACCAATGTAAATAATTTCATGGCGACCTAAACACCTCATTAAAAGTGACAAACTATGAAGTAGAGGTTGAATTTATTATTATTATTATTATTATTTTTTTTTTTTCTTCATTATTATTATTATTATCATCATTAATTTTAATTGCTATCACGCTGTTGCGACCCTCGACATGATTCCAAACCTTCCAAATACTTGTTACACAACAAATCTAACTTTGAAAATGCAAAATGAAGAATGAATACCAAACTTCAAGCTATAAGAGGAACGTGATCTACAACCCTGGAAGTGGACGATTATTACCATTTTTTTATTTGATTTTTTTTATTTTTATTTGGGATGAATACTTTGCGAAAAATCCGCAAAACACCAAAGACGCGACAAGTGAAGCGGAAAGTGGCAAGGGATTATTCGTGAGCTGCGTCTGCACACACACAAGCACATTGCGCAAGATGGCCTCGTGTATCCTGCTTCCCGACACACCCGCAGGCTTTCGCCCCTCATCATCAGCGCTACCAAACCTCTGCCTCATCTGTTTTTTCTTTTTTTTTTTTTAAAGTCAGAGTCGTTTGAAAGTCTGATCGGCTGCACCCAGTGCCGGAAGGAAGCCACACGCGGGGAGCAGCCGTCGAGGCAATTTCTACAAAGGCAGATCTTTTGCGAGATGAACACGCAGTCCTAACAGCGGCTGAATTATTTATGTGACAATAGAATATTAATATTGATAACTGGATTTCTTTGCCTGCCTGCTGTTATGCCTTCGAGTGGTGGCAACTGAAAAAAATGTCAGTGGTTCAGTTTCCTATTACAGTTTAGTAACCCAGTAATAGTAAATTGTTAGGACGCAGTGAAAAGTGAGCTGGTCTGCACTCCCCTTTGCGTGTCTAATTGTTATTTTAGGTTGCCTGACAGCTGTCAAAGTATTGCGATGAAATATTGGTCAGCGGGAAAGGCAACGGCAGGTGTCTTTTATCACTGCCATCCACAGAGCTGGCAAACGCCGCACTTTTCTCCTTCTATTTTATGCTTTTCATCCTCTTGTAAGCCTTTAACCAAACAAGACGAATTGTTTCATTCCACAGAGGAAACATCCGTCCAAATGACCCTTAACCCGTGACAAATCTCACGGCTCTGACCATTTGTCAGAAGTTGTTGGAGAGACAAAAGAAACGGTTTGCGCCGATCGAGTGGTGACGCGTCGATGAATTCAGCAAAAAAAAAAAAAAAAAAAGGTGCTGTGCTATCTACCGCTAACAAAATACACCACTCGAAATCCAAACTCATTCATTCTCATCATTTGAGTTGTCTGGGTTGCGTGGCCAGCAGCATTTTAAGGGACATCTGACTCCTCTGGACACCAAATTTTGTTCCACGGGAGAGAAAGCACAATGTTCCAAGGTCACCTAAGACGGGGGGGACATGGAGGCCATACAAAGCCAGCAAGGGTATCGTCTCGCCAGTGTGTCCTCGGTTCCTCCTAGTTAAATGTATCTGAGACATCTCATCTGAGAGTTGTCCAGGAGACATTAAGTCCGAGCACCCTAGGACTGGTACACAAGGTTTGGTCTGCAGTTAACTCATTCACTACCAGCCGAGTTAAAAAAAAACAAAACAAAACAGATCTTTGACGTCTTTAGTCGTCAATGGCAGTAAATGAGTCAAGTGTGGGTTGCCGCAACATCAAATCTGGTTTAACTAATGCATAAACAGAGTATTTCGGTTAGAGATAGGGAAGATGGTAAATATTTAATTCAAACCCAGGTTTCAACAATATTTCTGTCTTGCAGTATATTTACTTTAACCACACGCCGATCAAAAAAACTACCGCATTTTTATTATAAGGCAGGCCTCAATAAATAATGAATCTATTTTGTGGGGAAAATTTCCATATATAGTGCGCACGAGGAGAGATTGAAGGTGCATTAAGGGAAAGAAACCAGTACAGTAAATAAGTCAAACGATGGTAAGTGTAACTTAGTTTCAGGGCTGGAACGGATTCGTTGCATTTCCATTCATTTCAATGGCAAACGTGACCTTGATGTAAGAATGTTTTGGGTTACAAAAGCATTAAGATCGAATCCCGGCTTTCCACTTTACAGACTCAACTGACTCTTGCAGAGACCGTAAAAAAACAGAAAGTCTTCCTTTGCATACTCCTTGACTTCCATTAATATTAATTTTTTATTCCAACTGCTTTGTCGGATTTTGTGTTCTTTCCGAACTATTTCTAATAATGTACTGAAGTGAAGGTAACTTTTTGTCAAAGAATAGCATAACTACTGCTCCGTGACCGGGATGGGAATTGAAACGATTTTTTTTCCGATTCTTATTCCATTTCCTGATTCAATTTAACAATTCAATTATTTATCGATTCTCTTATCGATACTTTTCTGGCGAAGAGGAGACTAAACAAGTCGATTAACGTACACTTTGCTTTATGTCTTGATTGCATCTGCAAACTCAACGGTGTGGTCTTATGAAATCCACATCCGAGGACTCTTTGATGGGGTACCATGGGGTCATCAGAAAAAGTACGATTAGGGGAAAAATTAAGAAATAATCTGTAGCATTTAATGAGACCCCAGTGAGAAATTTCAACGTATGATAATGTGTCTGCGAGTGTTTGACTGCAAGTCCCTCGGATACGTGGCATGGCCATGTATATTTGATGAGCTAATCATGTTCATTTAAGTTCACAAGACAAATTTCCGTACCCTTGAAATGAGCTCTCCCACCATCCCGCTCCATGTTCCGTTGGCTCCAGGGACCCCGTACAGTCCATCCCCCACCAGTCGGATACGATACTTGAACTTGAGTATGGCTGCCAGCTCCTTCAGCATGTCAACACAGAAGCCTTCGTAGCGCTCGTTTCCGTCCAGTTCCTGGTGATCCGGCCGCAGCATCACGTATGGATTCTCCTGCATTGCATAATGTTTGCGTTAATGACACATACTTTTTTTTTCAAGAGCTGATGTAAAATGGAACGCACCAGCAAGGAAAAAGAAAAAAAAAAAACATTTACTGGTGTTTACAACAACTCACTCTTTGACTGTGTCTGTCTTGTGTAGTTGATGTTTTTGGACCAAAGACTGTTCTTCCCCCCAAAAAATACAAGTGTCAAGCTGGTGAGCTTGTGCACCATAACATCTAAATGAATGTTCATCACAGCTTGTGAAGCCAGCAAAAAAATACGTCCCGCAAGACAGCATCGGAATGCTTCTTCTGTTGACAAGGCCCAATTTTTTTTAATAATGACTACCCAACTTTCGTCGCTATTCTTCGTTGTTATAAGTTTAAGTAACATCAACAGCACGTGCAAAATTGTGCTTTGTTGAAGGCATTTGCAACAATTTTCAAAGGAATGAGCAGTCTGATTTTGCCATGCAAGCAAAACAGAAGTTGAGATTTGTCACCAGTAAGCTCTGTTGATTTGACGCCAACTACAAATAAGCGATAAACAAGTCAATGGCGAATATCCGAATGAGTGCTGACCAGCATGAAAAATCAGCCAACCGTATATTAAGAATTTACGTATAGCCTGAATAAAATGACATCCTATCTAATAAATAAAAAGAGCTGACAACCTTGGATGATGATCGTAATGTTTTGAGCCGACGATTGACTATTAAAGATCACATTTTGCAGAACTCAACGATGAATTACACTTGACTTTAATGTAAAATAAGGCGATGAAGTATTAGCGAGCCAGCTTTCATTAAAATGAATGAAAATATAAATAAAAAGACCCGCCACTTACACTGACATTCACTTAAAAATGATCAAATATGAAACGGCAAAAGCCAACATTTGTTTTTACTGACAGAAAGTGGTGGGGGGTCAAGGCCATCAAGGCCTTCTCTGCTGGCTTAAAAATAATCAAGACAACGATCATATTCTTCACATTGATGTCATATTATATCCGAGTTTTGTATTTTTAGTGAGAGTTTTTATCCAATCAGAATTCAGCTAGCTCGTGTTGCCAGGCAGACTTCACAATACCAGATACAATGATGCGGGCGTCTGTTCTGTGTCTCAAGGGGGCTTTTGCTGTTGATAGACAGTTGCGAGAGCCAATCAGATCATGAGTTGATGGCCTTACTCTGAAGGTGATGAACGCGTTTTGTGATTGGATACTCACTCGTGAGGCGGCAGCGCTACGCGGAATCAACACACCCGGAAGTCGTAACTGTCGAAACTTAAGTATATATATATATATATATATATTTTTTTTTTTAAATCTTGCTCGGACCAGATACTTACCAACTTACCAATGTGTGAGCTTCGGAACACTTTGAAAAATCATTATGTGCCGACCGTACTCTCAAATTCTTGTTAGCTCTTTACAGCAGCGCAATCCCCGGTTCTTCTGGCCGCCCACAGAAAGCCACACATCGCAATGAATGACACGTCCCCTTATTAAAACAAACACTGCTGCTATTAGCAATTTATAATAGCAGTCATTTTACCAAACCTCACCCACCTCATGTTTTAATCATTCCTTTTCACACTTGAACAATACAATAAACAATAAAAAGCAAATGCGTTTCCACGTCTTAATTCTGTGGTAATGCTTAATAATTATATCGATGAATAATACGATGTAATTACCACGCAGACGCTTTTGTTATGCTGGCCTATTTAGTTATGCTAACGTCGGTCCTCTGACATGCAGTATGGACGAGACAAAGCAGAGCCTTCGCTTGGATCGTCGGCATTATCAACTATGGCCTCTATTGAAGCAGAAAATAAATGCCCATTTCCAGTGGACAAAAATCAAACAGGCAATAAAGATGAGAACGCTTTTGCGGCATCATATTAAGAGTCGGATAGAGTAAAAATTATAGGCCAATATCCAAGCTCGGCAGTCTCGCAAGTTATCAATCTGGCTTTTTGAAAGAGACAGAGCACAATAACTGCTGCTATGAAGGGAGTTCATGAGGTTGTTAAGACGCTGGACTGTGAAAAAAATAAACTTGTTGAAGGCCTTCGACGCCGTCAATCGTGGCACCTTGTTTAGGAGACACGGCGGCATTGGTCTTTTTGTGATGCTGCAGTCGGTTGGTTCTCAAATTGTTTGTCAGCGAGAATGCACATGTGTACATTTGGCTGGCTTTTCTTTTTCTTGTCTACATGTCACAAAAGGGGGTGCCTCAGGGATCTGGTCTAGGTCCACTCTTGTTTTCCAGCAATGAGCTCTGTCAAAATTTTTGGACTCCTGTTGATGGCGCTCTCTGATCAACATCGGGCTGAAAGCACACTGACTTGCCATTTTTTTAAACCCTTTATTTCAACCAACAGTGCCATCTAGAGGTTTAAAAAAAATACAACAACTGTTTCATGAAGCAGATTTCAAGCTTCATTTTCCCATCACTAATTATTAGCATTATCTATATTATATTTTGTATAATATGCGCTAATGCTGTATGACTGTTGTTTTGTTTTATTGCTAGTTGCTGTCTCTTGGATTTTTTTTTAACTTGGTTAAAAACAGGCAAATGATACATGGAAGTGGTCGCAATTAATTTTCTACTGTGCTTGGATGATATATGTTTGTTCCCTCTAACATGTAATTATGTGGCAAAACATGAATTACTTTCCATGCCTCAGCTTGATTTACGCCTGCTAAAAAGCAGAGCATCATTAGGAGCTTTATTGCTCACCGCTTGCGTCGATAAAGCTTTTCTATATCTATTCCCTTAAGTCCACAGCTCCATGCTGATCATCACAGTCATAACATTCAAGCAGGCAGGAACAGGAATCAATAAAAGAGGGACCGGACCGTCTTTCATTTACGCCGTGTGTTGATGTGTTGGTCTGACTGCTATCGTGCTTGTTTTTCCCCACCGTCCTTTTTTTTTTTTTTTTTGCAATATCCTCCTAATCCAAAGAATGTTTTTTTTTCTTTTTTCTCATAAAGACCTCAGACACCATCACTTTGATTCTAACACTCTCTGAAGTCAAATCTTGATGCACTTTTAAAAGTCTTAGGTGAAACAATCTGTTCCGAGATCCTGGTCGATTTCCAATTTGTTTGGATTTAAAACCTTTTTTTCTTAAAGCAAGCAAGTAATGAAAATAGAAATAATTGCTTCCACGGTACAGTCGCAAAAAGCTTGATGACTTTGATTAATATCCGTATCATTACAATGATCTTTGTTTAATCTCTTTTTAAATATCTTTTTTTTTTAAATGCATATATTTCAAATCATTTACTACCATTGACGGCTAAAGATGTCAAAGATCCATTTTTTTTGTCACGGGGGGCAGTTGAAGCCCATTAGTAGCGAAACACGCTCGAATTTTGCCATGTTCCAGGTCAATAAATCACTTTGAAAACTTTGCTTCTTTATGCGAGTGGAGACTGCGTGTGACTCCTTTTGATTTGTTCAATGAAGTCAATCGTCCTGTTCTTAGCCACCTCTGCATATGCTCTACGTGTTCATATGGAAATGTGTCTTTGGTACACATGAGTGAGAACTCAGTAGAAGTTTGAAGGCTAAACAAAAGTCAGACTTCTTAATAAGAAGTCTCTTATTCCCAGGCACAGAGGATTCTGGTGGTGGATTGATAAGTGTGCTGGATGACTCATTTGGACACGAAATAGGATGCAAGCGCACAGGTGCCATAACATTAGGTACACCTACACCATCGAATGAGATCTATTAGAAGCGCTCGATCGATAATTGTTCCTTCACAAAGACAAGGAAGCTTGTTTTTAAAATACGGTTGTTAAAGAGGCATTCGTTTATCGTAAGGGCAAAATATGACGGTTTTTCAATCACGATAAAAAACGTTAAATTATTTTTGGATGAAAGACCACTCTTGGAACTGAAAACACTTGTAACTCAAATTATATTTCCCAATTAAAATGAATGGAAATTATATTAATTCTTTCCAGCCTCTTCAAAAAAAAACAACAAAAAAAAATGTTTTTTAATAAGTATAAGAGCACTCTAATATTGTGCTTTATATAAACGTGGAATGTAACGATTAATCGAAAATCGGTTTGAAAACGATTTAAACTGCTTAAAATATGCATTGATGTAAAAAAAGAAAATTATATAGAAATTTTGATTTTGATGATAACAGTCAAATCTATTGGACATTTATTCATCTTCATCTTTAGTTCTGACAAACAAAACACTGATAAGACAAAAATGTAGTTAAATTGTCAAAATATTTTTGGGAAAGTTACAAAAAAGTTACTCTTTGTAACGAGGACAAAATTCAGATATTAAAATGAAAAAATCTATATCTAAAAAAATTGGTTATTAATTTAAAAAAAAAAAAAAAAAGACCAAAAAAAATAAATAAAAATAGAACCGAATCGAAATTGTCAACTGATAATCGAAAACCGAATCGGGGCTTGAGTGAATCGTTACAATTCTAGTTGGTCACAGTGAACAAATCAGCCGAATGACGTCTCGCATCTTGAAAAACACACACCGGGCTCACATGCATCTCAAGACACGTCTATTACTTGCGAGATCTGACAATAGGACATGTGTGACATCCTGTAAGCGCTGTATCGGATTGTGATATACTGTAACTGCATCTGGAGCCAGCGGGAATAAATAAAAAAAAAATCTCAAAATGCAAACAAGTTAAGCCTTTTTACAACTTGACAAGCTATTGCATTTCAGAACAGAGATAAAGCGCAATAAAACACACACTATAAAGAGAATTTTATCTCACAGAAGCAAGTAATTGGCTTTTTCCATCACATGGCTTTGCTTACTGAGGTAATATATGCCAAAAATTCAGCACAGCGTAAAAATGGGATCAATGATTACAAACACACGCCCTGCGGGCCCGCGAGGATGCGATCGTCAATCCCGACGATGACGGCAAATGTGTAATGAAACCACGGCGTAAAGGCCGTTTGATGACGTCAAGAATTGTTGCACGCGCACATTCTCCAAACGCGCCTCTTTTATGAGTTGAAGTGCTAATTCAAGAGCTCACAAACGGTCTCTCAGGTAAGAAATTCTTCAGCTGTTGCCCACAAGTTAGATAAGAGCGACACAGCAATCATATCGTGATGAATGAGCTGTGATAGGCTGAAAATTGCACAGCGGTGGATTCCAAAGTTTGGTCGAGGGACTCTATATCTACAAAATGAAATTGAGCCGCCGAGCTCACCCAATTCATTTTTTTTTTTTTACACCCACTTCCTGTTGTGAAAGAACCGTCTCATTTGTTCTCAAACACGCACATCTTCATCCAACAACCCTCCTCCAGGGGAAAATGAAACATTCTGTCTCAATAAGACCAACAAAATACGTCCGTGTTCTTTCTCTCATTTCTGCGGCACTGCAGCTGATGATAAACTACAGGCGCCACGTTTGGTAAATTGCTACAAATCAACAACTGATGGCAATAAACACGTAGAAACATAAAAGTTGAACATTTGGAGTTCTACTTTACATGGAGACTTTTTTTGTCATTCTGATTGAAATCATTCCGAATGGAGATCTCTTCTCACATGTTTACATGTCACATGATATTTTCCGATCCATCCAGATCAGCCGATGACGCGCAGAGATCGACGTAAATGTCACGTGATTTATCAAGATGAAGTCCCGTCAGCTACTCAGAACGGTCGCGATCATTTATACTAGTGATAGACGATTATGCTTTTTTTTTTTCAGAGCTGATACCGATTATTAGTAGTCATGGAGACCGATATCTGATATTTTAAGCCGATATTCATTTGTTGAAAAAACCAAAACAAAACGGGTAAAATGGTGTAAAAATTTGGAAAAATTAAAAACTCCAAAACTTGATTTAGTTTAAATGCCTTTAAGCATGTTTATTAAACTACGCACTGCACAAGGAACCAATCAGATCTTGCTGTGGGCGGGCCAATCTGCTTCTACAGGCAGAGTCACCAGCACAGCAGAGTGAGAGAAATGTGCTACAGCGAGCCAAAATAAACCATCTTTTAATTTATCGGACTGTATATGTTCAAAAAAAGGCTGAGGCCGATAATCGGAAAAATACCAAATATTGGCCCCAATAATCGGCCTGGCCGATAATCGGTCTATCGCTAGTTTTAACACTTCTATTCACACAGCAGCATTATAAAACCGAGTAATCAGTACTTTAAAACAAGTTCTCATGTCTCGTGCGGACGAGCTCTGCAAAGCGGCCATTTTAAAGCGCCTACACGGACACGCCTACAAGACAGACCGGACGCAGCCTGGCTATTCCGATCGAACTGTTTGCATGATTCAGCCTTTTTATTCCGATTGAGATGTTTATATGGAGCATTTACATTCCAATTCCTCATTTGAATCCTTTCAAATCGGAATGCATGACTCCATGAAAACCCGGCTAATGGGATGTTTAATGAAAGCAATGAATGCAAAAAGATTTATCAAAGCATACAAGGGAAGTTAATTAATTTTCATTAAACTTTTAATTATGAATTGTGGGAAATTATATAATTTTTTAGTGACCTTTCTAGCCTTACCCAAGAAAAAAAAAGTTAAGGTTGTATCTTCTTGCGTCATTGTGAAGACAACAGTCATTTTTTTTTCCATCTGTGTTAATATTTTAGTCACTGCAAGTTGTGCCGGAGTGGTTATGAATGCAGCCAGGGAATGACCGTACCGCACAATTTGACCACAGTTTGGGGGTGAAATATCCCTCAAAGGCAGAAAAATTCACTACTGAATATAAAAAAGATTAGATTGGCCGCAAATGTATTCACGTTTGTATTCCTCTGAAAAAAAAAAGAACAAATTGACGGGCATCCTGGAAATTTTTCAACGCTACTTTTGAGTGTGATGGAATTTAAATGTCCGGGCAGCACAGGAAGCTAGTGGTTAGCACGCAAAACGTCACGAGATGGGCAACATTTTCTGAATGAATCTAATGTTGAAGGCAAACAGGGAGCAGAGTGAAAGCAGTAAAGTACCGCTCGCATGATCCGTTTTTACGACAGGTGGTGAGAAACGATGACAAGGTGAATTATTAGCTCCAGCTGATGCACGATAATAGAGGCACTCCGGCCAAAGCGATTGCACGCCATCGGTGCTTCTTAACCCGAGAGGACAAAGGTTTTTTTCCGGTGAGACGCAAGCGATTTCGGCAAAATATCATACTGCCGCGCTAAAGCATCAGCATGATGTGCGCGCGCCATGCCACTTACGAGTATCGTCGTGACGGTAAGAGTCGTGTTGAAGAGGGTGTCCGTCACGTTGATTGATGGGAGCTTCTTCTCCATAGACAGTCCATCTTCAGAGTGCCACAGGCCAATCTGCGCACACACAATAAACACGCGATCAGTCATTATGTCCAGCGTCTGGGAAAGGCCAATCGAATCATTTGCCTCCATTCTTTCAGAAGGACGAACACTATGACCTTCACAAAGACGGTGGCGGACGCACAAGCAATGACAGGGAAAAACATTGGTGCAAATTTGTGAGGCAAAAGGGAATTAAATAGACGAATAGGTGAAAAAAGGCGTGTGTGATTTCGAGAGGAAAAAACAAACACAAGGCGTGCGTTCAATCAGCGGCGGCATAATACATTCATTAAAGTAATTACCAGCGTTTCCTGTGGCAGAGAGCCTCATTCTCATTTTTATTAATGCGGATTTGCTACCACGCAGAAGGAAACCCCGCAAAGCAAGACAGAATAAATGATGAAATAGAAAAACAAAACTATTTGGAACTTGTTAAGCAGAAACTTATGATGCATTTGAAAGAATGGTCTCATTTTCGCTGCCATTAAGTGCCAATCAGATCAAAAAGAAGATAATGTACACAGGAACATTATACAAATCGGATGCAATATGGTGTCAGGTTTATATGGACAGACAAAAATAAAAACTGACAAAAAAAAGTCTCAAAAGGCTTAACAAGCCCACGGTTGACGATTTTTTTTGACGAAATTAATGAGAAATGTCAAGGAAGCTACAAACATACTCAACGAACACGCCGCCTCCGTAACGGATAACTTCAAAATAAACCCTAAAAAAAAATACATTGAGTCATTGACGCCAATGCAATAGCCTTAACAGACTTTTACTTTGAAGTTTGGCCCCATGGTGGTGTAACGGCTACCATAACTTCCGTTATCGACCTTTCGGCTGGCTGACGTGACATAGTTGCCACCAACATCAACACAACGCCATCCCGAAATCATATTCCCGAAATCATATTCAGTCGCTAAATTAGGACGCTAACAAACCGCTAGTTAATTACGCCATCATTGTATGACACGACACAAGTCTCCGGTATTAGTGGCTACTACTGGCTAGCAGCTAGCCGTTAGCATTAGCAAAAAGTGACAGCTCTGCCTGCCGCCACCAACACCGGTTGCCGGTCCGCAAAAGTTATGGATTTGGTTCGCGGCAAAAAAATAAATAAACGGGGGACCACTGCTCTAAACTCCTCCCAATTGTGAACTTCAACAAAGTTTAACCATTTGCTAGTTCTACCACAACCGCAGCCACTGCCATAACCTGCAGTCATTCAGCCACTTGAATATTGGTACATCCTTTTTGGAACATCAATTCCAGGTCCGTCTTCATTTCATACTTTGTAACAGAAATGCTGACCGAAGCCGCAACTTGCCGTCTAACAATGTGTTGTGTGTTGTGCTCATTTGTTGCACGAACGCAGGTCGTAATCAAAACATGAGCGAGTGTGAGAGTCGCTACTGACTTTTCAAAAATGGCATGTAACATAAAATGCAACAAGTAGTCGTCATCATGAAATCACGCTTGGCCTCTACGGAAAGGCTGTTAAACCATGCGATGATCATCTGGGTAAAAAAAAAAAATATACTGGTATGGTATAATGGTGTGCGAGTTGTGTCAGAAATGTTCCAAGACCGGAGTCACAAAAGCCATACTTCAAACCTAAACTACAAAATTCAAGTTTTGCCTTTCAGCGTTGGCCAGACAATCAACTTTTGAAGCTTCGTTCGGTGTACAAGAAGAAGCACGGGTTGCCCTTGACAACACGCCTGCTCATACTGCCCTGAGCATCTGTAGTTTAAATTCGGCATATAAATAACTTTTGTTACGCTTTTCCTGCAACTTTTTCTGACACACCTCGTTCCTATGGAAGAAAATGCTGATGGAAAAAAAAATAAAGTCAGGCAAAAAAAAAAAGTATTTTTGTGCACAAGGATCATTTGCTGGATTTACCAATTTGAATTTCCATGCATTTCAATGAAGCGTCATTCTGATAAAGCAGCAGCTCATCTGTAAGTGTTTTGCCGGGGGCCGGGGAGGGCGGGGGGGGGTCGGGGTTCACGTCGCGCTGTGGAGAAAACTTGTTGATGTCACGACACAAGTGTGCAACCTGGCGGGCCTTTTACTCCGACATGCGCGCACGTGTGTGATCTGGTCCCCCGCATAGTGTGCAGCAGAATGTGACTTTTAATTTCCCCTTGACGGATTATAACGAGGATGATAAATTATAATCAAAGAAATTTGGCAACATCCACACTTAAAATCTTCTGGAGTCATCACATTTTTTTTTTGTTTTGCTTGAACACTCCGTTTAATATTCTGCAAGATGAAATTTTTTGGTGAATACAGCTGCCGCACAAGCCCCCCCAATTCATTTTCAAACCGACTCAGCAATTTTCTGCCACACATTTATTTCTATTTCTTTGCTTCGCAAGTTCTTGTCACTTTGATTACAATTGTGATCCATAAATGTCAATTTTTTTTTTTATTTTATTTACAGCGCACCCTGCTTTTTCGCTTGCGAACACGTTGGTGATTTATATTCTTTGACCTTGAAGTGTGTAAACTACTCATGCAAATTGTGAGATTATTAAATCTTCCCAAACACTAGATTAGATCAAAACACAAAGCTCAGCCCCGCCCAAAAAACCGAAGCGACAACACAGGTGGTTATGCGTACAACATTTTTAATTTCCTCAGCTTCGCACGACAAAACCACACCAGTGATGAACACCCGATAACACGCTAAACAAACTTTCTTCGTTTTGATTTGCCTGCTTCTTTTTAATACTTGAGCGATATTCGAAGAAGCCACCCGCGCCGGCATCGAATGCGCCGAAGAAGCACACAAAGGAGAAAAGAGGACAAACTTTCATCAAATATTCATCGAGAGCTCGGTGACAAAATGTGCTTCTCATTGAAATACATTCCGGCGCCAATTCACGGGAACTTTTCTAATCATCTACGTTCAAAGTCAGTGATCCAACGCATCAAGAAAATTCTGGTTTAGAAATACTTTGATATTACGCCATTCATCACGGTATCAGCCTCGTCTCTGTTATGAATGTTGTCGAGGAAGGGCAAATGATTGCTTCTAATTCAGTCTTGATGCATTGTCGGATTCAAAGTGTCGCTCGGTGGAATTCAAACGAGCTCCTGGAAATCGTACGCCGGGAATATTGTTTGTTGGTTTCGCTTCAAATCTGTTTCATGAAGCAGTTGTAGTATTTTTGGACTCCTGTAGATGGCACTCTCTGATCAACATTGGGCTGAAAGTTGACATTTTTTAAACCCTTTATTTGAACCAACAGTGCCATCTAGAGGACACAAAAATACAACAACTGTTTCATGAAGCAAATTTCAAGCTTCATTTTCCCATCACTACCTCCGGCCTTTGATAATCAAATCTTTTTTAAAAAATTTGACAACCCCAAAAATGGGCGTCCGGTCGCGGCGAAGGGCCGGACCGTTCCGCCCTTGGGACGGACTGCCCAGCTCTGGTAAAAAAGTGACATAACATGCTATGTCGTCAATCAAACGTCACAATGAGATGCATTCAAGTGCATAACAGCAGAAGATCCAAATTAAATCCCATTGCACACTATAATTCCCAACTTGCGAGTGGAAAAAGGACAAAAAAACACAAAGTAGCAAGAAAAAGTGCGAAAATAAGCAAGCCGTCTACTCTCTTATCCACAGGACAGCTTGCCATCATTTCTAATTGGCATGACACTAAAAAAAGAAACGCCGGACAAAACTACTTGGACACCACAGCTTACTCGATTGTAACTTCCTGTTGATTCTTCGAGCAAAATGAACCTGTGTTCATTTTCCTGCGGTGGACAATCTGGAGAAGTCTGAGCCTTACTCACACAAATAGCGAATCCCCAACTTACACCTTCCAACTGTGATGTGGTGAGAAATGAAGAAAAAAGGGACCTGCGAAAGTGGCGCGCAATCACATCTCGGAGCATGCGGAGGTGGCTTGGCTGATCTCAGTGGGAGTCTACAGCGGTCTGAGCGTGGTGGTGCGACTGAGAGGATAATGGTGTGGGGTGTCACGGTGACTCGTACAGGAACAGGGGGAAGATGAAGGAGCTGCGAGCAGGAAGAGGAGGCGAGGCGAGGCGTACGAAGGAAACGGCCCTTAGGTGGCCCCGTCGTCAACTCTCTTTGGGCCAGTCGGGGGAAGCGGAGCGGTGCCGTCGGCGAGTCGACGCGACTCGCAGGAAGGGAAAATGTGCGCGTCAGCTTGGGGAAGCAGGAACGCACGCTCAGGAGCAAATACAATGCCACAGAAAAAATGTTGTCATATATTCTTTGTGCAACTTCACAGCGCTTACTATCACAAATGCAAACCAACGCACACCAATTGCCGTGAAAAAGGCCAATGCGCCATGGCCAGTAACTTTACGGACGGAACTTTATGGCGACACAAATTAGTTCAAGTTTAGCATTTGGATCAAATTGGATTCTTTATTTGTCCTGTGTTGTATTATTTTATGTCATGACTGTCTCCCCATACGCATGGACATCGGACACGGCAGTATAAAGTGATAGACCGATTATCGGCCGGGCCGATTATTGGGGCTGATATTTGGCATTTTGACGATAAAGGGATTTCTGATTCTGATAATCGACATCAGCCTTTTTTTTAACTTCCAAGGCCGATAAATTAAAAGCTTATTTATTTTGGTTCGCTGTAGCACACTTCTCTGTCTCTCTGCTGAGCTTGTCGCCTTGCCAGCAGAAGCAGATTGGCCCGCCCACAGCACCATCTGATTGGTTCCTTGCGCGGTGGGTAGCAGCCAATCAGCAGTAAGTTGCTTGTTTGCTTTTTCACCTCGAGTCACACACACACTACAACAGACTTTTAATAAATGTCAGTCTATTACAACTCACAACTAATAGACAATTATTTGCCGCAGTAAACTTTGTATATCTAGCGAATGCATCCCGGTTAAAAAAAATAAAAAGTATCAAGCGATGGGAAAAAATAAAATGGAAAACAAAAAACCCCTTGGTTTAATGATCCAAAATAATGATCTATGCAGAGAAATGGATATTTTTCTTGCATCTCTGCCTTGCAAAAGCACTCCAAATATTTCAAAAATAATTGTGCACAGCTTCCTTCCTTCAGGTCAAAAAAAAAAAATTATCATTGGATTTAGGTGCGGTAAATTCCAACATCAAGTGAAGTGACATTTTGTTAATTTGGATGTTTTCTTTGGTCAGTTGTCATGGTGAAGGGGGAATTTACTTGCTGTCAGTTAGGATTTGGTGCAAAAACATAATACAGTTTTTTTTAAATGTTTATTATTCATGCCACCTTGAGTTTCAATTCGTGCTAATCAAAAAGCGAAATGGTTCCGCCACCATCTTGTGACCGGAAGGTGGCCGCGTTTCCAATTAATCACATTCAGACTCATGTTGATTGAGAGTCAGCACACATTTGCAAACATTCCAAGTGAATTTAATTAATCTCAAATTCATTTTGGATGTTGTGGTGGTACAGTTTTTTTTAGGGGCGGGCTTTCTTGCAGAAACTGCTTATAATTTTTGATTCCAGTTCCTGCTTATGAAAAAAAATATGAAAAAAAAATGATGCAGCCACCAGGATGCTTCTCTGTGTGTGGAGTTGCTCACACTACTTTTAAGAATTGTTGAGAAAACAGACCGAAGCATGGTAGTGTGTCATTATCGGATCAGACCAAGGCTACACACACAATTTTCGATTCACTTTGATTGATTTTCGATTTAATCAAGGATTTCACGTAGTGCCAATATGATTTTCTGTAACTCTGTGCATTTGTATATTCATATTAATATTTAATATTTACATAAAAATTTGAAGCCAATGGAGCGACATGAATCAAGTACGTTTTATTTAACATGACCTGACCAAAACAATAAATAAATCTGCTTTTATGCTTTTTGGTGCTGACTTCACTAATTCCACCATTTTGTTTCTAGATCTCGTTTGAAGTCATGCAAATTTATGGGGAAAAAGACATTATTTAAAATATCGATATATGGTTTTATGAATCGATATCGGGCTATGAAAAGGAAAACCGATTCAAATCGATTTGATCAACCCAGCCCTAGTCCCAATATTTGGTCACCAAACAGTCTGAAGCTCCAATTGACTGCATCCTTTTTGGTTGTGAGGTCCATGTGATAACCACATGTGACACCATCCCAGCACGCTTGAACATTCTCGTCACAACACAATGAGGTAATTTAGTGCGAAAACAACACTGCAACCTTCTCCTTAAAAAGCCCAACCAGCATAATTGAATTAGAGCGAAATGACCCAGCACAGAGAAGACTGCATGAATCTAAATAAGTCCATCCATTCATTATGTGAGCCGCTTCTCCTGACGAGGGTCGCGGACATGCTGGAGCCGATCCCAGCGTTCTTTGGGCATCAGGCGGTGTACATCCTGAATTGGTTGCCAGCCAATCGCAGGGCACACAAAGAGGCGCTCACGAACACACCTCGGGACAATTCAGGGCGTCCAATCAACCTCCCATGCATGTTTTTGGAACCGGTGTTGTTTTTGCCAGGCATTTTAGATTTAGTCTTAGTCATTTGGACGAAAATGCTAATTAATTTTTGTCACATTTAGTCACTCCTATTTGTCATAGTTTTGGTCTAGTTTTAGTCGACAAAAATGCAAAAAAAAAAAAAAAGTTTCAGTAGTGATGGGAAAATGAAGCTTCAAATGTGCTTCATGAAGCAGTTGTTGTATTTTTGAGTCCTCTAGATGGCACTGTTGGTTTAAATAAAGGGTTTAAAAAAAAATGGAAAGTCAGTGTGCTTTCAGCCCAATGTTAATCAGAGAGTGCCATCTACAGGAGTCCAAAGATACTACAACTGGTTCATGAAGAAGATTTGAAGCTTCATTTACCCATCACTAGGATTTAGTGTAGTTTTGGTCGACAAAAATGCCCCCCCCAAAAAAAAAAATCTAGGTTGTACTGTCATTTTTTTTTTTTTGAAAGACAAATTACATGTACAATGGGAAGGGATGTCAGGAATTTTGAATGTGTCTGACAGACCACACGCTAACAATTTCGTCCTGTCTCGCCTTGTCAACGAAAATTCATGTTCGTCACATCACGTTTCTGTCATCAAAGAGCAACGTTGAGCTCGGCGTCATCTCATTACTGTCGTGGAAAAAAGGGGGCGTCAACGAAATATTTTCGTCATTGTGCAAAAGTACAGGTTAAAGTGCCGACAGCTCGAGCGCTGCGCGTTATGAAAGTTGCAGAGAAACAAGGGGGCAAGATGAGGGATGGGGTATCATGAAGCAGGCTAATATTACAGCAGCAAAAAAAAAAAAAAAAAGACTTGGGGAGAAATATGCCTGCGAATAGAAAGAAAATCAATGAGGAAATATGAACGGCAGCCAGCTGGGGAGACAGAACTGGAGGCTGAGAGAAGAGGAAGACTCAACCGGCGGACAGGAAAGGCAGACAGACTAACAGGAAGTTTATGCAAGTGTGAAATGAAAAGTGAGAGCAAGCGAATGATGACAACAAGTGGGATGAGACACCCTAACAGGGAAGGCCTCCGGTTCTTTCTATAATGTGGAATTAGAGCAGGAGCGAGAGATTAAGGTGGCAGCTCACTCAGGCGTCGGGATTGGCTGATTTTGCTGTCAGAAAGACGCCAAATTCAACAGGCGATGGCTGACAGACGCATCCATCATGAAGGCGGGCGGCAATGGGAAGGTGTTATAAAGTGGAATGTCATGCAGGACGCTTACAGCCACACTAAAGCGCTCAGGTGACACGGCGCTACAAATGAGTCGCACTCAAAATGGCTTTCTGTCTTACTAGTTTGTGTGTGGGTGTGTGTCAGTGTTGAGAATGTTTCTTCCACAATGGGAGAAAAAAAAAAAGTCAATTTGAAGGCAGAACGGGGGAAAACATCAATTTAAAGTCACACACAAAAAAAAAAATCCAGGCATCCAAATGATAGCGGATTTTGACTGATTTTGCAAATTTGAAATGAGCTCGTCATCGTCTGTTTTCATCGCTTGATGTCTCCGGCGAAACGACCCGTGAGCCTCTCGATGGCTGCTTCTTTGGTTTGTTCGACGAACGAAGCGTCAGCAACTCGATCGTCGACGTCTTGCTTGGATGTAGATGATTTATTTATTTTTTTTTGTCAAAAAAGCAATCTTCAAGGATGAATTTTTTCGTCTTGTCCATTGCTACTCCTACTACTACGCTCTTTCCACTCTCACTAAACTACTCCACCACGCCCTTGCCTACAAGTCCTCATTCTCTTCTTGGTCACCCTTGCGTGATTACTGGCTGATCTTATACTTGCCGTCACCTGCTGGTCATTTTTTTTTTAAAAATAAAATTGCAGTCAAGCCGTTTCATTCAGTCAGAAGCCGCGTGAGAACATCCTGTAAACTCAGTAAAAAAAAGAAAGAACAAAAGACGTATAAATACGTCTTTGGTAGGCAGCGACTACATTTCTGAAGACGCATATTCAAATTTTAGGGATTAAATGAGTTAAATCTATGAAACTTTCCCCAAAATGAACAGTGTGCCTAATAACGTGGCGCGTCTTAAGTGGAATTGAACCCTGCACAGTCAACTAAAATGACAAGTTGCCTTGTTTTTTTTATTTTAGCCTTCTAATCCTGCTTCTCTGCTTGAATTTGTTAAACAGATGGCAAACGCCTCACTGGCAGCTAGAAGCCTTTAGTGGAACATCTTAAAAAAAGATTTCAGAAGACCGCGTTATTGCGTTACTGCGAAAAGTCATACATTTCAGGAATTGAATTTTTGCTGTGACGATAACAGCGTGGACAATGTTAGAACAAACAGAAGCCTGAACAAAACTGAACTGAGCATACACTTACTCCAAATCACACAGCAAGCATGTCAAGTACAAAAAAAAGGCCCTGTGGTAGTGTGCGGGGGTGTGTGTGCGTGCGTGTGTGTGTGTATCGCATGTTTTCTCTGCGGACCGGCAAGTTTGAGTGAAGCTCTCACGATGTGACTCATCAAGGGGCAGGATGAGAAAAATCGGGTTGATGCCGCAGGAGTTCGCAGGTGGTGATGTGGGTGTTTGACACTGACGCACACTGAAGACGATTGGCCCAAGAAAGAATGTTGTGACTGACGAGAATGCAACATTTTTTTTTTTTCATAACTCCCAGCGGCGGCGACAACTGTGTGCTACTTTCAAGCATGACATTTTGCGAGATGCGGCGATCCA
Organism: Idiotropiscis lumnitzeri; assembly: GCF_059441095.1. Taxonomy (NCBI): domain Eukaryota; kingdom Metazoa; phylum Chordata; class Actinopteri; order Syngnathiformes; family Syngnathidae; genus Idiotropiscis; species Idiotropiscis lumnitzeri. The sequence continues at coordinate 8,315,524 of NC_142397.1, read as the reverse complement.
GCTGGCAAACGCTCGTTTTGTGCTATTAGGATGAGTGAGATGGCTTGTTTAAAATTGAAGAGTCAGTCTGACAGGCAGCGGCAGGCCAGAGCTTCATGTTCTCAGCATCTTGTGTTAGCACCACGGCAAACAATCACATCCACGGTTCGTGACACCGGCAGCTGTTCAAATATCACCGTGTGTATTGGCAGTGCTCGTGAAAGGCAAACAAGAGGAGAGGAAGACCTTCGGCTGACGATATCCATCCCACGTTCGGTAATCATCATATGGAGCGCAAAAGCTGGAAAGCATTTAGACGGGAATGGAACCACGCCTACCAGCAGACTGCTTTTCAAGGAAATGTTTGATTTCATTTTGCATTTTCTAATCCTTTCAAACCAAGAAACTTATTTAAAAAAATCAAACGTGTATTTTACTTCACCTGTCCCGCGAGATCTTGTCACGACGCGAAAGTAGCGTATCAAAACAAAATGGCGGAAGCAGTGAAGTCAACAAGTATGAAGGCCAGTTTTCTATTTATTGTTTCGATCAGGTCACGTTCAATAAAACGTACATGATGAATTTAACTGGCTTCAATTCCGAATGTAAATATTAGGGCTGTCAAAATGAAAGCGTTTACTCAAGATTCATTTTTTTTTTTAATTCACGCGAGTAAATATTTTAACTCCGTTAACTCAGTTTTATCTATTTCAAAAATTAATTTGCATATCTTTCAAAGACAAATTCAAACATCTTTAGCACATCATCTGGTGATTTTGCATTAATTATAAGATATGATTAGAATATGAAAAGCTTCACAGTAAATAGTAGAAAAAAATGTGATTAATCGCAATTAATCACGGAATTTTTTGCGATGAATTAGTTAAAAAATTTAATCACTTGACAGCATAAGTACATATGAATATTTTTACTAATGCATCTAGTTACAGGAAGAGGTTTGTACTAATTGCAGCATTTCTTCTTCTAAGAATGCCCTTCCATCCGACAATAAAATTGGTACTGCGTGAAATCTTTGATTGAATCGAAAAACAATCAAAAGGAATCGTGAATCGAAAATCTAATTCTAATTGAATGGGACCCTTCCTTGCGTATCGAATCAAATTTATTTTGCAAATTTGAATCGATACCCAGTCCTAATAACTAGCGATGGGTAAATGACGCTTCAAATGTGCTTCATGAACCAGTTGTAGTATTTTTGGACTCCAGTAGATGGCACTCTCTGATCAACATTGGGCTTTTTTTTAAACGCTTTATTTAAACCAAGAGTGCCATCTAGAGAACCCAAAAATACAACATCTGTTTCATGAAGCAAATTTGAAGCTTCGTTTTCTACTAATAACCAACATCACTGGAGAAGAATGACGACCAGAAGACTGATGGCAGGAAAAAAAAAAAACAAACACTGTGAACTTCAACACTGCAGCATTTAGCACCGATTCTACTGATTTGATACCAACGGTGGAGCAGCCGCGACATTAGCTTGCGTTCTAATCTGCATTCTTCACTTCACTGCCGCTTCTCATATTTTTTTTCTGACAGAGTTTATCAACTCGGAACCCCTGAGTGGTTGCAGAAATAGTGTCTGCTTTTGCAAATGGAAATGTGTCAATAGCAAGTCGAGTCATGCTGAGCAGACAAGATACCACACACGAGTCGAGGAGCAGAACATCTGGAGTCGTTTTGCAGCTACCAAAGTCTTTCAGGTGAAGCATGTGCAAATGCATTTTGCTCAAAATGGATACAGGCAGTTTTTTTTTTCCTTTTTTGGAGGGGGTGGGGGGGGTGACGCAAAGAAGCACACAAGCCTCACCCAGCCTTGAAATCCTTTAAGGCTGAACAACAACTCCACATTATGCTTTTGATCTATTCCCCATGTGCAACCCGCAAAGTGTACAATGAGGAAAACAAAAGAGGACGAGGGACTGACGTACGTCTCACAGAGACCAAACAAAGCACACCGAGTACATGCCAGTGTTTGTGTTTCAGTGTGTGTGTTTCTTCCCGACATAGCGTATTTCATCAACACTTCAGATTGCAGATCCAAATTCAGTACGGAGGAGACGCCTTTGAGAAGGTTGATGACTCACTCTGACTTTGTTGGCTTCTCATTTGATCTCATCATATGATTGGTTCACTTTCTTTTGTTTGGTGCGGTCACACCACGCCGCCGTTTGGCGTTTTTTGTCGATAAATCTTCAGTAGCTGAGACGCGGAAAAAACTCGGGAGAAAATAACATGTCAAAAAGATGACGCGTGATTTATCAGTCGGGGTGATTCGGTTGCAGTGTATTATAATCTACACTGACACGCGCATTTTCACGTCTCCGCATGTAAGCGCACAGCCCGCTCGTCGCACTGGGATAAATGTAAACAATGATCCCAAACACCCCCCCCCTCACAAAAAAACTAACAAAAAAAAAACTTGGCGCTAATTTCACCTCATTGCTATTTGATCCCAACCATGGAAGTGGTGGGAATTGTCCGTTGCGGTGAATCCACCAGGCATTGCTTCTAGTGAGCAGGTGGGCAGATGAACAATATATATTCATTTTCATTTATGTCCAAAAGCGGATATCGGATATTTTAGCGCCACCTGTTGCATCAAACTCAAGCACGCAAGCTAACCATAGAAATCCAGTTTTTAATCGAGGGAGGTTAAATCATTCGGGCCTTGTTTAGATGTGTCTGTAAGAGCCCGAGGCGCACACACACACACACACTCACACGCATGGAAAACAAACAAAAAAAAAACTCGGTGATGCAAGAAGCGGTGGGATGTGGCGAGCTCGGCTGCTCCCAAATGATAATGTGCTTGATGATTGAAAAAGCATGGTCACATTCTGGGATGTGTAAGCCTGCTGGGCGACACCACACCTCTCATCCTCTTACATTTCCTCCTCATCCAACCTCCCTTCTCTCTCCTCTTCCACCTCCGCACACTGCCGCAGCAGACTGAGAGTGAACACAGAGCATCTGCATTGGTGGCGGAGCAGTATCGCCACATTAATACGACTCCGAGAGGCAGAAAAAAAAAAAAAAGCAGATTGCCACAATAAAAGCAGAAGCGGGGCTGACCGGAAATAAATAAATCCACAATAAAAAAGAGAAAGAAATTCAAGGAGCACGTTCGCTCTTTAAACTGGAGCGAGTCTCCTGTAAATAACGCGGCTCAAATCGGCTCATGAAAACTGGAACGGTAGCCGTGCAGGAAACGTAGGCACGTGTCAATCAATCACGTATGAGGTGCTGTGACACAAGCGGGCAGGTAGACGACCAGAAACAGGGGGCTTGACTCACTATACGGACGCAAGGACACCAGAATGAGGCTTAATACATTAAAAAAAAAAAGAAAAAAAAGTCGACAGTAATCGTTGGGATTCATAATTCAGGACAGGATATATCCACTGACACGACGGAATGATTTAACAGTTTATTGATAGTCCATTGAGAGAATGAAATGAAACGAAAATGAGAACACGGAGGGGGGGGATAAAACGCAGAGGATGCCATTAGAGAGAAGAAAGTCAATACGATTTAAGAGTCTGCTAAAAGGAGGTGACAGACGATTGGATGAGGGGAAAAAAAAAATTCAAGACAAACGAGTCAAAGAGGCCAAAGATGAAGTACCTGCCATCAGTTCTTTATATTTGGGCAATTCATTTTGAATTCTGCTGCAAAATGACCCCCCCCCCCCCCCCCCAAAAAAAAGGGAATTGGGACACTTGCTTTCTATTTCTGTCAATCCGCTGGGAGTCGCTTGTTCATTCACCCTGGGAGGGATTTCTATTACCTCAAGAATGGAGAACAGAATCCATTGAAGGGAGTCGCCGTTTTAGACAAAAAAAAAAAAAAAACAATCCAGAAGGATGAATGGATTTGGCATGAATCTGAAAACGATGACAAACATCACTGAAGCTTCCAAGAAAACACGTCAACCGGAAAAGCTTGCATTCACCTTGACTTTGTAAAGACGGCAGCTCACTGGAAGCTCAGAGAGAAGAAAAAAAAAAAAAAAAAAAAAAAAAAATCGAGGAAAGAAATCGCATCAGCTTGGTGAAGAATGTGACATCATTGTCAGACTGAAACAAGAGGAACTGACAAATATGGAAAACATTCATGATTTTGTGATGTTAACCAGCTTGGTGGGTGCTTTGCGCTCATCCCCTGATTTTAAGCTAAAAAAATAAAAAGTAGTGTCTTTGACGCAACCCTTTGGCTAGTGGTTGAGGAGTAGGAAACTTTAAAAGTGGGCATGTGTTCTTTTTTGTTAAGCATTCAACAAGTGTATCAAGGAGGAGACAAAAATGTAGAAAACACAACACTCACGTAACGTAATTAGCTCATAGCCAGTCACCTCACGCTGACCTGTGACAGTTTTGCTGAAACTAGGGCGGAATATCGACATATATCTACATATCTACACTTTTGCGAAAAAGTGCCAAGCAAACAGAAACAAAGCAAGGAACTTCGGGCAGTTGATGATTCAGACAACGCGAAATTTTTGACACTCTTTTAGGATTTTTAATTTCTAACATCCCCGCCCAAAAAAACCTTCAAATCAATAATATGTAGGGTCCTATTTTTTTTGTAAGCGCCGCACAGCCTAACTGCGCCTGAGGTGGGTTAGACCAGGCCTGCGGATTGACAGATGGAGGTCTGCGCCGGTGTGGGAGTGACAGCAGCCGACTTCATTTATGTATAATTAATATTTAAAAAAAACACCTGAGTACATTATTAAATACTTAAATAAAGTACAACCGAACTTGCGCTGCCTTTTTCAAAACATGCTCCCTTAGTTAAATAAATCTCTACTTTGTTTGATCTCTGCCTCTGTCAGTTTTATTGGGTCCATTTTGCTACACACACAATCATAACAGACATACTCCAATCCAAAGAAGTCCAACAAAGGTTCGGGAGCACGGAAATAATCCATTCAGTCCATGCCGTGGTCTTGATGTTGAAGGAGTAAAATAAAGTGAATTCATGACCAAAGTGAACAGTACCGCTTGGTGTAAGAGGTCCTTCAAACCTTAAAAATATGGATTTCATATGGCTTCCTGACTCCGCCCCCTCCTTTCTACCCAGCAGGCCTGAGTAAGTCACTAGATTGCAAACCTTCATTTGGGACGCTTTTCTCTGCAGGGGCTGGCCGAGGCTTTTCACAGCCAGGCAACCTCCCGCAATGCACATGTGTGAAGTCCAACACACCATTACTGACAGCCTGCGCTTCCTTCCTCCTAATTACTCATTTGATGGCGTTGCCTTGTTAAGAGGCAGCCTGTTGTCAATGAGCGCCGTGCTCACCGAGAGGGTCAGTCTTGGGAGGCGAGCGGCTGCAGAGGCGATGTGATTTGTCGCGCTGCGCTTCGCTGGCAGGTGGCGGCGTGTTTGTGTTGGAAGGAGACTTGCACGTCTGCTCAAAATGCACCGATGGCGGCGGTTGCTCGTGTGCGTCGCCGCAGAGCGGTGGGTTCTCATGCATGAGTGCTGATGCGCACACATCCAAACCGGCAAACAGAAGCGGCCACCTCGTGTCAGATTGATCAGTTGGCAGCCGCGCGCGCCTCTTTCATGCAACCCGGCAGACTCGTGATGTGACCATCTATTCCAGCCACGAGCTTGAATGTTATTAGAGAGGCGAAGGGCACGCTTCGGTGATGTTAGCCATTTAATAATATCAGTGATGCAGCTTCGTCCTGCTGTTCGTACCATCTGGAGAATCTGAAACATGCATGCAAGCTATGAGCAAACATTTGCAAGTTGTGTAATTTCCGGACTATAAGGCACACCCGTATATAAGCCACAGCAATTAAAAAAGAAATATATATATATACACAAGCCGCACCAGGCTAAAAAAAAAGCACCATTTTGTCCTATGAATGCACATCAAGGTACATCAACAGATTGTTAAAACAGTGCCTTTTAACACGGCAACCACTTTGCTCATTAAAACAGAACAGACCCAAGAGGAAAAAAATAAATAAAATAAAAAAAATATCAAGCTTTATTTAGCGTGTCTAACTGCGCCCGAGTTGGGTTAGACCAGGCCTGCAGATTGACAGATGGAGGTCTGCGCCGGTGTGGGAGTGACACCAGACGACTTCAATTATGACTAATCAAATATCCAACCATCCATCCATTATCTGTACCGCTTCTCCTCACGAGGGTCGGGGGTACTGGAGCCTATCTCAGCTGTCTTCGGGCAGTAGGTGGGCGACACCTTGAACTGGATGCCAGCCAATCGCGGGGCACACAAAGACAAACAACCATCCGTGCGCACACTCATACCTAGGGGCAATTTAGAGTGTCCAATCGACTTGCCATCCATGTTTTTGGAATGTGGGAGGAAACTAGAATACCCGTAGAAAACCCACGCAGGCACGGGGAGAACATGCAAACGCCACACAGGATGGCTGGAGCCGGAATCGAACCCACAACCTCTACACTGTGAGGCCATCGTGCTAACCACTCGGTCACCTTTTAGATGTTTTTGGCTTTGTTCTCCCACCTCTTTTCTCCCCACTTGATATTCACAGATTCTCGTGGATAAAGGTGCCAGAGTGTGAGAGAACGCCTGGCTGCCTTCTTACATCAGCCTCGTTGGCCTGGTGGGACAACCGGCACTACAAGCAGAGGCTTCATTGACTTTGCATTCCGAGATCGAAGAAATCGAAACACTTGTGTAATGCAGACACATCATCAATGGCGCGCGGGATCATCGAAGCCACGGTGCCGTTTGTGTCGGTTGTGGAGGAAATTAACATTTTGTTTTGGTTTTTTTTTCCCTGGCAGACCGCTGACATCAAAAAATTAATGACAGTGGAACCTCTAATGTTGAACACAATTCTTTCCAAGATGCCACTCGATACAATTCTTCCATTCTGGAAAGAATTGGAAAAAAAAAAATCTGCATAAAATTCAGGATGAAGATTGTTGCTCCCAGAAACTTTAAGAATCTGACGGTGAGACTTTGATGGCCGTTACTTTAACTCATTCACGACCAGCTGAGTGGGGAAAAAAAAAAATAATTTGGACGTCTTTACCCGTCAATGGCAGTAAATGAGTTAACAATTGTGCATGCAGGTAAAGAACAAAAACAATTTAGAAATGGTGGTCGACCTCGGAGGGGTGAGTCGACGAGGGGATCGGGCGCCTGTTTGCTACAAAACAGCGACAAAAGTCGACGCTAATAAATGAACATGAAGTCCTCGCTGCGGCTGGGTTTGCTGTCCCCCGATTCCGAGTAGGGTGATGAAGCAACTTTCTTATCTCTGCCAAGGTCCTCACACCTCCCAAATTTTGTTTGGCCCATAGAGCCCAAAGGCATCAATATGTGGCGCATGAGGTGTTAGTCAACAAAAACAAACAACACCCCCCTGCTGGCGACCTCCCCTCCCCACATGTGACGCCCTGCCTTTCCACATGAACAAAACAGACTTCCGCTTGGGATCATCGCATTAGACGCCATGACATTCGCCTTATGTTAGACTGGACGGGTGCCAGATTAAAGCGAGGGGGGGTGTGGGGTGACAGGGGGGGCGAACGGAAAGACAGACAAGGTTAATAAAGGCGGATGAGCTGATGTCTGAATAGGAAACAATTTGGACACACTGGCAGAAAGTGACAATTTTTCATAAGCCAAAGGAAAAAAAAAAAAAAAAAAAAGAATGTTAGCGCAAAAGCAGAGTGACCCCCTCGATTCTTTTCACATGTTATGCCAACAGCCGCCTCACATGTTGCAGAGGACTGACGCGACAGTGAAATGACAAAAAGCACGGGATTTAACTCATCTCATTGACGTCAAGCGTCAGGATCTCAAATGAAAAATGATAGTAAGTCTTAAAGAAAGAGTAAATCCTCAGCATGGACCGAATCACTTCGAATGTCGCTATTCATCATAATCTCTGCCGCTCATGCGTAAGCGGACATGAGAATGGAAGACATCCGTAATCACTTATTATCCCATTCAAACAGCAGCGCGGAAGAAAAGATGTACTTGGAGTTTGAATGAGGAAGAAATAACAATACTGTTCAAATGTGCTGGACAAGAAAACTAAGACAATTGGCTTTCTGTACTTTGTGTGTGTGTGTGTGTGTGTGTGTGTAAAAGCATCGACAGAAGGAGCTTACACGAGCTCAAGTGTACAGTTTTGCTCATATCACGACCCAGTTACATCCAAACAATCGTGTCCTTGGTATCACTGCTTGTTTTTTTTTTTTTATTATCTTAAATTGCAAGCAAAATATTTTTGTTATGAGCGCTAGTTACGGTGACAGCAAACATCACAGAAAGCAGCCATTTGGCACATAATGGGCAATTTTTCTTTTTGTCAAAAAGCAACACCAGGTTAACCCATCAATCGGTGTTAAGGAGCATGCTTTAAGCACCCGCTGCATTAACGGATTGTATTTTCACGAGGTTAGGTAATAACAGAGTTATTAATTAATTATTAATCAAAGCAAATTTCGTAAATTGATAAGTGTGATAGTCATATACTGGTCAACAAAGCCCTTTGAAAAATTCGGAGTAAAGTCTAACTCACGTTCACTCACTGACTCGTTCTTGAGCTGCAAATGACATCTCGTTCGCTCACCGAATCATTCGTGAACACAAATGGACATCTCGTTCTCTCACTGACTCGCTCTTGTACAGGAAATTACATCACATTCTCTCAACGACTCGTTCGGGAATGGAAAAGAAAATCCCGTTCACTCACCGACTCGTTCTTGAACGGGAAATGACATCTCGTTCACTCACAGAATCATTTGCGAACGGGAAATGAACTCACTGATTCAGTGAACGGCAATAACATAGCAGTAAAATCCCGCCTCCATCTGACAGCGGCACCTGATTGGTCATTCGAGATGATTGACGAAATGTACATTCCTGACCTCAAATGTACTCAGACACGACCAAATCACCTGAGGAACTGATCCAATCACTGAAACGATTCGTTCTTTTACAACGAATCGTTCAATAACGACACAGACGCTACAGCAAAGGCATCTCATACAAAAACCGTCTGAGGCAAATCTTGCAAAAAGTTGTAACATCATCATCATCAAACATATTAAAGTATCATTCCTAGCGAATAACCTGACCTTACCTCACTCTCATTAACTTCCATAAACCGCACCAAGATCCTTCAACTCGATACCCTTCGCATCTATTTGACGCCATCTACTTATTCTGGAGCTGATTTCTATCTCACGTCCCGGTTTTGCCTTCCATCCATTATTCGCATACACTCTCGATTTCCAACCTCAGATTTCAGCTGCCTGCGACGGCCGGGGCTCCGCCGCTGCATTTTAAGAAGGCGTTGATGGATGGGAGAGAATTGAGCAACGGCGTTTCTCCCCGGCCTGTCTCGGATTTGGGGTTGTTGTCTCTTTCCAAAGTGTTCCCAAGAATGTTCCAATAACGTCGCGGAAAGTCTTACGACGGCTGTAAAGCATGCACTCCACGGCGCGATGTTTGGCTTTCATAGCTCACCTGCATACAGGCAAATGGCATCCATAAATATGACGGCGCATCTGACACCATACTCAGGGGGGCCTCCGTGTTATTCTGCGATGCGTATTGAGAAATAAATGCCTCACGGTATATGAGGCGGAGGCGGCCCATTATTATATAAGAAAAGAAAAATCGCAGTCACGAGCGGAATATTTCTTTTCAAGAAATTGCTTTTGTGCAACCATGAAGTGCAACTACGCAATATTGACATTTGTACAGAAAAGGATTATGGCCAGTGAAGAAATTAAAAAAATATAAATAAATAAATAAATAAAATAGAACACAGGATTCTCACTTTTAAGTCTCTCAGAATTCTCACTTTATTCTGAGAATAAAATCAGAATCCTAACTTCTTTTTTTCCTTCACTGACCCAAATCCTCTTCCGTACATTTTAAATTAAATTACTCAGTGTAATTTTTTTTTAATGGAATTTTAGGCCATTTTTGAAAAGCTATAATAAAAATAAAATAAAAATTTCTGAGCAATTAAGAAATTGAATTGATAAAAAAATGATTCACAAATTAATCATTTCATGCGGGATCGCCGATGATCTCTCACGACCTCTCGTATGTCCACAAATAATTGCTGTCCCTCCGATAGACGAGCCCATTTTAACTGCAGGAGCCCCAAACAAAGTACTTGTACCTGCCTGGAAGGTGATCATACATCACATGGAGATGTAGTAGATAGTGGTGTGCCATTTGATGCTACACATCAGCTGTTTCTCCGCATTTCATCATCTATAAGAGTGGTCTCCAACCACCGGCCTACGGGCCACTTTGGACCGGGCCGCCCATATGAAAAGGGAAAAAAAATAAACAAACCACATTACCTGCCTTAGGCCATCCTTGCTGCTCTGCATGACCCGAAGGGCGTAGTTGGAGCGTTGGCCTTTGCTGTTGAATTCAATGTGGCCCGTTAGACCCTCCAGCTCTACCTGTCCCATAAAAAAAAACAAAAAAAAAAAAAACATCAGCACCTTAAAGACATCGCCTTTGACTCCAGCTAACTTTGCTATCATCAGCGATTATTGTGAGAAATACTGGAGGGGACAAGTCGAGTACTCGCTTGTCTAGCGTCTTTTTTTTATTTTTTTTGACCCTCTCTGTCAAATGTAGAATAGACTTAATGTGACACATTAATTGAGCTCTCATTTATCTGTTCTCTGAGTCAATGGCAAATAATAATGGGATTTTTCAAGTATTTTGAGAGCAGTCATTATGTTCAATTGAAGGAAACACATTTGATTCGCTGACGCGTCCTCTTACAGGATGAGGAACCACAGGGTCTTTTAAAATGAATAGAAAAAAGTGATTTATCTCATAAAAAAATGTGTGTGTGTATATATATATATATATATATATATATATATATATATACATACATATACACACACACACACACACACATATATATATATATATATATATATAAAATATAATTTAAACATTTGCATCTTTTTAAAATTATTTTCAGATAAAATAAATTAGATTTCTTTGAATATTGTTTCCATTTATACATTATATATATAAAAAAATAGATAAATAAATTTACAAAAACCCATAGGGTGTTCCCGATGTGGCTTTGACCCCCTTTGGAAACTTCTCAAGGAAGTTTGCGTATCGCTCTAATTTCCAAATTCCTGATTTACATGGACATACAAATAGCTCCACCCTGCCAAAAACAATAAACATTTTCCATAAAGGCACGTTGAATTATTATTATCGTCTTCATGAATTCCTCCTGGGGCCAACTTACCATCCTCAGGTAATTCATGAGGCTGGTGCCGTGCTCCCAGATTTTGGAGGACTTGCAGGAGAGCTGAGTGGCGCCTACATTTTGGCTACGGTTCAGCTCCTGGACCGCTGCCACCACCGCGTATACCGCATCAAAAAGAAGAGCTGAGGAGAGCTGCACAAGAGCGAGGTGGGGGGTGGGGGAGAAGGGGGGGTAGAGAGGAAGGTGGATGTATTATGCATGCATGCACACACCGACTGCACGAACTGTGAGCGCCCAAACTTCTGAGTGAAACGAGCAGTTGCCATTCAGCGAGCGCTCAACATGGCTGAGATGATTCCATTAGATTATTAAAAGATACGCAGGATTCGCTAAGATTCCCAAATAGCGGCCACATAATCGCGCTTTGGTTCTGATACACTGTTGCTGGGCATGCAGTGTTTTTTTTTTTGTTTTTTTTTGTGGCACCAGTAATAATTGCCGCTCCTCCTCCATTGATATAAATAAGCCGTTCAATCACTTAAAAGCCTCAAAATTGAACGGCTGAATAGAAGTCGAGGCAAGGCAGTTTTATTTATATAGCACTTTCCATACACTAGCAGAGACAACACCTACAAGCACATTCAAAAGTAAAGCAGAGAAAAGATTGACATTGACAACATTTCACAAAAAAACATTTAAAAGTAAATTAAAATAAAAGTGGACACCGAGCTGCAGCGTTCTGAATGAGCTGCAGCTGTTTGATGCTCTTTTTGTGGTAGTCCAGTAAAAAGAGTCTACTGCAGATAAAAGCATGGATACGTTTCTCCCGGATCATTAAACTGCAAAACCGTGACGTGTTTTCGAACTTTCTAATTGGTGGATTGCAACTGGAAGAGTGACGTGGCGCCCACAAACAGCCTGCGGAGATTTGCCCAACATGGCTGAATGAATTTTAGCTTTGACATACGGAGATATTATTGGCGAGGGAACAGATGACGTCGCAATGTTATGGCGTGATTGGGGAAATGTCCGCCGCAACAGAATATTTCCGAACAAATCGACGCATTACTCTGAGTAGCGAGCTACTGTTGGTCATGGTCATGGTTTGTCTTCCCCGCTTCAGCGATGTGCTCACATACCTGGACGGATAATTGGGACCAATCTGAGCAAAGGTCAGATTTTCAAATGCCTCCGAAAGATTGAGCGATCGTCCGCAGTGGTCGGGTGTGTTACCCTTTACGTCAATTTGTCACTTTTTGACATCAATGAAAACACGGCCGTGCCTTGAGGAGCGAGTGACACTCGTATCTGGAGCATCACAACATTTCTTATCGTACATGGACGATAGTGATAGACCGATTATCGGCCTAGCCGATTATCACGGCTGATATTTGGCATTTTGCCGATAATCGGGATCAGACATTTTTTTGAACTTTCAAGGCAGATAAAATAAAACTTGGTTTATTTTGGCTCGCTGTTGCACACTTCTTTCTCTCTCTCTCTGTTGTGCTGGTGGCCCTGCCTGCAGAAGCAGACTGTCCCGCCCACAGCACCATCTGTACAGTGGGTAGCAGCCAATCAGCAGTAAGAGGCCAGTTTGTTTTTTTTCACCTTGAGTCACACACACTATGGGAAATTTTCTCCTCCGTTCTTCTGTCGTCTCTTTTGAAACAACATGCCAAGTGTACATGACGCTGAGCGTGTCGTAGTCTGTCCTTGGAGCTGATTGGCTGCCGTGACGAGACATGCAGTGAAAAGGCAAATTTTCGCTCCAAACGAATCATTCACGTCGCCGGCACGCAACCGCGCCCGCTCGCGTGAACGCCATTGCCGTCAATTCATTGGCGCCGCCGGAAAAACGCTCGCAACAGATTTGCTGTGTAGCTAGCATTTTAGCTTTCACGCTACAAATGACCCCCGGCTCGGCTGGCGTGCGGTTTTTGCATATTCCATCACGTGAGCCCTGCAGGAACACTTGGACGTCATGCCTCATTAGCGTCAAAGGCAGCAGATAACTTAACAGGTAAATTGAATCTACTTTTTGGCGTCTATAGCCGTCATTGGCTGTGAAGGAGTTACTCGGACTAAATTGCCATCAGGCTTTTCTTCTTTTAACTTGAAGCTAATTAGCCGTAAAGACACGATGCGGCGAGCTGAGAAGTATTCAAACAACCTGCTGTGAGAGCAACTGTACCGTTTTTTTTAATCCCGCTGCGTTCTAATGCTTATTGGCCTCTTCCAGCAACCAGTTGGTGCGCAACAGAGGGGGGCAAATTGTTGAGCGTTGTCTCATCGTCTGCATTCATTCACTTCAATTACAAATTTGCTCATTATTGCGACGTTCGATTGGCTCCCTACTAAGTACTTGACAGTCCAAACGGCACAGCGGAAACAATTTCATTTGCTTTGCCAACACTAAATCGGAATTTGACATCTTTACATATTGATGAACATCAGATTTGTTGACTATGCAGGACATCGGCAATAAACACTGCTATACTTTGGCAATCTTCCCAAGAATTAATGCTTCCAATATTTAAAAGCCCATAGCTGAGTAACTACGTAGAGTCTTTGGAAAGGAGTAGCCAAAAAGACAACAATACATTAGAATGAATCAGGCTCCCAAAAAATTAAATAGTGAGTATGACATTTTTCTTTGACAGAATTCACTGCGTTTTTACGCTCTCTCATCAGCCCTTTTTTTAACTTCCAAGGCCGATAAATTAAAAGCTAATTTATTTTGGCGTGCTGTGGCACCCCCCCCCCCTCTCTCCCTCTCCCTCCCTCTCCGTGTTGAGCCGAGAGTGCCATCTACAGGAGTCCAAAAATACTAAAACTGGTTCATGAGGCAGATTTGAAGCTTCATGTACCCATCACTAAGTACAGCACCAGGTATTTTTTTTGTATTTCAAATGTCGGGCTGTGAGCTGGCTGTAATTCCTCAAAGTGAACAAAGTCACCACAATAGATTTAATGAGGCGCTGCCAGGACAACAACCGGCTCGGATGTCCGCTACAATTAGAGCAGTTAACTGGATAAATGTCATACTTGTATAATTTGGCATTTGTTTTTGATGTGGCCGCTTTGTTTTTGGGATGGCGACTTTGAGCTGCAGATGCACTCAGCCTTTAAAGGTCTGTTTGGCCTTTGTAAAGAAATACATCCATGTGCATGTGTGTGTGTTTGGGCGCACGTTTGTGTGGACTAACCGGGGTGCCCGCGAAGGGAGCATGTTCACAGTTCTCTTGCCAGGAGCGGTTGAGGCTTAGCGCAAAATCCTCAAAGAATGGATGTGTTTGGTTGAAAACGGAAAAACCGACGATGTTGACCCGCTGATCCGCCACGTCGTCCAATCGCAGCATGGAGAACTCCTGCGGGGCAAAATGATATAAGCATGTAAATGCGGCAGACACAGCTTTGGTCAGTTCGAACACTGAACTGTAGCACTCGTGTGATTGTGGACACTTTGGTTCCACCACAAATTTGCAAAAAATAAAATTTTTTATGTATCGTGACCATTTATGGATCATGAAAATTGTGCGTAAAATGATATTGTTTTCTCTAATTAAGCATTATATTCTAAGGCTTTTCCCCCCCGACCACTTCAAATGAAGCGTAAAGATAAATAAATAAAATAGATAAGCAGTACAAATAGAAAAGTGTGAATCACAATTTTAAAAAGCGAAAAAAAAAAAAAAAAAGAAACAGCCTTTGTGATGTCTAACTCAAGGGAGGGCAAACTTTTTGATTCGTGGGCCACAATGGGTTCTAAAATCTGACAGAGGGGCCGGACCAGGAGCAGATGGATGGAGTGTTTTGGTAACCTCACCTCATCGGGCAAAAAAACCCAAAACTTTTTTACATGAAACTGTCAGGTGGAAATGAGGCTCCACCTCACACGAGTCAATAAATCTAGAGTGCGCCTCCTAGTGAGGACACATCAGAATTACAGGGAAAATAATTCATGTTTCAATTTCAAGGTTTTATCATTACATTTTTTCAAGTTCGTCGGGCCAGATTAAAACGTTTAACGGGCCGCATGTGACCCTCGGGCCATAGTTTGCCCATGACTGGTCTAACTTGTAACATTTAACACACACACACACGCACGCACACCCCCCCCCCACACACACACACACAAAGAAAATGGAGCTCCTTTGAAATAATTTCTCTTTAAGAGGCATCTCAGGTTTTAATCTCGGGAACAAAAGACTGAACAAGAAAAATATCTCTCTTTTTATCCATGCTTTAATTTGAGCCGACTGTTGTGATTTTGTTGCGTCTGTGACACTATTTATTGATCTGGGAACTAAATAAATGATTTCACATACACTCTGCAATGGGCTTTTTTTTTGACAGTACCACCGCTTTATCATTTATTCGAAGCAGAAAAATATGTTTTTTTGTAGAGAGACTGGATTTACTGCTTTACAATACTAATTGTCTTCGTCGCGTAACGCTAATCTAAAACCCACAAGCTAGCAAAATGAGTAAAGACCAATTTGGAAAGTTTCTTAGCAACGGGGAAAAGGCCCAGTGATGAGACAACGCAACAACCTGTGACCAGAAGAAAAACAAAAAGTGCTTTTCGCCTGCAATCCCAGGGGAGCGGCTTGAAATATGGATTTACCGCGACAAGTGTTTCCCACACACCAAGCAACCTCCGTATAATTGGCGGTAAGCAGCTCTTTACGGAGACACTTCATATTTGTTTTGTAATGCCTTGTTATGTAAATTTCAGTCAAACGCTGTTAATGTAGTGACACGCAAATGTGGCCTCACATTTATTTTTATATCTACAAGTCATCCCAGTTTTTGTGTTGCTCATACTATTCATGCACTTCATATTTGTTCTGTGGTGTCTGTTGCATGTTTAAGCGTTGCCATAGCGACCATATTAAAGCATTGTTGTTACCCTTGTTATGGAGCTGCCGCTGTGTAAAAATACGCAGTGGATTTGCATTTGTTGCTGTCGCGTTTCAGTAGACAGCCCCGGTCCCTGTCGGAGAATGGTTTGAAAGGTATGGACATGTATGAGTCGGGATTCTGCCAAAAGGTCGTCCCCGTGCGAATCGTCCTACCGGAGGCTAGTTTGACAGCCAAATACACAAGCAGGTAAGACGTCCTGACAATTGAAATAACCTCCGTAGAATATTTGCATGGATATAAGCATGTTGGACTTCCTGACAGGTGAATTTATGTATGTTCACTGCCAACACAGGTAAAATGAATCGAGTTTTTGACGTATATATAATGGGAGTGAATGAGTTAAGATTCCAAAGATAACTTTTACTGGAGATATCAAACGGGTGTGGTATACATACACTGTGTGAGTAATGTGGGCAACAGAAACAAACGGCAAAAGTATATTGAGGCAATGAAAAAGTCAAATAAGACTCAATGAAAATGAAAATATTAAGTACTCCCCGCTTTTAACCAAAAAATGACAGGTGGGACCAAAAGTTCCAAACGAAATTGGTATCGGCGTTGTGCGCATGCAAGCGCACAAGGCATTTGGAGGATGTCTCGACGGGAAGGAAGGAATTTCAGAACACCGGTCTGCGGCAAAAAAAAAAAAAAAAAAAAGGTTGAATCAAAATTTAACTTCAATTACGCCGACTGAGTTAGCAAAAAAAAAATAAAAATGACGGCATCAATTTGCACTGGTCCAGATATTTATAAACTTGCGGATCGTCGCCATGAATGACAAATTTAAATGCTGCTCGGCTTGAATTATAAAGTAGAATGAGGCAAACAAAACAAGGACAGGGAGCTCATAAAAAAATGATAAACAGACAAATAAACTGTCAGGGAGCGGAGGAGAAAATAAAATCATCCTATTTGTCTCTTCTGACTTTTAGGCTTGTGCCGTTCGTTCCCCTTCCGCCGGGAGAAGCGCCGCCAGGGGACATGTAGAGATTGAAACGAGAACGTAAAGGGAGCGGGGAGGGCATTTCCTGAAGCCGAACGGACGGAGGTGTCAGAAAGCGCAAGCCCAAAACTTCGGGTGGCAGGCCTGGCAGGCCCCGTGTGCCATCTTGCAGTTGACAGGCTGACAGTCACCCAGTCAGGCCACAGATTGCCAAGATAAGCACGGACGGATGTCACGCTCACCGAGCAAAAAAATAAATAAACCCAGTAGATGGGGCAGATGAGTAGATGTCCTCAACTCTGGTAAATTGCCAAGCTATTTTTGGTTTGTCAACAGGCGACAAATACTTGATCAGTCACGCAGGGCGAGGCCTGTGTTTTCTCGTTTTTTTTCAGTAATACTGCAGCATATTAAAGCCTTTTATGTAATTATTTTGTGCATAATGACGGCATCCTAATGCCAAAAGGTATGACGTGGTGATGGGAAAATGAAGCTTCAAATTTGCTTCATGAACCAGTTGTTGTATTTTTTTAGTCCTCTAGATGGCACTGTTGCTTTAAATAAAGGGTTTAAAAAATGGCAAGTCATTGATCATAGAGTGCCATCTATAGGAGTCCAAAAATACTACAACTGGTTCATGAAGCAGATTTGAAGCTTCATTTAGCCATCACTACAGGTTGGGGATGGCAAAGCAGAGATTTTTGTGGTTTGTGAGCAAAGCGCCAGACAAACAAATGTAAGTGTTGAGGAATAAATGTTGCGTCGTCTTTGAGTCACATCAGAAACTAAAGTGGAAGACCCCTTCGGTATGTTTTCATACTTCAAGTCAGATTGGATTGTGCCGCGGGGAGCCAGTTGTTTTGTTTGCATTGGCAGGTCAATAAACACTTTGCAAGTTAAAGTAAAGTACATCAGAACTGCATTTCTTTTTAGTCAGGAATGAAACAAATATTTTACTCACTTATTTAAGAAAATGTTTCAACAAGCAAGGGTTATTTAATTTTTCTCGTCTAATGAAACATGAGGCGAATGACGTAAATCCAAAACTTCAGTGCACGTTTCACTCGATTTTACAAGCGACAAATAATGACTGACGCCGAGATCTCATTTAAGATACCAAAAGTAATTCTCCACTCTACAATGGAGCAATTGAAGAATAAAAATGACGCTGGGCAATTAAATTCAAGTTGAAACGACCCTAAATGATGTCAATCTTGCACTTTCAACTATTTTCTTGATTTCCTTTCTCCTTATCCATCCCTTGAGGGCCCAATTGAGCTTTTGGGGACCGACAGTGTAATTACGGGCTAAGTGTGCTTTGATAGATCATTAGACGCAAAACCGTGCAACGGAACCCGTTATTAAGTTTGCCCCTCACAGCTGCTTGTATGAGCATGCATACGCGCAGCGCCACGCCAGGTGAATGAAAATCTCTCTAATTGAGGAACACATGCAAGGCAACCAAAATATCTACGTTTGAAACAAGAACACCGGTGGGTTGTATTTATTCACACGCTTTGAGTGGTGACAAATGCAAACGACTTCGAACAACTTCAGCGAGGAAGCACTCTTGCATACTAAAAACGAGCGTGAACCGGGCATCGCTCGGTGGAGGACGATCGGTTCCCAGCAGTGGGAAAGTAAAAGGCAGACTTAGGAGGGTCAAACCCAACTGTGATCATTGAGAGGGTGAAAAAGGCAAGAGCGTCCCAATGATGAGGACAGATGGGCAGAGTGAAAAGTTGACTCAAAGAGGCAAAGTGAAAAGTCCAAAGAATGAGAAGGATGTTATGAAGAAATAGTGAGGAGAAGTACAGTCGGGGGATTTGAAAGGGACATACGGACTATTTATTTTTTGACTGGTTGCATAGAAATACGGCGGGTATTAAAAGTTCACACACCCATGTTTAAATGCTATGTCAGGGATGGGTAACAAGCGGGCCGCAGAGGCGCAACTTTGCCAACTGAGATGGAAAGGGCTGTAGACATTTGTTAGTCTTTATTTTTGCCAGATTCATCGGCATGGCAAATCTTGGCATTGAAATTTAGAACTGATATTATTAATTTAACGATTTCGGGAGAACCGGACTGAAATTTTCCACTTGATTTTTTAAGGCCAATCACACCTATTCTACGGGCTTCTCTCCGTTTCATCCATTTATGATGGACTCATGACTAGCGACGGATCATCTTTGACCCGTGATACGTACGGATTAAACAACAAGGTTCGGGCCGGGCACGATCTGAGGCGGAATGGATGGTGAAATCTCAAAACTGAGCGCTATCACATCAAGGCAACATGATTAGTCGGCTTTTACGATAATAGCAGCAGAAGAAGTTAAAATCTCACCTGGATCGCGTAGGTCGCATGCACGGGAGCATTTTGGCAACTTGAGGTGAAACGAGTTCTCAAATTAATGAGAGAGGATTTCTTTTATATTTCTTGTCTCGACGCCATCATTTCAGACAGACATGTCAAGGAAGCTGCACACATACGCCACGAAAACTCCGCCTACGCAGTGGCTATCTTTAAAATAAAGCTTAACCCAAATAATATATTGAGTCATTGACGCCTATGCAATAGCCTTAGCAGACTTTTATTTTGAAGTTGGCCCTCGTAGTGTCGTAACGGCTAACTTGACTTCCGTTATCGATGTTATGGCTCGCTTTGTCGCAGTTTTAATTGTCATGACGTAGTTGCCACCAACATCAACACAACGCCATTCAGAAATCATATTCAGCCGCTAATTTAGGGCGCTAACAAACCGCTAGTCAATTACACTGTCATTGTATGACATGACACAAGTCTCCGTCATTAGTGGCTACGACTGGCCAGCAGCTAGCTGCTAGCATTAGCAACAAGTGCCATCCCCCCATGGCCTTCCAAGACCAGTTGCTGGTCCACAAAAGTTAGTTACCTGTATGAACGGGTCTGTGCCATAAAAAAAGGTTGGGGACCACTGTCCAATCCAATTCTCCTCATGCCACTTTGACAATGATGATATGCGTCGCCCCCACGATGGACCATTGCTGCCGAATCCATATGCGCTCATCCAATGCCAATTCCCAAATGTGTGAACGTGTTGATTTAACGCCTGAATAATGAGATCCCACGAGGGATGAGTTGACAATAGCCTACCATCCCAGAGACGTTCTCCTTCTCTCCACACACGGACCCCTTAGAAGTCTCTCAAGTCCAAATTTAAAGCCGGATATTTGAAAAAAAAAAAACAATTACATGAAAGATCTCTTGAAAGTCAACCGGCTTCCATCAATTTATCCCTCGGCTGCTTGTCTCAGGGAATGGAGCGGAAGGCTGGGAATTGGAAGATTGCCGTTTGGACTCCAGAATCCTCCTCCGACCTGTGGAAGTATCCTTGAGGAAGACACTGAACCCTCAGCCATCCTGCGGCTGCGTTGTCACCACTGAGGGACTAATAAGGAATCCTAATGCCTCTTTATAGTCGTGTCTATTCACACGGCAGCTGCCAAACGGAAGACGATGGTACGTGCACTAGCCGCATGCAACGTCGCTCTAACGCATGATGAGGATTAAAAAAAAAAAAAAAAAAAGAAAGGTCCTTGAGGATTCAGTTGACTATGTGGATTTAGTTGATTAATATTCATGATTATTTAATCATATTCTGACAATGGATGATTGAAGAAATTAAAATTTTTTTGTTAGTTGCCAAGTACAAACTAGCTAGCGCTAGCGGGAAAATGAAGCTTAAAATTTGCTTCATGAAACAGTTTTTTTGAGTCCTCTAGATGGCACTGTTGGTTTAAAAATGGCAAGTCAGTGTGCAGAGAGTGCCATCTACTGGAGTCCAATAATACTACAACTGGTTCATGAAGCAGATTTGAAGCTTCATTTACTCATCACTAGCGCACTCATGATTTTGATCCTCATTCAATTTAGATGACAGATATTTAGATAAATGTTTGTCCACATCTTTGTTTTCTATTTTGCTTTATCAAGTACACATGTCATAAAAGAAAAAAATAGATGGAAACTATAAAATCAGTTGAGGGTTAACCCCCCAAAAAAATAATCAAACCATATATTTTGGATTGTTCAAGTCAATTTCGGCAAATGCTCATTTGTAAGCACGGTAGCACGTAGCGTCCCATTAGTTTGATGGATTTTTCTTAAAAATCAAAGTCTAAAGTCGCCGCGTCAAAAGGGCTTAATTGACGCAAGAACTACCCGGCAAAACACTTGATTGATAATTCTCAACTGCCGATCACGATAAAGGACACCTTTCACATAAGATAGGAGTTATCCGATCCAATTTCGCAACGTTAATTAATGACACTTCCTATCGTTTCTCCACCCTCCGATTAAGTGCGTCTTAAGTGGCGATAAGTACCGACTATTTGAAAAGAAAAGGGGCAATATTTCTTATCTTATGATGCGGCACTGCAAACCAAGCAGCCAGTTTTACAACATGTTTCTCCTAATTGGATATTGATTGCGGAAAAGATAAAGATAAATGAATGATATTTCGGCCCTTTAACGAAAAGCGGGGTCAGGTCAGGTGAGCTCAAACCTGAAGACCTCAGTGCAGGCTTCACCGTGGAATGAAAGATATTTTCTAATATGCAGATTGTCTGTTCAGCGACGGGCAGTAAATCATTGCAACAATTGCCACGTAAATCTGGGTGCGAAAGCCTCCTGCGGGCTTTTAATTACGACGTTCCGTTCCGGAGCGCAGCGTGGGAGGAAACATGGAAGCGAAAGGGAGCCTTAGCAAATGTCATGAAGATTTGTTTTGGAGAATTGTGTTAATGATGGAATGAATTTCCTATCGCTGGACATGGGATCAGAAACCGCAGGGCACTGTACCTTTGCAGCGAAAGCTTTTCACGGCTGGATCACGGAATGCCTTGTCGTAGCATTTATCTGTGCGCAGCATGCTGTTGTTAATACATTAGCTTGACTTCAAAGCTCATAATAGTCGCATATATCAAAACAAATCTGGCTGGACTCCTGCAAGGTGCCGGAAACAAATGGCTAGTTTGATTCGATTATTCACCATTATTCATAACATTTGCTCTGACCTGGAACAGTAAGAGCCTATTTGCGGGGTAGGGACCTTATGCCCAGATTAATATTTAGAGCGTTTGAGTCGAAAAATGCATTAATATTTCAGACACTGACATATGTTAGGAATGTGAAACAGTCTCTTCCAGGAAGCTATTCGTACCCCAGCCAACAGGAAGGCTTTCAAACTATTAATCATTGCAAGCTTTGAGCTCTTGCCATCGTAGGGTCAAGTAAGAGTTGGTAGAGAGAAGGTGTCCACTTCATGGACTGGTTTTACAAATTGTGATAGACCGATACGCTTTTTTCTTTCCAGGGCTGATACAGATTATCAGTAGTCATGGAGGCCGATATTTGAAGCCGATATTCATTTTTTGAAAAAAAGGGTTCAAATGTTTTTTTTTGTTTTTTTTTAAATAAAAACTCCAAAACTTGACTTAGTTGAAATGTCTTTAAGCACATATATATGAAACTTTAGAGTGCTTTAAAGCAGCTGCCCCAAAAAACCTGGATACATGGTAGAAAATGGACGGCTTGATGGCTGGAACTGAAGCTGTGAGTGTTTCACATCAATCTTCAATAAAAGTATCATAAAAAAAAAAAAAAAAGATTTCCCTTTGGGGTTTGACATTTAAAGATGATGTCGAAATGAGCCGAATCATGAAAAGACAAAAAAAAATCCGATCTGCATTCCAGGTAAATATGCTTTAAAGACATGCAAGTACATCAAGTGCTTGTCCTCCCACGGTCGGCGTGTCGTAAAATGTCGACATCTCTAGAGAAATGTAATGAACTCAAACCAGAAACAATTTCACCGCCGTTGTTTTGTCTCGCTCGACTCAATGCCATCTGCTCTCCCTGAAATATCGTTTAACATGAAAATATTTAACAATTGTTTTCAAAAGACCTCCAGTATGAGCGCCGATGCTTTCAAACAAGATAAACAAAATCACCCCCCCCCCTTGCGTAAACAACCCTTTCAGCTTTCAGATTCAATGCCGTCTCAGTAAAAGGATGCATTTCTCTCGATGGATTCCAAACATTCTGATTCAATCGACTCAAGTCTTGTTTCAAATCACTTGCTGTCACTAGATACCTTTAGTGGTGATGACAAAAAGTCCTAAGAGAGTTTTTTTTTTTGTATGCGCCTTGATTAAATCAAATTGATATTTAATCATGTAATGTTTGCTTTGAAGGATGTTGATAAATTGATCGTGACAGAGCAACGCTGAGGTCATCTTTCCCAGATATACACTTTGCCGCCGTCTTAATTGGTTTGGTTGTTTAGTTATGGCTGCATTTTCATCCGCTCAACAGGAAGTTTTCCCAGGATGTTTCTATTCAAAATCAGTTTCGGGTTAGTTTGAAGTGACAGAACAGAACAGAAAAATCTTGCAATGCAATTGATGGATATGTTTCTGAACTGAGATAAAATTCAACATCAAATGCTAATTCAAAAGATTTTTTAGTCAGTCAGTGGGAACTTTGAATAAAGTCCCAGCTGGCTGATTAACAGCGCAAACAATGCGGTCAATTGTAGCTTAAATAAAACATTAATTCAATCCATAAAACATACATTTTCAAAAACATAGTCCCTGCCTCCCAAAGACGTATTTGTACGTCTTAGTCTTTTTTTTTTTTTTTCATCATAGCTCCGTGTTTTTATAGCATTAGAACACGATATTCTGTCGGCCTCGCAAAATCAATCAAAATCCAGTTAAACACTGGAATTGAAGGGTTTTTATATATTCTATTCAGTATTATTTTCCATTGCATTAACTTCTCTTATCTAATTTATATATTTATCTGAATTATTGTTGTATTGCACTGGAGAGGGGAGCTCTCTAATCTCGTTGCACACTTGAGTACAATGACAATAAAGGGATTTCTGATTCTGATTCTGATTCTTTTCTCGAGTGAAAATTTCTGGGATTAAATGAGTTAACATACACGCGAATGCACATTGACTGAAGAGGACGTGAACTCGAACCACATGGATGCGCCGGTACTCGACAGAGGAATCCAGCGGTTGCAACATTTTAGTGGCACTTAGCTGCAAACGGCGTAATTAGTGTTAAGTAGCGCTTATGTGCCCGTGTGTTAAAAACAAGAGATGGCGATATGGTAATTGTGTGAGTGGACTACTTCACTAAAACACTTTTAACACGTTAATTAAATGCGGTTTGATATATTTCACACAATGCGGCGTGGATGGTAAATAAATGAATCCCTGTGGTGGAAGAAGACGCGACAAATGAAGAGAAACGGGATCGTAGAAATGATCGCGGGCCCTTAAAGCAACATTAGACGCTGGCGGCATGATATTCTTGATGGGTTAAATGGGATCATTTTACGTTCGAGACAAAACGGTACAATGTTTCCTGGTTGTGGCTAAGAAGTTTTTATTGACACAACTGCCGGGCATTCATGATCGCTCTTTGTAAGAAGTCCTTTATTGACCTTTTCATCATGCTTGAATAAGGCTGGAACAAAAAGCGAGTGTTGCCTGTTGATGAGTCGAAACACAATTAATACAATGGGAAGGAGGAGTCGGTCCGTATGCGGCGAGCGGTTGTCTTGCTTCAGGGTGAAAAACACTCGCTGACTA
This sequence comes from Idiotropiscis lumnitzeri, assembly GCF_059441095.1. Lineage (NCBI taxonomy): Eukaryota > Metazoa > Chordata > Actinopteri > Syngnathiformes > Syngnathidae > Idiotropiscis > Idiotropiscis lumnitzeri. Next base: position 8,290,766 of record NC_142397.1, on the reverse strand, counting down.
AATGAGATACTGCATTATTAGTCAAAGGCGTTATTTGAGGACGTGACATTTAATTTGGTGTTCAGCAGCAGTATTTACATGAGTTGATGAGAGGTTTGACTGGATGTTAGTGGTATTATCATCAAAGCAGGGTTGTTTTTGGCAGGCGTTTGAGATTTAGTTTTAGTTTTAGTCATTTGGATGAAAATACTTATTAGTTTTCGCCATATTTAGTCATTCCTATTCGTGATAGTTTTACACTGGTTTTAGTCATGAAAATTCCAAAATGTTTTAGTCTAGTTATATATATATATATATATATATATATATATATATATATATATATATATATATTTGTTTTTTTTGCGCTTCAGTCGACTAAAACCAGACTAAAACATTTGTGTGTGTGTGTAAGTGTGTGTGTGCGTGTACTTAAACAAAGTGGACCTCACAATTGGCAAAGACGAGTATGCGTGTAGGTGTGTGTGTGTGTGTATGATTCTTAGCTGTGAAAATAAGAATAATCAACCAATGTACGCCTCAGTTTACGACGACATATTTGCACCTTTTGCCAACGTCACCTACAAAGTTATGCAAAAATGAGTCATTATAACGCCCTCTGTGCCGCATACGTCAATGCCGTCCTCATTCGCTTGCCTAACTGAGAATGCGACAATGACCTTTTCCTCCTTGAGAAGGTCGATCAAATGACTAACGCATACATGAAGACTACATGACCAACTCCACGTGGCGCAAGCAACATCACCGTCCTCATTCCTACAGGAGACAAGGTTAATTCACACATTCACGAAAATTGGCATTGGCAAAAGGTTGCGTTTGCTGTTGGAATAGAGGCGGAGATTTCAGTGCATGACATTTATCCTCAGGAGGATAGTCAGGTCAGTTCAGTAAAACTGTTCTTTGATTGTGTTGAAGCTTGAAATTAGTGATAGACTGATTATCAGTTGGGCCGATTATCGGGCCGATATTTGGCATTTTGCGGATTATCAGGCTTTTTTTTAACTTTCAAAGCCGATAAATTAAAAGCTGGTCTATTTGGGCTCATGCAGCACACACACACTCTCTCTCTCTCTCTCTCTCTGCTGTGCTGGTGGCCCTGCCTGCAGAAGCAGATTGGCCCGCCCATAACACCATCTGATTGGTTCCTTGTGCAGTGAGTAGCAGCCAGCTATAATCTTTATCAGATGTCCCACTCTTTCCTTGAACCTGTGTCCCGATATTTGTCTCTGTATTTTTTATGCTGATTCAGGAAAACATCTTTCATTTTTTTTAGAGCAGGGCAATGACTCTCTCAAATGCAAAAAAATAAAAAATAAAATGAATATATATATATATATATATATTATTTTATTACAAATGGCAGGCAAGCATGTATTATTCCTGACATCAATGTTATTTACAGTTCGCATGCCTTCTGTCCGCTTCCACGGAGAACATTACCTTTTCCATTTCTCAGCTGATTGAGTCTCAGCAATGGGGGCAATATGAAATTGACATAAGCGGCAGAGGGAAATTAATTAAATCGCATTCATTTTCAGGCACAATGAGTGCACTCCAAAGCCGTTTGAATGACAAGGTGCATCTTGAGTTCATGCAGGGCAAGGTTGATGAGTTTTTTTTTTTAAACTACTACCTAAATTGCTTTAAATATTGGAAAAGAAATTCCGCCGGAGCAACAAACACAAAATTGAATCCTGTCTCACCTAGATAATATTTTTCATCAAGGCCGAACCCCGAGGAATGCCGAGTAAGGACTTATACTGTTTGCTGAGAAAGATGAAGTGACGATTGGCTGTAAGGACAAGGTGAAATGAGAAGAACGCCACAAGTCAAAACAACTCCACTAGAGAAAAACAAACCTTTCTAATAAAGTGGAAAAAGAAAAACAAATCATGCAAGCCTGTATTTGAGCTGCTCTTCGGCGATGAAACTTTTTTTTTTTTTTTAAGAATAGAAGAAATAATTAGCGGCACATGGTATGTTGAGCTTGGAGCTCCAACTTGCTAATAACAAAGCACAGAGGGCATGCCGGCGTCTTGACAAAGAATAATGGGGATTAACTTAGATAACAGCCTCAGCCTTACACAAAATTTCACTCCATAATTAATACATAATAGCCTGTAGGCCGACATTAAAAATGAGGGTCAAAAATAACATTAGCTTAAATGAACAGGACAACCTCTCAAGTTGAACGGCCCTGCAGTCGCGCCATTGGGAAAGGAAAGGAAACAAAAATCCCATTGTGTCAGAAAATTGGGAAAAAAAAAGAAGAAAAATTAAAAAAAAGAAAGATTGAAGACATTGAAATTTGATGAGCTGAGGAGCTCCGTTCAACCGGCATCAAAGGATAAATTCGTATGGGTCTATTATTATCAAGGGTGGCCCAAAAGTCACGCTACATTTCATTTAAAATAAAAATAAAAATTAATTTCAGGTATCATTTGGACAGATGTGGGCTCATTAACATTTGGCAGTTGAGTCATTAACGTTTTTTGTAAGAATATTATTCCCTTGCTGATGGCTCTCGCTAATTAACACTGGAGCAGTGTTGCAAAAATTGCCACCTGGTAAGAGGGTTTGTTCAAGACGGAGGTTCAGCGCCCCGTTTGATTTTGTGATCATCACACTCAAAACGGGATGTGTTCTTCACAAATCATCTACTGTAGCAGAAAGCCGCTGAGTTTCACCACTTGACAAAAACGTTGAAGTCCCAGAGCAAGCGTTCGGGCAAAGTCAGACCAAAAACACATTTCATGTTGATAAAAGAATAAAGAACAGGCAAGATAGGTGCAAGACATTTGACATTTCTACTGTCCGTGCTCTTGGTCAATAACCAGAGCTGGGCACTTGACCCCTTTTTGCCGGTCAGTTCCTCGCCCTCCGGCCGCGATCTTGTTACCGTTCCGGCCTCGACCCTCCGGCCTTTTTTATAAATGAAGTTTCTCATTCACTCCAAACTTTCTCTCTGCTGCTGGATTTTGGCTTTCAGCTTGTAGAGTCCCGAATCCGATTCTTTTGAGGAGCATCTATGTCCAGTTGTTCTCAGTTGTCTGTGTAAGGAGTAGGATATATCGTTGCATAAGTCTAGAGTGCCCTCTTGTGGCTGATTGTGAAATTACATTTTTTTTTCCACATATAAGTTGCTCCAGAGTATAAGTTGCAGGATCAGCCAACCTGCGTAAAAACTGCAACGACTGAAGCCGTAAAGTCAAATGCCGATGGCCTTGCATCCTTTCGAATGAAACAGTCGGAAAAAAAAATACGGAGGGCGTGATTTTTGGGGCGCACTGCATCTCACACGTTTAAGAAGGTATTTTGGTTTTAATTTACTGTCCAATTCTTTTGTATATATAAGTATGAAAGATAATTCCAATGATCGTAGCTTGCACGCAGCAGCATTTATTCAAACCAACTCCCTCAATCCTCCTTATCCACACGACAAAATGATCTACAGACTCAAGTTGTTGTTTTCCTTTTCAGCATCTTTCCGAGCTTCTGAACAGCGGCTTAAAGGATGAGCGGGAGAAAATCGGGTGCAAGACTTTTTTTTTTAGGATCCGCAGACGCTTCTTTTCTCCAAAGGAAGGACTAGACTCCACCGAGGGTTTTAAAAGCCATGAAGAATGTGGACATAAAAGAAGAATAGACACAGGAGGCACATTTGTATTTAATTCAGTGATTCTTTCAAGTACCACTCAAGGAAGTCATATTGCACTTTGAGTATCCCAGATTTATAGATTTGTATTTGGAATTTGGAAGTTATGTTGGGAGACGATCTCAAAAAGCTTCGTTGGGCTAGATGTGCGCGCTATGATGCCCTCAAGCAACCGACACGCAGTGAGGTGAGATCGGTGCTAGTTAAGTCCGGTTTTATTGCTAACGCCAGTCCAATAAAATAAATGGATTTTTTTTCTCCGCACTGAAGATCTTTGTTTGAAAGTAGTGAAGCCATGCAAGTGAAAAAAAACAAAAACATTTCAAAATATTTTTCTTTTACTTAACTGGTAAGTGCTTGGTGCTTAGGCATCAAGCGCTCCAATAGGAAAGAACGGAGTCGATTGCGAGTGCTGAGTGAACTACATTTTTTTTTATTCATATCACACTGCAAAAAAGAACTAAAACCACTAACCATAAAACCCAACAATGCGGACAATCGAATTCCGTGGACGTGAAAAGCAACAAAGTAAATATGCGGAAAAGGTGCGCAGGTGGGGGTTGCATTGAGCAAAGAAAAAAGTTTCCAGTTGGGCGAACGCAAGCGCGTGGCACTTTACCTTTTTTGCCGAGATCAAATCAATGCAACGCAGTCGCTGCCAGGCCCGATCTTGTGCTCGGCTAACCTTCAAATGGCATTAGGGGTCCCATCAACATATGATGAGTCACTGGCAACCTGATGTGATTTATTCAATCCCGCAGAGTAGCTTGGGCGGTGGGGAACAAATCACTTAGATGGAAGCCACGGAGCATAGACTGAGTGCCAGTGCGACTGAAAATGTGTCTGCCTGCACAAGCGTGTGTCCTTTTATCATTCTTTGTGCCTACCATCCATCAGCTTGGGTACAACAAGCCTCCGTGTGTGTGTGGGCGTGTGTGTGTGTGGGTGGATCCCGTTTGTATGCTATATAAAGAAGGTGCTGAGAGGCCACATGATGTTGGCTGTTTGGTTGCATTCTGTAAAAGGCAACCTTTCAAAGCCGTTCTCTGCTTTTTAGTATTTAAACCATGGTTTGGTTGGAATCGCTTCTCTCAAAAAGAGCAAATGGTTCACATCTACAGCTTGGTTTCGTCACTATCGGTTTCATCATGGCACGGCGTGAGACAGAAATTTTAAAAAATTCTCTTAATTGGTGCCAAGATGACACTGGTTAGCATTTTTAGGACACTTTTCTAGATTTTTTTTTTTTGCAGTGATTCAGAATCTGACATCGTTTTTTTTTTCTCCAGTACATAATGTTTTCATAATATTAATAATAATATAAAACCCAATAATTGGAGGTGGCATGGTGGTCGACTGGTTAGCACGATGGCCTCACAGTGCAAAGGTCGTGGGTTCGGTTCCGGCTCCGGCCTTCCTGTGTGAAGTTTGTATTTTCTCCCTGTGTCTGAGTGGGTTTTCTCCGGGTACTCTAGTTTTCTCCCACATTCCAAAAACAGTTTGTTGTGAAGTTGCATTCTCACAGCCATTTGTCATTGGTGTTACAGCTGGGTTGTACCGTATTTTCCGGATTATAAGGAGTGACTTTTTCCCTCGATTTTGAACCAATACAACGGTGCGGCTTTTCTGTGGATTTTTCTTTCACCGGCAGGGACGCTCTAGAGTTCAGAAAAACGCTAAATAAATCTCGATATTTTTTTTTCTCTCTCATGGGTCTGTTCTGTTTTAATTAGCGAAGTTGGTGCCGTGTTAAAAGGCACTGTTTTAACAATCTGTTTTTGTACCTTTATGTGCATTCACAGTACAAAATCGTTCTGTACTTGCAGTAAACTAGTGATGGGTAAATGAAGCTTCAAATCTGCTTCATAAACCAGTTGTAGTATTTTTGGACTCCTGTAGATGGCACTCTCTAATTAACATTGGGCTGAAAGCACACTGACTAGAGGACTCAAAAATACAACTGGTTCATGAAGCAGATTTGAAGCTTCATTTTCCCGTCACTACAGTAAACAACAAATTTTTTTTCTACGTAAAAAACTGCGGCTTATAGCCTGGTGTGGCTTGAATATCGGGTTTTTTTACCCAAAAGGAGTTGCTGCAGTTTATATACAGGTGCGTTTTATAATCCGGAAAATATGTTATGTGAATCTGTATATTTTGCCGTACAGAATACGGTCCAATTTTTATTGGAATGAATTGAAAGGAATTCAGTGACATGGATTTAAATAAAACATTAAAATCATTACTTAATAATTTTACACGTCAATATACACTTGACATTTTGAGTGACTTTAGGAGGCACATTTTTCCAAAACCATTAAAAATAAATAAAATAAAAATAGAGCAAAGCCACCAAAATGAAGACACAAGGCGACCAAATCTGTGTGCGGGCACGACTCGAAAGAAATGCGCAAAAAAGTTGCAGGTGAACTGCGCCATGTTGATGGGTGTCTTGAGATGATTCAAGGGAAACAGATTAGCCAATGGAGCGCGGTGGCAGATCGTTCGTCAGGGGTGTCTCGAGCAAAGATAAATGAAGTGCCAATGGGGTAAGCAGACAGAAGGAAGCGACGCTCGCAGGAAATAAGAGCCAACAAAGCAGTGAAATGAGAGCCAACAACGGAAAGACAGCAATAGTTAAGAACAATGGAAGACTGCAAGGGAGCAATAACATGACCTAAAATTCACTTTAGATTCCAAAGTGAATTACTTGCACTTAATATGCATGTATTAACATCGTATTATCTACTACAGTATATGCATATTTAATCGAACATGCCCTTCTTAAGGACGCCGTGCATTTATCACTGGTTGTCCTTATACGGCACGATTCATCATTTAAATTCACAGATTTCTTTTCTTTTTTTTTTTAAGTGAATTTAATTCTGCTACATTATAAATACAGGATATGTTTGAAGATAAGGATATCAAAAGCTGCACTGGCAATCGTAGAGGTCTGAAAAGAAGGTTGTTATAGGATTCTATTAACTGGCAAATGCCGTACGTTTTCCAATAAGAGTTACTGACTTCCAAAGAGAGCCATTTTCTTTTTAACATTTCTTTAAATGGAATTTATGACGACGACACACTCTGTGTGTGGGGTCTGTAAGGTCAACAGTTTTCCATGCTGCTACAAACAATCAGCAACAGGATAAAAAGATAAGAAAGGAAGTGGCAGAGATCTATAATTTAGTGAATGACGGTTTACAGGACAATATAAAATAGTCGATATTTAAATTAAATATACAACTTGTACACAATATTACGATGGACTTGGCGTCATTATAGAAATACACATTAATAAAAGTATAGCAGCCACTAAATATCGAGGTACTGTTGTTGAGGTCCCTATATGTGAAAATATTTGCCACTTTATTTCACTTTAAACTGTCTAAGTAACTAATACACAGTACAATTAATATAGTACATCAATAAATTCTCCCAACCAGAAGATTATAATCTTCAGGTTTTATCGCCTCTATTTAAAAGAAGTGCCGATTAATTCCCAGAGCATTTTTGAGGCTGTAAATCGAGACGTTCTTGTCTTGTCTTGCCGACTCAGCCTTAGACGCTGTTATAAACCGCCCAAAAGGGTTTGCGTAAAAAGGCGACGGGTCTTCCATATCAGCGCGTTGTTAAGGTTAGAGGTCACGTGAGGCAGCACATTTCGCTGTCATAGTTAAACGAAAGCCAGAAATAAACAAACTAATTTAGAGTCCCAGTAGGCTCATTTAGCACTCTGACCTTTGCACCATTTTTATTCGCTCGCTGTACTGAAGAAACTGCTTTTTTACGCCAATGGCGCGAAGAATCCTTGGTTGTTTTGAGCTTTTAGGAAGCTTATTTTTATGGACTGAATGATTCCATTCGATAATGGAGGGAAGCAACCGTGAAAGTTTTGATTATATTAGATCTGTCCGACTTTGAAAAGTTCTTCCAACGGGACACTCTGGACCAGTCGACGACAGACCACACAGGTGGAATTAATTAAAGCAAAAAAATATCTTATTTTGAAAAGTGACAGGCTTCTCCCCGTTCCTTCCATCCACGAGTGACTCGTAACTTGTGGTGCAACGGATCATCTTTGACCCGTGATGCGTATGGATTAAGCACACGGTTCGACCCGGGGACGATCCAAGGAATGGTTGGGGGAAAAAAACAGCGCAAGGCAACATGATTAGTCCGCAATCTGTGTAATAGCAATAGAAGAAGTTGAAATCTCACATGGATCACGTAAAACGCATGTATGGGAGCATTTTTGCAACTTGAGGTTAAACGAGCCCTCAAATTAATGAGAAAGGATTTTTATCTCTTGTCCCGACACCGTCATTTCAGACAGCCATGTCAAGGAAGCTACAAACATTCTGAACGACCACGCCGCCTCCGCAATGGCCAACTTCAAAATAAAGCTTAAGAACATTACATTGTGTCATTGACGCCAATGCAATAGCCTTAGCAGACCTTTACTTTGAAGTTGGCCTTCATGGTGACGTAACGGCTACCTTGACTTCCGATTTCGACCTTTCAGCTTTGCTCTATAGTAGTTTTAATTGACGTGACATAGTTGCCACCAACATCAACACAACACCATACGGAAATCATATTCAGTTTCGGACGCCAACAAACCGCTAGTTAATTACGCCGTCGTTGTTATCTCCGTTGCTATTGGCTACTACTGGCTAGCATCTAGCTGTTAGCATTCGCGACAAGTACCTCCCCAACACCGGTTGCTGGTGTCGGGACGAGATAGGGACGGGTTGCTAGATGTGGACAGGGTCCTTCGGAGGCTGCGCGCTTGCTAATGACGTCACGCGTAACACGTATTTTTCAAATATATTTCTTCCGTGTCTCTAAACTCACTATGCAGTGTTTGGCTGTAACAATAAGGTGGAAGGCAGGGACGCACCTATAAAATTTTCAGTGGGCAGGCAAGGGTGGCACAACATCTCACTGCCCATAGAATCGCGAGCACGTTTAGCCGTGTGCATTTTTTTTTTTTGTCAAAGCTGCTATTAATTGATTACAGTTTTCATCTTCCGGGTAAGCCTATCCTCCATATCTCAACCTTTAAAATGGCAGACAAGCAAATACGGATCACATGATCAAAAACTATCAATAAGATTGAAATCAAGTTTGAGGATGGTTTGAACTACAAAAAAAAGGGTGTTACAGTTTAAGGAAATTTGGGGTCAAACTTCAAACAGTAAAAAAAGCACGGAGGAGCATTCTATCTTCAAGGTAGCACTGCAATGTTATTTTTTTTTCTTTTGTGGCTACAGTATTGCTTGTACTTTTGCGGCTCAGTAAGAATAATGCATAAGCTTTAGAGATGAGTCACTAAGGGGACACCAGCGCTTCCTTGCGTCTCCATTATGTTTCGGACTGCCTGGGAGAGAGCGATGCGGGGGGATTATTTATGTGTAGAAACAAAAGCAAGAGGAGGGGTGAAAAGAAGTGAATACTGTGAAAAAATGTCAAAGCATGGACGCGGCCGACTTGTGATGAGCTATGAATTAGCCTGAAGTGAATCGTCTCTGCGGTGCTGTGATGAAAACAGCATTTTGAACTCCTATAGGACAATTACAGTCACATACTATAATTAGCTTTTACATTTAGTTGGTTCATGATCAGAAATAGGAGGACCGTACGAGTCCACCTCGTTCCCGGAACTAATGTACCGCTTGTGACTAATTATCGTAGTTAAAATCTACTGTGTTGACCTTTTCCAGTTCCATAAAAATAAGGTAAATGCAGCCTGAAGCACTGATTATAGTGTAGATGTTTTCCAAGGCTGAACCCATTTATTCAATAAATGGCAGTCATGTCCACAATCACCCGCAGATCTAACACAGCGGTGTCAAACTGGCCACATCGTAGTTATGGTTTCCCTCAGAGGGCCGTTATGACTGAAACCATATAAATAAATAATCACCTTACGTTATCGCATACACACAACAAATTGATGGAACTCCAGTTTGGAACTCAAAAGCCAGGAAGTAATTGTTTGTTCAACAATTTATTTTAAAAGGGGAGGTTTGGTAACAAATAAATGTCAATATCTCATATCACAATGTTAAAAGTGAAGAAAATGTGCTTAAAACAGGAAGTTGACGCACTTCGCGGGCCATATAAAATGAGGTCGCCGGCCAGATCTGGCCCCCAGGCCTCAAGTTTGACACCTGTGCTTTAGCGCAATATCACAAACAATTTAAATGATGAAGAAATTCACCAAACGCTGGCTCTCGACCAAGATGTGCGCCACCACAAAATTTGTCGAAAGTCGAGAAAAGACGCAATTAACGTGAGCAGAGGCAAAGAAGGCAAGCGAAAATGAGGGAAGCTACTGTCAACACGCAGCATGTGGCTTGTTTTCAAACACATTCAATTCGACTTTGAATAATGAGGCCACGGTGTCGTAACGTATCACTGTCTCCGCTTAACATCATCCATCCATCCAATTATTGATGGGAACAAAGAAGAACAAAAAAGTCACTTTGTTGCAGGTGCACAATATATCTGTACGGTGCCAACTTCTTTAGTCCAACACGATCCATTCTTGGGAGCAGGTGGGCTTTAAAGGGACGCTTGATTGACGTTAACATTATCAACACTTATATCATAGGTTTGCATGTAAAAATGACATCCGTATTAAAATGCTCCCGCCTCGAAAAGACTCTGTCGTAATTTAAGGATTTTTTTGTTGATGAGATTTTCGACAAATTGGCACGCCCCCTTTTGGAGTTTGGCTTGTTATTTTTTTGGCGGTTTCAGCGTTGACGAGAGGCAGGCGAGGTCATATTGCTCACATCGTCAGTTCTGTTGTCTAAAGTGGCGACCGATCGCCACAAAAATTCAAATGCACATGACTCCTCTTGTCCACTTCAAGCTGTGAACGTGTAAAAGCGTTCTACACAATAGTTTAGATTTATTGACAACCACCGAGAGCTCATGTGATCACCTCCACAAAATCAAAAATACCGTGCCGATCGCTTCTCGTGGTCCAGAGCAACATTGCGCACAATAACCCCGACCGGTTATATTTTGAACATTTAACTTTGCTCCACATGAATTTTGATGCCAGTTTTTGGACTTCATATGCAATCAAAGTACAATGAATTCCAATGGAGTGTTTGTAATCTGTCCCTTTCGTAACTCTTGTAGTACCGAGGCGGAGCTGAAGGGGGAGTGGTCATATTTCTCTTTAAAACTTTTCAAGTCGTCAATTATTTCCTCATTTCTCCCAAATAAAAAAAGATAACGATAATTAATTTCACTTTCCCGATCCAAAAATATTTAAACTGAGCTCGGGCAAACGACTTTAAGGGTTCGACTTTATCCATTTCAAAACATTAATAAAATCTTGCTTTGCTTACCAGAGAAGTGAAGATGTACGTGTAGTAGACTGACAGCATCCCCAGCTCTGACGCCTGCATGCAAAAAAAAAGAAAGAGGAGGAGCAGTGAGAGGAATCATAAGTTAAACATACAAAAAACAAAGTTTAGAGTCTGAACGGAAGCTGTTGAGACAAATTGGAAAGTAGAGAGAGTGAAGGATGTGAAGGGGTGAGAGGTCAGCGAACCGGCGCTCCACTCTGCGGCACACTGATCAAATCGCACTCTTGATAAGAACAGACATTTATTTATCTGACTGCGACTCGGGGGGGGGGGGGCAATTAAATTTCGGAGGTGAATTAGTATGCTGCTCGACAAGTGTCTGACAATTTGATTAAATCAAAGTCACAGCAGACAGCCACCGTGAAGGAGATGGTGAACTTTTTCCAATTGCTGTCATGCTCCAAAATCGGTATTGGCACACAGTCTGCAATCTGATGAGGTCAGTTTCCGGCGGAATCGGCAGCGATGACCTTGAAAAACGTTCGCTTGGATTATTTTGCCATCACAAAAGTGTCGCGTGATTGTCCCATGACAACGATGAAGCATTTGATTGATGGCGACAAATCGATTATTAATTGATCTCGTCATGAAGTTCAATGCTGGGTTGCAACACGCAGACGTAAAGAAGTGTAACATGACGTCACCTGTAGGAAGTCGTAGTAGGGCTGCTTGATGATGAAAAAGAAATATGAATCACGATTATTTTAGTAATAATTGACATCAGGATTATTCAAATGATTATTAATTTTTTGGGGGTCAAAAAAGAAACATTGGAGCATAATAATCGTTTTTTTAACGATTATTCCAATTATGTAATTGTTGAGTGTAGGGCTGTGCAATTAATAGAAATTCAATTATGGTTACGATTATCACACAAGCAGCATTATTTTGCATGGAAACAGGAGGGTAGAACATTCAAAATCTCCAAAAAAAAAAAAGAAAAAGAGAAAATTTTATATCATGTAAATTTAGTCCTATCCTTAGTTTGGCGGCAACAGAAGTCTTGAATATTTATCTTGAGTATTTAGCAGGGACAGAAAAAGTTCACTTCACAGCATATGAGAAACGTGAGGCTAAAACTCATTCAAAATAAATGAAGAAAGACTCCGATGGGTGTTTAAACGCACCGTCGCACAAAAGCTACACAAATCTGCCCTATCTAAAGGAAATAATGCGAAAGGAACGTCAATTGTTGAATGTTTGTTTTAGCAAAGTTTCACACTGCTGCTGATTTTACTACTCCAGGTCGTTGCTGCCGTTTTCTGACTGAATGAGATTACGTTCAACACACCAACTGACCTAAATGGCTTGGGAACGCTAAAAGGCTCGCAGAGGCGAGACCTTTGTCCGATGAGGTTTGCTTGAGGGTGTACAGAAGACAAGTCAGGATCCCTTCGGACAAGATGGACGCACTTATCATCTGAGCCTGGCAAACAACGTCGACGCGAAGCGTTGATATATTTTGCTGTCCACTTGAGAGATGGGATTGCCAGTGTTTCAGCACCTTTGTCTACATGATGTCTCTTGACAGCCAAAGAAATTGGATGGCTCGATAAGAGTGCGAGGGGTTATCCAGTCGTAAGAGCTTGTCGGCGGAGAACGGCTGCAAAATGTTTGGACATTGACTGGGATGGAATTCAGGTATGTCCAGATATACGTTGTGTATATGGCGCTAGTTTACGCTAGCTAGTTTTGTATTAACTCGTATTAATTATCAGCTGAGTAAAAAAAAATATCGTTGACGTCTTTAGCCGTCAATGGCAGTAAATGAGTTAAAAACTCAATTTTGTTGTTCTCTTTGCCAATGCCACACACGTCCAGAAAGTTTGTTTGTTTGTTTGTTTGTTTTCTCACTTATTTCCTCTGTTGCTAGCTTGCTAGCCCCCAAATTCGTCCATCTTGTCAAACCGCTGAGATTTGAGGGTTGGGCTACATGCTGGAATTAGTAAGAAATACTATTAATTACATTTGATTACTGGTTTTATTCTGTCTTATTACATTAACATGAAAAAAGTTTACGAATTTGTGTGTCAGTTGAATTTAAATGACAGGAAACGTTAACTGTTAGATAAAAAGTAACTGCTGGGTAAACAGACACGTTAGCTAGCTAATTATGTCACACGATGTTAGCTTTATTGCTGATACGCCACCATTAGGGCAAAGTGTTTGAATATTAATCAACTGGGATGGAATTCAGGTATGTCCAGACGTCCGTTCTGTTACGTGACGCTAGTGTACGCTAGCTAGCTTTGCATTAAAAACTCCATTGTGTTGTTCTCTTTGCCCATGGCACACATGTCCAGAAAGTCAAACAGAAATATTTTTTCTCTCTCATTTCCTCAGTCTGTCTGTTGCTAGCTTGAATTCGTCCATCTTGTCGAACCGCTGAGATTTGAGCGATGGGCTAAATGCTCTAAATACGATGAAATTAATTCAATACATCAAATATTATTATATTTGATTGCTGATTTGCTTACGTCATATTACATTATTACAGTAATTGCAGGGTAAACACACACATTAGCTTGCTAATTATGTCACATGCTGTTAGCTTAATTGGTGAAGAAAAAAATGTGATAAATGACCAATTAAAAAAAATATATTGATATATTGCTGCTGAGCTAGCTAAGATGTCATTATTAAAATGCTACATATAGCTATAACGCAATTTGGTTTTATTAAATTTATAATCAACATTGTGGTGAGACTTGTTAATTATTATTTAACATAATCAGGCTCAGCCAATAAATAATTTTCACAGGATTGCTGCCAGATTTTCAGGTCTCGGTACGTTTCATTTTTCTCAGAATAATCCCGACTGATTATGAACAGAACTCTTCATTTCCATATACCGAAATTATTCTTATATTATCTTTACTTATGATGGTGGCAACGCCAGCCCCCTTTGCAGGTACGGACGGAGCGGTTGAACGTGATGAAATAGTTACCATTCAGCCGGGCTTGCTGTGAGAACTGTGACAAAATGAGGCAACAAAACAGGGCAGAATGTGACAAAACTTGAAGCCAGGGAAATAAATATGCCTTCCACCCCACTTCAGACCGCCTCCAAGCTTTGTCACGGCCTATTAGGCACTGTCACATTTTGTTGCGTTCACACCGTTTTCTTACGGCTGACTAGGTTTCTTTATCCTTATCGTGACTGCTGTGGAAATTTTTATTTTCTGCTTCAAAATATGGTCCGGCATCCACTGCAATCACAGCCGGGCACGTTTGACCCACGTATGTCAACTGTCTTTTGTCTCACATCCATCCAGTTTTGTCCAATTTGGCGGATATGTGATTGCCGTGGTTGCCAGGATTATCATGAAAAAAAAAAAATGTCTCTTTACTTTTCTCGGGAAATGTATTCATGAATTTTAGAAATGTGAATTTATATATTTACATTTTTTTTTATGTGGCTGAATGTCATATCAAATAATTTGTAGATTCATAGAATAATTTGATCATGAAATTATTGCTTTGCTATTACGTTTATTGTTTTCATGACAGTAAGAAAATTGTTCAACAAAATAAATATTTCTGCAAAATGAAATTCTGGCCTTGTTTTAGGTCCGTTTTTTTTTGTTTTTTTCTTCACCATGGACAACTCAACCACTGCTGCAAAGCAGTACAAATAAACTGAAATACACCAAAGGGAAGGAAAAAAAAACTACCAAGAACTTTTACTGCATCTTCACAGCCAGTGATTTTTTTTTCTTTCCACATTATTATATTTATTTATTTTTTTGGGTGAATTATACTTGATTATTTAGAGCAAATTTCTTATAAATCTAATTTACAACTGTATAGACTGTATAATTATCAATATTTATTTGTACATGATATAACTTATTTCTGATTCCATTTTTTTTTATTTCATTAAAAAAATTTTTTTTTTTTACAAGCTTCTGTACAACCTCCTTCATTCCCAGATATAATAAACAGGTTGGCAAGTATGCATTTATATTTTTTCTTTTTCATTTTAGCTCGATGGACGACCGCCATAGCAAGCCAAATTCCTTCTTTTTCCATACTTGGCAATAAATGTTCCGTTTCCTTGCTCCCATTTTTACAGTCACCCTCGTAAATGTCACGGCCGTGTCCACCCATACTCGGAGTGTCTCTGAATGCATAATGCCGAGAAAGAAAAGGAAGCGAACGGGTTACAAAGGCGATGACAAGCAAGACACCCTACTGTGGGCCCCCACTGCTCTTTGGCCCGGAGTTGTACGGGTTGCTATGGTAACCAGATGACCGCTAATGGCAACTTGAAGGCTAAATTGAGGAGAAGACGACAGCGGAAAAGAGCAAATCAGAATAGAAACGAAACACCGTCTCTTTCGACTCCATTATACATCGACTTGACGTCACCTTCAATCTGGCCGTCCATCCATCCATCGTCTTGCGGAAATAATGAGGTGTGTATTAATTGCGGCAGTGCCATATGCCGCCGCCAAACATCCTCGCTTACTCATATTGATGCCATCAAGCCTCTTCCACATTAGTCTCCAATCAGGTGACGCGTCATCATTTTAAGTGTCCGAGGTGTTAATAATGTACTAAAAGGTTAATTACCAGCATGTGCTGGAGAGGAAAAAGCACAGAAGGATCATATTGTTCTCTTGGAGACAAAGTGTCGTGCTTGCTAATGGCGCCATAAAAAAAAAAATAAAAAAATGTACGCAATTGGCTTTATGGCGTTTGCATATCGTAGCTCCAGTTATGAACTATTCAAAGGTTGTTTTTGGAGCGGATTGACAAAGTTTGTTTTGAAAAATAGACACAGCGGTTTACATTGAGGTTGGATACGTCACAATCGTTTGAGGTTGCACTGCGACACAATTGAGATGCTTTGCTCCAGAGTGAGAGGATTTGTTTCCAAATGGTGGCATAGGGACGAGATCCTCAGCTTGGGAAGGGGATATGAAACGGATATGAACGAAGGTCAGTAAAATGTTAGTAGAGGACCTCATTGAAATAAACTGATCAATGACATAGTCATGGACACGTCTGACCCAAAAACTACATGAATAACTGTATATATATATATATATATATATATATATATATATATATATATATATACAGAGTCATTTTATATATCTATATATATATATATATATATATAGATATATAAAATAACTCTACCGTACTAGGATGTGATTCCAGCTACAAGCTTAATTCGCGCCTGTTGCATTAAAATCAATGTGCAATGTATCACGTTTTTTTATTCCCCACAAGTTTTGCATCTTCACTGCGAGAATTGTCGGCTTTATATTCCTCTGACATGTATACTACTGTCAGTTTATCAAGATAAACATCCGTATCATTTTCTCGGAATGATGAAACATGGGTTGAGATGATATTTTATTCTGTCATCGATATTTTTTTGGTATGTAAAAGCATCTTTTTTTTTCTTTTGTTTTTATTGTTATTCTTTATGACACCGGCTCAATTCCGCTGTCTTTACTTTGGACGATTTCAGCAACTGTAGACTGATGATGCTATGCTTTTTAAAGATGCGCCCTCAGCCCAAAGTGCAACAATTTATCTTCCTTGTGATTCAAGATAGCAAATGGATTATGGCAGTGAAAAAAAACAACAAAACAACATTTGACTCTTTCTGTAGTTTCTTCACTCTCTCTTTTAGTCCCCTGTGGGAAATACAATATATATCTCAACAAATCTAAATTGAAGCTAAAGCAACTACTTTTTTTCCCTCCCCAAGTTAAAAAAAAATAAATAAATAAAAAATCTCAACATATTGAATGACTTTTATCCTTGAACATTTCTTGCCTTCAGCATTTCTCAGTCCTCGGGGATTCTTGTTTCATTTCTATCGTTGCGCAAGACACTCACCCGTTCCAGAATGATATGCGACATGGTGGCGTTGGCGTCGACGATGATGGTGGGGGTCTTGTCGTCTCGTATCTCCTTCAGGAGCGGGGTCGGGTCCTGGCTGTCGTCGAGCATACGCACTGACAGGGTCTCCTTGGAGATGAGGAACTGCCTGAGGAGCTGCTCCAGGTTCAATAAGCCTGGAACGCACACAAACACACACAGTGGATTACTTGTAATGAAGTGAAGACTCCAAATTAGACTTGAGTAGGCTTAACACGGATAACCTTGAACAAAAAAGTTGAAAAGAAATTGTTGGAGACGTGTCAGAGGGGTGAGAACAAACTGGTGACGACCATTCGAGGAACTTGCTCGTCCAAATATTATATTTGAAAAAATATTTAGGGCTGGGAATGGATTTAAATTTCCAAAATGGATTCGATTCCATACACAATGGCCCGATTCGATTTGATTTTCGATTCACTTTGATTAATTTTCGATTCAATCAACAATTTCACACAGTACCATTATTAACTCATTCGCTACCATTGACGCATATAGACGCCAAAAAGTACATTCATTTTACCCGGGCTGGCATTAGTGATGGGTAAATGAAGCTTCAAATCTGCTTCATGAAGCAGTTGTAGTATTTTTGGACTCCTATAGATGGCACTCTAGGATCAACATTTGACTGAAAGTTCACTGACTTGCCGTTTTTTTAAACCCTTTATTTAAACCAACAGTGCCATCTAGAGGACTCAAAAATACATTCATTTTTTCACTTCATTTTCCCATCACTACATGCCGCCGTGATTTTTCACACCTACATTAAAATATTTGAACAAATAATTACCACTATGGCAAAAATATTGCGTTGCCATCAACGGGTATAGACGCCAAATAGGACATTCATTTCACCTGGGCCAGTAATGCACGGAGACAGAGAATGAAATGACATCATTCACTATAACTAGACTGTGAACTGTTGCCAACTGGTCTATGGTTGGTGGAGACAGCCAAATTTAGAATATGGTTTTGCGATTTTGTAACTCAGTTTTTTTTTTTAACACGAAACATAAAGTTGGAAGTGATGGTATTGGAAGGGTTAGTGGAAGAGTGCGATAAACATATTGTTCTCTGTTCCAAGTAGCCCAACTCAACAATCAGATGCTTGCGGTCATGTCGACAGTAAGTGTTGCCGAAGCTGACTATAATAATAAAATAACAAAAGGCAACGATTGGAATTTCTCCGTTTTTATTACAGTAATAAAATATTAAATATTAACCTCTGAAGAGATGCCAAGGTAACTTTCATGTTAATTTGTCGAGGTCTACGCTCTCTAATAATCCGGGTTGGATTTACCTTCTTCCTATATTGGAAATGAGCCAGATAACCTCTCAGGGTCTCTGCTAAATATATATGGATGCCAAGTGACTCGTTACCTGCTGCCAGGAGCCTTTTGATTAAGTTGGCTATGTTTTAATTAGTGCAAATCCCTCTTAACGTACTGGAATCAAAACACTGTATTACCGCAGCGATGAGCGGACGGTAAATTGCTCGAAGGCTTTTTGTCTGCGAGACAGCACTCACACAAGATCACATATTTTTGTTCTGCATTGGAAAATTGTTTCGTGAGCACATATTTTGTTTAGGGCTGGGTTTAAAAAAAAAATATCGATTTTAATCGATTTTCCTTTTCATAGCCTGTCGGTTTATAAAACACTATATTGATATTTTTAAATCATTCACTGCCAGCTAGTGATGGGAAAAATGAAGCTTCAGATTTGTTATTTTTTGGCACTCTCTGTACACTATTGGGTTGAAAGTACACTCGCTTGCCATTTCTTAAACATCTTTATTAAAGACAACAGCACCATCTAGAGGAGTAAAAAAAATACAACAACTGGTTCATGAAGCAAATTTGAAGCTTCATTTTCCATCACTAGCGGCATGGTTTCGGTGGTCGTCTCCCCAGTAGGGTTGTGGGATCGATGATCATCATCAGTGCATGAATAAGGAATCAGTGTGAAGCGCTTTGAGCGCCTCGCAGATGGAAAAGCGCGATACAAGTGGAAGCCCATTTCCCCTGTTGGTTGCAAGGCTGCGAAAGCTCATCATCTCCCCGGCATCATGCCTACCAGTGTCAGTTTCGATGTCTCCCCGTCTGCATGGCCATATATTATTCAAAGTGTTTGTTTTGCAATATGTGGACACCCATGACATGGGACCTCCTCTCCCCTGCCTTGAACGTGTCATCCCGGCTCCCTCTCTCTCTCGTACGACACGGAGCGTCTTTGATGATCTTGAAATAGCTTCTACTAAATCACCCGTCTCTGTCTGCCTGCACAGCAGCTCATAGAGACATCAAGTACAATTTCACGTAGATTTTATGACATCAGACAGTGAACTGTGTCTGACGTGGCTGCATACAAATATAGCGACACACAAGGAAGTTCACGCTCGTCACGTTCAAAGAGGTGTTTTTCAACACTAGGGTGCCATCATTTCTTACCGTTTGTTTTTGGGGAACCAGTTTGCTTCGCCTGAAAAGTAGATACATTAATTACAATATATTATTCAACGTGTTAAATTATTAACAATTAATCGAGGATTTTTTCCGATTAACTAGGTGAAAAATCTCTCTCTCTCTCTCTCTCTCTCTCTCTCTCTCTGCCACAATAGGCTGCAGACAGTACAGTGAACGAATGTTACAGTAGCAGAGAATAAAATCCACAGTGTGCGCCGTCACCTTTTGTGATGACTCATCATTTAGCCTTCGGCATAGCAAGACCTACTTTTATGACTTTGCCTCCAATGTGAACTTTCAAATTTACAGCAGAGGAGATATGTCAAAATATTGAAGTGCCAGCGTAATCACCGCCCCATTAACCCAAAATAACCACGGAGGGGAACCATATTTCATCGCTGACTTCCATCAGGTGCAGTTGCTTGACACACAGCGGTGGCGTTGAAAGTTTGACCTCCAACATTCAGGTGCTTTCTTTCATGGATCAACTAAGAACTCAAGTTGGAATATTGGCCTCGCGCGAGAGACGTACACGTTTTGTAGAAACTGGGAATTTGACGGCATTTTCTTCATCGACTAGTCATCAATCCTGTTCCTCGAGGTTTGCCGTCCTGCCCTGTTTTCCATCTCAAATCATCAGATAACCAGCAAGGTCTGCAGAAGCTAGATAATGATCCGGATTATTTGAATCCGGTGTGGCAGGAGGGAGAAATGGAAAACAGGCAGGACACAGCAGGAACAGGATTGAAGACTCCTGACTACTCGATGATGGTGGAAAATTCAAGTCAAGCAAGACGCTTTAGTCAACAATCAGAATCAACAAAATTCTTTCTTCCGCAGAAGTGAAATGGAGCAAAATGCTAGTAGTCAACTACAAGTAATTGCTATTTTTTTTTGTGCGTGTCGATGTGTGTATTTTTTTAAGAAAATGCCTTTGTTGATGAAAAACAATCAAAAAGGGACAAAGCCATTACTCTGCCATTTAGTGCGAATGCAGCACCAGGGCCTCCGATTTTGAATGTGGGTCCACCTCATTCTGACACCTCAGATGATAAATAGCGCCTTGTTATACTCTTATCCACTAAATTGCCTCCCGACCACTCACTTTTAGATTTATGCACCACTTTAGTTCGCCGTCATTATATAGGAGTCACTCCACCGCTGCTAACGCAAAAAAAAAATGTTCACCTTGAGGAAAGATGTGATTCTTGCATCAATGAGAGGGGCGGGTGGGCGTGTTCGGAAGGTAACGCTCGTGAGACTTTGGAACACGCACTTGATCAGCTAACATGATCAATTGGAGCCACGTGCCGGTTGTGTCATAAGCAGACGTGGTGTTACTCCCTAATAACAGCATTACATTGTAGATTACGCAACAAAGCAATAAAAAACAGAAGACAATCAATTCAGAAGCAGCCTAGCCTCGATGCTATTAGCCCCGACCGCGTGCTAGCTAGGGATGGGTAAATGAAGCTTCAAATCTGCTTCATGAACCAGTTGTCGTATTTTTGGACTCCTGTAGATGGCACTCTCTGATCAACATTGGGCTGACTTGCCATTTTTTTTAAACCCTTTATTTAAACCTACAGTGCCATCTAGAGGACTCAAAAATACAACAGCTGTTTCATGAAGCAGATTTGAAGCTTCATTTACCCATCACTAGTGCCAGCTAGCGTTTAGCAACAACTTTTAAAAGACGGCTAAATATAATAACCTCCAATTATCTCACGAAATCTCGAGTTTTATTGGAATGACAATCAATTTGTCACGGCATTCAGATTAGCTTTAGCTAACCTAGCTTGTAGCATTGTTGTTTCATCTGACAGCCTGCTCTACAGCGAGCGGTCGAAAGCATAACTCAAAAGACATTTCTGTGTTTCCCGCTTCTTTTCGTTCGTTGATGTCAAGTTTACGAGAAATTGGGACACATTCTGTATGTCGTGAACGCGCATTTGAAGGGGAAAAGGACAAGACGAGACGTAAGGGGCGCTATCGGGCTATTTGTTGGGAAGAAATTCAATAAGTCGCAGTAAAATAACTCGTGGCTGAAGAACATTGCTTCATGTCTCTTCAGACAATTTCATTCGTCATTAGACAGAAAAAAAAAACCAAACCCTTACATCTGCCCACCAATCAAATACCCGAATGCACTAAATGAAATGATTTTGCCAGCAGGGCAGCGTGTTCAGTGAACTGACGGAACGAGAACATGGAGCGCCTCTCGCCACCATGGCAGGTTAATCACCATTATCAGTCACACTAATGTATGCCAAGCCCTTCAATTAAGCTCGCAGAGTCAACCTTCCACCTTTCTGCACATTCCTTTAATCATCAAGGTGTCTTGATAATGAACCCTAATTGGATGTTACAAATGTGGATTTCATGTCTGGTGTCACTTCATCAGTCGCAGGAAACACTTTTTTTTTTTTTTTATTGTCGTTGGGATTTTAGAAGAACAGACAGGATGTTCAGTGCGTTGTTCTTGACTTGTGGACACAAACGAGAGTGCGCAGAGGTAATTGTGTAGTTGTTCACATAGCTGATTGTTGTGCAGTCGATGCAATGTCGCATTCGCTTTGTGAATTTTAGTTTTGGCCAGTGGTGGACGGTCAAGGCCTTCTCTGCTGGTCTAACATAATCAGGAAAAAACTAAATCATGTTGCTTCACATTGATATCCTAGTGTTGTATTTATGGGTGAGAATTTTTGTCCAATCAGAATTCAGCCAGCTCGTGTTGCCAGGCAGATTTCACAATACTAACCTAGTGTTCAGAAAATACACAAAATAAATCTTGATTTTTATTTTTTCTTGGGTCTGTTCTGTTTTAATCAGCAAAGTTGTTGCCATGTTTTTTTTTGCTTTTTGCTGCTGCTTATATGCAGGTGTGCCTTATAGTCCAGAAAATACTGTAAAAAAAAAATCCTTCTTAAGTTGCATTGTATACTTTGACACAACATAAATATATTTGATCCTTTATTTCAGTTACTGCACAATTGCTGCACCGGGATATTGTTAAAACATTGCAACAACATTGCATCATGAGAATTCGAGCTTAACTAATATCGTTGTTGGCGCACAACCCACCTTTGGGCACAATTACACCGCCGCTTCGGTGTGTCCTCGGCCATCGTTGGAAAATACGCATGAATTGGTCACACCCTATTAAGCTCTCGCTGGTGTGGATGATTAATGAGGCCAGAAAACGCGGACGAGCCATTGACAGCATGCCGCCAAGCCAATGTCTGACTGCAACAGTCAACGGGGGGAAGGGGCGGAGCTAAGGGGAGCTGGGACCAAACGATTCTGGCGGACAAAGCGAAGCGTGCTGCCGCTTAGTTTTCCACTCAATGGAAAAAGGTTGAGTGGAGAGCATGCCATCATTTCTCATTTTCGGAACAATCTCCCATTTGATGCCATTGAATGAGACCAGTGGTTATCCGGCACCCTCTTCGAACGACAATTTGCTTATGCTTTGCTGCCCAACAACATCTTCAACAAAACGTTTCATCCGTCCCATTTCCTTTTCAAGGCGTTTGCAGCTCAGCCACAGGGAGGAAATAATGCTTAAAATTGGTTTGCTTGTGTCCCAAAACACGCAAGTTGACGTCCGAAGGGCGCCTTTGAGGCCTGCGTTATAATCAATATTTTGGGCCAAAGCTGTAAGGTGTAATAATCAACTCTCTGGTCACAAAAAGAGGATGGAAGTTCAAAATGACTGAGATCTACCACTAAACACCAACTGTGCATACTTACTTGCATTGGACACGATCATGAAGAAGAAGGAGACTAATAAGACCATAATAAGCCAGTAATAAAGTAAGCGGATTTGAATAATAAATTAGGCAGCTAATGATGTTTAAAATAAACTTCTGCCGTTAGATTCTCTCCCACGGCAGCATCATGCACAGATGCTTTTTTTGGGGGGGGGGGGGGGGTGCTGGTGGTGGGGTTGGTTGTTTGGGTTGCATAATGGGGTTGGGGCTGAAAATTTTTATGAATAAGGCCGGGGGGGTCGAGGCCGGAACGGTACCGAGCTCGCGGCCGGAGGGAGGGAGACTGACCGGCCAAAAAGGGTCAAGATCAAGCTGGGTGGTTGGACATGTTTCAATTCCAACTGCGTGCCGTTTGATAGGTTTAATGTGTTTCCGTGAGTCGAAGTGAAAAGCTGACAGTGAAACCAAAGAAAAAAAAAAAAAAGGGTTAGCTGGTGCCACTGCGGGTCATGGTGTCTTTGTCCAAGGAGTTGTAATTACCGCTCGCTGGACTCCGAGAGGGTGGGAACAGGCCATGATTTAATCTTCCTTTTCTATTTGCGAAAATAAATTTGCCTCAAGGGGATTGAGAGGCTTTTTTTGAGGTCATTCAGTTTAGTATCTGTGGAATCTAACGAGTGCCTTTGACAAGGAGTTGGTGAGATGTGAGATCAATGCCGGTTTTCAACTACAAAACGTGCTCTCCTTTTTTTTTTTTTTTTCATTCATCTGTCAACGCTTGATCCTCATCAGGTGGTGTTTAGGGAATACACAGAGACAAGCTATATTTAATTTGCATTTCAAGATGATGATGATGTAGTGCAGACTGTTTATTTTGGGGATGTTGGCATCAAGCACGCTTTGCGGATTGCAGCAGCTGCTTCAGACAGTGTGTCAGAGGGCGAGATTTTGATAAAGTGCTGCATCTGCTGCTGGAGCACAGTTGTTGTGCAGCTGGCATAGCTTGGTGTGTCAACACATCTTAAAGGAAAACACGTGAAAAAAAAAAATAAAAAATGTTTGCACTTTGTCTGCAGGTGTACGGATATGGAAGTTGGCGAACATGCTCCCCGAGTTGTTCTCTACTCACAGTCGGCCTGTGCGCAGACTAGGCAGGCGGCCGTGCTGTTAAAGAAGGTGAGAAGGCTCGCTATAGCCAGACTGACATCCATGTTGGTCGGCCGCAGGTCCAGAGTGGTGAACCGAGGGAACTGCACCTTGAGAATGTCTTCCGGAGCCACTTTCACGTAGGGCACCTGCACAGAGACAAGGACAGCAGGAGGACAATTTAGGTCAGGGGTGGGCAAACTTTTTGATTGGGGGGGGCCACAATGGGTTGCAAAATTTGACAGAGGGGCCGGACCAGGAGCAGATGGATGGAGTGTTTTGGTCACCTCACCTCATTGGAGAAAGAAAAAAAAAAACTAATTTTAAATGAAAGTGAACAAAATTATCACAATAAAATATGTCTTTGAAAAACCACAGAATTTAGAAAATAAAACATGAACAAGGTTTATTCAATAAATTTTTTTCAGGTTCAGCGGGCCGGATTAAAACGTTTAATAGGCCGCATGTGGCCCCCGGGCCGTAGTTTGCCCACGTCTGATTTAGGCGGAAGTATTACCAGAGAGCATTTGAACTTGATTGAATGTTAGCAAGTTTGTTGGTTTGGAAAATGAAAGCAAGGTTATTAAGAACGATTTATCGTTTTAGGACGGATATTGCGATCTCAGACAACGCAAATTTGAGATCGTCAAAGCTGCTGCGTTTTTTTTTTTTTTTTTTAAGAGCTCTGGTGCTCCACGCTGACGAAGCAAGTCACACAAACCAGCGCTGGACTGATTTATAAGGGGGAAAAAAGCATTGCAATGTCTGTGAAGAAAATTCAATCGAAATCACGATATCTGACAGAAAAATCGCAATACATTTTTTTTCCCTAAAATTGTCCATCTTTGTTATTTTGTATTGTCATTATTATTTGATCACCTCATCCAGATTTCTGACACCACCTGACAGTTGTCTGAGAACTAGTAGCCGCAACCTTCCTTTCAACCGGCTTCAAATCAGCTGACGATTCTATTTCTGACAACATTTTTCACAGAAGCCTGAGGAGCGAAACCACTCGAACCACTTCTGACATTCCTGAGGCAGAATTCTGAGGTGTTGTCTCCTCAACCTGGATTAGATCCCGGGGCGAATCACAGCTAACCATCCCTTTTCTGACACAATTTGTCAAGGAGGTCATCGGAGTCACATGCTCAACATCAATTTTCTGACACGATCGTGATCGTTGTCTGAGGAGTCGTACCCTCGACCTTCATTTCAACTGGCTTCTGAGAAAGCCTGACATCTCACTTCTGGCATCATTTGACATAACCGCAAGCATATACAAAAAAACCACATAGTGTAAGTGACGGAAAACATAAAAAAAGGAGGACGCCAACAAACAAACATCGTGTGCGCGCCCGAGAGTGTTTTTTTTTTTTTCTTTTTTTTTTTGCAAGTCAAAGAATACTATCCGGCAGCAGACACGTTCTCAAAACACACAATTTTAGTCATCATATCGGAAGGATCACAGAATTTATTTTCATACCACCCACGAGAACAAGCCACTTAAAACAAATTCGAACAAGACTACAGATCAGATTTCGGGTGATGTGACAACTGCAAAAATAAAATAGCAGCACGTATAAATATAATTGCCGGTGTGGTTGGTGAAGTCAGCATCCATGTACCATCATTCACTTTATTATCAAAGAAAAATAACGTAGGCTCACCGTTCCATTGAGAGATTATTTATTAACATAATAGATTGCATTTTGTGCTTGCTAATTGTGTCCAAAATCCGGGCTGAAATCCTGATTTAGTCGTATTCAGACAAAAGGAAATCATTAATTAGGAGAAAAACTATACCGTGTTTCCCGTGTCATTGAAAATTAAGACACAGAGGGGAAGAAAAGAAAAGTCAGCCAAGTCTTTCGTGAGAATCAATAAATATACTTCTCATGCCCACTTCAAGGGTGGGCATACAATCTTCAAATTGATTACGCTTGTTCTCACCGTGTTTCTTTGCCGTACGTAGCATTATAAATATGTGTATCCCCGTGTGGCCTGTAATTAAATCCAAGCAACCCCAATTGGACTAAAAGTTGTTTCTGACACCGGCGTAGTTCTACTGCCAGGGAGCAGAACCTTGAATGTTTAACACACGATCGGGAATTCTCTGAGCAACAGGACTTTTAAATCATAACGCAGCGTGTTAAACTTCAACGGCAATAAAGGTTTTATAATGGCAACTTCTCCGTGTGACACCGCGCCAGCAATGTAGATTATCACAACAACAAACTGACACTTCCTAAACATCGGATAACATAATCCAAGTTGCATCAACTTTGTATTTCCGTCCATCCATTATCTGTATCGCTCGTCCTCATGAGGGTCGCAGGCGTGCTGGGGCCTATCCCAGCTGTCTTTGGGTATTAGGCGTGGGACACCCTGGACTGGTTGCCAGCCAATCGCAGGGCACACAAAGACAAACAACCATTCGCGCTCACACTGACACCTAGGGGGAATTTAAAGTCTCTAATCAACTTGCCATGCATGTTTTTTGGAATGTGGGAAAAAAATCTGAGTACCCGGAGAAAACCCACGCAGACACAGGCAGAACATGCAAACGCCACACAGAAAGGCCGGAGCCGGAATCGAACCCACGACCTTTGCACTGCGAGGCCATCGTGCTAACCAGTCATCCACCAAGCCGCCCTTTTGTATTTCCATCCACTATCTTACCGTTTGTCCTCACTAGGGTTGCTAGGTGTGCTAGAGCCTATCCCAGCTGTCTCCGGGCAGTGGGCGGGGTACACCCTGAAATGGTTGCCAGCCAATCACAGGGCACACAAAGACGAACGACCATCCACGCTTACATACACACCTCGGGGCAAGTTAAATTAACCTAGCATGCATGTTTTTGGAATGTGGGAGTACCCGGAGAAAACCCACGCAGGCACAGAGAGAACCTGCAAACGCCACACAGGAAGGCCAGAGCTGGAATCGAACCCTGTACCTCTGAACCGTGAGGCGGTCATGCTACCCAGTCGACCCCCCCCTCCAGAATGAAATTAGTGTCTACTTCAACGTGATAATGTGACCAGATCGTCACGACCAAGGTGGACTGTGAGTGGCAAATGGGGTGAGAGCGAGTAGCAGGTGTTGGGTCAGTCATCTGGCCAGGCATGAGGGTGCAAGCCCAGTGGGGCTTGAAGGGGATACTGGAGGGCTTGCTGAGTCTGAGAAGAGCAAGAAGGAAGGCGAGCCTCTTCATCACGGCAGATTGCCTGTCTGGGCTCTTCTCAACTGCAATACATTGCCTTCCTCCTTGTCCCCATATTCCCTTGATTGGTTTTCAATCCTTGCCCATTGTTGTGTAATGGAGTCCCTTGGTGACTGGATGGATGGAGGTGCGGCTAGCAGTGACAGACCCCCGTCCCCCGCGACCACCCCCAATGGAACACTCAAACCTGTGGAAGAAGGAGCACTAAACCTGGATAACAGTTGCAGAGCTCGCCGAGAAACTTAGCCCCGCTTTGGGCGTATCTTTGATCGTTCCAATTGGATCTGTCCAATTGTGCACTTCCCTTTTCGAAGTTCTGTCACTTTTTCCCTTGTCTTTTCACCTTGGCCTGTTCCGTTCCACTAACGTCTTGAAATTCTTTCCCGGTGTTACCTTTGTTACTGAAAAGCAAACTTCCTATTAGGAACGAGCCGGGAAACGATTAATTGCTCGTTCCAAATTTGGCCAATTGCGCGGAATTGATAGTGATTAATTGTGTCTCGAGGCAAAGGCGGGAAAATGGATAGCGCTGCTTCGCGGCAACGAGCCAAGGTGCAGTTGATAGTTTCCTGACTGAAGAAGCAACAAAAGGACGTTCGTATTTGGTTCATTGCGCAAATGTTCCTCAAATGAAACCGGAAAGGGCGGCAGCTGAAACGAGAGATTTTCAAGACTTTCCACCAAATATCAATCACTATGATTAGCCGGCGACCAGTCCGAGATCAGAAAAATCAGCTGGGAAAGGAAGAAGAAGTCAATATATCATCATGGAAAGAGGAGTTCAGCACTATCTCATCAACTCGGCCCCTCGTGTCAGCAATCACAGCAATACGACAATATGAATTGATTACCTAAGAGTAGCCGAGCAATGTTTTGACTCAAAGGTGCTCCCAAGACAGAAAATCAATGTCCCGCATGAAGAACGGCGAGCTGTCAAGCGCATTTGAGGCATCTGCCACACTTCTTATCTGCAACCAACAGCTCGTATAATTCACCCGTAATGGTCGCTTTGTCGGAACAGTAAAAACGTTTGTAACATCTTAACCATAAGACTGGTTTATTTCCAGTAATATTCGTCAACTTTTACAGTTAATAACAGTTTAAAATGGTAGCAGTTTGGATTCTGGAACAAATGTTCGTACAAAATTTATTTCATCCTCGTACGACGTGGGAATAAAAACCGAGGTACGTAATTTGTTCCACTGATTTCGAGCCTCAGTTTCCATTCATTGCTTATTTCAACCATATCTAATTACCGTATTTTCTGGACTATAAGGCCCTCCGCATAAAAGAAGCGGCAACTATTTTTGAAAAAAAACAAACAAACGAGAAAAAAAAGAAAAAAACACGGCAACAACTTTGCCAATTAAAACAGAACAGACCCAAGAGAAAAAAATAAATCAATTGAGATTTATTTAGTGTATTTTCGGAAATATTGAGCGCCTACTACAGGTGAAAGAAAAACCCACGGAAAAGCCGCAGCTTTGTATTAGCCGCATGGTTCAAAATCTAGGAAAAATATAACGGCTTATAGTCCGGAAAATATATTTTTAATATTTTTTATTTATTTAATTATTTTTATAAATAATTTGGAATATTTTCCCTCATCCTGTTTTTAAGGTTAAGGCCTACGTGTGAAATGCACGGCCCGCCACTGGTTTATATTAATGGCAACAATTTGTCAACGATCCTCAGGTGATGTGAGAGAATTTTTTTTACTCTTCTATTCTATCAGGCAAGAGAAGATGCACGTATTCGTAATTCTCGCGGGGTTGTGTGCATCTGCTCATCCTACCTGGAATTTGTATACGGAGTATCCGTGTGCTCTTGTCCGCCTGCACATATGCACGCGTGTGTTCCCTGCAGCGTGACAGAAGGGATGGCAGGTCTGCCGACCGCGGCTTGACAGGCGTTTAATGAGGACGTTCTCACGGGAGCGAACAAATACAATCTCGGCCCCGCTCACAGCAGGGGAAGAAGATGCACCTTTGTTCAGCGGCAAACACACGTCAACGCAATTACGAGATGCTTACATTCATTATTGACGACATTACCCGCCGATTTGCTAGCATGACCTGAAACGGAGCCGGAAACCTTCGATTGCCACGCCAAGCCATGTCCATTGACTTCATTATGTACGCTAATGATGAGACTTAGAAGTATTGTTTGGTTTTTAACGCCGTCTTGCTGGCGGCCATGACAGCGAGGACAAAACGGGTTGGTCGTGAGAAAGTATTTGTGGGGGCGGGGGTGCGATGGTGGGGTTAGGATACGATGGGCAAATGTGACAGCCTGAGCAGAGGTTTGTGCTCCACTGGGCGCTATTTTAGCTCACCTCAGCTTTTCCAACAGACCATTTCTGGTCACATTCAAATAATGGTACATTCAAATTTGCCCTTTTACCGAGCCAGTGTCTTTGCAATGTACTTCATAAAAACACGTTTTGTCTCAGGGAATGAATTGAAAACTACATATTTAGAATCAGGGACAGTCTCACACCTCCGACATGGCGCAACGTCTGTATTTTCTGGACTATAAGGCGGACCCGTATATAAGCCGCAGCAACTCTTTTTTGGAGAAAAAAAAGATATCCAAGCCGCACCAGGCAAAAAGGCGCAGTTTTCTATGTTAAAAAAAATTTGTTGTTTTCTGCATCTACAGAACGATTTTGTACTGTGAATGCACATAAACAGATGAATAAATAAATAAATAAATAAATAGATAGTGTCTTTTAACACGGCAACAACTTCGCTAATTAAAACAGAACAGACCCAAAAGAAAAAAAAAAAAAAAAATCAAGTTTTCTTTAGCGTATTTTCTGAACTATAGAGCGCCCCTACTGGCGAAAGAAAAAAAACACAGAAAAGCTGCACCATTGTATTAAAAAAAAAAAAAAAAAAGTAGTGGCTCATGGTAGTAAGTCAGTACAGCAGTGAAGTCACAAATTCAGAAAGTCAGAAATTGGCATTCCATCCCATTGACGGAAAAATACGTATATACGTCCTGGATGGTTGCCCATTTTAGGGACGGCAGACTCGTGAATTATTTTTTTATTTTTTTTTTTAAAGAACGAACTAAGCAAGGATGGAAGTGGTTTTTCAACTGAATCGTCCCGAATCGGGTCCTGTACCCACAGACGGCCATTGCATTTACAGAAAACACGCAAGACAGCCTGTCATGCGTGTCTTATATACCAATACATTCCTTCAGACCGAATGTGAACTATCACGACGCGGCACTTGCCTCGTGTGTGTTCATTGTGTTTGTAGGAGGTGACGCCATCATTAGCCAGTCACATTTTTGTTTTTTGGGGGTCAGGGACGCCGACTGGTAAAAAGGTAAGGATGGAAGCGCAAGCTACTGAGCCAGAGTTATTTCCCCGTTCTGCAGTCAAGTGTGGAAACCTTTTTCTGCTACGTGTTTGCTGTGAACCCAAGTGGAGCTTGCGAGGAGGTGAGGCAGCCATATGGAGAGCAGAGTCATAATGTGGAAGTACATCTGTTGGCTTGAACCTCGAGCGGCAGGAGTGCGAAACCTCTTAATCACAACACTTTTTATGGGTCATCAAACATGTCGGGAACGGCTACGTGCATTCACGCAGTTTGGCGGTGACGTTTCAAGGGTGTTGTTTACAGTACACAAAGTCCTGCCGATTAATTAGCACACATCACAGGCTTGGATGATGAAAGGGGTGCAGCTGAAATTGTTATTTGTCGTCATGCGCCGGGAAATAATTTGCGATGGGCAGAACCAAGCGTGTTCTCACAACCATCCATCCGTTTTCTGAAGCGCTTATCCTTTTTGTACAAAGCTGCGAGCTAGTGCTAAGCTAACCGCTGTATTTTCGTGTCCTCACTGGTGTACAAACTTCCTTCATCTGCCGCTGTGATGGCGAGAGGCTAACAATGAAGTAACAAAGAAAATGGCAAAAAACTGTCTAGCCGGGCTTCAGTGAATTTAATTTTTCTTGGTAAACGATATATTTTTTTCCGACCACCACACTTTACATCAATGTAAATTTACAGCTAGAATGGCTTGTGACGAGGAAGGTACAGGCACATATTCAGATTTTACACCAACGACAATTTAATGTTTGTAGATTGGAACATGCGACATGTATCCATTGTGGCTCAGTTATAATGTCAACTCATTTAAAAAAAAAAAAAAAAAAGGATATACAAGCCGCACCAGGCATCGTTGTATTAGCCACATGGTTCAAAATCGAGGAAAAAAGTAGCGCCTCATGGACCAGAAAATACGATATATTTTCTTTTTTTTAATTACATTTTTAAAAAATTATTTTTAATATTTTCTCCTCATCCTGTTTTTAAGGTGTTTAATTCGCTATTTGAAAGTAGCGGCACATAGTCCGGAAAATACGGTATATTTTAATTATGATTTTTTTTTATTATTAATTATTTATTTATTTTAATATTTTTTCATCATCCTGTTTTTTAGGTGTTTAATTTTCTATTTGAAAGTAGTGATTGCATATTTTCAGCCAGGCACAAAAATAATATCCAAAAGTCAACATTTGCCGTTTCAAATGAAATTATGTCAATTATATTATTATTTAAGCATCCGCTCAGAGTCATTACTGCCATGGGAGCAGGCTTAATTGCATCTGAAAATGCTGTGCTGCAAGGAAATATCTAATATTTACAAACGTGAAGACCCAAAGGTAGCCTCTGCTTTCTGGTGGCATTTCTCTGAAGAAATTCAGCGTCCGTTAAGTGATGGTGCAGATTGTGCCTTGAGGGACAGAAATAGACCCCCCTTTTTGACAACGGAATCAATTGCAAATTGAACAAGTGCATCGCTATTTTGTTGCCGATTGTCCATTAGAGTGTGAGGCTAATTAACTTGATGGGGATGGTTCTGCGGGGCAACGGGAAATGAGAGCTGGCATGTGGTGGACCTCCGTGAACCCTTTTCATATTAAGCACGTGATGAGAGATTTTCTGTCAATGATCAGCGGTTGGAATTCAAATAACGCTGACTGAAAAAAAAAATCATAATGAAAGAGAAAGAAGGCACAACATGGCTGCAGCAACTACGCCCGAGCAACCAACTCATCGAGGTGTCAGTCCCGGCAGCGAGATCTCAATTTGTGGTCGTAATGAGCCCGCTTCAGGTCCCGGTTGCCGAGGATGGAGCAAGCCTCGTGATAAAGATGAAGTGTGCTCCGGCTCCCATGGTGCCTTTTAGGAAAGTGGAACATTGACCACGAGATCTCATCTCATTGATCAGACGGTTCACGGAGGAAAAAAGTTCATTTCCTCCCGGAGTCGGTTTCTCACTCCAATGCCCTTTTTCCTGAGCCAGTGTCTTCGCTGCTGTACTTTGTAGAATGAGCAAGCGAGAAACGCTGGTCAACACTGGTGACGTTTTGTTTTGGGGAATAAATCGAAAAGCACATATTTAGATTCAGGGACAGTCTCACACTTTCTACATGATTGAATTAGGAAGTACAGCAGCGAAGTCACAAAGAGTCCAAGATGGGCATTCCATCCCATGGACGGAAAAGTCCGTCCATTCGTTCGCACATTTTAGGGACGTAGGCTAGAGGATGAACTTTTTTATTTTAAAAAAGGCTTTTAAAAAATGGCAAGTCAGTGTGCTTTCAGCCCAATGTTGATCACAGGGTGCCATCTAGAGGAGTCCAAAAAAACTACAACTGGTTCATGAAGCAGATTTGAAGCTTCATTTACCCATCACTACCCAATTGTGGTAACTGGACATACAAATTTAATACAAACCCTGTTCAAATTATTATTTTTTTTCTGTGATATAATAATAAAAAAAAAGCATCAAGCATACTTTTCCTGTAACTTTTGTTACATTGGATCATAACACACTTCTTATAGTAAAGCTTACATTTATCGGGAAAAATGATTATTATTAAATTATTATAGATATTATAATTATTATTATAGAAATGTTCACGTTTTTGTCACATTTTTTATATCACAAAGAAAAAAAAGAATTTGAACAGTGGCATGCCGATTTTTACATCAACTCTAAGAAGTCGCCATAACAAATAATTGCACTATTTTTAAAGGTGCCTTCGAGAGTCACATTGCGACATACTGATGGCACATTAAACCGGACATAAATGGAATACATGACTCATTTTATTAGGCAGGCAGACGCAGTGTGAATTTTAAACTCACTTTTAGATCAAACTCCATCTGCCTGCCGTTGCATATGGATGAATCGACACTGCCTAACACAGAAATAAATATATATATATATATATATGTATAATGGCAAATTGATTTACAAGAAATGACCATAGAGGGCCTATCCATTCATTATCAGCTTTTATATTCGACATTCGACGTTTTAAAGGGCAGCACCTGGTGTGAGGAAGGCAATTGCTGCATATCGTCAACCTCCTCCTTAGCCTCTTCGGAAGTCTTATTGGAGAGTGGCGTAAAAAATTCAGTGAGTAGGTGGATGGATGCGTCCCAAGTGACTGAATAAAGACATCTAAGAAGACTGGCGACAGCTCAAAGCAAAAAAAAAAAAAGAAAAAGTTGAATGAGAGAAACAGTTTGCGGTCGCTCATTTTTTTTTTTTTGTTACTCATTAAAATTCACCTTACCATTTAAAATGTGCAGTTCAAGATTATCATCATCCACGACTGAGACCATATTAAATCCTATCGCAGTATTGTCTTTGAATGTGTTCTGATATCAAACACGCCGACTTTGCGACATCGCCGGGGTTTAGCAATTATAAAAAATATATAAATAAATAAATCAAAATGTGTTTCATGTGATATCCATCGGTCGCAAGGATGCTCGTACAAAACACTTTCAAAGCAATCCCGTCAGTCACTGCTTACGTCATGACGAGGAGCTTAGAAGGTCGAAAGTTGAAAAGTTTGTTAATTGTTTGCATCAGCAATCTTATTTGCATTTGATTGCACCACTTTGATAACTTTTGAGATCTTCACAATTTATTTATTTCGCATTTTTTTTACCTTCACTATGGGACTGTGTTTTTCATTTTTTTTCTGATAAAAAAATTTCATTACATGAAAGAAGTGCAGAAATAGACCGGCCATTCAGGAAAATCAACATGTTCCCGAAATTCCTGATGGCCACCACATTCCTGAACCAGCCTGATTTTATTGGGCTGGGAAATTCAATGTGTTTAATCTTTATTTTTTTCTTTGCGAAGCTAATGTATCACAATGACCAAAATTGAGCATGCAGGAATTTCCATGAACGCCGTTTGACTTTGAGCTGCATCCTACGACCGGAATGCATAACAGCATCACAGCGAGCTTATTAGCTGCACTTTGTCTTTCTTCGACTCGGACTAGCCTGCGTCGATTGAGATCAAGCAAGCACCTCGCCACCATTTCGAAGCAAGTCACAGCTTTGACTTTGCAAGATATAAAACATTCAACACATTTTTTTCCCCTCCTGCAGCTTTTCATGCTGCACTGCGATCATTCAGATGACCGTCATCTGATTAGTATTTCTTTCTAATACTGCCTCAAGTGTCAAAGCAGCGCAATTTAGTTGGACACCGCACGAGGCTAAATCGTGTACGTCATGCTCAATTACCAGCGTTGACATTTCTGCCATTCCTGTAATTGAATTAAAACGACGTCGCTTTGCATTTTAACTTTAGTGTGATCACGTCGTCCTTAGTTTTGCATTCTGTAAAAGCTCCCGACTGCTATTTTAAAAATTCATACGATACCATTAACCGAGTCGGCATGTATTACTCCTCTTGCTGTGATTCGGGATTATTCTTCTCATCTTTCCCACACGGAATGAATATCCATCAGTTGGCTGTTCATTGAATCCAACATGCATGTTTTTTTTTTGGGGGGGAGGGAATGTAATACTTGGAGCAAATCTGTCTTCGTTTAATAACGGCATCACGTCACAAAATAATGAAAAAAAAAAAAAACGGCGTATAACTAGCAAATACATCTCCGCCATTTCTTCCTAGAAAATCACAATGTCCCAATAGTTGTCCGCCTCTTTAAGTGTTTTGTAAGCTTGATTTTCATTTTATTTTTTTATTTTTTTGAAATTGCATCCATTTCTTTTCCTAAATGAGTCAATGATTATTTTGACAAAGGCTATAAATGTTTGCGTTTTGCTGTTGAAATAGTGAACATGACCTTTTCTTGGCGGCATTTCGTGACTCTTGGCAGTTCACCAATTTCTTGAGCTGGTCGCCAAAAGACAAAAAAAAACGAGCAGGTTCTATAAAGCTTGTATGCTAGCCGGTTAGCATGTCTAGCCGTCTCTATTAGCATCACAAAATAAAACAAACAAACAAGCTAAAACAAATTCACTTGAAAAGTTAAGCAAAACTAGTGGATGGATGCCGTTAATATTTTGAATTAGAATAGAAGGAAATTATTTAGCCTCGATTTCATTGCTGATCATATCAGGATGACAGATTTTTTTAATTTTTATTAGACTGTAGTTTTATACAGTCTATAAAAGCTTACACATTTTTGAAAAAAAACTAAAATGATACTCATTCCAAATGGACTTCCATAGGAACGCCCATAAGTGTGTAGATCAACGTGACCGGAACGGTTGTGATGGGTAAATGAAGCTTCAAATCAGCTTCATGAACCAGTTGTAGTATTTTTGGACTCCTGTAGATGGCACTCTCTGATCAACATTGGGCTGAAAGCACACTGATTTGCCATTTTTTAAACCAACAATGCCATATAGAGGACCCAAAAATAAAACTGTTTCATGAAGCAGATTTGAAGCTTCATTTTCCCATCACTACAGAACAGATGAGACAGCCTTCCTCGATGTTGAGATTCAGCGCGATACTGATCGCAACTCTTTTGCGTGAGCCGCCTCGAGTGGCAGCCTTAACAATTCCCTGGTTTCCATTAGCAGCCTGAAGCACGTCTGACCTGCTGATCATTTACACTTGCGCGTTCGAAGAAGCCAAAGAGTAAGATGAAGACCGGTTGCTGGACGGACCGGAGGAAGCAGCAAGCAGCGGTTCGTGGAAATGCCCTAATAACGGATATTAAAAAAAAAAATTATCTAGACGGAGAAGAAAATTGACTGGAAATATTGTATAGGAACATGAAAGCAGAAGGATGAGTGGAAACTAGGGCAACAAGTGCAAAGGGTTTTGTAATATTGACGGGAGAAGGAATGTCACTCATTAAATCTGTAGGCTGAGATTTCCCAAGGGGATGGGGGGAGGTGTTGTACTGGCATCTTTGCAAAGAAAATGAACTCAGAAGCATGATAGATATTAGGCAAAGCAGCTTTATAGAGCATTTCATACACAAGGCCACTCAATGTGCTGCACAAAAGCAAAAACATAACGGTTAACTACATCCAAAAGCAGAGCAAAATAGAATTTACATGGACAATATTTAACAAGACATTTAAAAAAAAATGTTAAAAAAAAGAAATGCAAGTCTCTAAAATTACTATAAGACCATCCTGAGGAATTGATTTTAAAATTCTAAAAAAAAAAATCAGACGTGTGGGTCACAAAGCAAAGTTTTTAACCTTTATTTCAATGCATTAACAATCGGGGTTTGGCAACGATAATTGATTTGTTGACCGGTTGCAGAATTTGAAAATGGATTCAGCAGCTTCTTGGGAGCAAGTATAAAGCCTTTCACCTTTTTTGTTTTGCTTTTTCACTTTTTTTAACAATCTCGAGTTAACGCTTTAATTTTGACAGCCCAAGTTTATCGTTTTGGAATTTTTGAGATTTTGCGATCAGTGATCATTATTTTTCTTCCCTGGGAAGTTCTGAGATGATGTGCTAAAGATGCTAAGCTAAGATATTTTGGAACAGTGTTCGAATTTGGATTTGCGAAATATGCAAATTCATTTTTGAAGTAAATAAAACGGAGCGAACTGAGATAAATTATTTAACCGCGTGATTTAAAAATAATAAAAATAATCTGGAGTTAACGCTTTAATTTTGACAGCCCAAGTTAATCGTTTAGGAAATTTTGAGATTTTGCAATTAGTGGTCATTATTTTTTAAGTGATTTTGCAAGTATTTACGTGCATCTGAATTTTTTCCAAACCATATTATATTCACTTAAGGTGTTCCCCTCCACACATTCATTCTCTCAGAATGTGATGATTTCAAGCCGCTGGCACGCTTCCTAATTATTTCTCACCTGCAATTGCTGCTGAATCCTTTTTAAGTAGACACCGCTTCAATTGATGTCATTTCGTCCCACCAGGCAGAACACAATTTCAACGGCATTGTGACTGAGAGTGTCCTCTTAAAAATTTACTTCCTATCCTTTGGCTTGGCACGGGAGAGCAGGTACGTTTTCTGGATGGTTTTGACATTTTCGTGCCAGACAGTTAAAAAAAAAAAAAAAAAGGGCAGAGAAGCAAATGACTGACGAGTATGTGTGCTGGCCCCCCGACGATAGCAGCTGCCACGCGCCGGCCGGGCTTTTGACCGGCGTCTGGCAGGGAGACGCTCTAATTTAAGCGTTGCTGCAGTGTGAACGCTCTCCGGGCCAGAGAGGATTTGCAGGCTTGGCTCTCGGACTTATCGAGTGACAAAAAAGCTGCTGAATAGCTGGAAGGCTCGCAGGTGAAAATACGTTGCGACAGCTCCATAAACACTGACCACAAAGTGAGAAGAGACCGTGATGCACGTTATGAATAGACTAACTGGCTAATTTGTTTGCACTTTATGTTTCACAATAATGAGTCGCAGGAAGCAATATTTTTTCCGGGAAAGAGTGTTAAAAATTAAATGTTAAAAATCTAAATTCATCATACATGTTTTTTGATACTTGCTGAAAAGGGGTAAAAATATGCCGTGAAAGTATTTGTCACTATTTTAATTGGCGGGCCACAATGGGTTCTAAAATTTGACAGAGGGGCCGGCCAGATGGATGGAGTGTTTTGGTCACCTCACCTCATCGGCGAAAAAAAAATACATTTCATTTTAGATGAAAGTGAACAAAAGCATGACAACAATATATGTCTTTGAAAAACCACAGTATTTAGAAAATAAAACATTAACAAGGTTTATTCATTTAATCTTTTTCAAGTTCGGCGGGCCGGATTAAAACATTTAACGGGACGTATGTGGCCCCCGGGCCGTAGTTTGCCCACACCTGCTAAAGAGTAATGTCCGCAATTTCGACATACAGAGTTAAATTATTACATTTATAAATATTACATATTGTCATAAAAATTATTATTATATTTGGGGTAAATCTGTTATTTTATGATTCATTTGTGCTGCTTTGTAACATAAAAACTTTTTGTTTGTGCTGCTACTGTTTTGTAGTTATTAAAGATTATTTTTTGTTTTTGTTTTTCCTTGTTGTTTTTTTGTGACATATTGAGTCGTAAGCTAAAGAATAAAAAAACAAGTTTTAAAAGTGGACAGAAAGGGGGCGGGGCTTGCCTATCATTCAATAGGAGGTCATTCCAGAGGGAGGGACCGGCAACAGAAAAGGCACGAAACCCGTTGAGGCTCCGCTTAGTCCTCGGTACCTCCAGCAGCATTTGGTCCGCAGACCTGAGGCAGCGGGCAGGTGAGTAGGGGTGGAGGAGCTCAGTTGGAAGCGCTTGAGGGAGGACTGGCTGACTCCAAAATAAATTGTATTACAGTAATCTAGCCAAGATGTAACAAAGGCATGGATTACTGTTTCTATGAGATGCTGGGAAAGAAGCCAGCTGCCTAAAATCTGACTGTCATCTGCATAGCAATGATAAAATAATAAAATGGGAAAAAAAAATAAAGCTTTCCTGCCATTGACGGCTAAGGACGTCAAATAACCTTTTTTTTTTTGTTTGTTTTATATTTGGATGGTATTGAATGAGTGAAAGAGAATGCTTAAGATGCAGAGGAAGGAAATTAAAAGGATTAAGCGCCTCTGAAATAACCGAAAGAACAAATCCAAAGGCCAACAAAGCAAAGAACGACGCGTCAAAGCAAAATTCACATAAAATTCATTGCAGCTGCTTAACAAAAGTGAGTGTTTGAAGGCAAAAAAGCTCATTATTTCTTATCTCAGGGGCGTGTGCTCAACCAGCAACGACCCCCCCCAATTCAAAACTGTGCCCACCTGACCCCGAGCTCACCTCTAAATCCTACCTGAGTGCCCTCCCTCCCGCCATCCACCGTGTAGTGGTGTAATCTCTCTGTTCTCCTCCAAGCAGATGGCTTTGCAAGCCCCGAGCAACCGCTGAACATCAGACTTGACATTAATATTCATGACTTTCTGACACATTTGAGTCACAGTGAAGGAAAAAAAAAACTCTCCACTTAGACACAGTGATGCACATTTCATGGTAGATGAGTGCAAACTAGGTTGCAAAAACAAGTCATGGAAGAATAGAAGCTGATCTAATCAAGCCTTGACATTTAAACTTCCCATAACAGATGGAAAAAAAACTGGGGTCAAGTAGATTGTGACTGAGGATGTAAGTGCAAAGCATTTGGGGTAAAAAAAAACAAAAAAACAAACCTCAGTTTGAACCGACCGATCAAGAACTTCAGAGGGAGGCTCAGTCTCAAGATGACGTTAAGAAAAGTAGAAAAAAACGTGACAACAGAACAAAGAATATTCTCATTCTCAAATAGTCATACGACGACTCAAGTTTCGAAATTATTATCGAGGTCTTAATTGAATCCCCTCTTGGTAATGGTGCCGGAAATGTAAAAAATCATAATGCAACAATTTCTGAACGGGTTATTTAAATGTGGTGAGAAAATATTTCCTGTCAGAAAGTGAGATATATTATTAATTCTTAATTTGAAATTTGCATTTTTATGCAAACTTTTATGTAATGTACTCAATTTACAAATTAAAACAGTCCTTCAAAAAGCTAAATTTGGTGGACATTTTTTTTAAATTGATTTTTATTATATTTTATTTCTAATATTTCATTGTGTAGATCTCAAAACTCAGTCCTCTGAGGTGCAAAAATAAATGCAAATAACGATGCCGATATTCAAAATATTTCAAATACTTTCAACCTCGAGCACCTTGCCGTGGCTGACATCAGTGTAACCGATTAATTTCCGATTTCCTTTACACAGATGATATCACAATATTCACAGGCATATATTGTTTATCCTCTGCAAAGAAAGACACATTAGCGTGGCTTCCTGAAAAGGTAAAAAAGGCTCCAGTATACGACGCACAATTGCCGCAAAAATGAGGTATATCAATTAATTGATTCATTTCTTTATAATTGATCTAATTATTTATTTTTCGATGTACCGTATTTATAAAGTAGAATATTTTAGAGCGCCGTTTTACTCATCAAAAAACACATTACAATTTTTTTTGGCAGGCTACAGCTGATGAACCACATTCCCATTCATGTCAACAAGGGAAATGATGACAAATATGAATCTCATTCACTGCCAGCCTAGATAAAATGAATGTACTTTTTGGCGTCTATATCCGTCAATGGCAGTGTATGAGTTAAACTTGAATCTCAGTGCCACACTGCACAGTCAAGCAAAGTTTCAGTCAATATTTTCATTATTTCCAACAAAACTCAACAACTCTGTGTTTAACTTGCGTCGCGATCTATTTTGAAAAGAGCACATCCGAAAGGACGCACACACACTCACTGCGCCTTCATATGCAAAATGTGAATTTTAAATATTACATTTCGTCGAGGTAAAATGGGGAACCAAGTGGAGCCGTGGAAAATGGAGCGTAAACTCCAGTTCTTCTGCCAGCCTGCAGATAAGCAACACAACTCTTATCCGATGCATGACTAAATGTTCCTCATTAGACAATATAAAGCTGCCCTGGCACAAAATCCTGACCCTGAGCTCTGCATGGCTAACTGCAAAAGATCGCAACAAACCACCGGCGTGGTGCGCCGCCTTCCCCACAGCAGCTGCCCCCCCCCCACCTCTATTAGTTACAATGAAACCCAGATGGGCTCAGCCCCACAGCGGCGTTTGCGTGCGCACCTGCAGATGGAGATTGATAGGCGGCTGTCGATGACGTGCCGATCATCTCGAGGGGTCTGTCAGCCGCAATATTGTAGCAAATGTCCACAAAAGCCGCCACAGGATCGCGCGGCATCTGTGGCCTTGCTCTCGCAGTGCGGGATTATCTGAGCAGTGTGCGCAGAGGAAACAGGTCGGACACAATAAAGTCTCCTCAGCAAATATTGTTCGGGGCAACCTGCGTTCACCTTGAAGAGTGAAAGAACTGATGATATATTCGGAATGTGACAACCGCTGTCACATTTTATGTCCGCTTTCACCACATGAATCATTGATGGGCTACTTTTTTTTCCCCCCACAGTTGAAATGAATCCGGTAAAAGGTATGGACGAAATTCCCAAGCCATGATTAAATCATCAGTGAATTTTTATTTTTATTTTTTTTTCTTTGTAAGTAATGAAATATAAGGGCAAATATTTTATATTATATTATATTATATTATATTATATTATATTATATTATATTATATTATATTATATTATATTATTTTATATTATATTATTATATATATATATATAATATATATATATATAATATATATATTATATATATATATATGTGGGCAGTCAAAATTAAATTGTTAACTGTGGATCTTTTTATGGATGGCGTCTCCTCAACAAGATATAGTGCGTTCAAATGTGATGCCTTTTGTTACGCAAGACGACCTTGCGACTGTCTACACTGCTCAGATTTTTTAAATTTTTTTAAATGATTATTTATTTATTTATTTTTTTACAAGTGATAGGGTGCCTATCTGATTTGGGATGCAACGTTGGGCCACCAGCCAATCTTCTCATCTCCTGCAGAGCATTTTTTTTTTTTACCAAGGCCTGCTGCAGACTATCAAATATTCAATAAAGGTTTATTTCCCCAAGGCAGGTTTCTCTCCCATGCTGGCGGATGAGCTGCACTTTCTGAATGATTGTACATTCTGGGTATAGAATAGAGGTAACTAATGGCGGTTGGGGTTTTGCCCTCTCCAAACACAGGCGGTACCTTTGTCCACGGTGATGGATATTTAATATACACAGATGCTGTCATTGTTCATGCAGGAATAGTTTTTTTCCCCCCAGAGGATCTTGCAGAGGTTATCTGAATTCACAGTTCTAGTGAAGATCTGCTGCATGTGTTTTTTTTTTGTATTTTTTGGGGGGTGATTTATAGTAAAAAAAAAAAAATACATAAATAAATAATGGCAAACTCTTGAAAGAACATGGCCTCATATTTCTCAACTCCTTAAACCTTGAGCTCACATTTGCATTTATTTGCGATCAGATGCTATTGTTCAAATGTGAACACAAAGGGCGTTTGTGTAAGCCTCCGTTCTCATGTTTGGGAATTTGGCAGGCTGCGCTATGCCAAGCTGGGCGTTAACATTTCCTTTAACATGCCCAAGGCGCATCTGACAATTTAGTGTCGTGAAGTAAACTCATCTTTAGACCTGCGTTTAGCCGGTCTAAGTTGTAGTGCAGGTGGTATAACGCGATTTTGGTGGATTTGATCAAGAAGCAAGCAGGGAGATTCTGAGCTATGCGGATGTATGATGAATATCGTCCTATTTCATTCATAAATATGACAACAGCATGGGAGAATCTCTCTAAAATCCATTCATTTAACTTGACATCAATCATAATTTTCACGTCAATGGCGTCAATCAAACTCCAGCAAGTCCGCTTATGCTTCCGTCATGTCTGCTGCTTTGAATTAAAAGGGATCAAGAGGAGCCGCTTCTGTTGGCCGGGAAGCAAGTCATCTGTGTACACTCCCACAACGGCGCAAACGCCAGTTTCTACTTCCATGCGTCTATGAAAATACCAAAATAAAGAAAACTCCACCCATGTGCACAGTATGAGGCGCCACTTTTGCTCACCAAAAGAGGAGAACTGAAGCATGAAAATAAATCGACAGATGATCTGTGGGATATTCTCAGGAGCAACATGACTAAAGGAAGCAAGTTTACAAATCTGAAACGCAAACGAAAGGTGTGGAGGAACCCCAAGGCAGCATTTTCAGCAATCCAAAGTGGTGGTAAGGAGTTGATCATTTCAAAGGAAGCTATCAAACACAAACGTTGCTTGACAGCCATTCAGTCGTCACAAAAATAGGGAGGCTAGCGCACCTGGCAACACCATTTCACATGACAGGAGGATTAAACCTTGCCACTGCAGGCAGCCATTTAGTGAAAGTCTCATGTTTGGCAGTTTCAGAACTCACTTTTGGAAGGAAGTGATTCCAATAGCGGGGTGTGCAGTACACCACAAGTGCGTTATTACTTTGGGGCTATTATTCAGGGATTTGGGATACAGCTTGG
This sequence comes from Idiotropiscis lumnitzeri, assembly GCF_059441095.1. Lineage (NCBI taxonomy): Eukaryota > Metazoa > Chordata > Actinopteri > Syngnathiformes > Syngnathidae > Idiotropiscis > Idiotropiscis lumnitzeri. The sequence continues at coordinate 8,246,969 of NC_142397.1, read as the reverse complement.
GAAAACCGACCAGCAGTTGGCATTTAGACTGGGCAAACTTTAGACGGTCATCTGGATTCGGTAGTGAGGGATCCAAAAAGTAAAGTTCATTCATCATATTGCTTGTATGCCACCTCTTAAAACTTTGCTCATTCATAGACTTTGCTACATTCCGAAAGTGCTTCAAGAAATAAGTCTTGTCAGTTTGACATACAGGTTTGAGGCACAAAAATACATCCGCAGCTACGACCTATTTTTAAAATCATTATTATTATTATCATTTTTTTTTCATACCACACCCTTCCACCTTTTCTCCTGACACTTTTAAATGGCCACACCAGTGGACTTCCTGAAGGAAAGACACATTTTCAGGGTCTAGATATAGCTAGCTAGCTCGCTAGCTGGCTACCTTGCTAGCTAACAGCACGTCGCAACTGCCGTAGACACCTGTTGATGTGAAGCAAGATGCTCAAGCTCTTCTATGGTGGGCGAGTGGATGCCATTTTGACTACACCTTAAAAAAAATAGATAAATGAATAAATCAGAAAAATGACTTTCAGGCTATAGCTCCACAATTCAGGACTGGTCAGGCCTTGCAAACGTTTTCAGCAATTATCTTCAAGCACCCATTATGAATTGAGAAACAAATCTCTGAGTTGGATTTAAAACTTATCTAACCCAAATAAAAAGTCAGACGCCAAAATAAAGTGAGTTTTAGACGCATTCTCGATTTACTCTCAAGTACATTGAAGACGGTACATGATGTCAGCCGTGTGATTTATTATTTTTTTTTTAATCAATTCTTGGAGGCAGCATTAACCTGATCAAGACAATGCTGGCATTGAGAGAGCAGTTAGCAACGATTGTCCCACCAACTGCCAAAATCTGGAGGGGTTCCATTCAATCTACAGTATGTGGTCCACAGAAAAGTCCTCTTTGTGCATCTTCAATGTATATACGTTCGGATTATCCCAGTGGATGTTGCAAAGCAGTCAGCTCAGACAATCAATGTGAAGTGACACTTGCAACAGCAGGCAGTCAATGTCTGTTTGCTCGTTTGACAGTCTGAGACATGGCTTGTCGCACGTGATCTAGCCGGGACTGCGGACGGTAAACACTGCCTGCATACTGAAAATGGATGTTTGTTGCATGTCATGTCATGACAGCCAGAGATGGATATGAATTTTTTCGTATGGACCGGGAAGTGACGAAAGCGGAAAAACGGTGAAAATTAAAGCTATTTGTCAAGAACTGAATCAACTTGGCTCATTTTCAAATCTCCTCTATGGACATAACGGCTGACTGGACAGAAGCGCACAAGGACAAATGAATCACTCTCATCCATGAAAGACTGCCGTTATTGGACATCACCGTCAAAGGCGACGTATTGACTATCGTCCCAGATGGCATGGAGGGGAACTACTTCTCACGCATGCGCAGAAGGTCCGGAGTAGTTGGCGTCTCCGTTAGCTTTTGCGGTGTCTGCTTCCGACATTTTCCGCTCCGACGTGCCGACTTCTAACTTGACGCTACAGGCGGCTGACGTCAGATTGGCGCGTAGAGGCCTTTAACCAGGTGCAAACAATTCAATCCACTCACAAGTTGCGCCCGGTTAGGAAAGCTGGTTGTGTTCTACACCGACAAGACTGACTAAATTTATATTCTGTCATCTTTGAATTATAAATGAGGGAAATCTTTGCTTTATCAAAAAAAAAAATTACTTGTCATGCCATCATTTTATATCTCAATAATCAGTCGTACTTCAAGATTTCTAAAGGTCGGTCAATAACGCTATGACTTTTTTTTTTTTTTTTCTAACGCACATCAAGTGACATTTATACGGAGAGACTCACTCAATCTCAGTTTCTTTACACGCACACACACATTTTCAGATCAATGCTTTAAAGTGGAATGAACGAATTGAACAATGAGAGCAGACAAATGAACCTAAATTTAAAAAATAGTCCATTTCACACACCATGCATTTTCTTATAACCTCATTAGGGACACTTGTCGTCAGACGATCCATTACAACCGCTCTGGTGTAGATTGGAAACAATTATGTCCAACTTTGGCAATTATAATCAGAGAGGCATTCATTGCGCGACATGTTTTGAAAGTGATGCTGTACAACTGGCACTGAGGTAAGCACTTTGTGGGGCAGCTTAAATTGATGCTTAAAAATGGATGTCACAATATAACGTACGTGTTTTTTGAACGTAGGAGGAAGCCGGAATATGTACAAAAAAAAAAAAAAAAACACACACACGCAAGAAGGCCTAAACTGAGATTTGAACCCTGATCCTTATAAATGTGCTGCCCCTAAAACAATTATACTGGTTCCAAATTTGAGGGAATAAAAGCATCAAGAAGTCACATCCAACTCCATAAATTAGTAATTATAAGTAATTATAATCTAACTATTCTCTAAAAAAAAAAAAATTATGGAAAAATTTCTATTCTTTGGGTTATGATAATGTGTCTCTTTCGGGTTGCCGGCAAAAAAGGTTGCGAGGAAATTAATCAGATTAGATGGCCCGTAGATGTAATGGAACTAAGAGAAACGCATAATTACGGCATAATTAACTTCATTTTTATAATGATGAGAATTTCCCGGCAGAGGTAAGTGGTGGGTAAAAACCCTTCAAGTGTACCGACGCACTCGACAAAACCTCATTGGGGGATTTTTTGTTCAATCCCAAAATTTGCATTTGAGAAGCATGACCTTGTAGGTAAAAAAAAAAAATCAACTCACCTCCTTCTCACCGCAGATATTACTGATGATGGAGTTGGAGGCTGGACTGGCAAAAGGACCGAGGACAGCCACCACCCCTTTAGACATGATTTGGCACACTGTGAGAGGAAAGACGAGCGTTATTATTAAATCAACGCAAAGCAAGGTCAAAGGAAATGACATCTTTCTTTTTCTTTGGCTTTTTTTTGCGTGGCGTCTTGTTAGCAAAGTTGCCGGTAAGCACCGCTGCACTTATTTTTTTGGGATGTTCATCGTGGGTGGGGTGCAAGTCGCCACAAGGACGTGGATGGCCCGGCGTAAGCATGCCCATATATGGCACTGGTTGCTAAGATACTGAATAGGTAGTAGCCTGGTGCAGTTTCCTGCTGGTTTGGATGTAAAATAGTAACATACAACGGACAGCTCCATCTTTGGTCTTAATGAGAGTGAGGTTACGTGAAACAAGTAAAACACATGGTTATGCTATATTTTGTTTTAAATAAATATTTCTATTGCTAATTGTTGTAAATATTTCTATTGTTAAAAAAAATAAAAAAATAAAATCAAAAATAAAAAATTTCCACCATTTTTAAAAACCCTGGTCGATCTCCATTTTTTTTAATGTATCGTACGTACTTATTTATTTAATTATTCATTTATTTAATTTTGTTAAGTAAAAAAAAATCTATTTAATTTTTTATAATTTAATTTTATTTAAATTTTTCTTTAAAAACTGACTGATTTAAATTTGATTTTCTGAATGACATCTGCTCAGGGCAGGGGCGGATCTATTCTAGTGTAACACGGGGCTCTGGGCCACCCTAAAATGGTGAAAAAAAATTTCCTTGTCACCTTTAACTGGTGTTAAAAAGAACTCAAAACAAAATAACTAGTTTCTCATTGTTTGATTGGTTGCTTTTAGCGTCTTCAATAAAATCAGCGGCTCTTGCATCCTCTGTATGCGACACTCAAAGAAAAAAAAAGTTCGGACACCCCCGGAGTCGACCTTTCACCTTCTTCCTTTGTCAGTGTTGTTATTGTGCAGCGACGGTGAAGAATTAAAAACCGTCTCCACAGTTCCATCTTTTATTACGGTGACAATTGGAGCGCTGAATGCTTTACGACTGCATTTGCTCTCACGGGAACCGTTGTCAAGCACCATCCCAATTGGATTAGACTTCAGAGATTTTACCTTTGCCTGCGTGAAGAGCTGTTATCAATCTAAGACTGACACATATAGACGGGAGGAGACGGATAATCAGGAGACGACATGGCTGAGCGAAAGGCAGTAAAACCGAAACGGGCGGTGATTTACGATGACATCATCAACTCATCATACATGTTTTATTTGCTTTACCCTTTTTTGGGGGCGCGGGGGGATTGAGTACAAAAATTGTGACTTTTACTCTCTAATGTATACAGACCGTATATTTTAATCTCTCATACCGTTTCTTGTGGGTTTATAATCCCTGGCTTCCAATTAAACTTCTATGCTCAATGAAGCGAGACAGACACAAGTAGTGGAACTATGTTAAGTTTGAATGTGTGTGTGTGTGTTTGTATAAAATGGTTTTGCTTACTAGGGTAGGTGCACAGCATTAACAATGTTGCATGTGCATGTGTGTGTGTGGGTGTGTGTGTAAAAGAAGCAAAAGAGAACGACACGTTTCAGACCTGTGTGGTGCATCCAAAGGCAGTGAATCGAATGATTAATAAGTAATCCCTCCGTCACCCGCGGGGCCCGCAAAGACGTGCACATGTGCACTTTTGCACTTGCGTGTCCGTACACACGTTCATGGCTTGAGCAGATTATCAGATTGAATGACGTGACCGAGCCAACATGTTGAAACACTTCCATAGGCACAGGTAGTAGGTGTGCATGGTTGTCTCTAGTGATGAGAAAATGAAGCTTCAAATTTGCTTCATGAAACAGTTGTTGTATTTTTGAGGCCTCTAGATGGCACTGTTGGTTGAAATAAAGGGTTTCAAAAATGCCAAGTCAGCCCAATGTTGATCAGAGACTGCCATCTACAGGAGTCCAAAAATACTACAACTGCTTCATGAAGCCTGCCTAAAATGAGAAAAAAGCTGGATCAAAATAACAGCACCAATTTGCCCGTCCAATTTAAAAATCACTGTCTGGTTTAACCCCCAAGTTTGAGACTGTTGGCCAAGTCAGAAGGAATTCAGGGATTTCAACACCTATGGGCCATCATTTGATCAAAAGAAAATCTGGACGCATCTCTGCACGTAATGGAAAGTGTGTTTTGTGGTCTGACGAGTGCACGTTTCAAAATGTCTGTTGGACCAAAGAGGAAAAGGAGCATCTGGAGTGAGCGAAAAGTTCAAAGGTCAGCATCTGTGATATTATGGAGGTGTTTTAGTGCCCATCTTGCCCATCTGGGAAGGCACCATTGAAAGTTGAAAGGTACGCACGCATTTTGGAGCAACATATGCTCGCATCCAAGCGACGTCATTTTCAGGGACGTCCATGTTTATGCGTCCCTCTGGCTTCCTCGTAAATGAGTTTAAATAATAGACTGGCCTGCCAGCAGTCCACACGTGACTCCAATTGAAAATTTGTGGCCCCGGCTGGTTGAGTAACTCAATTTTTACATTAAGCAAGAATTAATTCCGGGTACAAAAATTACCAAATGCTTCCCGAGTTTTGTTAAATGTGATGTAATCGTGTTCAAATATGACCCTGTCCGAGATTTTTTTGGAACATATTGGAGCCGTCACGTTCCAAATGAGTGCCTGTTTAAACAAATAAATAAATAATAAGTTTTTCAGTTTTAACATTACATGTATTGAACATTGAAATAGATATGCAAAAAAAATAATAATTTTACACAACATTTTGTCCAGATTTCATTGGAATATGTAATTCACTGGTGCACTGAAGTTGTTTTTGTCGCGCCCTACTCGAAAGCTCTCGAGCGAGAGCCTCTTCACACGCCGTATGCGACTCCCAAAGCGCCAACTGCGGTGGAACTGTCAAAGTCAAACAATCTCGTCTGTGATGCTGGTTGACCTCCGCGTTCAAAAGAAATTCTCTTAAAAGTAATTTGAAGTCACAAAAGTTCAAGACGCATCGTTAAACGTTTGGTAGCTCTACAGGGAGCGTTTGAAGCAACATTTGAACATTCTGAACTGTCATACAAGTGTTACGAAAGGTTTATAATGAAACTCAAATGAAGTAAAAATACTCGGGCTGATGAGGGTCGATACGTCTTCTTATATGTATTTTTGGCGGTATGCACCGATCTGTACTTGGACCCCAAAATAAATGCTCCGATACTAAGACACCGATGCTTTCACTAGGGCAGTAAATTTATTGCACTGCTCCGAAGAATGAGCACCTAAAAACTTTACAATTATAATTTTAAGATGATCATCACGTTCTCCGTCTGTACGATGAGCGTCTTACAAGACAAAATAAATTATTAAATAAATAAATAAATAAAGCCCAAGAAAATGCAAATTCTGTTATGACCTCCTTAACTTTTGCCTCATATTTCCTTTCCCAACAGGGGAGGATTTGTTGGGTGAGCGCTAAGACTTTTTACATCAGGTACGGCTCCCTCTGTGATATTTCCATCTCACCGCGGCCACTCAACCATCCCTAATCCAATTTCTCCCTCTAATTGTGCATCCTGTCAGACACAAAACATTTGCCAAGTATACACAGACAAACCTGGCACACCCACCTGCTTCATCGTAACACGCGTGAAAAGTATTTACAACTCCCCAGCTCGTCCCTCCCGCTGTGTAAACCAGTTACGAAAAAAACGAATGCAAGAAAAACCCGTGTTTTCATCGACGGTGCCCGCCGAAGCTGCGTCAGCGAGAGTCGAAAAGATTCATGTGGAAAATCAATGCACATACGTTGCAGTCATGGCGGATTACAGTCACAGCATAATGCATCTCTCCAAGTCATGTGGTATTGATTCCAGATACTTTCAAATTAAAATACCAGAAGAGGATGGCAAATTGAATATTGTGCGGTATTTGCGAAATGTCAACCGAGAAACATATACATTATTTCACATCATTTGAATTCAATATCTTCCCCTTTAGGAGGAGACGTTGTAGACGTATTCTCGTTCCCCAGAGGCCTGTTTTGAAACTTTTTCATTTCACTGTTTTCTATATAAGGCTTAGAAGTGTTTTTCAAGCAAATAATTACGCGTTATGTTGTTGTTGTACGTTGTCACACACCAGAAGAAAGCGCCTTCGTTTACTGCTGTCTTTATATTTAACAAATATGTATATATATATATTATATTATATTATATTATCTACTATATTAATACATTTGTATTGTATTGTTTTGTAAAACTAAACTAAAACTAAATCTAAAATAAAATAAAACAAAAGCTAAACCTAATCCTAAACCTAAAACTAAATTAAATGCGCCACATTAATACATTTGTATTGTATTGTAAATCTAAACTAAAACAAAACTAAAAATAAACTAAAGCCAAACCTAAAGCTAAACCTAAAACTAAACTAAATGCGCTATATTAATACATTTGTATTGTAAAACTAAACTAAAACAAACCTAACCTAAAACAAAGTGGTTTTGAAAAAAACAAAACGAAAACTAAAACCAATAAAAACTAACATAGCTGCCCTGAAACCTACCGTATTTTTACGGCCACAAGACGCGCTGCATCAAAGGGCGCAACACCAGTTGAGGGTGCTATTTCCGTATTTAATGCATATACTAGGCGCGCCGCACTACAAGGCGCTAGCTCAACTGCCAATAACAATGACTCTAACCAATAAAAGGTGTCTTGGCAATAGTCTACTAGACAACGTCAGGGGAGGGACTTCACTGGTCACCACACTCCTTAGAGTCACGGTTTCAAATCAAAACCAAAAAAAAAACTCAGCATACAAGCAAACAATGAAACAAAGAAATAAGATTAACACAAAACATGTATCTCTCATGCCATCTATATACCCAAAAGAAATACAAAATAACACAAAAAGATTATAGCAATGGCTTCTTGGGAGCCACTCACACTCAGCCAATCACATGGCTGTTTAGGGAGATGTGCCGTTGTGCTTTGGGCTTTTTGCAGTCTGTTGTCTAAACCTGGGACGTTTGTTGCTTGCAATAACATAAACGATAAGACAGACTACAACATTGTGGACAGCTGCCCTTTTGTCCAGCTTTCTCCTACACCATCACCCAAACACCATAGTCACATAATGTATAAGTCACGGTCAATTAGAAGCATTGATGACTCAGACTTTGTCCAGCAGGGTGTGCTAACATGCACTCCGAACAGCCCAATGAGTAAAAGGGTTGATGGTCGCGAGTGATGCTTAGTCCATATAATGAGCGCAGTCGCTTCACAAGGCGCTTTGTTTGTTTTGGGGAAGATTAGGGACTTTAAAGAGCGCCCTATGGCCCGGAAAATGCGGTACTTAAAAACACAAAATGACTTGGATTGAAATTCCCAAACTATAGTCACCATTTTTTGCCCACGCTGCTCACTCGTACTCACTTGTTTCTCCCATTTCGTATTCACTGTCTCTGAGCAGCTCAAAGATGTCCACCTCCAGCTTCCCGGTGACGGAGCGATTGCTGCTCCTGTTGATGCTGTCTTTGGCCAGCGTGATGGCCAGACGCTCGCCTCTGCTGCACTCCATCGGGTCATCAAGGATGGCAGCTGCACAAGACAGACAAGGGCGATATTGAATTCAAAGAAGCCACAAGACCTCAAATTGCACTGACATTTTATTTGATTGACGTCGTTTCCGCACCACTTACGTGGCTCGGAAAGTGCGGCGAATTTATCTCAAAGGTACTTTGGTGACATTTTGTTGGCTTTTCACGAGAAATAACCAAGGTTTGATAAAAGGTTTCAAATGTTTAGCCTTTTTTGTTTTTTTGTTTTTTACTTGACTGTTAAAATCTAAAGCTGACAATTCAGCAATGAAGGCACTCCAGTTACTCAAGCGGCACTACACTGAGGGGAAAAAAAAAAAAAAAAACAACAACAAAGTGTTCCAATAAAGTCTCTAAAGGACCTAAAAGTAATTTTTATGAACTTCTAGAAAGTAGTCTAGATTGTGCATGCATTGTGTTTTTGGAATAGTGGAGGATGTGCTTTTCAACTCGTGAACAAACGTGCGCATTTCTCTTTGTTCGCGTGCATTGACAAGAAAAATGTCTTTCATATGAAAAGTAAATAACATTTAGCTACAAGTTTAAATGCATTGCATATTATTATAAATCCATCCACTTTCCAAAGCGTTTATCTTCACATCGCAAGTGTGCCGCAGCCTATTGCAGTGGTGCTCGGGTGGTCCACCTTGAATTGGTTGCTAGGCAACCGCAGTATTGCATAATAGTGAACGTAAAAAAAAAAAATTAAATATGATCATCAAAACGTTCCATATACTCTTAAGTAGTCCGCCGTTAACAAAATTAAAGCTTTGTAATACACCTCTGAACTGTGAGGCCCAAAAAAAAACAGAAAAAAAAAACTGGCCCCGCACTGGGGACGTCCAAGCACATTTTTGGGGGGTAAGTCCGCCTGAGCCCCCCCCCCCCTTTCGCTCCGCCAGTGATCATTATCCCATTTCAAGGCTTAAAATCGGCGCCACTTAAGTTCATGTGCGTTAAGGCATAAAAGTTTGGTTTCCAAAATTTATAACGCACTCTTCTCAACATGGCCTAAAAAGCCGTACAATGACGGGGAATCCGTCAACACATTCAAAAGGGAGCTCGAGGGTTGATAAGTGCGCACGTGTTTGAAGTAAAAAAGTACAAATTGTGGCTTTTAACCTCTGACTAGTCGGTTGCATTCATTTTTTTTTTTTTTAAGTTCGGCGGGCCGGATTAAAACATTTGACGGGCCGCATGTGGTCCCCCGGGCCGTAATTTGCCCACACCTGATTTAGGTTCAAGTAAAACTCCAGCCCAGGTCAAATGAATGCACTTTTTTTGGCTTCTATACCCGTCAATGGCAGTGAAGGAGTTAACACAACAACCTCATTCCACCACAGCAAGAACGTAGAGTCCACTTCTTTCCTGATAATTAATCCTACACCAAAAGGTAATTTTCTATCGTGCTGTGCTTTGTCGGATTTATCCCAACGTTTGCACGACCTCGGGGGGGCATTCTCGTCTGAGATATTTGTCTTTACAGTCTGTGCCCACCCACGGCCTTTTGTTGGCCGCACAAAAATGAGCATCAGGTCTCGATAAGCGTAATGGAACGCATGTGATCTTGACTCAAATTAGTTTTTCCCCCTCCTGCTTTTCCTCATCTCATTAGTGCTAAATTTCTTTGACAAGAACAAAATGTGTGATATCACCCCCCCACCCCCCCCTCACCCCCACTGCCGCCAGCCACGTTGAGTCAGAAAATGGCACACTGCACGCGTTTGGATGCATGTCGCTGATCTATCCAGACTAGTCGGCGCGTGTTTGTTAAATGAAACTTTGAATTGTGACATGGCCCGGACATTAAGGGCGGGTCGATGTGACAGCTGGCAAACAAGGAAGACTGATTTCATACATGGGGAAAACACGAGCTGGCCCTTGATCCAGCGGAGGCAATCAATGAGTTTGCCGGAGGGGTGTGCTAAGGCTGTGGACCGTGGAAGAAAGTCTTTGTGACAACAGACATTTAAAAAAACGATTCCTCCGAGAGCGCAAAGCAGCAGAATGTGATCTTAGGAGGTCTATTAGTGTCTCTCACAGATGCGATCCTTTTGTAAACAGGCACGCCTGGCTGATTTGCGACGGAACGCACACCCTTTGAGCATTAAACGGCACCAAACTATAAAGCAAATCAACTTTTTCAGCCGCAATAATAGTTCAATGGGGTGGACGGGGAGCCTTTATGGCGCGGTGCAGTGCAATTACTGCATCGCAATTTTATGCGCGCCGGCAAACGACGAGAGTTCAGGTGGGTTCGCGAGGGTGCAGTTTGGGAAGGTTAGCCTCCGATCTGGTGTGGGCTTGTCAACAGGTGGGATGCCAAAAGCGGCATCAGCTGCATGCATGAGTAGCGTGACGTCGCACCAGTGCGGCAAAACGTAAAAGGAAAGCAGTAGTCAGGAGTTGTGGTAGAGTGTTATGGAATTGGAGCACATCTACTTTGGAGTTTTGAGATCTGTTGGTTGCAGCCGAATATTTAAGGGTGTGCAAAAAAAAATAAAATAAAAATGGACTCACTCAACTATCAGGATTTGATTTGCTAATATTCAATATATCAGTGCTTCTCATTTATGTTCTGTTCCGCCCCCCAGCAAGAAGAAAATAATTCGCCCCCCACCACCACCCACTCTCCATTGCAATAATAGCATTTTCGTTGTAAAACAAAAGTTAATACTCGCTGCGCATAATGGGCAAGGAGAGTGCCACTGCCAACTACAGGAGTGGATGTGCAATTACATTTTATTGTAATACGACGGGGGAAAAAAGCATGTTCCCCAGGGTCCCACGCGCCCCAGGGGGGCCCGCCTCACTCTTTGAGAACCCCTGGAATAAATCAATGGCAAAGCAGAATCCACTTTCCCAATTTTTCAAAAAGCAAAAGTGACGCTACCACTTTCCTCCAGCAGATGGCATCACAGAGCCAATTTGCATGTGCACATTTATTCAGATTAAAAACCTGAGCGGAATAAAAATGTTTCATGTGCACACCCCTGTTGGAAATATTCAAACCCGATCGAGCCCATTTCTGTCAAAATTTTATTCAGAACTCATTGACATCAGCATGTTTGGACCAAACAACAGCCGCAATAAAAGCGTCAAACAAAATAAGTCTTCTATGTGCTCCTTGACAATTCAGCCAAAAACGGCAAACGGAATATTTATTTTAAGTGCAAATTGAACGTCATAAACGAGGCGTTCACAGATCAAACGGCGTCAGGAGTTCGTGCTGTGCGACGTTGCGTCGCCTCTTAACGGTGAAAAAGAGAAAGATGCACCTCCACTCTCGCCGCGGCTTAGGCGATGCGTCGTGCGAGCTCTCAGTTGAAGAAGTTCCAGTTATGTGTCAGTCAAGGGTAAGAAAGTCATTACCCTTTTGAGGAATCGCCCATCAACCGAGACGTCCATCAGTACTAAATGCGGATCGAATGAACTAGTTGAAGCCGACTCTACCTTGTACTTAATGACCAAGTGCTCTCGGGTGTCGATGGGGATAAAAGCCATTAAGCGCCGTGGAAAATGGTGGAGAGTTCACACGGACTTGACCTTTGAACAAAGAACTTTGAATATGTTATTGTCATGACTTTCATTGGAAATGGATTTTCTCCTCAGGTCATGTTTTATTCACAGGTAACTGTTTTGTTTGTTTTTTCTTTCTTTTTTTCAGTCACATTTAGTATTCAAGTCCAAGAAAATATTAACAATGAGGAGTGCAGAGTATGATGGGAAAATGAAGCTTCAAATTTGCATCATGAAACTGTTGTTGTATTTGAGTCCTCTAGATGGCACTGTTGGTTTAAAGTGGTTTAACGTTTAAGTGCCATCTACACGAGTCCAAAAATACTACAACTGGTTTGTTCATGAAGCAGATTTGAAGCTTCATTTACCCCTCACTAGTGCAGAAATGTAAAAATGTCCGTCAATGAGTCAAGTATGAGTATGGCTGGGTATCAAGTCAAAATGTCCAAAATCGATTAGATTCCATACACAACGGCCTGATTCGATTCGATTCGATTCACTTTGATTGATTTTCGATTCAATCAAGGATTTCACGCAGTACTCATTTTATTTTCGTATGGAAGGCATTCTCAGAAGAACCAATGCTGCAATTAGGACAAACTTCTTGCTTTAAATGTAAAAAAAAACGACAACAACATCATATTTACATTAAGAATTGAAGCCAATGCAGTTAAAAGATTCAATGACACTTTCATGAACATGACCTGATCAAAACAATCAATCCATCTGCTTTCATGCTTGTTGGCGCTGACTTCACTGCTTCTGACATTTCATTTTGATACGCTACTTTCGCTTTTTAGTGACAAGATCTCACGTGACGTCATGGAAATTTACAAGACATTATTAAAAGTATCGAAATATGCTTTTATGAATCCATATCGGGCTGTGACAAAGAAAATTGATTCAAATCAATATATTGATTTTTTTTTGTCTGACGAGTAAAAAAATAAAACCGCATTACTACCTCATCACTCAGTCCTGCTTACACCGCAGCACACGAACCAACAAAAAGCCAGACATCCTACTTGTGTGACGGCACAGAAAATGAAATTAAGCGTTCCTCCTTTTTTTTTAAATTTTTTTTTTTTTTAAATCAAGCTCTTCCCCAAACCCCGTGGTGCGCACGACTGCATGGAGGAAGCGCGTGGAGTGCCTTACATAATTATAAAAACTTGTTCTCACAAGACGAGGTGGCAAGAAATTGACTTCTTGTCGTCACAGAACGTACGGAACACAATCCGTGCAAACGGACTATGCGAAAAGATGGACTGCGCTGGCATTTAAATTGTTTGCGAGAAGCAATCAGAATCGCTTCATCACAGGGGGAATACAATACAATAACTGCTGTTGGAATGATGACAACAAACATTCATGAATGTTAAATTTTGATCAGGATTTTTTTTTTTTAACAGGATGGGAGAGTTGTTTTCGGAATATTCTGCACTCATGTCCGGATGTCTCTGCTTTATTATGCAGAATAATGTGTTAGATCAGATATCCGCCAACCATTTTTCCGCCACGGACCGGTTCATACAAGTCCAGAACTTTTGCGGATCAGCAACTGTTCTTGGGAAGCCATGAGCACTTGTATGCTAATGCTAACAGCTAGCTGCTAGCCAGTCGTAGCCACTAACGCCGGAGACGTGTGTCGTGTCATATAATGACGGCGTAACGAAGTAACGGAGAGAAGCCGGTCACTTTCCAAAATAGGATATTTCTGAGCCTCAAATAATAAACATGCCAGAAGTACCGCAAATTTTTGTTCTTTCATCTGTACAGTCCGGTCCAAAGTGGCCCGCGGACCAGTGGTTGGGGACTTCTGCCATAGATGACATAATAGTGGTCCATCCACCTCTGCTGGAGACTGATGAATTTTTATTTCATTCTGAAAAACTCGAGTACGACATGATAACCAAATCCCACATTGAGTAACAGTAACGCAGACGTAGATCGTTGTCTGTCCTTACATTCGCCCGATAACGCAAAAGGGGAAAAAAAAAAATCTAATTTCTCCAAGGAATGTCAAAACTGGGATTCAAACCCAAGACTTTCTGACTGATTTTTAAGTTAAAGGCAAAATGCAATCCTCAAATGTTTGCAGAATGACTCCACTCGGGTCGCTGCGACAATGTCAGTGTGATTACAGGACATCCACAAAGCGTAAAAAGCGCCAGTGGTGCAGCTGGCAGGCGAGCACTCAAATTGATGAAATGGGCGTCGCCAGGTCACACAAGGAGTGGCAGGTGTCAAATAAGACAAATTGCGGGCGATAACAGAAATCAAACAAAATCTTACAACACACTCATGCACACACACACACACAAAAAAAAGGGGACAAAGACGACGCACATGTGACACAACGACGACGTGTTGACTGTTCATCGGTTGCAATGAACTGCAAATATTCATCGAGAGGTGGCGGCAAGTAATCCTGCAATAAACGACCTGGAAAAAAATGAAAAGTTCTCGAGGTGGAAAGAGTGTGACATCAAACAGTCTGGCAGGCGTTTTCTAAACAAGTCAGGTCACGCAGACGTGAGCCGTCCGGATGGCAGCAGCCCGCCCACTCCACTGCCCCCGTGAGTGAATCCACGACACACAAGCCATACAAAATTCCACACCATCAGCAACACGTCAGTCTCGTCTGCTGCGACACTATGCCAATCTCAAAGCCCCGGAATACTCTGAAAGTAATTAATCAATGCAAAAGGAAAAAAAAAAAAAAGAAATTAAATCAGCTGAGCCGAAACCAACACTCATTTTTTTGGAACTAATCCGCTTCCATGCCTTTGCAAGAATTCTGACATGGAGAAGGAAGGGCTTTCATTTGACAGCGGCGCAAGCGTTGAGTGAGCGATGGTTGTCATGCAAAGACAGCCGAGGGATTGCGCTTCACCAAAGCCCTCGACACACTGCAGCGGGCAGACACAAAACGCGCAGGGAATTTCTATGTCAGCGGGTCAGGATAGATGGCGGAGTCGGACGGAGACTTTTCATTTGGAGACGGAGCAGATGAGTGGGGGAAGTAGAACGTAAAAGGACATTAGTAGCATTAGTGTACCTTTGCGACGGCAAGGGTGATACCTCTTCAATTAGCTCCAGATCATAACCTTGCTGGCGCTGCAACAATGCGTGCTTAATATAATCCCAACGAGGAATAAAAACGATTATTGTATACATCCCCTCTCGGATCAGTTAAGTAAGCATTTTTTCAGTTAAATAAATTACGAGATGAATTTAACGTAGAAAAACGGTTGATGATTGGGGGCCGGCTCATTTATGAGAGTGGGAGTAGGAAAAATTAAATGTGATTCTGAGAAAGTGGTTGGAAAGTTAAAATCTGGGTCGCAATTTCAACCAAAGCATAATGTGATGTGGGCCAGTGGTTCTCAACTAGTGGGGCGGGGATTCTGTGATGTTAACGAGGGCGCGTGTGACCCTAAGGAACATGCTTTTTTTTTTTTCGCTGTACAACAATAAGTGTAATTGCACATCCACTCCAGTAGTTGGCAGTGGCGCTCTCCTTGCTCTCTTCTATGATCCAAAAGAGGACTTTTTATGTTGATTTATTTATTTTTTTGTAGACTAATACAACTTAGTTTATTACGTTTATTAAATCAGTCACTCCCGGCATGTTTTAAGTCTTATTTATTTTTTTAATTTTCAAACCCAAAAATGCTTTGCCCTGGTTAAGGGGTACTTGGCTGAAAATCAATATTTGACAGCGAGTACATCACTGAAAAAAGTTTGAGAACCACTGATGTACGTGATGCAGCCTGTCCTGCAATGGGGATGTCTATCACTTAGTCAAAGCTATGTTAGATGCAGGGATCTAAAATCCTGTTCCTCCAGGGCCGGTGTCGAGCCTGTTTTCTGTCTCTCCTTGCTGCAACACACCTGATTCAAATGATCAGATAATCACCAAGGCCTGCAGAAGCAGGAAAACGATCCTGATCTTTTGAATCAGGTGTGTTGCAGCAAGGCGAGAAGGAACAGGACAGTGGTCCTCGAGGAACAGGATTGATTGAAATTTCCAAAATCAATTTGATTCGATTTATCGTTTCACTTGATTGATTTTGGATTCAGTTAAGGATTTTTCGCAGTACCTCTTTCACTTTGGTACTACCAGCCCAATTAAAATGAACATGCTTTTTGACGTCTATACTCGTCATTGGCAGTGAATGAGTTAAGCACCGCCTCGGTCGCAATCTGGAGGCACGTACCTCTCGCCGTCATATTTCTTCAGAACTGCTCAAAAAAAAAAAAAAAAAGGTAAGGATGTAGTAACCTGGTCTTGAATTGGTTAAAGTCACCACGGCCAGTCTTGATTTGAGGACATTGCAGCAAGTGGGAGCAGTGAGAGGGAGCTTTTGGGCTAAAGCACTTTCATCCCTTCGCTGATTCATTCATGAAAAGATCAACCCTTCTGGATCATAACATGATGACAGCCCTGGAAATGCGCATTGTGTGGTGTCTTGCAAAGTCAGTGTCAAAGCTGGGCACAACGATGACATCATCCTTGAAAGGCTGTGGGCTTTCTAAAGGAGGGAAGATGGATACGCAAGAAGACAATACGCACCGGGCCATGTTCCACCACTTTTGTAGGTCAAAAACATGTTGACGGAGAAGCTTTTCAACTTTTGAGTCGTGATCGTGTTTTGACATTTCAGAGCGTATTGTACGGACTTGTATGAACCGGTCCGCGGCGGAAAAACCGTTGGGGAGCGCTGCTTTCAACAAGAGAAGTTTAAACCGTCACCTTTTTAGTCTTGTGACAACAGAATAAATTCAAGTGTGACTACCGGTATAAAGTCAAATGAAATAGGGCCGTCCCAAATGATTATTTTTCTCCCGATTAATCGACTACCGTATTTTCCGGACTGTAAGCCGCTACTTTTTTCCTAGATTTTGAACCGTGCGGCTAATACAATGGTGCGGCTTTTCTATGGATTTTTCTTTCACCACTAAGGGGCGCTCTATAGTTCAGAAAATACGCTAAATAAATGTTGATTTTTTTTTATCTCTTAATTAGCAAAGTTGTTGCGGTGTGAAAAGGCTCAGTTTTTAGAATCTGTTAATGTACCTATGTGCATTCACAGTACAAAATTGTTCCGCGCATACAACTAATATTTTTCAACATACAAAACTGCGGCATATAACCTGATGCGGCTTGCACATCTTTTTCTTTTTTTTAATTGCTGCAGCTTATATACAGGTGCGCCTTATATTGCGGAAGATACAGCAAATAATTGTAAGTTTATTTAATTAGTCTAAAAAATTATTTTTGAACAGAATTTTCCAATACTCCAATTATATTGGCATTGACAATTGTTAATTCACAAAAAAACGTGTAAACACGAATTTAGATTATTTATTAAAGCAAAAAAAAAAAAGAACTTTTGAAATTGAATCAACTGCCACATCTCTTTTAAGCAAAGCTGTTGATAAGCACACCCGATTAATTCTCCCTCAGTTTTACAATCATAATGAGTGATATTTAACAAAAGTTCAGAATGAGTAACACGAGGGGGGACAAATACAGCGACAAGGCAAGTTATAATGAAAACGAATGTTTCGCCGAACTGGTTCAAATCAACAGATGGTGGTTGACAGAGCGAGAGTATGAAGGGTGCGACACCACGATAATCCCAACAAGGACAATAGAGACGAGCAATAGACGGATGATGTTTATTATGGAGGAAATAGCATCCATGTGGCAGTTGTAGTTTGAATTTAGGACCCAAGGGATGAAAGGATGGCAGGTTGGCAGGCAAAAAAAAAGAAGAAAACAACCCTTGGGGAATTTCAACTCTTAGTGGGTGTCATTAACTGTCAGTCGGCCTATCTCCCCGCACAGGCCTGGGCCTCCAGATAGAGGCATGTAATTGTCTGGAAGGTCAAGGGAAGCCAGCTGAGGAAAGATTAAGAGAGGAAAATATGGTGAGGAAAACAACTATTTTAGATATCGGGCGATGATGAATAAAAGAAGCAAATGATTACAAAACCTCTTTGAAAACTATCAAGGCGGTGCAGTGAAGGCCCGAAACGGAGCGATGACTTCAAACCTCCAACCATCCGTTTCCTATACCGCCAATTTTCACAAGGGTCGAGCGCAATATTCCCTCACTATCTCAGCCCACACGGTGGCGTGGTGGTTAAATTTTAAATTAAAAAGTAAAATCTGCATCAAAGGTTTGGCTAGACCACAGGTGTCAAACTCAAGGCCCGGGGGCCAGATCTGGCCCACAACCTCATTTTAGGTGGCCCGCAAAGGGAAAATCATTTGCGTCAACTTCCTGTTTCTAGCACATTTTCTTCACTTTTAACAACATTGAGAAATGAGATCTTGCCATTTATTTGTTACCAATCCTCCCCTTTTAAAATAGATTGAAAAATTGTTGAATAAAAACTTCCTTGACTTCTGATTTCAAAACTGGCTTTCCATCAATTTGTTGTGTGTAAGTGATCATACATTTATATGGTTTCTGCCCAAAGAAGAGTCATGGGTGGTGACATGAAAAACGAATATGGATTTTGGGTGTGAGATCGAGCTCTTGTTAGCGCTAAAAATATAGATTCTGTTCTTGCTGAGCAGAAATGGATAAATGAGCGGGAGAATGATATGAATCATTTGCAAGGGCCTTTAATTTGCAAAAGACACCACTCTCATCAAAACGCAAAACAAGAATTACGTTTAGGAATAGTTTGAGTGACGTTGGGCATCATAAGCGGTGGAGCGGTTCGCATCGCTGAGTTTCATGCGGCTTGCATGGAATCGATTTCCACTCGCTGCATTCATGCAACGTCTCCGGCCTTTGCTGTGACCTTGAATAGGATGAGCGCGACAGAAAATTGGATGGATTGATGCAAGTAAGGTCGGATGGACAGATCTATGGATGGATGAATGAAAAAAACATCTCTGGGTCTTTTGTCGATTACAAGTAGGGCCAATGTAACAGAATGACTCAGTCCGGTGGTAGCATTCTCCATTCTCAAACATAACTTAGACAAAGCGGTCCTGACGGAGTAGCACTTATCCACTTGAAGCGGAAAAAGAACTCAAACCGAGCTGAGCGGGAAATTGGCAGCTCTCAGGAGAAAGACAGTACTTTTGAAAAGATGAGAAAGCTCAAGATGATATCAGCGTTATATAGATTGAAAGCGCTGAGAGAGACATTTAAGAGGAAGGATGACAAGTTGAGGAGTTGGGTCCAAGGGAAGCCCAAAGTCCCACAGCTGTGCTCCTTATATGTCCAGGGAGAGAATAAAAATGAATATGCCAAGTTCGTTCGTCTCTTAGTTTTAAAAGCAAAAACAGGTTATAGACACGGGTGCACAAAAGTGGTGCTTCGGTGCGCATGAGCACCGAAAATTAAATTTTGTGCTCCGGTTCAAGTCTGTCAGCTAACTTTAGCGCGTTAAGAATACGCCCGGCTAGGTCAGCCGCCAGAATAATCGCGTCCGAGGTCCAACTTCCAAATAAACGCTAAGTAAGGAATCGATAACCATGTACAGTGTTACTTGTTTCGCTTTCATTTTCAAGTTAATCCATGCGACACGTTGCATTGTAACGCATAATCAACCGTTGTGGTAATTTGAGAATCCCGACAACATTTTAGAATATATAGCTGTGTGTCTCAGCTAATGCTGTATCTACTGATGACATCCACAAAAGGAGAAATACAAAGATTAAAAAGTATTGGGCCTAAAATTGAACCCTGGGGAACCCCACATTTAAAGTGAGATGGGAATAAAAGCAGTTAGAAGCAGTACCAAAGACGCCAACTGGGTTTTTAACAAAATGTGGTGATCTACCGCATCAAAAGCAGCGCTTAGATCCAGAATCATCAAGTCTGTGATTTTTTTCACATCTGCAAAGAACCTGCACTGTCTCTGTACAAAGGTTTTATCCTAAAACCAAATTGCTATTTCTCTAAAATATTATTTGTATTGAAAAATGATTTAATTAGAATTTATTTTTTTTTTTTCTAAAAACACTCAGTTGGATACAGGTGTGTTATTATCACAAATGCTGGGATCCAAACTGCTCTTCAGAAGAGTCTTGTAGGGACGTTGCGAACCATGATTGCGAGAGTGTGCTGAATTACGTCTGTGCTTATCTTATCAATGGTGTCCACAAGGCCCGCAATTAAATACACTCACTTCCCCAACATACTCCACTATTATCCTGTGCTGATCTGAGATGGTACTACTCCCTAATGAGAGCATTTCTTTTGTCGGTCAACAGAGCTCGACAATGCTGGTTGCAAAACTGGATGAATGTAAGGGACAGAACGCAGCTTGAACATTTAACCTTATAAATAATGGATGTTGGAAAAATGAAAAAGTAGAGAAGATGAGAGTGGTTTATTGTACTCTGTTGGATTTACAAGACTTTTTTTTTTTTTTAATAACTGCATCCCTAACTTTTGTTTCAACTTGGGAAAGGCTGGCTTCAAGATTTCTTGCGGACATTGCGACCACAATGCCCTTTTTTTTTCCCATTTATGTCGGATTGTAAAACAATCTCATCAAAACTGCGGTTGTAATTGATTTTACTAACACACGATAATTGGTTGGCCCTGACCTTTATGCACAACCTTATCTGTTGGCACGGCGTACACTTTCAAGCCTTCGGGCTGTCTGCCTCGAGGGCCCTTCCTCTCGAGGCAGGCACACTCTGCGCCTGCTCTCGAGCCCCAGGGCATTTTGTCCGGTTGCCATCCCGTGAAAAGGCTGCCTACAAGGGTCTGTCAAAGCCAGGTGTTGAAACCGTAAAGGTTAGACTGCTTGCCAACACTCACATCAAAATAAGCAGTGCGAGACTCTTGAATACCAACAATGAACCACGAGTAAAAAAAAAAACTACGAGCAGCCGAGTTGTCACACTTAAAGAATCTGTCCAGCCAAGATGGCTGATTTTTCACTTACAAGCTCAGTTTATACATTTTTTGATCAGGAAACTGAAATTTGTTACAATTTTCCTTTGTATGCATTCATTTTGGAGAAATTAGGAAATAAGTGACAACTTGAAAAACGGCTACTTTTATTGAAGAATATGGCCACGCCCCCCAAAATAGCTAGCTAGCTACATAGCTAGCTAGAAAGCTAGATAGAGACCGCTCGCTAGCGAGCAAGATGGATAGCTAACTGGAGTGCTAGCTAGATAGCTAACTAGCTATATAAGGCAGACAGCTATCGCGATAAGACGGATACTTAGCAAGATGAGAGAGATAGTGAGATAGCTAGCGAGATAGCTAGAGATATACAGTAAAAAAAAACAAACAAACAAACAAAAAAAAACACCCAGTATGGCAGAGTTTGTATCGAGTTGTTTCACTTACAGCTCTTTAAACATGGTTACACAGTGTGAAGGGCCACGGGAGTCTTAGCAAAAGACTCCAATGCCCAAAATATTATCACACTGTTGTTGGCGAATAGCGACAGGGACCGGAGCTAAAGAGAATTAGGTTGTGACAAATCCACAAAGAGATATAAAATAAAAATACTAGGTGGGGACGGAAAGAAGAGGGGCGATTTAGACTTGTGAGAGAAAGAGAGCTACCCAATCTCAAAACATCCTGAGACTGATATTTCAACAAAAAACGAGAGGTTAACAAAAATCAAACATCAGTAATAAAGGGTCAGCGAAACAACCAAGTTACAAGCCTGTAATGTTCCAATTTTAGCCATTAGAGTCGTTTTCAGTTGTGACGGCGGACATGACACGCTTCTCTGTCTGCTCTTTGTGATTCGTAATGTCTACGTGACCACGTCCCCGCTGATTATCATTATTTTGTTTGATCTAATTAAAATGATGAACATAGTAACAAGTAAAACTCTTGCATCATTAAATTTCAGTCTGGTTGGACAGCTTTTAATTATCCCAGAACAGAAAGAACAACTCTGCCTGCTGATGGCAAAGACGAGGCATACGAATGCTCGTGTAATTGGCAAATAATGTTTTGTTTTACTAGCCCCGATCAAAACCCGCTCAACAAAAGCAGTTTCCACGGATAGGTGATAAAAATCTAACAACACCCTACGGGATGTAAAGCAGAGTACAGTATTACATTGACTTTCAACTACATTTTCCGTTGAGATCAATTATACTTTGGAGTAGCGTAATTCATTGTGTCTGAGCCATAAAAACCTTTATGAACAAAATAGTAGGCAGATACAGGATATATACTAAATGTCTACGCTTCTCACAAACCTTTTGCATGTGCAACTGTTGAATGTTTCAATGTTTTTTTTCCACAACTTGCTGTAATAAAGAGCTGAATAGCCCATGTTATGAAAATATCCCCGGCCTGACGACTGCCAAGTTGGCAATGCAAATGAAAATCTGCTTCTTTTTCTCGCCAGAATATAAAAATGTGAACTATTTATTTATTTATTTTTTTTTTTTAAAGAAATAATTGCTAAAATTGGTGTGACTCTATGTCTATGTTGACAAAAAATCTAAGCGGAACCTTTTGGAAGATTCGCAATGGTGAGCGACTGTTGAAAAACGGTTTGGTGACGTCTTGGTCTCATGATGTCAAAATGTCAACTGCATGATGAATATGATAGCTGAATTTCACATTTTAATTGATTCCGGAATTGATCAATGATCAATTAATAAATAGAACAGCATTTGTGATTTTTTTTTAATCAACTTATTAGAGAACAAGTGTTGTAAAAAAATTAATCAAATAAAAAAAAAATACGGAAACATGAAACAGTTGGACATGTGCATACACGTACGTCACTCTCACACTCTCTCTCTCTCTCTCGCTCTCTCTCTCGCTTTCTTCAACAGACATTCTTTGCTTCTCACGTTGTTGGCTAAAGCGATCCAACAATGGCTCGAGATATTTAAAGGAACACTTCTCCAATTTATTTGTGGAGCTTTAAAGTGTCCAACCTTCTCGACCACTTTACTTATATATTTATTTTTTTCAGTTTTGGGATGGGGGATAATTTAATGAAACGCCCAAAGCACAACAAGTGCACACATGCTATACATTTACAAAGTGAAGAATGGGAACATGATTATAAAAAGTGTTTCCTTGGCATGAATAAGCACTAATCAAATCTTGCCATCTAATTCCCCTTAAAAGCAGTGCTGTCCACAGCACGTGGGGCGTAATGGATGAGGAAAGGGAAGCTCGGCGGCGCAACAGCTTGAGGAGGCGAGGAGGAAATTGATGTCCTTGTCTTGGAAGATTCAGCGTTGCAAGGTGCAAATGTGCGCTGAAAAGTAAACTAGGAAATGTCGCTCGTTCTTCCGAGATGGGAATAAATGCATGGAATTGAAGCCCACGCAGTTTTCATGAAAAGGAGGGAGAATTATGTGGAATGGTGCCTCGCGCTTTTTATGTTTTGTAAGCCATCGAACATAATGCATTTAAAAAAGAAAAAAGAAAAAAAGAGCCTCAATAAGAGAATATGATGTCAAAATAGTATTTGCCGAGATCCGCTCAATTTTACCATTAACGGCTTCCAACAAAACTTTGCAATATTTACATTAAAATTAATATTTGTCTTCAGGATTTTTTTTTCTAAATATAAGTGGCTTCAAAAAAACACACCTGCCTCACAGTTGAGAGGACACGGGTTCGAATCTTCATTCAGGCCCTCTGTATGCAGTTTCCTTGCTTGTGTGACTTTTTTGCAACTAAAAAATAAAAACTGTTTGATTAATTGGTCATTTTGCTGTTATTTGTGAGTGCTCATATATATTTTTTGGGGGGTGCATTTATCTGGCAAACCCAGTCATGGGGCCATTTCCATATCCGCGTACTGCAAAATTCTTGCAAAATAATCTTTTGTCATCAATTAAACTGTAAATTTGAAAACATGCTATTTCCCGAGATGGTGATTAAGATCCTTTCTTGAGAATTATCTACCAAGTAACTGCTCTAAAAACATTTACTGTAATTGATAAGAACACGGCTATGTTGACATGGATGCATTTATTCTGATTAAATACCAGATAGGAATAAAAATAAATAAATTCATGTACACACACCCCTTTTCTCAATATTCTGACCCGATCAAGCCCATTCCTATGACGATTTTATCCTGAGCGAGATTGATGGTTTCAGTCGATTAGATAATCCGATCAGCCGAAATGACGGAATAAACTGTCTTTACCGTGCTTGTCCGTGATGTCATTATACACGTTTCCGTTTGTCCCGGAAGTTAGTCGAAGCAGATGGAACGAAAGACGAGGCAGACGAAAGAGGGAACTGCTCCATTTTCAGCTCCGTTATGAAGTATTATCTCGACGTAAACGCTAACTTTTAGGGTGAAGACTTGAAACAATCAAAATAGATTAAACAACAATAAAAGCTTTAAGTCCGACAAAACTTTATTCGCCACGTTTGGGAGCTGAGGCAATTGCTTGTGTTCGCCGAATGGTATGTTTGATCTCGCAAGTCGACTGGAATAAGATCCGGCCGCTCACAAAAGCGTCTAATGAGAACAAGCACCATAGAAAGCAGATGCATGCCGTGTGGTAGAGCTGAAGGAAAAAAAACAAATCTTTACTTGCAGTCCCGACCAATATTCGCTTGGCATGTCATTATCGGCTAGTTTATATATTGCGGTCTGGCGTTATAAGTTGAATCTGCAGCATGATTTGCAAACCATTTATCCCGTTGAAAACCTGCTCACTTTCAGGTTGACAGTAGATGAGCACAAAGAGAGGAGAAACAAACAACTCTTATATACATCTGCGCCTAATAGTCCAGAAAATACGGTAACTCTGTTTTTATTTACTTCAAAAATTAATTTGCATATCTAGCAAAGCCAAATTCCATCTTAACTGTACATCTTTAGCACATGATCTCAGAACAAAACAGCTGGCTTAAGTTACCACTGGGCCTTGCAAACCAACACTGGTGGAGTGTTAAATGTACTGTAGAAGTTTTGAGAAAAAAATAATAATTCCCATACTGATGACTCAGTTTCGATCAGATTGAAGGATCACACATTTCATATTTGGTGATTTCACATTAATTATTCAAGTAAATACGTACTAATAAAAATAATAGTAGAAGAAAAAATGCAATTAATGGCAATTATGGATTTTTTTGCAATTAATTAGTTAAAAAAAATTAATTGCTTGACATCACAACTTTGGCATTTTCTTGTTTTCAAGCACAGCATTATCCATTTAACCTTCTTCCGCACCGCTTGCCTACTCGGATTACACGGCGTGATTGATTGAGTCGCATGGGAGGAGTTACATTACATTTCCGCCATGCGTAGATTTACTACCGTAATTACTAATTACGTTACGGTTGTGCTGGTTGAATTCCAATTGTTTGTCAAAATAATGGAATCTCACAGGGGGGGAGGGGTCCATACAGAGAAGTGTTTGGTTTTGAATATCTGTGACGCCATGGGGTCGATGAGAAAACAGCAACACTGGCGATGCTGTACTCTTTAAGATTGCACTTTTAAAAGCACTAAACCCATCCCGGTGCGTAGCAAAACATCCATTGTAATTACTACGTTAATAATTTAACTACCAGTGTTTTCAAGTTCTACCTTTAGGGAAAAGTTGCAAGCGTGTTATACGGCACTCAAAGGACTTCTGGACTAATGAGAAAACATGAATTTCAATTCATTTGTAACAAACCACTTGAGGAAACATTCAATCATGAAAGTGTGTTTTCGCTTGTGTGTGTGTGTTTATTTGGAAAACAAACATTACACACGACTGTTGACTGTGACGTTATCAGATTCCCTGAATAATTTATTTGGTCACCTCAGCAGCCAAGCAGCGTGCATAATTGCATAACATCACTCCTCTCTGTCATTGCGGCCAATAAAAAAAAACAAAAAAAAACATTTTGTCTCCCCTTAAGGGTCGTCTCCTTTGCTACACTGCACCCGTACCTTATTAAAAGCAGAGATTTATTCAAACTGCTCCCTCAGGATGGATGGTACTTCTGGGTGGAAATGATCCTACTCTTGACAGAACTCACTTTTGTGCTCAAGGTCGAGGAAAGCGCAACATGACGTAGTTTGTTGAAATAGTGATCAACTTTTGGAAAACTATCCGTGCACATCTTCATTGGTTGCTGTTTACCTATATCAACAAATATGTATTTATTTAGAAAAAAAAACACTTAAAACTTCTCATCCAGCATATTTGACGGCGATTTTCTACACATGTTGAACCTTCCGCCTTAAACAATGCTCCCGTTAATTTAAAGATTTTTACGAGTCGATCTGCGTCATACCGCCAATATTTTCGCCCACCCGCGCATTTGCTGACTTGTATCTGCAAATCCCAATGAGTCATATCAGTATCAGAGTCCATCACCTCCAGATTTCAATTTCAATAACCCTCACCGCATGTGTTCTTACCTTGAGGCACATACGGAATTTGTGTGCTGCGTGAAAACAACATGCATCTCTTGACACAACCTTGGCAACCTGTCCATTTATTTTTTATTATTATTATTTTTTTTTTTACAAGCGCTCGCGCACATGATGCAAATGCAATGCTGTTTTATTTTATTTTATTTATTTATTTTTTTTGCATTCTGTCAAGGGGATAACGGGGGAAAAGAAAAGTTAGGAATTCCAACAAGAGTGACCCACTGGCTTTACTACGTGATACTTGCAGTAGGAAACTTATGCAGGACATTCCGTTTTCAGGATATCTTTGTGTTTGCTGATTTAAGTCACAGGAGGCGGCAGAGTATTAACTTCACAAGCTCGCCTTCCGCTGAGAATCTCTACATCAGCCGCGCCGGGCTTTACCTTTCTTATGTGCGCCGATCACAAGACAAACTCTCAACCACCCAGAAAGCTCCACTGATGTCAGCCTTGGGAACTCGTGTAAACATAGCACAGGCACGGAGAATGGAGCAAATGGAATACAGCCCACCAAAAATCCTTGAACATGTGCTCCCAAAGTGTACGGCGAAGAAAGGGGAGCAAAGAAGGAAGAAAAAGATTTGCTTGCCTTTTTGTCTGACGGGTGTGCGCTCGGTGCTGCGACGGCGTTGCTTTGCAACTGCTTCTTAAGAAATATCTCTTGCGGGGGATGTGTTTATTGGGGCGCAGTGGAAGCTTTTAGTCAAGGTAAATTTGGGTATGCCCCCCTTGTATGTGAGGTTGGCACTTGCGTTTTTGAAATTGTTTTTCTTTAGGAGGTGAATTAATGGCGTGATCCAGCTATTCGTCTATTTTCAATGCATTAAGTATTCCCACCTACGAACCTCTGTCAAATGAAAATTCCCTCACCCGGGAAAAAAATGTATACATTCAATTTTCTACTACTATATTAGATTAACGATCGATTCCTCACACGGAAATGTTGATACCCGGAAACCGGAAGCCATAGCGACGCCGCAGTAGCGCAAACTCAAGCAGTTCCCGAAAACAAGGAAACGATTCCGGCAGTTTACCTGCTCAGAGGAAATTGCTTGCGGCTTGACGGACGAAGTACAGCGGCGTAAATGAACGTGTCCAGGAATGCTTTAACTCTTGTCGTGCTAAAAGCTTCCCGTTAACTGGGCCGCTAATTAGAGAGAAGTGTAGCTCACTATAGCGCCATCTATGGGCAGAGAGGACTTCGAAGCGTCCCGCGGCTGGCTTCAAAAGTAGCATGCCGTCAACTGAGAGATGCCGTCTTGTGTGGTGAGGGAGTGGAAGAAAAAACTAAAAAAATCTTTTTTTAAAAAGCTGTATTTTATTAACATACTTGCACGTTCATACAGGGCATTTACCATGGTCGTTTCCCTCATAAGGAAATTCTGTTTTATGGAAAGATTGTACAATGCAAATATGATTCTGTACTAGAGAATACTTACTGTATTATTTGTCCTGTTGAAGGTCAAAGGGAAATTGTTCCACTCCCCCAATATATTCCTTAAAAAATGACTTCTTTTAGATATCACTGACATTATAGTACACCGTATAGTGATAGACCGATATGGTTTTGTTCAGGGCCGATACTGATAACTGATACTAGTTGTCGCGGTGGCCGATAACCGATATTTTAAGCCGATATTCATTTGTTGAAAAAGGGGGGAAAAAATGCTGGCTTTAAAATGTTTTATTTATTTATATTTTTTATTTTAAGGTTATGTATCCATTTTATGTATGTTGAAAATTGTCACAAATGAGTCTAAAAAAAAAGTTGTAAAAAAAGAATTGTGATCGAATCGTGATTTTAATTGTAAAGATTTTTTTATACTTTTGCCATATTGCCCACCCCGAGGGAATAAAAGATTATTTTGTCACATAATGCTAAGAATAATAGACTTTCAGACCTTTCACCGATATATAGTCATTATTTGTTGGACTACCAAAGTACAAAAGTAATGTACCACTAGTCTGGATAAAGTTCTTTCTGTCTTTTATTTACTTGAGTACAATTTCTGGCTACTCTATGCGTCGTTGTTTATTGTCAGCCATTTGGCTCAAATCTGCGTCCGAATTGTGTAACCAGAGGGGTTTGTGTAGTCACTGAATCCATTGTCAAATAATCTGCGGCTTTATATTTAAAAGGCACAATCTAACCATTTACTATATGCGGCGCTTTTAAGGGTGCCCCAGCTTCATTGAGGTCTCTCACAAGTGGGAGGAGATCACAGGACAGGACACGCTAAAGGATTTACATCCCTAAGCTGTCCCTTGAGTTCTCCGGATCGGTAAGAGAGCTGAAAGATGCTGCCAGGGAATATGATAGGTGCTCTGACCCATTTTGTTAGTGTGACAACAAGCCTCTCAAGAAGCCGAGGCGGAGAAAGATTGTGAATAAATGGGCAAGTGAAGCTAACGAATACAGACAGCCTGGCCCTCGATGTTTCCCTGAGGACTTAATCATGAAAAATGTTTTTCCAACAAATGTCAGAGGCGGTGAAAATAGTCTATTCTCAAACATTCCCTGGCTGCCCCTTTGCATAACTCAATGCTTGTATACACTGAAACCTGAAATGTGTGGATTTATTGCTCATCAATGACACATCCAGAAAATAATTAAAATTAGAGTCCTTAGGATTGTTTTTCGATATATTATTACCAATGTGTGGTTTATTTCCAAAATTTCTCTTTGGCAGGACTTTTTGTGTTAGCCTCGGATGAGCTGAAAACCGCTCTGCCCCTCCGTCATATGGTGCTCACCACCACACACTGGTCCAATGCGGACCAGACGTTGTTGGAGGTGCCGAGGACTAAGAGGAGCCTCAGAGGGGAAATTTGTAGTTTGGACAGCTCTCCTGTAATTTTTCTGACACAGCTTTATGTCCTGGTCTTCGTAATATCAAAACATTGATGGATGGATGAAATAGATCGTTTGATTAGGACAACGGGGATATACAGTTGTGTCAGTCCATAAATCAAAAATAATTGGGCGTATTTTGTTAGTCTCCTGTTTATGTTCCTCTCAGCTTGTAAGTAGTAGCCACAGCAGGTAATTTTTTTTTTTTTTCACATAGCCAGTGATGCGATTGCGATTAAGACAAATTGGAAACTAAAAGTCTAAATCCTGTCTTGTCTGTTGTTTATTCACACAAAATAATAGCAATTTATATTTGTATTGGTTGGACTTGTTTGACGGACATTATTAAAGTTTAGCACAATAAAAGCAGCAAAAGTATTTTTTTTTTTTCGATTCATATTGTTGACATTTACGTAATTCACATATGTGCTGTTTTTTTTATGAGACAGCAACAATGTACGGCAAACACAAATTTATCCCTGTTAATACCTTAATTCGATCCCAGCTCATAAAACAAAAATGATTTCCGAAGTGAAAGTCCACCACTTGTAGCTGAAATCAGCGAGCTGCACTTAAAGCCATTTGAGACGAGGTCACCTTCAACAGCGATAAAGCGTCGCGTTCAGGTTAATGCATCAGGAATAAATATCCTAATAATATACCACTCTCAAAGTTATCATTTTTAAATATACGTTTCTTTCGCAGGGAGCTTCTAGAATTTATTGTAAAAGCTTTGCAGTTTGAATGCGTTTGGACGCTCATGTTTCTTGAAGTAGATTTGACCAAAGTAAAGGCTGAAAGTGCATCCAGGTTTGGAGAGTAATATTTGATGATTAATAGCAGATGAAAAGCTTTTTGAGTCCTATTTGATGCTGGGAAAGAGGCAGAGTGAGTGCAGGCGGTTTTTATTGGAGATTCGCCATATTAATGGTTGGTGAATACTGATAAAGGAGGACGTCCCTCCAATTTTATTTGCTGAAAAGCAGACAACCACCTGCTTGCGGTTATGAATATGTGGCCAAAGGATTTAGCGAAATCAACAGCTTTGTATAATGGCATTTTTCTTTTCACTAATTTGGGAAATACAATTACTATTAAAGTGCCATATGGTGGTGATTTGGAATTCTGCCAACATTTTATGTATTAAATCATCTTATTTAGCTTTTTTTTCCCCCAGGCAAAATGTTTATTAGGCTCTTTGTGTTTAATCAGTTAATTTGATTTCTGCTTGTGCTGTGGAAGCCAAGAAGTAAAATCAAGCTAAAGTTTGCAGTGTTAAAACTGCTAGCGTTAGCTCTGATGCTAGCCACGGCTATTACGCTGTTAGCGTGACTTATTTGTAAGTTAGAATTTTACCATAACACTTAATGTAGTGCAGCGGCAAAAAAGAGCATGTTCCCCAGGTTCACACGCCCCCTCAACTTCGCACCGCGCCCCCCACAGGGGGTCCCGTCCCACTGTTTGAGAACCACCGGAATATAAGAAGAGTGAAGCACCATGCAAAAGTCTTACCACCATTCCATTTTCTGTTTCAAATCAGAACAAATTGATGGCTCCGTTGTGTTAGCATATCGCTCGTCTAATGACCAAGCATAAAACAATATGGTAATTGGTTTATGCTCCACTTCATTGTTTCCATTTAATCGAGCATCCCATGGCTGTGGATGTGTCAGTCAAAAAGTTCATCAAAAGTCCGCGATATGTACAACCACTCTGCTCATCTCGTTAATTCTTCAAACAAATGTCGATTTCGCACAGCGGCACTTTTGGACTCCTATAGATGGCACTCTCTGATCAACATTGGGCTGACTTGCCATTTTCTAACCCTTTATTTCAACCAACAGTGCCCTCTAGAGGACTCAAAAATACGACAACTGTTTCATGAAGCAAATTTGAAGCTTCATTTTCCCATCACTAGCTGGCAGCTCCTCTTGGAAAATGCTGTGGCATGGATGGAATGCTGCTTTTGGCGCTGCTGCATTTAGTGCAAGCAAGACCAGTAACGATATGCCAGGGAGGCCGGACTCGCGAGGCGGTCATGTTAAAAATCATCTCCTGGAGCGCAAATGGCAGCAAATTGAGTTGGTGTTATTTTGAACGTGTTTATGTGTCTTGGCATTATTTGCATATTCACGACCACACACAACCAGAAGCATTTGACACTAGCTGTGTTTGACATGAGAAGGAAAAACTTCCCGGCTGCCTAATTATCCATCAATCGTGCAGCTGAGAATATCATAAAACAGCATAGCTTTTTATGCATTTGGGCGGATGACGCTTTGAAAGAGCACAGGGGGACATCGGCTGGTACATTTTTGTACGATAGTAACAAAGGAAGACTAAAATGATTGTGCTTTTTGTTGGTGCATCAAACTATGTTAACAACCGCTGCTGTTTGGGATGTCATGGCAAATGAGCAAAAAAACAAAAAAAAAACAAAAGATGTTCTCTTGAAACGAGATGCTCGCAGGAAGGAAAACTCCAAAGCGAGAAAGAAAAAAAAAGAGAGAGACATGTTGACATTGCTCGATGGTGACACTTAGTCTGATCAAGGTCCGGAGCACTGGAGGGGAAAATGGCCTGCTTCTCCAACTATGAACGGAAAGATAATGATCTACTGTATATTCACACTGCCTCAATAATTGTGACTTTTCCCTTAGTAGAACTTCATGTTTTCATAATTACTGGATGGCAATTCTCCAGAAAATATGCATCGGTTATTTTCAAAGTGCCTAAAGGCGAACGATTCTCTATAAAAAAAAAAGGAGAAATTAATCTGAAAAGATACTTTTTTTTTTTTTTTTTTTTATACCCCCCAAAAAATTTTAAACTCCACCGCAATTGCTCCCAGTCAAGAAACAGTCACATGTTTAATGTATGGGTTGAGTTCATGTTTCAACAGACTTTTAATATCCTCATGAGGATCGTACGGAGGATTTTACATTATTAATGTACTCCTCTCTAACCTGAAAACAACTCTGCAGCAAATGAGTCACTGGGAACATTCAAATTCAGTTGGCGGTTCAAGTGCGTGCAGGACAGAAATGACCAGTTATGATATTTTTTTTTTCTTCGAACAACTGCTGCATTGCTCAGCGCGATGCCTTCGAGTGTAGTCAAGTTAGTCCGTATTATAGCAGAGTACTACGTAGTGCCAAGAGAATGAACAAACCTGCGAAATTTGAATGATTAAAAATTTTTAAAAAATTGAAAGGTATAAAAAAAAATGTTGGCTTTAAAAATCTGACAAATTTACAAGCCTTTCTCTCCGCTCTCAAATGGTGTGGGCGGGAATGCACAAAAACTAAGCTCTACGCAAATGTTAAAATGCAACACGATTAGATTTGAAACCCTCCGGTGGTTGAAAGCATTTCCACGCCACAACAACGAGGCACTCTAGGAGTTTCTTGTTCCTCTAATTTGATTTTTTTTTTTTTTTGAGAAACCACAGCAACCGAGAAAAACAAGCCATCACATACGCAATGTGTGACTGATGAGTTGTCAATATTTTGTTATGCTCTTGCAAGGCACACTCAAAGCGAGGACGCCCCTCCGCATTCTCGCGCTGGCCTCCTTACCCTTCAAATGCTTTGCTGAACCCATGGCGGAATATCCAGGTCTACAAATTGAATACAAAAAAACCTGGGAATAAGACGAGCAAATAGAAGCAAAATGAAAAAGAAAAGAAACAAAAAGAAGGAATTGGAGAGATCCTGAGACAAAACATATCAGCTGTTTTTCTCAAAGTTTAAGACCAATTTTCTTACCACAACTGAAAAATGGCAACGATAGTTTCGACCACTACAAAGAGCAAACAATATCAATCAGCGCAAAAATACTGAGCGGTTTATTCCCGCTGAGTACGAATTGCGCGACGGCAATAACCTTGAGTGCGAGTCTATTCCATCGGTATTATGCCTCTAACGCTTTCCTCCCATTTGACCAACATAAGAGTAGAATCAGAAAAATTGCTCGTAGTCCAGACTACTACATCACCCGAGGAGTGTGCAGAAGCTATATAAAAATCAGCAGCAAACCTTCCGACTCTTTCTCAGCATGCGACCTACTGGCTGGAGCCTATCCTAGCTATCTTTGGGCAGTAGACGGGGGACACCCTGAACTGGTTTCCAGCCAATCGCAGGACACACAGAGACCAACAACCAACCGCGCTCACACTCATACTTAGGGACGATTTAGAGTGTCCAATCAACCTGCCATGCATGTTTTTTGGAATGTAGGAGGAAACTGGAGTACCTGAAGGAAACCCACTTAGGCACGGGGAGAACATGCAAACTCCACACCGGAAGGCCGAAGACGGAATCGAACCCACGACCTCTGCACTGTGAGGCCATCATGCTAACCAGTCAGCCTCCATCCAAAAATTGCACAAGCAAAGAGTAAAAAAAACACGTAAAAAAAAAACTAAAACAGACGAGTGGGTCTCCAACTTGTTTCAGTCGATTCAGACACACCTATTCTGAAGGAGAGCGGGCCAGCAGAGGTGCTTGTCACCCACATGGCTAAGAAGAGCAGAAGCGCCCAGGCTGTGAGCATCTTCTTTGACTCCTCATGGGTCCTGCCCCGGGGGTGCCCCTGTCACAGCCACCTGGAACACACAAAGTACAGCAAAGTGAGAGCGAGCAGGTAAGCGACGGCGTTTCAAAGAACGTGCTGGAAGCGAAGCATCTGTTCAGCTCAATTCCAAAGTGCTGTGCGGTACAAACCGATTTTGAATGTGTTTGTCGTCTGTGTGTGTCTCGTGTTGCATGCAGGGAAGCTATTAGTGAGAGTTGCCGGCCCAACCTGAGATCTGCGGCGGCACAACATTTTGCTTTATTTGAAATCAATTTATCGGTCGGCACAAGCGGTGGGAAAACTCAAATGAAGCATTTGGTTTTTTTTTTTTCCTGTTCCAACCTCAATGCTACAGTGTTATGATTAAAATGCAGTAAACAAGGCATCGTCAACATTCCAACACTGCCCACTGAGATCGCAGTAGGCGATGTTAAAAAAATTAAATAAATAGTACGGTGCAGTATAGCACAAACAAAATACAGGTATTCTAGAAATGCAACTGTAATATAAGTCGTTCTTGGCAGAGGATAAAGATCATATGCCTGAGGTGGGCGGTCAAGGCCCTCTCTGCTGGCCTAACATAATCAAGAAATCATGATCATGTTCTTCACTTTGATGTCATATTATATCCTAGTGTTTTATTTTTAGGTGAGCGTTTTTATCCAATCAGAATTCAGCTGGCTCGTGTTGCCAGGCAGCTTTCACAATACCAGCGATACGCGGAATCAACACACCCGAAAGTCATAACTGGTGAAATATATTCTTGCTTTTTCAAACCACAATGGCCGAAGGAGGGAAAAGTGTGGATCTAATTGCAGATACGCTTGCAAGGCCATTTTCAAGACGGACCTATCAAGAGAAGAGAGGTCGTCCAACACTCACTCAGTCCTGTGTAAGTGTCTTTCTGCATATTATTTGTCCAGCCGTGGTGGTATTATGAGGGCGATTCATTTCAAGTAGGGCTAAGTAGGACTTCACTGAAGGCCACTGAAGGTATTACTTAAAGGTCTCGACATCAATCCCACGTTAGCCCGTCTTTGGTGCTTCCCCTTCTGTTAGCATTAAGCTAGCTATCCTGTGTGTTCATTTGTGTTCTAATTTCCTGCTAATTTAAATGACACCATCTGGAAAGCGCTTTGTTACAGCTCCAGCTGTTGTGAAATGCGCCATATAAATAGAGTTGTATTGTATAGCGTGCTATAAAGCAAAAGTACGAGGTTGTTTTAAATCAATATGTAATTCACTTTGGTTTATGTTTTGTTTGAGAGTAAACTTCAACCGGGAGTGACACTAAACAACTGGAACACGTGTTTTATAATAATTGTTCCCTATCTGCCAAACTGCTTCTTGTCGTAAAGGGAGCTGAGTTGTGTTCACTGCCACCACATAGCGCCCATATCTCACATTTTTGCTTGCAAAGTCAAAGAATAAATAAATAAAAAACTGCAGCTCTTATCTCAAAAGCACTTGTATCTTCAGGCACCACTATTTATGATTTGTGTTCGATATCAAACCTTTCCAAATGTCCACCAAGGAAAGCCCAAATATTGTCTTCACGCTCTAAGCTGCTGCGTCTGCCTCAAAGTTCAACAACATAACAATTTGTCAGATGTGCCTGTTCACTACCATTGACGGATAAATACGTCAAAGATCAATTTTTTAGTTTTTTTTACTCGGCTGGTTGTGAATGAGTTCAAATGTAGATTGCCCGAGCCCCAGTATTTGTTACCGATCAAAATTTTCTGCTCTATCTTTCTAAGCAGTTAATTTTAGCACAAAGACTTTCAAGATTAAAGTTGCAATAATAAAACAATTGAAAAGAGTATTTACAAAGCTGAATGACGCGAAAGAGGTTGGCAGTCAGATGCGAAGTTAATGAAGCCCATTTGGAAGGCAAGGACATCGAGTCCCTTGTTATCGGACTCATTTATGTCAGCAACAATAAATGGGGGACGTGTTTTGATTCGTGAAGCAATGTTCGCCAATAAAAAAAAAAAAGCACGCAAATAAATCCCCATTTGTTTGGTTGTTTTTCTTAAAACATGACCATGCATATCTCATGTGTGTTTGAAAGCCTATGAAGGTCATGATGAGCATCATTACGAGCATATGGAGGTGCTGGATCATCAACGGCTGGGTTTTAATGTTTCACATTGTCGCAAATGATCGCTTGTAATATGGCTGTGGCGTTGATATTGATGTCATTTTATCGTGACTAAAATACGAGATGTAAAGGAGTGATTCATTTTGGACATGTGATGAAATATTTGTCCACGGTAAACTAGACACAAATCTCAGAGATTTTTAATTTCCTTCTCAATTATAAATAAGACACCGGGAATCGATGGAGGGCATATCCTGCCGCGTCCTGTCCCATTGAAAACAACTCCCATCCAACCTGCTCCTGTACCGATCCCATAAATAAAAAATAAATAAATAAATATAAATCGTGTACTGTCCTATCCCGGAAGATAGTAAAACAAAATAAAAATAAAAAAAATGAACACAAAATAAACATCTCTCTCAAATAGATACTGGCCAATCAGGAAACAAAAATGCGTGGCAATTATCATCTCGATACCGTTCACACATGGACCTTGAAGACTTAATTGCAGAGCCAATTTGAACGCCTTTGCTGAAGAAAACAACACCACCTTTGTGAGAACAGTCTCTTAGATGAATTAAATGCAAAGTTACTACTGCAGTAAACAGTAATGGAGATTAGTCTCTATGCGGAGAGGGCATCTTGAAGGACGATTAACGTTCCAGTAGACTGTGAGATACGCAAGTTCATCTTTTCTCCGCAAAACTCCGTTTTGTTTTCTTTTAAACGCCACTTTCACGAGACATGAATTGTAATATACTGTACGTGTTGTTTTGTGACAAAACAAATCCAAGGCTGCCCTCCGAATAAACACCTCGCGCGTTTGCAGCCAGTCGTCCACCGTTTGTGATTTGCTGCGATGAACCGAAAGTTTGGAATAGTTCAAAAGTGGCAAGTAATGATTATCTAGTTATTCGGTTGACGTCTTCTTCTCAGTTGTGTGGGTTTTGTGAGAGATTGTGAATCACTAGAGCAGCATGATCGTATATCTCCTTGGTGTGAGTCGCCAATTTGTCAGGACAATATACGTCCAGTGGCAGTCGAATCCACTCCGGGTAGAATCTTTGTGATGAATGGAGCCTGTGGTTAATCACGGAACACATCTTGCGCCATCGTCACGTGATGGATTGGCGCAAAAAAAAAGTACCCGCTGTGTATCCTGTGTGACGAACGGTCGGCGAATGACCATAAAAACATCACAACTCTGCCGACTGGATGACAAAAAAGAAATCAAGTTTAACTAACAGAAAATAATTGCAACGCACTATCATAGCAGATGCAAGATGATCACAAGTCATGAAGATTATGAGCAGAAATATCGGTTCTAGCGGTTGAACCGACTCGTCGATAAGTTTTACATTACCAATTGCGTTCATTGACAGTAATTACGTGCCACAACCAATATTAAAAAATTACATGTGCAACAATGGCCGTGAGAAGCAATGCAACAGAAAAAAATGCAAGTTCCTGTGATACATGGCTGAGTACGTAATTGAACAAAAAAAGAGCGCCAAGTGAAACATGATGGGACTGGGGTACACTCTGAACCGGTTGCCAACCAATCGCAAGCCACACCAAGAAGAACAACCATCCGCACTCAAATTCATACCTAGGGGCAATTTAGAGCGTTCAATCGAGAGGAAACCGGAATACCCGGAGAAAACCCACGCAGGCACGAGGCGAACATGCAAACTCCACACAGGATGGCCAAAGTCAGAATCAAAGCCACAACCTCTACACTGTGAGGCCGTCATGCCAACCAGTCGTCGCCAAAATTCCTCAGACCTTTTCTTGGAAATCCCTGCAAATAACAGCAAAAAAAAAAAAAAAAAAAGGCTGCCCCAAGGACTTCAAGAAGGAGCGCCTCAAATGAAGGGTTTCTTCCAAAAGTAATTGAGCAGCGGAAATTCCTTGCAGCTTATTTCATTATGCTCGCAAGAGGATTTACCTTGCTTCATTCTTCATGGAGGCTGGATCCGGAGGAGGCATGTTGTTAAGCAAAGCGGGACGCGTTCATGCCAAGAGTGCATGTTTAGCACGGCAGAAACAGGAAAGATGAGATTTCCGACATTTCAATCCCTCCCTAAAATGTTGCAGATAATAGTCGAAGCTTGGCAGTTACTACAAACTGAAAGCTTTTTTTTTTTTTTATCGCCCACAGGAAGAGGACAAAAAAGAAACATTCACACATCTTGTACATAACGATGATGTAATCAATATCAATCCGAGCACAAATACATATCAGCTGCTTATTCAGGTTGAGTAATCATTGCGCAAAGGAGTGCTCGTCAATCCAGTCTCGAATATCCACAAAGAGTGAAAGCGAAGGACCATTTCGGAAAAGTAGCCTCATGACAATATAGTTTTGCTAAGTAGACTGAATTGCTTTGAAAAAAGGAAAATAACGCCGGAGATTTTCTTTTGCGGAATTGGTCGAGACAAACAATCAAACGATACTGGGTTGGATTTTATTTTCATTTCCAGCCTCGACTGAGTACTCAATCGGCAGCAGATTGCCAAACAAGAGGTTTTGTCTTTGTTTCTTTTCCAAACCAAAAGTTGAGATACAAATCACCAAGAATGGTTTTGCAGTTTGTTCTCAACAAAGGTGTCAAAAAAAAAAGAAAGACATCATAAAAACAGTATTAAAAAAGAATGAGTAAGCTCTTTAACTTGCTCAAATAAATTTGGGTGTCTGATGGCGGCACGGTGGCCGACTGGTAGTGATGGGAAAATGAATCTTCAAATTTGCTTCATGAAACAGTTGTTGTATTTTTTTGAGTCCTCTAGATGGCACTGTTGGTTGAAATAAAGGGTTTAAAAAATGTCAAGTCAGCCCAATGTTGATCAGAGAGCGCCATCTATTGGAGTCAAAAAATACTACAACTGGTTCATGAAGCACATTTGAAGCTTCATTGACCCATCACTAGTGACTGGTAAGCGCCATGGCCTCGCAGTCCAGAGGTCTCCGGTTCTCCTCATGTTCACCCCATGCCTGCGTGGGTTTTCTCCGGGTACTCCGATTTCCTCCCACATTCCAAAAAACATGCATGGTAGCTTGATTGAACGCTCTAAATTGCCCGTAGGTGCGACTGTGAGTGCGAGTGGTTATTCGTCTTTGTGTGCCCTGCGATTGGCAAGCGACCAGTTCAGGGTGTCCCCCGCCTACTGCCCGAAGACAGGCAGAAATCACAAGAACCTCCCAAACTCCAAGTTGAAAACTCTCGCTCTCTTCGACGCACACAAACACGCAACGTCTACAAAGTGAAAGAAGAACCCCCGGCAGACCCAAACGCAATCAGAAGTCCGATTTAGCAATGGAGTGGCGAGCTTGTCTGCGCTGTCTCGACGTGGCAGGATGAAGAGGATCTGATTGACAGGACAGGATAGTCTTGACAGCGTCTTGCCTCGTCTGCCGCCTCCGACACAATACACCAATCAAATATCACCGCTGCCAATCAAACATCAAGCACAAGAGTAATTCACTTGCAAATGGGTTACTACATCTGACAGTCTGATCTCAATACACGTCACAAGTATCATAGACGTCGTATATTTGAATTTATTCATGTAGCGTTGAGCTGGGAGTCTCCCGAGTGGCAACGCGTACGTGCCAATAAATTAGCCGTGTGTGGCCTCCTGTATGTTTAGGACGGTGTGCGGGAATGCGCATTATATGAATATGCAATGTGCTAATATTTGAGTTCAAAGAGCGAGAGAGCGAAAGAGTGTTTGAAATGTTGAGTAAGGAGCGGAAACAATGAAGTCGGTCGAGAGAAAGGATGGTTTCAAGTGTTTGCATATGGAAACTGTTTAATTCCCTAGAAGGACCCGGTGGGTAAATGAAGCTTCAAATGTGCTTCATGAACCGGTTGTATTTTTGGACTCCTGTAGATGGCGCTCTCTGATCAACCTTGGGCTGACTTGACATTTTTTTAAACCCTTTATTGAAACCTACAGTGCCATCTAGAGGACTCAAAAATACAACAACTGTTTCACGAAGCAGATTTGAAGCTTCATTTTCCCATCACTACCTGTCGCCAGTCATACTGACGATCGGTAGCGTGAAGGAGACAATTTCGAGAAACCAGATAAAAAGCAGCTCATCAAGAGCATGCTCCTATTTTTGTCAGCTCACACCACGAGCAGTCGGGCAAGACCTGAGGCAGTAACAAACTGTTAATCGATAGCTATTGTTGCTGCACAAGCCCGCTCTGCCCTCCCATCCATATATTTTGTCCCGTCCTTTGCAATCAAGCAGAGTCAAGAAGACGTTCAAGTCCAGAAGGTAACTGAGTTGTTCTGAGATGATTCTTTTTTTTTTGCAAAGCAGAATATGTGTCACGATTGAAAGATGTTTTCACCCTTCTCGAGTACCATATTTTCTGGACTATAAGGCACACCTTAAGCCGCAGCAACTCTTTTTGAAAAAAAATAAATAAATAAAAAAATAATAATTAAAAAATTAAAATAAAAAAAAGATAAACAAGCCGCACCAGGCTACAAGTCGCAGTTTTCTGTTTTAAAAAAATGAATTGTTTACTGCCTGCACAGAACGATTTTGTACTATGATTGCACATCAAGGTACAAAAACAGATTGTTAAAACAGTGCCTTTTAACACAGCAACAAGTTTGCTCATTAAAACAGAGCAGATCCAAGGAAAAAAAAAAAAAAAAAAAAAAAAAAATCGAGATTTATTTAGCATGTTTTCTGAACTATAGAGCGCCCCTAGTGGTGAAAGAAATGTCCACAGAAAAGCCAAACCGTTGTATTAGCCGCATGGTTCAAAATCTAGGAAAAAAGTAGCAGCTTATAGTCCAGAAAATACGGTACATGCGGCCAATGAGGTGAGGTGGGGAAGGAGTATGCTACCGTTAGCCCGCTAGCATGATACCGTTAGCATGCTACGGCGTTAGCAGGCTTATTGAATGCATGTTAACTGGCCTATATGTCACTGGAGGTTATTTTTCAGGTGTTTATATCTCGCAGCGTGCTTAACGCATTCACTGCCATTGACGGGTATAGATGTCCAAAAGTACATTCACTTTATCTGTGCTGGCAGTGACAGCAACAAACGCCTGCTGGGAAAAGGACATCTTGGTTTCGTCATTTCGACATTCAAACAGCCCTCATGTGTGATAACTAGCGTAGCATAACACGCTAGGTACCGGTTCATCAAATAGCTTAGCATTACCTCTGCATGCATTTTGCTCGCTATTATGCTTTTTTTTTCCAACTTAACTCAACTCGTATCAGCTCTACGGATCCATACGTCCCATTTTGGGACTATTAAAAGGCATATTCAAATCTATTCTATTCCTTTCCAGCCATGCTAACAATTGTGTCTGATTGGTGCAATGCTAAGAACACGAAGGGGCCGAACGGGCCGGCTGGAAGTGGCCTTTGGAGAGGCACAAATCAGTGTTATTTCATGAAGCAGAAGAAGATGGTCGAAGGGAAGCGAGGAAAGGGCAAGAAAGCTTGAATCAAAGACGAATGGGTGCTAAACACGTGCTCATCTAATCCGCCGCCAAGGGATCTGCCCCCCCGCCGCAGTCGACAGTTGGTGTTGATTATTAAGATGAGCGCGCAAGTCAAACTCCTATTTGACCCCCAACCTGTGTTGACAGTCCGGTCGATGGGCTGATGCAGTCTCATTCATACCAAAGTCTTCGGAATGCCCAGGGCAGGTATCGAGAAGCGGAACCGTACCAGTAATAAGGAGGCGAGCCTGAAAATCATTTCGTCTGCAGATTGAGGCAACGACGCCTCTCACTTGGCGGAAAGCACTGGAGGGAAGCAAACTTCATTTCAAAATCAATGTCCCACTAAATTGTAACAGCTTGTCACTCTGGTTTAACAGCTGCATTGGTTAAGCAGCAAAGGCAGCGACTGATGTGTGTATTAGCTTCGTTAGTCATTCTTTTGTCCACACGAGGGGAATACAGCGGCCTCGAAATTGCATATTTTGAGACAATCGCCGTGGTGGAGAAAGGTTACCAGGTTACCTAGGGAACCTCGGAAAGGTTACCTCGCAAATATATATCATATATTTCTGAACCATATTTGACAATAAATATATAAACATCAAAACATATGAACATTTCCCGCAACAGGAATGATTTCAAAATGGCAAACTTATGTAAATATGTAGTTGGAAAAAAAAACAAAAAAAAAACAAAACGCAGTCTTGACAAGTTTTATGGAACGCCAAATCACTGCTTTGACCAACAAATGAGCCCGAAAGACCACAATCCTCCTGCCAGGCTCATCAGACTGAAAATAAACCCAGTAGTGATCTTTTATATTTTAGCACCTTAAAGAGGTTATTTGAACCGATAAAACAACAACATTCAGCGTGTCACAATTTTGTCATAGTTGACATTTTCAAATAAGTCTGCATTACCGATGCTGTTTATTAATATTTTAACG
Organism: Idiotropiscis lumnitzeri; assembly: GCF_059441095.1. Taxonomy (NCBI): domain Eukaryota; kingdom Metazoa; phylum Chordata; class Actinopteri; order Syngnathiformes; family Syngnathidae; genus Idiotropiscis; species Idiotropiscis lumnitzeri. Next base: position 8,204,709 of record NC_142397.1, on the reverse strand, counting down.
TCAAACACACGCTGGGCTGTTCCTGAAAACGCTAAATGTCAAAGAGCAAAGGTCTTTAAGCGAATGGCTCCCGGTGAAATAAATGTCACGATGTTTTATCGACAAGGCCTGTCCGGTTAAGTAAGTCGACTCAACGCATTTCTGCCAGGTAAACTGTTTTATAATCAAATATACAGCGAGGAAGAGAAGCACACTTTACTGTTACCGTCTATAAAAAAAATAAAAAATAAACTATTAATGGATTAATGCAGATGCAAATGTTGAGAAGGAAGCTAAATTGTAGTTTCGTATTGCAGTCCAGAGAGTCCTTGCAAACCTACTGCACACTCCAGCAAATGGAGTAAAAAAAATAAATAAATAAATCAATATCGACAACAGTCAATGACCAGGTGCTGTGTGTTATATTACAAAACTGATTGGACTAAATTTCCTTGATTAGCCAATTAAAGTGAAACGCTAACCATGAGTTAAGGATCTTTTAAAAATTAATTAAATTGACATTTGTCATAGTGAACGATTTTCGCTTGAATGATTCTTTTTTTGATGAACTGATTCTAATAATTCGGTTCACCTAAAAGAATTATCGTACACCATCGCTAATCCACAATATAGAAAATTCTCTATTTAAATACTCCCTAGGTATGCTTTTATCGTGTTTACTGCATTTTATTTTTTAAGGTCTTTAAACGCACGTTGGCAATAATACAAACACAATATATTGAGAGAAATTAAGAGCAAAAGATAACACTAAAACATAACTGATTCTTCTTTTGGTTTACAGGAAACAAATCATCCCCCCCCCCCAAAACTGACAAACTTATCGTCTCAAAATATAATATCAACAAACATGCCCTAAGAGTTACATTAGCAAATCAACCTAAAAAATGTACACAATCTCATACTAGTGTGCCGCCATCTTGTGGTTAACTCTGAAATTACACCCAAAATAAATGTGAGACTGAAGTAAATAGAATTATCAACTGTAATAAATAAATAAATACAGCCTCAACATTGCACACAGGCAGCCTTTTTCGCTACCAGGTTCTTTTCCAGTGCTTTCAACCAACAAGACCTCTCAGTGCTCCTCTAAAGAGGTACAAGCCTTACTTTGGTCTGATGATACAATTGCGGGCATATTTACGGACGCATGGGTTGTTTACTCTGCTGTGCTATCAGGGACGGTGTGCTCTTAGGCCAAATTTGTTGCCAAGAGTAGCAAAGTCAAAATTTCAACCGTTAATATAAGACCGCGGCGGGGGGCGCTCCAGGCCATCCCTTGCAGCTGTGGTTGATTAAAAAAACCACTACTCATGTTTACCATAAACTGATTTTTGAGGCTGAGATTATGAACGACAGACACACCCTGAGAGGAAATATCAATTATTATCAGTTCAGCGTAAAGTGATTCAGAAACATTTCCTGAAATTTGGAACTGCGATATGATGTTTATTGGGCAGAAAAGCAGTCCCGAAGGAAAGAATGAAGACAGTCGCATGAAATCGTTTTAGTAACTCTTGCATTAGAAAGAAATTAAGGATAATGGTTATTGCTGCTTAGGAGATCAAGAGCGAGTGCATTTTAGATTCATTCATTCAAACGGTTTAAACCATGAAACCAACGCGGGTCAAGTATTTTATATAATTAACGAAAGGCTGCTCGTCTTGGCACATGCAGAGCAACTAATTACGCTGCCGCTGCTGAAACAGTAATGACGCGAACGAGCGAGAGGAACACACTGGCAGAAAATTGCCGGTAACGTCCGGTCAAGAAATCGCGACGGTCACTGAAACCATTTCAAACGGACTGAAGTGAGAGATAAAATGACGACAGAAAAGCAAAGAAACAAAAATGAAGCATACTTTGGAATTGTGGGTTAACAGGAACAGACGAAAATAGCCTGGACAAATTTATAGGAACCCTACAGAATAAGTTATGATGAACTACGCTGTTTTCTAATTGGTAGTGATGGGTAAGTGAAGCTTCAAATCTGCTTCATGAACCAGTTGTTGTATTTTTGGACTCCTGTAGATGGCACTCTCTGATCAACATTGGGCTGACTTGCCATTTTTTAAACCCTTTATTTAAAGCAACAGTGCCATCTAGAGGACTCGAAAATACAACAACTGTTTCATGAAGCAAATTTGAAGCTTCATTTTCCCATCACTACTAATTAGCATCACATCTTTGATGGCATCTCAGTACCGATTCGGTCTCAATTAGAATATTCACCACGAACAATCAAATATTGGAAATTGAACCATGCTGAGTCATGTTTTTGAAACTCTTCTACGACATTGGCATTGGAAACGGGTACTCAGAAGGGAATTCTCCCGACCGACTATCCCGTTAGAAATAACAATAAAGCAATTAATTAATTCTCTATGTCCCGCTGAGCAAAAAAGACACTTTCTCGTCGAGACCACTTCTGTCCTGTCTCGAGGAAATCTTCAATTTCTTGTACATGACGCCATATGGAAAGCGTTTCGTTACAGCTCCAGCTGTTGTGAAATGCGCAATAAAAATAAAGATCACTCATCCTAATGAAAGATGAAAAGCAGACAGAGCAGTCGGGACCGTGTGTCCGATCACAGTTCTGGGAGGCTTGTCGGCTCTTTTCGCCGTCATATTAAAACAGCCATTCCGGGGCCATCAATCAAAGCGGCCACGCTGCAAAACGATCCCAGATTTAGTTTACCTCTTTGACTTGGCACAGTCGGCAAGAGAAATGGCTCATACCTGCAAATAAAGCAACAGCGGCGCCATCGTCCTGGTCCAAGACGCTTACAACTTATTCATGGATTTAAGGAACGCGCCACTCTTCAGGATCCAACTTGGAGAAAATTACATTTCAATGCCCTGTCGTAAAATGCAATTTAATTTGACATCATGCTGTCATACAGTCACTTAACACACTTGCTGGATTTCAACCGGTGGAAGTACTTCATCCTGATTTAGAGTTTACAATCAATTTATTTGCATCAATTTAAGTGGATATATTTGAAATCAACCACCATGTTTACATCGGCGGACTCTCATGAGCATGACGTTACGTTAGACGTTAGCAAATAAATGCCAGAAAAGAAAGTAAGGGACATTGTGCGGCTATAATAAAGAATTAACATTAACTACAGTATTGCTGTGGGAATTTTTTTAATTAATTAATTAATTAATTTGTATTAATTGGACCGTGTTTAATGGAGTTTGATGTGCTATATGTGTGTTGCTCGGGTGTGTAAGGGTCATTTGACGGTTTATTGGCGTGATGTCAAGCGGATCGCTATCCTTTCTTGGACATTCTGGCAGTCATATTGGCAGATATCAGATTTATCAGGTTTTTAATCAACATGTTTAATTAGGCTTGATTCGTATTGGAGGGGATTTGAATCGTTAATTGTAATTTTTTTTTTTTCATGCTGTCATGACCGACATCCGAAACCTGGACATATGAAGCAAACTGTTGAAGGACATTTTTTAATTTCATGTGTAAAATAAATAATCCATTAGCTCAATCACCAAAGGCACAACAATATATATGACTTTGAAAAACCACAGTATTTAGAAAATAAAACATGAACAAGGTTTGTTCATTTAATTTTTTTCAAGTTTGGCGGGCCGGATTAAAAAGTTTAATGGGCCGCATGTGGCCCACGGGCTGTAGTTTGTGCCCACCCCTGATTTGAACGGCTCTAAGATGCTGAACAACTCAAAATTCTCCCCCCCAAAAAAAAGTTAAAAACAATGATTCTACACTAAGTGAAAAGACGGGGAGGATTTTGACGTTTCTTCCACTTCTTTGTCATTACGTTATCACTCAACAGAAAACGAGGATTTGCGAAGGATACAAGGCTTATTGAGAGGTATACCGTATTTGTCCAAACAAACAGAGGCTGCTTTGTTTGGGGGTCGAGATATTGGCAACATGCCCTGGTTGGGATCATGCAGTCACGGAAGCTACCGGGAGAAAATCTATACTAATGAGCCTTTAATTTCGTAATTAGTTGAGGGACTTCAGCAAGTCTAACGGTACAGAGAGGAACATTGTGGAGTAGTGATGACAACAACAACAACACATGACCAGACAGAATCCTTCTAGCCATTGCTTCTGCTTAGGGTAGTGATGGGGAAAATGAAGCTTCAAATTTGCTTCATGAACCAGTTGTTGTATTTTTGAGTCCTCTAGATGGCACTCTTGGTTTAAAAAAATGTCAAGTCAGTGTGCTTTCAGCCCAATGTTGACCAGAAAGCGCCATCTATAGGAGTCCAAAAATACTACAACTGGTTCATGAAGCAGATTTGAAGTGCCACACATTTTTGTCCATGTTCGTAGGAACACTTATGCACACATGCTTGATAAAAGAGGCCTTTAAAAATCTTGGATGTAAATGTCCAATCAACTCGCAAAGCCAAAGCGGCAGACGTCCTTTGACAACCTGAGCACAGTCGCCAGAAGAGTTGATCTCGCTGCCAATGTATTTGAGCCAGTCTTTCAATTTTCACGCTCAGACCAGCCCACAAATACACGGACTTGTTTTTGCAATTCAAAAAGTCAATTATTACGTGATTTTCATCCAGGACGCTTTGGCAGAACACAATCATTGTCTTTGCTAATACGATACATCCACGAGCGTTCTTAGTCAGACTTCAAATTGATATGACCTTCCCATTTATTGTAAAAATCTCCTAATCGAACCACCAAAAGGATTCATTTTCCTGACTAACTGTAAAGGTCCGCAGCAATGCATAATCTTGGCATGTCGCCGCACTTCTCCTCAACTAAGCCACTGGTAATTCGACAACAATTTCCAGTGATTCATTTCACGAGGATGTGTGATCTACGGTGTCCATATTTTGTGGCAGAAACGGGATTACTCCGCTTAATCACAGCCAAGGTCTTGTTTTAGCCAAGGTTGCCGGACAGGCGCTATGTTGGTGAGAGATCCAAGCAAAATAAATGGAAGAGAATTAAAAAGAAAAGGGAAGAGAGCAAATTTGTATTTTTTTTGGGAGGGAGGAAAAAGCTCACATTAGAAGCCATTTGCCACAAAGGAGGGCGTTGTGAAGGGCAGCAGATAATAACCAGACGCTACCGTCATATTTCTTTTATGACTATTCTGTGTGCTGCTTTGACCTTGACACTACCACTGGCATTTTTTATGAGTTTAAAAAAAAAAAAAAGGTTTTGTGGAACATACATTGGAATACAATGTAAGACCGGGGTTGATATTTTATATTTTACAAAGTATGAAGGCTACAAACATCTTACTGAATGGTATCATTCCATTCCATGAATATGTTGCATGGGGGGTGGTTCGGTCATTGTCAACATATTCACATTGAGAAAATCACAGCAGAAGTCCTGCCCGATTGAACGGAATCACAAATAAAAATCTAAATGAAAATCGAAAATGGAACAGTGCTGCAACCAAAATAACGGAAAAATCCGCCAACGGGTGCAAAAGCAACTGGGTCACTGAAAAGTGCGACGGATTCCAAAATGGTGAGGGACGGGAATCATAATTAACTGATTGGTCACTTGTGTGGAATTTTAAAATTTTTGAGCGTTTTGACTCATATCTCAAGACCCACAAAATGCGGTTTTCTGTCACAATAAAATTATTGAACCTCCCAAAACAAAGAAAGTTCTGGTTGACTGGTGATTACGAGAGTCCAAACACAGTCAGCAGTGTTTGCTCTTCAAGCTCCCCTACTTTGGAATGCTCCACCTGGGGAATTTAGAGCCGCTACCTAGTGATGGGTAAATGAAGCGTCAAATCTGCTTCATGAACCATTTGTAGTATTTTTGGACTCCTGTAGATGGCACTCTCTGATCAACATTGGGCTGACTTGCCATTTTTTTTAAACCAACAGTGCCATCTAGAGGAGTCAAAAATACTACAACTGGTTCATGAAGCAGATTTGAAGCTTCATTTACCCATCACTAGCGTCAGCTATCGGTTGATCAACCCCCGTTCACGCAGAGCTCCGCTATGCATTTTTCGACTCGGTACAACACAAAAGAGGATTCAATACCAGATGACTTTGGGCGTCAGGCACGGTACATCCTGGACCGGTCACCAGAGCAGTGATTATCCCCCTCTCATTAAAATAACTAATACGGCGTTATAATGACGAAGGAATTCACGGCTCGGTGAAGGACGAGATGAGGTGATGTTTAAAAAGGCGATGTGACGGTAAATGAAGTGGGAGGGTACTGAAAAGACGACAGGGAGGATGAAGGGTGATTTCCCCGGAGCGTTACGTCGCAGAGGGTGCGAAGGTTTTTGTACATTATACGCGTCGGGATATATTCAGACATCAACTAATTTGCACGCAGATACAAAGGTCATGCCGGTGTTTCTTGTCAGATGAAGAAAAAAAAAGAAAAATGGCACCTGTGATCGTACATCTGAGGCGTTACGTCTTTTCCCCTGGAATACTTTCAGCGTGTCACCTAAATGAGCCAAACTAATAGTGTGGTTTACACCGACGACACTAAGTGAACCTCTGAAGGTGCTTTGAAGTAATGAGCATCGACACGATAGCAAGGAGACTGTGGCATCACTCGCTCAGGTATGCACGTACGGTATGTCGGCTTGTTCAGAGGGCACGTAAAATCCTTGTTCTCCGCAAGCATCGGTGCCTCCCACGAGAGAGGAGTCTAAATTTGACACTCGATGCAATGCGTGAATCGGTAAACTAGGGGTGTCAAACTCATTTTAGCTCAGGGGCCACATGGAGGAGAATCGATTTCTGACTGGGCCGGACCAGTAAAATCTTATTCTATGACATAAATTAATTGGCGTCAATATTACGCAGATTATCCCGATTTGCATGCTGTCACCAGTAGTTTAATGTGTTTATTTATCTTATTTCTGTCGGACAAAAAAAATAAAAATAATTAAAATAATTAAAAAAAAAAAAATACATAATACATTCAATTTGCAAGCCCCTTTCAAGACCCTCAAGGACACTGTACATCAATAAAAACAAATAAAACCAAACTGCTTAAAGTAAGAAAAATTTGAAAATAAAATAATAATAATAATAATACATTCAATATGCAGGCGCCTTTCAAGACCCTAAAGGACACTGTACAAAAAAACCCACAAACTGCTCAAAGTAAGAAAAATTAGAAAATAAAATACTAATTATGATAATGATAAAAAAATATATATAAATAAATTAAGTCAGGTGTCGGAGCGTTTCAAAGCGAATGAAGGCTCTGCTTCCCATGGTGCTGAAACGGAATAAATATCAAATATCAGTTTACGGTAAAAGTCCATTGAATTAGATTTACAGATGTATCTTACGTGTGAGCAACTAACATTGGCCATTTGGTGAATTATGGGGCGGCTGTTTGTTCAGTTGGGCCATACTTTTATATATATACTTTTCCAAATCTTTTCGCGGGCCGGATTTAACCTGATTACGGGCCTGTTTGACACCCTAGCTGTAGACAGAAGTGCTGGTTCATCTTGTTGTATCACAAAGTTTCACCAAATCAATCTGGAACAGCGGGAATAGAAACTTGTCTGGAAAAAGACAGGAACGTAAAAAAAAAAAAATGCAGTGGGGTGACAGATATGAGAAAGTGTGGGAATTGTTCCCCTCCTCCCAACAGTTATGTCACTGCAGTGCTTAACACCTTTGTAAATGTTATTTAAAACCCGACCTGTTAAATTAATAAAGCTTTTACGATGCCCCAGGATATTAATTTTACATTTGTATTCCTACGAGGGACTTGGACGTTTAATCATCACGGATGCGCCACTGTTAAAAGGTTTTGCTTTACTCGGATGTCAAGCTAATCTAATCACAATACACAGCAACTTACAACTGTCAGCATCAAACATATTAAACGTGAAAAAAAATCTTTTCAACAAGACTTATATTTAATAATAATATTTTCAGAACATTCATCTTCATATGTTCCGTCGTTGAATTAAAGGAGCTGATTGAGCGAGTGTGAGACTGCGTGGCCGTGAGCCACACAGAAGAAAAAAAACGCAACGTAAGGGCTAACTAACACATTTGGAAGGCCGTTTTTTTTTGTTTTTTTTTAATCGACATCTCATCACGAGAAGTAATGGATATGAATCAATGAAAGTCTCGTGATTGGATAATAAGGCAGACTGTAAAGCACACATCCTGGAAGTCTACGAAACGCAAGAGACTAAAAGGAAATGGCAATGTCTGGGCGGACACGCTCATGTCGGCACGAGTGATGAAGAAATTGCCATTATCTCGGCATTTATAAAGTGAGATTTAGATTACAAATAAATAAATAAATTTAAAAAATCCGGTACTCATTCACTTGACGACATCATACAAAGTCATCAAGAAAGCAAAACAATTTTACAATCCTAATCGGTACGCTTTGACTGAATTGCTGCTTCAATCCATTTTTTTTCCTCAGCACAATAACATAGATGAAAAGCATGCTATGGCTTTCATAAAAATGTTAATATGTTATATTCTTTCGAGAATAGCAATAAATTGAGTCCGGTGCAAAGTTGTAAAGGAGTGAAGGTTTTTTTTTTTTTTCCCCAATGATGTCTTTGCATATATCAAGCGACGCAGTCAAATGTGACTGAAGTGGAACATTGAGAAAAGAAAATTAGTTCGTGACACACAAGTGATTGACTGGGACTCAAAACAGGAAACTATTTTTTTTCCTGATCGAACCATAATAACATGACACGATTGTCAAGAAAGATGAAGAAGAAACAGGATATTTTGGAGCGGCTGTCGACACTCGCTCACTTCACTGACTGCCCTCGTGCATTTGGCTGACAGAGACTCAACACACTTTACTTTCTTGCCATAGGTCAATATGAAATTAAAAATATACCTAATCAATTATTGAGTCTTCATGAAGCTTAAAAAAAAAAAACCAAATTATTTTTGTATGTGAATGTGTCCATTTTTTATAGGCAGTTTTATCCTTGACATTCACCGACATTTCCAATTTTGAATGCCAGCAAAACTTGCCGCTTGGCCACTTGTGACATTTCGTTGCCAAACGTTCCGCAATCGTCGTGCAGTGTGCGGCGTACCTTCGGAGCACGACCGAGTTGACAACAACTGCAGATTCGGTTCCGATCCGTCGGTGGGGTGAATTAAAGTATGCTTTACTGCATTGGATTCTGTCTCGACTCCATGCGATTGCCTTTCATGAATTGTGGATCTCGCTATTGTGTATGCAAGGTTCGGTGTCCTCGATAAAGGCCAAGGTAACCGGGATTAGCTTTAAGTTCCATTCATCAAAGAATAACGACCGTCTACATTAAGTCGGGGTGGTAATAATGCCAAGCAGGATCAAGCAAGGTAATCCTGTAAGACAAGAGCAAAGACTTGTAATACTTCCTGCCCTTACTAGTGCTTCAACTTTTTTTGGGGGGTACACAATAGTGACTACAGACTACAAAGAAAACTTTTTCAAAGTAAAGTGGAACCTTGAATTGTGAGAGCTCCAATTTACTAGCTTTTCTAGTCAAGTTCCAAGTGAGTTCAAGATAGGCTGACACTCAACTAAAGTGGGAAAAAAAAGTAGAGTACTTTTAGTCGGTTACTGAATGGGGGGAGGGGAATGGAAATGAGAAGACTCTGTGGCTGTGAATATGCACAGCAAGTTGTACATTTCCACCAGTCTTCTCCGTAGATGGGGAATTGTTAGGCCCAATCCCAATAGCACCCTTTATGTCTCGTCTTGCCTCTTCACCATTGAAATGCGAGTTCACAACAAACATGCTCGAGAGAAAGAAAGAGAGAGCGAGTGAAAGAGTGAATGAGTGAAGAGACAGTGAGTGAGTGAGTGAGTGAGTATGTGAGAGAGTGAGTGAGTATGTGAGAGAATGTGGGTGAGTGAGTGAGTGAGTGAGTGAGAGACAGTGAGAGAGAGAGACAAAGTGAGAAAGTCAGAGAGAGTGAGTGATAGACAGTGTGTGAGTGAGTGTGGGTGAGTGAGTGAGTGAATGACAAAGAGAGAGAGACCCCGAGTGAGAGTGACACACAAAGAGAAAGACAGAGAGAGAGTGAGAGAGTGAGCAAGCGAGCGAACAAGTGAGAGTTAGAGAGTGAGTGAATGAGTGTGTGAATGAGTGAGTGAGTGACAAAGAGAGAGAGAGACCTTGAGTGAGAGAGAGAGAGGGAGAAAGAGAGAATTTATCGTCCTCTGTCCGTCCGCCCACAAAATGGGCATCCATCCGTCCATCCGAGACAAAATGCACATCACAGTTGTGCAACATTTCAAATCAACCAATTAACATGCAAGGGTGCGAGAGCGCACACACAAGTTTGGTTCGAATATCAAAGTGCTCCACCTCCACCCCTCATTTCATCTTTCTCACGTCTCCTTCCACGCCAACCTCTCTGCTCCAAAACGTCTCATTCCGTCAACTTTTTGGGCTTTTACGTATGTGCTCCTGGCTCCCTTGAGTTTGGTCTTCGCATTCCTCACCCACCGTCAAGGAGCAATTGTCGAGACATGCAGCTCACTCAAACATTTCCTGAAAGAGAGATTACAACATCCGACAACGACGCCTCACGACTGGCCAATTTGAATCACTTTTTTTTTTTTTTTTTTTTTTACCAGACGAATAAAATGCTGCAAGACTGTAGCCACTCGGTATTAAAGTTCCTCCACTCTGTCAGATTCTATCCAGAAATTTAACTTTTTTTGTTGTATCAAATTACAAATACAGGCTCCCTGTTTGTTTTTTCCATATGGAAATGTTGTGACATTGCGTTTGATTATAAGCGCATTGAAATAATTACTAATTTGTGAAAGGAAGCGACTTGGGCTCAGAGGCGGTTGCTAAGCAACTGCTCCAGTCAACTCATAAGCGTGTATATGGTGTGAGTCCTGTGCAGGTGTGTAGTGAGATTACATGAAAGCAATAACATGGGAAGGAATTCAATTGTCCATGTGAGTGTGCGTCCCACAAACATCGCAATTACAGAAGATGCTAAAATATAAACAAATGGAAATTGATTGGAAAATAAATTGTATCCACGTTACATATGACAGACATTAAATATCATATCAGAAATGCAATAAACTGCTAAAGATTGTTCTTTTATACAGCTTATCCTCTCTGACGCCAACATGCCATCAACACGGAGCAAAGACCAATTTCAAAATTAAATCTTATCAAATAATACTCAGACACAAATTCTTTCGTGCGCTGATTTTGAAGTTGTTCCTGGTAGCGCATGGTGGCGAGGCTCGTTAATCCGAGCGCGGTTGACATCAACACGTCATCATGCTGAAATTATCTTGAATCGCTCATTTTTTATGCTCATAATCCTCTAAGAATTTGAGTTATTAATTAGGGTCTAATTAATCACGCTGATATTGTAGAATCCGGCGCCGGCTGCCAGCATTAGCGGTTAATGGATAGCATTAGCCGCTAACGCTGGCAGCCGGCTAATGGCTAGCATCTAGCCGCTAAGTGACTGCCCGATATAGGTTGGCAAGAACCGCGGAATTATTGTTCAAACACAGTTTAAAAGTTGAAAATATATGCATTAAGAAATGATTAAAATGGATTTACTTTTGTCCGTAGATGCCAGAAATAAAGTAAACAATATCCTAGCAAGCTCTGGTTCAAAGCATCATGTCATCAAGCTACTTTCCCGTAGTCACAATGTCAATTTATGGGGAAAAAGTCATTATTAAAAGTATCGATATATGGTTTTATGAATCGGGCTACGACAAGAAAAATCAATTCAAATTAATATATAGATTTTTTTTCATTTGTCTAACGAGTCAAGAAATTCACAATGTTTCTATGCAGGCTGGGTTCTTTGCTCTTTCGGCAATGTCTGAAATCGAAAATTGCTTTAATAATAATGGTGGAATTAGTTTTCCGTTAACAAAAAAATGTCTCGCCTGCAAACGTCCACGATTTGAAAGGAAACAGGGCAATGAACTTCTGCTCTCGCGACAAGTCATGAAAATTTACGGGGAAAAAGACGTTAAAAAATATTGATTGGTTTTATGAATCAATATCGGGCTATGAAAAGGACAAATCGATTAAAATCGATATATCGGTTTTTTTTCAAACCAAGCCCTATGAAGGAGTGTATTCTTATAATTATTATTTATTTTTTTTTTTGCAGTTTTAGTGTCCTTTGCTATGGCTCTAGTCTACCGTTCAAGTTTTAAACCACAGTTGTCGTGTTGACACATCGGCTGAGCGTGACAACGCACGGAGAACAGCGTCAGCATGTGTCCAAATTTCACGACAATCCTCTTGGAATCCCGTCTCTAACACGGAGCTTGTTCGCATAGATTTAGAGATCAATGTATTGCATTTACTGCGCCGCGTGAATACAAACAACGGCAAGGCTCACGGGAAACGAAAATGAATCTCCATAAATGTCTGCAATGTAACACATCATCATTTACAGACATGATGAAAGACAAAAGACGTCGGTTAACCTGAGCGCCTGTCATCTGCTTTGATTTGTGCGCAAGTATTAGACTGGTGCTCGTCATCAAAAGCTGTGAGATACGTCAAGCAGGGACATGATAATACAACGTCTGGCCCGGGGGGGGGCCTGATTAACGAGACCCCACTCACCAGTCATGCTAGCAAGCGGCGCGCGGCGCGCAATTCACACTGTGAAAATGACAAATTGAAATGTGAGCTGACTGATGAGGTTTGATGAAAAATTAAAAGGGATTGCTCAAGTTGGCAGCAAGCATTACTGTCTGCACCAAAATACACGCCAGCACATTTTCACACTCATTTACAAATGTCAACCGACTCGCCATGAAAATAAGAATGACCAAATTCAGGTCATCTCGGACATAACTGACGTTATTGACCTAAATAGCACCACTTCTGTATTTGTTCCACCAAGTGTGGACACGCTAACACTTGTAGCTTGTTGAAAATGTGCATTTCAAGAGCTATTTTGGCTCCTGAAATGCTGTATCATTTTGGATTTTTGATTCTATAGTCGGAGAGGAGACCTGCTTTATTTTTAAAAGAAAATGTAACTTATTTTGAAAAGCAAATCGGATGTCGTTGCGTGAGGCACTTCCTGTTTAGCGTCGTACGGGGGAACGCGACAACGGATCGACTGTAGCTTCATGTTCTTGTAAATATTCTGGGATGTTTTAATCATTATGAATTATTATTAATTAGCGGAGTTTGCTCACAATGCATTAACATTTGCTCACGATTAGCATTTAAGCTAGCGATTAGCTCGCGGACGTTAGCTAGCTAATTTATTCAACTGTTGTTTTGTCGGATTTTATTTTGCACTAAGTGTATTATATGTTTGTGGTTACAGTTTGACAACTTCTTGAGTCGCCTCAACGGTGAATAAAATGCAGGAGATGTCCGTTTGCCTCCTGTAGCGGTGACGTGGCGAGGGCAGAACAAATGTTATTTGGATTGGCGGCACTCTCGGAAATGTGATCTTGTAAGTACCGCCTCCTCTTTCAGCCACTCTCCGTAAGGACATTTAATATAGTCGTCTTCTACCAAGCCACCATTCTGGAAAAATTCCCCAATGAGCAGACTTTTTTCGATCAAGGGGAAAATTCTTCGGGCTCACTGACCGCTCGCACCAACAACAGCAGGGGGGGCCGTGGCTGCACTCACGACTCAAATCTTGACTGCATGTCTTGAAACTGGAAACCGGCCCATGCCTTAGCACAAATGACATTCCGATTTGTAATTTGAACCTCTTGATCTTAAATCCTGTTCCTCGAGGGCCGCTGTCCTGTCCTGGCTGCAAGACACCTGACTCAATGGATCGGACAATCAGCAAAGTCTGCAGAAGCGAGATAATGATCCTGATCATTTGAATCACAGCATGGAGAGATGTAAAACAGGACAGCATTCCTCAAGGAACAGGATTGAAGACCGCTGCATTCAACTAACTCTTGCAACTATCTGCAGTGAGTCGTTTTCTTCCTGGTCCCTAATTTGTACCCAGGGTGACCGCCCCCCCCCCTCCCACTCTGTGCATCCGACGGACATTGCATTCATCCATCTAGTTTCGCAACCAATTATCCTGTTCAGGGTCACGGGTACCTGGACTCCATCCCAGTTGCAGTGGGGCAAGACGCAGAGTACACCTTGAACTGATGCCCTGTCAATTAGAGGACGGAAACAGACATAACATTCGCACCTACAGGCAAATTAAAGTCCACGCTGGAGCGGGAATCCGTGTTTTCGGCACATGGGCGGAAGCTAAAGAAGGACGTGAAACAGAAGAGGAGAAAATTGGACAAGTGACTATCCTTTCACACAAAGATTCCCCCCAAATTTGACTTTTTAGAGACATAAAAGCAGTATACCATCGAGGATTTTCTCGAACAGATATTTAGACGCGCGATAATCGTGATGGTAGCATCAGCGTCAAAAGCTTTTAAAAACAACAGGCAGTTGGTGCGATCGTGATCATGACATTTACCGCATTTCCGTTTCTGTTACGTCACTGGCATCAGCAAAGAAACCAGGAAATTTGTTTTCAAGTCCCCAGACAAGGGTAGGACAGGCAGCGTAAAAAGGCCTTTGAGATTTAAAACAGTTGGTCCTCAAACACTTGGACACGGACCAGTACCCACTTTGGACCGGGCCACACAGATTAAAGACAAAAAAAAAACAACAACTTCATATTCAGTCGCTAATTTAGGGCGCTAACAAACCGCTAGTCAATTACGCCGTCGTTGTATGACACGACAGAAGACTCCTGCGTTAGTGGCTACTACTAGCTAGCTGTTAGCATTAGCAACAAGTGCCAGCACCCTCCTGACCCCCAACACCGGTTGCCAGTTGAGGATAACCGCCTTAAAAGCATCACAATTACCCACCTTGGATGTCTCCTGAGACTAATTAATAAGAAATTAAGACAAACCCAACCATGAGCGCAATGACACTCTGCCTTTCCCCCCCCCCTCCCAACATGTTGCTTTTCAATCAAACAAAGCGCTAACCCTCTCCATTTAAATGAGTATTTGTCGTAAAAGCCGCTTTCCCTTTTTTGTGCTTGTCATGCAGAGAATTTGGCTGCAGGCTGGACTTTTCTAACCGTTAAATGCTTTGCCAGTAAAGGCTGATTTCTTTTTTTTTAATGGTGAAGGGCTGTGAAGCTAGCGGAGAACAGGAGTAATATAGAAACAATCAATAGAAGCCAAAGGCGCCCGAGTGTTTAGCAGCTTTTTGTTTGCACGCATTATTGTACATGAGCGCCTCTGCCTCTGAAAAGTGTGTAAGCCGAACGGTGGCCCCCGTGCCCTGGCTTTGATGTGTCCCTTCCGTGGAGATTTCAGACAAACGGGCCGTAGCGCCGAAGCGAATGCGGGGCTGGTTAAGCCGAGCTGAGCCCCGGTTGAGCTGTGTGGGTGCCACCTACGCGCTGCACTTTGCTTTGGCTTCTTCAAGCTTCACTTCCACACCTCTTCGTGGCTTCGTACCGTTGCGAGACCATCCATCCCTCATCGCCAGCGGTGTCACTCGCCATCGCTAACTTTTTTTGGAAACAGTCCGTGACTTGGAAGGCAGAAGAATTTATTTTTGGATTGTTTGTATTTGATCTAGGATTAGTGTCCCAGGACATTGAAAACACTCAAAGGTCCTTGATTATCATTCAACCTTTGGTCGGTTTCATGGTCTGTGGCGCTTTGGTGAAAATGGCCAATAATTGCGGGATAATCCTCGCTAACATCCGAGGCCAAACACTGCCTCGGCTGTTTTTGAGAGACCGCTCGTGTGATCACGCGACATGCTGGATAACCTTCGGATTGTTTTGATTTCTTTGATAAATTCGGAACATGAATCCCAGAGTAAAACGCCTCCATGGGTTTGGGCTGCTACAAAAGTTTGTTTCAAACAGAGGACAAGATATGGTGCAGGACAGTATTATTCTGAATTTTGAAGGTGTGTTTTCAAATTTTAGTTCGTTTTAATTATATTTTAGGACCAGTGTTGTTTTCGTCAACGATGACGAAAATATATATATTTTTTATGATGATAACGAGACGATGACGAGCTAAACGAGGTTTTTTGATGACGAAAACATGACGTGACGTACATGAAATTTTAGTTGACGAGACCAGACGAGACGAAATTGTTATAGCGTGTGGTTCGTCAGACACGCATAATTTATGACATCCCTTCCAATCGTACATGTGATCTGTCTTTCAAAAAAATCGCAATGAAGTGCAACCTATTTTACATCCAAATGACGAAAAAAAAAGACAATCTAAAATGCCTTCCAAAAACAGCACTGTTTAGGACGGCTTTGTTAGTTTTTATTCGATTTAGTTTTCTCAAAAACACTTAGTTTTAGTATTAGTTTTGGTTTTGAAAGAAATTGCTATTTCTACAGTAAAAATTCAATAGAAATATTTTTAAAAAACAACTTGCAGGTTGTTCTCGCTCCTCACACTCCACCAAGGTTCTTGGTCCTCCCTCACGTACCCAAGCTGCGCATTCACTAAACGAAGACAATTTCAATCAATTAAGATGATGGACTTATTTCATTGAGCGAACTAATCTGTAGCTGCAAGGAGGAAAAACATGCGTTCTCTCCACCAGCAATCTATCCTGGTTGACTGGTGGGCGGAGCCACAAAAATGCAGCACTTACGACCCACCTGTCTCTAATCAGGAGTGGATCGTATTTAGGGTCAGCCGGAGTATTGTTTTGTTCCTGTTGCAACTATGGTTGAGTGGCGGCATGCTAGCATGCGCATGCTAGCATACGCGTGCTAGCCCAGTGTATGTATTAAATACAGAAAAAGCACCCACAACCTTTGATACGGCGCGTCTTTTGGCCGTGACACTACGGTAAGTTCCACTGTGAATGTGTTCCCGTTTTACCGCTCATCCGGGTACCAGAAGTAAGATGTTAGTTTCAGTTAAGTACTCTAGTTAACTTTTTGGTTTTTTTTTAAATAGCCTTTTAGGCTCTTCCTTTGTCAACTTCTTTCCTCTGTCTACTGTTTTTTTTTTTTATTAGCGAGGAAAACCACTTGTTTTGTTCTCTAAAGCCTTTGTCACTGCTCTCAAACCCTTTCGAGTACAAAACACGGGACGTATGGTGAGCTTTTTGAAATCATGCAAATTAGGAGACATGCATGTTTTTGGATAGAGTTTTTTTGGGGAGGTGATACACAAAGAACACTCTTTAAGACAGCACTCCAAGATCCAAGTAATCAATTTATCTTTAAAAAAAAAAAAAAAAACTCCGGCGGATACTGCAGGGTTAAACATAGTGTGTCACTACCGTGATGGGATAAGAAAGAGAAGGTTAAAGCTTGCTCTGCTCCACATTTTAATTGAGAACAAGTTAAGCTGCTGATTAAATCTCTCTGTCCGCTGTCTGTACCGATGTGTAAAAAGCCCGTATCTTCACCTTTAGAAATACGGTTTCTTCGGAGATAGCTTTTGGAATGGCGGGTTTTATGTCTTGGTGTGTGTCTGTGTGCACATATATTTTTTGGGGGGCGGAGGTTTCGCTGCAGGTTTGAACTAACTTTGACTACCAGTCTTTTTCTACCAGAGGTACTGTGCCGTAGCATCGCAGCGGAGGAGGTATCGGGGGAAATCACAGCAACCACAGTGCCTTTGTTCAACATCGCTGTGCTGCAAAAAAAAAACTGAGGAGTAGCTTCAGATAAGGCTATTGTATTTTTGTTTGACGAACAAAGTCACTTTCTTTAGAGTGTGTGGGATAGCGACTGTTGTGCTCGCTCGGGGACTTTGGATGTGATGACACAAAGACGACCGAGAGGATGCGAGTTCACACAGAATGCAGTGGAACCTCCAAAGTCAAACACAGTGCTTTGGCGCCGGCCGGCCAACAGCAAGTCCAGCTGAGACAATTATTTTAAATGAAATACCGCCAGTCCAAACTGTCGCCATCTTGAAACTTCAATATTAAGAAAATATAGGGTTTTTTTTTTTAGTACCTACAAATTTAAGACATATTTCTCCTGATTTTTTTTTTTTGCGGTTTTATGAGCTTTATAAGGCATTTGTATTTGGAGATTTGAGATTCTGCTGCAGCATGCGCAAACGGGGCCTTGAGTGATTTATTGCGCCGTCATTAGCAATACCGACTTTTGTCAATTAAAACCCAATTCATCACGATGAGTGGCTAAGCTCTTTGAAAGCAAAAATAAACAAAATCCTTGGCAATGCTGATCATAGCGTGAGTCACAATTATCGGCAAATCTGACACAATCATGAGCTGTGCCAAGATGCAGGCGGCGTGCCTTGCTAATCAGATGTCATCATGCAAGCCAAACGGCCAGTCAAAAAACATGCACGCTCGCTCGTTGGAATTAAAACGACCAATGAAGGTGAACGAAGATGCGCGTCAACGATTGACTTCATCGGCAGTGTTGGAAAGACAAAGGGAAATGTGCGGAAAATTTTGCCTGGCCGATTATCAGGGCCCATATTTCTCTCACTCTCACTCTCACTCTCACTCTCTCACTCTCTCTCATAAAAAAACAACTTGAAAGTGGAACAGAGTCAGCTGGGGGTCTTCGATTAAAATTATATTGCCATTGCATTGAAGCTCGCACCCCAATGTGAGTTTTGCATAAGCTCCTGCATTTCGGGACCAGAATTTGACTTTATAGATCACGTCAGCCAATTTTTAAGAAAAATACAGATTCCTCTGAGCGGTGAACGAGTATTTGTGGCACATTCCTGCATCGTTACATAAACCTCGATGCCATCTGCTAGGCCGCCATTGATTTCTGCAGCGTGTGGATGAAAGTGTGCCGACATTCCAATGACCTGCACACCCGTTCATGACTCAGCGGTCGTCTTGTTGGGTCCTCAGTCGCAATAACACACATGCTTGATTTCACAGCTTGAAAGCGAACAGGAATACAACACTACACGTGTTTCTATCTGAAGGTTTTTTCCCCATGTCATTTTTTTAACCATGTAAGGAGGAGTTCCTTGGAAAATGTTAAAGTCCCCATTTTTAATGATTAACAAGTATTAGTAGATTTCATTTTTCGAACATGCATCCATTTTGTAGGGCTGGTTGTCGATTCAAATTTTCCAAAATGGATCCAAATCGACACTAATTAACACAAGCTAATCAGAGGTTTGATCTCATATTTTTACCACGAGGGAAGGATGAAACATTCACAAGCCTCCAAAGGCATCTTGAGTCAAAAGCAACGGCCATCTTGAAATCAATGTTGTGTTCGGCTTCCAAGCTTGAATCACAAGGATGAGTGACTGATGGCTGATCTGAAGGAGGAGGGCTGTGATTTGTGGTGGGGGAAAAAGAAAAAAAAAAAAAACACAATGCATCTCACTGAAGTTTTGCTTCAAAAAGCCATGTGTCCACATGATGTGGGAGTTTTTTTTTTTTTTTTGCTCATGTACTCCTCTGCTTGTTGGCTGGTTTTTCGAGAGTGTCTCATCTCAAGGAACAAAATCTGGCCAAGCGAGAAAAGGAGTGCTTGATGTAGCAGACTGCCATTGCATGCTTTACATTATTCATGAAAATAAAAAAGAAATTCAGCGTTTTGGGTTCGTGTGGCACCTCAGTCACACAATCAGACCAATCAGGGTGGCTGTGTGAGTGGGGTCAATATCACAATACTTTTGTTTTAGTCATTTTCAATCAATTCAATTAATTTCTTTTCCAGTCGATTACGTGATAAAATCTTGTATTATACATAACAAAATTTTTGTTGGTCCTTCCGCTCATTCTTCATTCTGTATGTATGCGGACATGTATAAAAATATGTTGAAGGTCTCAAAGTAAAAAAAAAAATATCAACAGCAACTTTCATCATGATGTGCGATCAGAGGAACAAACAAGCGGCGGAGCATGCTTTGTTGAATATCGAGGCACACTTTACTGTCGCTTTAATGAACTGGAACATTAGCATGTCTTTGTCATCGGAAATTAGCCTTTTACGCCGCTCCCTCCCTCTGGCTTTTGTGTTCCAAAAAAGAAAAAAAAAAGCAGCAACTCCATTCAGTGTCAACGGAGAGCGATGGCATTTTGCCCGAGTCAACACTTCCAAAGTGTGGCATTTAAACATTGAGCACCCCAAGAGGGACCGTCTCATTATCATCAGCAGCAACAGCGGCACTACCGAGCATGGTGTAAAACGAACACCCACGCTGCTTGATCATAACTTTCTATTTTTACAATACACCTCCTGGGTCTCGTGAGAATCCAGTTTCAAATGTGAATCAGAAACAGAACTGGCAGAAATACAAATGTCAAGTAAAATACTGTCAACAATTTGTTGATCACTAGGAATAAAACGATTCACTCAAGCACCAACTCGATTCGAGTTTCGATTTTCAGTTCCTGTTCCAATTTGGTTAGATTTTTTATTTATTTATTTTCAAAAAGAATAATTCATTTTGTAACTAAAAGATTTTTTCATTTTAACATCTGCAATTTAGCCCTTGTTAATCGGAATAAAAAAATTGTCAATGAACGAATCATTTTGACAGTTTTAAGTTTTTTGTTCGCGCCCGAACTAAACATGAAAATAAATGAATGCACAATTGATTTGACTATCATCATTACAAATCCTTTTCTGAAATTCCCACATCGATTCTTAATTGTTTTCATCAATGCATATTTTAAATCAATTTTAAATCGATTTTCGATTAATCGTTACATTCTTATTAATTACTAAGCTCAAAAAAACTGTTTTCAAAATTGCTTTTTATTTAAATTCAGTTTTTATTGTGGATTTAGTCGGCTTCTTTGTTGTTTATTTCTTTAGTTTGTTTTAGCCAGATGGTTTGAACTAGCGATGGGTAAATGAAGCTTCAAATCTGCTTCATGAATAAGTTGTAGTATTTTTGGACTCCTGTAGATGGCGCTCTCTGATCAAGATTGGGCTGAAAGTACACTGACGTGCCATTTTTTAAACCAACAGTGCCACCTAGAGGACTCAAAAATACAACAACTGTTTCATGAAGCACATTTGAAGCTTCATTTTCCCATCACCAGTTTGAACCCCGCAAATGATGTTATAAACTCCATCAAAGGTGGAAACTAACGAGAGTCTGACTAAAATGAAGCACCGGCTGCAAATGTGAAAGCCCCCTTAAATGAATCAGTCGACTGGTCGTGCCAAAGTATGACTTATGTTCCGCCGTTCTGAGCTGACAAATGTGCACATTTGCCGCGTGTTCCAGCATTGATCGAGATGCAAACAAAGCATACCTCATATATAATTTGGTGGTAGAGCTATTACAAGGCCAAGGATTATTGCACACTTTATGTTCTGTGACTGTTAGTTTTGGCTCAGCATGCAAAATGAATATGCACAAGTGGAACTCTCGGAATAGATTAGCGCACAGAGAAATGGTCGGTGCTTTTGTGCGCGATGCTCAAATTAAAATTCACACTCCATTCACACAGTCAATCACTTGGGGTTTTCATTCCAGTTAAGGGCGGCTCACTCCGTGTACTGCAATGCTGCTTGTGACTCGATTCCCGCCAAGCCAAAACAACCGTACCACCCAAGCAATCCGCTTAATTGGCCTAAAAAAAAATCTCAATACTTATCATTTTCAATACATTATGCAATGACATTTGGCAAACTATTTTTAATATAACCCCGTTCGTTTGTGTGTGGTGTTTTGCCTCAACTGCGGTCCAGGCTATGTGCTGGATTTGATGCAGAGGTGAAACTCATGACAATAAAAACATCTTAGTGTTAAAAATATCTTGAACGAAACAAGGTCGGTTCATCAACATCAATTTTTGCCGCAATCGTGAAGGATGATCTTTGCCTTACTAGCTGTAGTATAAAACAAATGTGCTGTCCTTCGGTCAAAGGTTGTTTCCCCCTCCCGGGTAGGAATAACTTTCCTAATGTGTTCGCTCTTGACAAGACAGTTCTCACGAACTCAGGCATTCACAAATGCGGAGCCTCCTGCAGCACCAACGGCATACAAATACAAAACGATTTGGGATCCGACTGCCATTGTGCGTAATGTATCACGTCCAGACAGTTCCCCGAGCCAAAAACTTTAGCGTAATGGCGATTCAAAT
This sequence comes from Idiotropiscis lumnitzeri, assembly GCF_059441095.1. Taxonomy (NCBI): domain Eukaryota; kingdom Metazoa; phylum Chordata; class Actinopteri; order Syngnathiformes; family Syngnathidae; genus Idiotropiscis; species Idiotropiscis lumnitzeri. The sequence continues at coordinate 8,182,678 of NC_142397.1, read as the reverse complement.
AATTTACTTGAAATAAAATAAAGAAATAAAAAATAGAGACGATCACAGAACCGTGGAATTAGCATTAATTTCATTAACGAATACTAGCCGAAAATATTCACGGCAAAATAACCATGCAAAAAAAGTCAAGTAATGCGACTTGATATATATGGAGACATTTTCCATTACATTGAAGTGACGGGAAAAACGGTATGCTTGAATTGGGAAGGAAAATAAAACAGCAAAACTGAAAAGACATCACACGTCCCCACAAAGACATTGTGGTAAGTTGACAAGAAGTTTGGTGGTGGTTAGGAGGGCTCGGTTAAAAAAAAAAAAAAAAAAAAATGTATATATATATATATATATATATATATATATATATATATATATAAATCGATTTTTCTTTTCTGATATGAATTCATAAAACCATATTTTGAAACTTTTAATAACATCTTCAATCCATACAAATTGGAAGTCAATGAGATCCCAGATTAGATTGTTTGACCATCGTGGTCCTCTTGTGCTAGGTTGGACAAGATTCAGTGTATCCTGTGAGGGCCACCTCCAAACGCAAAGATTTCCACTTGCTCCTCCAAACGGGATGTTATGTGAAAAACAAACAATCTTGCACTCTTGTTGAGCATAAGACATGAGAACTTCGGTGTGGTGACTAGCCAGAATGAAATGCGGTCCGTGTAAATGTCTTTTTTCATTTTTGTCACCTGTTTTTGTCCTTTTCTGTATCGACATGGCCTTAATACATGCCCTCCATTGTCATGTTCTAATTTCCTTCACCAATCCTCTTTCACTCCTCCTTATCAACCGCGTCCGTCCAATCTTTCATGCGCTTCCTCATGTCTGAAGGTCAGTGGCAGCTCCAGATGGACCCCGAGGGGAGATAACCTGCTTGAAAACCATAATGAACCATGCTCCGGCAAGGAAAGTCCATCAGTTTTGAAAATTAGTTCAGCGCCGGTCCAATCAATTCGATCGAATCGGAACGGAGGGGTGACGGGATAATGATCCGCCATCGCGGTTGAGATGTCGTTTACATGTTCTGATTTATTCTGAAACTCTGATCATATAAATTGAGTGAGAGACCTAAGACAGGGGTCCCAAACCACTGGATCACGATATCTGTGATCAATTCACTCGAAATTTCCCGTCACTTTTTCATGCTCCGGCACCCTCCAAACAATTCGAAACAATGAAAAACAAACATTGCAGGAGGAAAGTACAGATTTTCAATAAAAAGCAAGAAGCTTTTGAAAGCATCTTAGTCTTCAATCAATCCGAACCGTTTAATGAGAAGACCGGCTTTAGATGTCACCCTTGTCTCAGTAAACGTCCCCAGAGGTGCTTCTTGCTATCAAAAGGACTGTCTTTGCGCTAAAATGATTCTGTTTAAAATAGTGAGAGACCGATTATTGGCCTAGCCGATTATCAGGGCCCATATTTGTTTTCTCTCTCTCCGATTATCAGTCCCCATATTTGTTTTCTCTCTCTCCGATTATCAGGGCCCATATTTCTTTCTCTCTCTCTCTCTCTCTCTCTCTCTCTCGAAACTTAGAAAACAGATATGTAAATGAGCTAATATACAAACAGCTGAGGAGTCCACATTGCGTAACAGCATAAGATTTGTGGACGTTCCGCACGAGATGTAAACATGAGCATTCATCAGGAGCAACATGAATAATGACGCGGAGGCACGAGCTCAATCGTTCCACTAATCATTCATTCAGAATTTCTTCTCAGTCATGACTCCTTGCTTTGACCCGTTTGGACGTTTTACCGCACCCCATTTATTATCCTCATCAATCTCAGCAGCAATATCAATTAATCGTGATCAATGAGGCTGTCGATTCCGAAAGTCTTTCAAGGCAAAAAGCAATTTGCTGCTAGCCCGATTGTCGTGCATCGCAAATAGCGTTCTGCGAGGCTAAAAAGGTAATTCCATTTCATAGCGACGGGTCAATCGTGACCTACGCCTTGCAACTTACAAAGTAGAGTCTTAGCTTTCGTTCATTTCCGATTTTCCATCCCCAGTCGGCCAAGCAGTACCCAATCGTACTCCTCAGGCGCCATTCACATGAGCTTTTTATCAATCCAATTAGTTGCTTCTGATGTGAGCAGCTCACGGCACGGCAGAGCATAGCCGCATTAGGCTTTGTCAAGCTCCGTGTCCAAACAAAGTGCTGATCTGACCGGCGGGGCGGGCTAAGAATTTTTCAGACAGTTATCATACTCACAATCAATCAAGCTGATGGAGAGACCCACACGGGCTGGCCAAAAAAATGTGCAGCTAACCTTATAAACTGATGTGACCGATGTTCTGAAAAAACGCCCGTAGGCTCCGAGAAATGGACACCCTTTGGATCACCAGTGACCTGAAGGAGATCAACCTAGCTTGAGAAATGGGTCGCTAGGTTTCCTCGGAGGCTATCACGCTGCATGTTTAGACCAATCCGTCACAAATGGGACGTTCGGCAATCGTGCTTTATTGTATCAATAACACTGGCGAGCAAATGAGCAAATCAGGTCATGCTCGAGGGCACTTGGACGTGGTCAGAAGGGTTGCGAATCAAACCCACAACCGTGGCGCTGGAAGACGACCACTATTTAAAGAAAAAAAAGAAAACAATGTCCCTTAAAGAGCAAATGATCGAGCAGCATTTTGTGAAAAGTATCGGGTCACATTGCCAGAAAGGGAGGGACAATATATAAAGTCTAAACATGATGGTGGTGCATCTCAGGGACAGAGGAGGAGATTGCCCTCATCAATCTAATGCCTCTCCTACTGCAGTAATCATTTCCACAGGCAACATGGCACCTCATTATGCTGATTCACTAGTGCTGTCAGTCAAATTCCAAACACCTGCACATTAAGCCTCAGATACTGCATAACGAGAGCATATATCCCCCAATGCCGAATTTTTAAAACTATAGATTTCTAGTCAGTTGCGTTTGGGCTTGTTTGACCGCACGGTCCCTTTAAATGTGGGGTTATAGGCGGAGCCTCCGGTGATTGCGCTTCGTTTCGCCTGGTGCGTGGCTCACGTGATGCATTTTTTTGACAGGCGAATCCCACTCGCGCCGCGACACTCGACCCAGTAAACGGCCAACTGTTAAAATACTTCTCTGTTTTCCTTTGTTATGTTGTCGTGCACGGGGTGTATTTTATACTTTAAACGCTGCAATTGTTCAGTTAAGCTTAAATTGTTGTGTGGATTTCGAATCGGCCGGCGAGTGACTTTCTGATACCGCGGGCATTGTGGGAAATGTAGTTGGCTTGTGGCGGGCCGCGTATGACTCGCGGGATTGAAAGTAAATATAACTGAGTGCAGACAGTATTTATTATTATTATTACACAATATTATTATTCAGTATTATTAAACAGTATTATTATTATTCGTATTTAACATTGTTTCGACTACTATTGCTGCTGCTGCTCTTAAAAGAAACAAATAAAAAGAGGAACTGTGGAAGATTTCCCTGAGTAATTTCCATAAAACACTGTGGTCAACCCTTTCCCGTTGGGAAAACGGACCACACAAACATCGAGCGTTTTTTTTCTACTCTTCGACGAACATCAGTAATCCCAATCTCAATGAGGTGCCCAAAACACAATGGGGCCTCACAATAAAGAGATTTGTGGTGTTACAAATTGTTTGCCATTTTTTCCCCGTTTTTCTCGAAAGGCAAGAAAGAAAAGTACTCGCCTTCCCAAGAATCAATCGGCCTCACTACAGTGACTCAATGTCAAATGAAGTTGTGTCGGCACCAGAGGACCGTGTGGTAATTCTTCTCGAAATAACCATTTCTTGCTGAAACTCAAAGCCCTGAGGGGAATTTGGACACAATGCATGACGCTAACCCCGCAGTATCTGTACTTTGGAAGCAAAACGTGCCCAGAACAACAGGTCAATATGGGACCGTCTGTTCAGCTGCGCCAGTGAAATGTTCGAAATCCGAGTTTTGCTGATACAGGAGGTAACAGATCATAGTTGCTCAACAAGTGGCAACAGACTCTGATGTGTTGTTTGTGCCGCACAAAGTACAGTGTTTTCCAGTTTCAAGTGGAACTTAGGGCTTTTTTATTTTATTTTTGCAATAATACGTTCTATGTGCCCCACATGTCAAAACACAACATTGTGCGAAGAAGAATTAAGCAAATAAGTCCATTTACGCATCCATCTCACGGAGCTGCCATTTTGGCCTTACAGCGCCCTCTGCTGTCGACTGAATTTGACATCAAACTGCCCTCGGGCTTGCATTGCCAATGTCACAGCTCACTCCACACAGGAAGGCTGGAGCCGGAATCAAACCCTGCACCTCTGCACTGCTAGCCAGTCGTCCACCGTGCCGCCGTCATGTAAATTTATGGGGAAAAAGACATTTTTAGAAGTATCAATGTATCATTTTATGAATCGATATTGGGCTAAATGATAATCGATTAAAATCCATATAACGATTTTTTTAAACCCAGCCCCGATGAAAATATCTTATCAAATCACCTTTATTATATCATTGTGTATCGTTCCAAAAAGTGTTGAACCGTAACCCCTTATATCGATGCATTTCATACCTCAAAAAAAAAAAAACGTATCAAATGCTACGAAAAGTGTAACCTGGTTAGCACCCCAAATCCACCTCAATGTCATGAGTAAACTGTATCTGCAAATGCAAAGTGGCTGCAGCCGAGGCTCTGTTCTCCAATTTGCTGCGAAAATGAGTCATTTGAAAACTGCCACACCACGGTGACAAGATGAGAAAAGACTAAGACCAGAATCGTAATTTTATGGCTGTCACTAGAACTTCAAGCTATCCATCGATACGAGTCTGTTCACTTGAGAATGTACTCACCAAGTCTTTGCTGCGTTATCTGCAATGACAAATGATTAGAGTCCACCAAAAAAAAAACATTGTGGTTATAAATAACCACACAGCGCCATGACATGATCTTGTATCCGATATTACTCAGCATGCAACAACAAAACCATTATTCATTTTTTTTGTTTTTTGTTTTTTTCACCCACTTCTCCCGTTTCTATCACTGTGCTCTGGCAGATAAGTGAAAGAAGGCCTCGCATGTCCCCCGGACATTTTAATTAGCTCGTCTTTAATTCAGCCTGACCCCCTTTCAACTGTGATCAACCAGTGGGAGTGTTGATAAGGACCTGCCACTCACAATAAAGCAGCACTATAACCCAACAGCAAATTGTCTCGCTCTTATTTGCCGACGCTCTCCAACTGAGCCATCTCGGGAGATTTGCCCGCGGCGGAGTGCAAACTACAACGCCAATATGCCACGTGAGCTGTGCTCGTTTATTTATGACAGCGTGGGCAGTGACCGGGTCGCGCAGCAATGTGCCCGATTATTAAAACTCTTTCATTGCCATTGACGGATATATACGTCAAAAAATGCATTTTTTAAAAATTTTTTTAACCTGGGCTGGCAGTGAATGCGTTAATCGAAAGAACGCGGGATTATTTTTGGCTTCCATTCCGGGAAGGCGGCACAATGCCGTGAACAAACACCAACCTTGGGTTTAATGAGGCCCAGTGAAAGCAAAAAATAACTATTCAAGAAATAAAACATCTGAAGTGTAAAAAACAAAAAAAAAACAGTAGGTTATATCTTAATTTCTTCCTGTTCTATTTTCAGCTCTCGACTCACCAAACTGAAAAAAGTGATAAAATGATGAGCGTTATTTGCGTAGGTCTGATCAGACAACTGTCAGATGAACAAAACTATTCGGCATTTGAGAGATTGAAAGACAAGACGAACCAACATGGAAACATTTGCATGAGATGAGGCCTGGTTTAAAAGAGGATCGGCGTCAGGAATACAAAGTGAGCCCGAGTCAAAAGCGCAAGACAAATCCTCTGCCTGCTTTGTGAGCTGAGCTTTGCAAGGCTACTCTCTCCGTGCACTATTAACCTTCCAGCAAGCATCAAAGGCAACCGAAAATCCCTGATTGAAAAAGAAAAGGAAAATAAAATCCAACCTTTCACATCTCGTCATCGGATGAAACTACATTTTAGGCGGCACAATGATGGAACGTGTAAACATCGCAAACAACCCGAAATTCAGTTTCCTCAAATAGTGGCCACCCCCGTAATATTCCCCAGTCATCAGATCTTACAGAATTGTGAGTCATTTATTTTTGTGGGAGCTATGCCATGTTTTTACTGTATTTACCAGACGATAAGCCGCTACTTTTTTCCTAGATTTTGAACCATGCGACTTTTCTGTGGATTTTTCTTTCACCACTAGGGGGGCGCTCTATCTTTCAGAAAATACGCTAAATAAATCTAGATTTTTTTTCTCTCTTGGGTCTGTTCTGTTATAATGAGCAAAGTGGTTGCAGTGTTAAAAGGCACAGTTTTAACAATCCATTTATGTACCTTTATGTGGAGTCACAGTAAAAAATCGTTCTGTACATGCAGTAAACAACTCATTTTTTTCAACGGGGGAAACTGCGGCTTATAGTGTGGTGCGGCTTGTTCGTTTTTTATTTTTATTTAAAAAGAGCCGCTGCGGCTTATATGCGGGTGCGTCTTATGGTAGGGGAAATATTGTATTTTTGCCCATTTCTGCCTGCTTGATATTTATTTCTTTAAGTTTGTTTATAACTCGGACTGGGTCAATTCGATAGACGAGGGTTCGATCCAATTCCATTTTCAATTCGTTTAGATTGATTTTCGATTCACAATTCACTTTGATTTTCGATTCAGTCAAGGATTACACACTGTACCAATTGTACTTTAGAAATTTTTGGCATTCTCGGAAGAACAAAAGCTGCAATGAGTACAAACTTGCTGTAACTCGGCACATTAGTCAAAATATTCACATTTCTATGAAGAATTGAAGCAAATGCAGTTCCATTCATCGTGTACGTTTTATCGAATATGCTTTTGCTGCTTCCGCCATTTTATTTTGATATACTACTTTCGCCTAGTGACAAGATGCCACGTCATGTGAATTTATGGGGAAAATTTTTTTATTAACAGTATCGATATATGGTTTTATGAATCAATATCGGGCTATGAAAAGGAAAATCGATTAAATTTTTTTGTTATTTTTTAAACCCAACCTCTTTTTTTTTTTATTCAAACAATTTTCCCTTGACATTAATTCAATCAACAATCTGTAATTTAATAATTAAACTGCCGCCATTTGTTGGTGAAAAGTAGTGACCTAACCGTTGACGAATATGCAGCGAATGTCTCCACCGATCACTGCTCTTCATTGTCAAACTGACAACAAGACAACATGTTGTTGTGATTCTGCCCACTACATCATATTCACACTCAGGTATCGTCTTCTTTCCAAACTTTTCTCCCAGAGCAACTATGGCATGGCAAAAAATAAATAAATAAATAAATAAAAAACAACTCATTTGATAAATTGGCCTCACGTTCACGCATCTTTGACAGGTCTAAATGACACCAAACAAAATATAACCAGAGGCAGAATTTTATTTAGTTATTTTTTTATTTTTATTTTTATTTTTTTTTAATTTGACGTACCTGAATTACTAAAGGAGTCGTAATGAGTATCACAAAGTGCAAAAGAGAAATAACAATAGAGTACAGTGGGCTCATGTGAAGTCTTGGCACGCCGTAAAAAGACCAGTTTTCCCTTTTTTTTTTTTCTCACACCACCTCCATTCACTTTTAGGAGAGCTAAAATTGACGACAAGAGCAGATTTCTTGCCAACGGCCTTGGATCATGACTGTAATGCTTTGAATGTTTAATGTTTGATTGACAATACAGCTTTTTGTCTAAAAACGCTAACGCCGCAGAAATCGTAACCTCCTTGCCAACAGGAACAAAACGGTTTGAGTTCAATCCAAAGTGATGCAAACTCAAAAAGTCCAACAGAAGCTACGAGGAGCGTGCTCGCTTATTTTAGCATCAACTGTAATATGATGTGATCTGTTTTTGCACGATGACTTCTCTTGTCATGAAAGTTTATGGCTTGCGTCTTGCCTTCGATACACTTGAACAAAATTATTTTTTTTAATAAAAAAAAGTAATGTGGGCCAGGTCTTATTCAGATTTTAACCTTTTTCCTCTAAATTATGCCCCCAGCTATAAATATGAAATTTGATTATTTCCTGATTTGGATGGCACAAAAAGCTCAGATGGCCTCATTGCGGTGCAGATTTTAAACTGTGTCAACACAACAAAAACTTTAAAAGGCTGATTTTCAAAACAAAGAACAACAAGATTGCTCATGTTCAAGTGTATATATTAGGGCTGTCAAAATTAAAGCGGTAACTCTGGAGAATAATTGACAATTTTTTTTAACTCAGTTTGAGAAACATTAACTTTTTCTTATTGTTTAAAACAGGTGTGGGCAAACTACGGCCCGGGGGCCACATGGGGCCCCTTCAATGTTTGAATCCGGCCCGCCGAACTTGAAAAAAATTAAATGAATAACCCTCGTTTGTGTTTTATTTTGTGAATACTGTGGTTTTTCAAAGACATATATATTGTTGTAATGCTTTTGTTCACTTTCATTTAAAATTAAATGTTTTTGTTTTTTTCTGCGATGAGGTGAGATGACCAAAACACTCGATCCATCAGCTCCTGGTCCGGCCCCTCTGTCATATTTTAGAACCCATTGTGGCCCGCCAATCAAAAAGTTTGCCCACCCCTGGTTTAGATGTTTCCAATACCTTGGGCAGTACCTAGAGATTGTAAAAAAAATAAAATAAAATAAAATAAAATATAATCACATTTCATACACAATTCCCCTCAATATACTTCACATAGTCTATTTAGAAGTACAAAACAGTTACATAGTAAGAAATAAAATAAACCCCCCCCCCCAAGAAATCGCTCACTAAAATGACTAAAAGAGCTGTTGCTAACGAAAACAGTCGAACCTATCAAGTCACACTCAATTGAGACCTCAAAACTGTGTCACAACAATTTACTCTCTAATGGAATCCATGTTCTGTGTTTATATTTCGAGAAGCTATTCCTGCATATCTCCAACACAATTATTTTTATTTGCTTTTAAAAACCCACTTACGCTTGACGTACAGGATACAGCTGACATCGTTTAATATTATTCCACAAAGTCACTCAAGCCTAATAAGCACGCTCACCACTACGATGCCCCGACGAGTAAATAAACGCAGCAGTCCACTATTTGCAGAAATATGACATTTAAAGTGAAATCATATTTTTCCAGGAGATCCACTCGTCGTTTTGCTTTGGGAAATAATTAGCCAACCAGCAACAGGTCTCATACAGGTGGAGCTGTGATCTGCTTTTTTTTTTGGAGGCCTCCAGGAGATTGGCACTGCCAGCGTCCTCTTACGTGTCGGCCTCAATAATCTTCCAGGGAGCGGACAAACATCAGTGGGTCTTATCTCAACTTTCCAGGGGCAGTCAGGAGGAAAAAAAAAAAAAAGCGGAGAAAAGGCAAAGAGGCCCAGCAGCAACTGACACCAGACCGTCAAACACCAAAAATAATGCAAACAGTTCATTAAATCCAAGCAGGCGCACAAATAAAAAATTGCACTCGCAAGAGTAACAAACTGGGAAGAACTGGCGTCATTCGTGGTCTCAATTTTTTTTTTCCGGCATTAACTATTTTATTCTCCTGCAATGCAGGTGAACATAAATGTCCTACCGGCTGGGATGAATGCAGCGGCATCCAAAGTGCAACAAAGATAACACTAATGAGCATGACACACCAGCATTTCACGCCTTTCATTCCCAGCACGGCTGAGCAAAAAAAAAACAAAAAAAAACCAGGGATTCACCCAACGGCGACACTAAAAAGAGCGGTTGACACTGACTGAAGGGGGTTGGGGGGGGCGGGTGAATGGGGGGGGATGTGTTATACACCATCTGCACCAAAGTGATAGTCAATACTTGCATCTCATGCAAGATTGCACATGTGGGCAATGAAATTGAAAGCATCTCCACAAAGCCATTTTCCATGTGCCAGAGTTGGTAAAAAAAAAAAAGTCACAGTCTGACAGTAGCAGATTTCGCCTCGGAGAAATTTGTCTTTACAGCACGCTGTCGGTGCCGGTGTTTATATTCACAGGAGCTGCCTGTGGGAGAGTGGTAGCTTGAAAAAAGAAAAAAAAAATGATGAAAAGCATATGGTGTGTCAATTTGCACTTGCCATCTCCTGCTACACGAATTAAAAAGCATTTAAAGACGTGAGCACTTCGGCACGAACGGGCAGAAGTGGGCAGATCCTGCCGGGAGTTGGACTCTCGTAACACTGCGGCTAATTTGGAATTCTGTGACTGAGGAAATGTAAAATGGAGGGCCTGACATAATCAAGGAATTATGATCGTATTCTTCACATTGATGTCATATTATATCCTAGTGTTGATTTTTTTTTTTTGGAGCGAGTTTTTATCCAATCAGTATTCAGCTCGCTCGTGTTGCCAGGCAGATTTCACAATACCAGTACCACGCACGATTCGTCCGAGGTCTTCAGATACAATGGTGCGGGCATCTCTTCTGTCATTGTCAATGGACTTTCAGATTTGATAGACACTTGCGATAGCCAATCAGATCACGAGTTGATTAAAGTAAGGCCTTCTCGTCAAATATTGCATGACACAAAAATATCACAAATTGATTTTTGTGAAATGAAATGAACCATATCAACGTTGCAACGCGAAATGGGCCACAGGTTGCCATTTGGTGACTTTAATGAGACAAATTACCTTGTCGAACATTTTTTTTTTCAGTCGATAACTGTCGTCTTTCACCGACAAACCTTTTCAAAATGCGCTTAAAAGCGCTCGAAAATAATTCTCAATGCATTTGAAGATGACTAGTGCGGCGCGGTGGACGACTGGTTAGCACGATGGCCTCACAGTGCAGAGGTTGTGGGTACAATTCCGGCTCCAGCCATCCTTTGTGGAGTTTGCATGTTTTCCCCCGTGCCCGCGAGGGTTTCCTCCGGGTACTCCGATTTCTTCCCACATTCCCAAAGAAATGCATGGCAAGTTGATTGGAGACTTTAAATTCCCCCTAGGTGTGCGATTGGCTGGCAACCAGTTCAGGGTGTCTCCCCCGCGACCCTCGTGAGGAGAAGCGATGGATGGATTAAAGATGACTGGTGATGGACAAATGCAGCTACTCACTCTGTTCCCGCTCAACAGCAGTACCCGCCCTCGCAACTATAAACAAACGACAGCAGCTAGCAGTGTACAAGGAAGCTTTCAGGCAACAGCACATTTTGTCCTTTAAATCAGTGGCAGTAAAACTGTCCCATTCTGAGGGCGCATCTTCATCGGCAGTGCACACAAAAGAAGCAGGAGGTCAGGAAGAAAGGGAAGCGGGGGGCCTGAGAGGACAGGAAAGAGGACACAGTCGCAAGCTCTAATGACCTCCATTTGCGTACCTGTGCTTGCATCGGAAGGTTGCGGGCTGAGGGTTTGTTTGTTGGGTACGCTCAACAAACAAAGGAGACAAAAAGTTGCAGATTTTTTCTTTTTTTGGGGGGAGGGGGGATCCTTGAATTGTATGTGCAAAGCCAAGACGAGAATTTTTGATAGTTGTCGCCATTTAGTTTATGAAAAATAAAAATGAGTCCGCAAGAAAATAGGGATTTTTTTTAGACATAACACTGGATTAGGACAAATGAGGAAAGCATTAAGTTGCAGGAAAAAAATGTAAATGACAAAAGACAAAGAATAGTAAAGTTTGGACTCGCACCCAAAAAAAAGTCATACTTCCCGAATCGAGTTAACATGAGCAAACGAGTTCTGGTTGGATTTGAAATTGGAGCTTCTCAAAAATGTTTTTCCTTCATAACGTCTAAATAACTTCTTGTACCTACTAAAGGCTCACTTTAAGGCACAACGAACAGGTCTATCTTTGGAAATTCCATATATAGGGCACACCGAGTTATATGGTGCCTAGGATTATAAAACACTTTCAAAGAACAGGCCTGTATTTTAACATTTCCATATATAGAGCGCACTGGTTTAAAAGACGCACTGAAATATAAGGCATGGGCATAATGAACAGGTCTATTTTGTGGAAATTTCCATATATAGAGCGTCCTGACTTATAAGGTGCACCGGATGGTAAAGCACAGCCTCAACGAACGGGTCATTTTTTTTGGAAATGCCCATAAAAATTGCCCTGAGTTATAAGGCGAACCGGATTGTAAGGCACGGGCATCATGAACAGGTCTATTTTGTGGAAATTTCCATATATAGAGCGCACTGAGTTATAAGGCGCACTGGATTATAAAGCACAGCCTCAACGAACAGGTCATTTATGGGGAAATGTCCATATAAAGCGCACTGAGTTATAAGGCAAACCAGATTATAAGGCACAGTTTTAATGAACAGGTCTATTATTTGGAAATTTCCATATATTGAGCGCACCGGGTTATAAAGTGTAGTCTCAATTGAGGGAAACAAACCAGTACAGCAACTAAGTCAAACGTCATTCCACTTCCATTCAATATTCATACAAAAGGCGATTATAAGCCTCACTGTCGGTTCTTTCAGAAAATTTAAGGATTTTAAGTGTGCCTTATGATCTGAAAAATATGGTATCATATTATTTATTTTAATTTGAACCACCTTGAAGTCAACCAGCTCCACAGAAAACAAATTTTGTTCAAGTTCTATGTTCGGTCTTGTGTGGAAAACTCGATCAAGTTGTTTGGTAAAATCCCATATTGCAGTCATTGCCTTCACGGGCGCATGTCGGCACGTTGCCATCTTATCAATACCCGAGCCTCAGCGCTTCCCGTTTATGTCAATTCCGTAGCGTCAAGTGTGAAATGATAAGGAATCAGGGGAATCTCTTCTTACCTTTGATCTCTTGAGGTGTGGGGCTTCTAATCCATGTTGCGCTGCACCAAGCTGTCAGACTCGGGTGGTCGTACAAGCCACTTAGCTTCTCCTCATCTCACAAGCGCAAATGCAGCGTGCCTTCCAGCTCGCACGAGTGTGCGCTCAAACTCGTTGCGACTCACTTAAATGACAACCGACGTCGACGCGCTCTGAAACGAAAGACGAGAGAGAAAATCGTGAACATTTTGATGACTGTAAACATACATTTTATGAGTCATCCAGAAGTCCCCAAAAAATGGATTTAATTTTAGTAAATCTTGTCTTTAAAGATGCTTCTGCCCCCAGAGGTCAAAATCAACATAACAATGGCATTTTTAATCAGAGAACTGGTGACATTGCAGAGGACATCCGAAACTCACATGAGGATTGACTCTGTAAAATGCAGCTTCAGAATTTACTGTCCATTTTTTTTTTTTTTTTTGCTGATGTTTGTTTTACTTTGTCCCTTACTCAGCAGCCTTCCTCTTTATTTAGCGCCTTCAACATTTTTCATGCTGTCACAGTAAATACGTTGAGCGACTTCTCAAGCTCATCAGCAGTCAAAACAGGGCAGAACACATTGGCACGGCGATGACTACGGTAAACCGAGAAATGGGACGAGTGTATACAACAAGAAGTCATCATTTATTTTTCTTTTATTTTTTTTTTTGCAATCCTTGTGAATGGCGCGGACTCGCAAATGTGACAAATGACTGCCTGTGCCTTGTTTGCTGTTCTTTGTTGAGTTGGATGAAAGGCGTTTTATTTGCAAGGAAGAAACAAGACATATTGTCACTTTCACAAGCTCTTCTTTAAACAAATGGTCAGGACTCGTAGTGATAGACCGATATGTTTTTTTTCATGGCCGATACCGATTATTAATAGTCATGGAGGCCGATAACCGATATTACAACCCGATATTCATTGGTTGAAAAAAAAGCAGGATGCGTTGGCAGATAACAGTGCTTTTCAATAATTTTACCCCCCGCCCCACCACCACCCACTCTCCGCCGCAACTATAAATAGTAGCATTTTCGTTGAGTTAATACTCGCTGTGCACAATGGGCAAGGAGAGCGCCACTGCCAACTTCTGGAGTGGATGTGCAATTACACTTTATTGCAGTACGGTTGTAAAAAAAAAAAGCATGTTCCCCAGGGTCACATGCGCCCCCCCCCCTCAGCATTGCACCAGACTCCCCAGGGAGGCTCCGCCCCACTATTTGAGAAGCACTGGTTTAAACTATGTGTTATGCTTTCAGAATAATGGAATTCATGCTCAAATATGCAAAACTGCCTCCATCTCGCTATCTGTACGTATCGGTATATCCAATTGACGTGACAGTGGTGATATTAAGAGGTGCATTAGACCACTTAAACCCAACTGAATGAAGGGCCACGTCCCAAATGCAGCACCCGCCACTGGTGTCTACAGTACGTTACACTGATTTATGATTGTTTGTATTCGTGTACGCACCTGTCCCTTGCTCCAAGACAAATTCCTCCTTAGGGAGACTTATAAAGAGGATTCTTGAAAGCTCTAACTCCACTCCGCAGCGAGTAGGCTGTTTCGCTTGAGGTCTGTGTGGCCAAAGTTCCCTCCGCAACACCAAGACGGGCTTGCCAATACTAACAACAACAGCCCCTGTCACACTGGCCACCTAAGCGGGGCTGCTTTTAAATCGTTGATTTTTTTTTTTTTTGCATGGCTCTTTTGTGTTGAAAGCAAATGTGGCATCCCCAGATACTTGCGTTGCCAGCCACACAACTTTTGATAATTGTTCATGTGCAAAGCTTAGGACAGGTCTGGCGCTGGTGAATATACCGGATTCCGGCTGTGCTATTTTCCCAGAAAAAAAAAAGTGTGATGAAGGCTAATATTGCTTGACACACGTTGGGTAAATTTGAGAGCATACGGCAGTTCAGTATTTGATTCAAATAGCAGGACAGGACTGTGAAATGCGCCGATAACTAGATTGCCATCCAAGAATTAGAACAGCCAGTTCTGCTCGCAATTTGCATTTGCGCGGCCTTTCCTTCACAACAGCTCACCTGATTTGCTTTTACTGCCGTGTTTTATTCTGCCTGGACAACCACTTGTCAGAAATTAAGCACACTTTGTTCCGTAGATCTTAGACAGAAGGTGTGAATAATAATAATGACGGAATTTGTAAAGTGGACACATTTAAGTTTCAAGTGAAAGGCAAATTATACCTTTGCCTGCTCTGTTATTGGAATGCCAGAACAGTTTTTTAGCTACCGTTGACATTTCATGGCTGTTTGTTAACTTTTTGACTTTGATTTTGTGCGGGCGTCACATTGTGGTGTATTTCGACTTTGATTGGTTGCGATGTCCATTTGTATAAATCACTCATTTGAAAGCGCAATGAGTCACGACCATCAAGTGAAGAGCTGAGATTGTTCCACTTTTGTATTCATATTTTATTTAGTGCTGTCAAGTGATTGCATTTTTTAATTAATTTAAAAAATTCCATGATCAATTGCGATTAATCACATTTTTCAACTACTACTATTTTTTTTTTAATTGTAACAGATATTTACTTAAATTATACATCGATTCTTGAATCCAATCTAAAATGAGTCATCTTTACAGGCCTTTTTATTCTAAACATTTCTCAAAACTGCCCACAAGTACCAACACTCCAGCAGTGTTAACTTTAGCATGGTGTTTTGTTCTGAGATTATGTGCCAAAACTGCACAGCTAATATGGTACAATATTTTCAAATTATGCAAATTATTTTTGAAGTAAATCAAACTGAGTTAAAATATTCAATTGAGTTAAAAAAATTCTAGATTAACGCACTAACATTGACGGCACTAATTTTATTATAAGTAATATTGTTGAACAAGTGGTAGGTTATATCCCGCTATATGATCAATTAACGCTTAACCAGCGTATCACAATATTATCCTTCTCACCAATTGCAGAAAGTGAATCGTCATCACCATGAATTATTACATATTGGATAAAAACTGTTAATGAGCTAATTTCTCATGATGTCAGTGTTAGCATATCAATCCATCGCTAAAAATAAATACCTATTTCGGATACATACTGAGCATAAACCAGCATGGTAGGGGCGCTTCGGGTGAATGGAGAGGCAGTTCCGTTGAAAGCACGGATGAAGCTTGAAAATAGATGAACAAATACGACTCAGGCTCGAGGACCCAGAAGGCCACTTTGTTCTACTCATACCATTTGGAGTGTTTTTATATGTCATCAATAGTGAAGCTCAATCTCCCCCTCCAATACACACACACACACGCACACACACACACACCCCCACACGCGCACACACACATACAACGCCATTGAATTTGAGATTAGGGCATGAAGGAAACAGGGAATCAAATTCATGAATACGGCATTCAATGAGGCAGAATTTGCTCCTCAATTGCTTTAACGGGTGAAATGTTGCTTATTTGATGATAATGAAATGAGAAAATCACAAATGGTGCGTTTGTTGCAGTAACTCCAAGATGTTAAATTTATAAGTGGGTGCAGTTACAAAAAAAAAAAAAAAAAGCGGCACATTTATACAACTATTGAATGGCAATAACAACATTTTAGAAAAGTTCAACTATTTTGTTTATGAAGGGAATATCAATATCCGCCGGCGTTTAGTTTGTCAGCATACTCATGTTTTGACTGAAAAGTGCTTTGTCGTACCTGTAAAAGTGGTGATAAAAACTTTTTTCTTTTTTTTTTTTTTTTTGCCAGATGCTCCAGAGAGCATTGTAACCGCAACAAAAAAAAATTGTAAATCCCAATAAACAGTCTTATAAAATCTCCATGCGGGAAAATATCCCTTGCTAAAATATTGAACATATTGCACCACCGGATAATATCTCCATAGCACCTTCAAGACGGGTATAACAATAGAATTCCGTCACTCGTGCGGATAGATTGTTGGTTAATCTTGTCTTGAAGCAAATGAGCAGTGGCGCTTGCTCTGAGGCTGCAAAGGAAGCGCCGCGACTTCTAAAAGCCCAGTCGCTGGTGAGCTGGCGTCTAACTGCGAGGTATCGTAAATATCCATTTCCTGGCTCCGTCTGATTGGTCAAATGGAGTCAAACATCACTAACAATTGTATTTGAAAATACAGTTGCACCCACAAGCAAAAATAGATCAACAAGTTGCAAGCAGTTTAGCTCAAAGTAACACTGTAAAAGTTGTGATTCATCCTACCAAGGAGTAAACGCATTACATATGTTGCCTTAAAACTATTCGGACAAGTAGAAACAAATCCCCGTCAAATCCCCGAAGGCCGTCAAGGACTTCAAGGCCTTCTCTGCTGGCCTAACATAATCAAGAAATCATGATCATATTCTTCACATTGATGTCATTGTATCCTAGTGTTGAATCTTTAGTTAGTTTTTATCCAATCAGAATTCAGCAAGCTCGTGTTGCCGGGCAGATTCCACAATACCAGTAGGACGCACTATTCGCCCGAGGCCTTCAGACACAATCGTGCGGGCGTCTGTTCTGTGTGAGTGACGGGGACTTTTACAGTTGATAGACAGTTGCGATGGCCAATCAGATCACGAGTTGGTTACAGTGGGCCTTCTCGCTGGCCTCACGCTGACGGTGATGAACGCGGCTTCTGATTGGATACTCACTCGTGAGGGGGCGGCGCTATGCGGAATCGACACAGTCATAACTGCCGACCGTTTGAAACTAAAGAATGCATTCTTTCTTTTTTACTGTACATTCGGAAACAATGGAGTCGTACAGGGTTGT
This sequence comes from Idiotropiscis lumnitzeri, assembly GCF_059441095.1. Classification (NCBI taxonomy): domain Eukaryota; kingdom Metazoa; phylum Chordata; class Actinopteri; order Syngnathiformes; family Syngnathidae; genus Idiotropiscis; species Idiotropiscis lumnitzeri. The sequence goes on along the minus strand of NC_142397.1, from coordinate 8,165,090 downwards.
GAAAAGTTCTTGGGTTCAACAAAAAAAAAAAACACTACTTTTGTTGTCAATTTCTCTGAAATATGAAAATAAAAAGAATCACCATCCGCAGTCCTTGAGGTGCGTCTCGCAAGTCATCAGTCTAATGGAGAAACGGCTGGTTAAGCCGAATCTCGAGTCATTGTTTACACATTCCCACGGTGAGGATATATTTGACCAAAAGATTTTTTTTTTGGGGGGGGGGGGATTAGAAACACGGAATCCCTCTTGACACGCACAGATTGATGAATGTTCAAGGCTCAAGTAGATAAATGCGTTTTAGTGTCAACCGGCCCAGTGAGGCTCCATTAAATAAAACAAACCTTTCAATGGAGGAGGATTTTAAGACTAACATCTCATTTTGACTCAAGTGATGAAAGATTTTTGTAGTCCAGAAATTACGGTAAATTGGATGTGAATCGGAACTTAGCCAGCTAACGAACGTTAAATAATGTTTATGAATTATGAAACCTTTGCACCTCTGCAGTTCGCCTCTCATCATAAATGCACGTTTTTTTTATTATTATTGTTGGGGAGGAGTGGTTAATTCTGGAAGAAATAGCATAACTTTTCATAATTTAAGACATTGCTAATTAGAAGTCAAAACCGTCACAAATATAATTTTGCTTCTTTTCATCTTCATACTTACTGCTTATGTCGGTATAAATGTGTCATGCGCTTGGAAATTGCGCAAACATTTCACCTTTGATTCGTTCCTAAAATCCAAATGAATTTCCAATCACATTTGCATGAACTCAAAATGTCTTTTGCAGTTGAATGGTGGCCTAAATTAAATCCTCAGCACGCACTGCCGGCAAGAGCCACAACTCCGAAATATGAACATTGATATTTTCCCGTGGAATCAATGAAATATGGCACGAGATGCGAGGCGATATAGATTGTCATGTTTTGTTTTGACACAAGCATCAATCAGAATGGGTAATCTGAGAACAAATTAGACAAAAACAGACATGACGGCTGCAGCAAGCTGCTCCAGTTCAGCTAAAAGGTCACGTAAATAATGTTGCCCCCCCCCCTTTTGTTGCATCGTCGTCAATCTGTCTCATCCGAGGGTTGCGTTGGTCGTGACCACCTGACAAGGGCCGTAAAACAGAAACACCTCTGAAAAGTTAACAAAGTCAAAGTTGGGTCTCGGAGAAGATGATTGATGGAAACTCATTGCATTGGTACTCAAGGTTCCTCCTCAGGGACAATAGTCGACTTTGAAAGTCACTCATTGTCAACAATCTCGCAGTCACAAATCAAGATCGGTAGCGATCTGAGGACTTGAAGTGTTTCGTTTTTGGGGTTGTAAATATGTGGCAAAAATAAATAAATAAAGGGGCAAACATTCTGGTACAAGGACTCCATTACACCCCGAGCTCAGCACAGCGCATCTGTTGACTTCACAGGAAGTAAAACTTTTTGATTTTTGCACTTGAAGCTTATAACCCAACGCTACGGGCAAGGACCAGTCACCAAAATTTGCGAAATGTCTGGATATTGGGTCGTTAACCAGGATGTGATCAGTGCAAGAAATCGATCGGCGGTTGTCTCGCTCAACTTTGGCCTTTCATCCCTCTTGACGCCATTCTGAACCAGGAATATCGTCCGCTATCAGTCGGCGTCACGACCCCAATTGGAACGCCATATTCATTGCATCACAAGAGCAACGAAAGACAGCTGTGCGCTGCCCGAGCGGTCTGTCGAGAGCCGATAAAACCTTTTAGAATTTCACGAGCTGTCATTACGCCGTCCGCGATACGGACCCATGTGGCTCTTCGCCTATCAAAGCCCAGGTGGCAATGCCCAGAGACTTTAGGTGAAAAGTTGAAGACGGGAAATATGCGATAGGGCTTATGGAAACAAATCCTCACTGTCGTCTGCGCCAACATCAAGGTTGGAGGATATTAAAGCAGCAAGACTCAAAACTAAGCACTAATCCTTGCATTGTCCATTGAATATGGAGCGGAGTTTCTTTTTGTGAACATTTCTGGAACCAAAATCGTCAGGTTAGTCATAATAAGCGTTAACGTACAAGTTTGAACAATATTATTGAGAAAGAAATCTGCCTGCACAATTGTACAAAACTCTAAAGTTTGATATGGAAGAACTTAGAAAACATCACAAGTCTTGTCTTTGCCCTTTTCTGTATTTCATAATTATTCCAAATGCAATATCAATGAGAAAAATTATGGTTATGGCTCCAGAACAAAATGTTAATCAGAAATCATCAGGTCTGTTTTTAAGTTTCAATATTAATTGGAATCTTTTAGAACAAATGCATAATGTTACTTTCATAAGAATGTCTTTCTGTCCCCAAACAGAATATTTATATTTGCATTATTTTCAATGCGAAAATTAAATTCTACATCCAAACGAATATCCTGGAATAGTGATGTAAATTCTGTTTCTGACATGGCATAAACTCATTCACTACCAGCCAAGTTAAAAAAAAAAAAAGATCTTTGACGTATTTAGACGTCAATGGTAGTGAATGAGTTTAAAGAATATGAACAAGTCCTCGGGTGAGTTTAGAAGCCAACAGGATTCAAACACCCCGGGGGCTAATCTTGCAAGGACACGAGCAATCTGGCAACCTGGGTCAATGAGTCTGTCTGGTATCACATCTCATCAGTGTATTTAGCCTCAGCAGCCGTTAACTCTCCCTTGCCACCGTAACCAAATATCTTTCGAAGTCTTCTGGATGTCTGACCCAACCATGTTGATTCATTTGGAAAATCAGGTTGTCCCGTCCCCTCTGGATGTCGTCAAGTTTTGGGGTCAATGTTGTTCTTCGGTTTCTCCCTTGGGGACGGAGCGAGTGACTGAGGCTTCTTCATCGGCCATAAAAGCGAGGGCAGTAGAAACAGTGAGCGGGCGAGACACAGAGAGAGCCAGTTTGCAGCTGCTCTTTGTGTGTCTAGTGGAGAACTGATTTAGGGCCACAGGAAGAAGGCCACTCAACACTCCGAGCACGTCCCTGAAAGCAGCAGCAGAGGAAGCACTATTGCCATTCAGCAGCATCGACTGCAGACACCTAAATGAGTCGGCTCTGTCCTGCAATGGCTAACGTGGCAGCTCGCCATGCCCTGCAACCGACTCTGCTCCTAACATGCCCTCCCACCCCTTCTACCTTTAGCTTTTCTTAGCCTTAGTTTTCTGCTTGGCTGTCGTGTTTCCTACTGCCAGGAACCAGAGCAGATGTTTATCGCTGCCAACTGTAATGATTGGTCCAAATAATCCCTTTGCTGTTCGCTATTATCCATCCTGGAGCCTTTCCCAGCTGTCTTTGGGTGTTAGGCGGGGGACAACCTGAACTGGTTGCCAGCCAATCGCAGGGCATACTCAACGAACAACCATCCGCGCTCACACTCATACCTACGGGCAATTTCGAGTGTCCAATCATGTTTTTTGGAATGTGGGAGGAAACCGGAGTACCTGGAGAAAAAACAACGCAGGCACGGGGAGAAGATGCGAACTCCACACAGGAAGGGCGCAGCCGGAATCGAACCCACCACCTCTACACTGTAAGGCCATCGTGCTGCCCTGTTAGATCTTAGCAACAGTAAAAAAAAAAAATAAATAAATTCAAGTTGGTCTCATTTTTTATTAATTATCGTCTTCTTCTTCTTCATGGGCAGATTACAGCTCCTTGGTGCATACCGCTAGCTCCTTTACATTCGTAGTCAAAGGAAGCAAACCTGCTCATATTCAAACAAATGAGACAGTATTGAATATAAAATAATTTCACCAAGATTTAACAGAACAGAACAACCATAAAAGTTTATATGCAAAATTAAATCCACCTACAAAATAAATTTGATTCAAACAAACGTTGTAGATTTGTGTTGTCATAGCTAAGTGAAGAGATGTCTTCTGGTTCCGCCTCCTGGACCGGACCATTCTGTCAACTTTATAGGACCCCAAGATCATGAAGTTTGGGAACAGGCCAAAACCTTGGGAGGAAATTGGTCCCCTGAGTCATAGGGAGTCCAAATTACCGACGCGGGAGTTTTGTCTGAAAGACACAAGCTACATTACGCCTGTGATACCGCAATTTGGCGGAAAGGCAGTGTTGATGGCTTGAGATGCCAACCCTCCCGATTTTGCCAGAAACACCCAGGAGGAACCATCAGAAAGCATCAGCCCCATTTCAAAATGTGCCTTTCACACAGCACTAACATGTGCTGTCGTAGCTGCTCAGTTCCATGAGATAATAATAAATCATAAGTCCTAAAAGAATGTAGACGGCGGTGTGCGTGTGTGTGTGTTTTCTTCGACCTTTAAGATTCTATTTAATTTTCAGAGGGGAATGCAATGTTTTTGTTTACCTATCTGGGACTTTCAATTTGCAGAATAGAAGTGTAGAGGAACGTCTGGCTGTAAATATGCACATGGGGTCAGTCAGAGGTCGTCATAAGGTATTTTCCTATCAGGAAGCAGCTGCTTCAGTGGGGAGCCCAGTTCACACCCGAAGATGTCACGACCATCAGCAAGACTTGGAAGGATTTGCATTCTGATTTGCAGCCAATGACAAATTGAGCACCCCCCCAAAAAAAAAGTGTGATTTCCTAGAGATGTGGTGTCAAACTCAAGGCCCTGGGGCCAGATCTGGTCCTCAACGACAAAAGCAAATTGAGTGTCAACTTCGACAATTCTTGCTGAAATCAATATCAACATTTTAAATTGCCATGTGTAACAAATAATATTGAGATTTTTAAGTTTTTTTTTTTTTTACCTTTTTAACAGTAACTTCCATAACACAATAATTCAACAACCCTGACTTCTGATTTAAAAACTAGTACGACATCAATTTGTTGGGTATATGAGGTAATACAATGAGACGTATTTGGTTCCACCATCATGAGGGCCCAATGATAATGCCAAAGTGGCCCGCAACAAAAATGAGTTTGAGAGAGAGAGAGAGAGAGAGAGATAATCTGGTGTGCTACGGGAAATTATCCAATTTCACTCAATCTGTCTGAAAATTACTCTCAATTATATATATCTTTGTTCATCCATCTATGCCGGCGACTTAATGTCGTGACAGGCAGTCCAATTAAACGCTCTCACACACGCTGGTCGGGCCTAAAATTATCCTGTGCATCCACTTGTTGTCATTGATAGAACAGAAAAAGTCACACGTTATTGTTTGTGTTCAACTAAAAAGGCCAAGACCTCACCCAGACTGATTTTTTTGTGTGGCGGTGCGCCTTGGGATTTTTCCTCATATAAAATATTTGCCTTGGTTCAGTAAAGATTGTGAAAGGCTGCGATGAGTAACAAACTCCACCATGGCCAAGCAAATGGATGCACTTAGAGGAGAATTGATAGATTTTTGCCTCTCTCGGCCAATGTCAGCCAAAATTGATTGTGTACCATAAGCTAATTGACACAATCCCGAGTATCCGAATTCTTCAGCGATGTCCAGATTTTGTTTCGAAGGCCTTTTTTTTTCCCTCCTCAGCCTGTTTGCTTGATTGACACGCACAGAGAACAAGCAACACTAATGGCTCCGTAATGAGATGCTTGACCATGAAGACGAGCCGACATTGAGGAGAGGCACAAAGAAGTGGGAGGTGGGAGGGGTCACGCAGTGGATTCTCGGTCTAATTTGATGAACACATCGCAGGGCTCACATTTCTGTGCAAGTCAACCTGGCAATTTTTGGAGAAAACGTCAAAGGCGGGTTGGTCAACCTAAAGGTTTTACGTCGCTTCTGACGCTCGCTTCATTCGCACTTTGATAGCACCCGTCAATAAGGCTAGGTATTTTAACAGTAACATTTTTCTAATTGAAAGCAAAATCCCACAGAGTCTCGTTTAAATTTCACAAATGGCTTAGTTTTTAACTCATTTAATCCCAGAAATTTTCACTAGAGGAAACCCTTCAATTCTAGCATTTTTCTGGATTTTGACTGATTTTACGATACCAACAGAATAATGTGTTCTAATGCTATAAAAAGACGGGGCTAGGACACAAAAAAAAAAAAAAAGGCTAAGAAGTGTAAATACGTCTTTGGGAGGCGGGGACTACATTTTTGAAAACGTATATGTATGTCATATGGATTGAATGACTTAATTTTTTGCTATGGCGGCCATTTTGAATCGCCATTAAACAGCACACCGTTTTATATAGTTCTGAAAGAAACAGAAGCACACTGAAAGATTTCATTCTAGTGAACAGTGCAATAAAAAACTTCACAATTAGTTGTTTATCAACATGCTTATTTTTTATTAACTTGGGAAAATGAACTCAACTCATTCACTGCCATTGACGGATATAGTAGCCAAAAAAGAAATTCATCTTACTTGGGCTGGCCGTGAATGAGTTAAGCCCCATAAATCGTACAGCCACATACAAAGTAAAAGCAGAAAGTCACCAATGACATAATAGTCTGCCATGTTTTTCGCTGTATCTCACAAAACCTATAAGCGAAACCAGACATTTTATGAGCACCACGCGGTTTTCGCAGAGGACTCCATATTCCTCCCATATTCCAAATGCATTCATGGCAGGCTACCTGACGACTTTTAATTTCCCAGGTGTGACTCCGCGAGACAATGGCTGTCTGTCAGTCCGTGCTCGGCGATTGTCTGGCTACCAGTCAAGGGTTTACTCAGCCTCTCGCCTTAAGTCAGCTGGGATCGGCTCCAGTTAGCCACGATCATAATGAGGACAATCGCTATTAAAAAAAAATTATAAATGGATGGACCTTTTATGAATCATAACTCTCAGGAAAATTATCCACTCTGAACAATTTGCGCAAAATAATAAAGCGAATCGAAATGTTCTTATATAAATGTGTTTTAGTAGCCATTGTGCATCTGTTGTTTTGATCCCTTCCCATCTGTAAGAGAGCAAGTTTTCCAATTCATGGGCCACCAACCAGTTTTGTTTTGATATCCACAATGTGATTTGGAAACGCTACCGATTTCTTTGAACCTATTGTTCCTCTGATTGATGATCTTCAAAGACTCTAATAGCGCTCATTTAGAAGCAATTAGACCCCTACTCAGAGAGGTGCGCATGAAAACATCAATGTATACTACATTTGTGATGATCAAGGCTGTCGTTTCATGAACATCAAACATGTCTCTCCAAAGAAGGCCGCTGGGCATGTTAAGGCGATCATACAAAGCCGTTGAATATTCAACAAGACAAGAAATGGAAACATGGCAGCATAGGAAGGGCGACTCGGGAATCATTTAATAAGAGCGGAATTAGGGCTGATCTATTATGAGAAAAAATATATATAAATCGCAATATTTTATTAAGAGTGGAATTAGGGCTGATCTATTATGAGAAAAAATATATATAAATCGCAATATTTTATTAAGAGTGGAATTAGGGCTGATCGATTATGGGAAAAAATATATATATAAATCGCGATTATTTTATTAATAAGAGTGGAATTAGGGCTGCTTGATTATGGGAACAAAATATATAAATCACGATTATTTTAGTAATAATTGAAATCACGATTATTCAAACGATTATTTTTGGGTAGAAAAGAAAAAAAATTTGAAATGGAAACCATATTCGGACAAATCACATTTATTTTATCTTATATATAAATATACAAAACTAGTTTCCTTGTATAAAGAAAGTGCATTGGAGTTTACTTCTTTTACACTCACAAATTTCCCAACCAAAGTAAAGAATTACTTCTTCAGATGTTCCACTTTATAGTCGATGTGTGAGGTTTTTTTTCTAATTATCATTTTTCTTTTTCCTGCAAGCTATTTTCGCAATGACCACCATTTTAGCCAGCCCAGCAAATTCTTTGGTTTAATCACCCTTAGATTGTCATTCATGCTCAAGTTATTCAATTATGTAGCCTAAACTTGTATATGTGTTAGAAATTAATTAATAAATAATATATAAATAAATCAGTCTTTTAAATGGACATTCCATAAAATTAACACACGGGAGCCACGACTGTAGATTAAAAAAATACTTTGTCTTCGTCTTTCGCTTTCAGTTTAACAGGGTTGGGGGAACTTGCCGCGTCCAGTCCGGGTATTGCGCAATACTAACCTATGAGGCGCTTATTGAAATGAATTGTGCTCCTCATAGGATGACATTTTTTTCCCTTCCAGTATTGCTCCCACTATTTCATCTTCTCGCACACCTCATCCTTTCCCGCCCACCTTGTCATCGCTTCCGTCCACCCACGTCCTCGGCAATTTGATCATCTCATTTGCATATGGCCGTAATTGATTCACCTCATGCCAAATTAAGTCGGAATACACAAGAGAAACGACGGATGTAAAGTTCTACGTTGATATGAAGCGTGTCGCTGAAATTGACACAAACAACAACACGCAAAGAAGGCGAGGTCCTCTTCCGAGTTAATTTCCTTTTTTTGTCTACTTGAATGCAGAAACCATTTATTGATTCACCCAAATTACAATGAGGGCTGCGGCCCAGGAAATTAGTATGGGCAAAGCATGGACCAGGAAATTAGCACTGGAGTGACAGAAAAAAAAACAAACAAAAAAAAAAAAACAGACAAAACAAAGGAACGCTTTTGTTCGCACAACAAAACTGCACTTAACTTCTTTCAGTCGCTGTGTTTATTATTCAACAGGTGACTGGCTGAGAGAAATAAATGATGTAGTGCAAAAAGTTTCAAGTCCATATGATTCCGATGTGGCAACGGTGTTCCGAGGTAGAACCAAATGTTTGTCTTTTCATAATTGACATTACTGGCAAGATTTCTGCAGTTTGCCAAACACTGAAGAACACCAACAATAAAAGACTGCAGGTCCATGACCAACACTTGTGACGGGTAAATGAAGCTTCAAATCTGCTTCATGAACCAGTGGTAGTATTTTTGGACTCCTGTAGATGGCAGTCTCTGATCAACATTGGGCTGAAAGCAAAGTGACTTGACATTTTTTAAACCAACAGTGCCATCTAGAGGACTCCAAAATACAACAACTGGTTCATGAAGCAAAATTGAAGCTTCATTTTCCCATCACTAACCAACACTAATTTAGTGTCATGAATTAGAGTTGAACAATTTATCGTTTTGGGACCGAAATCGCGGTATCAGACAAAGCGATTAACTGCAATTTTTTTTTTCCAAAGGGCTTATGTGCCCCACGTTCATTAATAATAAGCACATCACACGAACCGGCGCCGTACTGATTAAAATAAATAACAAATAAAAGCATTAGGCTGTTGCCCGTCGTCCCGGCAGTAATTTATTTCGCCGCTGCTTACATGCTAGCTGCCAAGCTAGCTTGCGCCGTAGCGGTACGGACAAATAAACGACCCCACTTACAAGTAGCATTTTAACTGAGGAGGCGGATCAGGAGTCACTAAACGTGCTAATCGCTAAAGCGAAATACAAACTCGGGAAAGACCTTCGGCGTACAGTCGACTTTTAACGCAAGTCTTGCTAGAACTGCGTTAGGGCGGAGAGCCGGCTGCTGTAAAGCGAAATGTTGTTTTTCAAGCAATACGTATTGAGACATTAAATAAGAGACGGTAGACATAAAAAACATTAAATATTATTAATTATTAAAACATTATTCATTATTAATCATGTAGTAATTACAAATGTATAAATATCAATATGCATGACGTCGCCATGACACCCGAAAAACAACATGAGGCGAAAGTCAACCGTTTACGTTCCCATTTCACCTCCTCGGAACCCCGGAGAGGATGTTTTGTCATCTTGAATAAACTTCAACCAAGCTCCTTTGACCATGAACATCAGACAATACATGAGGTTATTAAAAAGTCTCTTTGGGATTGCAAGCCAGCAGATGACACACACTGATATTAATCTCAAATATGTTCCTGAAGTGTTTTCCATTTTCATTTCTGGCTGTTACAAAGAGTCTGACTCTATCAATCAGCACCTGACTAAAACACTGCGACTCGGCGAACGGTGGTAATAAGCTTCTTTCGTTCTCAGTCTCATCTACCCTGCTGGTGGTGCACGTTGGGTCAATGGGCAGCAGTGCTGTTGGCCCCGTCACTTTATCACCTATTCTGCTGGGTGACGTGGATTTGGAGGCTAGATTTATTTTTTGTCTGAGGGTTATGAGGTGTGTGGACACCGGCCCAAAAGTGGCACAAATTTGGAGTTCAACCAAAGTAAAGAGTGAGTGGTAAAGTAGTGATTGTTCAAATGTGGTTCATGTAGTGATGGGTAAATGAAGCTTCAAATCTGCTTCACGTGTAGTATTTTTGGACTCCTGTAGATGGCGCTCGCTGATCAACATTGGGCTGAAAGTTGCCATTTTTTAAACCCTTTATTTAAACCAACAGTGCCATCTAGAGGACGCAAAAATACAACAACTGGTTCATGAAGCAGATTTGAAGCTTCATTTTCCCATCACCGGGTTCATGTACAACTTGTGATGAAATGGCTCCCTCTAGTGGTGCACAAGAGAACACAACGGAATAAACTGTCAAAACTTTCCATATAAAAAACAAGAGCGGCTTCAACTTTTATTAATCCAGTGCGGGAAACGTTCAGTTGGTATTGAAGTTGGATGTACAACACAGTCATTCTAAAACGGTTTCTTTTCAAACATGTAATGTTTTCCATTGAGCTAATTATTATTTGCACTTTTCTATTTTTCCCGTAAGGACAGTGCTTTAACGGTATCTAATGTTACGGTCCAAATTTTGGGAAGACAACCTTGTTTTTTTTTTTGTTTTTTTTTTAAATTATTATTATTTCAGTTTATTAATTTCATTTTCAATAAGTGTAATTTTCAGGAGGATATTTTAATTCCTAAAAGCGGTTCCGATAATGGATGAATAATCTTTGGTGATTCTTCAGACTGAGTTTTACTTCAAGGTAGCGGACTTTGCATCCCGGAGACATCTAATCCAGATGCCGGTGGCACTCTCTTCCTACTTGCCCCTATGATCGGCGCTGTAGGTTGCAGTGTCTGACGCGCTCCCTCAAAACAAGCAGTACATGTTCAAACATCTGCTCCAACACATGGTGCACCACACAGAACCCGCAGAGACCCTCAGGGCATCACTTGCAATTTCTTCGTCAAATAAAAAAAAACAAAAAAAAAACATGGAACCCGTTCCAGACGGAAAAAAACAATTCACGACTTGGATCTGGTCACCCCTGCAGACTATAGGCAGACTTTGCCACTTCGGAGCACTACTTTAGTGATTAAAGGATCGACACCTGCAGAGAGACAGCCTTCACAGCTTTTATTTCCAGCTTCTCTTTTCTTGCTTTTGTTTCTGAAACGAGAGAGTGACTGGAATATAATCCACCTCCCTCCGAATACAGAGATGGCCCCGAGCAACTATAGCGGTTGAGTGGGGAATTTGGGAGCAGGGAAGAGATAATTGTAATTATGACAGCAGGGCAACACGGCATCCTCCTATGACCACAAGTTAATGGGATATCCAATAAAATGTGGAATACAGTGAAACGGCAATTCTTGAATGTCTTGAAGCGAGTAAGACAGGTGTGGGCAAACTACGGCCCGGGGGCCACATAGGGCCCATTAAATGTTTTAATCCGGCCCGCCGAACTTGAAAAAATTAAATGAATAAACCTTGTTCATGTTTTATATTCTAAATATTGTGGGTTTTCAAAGACAAATATATTGTTGTCATGCTTTTGTTCACTTTCATTTAAAATTAAATGTATTTTTTTTTCTCCGATGAGGTGAGGTGACCAAAACACTCCATCCATCTGCCCCAATGTCAAATTTTAGAAGCCATTGTGGCCCGCCAATCAAAAAGTTTGCCCACCCCTGAACTGTAAGCCTTAGTTAGACCGACCGAGTAAAAATAAGCCTTAAGAGTGACAATTTTGCCAGGTTTCTGCTTTGTATTTTTGGCTCAATCTGGTTTTTGAACATTTGGCTCTAACACAGTAATGTTAAAAGTTGTGCAATCTAAATAAATGCAACACAAATATCTAAATAACCAAGTTAGCAATGAAGAAATATTTAAAAAAAAAAAAAAAAGTCATGGCTTGCAAATGCAAATCCGCCGGCGTAATTGCATTGAGCAAGATAATGGCACTCTACTTTTTTTATTTGCCTCTTTTGATAATTATATTTAAAGCAGCCTGCAGACTCCCTCCCCTCCTTTTTTGTTTTCTTTTTTTTGTGGGTGCCCCGCAAATTAAACTCATTGGAATCTCCACCTCTGCAAAAGTCTTTTTGCAACCACTCCATCACATTATGTGATAAATGGTCCCGCTTTCAGGAGCAAATAATTCTTTTGCCTGAAATAGCCTGTGTTTCATTTTGTAACCATTTGCATAAGCTCAAGCAGATGGATGCTACTGCGGAAATAGGCCCATCCCGCTTTGTGAATAGATAAATAGATTGCATGCAAAAACATTGTCCATCTTAAAAAAAAAAAAAAAAGCCTCCTATGTTATCTGCTGTTATCATAATTTTGTTGGGCGAGGGGGAGGTGCCCCAGACTCTAAATTAGTAATCTCCCCAGAAAAAAATAATAAATAATTTTTTTACACAAATTTACACCGCATGTGACCATGCAATATCACCCTCATTTGCATTTTATGCTGTCAACTTTTATATGCGCTTCTCTTCACTTTCATTGCATCATTCAAGCTGTCTCGAAACTAAAGCCGTCTCTTTATATCCATTCTACGCGTTACTGACAGAAATATTACGCATCAATAAGACCAACACATAAATTATTCACATTTTCGCCGGGCAAATTAAATATGCTGTTTATACGGACAAATGTGCGCTTAAGGCAACAAATTTTTTTTAGGCTGCTTTTTATGCTTCTTTTCAAAATGTTGGCTTTTTGTGTAGAATAGTGATTAAATTGATTTTGGAGAGCTTTTAGTCAAGGAGAGATTTGGCTTTCAATGAGAAGTAAATCTTTTGGGCGGGTCATCCGAGTAACTTTATTAAAAACAGATTTTTACAGTCACCGCAATTTCATGTAATGATTAACATTCATAACCAATGATCTTCTGTTACATCACTTACTATCCTTTTTTTTTTTTTTTTTTTTTAAAACCTTGACCACTCCGGGCTTTTCAGCCCCCTGGAACACATTCAGCCCCGCTCAATGCTGCGCAGCTTCTATTCGAGTTGACAACTATGGTGCAGTCTTTGGCAGAAAAGAATATCACGTCGGAATAATGAAGGCCCGGGAGCGAGTCCAGAAATCAGAATAAAAGCATGAAAACTGACCTGGGTGTCAAATTGAAGCGCACTTTGGTGGAACTTCAATTCTTGCACACATTTACGCTAGCTGCACCCGTGATCCAAATAGTCCGAACTGGACAATAGCGAACAAATTACAGTCGCCGAGCCAACATTGCTGGGTGTCACTTTTTTTTTGCATTGAATAAGGTGATCGATGATGTGGGAGGAACATATTCTGGCGCTTCCCTCCGAGCGACAGGAAAGCATTTGAGACTAAAACCTCTCGTCCCAAAGCAGTACATTGAATGTAGTCCTTGTCTACTGCATAGCTTTATGTGCTGAGTCGTGATAGACCGATTATCGGCCGGGCCGATTATCCGGGCCGATATTTGTCATTTTGCCGATTATCGTCATCGGCCTTTTTTTTAACTTTTAAGCTTGATATATTAAAAGCTGGTTTATTTTGGCTCACTGGAGAACAATTCTCTCTTTCTCTATCTGCTGTGCTGGTGACCCCGCCAGCAGATGCAGATTGGCCCGCCCACAGCACCATCTGATTGGTTCCTTGTGCAGTGGGGAGCAGCCAATAAGCAATAAGATGCCTGTTGGTCGATGAGGTCATCACAAATCAGGTTGAGTGATTTTTTTTTTTCCATTGGTATGTGCCAATTTTTCAAGTCCCAACACTGGGTCATGTGCTTATGGTACCAGGAAGTCCTTAGAGTGCATATCTGCAAGCTTCCAGGCTACAAACGGAAATGGGGACAAAGTGAATGTTGAGTATGGATGGAAACAGGGCCGGCTCTAGGCAGGGGCAAGAAGGGGGCCTGGCCCCCTCAAATAAATGTTTTGACCCCCAAAATGTATTACATTTGATATATTTTTAGTTTCGCGTGTCTCTCTCCTGCGCTATACTTACTGGTTTACTTGCGCCCTCAAATAAAATAATAAAATATATCAAGTTGTTTCTCGACTCCACTCCAATTTTCACTCCGCTGCTGGCTAGCTGTGAGGGATAGCGGTCTGCAGAGAGCAAAGACCCAACTTCTAATCATGCAGGCTCCGAAAGAAAGCCCCGCCCCCACCCAACATCTGCAACCTGGCTGATATCTTACAATCGCATCTTCACCGTTCCACTCCGGCCAAACCTCCAGCCAACCTCGTGTATCTCATTCTCCTCCGGGACTCAGCCTTGTAAACAAGCGACATACGACAGAAATCACTGCCGGTCATTCTGAGGTTACGAATACAATGCGGCAGAATGCCCCCTTAGGATTTGCGGCTGCCCCCCAAACAAGCCTGTCTAGACCTGGTCTTTGATGGAACGCGCCATGCATATCTGGATGAGTGCCGTACATTTCCACTGTGGAAAAGCACCAGCATTGCCATGTCAATTTTGAAGTGTAATTAATTTTAATGCTCATGTTAGAGGCTGTGAGTTATGACACACTTGAAATTACTTTGTTTTATGCTGCACTTGCAGCTCGCTGAAATTTGATCTGGAAGTCAGTGTGCTTTCAGCCTTATGTTGAACAGAGAGTGCCATCTACAGGAGTCCAAAATTACTACAACTGGTTCATGAAGCACATTTGAAGCTTCATTTACCCATCACTGCTGTACACACTTTACTTCCCTGAAAACAATGACTGCTACACTATGCTAACAAAAATGAAATAAAAACTAAAACTAAATATTTTTTCTAGGCAGCTCAGAAAACCAAAGCAATCGTCCAGAATTCATACTGAAGTGAATTGTGGGAAAGAGGAGTGATGTCTCACAGCGCAGTGAAGATGATGTGTCTGTCAGATGAGGTTAGAACATTGGCCACATGAGGCTGCTGTCGAGTCACCGTTCTGTACCTGCGATGTTTGCGGCCATCCCCTGGGTCCCATCTCAATGATCCGGTAACAAGCCATCTGTCACTGTCATTGTAATTAATCTGCAGCTATTTAGTGGATAATGAGAGGCTGTTGCGGGTTTTGTGCTGCTTCACTTCTCAGAGACTTATTTCCTGTCTCAGGTGGAGCGGATTTGCTAGAATATGGACGTTAGAAGGATGGAAATTGAGTCATTTTGTTGGGACGGAAGTGACCGCAAAATGACGTCATGGGATAACCATTTTGCTCAAAGCAAAGAAAAGAATGTTGAATGAAATAAAATTTCCACTTAGCTCATCCACTGCCATTGACGGATATAGACGCCAAAAAGTACATTTATTTTTTTAAGAGCATATTTGTAAGACACACTACGAAAGTTAATCGTCAATGGGACCAGGGGACCGGTCGTTCGTGAAAATTAAGACATTTTCCCGAAATTCCCGATGGCCAGCTGGTTCCATGTGTGATTGATTCTTCATAGGAACGAGGCCAACTTTTCCGACATTGTTGCAGTGGCAAAAAAATATATATATATCTTCTCAAAAAGGAAAAATGAATGGCTGTGCACGACAGGCAACTCCCGCCCATGATGGAAATTGGTCTTCCATATGCAATCTCTTCCATTAAGGGCCAACAATCCCATCATTTGTCTCGTTGCCTCTCAGAATCATTCTTGGGGATATCGTATTGCTGCAAAGATGAATTCACTTCCCGTGTCCGGGAGAGAAAGACCAAGCCAGGGTCGCTAAACGAACAGCGTCTTACATAACACGTGAAAGCAGATATTTGACGAGGTGGCACCTGTAGAATATGCTGCACATGGGAGGAGGCTGAGAGGAGAATGAAATTGGATGGGCACAAGAATCGGTCAATTACACTTACACTTAACTCCATGTCACCCTGACGAAGACTAACAGAGCTGCAAAAGTGGAGTGATGAAGTAAATTTATAAAGTTTGACAGCTGAAGGGGATGACGTTATTCATCGCAATTGATTGGGTTCGCTGCGAACCACACAGTCACTTTGCACTTCAATCATGCAAGCTGCTGACAGCGACGCAAAAAAAAAACCCCTCAATCGTCAAGTCAATTCTGTGAAAGCAAGACAAGGACGTGACAAAGTAGAATTTTAAAGGGGAGTGGGGGGGGGGCAGGTGACTAGTCTTTGTGAGCCTCTCTGGTCTCGTTTTCCACATATTTACTGCCACCGGCTTCCATTATCAGCAGGTTGTACACTCGCTGGAATGACAACTTTCACAAACTCTCAATGGCTGGATTTACAGTGCAAGTCTAAGTGCACAATTCCAATATCCAGTGGCAATATCCAATTTTATGGGCTGCGTATGTATTTTCAAGTAATCCCTCGCTTTACTCATTCACTACCGGCCGATTAAAAAATAAATAAATAAATTGCTTTTTGACGTCTGTAGCCGTCAATGGCAGTTAATGAGTGAAGTAACATAAAACGTGTAAATCAGCGTTGTGTGAGACATCAGAGAGTCTTTTGTTTCTAGTAGTCAAGCTGAAACAAAATATCTGTTTTACTTGTTCTTTCATTGTATTTTTGAAGATGAACTTGCTACATACAATTTTTAGGTCTCATTTGAAAAAGACCTCAAAGTGCAATTTGATGCACATTCCCTTCCTTTGAACATGGAGAGTGCATACAAACTAATCAAGGTCCACAATATTGGAAAAATAAGTTAAAAAAAAAAAGTTAGCCAAGGAACTTCTGTTTGACTACCTAGCAGGGCACTTGTTGCTAATGCTAACAGCTAGCTGCTAGCCACTTATGCTGGAGACTTGTGCCGCATCATACAATGACGGCATCATTAACTAGTTGTTTTTTTTGTTTTGTTTTGTTGTGGCCGGCTCGAATTGTGATGATCTGATGCACCACTACTTAAAACTAGTGATGGGAAAATGAAGCTTCAATTTTGCTTCATGAACCAGTTGTTGTATTTTGGAGTCCTCTAGATGGCACTGTTGGTTTAAAAAAAATGGCAAGTCAGTGTGCTTTCAGCCCAATTTTGATCAGAGAGTGCCATCTACAGGAGTCCAAAAATACTACAACTGCTTCATGAAGCAGATTTGAAGCTTTTACCCATCATTACTTACAACTATCCTAAAAATAAATAAATAACTCACATAAATATGATTATCTATTAATTACACGTTTCTGCATTTAAAAAAAAAAATGTAAACAAAGTAGCCAACAACATTTTCCAGGGCAGTTAAGTATCAGGGACCCCCGAGCACTCTCTCAAGTGAGCAACACATGCTAAGTTATCATGCAAACTCCTTCACAGCATGCAAACCTCTGAGATTCATTCAGCGAAAATAGATCAGAGCCTTGAGACCCTCATTAGTTCGACATTAAGGAGTTCATGGAGTCTACTTTGGGACTGTATTTCACTGGCGCACACCAATTTCATTTTAAATGTGCATTTCTGGGGGTTTGGTGGTGATGATTAGCTGCCAGAAATGACTGTGAGATCAAGGCGGGCTAAAATGTGCTTTACAGTCATCATTAAATTTGTATAGGAATAAAAAAAATAAAAAAACCCCGCAGGTGATTTACAAGCGCTGGAGTGTAATCCAACTGCAAAGATCTACCACAAGCCGGAATAATTCCCCAAAAATCTGTCCTTGAAAATAACAGCATTCATAAAGTCTTTTATGTTCCTAATAGAGGCGGCAACAGCTTGGACATGTAACACTCTTAATATTTGTTTAATAGACTTTGCGTTGCTGCTACCGAACACAGGTGGAGTCCCAGCTCGTTAATCATGAGAGAAGACGACTTGTGAAGGGGCTGCGGCTCTGCTGTGATATGTTAATGCCTGCTGCTACCGTCTTGTACCATCGGGGAGGATGCTGTTGCTGTAATTACATCATGTGCATTTTCACGCATGATGGGGAAAAAATGAAAAAAAAAAGGTCAAATGAGGTACGCGTCCGCAAGTAAACAATATGTCTTCCCTAGCACAGAAAGCGCTCCATCACCAACTGAGGGGACACTCGGCTCGGAAAGTCACCGCAATCAGGTATTTACATGCAAACATTATTTACCGTATTTTCCAGACTATAAGCCGCGACTTTGTTTCTAGATTTTGAACGGTGCGGCTAATACAACGGTGCAGCTTTTCTGTGGGTTTTTCTTTCACCAGTAGGGGCGCTATGAAGTACAGAAAATATGCTTAATAAATCTCACTTTTTTTTTTCTCTTGTGTCTGTTCTGTTTAAATTTACAAAGTTGTTGCCGTGTTAAAAGGCAGTTTTATCTGTTTATGTACCTTTTTGCGCATTCATAGTTCAAAATCGTTCTGTACATGCAGTAAACAACTTTTTTTTTCAACATGAAAAACTGCGGCTTGTAGCCTGGTGTGGCTTGTATGTCTTTTTATTTATTTTATTTATTTTTATTATTTTTATTTTTTTTGTTGAGCCCTATAGTCCAGAAAATGCGGTAAATATGATATTTGAAATATTAAATTATGAAAAGAATTATTTTATTGACTGTTGAGTGGGGCGTGGGTTTAGCAGCATTTGATGATCAGAATGTGTAAAAAAAAATGTAAATTGTTAAATAAAGCTTCGAATCTGCTTCATGAACCAGTTGTAGTATTTTTGGACTCCTGTAGATGGCACACTCTGATCAACTTGCCATTTTTTTTTTTTGCCATTTAAACCTACAGTGCCATCTAGAGGACTCAAAAATACAACATCTGTTT
This sequence comes from Idiotropiscis lumnitzeri, assembly GCF_059441095.1. NCBI lineage: Eukaryota > Metazoa > Chordata > Actinopteri > Syngnathiformes > Syngnathidae > Idiotropiscis > Idiotropiscis lumnitzeri. The sequence goes on along the minus strand of NC_142397.1, from coordinate 8,146,317 downwards.
CATGAAGCAAATTTGAACCTTCATTTTCTCATCAGTGTTGTTTTTTTTTATTTTATTTTTTTTACTAAAACTACCTAAAATATGGACTAACATTTGAGTCAAATCCAACTGTGATAACCTCCGAAATAGTTGCAGAAATGTCTGAAAATGGCCAGAAATGCTTCATTCTAAAATTGTTACCGTACAGATTTCATTGCTTGTAATTTGACAAGAAATATGTAAACTGTTGGCTAACAACTGATGAGCTTTTTTTGAAAAAAAAAAAAAAAAAAAAAAAAGCGACAGCAGCTAAATGCATGTGTTGAATCAAAGTTAAATATTTTTATTTCCAACATAATGAAGTACATTTTATTGCTACTTCAGCTACATCCCCTCGTTATCTTTTATCGCCACAATTCTGGAAGATTAAAGCAACTTGTCCTTCAAAAATAGAATGTAAACATCATCGCTGGTTCCGAATTCTGTACGTCGCTAAAATAAGGCATTTATTGGATATATTAAACAGAACGAGAAAAATGTTGTTTTTTTTTTACATGAGTAACCAAAACATTGACTTGGCTGGCACGTCCGTGTTCTTATTAGCATATCAATCTGTCGTTTAAAAGGTCAAGCATCTCAATTAAGATGTCATTAAAATGCAGAACATTCTCGCATGTTGTTTATGCGGGGCAAATCGACTTGATCTTTCGGTTTGAAAGAGGGAGCATTCCGAGCAACCCGTAAACCTTAGAAGGGGGTGCGGGGGGCGTACATGACGCGAAAGGTCACGGTATTCGTTAGTAAGCAGCCCAAGTCTATTTTTACGATGCTTAATTACATGTGCTGTCGCTCGGGATGGGCGGATAAATTACCCATCCATCCGAATTTTTATAGCGCTCGTCCTCATTGGGGTCATGAGAGAGCTGAAGCCGATACCGGCGGAGTTTGTGCGAGGGGCATTGGAGGGAAACATCCTGAATTGGTCGCCGTCCAGTCACGGGGCACTTGTATGATAATGATGGTAATAACATGCTAAGCGCTGAACAACCGTGATGTCATTTTCAGTCGACAGAAAGCGACAAAATGGGCGCCCCCCAAGATGGCAAAATTCAAGTGAATTTTACAGCTTAATTCATATTCCACAAACGCAAAATTAAGCAGAATGCCACGTATAGACAAATGAAGGTGCATAAAAAATTTTTACTGCAAAGAATATGATGGTCGACTTCCCCTTTAAGAACTCCAAAATGAAAATACAGATTAAAAACCTGACATGCTAGACATTTCTTAAATAGGTTTTCTGATGAAAATTTGCAGTTGATGGGTATAATCAAGCAAAGGTTAAAACGATTTGCTTCTCACAAAGGCAACAGCGGATTCCTGGGATGATGAAATGCAAGAGCAAATAAATAAATAAATAAATAAAAGGTTGCAGCTGGATGAACTTTTAACTCATCCCAAAGTACACTGGACCTGTTTTTGTTTTTTTTTTTAACACCAAGCATCTTCAGACACCACTCCACAGGGAACGGTTAAAAGAGGAATTATGTACCAATAGACGATTACAGGTTGGTTCGGCTTGAAAAAAAAAATTACGGACTGACGGAGGGACGCGTACCCAGGCGGCGGATGGTTGACAAATAACGGACCGGCAAAATTTAGTTTTGAAATGCCCACCACTGCGAAACACATTAACAATTGTAATCCTAACAGGTAAGGAACAACAAAACAATCTTGGAACATCAATCAGGAGGTGGAATAAATGAGAAGCCCTTTAAAATAATCTCCACTCAGATATTCCACATTTCATCTACAAGTGACAAGCAGCGAGCCAGCATCATCAATCGTCCAAGGATAAGGATTGAAAAATTCCTTGTCCGAACACCGAGCACTTGTTAAAAGTAATGAGGGCGATGGCTGAACTCTCGAGGTCGTAGCAAAGACGACAGCGAACATCTGACAGGATGATGATCCGTGGGGCAGAGAATAAAAAAAAATATTAAAAAACATCATCGTCCATCTCTTAAGTTTGTATGTTAACAGCAACATTAGAAAATGTGACAAAAGCAGGAGCCCGCACAAAACGATCCCATCATGATCCCACCTTGGATTGCTCGGCATTTTCAAAATCCGACACGTTGACCCTCTCAGCTCTCAACTTTTTATTGCGTGTTGCATTCAGACATTCAGAAAGTCTGATTCAGGACAGTTTGTCTGCTAATGGCAGCCGGCTGTCAAGCCAGACGGGTAATAGATCACATTCGCCGAATGCTCTGGATAGTGAGGCCACTCTGCATGACGTGCACCCTTGAAACATTCATCTTGATAAGGTTCACGTCATTCGCTGAAAAAGAGAGCGGCCGTCCGCGATTGCCAGCACCGAGCAACTGATTTTCTATCAGCGACGTCAATGCAGAGATCTCGGCACGGACTTTCTGTAGCCCGGAGTTAGATCATGGTCGTGTACTTTGAGGATATTGAATGATCTGACCTTGATTGCTACTTTTTCAGACGTTGAGATCATAAATTAAACATTTGAAGTTCTGCAATTTAATCTCAGCTCTGGACTGTGTGGAGTTGACATGTTCCCCCCCCCTGTTTGCGTGACTTTTCTCCAAGTCCTCACACGTTCCAAAAACGTGAAAAAGTGTGAATGTGAGTGTGGGATAGTATGCGCCCAGCAATGAGTTGGTGACCAGTCCAGGATGTACACCGCCTCTCGCTCAAAGTCATCGGAGATAGGCTTCAAAAGATAAAGATGGATGAATGTGTTCACTTTAAAATGCTTGCGCAACACATCAGCACAAAGGTCGGTTTGTTGGCTTTATGTAATAACTACTTAGAGGCTTTAAAAAGAAAAGATGTGACACTAGGCTGAAAGGATGAATTAATGATTATTGAATAAAACGCTTTGTGCAATGTATGCTGCGAGGACAAGATAAATAAGGCAAATTAGCTGGTGGGAACAGAAACAGTAACCGGAGCTCAGTCAGTAAGTCTTGCCGACATACTGTATGTGCGATTAAAACACTCCATGCAGCTTTTAATTAAGGGTGATGTCACATCCCGTTGAGCAGAGTTCTGCCGTCTCATCAGCCTCTCCAAACACATCCAAGTATGAATCAGAATCAGAATCCCCTTTATTGTCATTGTACTCAAGTGTGCAACGAGATTAGAGAGCTCCCCTCTCCAGTGCAATATAACAAGAATTCAGATAAATATATAAATTAGATAAATAAGAGAATAGTTAGTGCAATGGAAAACAATACTGAATAGGATATATAAAAACAAGTAGAGATGGATATGGATATCTCTCTCTCTCTCTCTCTCTCTCTCTCTCTCTCTCTCTCTCTCTCTCTCTCTCTCTCTCTCTCTCTCTCTCTCTCTCTCTCTCTCTCTCTCTCTCTCTCTCTCTCTCTCTCTCTCTCTCTCTCTCTCTCTCTCTATCTCTCTCTCTCTCTCTCTCTCTCTCTCTCTCTCTCTCTCTCTCTCTCTCTCTCTCTCTCTCTCACTCTCTCTCTCACTCTCTCACTCTCTCACTCTCTCACTCTCTCACTCTCTCACTCTCTCACTCTCTCACTCTCTCACTCTCACACTCTCTCACTCTCTCACACTCTCTCACACTCTCTCACTCTCTCACTCTCTCACTATCTCACTCTCTCACTCTCTCACTCTCTCACCTCTCACTCTCTCACTCTCTCACTCACTCACTCACAGAAGAGGAGGGCAGAAGAAAAAGTTGATTTCGAAAGCAGCCGTGAACTCACAGAAACACAACATGGAGTTCAGAATCAGAATCAGAAATGCCTTTATTGTCATTGTACTCAAGTGTGCAACATTTGGGCAGCAGTTATTTATGAACAGACTTCACCTGCCCCTGCTTCCATTGAAATGCACACAGAGAGCCCGTTTTTATGCCTGCATCTCTGTTCACTCCTGTCACCGCATCTAACATTCAGCTAGTTAAATGCATCACAACTTCTGGTGTGACTGACAAGTCGGACAGAAACAACTGCTTTCAAGAACTAAATGATGAGTTTTAAACTCACAACCCGGTCTTAGCATTATGTACCGTTCAAAAATATTGTTACAAAAAAAAAAATATATATATATATATATATATATATATATGCTTTTTCTCATACCGACAGACAACAAAGAGGAAAAGCACTATGATCAAACAGCAATATCTTCACAGACTACCGCCTCAGGCAGGAACACCCATGCATCATTCCAATCATAAAAATATCCGACTGGTAGATTTTTTTTTTTTTTTTTTAACTGATGTCAATACGGGAATTAGCCTTTTGATGCATCCCTTGGTTGTTGGGCCTCGGGCGTAGTTATACGTATAAATATACACAAGCACCGAGGTAGGAGGAAGAACCAACCTCCACCCTCCCTCGCTCTTCGGCTCCCTTATCAATGGTGCCCAGCTCTCCCAGGCGTCTGTAATTTCCAAATAAATAAATCATTAGCGGCGGCAGCGCAAGGAGTAATCAGCGGCTGCTTCTGGAGCTCTCTCTGCCTCTCTGTGGGAGTGTAACCCTCACTCCCACCACATTCACATCAAGCTCAATCAGACGCAACCGGCCCGGCTACGGAGAATAACGTCATTGGGATTAGGAGTGGCAATATGGAATGGCCACTTATGTTGTTTTCGCACAAACATTTGGTGATTCTGCAGTTCTTTGATTAGTTCTAATTCTATTAGTGAGACTATAAAGATCAACTTTCAAAGTTGGCGATCTGTGATTTGTGGAAAATTGAGAACTACGCAGATCGGGGATGCTTATCAGTGATCCAATGAAGATGTTCCCCTCAGATGCTTTAAACCAGGGGTGGGCAAACTTTTTAATTGGCGGGCCACAATGGGTTCTAAAATTTGACAGACGGCCCGGACCAGATGGATGGAGTCTTTTGGTAACCTTAACTCATCTGATAAAACATTAACAAGGTTGATTCATTCAATGTTTTTCAAGTTTGGCGGGCCGGATTAAAACGTTTAACGGGCCGCATGTGGCCCTCGGGCCGTAGTTTGCCCACGCCTGGCTTAAAGCAACATCAACATTGTACGTTACAAATTAAATAAGGTCTTCATTTTTAAGAAATTGAATTTGGTCGGAAATGATTGGCTTGAGACCAATCCTGGGACAGACTCCGGCTCACCCGCGACCCAAAGTGCAGCAGAAAATGGATACATGGATGGCCGCACTCGTGTTTCGCGAGCACATTTATTGGCTTTTCTTCTTCTTAGTAAATGATACCCTTCAACAGCGAGTGATGGCTAAATGAAGCTTCAAATCAGCTTCATGAACCAGTTGTAATATTTTTGGACTCCTGTAGATGGCACTCTCTGGTCAACATTGGGCTGAAAGCACACTGACTTGCCATTTTTTAAACCAACAGTGCCATCTAGAGGACTCAAAAACACATCAACTGTTCCATGAAGCAAATTTGAAGCTTCATTTTCCCATCACTACCTTCAGCACCTGGACGCAGAGAAAAACAAAACACTTGACTGCTGCTAAGAAACAAGACTGAAAGCCTCAGTGTTTCCAAGTCAACACTTTTAAACTTAATTTTGATGACATATTTTGGAGCATCATTATCACGACAATGACACGATTGAACATAACGCGTCGCCCAAAACATCCAGATGATCTTTAAAGTTAGTGAAATGGATCTGATATCCATCTCTCCTCATGTCTGACGAAAGCCATCACTCTCAGGTCCCTCGCCGAGAGGGGTGAGTCAGCATGACCTGAGCCAGCAGGTTTCTGTGAAGGGTTACGAGGACTGCTGGGAAGGCGTGGTGTCCAAGATTTGTTTTATTCAGCAAGCATCAGGGTTTTTTTTGGTTTTTCTTTGGTTTGACGACAAAACAGTAATTGCTAAAGGCGACAATGTTGTTTAAAAAAAGCTGTCAGTGTCGTGTGAATGCCACAGTCATTGTCAGTTTAAAAAATAAAAAATAAATGTGACAACGTTATTGCGCAACATAATCATGGATTCAGTGGCCGTCCAAAAAGCAAATAGAAATCCTTAATAGAACGGCGACAATGAAATGGAAGACTGTCATTAATGAAGCCCGAATGCTGATTTAGATGTTCAAAAGTCAACTGGGCAGCCTGGTGCTTCTCACAAAATATTGAAATATTAACAATACTCATTCTTAGCTCCCGAAAGAACAGCTATGTCTGCAGAACGCAAAGAATAATTGATGTAGCACCCCAAAGAGACAACACTGACTGAAAGATTTCCAAGTATAATATATATATATATATATATATATATATATATATATATATATATATATGTGTGTGTGTGTGTGTGTGTAAATGACAAAAAACTGAATGGGAAGTGAAGTCCCATCAATTTTTTGGTGATGGAAATAGAGGTAGGATCTCTCTCTCTCTCCGGTGCACCTCAGAAAAATACGTTAGATCAAATAGAAATAACGCAATTATTTTCTACACCGGAATTGGCAGTTTACCTGCAGAGACAAAAGTGTTCTATTTTAAGGAACGAATGAGCGAGAGGACATGTAATTACTTCGTGACTTTTATGGGCTTACGCTGATCACAAAGTGTGAATACGGAGCACGGTGACTGAACAACGCCAAGCTTGGAGACACGGCAGCCGAAAACGAAACGAAAAGGAATTTTTTAAGGAGCAATTTGTTTGTGAGCGGAGGGGGAATAAGACAGGGGGCGGGGCAAAGGGGAGGCGCGCTCGGTAGACAAGTGGAGACAAACTGCAGTGAGCTACTGAATGGGATCAGGTAATGAATGGTGGGGAGTGCGAAATTGACAATTCTGAACATCCGGGCATATCTGATGTTACCCAAAATGCAACTCGCCAACCGAGACCACAGTGCTTTTCAATGAGCACTTCTTGAGTGGAATCGTTTTTGTTTGAGTGGGATAAAATTCCAGGGACTCCTGTCCCAATGTCAGAAATTTCAGTAGCACAGTTAAAAAAAAAAAAATTTAAATTAAAAAAAATGAATGTACAAGGTATGTTGGCTAAATGGCTAAATACAATACTCGCAGGTGAGATAAGCTTCCACGGTCACACAGTCAGTTGAAAACGTATTTGTAAACGTCTTGAATAAAAGCCTGAGCAATAAAAGCATAATTCGTATTTGAGACAGGTAAAAGCATTCAATCTGATGCGTCTTTCACGTTTTCAAGACCGTCGCCATAACCCGTTTAATGGTGCTTTAACAACCCGAAAGTTGGTGTCTTATCAGTATGACGGGATGCGGCAAGCGTGACATTATGGGGACAGACGGTCGAGATACGAGCAAACAAGAATTAATTAGTTGCCGAGTCAAATCCTGGTCAACCAGAAAAACAATATTTTCAGGCATTTATCCAGAAAATGTCTATTTGTAACACCTGATTTTTCGACCTACTGTCCGAGCAAAAGACGAGAGCACCCACCCGGAGGCGTGTTTCACTCCTCTTGTTAGCAGAGGCGATTCTAGTCACAAGGCTAGCTAGGCAGCTAGTCATGGGAAAATGAAAGTTCAAATTTGCTTCATGAAACAGTTGTTGTATTTTTGAGTCCTCTAGATGGCACTGTTGGTTGAAATAAAGGGTTTAAAAAAGGGCAAATCAGCCCAAGGTTGATCAGAGAGCGCCATCTACAGGAGTCCAAAAATACTACAACTGTTTCATGAAGCAGATCTGAAGCTTCATTTACCCCATCACTAGGTTACACCCAGGACGGGTCGCCCGTCAATCTCAAGGTAGACAATCATTCACACTCACACCTGCTCAAGTTTTCAAGTAGTTACACTCCAAGTAAAAAATAAAATGAACTATCAACTTGATAGCAACCTCCCAGTCACATCTGCGCATTTCCCCAAAAAAGGATGACGGCAGACAAAGAAGCGTAATTGTCATTGCGTCTGAGCGGAAGAAGCGCCAAGGGTCAATCTCTTAAATGGCGGTGTCGTCACGCCCACTGTGAAGCGGCTGGCAAAGTGTGAACGCGTGTCATTAATGACAGAGCGCTACTAGCTGCTCGATCGCAACGCTGCTGTGAGCATTCATGTGGACCACCACCCTATTACAGGTGTGAGATGGGGGGCTAAATGGAGAAAAATGAAGTCCAGTCAGGCGCACACAACCCGGTCCCTAAGCAGCAGTTCAGCCGTTTGATCTACGGCACGGGTCACAATGTCCGCCGACTTGCGGAGCAACAGTACGGCCTAACCTAGTTGTAAACAACATCGGGGGGGGGGGGGGGGGGATTAGGATGACGCATTGATGTAATCAGGCGGCGGCATATTTCGGAAAACATTGCAAATACTTTCAAGGACAAACTAAACTGTGACCGGAAAATGGAGTGTGCACTCAGCTTGCTCAAGAGATACGCTCGTGTTGACACAACTCGCGACGCTCCTCAAATGGTGACGTGAGAGATACTGCAAGTCAATTGTTTATCTACTTGCGCGGATTGTTGTGTTATTTTTGAAGTACCGTTTGTGTCCTCGTCAGAGTCGCTTCACAAAATAAGAGATGTCGTACAAGTTGTTACCTTCACTTCATACTTGTTTTTTTTTTTTTTTTGTGGCTGGATGTCATTTTGACACGACGAGTTATTGATAAAAATGTTCATTTTGATCATTTTTCCCACATAATGATGAGCGATAGACCGATACGCTTTTTAAGGGCCGATAACCGACATTTGAAGCCGATATTTGTGGAAAAAATGGTGTCAAAATTTTGATAAATAAAAAAATCCAAAACAAATTTATGAAACAATTTTATAGTGATTTACAAGCTTTTTTAGATCTTAGAAAATAGAAAACTTAGTTTTAAAAGTTGAACAAAAAGTACACAGAGCTTAAAGTTCAATGAAAACAAACATCTCTTTAAAGTTTACTACGACAAATAGTTTTCTATTAATTGTGAGTTGTAGTAGACTGACGTTTACTCAAATTTCAGCAAAGTCTGTTTCCTTTCCGTTTCGATGCTCGCGGGACCTCTCCCGTAGTGCGAGTGACTCGAGGTGAAAAACCAAACGGGCAGCTTACTGCTGACTGGCTGCTCAAGGGAAACAATCAGATACTGCTGTGGGCGGGGCAATTTGCTTCTGCAGGCAAGGCCACGAGCACAGCCACTTAGTGTGACACATCCTACATCATCCTTAGATTGGTTTTTCGGCATTGACCAATGGGAAGAAAGCATCCTCCTACTTCTGACGAGAGACTGGACATACAACCAATCAAAATGGCAAAAAAAAAAAAAAAAAAAAAAAACGTCTGGGGAGGAACGATTGCAACCTATATGTAGCAGTTCAGCGCATGTTGATATTACGGCCATACCCGAACAGCATTATCAATTGATTATCTCACAGCTCCCTTTTTCAATGAACAAGTAATTACTGTAGCACTAGCACAGCTGTGAAAAAAAAAAAAAAGGGGAGCAATTAACGCAGTCATATCACAGCTCATAAAGAGAACAAGTACGAGAACTCACACTTGATCCACTCCAACAGACAACACAATCCCTTAAGTATAATCGGTGATAAATTGTGCAAACTCAGGAAAGTCACGAGTCAGGAAAAAAGGGAAAAAAATAAAAAATTTAAAAAAGAGGCCGGGTGGGCCTCAATAGCAGAATAAAAAGCAACCATCTTTCTGGGTAATTAATCATACTTCACACACCATAACCTTGTTTGATTATTTCCACCATTCTGTGCATCGCTTTCACTCCACTTTTATCGCAGCAGGTCATGCCAGACGAGGTTTAGTGCACGTTTGTTGCGTCTGTGAACGCTGAGGAGTGTACCTCAACATCTCCGGGTAAATTATGTGCACGTCTCCGGAGAGCAAGCGGCCGCTGCACCTGACCCAAAATGCATTTTTCCTTCGTTGAACGTGCCTCCTGTTTTAAGACAACTTGGCTGAACGCCCTCAGTATAACAACACGCGATGTTTTCTTGAGGGGCGGAGGGGCAATCACACACACGGATGGTGCGCTATGACCTCACGAATAAAACTTTGGGGTACGACGAGAGCATTTGATGATCAGAATGTGCAAAAAAAACTATATGTTAAATGAAGCTTCAAATCTGCTCCATGAAGCAGTTGTAGTATTTTTGGACTCCCGTAGATGGCACTCTCTGGTCAACATTGAACTGAAAGCACACTGACTTGACATTTTTTAAACCCTTTATTTCAACCAACAGTGCCCTCTAGAGGACTAAAAAAATACAGCAACTGTTTCATGAAGCATATTTGAAGCTTCATTTTCCCATCATTCGATTAGTCTCAGAGGTAAAGGATCGATCCTCAAATAAAAAAAACCTGTACAGCGAAATCCCCCCAAAGTAAAAAAAATAATCTGCCTTTTAAAGTGTTTTCCCATCGGATCTAAAAAAAAAAAAAAAAAAACAGCATAAAAAAAATCAAACAATACCACAATGAGCAAAAGTCCTTTGAGAAGGCTATAAACTCCCAAATTTGTTTTGAATTTTGCGTCTTATTCTTCTCAAAAACCTCAAGTGGACCACTTTCAAGGCCTGCCACTGTAATGCAAGAACACAACAATCGTTTGCAAAGTGGAATGAAATCAACAAGTTGAATGAGATTAAGTGCAATTGAAATGCAAAACAAGGAACCACCGGAGAAAACTTCCAGTTTGGACCGAACATAATACATCTATAAATAAACAAAGCGTTTTGACAAAATCAATTTATCGAGCCCTACTCCCAAACCCTCGTGTCTGCTAATACTGTTCGTTCCTGGAAGAGAACTTGCCAACATTTAGTGAGTGCTTCTAATTGTCAGATCAATGCTTGGCCAAGGACGGCCATTTAATCAGCTTCAATTCAAAATACAACAAAGAGCTGAAAGCTCCATGATGTATAAACACTTATATTTTACTGACAATTGTCATTAACATGAGGCTTGTCAGAAAAGTTCCAGGACTGCGTTTTCCTCACCCGGTAAATCTACAAATAGACCTTGCGGCATTTGTTTTATTCGAGTCACGGCAGGACTGGTGGCGACTTGACCATGAAACAACCAACCTGCTTATAATGCACTGAGCATCTGACAGTTCCCGGCATAGAAGAACATCACCAAGCAGGACGAACCTCCCTGCTCACCCAAAATGGCGCCGTGTGACCCGCTTTCCCAAACTCAAGAGGGTCATCAAGCCTGTTTTGAAAACGTGAAAGACATCAAGAAGACCTCAGCGGAGAATGCCGGAAGAATTATTCCAAAATTCATGAAAGCATGGCAGAGAAGTGTGTAAGGCGCCAGGCGGATTATGTCGAAGGGATACATTTGTCGTAAGGATGTAAAATATAATCTTTGTGACAAAAGCCTTGGAACTTTTCTGGCATTTCTTTTTAAAGTGCCAAAAAAAAAGTTGAAAGAAAAACAAAAACAAACACAGTCTAACTTGTCTCGGAGCGCTGAGAAAGCCATCCCGTTTCTTGCTTGGGTAATCTTCACCTGCAGCGTGCTTCCTCGAGACTTCTCGCACAGCTCCTCCGATCGATAGCCAACTCCACAGAACACACAGTTAGGCTGCACAACCGCTGATTCAAATCTCCAGCCATGAGCCGATAACGGCAGTTACAGGAAGGAGGGCACAATAATTGCCCGCAACAAACTCATCAAACTTGCGAGACCTTCTCCTACCCAATCAACTCGTTGGGTTAATTAGGATGATAATACGCAGAGCAGCAGGAAAAATACGGAGAAAACTCGCAGCTACTGTGACACCGCTAAAGACCTGACGGAACACCGCTGATAATATTTGCAAAAAATTGCAAGTTAAGATGCAGGATAGACAATATTCAAAAAGATACAAACTAATAGGAGTGGAGATGCGTTTAGGCCAATTAGGAAGAGAAAAATTGTAAAAGTACTTCTAACACTACAGTGTGCAGCTAGGCTGAAAAGCATTGGCGTCACTTGAATAAATCCCATTCTTACTACCATCATTTATGACACCACGGCTGGAGAAATAATGAACAGAAAGACACTTATACACTTCTGAGCAAGTGTTGGACAAACTATCTTCTCCGAAAAGACCGACTTGAAAACGGCCTTGCAAGTGTATCTGCAATTAAAACCACAATTTCCCCTCCTTCGGCCATTGTGGTTTAAAAAAGCAATTATATATTTTGGATTTTCGAACTGTTACCGGGTAAGAATGTCTGGTCTGGCCCTCCCCTGTCGCAATTGATTATCGAATCACATGTTGGCACCTTCAACGTCTTACTGTCACCAACTCGTGATCTGATTGACTATTGCAACTGTCTATCAATTGTGAGAGCCCGTTCACTCACAGCACAGACGCCCGCAGGGAAGAATCTGAAAGCCCAATGAAAAAAAGAATGTGCTGTTGGTATTATGAAATCTGCCTGGCAACACAACAAATGCTAGCTGAATTCTGATTGGATAAAAACTCACCTAAAAAAAAATTAAAAAAAACGTGAATATATATATATGAACAGGATTTTTTGATTATGTAATTCCACCACTGCTGAAAACTCCCAAAATACATCTTCCCTGGACGCTTTTATTTAAACGACAGCTCGGTGTCATCACTGAAATTCCCAAACAAGGAGGAGACGTCTTGGACAAGCCCACCATCTGTCCGCTGACTGAGGGGGTCCCCGTGAGCCTGTTATGTTGCGAGTTTCATTGGTGGGTTGTGCCTCTCATTCCCGGTGAGGATATATTCAAGCCACTTGAGGTTTTGGGCGGATATACAGTATTTTCACAGCTCAAACATGGAGTTATGTGTTGGAATAAGAAAGTGGCCAGACGAAGTAGCATCCATTTTTCAGCAAGGCCTGCTTTCCCGCACTCAGCAGGCACGCCAACAGAATTTGACAGCCGAGTCATTTTGAGGCCTCATTCGATATGCTTGGGATTTTTTTTGTTTTTTTTTTTGTAATGATTCAACTTTGGCAGCGTTAACACGCTTCTGTCAAATTTAGAACATTTCCACTTTAAAGGGACTGTAATTGATCTCATGCCTACATGGTAACAGTGTCATTTAGAAATGGTAAAATCCCACTATTACGGTTCCAAATGGACCAGACTCCATTTGCATTGGAGTAAATAAATAATACACGCTCTTTATTTGATCTAACTCCTGAACATATGTGCACCAGAAACCAAAAGCACCTGTTACACATACTCTCGATGATTGCTCGGAAAACAGTGGCAATAAAATGGATGCATTCGCTAGTGATGGGCAAATGAAGCTTCAAATCTGCTTCATGAACCAGTTGTCGTATTTTTGGACTCCAGTAGATGGCACTCGCATTCTCTGATCAACATTGGGCTGACTTGCCATTTATTTCAACCAACAGTGCCATCTAGAGGACTCAAAAATACAACAACAGTTTCATGAAGCAGATTTGAAGCTTCATTTTCCCATCATCTGTCCTGCGGCGGCGTCATGCACGGACACTTTTATGGGGTTTGTGACGGGGTCGGGTGCCGACAACTTTTATGAATAAGGCCGGTGTGTCGAGGCGGGAACGATATTGAGATTGGGACTGACCATCAAAAAAGGGTCAAGTGCCCAACTCAATATGCTGTATTGTCTTAAATGTCCATTTACGTGCATATTTATTTTTCTTCAGCTTTAATGCACCCAAATATTTTATTTTTTTTTTTTTTTTGTACATTTTTCAAGAAATGCTCTCAACTGCATTTTTTTATTTTTTTTTTAAAAATTGCAGTGTAAATCACAAAACCTGAGGGTGACCGGCAACCAGGGTGTACCCCGTCCGTCTCTTGCCCAGAGTCAGCTGGGAAAGATTTCAGGTCACCCGCGACCCTTATGAAGACAAGAACTATAGAAAACGGATGGGATGGGGGGGATAAAATCACATCATAAGGCTTGCAAAACAGTTACAAGTGATTTTCAGGACCGAAATTAAAATCAGATTGTCGACTGAGGCTGCGAATGCACTCAGCCAAACTCATCTTGGAGCACTATTTCTTTATAGAACACTGATGACTTAATGCGGGCTATTGAGAAAAATTAGCCATGCATTTATGAATGTCTTGCTGGAAAAGGTCAGGAAAGATGGTTCCGTAATGATGAAGTATCTCAGAGGAGGCCAACATGCGCTTGTAAGACTAAAAAGTCCATTCTTCGGGGAACCAAGCATTCGTTTTGGATTTGCCGTTGTGCGGCGAATGAACTTTGAGGGCTCAACATCGTTTTCACAAGCAAACACAGTTAGAACTCAGCGGAACTTCCGATTTCAAATCAGAATGTTCCTATAGGATATAATATCGATTTAATTAAATATGTTCCAGGCTCAGGCTGTCGCCCTCGTAATACTTTTATTAACCCTAGCAGGGGTGCTGCCAGGGAATTTGCCGCCTATGAAAAGAAATTTTACTGGCCACCCCCCACAGCTGGCCATTGGACCGGTGAAAAATGTTTGACATAAAACTATGCATTTTATTGAGATTTTTGACTATTCCCATCATTGTAAAAATATAGAAGCACTTTAAATCGAATAAAATTCACGCGGATTCACTTATTTGCTCCAAGACCGAGACACTATATCCCAAAACCATCACTTTCTTGAAATAAATTAACAGAAAATCCTCAAGATTAATTACCAGAAAATAACAAACTTAAATACTAAATTAAACCTCTTCCATTAAAATGAAATGCAATCATAATTTGTGGGAAAAAAACAAATAAAAAAACATTACTAAAAACAAAATGGCCAATTGTATTTTATGATTTTTTTTTTGTAATTTGTACATTATCATATATAGAACAAGAATTAACAAAAAAAGTAAACAAATATAATAATAATAAATAATAAACATAATAAAAATAATAAACATAATAATAATTAAATAAATAAATAATTAATTAATAATCTTTAATTGTTTAGTGAAAATCCATCCATCCATTTTCAAAAGGTGATCTGGAGCCGATCCCAAGTGACTTTGGGCAAGAGGCCGCATACACAAATCACAGCTGCTCACACTTCCATTCCAACCAGAGTCTTCAATTACGGTAACCGAAAAGACAATGTCGGAGGAAAACGGACCAAATGCAAATTCACCACCCATTCCAGTGAAAATGATCAGAAAATGGTTTCTGCGGCGGGAGTATCCTCGGGCACGCAAGGGGTTAATTTAACCAGCAAAGGTCATGCTTCACAAGTGAGTTCGTTTCTCCGCGGCTTAACGTGATTATGCTATTTTTGGCTTCTTTTTGATCTCGCTATGTTAACTACTGTCTTTTGATGATTTGACTTGGAGCGATCAGAAAAAAAAAAAAAAAAAAGAAAAAAAAAGGCCACACGGTGACTTCTCGGTGCGTCTGCTGCACCTTCCACACAGGAAACATTGTCGCCATTCTATTCGCGCGGAGAATCGCAAAGGAGAACGTCTTTGAGGTCAACCAATCTCATCATATCTAAAAAGCTATTAACACATATACCGTCATCTGCTGTACTCATCATAATGGAATGAGTTCACAGATTAAACACAATCCTTGGCCGTTCAATTCAAGTTCTCCTGGCCGTCTGAGTCCCTTTTCGATGTTCCCAATCTTTCCAGTAACCCCCCCCCCCCGGGGAGGTCGCCATCTGAATACTGATGTGTGCAAGTCAGAACTCAGTCAAAGTGACATAATCCCAAGGCCCCGAACGCAAGGCCGTTCTCCTTGAACCATAATCGCCCCTTACATCTCTTATCAGCCACGGCCCGCAGTACATGATTAAAAAGTGGCCCGGGCGCTGTGTCGCACCATTTGACTGCTCGCCGCTGCGCAGCCGCATGTCAATCAACGCAAAGGCAGGAACGTGTGCATTGACTCGAGACCCTGACTGGCCAATTAGAGAAGGATGAGACATATGTGGAGTGGTTAGCTAGATTTATAATAGGCCTGGGTTAAAAAAATAATAATAATTAAAAAAATTCAATATCTGGATTTGAATCGATTTTCCTCCGAGTGATATCGATAAATTTATTAAAGACTTTTTTCCCCATAAATTTGCATGACTGACCGTGAGATCTTGTCACTACAAAAAAAAAGGAGCGTATGAAAGCAAAATGGCGGAAGCAGTGAAGTCAGCGCCAGCAAGCATGAACGGTAGTGATGGGAAAATGAAGCTTCAAATTTGCTTCATGAAACAGTTGTTGTATTTTTAAGTCCTCTAGATGGCACTGTTGGTTTAAATAAAGGGTTTAAAAAAATGGCAAGTCAGCCAAATGTTGATCAGAGAGTGCCATCTACAGGAGTCCAAAAATACTACATCTGCTTCATGAAGCAGATTTGAAGCTTCATTTAGTTTTGATCAGGTCATGTTCAATAAAACTTACATGATTCATGTAACTGCATCAATTCTTAATGTAAAATATGCATGACAAATGCACCAAGTCACAGAAAGAAGTTTGTACTGATTGCAGCTTTGGTTCTTCTGAGAATGCCTTTCATAAGAAAAAGAAAATGGCGACTACGTGAAATCCTTCAATCAAAGTGAATCAGGAATCGAAAATCGAATTGGGCCCTTGTGTATCGAATCCAATCGATTTTGGAAATTTGAATCAATACCCAGCTCTAATTGGTTGGTTTAGCAATTTACAGTACCTCAACGTAAAAAAAGAAAATACTGCAATTAAAAGTACCACAGTAAAAAATATTTTAAAGCAGAGTAAAGAGAAAAAAAAAAAAAAGTTTTTATTCTCCCTTGCTGGGAGGTGCCTTGGCCGATACAAGCTTGCTTACAAGCTTACATCAAGGCAAAATGATTAGTAGGCATTTACGATAATAGCAGCAGAAGTTAAAACCTCACATGGATCACGTAAGTCACATGCAAAGGAGCATTTTGGCAACGAGTCCTCAAATTAATGAGAAAGGATTTTTTTTTCCTAGTCTATTGTCTTTACACCGTCATTTCAGACGGACATGTCAAGGACGCTCCAAACATACTCAACAAACACGCCGCCTCCGCAATGCCTAACTTCAAAATAAAGCTTAACAAATCATACGTTGAGTCATTGACGCCAATGCAATAGGCTTAGCGGACTTTTAGGCCCTCGTGGTGGCATAACGGCAACCTTGAATACCGTTTTTTCCATCTTTGGGCTTGCTTTATCCAACGGCATGTCTGCTCCGCCTTTGGGGATGCTGCTGTAAAAGGCAAGATGCAAGTGGGCTGCCCAGCAGTCATTCCATCCCAAAATAACATTTGTGTCATTTAGCTCACGCATTCAGCGTACCATCTGTGTCCAAGCATTGCAAAAAAAAAAAACAACAAAAAAACCTACAAGGCGTCTGTACCACCATTATCAAAAAATACATTTGGATTCAGCACTGTTTTGGAAGTATTACAAGCTTTAGATTTTGTTGCACTTTTTGTGATAGTGTTTTACAATTACGCTTTGACAAATGTGACCTCTTAAAGAGGAAGTCAACCTCCCCCCAAAAAAAAAATCTTTGCAATAACATGTTTTTTGTGCCTTCACTAGTCTCTACATTGCATTCTGATTAATATTCCATTCGTGGAATATGATCCAAGGCCCAAAATCCACCTGTTTTTTGCCATCTCAGGGGGCGGCCATTTTGTCACTCCGCTCAACTGAAAATCACATACAACTGACGACCAATCGCATCTCACCAGTTGAGCCGTAATGGGTCATTACCTGAGCAACTGTGATGTCATTTTTAGTCAACAGAGGCGACAAAATGGCCGCCCTGGGAGATGGCTAAAAACAGGTGTACTTTACCGCTTAACTCATATTCCGCAAATGCAATATTAATCAAAATGCCGTGTTTTGACTTGTGGGCCTGCATAGAAAATATTCTCGCAAAGAACAATTTGGGGTGGACTTCCCCTTTAAAAATTGATGTTTGACATCCCATAAATCTGCGGATAGTAGCATCCATCGATCACCACATGTTCAGTTTTGTTTTGCTTCATGAAACAGTTGTTGTATTTTTGAGTCCTCTAGATGGCACTGTTGGTTTAAAAAAAAATGGCAAGTCAGTGTGCTTTCAGCCCAATGTTGATCCGAGAGTGCCATCTACAGGAGTCCAAAATTACCACAACTGGTTCATGAAGCAAATTTGAAGCTTCATTTAGCCATCACTACTGTTGTGTTAGGGCGTATCTCATGCGCTCCATCCATCCATCCGACCCGTGTAACAAACACACCATACAGCGGAAAATGACTATAAATTATATACCACGTGTACCGTATGCATTTTACGACTACGGACTATAACGTGAGGCACCGTGGCAGCACGCTTTCTGTTAAACAGTATTGATTGTTACATTACATTTAATGGCTCATCAGCACAATGACAAAGTAGAGGGTAAAGACCGGCTGCCATGGCAACAAGTATCGCGCAATCAGAATCATCTATAGGAAGTTATCCCGTGCTCAGCCAACTATGCTCATCTCCAACAGAATCATTGCAGCCGCGGAGCAATGTCACGCAAGTCGCGTTGCTTTGTCAAAAGCAAATCGGTGGCATTTCAAGCCATCTGTGAAATTAGACGTTAATCACAGCCGATTAATGAAAAAAAAAAAAAAAACTGAATGAGGTCTGTCCCGCCTGCTTGCAAATCCTTTATTACATTAATGTGTTATTGATTTGCCGTTGTGCAAAGCTAACCTTCCCTTGTAACATCATAATGAGTCCGACACTGCGGCAAGGAGACCATTTATCTGTCGCAACAAAGCGCGAAGGGAAATGACACCTCGGTGCCATCTTTACGAGTCGGTTCGGGCAGGCCCTCTTTGAAAGTCACGCCGATGGGCAAGAATTCGTTCGTAGATGCGAGCCAAATTGAGGCAGCAGCATTTGAGTGCGACGTTCGAGACAGATGGCGAGTAGGAAATAGACCAGTGACGAGGTCAAAAGCATTGGAGTCTGATGCCTCCAAAAAAAAAAAAAAAAAAATTTTTTAAAATAATAAAAAACATGGCTGACAACTGCTTGTGAAAAGAACTGAGAAAATGACACCTTTTTTTTTTTTTTGATCCATCTGTTTGCTCGTTAGCAGGCTATTTCCTGGTTCATGGAGGACATTAGCATTAGCATTAGCATTACGATTCCGGTTAGTGGACTGTTTAACTGATGCCATCATAACATCAATAGTAACATCCACAATCTACCGAATCCATGGGCCGTTTTAAATACCTAAAAAATGACTTAATAATAAATCATCGAGCCTTATCCTAGTTTCAAGCTAGCGAGCTATAGGAATTATAAATGAAGCTAACCAATAAATCCATTGTTTATTAACAAGGACTAACAAAGCAGAGATATGTTTTTGTTAAAGGTGTAAAGTTGTGGAACAGTTGTGAAAATTATTTGAATAAATAAATAAATATACAGTTCCTTAAAAATTTTTGAAAAATTAAAAAATAAAATAAAATTCACAAAAAATAAAAAATCCGCAGGTGTCGAAATGCAACTATGCAAGGGTTTACTGTATGGCATACTGTATAGTGCTGCTTTGCGCTTTTCCTCATCAAAAGTCTGCAATTTCAGATTTGTAATTGTCAGCACCGCCTCAGTAAGCAGAATAACGCAGTCACTATATTTACTACGTCCGTCAAACTTCTTATTCTTGGCCACAGGTAGGTCAGCAACCACGCAGGTGCTTTATCTATGGCAGCCTGCCTTGCAAAAATTCTTCATGTCATTTATCACTGTCTGAACAGCTGACAAGGAGCACAGTGGATATGGATCATCTCAGACAGTTAGATGAGACCCTCCCGGGGGAACTCTGTGCACGCAGGCACGTGCGTACACACACACACACACACACGTATATATACATGTACACTTTCATGACACAAAAAAAAAAATGTCGAAAAGGAAGCACATAAAAAGAGGTCACTGGGTTTTCAACCCAATTTCGGTGATACTGTGCAACAGCGCTGAAAAAATTAGACAGACTGTCTTGCCAACCTGTCATCAGAGATGAATAAAGAGTCGTTAAGTAAGTTTTTTTTTTTACTTATTCAATACTATGAAAACATTTAAGCAATCACACATTGTTTGTGTTTGTTTTTCTTTTTAAAGGAAGGTTTGAAGTAAAGAAGAATTTAAGCTAACGGTTAGCTTAGCTTCATAGCGGTTAGCTTATCTGATTAGTAGATTCCGTTTGAAAACTCTTCCCACATTTCACCCATTGTGGCAAATTAATTAAGTGGCACCTGAAACAAACAACTGCGCAAGCAGTTGCTTCTCTCTTTGTGTTCGGCATCAACGCAAGCTTCAGGTCTCTTGCTAGCTAGCCATCGTCGCGTTTCACTGCATCTGCAGTTTGACCAAACTTGATCCTGACACGTACATTTAAGGATTTGCGACTGTAAATAATATTCCAAATTATAGTAGTAGTCTGTTAAAATACAGCGAGGATAACTACAGTTGTCTTTTTGTTCTAGTCGGCATCTTCAGCTGCCCTCAAATAAAGTGTGTGACGTTCAATATTCGTGCATGAATGGGAAGTGAAGAGGCATACCCGAGTATCGTTAAGCTTTATCATGTGCGTTTGTTTATATATTTGTCTGTATTATTGTTGTATTGCACTGGAGAGGGGAGCCCTCTAATCTCGTTGCACACTTGAGTACAATGACAATAAAGGGATTTCTATTTCTATTTCTATTTTGATTGTTGCCGTAACCTTGGACAGGATGACTCCACTTACATGATCGGTATTAGCTTGCATGCATCGCCTTTTTTTAGCGCATCCGCTTTTCAGATGATTCCAATTTTATTTATTTTTTTTCAAATATTTATTTGGCTGAGGTTATTCCACGGCGTCCGGTTCATTGCTCACCTTTAAGGCTGCCGTCAGTGCAGCTCCGATAATATATCGAGCACTTAAGTGCCGAACAATTATTAGATCAAACTGACTGTAAATCTCATTCCTCGAGCAGGTGAAAATATGCAGGTCTGCTTACGTCCAGCTCTCTTATTGTGTGCAGACGCGTGCGAAACTCGGTTTTGTTTCCAGCAGGCTCGCTTTTGTCGATACCCAATAAGACAGACATAATGTGTCAGGGCCGCGAACGAATACCAAAATGTGTGTGTTTTGGTAACCTCACTTCATCGGAGAAAAAAAATACATATGGTATATAGAGAAAATATATGCTTTCATTTGAAATGAAAATGAACAAACGCATTACAACAAAATATCTGGCTTAGAGTACGCCTCCTAGTGGGGACACATGAGAATTACAGGAAAAATAAAAGATAAACAAGGTTTATTTATTGAATTTTTCTCAAGTTCAGCAGCCCTGATTAAAACATTTAACGGGCCGCATGTGGCCCCCGGGCCGTAGTTTGCCAATGTTTGTTTTAAAGTTACGATAACTTGATGATTTTATTTTTGACCATATATCAAAATCAACCTGAAGAAGAAAGAAAGAAAAAAAAAAAAAATCACATGCATCAGTGGCCTAGTTTCAATTCATGAGATAAATTGCTGATATAAAAGCACCGCTTCCCATTCCTAGACTTGACTTCTCCAGCATGCAAATGTCAAGCGCAGACGTTGAGGCAAACGAACACATTTCATTCTGTACAATGTAGGTCGAGCGTGGGCGAGTTTCCAGGATAACTGATGGCAACTCGCAACTCTTTAGCACTAGTTTCAGGAACGGACGTTCTTGAAAACGGAGCCTTAATTGTGAGCCTAACTCTGCCAGACTTCCGTGTGTCACACACAAAGTGAGCTTGAAGCATTATTATGCGTTGCTTCTCGTGGGGGGCCTTTTTTCGAAACACCGTAGACGGACGGACAAGCCTCAACAAGCGATATCACGGGCTGACGACTAAAATTATCCATCCGACATCGGTCATTTCTTGCAAAAGTAGCGCAGGCGTGGATAGCGAGCGAGCGAAATTTTCTTCTGGCGCCAATAATCACTTTGCGACGCATCAATTAACCTTAGACGTTTTGATATATGGATGACAGTGATGATACATTTTGTCCACTCGCAACATCGCCCACGTAGCAAGCCAGGAAACATTTCACCCCTAACATTGCAAATCGATACTGATTGTGACAGACTTGCCACCCGGAGTTTCTTTGTCAAAATACTACAAGCAAGTACACAGGTAAAAAAAATAAATAAAAATATCCACATGGGGACAAGCGGCGTCATAAAACTCCACTCTGGGGAGCCCAAAAGTGAATTTACTGCAAGTGAAATTGGATAATGTACTAGCAGTTGCGCCATAAATGCCATAAATCCGTACCAGCGTCGGCCAACGTGACGCCTGAGAATGTGAACGTGGGAGTTTTTGATTCATGTATGTTACCAACAACAAACAACCTCTGCAGGGCTCAAAAGGACTTGTGGCGTTTTAAGACGAAATGTGTTCTCTTGATTTAGTTTTTTGTTTTTTTTTGTCATTTTCATCAATTTTAGACAACAAAAAAAATGTTTATTGCAACAAGTTATTGAAAAATGATGTTTGCTCATGTTATGTGACATTTTTTTTTTGTTGTAGTTGCGAAGCAGAGTTCGTGAGGTGGCGTCAGCCAGTAACATATTTGCATCTTCCACTCACACGCTGTTGAATGATAAAATTATGTAAACTACTCTGAAAAGTGCAGGTCGAGTAGTTAAAGAAACATTTCTTGTTGTTCTGTTGACTTATTTTGGGCAAGTCGCCTGTGGCAACCTGGCGAGTAAATGGCTGTATTGGAAGAGTTAAAAAATTTATTTGCAGACGCATCACCTTCATATAGTACAGCAATTGTAATTGTAATCTGCAATTGATATTGTTAGCCTGATCATGGGGTCAAGTGAGAATTAGAATAATCAAGCATAAGAAGAATATTATCATGGGCGGTTCCGTGAAGCGTATTTTGGATCTTAATAAAAGATTGTTTTCCTTTTCCTTTTTTTTTTTTTTTTTTAAACTAACGCACATCAGGCTTTCCTTCATGCTTGGCAAAGAGCGTCGTAGCACCACCTGCTGGAGATTATGGGGATCTGCACTTTGGCGCTGGGGTACACCCTGAATTGGAGCGCTTCAAATTTGCTTCATGAGTCTTCTAGAGTCTAGACGGCACTGTTGGTTTAAATAAAGGGATTAAAAAATGGCAAGTCAGCCCAAGGTTCATCCTAGAGTGCCATCTAGAGGAGTCCAAAAATACTACAACTGGTTCATGAAGCAGATTTGAAGCTTCATTTACCCATCACTAGCAACTGCATTTAACTTTACAATTCAATATATTTGCATTTTCTCTTTGAGAACTGTTAAGTGTTTAATTAATCAACAGGACATTTTTTTATTTAATTTGTAACTTTTACCATTTTATTTAACTTGTATTTTTAAATATTTTTAAGCAGTGCTAATGTCATGTTTTGTTTTGTTTTTTGTGAAGACTACTACTGTATTTTAATGTTGGTTATGATGATCGGGGATTGTAATCATCAACAAATCAAACAATCCCAAGGGGAAAATATGCAAACTCAACGCATGACAGAGCAGAGCGCGCAACCCCGAAACTTATTACAAGTGCGGCAGATGTGTTAATCTCTCGTCCACCATGCTGCCCGCTAGAATACATCAAACAAAGATACGATCATCATTACTGATCGCCGGGGGAAATTCACGTTCAGCGTAAAGTAGCAATCACACAAATTAAACGGAATAAACATAGGATTAGTGAATAAAAATGACAACCACGCTACGGGCTAACCTACAAAAAGATGCTGGTGATCACTCACCAGAATTTCCTAAATGAAGAGGCTGAACAAAGCCCTCGAGGGAAAATCCCATCACAAGTCACCTGAGGGGTATCGAATGCATCTTATTCTTTCTTTCAAGTTTACAAAGGGATTGAAATGGAGTCGTAATGACACGGCACCCGATCAATAAGCCTTGATTTGGGTTTTAGTGGTAGCCACAAACATTTAAATTCTGTGCGAGGAAGTTTCCACCATCGCCGAGTAAAACACTGAAGAAAAAGTAGGACAGGAAAACGATTTGAAGCACTCGATGAGAAACTGTAAGCAGCAGCGATAAGCGTTCCTCCGCTCAAAGAAGAGCGCATGTTGAAATATCAGCAAAATGTCCCTTAAAAGAGCGCAGTCAGTGCTGCGATGTTACATGAATATTGATCATCAATGTATGTGGCCGGCGCTCAAAAATGGAGATACAAATTGCTGACGTCGGAAAGTGCATTGCAAAATTTGATCACGCGGGAACTTACTGACCTCATAACCAAATACAAACATTTGCATAATGTGACATGTTGAAGTCACGTTAAGGCAGGCCTTGGGAAAATTCTGCACACAGGAGCATTTGAAGCAGCCCGCCAGCCAATTCTAAAATAAATAAATAAATAATAATTTAAAAAATAACAATAAAATAAATAAATAAAATTAAATAAAAATTAAATAAAAATAAATACATAAAAACTAAACAAATAAATAAATCAAGTCAGCCAAGTGATATTTTAATAATTTAACAAGATACACCTTAACACACATGCTGAAAGCAACAATATATAATAATTCCACCTTGAAGAAACAAGTTCAAAATCATTTCACGACATCGCAGAATCAATCATGACATTATCCGGCGGCAGGTGTCTCGGTCTCGTCAAGATTTGTCAGGGCGCGTTCAAGGTCGCAAACATTTGCCGTCACTTTTAATGGTTATTCTTGTCGTGCGTGTTCAAAAATTCCCTCGCGGCAAGAAAAATGCACATTTGCGACCTTGAACGAACCCGGACGAGAACGCAACGTTCCCTACCTTTGCAAACGTTACGGTATGATATCGTTTTATCACCTGGCCTGATAGAGCGCAGCGCATTTGCTCTGTTTTGTAGTGAGGGGTAAATGAAGCTTCATATCTGCTTCATGAAACAGTTGTAGTAATTTTGGACTCCTGTCGATGGCACTCTTTGATCAACATTGGGCTGAAAGCACACTGACTCACCATTTTTTTAACCCAACAGTGCCATCTAGAGGACTCCAAAATACAACAACTGTTTCATGAAGCAAATTTGAAGCTTCATTTTCCCATCACTACTGTTTCCATGGACTGATCTCACTGTTTCTGAACTATTTACTATCCGCTTAACCGACTTGACTGACTAACTGAACGGCGCATTTGAATAACGAGTTTCCGAACAGAACCTTGTTCAAAAGTGACGTTCATTTTATTAACTTGAACGAACCCGGGTAGATGCGGCGATGTTGCGCAACCAATCAGCTCACAGGACAAATCCACTCAAGCTCTCATTGGTCAATCTCACGCCTGGAACTGATTACGCGAAGTCGATGAGTGCCAGTGGGTATGTACGAAGCCTCCGAAGCAACTCATCTTGTCAAAATGACGTCTTTGGTTGCCGATATGGCAAATTTTATTATTTTTTTTTGCTTTTTTGCTGAATATTTTGGGAAAAATCCGCAAAAAGTGAAGCGGCGAGGGAAGACTGTAATTGCATATTTTTTTACAAATTTACTGCCCTGAATTGTGCTAGCAATTAAAAGCGCCCCCACATGTTGCACATCGTTAGCTTAACAGCATAATTGTCCAAGTCATTTTTAACTTATGTTGAGAAATCAACACAAAATACAAACTGCTTGCTGAAATATGATTTGGACAACTACGCATTTAAGATCGCACATCAGAACACAAAGTGGCTCTTCGCAAACAGAACAAGAAGGTGGGATCCCAATCTTGGGGGGGGGGCAAGTAACGAAATGATATGGCTAACGGATGGTTGTCATGGTGATCATGTCTCGCTTTTTATAATACAAAAAAAAAAAAATGATGTGTCCAATGATTTTGAGGGCATTTTAAGCGACACTTTGTGGTAGATGCGCAGCAAAGCCTCCACCGCCATAAGAGAAGTGATCCTCCGAGGCTGCGGCACGCTGCCTCGACTTAAACTGCCAACAGATTAACTCTTTTCCACTGCAAATTGATTCTGTTCAACGACTATCTGACTGATGAGCCCCAGCCAGATTGCTTACGGCATTTATTCATTTTGAGATCAACGGACCGAGTACGCGAGCGTGCCTCAAATGCGTCTCAGCCAATACACACACTTTTCTTTTTTATTTATTTATTTTTTATTATTATTCCCCTCACCACCAAGAAGGCTGTGAAATGATCCCTCCAATGTCGGTCTTGTTGTTTCGACATCCTCCTGCCTAGGGTCCTAATTAGGCGGCATTTGTGTTTTGTTCTTTTGAGAAAAAAAATTATGAGCGCGATAAAAAAGAAACGTCATGTACAGACGCAACTCATCGTAAAATTCTCGAGGGAGCACCGTGAACATTGCATGCGAAAGGATTCATATCACTTATGCTTGTTTTAAAAACAGGTTGGGAATCCATACTGAAATCCATTTCGAAATTGGCGACTTTGGGCGAGTCTGGATTGGTCGCCAGTCAAATGAAAGGCACGTGATAGAAAATTATTGATAGCTGTGGACACTTCAGAGTCTTCAATGGATCTTGGGAGGAAGCCAAAGAATGTGGCGAAACTCATGGAAGGACGGGAGAGAATATGCAGAACCTCAAAAGTGTGAGGCAGGCAGTCCAAAAACCGGGGGGAAAAAAAATGGTGTTGAATTTACTCACTTATTCCGTCAAGTCGAAGCACGAAAATAAAATGATCTGGATCCTGAAAAACTATTATTATTTTTTTTAGGTGGTACTGTGTTTAACAGTGTTCAAAGGGACCGCTTTATTTTACTCCCTCAACAAATGAGAGTCAAAAAGAGACATGATAAGGATAAGGAATCAGATTGATACGTAGTATAGATAATGGAATCTGAAATCGCTAAATTCTTATCAATTCCTTTTCCTAGCTTAGCGCCACACTCAAATGGGTATCAGAGTTGAAAAATGTGCCACATTAATGGCTCGGGTGAGCCCATGTATGGCCCCCCCCGAGCCTTATGTTTCCCACCCAAGAGCTACCTGGAGCAAAACTACATTCGCCCACAAGGGGGAGCCAATACGTAGCAATAGATAGAGTGAAAGATCGAGAAAGACAGACAGACAGACAGAGACAGAGACAGTGAGAGAGAGAGAGAGAGAGAGAGATACTTGTAATAATTAGGATGCAGCAATAATGAGATGAATCACTAAGTTTAAAGAGTAAAACAGCATTTCGATTCTTATTCACTTGCCTTCATTTAAGTAAAATGAAAAAAAAAAAAATCAACATACTGCAGTTAAAAAAAAAAAAAAAGGGATCTTACCTGCCTCCTTTTCCTTGGTTTTTCCCTCCCCCCCTCCAAAGAAAATAAGACTCAACTGTTCCTCCTTGAGAGACGAGCACATCAAAAAAGCCCAAGTGAGCACATGTTGTTCATTCCCGTCCAAAAGTGAAGATCCAAATATCGCAAACGCTCTACGCGCGTCATCCCCGAAGAGGTGCAGTCGCTATAAAGCCGAGGAAGAGTTGCATGTTTGCTCACCATCGCAGTAAAATCACATCGCCGGGGGTCCACATCATCAATTGGGCTAGTTTGAACACGCGCACCGGTCACGCTGCGCATCCCGCATCCCACTGAGGCGCAACAAAAGACACATCCAAAAAGACATTTAGCCTTTTTTTCCCCCGCCCACCCTCACGCCGAATACTCCAAACCTCCTTTTACATGTTCAGTAGTTACGTGCGCATGCATGTGTGTCTGCGTGCGTGTGTAGTCCCGGCAGCTCGACTGCATCCACTGCAGTCCGCTCGAAGGATGCAGAGCAGACTGATCCGAAGCGCGGGAGGCGATCAGCGCCTTCTCCTCTTGCGCGCACACACATACACGCACGACGGCACGCACGCACGCACGCACGCACAAATGAGGTTACTGATGCCTTGCTCTCAACACCGCTGACGAGGGGTGAAAAAGCAAGAGGACTTGCTAACGTGTATCGTCCTGCAACAATCCGGTGATCTTCTCATCTTCAAACATGTAAATTAGTATGCAAGAATAAAAAGGCACAGATTGTGTTGTTATATAAAGGAGATGCGTCCATTTTTAATGCGAACAGTAAAAATACCCTGAATATTATAACTAGAAAAATGTGTACAAATTGTACATGAAGTATTGATCAAATTCATTCTATACTATATATATATATATTTTTTTTTTTTTTTTTTTTTTTAACTGATGAAAATTGCAAAATTAGTAAAGTATCCAACAAATAGATACAGTACATTACACTGTCCCCAATTCAAGTATTTTATTCACTTCACTACTAATATTCGATGGTAAATTCTTTAAAAAAAAAAAGAAAAAAGAATTTTCAACAAAACATTCTCCATAATTAAGGTTGGGTTTAATAAAAAAAATAAATTAAAAAAAATAATAATAATTTTTCTTTTCACAGCCTGAGATCAATTCATAAAACCAAAAATCGATACTTTTAATGACATCTTTTTCCCCATAAATTTCCAACACTTCGCGTTCTTGTCACTATACAAAAACCAAAATGGCGGAAACAGAGAAGTCAGCACCATCAAGCACGAAGGCAGATGTATTGATGGTTTTGATCAGGTCATGTTCAATAAAACGTACATGATTAATGTGACTACATGGGCTTCAATTCTGTAGAATGTAAATATTATTTTGGCTGTGTTGCATAGTCTTTGTCTGCGTCGACGCTGCTAGCCACAAATTTCAGCCGGCTCAACGGACAACGTCGAAACATACTCATGAGTTAGTATCGTCAAAGAAAGCTGACTTGTGTGCAACCATCCCTGCTAATTTTGGCGTGAACAAACATGCGCCCGACTCGACCGCTGATTGGTTTACGGCGAAATTTGTACTTCAGCCAATCATCACTATGGAAAACGGCTGGCAGTGAATGATTTAATTACTAGTAGATGCCACAAGATGGCAGCAAAGCACTTTTTTTTATTAGACTTGGCCTGTATTTACCAATTGGCTATCAATTAATTAAATGCCTTTTGGACGAATTAAATTGGATTGTTCTCCTACAGCACCTAGCTTGGGAATCACTGGACTATTATTTATTATTTATTTATTTATTATTTATTGAGATGAAGATCCTCCCCACAGTTCAACGCAGTTGCTTGGTCACCAAAAAAAAAAAAGTTTTATATGTGAAATGGCAATGGTGAGCTTCAATTTTCACAGCAGCGCCATCTGTTGGACCTGAAGGAGCATTACCCCACCCACTGCATAGTTTTGCATGTGAATACTGACTTGGAAATCAATGCCCTTGACAACAGAACTGCACACATCTTCAACTACGGCCACCGTTACTATTGCCCTGCAACATCTGCACGATTTGTCGACCTCACTAGAAATAAAAAGAAGCATTCACTACTATGATTTTTTTTTTTTTGGGTCGTTGTGTGTCTCGGAGATGTATGAGTATAATTTACACACAGCAGCAGAGCGGCAACGCGGCATTCTCCCTCCCGAGCCGACCCAGGTGAAAAATACACTGTAAGCTCCGGAGAGGAGATCCGGCTGACCTTCATTCAACACCCTTCCCACAACCTCGACCTCGCATTTTGGCATCTGTCAACATGTGGGTGGGAAGGAATGTAAGTTCACCGAGTGTCACACTATTGCAGCTTCATCTTGCAGTGGAGAGACACACACAGGCAGCAGTCACCTGTTTTTTTTGCCACAATTGGAAGTAATGGATGCAATTTTACTTAAAGCAGATGAATCTCACACTGTGCCATGAAGCCGGCACAAATGACACTGACTAGATATGGAAGTGGGCCGCCGGGAACTCTGAGCACACCTTCGGTCTGCACGTCGCATAAAATCAATAATGAAGCGCTCAGATGGCCCCCAATCTCATAACGCTGGGCCCCGCTAGTGGCCGCACCCCTCAGTTTGAAAACCACCGTTTTAAGTAAATCTTAAAAACCTCACACTTCATAACCTCTTTTTTTTATCCACTTAAAACAAAAGCATTTGTCGGAACAAAAAGGAGAGGCTTGAGAAAAATACAGATGAGCCTCACCATTAAACACCCGGCATTCATGTCACGTCGAAGCGAGTGGGAAGAAGAAAAAAAAAAAAGCAGTTGAGGGATGTTTTCTTCCAAAGCACATCACGGACAAATCTTTTTGTTGTTGTTGTTGTTTTGCATCGTTCCTGGATTACAGCTACTCGATGCCACCGAGCTCACCCACAGTGGGGAAATAGCCAAGGAGGCTCAACGGTGAATAAAAGCATTATCGTGCAATCAGCACAAAAGCGCGTGGCCATTTGCGCAGTACATTATCACAAATGCAATTTTGCGCTCCTTTGTTAAGTCATTTATAAACTATTATTGGTGCAAAAATAAAAAGAAATTCTGTATGCTTCAAGTGGGACTCCATCATGCACGAGGCTGGAATCAAAATTGGATTGCAATTTGATATTTGTGTCCACTACTAATGCGGGTAGACACTTAATATTTATTTCCCCCCCCCCATCAGCTCCCTGTGGAATCAAAAAAGCCACGTTGGACGTACTGAAGTAGACTTTCTTTTTTTCCCTCAATTCCTAACTAAGTGGCCAAATCACATGAGCATACCGCACATCAGGACAGACAGAACGCACGGGGCGAAGATCCATCACAGACGCACACTAAGTGCTTTGGAGCACCAGGACGTATTGCTCAGGCAGGAGCACGCCAAGCTGGATTTAAATGCTGCTTATTTCCAAATTGGATATTCAGGGCTGCGGGTTTACCATTGGGTAAAAAGCAGGCAACTGATTTGGACCCTGAGAGTTCCGGGGGCCCTCATTTCACTGCCTTCTAACCAAAAATTATATCACTGGAGTCAGGCCTAAATGTCTTAAATCATACTTTGGTGAATTTCTCATTTTTTCAAAAATCTATAGTAGTGATGGGAAAATGAAGCTTCAAATTTGCTTCATGAAACAGTTGTTGTATTTTTGAGTCCTCCAGATGGCACTGTTGCTTTAAAAAAATGGGAGGTCAGTGTGCTTTCAGCCCAATGTTGATCAGAGAGCGCCATCTAGAGGAGTCCAAAAATACTACAACTGGTTCATGAAGCAAATTTGAAGCTTCATTGACCCATCACTAGTAAATTGTGTCTTGTTGCAGATCTGCAGACATCTTGCTATGTGCTCACTTAATTCGGGAAGAGAGTAGCAAAAACACATTGTTAATAAAATTGAGCAGATTTAAAAGGCGAAAGCGATTTCAAGGTGATACCGAATGGGCATAACGAGATGCTGATGAAAACTGACACAAAAAAAAAAAAATGGTGATGAATGTTTGGATCAACAGTAAATTATACTCAAAAAGATCTTATCCACCTTCAGGAAATGTGAGAATTCTGTCAACTTTTTGGATGATGGCAAACGAATATTGAAAATTTTACAGCACGTGAAATCACAGCTCTAAATTTAATATCTCACTGGTGGGCTATTTTTAGAACAAAGATAGCAGCCTCTTAACTAAGCACCATGCTGATCACCCGTAGTTAACAGGCTGCTAAGATCCCCAAGCGCAACAATGACAAAATACAAGTCAGCCACTGAAACGAGCGGGGAGCTGAAGATTTATAGATCATGGAGTCAATCCAAGCAAAAATTTGCCAACCGGTTGCCGTTGCCATATGTCAACGTTGTGTCTACTGCCCCCAAGTGGGCAAAATAACATGGACAAGAATCTTGTCAGTGTCATATTCCTTTCCGCAGTGGACGTGATGTTCTGCGCGGTGTGGCGTTGCACTTTTAACACCTCTCATTTGATGTTCCATTTTGAGGGACTGCTCTAAACGCGTGCACATGTGACGTTAATGGAGCGTGGCAGAAGGTCGGACGAGAAGAAGCGGTCAGAGCGGCCCGGTAGACGCTGTATTCGAATGGGGAGGCCATTAAAAGCAAAAAAAAATGCAGTCGATAAATGTTGCATTTACGCTTCTCTGAAAAGATGTCTCGCAGTCATTTGAAAGCTCGTGAAATAAAAGTGGACACATAGCGGAAAATGGCCATTTTAAGTACCCGCATACAGAAAGTTGCGTCTCAGGCACACCTGCGCAACCATCAAGTGTGAAATTAAACAACAAAAGGTGTTCTTTTGTTATCTGCCTCTTTCTGAAAATGTCTCCCTGAATAATCCATCAGCACTCCCGACTTTTATGTACCGAAGCAGCTAATTAAGCGCACACACACTGAGCCTGTCAGCCAGATGAACTGGTTGAATGTTCCAGAGCGACTTTCACATGAACACCAAGAGACCACACTCTCTGAAGCACTATCATGCCAAAACAAGCATATGCCACATGGGTGCGATGCCCCCGCAATTTTGACGAGGTAAGCAGAGCTGCATCGAATTTTGATGGTGGTACAGATTAGCGTTAGCGTCTGACATAAACGGCACGTGACCAAACCCAGAAAACAGGAGAACCGTGCCGTTTGCAAGATGAACCAGTGATCACTGTGTCGTCAATTTCAAATCGACGGCAGGTGGCAGTAGAGGACAAAATGGATAAAAAGATGGACAAAAAAAAATAGGTGGATTTTTCTGCTTAATTCATATTCCAACCGTCGGCAACTAGTTGGCGTGCATAAAAAACAAGCTATTGCAAAAATTTTGAACTTAATTCACACTTTCAAATTTTGCTTACAAGTCAAAGCAAAAAATCTTGGAAAACGCGTAAACAAGTAGTTTTACAAGTAGTGGTATGACGCCTCTATCGCTATCTCTTGTGATACACAAATTCATTACTGAATTAAATACAAATGAAAACATTTAAACAATTACATTTATAAGGCTGGCAAAATATATCATTTTGCGAAGTATTGCAATACTTTTTGTGCTGATACCAAGTATCGATACATTGAAGGAGTATCGATACTTTCGATACCATGCCGAGATCTGTGATTAGAGTATAATACATTTCTTTTGGAACTGCTTGTTTTGAAATATTTGTCCATTTCTTATGAGCAAAACATTTGTATTGTAATCATTACATAAGGGCAGTTATTTATTTTTTTTAACGTTCGTTTATTTAAGCGCATTGTTAATATTTGTAACCATGCATGTCATTACAGTGACATACTTTTTTTGAAGCAAAATCTTTTTCTCAATTTTGACAAACACTACGTAAACATATTTTAATGTTCGTATTGAGAAAGGCGTTTGGAGTTTGTTCCGGATGCAAAAAGTTTCGGGAACCACCGTTTGATCTGATTTATGACAAACTGACAGCGTGTTGGCACCTCGGCGTATTGACAATTGTGAGTTGGCCGCCTGGTAATTATGAATCCAGCTGCCGATGGCGAAATGTCAGTACAAAAGGGTGCAGCTCACAATGCTGAACACATTGTCATAAATAGTCAGGCCCGTCCCTTGCCGCCATATTGATTGACTGGCGCTGGCAATGTGCACGGAGTGGCAATAGACATCACTGACAGTTCAGAACAGGGATTGTCAGCAATTTCCCTCATTTGCATGACAAGTGGTGATGTATTGACAGGCTTTGGTGTCCTCAAACAACCTTCTCCTTCACTCATCTAAAATGGGCCATATGAGAAACAAAACAGCCCGGTATATTTGATTTCATTGAACATTACCACTCTGCTTCAAGATAGAGAAATGAGGTACTAAAAATGATACGATTGGAATATATTGCACATAAAAACTGAACAGAAACCAATGTTTAAAAAATAAACAGTAGCAATATATAAGGAGCCCGCACACCACAAGTTGAGAAACCCTGCTTTTGAAGTCTCCAGGAAAAAGTTGATTTTTTTTTTTCCCTCATTCGCATCAAAATAATAAATAAAGATATACTATAGGGGGTGGAAAAGTCATTAAGGATAGTGACAAAGCTGTTAAGTTAGCTTGGTTGCATGCCCGAATTCCGCTTCGAGTCGTTTTTTTTGTCGCCAAATCAAAAGTCATCTGCCAGCCTTATTTCTTGGTCTCTTTATATTTTTATCTCATATGTTTTAACATTGCCCCCATGCGTGGCATATTGAATATAGTGACTTGGCAGCAGCACAAGTTTACCCTCGTTTACCCAAGTTCAACAATCAAACCCCTTTTTTCGTGGTCATCACAAATCGAGCAGTTGACTCACCAGTTGCCTCTGCCGTCGAAATAGTTGAGAAAGCATTCCTGGTTCATCTGTAATATTCCAAACTGTTCACTCATTGTGTCCTTTTCATCAAAGAGCGATGTGAGTTTGCCTGAACAAAATATTGACTGATAAATTTCCGTCGCCACGGTCCTTTAGGCTGAATTAACTAATACGCGCTCTGATTAGTCACGTGACGTCTGGAGCTCTATTATGGTAACTTCCTCCATGATTGACTGACAAATCAACAAATGCCGTCCGATAGGCCCTCTAGCGCGGGCTTCGTGTACTGCAGCGGCAAGAATCCCTCGCCACTTCGCGCTTTATTTTTAGCGGCTTCGGTGTTTTCGGGGATTTTTCCAAAATATTCATCAGAAAAAAAAACAAAAAAAAAAAGAAAAGAAAAAAACGCAGCCATATTGTGGAGATTAATTGACTCTGTGGCTTTGGTCGCAATTGCTGTAATAAAGGCATAATTTAATTAAAAATAAAAACAAAAAACGAAATAAACAAATGAATAATAATAATAATGATAATAATAATAACAATAATAATAATAATAATTAGTGTATTTATTGAATGCCGTTAAAAGAAAAGTTGATGGAAGTGGTCAACATGACCCTGTGCCCGCTTTTTTGAGCCATAAAATTCTCTTTTCATAATTATTTGCTAAAAACGATGAACTTTATCAGTTTGAACATTAAAAATATATTGTCTTTGTAGTGTATTCAATTAAATATTGATTAAACATGAATTGCAAATCATCGTATTCTGTTTTTATTTACATTTTACAAACCGACATCGGCTTTTCTGATGAGGGCGGCCATCAGTTGAGAAAACTTTTTAGAAAGTTGCTCAGAACCTCAATAGAGTACAGTGACTATGCAATGCAGCGGCTGCTTGAAAGCGAAGTGGGTCAGTTTGTGACGCAGCGTATTAATCACATTTTTGCCTTGGTGTGCGTCCAAATGCACAGCAAAGCAGCACAGATGGCCAATGATGATGTCCCAGTCTTTACGCATTATTGTGTTAAATCATACTGCACCTTGATGTGTCCTGTTGGGGAACACACAATACAAAATATACACTGCACACACACACACACAAAATAGCAGATGTAACATGCAAGCCAACACGGATGTCCTCAGAGTGAAAGCCTTCATCTTGGCAGAATCTGGATGTCATTTTTCGACAACACTTCGACACTTTACTTCCTAAATATTCATCAAGCAATAAATCAGGAAGCAGGTGGAGTGTTTTGTCTTGATGCGTCACCTTGTGTGGCAGGTTGTCAGTGTGTAAATACACATCACTGTCCCCAAAAGACTTCTGGGTGGGCATGTGGTCCACATCCACGTTATCCCTTCTGTGTAGACCACAAGATTGCCTCCAGAAGACAAAACACCGGTGATGAGCAGTAAGGAAAAACATAGTGTACTGGAGTAGAATTTATATATATATATATATATATATATATATATATATATATATATATATATATTACACAAAAAATCCATGATTAATTATGATTAATCACATTTTTCAACTACCAGCTTTTGCAAAGCTTGTATATTTACCTAAATAATATATTGGAATTGATGAAAAAAAATCACCAAATATGAAGTATATTTTATTCAAAGACTGCTCTTCTAGCTTTTTTTAACTTTTTAATATGATCTAAAAGAAGGCATTTTAGTTTTTTTATATATATATATATATTTTTTTTTTTATTCTACATGGTGTCTGCCAAGACTAGTAAAAATAAATAAATTAGGAGGAATTGCGATTTTTTTTGACAAATGGGAGAAACTTTTTCTAAACATAAGAGATAATCATTACGCTCACTCGGTATATACCGTCGAAGAGTACATCTGACTATACAAACGGAGTTCATGAACGCATCCGAGCGCGAACTTGCGAGAGAACAATCGATGCGGTCAAAAAACATCTCAAAAGGGCTCAAGTCCTCAATCCAGAAGATCAATCAACAATCTCTGGTGAAGATGACCGTCTTACCTTCTACTTGTGGGATGCACTCGGCCCTCCTGAGGCCATCTCTGATGCCATTCAGAACTGGCAATGAGTCATACACCTGCAGAAGAACATTTAAACGATCGCTTAATCACTGCGTTTTTTCATTTCATTGCACTAATGTGGTCCGAGTCTCCCAGTCGCCAGTCCAGACTTGATTATACGTTTAAATCGCACCAATTAAACAGAGTTCCTCTCTCGCTTTAGTGTCGTTCGCAGTCCGCACACTTGGACTTTCCCCAATTGGTGACTTTGAGCGCATGACCTCCGTCGACACGGAGGGAATTAAAAAAAGGTCTCTTTAGGTCAGCTGTTAACTAAACGTGCTGTCAGAAGGAGGCACCGCTGCTGGGATTACTGAAACAAATATGTGCAATATGTGCTAACAAAGGGGCTGCCTATTTGATACGGTCGCTGAAAATTGAACATGCTCATTGTGAGGCTGAAAATAAGTTTCAAAGTCGGCATTTGAACAACAGATGCACTAAACATAAACCACAATAAATAAAATAATGTAATAAAATCATGAACATAAATCAAATTTTCAAATTAAAATATACAACTATAGCTTCCTTCATGTTAGCGTTAGCCACGATGAAGTTTTTTTTCCTCTTCATTTTCAACTATTGCTGGAATGCTCCAATTGTTTATTTATTTATTTATTTTACGTATCAATTGTCATCCCCATCGTGTTTAACGTCACTCGCAATGGTTGCCGCAGATCAAATTTGATCGTAAATAAACTGTAGTTTTCTAACAGCTGTTGCTTCGTCCATTGGCGAGTGAACTCCAACAAAAAGGAAGGAGTGGTTAATTTCGCCCGTCACATTTAGTCCTCTCGCTCGCTCGCTTCACTTTACTTCATTTCAGCGCTGGCTAATTTCCGTCTTCGTATCTCCTCCGAGTGCACTCCACCGCGGGTGGACGTGAGTTGATGAAGTGATGAAGCTCCTCGTGTTTGTAGAACAGATGCCCGCACGATTGTATCGGAAGTCCTCGGACAAATAGTGCGTGCTACTGGTATTGTGAAATCTGCCTGGCAACATGAGCTAGCTGAATTCCGATTGGGTAAAAACTCTCACCTAAAAATACAGCGCTAGGATATATTATGACATCAATGTGAAGAATAGGATCGTGATTTCTTGATTATGTTTGGTCAGCAGAGAAGGTCTTGACCGCCCACCACTGGACAAAGTGTTGCTGGTGGACATTTGAATCGATTATTACAACGTTTTCTCCTCGACTGTCAGCCCTCTTGAAGTCGTTCAGCAAGTGTACGAGGCCCTTGGACCGGCCTCTGGTGCTTCGCGTAACTCCAGAGTGAACCGACAGTCTGCGGAGACGACTCACCTTCACGCTTCACCGAAAATTATCGGCACCCACCGCATTCTCACAAGACAGCAGGGTGCTGTCAGACGAACCGGATGCGCGCGGCGGGTAGCCCTTTCCGATGTTCCGAATGAGTCGTTTCGGACCTCCGTCCTGCTGCGAGAGAGCAGAGAGCTGACCCGACTAACAAAGAGACGTTTTCCCATTCTGCTCAGGCTTTGTTGTTGTTCTTTTCTCAGTCTTATCTTCTTTTGCGCTTCGGTTCTGACATTAACATTGGAGCATTATTGATCAGCACTCCGAAGAAGCTTGTCAGGCAGATTAAATCACCTGACCCGGGCCGGGTCCCTCTGCAGAGGCCGAACATCTTCCACGGAGGCATACATTACTGCCTTATCTGACGGCCTCCTTCGCTCAATATGGAATATTATATTTTCAGGGAATGTGATTTTATTTACACGGACACGAGGTGTTTGTAGTCATTTTTTACGCCGATGCGCATATGGAAATGGAAATACAAAATACCCCGGATATGAAACAAGGTGAGATAACATTGCGGCGTGCTCTACAGGGCACCTGACAGACATTTTTTTTTTTAAAGATCCCCTAGCTGAATTAATTTGTCAGTGAAAATTAGATTCCGTTTCCTTGAGGAGATTCACCCATGACCACAAACCTTGGTTCCCACTCGTCCCTCCAAAGATGGAAACCTCTTTTAAATTCACTGTTGACAAAGACCGCCAATGTAAAACAAACCTGTTCGGCTTCAAAGCTCATGTAAAATTCATGCTCATGCTTTAAACATAAAGCAAAGCAGCAGTCGGGCATCAGCAACTCATTAGACGACAACATGTTGTAATTATGGATGGGATATTAAGTGCACTGCGGAAGCCTATTCACGCTTTAAACGCCTTCGTCGAACAATCATGCTATTAAATTAAACGGCGTACACTCCAGTCAAAGAGTACTACAAAGAAAGCGAGAAGCTTGCATTTATTCTAAAGTCCTTCAAAAAAGTGATGTATTTATGCTGTCTCTTGGTTGCTAAAGTGTTAGCGTTTTTTTTTCTTTGGCATAGGGACAGGGCCGGGACTATGCAGGGGCTTGAGGTAGCCTGGCCGCATCAATTAACGTCTTTATCCGTCATTGGATAAAATAAAACGGCATTCCCTGTAAGTGTTTTTCCAAATATTTAACCATTGATTGATGTCAATTAGTAGAGGTCGTAAATCTCTAATTAGGGCGGCAACTATTTTTATTGCCGACTGTGCTGCCATTTTATTTTGTGAGTGTTAGACCTGTGCATTTTATTCATTCTGTATTTGTTACAGTTTCACACCTGCCATATAAAGAGAAGGTCTAAACTCATCCTGGCGTCAGTGACTAATTATGTGGAGCTTTTTAACTATCTGGTTAGCAGAAAGGTTCTGTGAGGCCAGTACACTATGCAAATGAGCCAGCGTCAGGTTTCCAATAGCAATTTGAACAGTAAACTGGAAACGCGAAGCAAATCTTTGTTAAATTAATTTAGAGTGTTATGTGTAGTGACATACTTAATTGTATCAGTCATTTTTTTTTTTAGACGTTTGTAGGCCTCTGGGAATCTCTCATTTTTCTGCCTTATGGGGACACCGGCACTGCTTTACCCCGTTACTCACCTGTGTTAGGGGGGGAAACATCCATCCATCCATCCTCCAATTAACTGTAACACCACCAAGGGTATGCAATATATGACCAAAACAAACATCCATGAGGGAAAAAAAAGCGGATGAAGGCACACATAATTAAATACACATCTAATTTAAAATTTTTTTTAACATGGAGCAGCAGCAGTATGATTCAATTCTATCTATGGGTGCTACATGTACTCGTAAACAAGTCAATAAATATGAGACTTGTGGATGCATTAACATATTGATGAGAAACTCAAGCTTTTCAACGCTGTGCTCATGTGTTAATGGGAACATGTACAGTATTTTTCATACTGTACACACACACATGCACAGTCATCATTATTGTCACAAATGGGAAGATTGAGGAGAAAGGATTGCTTCCCCGTCACAGGTAAATCATTTAGTCAAGCATCCTTATCTTGGAATTAATCACCATGGCAACCATCATTCCTCGACAGCGTAAGGTGAACACAGACAACGTGTAGCCAATTATCATCCAAAGCAGAGGTGGGCAGGCATTTTCCCATCTGGCTATAAAGTCCTGAGGCAACGATTGAACAAATGTTTACGTATGTATTATGAACATTTGTGGCTTAAATGTTTGGGGAATTTGTATGTCTTTTAGAAATAGATTTGAGCCTTTTAATCTGGACACATTCACGCACATTTATACCTTTTGTTCATCCGTTTTGTTTCCTCTTCTTCTTTCCACAGCAACAGTAGCAGAGTCCTCATGTCCATTTTCCATTCCGGATGCTCATCTGGGTCCAAGTGAGCTGGCATAATTAGAGTTCACACCCTGCAGTGCTCAAACATTCGGGTAAAAAAAAAACAAAAAAAAAAAACAATTGGGTCCAAATGGAACTCAACACACAAAAGTCAAATTTGGGCGAGGAGTTTTGTGGGTTGATCCATTTAACCCCAAAAAATTGGGTTGGCGTCCTTTATTTTATTTTTTTTTAACGCAAATGTTCTTAGAAAGCATGTAGACAGACGATCATTCACTTTGCCAACAGGAGAATTAGTTTTCAATGAACTGAACATGCACCCACCACATATTCACAGAACGATCATGCCAACGTCACACGCGAAGGCCGCAGCCGACGGGCCACAAACAGAAATATGAATGACGCGAACTGCAGTTTGGTCACTCGTGCTCTACATGATTGTGCTGCTGTGTTTCCTCACGCTCACCTCAAGAAAGCCAATGACATCATTAAACCATGACCTTCTAGTCAGCCCATTCAGGCGTCTTCTATTATACAGTATGCCAAATCAATAGCAGAATTTTTTTTTTACCACACAGCACCAACAAACTATATGAAGAACGTGAGTAATGAAGAGAGAGAGAGAGAGAGAGAGAGAGAGAGAGAGAGAGAGAGAGAGAGAGAGAGATACATAGATATACATACACAATATTAGGGTTAAGGTAAAAATTCTGATTTTGGAATATAATACAATTGTTTCATGAAGCAGATTTACAATCGTCATTTTCCCATCAGAACTGCATATATGCGCACATATTTGGGTAACCCAGCTATGATATCAGGAATGTCAAAAACCAGATTAAGGTCATATTTGGATTATAGCGT
This sequence comes from Idiotropiscis lumnitzeri, assembly GCF_059441095.1. Lineage (NCBI taxonomy): Eukaryota > Metazoa > Chordata > Actinopteri > Syngnathiformes > Syngnathidae > Idiotropiscis > Idiotropiscis lumnitzeri. Next base: position 8,105,652 of record NC_142397.1, on the reverse strand, counting down.
GTGTTGATGCGGTTTTTAAAGACTCGAATACTGGCAATATTTGTGTTTTAAAAGGGTTATTGACTACATGTTAACGTAGTGTTTTACAAAAATATTCATCTACTGTATGTTTACTTCATAAAGATAAGTGTGGAGAGTCTCAGACGCCAAAATCGTCATTGCTATCATCCACACGCTTTCCATTTCTCGTCCGTTTCCTCCTTTGTATTATTGTAACATAACTCATGGCCAGCAGCATTTATTTCTTCTTTGATAATGGCTTATTTGTGGTTCAATAAAAATAATACAGTACTATCCGTTGAAGCCTCACAAACAATTCATGCCCAAGTATATAAAAACAGAACTGGCCCTCAACATGTTTTATCAGATCCAAATGTGCATTGTAAACACTGCGTCATTTCCTTTCGAATGGGTCATGGCACCATTTATTTATTAAAGTTATGCATAACCTTCCAACATGATCATGGTACAGTACATGTTGAACTTCATGACAGGATTAGAGAAGACACATAGCAGGCAGTTAGGAAGAGGGGTGGGCCCTCCTCGAGGAAGAGGCAAGACACCCGCAGGCAGGACGACCAAGAAGAACACGTAGAGGGAAAGAAGGAACGGAGGAGGGGGAGGAAGAAGAGGAGCACATCCATAAGAGGGAGGGAGGGAGGGAGGGAGGAAGGCAACAGGACCAGATCAGAGCCCCGGCGACTCTTCATTCTAGTTCAACGCCACACGGGAAGTTGTGTGAAATCCTCCGTTTCAAAGGCAACACGGAGGTTGGGGGGGGGACTATATACGGGCCTTACAGCGGGACGACACTGCAAGCGCGGGGGGGGTGAGCCTTGTTAACACTCACACCAAGCCTGTGCGACAGAAGAAAGAAAGAAAAAGAAAGAAAGGAGATGCAGCATGCACGCAATGCAGGAAACACTTTTTTTTTTCTTAAAAAAAAAACTAAAGAAAAACTAAAGGAAAATAAATACATCTTGGGATTAAAAAAAAAATCTTAATACATTATCTTAAATTTTTCCTTTTCTTGCTTTGTGTTTCATATATCTAAATATATATATACATAGACTTTTATGTATATATATATGTGCTGTATATAAACCCACATTTCTTTGTACATTTTGGTATAAGTTCTCTTTCTTGCAGGGGGGGGGGTGTAAAGTGGAAATATGGGTGATTGCCTTGTGCTGATGGGGAGGCGACTCCGCCCCTTTTAAGTCTCTTGCTCTTGGTAGCAAAAAAAGGACAATAGGAGGGGGAGGGGGTTCAGCAGTGAGAGGACAAGCTTATAGAAGGTCCACCATGTCCGGGACACACGCACACACAAAGGTGGTACCGGGACTACAACTCTTTGGGGGCCCCCCCACCACAACCCCGAGACAGAAGGTGCAGCTGAGACGTCCACTATCTCTTCTCTGGGGAAAGACACAACAAGCAAAGAGAGAAAAATGCGGCATGACTCAGGACATGTCAACACAAACACCGCAATCTAAAAAAACCCAAAAATAATAATAATAAATAAAAAAATATATGGGAAAGAGTTTTATCATAACTAGCATTAATTTAGCATTTTTTCTAATTTTGCATTAAATGTAAACTGTAAATGCAATAATAAAAGAAATACTAGAAAATATTTTTTCTTTTAAAAATCTTATCGCAACATTAGTTATAAATAATGCAAGAAAAAAATGAGAAAGACTAAATTATTTGAAAGATTTCAGAGGCACAGGTTTTTTTTTGGTTTTTTTTGCCCGTCCCCACCACATTTATGAACGACCTTGTCCAAGTTTGCCCATTTTTATTAAATCGATTGCTTTGGGATTTTGGTTGAAAACCACAATTAACTCAAATAAATGCTAGCATCAGTCGAGCTACCTTTGTTCCCATCCGAGTGTGTGGTTGATCTCTCCGACCTTTGACGAAGATTATTGTACTTGGCTTCAACCTCCTGGAAGAAAAGCTGACTGGTGAGATGGATCAATGTAAATATCCTTTCTCCATTTGCGATGTACGCTTACCTTCAGATGGCTGAGGTTAGCCTGAAGGTTTCGCAGGTGAGACAGGACTTGTCTGCTAAAAGACGAGAGGCTGCCGGCGTGCGACGCCGAGGAGAACCTCAGATTGATGCCCGAGTCGGCAGCGCAGCCTTGAGACGCGCTCAGCTGCTTCCCGGCGCGCGACATGTCGTCGTCGGTGCTGGTCTCCCCTGGCCCGCCGTATCCTTCCAGGACTAAAAATCCTGCTGGGGAAAAAATGTAAAGAAAGTACAGGGGTGCCTTGATGTTAGTATTTCAAAAATGTCTGGACTACGCTTGGGACAAAAAAATCCTTGAGAAAACTGCAGTAATAACACAGTAATAACACAAGTAAATAAAATGTAAAGAATTCCGTCTTGTAATTGTTGACAGGATTGTCAATCAATTTAGTTATCGTCTCAACCAATGGATGACTTCTATTTTAGTTTTCATTTTGGTTTTGTCTAGAAAAAAAAACATTTTGTGACGAAATAAATGACAATTTTTAGTCAACGAAATTAACCATGAATTCATGCTCAGATGGAGTTGTTAATTTACGAGACAAATTTTACGGAATTTGAAAATAATCATAATAAATCCTAATTAAAATAATGATACAGAGTTTTGAAGACTATCTCACAATTTGCTCAACTTGTGAAGTTCGTAGCCGCCAGAGCGGGCGCTACGTAGCTGAGCGAGAACACTCACCATAATCTTCGGGGGAGTCAAAGAAGCCCGTGTCGCCAGAGCCCAAGTCCTGCGCGGCGTCCTCTGTCTGGGAGTTGTTCCTCTCCGAGCCATTGTGGACCATCACGCGTTTCTCGATGGGCGTCCTCAGCGAGGTGGTCCTGAGGAGGCGAGCTCCTGTGGAGCGCTTGGTTCGCTCGGCGGCCTCCTGCGACATGAGCTGCGTCACCAACACCTGCTTTAATGCTGACACTGCCAGGAGAAGAGTCATTTTAGTTACATGTTAATCAATATTGAATCGAGTGCAGCAGCCAAAAGGAAAGGCAGACCATTTTGAGTTCAACCACAATTTTCTGAAACACATGACGCAGAATTGCAAATTTCTCCGGACTTCATTTTAAAGTGTGTATTGCTTTCCTATTAGCTTTTTTATGTTTTTGGGGTGACGACATCACAAAAGTGCATCAGTGAATCGGACACCCGTTTTTGGAGGGGGAAAAAAAAAAAAAAGCACAGACGGTTTCCCTCAGTCCATCATTGACGTACGCCCGTTTCGCTGAAAACTGACAGAAAGACCTGCCTATTGTGTTTATTCACAGCAAGGTTGCCTCCACCGATTATACATGACATTTTGTAAATCGCTCACCTCTGCCAAATTCTGCCTGACATGAGTGTCAGAGGTTTTGTTCTAAGGTCAACATATTAAAAACAGCTCTGAGTATGATACAGTGCGACCTGGCAACACTGCATAATGCGGCCACAATATTAAGCAAATTGCTAAATCAATCGTGTAAATTAAAACAAGTATTATATTAGCAAAGACTGATTTTTTTTGTGTGCGCTTACATGTTTTCAGTGCTTCGTCTGCTCTTGAGGGAAACACATTAAAGGAATCTGCGCTGCCATCTTCAGTCCCTCGGTATGGAAGCTCTGGGTCTACAAATCCCTCCTCCTCCTCCTCTGCCTTCCCAGCCTCAAAAGGATTGTTAGCGGGTAGAGGGCTCGGAGTCACCCGCCTCACAGCCGGACTGCTCTCTTTATCTGAGAAGATAGTCAGTGATAGGTTTTATCCAAAGGACTTCAGTGATGCCGTGGAAGAAAGGTGTGAGTCCGGTCACCTGTGGACTGAGTGCTGCCAGTGGATGTGCGGTCTGGGTCTTTACTCAGTCGAGAGACACCGGCGGTGATGATCTCCACACCATCTCGCTCCCCACTGGCAAACAAAAAAAGGCCATATTTGGAACATTGACATTACGGATTGAGGAAGGCTTCGAGTAGATGAATAGACGTACTCTGTCTGAGGTAAAGGTATAACGCTGTGGGGTTTGACTTTCATGGCTTCGGCTCTCTGCGTGATCAAATTCTGCCACCTGGTGGATGCAAAGAGAAAATCAACTTGAAACAAAAAAAAAAGAAGAAAAATGGTGCTGTCAAGTGATTGTATTTTTAACCAATTAATCACAAAAGAAATTCCATGATTAATTGCTATTAATCACATTTTTCAACTACTATTTTTTTTAAGCTTGTAACATATATTCAGTTAATATTTTGGCATTAATGCAAAAAAGAAATCACCAAATATGAAGTATATTATATTCAACGACTGTTCTAATAGTTGTTTTTGATTCTCGAAAACAATCTAAACGGAGATATCATTGCATTATTCTTCTTAGAAACATTTCTCAAAACTGCCCACAAGCACCAATACTCCAGCAGTGTTGCTTTGCAAGGCCCAGTGTTAACTTGAGCAAGGTGTTTTGTTCTGAGATTATGTGCTAAAAAGTTGAACAGCTAATATGGTACAATATTTGCAAAGTATGCAAATTATTTTTGAAGTTAATCAAACTGAGATAACTGAGTTAAAATATTTAACTGAGTTAAAAAAAATATCCCCAAAGCTTTAATTTTGACAGAAGAAAAATATATACTAAACACATTCTAAGTCTCTTTTTAAAGTTGTAAATTGAGCTAGATAATATTCTACAGCAGTCCAAGAGTTGGTGGTGTTTGCGGTAAAATGAAGCTTCAAATTTGATTCATGAACCAGTTGTTGTATTTTTTGAGTCCTCTAGATGGCACTGTTGGTTTAAATAAAGGATTTCAAAAAATGTTAAGTCAGCCAAATGTTGATCAGAGAGTGCTATCTACAGGAATCCAAAAATACTACAACAGGTTCATGAAGCAGATTTGAAGCTTCATTTATCCATCACTAGTGTGTGGTCAATAACTGATAAGGCACAGAGAAGCCAAATATCGATCAAAACAGTGTCGTACGTTCTCTGATCCGAGACCGTGGATGCCATCAGCTCATAGATCTGTGCTCCGTTGTCAGACATGGAGAGCACAAAGAAGGACTTGTTGTCTGCCAGGAGAAAAAGAAGAATAGTCACGCCCAAGGTCCTCCCAGTGGGGGCGAAGGGTGCAGAATTATATGGCGAGAGGCGGGCTGCGAGCGAACCTGTAGCCACGGAGCGCACCAGCACGGTGTTGAGCTTGATTATGGGGCTAAAGATGTGCTTGGTGTCGGCGGTGCCCGCCAAGTTCTTGCTGTGACACTTGAGGATGAGACGCTCGTCTTGTTTCTGGAGCAGGACCAGGATGTCCTCTAACAGGAGCGTGTAAAGCTCTGAGAGGACACGGACAGACAGATAAGATCAGTTCGCTGACCAAAATGTCTGTTTATCTATGTTTCAAATGACAAACCAATAGTCTTGTCCTTGTTCACTTTCCATGACAGTGGCCCCTCATGCACCATCGTTTTCTTGGTGAGATCCAAGTTCTGATAGCGGAACACAACGCAAGTACAGGGTAAATGGTAGTGATGGGAAAATGAAGCTTTAAATCTGCTTCATGAATCAGTTGTGGTATTTTTAGTCCTCTAGATGGCACTGTCGGTTTCAATAAAGGGTTTAAAAAAATGGCAAGTCAGCCCAATGTTGATCCGAGAGTGCCATCTACAGGAGTCCAAAAATACGACAACTGGTTCATGAAGCAGATTTGAAGCTTCATTTACCAATCACTAGTAAATGGTGTTTAACAGCGTACATAAATCATTTTTGTTTGTTTGCTACAATTCCTTATAGGGCACTCATTGAGGTAGCTGAATTTACACAAGATAAAGAACTTTGTGGATATTATCATGAGTCATAATACGAGAACTGTATAAAGTACTTATTGGAACATAAATGACATCTTTCAATCTGCTGCTGGTTGTGACATCGACTTGAAATAAATGCGTGGCACTCTCCAAACAATGTAATAAATAACAGCTACCTATTTGCATGCTACTGTTCACACGCCGATAGTAAAGTGCTGACTTTATGATCCAAATTCAAATTTTGTCACCAAAACAGAATGAGCAGAGTCATATCAGCAGTGGCGGGGTTGTTGTGAAGGAGTTGTTGCACCATTTTGATAAGGTTACGTCCTGAGAGTAATCATTCCCTGCGCTCCCTCAGCGTTTAAAATGACATTTAGCAAGTTCTTACATCGATTCACGTTTCCCAGCCTTATAGCGAGGAGTTCGTTTTGACCTAAGCACCCAGATAAGGGCGATCAAAGGTAAAAACGTTGATACTGCCGTGTCACCTTGAGCTCCAGGATCATTGGGTTGTCCGTCTGCTTCAGCGAAGACAGGTCCAGTCTTCTCTGATAATCTTCTAGCCTCTGCAAAAGGGGAAAAGTATATACATTTTTTCTTCTTAAAGCAAGAGCCCAAAGCTAACAGAATACATCTAATAATTGGGGAGGACAAAAAAAACAAAACAAACCTGCTTGTCTTCTGATTCCTTTACAGCCTGGTTGACGTGATTGAGGATCTTTCGACAGCAGTCGGCTGCCCGCTTCACTTTGTCCTTCTCCACGGCATCATCTGCAAAAAAATAAAAAATAAAAAATCTAACGACATTAGTGGTGAAATAAGGGGCTCTCTGGAAAATTTATACTCCTTCCATCAGTTCAGTCGGTATAAATAAAACAGTCGGGCAATCGAACCGCATAAAACATTTTTTGCACTTTAACATTCGGTGCTTTCTCAGTGTGAGATCCGTGCTGCAATGAACATGAGTGGGAGGGAGGTGACGACAGGAAATAATGAGTTATTAAATTGTGCACCGCTGCTCCCGGATCATTAAAATGATAATCCGCTCCCATCTGTAATTTGCTAATCATGACACACAAAAGCTTGCCACTTTGAGTGCGAACGTTTTGCATAAGAACGTGCTCTGCGAGCGACTTCCTGAAGGTAGGGAGAGAGATCCACACGGGATTCACCTGTGTACTTGGAGATGTTGTCCAGCAGCAGCGGGTACTTGGTGAACCTCAGCATCTCGACAGGAATAATGTCCTTCAGCTGCAGTCGTCGGCACAACCGGTTACTTTGCGCCTCCTGGGAAGCACACCGGGTGCATTGCAATTTTTTTTTTTTTTTTAGCACGCAGAATGCAAATGACCGCGTGAATAATTGAAAGCATTCCTACTGAAAGCCTCCTCGCAGTTTAACAATAAACGGATCACGTCAGCGTTTTACCTGGATGAAGGAAATGAAGCGCGAGTCTTTCTTCTGCTTGGTCTTGATGATCTCCAAAGCAAACGGCTGATTACTGCAGAACGTCCCCACGGCCTGCTTGATCTTCTCCTCCTCGCCGCCACTGAACTGTAGACGCCAAGAAAGAAAGCGGGGGATACGCAGACACACAGTGGGTCAGTTAATGTGGGTCGGCGGCTGTAACCATGGTGACCGTGTTTATCCACCACATTGATTAGAAACTCTCAGAAGGGGGCCGGGCTTAAGTTCTCATGGCGGAGACAGCTTAAATGTAGACTAGGCCCTCGGGAGGGAGCGTTTAGCCTACTTAAGCCCTGTAGAGACATTTTAGACAAGCTTGCCCGCTGACGCGTGGGGTAAGCTACATTGCATCCATTTGTCCATGCGGTGAAGTCAGCCAAAAGTGGGCCATTGTTTGACATGAACACTGATTGATTGAAAAAGGAGCTTCCAATGAGCATTCACTGTCATCGCATGACTTCTTGCGCAGAGGGTTTTTTTTTTCCCCTAATACACAATTTAAATATTAAACAACGGAAGAAAACAAATGCAACGGTGTTCTGCCAAAATGTCCTACCCGTTCGAATCATCCTACCGGAGACTGATTTGAAAGCCTGTTCTGCCAAAATGTTCTTGCGAAACTTTGACAGCCAAAGTACTACTGTGCGCTTTCAGATTGTTTTATTTACATCAGTGGTGGGCGGTCAAGGCTTTCTCTGCTGGCCTAACATAATCAAGAAATAATCATCATATTCTTCCCATTGATGTCTTATTATATGCTAGTATGGAATTTTTAGGTGAGAGTTTTTGTCCAATCAGAAATCAGCAAGCTCGTATTGCTAGGCAGATTTCACAATACCAGGAGCATGCACTATTAAACCGAGGCCTTCAGATTTAATCGTGCGGGCATCTGTACCGTCAAAGACTATGCGCTTTCAGAGTAGCTAGCCAATCAGATCACGAGTTGGTTAGTCTTCTCGCTGGCCTTACGCTGAAGGCGATGAACGCGTGAGAGTTAAAAAAAAAACTTTCTTTAGCCGTCAAGCAATTTCAACCTATCAGTGCTTCAGAAAAGCAAAAACAGAAAAGCAATTTCAGTTTGAGCACAGCACTCACCCAGGAGAGCAAGTCGTCTCCTATCTGATCGATGACCGACGACTCGTTTCGCTTCCGAACTGCTGCCATTTGCTCCAAAATGGAAACTGAATTGAAAAGCAGAAGCGGTTAGTCAACGTGCCGTGCGGGTGCTATGTGTGTGCGTGGACGTGAGCGGGCGCACCATGCAGCTGTAGAATCTCGTCCAAGTTGGTGAAGATGTTTTTGATGTCAGCAGGAGGCAAGATGGCATCTTTTGAAAGCTTCTGGTAGAAGACGTGATCCAAAACTCGCAGCATTCGCACGTGCGCACGCTCCGTGTAAAACAGCTCTGAAAAGCACCAAGTTCATGTAATAGGACGCATGCTACGTGGTCGCGGTGCCATTAATAGTTTCTTATACTTCGGCAGTAAGTGAAACGCAGAATAAAGGAATCTATGAATTAAGATTACAGAAGTGAACCCAGTTTGACACATTAAGTCTTTCAAAAATGCTAATTTTAACATTGTCTGAACAGTGAAATATTTGAGAATGCAAAAAACACCTTTTATAGAAAAAATTTAAAAAATAAATAATTAATTTATATATATATATATATATATATATATATATATATATATATATATATATATATATATATATAGAGAGAGAGAGAGAGAGAGAGAGAGAGAGAGAGAGAGAGAGAGAGAGAGAGAGAGAGAGAGACAGAGAGAGAGAGAGAGACAGAGAGAGAGAGAGAGAGAGAGAGAGAGAGAGAGAGAGAGAGAGGCGAGAGAGAGTGCGAGAGAGAGAGCGAGAAAGAGAGCGAGAGAGATTTTTTTTTTTAAATCCTCCAAAATTCAATATTAGGCTTGTTTGATCTAGCAATTTGGCGTATTCATGACACCACATTCTCACCATTGATAACTTCCTGTCTCTTGATTTCAAGAGGCCTGAGACCTGCCAGAACCTCACGGCCCACCAGCTGCTGCCAGTTGAGTGGGTCATGTTCCGAGTCGGTTCCCTGGTCGTCCTCGCTCTGGACATCGGTAGGACCCAATCCCTCGAGCCTTGCAGACAAAAACAAAAAAAAACGACTGGTCACCATAGTACTTCTGGATTTTTGGTTAATAACGCCAAGAAGCATAACCTCACCTTCGAATGGCCTTTGGTGTTCCCTCGTGGGTTCTACAACATGAACAGAGAGAGGAATGATCAAGCAGCGGCGAGCGAGCAGCTCGTGCATGAATGTGCGTATTATGTGTTGATTTTTGTTACGGTTTGCGCAATAAAATGATTGAAAGTGCACCAGAGGTTATGTCTATCCTTAAACATATTTGCTCAAATAGGCACGCTAGATTAACAACATCAATATCTCTTGTCTCTTTTTTTTTTAAGCACGCTTTCATCCGCCTGGCCAGCAGAAATTTAGCTCAGAACTTCATTTTTTTTTTTTACCATTAAAGTACTCATTTAATCGTTCCTACCCGAGATCGACTGCAAATCAAAGTGTTCATTCAAGTTCAGGTACCTGTCAGTTTCTCTGTCATCTTCTTGCAGTTGGTCCAGGCTGTAAAGGTCAAAGTGCGATGCAGGGTATGGCAACCCATCGAGGGGGTCGGAGTGAAGACCGTCGTTGAGCCGAGTGGGGCCTGACGTTGGCGTCCCACCTGAAAAATCAAGAAAGATTTTCCCAACAGAATCTCACTCGGGCCTGTTATTCAAAGTCACGGCTTACCCGAGTCTGTGTCTCGGCCGGCATCTGAGCTGTAGGTGGTGCTGTTCGGGGATGAGGTGGTGACAGCCGTGGGGTGTGTGAGGTCAGAGCCCTCGCTGGATTGGCTGCTCCTTAAACGAGCCCCATCCGTTTGCTCGCTGGCCCCGAGGCTAGGTTGTGACAATTGCTTCTGAGGCTTGGGCCGACCGTCGAGGGCTTTGCCCACTTTGTGCAGAAAAGAGGCCGATCAGAATCTCAAAACGCTTTAGAAGTGAGCTCGTGATTCTTAAATCGCCCACCGGAAGCTGCTTCAATGCGGCTCGGCCGACGCTGAGGTCCGAGGATGCTGGGAAACCGGGGTTTCTTCACCTTCTCTTCGCCATCTTTTTCTGTCTTTATGCTTTTCTGTTAGTAAGGGGGAAAAAAAAGTCAGGGCGGTGGAAAGAAAGTAGGACTTCGAAAAGCAAGTAGTGGGAATACCTTAATTTTAGGAAGAAAGTTGATCCGGACCCGTTTTGACTCCAGGCTGCGAGGTTCCTTGACCCTCACACCAAGGTGCTTCATGTACGTATAAATCACGTACTGCATTGTAGTGCTGAAGAGGGGCGGAAAAAAAGAAAACAATGTAATACAAAGAGAAGGCAAGCCAATGTCACAGCATGCCATCTGGGAAATGCGTCCAACATATGGTGGACCATCGACCATTTCAATCATTTACATTTTTTTTTAAATTATTTAATCTAAACATATTGAATCTATTTCCTGCCTCTTTATTTATTTATTTTTTGCTAGAAACACAAGTCTCGTACTTTGTAATTATTTTCGAAAATCCAAAATAAATAAATAAATAAAATAAAATAAATAAAATTAAAAAAAAAAAATCAAAATGTAATTGAAATATTATAAACATATTTAAACAGTACACATAACAATTTCCGACAGCTTACCACTTCTCCTCTTCTGTCGTCTGAGCGGTAACCCTACAAAGACAAATATTCAATTCATTTGACATTTATGTTTCTACCCAAGTGTATTAAGAATTGTCATGTCGCCGTGTCGATCGCTTGGCTTACAGGATGTCCTCTATCTTGGTTATGATGTTTTCAGCATAAGAGCGTTCGCGCTCGAGGGTGACACGATCTCTCACACGTTCTTGGTCCAGCCTGCCCAGCTCCACTTCGGCAACCGTTAGGCCCATACTGCGCTTTTGTCTGCATGCACAAACATGTTGTGTGATGTCATGTGGGTTAGTTGATTAAAAAAAAAAAAATCACTTTGATATGAGAAGCAAGTGTACCTGAAATCCTCGAGGTTCTTCTGGATATCAGGGAGCAAAGAATCCTGTAGTGTTTGGACATGTTGTCTGTTTATTTCCTCTGGGATCAATTCTGTCCGCCGTCGATCTGCAGACATGCGCATTTCACATGTTGAAGGGCTAGTCAACTTTGATATGTGCACGTGAAAGAAGCAATTGAAGTTAAAAATAAATAAATAAAATAGCTTTATAGATTTTTCACTTATAAACACTTGAGTGGAAAGAGTGCATTGCGGCAGATGCGAAACACTTCACATGACTAAGTGTCGTCTTGTATTAAAATAGCCAAAGTACTTAAAGGTAGTGATGGGTAAATGAAGATTCAAATCTGCTTCATGAACCACTGGTAGTATTTCTGGACTCCTGTAGATGGCACTCTCTGATCAACATTGGGTTGAAAACACACTGACTTGCCATTTTTTTTAAAACCAACAGTGCCATCTAGAGGACTCAAAAATACAACAACTGTTTCATGAAGCAGATTTGAAGCTTCATTTTCCCATCACTCATTAAAGGGGAAGTCAATCCAAAAATATTCTTTTGAATAATATGTTCTATGAGTCTTCACTAGTCGAAACATGACATTCCGATTAATATTGCGTTTGTGGAATATGTGTAGCAGCAAAATCTGGCTGTTTTTAGACATCTCGAGGGGCGGCCATTTTGTCACTTTCGTTGACTGAAAACAGCATCGCAGTTTCTCAGGGATCAAGTAACGACCAATCACAGCTCACCTGTTTTTTGAAGCTGAGCCATGATCGGTCGTTACCAGAGCAACTGTGATATTATTTTCCATCGACAAAAGTGACAAAATGGCCATCCCCTGAGATGTCTAAATTATTCCAATAATATTAATCAGAATGCCGTGTTTCGGCTGCAAAGAACAGATTCTTGTATCCCTTCAAAGCTAAAGAACAAATAAAGAGCACCATTTATATTAAATTATAAACAAAGAGATGACAAAAAAAAAAACTGACCAAGATCAGCAGAAATGGATTCCGGAACTGCCACTTTCAAATGCTGGAAAAAAAAAAAAAAAAAAAAGGACAACCCTTAAAATACCAGTGATGATTGCAATAGTCAAACTGCATCATCGTTTTCTGCCTGTGTTCACTGCGAAGAATAACATCAGTGCTTACTGCTCCTCGATCGATGAAAAAGGTATGGAGGTCCATGAACACCCGTCTGGTCTCTTTGGAGTTGGTCTGCTTGTACAAGTCAGCATAGAGGTAGCAGAGCTACGGACACGAGATAATGAATTCATAACACAAACAAAAGAGCGGCGACTGAATCAAAATAGAATGTGCGGAGGGTCATACCACCGGGGCCGGATCGAATTGAGATATGACGTGATGCATGAAGGCTGCGAGGTGGGCGGGCCGAGACTTGAGCTGCTCAATGCTGGTAAAGCGGTTACACTGGCCGTTTGTCTGCCAAAGACAAAACAACAGACACATACAGTATAAAGTAGGCATGGGACGACTCCCTCAAGCCCCGATTTGATTCCATTTTCAGTGTCCGAATTTGATTCAGCTCGATTTTCTTCTTTTTTCCCCCCAAAAATGAATAATTTATTTTAATAACTTAAATATGTTTTTATTTTAACAACTGCATGTTGTCCTTGTTACACAGGCTAAGTTTTTGCAACTTTACAAAAAAAAATTTTTAAATTAACAAATTATTTTGACTGTTTAACTACATTTTTGTCTTATCTGTGTTTTCAAAAACAGTTGCTGTGGCTTATATACAGGTGCACCTTATTGTCCGGCAAATATGGTAAGATGTAACATTATCTATTTATTGTAGCGTAGCAGTTAAAAAAAAAAGTGATGTCAATATGTCATTACAGTAATCTACCTGCTCTTGATCAGAATCAAAATAATCGTCCTCAGCTCCAATGATATGCGAGATGAGACGAGAGGAGGGACTGTTGACGGTGGAGGGAGAGAGAGAGTCCTGGAGGGGCGACACAGTTCCACATTGTAGAATTAGGTGCTTTCTTTTAACAATCTTCAAACTGCTGGAAATGATATTGTACTTAAAGTGGTCCGACATTCACACTGAAGCTCAGAAAAGCAAGAGAATGGAAGATGCAACGTATGAGTACCAAATCAGTGGCATCCTCTGTTTCCGGCGAGTGGCAGGAGTTGAAGCTGTTCCTGGGTGTGCTCTTTGGACTCGGGCAGGACAACTCCCTCTGGCAAAAACTCTCTGGAGAGACGAGTCCAAATCCAGAAATCTACGGGTAGCGAGGCGCACAACCTTACACTCGATATCAACCAAAGTAAATCGTACGTATTGAGGTATTTCAATTAAGAAAAAAGAATAGAGGTGCTGCATCGCTTCAATTTTCTTTTTTAGTGTAGTCAGTGAGAGCAACTCACGGGGGTGCCGCTCCAGGACAAGTCAGCACTTTGGTCTCCCGCCGCGAGCGTGCGCTCGGTTTCAAACATGCTACCATCATCTGCGTCTGCACCTGGAGCAGCCTCCTATACGCCCCACACACACAGACATGCGCTTGTCAATAAATGAAATGTAAATAAATAAAACGACAAAAACATTCGAAAGGCTGCACTTAATATTTAATAAAACAGTTAAAAACGTATATTTTTGATTTGGCTACAGCTGATATCGAGCCCCTCGCGATTTAAATTAGGAAGTGTCGTCGATAAAAACGCTACGGGCACAATAGAGTGGCTTTCCACAGAAGTCTAATCCTCAAATAAGATTAGGATTTAAGTTGGTCTGGAGTCGAAATTGTCGCCGGTAAGTGGTGTCCCTTGATACGCGACTGTCTGCTTTGCAGGTATGATCCGGCCTACCTGTGTTGCGCCGGTGGCCTTGAAGAGCTGACCCTGCAGCTGTGGAATGTGTTTCTTAGCTTCCTGGTTGTCTTTCAGTAGTTTGGGGGAGGGGTTTCGGCCGTAGTCTTCCTTCGTTGCCTGAACCGCAAGAGTGTTGCAAAAAACACATTGCAAGCGTTGAGAACTCGAGAGATTTTGTTATGTGCGTAAATTGATAAGAGACGTACCCATTGAGGTGTGGAGGTGAGCCGGTCATGAGGACTGTACGGGCGTTCCGCTGCAGGCGAGTTTGGGGAGGAAATAGTAACGCCCAGCATTTCGGACTCGGCTTCAGACAGGGAGATCTGGGCCAGCCCCGGAGGGCGACCCAGGACTGTGAGCGCCACATAGGAGCCCGCTAGAGTCAGAAAGGGAAATTCAGGTTTCATTCAAGCGACACTCTTTCACTACAAAAGCAAGCGGGAATATTTTGTTGAAAATTAACTCACATTTGATAAGCTTCACCACTTCAATGTGGTTTGAATGTGTAACAAGTGTTCCGTTAACCTGAAACACACAAACATTTAAAAAGAAATACAATAAGACGCCAGAAGGTGGCAGCGTAGAGTTTATTTGGATTTTTGACAAGAGGACAATTGGATTTAGGAGTTAAAAAAGGAGGAGTTGGGGCGAGGGGTTGTTGTTGCAGATAAACACGCTACCTTGATGATCCTGTCTCCTGTCTGAACGCCTGCCCGCATTGCAGCACCATCTGACAAAAACATAGCGATTAAAAAAAAAAAAATACAAAAGGAAAGCAAGTCGGCGGAAATAGGTGGGACACTAAAAACAAAACAACAAATACTACCCTGACAGATGATAGCAGCGACTTGATCATCACAAGCTCGCTTATATTACGTGAAGGACCTGTTTCACAGCCCCACTCGGGACAAAAGGATTAAGGCACTGTTAGAAGACAGGTTTATTGTGACTCCTTTCCAGTTGAAACTGTTGTGCTTCTTATGACTAATAGGAGACAGCCGAGCGCGAGCAAATGAAGCACATTCATTCGCTTCATGTTCAAAATGAATGACGCTTGAGTTTGGTTTGTGTTATCGTGGTGGTTGCGCAACTACAGATAGGAAGTGATTAAAATCAAGTCGCTCGTGACGTCGTTGAAAAAAAATATGCTCATTCTGCATGGCGGTTTGCAAATAAACGTGGACCTTTTCTTGAGCGGTTGAATAATTCCCTGCTTTCCTTCCACAGAATGAGTTTAAAATTATTATTATTATTTTTTTTTTTTTTTTCAAAAACACACTCAAGCCTGGCTTTTTACACAATTAGAAATAGAAGCCAATTAAAATCAATTAGGTGCCAAACACATTTCATTCAGCACACTCATGTTCCTGCATGACGACCTGCCTGGTCCTGAAGCCGAACATAATTAATAACCGACTCGTTAACGCTCGCGCTCTAAATTGCGCAAAGTCCTCTCAAAGAAAAAAAAAAAAAAAGACGGCACCTAATAATGCCGCGAGTATGTAACGACTCAGGAAATAGACAATCGGCAGCGTCAGCGGCGCCTCAAGTGCGTCAGCGTCGGCGGCTTCCCTGCGGCGGTTATTGTAACAAAATAATGAGAACAGTCAAGTCTCGTGTCACCTTCTTTGACGAGCTGCACAAACACCGGATTGTCACCACTGACTGTGAGCCCAAAGCCATTTTCGTCTTTCTGGATGATGACACATCGCTGGACCAGACCTGCAAGTGAGACACAAATCAAATCAAACATTAATCCTGCTTAAATGATCAAATATTCAATATGTACCTCGATATCAGGTGTGGGCAAACTACGGCCCGGGGGCCACATGCGGCCCGTTCAACGTTTTGATCCGGCCCGTTGAATTTGGAAAAAAATTAAATGAATGAACCTTCGTAATGTTTTATTTTCTAAATACTGTGTTTTTTCAAAGACATATATTTTGTTGTTATGCTTTTGTTCACTTTCATTTCAAATTAAGTGTATTTTTTTTTTCCTCCGGTGAGGTGAGGTGACCAAAACACTCCATCCATCTGCTCCTGATCTGGCCCCTCTGTCAAATATTAGAACCCATTGCGGCCCGCCAATCAAATAGTTTGCCCACCTCTGATCTATATTTTGCACACATTTGACATTCAAATAATCAATAAAAAAAAATTTCTGTACAAACAGCAATAAATCAGGATGGAGATCATATACGCTCATCATACAACATTAACGATAAGGGCTTGATTGTACTCAGTTACATAAAAGAAAAAGAAAATTAAAAAAATAAAACATAAATAAAATGATCATTATCATCCGGATGTAAATGCCTTTCGCCGTGCAATTTGTTTTGGAGGACGTCTGAAAGTGATGTCGCGATCCAGACATTGCTGCTTGTTTTCCCTCACAGCCTTAAGGTTGGGGTGGGGACGATTCTTCTCAGGTTCTCATGAGCGCGGCGAGAGGAGATTAGCGCTTATCTAACGTCTGAGTGATAATGACTGGACCGACGTGACAGAAACGCACAGAAAGGTGAGACAATGTCAAGAATTGCATTGACCCAAAATGATCTTATCTCGGAAAGTGGACTATTTCAAAGGGACCCGGCGTGCATAGCGTGACCTTTGAACTAGTTTCTTGTTGCGGCGGCGATTTCCTGACCATTGGTGCATCAACCAGAGAGGTGACTGGATCAATAAGGGCAGTGGTGGGTTGGGGATGGGAGGAGGTGGGGTAGGGGGTTGGTGAGAAGGAGGAGTGGGAGCTAATAGACGGAGAGAGGTTTGGGGAAGCAAAAAGCCCCAGGCTAGGGGGAGGAGAGGAGCGACACAGCTCTAGACATGGCTGACGAAGCAAAGGGGGGGGGGGTGCAAAGGTGTCAAAAGTGATTAAGCCATATGGGCTGAGGAGCTGGTGTGAATTTACCTCTAGATGTTGATCTTGTGCTTACGTTCCATACTTAACGGTGTGTTTTAGGTCAGGGCCTTTTTTTTTTTTTTTTAAACAAAACAAAACAAAACAAAAAAATAAGTGGGAGTGCTGACATGGTCAATGAGCAGGCTAATCCATCTAAGGTAATGCATTATTCAGAGACCTTAACTGATCTGTTATTGGCACCCTTTGCTGAAACGCAAGAAAAATGTACTCTGGGGAATCAACGGACATTTAAAACTGATCGAGCGGCACTCAAGCCTATGCGCCATAAAAGAAGGAGCGCATGGGGTTAAATGGGCAGTGGCGCCTGAAAAATAATAAATGCAGTCGGCGGCAAATGATTTGCTCAGATTTAAAAAAAAAAAAAAATATTCCCAAAGTGAATGATAATAAGAGTAAAAATCCAAAGCGTTATCGATTTTTTATTTTTGTCAACTTTACAGGCAATGTGCTTAAAACTCATTCACTACCAGCCAAAAAAAAAAAAAAAAGGATCTTCGACATATTTAGGCATCAATGGCAATAAATTAGTTAACTGTCATACAAGTGAAAAAAGAAGTTAACCACGGTCATTAATAAGATTTAAAAAATTTAAATTGGACTACAAAAGCAGCTATTGAATATGTTTGGCTTTTTACCGATTATTCCTTCGATTAATGGAATTGTTTTAGAAATAAAAAAATCTTGCATTATTAAACAACATTTATATGTGAGGTGTAGGTATTTTTTATTTTTTTTTATGTTGGCCACCTGCGGTTTCTATCCTTCCGTTCTAACGTTTGTGAGATTGAGTGTAAGTGGTTTTAAAGGCGGGGCTTGGCCCGGTGAGCGACATGGGCACCAGTGAATGAGCAAGTACACTTGGCTGCCTTTCAACTTGATAACCTGTTAGCCAGTCTGCGTGTTGGGTGACTTGACGTTAGTGTTGGCTATCGTCAACATGTTTTTTTTTTTGTTTTGTTTTTCATCATTTGTGTGTTTGAAATAAAACGTGATTGAAAGTGCACCTGCAGCCGTGTCCAACCTTGCACTTTCAGGATGTAGCCGATTGGAACAGAGGTGGCCGGCATCATAAGACGTTTAAGGCTAAATTAATTTTATTCATGATAACATTTCCAAACCAACAGCAAGCCAAAAAATAAAGAAAAGGCAAAACGTGCAATTATCCTTTCATGCTCACTAAATTGTTCCCTAGAGCGTTTGGAGTCCATTTTTTGTACAATTTTACAGCATCAACCATATCACCACCCCAGAAATTTCTCTGTTGCGTTTTTGCAGTCTTTGTTCCGTTCTAATTGCACGATATCATTGTATGCTTTCAAAAAATAAATAAATATAAGTCTTGCAAATAATCCAAAAAGCACCGTCTTCATCTAAAGGCGTGCTCACACCAGCGTGTTTAAGCATGTGCAGATGTCACACCAGTCATCTCCCAGCAAGTGCATCCTTACCACAGGACTCAGGCTTCCCCTCTGCTAGCAAACTGCTGCTGCCACTCTTCTGCGCCACCAGAGCTTCTGCTCACAGCCCGCAGCCACGCAGACAGCATGGCGGGCGCGTGCACGCACACACACACACACACACACACACAGAACACGAACCAACACAAGAAAGGAAAGACACGAAATAGAAAATCATGAGGGAGAAAAACGATCATGGAAGAAGGAAACAAATAGTATTAAAAAATGTTTAAATAAATAAACGAAAACACAGCAATGACTCGGGTCCCTGACATTGAGCTCGTTGATTTTTAAATGATGTTTAAATAATGACTCCAAATGTTGAGCTGACTCAAAAATGTTGAATTTCAAGATGCTTCTGAAACATGTTTTTTTTTTTTTTTTTAATTTTCCATCCGGCCTCGTAACAGCGGACCAGCTCTACATCCTCAGCAGGGTCCTCCAAAGTGCCCAGCCAGTCGTCACGTTTTTTGTGTACTTGGAGAAGGCGTTCAACCATTTCCCTCTGGGAGTTCAAGCAACCTCGCAAGAAATTACTTCCGGGACTAATTTACTTTTTATTTATTTTCGATTTTTTTTTTTCTTTTTTCTACCGGCGTCCTATTTTTCCCAGTGAGGATTGGACTGTTCATTACCTTTCTGGACAGAATTTAAATGTATCAGTCGATTTAAAAAAAAAAAACACAAAAATTACATGCACCTTGCCGACACTGTCAAAGCACTACGTGAGATTGGAAAGTACACTTGTATTATTCGACAGAGACAATTAGATTCCAGATTGTTTATGTTTTGTATTTTATGGACTTTGGTATTAACTGTCTGCTCTAAGATAACGACCAGATTAGATTGACTTCATATTGGATTAGATAGGACACGTCATTTGGCACGTACGCTTTTTTTTTTGTACCCATTTTATAAACGATCACTTTTTAATGGTTCATCGAAACATTTACATATTCTAAGTACCGGAGTAATACTTGATTCGAATTTCTGATGTCATGATAATCGTGAGCAAAAATATGGCGGCGTCACCGTATTAAAATTACAGGACAATTTTTTTTTTTTTTTATAAATACTAGGGTGAATTTTTTTTTTCATTGAAGAAAATGCATTTTATTTAGAAATAAAATCTAAAATATTTGGTACATTAAGAAACATGTCATAAATTAAAAATAAATATTTTTCGTAATTCACAATGTCCTGTATAGAAGTCCTCTTAAAAAAAAAAAAAAAAAAGGATGTTCATTCACTTTTTGAAACTGTGGTAAAAACGTGAAAAGGGTAATCTTACATTTAGAGGAATAATTTGGTTTGAAAAAGGAGCTTTCATTATTATTTTGACTGGCAAACATACAAAAGAAGAGAAACACGTCCACCAAGCGAGCTTTCTATTTGTTGCGCACTGTAGCAACTGCATTTGGAGTCGTCTTGACTAAAATGTGGCTTTTAGTATGTGCGGCACCTCCCACAGGCAGACACACTACCAGAGACTGTTTGGAACTTCCCAGAGAACACAACTTGTGTGCTGTTGCATCATTCTTGGATAATCCATTATGTGGTGCTGGGGATTCTTTTTTTAGATGTTTTGACTACAGAAGCTTGAGTTGTACTGCTCGGATGGATGACAAAAACCACAGGGAGTGTTCCCAAATCAAACTTTTCCTTTTTTTTTTTTTTTTTTAATTTTTCTTTTCACTAAAAAAAAGAGCAGCCTGAAGTGTGTAACTGGTTTCCAGGCTTGGTCCGCATTTTTAAACGTGCATTGAGACCACCCAAACACACAAGACGGCAAAGTTGCTTATGTGCAATGGCAAGGGCCCAGCAAACATTCAAGACCCGACGCAGCTGCGTCGATAAAGAAATTAAAATGTAACAGTGAGCATCTAACAGCGTTATATATTTGGTTGATTTGAAAGAGACAGACTATTTTCAAAACACATTCAGAACAAGAGCAGATAAGATCAGACCACACTGGTCAAAGTTTTCAAAGACAACACAAAGCATTCGGGACACACACAACCGTTCAGCATCTCAGCTGCCTTGCGCAAACTGTCATCAGCACACACTTTTTTTTTCTTTTTTTTTTTAAAGACCATGTTTTGTGTAACAACAGAGGGCGAAATAGATGGGATGCACCGTAACGAACAAGGCAGTTAGATGAAGCGTTGAGATGCGGGGGAGAGCGGGGGAGGGGCTTGCATATATTTATGAAGGGAAAAAATTAATAAATAAAATTAAAAAAAATAAATAAATATAATATAAAATATAAATATATAATATAATATAAAAAAATAAATACAATAAAAAAACCTGCGAGTGAAACATTACCTGTTGGGTCAAACTCATTGGAGGGAAGCGAGGTTTTGTCACTTTTAGGTTTCTTGTCCGGGGGGTGGTCTTTGCTGAGAATGCTGCTGGTTCTAAAATAAAAACAAAAGAAAAAAAAATCATCCATATGCAACAGGTAAATTTACTTTCAACGAGGGCTGGGAAATTGGGCCTTAAATTAGTGAGCGGATTGGGGGGCGGTGGTACTCGGATAAAAACCCACGCAGGCACGGGGAGAACATGCAAACTCCACACAGGACGGCCGGAACCGGAATCTAACCCACGACATCTCTCTAACCCAGTGCTTCTCAATTATTTTCTGTTACGCCGTCCAATACTATAAATAATAGCATTTTCGTACCAAAACAAACCTAAACTGTAGCGTTAATACTCGTGGTGCACAATGGGCAATGAAAGCGCCACTGCCAACTACTGGAGTGGATGTGCAATTACACTTTATTGTCGTAGGGCAGGAAAAAAAGCAAGTTCCCCTGGTTTACACGCGCCGCCCCACAATTTGAGAATCACTGCTCTAACCAGACGTCCATCATGCCGCCGGATACGTTTCGAATTAACGAAAAGTTAATTAATAAAAGCTTGCGTGCAATCCAGACGCAGCAACCTAAACGGAATTTCAGAGCGGCTTTAAGAATTCATCTGCCACACAGAAGCAGCAATTATTCACTTGAGCACTGACAATAACGAGTATGAGTCACGGCGAATGTGTCATGCTGTATAATGTGACAGCCAGAAAGGATGTGGAGGCGCTCCGCTGAGCAAGGCCAGAGAAAGGACTTTTCCGAAGGAGACTTGCCACAAGGCCACGCAACTGGCATGGACCTCGGCAGGCCATGTATGGTTGTTGCTGCCTATGCCGGCCCCAAATGTGAAAGGCCACTGTTCTGTTCGCAGTGAAAGGCAGTGATGGGCCGCACTTAGAAGAGGGACTCCTTTGTCCCTCGCTCTGGGTGTGTGCGTGTGTGTGTGGGGGGGGTGTGCGCGTGTGTGTGTGTGTGCATGCGCGCTAGCCGGGTGGGGGTAGAGGAGGGCATGTTTAGTCTAAGCTCAGTGGACTTCTGTATTGCGGCAACATAAGATTCTTACCTGTTTGCTTTCTTGGGAAACCTGCGGGAGAGACGAGAGGAGCCGACATTAATATCTCGCAGTGATTAAAGCGTTCATGACAAGATGCAAAGTGCAAAACAAGATACATTTCCCCGAGAGCCATATAGCGGAAAACATGATAATCCAGATCAAACATCCGAGTTCTTGAGCGGCAGATTAAAGCATTTTCCAGGTCAAATTTCCTCCGCCTCACAGATCACTTTCCTATCTGTTTGTGTGTGCGTGTGTGTTTGCACATATGTGTGAGCACAACTCAAATAGTCATACGACTAACTTCCACACCTTGTTTGATGCCTAACGAAGTAGAGATCACATCAAAACTTCGAACACTGCGGATTTTGAATGTTATCCATTCACTACCAATGACGGCTAAAGACGTCAAAAATAATTTTTTTTTTACTTGGCTGGTAGTGAATGAGAGATATTTTTTTTTTTTTTAAGTATCTACCGGTGTTTATGATATAGATAATGGCCCATTTAATAAAGAGACCCATGGCTATTAGACTGAATGTATGCACAAGTAAGTTTTTGTGACTGAATTTAGCTGTTGTGGCGTTTAATTAGGAGCGTTTTGCTGTGCATAATGCGAAAATTTAGCACATGGAAATACAAAGAGGTACAGTTGTCTCGAATTCCCCTGAAGGGAAATAAAAGGTGGTTGTGGGTGGGCCGGTGTAATTACCTTTTAGTATGACTGATAGCACAAGTTTTAGAGACAAGGTCATTACGACTTTGCCTGTGGTGCAGACGTGGCATCGGTTAAGATGGAAATAGGGTTTCAACACAGACTGGGGGGGGGAAATTATTAGAATAAAATAACATCGGAAGTGTGATTGGATGTGAAGAAGAAAGCGTGACTGGAGTGACACTTTTGAATTGATTGTCCCTAAAGAAAAGGATGAATCGACTCGATTCGAAGCACAAGGGCCCTATTCGATTCGATTTTTGATTCATTTTGACTAACTTTCAATTCAATCAACGATTTCACACAGTACCAATTTTACTTTTTACGTTTTATGAATCGATACTGGGCAATGAAAAGGAAAATCGATTAAAATCGACATTGATTTTTTTTTTAAACCCAGCCCTAACGTGTCTACAAAAATTATTTATTTATTTATTTTTGGACAAGGGTGAGCCTTATTTCCTTGTGTAACAAGCCGTTGAAAGTATTGTTGAAACACTAGGAAGAATGTACGATAACGGCACAAAACCGGAGAGCGAGAAACGACACATTTCAGTCTCCATAATGGAGAGGGCTCACGACTCACGAGCGAATATTAACTCTCTTTCTCCCAGTGACAGTGTGTCCCATTCAGAGGCATACTGGGCATCTAAATGGCCCGTTTATGAAAATGCCGAGGTCTGTAATAAGTACCAGAGACGAGAGAGAGAGAGAGAGAGAAATCCATAAGCGAGTAACCAACTCCATCCCATGAAACCAAATTTTTTTCTAATTTCGATTCACATCGCCATTTGTGCAAAAAGTAGGCTACCGTTCTCTTCTGTTTATGTTGAATAATTTTATATAGTAGCGCTATTGAATGGAATTCTTATTTGATGCGGCACAACTCATTTGATTTGTCACTTTTTTTGGGAGAGAATAACCGAAAATCTCATGGTTATGTCATCGATATCGTGACATAAAATGGCCCGCATCGACGGGCTGCTCGATTATGAAAAGAATTATCACGATTATTTTAAGACAATTAAAATCACGATAATTCAAAAAAAAAAATTTATGAAAACAATATTAAGTTGAAAGTTCTTTTTGGACGATTTTTAAACCTAGTTATTTTAAAATTTTAAAAAAAAAAGGTGCAAATGTATAAATTCAGGTATGGTTTATTCGTATAAAGTAACATAGTACATTGGAGTTTACTTCCTATACACTTTTAAATTGCCATAGAACTATTGTAACATTTAAATAAACAATTTCAATAGAACACTCAAATAAATTTTGAACCCAAGTATACATATACAATGTTTACAATTTTAAAAATGTTATATAAATAAAATACTTAATATAGGAACATTTTTTTACGATTATGACAATTTTGTAATTGTTGAGTTTAATAATCGTAATTGAATTTCGATTAATTGCTCAGCCCTACCACATTGTGATAACCCCCCACCCCTCTAATTGCTCAGAGATTGTTCCTAGAACGATTGGAGCCATCATGAAATACAGCAACAGCAACTTTACTCTCATTCAGTTGGCACCACTAAAGACGAATCGCTGCTTTTGTTCGCTTGTACTGTACACAAAATAAAAGTAGCACATACTTGACGTTTTATTTTGACTTCATAAAGGCCGTATAGAGCAGATGGGCTGGATCAGGCCTGCGGGCCGTACTTTGCCCCGACGTGCTGTAAGTCTAAGTTCATACATGAGCTTGGTCAGGGGGAAAAGAAAAAACAAAAAAAAATGCTGGTGCTCATAAAAGACGCCAAAATTGTGATATGCACTTCTATATATCAAGGGCTCATAGTTTCTGGAAATTCATCTTGAGACACAAACATTGGCGCAAAACTCTCACCATCCAACTGAAAAGTGTACCGTTTCCGCATTAACAGTCAATTGTCTGTCTCGCAGACAACAGTGCTCCATTGTCGCATTTCTTCATAATGACTTAAATACTCTAATGAACACAGTAATGAGAAGAGAGAAGCTCACGAGGGAAAAGAAACAGGATGGCAACGTGAACGGGATAAGATGCACACTTGGTGACGGGATCTGATTAAAATTGGATTTTAGATCCAGCTGCCTGTTGGCACCCTTTCTGAAAGACGGTGAAAACGGACCTCTTGACATTATTTTAAGCATTGGTCTCCACTCCCCAACCACAAAATAAAAAAAAAATTTAAAAAAGAAAAACGCAGTCCTCCCGAGTAATTAGAGGCTGAAAAATATTTTAGATTGGAAATTGACCGGTGCTCTACCCTGCACTGCAATACGCAATCTAATGTAACAACGCAAACAAACCTCACCAGACACACTAAATGAGTGCTGCGTGTGTGCAGGAGACGACGACGGCAAGATGATATGATTGTGTCATCAATGGCAACGTTTGTTGGAAGGAAAAAAAAAAAAAAAGAAACCCCCCCCCCCGAGAACACCAATAAAACACTTAGCACAGTCGACTTGCAGATGAGGGAATGCTATGCCATGCTTTTCAACATTTTAACAAAAAAAACAAACAAAAAAAAAAAACAATATGCAATTTATCGAGAGGCGACTGTAGCGTCAATAAATTGATAGTTCCCAAAAATGTCCAAAAAAATATAAACCACATCTATCAAAGTAACTGTAATGGTCAGGATAATTTGGTAAATAGCATTTGTCCATTTTTACGCAACAGGCTCTGATAGCACGGAAAAAATACATTTACAATGAGTGTTCCTTCAGAAAAAAAAAACGACAGAAGACGCAGCGCAATTATTATTATTATTATTATTTAGTAATTCAGAACATACAAACCCAACAGGGGTGTCAAACATGGAGTTAAAGTAAAATATTACAAAATTATATTATCACGCGTGACGTCATCAGCTGGTGCGCAGGCCACCAAACAAATTTATTTTTATATATATATTTTTTATATTCCACCATATGGAAAGTGCTTTGCTACAGCTCCAGCTGTTATGAAATGAGCTTTATGAATAAGGGTTTATAGTATTGTATGATATCTAGCAACCCGCCCACATCTAGCACCGACACTGCTGCTAAACGCGATTAACAGGCGCCAAACAATACGGCGTCAGTCTTTTTTTTTTCCCCGCACTCTTAATTAGCGATGCAATGTTATTTCAGGGCGTCATTATGTTGTTGAAGTCAACAGCTAGCGATGGCAAACGGCCCCAAACACAGGCAAGTCAGCTGTTACGCTGCGACACGCTGCCGTGAACAACTTCAAAATAAATGTCAAAGTATTCAAAAAAAAAAAAAAAAAAAACTCTTAAGCCAGAATTTTTCCCTGCTGAGAATACTTATATCCACAATCAATTTTCCTCAGGACATTTAATTCAACTCTTCA
Source organism: Idiotropiscis lumnitzeri (assembly GCF_059441095.1). Taxonomy (NCBI): domain Eukaryota; kingdom Metazoa; phylum Chordata; class Actinopteri; order Syngnathiformes; family Syngnathidae; genus Idiotropiscis; species Idiotropiscis lumnitzeri. The sequence continues at coordinate 8,079,600 of NC_142397.1, read as the reverse complement.
AAGAGCGCACCATTAAAACGACAGAGTCAGAAAAGGGTGGAGTGAGGAGGGAGGAGGGGGGGGGGGGGAGGAGGTGGAGGGGGGGGAGGGGTGTTAATGTACTGCAAGCGGGCCCGGGCTTGAATGCGCCATTGAGGTTTGCTGTTTTGATGGAAAACTGTGCCAGAGCTCGCCAACTTCAGCAACAGCGGCAGGAGAGGAGAGCGTGACTAGACCAAAGTATGAAGAACCGAAGGGAGCAAGAGAGGGAGCAGCGGAGCGAGGGAGGCACGGCGGCGAACAGCCTTATTTTTGTGAAAGAGTCTCCCAAAAGGAAGAGGAAGGGAAAATGGTGAATAATGAAAGAGTAGATGAACAGGGGCAGGATTCAGGGGAAGCCCTGCAGGTTCCTGTTTAAAGGATAGCGCACACACACACACACGCACGCACACACAATGGAAGCTCAACACATTTAAGTCAATTAAAATATACGGAACACACACCACGTTAATGAACATTGGGCCCGTTCTACTGTTTTTAAAGTCATTATTTTCCAGTCTTTTTCCTCACCATGCCGCTGTTCTAACATAAACAGAACTGACACGGAATAGGCGTCTAAGTGGACTAAACAATTTTCCACTTTGGGTGGTCGTACCGGAGCCGTGACAGAGAAAGGACGGTGCCTATACGATACAATACAATCCAACTTTATTTACATCGCGTATGACACAACAGCTGGAGCTGTAACAAAGCGCTTTCCATATCGTGTGATATAAATTAGCGGGAAATCCAAACACAAATTAAAACAATAGCTAGCCGAAGAAGAGAAGAACAGCGAGTCTCATGAGGAGTCGAAGGCTATTAATAATAATTAGTCTTCGAACGAGTTTTAAAAGTGGACAGAGATGGGACTCGTCTAAAATTTAATGGGAGCTCATTCCGTAGTGAAGGACCGGCAACAGAAAAGGCACGTTCCCCGTTGAGGCGGCGCTTAGTCCTCGGTACCTCCAGCAGCGTTTGGGCGCAGGGTGGAGGAGCTCGGAGAGGTACGCTGGGGCGAGGTCATTTAAAGGTTTGAAGACGAACAGAAGTATCTCAAAGCGAACTCGAAAGTGCACTGGGAGCCGGTGAAGGCCAAGTTTGGAGTTTTGTGATTCGTCTTCCGAGCTCCAGTTAAAAGGCGAGCAGTAGTTTTTTGCTCGAGTTGGAAGTGCCTGAGGGAGGACTGGCTGACTCCAAAATTAAGTGCATTAGTGTAATCTAGCCTAGAAGTAACAAAAGCATGGATTACGGTTTCTAAGTGGGGAAAAAAAAATCTTCACTTTAGCCAGCTGCCTAAGATGAAAGAAGCCGAATGGAACAACAGCACTGATTTGCCGATCTAACAGTTTGAGACTGTTGACTTTAACTAAGACGCCGGGGGGGTCAACAAGGTCGAAAGTAGAAGGGCCACTGGGACCAAACACGGTAACTCCGAAGTTAAGTATACGAGAATTCCTCAATGCCGATATATGGGTGTGAAGTTTAGCACTGTACATTCACGAACCCCCGTTTGTTGCGACGCTGTCGTTACGAGGACCATACCAGCAGAAAGAAAAAAAAAACATTTCTCAGGTGGTGTTAAACCTAAAGAAGATTAAAAAAATCCGAGGAGCTGCCTTGAGGCCGCCAACATCAGAATGAGGAGTGGTCCATTCCGGGAGGAGAAACACGTGATCTTGCACACCACAGCAGCACGTTTCACTGGATACCGAGGAAGGAAAGGCATGTTCTGCGGGCGGCTGAGTCATACCGACGGACAAACGGAGCAACTTCGGAAATTGGAAAAGTCGTCGTATGCAGCCAGCGGGGGACAGATTTGATCTCAGCCGTGTAGCCAGCCAATAAGACACGGCGCGCGGCGGATGTTATCTAATCCGTCTACCTGCAACGTGTCATTGTGCACAAACACGGTCACATACCCACCCCCCTCCCCTCCCCCTCCCTCGCAGGCGTCAACACCCACGCATTTCTCTATTGTGACCATGTCTGATTTCAAATAAGACTCGTGACCTTAGCAGAGCCTCAAGGTATCAATGTGTTAACTGGGGCACAGATTAAAAATAATGGGGCAATGAGCGTTTGAACCAGACAGAGAGGATTGGGGGGGGGGTGAGGGGGCTAAAAGGGAGCGCAATTGTCGTCGTAGGAAGAAACAGAGGTCATAGCTCTGAAGCTCAAGCTAAAGCCTCCAGGGGGGAAACGGTGCCCTTTCTGCCCCAATAAACCTCATCAGGATTCCTGAGACATGAAGGCCGCGGGATAGACATTTCTTCACGCTATGCTGTCTCCTGTCCTCTGGGACGGGCGCGGGAAAGGGAAAGGAGGTAGTTCAACGCGTTACGTTGTTTACACTGGAGCTGGCCGGGAATACCGGAGGACTTCGCTGATCGGTGGCAAAATTTCCTGGCATGACGACGAAAGGGAACAAATTCAAAAGGAGCAGAAGTCAGTTTAGTCAGTTGTGCTCCGTTCGTTTGTCGTAGCTTCAGTGCTTTAGGTGTCGAACGAGGGTCGGGCGGGGTTACGGGAGCCCGTGGTGTCGAAAAATAGCAACGGTGTGATTTGCAACGCCGTCATAAAAGAATAAAATAACATTTAAAAAATGTTAAAACTCCGCAGTGGATAAAGACTTAATATGATTTGAAATCTATTTTTTTGATAGCACATATACATTTGCAGAACTGAATACAAGTTTTTTTTTTTTTTTACTTTTTAAAACTAATACAGTAATCATTCATTTTTCGCACTTAAGATGGACCAGAACCCTCCAGGAAAAATGAAAAACCGTGAAGTAGACTGACTTTTTTATATATTGATTTATTTATTTTTTAATCTTTGTGTTGGGGCATTTTCCACCTCTATGACGCTTGTTGCAACATTTTCATTCCGATTAAAAGACATAATGGCATTATCGAGCACTGGTACTTTGTAACAACGATTACTCAAATGTAAGTTCTTGTACTAGCCGTGTTTAGTCTCACGTCCTCCTTTCCGGTTGTGCACCATCACAGGGTATGTTAGAGTTACCGGTCCGGCCTCGACCGTCCAGCCCCGTTCGACCTTAAAATAAATGTTTTTAAAAATCGTCCGTGCATGACGCCGCCGCGGGAGAGATGTTAACGGAAGAGGTTTATTTAAAGAAAATTTTTTGTGTAAAAAGAGACGTGAGACAGCAGCGTGCTGCGTGCCTGTATTTCCTCATTCTGGCAAAACGTAACCCGTGCCTCCCACCTGCTACTGGGGCATACCATTACAATAGGGGGGGGGCAATACCAAAATCCCAAAACAATCATTAGCTGGCTCATTTGCTATTCAAATCCACTTACCTTATTACGGTGGCACGAGGGCCGGACTAAAATGAGCCCATTTTTTTTTTTAAATTTGTCGGATCGTTCCGCCCCCCCGGGACAAACTAACCAGCTCTGTGCAGTTACAAGAATTTGACCCCAGTAACTGGTATTTCTAGCTGCGGGAAAATTGGAGGTTGACAAAAACTCCATAGAGATTGGATCCAAGTCAGTGACAGAACCTGAGTTCTAATGTCAGTGCTCTTTGACAAAGTGCAGCAGCGTTTTAAAGTGGCTGCTTAGCCCTGAATCAGCAGAAAGCAGCAGTGCGGGGTAATCGCAGTACAGTGGGAGGTTGCAGCTCCGTTTCCCTCCGCGTATGACTTCTGCTGGCAGAGAGAAGGGCGTTGGAGACGGTGTATCTCATCCACAGGCCGCTTTGACACACTTGGTTCATTCCAATAAATACTGAACTGCTTCGTCCCAACACGGGAAAGGCCACCGCAGAGGTTGTAGACTAAAACGCACTTTTATTTATTTGCCGCGGACATCGGACTCCCCCCCTTGTTGATGTAAAGTAATTCGAAAATAATCTTGCCTGTTTCTTAACGGGAATTTGCTTCTTTTTTTTTTTTGAAGAATAGAAAGACGAAAGGAACTAACTTGGCGACGCTTACTGTGCTTTCGTAAACTCGATCCTCTCTGTTCCAAGCCATCTTGTCAGTGCAAACGCAAGCGAGGACATGCTTCAAACTGCGGAAACTGCGCAAGAAATCAAGTTTCTCCTGACAAATATACTAATTAATGGTTAAAATGGAAAATTCACCCAGCCCTTTGCCATGCCAATATTGAACTAGCCACTCAACAGGGCTAAAATTATCGGGATATGGTAATTAACTGAAGAAAAAAAAATAAAAAATAAAAATGCACTGGGCCAATGACGGAACCTTGCAGGACTCCTACATCCTGGGAATCCAGGTCTTCAATATCAAAAGCAATTGAAAACCATTTCAAATCTATGTCCTGCTGAAAAGCTTCCATTCCAATTCCTCTTATTTTCAAATTATTCAATCTTCGTCTTTGTGCCATGGTGGATTCTAAAAACGGACTGGAAGGAATCCCAACATGCCATAAATCACAGTCATTCCATGCAGCGCAGCATTGAAACACCAAGATTTCTTTTTTTTACTTCACTGAAACAAAATGAAGCACACACACTGAGAATGTCCAACTCTATTCACCACATTTGAGTTCTTTATTTTCCAGATGCGCCACCAGATTACGCTCAATGACGCTGGCCTCATTCACCCGACAAAACACTTCCAACTTCCTTTTCCTTGTCCTCATTTTCTCTGTTCTCATGATCTTGTCTTTAGTGGAGTGAGAGTAATGCGTGGCCCTCCAGGTCCTTTGGCCTGGCTAAAGGGGCCGGACCGTAGACAGTGTCCACAAGCATCAGTATCATAATGCTTTGGGATAAAACCCCCACAGCACATAAAGGGACGAGCGAAAAAGCGTAAACTCCACCCACGATCAAGCATCACCGCCCATGAGCATTGCCATTATTTTTTTTCCCCCGCCACATTTCAGTCTTCTTTCCACTATTTTCACTCATTGTCACGTTCCATAAAGAAAATAGATGGTTCCTAAATGTGACCACACGTTCAATAATAAATTCAATCAAGAGGATGCCATAAATACTTTCAGGGGAACTGTAAGCCGAACAATGTGATACCCCCGCAGTGCCCTTGAATGAAATGCTAGCATAGCAGAAGGCTACTTAGCTAAATTGAATTTGCGTTTATTACAAGCGTACAATGCAATTGTGAGACGATGCAGTGAATTTGACAGGTCTGGTATGTGGCGGGATATGTGAAACGCAGACATAGAGCCACAGTAGAAGATTATGTTTCATTATTGCCCACTTCGAAAAAAAATGTTGTGGTTGCTAAGACATTCGATCACATAAACAAAAAGGCAGAGTTAGCACCAAAAAAATTACCATACACCTGCTGTGTGTTAGAGTCCTTGCCTATTGTATAAATGAGTTGAACAACAAGGAACCATCGGAAACCAGTGACGGTCCGTCAGTCTGTCACCGAATGATGCTGGTTTTGCAGACATTTTGACGGAACGATGGACTCCTGAGGAACTAATTTACAGACTGACTGACGATTATAATTCGGTTCATCACGAAAAATTCCAGACTGATGAATGATGGACCAGCAAAATTTAGGAAAATATCTGCCTCTGCTAATTAATTAGTTATTAATTAGTTATACTGTTATTAGGGCGGGGTTTAAAAAAATCTATTTGAATCAATTTTTATTTTCATAGCCCGATATTGATTCATAAAACCATATACCAATACTTTTAACAACGGCTTTTCCCCCATAAATTTACATATATTTATTGTTTTGATCAGTTCATGTTCAACAAAACGAACATGATTGATGTAACCGCATTGGCTTCAATTCTTAATATAAATATAACTATTTTGACTAATCCACCTTGTTACAGAAAGACGTTTGTAATAATTGCAGCATTAGTTCTTCTGAGAACGCCTTCCATCCAAAAGTAAAATTAGTAATGGGTTGAATCCTTGATTGAACCGAAAATCAATCAAAGTGAATCGCAAATGAAATATTTTATCGATGTTTGAAATTTTAATCGATAGCCATCCCGAGTTGTTATTACATATCTATGCAGTATATACATAAGCGGAGCATTTATCGTCTTAAATTTGAATGATTAGCATTGATTAGTTGCATTATAAACTCTGCGATCGTAGCATTCTGACGGTTGGCCCGGCGACACTGAAAAATGCGACTCGACAAGCACAAAAGACAAAAAAGTCGAAAATAGCACCAACATTTAGGAGGACCGGAGACACAAATGAATCACCAGTCAGCATGCTGACATTCCAACCGATGAGTACTCGCTCGGTTGTCATTTTGACATTGTTGCAAGTAGGCTGATGCATTACGTCTGGAGTCATAACAAGCAAACAACAAATAAAACAAACAATTCCGTTTCTATCATTTGAGCAACGCACGCAGATCGTCAACACTGCCACCTGCCCCATCAAAACAATCTTCTCGCCTTCATATTCATCACATGTACCTGACCTACATCCATGAACCTACGAGGAGCATATAGCCTAAAGCTAGCCTGCTCCCACTGAAAGCTATTGTTTACTTTTCGTGATGTCACCAGCGCCACTTTCCGGCAGGGCCTCAGGGCAGGCGGGTGGCGGGGTGGGACGAAAAAAAAAAAAAAAAAAAACGTGGAGATCAGCAGAACTTAGTGACAAAGAACTAGTGGCTCACAAAACTGACCCACGGGCTGGCAGCGTGTCCCCGATAGATGTTACAGACACACTCCCCGGCATGGCCAACGCAGCAAAAACACAATGCAAAAACCCGATCACATGCCCGATACCACAAGCAACCTTAATTTAAGGGCGATTAAATATTTAAACAATTTGAAATAAACAGCGGAGAAAACACCGCACATCCATTACAGATGTCAGTTTAGCGTGAAGTCATGCAGCATAAATAAGGCCGGCAGCCTGCTTTCACACTACTTTGCATTTATTTGTTTGGGAAGAATGATCACCAACGCTTTGCTTCATTCTCAACTGCGACCATTTTGACGCCAAAATGCTTTCTTGCTCAGGAGTGTTAAAACAGAAAATTACAAAATTAAAATTAAAGATGCACTGGGCCAAAGACGGAACCTTGCAGGACTCCCACATACTGGGAATACAAGTTTTCAATATCAAATGTGATCAAAAGCAATTAAAAACCATTTCAAATCTATGTAGGAGGATTTCCTGCTGAAAAGCTTCCATTCTGAGTCCTAGCATTTTCAAAAAGCAGAAATTATTCAATCCTCGTTTTTATGCCATGGAGGAGTGTTCGGAAACCAAGCCTTGATTGGTCGTTATCTGAACACTGAGCAACTGTTATGTCATTTTTCAGCTAAAAACAGGTGGATTTTACTGTTTAACTCATATTCCACAAACGCAACATTAATCAGCATGCCGGGTTTTGACGAGCGGGGGTGCATTGAACTATTTTTGCCAAAAATGTTTTGGGGGGGTTGACCTCCCCTTTAACACATTAACCGTACCAACTGTGCTCCAATGGGCTCATTTGGGCCACACAGTGTTGTGGTAGCACAATTTAAAAAAAACACACTACGAAATAGGGTGCTAATCACCGCTGTCATCGTTGCAAAGGGGCAAAAAGGGGGGGGGGCAAGTATAATGGAGCTTTAACCTCTATCTTGTATCCGCACTACGATGCTACAACCGGAGCTTGCTTCTGTCCTCAACTAAGCAAGCAAGCACATTCCAGGTAGTTGGCCTGCTTTCCTCACAGATATGTGGGATTCAGGTCAGAAGGCCGGTCACAACGCAACAGAGAAAAACCCTTTTCGGAGTACAAAACCACAGAGGAATTACTTGATGTAAGGACTCCGGAGTAATGGATTAAACTGGGGGGGGGGGGGGGGGGGGGGGACTTAACAGGCAGGATTTATTTGCTGTTCAACCGATGGAACGGAGGAAAGAGTCCAAGCTCGCTTGACTGATTCCTCCAATAAGATGATTACAAGGTTGCGTCTAAATCCAAAGCTCGCTTTAATGGGTGCCGAAAAGGTAAGCGTTAAAGGCTTAGCGGTAATGGTGGCGTTACCTAGCCAGGCAGAGTCGCTCTTAAGACAAGTAGCACTTTGCCGGGGAAACAACACCATTACCCGCGCTAACGTCAGCAGTGTTTCCATCAGGATCGGATGTAGCTCCTTAGTAATTAGATTGTATGACAGTTATTAGTCAACACGTTGCGACAATGGACTACTTGGAAGCGCATAGAGTGCATGTCTTATCAAAGAGCTACATTGGCCAAATCAAAGAGTCTCCGAAAAGAATAATTCCTGGGAATAAGAGGCCCCAAATGATGAAAGATTTTTTTTCGAGTGATTGTGTTCCAATCATTACACTGCAAAATTGAGTTCACATTATCTTATATACACTAATATATACAATCACGTAAATGTGAGGAGGTGTATGTATTATTTTTGTCCGCCATCCTACTGTAGTATCTGTGACTTTGAGAGTGCATGGCTTTAAAAGCAGTAGCCTAACCAAGTGAGAAAGTGACATGGCGCACAAGACTGATTTGGGCCTGAGTTGCATCCATCAGCAGCTCATGGATGACTTGTGGCGGCGGTCAAAGCTGTGCTGTGTTGTACTTTATCCTTGTTGAATGTGAAATGATGCCAAATTTTATGGTCTCTTGACTCATCACCATCACACCATTTTATTTCTACACGTAGTGGTAGATAAGACTGTGTGGAAATATTATCAGCTTCGACGCAGAGATTTTGTTGACCTGTTTTTGTTTTAAAAATCAAACTGAATTATTCGATTAATTGCTGTGTCCCTATTCGAGTTATCCAACTGCAGACTAGGCATACATGCATGACATATCCTATCCTATCCACCTAATAAAAGGGTTTGGGGTTTTTTTCGGCTGGTTTTGTGACGAAAACCATAGAATAGAAAATGGAATTTATTCCAATTTAAGAGTAACAGAGTGCAAAAAGTGGCATGTGTATAACTCATATGACTAAATCAATTGAACATGCCTAAAGGTAGCTGTGTTTGGTATAATGTGAAGCATCAATAATTTTTTCACACTTTGGACTGTTGACATTTAACTGACAATTTAAACAATGCCTGCACCAGACATTTAACGAAGATTTTAGGACTCCGCAACCAATTATCACAAGTTATCGCAATGAAATCCTGACAGATCAGACGCCAGTCAATGAGTTTCCACTTCACATTATTACAGAATCGCAAGCATAATTGGTGGTATACTGTACCTGTCAGTGAAGCTGGCCTGTGTGTCACTCATTGGGCTTCCGGTTCTAGATTTGCAGAAAATTATATTCGATTAACATTTTCCAGAGTGTGATGAGGCGACTTGGAGGAGCGTCCTTCTCTGGCATTCGGGGGAAAAAAATCCTTTTTTCTTAAAAAAATAAAATAAATATTTAGAAAATGAAAATGCAAATGCAGATGCTAATGGCAAATATCCTTAATGTATAGGTGGATCAGAGAAAATTTGATTTAAATGCTGCAGACCCTAAAACAGAATCAGGGCCTGGGTAGAGATTATATCCTTCCCCTTGATGATAAATAACACTGCTGCTCCAAATTGTCGTCGCCTTCACATCCACATCCCAATTTTCGGGTATTCCAATCTTACGGGCACCGTGGCGATGGAGTCCGCCTGCCACCACCGCTGCCCGGTTCGGATAGGGACTCAACGTCCCTGGGAGAGCTCGCAGATTCCTCCAGTCGGCACTTTGCGGTTTGGTATCTCCTGCCCGATTCTGTCGTTACCATGAAGAGTCGTTTGATACTGTAATGTTTCAAACAAACGAGCAAAACGAGAAAAAAAAATATAGTTTGTAAAAGAGCGTGAAGCTTGGTTGTGCGAGAATCCTCAAAGGAAATGAGCGTTTAAGTCTTGGTAGCTTTCAGCTAACAAAACAGATGAGCTCTTTTGGAAGAGAGAGAGGAAAAAAAAAACTTTGCGTCGTGTGCTCTTGTTTCCAATGTAAACTAAGCAAAATCCGAATCCCGAACAGTGGGGTGGGAAATACTGCATAAGTGTCCGATGGTCGTTTCAGCCTCCCCAGCTTTCGAAAAAAAAAGTCTCCCCGAGAGGTCAGAAGAGAATCCGAGCTTAGTGTATGCGTTAGCACCGCTCGGCGCTCCTTGACTCCATGTTTCCAGAACGGAGTCACTCAGTCGTCTCTCAGCACAATTCCCGTGGCTGGAAAAGCAGGCTACGCTAGGTGGACAAGCTAACGGGGCAGAAAGTAACGAGCTGTCCCCCGCCAGCGACTTGTCGTGAACAAAAACAACAACTCAAAGAGTCGGAAAAAACTTTTAGGGACACTCGCGACGTTTTCTTTTCTACCCAATGCTCGAGGTCATTTGAACGAGAATAAAAAGTTGAAGGAACATACGAGTAAAAAAAATGCCAGTGTATGCCGCTAGCAACGCCCTAGCATGCTAGCCGCCGCGATTCCTAACGTCCACCAACCACTTCCGCCGGGAGATGGGGAAAAACTCCAACAGCATCCTGGGTTTCGAAACGCATAAAAAAACGAAACGTATGCGAACAAAGTTTAAAACAATAACAACATGACTATTGATTTAATTACATAACATACAGACATTATATGCATATAGACGCTAAACAGTATTGTCATGTTAAATGAATGGAAGCTAAGCGTGCACGTACATAAAAAATAACAATAAAAAGACGAGAAAATTGTAAAACAAAAAAAAGTACATTTTAAATGAATTTCAAATATTAAACTAAACTCGTAACTAAATATATCCTTCTATTTTTTACTACAAGTCTTCATTTCTTATTCACCACCAGTTCATTACGTCTGGTCAAATGTTTTTTTAATGCGTGTTATTTTTTTCTCATTTTTATCTTTATTAAATGGTGATTGCTGCCGGTGAGTGTGTTGTTGCTTTTTAGGCGCATTTGATCATCAGCACATTTCTGACAATTGAAAGGCAATGTAAATAATACTGGTGTTAGCAGGCGTATCGCCGTTAACAAATTAAGTATTTTAACATCCCTTTATCCAAGTAAACAATCAAGTTTATCTGATTATTGGATTATTTGCGTCTCAGTACTGTAATCCCCCGCCATCTCAAATCAAAACACGTTTCAAAAAATTATTATATACTGTGATGAGGGGGGAAGCTGAAGCTTCCTCGCGTAGTCAAAAGAGCCAACAAAGCGATTCATTCTGTAAAAGAAAAACAATGCACTACTGTATGTGAGAGCCACGTAACTCGTCAGATTGTTTTGTGAAACTTTAGCACCATCTAGTGGACATCAACGACAAGTCCACCACCGAGGGACTGCTGAGCAGCTATGGAATTGATCATAAACACAAACATCGCCACTGGTTTTGGCGTTCATTTCGGGAATTGCCTCGCCGATGTTGCAGAGTTCGCAGTAGACGATTATAGATTTGTGCTGAAAGCAATTAAATGACGTGTGTTTTAGCACGTTACTGCATCAATTGAAATGCATGAAAATCAGGAATAAATTAAGACAGCAGATATGTATACATTCACCGGACACTTCTTTTGGTACTCCAAGAAAGAGCTCAGTGGGGGCACTGAGCCAAAAATGATCAGCTTGTAAGCCAAAACTATGATTTTTGCCATTGCATAAGAGAATCAATACAGGCAAAAGCTTAGAAAAATGAGTTCAAACAGAATAAACAAGAAGTTAAAGTTGTTTAATATTTCTCCCTGAGTAAGACTTCAACATCTGTTCACAGTTTGTCATATTAAAAAAAAACAACAACAAGAAAAAAAAACAACGTTTTCGATATGACTCACAAGGACTGAGAGGATTACAAGTTGTAAACAGCGCCTACTTTTTTGGGGGACACTTTCCGGTCTGTTCACTGTAACCAAGAGCCACGTTTTTTTTAATTAATCTGGTCTGGCACCTGGGGGGGGGGGGCATCCATGATGAGTCACCAGCCAATCACAGGGTACATGTACACAAACAACCGTTCAGACAAACAGTTACACACAGGACACATCAGCAACCAACAATTAGAAAATCCACACAAGCACGGGGAGAACATGCAAATTCCAACGTTGAAAAGTAAAGTACCAGCCTCTTGACTGTGAACATTGAGTCCAATTATTACAATCAAGCTGTTCCGCATTAAAAAAATTCTAGTGTTCCAAACTGTCCAAAATAAATCTATAGTCAAGTAAAACTACACGCCATTCAAAAGGTGCCTGACAGACAAAAAATAGGGAGCAAAAGAAAAAATTTCTCTTATTCAACATGCTAGTCATTATTCAGTATACTCATTTCGTATGACACAGGTGTCAAACTCCAGTCCTCGAGGGCCACTATCCTGCATGTTTTTGATGTTTCCCTCCTCCATCACACCTGAATCAAATGATCAAGATTGTTATCATGCTTCTGCAGAGCTTGCTGGAGAGCTGATCAGAAGGAAGCATCGAAAACACGCAGGATAGTGTCCCTCGGCGATTGACAGCTGTGCCATGTGAGAATGTTTTTTTTTTTACTCTTTGGTTGAACTCCAGAGTCTGGGGCTTCCACTGAACAATTTTAGGTTTTGGTAATCATGACTCACACATAAATTGTGGCTGTTACACGATGCGCGCACACACACACACAAACAGTGGCTTCTTTGGAAACACTTTTTTTTTTTTTTTTTGCTCATTTGCTGTAACTAAGTGCAACATCTGTTAGTGTTCTGCTTTCCAGCCACATAAACCTCCTCTGCGCCGTTTTGCCTGTGCCTTTGACGCAACAGCCAAACAAAATCAAGCTGAAAAACTGCCAAAAGCATTATTTTTTTTTTTGCTCCCAAAAGGCTATTTCTATCTATTACATTAAATTAGTATCCGATTCAGTCCGTCTTTCCGTCGCGACCGTTAGCGGCCTGTTGTCGTTCCCGCTGCTGCTTGTGCCAACTCTTGCTCTTGCGGACGGCGAAGCGAACAATGTCCACCATGAACACCCAGGAGAGCGCGTACATGGCCACGCCCCCGCACTTGATGAAGAATCTAGGCCTCGGCGAGATCAGCTCACAGTACAGCATTGTGCCTCCCACGAAGATCCGCATCAGCACAAAGAGCAGCACGAACAGCGCGTCCACAGTGTGCGCCAGGGGCGTGCCGTAGCGTCCCGTCTGCTTGAGGAACCAGCGCGCCTGCAGCAGCGGGTTGGTGATCTCGCTGCCGAAGAGGACGGCGCAGCCCTCGATGCCGGACTCGCCCAGCCAGAGAGTGAGCAGGATTCCCAGGATGCTCACGGTGTGGTGGGCCAGCATGACGGCCCCCTCGGTGCGGAAGTAGACGCACCACGCCATGTCAAACACAAAGTAGCCCAGGCTCAGCAACATGGCACTTATCTGCAGAGGCGTGTTCTTCGTACCTTGCGCACAAATACATTTCCACATATGTAAATTTCATACATCCATTTTCTATGTCACTTCTGCTTAATATGACATTTGTGGAAAATGAAAAAAGTAGCAGGGGGTGGCCATTTTGCCATTTGCAAATGATGGGAAAATGAAGCTTCAAATCTGCTTCATGAAACAGTTATTTATTTAACAGTATTTCTGAGTCCTCTAGATGGCACTGTTGGTTTAAAAAATGGTGAGTCAGTGTGCCCTCAGCCCAATGTTGATCAGAGAGTGCCATCTACAGGAGTCCAAAAATACTACAACTGGTTCATGAAGCTGATTTGAAGCTTCATGAACCATGTTGGAACACAAGTGAGCCGCAAATTGTCGTTACCTGAGCCCTTAGGCACTGTGATGTCATTTTTAGTCGACAGCAAGTGGCAAAATGGCCGCCCCTTGAGATGGATGAAAAACGGGTGGATTTCGCTGCTTAATTCACATTCCACAAACGCAAGATGAAATAAAGTTAAATACAACCGAACTGTACCTAGGCAGGGATTTTTTTTCACATAAGACTATGTATATTTTATTTATTTACTTATTTAGGATCAGTTTAGTTCTTACAAAGTGTAGTCCACATGTTTTGCATCACTTTTTTTAGTTATTACAAATGTTTTTTTTCCATCAAGTCATTTCTTAACACATTCTAAAATTGCATTGACAATATATTTGGTGGTCACTATTTGCGATTTCAAATTCAATTTGTTGTTACAGCCCCACCGTAGTATCTGCATAAAAGTGGAATTTTCTTTGTATATTGTGCAGTGTCAGGTTTGTTATCAATGGATCGGTTGGCTATGGGAAAAAAAAAAGATTTTGGCCTATTATGTTCCTGAATTTTAGCATTGGTCATAATGGTGGCACAGAGATCTGGGCGAAAAAAAAGTTTAAGCCCACTGAAAAACAAAACACCTCCTACCAGGATAAGTGAAGGGCCAGGGTCCATCCACGTAGCCGATGTAAGCCGTGATGCAGACGGCCAGGATGCCATGCAGCAAGGTGACAAGTCGACAGTTCCACTCACAGCTGCGGCCGCCGTTGACGTGACACAGAGCGAAGTAGAGAGACGCCCAGCCAACGATGCTCAGGAGGGCCCCAAACACGACCATGTTCTCCTCTGAAGACAACAACATCATCCCGCCGAATGAGATCGCTTACAGCACAAGCACTGTGATATTCTTTCGACAACAATTAGCCTTTGCTTGGGCAAGAATAGCACTACAGTCGACCCCATGAGTGTCCGGTGGGGTGAGGGGGACGTTCCCTCGCCGGCTGTGACGTTTGTACCATGCAGCTGGACGGGCCGGCTCTCGTCCCATTGGTGGCGAAGCCTCCCCTTGCGCAATGCAAAACTAGATGAGAGATGACTGGGCCACAGACGTTTGCTTTTTGAGCAAGTCATGTCAACAAATTTGGAAATGTCTGCTCTTGGTGGGAATCGCACAACAACTCGCAATTACGGTTTCAAAATCAAATGGAATTTCAAAGTTGGAAACTTTCAATAGGAATTTAAGTAGGGACAAATTATACATTTAAAAAAAATACAAATAGGCTTTTAAATAGGAAACGTTTAAGCAACATGGTCACATCTTGGTTTTGAGGACCTTCAGGGTACTGATAACTTTCTGTGGTCTCTTTAAATGAATCAAAACACAGTGATGGTGTACCTAATAAAGTGTCTGTTGCAAATCACATGTCAACCAACCGTTTTCAAATGCCACAATGCACTTTAAGAGCATTTTTTACGTATCCAATTAATGAACTGACGTTACTTCTCTTACCCAAAAGGAGAAACGTCATACAGTTAATTATCATGTGGACAACACACCTAGTTAGCAGGAGCAAGCTAGCATTAGCACACAAACATACACACACAGGCACACACATTAGCAGGTCGTATTTTTTTTTTAAACGTTACCTTAATGGCGCACATGTGGGTGACGTCACGTCAGATGTTTCGTGTCCAGCGAAAATATGTTTGAGTTCTTGCACATGTTAGCTTGAAGTGGTTGCTAACTGTTGTCTTCCACCTGCTCTCCATCATCAGGACCTCTTCACGTCTCGTCTCCCACCTCGCGTGAAACGCTCACCGGCCAAACGACTCCGTTAGCGAGCTGGCGTATAAATCGTTAGTACATTTTAACTCGGAACATTTCGCGTTTTATACAGTTTTGTTACAACTGCTTATTTCTACACTTGACTCTGCGGTAGATGGATGCTTTGGTTTTGTGTTTTTGACCGACAGCGACACCACAAGGTCAGAGTGAAGAATTACACAGAGGCATGATGTATCAAATTCAGAATGTAGGTGGATAGATGGATTGCTAATACTTCGTTAATCCAGTGAGGGGGGATAATAATAATAATAATAAAAACTTAATAAATCCTACAGGTGTTATCAATATGTTTAAACGTAGAACTGATTTTCGAATAGATTTTTCATATAAAACCGTCAATGTGCAATATTATGCTTACATATACATTAGAACATCTTTTTTCCCATCTACTTTACTTTAGTTTAAATTCATGACTGAACTACGAGGGACTACCAGGCAACACTTTGTCTCCTGTTTAACTCCTGGACTGTACTTTAATCTCTCAAATGCTGCTTTTGTTTTTCACTTGTGTCTCCAGTATTATTTATCAGTACGGTTGTGAAAATTGCTGTTTTGACAATGTAATTATGCTGTCCACTAAAACTTTTTTTAAATTTAGATTTTAAAGAGAATCTGACAACTAGTAATGAGAGGATTTTGTTCCTATCATCATCAAATTAAAAAATGCAGTG